>NC_087448.1:34146250-36762500 GCF_036321535.1 Camelus dromedarius
ATAAATGAATATACCATGTTATTACCTCACTGGAAGGATTTAACAACATCTTTAAAAATGCATTCTCCACTCTCCCTCACAGACTACCCGGAGCCAAGATTTGCAGCTGTGAGGAAAACAGAGGGGCTAGTTTCTGTCATTCTTACTCTACTTTTAGCTCAGCCTATTCTTACTCTGATCCAAGTGTATTATATTTCTTGATGGAGAAATATGCCCTTGATGGATTAAGTGAACGGATTAGGCTAACATGAGATGTGTCTCATGATCTCATTTTTTTAAAAATGTCTGCTTGTGTCTATCATTAGGGAAAATATAAGTGAATATAAACCCGAATGCTTAGAGTAGCTGTCATTGTATGGTTGAATTAAGAATAATCTTTATTTCTCTGAATGTTTGTACTAAACATGTGTTACTTTTATAAATAGGAAAAATAAGCTATTTTAAAACAGAGAAGTAACTTTGACTAGAAACAGAATCTAAAATGGCCAAAGGGTGTGGATTTGAGTCTATCTGCATACAAAAGAGGTCTTTTGGCTACTTAAAGTACAGCTCCTAGAAACTTTACCCCTTTGACACTTAGCTCATGGCAGGAAGGCATAAATATATTTACTTGGCCTCACCAGCATCTGCCTTCCCCTTAATAAGCTCTGAAATGCTAAGGATGATTGGATCCTAACTAGCCAACTTCACCTTTGGTGCTAAACCCTTTGACAAACTGTCCTTGACTATCCATTGCGATCATCACTGTGTGCTTGTCTGCTAGTGATTCAAACTAGTTGACCTCAGTCCTAAGAACTTTTAAAATAACCAGCAGAAGTTTTTTTTTTTTTTTCTTTTTTAGCTGTAGGCCATTGTTCTGTGTCCTATCTTTTGACATTATGAATGATGTCCTTCCCTTAGTCACACGGTTACCTTGAAGATATTTATAGATCAAGTTCAGATCCCTCTGAGGGAGCCCTTTAGTTTGCACTCTTCAAACTCAGTATTTTGTATCCTCCAAACCTCCTTTTGTGACATATTTATTCTGGTAAAAATGTTCTGTGTTAGGAAACTTTTGTGTGTGTGTGTATTCTTTTTACTCTCGATGGTATAAGACAAAATAAAACAAAACTAAAGGAAATTAAAAAATGAAAAGAAATGAGTTAGTCTCACTACCAGATTTTTGTTGTTCGAGTAGTCATCATTACATATTACATAATTTCTCCCTCTTATTGACATTGCTTTTTCTTCAGGAAATGACATTGGCTTGTTTCTCCTAGCGCACCAACTCCTCTCATGTACATTCTTAATCTCTCTTGTTTTCTCAGACATGTCATTCTTCAAATGCTTTATTTACCTACAGTGGAAGGTATAATCTTATATTTTGCCCAACTGCAGTCGCATCAGAGTGATTTTTACTGTATAAACATATTTTCCCACAAAGCAAATAGGACACAGTGTGTGCTCTTTCTTATTTCAGGTCACTATTGTAAAACTATATGCTCTAGAACTAATTTAATCATGTGCAGGCTACAGTGAAATTCTCCTCCCTTGTTTCAACTCCTTCTTTTAGACTAAGGTTCTATTGAACATGATGAAAGTATAGACATCCATCCACTAGATGTTTAGCTTTTTGATTATATATAATTTAGATTTAGATTATTTTTAGTGAATTTAACTTGTTTAATGTTCGAGCATATCATCTTAAAATGGTTGAATATGTTAATGACTGTTAGGTGTGAGCTAACACTCCACTTTTATTGATTAAAATGATCAATAAACCAAAAGCTGAATTTAAGAATTTAATTTATGAAAAGTAAGGGGGAATATCTGGGAATGATATAAACCCATTAACCCAAGATATCACACACATTCATTCAGCCATTCAGCATGTATTCAGCATATGTCCGTATAGATGTATATATGCATAAATATATATATATTCAATGCTTATGGTAACTGTATAGTAGTAGATTTTTTTTTCTTTGATTACCTTGCCTTAAGTGGGTTTTAGCGCTGTATTGTCTTTTATGTTTCACTGCATTTGCAGACTAATATTTGTCAATCAAAAGATGACAAAGTTCTAAGACCTGCCCTGGGAGAGTTCATAGTGCTACAATTTTATATGAATCTTATGTAATCCTTGGCTAGGACCTCAGACCTATGGGGCTGTAGGTAGAAATTTTAGCAGTCTTTTGTACAAAGGTTCAACAAGGACACCTATTGGTTCTTAAGACCTTTTATTAGCATATCCAACAGAGTCTTGACTTGTCTAAGGGAAGTTTTCCTGACCTTTCTGGAGTCACTCACTGTGATTTTTTTCCTATCCTTTGTGCATTGGGTTATACAGAACAGCATCAGATATTTTTAAAAGACTGCGGTTAGACATGATCCACCATCTAGTATGGAGATTGGCGTGAAAAACTTCCATTGAATTTTTTCAATATATCAACAAAAGCAGGATAGCCCAAAACACTACTACTTACTGTCAAATATTGTTTCCTTAAGTAAAATATTTGTATGGTCAAAACAAAAGTAGCAAAGCTTTAGTCTTCAGAGCTTAATAATATGGGGCTACCTCAAGATATATAATGCCAGTTCTTTATTTGCATTTGCATTATTTATATCTGTTAGCATTTTCATTGAGTTTGGTTGATTTGATCACTATCAACATAAGACATTTACTGGGAGTGATTACCCTTTGTGATGACTGAGCTTACCATGAACAAGATAGGTTAAGTAAAATACCTATTGCCAAAGATCCCCCAGCCTGGTCGATGTGACTGTGTGGGACCTTTTCACAGGACTAGTTTAGCCTTTGCTTAAGCCTTGATTAACCACACTTTAAAAAAATATGGGCAGTGGGGTGGCTAGAAAAATTATACTTTATGTCCTTAAAAATTTTCAGTTAAAAAAGGACACCATTCCGTAAAGATGCAATTCAAAATGAAATAGGGCAGGGGTCCAGATTTTATTCCTGGGCTCCTGACTTTCAGTTTACAACTATGACAAGAGCAAACTTTCCTATCTGGAACTAATAGAAAAGATAAGTCTCCATAAGCCAGTGAGCTCTAACTTTCCCATATATGAGGCTAATTGGATTTGAGAGTGCATTCAGTCATAGAAGAATAAATGCAAACAATGAAAGAAAATGGAGAGATATCAATAAATTGAGTAACTAAACGGCTTCTGTTCATTCTGTCAATGAACGTGCAGGTAAGATGTATTGTAGGTAATCAAGGATCATGTAATTAGAACTGAACTGTCATGGTAGTAATTCAATGCATAATCACAAGTATTTACTGGATGTATTAAACAAGTATTCCTCACAAGTTCATGGTATACATTAGTAATTTTAAAAATCAGTACCTTTAGAGACTTTTGGTTTTATTATATTCACATAGAAAACATTTTATCAGTCTTTGTAAAGAAGCAGTGTAAAATTTTCTGATGTTGACACTGTAAACAAAACCTACTCCCTTATTTGTTTTTCCATGTGTTTGATACCATAACAGTGACAGCACATAGCCCTTTGTCTTCAAATTCAATATATAAAATCAGAATTTATAAGATAAACTCAACAGTAATTACTCTAATATAGGATGCTGTGACAAAATGTTTTAATTAGAAGTCATGTTCAAGAATTGTTTTTAATGTAGAACTCCATCAGTACATTTATTACACAAAAGAAGGATATCCATTTTAATAAATATGAAAGGAATAATTAATAGTAAAATATACATGGTTTACTTAAATGTGGTAAACTTTTATTAAGATAATAATAAAAAAATGCAGACAATTACTTAGTGAGGTACTGGCCTTTAATAAAAGCCAGATAATTTCAATTCAATTAATGAAAAATCTTCTTTCCTAAGTTGATATTATAAGTTTCCAATGATTTAGAATTTCATTATGTTTAGTTTTTACATATTTTTCTTAATAATAATAATAATAAATAATAACTTCTGTGAATGAGCTTTTAACATTACATATTATAATTTCCCCCATGTTTACAAATAGTATCAAAAAAAACATAAATTTGTGCTGTTCAAAGGTCAAGTGATAGTCTGGAAAATAAAACACAGCAGTAAAATTGATGCTCCAGTAAATTAAAGGATTATTTAAAATATTAACCTTTTCAGTGGAGGTTCTCTCTCTAGGTGTTATTTAAGTTTAAAGAATATACCTACGGTTCATGTATTCTATGGAATATTCTATGTTTGAAAAATGATAAGTAGAACTATGGGGTCTACTGCTCTGGTTAGACTGTATTAACATTCATTAACCTTGATTCTCTGGTTATGGAAGGGAATAGTTTTTCTTTTCCATTTTTGTGATGAATTCAAAAGAAAGAAAGAGGGTGGGTATAGCTCAGCAGTAGAGAGCATGCTTAGCCTGCATGAGGTCCTGGGTTCAGTCTCCAGTTCCTACATTAAAAACATAAAGAAAGGAAGAAAGGATCATTTTCCTACTACCTATTGAAAAGACTAAATTATCCATGTGGCCAATTTGATCACTTTTTTCCATAATTAGTATTTAGTACCAAAACCAAGGAACTTCTTACTCCTAATTCTCCTTCTTTTGTGATGAATATCTGTCCTGATCACCTTCTATCATCACAAAATTACATCATAGTGGACATGCCTACAATTAATTAGACAATAACTTATCTTTCATTGATTACATTTTAGATAGATGTCTTCATTTCTTGTTGCTGATGAGATTTGATGGAGATTAGAATTCTTAATGAGCATCAGAAGTCACCTTTGTCTCTTCAACAAAGAGCACATTTATCTGACTTTTCTTAGGATACTTTTTTTTTTACTTAGTATACCATCCACAAATGTCCAAATTCATCCTATTTATGATAAATACTAGAAATTATAAGCAGAATGATTCAGTAAAATACTATTTCCCCCAAAGTTTAGCTTGTACATATACAATGTACATAGCTATGATAGATAATCCTGGTGACCTGAATATATACCTAGCCAGCTCCTACTTCCATTTCTAAGATGTAATTTATGCCTTTAAGAGGACTCTTATAGAACAAAAGCACATTCACTGGGTAACTATTTTTCCCCATTTTCTGTAAGTAGGATGGATTTTCCTCCAAAAAAAATGATGAATTAAAGATCTTTGATGAGATTGGAATATTTAAAAATAAACCTATGGTTTACTAGCTATGTTTTGTTTGTATTCTTGCTTTTATTATTGGCAACCGATGGCAAGCTAGGTGATATACTCAGTGTGATAGGAGGTCACTGAGTGCATCTAAACTGAATGTCTGCTGCACTATTAAATGTTATGACTTCAGAAGGCATTGGAAATAAAAAGTTGACTGTGACCAAAGTTGTCCAGCCTTAATGGTCTCTGTCCATAATGTCTTTCACAAAGCTCTTTAGGCAGAAAGAGTGTTCAGGTTACTTGTTTAATAGTGTAATATACTCAACAGGATAATAGTGCAATATTTATCATTCTTTTGTGTCTAACAGCAAGTGCCATAATTGCTTTTAGGTTTAATTGCTAGTATCACTGATAAAGTTTCCACCTAGCTATTTCTTTACTTCCCAATATAGGTACTTAAAAATTGTATCATTCTAGGTATTGCTCAAATCTTGCAGAAGATTATACATAGATTTAGCCCTGTGACTTTTACTTGCAAACTACAGAGGCATTTACTCAAAGGAAAATCAAACAAATTGATGAATCTGATAATCTGATGAATTTTTTTTCTTTCTCCTTTTGTTCTTTTGTATACGAAAAGCATTTGTGTGCATTTGGTCTGTTAATATAAACCTTTGACCTGTGTACAGGGAATGTTGTAATAGGACGTCTTCAGGATGATTGTGAATATTTCCAAGCAAACTGGGAAATAAGTAGTGTTGTCATCAGATACACAGACTCTCACTTAATTTATCTATTTATAGATGATAAAGTCTCAGGGTTGGAGGAAACCATCTGCACAGGTGACCTGAAGCTTAGATTCTTTCTATACTACTCCCAGTGGTCTTCTACACCGTGGTTGAATAACTCCAGGCAAAGAAACTCATCCTTCCTCTGAAGAAACTCGATTCTCTTAGGCATGCTAAGATGAAGTTTTGCTTTTTTCAAAAACAGACCAACAATTAATCTTATCATCATTATACACTATCCCATTCAGGATCACACAGAAAAAGTCTAATATTTCATCTACATTATATCACTTGAAATATTTGATGACATTTCTTTCTTCGTTATGTACATCTCCTCCTGATGTTGGTCCAAACTCCTGCACCGTTCAGATTATTCTCCCAGAATGTGGGACATTTCCTGACATCTTCTCAGTGTTTTCCCTTTCTTACTCAGAGCTGAGCACAGTAATCCGAGTGGTCTCTGACCGATGCAGAGGAGAAGCTAGACTCCCAACTTCATTGTGGCAGATAAAATTCTAAGTGTGAAGCCTACAACTTTGTCAATACATATTGCCTCTGCCCTCCCAGCAACATTCCTGTCAGGCTTTCCAGCTTGCCTGGACCTGTATGAAGCACACACCCATGATGACTCCCTGCTGCAAAGTCTGTCAAATTTGGTAAAGATACAGATTCAAGGCAATGTGCCTGGGAATTCTGATTTCTGAGAATAGTATTCTATCTTAGGATACTATTTATTCTAATTTTATAAAAATACTACATTAGATATTTGGAAGAAAGTAGGGATAATATTTTAGCTGGAGATCTGCCCAGTCAGTAAAAGTGTGGAGTCCTGGATATGACCTGAAGCAGAATTTGTAGAAATTCTTGTGATTTTTTTTTTTTTTTTTACTAAGATTCTCTTCTTTGGGCTAGTAATATATACTTTTACCCAGGACGCATAAATTGCCAGCAGTGTCCAGATGTTATCTCCTTTCCTCTTTGACTCACACCATGAAAAGTGAAGATGGTTTCAGAATTCTCAAGTCATACTGCTTTCAGAGTACCCATGAAAACAAAAACATGCAAAAGGTTGTATTCCATATGCCATTGTCATTCACTTAAAAAAAAAAAAATCCTTTCCTCCACCCCAACAAAATTGCAATATTCTATTAAAACAGCTTGGAATTCACTGAAGCAACAAACACTTAGAATTTAGTAATGAGGCATTCCTCTGGCTTCACATCTGTTAAAATTTTTGTTGTAGTTCAAATTTTGACGGGAAACCAATAAGAATTCTGACAATAACCAGGAAATATTCTGAAAAGCTTACACTTTAGAAGCCCATTCTTATATAATTTTTAAAAAGGAGTACTGTGAGATCACATAGGAATTAATTTACAACCTCTCAGTTGTAAGACAACAAATCTTACGCTTAGACTACTTTTACATTATTTAACTTTTAGAATCTAAAGATGAGGTATGAGTGATGCTTCTTTCACTTCCCTTAGTTTTTTTTTTCTTTTGTATCCCTTTTACTTTTCATGTGTCTATTTTATATTCTTAGTACTTATATCCATCCACTTTTGAGATGATATGTCCTTTTTTCTTCGAAGTTGAATGATGGTGGGAGGGAAGTGGGAAGTGGCTTCCGGAGAAAGACAGAGGGTAAGGGAATCTAAGATAGCAGTAGTCAGCAAATGGTAGAGCATTCTACAGCCAAACAATCTGACAGTTGTTATACGTTGAGTACTACCTACCCAGTTCTAGTAGGATTTACTTGTGGGTGGTGAGAAATGATATGCAGTGGATTCTATCCAGGAAGAGATGACATTTATTATAACATGGACAGAATTGGAAGTGTGGCAATGTGGAGTAGGTGGTCAATGAATCTGAAATGTTTTCTGGAACAGATGGATTGGGGGAGACGTTTTAACAGATACCGTTTCCATTATAAACATTCTCTTGAGCTTTTTTGGTTTATAGCAAAGCTATTTTCATCTAAATAAGAAAAGCAAAGTAATGAGATAAGATCAGTGAGAGGTGGAAGGTGAAATAATGTTAGAAGGGGATCTGAGTTGTGTTTGATATTTAAGGATGTCTTTAATCAGAATGCTAGTTCTTTTTAAACGATTAACTTCCAAAATGTATTCAGTCTGCCTATTTTAAAAACGTAATCCCAGATACTACATTTGGCAGTATTCAGTCTTATCAGTTTCTCTCATTCACTTTTTTGGCATCAAGTTTGTTATCTATTAATGCCATATAGATGGCTAAGAAGTTATGGGCATCTTCCTCTGAGCAATGCTAGTTCTTTTAACTATATTAACAGTATCTGTTTCATGTTTTCAGGTGTCACACTTTGTCCTATTTTCATAAGTCTGTTCATTCACAAAGTCAAATGGATATGCATTTGGCTTTGTTCATTCATCCATAACATTTGTACTATTTTGAAATTCAAATCTGTTTATTTTCTTGGGGACAAAATAAAAAAGTATAACATAAAAGTTTTCATGTTGAAATATTACAGTTCCAAAGCAGACAGCAAATTATATTAAGAATGGTGCTAGTAATTTGATCACATGGACAAGTCTTATTGTTACCGAGTCCAAACTCATTCTGCTCACCACACAACGGGTCAATAAATCCAGAGACAAGGTGTAAGGGCAAGGAATAATGACCTTATTCAAAGAACCAGCAGACCAAGAAGATGATGGACTAATCCTAGAGAACCATCTTACCCAAGTCAGATTTCAGGCTCCTTTTATACTAAAGAGAGGAGGAAGTGTGGTTAGTTGTTGCAAACTTCTTGGTGTCAGAATCCTTTGTTATTGCAGCTGTCCACATGTCCATGTAGGTCAGGTCACGATGTTCCTGTAAACCTCCAACAAGATAAATGTTAATCTCTGTTCTGCAACATTTTATCTCTATATGAATGGAAAAAATATTATACCTTTAAAGGTCAGAGCCTTGAGAATGGGCTCTCCTGTATATTTCAGGCTCTAGGCAACATTCTTTTACAAAATGTGTAGAACCAGCATGACTAAGTACAAGATACAGAGCACAGAATTAGAGGTAAAGGAACAGACCTAATATGGAGTCAGATTTATTCTTCCCTATTACATTATCTCTAGAAATAACTATGTTCCACAGTT
Organism: Camelus dromedarius; assembly: GCF_036321535.1. Taxonomy (NCBI): domain Eukaryota; kingdom Metazoa; phylum Chordata; class Mammalia; order Artiodactyla; family Camelidae; genus Camelus; species Camelus dromedarius. Next base: position 34,155,276 of record NC_087448.1, read on the forward strand.
TTGGGGGCACATGTAGTGGCATCCTGCAACAACTCTAAACCTTTAAACTTGTTTAACTCTTGGACTTCATTAACCACTTTCACAGGCCATGCAGAGCTCAAGTGCACAAAACAAATACATGTATGTTTCCATAGAGTTAAAATAAAAATACTTCCTCAGGATCATAAAGTAAACCATAGCCCCTGGTGATCTTTGTCATGCCAAATATTCTCTGACAAAAAGGGGAACCTCACAGAGACCCACTCTCCTTTCTACCTAAAGGGGCTTTACTGATGTAAGGAACGCCCGGCTCAACAGTTTCACATAAACTCTGGATAACCAGACAATACTTTATTCTACAAGGGCTGTACAGTGTTACATGTGCCAAAGTAAGTAACTGTTGTAGTTAACTCAGCATCTCCACAGTTTTGTGGAGCACCAAACCCATTTGTTTATTTTCATTGCTGTTGAAAAACACTGACACATGAAAGCAAGTTGATCAAATCTGTTCCAAATTGCAGAGTGAAATTTAAAGTGTTAGGAAAGAGATGAAAATAAATGAACTGCATGAAATACATGTCTAGTCTTTGATTTTTTTTTCCCAGTATAGTCTTGTTTTTAATCTTTTAGGATTAGAAACATATTTTTTTTTTCATTCAACTTTAAGGTGTTGGAAGAAACTCCCCCTTTCTAACTATTATCTAAACAAGAATATTATATATATGAAAGAAAAAACACATTTTAAAATTAGATACCTATGGGACCAGTTTAAAATCTGAAACTAACTATGTGAAGCTGTATTGGAAAGTACTTTGATAATACTGTTTAGAGGGACATTTGGTTTTTGCTTGATTGCCCATATCACAGGTCAGTAATTAGTTTAAACATAAAAATAACAATTTTTTTCTTCTTAATTTATTACAGTTCAATCTGAACAAGGATTATTCAAACAAAAAGAAGTTAATAGTCTGAGAATTCTTGGAGATACTTTACTCTAAAAGGAATATATCTTTTCAGTTGGATATATATTAAATTTGAGGCATATACGTTCATGGATGTTCATAAGAAAGTATATGACTAAGTAATTCTGAACCTATTTTAACTTTAGCTGCAATGAGTTCATGTATAATTTATTCAAATGCAATTTAAGCGGGGAGGGTATAGCTCAGTGGTAGAGTACGAGTTTAGCATGCATGAGGTCCTGGGTTCAACCATTAAGATAAATAAATAAATAAATAAATAAATAAATAAACCTAATTTCCTCCCCCTGCCCCTCCAAAACAAACAAAAAATATACATTTTAAAAATAATAAATGTAATTTAAGTATTTTAAGATCAACAACTATATCCTTGTGATCATAAGTAAACGGGCATAAGAACAAGATGGTAAGATCTGGAAAGATGGGGGATAAATGATGAGCACTTGCATTTTTTTCCCTGGAAAATTCCTTGTCTTGTGACTGCTTAAGTCCAATGTTTAGATGTCAACTTGGAGAAGAGTGTACTTGGAATTAAACACACGATGTCTGTCAACAACAACAAGGCTTGTTTATCCAAATCTCTGCAGAGCCCACTGAAAATGTTCTTTTATGCATAGGTGCAGCAAATAATGAACATATTCCCTGTGTGTGTTTAGCTCACACAGTGCCTTCAACATTCCCTATAAAATATTTTAGATTTCTAGGGCAATTTACCACATCCAAATTCAGATCAGTCAATATCATGCCAGATTATTTTTACTCAAATATTGAGCAGGGGTTAAAGGGAAGCAACTAAAATACTAAAAGTGAGTACAAGTTTGGACACCAGGAATTGTATGGAAAGGTTGTTAGCCTGAAGAAAATAGAATGTAACTTAATAGACTTATTCAACTATCTGACTGTGTCTTATATTCAGGACACCAATTATCTATCTCCACTGAGGGAATACAAATAATATTTAAAATTAAAGAAGAGATGATTTAATGTATACATAAATGAGTGTACAAGTTCTATGATAAATGTAGCAACAAAAGAAATAAAATCTTCTTTCCAAAGAAATGTACATTAAAAAATCTTCTGGCTTTCCTGGCTTAATTTCCTGGCTTACATTTATGCTAATAAGGAAAGAGCCTGTTAGTGATATCCCCCTTAAGATACTGTAAGTCTGAGTTTTGAATGTAGTTTGTACAGGGTCCCATATTTGCTGTCAAACTGGACTTGACAGTTCTATGTGTACGTTCTCCTGGGACAAGTTCAACAGCAGAGAATTATTTGAAGTATGTTGTTACGATCATGGAATTTTTTTTTTTAAGAAAGAAGTAACTATCTGAAAATACTCTGCAGGGTGATATTTCTGTTTCTATGGAAGCAGGCTACCATTTTAGTAAATGATATTGGAATTTGATACCCATTGCCAGATCATAAGTAGCTGCTAGCTAGATCAATATTGAAATAAAACCATTTAGAAAAGGTTGCCCTTACATGAATAAAAGTTGTATATGTTTCAGAAGAGAAATTCATTTCTTAGATATGCACATACTGAATTTCTTTTCTGCACTGACTCCAAAATGTTCATTTTAGGATTTTTTCACCTACTATCTAGTCTGTCTGTCTGTCTGTCTGTCTGTCTATCTATCTATCTGTCTGTCTGTTTTCACTGATCAAAGTCAAGCACTTTAGCCAGGTATTCAAAATTGCAATTGTCAGCATTTCAGGAATTTTTCTGTAACATTTTAGACAAAGATAAATGATATTTCTTTAAATCACTGCACCAAGAAGTGATTACCCAATTCATCAACTTAAGGAAAGGTTTCTAGTGATATGGGATGTCAACCTGCAGGTAGAACTCTCTAGTCATTGAAAAGGTCGAAATACTCTTTTCCTAATGAGATGACTAAAGAATATCAATCACATAAGTGATAATCTAAGTTTTGGACATTTAAGGATCAAAATCAAAAGGAGCAATAAAATAAAACATACTACTGATGATCTTTATTTCTTTTAACTTTTACTTATTACCATTGCAGGGAATAATAGAAGTAAGTGTTGAATTTGTTTGAAGAACTCTCTTGGTGGTTAGGTATTTCTTTTTTTTTTTTTTTTTTTGGAGTGGGATATTTGTGGGTTTTAAAACATACAATTCATAAAGCCCATTTCTTAGAAGTTTTTCCAGATCTTTGGCAATTGAGAAGCAGGGAAAAATTACTAAAAATCTTCTGTCTCCTCTAGAAAAAAAAAAATCAGCATTTTATCTTTCATTAAGGTAACTGATACTAACTCAAGAATTGTGTGATTCCAACTCATAATCTATTTGGAAGACCCTCATTCAGTGAGTGATACCTCCCTACTTAAACTCCTTCCCTCCCATGCTCAGCGACACTTTTTCCTGCAGGAGCTCACCTCCTGAAGTGGCTGGCCAACTCCCAGATTCTGGTCTTCCACTTTTCTGGAACACCAGAAATCGTTCATTTTGAGCAGTTAATATCTGCCTCTGAAAGTGACCATAATACCTAAGCAAAATAATCAGAAAGTGAGATTGGCACAAACTGTAGTTTCCAGTGACCACTCAGGAATAGCCAGCCATACTTACAGGATTCTATCTGAAAATTAGCTGCATGTGATTATAATTTTCTGTTCTGCACTATTCCAAGATGTGTGAACATGCTACAGATTTGGGCATGGTAAAACTATGTTTGAATGCTCATCCTTAGGTGGAGAACCACATTTCTACATTGTAGCCTTCCTCAAAATGTCATTCTTTAAATGCCATTGAGTTTCTTTAAAAAAAAAAAAAAGAGGAAGAGAATAAATGATTTCAGAACTACAACATTATTTTTCATATTTTCATCATTATCATTACAGATAAAAATCAATGCAGAGGCTACTTTTCTCAGACTTGGCAGTTATAGTTTATTACTTGGTATCCAGGTTAAAAATCTAAAACTGATTTCCCGTGTGAAATGAGTTTGAGCCAACCATCTGCTTAAGAGAGGGGAAGACAAAGCTCATTCTTTATTGCTGCTGCTTCTCACGGCTGTTAGTGGCTACTGGGAACCTTAAAACAGGGTTGCCAGGTTTCACTTTTCAGAATCTGGAGTAGGCATATGTGTCTATCAGGGATCTGAGGCAGGGGGGTTTGTTCTTAGACCAATGGGACTAAGTTATTAGATACTGACATTGCTAAATGCTGTAGACAGGCACAGATGTCACAACCATGTCCTGCTTCCCATTTCACATTCATGATTCAGAGATAAAAACTGGGATGATCTGGAATATATGGATCACCTGGGAACCTAGGACTAGACTTAGATGTAATTCTAATACCTGATTTGCTTAATCCAGTTGACTGCCATTTTCAGGAGGCATATGTTAGAAAAATCTAGCTTGGCTATTGGCTAAAATTTAAAGGAACATCTAGGGAAACGGAGAAATTCTGGAGCTGAAGAATTTGTGATGCTGTTCAGATGCAGAAAATGTTGGAAACGTGACTGTTCATGTAAGCGCAATTGTGGAGGAGAATTCCTGGCATTACGGAGTTTGTCATTGCAAAATATGCCTTCATAGAAAAAAAAAAGTGAAAAAAGCTAGTACAGTATTAAATATTTAAATCTGATATATGAAGCTAGATTTTGAAATACAGAGAATGCTTAAATCATGTTTTAAAAGACCATGGAATTCACAGGAAGGGAACAGAAGGTTAAAGATGTCTTCCGTTGGAATATTAAAAAAAATTTATTATAAGCCCTGTATTTACTTTCTCATATTTATGGATATTTTCTTGGCTTCCTGGCTTCTTTTCTTCATTTATCAAAGTCTGTGTGGTATTCAAGCATTAAATCTCTCTGCTTCTACCCAACCCAGTCACACATGTACTCATCCGAATTTTAATCTCTTCCTCTTTCCCCCTTGCCTCCCATCCTATTCCTTTCTGTCTTGCTTCCATTATATTACCTAAACCTTACATATAAAGAATTTCTATACTGTCTCCTTTACTTCACAGAATCTCTTAAGTATGTTTCTATAAATTTCAAAGTAGGAAGATTTTCTGCTTTATATGTCGGTACAGACATCCCCCCACCCCAAACCTCAAAGGCTAACATTTATCAACTGAAACAAAATAGTAATGTTGAGGCAGGAAAATATTTGCTACTTACTGCCATTTAACTTAAACCTGTTCAATGATTTAATGCACATGACCCCTATAATTATGATTTGGGAAAAAAAAAAAGAAAACAAAAGGAGAGAAAAAGAATTGGGGGTGGGGAAGGGAAGGAAAAGAAGAGAAAAATACACACATTTGTATGTGGTTATTCAAGGCTCAGATCAATTAGACATTCACAAGGATGCATCCGAATGTTTAAAGTAGGTTCTACTATTTAGCTAAAGTAGAGCAATTCAAACCAAGACTCACAGATTTTTAGAGAATATTAGCCCAAACCGTATCCACGTGTTATCTCATTATTCTTTTTTAGCCCGTTTGTGCTAATGTATATCCAGAAAAACAGTTCTTTCTGTTACACTTATCAACACTTTAAATAATGCAGTCCCTGTCAAGAAGGTGGTCAACATGGACAATTCACAACTACCCACACCCTGGTTCCATCTGCTTCTCTGCCCTTCAGAAGTGACCCCTGCCTATAAAGGATCTGTTTTAATTCTGGGTATTTTCACTTGAACTTTGTTTAAAGTCTAAATTGTCTGTCTCAATTATGCAACTCACTGTGGTCTAGAAAGCCTGACTTTTATTTTTCCTTCACAATGTTTAAAATAATGAAATATGATAGACTATTTAGGTAAAATTTTATTAAATGAGTACATGTAACTTAATAACGTGAAGGTTTAGAGCCGTCTGAAGGATGTTTTGTTTCAGTGGCTACAGATGTATTCTGTTTTATTTTAAGTTGTCAGGAATCTGAAGAAAACCAAAATTGATGGGTTGCAGTTTTTTCACATTAGATGCTCATCATATTCATGTTAAAATTAGTTATAACTGAGGGTTGTATTTCTAATCCTCTGGAATCATAAAAACAAAAACAGCATTCCCATGAATGCTGTAGATGTTGCAATGAAGTATTTAAGGTGGGATTTGTTGAAATGTTCTAAATCATGTTTTAACTACCCAGAAATCACACTTACAGCAACAGCAGTAGAAAGAAAAATTGCCCCTATGGCTAGGAGATGAATTCTGCCCCAGGGCAGGCCACACAGCTGGCCCCTCTCTGCTACCCTGTTCCAGAATAGAATTGCAGTGATGAAGAACTGTTCTCTGTTAATGAATCCAAATCTGTGTCCTTTATTGAATGTGGTGTTTATTTATTTTTACTTTTTGGTGGGATAATTAGGTTTATTTATTTATTGAGGAGGTACTGGGGATTGAACCCAGGACCTTGTGAATGCGAAGCACGTGCTCCACTACTTGAGCTTCACTTTACAGCCCCTACCCCAAATGCAGTGTAAGCACACAAGAGTGAGCAGCAGCTGGAAGAAAGGTTCTATCTGGGAGCACTCATTCCTCAACCTCTTCTTGGGAAGCTTTTGTATCTCTCAGATAGATTTACACTCAAGCATACTTATTGCCACTTTTTTCATTGCTTTGTTAGTATTATCAGCACTTTAAACTGTGAGAAGTTCCCCATCTCTGAGGAGAAATGATGAAAGTCGTTTAACAGGATGACATCGCTCCCATGGAAAGGTTTCCCTTCAAACGCTTTTTCAGTGTGTCTTTGGGCTCCAAGAGTGAGCTGCGCCCTGATCATGAAACGGCATATAAACTCTCTTTTGGAAGGCAGTGTTTTTCCTTAGTTGCCTCTTGGGTGCTTCTTTCTAAACCACTTACTTGGTTTTGCTGAATCACAGAAAATAGACATTTTCCTGTAGCTAAAAGCCTCCCATGTATTTTAAACAAACAAAAAAAAGGCAACATAGGATGAAAAATATAAGAACCTACAACTTTGTGGCATTTCCAGGTATAATATCTACGTATTTTACTGCCATTCATCTTAGGGGGTTGTTTTGTGTTACTTGTCTGTTCTGTTTGTTTTTGTTTCGTTTTTGCGTGGTCCGCAGGCACTGGTAATACAGTGGTGAATAAAAGCACACAGTTCTTCTAGAGGGTGTGAATACATAACTCAAAGGTTAAGGATATAACTTGATTTAAACAGACCTAAACTGTGATCCTGACTTGTTCAGTTATTAGCCTTAAGATGAATATGGTGGGGAGAGTTTAGCTCAAGTGGTAGAGTTCATGCTTAGCATGCACAAAGTTCAGGGTTTAATCCCCAGTACCTTCATTAAAAAACTAACTAAATAAATAATCCTAATTACCTCCTCCCTGAAAAAAAAATAGAATAAAATATTTTTTTAAAAAGATGAATATGTGTTTTGAATTTTCTGAGTCATAATGTTCTCACGGTAAAATAACAATCATCACTCTTTTGAAGCTGAGGTTATATAATTAAAGTGAGGAGCCTAAGACAGAACTAAATTTCCAGGAAATGTACAATAATTATTAGTTACTAGTACTGTTTGATGTGTGCTGAGATCCTAATAGTAAGAGGAGCAGTTTGTACATTGCCTGCTTGGCTCATGAATACTGTCTACAAACTTCCCAGCCATCCTGTAAGGTGTGGCTAGTTGTCCTGTTTTACTGCTGAAGAATGTGGAGCTTAGGGCAAGAGTAATTAAAACTCACCTGAATCTTGCTGCTGCTACTTGTCAGAACAAAAACTTGAACCACATTCATCTGATGCCAAAGTCCATGTGTTTCTACTGCATTAATCTGATCCTTAATCTAAGGCTTGCACTGCTTGGAGCAGCCATTCTGCTTTTTCCATATGTGAAACTGATAGACCTTTCCCTATCCCCAAACCTGTGTTGTGGAAGCAGCAAGGCAGTCCACTAACTTCCTCATAAAACAGCACTCTGGCCATATAACCTTGGAGCAGATTTTGGCCATCCTCTACTAAAATAATCTTCCTCTAGCATCACTTTTTCCCTAATTTAATTCCATTCCAAGTCTCTCCCTTTACATGTAAGATCTCCATAGAGTTTATCTCCTGAACTGGGACATTTAGGGGAGTAAAGAGGGGGCGCTAATAATAATTACTCTGAAATACCAGTTATAAACCAGCTCCATCCTGGAGAAACCAAGATGTAAGGTCTTTCTGTTTATAAGAGTCCAAGGTTTAGATTGTGTGTTAGATTAGGAAAACTGTGAGCATGAAAGGGAGGAATATTCTTTGCCCCGATATATGGCCACATAAACGTTTCCCCCTTAAGGTCAGAGTAAAGTCACTACATTACTAATGCACCTTCAGCCCGCACTCAGTCACATGCTACAGCTGGGTAGTAACAACTTCCACTTTTCTTTGCTCTTTCAAACCAACAGGAGACAAAAAACTGGCACCTTCTCCTCACAGCATTTTAATAATCTATTTTCTGTTCAGAGGGTCTATGGATAAAAACATTTTATTTTCTCCTGCAAATCCTTTGGTCAGTGCTGAAACACACAACCTATGCATCTGGGAGGAAATGTGCTGTGTAAAATGGTTTGTTCAGTCCCAGCTGAGTATTTCTGCAAAGGAAGAGGTGTTTATAGACTGCAGTGCAAATTTTGCTATCATGACAACCACCAGTCATTTCCTGCAGTTTCTTACTGCAACTAACATCTTAGAAACTGACTGCTAAGTTAAATCTTTTATAAAGGAGTAATAAAGAGAAGTGATGATAAGCAGAGTGTGCCGTAGGTGATTGAACCTGGGGTGGGGAAGAAAGAAAGGGGAAAAAAAATTGAGCAAATAGAAATGAGATATAAAATAGCTATTATGATTTCCTTCCAGTTTCACCCAGTGTTAGGATCTGTTTAAGATCAGTGACTTTGCTGAAAATTGTTGTCCATCTTTACCAGGTGTCTGTGATACCTGTGATAGTTCATTTCTTTTAAGATATTTTTTGTTATAACTTTTCAATAGCATGCAAGCTATAAATGGAAGGAGGGCAGACTATCAATATGGTTTTACTGTATTTCAGTTATAAGCAGGAATGTTCCAGTAATTTATCTTACAATTCATATAAAACTCATAATTGACAGATCTTACTCTGATAAAAACGTATATCAACTCAAGATAGAAAAGCAAAAAAGGCCATTTAAGAAAGAGATGCAAGTAAAAAGAAGAAAAGATTCTTTCATTTCCAAAACACCCATATTAAAACAGCATATGCCAGTTATAATGGTTACAGTTACACTGTGCTTCTCAGTGATGTATTTAAACTGAATGATTCAGGCCCTGTCCCATAATTTCATTTACTTTCTTTTCCTTCCCTCTATCCATCTTTTTTTTTGCTTGCTTCATTGTTTTTTTAATTTCATTTTATTTACTCACAGTTCTGAGGTCATTAATCTCTTTCTGAACTTAATTTTTTAGAAGAGTCTTGCCCCCTTTTTCTTTATTATCTTTCTATACAATTAGCCTACATTTTCATTTTTAGGAACCCCCTTCCCTTGTAAGTCTTGCTTTACAGAAATTCTGACAATAAAACCCTAAATTTCTGTTCTTAGAAATGTTAGACTCTCCTTATCTAAAATTCCTGCCTGACTGTAGTTTGTTTTCTTTATTATTTAAAATATGAGCAGCCCATGTCTTTTGAGGATTCCTATCACTTACACATAAACAACCATCAGTTTTTCCTTATTTATCAGAATTAAGCCAGGAGTAAGCACTGCTTCTATTTATTTCTACTTTCTGTGAGATAAAATTTGACTTCAAGGCGAGTCTTAAACTTTATCAGATATTCTACTTTCAGATAACTGACTTGTCTAGCAGTTTTCATGATAGTTAATGCACCCGTAAGCCCTGCCAGCGACAAACTGAATTAGAAAAAGCATTTTCCATGTTGCAGGCTTTTTGGTAGAATATCTGTCTTTATCTTTCTTTCTCCAATCAATTGTTCTTTTTGTATACTTGCCTAAAAAACAGCATACCTCCCAGCAACTTGGGTCTATTCATCTTGCTCGAAGTTTCCCTCCTATTACTGTGGTCCAATGGTTATCAAAGTAAGGGCTGGGGACCCCTGGGGGTCTGGAAGGAAGACTGAAACTGTTTTCACAATTCTACTGAGACGTTCTCTGCCAATGACACCACCATTCTTTCACAGGCAGAGAGGAGTTTGCCAAACACTGCATCACATGTGATTACTTCATTGCTCTGATCACTAATTGGATGTGAACTTAGTATTCTCGTTTAAAATGTTTCCGTTTAATTTTAGCATAGTGAATATTGATGGATATCACTCGCGTAAACAAAAGCACTTCAAGGTCCTCAGCATTTTTAGAAAGTGTCAAGAACCCCTGAGACCAACGTATTTGAGAACTGCTGTTACAGTCCAGTCATGGGTAGCATTTTACCAAGTCTCAATGATAGCTATAAAATATACATAATTTGTATAAAGCTTCAGGGATATTTTGCTTATTTCTCATACTTGGTGAAGTTATAAGGGTAAATTTTAAGCTGAAGTGGTTTTACCAGGCTTTTCTATGATAGTTTCTCTTAAAAGTTATCAGTACTTCTTTAGCATTTTTCTTCATTCTCAAATAAACCTACCATGTCTCTGGAAGCCTTTTTGCCTGAGGGCAGGGTACTTTGTCTGTTGAACAGTATTTAGAGAAAGAGACTTTGTGTTTATTTCATTAAACGGTATCAGCAGTAATATAATTTTAGCCAACTGCTATCACCTTTCAATAAAATTAAATAAATGGTATTTAGAAAGTTGATTTAAAACACATAAGGGTATAATGTAGGTTAAACTTTTGCTTATTATCTCTGCCATTATTGTATGCATGTGATAAACAACTTTTATTTTTCATTGTTCACTGTTATATTAAGTACATTTTGCATGATTAAGAGTTGACATTATTTCAGTTCTAAAATGCTGAGAAACAACTTTTCAGCAGAGGTAAATTTAACATATTATACATTTATATGGAATGTCAGCATTAATAAGAATTTGAATTTATAACAAAATTAATAGTGGCATCTCTGCTGCATCCATTAAGATGATTTAATAAATCAAAGATCTGGGTCAATCAACAATCAGATTGTGATCATTATAGTTTCAAAGTCTTAAATTAGCAGAATGGATATAAATCTTTAATCTAAGTTACACTGACATTTACTGTGTGTAACCAGTAATAATATATTATAGTAATAATAATATAGATATTAGGTATGTTAATAAGCATATTCTTATGTAAGCTTTTAAATTCAGTGTTTCTCTTATTAAAGAAATATATGCAAATAAAATAAATCAGATTTCTCTGAACCATAAAGACATTTCTTGTTTACTTAACAAGAACTTTGATCGTACTCAATTTTAGAATTGGTTTAATGGCAGTTTAATTATGTCATCAAAGGTTGAGTGTTTTCTATTTTTTCTACTGTGTCACTTTTTTCTCTCTTGCTGGTTTCAATATGGCTGCTCTAGATCCAAGTTTCACACATTAACTCTGACTTCTGAGGCAGAAAGGAAGAAAGAGAGACCATTTATTTATCGATTTTTTTAAAACAGGAAGAATAGATTTCCTCAGAAACCCTCCCACAGACTTCTCCTGCCTAATGACTCCTTGCTCATAAGTGTGTCATATGGCCATCCCCTGGGGCAAGCAAAGCTTGGGAAGGGACTATCAGGTAGAAAAGATGTGAATAATTGGCTTATATCTCTCAGTCACCTTCTGGGCTTAGCACCTTGAAATTCTGGAAAACATCCTAGTTCCATTAGGAAGGAAGGGAATCAGTCGTGTTGAATAGGAAACTAACAGCTTTCACCATAACTGATAAGCGATCAAAACAGGGACATGCATAGAATGCTTGGAAACCCAGAGAGCGAGGAAGCCCTGCGCCAGGACCTGGGCGAGGCTAAGTGATCACAATCTTGATGGTACGGTAAACGTTAGCTGGGTAAAGACATGTGTAAAGGCAAACAGAAAGATAGTATCCAGGTTCTTAAGTGGTTTAAAAAGTCTGAAGAGATTTGAATCATGAAAACCAGTTTTTATTCTATAAATTGTATTTGTTGGAAGGCAGTTACTAGGCAGTTCTCCCCACCTTTACCTGGGTATGTATCAAGACTTAAGCAGTGTTAAGGTTAAACCAGTAGGATGCATGTCCGCATCGGCATATCATTGCACTAGGTCAATGAATTGCTTTCACACACTTATGATTTCTCTGCACATTTAAAGTAGTGTGAAGAAGCCATGGTATTTTTCCCCTGTTCCTTCTCCAGGGAGTCTAGATTCCTTATTGCATTTTGTTAAATTATATAATCCATCTTTAGTATGGTCTTCTTAACTTCTAAAGCACAAAAGAATTAAAATCACTGAGCAAAGAGTCTTGGGACCCACTGGCTTTTTTTCCCCCCTCCAAAACTATAATCTCAATTTAAACAGCTGAAATCAAACACCTTTTTAAAAAATTGTATTTGCTGTATAGCCATTGTTAAGACTGGGCATTTTCCACACAAATTTACTTGAGATTCAATCAATGATTTGTCAAGTCTTTCAGCAGTCTTATAGTCCCATCAGATTAGTCCACTGCAGTTTACTTGGAGAATTGGTATTTCATGAGTTTGCTTCCAGTGGAGGTGGAAATCTAACAATATTAACTGGGCTGTGTCTGTCGCTCTCACTATTCATTACTGCAAATGGAAATTTATAAAGTTATCTGGATATGTTTTACTCTTTTCCGTAGGGAAAGCCCTAATTGGAGAGCAACTGCTAACTATGGATAAATGATGAGGATACATTTTTGCCCTTAGAAATGTATTGTATGGATATGATTTATTATTTATATGCTGCATTTGATTAATATTTATTTCTAAGGATTTTAAAAATACTTTTTATTCTCTTCCATTAATAGTGCCTCCTTGCCTGGGAATGATATTCACTGTAGGTTGAAATTTAAATGTTATTCATACACCTCAGAATAAAATGAACAAATGACCATTTGGCTTAGGTACACATCTTACCTTAGGGGAATAGTCAAATGGGTTTAATATTTACTTACCGTGACCCTCACATTCTAATTCCAAACATGTGTTAGTAACATCACTAAATCTTTTTCCAGCTTGCTATTTTAAGCACTGCTGAAAAAAAAATGGGGTGGGGAGGGGAGTTGGGAAATGTTCACTCCTGTCTAAAGCACTTGAATATCAAAAATAAGCTGCTGGTACAAGATGGAAAGATGCAGACTGACCCCAGGCATAATACACACCTTTCAGAAGTTTCTTTCTAGCACAGAAAATGGCACAGCCCCACCTTGGGTGAGCTTATAGACATGTCCAGTTCAGATTAGTAGAACCCCATCAGAAGAGAACCAGGCTGATTGATTATGCAGGAGAGAAAAACAATTGAACACTTACAGTGTCATGCTGTTTTCCAGGGGCCTTAAAGTGCATGTTTATTTCTACAGCACTGTAGTTCTGCAGGATAGGGTTTAGTATTCCCAAAATTTATCACTGAAAAAAAGGGAGACTCTGAAACACATAGTAACTTGTCTGGGGTCTTCTAGTTGTGTGTGGGAGTGCCAGGACTCAGTTACAGCTGTGCCGAATTCCAAGCTTTTCCACTGCCTAGTGCAGTGAAAAGCTCCTGTCTTAATGAGAGGTGGGATTCAGCACTGCCTTATCCCCTGGTAACTTCATCAACAAATCTCACAGCATGCAATTAAAACTTACTTGTCCAGGTGCATGCTATCGATGGACTATGTATCACTTTTGTTATTTGTTCTATTTTCTTGTTTGTGTAAGTTTGTTGTATTCAGTAGATGAAAATCAAATTTTTGTTTATCGTTAAAAATCACTCTCATATATTCCAATAAATATTAGCTATAGTCTGGTGGTTGATATGGATAATGCATTGGTCTTAGTTTTTGAACTTTCTTGGTAGGTTCTAAGATGTTATTTTCTTATATATTTAAAATTCTATGTGTTAACTTCAGAACTCAATTTAAAATTCACTTAAATATGATATAAACTTTTCTTGGTCTCTTCTTCACATTTAAAGAGGGTGCTTCAATTTTACATCTTTGTGAGAATCAACAAAAGAGAGAGTAAGGAAAATCTAGGATACATAGATTTTTTTTTTAAGTAGACAAAGTCTTCAATTAATTAAAATACTTCTAAATCCCCAAGGACTTTTTGTATTCTTTCCTAAACCTAAATCTATTACTAATAAAATCAAGTCATAATCATTCCAACAGCAGAATTTCTAAATATATACATTGAATGTTGTAACAATAATTCAAAAAGTAGCAACCAAACAAAAAAAAAAGCTGCACTCTCTACTGAAAATTTATCCTTAATTTATGCTTATCATCTAATCTTGCAGAGCTGTTTTCTTACTGCTACACTCCTCATTCCAGATTTTGTTTGAAAGCGTGGGATATGGTGTCTGGTGGCCTCATTTTTCCAGTCCTAACTCTGCCTATCATGTACTGTGTAACATTGGACAAATCGCATAACCATTCGGAATCTCAGTGTTCTATTTTATAAAACAAAGGGTCAGAGTATTTTAGAGTTTTGAATAACGGGATGATAATGAAATTAAATATATGCTGCCATGATTGCTTCTATAATTTAAATGTATCTCATTTTTGTTTTCTCAAAACCCCTGATTATTTCACAAAGGTAATAATAATTTTATAGTTTGCTATCATCAATAACAGTCACTTCATACCAATCATTTTTTCTAAGGCCCTCAGATGAGAAGCCAATTGTCCAGTTATCTTCCTCTTCTACAGAGAATACAAGAAGATTCTTAGGGGAAAGGAAAATAAGTTCAGTAATTAGTACAGAACTATTTAGCCACTCAGTGCCAACAAGAAATAAGAACAGTTTCACAAAAATCCAGACATAGAAAACAGATTTATGGTTACTAGTGTGGGAAGGGAAAAATTGGGAGTTTGAGATTTGCAGGTACTAACTACGATATATAAAATAGGTAAACAACAAGTTTATACTGTATTGAACAGGGAGCTATATTCAGCATCTTGTAGTAACCTAAAATGAAAAAGAATATGAAAACAAATATATGTATGTATATGTATGACTGAACTATTATGCTACACATCAGAAATTGACACAACATTGTAAACTGACCATACTTAAATTAAAAGAAATCTCATTTACAATATTAACAGGCATTAAATATATATAGAAATAAATAAAGTAAAATAAAATATTTTTTAAACAATTGTTTTTATTTATTTGATGTTACCATGTTTAGAAACAGGACTGAATACTCCTTTAATGCACTGCAATCAGTGATCACATGATATCAACCACTGATGTCTTCCTGGAGGGGATGAACTTCCTAAATTCAAAGCATGTTTCTGATTCCAGAAGTGTGGGCAGACATTTTGGTAGCTACCATTTTACTGGACTTACTGATCCATCAAATGATTTTGGTTTTATCATCAGACAAATAGAAGATCTACATTTACATAGCTATTTTAATGTTATTTTCAGTGGCATTTATCTTTTTAAGCAGAAGTGGTAATGCTTATTATAGAATGATATGAGAATATGTTCTCCATGACTCACTCATCTCCTTGTTCCATGCCATTGTATTAATGTTTCTTTCTCATTTATTTTTCTTGTGCTTGGTCCAATATCACTTATATCCCTGTGTTGACTCGCAAATTTAGAAGCTACAATCATCTACTTAGCTGAAATGCCAGGCCCTATGATAAGCATTTTCATACACATTATTTTATGTATTACTCACAACAATGATAGGAATAAAGGTACACTCTCCACTTCTATGAATTTACTATGTGGCAAGGAAAGGTATGGGACTGAGACTTTTGCTCCAAGTCTAGAGTCCCGTCCACTGCAACAAAGTGCAAACACATCTTAATTGTTTGTTTCTTTGCTCATTTGTTCATTCATTCACTTGTGGTCATGATAGGAATCCAAAAGTGCAGGTTGTCATGACTGGTGCTGAGGAGTGTTTGTGGCATCTGGGATCAGTGTTAGAGTCATATCAAGTAGTTTGTGTAAAGTAGCCTTTAAGTCAGACTCCAGCATCCATTCATTACATATTCTAAAGAAGCTACTGTGCCTTTGGGAGGTGTTAGGCTCTTGGGAATAAAAATGTGAATAAAGCAAAGTTGTTGTCTTTGAAGAACTTACATTTTAGTAAAAAGGCTATATCAATGAAGGAGGAGTTGAGTTCTGTGACAATTAGAATTACCACCCATCTACCCTGGTTGGCCTAATATTCTGATATTCCATGATAGGTAGGAGGTGCTTGGTCTGTGTACTTTGCTCAAGTTCTAGGGGTAATTCTGATTCTTAACCTCCCTGTCCTTAATGCTTCTTCTCTGTTATACCGGTTTTAAACCCTTAAAGTGAGTGATACATGCTATGTACAAACTCAGCTTTCCTACTCGTACTTCCTCTAAATATTCGTGTTCATTTATGGCTCCTTCAGTAGATTTAGATCTTCTTCGAGAAAATAAATCTTATTTTTTGTCTTTATTCTGCAACTTATAGTTGAGTCAGATGATACTAAAGAATGCATTTCACTTGGTAGAAAAATTTTAAATATTTGATATATAAATAGCGAATAATGCAATGGGATTTCATAGTTAATATAAATATACCACAGAAAAGATAACGTAAGAGCTTTGTTTGCGTGCATATTTGAGTCTAAAATTTTTTTGTTCCATATTTTAGCCACTAATTATCATGTGCATAGTGACTTCCTGGTTTAAGATAAACAGGAAGAAAGGAGAGTATTTTGCTGATACAAAATATTTAAAAATACATTCCCTGGGTACTATATGAGCTGAGTCCTATTTATTTCAAATCTTCTATAGATATTTATTTTTTTCATGGATTCACTCTTTAGGGAAGCACGGAGTTCTTGAATACATCAATATTGCTCAACTGTGTATTTAAAGGAAAGAGGGAAGGCATATTCATCACCTTTCTCCATCCCTTGAGAACCAACACCTAAAATTTAGTTTCATTGAATGTATCATTGGCATTTGAAGTTGTTTTTATATATGAGGACAACTATCATGTTTCCAAGATATAGAACTATAAAAACAAACAAATGAACAGAAAAAGATATTGCATATGACTAATATTGTTTTGCAAGGATATTCCCTTGAACCCTGCCACTTTTGGAATTTCCCTGTTATTGAGAGACCAGAAGAATTACTTAAATATGTATGTTCATGATCTAATCATTGACAAATATTACAGTAATTTGTTTTTATTCAGTATAGAATAATCTCCTTTAATTTTCCGTTTGTCAGACAGCTACATTTATTTAAAATGAACTATTTTGTGTCCTCCATTCAGCATAATTGTCCTTTTAATTCACTTAAAAAGTAGCACATGTTTAGTAAAGAAGCAGCATCATCTATTCCACTCCTTTTTCTGGCCTATTTCCCAAAGTTGTGTATTAATTAGAACATTTTATGTTTAAGTAAAACATCAAATTAGAAAGAGGGCAGTTGACATTTTAAAGATGATGGCCCTTGAATATATTTTTTTATATTAAAAAAAATTTTGCCATTGAAGTATAGTCAGTTTTCAATGCCCTTATTATATTTTAAATAAGAAGGAACTTTGAAAATTCCCAATCCTTTTTCAGAGTTTGCTAAGAAAATGTGAATGCAAGTATACCCACTTCAGCCATAAATAAACAGAATTAATTCTGTCATGGGCACATTGTTATGTTGTGGTAGGTTTTTATGTAATTGATTATGGTTGACTATAAAGAAAACAAGCCACAAAATATGGCAATATTTTCTAATCCAAATCTTTAAGTCAGGCTTCCTTCTCTTTACCATGCTCAAACAAATAGGTCCACCTATAAATAATTACCCTGCAGATAAATACTTTTTTCTGGAAAGGATAGAGGAAATTCTAACAGAAGGATCTCTGTGTGCTGGCATTTCTTAAACTAAGGTAATTTCCTTTATGCTTCACCAAAGAAGATGTGTTTCACTGAAATGCTGTAAAAGGTAAACTTGACAGTTTATTATTTAGGTCAGTGACCCATGAAAATCTGAGGAGGTCTCCACTGCCACTTGGTTATCAGATCCTCATCATTCTGTCTGGATAATCACAGTCCTGGACCACTGGGTCACCTTCCGCATCTCTACCAGATGAAAAGTGAAGTCATGTTTTAGTCCTCGGCTTGGCACCCATCTATATCTCCTATCAGCCGCAGTGTGATATGAGATGCTTTAGCATGGTACCAGTCAGCCCCTAACACACTCAACAGATTCATTTCTTACCTCATCTTCTCCCTTCTCCTCTAGTCAGTAAAGTTTTCTTATCTAGCCAGTAGCAACCAGTGACAAACGAACTTCAGTCCTTCCCTGGATAACTTATGGTCCTCTTCATTTAAAGGACAATTCAAGAGTCACCTCTAAAAATATATCCTTCCCTTCAGTTAACCTGGATCCATCCCCTCTCCACCCACCCATAGTTCTCTAACCCCAGAATATTTTGTGCATACTTGTCCTATTTATTTATGTCATTTATGTGTGATATACCTTTAAAGTTACTTGCTCATTTGGTAAATATTTATTCAACATTAATTATGTGTTAATGACTGTCTATTGCCAAAAGCTACTTTGGATTCCCGCCGGCCTTCCCCAATGGCACGAATCTCGCATGCCTGTCAACGTGTCCATACTTTGCACTATTTTCAGTGTGGTTGCATTTCTGTTCCCCAGCCAGACATCAGGTCCCTCTGCCCCTGTGCCAGTGCCTGTCCCTGCAAAGCTTTGAAGACACTGCCAAGTCAGCTCTTCCTATAAAAGGAGTTAGCAGTGGTGCTGTGCCCATGGATCTGTTTACAGGTCTTCTTTTTCCCTCCTCTTCTTATGACATGAATCGTTATTTGTCTTGTCTGAGTGGACATGTGGCTATTTGCAGACATGAAACTTCATTTATATTCTGACTTTTCTATCGTCTGTGTGCAGATTTATTTGGAAGAAAAAATGTTTAGGTCTAGCGTTTTCAACATCAACAATAAGAATTATATCATTTTTAATACCCGAAGGAAATTTACACTTGGAACAATGAAGTCTAAACCCTCCAAGAGCTCAGCTCAAGGTCACACAGCAAGTCAGGTGAAATACACAGAAAAGAACAAAAGTGTAGGTGCGAAGTAGTGTTTTTATTTGCATCTAAAAAAAAAAACACCCAGAGTTTAAAGAGTTATCAATGTAATAAATGTTGTTTACACAAGGGTTAAATCAATTATTCCTTTTCCAGTAGATTTTAAAGTCCTACCTTAGGAAAGACACCATGCCTGTATTTTTTCCTACTCTGCTTCTCTGAAAAGAAGAACAATGTATTGTGTGCAGATAGGGAGGCTCCTCTGGCTCCATCAGGGTTGGGTAATTCAGAATAGAGATGCAGCCTTCACAGCACTTTTTACACCTGAACCTGAACTGGTGTCGACTAATTTTATCTCCATAAGCTATGAAAGTGTGCAGTTCAAACCCAGAAGTGTAGATGGCCAGGGAAAATACATTTAACCCACAAACCCAGCCCTGCTTCACTTTGTGCTCTGCAGACTTTAACATAACATTTTCAGATCCAGAGGCAAGTAACTCTGTTTCACATTTAAGGAATAACAGAAAATTGCTCTGCAAACAAACTCAGTGGAACAGCTTAAGAAATAATGAATTCCTTGTGGGGAGAAAACAACACATGATAAAATTATTATTACTTTCAGTGAATACTAAAATGTCTTCTGGGTTTATTATAAAAGACATGACCTGAATTACATACCCAGCCAACCATATAAACATTTCCATAATTAACTTAGTAAATACTTTGACAATTATGAGATTGTAATTTTTGAGAATGCCATGAATAACAATTTTCTTGAAAATGCTGTGAATAACAATTTTCTGCATTGTTACAACTTTTCTTCTATATGTATTAAATACTATTATGTATATACATATACATACATGTCTAAATGGGCTTAGCAAATGATTTCTTCAAATATTAGCTGAAATAATGTTGTTTACATTGAGAAAACATGGTATGTTTCTCTCCAGTGAGTACTTAATCTTAGCATTTCTAGTCAGTTTCATTTGAAAAAATTATATTTGATACCTAACATGTCATGTAGTACTCGGGTTATACAGGCTAGTAAGACAGAATTTTCTGCTGTCAGTGATTCAAACATCTGTCTCTAATTCCTAGCTTTATATAGCAAGTAGGTTTTGAGAATGTTGCAAGTGTGTCAGCTGATACGTTGTTTCTCCCCAGAAATTACCATTTAAACTAAAAAAAAAACCCTCATATATGTGTATGTATGTGTGTATGAAGAGACTGAAGTATATTTTTGCTACAAATTGTACATCAAATTTATTCTGAGCAACCTTATTCCATGTCAGGGCAGATTGGACATAGATTGCTTTCATGTCTGTCATAAATGGAGCCCTTTAAAATGGATACATTGATAATTTCCTTCTCCAAGACTTCTATGGTATGAGCTACCTTTCAGTTGTTCATTCATTTATGAATGTTTAAGTTTGGTTCTCTGAATTGGGGGAAAAATTGTAATTCATGATACCAAAAAATGAGCATAGACTTCTTGCCATGCAACACTGAATTTGTGAATCTAACCTGAATATATAATGTGAGTTTCCTAAATTTGTTGGCAAGTTCCTCTTTTATGAAATCACTGAAGCTCAAGGCTCTATTAGATACACTTGTTGACACATGGATGCCTTAAAAATGTACCTGTTCACTGAAGAAAATGATAAAGCAGACAGAGCATTTGTAGACTTTAACAGTATCTGGAGCCTCCTAGTTACATGGTACAAATTTCATTAGGAACTTTCAAGACACTGACGTGAAGAATGTACTTATAATTACACAGCCTGTCAACAGACTGTAGCCTTACATATGCAGAACCAAAGATCTTAAATAGGTTCTGACCATTAACTGTAGCACAATTCTCTCATAAATTTGTTGGTTGTTATTATCGGATGTTATTTCATTGTTTTACTGTTGACAGTTTATTTTATATTAAAACATTCTGCTGAAATAAGCTAAAAAAGAATTAATGAATTACAGATCACTGTTACAGTAAGAAACAATACTGGTAATATAACATATTATATGCTGCTTTACAATGACTGTATTAGTAAAATAAAAAGCTGTCATTTGAGTTTACTTTTTCGGAAGGAGTATGGACCCCAAGCTTATTGTTTTCCCATTTGGTCTTCTCCTCGTAGTAGCTTGCTGGATTGGGATAGAGGTCACAGAGCTAGGAGGAATTCCTTGATATTCTCTCCTCTCTGCTTAATAGGGATAAATACTAATTTAAGTAACAGTATGGAAAATCTTGAAAGGAAAAACAAAGGAAAGACAGCCAAAGGTATAAGATAAATGGAAGCATGATTGGCTTGAGGACCTCAGAAGCTAAACCCAACTCTCCACAAAGACAGTTTCTACGCTCACCACACAGTATCCATTCATTCCCTAGCATGTGACAGTGGGACACTGTAAAATATGTCATGGTCTGTGAAGCTCTGTTGTAGGTAGGATGGTGTAGCCCAGATTTTTAGACAACTACTAAATGTCCCATTTCTTCCTAGCTGTTCTCTCCCCCAAGAATTCTCATTTAGGAGATCTACTAGAGGATGTGATCTAATTATAAGTTTTCAGGGTGACTTCTGGGATCAGAGTGATAAAAAGGTGGGGAGTCCTAAGACAGACCAATGGCTCCCATTGATCCCTCATATCAGAACTAACTCAGATCGAGTCTGCCGTGCCTGCCACTTGTCCACAGAGTGTAAGTGGAGAGACAATTCAATTATACCATTCGGGAAATGTATTCTTTTCTGTATCAGCATTTTTTGAAGCATAGATATGTGCATTTTAGACACTTATTGAAAATTAACAAGTTTTATCCAATGGAAAATGATCTAAGAAACACGTTGAGATGTAGTCTTGTGCCTTGAAATTATTTCTGTCT
This sequence comes from Camelus dromedarius, assembly GCF_036321535.1. NCBI lineage: Eukaryota > Metazoa > Chordata > Mammalia > Artiodactyla > Camelidae > Camelus > Camelus dromedarius. Next base: position 34,177,257 of record NC_087448.1, read on the forward strand.
CTTTCTCCCTGTTTCTCTCTCTCTATGAAAAATCTGTGACTTTGAAAAGGTTACGTGTGGGTGTACGTATGGGGGGGGCAATACTTCCTTCCAGGATGACAACATTAAAAAGTATCATTTTAATTAAAATAGACACGTGTGTCTGTATAAAATGCAAATGAAAACTTTATAAAATACTTTTTTTCATTGAGGTAAAGATTGTTATCTGGGAAAGAACTTTCATGACTAAAGTCACTGACTACTTTTTTGAGTCTGCATGAACCTGGAAGATTAGCTTCTAGGAAGCAAAAGCAGATCAATAGGGCTCTGCTTATCTGATATTACATTTAGTCCCTGTAACTAGTCAAGGGAATTGAAATCTCTTTACCAACTAAATTTGAGATTCCTAAGAGCACATATAAACATCAAGTTTTTAAGCCTCTTTTTGGACCGTGTTTTCATACCTAAGGAAGACGCTGTTTAAATGAATTTAGAATTTACCATTAGAAATGTATGTTTAAATCTCAAAGCTTTTTAGTTAAAATTGTATCTTTGAAAGTCTTAGGAAATTAAACAGTATTTTGAGATTTGTTTTAGTTTCAAATGTTCACCCTTGAACCTTGACTCAGAACTTCATTTATATATAATGGCAGAGCACATTTCTTCATGTATACTTAGAAACCACTTTTCTTGAACCAATTTCTGTATGCATCCTGTATTAAGAAAAAGGTTATATTTTTTCAAAGCTCTTTCACATTGGACTTAATTATTTTAAAACAGAGTTTGGAAAAGGGGAGCAAGGTGAACACTGGGGAATACAAGATGGTAATAGGCCCCAAGATGGTACTTTAAAGCACATTATAAAGATCAAAATTAGATGCTAAAATCTGAAATGGCTAATTTCTTAATCCAATGATGTTGTTCAAAAGATAATGATGTCTTTAAAAGGAGAGTTTACTTCTTGCATGATTTTCTGTTACTATAAGGATTTTAAAATGCATGTTTTAAGAGTGTGAAAAGAAATAGGGTAAGGAATTTTTTGCAGAAGAAACACAATTATTTGCACACATAATTTAAAGGAAAACCATGCATCATAATCTATTTTGGAATAATTTAAAACATAATAAAATATGGCTAATTCAATCTAGAATATTAACAGTGATTGTTACTAATTTCATTTCTTGAAAATGTGATCTGAATATTATATAGGCCTCACTCTCTGAGAGGCAACATCTTTACATATTTATGAAGAATGGCCTTTTTTTCCTCCCCAAGAGACTTGCGTGATTACACGTTTTGTGAAAATAGATGTTGGTTAACAGGATTTTGAAACAAGTGTTCATGATATCCAACAGTATAAAGAACAGCATCACATGAAATGGAAATGTCTGCCCTCAGGTTACAATGAACTTTAAGTTTTTTTCTTATTGATTTTTGTGAATATTAAATCAGAACACTTGAATCAAAGGCATAAACATTATTATTTTGATTCTTTGAAAAAATGGTCAAAAATAAAACCTTTTAGCCTTTAAATTCACCACATACTGCTGTGAACTATTACTGAAAAATCCAGTGGACTGACTGTGGTGGGAGGTACAAGGGGAAAAAGCTTGACAAAATCATAAACACCACATTGGCTATCTTTGAAACTTGGTAATAGTCACTGTGAAATCTATATAAATCCAATGAATGAAAAAACTAAAAATCAGTTCACCAAAGCTAAAATCATTATCCAATACAGACTAATTCTATTTCCAGTGAGTAGGGAGTATAATTCTTATGAGTGTAAACATAGTCATACATCTCACAGTTTCATAAATATAAATGATATATCCCCCATTCCTTTTAGTCTAGAGGAGTTCATTCTGTTGGCAAGCACCATTATTTAAAGGAAATATATCTTTACTCTGAGTGGTCATGGGTAAAAATTGAGACAACTATAAATTAATGAAGTCCTCCGATAGAAAGCACTTTGAAAATAAGTTTGCAATAATCACCCTTGCCTGAGATATGTATTCCAGGGGATTTGACTGGCATCCAGATAATAGCAGTCTGACTTTTAAAAACTGCCCAGTATCAGCTTGGGGAAGGAGCTCTTTTTATCTATTTAATTTATTCAGTTATTTATTCATCAAATAATTGGTGCAATCATGCACTAGGCACATAGTAGGCTCTGGAGACAAGAGGTGTAAATGAAACAGAAGGCTGTATTTGAGAAGCTCCCAGTCAAAATCACAAAAGTAATTATTGCAGTAAAGGAGGTTTTTGTCAGTAAACCTAGCCAGGAAGCTCAGAGGAAGCAGAAAACTCTTTGTAAATTTATGGGAAATTCACACTGAAAATAACTTTTGAGACACATTTGAAGGATGAGTAGAAATCAGTGAAAAAGTGAGGACTTTTGTTGCTTAATTGGTTGACTGGAGAAGAAAGTCTTGTAATTGGTAATAGTGTACAGTCAAGGTTGGGGACGATGGTAGAATAATGCTTTATGTCTGAGGTTTTTGTCTTTATTTGTCTGTTTTTAAGGAAGTATATCTATGAAAACCATTTCTCCAAAATAGTGCATAGTCTTTAGAGGGCCGAATGTAAATGGTTATTTAAATACTGAATAGTAATTACGGACTTACTTTTTGTGTCTCAGGGACTTAAATTGGCAAATAATGGTTTTTGTTTGTTTGTTTGTTTTGGTAGAAACCAAAACACTTAAGAATTATTAAAAATACAAGTTAACTACCTTGCCATTACTATATGAGATGAGGAACAGAGAAACTGTGACATCTTGTAGCAAAGTGATTAGTGAGACAGCTTAATAACTTGGCCTATTTGAGAGATTGCTCTCTTTCTTCTTTTATTTCCAATAAACTAATGTTAGTATTATTAGGTAGTGTGTTGTGTAACACATGCACCGTGGTGCTGGAGACCACTCAATTTTGTGATTAATGTAGAGTTTAGTAGCCCTCCATTTCTGCCAGTCGGTGCTGGTATATTTCTATGATACCATAATTTTTGGAACCCATTTGCTAAGTTAGGACTATAGTGTAATTAATCTGTAGCAGATTAATCTGATTGATGAATAAGGTTATGCTGTGTGGGTACAATGAAATAAGGCGTTATGTTTTAAAGTTATATTTAGTAAGTCCTTTCTTTATTCTTTGATGGTATAAAACATTCATCCAACTCGATCTTGATTCATCATTTTATCCCCAAGAAACTAAGGCAGATTCATTTTATGTTAGTCAGAGACTTCATGGGATAGAGGGGAGTGGGAATGCAAAGAAATCAAAGATACGATATCTGACTTTCAAAAAGCAAAACAAACAAACAAACAAACAAAACAACCTTTGGTAATGGAGAGGGAAATACACTTCATAAGATTTTCTTTTGAGATGGAAGGTGTAATATCAATTTCATAAATTAGTAAGTTATAATGTTAAGAGAAAAATGCGCTAGTATAAAAATGCATGGTATTATTCTTCAACTGTGCAGATGCAGTGCTGTTTTGGACTAATGATAATATGCAGCATTGTTGCAAATATATATAATTTGCACATGTGTAAGAGAAAAATCTCATGGACCATTAAACTGATTTATTACCAACATTTTTTGACTCTAGTTAAAAGATATCTTTTCTTCTCTTTATCAGACATGTTTCTTAGAACAAAAGAGAATATACAGTTGTAACAGTCTTTCATTTGCTACATTAAACACATTTAAGTGCCTGTCCACCAAAGACTTTCACATTCCATGCTTTCTCTCAAGATTGACATATTATTCCCCAGAGTTCTAAACCTGATTTTGTTTTCTATTAAACCCTACCAGACAGGTTATATTTGAAACCACTGTTAGAATTAAAATGTAACTGAACCCATTTATCTCTTATTACGATGATATCTGACTGCCCTCTTGTAATTGTACTGTGAGAATCCTCTAAAATCCATAACCATTTTACTACAAGTGATACATTTCAATTATAAGAACGAATAAAGAAAAAGACAAAAGCTCTGAGAAGCTGTTGATCATATCATCTTGAATCTGATTATTTCCATGACATAATTTGAAGAACGTGAAACACCCTGTGGTTAATTTGTTGGACTGGGCTGGGTGGAAAGGAGCATTCAGATGCTGCATCAATGGTTCAATTAGTGGTTTTGAAGCACTGTTATTTGGGGGAACGGGACATGGTGGAGACAGGCATGAGAAAATAATACATAGTGGATTCCATTCTTATTGTTTTTTACCTTTTCTGATAGCAGTGTAAATATTCTTTACGTTTTTTTTATCCTAAAATAGCTCTCAACTCTTTCTTTGCACTATCAACAGATGTACACAGTTAACATTAGTTTTGATAAAACAGTACACTTAACTAGTAAACAAGGTAAACATATTAAATACTTAAACCAAAAGAAAATTTGCATAGTAGCCATTGTTGGGATGCACAAACAGAAAACTCTCCATTTATATGTTAACTATTTCTATGAGTTTCATGTTGTCAAAATTACCATTTAGTCTTTGATCAGAAGTATTTTTACTTGAATATAGTGATTTAGATTCTGTGTGTGAAAACCAAGGACATACAAAACATAAATATAATAAAGGAAAAACATGACAAGCAGGCATATTTAAAAATGGCTATTAATCACAAATTAATATAAATATATATTATATTTTAAAATCAATATAAACATAATGCAAATATTAATATAAATTAATATAAATACATATATCATCAACAATTAATATAAATAACCAGTTAACACATTTCAGTAGAAATATTATATCCTTGAAATGTTGTTATTTCTCCTCTGTTAGAAGATCATCTTGCTAAGGAAATTTCATTTTAATTATTTTCATTTGGATACTTTTCATAGTGTTTGCAGTGATCATGAAATAGTGTTGCATATGGGGAAAATGAGAATTTGGAAAATTAGAGTGATTGTTAAAAATTCCAAGAAAGCGAAAAGACTGATACTAGATCATAAATGAAACACTGGCAGAAACAAGATGTACGTATTAGTATCTTCATAGTGAAAACCATGGTGACACTGTATTTTTGTTATTTTGGCTGATTTCTGGATGCCAAGTGATCAGACTGTTTCCCCTAGAAGTGCTGTTGGAATAACTGGGTAGCATTCATAGTTGTTGCAAAACAACTAAAACCAATTAGCAAATTGACTTTGATGTGTGCCATCTTTGAAAATGACATTGTACTTCCCCTGAGGAGGTATGGTATTTCTGAGTATTTTTAATGAAACATGAACACCAAGGGCTAACATTTTCTTAGAAGAAAAGCAATGGGTCAGAGTGCTTTTAAACCAACCTTATAGGGGTAGAAAAAGCAACACACTGTCAAAAGATCCTTCTGCTTTTTTTTGGTGAAGGATCCATATAGAAGCATGCCATTTTTTATATTCATTACATCTCATTTTCCTCATCAGTAAATGTTTACAGTGTAATTTTTCTTCTGACTATCCTGTTGATCAACAGAAATGAATGCCTGTTAACATTCAGTGTGAACTATATTATGCTTTGTAAAGGTAAGGTACATTTTCCTCATATAGGGAAAAAATTAAGGATATTTTATTATCCTTTGATCATACTTGAAAATTGTCTTTTAGTGATGGAAAATTACAGATCCTCATTCTGGGACAGCAGCTTTCTGATAAATGTTCAGTTCATCTCTGAAAATAGTTTTGTTACCCCCAAAATTGTATATTAAATGGCCAAGTAATTTATTAGATGACCAAGTGAGTAAGTTCATAAAAATCATTCAAACATCATCATAATTTAAACAGCAAAAATGTCTAATGTATTTACTTCCATTTCAAGTTTTTTAGTAGCTAAGGAGATAACAATTGGTAATCTCATCTTGTTTCAAAGAGTACACTGTTTTTGTTTGTTTGTTTGTTTGTTTTCATTCAATTTAGCAACTGTGTTAGGTCAGTGCCACCACTTCTGCCTTTCTGGACATTCATAGCATCTTATTTCTAGGGCTCACCAGAGACCTTTCCTCACCCATGGGCTAGGTGGCCTATTCTTGCTAATTAGATTCATTTCAAAGAATTGGACCTCTCAGTACACATTGGATTTGCATTAGGGTCATTTTCAAGAACTACATTTGCTTTTGCAGTGTATTTAAAAGATGAAAAGTTTAACAATTAATAGATTTCCTGGGTAAGAGTTCACTTTTAAGCGTAGCTTTACAGGGAAAGGTTGTAATACATTTCCTCTATTCACCTACCCTTTCTGATCTTCATACAATAACTTCTTTTTAAAAGAAATTATCGGAGTGCCTAACCTGCACCCTTTATACAGGAGTCTATGCCAAGTCACATGTTTGCTTTCTTTTTTTTTTTCCTTAATAATTCTTCTTATGCATCCTTTATCACATTGACTTTGCCCTTGGTATAGATGGCAACGTTTTAAGTGAGGGTTTAATTATAGCCATTTAGAGACAACTTAAAAACTGCTGTCTAATTTACTGCAGTTCTAAAGTAGAGTCTGGATGAGAATTTGAAAGTCTTAAAACTACTAACAGATAAGATGCTTACAGGGAGGTTTGTACAATTTGACTCTTTTTTTTTTAATTTATTCAAGGAGAAATGAAACAATCAAGAGACTTTGCCATAATTAAAGTCACATGACAAGGCTTAAGTTACAATTTAAACTCCTTTAGTTGTACCTTACAATCTGGTGGCTTTAATTGACTAGCTTCATGTTTATCTTTTCTGCGACTGTTTTTGGGAACTTCTGCTATGCTTCTGACTTCGGAGATTTTTGTTTGTGCTTTTTTCAGAGAAAATGGCTTTAAATCGTAAAAATATATATATTATTTAATTTCAGTTCTACAATTAAACCTTACAAAATGTGACAAAAAGAAACTCATCTTGAGTTGTTTTAGATCATTTAGAATCTATTTCAAATACATTTTTATGATAGGTGTCATACACCCGTTTTATTGAGAGCACATATTTTAATTAAATATTTTGTGTCACTATAAAACAAAGAAACAAATGCTCCAAATGCTTGTCCTGTATGTTTTCTTTAAAGTCAAAGGCAAAAGTTCTATTCTTCCCATTATGAATTCAAACCTTTTATAAATGGTGAAATATAAACTTGACCCCTGAAATACAGAAGTTTAAAGAGTTGATTAAGAAATGGATACACTATCCCTAAGAGAGAGGCTATTGCTAAGATGGTCTTCAAAAGAAATAGTTTAACTCTTCTTTGAAATTATATTTTTAAAATTCTATTTTTTCAGAGAAATAAAAAGATTTTTTGGCAGGTGTGTGATGAGGTAACTAGATAGTTTTGCAGACATTATGTGCACTGATAGAAATACTTCTTTGTATTTCTCTTACTGAAAGTTGAAATGAATATTTCTTTCTCAACTTGAATCAGGGTTACACTTCTCGGTCTCACAAAGGAACACAGGTAACATAGTTTTCCATAGACCATGGAGGGAAATGTGATTTTCTCCCTTCAAATAACTACAATCCCTCTGCATCTTCTCCCCCTGCTTGTGTGCCCTCTACCATACTTATCTCAATGTCAATTCGCTATAGAGGTTTGTATTGCTTGCGTCTTAGCACTTCCCAAGCTCCTCAGATTGCTCACAGTGTACTGCTGAATGACATCCCTGAAATAGGAAAATAATATGTAGTATCTCCGGATGACATTGGAATGGACAAAAGTTTGGAAGTTTTTGTCTTGAAGTTCCAAACACAGAGCCATCATTTTATCCAGTTGGACTCTGTCTCGTTATCCCAGGATTAGGAAGCTACTTATCAGAGGTCCATTCATTCATGAAATCCAGGGTCCTCCTCAGGATTAAAACTTTTATGGCTGCCTCTATATTGTTTATGAATAAAGAGCCAATTTGTTCTGGAAGAAATTATGTGTTTTTTCTATATGCTGCCTATGACTGTCTGATCTCAACTGTATGTTTGGATGACTTTTTGATTTCACTAGGGATAATGTACTAAGTGTAATCCTTCTTGACTGATATTTTTCTTCTTCTCTATCTGGAAAACAACCACCTCATTTTTGTATTTTGTTTATTGTTTGTTTTGAAGGCACAGGACGTTTCCCCCAACCACTCAGAATACTTTTCTTATTAGACACTTAATAGTGGTTCCTCCTTTTTAAGAAATAACTCTGGAAAGCTAATTGCTGGCATCAGCTTTACATACACATGCACAGATAGAACATACAGACATGATTTTAAACTTTTTTGTTTGTTCATGTTCCATTTCTCCAAGTGGATTTTCCTCTCCACCTCCTTTTCCTTTCTTTTCTCCTTCTCTTTCTGCTTCTCCTCCTTTTGCCTTCTCCTCCCTCCCCCCTGCCCCTCTTTCTTTTCTTCAGCCAGGTTACTGAGGCACAGAGCAAAGTAGATTGTGCCCCACATCTACATACAGCCTGCTCAGCCCCAGGGAGAAATCTCAGCTTCATCAAGGCTCATAGCTCACTCCCGTATCTACCTACCACCCAGGCCCTGCCTCCCCATGCCACCTCCCTCTGCATCAATTAACTTGTAACCCCAAGAAGGGGAAAAGCCTCAGTTCTTGTCATATCTGAAAAAAGAAGAGTTCAGGTGGGAGACTAAAGCATTGTATAAACAGAGTTTTATTAGTAAAGAAAAGTTAGCAAAGTACACCTTTGAGAACTGAAGGTGGGCCAACCCAAGAGAGGATAATGGCCCCACCCCTCCTTTGCTTCTCCTGTCTCATACCCTGGCTTAGGGGCATTCTCCTGATTGACTGATGACTCATGTCCATTGAGTGCTCAGGTATGCCTGTCTTCTTTGTGCATATTCTTACCCATGATGCACACAGAAAAGCCCATGGCGGGGTCTAAACCAAAATGCTAATTACATTATAATGATCATTGGGTCTTGTCAGGTCGGGTCCTTCTCTCTACTGGGCAGTTGCAGTGGACCAGTTCTAACTGGTTTCTTGGTTGGTACTCATTTAGAGAGAGGAAAACTCTTTGAAGCCCTTATTCTGTGTACCCTTATCTTCTGGATTGTTCCTTCCCCTTTCCATTCCCCTTGCCCAGTGCCCACTCTATCAGACTTCCTAACAAAATGATTCTATTCAGCAAGATTTATTCATCCAGTTATGTGTGGCAGGAACAGAGTTTCTCTTATCCCACAGAATTTAGGCTTTGAGAGTAAGGGTTAAAGTAATGTGACACCCAAACTACATTAAAATATTATGCTAAGTTCTGACCTGATAGTAACACTGATATCAGGGTAGTCCAGTGGGGTGGACCTCTGGGCTCAGAACCTGGTCCATGATTTTCTGCAGCAGCCCCTCTCCACCTTTGTCTCATCCATATACACAGAATGGGTGTCACACACCAGAAACCCCCATGTACCATTCTTGCATCTCAACTGTGACTTTGCATCTCTCCCTGCCACTCAAGGAACATCAGAATGCAGTGAGGGAAAGAAAGGGCTAAAATACAACACTGTTTCGTAACAATATACAATACTAAAATCTTTGGTCCTTTAAGTAACATTAATAATACATTCCTTGCAATATTAATGAAAACTTATCCTCTGGTGTCACAGTGCTGTTGAAAACCATCCTATTGCCACTCTGAAAACCTGTCCACCCCTCTGTCAGCTGTCCACCCCCTCACCTCGTCCAGTGACATGCAGCACACCTGGTGGGACAGATGGCCAGAGAGAGGCGTGCTATCTGTGCTCAGGCAGCAGTTTTTCTGTACATCTTTACCATTAGCATATGACTCTTCTGCCCTTATTTCCTTCGTATGATAGTGTTAAGTGAGGTAGTCACATCTGCTCTACAGACTGTTGGGATCCTTGCTGCTAAACAATTAGGTAGGGATTGCCTATACAGTGGAAAAATTCCAAGTGTCTTTTTTCTGCATGGTTTCCCTTGAGAGGCAAAGGCAATCTATTGACAGCTTGAAGGTGACTTGCCTGGTGAACTTTTGTCATCTCCCTAATTCAGCAGCAAACTGTAGGTTCACAGAACTGAATGACCTACCATCTTTTCTTTATTTTAAGACCTCAAAAATTCCTAACCTTACATTTTAGTCTTAGCTATGAATCAGAGAATAGCACCTCAGCTTTGTCCTTTTATGTGTAAACATTCAGCTGGTTAATATACAAATGGTTACACCAAGTTCTAAGAGCTTCACAAATAACAGTCTTCTCAGATCTTTCCTCTTTAATAATGTTTAATAAATACTTATCTAGGAACAATGAATAAGATGAGGATACAAAATAATATTTCCTAAACTCAAGGGGATTCAAGTCTAGTTGAAGAAATGAAGAGACCTAAAGCTTCTTTGAAGCCTGTCCTAAACTTGGGGGATGGAGTAGGTGGAAGTGAATATGTTTTTACTATCTGGGAAATACAGAACTATAATACTATACTTGTCAAATATGGTGCTTTAGAATAATGCTGTCTTTGTGATACTTTTCTCTTTTGGATAGCATGGTATTCAAATGATTTAGGTTTTAATGTCCTAACATAATTGCATTCAGCAAGCCCATTAAAATCCAGAACACATGGCATTTACTTAATATTCTATTGAAACCTGTTTTTTAATAAATAGTGTTTTGTATTTAATAGAAGTAACATCAAAATTTAGTTTTCTAGTGTGTCTGTTTATAAGCTTAAATCTGTGATCATTCTTGTTTACCTTCTGCATACACTTAGAAGTGATTTTAACATGCCCAGTTGGTACATGGGGCATATAAAAACAGGTCTGTATGAAAAGTGTACACCCTTTGTGCAGGAAGGCATAGTTACATTCTAGAATCATAGTTCTTTACTGCAGCCCATAAAAACAGAGCCTCATATTGTTTTCAGGTTTCTCATTTAGCTTGGGAAAAATGTCCCCTCAGGACTTAATGACACTTTCTGATGGAGTCAGTGTGAAAATGTACAGTTTAAAAATACACACACACACAAAGGTTACTTATTGTCCCAATCTCAATGTATAACTTTACAGAGAGCATAACTTGGGATCTGAGGCAAGCACTTACCCGTCTCCAGTTAAGGCGCTAACAACTATAAAATGAGCTCAGGATGGATTCCTTCTCACAAAAACCAGGACACGGGCAAGATGGTATAAAAATTATTATATCTTTGAAACGTTGAAAGAAAATAATTCCAGCACAGTTCATGTGATTAAATCTGTTTTCATTTAAGCACACAGTTTGCCCTTCTCTTCATCCTTCAGGCTTTTAAGCAGTTATTTCTATAATCAATCCTTTAAAGAGGAATAGAAAGTATAACCTAGAGTCTCTTTGAATGAATTTTCCTTTCTCTGCACAGTTTAAATTTCTCTGAAAAATGTTTTCCAAATAGATTTTAATCTATTACACTAATGAACAGACTTGTACCTCTAGGATCAACCTGTGACACAGTTGGAGCTGTTCCTGAAATATTGACTTAAAACAACTCATTTGTGTTAGTGACTAGACCTGAAAATGCAGAGAGAGAGAAACATTAGGAAAAGAAAAAGAGAATACCAGGCAACAAGAGGTAAGGTGAAGGTGAAAATAGGCATGTAGATAGGAGGACATAGACAGTAAGAATCTTTTCAGTTCTCTCTAAATTGCATTGTCAAATTTTAAGAAAAGAAATAGATATAATTGCATCAGTATGCTTTCAAAATATTTCTTAGAGCACATGAAGTCACATTTGTTTGTTCCTACAAACCCTCAATTACCCTCCTTTAATCTTGGGATGGAGAACATTTTCTGGCTAATTCCTTTAAAAGCCTTTATATCATTGACTCTAGCCAACTCTGGGATGCATCAGTGGACAACCAATTGGTTAACTAATTTATTTAATTATTTATATGCCTTACTTTTTGCATGTGACTTTAGCCTATCTCCATTTTGTTTTGTTTTGGTTTTGGTTTTTTGTTTCTGTGTTTTTTGTTCTTTTTTTTAAGATGGCAACATTTTCTAGAGTAATTTTTTTTTTTTTTTGATATCCTGAATTAGCAGTTCCTAAAATGCAGTCTTGGACAATCAGGAGCAGTAGCACCTGGGAATTCCTTGGAAATGCAAGCCTGGAGCCCCATACCAGACTCTTGAGTCCAAAACTCAAGTGATAGGGCCCCCCATTCTGGGTGTCAAGCCATCCCAAGAAGCTATCCAGGTGATTAGATCCTTCTAATTTGAGCATCCTAAACCATGCTCATTGTACAGTGACCTGGACAGAGTAGGTGTCCACTAAAAACAACATGATTATGTGTCCTACTTAAGTCTATGCACACAGAGAGCTAACAATTTAGGCTTATTTATTTTTTTTTCTTTTTTGGGTGGGAGGTAATTAGGTTTATTTATTTATTTATTTAATTGAGGTTCTGGGGATTGACCCCAGGACCTTGTGAATGCTAAGCAGGCACTCTACCACTGAGTTATACCCTACCCCCAATTTAGGCTTAATTATATTTTGTTCACAGTCATGGTGATTGCTTGCAGGTGACAAGGTAACCATAGCAAAGCACAACGTCCTCTGTGCCTATGACATCCTGGAAGGGCACCTCAGCTGAACTGGTTTCTAGTGTGTTTTCCACACTGCTACTTTTCATTATTTGCTACTTCTAATTACATGTAACAGACACCCTCATAGCTGATGCTATGGCCCAGGTAGGTGGTTGATTATTTAAATAAGTTGATGAAAGCAGGGACAACAAGAACACTTTAATTTAAAACATGCAAATATATGATCACTTGCCAGTCTTTTTTATGTAATGCCAGGGCCATCTTTTGGTTGGTTTCCTTATGGAACTTGTATTTTTTCTTGATTAACTCATACAATAATTCATCCACTTTTGTAATCTTTTAAGTACAAAATTTGCTGTGATTTTAAATTACACGTACATGTCAAGAAATAAGTTTTGATACATAACTTTTCTGGATTTTTATGACATTTCTCCCCAACTTTCACACATTACCCACACATAAATTCAAAAATACTTTTGTTTTGTTTTTGTTTGGATCATGGGCTTTTATTTTGCGTTTCAAGAGAAATCACTGTAGTCTTCATGAAAAAAAAAACCTCACTATTTGACACTTTAATTTTAATGATCTATAAAATATTTGTTACCTATTTATAGGGAAAACAATTACAGTGAAAAGATCATATTAATTACATTAGACAATTAAAATAACAATTACAATATTAAGATCAAATTTGGAAACAATCACAAGTAGCTTTTGGTTAGCAGGCAGCCAGGTGGGCAAGTCTTGAGGTACAGAAGCTGGTGAAACAGAGAAGCTGCCCCACCCTTAGCCTCAGTGTTCAGCACTTGGGGAGTTCCTCGGCTTCAGAAAACAAATGAGTTTTCCTCTGTTGGGTTGGTTCAAGGCAGGGTGATGTGACCCTCTTCTGTACAGTCACCTTTGAGCAACACAGCTTTGAACTGTGTGAGTCCACTTATACTCAGATTTTTTTCAAGAGTAAATATTACAGTACTGCTGGGTCCCAGGTTGGTTGAATGTGGGGATGTGGAACCAGGGTGTCAGTGTCCCTGACCTCCCCCCCAACCACCCTGTGTTGTTCCAGTGTCCACTGTATTAGGATATGGCTAATGTGCTAGGTTCTCCAATTCAGATAACTTTGTTTGATTCTTTTTGTTTTAGACGATGGTAAATTTGGGTTCATGGGCCTTTTATTTTTCTTCCCTGTATTTATGTTTGTGTGATTCTTATCATTAGGAAAGTTTGAATGGTCTAACTCCATGGGAAGTGAGTTATGAGGATGTTTTGCCTTTTTTAATGTTTTTTTTGGGGGGAAATGGGGAGTTGTGTGTAAATTGATCATATATTTTTTGTTATTTGCACAGCATGCCCAACACTCACAGAAGAAAACTGAAGATTTTTTTTTTTTTTTAAGGATCTCATGCAGGACTTTGACCCTAATGCAGGCTCAACTTATGCTATGGGTGATAATGTAGTGGTGATTCTGGAGGTGGGGTGTATTCCTGGCTCCAAATCAATAATTTTAAATTCGAAAATACTATGTTTTTTTAAATCATATTCCATTTTAAATAGTTAACTTCATCATTATATTCTCAGTTTGTTACCTACAATTTCTTAATATTGCATGCAGCTTAATGAGTGTTTTCTAGCAAGGCTAGAAATATCACAAGATGAAACTTAAAGTCCTATAAGTCACACTCACTGAGTATTGGAGAAGCCTGGTTCTGTTACCCCAAAAGGGGAAGGCCTCAATTCTTGTCCTCCCAAAAAAGAAGAGTTCAGACAGGAGACAAAAGCTTTGTGTAGTTAAAATGTTAAAGATGTCATTAGTAAAGGAAAAGTACACCTCCTAGAGTGGGAGGTGGGCTTATCCAAGGCAGGACAGCAGTGGTCTTTGCTTTTTGTTTTGTTTTATAGCCTCAATTAGAGGAGGTCTCTTGATCGATGGCTCTTGCCCCTGGAGTGCTTAGTTTTAGTCGTGCTCATCCCCTTTTGTGCATGTCCTTACCCATGATACAACACAGAAAAATTCACGAAGGGGTGCCTAAACCACAATGCTAATTATATTACAGTGAGCACTGGGTCATGTCCAGTTAGGTCTTTGTGGCCACTGCACAGTTGTGGCCAGCCAGTCCCAACTGGTTTCTTGCTGGTGCCCATTTACAGGAAGCAAAGCCCCTTACACTGCAAGTGGGCATATCACCTCCCTCTCCTCCACTTTATCTGCTCAGTGCCCCCACTCATCTAGCTGCCTAACAGTTCTGTTACTTGTCCTAAAGTTTCTTATTAAAATTGTAATAAAATATGCAGGTGTTAACTGTCATGAAAGATAATGGAAGGACAAGTATACTCTGTATATTTTCTTCTGTTGATCAAAATAAGGTGAGAGCCTAGTTTTAAGGGTTAGTAAAAAGAGGATGAAATTAGTAGGGGGCAATGAAAACAGGAGAATGTCTAATTCACTGCAAGGGTGGGAACTCAAGATTGCCAGGGTTGCTAGGCAAATCTACCTTTGGCTCATTACAGATGATAGTGTGGTTTTACTTCCAAGGACTTTGATGATAGAGTTAAGAATAACACTTACCAGTAGGCACCTGAGTAATAACATGAAATTATGGGGAAAAAAAATTAGTCTCTCTCCATCTGGTAAATACTGCCAAATTTTGATAAAGTAACTATGCCACTGGCAGTGAAATTTTTATCTTTTATTGACAAGTTAGATGTTGTTAACAGGGTTAATCACTCATTAAACAGCCCTTGTTAATCCCTGAATGGCTTTAGAATAGTTGCAAGCAATACTTAGCCACTTAAGTCTGCTTACCTAAAATTGGCAATGTTTTATGAAGTGCCCTTGGACACAATCTTTCATTTCTCTGGGTCTAACTGTCCTCAGCTGTGCTGATTTCTGAGTGTTCTTTGTGCTCAGAAGGACCCTGACCTGTCTGTCCTCATCAAAGATACATATTTTGTTGTTCAGCAAAGTAATACACTCCATTTTATAAACATATGCCTTCCAGTTAGAGGCCATTTGGATTTAGAAAATGAAATGCCATGGAAGGGTGATCTTTCCAGGAAACACCTGAGTGCATTTTGAGAAGTGAGAGTTTGGTCAAATGCAATTATAGAAAATGTGTGGACACAGAAGCAAGTGATAATTAACTGGAAACCCACCCACCATTTACTACTAGCGTGCTTTGGGGCAAATTACTTACAGTGTCCTCATCTGAAAAATGAGGATAAAAGTCTGTCTCCTAGAAATGTTGTGAAAATTAAATAAAATAAAACGTGTAAAAGTGCTGAGCTTAGGGATGGGAAAGGCTGCTCCCTCACTCCCCAGCTTCCTGCTGGCTGCAGTCTAAATGAACGAGAATTCCCTAATCACGTTTCTAAAAGTAGTAGTATTCTGTCACTTTCAGTTCCTCCTCAAAGCTCGTTTTTCCTGTCTCCTTTTCATGTTTCTGTCAAATTCACATAGGTCCCCTGTTCCCATTCCGTCCTTTCGACTGCTACATAGAGAATTTAACTGGAAGATCAACACTCTTTAACAGTATGCAGCAAGGAAGAAATAAGTGCTGGATTTTTATAAGTAAATAATATTAATGTAAATATACAGACCTGGTAAATGAGTCTAAACTTTTGAGTCTAAATAATCTAGTTTGCTCTCATCACCAACCACAATGTGCTATAAGATGTTCTCAGCCAATCGTAATGCTCTCAGCCTTCCTCTGACAGCCTCTGGAAATCCTCTGTGCAGCAATTAACCGAGAAATTGCCATCATTGTTTATACAAATCCCATCAAGGAGGTCAGCAGATGATAATAACATTTGCCTTTCTTGTATACCAAGCACTAATAAATGCATTATTTAAATCTCATAATAATCCCATGAGAGAAGCAGGTATTATTATTTATGATTGCTTGTTTTAATCAAGTCATTAAGTGACTTCTCCAAGATCTTATGAATAGGAAATGCCAAGAGGGGACTGGAAGTTCAGCCTCCTATTACATTATTTTCATACTCACACAGTGGGGACTCTGAAAATCTTTTTTCAACAAGTTCCAATAATGAATTTTATCCTTCTGTTAAAATTGTACTACAAGCCCTTAACACAGGCCAAAGTTGTTTCTGTTTTGTTCATATTATATGGCTCTTAAATAGCTACTGGTAGCTTTTAGAGGCTCTTGAATAAATACTGGTAATTTCTAAAGGCCATTTCTGTTTGACATCCTCTTTCCACTATGTGCTGTACTGAAGATGTAATTCTGATTAAACGCAAGTGTATGTGGTTATGTATTCCTTTTCTTTCTTTGTCCTTTCTCTTTTTTCTTTACCATCCTTTTTCTTTTAAAATGTTTAAAATTTTTCATTGAGATAAAATAAATATAAAATTTACTATCATAAACATTTTTAAGCCTACAGTTCAGGAGTGTTAAGTATATTCACAGTGTTTTATAGCCAATCTCCAGAAAATTTTCATCTTTTAAAAATTAAGTTCTATACCCATTAAACCATAATTCCCCTTTGTCCCCTTCCTCTGAGCACCTGGCAACCACCATTCTACTTTCTGTTTCTGTAAATTTGACTATTTTTGACACCTCATGTAAGTGAAGTCATGCAGTATTTGTCCTTCTGCAAATGGTTTATTTCAGTTAGCATAGTGTCCCCAAGGTTCATCCATGTTGTACAATGTGTCAGAATTGCCTTCCTTTTCATGACTAAATAATATTCCATTCTACATCACATTTTGTTTATTCATTCATCTGTCAACGGATATTTGGGTTGTTTCTACCTTTTGACTGTTGAAATAATACTGCTATGAACATGGGTGTACATCTCTATGAGACCCTACTTTCAGTTCTTTTGGACATATACTCAGAAGTGATGTTGCTAGATTATATGATAATTCTTTTTTTTTTTTTTTTGAAGAACCACCATATTGGTTTCCACGTCAGTTGCACCAGCCATCAATGGTCCAAGACCTCCTAGGAACCAAACTAAATTTGAGTCAACTAGGATTCTCTGTCTGCTCTTTGCCTCCTTCTTTACATCCAATCACTGATCATGGTTTACATATTATACCTCTTCAACATATCCTGAGGCTTCCATGCTTACAGCCAAATTACCATGTACCCAGACAATTATAATTATGTGCTTTGGGATTTGTCTTACCAAAGGTTATTTCTTTCCTCTAGTATTTTCTCAAATGCCTGCCAGGTAATCTTTTTATAGCATAGCTCTGATGCTATTGTTAATTTTTTTGATATTTAAATGTCTCTGCATTCACTGGCTACTGTATAAAATCACAATTGTTTAATCTGGTGGTCAAGATTTGCTATAATTTTAACCTTTTTCAGTTAGATTTCACCATTTCACTTCACCTAGCTTGATTTCCAGCCAGGTTGAATTACTTACATATTTTTCAAAACTTTTCACTTTCTGATACTCTGGCCTGTTTATACGCTTTTCACTATCTGGAATGTTTTTAAACATACTTTTTCTCTATCTTGTTCAAATCCTTCATGTCCTTCAAACTCCAGCTAAAATTCTGAAATCATCTCTGATTTCATGGTTTTATAGCCCTTCCCCAAACCCAGGACCCTGATAGCATTTTATTGATTGTTCTTCTGTGACATTTATCATTTTCTATCTCGTATAATAGTTATTTATGTGCCTTAAGTTCCATACAAGATTTAGCTTCCAAACTGCAGCTGGAAGGCAGACCCTGTGCGTTTGTGTTTTCTTCTTTTTATTTTCTCCAGTATATAACAGAGTACTTGGCACACATTTAGCAAACAATACATGTGTTTTGAGGGGATGAATTAGTGAGTAAATTAACATAAGTATTGTAGAATGGGACAGACACAGTTTCTTCAGATTCTTAAAGGTGATGAAAACTTTATAATTGCTAAGCTGAGAGGAAGCAGGGAGAAAGGTGTTCAAATAGGGCTGGCATTTGAGCCTGAAGCCACAAATCTAAAAGATTTTGCAAAGAATTTGCCACTCTTCTGTGCATTGTGGAGATCTTTGAGAAAACAAGCAGACAAAAAAGGTAAGTTTGGCTTCTGAAATATAAGTTTGAGGAAAATCTGTAAGTAATGGCAATAAGCTTTTGCTTATTTATGAGATTAATGAGAAGTCTATTTTATTTGGTGATTAGCATCCTTTATTTAATTTTTTTTTTTAGTTTATTAGCCTGGAAGCTAAAAATTAGCTCAATTTAAAATTAATTTGAGTTACTTTAGTCTGTTAGGTATGTCAAGTTATAGCTATTTTATTACAAGAGTATTAAAAATTGAAGAAAAACACTTTATAAAGAGTTTAATTATAGTCGAGTAGATGAAAAGGATGTATCATTTGGAACACACTTAAATTTTGCCTTAGAAACATTACAGAAATATATTTCAGTACCCATCCCTCCTACAAAGGGCAAAGCTTTAATTAATTGCAACAAACATATCTTTTTTGAAATACAGACAAACTTCCTCCTGTACAGACAGAGAATACAGGAAGTCAAGTAGTGTTCTGGTAAATTGTATGGATGGTTGAGCAGTAGTTATGTGTGTTCCCCAAGTATTCAATAAAATCTTAATATCATGTGGTAATGACAAGTTAACTGAAAGGGCACTGAACTAATTTCCTCATATTTTCCATGTTGGTTGACTTTGTTTCTGGGAAATACTTCTTTATAATTAGTAACATGAAAAAAATTGGAAAGATATGACTCATGAAAGATTTTCTCAAATATAGAGAACAATTTTACCACCATTGTACTATTATTGAAATTACAATATTACTTTTCAAAAGCCATCTTATATCATCAGGAGTGATGATGGTCTTATAATCAAAAGAAAACATTTATGATTTTCTTCAGTGCTCATTAAGTTATAAGCAACTAAGTCTGTGTCATTATCACTTCTATAACTTTCTAATCAATGCAGCAAACTATTATGTTGTGAATTTACCAGTGCCCAGAAGTTTCAAAGTTATAATTGAAGAACGTGATTATAATTCATAAATTCAAAGAAATAGTAAGAGTCAGAAATGAAAAATTGTAACTGATGCTTGTTAAAAATAGCAAGGAAGACTTTATTCAAGATTATTGTGATATGAAGGCATTAAGACTTCGCAATAAGGAAGAAAGTTGAACTCACTCTGCTGAAACAGAAGGATGAGTTAATGGAAAAAAACACTTTAGGGAGGAAGGTGGTCTAAATGATCCGGTCATTCGTGTTTGTTAATTGTCCTTTATCCAAGGTAGTCTTCTATCTTCCCACAGGGACTGGGAGACAGGGTCCTATTTTTCTTGATAATTACATATCAAAGGGATGGTTCCCAGGTCCTGGAAAAAAGATGCTCCTGAGTTGGGAGAGATTTATATCTCAAAGGAGTAGAGGAGTAATTAACCATTACAAGTTTTCAAAAATTAATGCTTTAAGAAAAAGGGAGCCAGGGGCCTGGAGTCAGGAAGAAGCCTGTCTGAAGCTGTGTCAGGCTGAGGAAATGTTAAGACCTTCTTGGTCACAGTAGATATTTCCCTTTTAGGACTGTTAGCTATCTAGCCAAAATTTCAAATTTGTTCTTGGCTACACTTTTCACTGAAGCGATTCTAAGCCAATATGTGACAGGAATTCTTTCCAAGGTAGGTATTTCCACTGCTCTTGGGGAAAGTTAATTTTCAATACTTTTGACAAAATGTCATAGTTAGAGGATTAGAAATAGACAATTTTAAGCCTTTCTGTCAATAGTTTCCAAATACCAGTCTCTTTATCAAAATTAATTCTTGCTGAATCATTCCCAGTCCACCCCCACCATACACCATGCTTACTTACTTGCTCCTACAGAAAGAACTAGTGGTAATTCTAAGTGTTTAAATTCATACTCTGTGACTAAAGGGTTTCCCTGTATCCTTTTGTCCATGTTAAAATTATTTATAACATCAGATAAGTAAAATAAAATAACTTTCCTTTAAAAAACTATGTGGCATTATACTTTCCTAGGTAGCATGTAATTTTAAAGTCAAAGTGATTATCAAACAGTGCAAGAAAGAAAAGAACTCTGTTCACTATGCAAGAAACTAGCATTTTACTAAAAATAAGAGAAGTGGAGATTTACAATTTACTTCTCAGCAACTCAAAATCCCAATAAAAAAAGAACATCTAATTTTATATTGTAAATAAATTACAGAAAACAAAATTGTGTTAAGTGTTAAGTAGTATGTCAAAGTGATACAGATAAACCTTTAAAAATTCCTGATTTATACTAAATAAAGTGAATTAGCAAGTAAGTACAGTATATAAATTTAACCACATATTCTCAGATAACCAACAAAGTATCTACATAGTTGTAGAAAAGGGCACAGATGTTCACCCTAAAAAAAACCCTATAATTAAGATACATTTATTCTGTGTAGACGCAGCCATTTCTAAAGACTACTAAGTACTCCTGTAAATACACCCAAACCAAAGGAAAATCTTTTTGAACTTTCTTATTTTTAACAAAAAAATCAAAACAAGGATCTTCATTATACAAATGGCAGTTTAATTCATCTAATATTTGATCTTTAGCCTTATATATTTTACAGTTTGTGTTGAACTTAAAATATTGAATGTTTTTTAACCCAGACTCTGTTTCTGAAATTTACCAGGAAGATTCACGTCGTTTTTATGTAATATAAAATTAGAGATGTTGCTGATTTTAGTAAACCCAATAAAAATCCACATTTGAACACTGAAAATAAATAATAAATTCATGTCTATTGAAGGAAAGGAGATTATCTTAAAATTTTGCTTTGATAATATATTCAGTAATTTGGACACATTTTGATTTTATCTTAAAAATACTGGAAAATAATTCTGGATATGTTCATTAGAAAAAGGAAGACAAACTTGCATGCTATCAAATTAACTTTTGCATTCAAATTTTACTAAGTAGTGTTAACAAAGACATCAGGAAAATGTTCATCATCTGCTCTAAAAATGTTAAATTTAATTGCTTTTCTTAGAATAAAGAGTCCTTTTTTTCCTTTCCTTTTTAAACTAAATTTTGTATACTTACTCTATTGACTTTTGCTTCAAATATTTAATTTGGCTTTTAAATTTCTTAATTTGAATGTTCAATTTGCATTTCAAAAATATATTTACATCTTGACAGCCTGATTACACTTTTGGAGATGTAGAGTTTTAATGTCTAAGGATTGCGTGGAAGTTGTGCAAAAATAGATTACATTTATTGGGTTATCTCCTGAAGGCATCTTTTCTATTCTTTCTAGGCTTTACAAAGTTTCTAGTTACTTTTCCAAAACAAATATTATTACATTTCTTCAAAAATATTCAGTGGCTTCTCTTCATCATCATGATACAGTCCAAACATCTGAGCCATGTATAAAAGCCCCTCATGAAAGGTCCTTTGTCTTACTTTCTCAGGCTATTTACTGTCAGCCTCTCTCAAATATTCTGCACTCTGTATTGTACATTTCCCCAGTTTCCATTTTCTCTCTTTCTGCAGGGTCCTGTGAAACCTATTCCTTTCACTGGTCACCTTTGAGCCCAGAATTTTTCAGTCTTGATGTTATATTGCAGTTAACTTGTCAAGAAAGGTTTTTCGAAAGAGCTTCATTGGAAAGTGACAGCTGAGCTTTAAGACTCAGCCTGGAATGGCAATTTCAACACAATATTTAGAATTGCCACAGTTTGATTGACAAGGAAAGGTTATTAAATGGTGTTTATTTTAAATAACTGTTGCTTGACTTTTATATCTTGTAGCCTCTATTTTATACTTGTGTTGACATAGGCTCTGTCTAGATTTTATGTCTGTTGTAAACATGTTTTTTTCTTTGCATATAATTTTTCTTAAAATGAATCAATCTATTGGCTACATTGCAATTTATTTTTAAATGAATGGATACACAATAAAAAATAAAATGCTAGTGTAGGTGAAAATAAAACAAAATGGTGTTTGAGCAACACAATACTTGTTTTACATTGGTTTGGTTTGGTAGACATGTAGATGATATTGAAAAGTTGATTGTTGGCAGCACAAAAGAATGTGAAAATAAGTTCTGTTATACATTATGTGTGATATCCAAAGTATAAAATAAAATTATGATTAGTGTTGAGTCTTATTAAACACAACTACTCTTATGAGAATCTCTGGAATTTAATAGGCATGTAGAAGTTGTGTCAGATTATGTTGATGGATACTTGTGAATACTTTTTCCATAAAATTTAAAAGTACCAGGGTGAACCAGGTTAATTTAATTATAATTACATATGCTGTTCAGGTACCTTGTATTATAAGGAAAGCAATTATTTATTGAGCTCCTGTTATTTTTATCAGCTAATTTTTTAGATATTGTGTGTCTAGGAGCTTTGTACACATTTAGTCTAATAACTATGCAATGTTGTATGAGAAATTATTAAAAGTTTAACTCCTTCACTTCCCTCCAGGGACATGCAGTCTAATTGGGTAAATGATATACTCTGACAAAAAAAAAAATTGTCAAGGCAGTAATAGAAAACTCATAGTTCATGACTAATTTTAAAAACAATGAAGGCCATTCGTAGGTTTTAAAAGAGAGGAAAATTAATTTTGGTGTAATTTTATAGAGAGATGGAGTCAGAGTTAGGGTGCATTGAAAGATACTGTAATAGAAGAGAAAAATACCAAAGATTCTTAAGAAAAGATTACTTTAAATCAGTAAATTTAGGTAATATGTTTATTTCATGGAAATAATCTGTTGGCATTAGGTGACACATGAATAGAATTAAAGAATGATTCTAATTGGGAAATAAACTTTATAATTCTGCAAAAGTCAATTTTGTCATAACAAAAATAACACTTTGGGTAGAAAAAATATATTTTTTAACCTGAACATGTGAAATTGAAAAGAACCAGGTTCAATCTGCATCCAAGGAAGAAATGCTAAATTTTCTTTGCTATTGTTTTAGCCCCTCATTTTGATTTGGTGAATCCTAACATTAATATAACTTGATAGAAACTTTCACTCCATCTGCATTTTAAGTTATTTGGAAACTTTTATAACAAATCACAAAGTGATACTTTTAAGATTTGCAAAAATAGTTCTCTGCTAACCTCCTTTTATTCCTCTAAGATTATATAAATTCCATATATTATATTGATTTACTTTACAGTACTTAATTAAAGCATTCATTATTCAATAAATATTTATTGGACCCTTGTTATATATCAAGAAATGTGCTAGATACTGGTGATTCAAAGACAAAACAAAATTTGTTACTGCAAAGGGAAAAATCACGGGCCAGTTGAGGTGGAATTGAAGTCATTTGTGTTTGCCATTCACATAATTAACAAAATACCATTCAGTCATTCTTCTCTCTTTTTTAATTAGGCAAGCCCATGCTGCAATCATCTCTACCAGGGTGCAAGACAAAGGAAAGAGAAACATACAGATAACATCAATTAACACAATAGCCACACATTTAAAGGAATTTTTTAAAAAGCACTGGCTCTGTATTGGTATGTTTCTGTTTCCAATACCCTATTCTTCCTTGAGTTGGAAGTCACAGTTTTCACAGCTACTCAGCTTCTCCTGATTTGATGTCACTGGTGATACTGTGCCAGTTAAAACATCACCTGCACATGTTGACAAGTGTCTAAGGGAGAGAACTGACTGTCTCAAACACACCGAGATGACTCAGAAACAACTGTCACATGGCCGCGTTCTCCAGAGGTGCCCCATCACTTGGACTGCAAGGGCCATTAGACGACATGTCTCCGAGAGGGAGCCTTGTTGTTCTGCTCACTGCCTGCTGCAGGGCTTCACTCTGGAGGTGTGATGAGCCAGAGAATGGAGTGAGGGAAGGCGTACAGAGCACATAGGGGAGATCTGTGTTTACCCCAGCTACATACAGCACAAAATGAAACAGGTTAAGTTCATTTGCGTTACCTCCTTCATGGCAAATGAAGGGCCAGGGCTTCAAAAACCACATCTGAGAATTCACCCATCCTTTCTGAAATGCAGAGCTGCAGAATTCAAGGGATGCAAGAGTGCATGAGAAACGCCTCCTGAGCCTTTCCGTGGTTTAGAATTGCTTAGTGTCAGAGCCTCTGTTAGACTTGAAGCTTCAGTTCAAGTTGGCAATTGTACAATTATGTTCTCTCCTGTTTTCAGCATAATTTTTGCATCTGTTTTGCAGAATGCAAGAAAATCAATCTTTGACTCACATTTATGAGGGATGTAGCTGTATCTAGCTATTTCCTCTCTCGCAGGTTTTCTTTCTTATATAGAGATCATTTTTTTTCTTTCTTTAATCTGCAGTGGGGTTTCACCCTCTATTTCATTCCATTTTCTATGCATGCAAGTTATGTATTTCTAGATGTCAGAAAATTAGGCAATTTAATGCAGTGGGTAGAAAGGTGATATTCCTAATATTTCCCCCATATATCCTAAATATATTAGTTCTGCAAAGAAGATGTTATAAAAACAAATTTACTGCTGGGTAAGATCATGCTTCAGACAGCTGTTGGAATGAAATCATCTTTTTTTTCAGTATAAACATCTTAAATGTTTACCAATTACAATCAATAATAAAGTTCCGATGACGGAGGACTCGTTGAGGATTTAGACTGATCAAATAGCCAAACATGATGAAAGATTTAGGACCTCCTCTAACCACCAGCTCCATGACTCAAGGTATCTGTTATGTGTGTAGACAATCAAATCAAGGATAGTTAACCAAGCCTGCTCCATTGTATGAATGTTTACTTATATAAAATAAACATACAAGTAGAAAAGAAATGAGACAATAAACTTCTCTTCTTTAGAAACTGCAACAGTAGTAGGCCCAACATCATTATGCTGTGTGTGGATGTGTGTTCATGGAGATACATACACACTGACATGGGCAAAAGAATGCATTATGCATGAACAGAATATGTTCACATGTACAAATACAGTTGCTCAGATTTAAGTACATTTTCTCATATGAGATTCAGTAAAACTGAATTCTACCATCTAGATTTTACATATTTTGGCTACAGAATTTACTATGGAGTCTGTCTTGAATTGATAAAATAAGTAAGGAGGACTTGGAATACTCTTGCTAATTACCCCTTAAATTTTAAGACTGTACTTTTACTCGAAAGGATTATTTTAGTACCAAGCTTCTATCTTACAGATATCTTTATTCTCATTTCATGGTGTTTCTTTTTATTTCTATTGAATGTGATGTGTATAGTTCTCAACTGATTTCTGGCTAATGCTTAAGCTAGATATTCTAGTGGTCAATCTAAATCTTCATCCTTTTCTCTTTTGCCAAAGGTACCTAAAAATATATTGCATTTGTAATATTACCAATGGAGAAAAATCAGAGGATCTGATAAAATGATAAGTCAAATAAATCTAAAAGGTGTTTGAATTGTTTATTCACACCAAGTCACAAGAAAGTAAGGATTGTCACCTAATTATCTCTCTGTAGATGAAGGGAGATACAAGGTAAATAAAATATGGGGCTTGTGTAAGATATTGTTTGCAGTTGGCACAAGAACTGCAATTAGAATATGAGATGCTTGTCCTTTTATTACACTTTGTGCCTCAGATAGTCAGTCTTGATCAATTGCCAGAATCACACACCCCCCTCAGCCATATCCATGTCCAAACCTACTTACAGAGAGAGAGAGACAGAAAGATACAGAGAGAGGGAGAGTGAAAGAGGGAGAGAGGGGAGGAGAAATGGGCAAGCGTACTTCCTGCAGCTCGGAGCACTTGTAAGATGGTACTCATTTCACTTCATAAACAGAAAATGTCATGAAGGACACGTTCATGGATAGAGGCTTCTCACAATGGATGGAGGCTTTCGCCATCATGCATGCTCATCAGTGGCTCTCATCCCCAGAATCCCAATCAGATCCATACATTGGATTGGGACCATCCGGTGGTAATGACTTTGAGAATAGCTTCCTGATGGGAGGGCCCAAACGTGACTAATGCTGAACCTAGATATTCTTGAAATGTGGCTCTCTCACAGGAGTATTATATGAAACAACAATTTTGGCTAGAAGATAGGTCCCTATTCTGTTTACATATCATTGGTACATGGTTTGCTTTAAGTTGATAGACTGAGTTTATACTTCCCATAAAAGATTTTAAATGATTGTTAAAACACACAGGTACTCTATCCATTTGAAGATGTTATTGATTAATTTTACTGACAGATAACAGAGGAGATGCAGATCACATTTAAAGTGCATTCTAATGACATTGAGTGCTCTCTAGCAGTTCCAAAATGATGTCAGAGTAAGAAGATAATTATAAAATCTTGAGCTGGGACTTAAATAAAGCGCTGCCTAATTTAATCAAATGTTTATCAATCAAAAACTCTGACATTGCAAAATTAAGAGATTTTTTTCCTCTTCTAAGTTTAAAAATGCCAATTTTAATGTAAGCCAAGAGATAGTGTCACTTCAGGCAGCCAAGTATGGAATTTTGTACAGCTGCTTGAACACTAATGGAGGCAGTGGTTGGCACTGCACATACACCATATTTTAATAAACTTGCCTTAGAGTATATACCTTTTTTAAAAATTCAATACTTTGAGCAATTTATAGGTTAAGCCCTGTTTTACCTTTAAATGTATATCCTGCTGATCAATAGATAAACTGAATTTATGTGGTGGATATTTGTTTTCTACCCCTTTTTTAAAGCATACCAAATGTCTTGAAATATACGCTTCAAAATTACGCCAAGATCTCAATTTTGAAATCTCATCTTTACTGTGATTTTTCTGACACTGGAGATATCAAATGAGTGACATCCTAGAATCCTGTTTCAACCAGAAAAGCTAATGACAGGAAAGACTAATGTATTTATTACCACCTAATTGCATCACATTTTCACCAATTTCTAGCTCCATATGAATACTACTCCGTACCTAAAATGTACTTTAGATACACTTGCATCAAGATTCATTAATTTGAATTAATAATTATTTACACATATTTAGTCCAGGCAGCATACATACACAAATTATTAGAGCAGTGCATTTTAACCCACTTAGTTAGAATTATACTTCGAATGATACTTATTTTACTGCCAACAGACAAAATTTAAACCGAGTGGAGGAGGAAAGGGGTATAATTATGAGATTAGTGCACAACTCTTCCTGTCGGATGAGTTAAGTCATTGTGGGTCCGTGGATCCTGTCCGCTTAATAGATGCCCGTGGTGCTTTTGTATATAGTCAATGCTCCATTGACTTAATAGAAACACACTAGGACCATGTTATTATGCAGATTACCTCATCAGCCATCCAGTGCAGGGCTATGGGAGAGCCCTTGAGAAAACACAGTGGTGGCCCCACTTCATCTTCTCTCAGTGACCTATTGTTCTCAATGGTGTTCCATCAAAAATTAGCTCAGCTGGGAAAAACAAAGGTTTAAGAGATTATTAGGTACTCAAACAAATACCCTATCTACTGCTGGGTAATTGCTTGAGATTTGGTTACTATTAATTGCCCCTCTAGCTCAAAAAAAAATTGATATATTAGAAAGGTATTGATGAGGTTAAAAAGTTCCTCCATTTAACATTTATTTTCAATTCACCTTGAATTCCACTCCTGCTTTAAAGCAATAAATCATGGAAACTCTGGAACACGTACTATGGCAATATTCAGTGATTTTCAAAGAACCTAATATTACTTTCAATTTTTAATGTACAATTAACTCAAGCCACATTCATTACTTATAAGTAAAAAAAATAAAAATTGGAATCCCTACATAAAAGGAAAGCAACTTTCAAATATTGTGAAATAAAGATTCTAAATAATTGCTCAAACTGTCTGATGTCTATTTTAATTAAGATTCATAAACACATAAGAAAGAAAACCTCTGAGTTTTAAATTTAAATTAAAAGTCAAGCTGTTTTAGTAGAGGGTAGGCATATTGCACACCTAAACATCCTCTGAGAATCACAGTTAAGGTTTAATAAACACTCTCCCTATTTCTGCTGTGGTGTGAGTTTCATTTTGCATATACTGACCTTGGTTTAGGATGTGGAAAGTTTGTTATTAAACTTACAACCTGCCATCAAGGTGGGCATTAGCTTTTTTCAAAACAACCCCAATCCACATATTTCTCATTTTAGCAGCATGCCTTTCAGCTATGACACTAATAGCCAGGGCATCAAACAAGGACATATGCAAAACAGGCCTCTTAGTTCCTGTGCAGATGAGCTGCTATGTAGTAGGTCTGCTCTGCAGGGCTCTGTGGGGTCCTCCCCAACATTGCCTGCCAGCTGCCAACAGCTCCCAAGCAGATCAAATGTCCTTTCACCCGAGACAAAAGCACCTTTCCTCCAAGCTAGCCAAACAAACCTCAATCTTGTTTTCTATCACATCTATAAAGATATTTGAAAGAGACATAAATAACTGCCATCACCCTAACTCACATTCCTCTGTCATGTATAAAAAGTGTACCTATTTATACCTTTAGCACATGCAATTATACCCCGGTCTTCATGAGCTCAGAAGTAATACAGAGATTCCAAAAACTGAGTAGTCCAAACAATGGCCAAGTGAATGAATTGAATGGTTAAGGAGATAATTTCTAAACATGGTCTTTTTGTTTCCATTTAATTCTACCTTCCTGTCCTGACACCTGCAAGTTAAGACACAGAAGACAGTTGTGCTTTGTCCTCCTGTCGTAGATTTGCCACTGTTACCAGACAGTCTCCCAATGTCTCTCCTAGAATGTAATTCATCTTCATTGTTTCTGTGCTGACAGGATGGAACCTGCTTACAAATTTTACAGCTAGCAATATTTTTTATTGTTGTTCTGAAAGGGCTCCTGAGGGCTTTCTATTTTATTTTTAGGAACATTCTGAATTTTTCTCCCCCTTTATGCTATACTTTTCACTGTTATGAGTGATGACCCTAAAATACTGGGATGAAAAAACAACCAACGCCCACCAAACTCGGTAACGTCAGAAGTTTCAATGCAATCTTCCGATACTTTGACTTATTGTAGGTGCTACCTTTTAACTATGTTATGTCTAATGAAGAAAATCAGCAGCCTTTGTGGAATGCTGACATTCCTTCAAACTAAGAAAACTTCAGGATGGCTCAAATGTCTTTCAGAGGAAAAAAATGATATAATAAGGAATGCAATGTTTTTCTTGAGCTTTTGCGTACAGAATTTAAACTTTAAGCATCTAAAATATCAATTTTAGGATGAAACTGTGAAATTATAGGACTCAATGTCAACTGTGTTCCTTTAAATGCTTTATTTCACTCCTATGATATCCCTCAGGCTTGATTATACTTGAAAGTAGCCAAAAAGAAGAAGCCCTGAAAAT
The DNA here is from genome assembly GCF_036321535.1 of Camelus dromedarius. NCBI lineage: Eukaryota > Metazoa > Chordata > Mammalia > Artiodactyla > Camelidae > Camelus > Camelus dromedarius. Next base: position 34,207,042 of record NC_087448.1, read on the forward strand.
GAAGGTGACATTTTGTATATTAACATTTTAGGGACTTTTATATATAGATCACCTTGGGAGAGGCCATTTGTCCTTAGAGGAAAAATAGCATAGGCAAAATAACATGCTGTTACTAATGGACTGACGGTTAGGTTAAAGAGGGAAGTAGCCCATATTGTACCAATACACTTATTTTGTGTATAAAAGACAGATTTCCTCTCTTATTCTTTTGCATAATCAAGTGTTATGCTAATGTTAAAATTCAGTTGCCCACTGTTTTGTAATAGTTTATACAAAATAAATTCAACCCAAATCAACATTTATAATCATCAGTGTGCCCTCTGAAAAAAAGTTTCCCATATGTATTGATTAATAATTTTTAAACAAGAGTTTCTAATTGTCCAGTATAGAAAAGAGAATTTAACTACTTCAAAAATTATTTTTGAATTTATGAAGGACCTTTTTCTCCCATGCAAGTTGTGAAAAGTGTGTGTGTGTACATGTATGTATATATATAAATTATACACATGTATATATATTATATATATTCTTATTTCTGTGTAACAATGGCTATATAAAATCTGATAAATTTTTTCTAATATTTTAAATATTTTATCTCTAAAGAAATGGAAATAAAAATGCAGAAAATAATTAAATCCTACCAAAGATGCCATGCCAATATAAAAATGACCATGCTATTAACATTTGATTACACTGATATTTTCTTTTAATTAGTAGTTCTGTTTAAATTAAAATTATTAATAATTTACTGCATGTTGTAATAGGGAAATGAAAAAATTATATCAGAGGATTATCATTATATACTCATCAGCCTAAACTCAATTTTGGTAAGCAATTTAATTATATTCCTTACATTGTATCAAATTTTAATTTTAATTAGAATTACAACTCATGTTACATTGCTCAGAGTATATCTCTGATGAATATTTTATGCTAGCTGTTCAAACAATACATTTATTCCATTTGCTATGAAAACAAAATTTAAAATCTTATGATGTTTCTGCACTGATTAAACTTACTGAATGATATATACCTCAGTGACCTAATGAACATTGAACACAAGATAATTTCTATCTTTAATTTTTTGTAGTCTTACAGTGTAGGTAATAGACATCTGAGAGGAAATAATCTTGTGAGGTTGAATCTTTGCATGCAATTTAGCAACTGAGAGTTTTAACACGTGCGGTCAAATAAGCATCTACGTTTATGATTTATGCTCCTCCATGAAGAGTGTGAGGGTGGCTGTTAAGGATTTGAAAGGCTGCCATTTAAATTACTCAAAGAATTAACTGATACATTGTTTCATTCATTTCAGCATCTGTGGCTAATCTCCCTTAGAATAGACAAAGTACCCCCACCTTCACCTAGAAAACATTCAGTTTTCCTAACAATGAGCCTTTCAAGGTTTATTTCCCTAACATTTCCCTAACATTTCCCTGAATAATTTATCTGATTTCTTAAAAAAAAAAAGTCAAACCTATATAAATGGAAAATAAAATGGTGGTTACCAGTGGCTGAGGGTGAAAGAAGGTAAGAGTGATGGTTTTAAGGAGACAAACTTGTAAAGAGTAGTAAATATGCTGTGGAGATCTAATGCACAGTATATTGTATATAGACAATAATGTACTATAATTATGTAATGTGATAAATATTGCTACATGGGCAATCATATTACAACATATAAACATACCAAAAGAACCAGCTGTACCCCTTGAATTTACCCACTGTTACAGTCAAATTCACTCAAGAAAAGAAAAAAAATCTAATTTCACCAAGGACCCCATTTAAACAATTTACTTTTTTATTTGCATGTTGCAATTCTCCACTGCCCTTGACAGAAAAATACTATATTCACCTTTCCCTTTATCCACCTTTCCCTTTGCCTGTTGCAATCTTGCCCCACTCACCAAAGCCCACCTGGATTCAATCTTCTTTATAACAGTTTAGATGAGTCATCTGAATGTATTTATCTTTCTTAATTCATCTGATATTCTGATCATGTTTTGTCTCATCATACTTTGTGTTTCTTTTCTCTCTTCTGAGAAGCTGCAAGTTCTGTAGTGGTAAGGAATACATCTTACTTATTGTTCTAATTTTTTCCCACACACTGGGAGAGGGGAGTCCATGCTAGCTTTGCTTTTCCAGCTCTTTCCACTCTGTGGCCTTGAGCAAATTACCCCAGGACTGTGTATGTCTCCCCATATTACCATCTTGTCATCATAGGAGTGTCGTGAGGATTAAATAAGATACTTAATTCATGCAAAAAGCTTTATTACACTTAGTAGGTATTAGCATATATTTGTTCAATGGGGAAGTGACTTGGCCATCACACTAGGATCTCCTTTTGCTATTTTAAGAAATAGTCCTTAATTTACTCTCACTGGACCCAATGCAATTTGCCATTATGGTCCTGACACAACATTTTTGTTTTGCACTTTGTCTCACTTGCCTTTTAGGAAGAAGTTAACATTATTGTCTTTGATACAATGATGACTTTGAAACATCTTCATTTTGGTGGGGAGGAGCAAAAAGACTGACAAAAAAAAAAAAAAAAGAAAATATTTCTGAGAAAGACAAGTAAAGGTGGTGATAATTATAGAACAAGAGATAAGAACCTATAAGAGGGGCATGTAGAAGAGATTTGAAGAAAACAGATTTTGGTTTATCAAAGACAGGAATTGAAAGAAGTGTATTGTAGAAATTGATGACCTTGTCAAATGCTTAAAGAGAAAGATTCATTTAAAAGAGTGTTTTCAAGGTAACCTTTAAAATGCAAGGCTGCAAGATTTCTGTGAAGGCATTTCAGGGATTGTGTAAAAGTCTAATTGGCGTTTCAGTTTAAAATGTTTTGTATGGTTTTAAGGCTGTAATTTTAAAAGTAACCATTGAAACGTATCATGTTTTCAAATCATTAATACATTGGAGTCCTCCAATACTTTAACTTTTGTTTTGACTAACTGGTTTTTATTACCAAATATTGTAAATTTTAAAGCATAGGAATCACTTATTCTAATACAGTTTCACTTTGCCTATAATATATGTTGGTTTTCACCCAATTTTTTATTTAATAAACTATTTTTCACTAAAATAGTTTGAAAATATATGATTTGAGACTGTGACTGTTGGGGTGAACCCCCCAAAAACCCTCTGACACATAGGGGCCATCAATTTGGAGTCAGTATTTCCACTGAAGTTTTCTCCTGAGAATAGGTTAGCAGGCATGGTCAGTTCTTGTTATTTACAGTTCTTTTGTTCCATGAAGTCCCCAGGAACACTGAATTAGCCAACACTGAATCATTGCTCCTTGGGGAAGTGCAGGGTTAGGTTCCTATGAGCATCTGGTCATAGTCTTTTCATCAAATAATCAATACAGAATCTTGTTTTATGTGTGTTTCTGTTTTAATGTCACCTTATTTAATATATATTGTTAATTCATTAACACTGAACCCATGGCCAGCAGTGCCATAACTCAAGCCTGAGCAAAGTTTATGTAACACATATACTTTATCCATAAGACACATCACAGCTCTTGCTCTTAAGAACACTAGACAGCACTTCAGCCCTATGTGTGGGGTCATTTTGAACAGTGAAATCACCAACAAAAGACAGAAAAATGCAAAAGAAAATGTGGCAAAATAGATCTCAAAAAGGATACTTGTTACAGCTGAAACAAGAAGGCGGAGAGTTACCACGTGAATGTGGACCTCAGGCCACTGAAATTTTCTTTTGTTCTGTGCCTGAGCATGTCCACGACTGAAAAAAAAGTGTGATCTTTGATTTTTTGTGGTTACAGAGAAATTTTGTGGAACTCTGTGGCCACAGAGTAGGCAAATTTGCAAATACAGAATCTGTGAATAAGGAGGATTAAGGTAAATAAGCATGGGCTTCCTCATCAAACTGGGGGCTGATAAAGCGTGGTCGCTTGGCATAAGTCATTGCTCAGGTAAGGAACCACTGTGCCCAGTCATGACACATCTGCACTTGTGCTGTTGGATGGAACTGTGAACACTCCAAGCCTTCAGCTAGTGACCTAGCCTTGTCACTCCTGTGTGGCCCACCAACCAGCAACACTGACACATCTGAGAGACAGTTAGAAATGCAGACTTTCAGGCTCCGTCCCAGACTTACTGGATCAGAATATGTGTTATAGCAATTTGCATGCATGTTAAAGATTGAACTGTATGAGTCAAGGCACATAGTGAATTAATCTCTGATTAGTAAAATGGTGATAATAATGTCCTCTCTGTCTGGGAAGAAAAAAAAAACTGAATGAGGCAAATTTAAGTGAGAATTCTAGGTAAGCTTTTCTTTTTTTCTTTTCAGTAAGGTTATAATTTCTAACTTTAGATTTAAAGTAAGAGACATGTTATTCTTCCTTTCATTTGAACACTTAGAGGCCATTGTAGGTTTTTTTTTTAATTGAAATTTAGTCAGCTTATAATGTTGTGTCAGTTTCTGGTATACAGCTTGAGGTTTCAGTCATACATATGCCTGCATATAGCTTTTTATTATAGGTTACTATGTGATATTGAATATCATTCCCTGTGCTATACAGAAGAAACTTCTTGTTTATCTATTTTGTATATAGTAGTTAGTATTTGCAAATCTTGAACTCCCAATTTATCCCTTCCCCAAACCTTTCCCCTTTGGTAACCATAAGTTTGTTTTCTATGTCTATGAGTCTGTTTCTGTCTTGTAAATAAGTTCATTTGTGTCTTTTTTTTTTTTTTTAGATTCCATGTATGAGTGATATCATATGGTATTTTTCTTTCTTTTTCTGGCTTACTTCACTTAGATTGATGATCTCCAGTTCCATCCATGTTGCTGCAAATGTCATTATTTGATTCATTTTTGTGGCTGAATATTGTAATTTACCACAACTTCTTTCTCCAGTCATATGTTAAAGGACATTTAGATTGTTTCCATGTCTTGGATAGGTAAGCTTTTAAGTGCTGTAGAACTGTAAAGATGGAAGCACTGGGCCCTAACTGTGGTAGAAAGAGGAAGGGGCATTTTTTTTTTATCACACAGCTGCATCATCTTTGTTGAAATGAAAGCCTTTCCACTTTTGATCTGGTTTTATAAGTCTGATTTCCTTAAAATCCATTTTTTTTTTTAGCCACTGCAGCTCTATTCCATTCTTTTCTCTCACTTTTATCTCTAAAGTGTCACCTTCTACCATTGCTTAATTACATTAAAAAAGATGTGTTAGTTTTTTTTTCTAAGAAGATTTGCAACTGAGAGGAAATTCGATCTTAAAAATAGCACTCTCGAGATCTTTTTTTTTTCTTTTTTTATTGAATTATAGTCAGTTTACAATGTTGTGTGAATTTCTGGTGTACAGCACAATTTTTCAATCACAGATGAATATACATATATTCATCTTCATATTCTTTTTCTCTGTGAACTACAAGATCCTGAATATATTCCCTTGTGCTATACAGTATAGACTTGTTTATCTATTTTATATATACCAGTCAGTATGTGCAAATCTTGAACTCCCATTCTATCCCTTCCCATCCCTCTGCCCCCTGGCAACCACAAGTTTGTATTTTATGGTCCGTGAGTCTGCTTCTGTTTTATATTTAAGTTCATTCGTCTTTTAGGCATTTTTTTTCTGGTTAAAAACAAAACACATCAAACAGAAAACAAATCACCTTCATCGTAAAAGCACAAGGTGACCAGATTAGAGATTCTTTAATGAGTTGCTGTGATGTTAAATGTGCCTGCATATTCTATTTCTGTCTTTTAAAAACAATTTAAAGAATGTCTCTATTTTTAAAAATATGTCAAAGAGACTTATAACCACAGAGCAGATCTTCTGGAAAATCAGAGTGAACCTACTATTTATTCTTATATTTTCCAGTTTTACTTTGGAAAAAGTTAAAACAAACAAACAAAAAAGGCAAAGAAAAGAAACCCCTCAAAAACCAAGTTAAAAATGCATGTGGTTACAAAGAAAGAAAAAAGAGTAAAAAAGGGAAAGGAGTGTTGTTTCCACTAAATATTATCAAAGCTCTTCAAAAGCAAGCTGTTGTTTCCACGTTACTGTGGAGCACTTAAATGCCGCTGTCTCCTGACAAGAGGATTTCCATTCTTGCCAGTTGTTTCCATTCACAGTATTTAGCCACCTAGTGACTGATTTGTGCCAGGTGGAATTTTTCCAAGCATGCGATATTTACAATTCTCTGTTTACTAGTTCCTGGAGACAGGAAGATAAAAATGCAGCAGCAAATAGTTCTTTCCCAGAAAGAGGAATGTACTTAAGTATCTGAGACTCAAATGCAGACAGAGCCCTGAAATGCAGTTTCACGTACAAAAGACATTTTTTAAGATTTTTATGAAGACTAAAAAAAAAACCTATATGAAGTGATTGTCTTCACTTTAGACGATGAGATAAAAATCTAGAAACGTTATCAGTTGTAGAGATAAAGAGAAGGTGTCCGTAAAACCGAAACTGGTCCAGAATAAATGTGTATTATGTATAAAATTTACCTTGTGGGCACTGAGGGTACTTTCAAGACATAATCTGAAATTGTGTCAAAAATCATTGTTGGATGAAGAGTGAGACTTCAACACATCATTAATAGCATCTTTATGCTGTTTTCTTTTCAACATTGATGGATACACTGTAGGAAGTTGTTTCTTTAAATCGTTGTATGAACTACCTACCTCCCACAAGCAGTGGCTAGCAATGGGCATCTCTTAAATTCTCCTTCTTAAGTACACTCTTGAAGTCTAGGCATTAATATTTTTTTCAATCTTTCATGTCTTCAAGGTTTTATAACACTATTGATTTCAGTGCCAGTGACTCATTCTGTTTTTTGAGGACCACTCACTTTCTACCAGTATGTAAGTGCAGCTGCTGTAAAAATGCATTTTAAGGAAACCATACTTAGATCACAAGAAAAATCAAAAGAGAGGAAGGTAAAGGAAGGGGTTTCATTGAATCTTGAATCAATAGTATTTGACCTTATCCAGCATTTAATTGATTGACTCTTCAAGTCTGTAGAATGGAGGATGACCCTCACTGGTTAGAGAGGCTATTTTACAGCCACTATGTGCATTTGTATTGACCGTGACTGTACATTAGGCCCTAGTTGTAATTTAATGGATAGATCAAAATGGAAGAATCCATTCAAACGTTCCATAGCATTGTGATCCGTCTACAAGTTGCCAGATAGTTGTGATAACCAGTGTCAACTAGCTATTTTATTTTGGAATTGTAACCTCCTGGAAACACTTTCAGCTTTTGGTGATCAAATATCTTATACAGGACCTATGACAAGAAGGATTGTTGTCATAGACTGAATACTTGTGTCCCCCCAGAAAGTTCACATGGGAAGCCCTCAGCCCCAGTGTGGCTGTATTTGGGGATGGGGACTCTAATGAAGTAATTAAGGTTTGAAGGCACAAGCACAAGGCAATGATCAGTAGGATTAGTGTGCTTATAAAGTGAGACACCAGAGAGCTTGCTCCCCTAGTGGGAGCACAAAAGAATGAGGTCCTGTGAGCACACAGCAGAATGGTGGCTGCCCATAAGAGACAAGAAGAGTCCTTAGAATGACACCTACCTTGCTGGCATCTTGATCTTGGAATTCTAAGCCTCCATAAGTGAGAAGTAAAGTTCTGTGCTTTAAGCCAACCAGCCTGCAGTATTTTGTTACGACAACTTGAACAGACTCATACTGCTATGTAGAGTTTAAAAAAGAATAAGGACATGCCCAGACATAGATGATGTCAAATAAAACTCTGGGTGAGATGATTTACAAACAAAAGGACAAAGAGAAAGTCTATTATTTTGTGATTAAAGTTAAAAAAAAAAAAAACTCTTTGGAGAATGAAGGAAAGGATGTAACATAAGAAAGAAATGTATAAGGTGAAGCTGCTTTGTTTTTCATTTTGTTATAGTGAGGAATTACAATGGACCACCATTGAGAAGATACAGGTTGGAATATTGATTCAGTCAGTTTTGTGCTTTATGCTCCTGGGCATGTCAGTTAATCTTTTGAAAATGTAGTTATTTTATATGTAAAATCTGGATAAAAATATCATATGTGGGTATTGTGAGTATTAAATGAGGTTATCTGAGCTAATTTAGCTCAGTGCTTGGTACCTAATAGGCACACAAAAATATCTGAGGATTTGGAATACTGTTCCCATTTTTCCATCATTTCATAAATATTGACCTATTAAAGAAAATATTGTATTTTTCCTTTAAGATAACTATAAATAAAACATGCATGTTTCTCCTTTACCCATTCCTTACTTTAAATATATAATAATTAACCAATTTCTTAGTAAAGAAAAAAATTAACCTCATGACTGGTAGCTTTTGGTATCACAAACGGTAAGAGACTCCTGGCATAAAGATGTGAAGTGGGTCAAATTGCTTTTCTATTATTAGCTCCTGTCGTAAACCCATTGTCTTCTAGTACTCGTTAAATGACCTTGCCCAAGATATACACAGTCTCATCTGCCAAAACTTGGCTACGCTGCCAAAGAGGAATAATTTTAATGACTAAATTATGGGGTTGCAGAGAGAATTAAATGAGAGAATACATATAAAGTGTTTAGTACTGTGTCTGGCCTGGAATGAATTCTTTACAAATGATAGTTATTATTCATTTCTATCAATATTAATGTTTAATGTTTATCCTATGGGTATGTCCTATGTCCTTGGATATGTACAGTTGGTTTTTAATTCTTTGGAACAATGTAAATGAGAAAAGTTTAGCCAGGAAGCTTGGTAAGAAGGCAAACAGCATTTTGATCGGTAAGATGAGCTATTTCTAAAGCTATCAAGTAACATACACATTGTTGATGATCCAGTGATTAAAGTGAGATGGAAGCTCTAGGCAAGTTGTGAAGAGAGGAATGACATAATCTGACATAGATATTGATATTCAGTCTGATTCTGTTTGAAAAATAGATGTAGAAAGCCAGAGGCAGGAAGACCAGTTAGGAGGTTACTGCAGTAATTGAGGCTGGAAGTAATGGCAGTTTGGACGAGGGTGCTTGGAATGGTGAGAAGTGTCTGATTTTGGATTTCTTACAAAGATCCACAGAATATGACTGTGCACTGAAAGTGACGTGGATTACTAGGTAGTCATATGAAACAACTACAAGATTTTTGTGTTAAGACACCAGGAGAAGAATTGATCTTTCATTGACTAAGAGTGAGACAAGGGAAAGCTGAGACAAGATAAGTTTCCGTCTGCAAAGAACGTAGTTAGAGAAGAGGTGAGAGGACTGTGCTCTGAGATGCTCCAATGCTTAGTAGTCATAACAAAGAAATTGGAGGAGTGGGCAGTGATGCCAGAGAACTCCAAGAGAGTGTTCTCACAAAGCCAAATGGAAAATATACAATATTTCAAGAAAGAGAAAGTGATCAACTCCGTCCAAAGCTGTGTGGAGAGGGAGGACATTACTTGAAGATTTCAAGCCTTTGTGAATGGGGAAATAATATTACTTTTAACACGCCTTGGGAGTCAGAAAGAAGAGGTTTCAGGAAGAAGCTAACGAATTTACTTTGGGACAAGTTGAATTCATGATATGGGTGAGATGTGAAATCAGACAGGTTTGACTTGAAGTATGAGTCTGGAGGTCAGAGCTAGGTCAGGACTGGAAGTTACAGACTGAGTATCGTATGAATAGAAATTATGTTGAGCTTTGGATTAGATAATATCAGTGAGCATGTAGAGTGAATTGAAAGCATTTTGGGAATGCTTAACGTTTAACGGTAGGATAGAAAAGATTTATCAATGGGGAAGGGCTAGGGTAGCAATATGAATAGAACCAGGACTGCATCCTATCTTTAAGTCAAGGATTTCTTTTGACTACACAAATCAGTAGCTAAAAAGGTAATCAGGCTAGTTAGTAAGAACCAGTGGTTCCCTAGCATGAACCCTTCTTACTCTATAAGATGTGCAGCTTCCGTGGGCTCCAGTTTCTCAGTTTGTAACTGGTGTCTGACATTTCCCTTCTTCACAACTTGTCTGTTTATCCAGTTGGCAGAGCGTCCACCATCCAGTAAGCCAGGTAAAGGCAGCATGACTGCTGTTGGGGACTACCATGGTGATGCTATCTCCTGTTGCTCCAAAGCCACCGGTTCTCTCATCAGCTGCTGTTGGAGACGTTGGCACTTGCTGCCCCTGGCATATTGGATGCTAGGAGTCCCGCTAGGGCTTTGGGATCCACTACTGTGCAAATAGTTCTGGATTTGCCAAAGCTATGACACATCTTCTGTATTCTCCAAAGCACAATCTTACACTCTGAGACAAAAAAGGAGAAAATGTTCTTTTTCTAAGTGGATCACAAGCATTTCTGCTCTGGGGCTCAAATTCCTAACAGCCATAAATTGTCATCTCTTAGATAATGGGAACTAAGCAGCAGACAAAAAGAGTGAAAAACACAGTGCTATACTTTAAATCATTCTTTCCCCTCAACAACCAAGGCAGGCTTTCATAAATTCATTTCTTCAGCAAATATTTATTGAGAACCTCTTATGCATCAGCATCCTTCCTCCAGCAAACCTTGTCCACTGGGTGCCTTACGATGAGGTGTTTTCCTCATGTAGTGAACCTCATCCCAGTGGAATACCATCCAAGGATCCCTCTGGATCAATTCTTGATGAACTCTCAGAACTTCAGAATCACTGCATCACTGCAGTTTCTGATTTAGGAGGCCTGGTGTGAGCTCAGGAATCTAGGTTCTGGGTAGGTCTGATTCACAGATCTGTGTGGTCACTGCCGCTTTTGGCCTCCCCTTTATACTTGGACCATACATGAGCACAAGGTTGAACTCTTAGGCTGAAACTTCTACTGTGTGAGGAAAGAGAAAGTTTACAATAGTGTGATGAGCTGTATGAGTGCTGGAGAGAAGAAAAAGAACATGGCTGTCAGAAAATAAAATATAATGGGTTGACATGGAAGTCAAATGTGACCTTGAAAAAATAACTTCAGTCAGGGGGAAGGGCGCTGAATGCCAGGGTTTAAAGGGTGATATGGAAGTGGAATCTATTAGGCATTAGGCTATTAATCATTAGGGAAGCTGGGCTGTGGAGAGAAAGGTAAATTGCAACTGTTGTTACAAGAAGGGGAAAAAGGCCTCGGTTCCTCGGTTCTTTGTCTTACCCGAGAGAAAAGAATTCAGACGGGAGACTGAAAGCACGGTATAAACAGAGGGTTTTATTAGTGGAGGAAAAGTTACTAAAGTAGAACACATCTTTGAGAATTGAAGGCGGGCCAACCCAAGAGAGGAAATGGTGGCTCTCCTTTGTTTATCCTGTCTTATATCCTGGCTTAGGGGGTGGGCGTTCTCATGATTGATTGATAACTTATGTCCCTTGAGTGCTCAGGCATACTCACCTCCTTTGCACATGCTCTTACCCATGATGCACACATAAAACCCTACAGGAGGGACCCAAACCACAGTGCTAATTACATTATAATGAGCATTGGGTCATGTTAAGTCAGGTCCTTCTCTCTACTGCATAGCCACAGCATCTGATTCTAACCTGCTTCTTTGCTGGTGCTCATTTAGAGAGAGGAAAACTCTTTGAAGCCCCTTATCCTGAGAACAGGTGTACTGTTATCTTCTGGATTGTTCTATCCCCTTTCCTCTCCCCTTGCCCGATGCTCATTTCTAGCTAACTGCCTGACACAACCATATATGCCCTCGAGAGATACAGCAATAAGGTGAGGGGAAAGTGTTTTTGTGGTTGGATTTTGTTGCTCTGTTTTTTGACAGGGGGGAAGTTATTGTATATTTCTATGGTGAGGGGAGCCTCAGATAGGGAAACAGAAGTGTGTGATTGGGGAGAAATGATTTATTGGCCAAGATCTAGTTGTGTGCAGGGAAGCCAGCAAGACTCTAGGAGTGTGACAGAAAAGGGGGTAAAAGAAAACAGGTGAAAGATTAGAGGCAAAGCAGAGGATGGTTTGACTCTCTGTCTCTGAGAGACTAACAAAGAAAAGGAATGAGTATAAAGGAGAAAAGATTTAAAAAAAAAATGAGAGCTTTGACAGTCCCAGTTAACTAACAGATGCTGTCATTTGCCAAGAATGAGGTGTTTCAGCCTGGACTGAGGGCTGAGGACACACCACCATGTTGAATTCTCCCCTGAGTCAACAGGCAATGATGAAAGGAAGTGCTGCACACCAGTGAGGGCCGGGTTGAGGTTGAACGGCACAGATTTCTAGAAGAGCCTGTCAGCGCCAGTTTCGGAGCCGCTCCAGCAGTAGCTGGCAGCTTAGGAGAGAAGCAGAAAAGCAGGAGGGAGGCTTTTGCAGGGAAGAATTAGCCAGGATGGCAAAGTGGAGGGTCAGCAGAGAGAGGCTTGATAAGGTCCTTGCAGGAGTCCCCAGAGTGGCTGTCTGTGGGGCAAAGGCTGGGCACCAGGGCAGGAGGGGCCGGAAAGGAGTTAATAAATCAGGGAGTAGGGCACCCCTGAGGTATGTGAGGTCTCAGTTAGGATGAAGAACTCAATCTGCCAGTGCAGGAAAGAAAATAAGGAGCATCTGGCTTGTACCTGATTTCAGAAGTCAGGTTTTGTGGGGAGTGGTACCATACCAAGTGGTAGAATCATTTTTGCCTATGTTGACATTTGTTTTAGTTTCTAATTTGCAGTCTCAACCATAGCCTCAGGCCTGAAACATTACATTTTGAGTTCACCGAATGATAAGGGAATTGTGCGTGTTAAAAATATTTTTCTATCTTAAACAGTGCGATTCACTAAAACTATTAAAATTCAAGATGTAAATGCAAACTACTATTGCATTCTATTTGTGTATTACATACATTCAGAAACACGAATACATTAAAATGCACTCGATATGCAATTGAGCGGGTGCTTTAATATATTTTTCTTTGGAGACGTTCTTAAATTTCCTGTGCCAGGTACATTTTATATCACTGTATAAAATTTATATAGCTAGCTGTAACTTATAATTGTAATACATAGTACACTTTTAGTTGTAAAGATGTGTTCTTTTGACACAAAACCCCTCAAGGATTGAAAGAGTTAACGTACCCCCAGAATCCTAAATTGAATACAATGGAATGACTTTATTTGGGGGAAGTTGGCATTTTTCTTTTCATTACTGTTGTTGCTTTTGTTATGACTCCTATGCATTCATTCAGAATTAATAAAAACTTTTCTCAGTGTGTTTGTGATTCATAGATTCCTACAGCTGGGAGATGCCATTTGTGTTAGTCTGGGTTAGTACCTCACTCTCAGGATGTGTAAAGCCATGCCAAGACAGGCATGAGGGGAGCGCTGGGTAGAGGGGAGCTGGGCCTCTGACCTCCAGCCAATTGTCTCTGAACTGTGTAGCTCAGGCATTCTGTCTCATGGCGGAAGAGATTTTAGGAAGAAAACTCACATTCCCACATTTCCATAAGTACCCTTGCAGAAGCTCAGGCCATCCCCTCAACCCCGCGGGCCATATTGGGAGCATTGCTGAAATGCTGCATTGAGACGGATGGGTGTCTATAGGAATGTCAGCCCCTGGTATTGATTCTAAAGGTGTGGACCCTCTCACAGAATCAGTCGCCTCACCTTTCTTTCAGCACTGAGAGAAAAAGTCATGCTTTTACCACAAAAGGTTATTTCAACAACCACATTTTCTAAGCTCTTGGAACCCACGCAGCAGTGCATGTGGCAGGTGTGTTCCTTTATGCACAAAAACCCCTGGTCCGGAATGACTCACTCAGTGGTCGTGTGCTCATCATGGAAAATAACCTAAGATGGGTGATGACAAGAGGCTCCTAATTCTGGCTGTTTGTGGGTATTTGAGAGCAATCAAGAAATGCTCGCTGTTTTGTTCCTACTTCAAGAAGAGGAAAAAATACTCTGTATTAATTGGATGCATTTGGCTCGGTCGTCTAAGTGTGACAAATAGAAACGTGCCAAACTGCTGGGAGATAATTTGGGTCATCTGCAAATCACTGTGCCTGCCAGTTTGCAGACAATTCCTAGTCCTCGTGGTCTGTCACATTTCTTTTCCATTAGCTATTTACCATATGACGAGTGAAAGTTTGCACCAGTTTATTTTTTGGAAAAAAAAATATACTCTGTTTTATTGATGCTTTTCCCTTTACAAGCTTATTGTTGTGTGATCTACACTGCAGTGCTTTTGCAAATACACACAAGGATCTTGCCCCGAAGTAGTGAGTGCTAGAGTAAGAGATGGAAAAAACATTGTTGAGCCTGACTAGTCTGCTTTATTACAGGAAATGACAGTTGTTTTTGGATTAACTCAGACTCAGGATGTGCGTCAAGATACCTGAAGGAGTAACAGTGACAGTGGACCAACACATCTCGGTGCTAGGACTGAACAGCATACAGCTTTCCTGCTCTGTGACTGAGGTCTGAATCAGTCTTATGCCTGAGTTTACAGGAAATTCAGTGTGGACCTTTTATTTACAAACAGGGAGTACTTGCCAAGGTGGAATAATAATAAAAAAAAAAAAAAAAACAGCTGATTAATCAGCAGGCAGCCTTCATCTTGAAGGGCCTCAGTGCCCGGCCCCTTTCAATGTTCAGGAGATGGGCCTTGTGTGAGAGAGATGCAGTGTGGAAATGCCTTTGATAGCTCCCTGATTGAGTCTATCTGGCTTTGGAAAGGGACAGGACTAGGTTTAAACAACCCTGCCTGATAGAACACGGCGTGTGCATGGCTGGAAAAAAAATTACCTCATTATAGCTCAGTGCTGTTGCCCTTTGGAGTAAAATGAGAGAAAAGCTTGCTCTGGTACTTCTGCTGATAAAATTCACTTTCTGGAACACAACCAAATCCCAGCATATATCATCGGAGAGAAATAAAGCAGTCAAAAAATTGTATTCCTAAATAGGCCTGGAACATCTTGGCAACTGCTAAAGCAACACAAATAAGGAACAGTGCCCTACTAGCTTGACCCTTAAATTATGCAGCTGTTCATTACCCGAATTATACATCTCAGGCTGCCCTTTGGAATCAGGCGTGAAGCACAGCGCTGGAACAATCCCTGAATTATAGCACAATAAGAAAGACCTCCTAACGTGTCACATGCATGCACTGGAAGATAAGAAAGGCCAGCTTAAGTTCTTGGCATTTTAAAGACGGCAATCAAGAAAGCCTTTGAATTCCTCAGTTTTCTTTTTCTGCAATTCATTTGCATTTTTGTGTTAGTTAGACAAAGAATCTCATTCATGTGTCAGCAGTCCAGCGTCAGTCTTCTGCTCCAGAGATGTGCATGTGTGTTTGGGTTTAAGCAGCATGGTACTTACAGATGGGACAGTGAAAAAAAAATTAATGGAAAAAAAAAACCCATTAATAACCACAGCAGCAAGCCTGCCATATTTAGAGAGGAAGTAAGGACAGCAGGCATGATCCCAAAGAATAAAAACCTTATAAAAATAGAGCTGTCAGAGAGCTTAAGGGCAGGACTTCAAAATTTATTTTGCCCCAGTACTGGATGTTACATTTCTACTGAAAGTGAAACATATGTCTCTAGCTACCTTGAGACTTGAGGAACACGACTGGTACACTTTGTTATGATAAGATTCACATTCCTTCACGGTATTATATTCACAAAACTTACATCTGCGTCCACTTGGTTGTGTTAATAACATGTGGGTGCCCTTTTGAACTACTATCAGGTTAAGAAGGAGAAGAATTTATTTTTTCATCCAGTTTATCCTTTTTTTTGGACAGAGGCTATTGAGGAGACTGACATTTTGTATCAGATTTTGTACTTAAATTACATGGGTAAATTAAATTTTTACAATTCCCTTTTTGATGAATATTTGGGATATGATTTAAGATATTTTCTTGCCTAAAGCAAATAAAGATTTACATAAAGTAAAGATTATGTGTGAGGTGAGTGTTGTATTAGACTAATTTAGGTGACTGTCAAGTTTAGTTTAAGTCCTCCCCCACCACCGTGTCCCCAGTTTGGCTGTCTGAGCCCCCTTCCATCCCTCACCCTTCCCAAATCTAGTATCAGAGGAAGAATGCCCCTCCTCGAAGATGTCCCCGTCTAAGTCTGGGAATCCATGAATATGGTACTTTACATTGCAAAAGGGATCTTGCAGGTTTTGATTATGTACCTTAAAATGTGGAAATTCAATTTAATCATATAAACCCTTAAAAGCAGATAATTTTCTTTGGCTGAAGCCGGAAGATATAGGTAGAGGAAGTCCAAGAGATTTAAAGTGGGAGAAGGACTCATAGATTGCTGGTGCTTAGAAGGTAGACGGGGTAGGGGGTCAGGAATCCAGGAATCTGGGAGACCTTAAGATCAGAGGGTGGCTCCCAGCTGACAGCCACCCAGAAAGCAGATCCTCCACCCAAAAACTGCAAGAAACTGATGTAGGCTATGAACTTGAATGTGCTTGGCAGTCTTTTCATTCTCAAACCTCCAGAAAGGAATGTGGTGTTGATGATACCTCAATTCTGGCTTTGTGAGACCCTAAGCCAAGAACCCAGATGAGTCACTCTATACCCAGACTTCTGACCTGCACAACTGTGAGATAATGAGAGGATTCTGTTAAGCCATTCATTTTGGGTAATTTGTTATGCTAACAATAGGAAATTAATATACCTGTCTTCTGGTATTCGTTTCTGAGGTTTTCCCTTTATGTAACTATTTTCAGTTTACCTGTTTTTTTATTTATGGAATTAAATACTTGTTACCAGCTACAGCAGTTAAAGGAGCCAGCGAAGTTGTCAGGAGTTGTTTGTTTATTGCTTGTTTGCTTATTTGGGGAGTGATAATGAAAAATGATTCCTGATCACCAAAAACAAGAGTTAGAAGGTAGTGGAGTGTAATATTTGATTAAATGGACTCTGGAGAAAGACTGCAAGGGTTTGAATCCTGACTCTACCACTTGCTAGCTGAGGGACCTCAGGCAAGTTACTTAACCTCTCTGTGCCTCAATTTCTTATCTGTAAAGTAAAATAATAATAGTACCTATTTTGTTACGCAGAGTAAGTTAATACATGTAACATGCAGCAGAGTAAGTACTTTATAAATATTATTTTAAATATTATTAAAATGTCCATCTTTATAATTGTAAATAATGCATTTAGCTATTTCAATAGGAACCCTCACTTAAGATAAGAATTGTCATGTTGTATTAATTTTCTAGTATGTTAAAAAATCTAACAGTAACTTTCCTTGTGCTGAACATTTTGAAGCAGAATTGATATTTCTTTTAAAATCGAAACAGGTGCACAGGTGATATTGAGTCAACCCAGATGGCAGATGTCATCACAATATGGACATTTAAAAATCTCTACGTTCAAATGTATTTTAATGTCAATGAGATTGAGTTAACGGTTTTCATAAAAATTCTTGCCTTTCTAAAATGATGTCAAGTTTCTCCCTTTGAACTTATGAGGACATAAGCAATGAGCCTGCTGTCCCCACCCAGCCCAGAGCAGAAGAGGCAAGAGTCCCCTTTTTCACTTTTGCAGTTTTCCTGAGACCTCCCTCTGACCAAGGTGGACACTTACAGCCTGTGCAGCTGTGAGCAGAGCGTATGTAAACACACACTTCGGCTGTGCATATTTATGCCTCCCTGGAGCGCCATGGGGCCACACACTCTCCTCATTTCTACCTGTGTTCTGCCCCCACCACGCTCTCATTCTGGAGATTTATGGCCCTTGCTACACCAAAGCCCTGTGCTGTTAGTGCAAGAATCGTTCCTGCAAACCAGCTCTGTGCAGGTGTCCACCTGGCACCTCAGGACACACAGAGATGTAGGATGTTTGTTTTCTCTTCAGGTCACTTGTGCAGTCCAAAATCAACAGCGTCATTAATTAGATCAGTGCTTCTCCAGCTCCAGTATGCACAGGAATCATGGATGCTTCACTGAAATGCAGATTTAGGAGATCTGAGGTGGGGCTGAGAGTCAGTATTTCTAACAACCTCCCAAGTGATGATACCCCAGTTACAGTCCCTACCCCACACTGTGCAGGGCAAAATATTAGAGTGCCATTTAAATTTTAAGTAATTAAATTTCTTTTTTAGCAAGTCATTGTCACCTATGAATAAGTGACAATTTTATTGTGAATATGCACTCAATTCTTCATCATTTCACAATACATTTTACTATGAAAATAGAGATTTGGGGTATCTGCTCTTATGTAAGGACAATTATAATCAAGCTAAAGGCCTCTGTGTTGAACTTAAATCATTTCTCTTGAAATAAAAATATCTGATACAGGGACTTTAGTATTAATGCATACAGAAAACCTAGTAAAAGACATTCTCTAGTAATTCAGATTTTGGAAAAGAGTGTCAGTTTACCTCTGAACTACTTGTAGCAAATAACCTCCTTGCATAAGGGAGCATATAGTTTACCTGGGATTTATGTAAGAAGTAAATGAATCAATCATGTAAACAACTTAGAAAAATGTCTATATTAAAGGAATAAACACTTTTCAAGAAATTCAGCAGGTCTAAAAGGGTATATATTTGGCAGACCCATATTGAAGCACCTTTTTAAGAGACAGTTGAGCTGATGTTGTGGAGTTACCAGTCTATAGGCAAAGCTAAAATGTGGAAGGAACTGTTTCGTTTGTCATTCAGAAGCTAGATCTAGCCTTGCTAGTGTTTCATATCATTTAGAATAATTCTAAGCCCATGGGTTTGGGGGAGGAAAAACAAACCACAAAGTAGAAAAGTATCACCATGAAAACTATTCCCTCAGGAAAAAAATACAGTATCTTTGATATTTCCCAATTCAGAATGTCTCCTAGCTGAGAAAATTTGCTGGGATCAAACTAGTTGAGAACAAAATAGAAAAGATCCTCAGGACATCTAAAACGTCAGCCAACTCTTAGCAAATGAACTTTGGTTTCATACCTAAGGAGTGGAATTTGAAATGTTTAAAAATAATATAGTCTCATCACATTACTTACTTGGTGACTGGATATTTGTATCTACTCTGGAGTTTCTAATTTCCAAGTAGAAATTCTAATTATCGTTTCTCATTCTGATCATTTGTAATGATTGAGGAAAGCAGTGGATAAGCTTCGGTTTTAAAAAGTTTCTCTCTCCTCATATTTTCCCTCAAGTAACCTTGCTTAGGGACTCTGAAGGAGGAAGTTTATGTCAATAGGTTACTGAGCTTGAGGAACAATAGATTTTTAAGAGGTGGCAAGGGAGTCTACTTCAAAGAGAATGAAATTATATGCCAAGAGAAAGAAAAAATGAATAAAGAGCATTTTTTATATGATGGAGGCTTGAAGAAAACTAAAGAAGTGAACTAGAATAAGCCACAGGTTGCTATAATATTCAGTTTTTTTTTTTAAGTGCCTGCAAGGTGTTGGATAAAGTTTTTTTTTTTTCCCATTCTGCTATTTGAGTCTACCATGATCGCATGTTCAAAAAGATTAAAGTTAGAGGAAAACTAATGCATGTATTTTATTCACTCCCTGATGTTTGAAAATAAAGCAATGCATACACTTGACTGCAAAACATATAATCGTGATATGGTGTATTTGCTTAGATCTTTATTCTAAAAGTCTAGTACTTTAGGTAAATTATCTCAAAAAATTTCAACATAACATCTGTGATGTAAGAGGCAAGGAAAACATTTCTTTTATTAGAAAAACTAACTCATGATTAATGCAATTGGAAAGTCAAGAGTACTCAGGCCATCTCTAAGACTTGAGATAAGCAAAGAGATGTACAAAGAGATTTCTTAAGATTATTCTTGTGCCTCTTTTGGTTCTCATTACTATATACTATAGAAAATTGAAATAAATACCTTACTGGCCTGTGATAAAGGTGAAAGCCGTGCTTAGAGTGGAAGTTATGTTTTCTCTCTTCTGGTCTAATAACATGTTCAGACTACTACCTATGTGAAAAGCTCCAGTCTCCTGAAACTAAAAGATGTGCATGTTGGTGGTGAACAGTTTCATTAATAATTTCAAATCATACGTTGCCAAGGATCTGCCACTGTTGCAAGTTATGGCTATTTGGAGTTTTCGTGTTTTTCTGCCAATGTGAAAATTGGTTTTGCGGGATGGTTTATTGCTGCTTCTTGACTTCTTTTTTTCCTCCTCCACCAAGAGAATACTTCTGTTCTGCAGAAGCAATGGAAGCCTAAAAAGATAGAACGTTTTCATGTCAGAAAAATTAAAGTCATAAAGGAGATAGATTTCCAGAATTAAATTAGAATTGAACAAGTCAGTTATGTGTACATCCATCAGCCCAGTGGTCAGGATCTCATTTCCACTGAAGCAAACTTAGCTAGAGGGCAGATAGAATTTCTGCACAGAGAAACCCCCCACATCTTTCACAGCAAATTATGCTGAGAATAGAAAGCCTTCACCTGCAATGAGTATGTCTTTGAAAAAGGACCTTCTTCTGTTTAAGAACACTATTAATTATGTTTACAAAATATTCTAAATAAGAATGAAACCAAATATGAGTTTGGGGATGGACTTACTGATCCTGTCTTACCCAGAATATAAATAACATCAACCCATGTGCATTCATTTCTTACCCTATTATAGCTAGTAAACCCCTTCTTTTGATTATCAGTGATCAGAAATTATTAAATTAATACTCACCAGTATTACTAGATAATGTTTATGCTACATAATGTTTTTAATATGTCAGAAATATGTTCACATATATATGAGTCAATTAGGACTCATAATTTTGTCCTTCAACCAGTGACACAGGAAGCTAGATGTCAGGGAGGCAGAAAAGGAAGGACAAAGAAAGTGAAACATATTATTGGGCACCTACTATGTGCTGTGTGACATGATTTTAGTCTCATGTTTTAACAAGCTTCACGACAGTTTTCAGAGGTAGGCATTACTATCCAAAACTTTATAGAATTGAAAACTGAAATTCTGGCTGACTAAGTTACCCAAAGTCACAAGGCTCACATGTAGATTACATGGTTTGTCTGGGGCCAAGTCCATCTGAATCTAATGCAGAAGGATAAAGCATTCACCAATTGTGAGTGATCTCTGTACCCACCCTCATGGTGTATGTTATCCAGCCCTTCTGCCATATTCTCAGTGGTACAATAATTTTCTAAAATCAAGAGCACAGATTTCTCTCCCAAGTTCATTCAAAAGATTTATTTGATTAAATTAATTTTTATTTTAAATAAATGTGTCTCAAATAAATTAGAAATCCACTGTCCTTTATTTAGAACATTTATATATAATACCTACTATTATATTATATGTTGTTATGTTATATGCCTATAATAGATTGAGCTAGAGTTAAGGGTTTTCTTAAACTTAAGGAATGTTAAGAAAGGTTTTGAGGTTGATAACAACCTCACAAGTGCCTTGTAAAACTTTAAAATATCATTAAGTGATGAGCAGTCCTTGACTTAGATTCAGAAATTAAAGTCATTCACAGATATTAAAGGTCAATTAGTCTGTATTTTGGTTTTTGTTTGCATTTTTTTTCACAAGTACCCTCAGGTGAGTTTATAGCCAATGGGGACAGTTCTAAAATATTAAACCATGGAATTGAAATCCAATAGCATTAAGTCTTAGGATGAAACGAAGTTTTAAGAGGGATGTGACCATTCTAAAAGCCAGATATGATGGCCTCAGACCTCAGTTCCCAAGGGCCTTCCAGGATGGAAAACTTTAAAGCCAATCAATACGGGGCCCTTTAATGAACTCCCCTAGTTTTTCCAAGAATAGTTACCTTTTTTGTGCTTATTATTTCAGAGACCAAATCAAATATCAGGACATATTTTTCAGAGCAATCATAAATTTCTAAATATATGTAAGTTGAATGGGAAGTCATAATTATTATTGAGCCTAATTTGACCTCATGTCATTTTCAGTATTTTTTATAAAATGCTCTAAGTTTGATATTGGAAAGACACCAAATATTCCCTTATTTTTATGACATTCTCATGATGAGTTCATATACATAGTCATTAAACCCTTTATTTAGTATTTTAGATTGATTCATGTACAAATATCTTCAAGTTCTATTTTAGGGAAAAAGACTACTCTCTAAGAAAAAAATCTTTTTAAAAGAAAATTATCTACTTCAATGGAACATTTTATTATTTATTATTTCTGTTCATTTTGTTTTATTTTTTAATTTTTAACTTTTAGATAGTTTGCATATAATATAATTTAATCGAACCTGCCTATACTTAGTTGCTAAGAGATCTGGGGGATTTGGAGTTGGAAAGAAACTGATTCTTATGAGACACAAGAGACAATATTCTGGGCTGAGGTTTACAAAACAGTTTAAAAATAGAATCTATACTGACATTCCATAGGATAAGGAAAAAAGTGATGTTGAGGAGCCACAAATTGCCAACATACATTTTGCCATTTACAACTTAGAAAATATATCCATTTTAAAATTTTAACTCCAGCCTACTTTGTCTGAGTAACAAAGCTCATTTATTTTTTTCACACGTAAAGTAAAAAAAAATTAAATTGTTTTTAATCCATTCAATTCTCATCAAAGATTATTTGGCATTTTTAAGAGCATCTGTAGACTATTATATATTAACATATTTTTCATATTTTGTTAATTTACATTATACTATTTTTATTCAGTGATTCTTATTATTAAAATAATTGAGATAGCTCTGCTTTTTCCAGAGTGTGAGATCATCCTTCTAACTCAGTCTGACCAGTTCTAAAATGAATAGTGTAGGCCATATTAGGCCTGGATTTTAATTTTGCATTTGCACACCAAATCCTGGCCCACGGCTAGCACTCCAAACATGTGTTTTCAGCTTGTATATAGTACTGCAGATTTTGTAAGCAAACAACATCTTGCAACTTGAAGCCTTTGGGTAGGGTACTGAAATATGGGAAAAATGATTTGTTCTGTGTACCTATTTTTAAGTGACACTTTAAATTGATAATGTTAAGATGATCTGAAGTACAGCTGTCACTCCTGTGAGTAGGGAGTGGGTTCTTATAGACCTCTTTCACTGGGGCCTTCCATATCTGCTTGTATTTGGAAGGATTCTCTTTCCATCCTGTGTCTGAAAGGGTGGAAACTTCCCTTATCCCCCTCTAGGTTTTTTGGCTGGTCTAATAATGAAATTGACATAAGACAGATTAACAGGAGAAAAACACATTTCACACATACAAGAGCTCGCCCCATAAAAATGTGAGACTCACAGGCAGTCAGGTAGTTGGTGTTTATATGCCATCTGAGCTATGGAGAAGCTGGAAGGGGTCTGGGGCTTCAAACAGGAGGAAGACAATTCACAGGAAGATGAGAAGAGCAAATGTTTGGTAAACAAATATTTGCCCTACCATGCAGGCAAGTCCTTCTGGTATAAAAAAGTATCTCTGGTAACAGCTTTCTTTCTGATCCAGGCCACTGATCTAAAAATATTTTCAGGCAGTTAATGGGGTTGGGGGATAAAAGATTCTTACTGAGTCTGCTGGGCCCTGGATTGTCCTCAGCTTAAAGTAATCACGTGCCAAAGTGACACATTCAGGGGGGTCATGTTCTGCTTCCCTTCATGACCTTTTCCACACACGAGAGCCTAACTTTAGAAGGGGCCACCCAGAGCATGTTGGAGATGTAGCTGGACATCTATTCTTACAGGCTTTTCCAGCGTGTGTTCTGCCAGAGGCCAGGTCATTGCTGAATCACTCTTACCCAGCAAACCTTGCTTGACAGTGACATTCTAGGCCTCCTGAGCCATGCTATCAAATTCTGCAGAAGCCCCTTGTCCTTTTTACTAATGTTTTACCAGATTATAAAGAGAAGAGTCAAGTTCCTCTTGTTTACTGTTAAAGATCATTAAAAACTGCCAAGAAGAAAGGTTGCTGGGGCACACCACATTTCACAAGAAGGGAATATTTCATTCTGCCTACCATTGTGGCCAAAAGTATGTTTTGTAATCAGACAACCTTGGGTTTAAGGGCTGTCTTGGCCACTTATTAGCTCAGCTATTTCGTGCAAATTAATGTCTCTGACTTTCTGTTTCTGCTTTGCTAAAATAAAAATAGAAAGATTCACCTCGCAAGGTTATTAATTTCAAAAGATAATGCAAATCCAATACTTGGCATTGTGCCTGGTACATAAGTACTCAAAACATGTTAGTTTTGGATTTTTTTTTCATTTAATTTTTTTTTTATGCTGGTGTTGGTAATTTTTGCTGTTAACACAATTATCTAACAAGCTAACAAGCTAGGAAATATATACATATTAAATGGATTGAGCACGTACAAAGGGTCAGAGCAGACTTTGTGTTAAAAGGAGATAAGTAAGAGATGAGAAAATTCTCAAATATCAAAGAGGGAGGAAGGAATTAAGATCCAGAAATTTAATACTTTGAAGTAAGCAGAATTCAGGTGTCCATCTAATGCTTTCCCTTCTATGTCCTGCTGGGCTGACTTGTAAGAGCAGCCTGAAGCCGATGGTTAAGACTTTTGTAGGAGATGCTTTTGACTTAGGTAACTCTGATGTGATGGAAAAGCTGAAAAGTTTGGAGTCACTTATATTGCAAAGGTCTGGGCAAAATTCAGCCTCATTTGTCATCCACTTAAAGTTGTAAAAGTACCTATATCTTAGGGGTGTGTGTGTGTGTGTGTGTGTGTGTGTGTGTGTGTGTGTGTATGTGTGTGAAAATCAACAGTATGAAATTAATGAATACAAATGTGCTGTAAAACTTTAAACTGTGATTTGAGGGAGTTGCCAAGGATAATAGGGACCTCTTTAGTTAGCATGTATGATTACAGGTTCAAGTAAGAAGGGCCATGCTATTATCTGTTCTTTATAAAATATGAATCAAAAGAAAAATTTGTGTTGCAAGAATAGGAGTCTGTGCCCCATTCATAATCATTGCACTAAGTGAACACCAAAAGTGAATCATAAAGAAAAGTTAGTTGGATAGGATAATCTGACCAGAAAGCTTTTTTTTTTTAATAGAGCAGACTTACTTGCTATGAGGACTCATATTAGTGAGGGTTCTCCAGAGAAACAGAACAATAGAATATATATATGGATAGAGATAGGCAGAGACAAAGACAGAGAGAGACAGAGATTTATTTTAAGGAGTTAGTTCATATGACTGTGGAAGCTGGTAAGTCCAAAAGTCTGCAGGGAGGAATGACAAGCTAGAGACCTTGGGAAGAATTACTGTTGCAGTCTGGAGGCAGAATTCCTTGGGGAAAGTCTGTCTTTTAGCTCTTAAGGCCTTCAACTATAGGTGAGGCCCACCCTCATTAGGGAGATGATCTGCTTTACTCAAAGTCAACTAACTGAAATTAATCTCACCTTACAAATATCTTCACAGTGACATCTCGGCTGGTGTTCGTCAAAATACCTGGGAATCATGACCCACCCAAATTGATGCTTACAATTAACCATCATAGGGTTGTATCCATATTTTTTTCAGAATGGAATTCAAATCACTTTGTTATTAACTAATCATTCTATTACTACTAAACATTGCAAGCACCAGAGGCAAACATACAATAAAATATCCCTTCAAAATCTATTTCTGAAAGAAATATCTTTTATTTTATTTTTTTTCTTTCTTCCCCTTTTAAAATCCACAATTTTTATAACAACAACAACAAAAGAAACAAAATCTGAAACACTGATCTTTGTTCTTGGGTCATTCCATTTAAAATTTTCCATCCAAGGTAATTTTTCTCCTTCACAGAAGTATCTGGTCCTCAGGGATCCCACTGTTTACTTCAAGACTGAGGAAAGAGAGCATTGCAAAGGGACATGCTGCTTGTGGCTGTGTTGTGAAAAGCCTAGCACCCCTGCTGGTCTGGTCTTCATGGGGGGTGTCTAGTCCATCATGTCTACCTCAGTGCTATATTGGTGTACAAAGGGCATAGCAGATTTCTGATATCTCCTGCAGTTAATGTCTGGGACCAGGTTAAAAATAAAATTTCCATCTTATCCTTTGAAAATATGTTGAGACTATTAACACTATTCTGATTCCTGAAAATATATACACCCTGCATGCTTATTTCTCTTGTCTCAGTTAGTTCATCTTGTATTTGGTGTTTTAAAAGGAAACACGTGCTAGTAAGAAAGTCTTCCTTGTCATGAGAATCCTGTATGTTTTCAAATCGATCATAATTAAGAGACTTTGCAGTTGTAAATGCCACTTTTAGGTTAAATATAAACCAAGCATCTGTCAGCATCAATGTAAGAGAGCAAATAATGCTATGAATGCTAGGAGAGTAAAACTGGAACTGCATTGAAATGAGCTTGTCATCCAATGATCAGTGACAAACATCCCTGTTTAGTTCTGAAAAAGAGCAGAGTTAATAAGTACACAGATTTTTGCATACAGTGATTATATATATAAGCCTTTCCTTAGCATTGTTCCAGTTTTCCAGTGCTTGCTGTTCTGGTCCCTTCTCCTTCAACTCCCCATTCCCAAAAAGCCCTCCCATGGAACTGATCCCAGGAGCCACTTTTCCCAGGAAGCTTGCCCTGACCACCCCTCCCCTGAGACACCAGACATAAGTGCGCACATATTACGTGTGCATACCTCTCATTGTAACTGCCACCTTCCCTGGTGACCTGTATGCCTCACCCATGAGACTATGACCTCCTCGATGGTCTTTGTTTCCCAGGAACCCAGCCCTAGGATCTGCAGAATCAGTATTGTTGAGTGAGTGAATTAACATAAAGGAATCATTTGGTAAACAAGTAATGAGTTCTGTTGATTCGAGAATGATGATAGACCCTCCCCTCCTGTGGAGTTAAAGTTATTATAGAGCACTTAGTAAGCACCCACAGTATACACAACCATTTCCAATTGGGGGTGGGGAAAAATGGAGGAGGACATGTCTTTGGAGGATATGTCTCTCAAGAGACCAGGGTTAACCAGAGCTGCATCTATTGAGTAGCATCTGTATGCTATGTTCTCATGTCTCATGGAGGTTAAGCACATGGACTCTGGGCTTGTATCCTGGTGTGACCACTTGCCCACTGCATGACTTCAGGCCACAGACTTGACCCCTCTGTGCCTCAGTTTCCTCATCTGCAAAATGGAAGTTACAATAGTAGGCTCCCATCTTACGGGACTGTCTCCAGGATTAAACTTTGCAAAATTCTTTGATTAAAAAAAAATAGATAGATGGATAGATAGATAGATAGATAGATAGATAGATAGATAGATAGAACTCTGTGAATTTTATTAATAACAGGACTTGACAAAATTCTTTTTTGACAAAGAGGAGATAGTGGTGGACAAGCTGCTGTGGCTTGTCAAGAGTTAATTAAGGGTATTTTCTTATATGGTGTGCTCTGCCCCATCCAGCATCCTTTGTTCTTTTTGTTTCTGGTCCCCTCCTCCCCTGTCATCTCCCCTGTATGGGCACAGCAGTATCACTTCAGAGTGGAGAATTACTTAGCACTTGGGGCTGCCTCCACAGTTTGGAAGGCCCGTTTCTTCTGGGTGAGCCAAGGAGATGTGGAGAGTCCTTTGACTCTTCTTCTTAGTGGGATGACTGAAATCAGCCCTCTCTTTGCTTTTTAGAAAACACCTGCCAGCACCTTTGATTCTCTTTTATTTTTTCTCCCTGCACAGTCTCTCTTTGCTTGATAGCATTTATCACCATCCGTAATTATCTGAAATGTTTGTTTATTTCACCTCATTGCCAGAGAGGCAATACAGAATCCTCCCTTCTGCATCACCTCTCCACTTCCATTAAACCAGTCTAAAGTCCACTCCTCAAATAAAACAGAGAAATTAAACAAATAGATTGCTTCTCAGGTGAAGTCCCTTATCTTGCTTGCCAAGGAACTTGCTGCTGCCAAGTTCCCCCATAGAGAAAGTCTGGTGTGTTTACTCATTTGTTGCCACTAAACTACCATCCTCATGGGGTACACTGTCTTGTTCCTGGCTGTGTCCCTGTACCTAGCAGTGTCTGACACAACTAGTGGATCACGTACGTTTTGCTGAATAATTAACTTCCTGCCAACTCATTTGAGTTGGTCACCAGTTTAAATAAGTTGTTCAAAGAGTCATAAAAGTTTTTATACCATTTTATGCTACTTATTTTTTTAAATTACATCCTCACTTAAATTTTGAATTTTGAATCACTTATATGATTATTTATACCATTTTATGCCATTTATTTTTTTAAATTACATCCTCACTTAAATTTTGAATTTTGAATCACTTATATGATTATTTATTAGTTCACAAAGAGATACCTTATGATAAATTCTGGGAAGCATTAAACCAAATAAATAGATCTACTGTAACCACCCATCTTTCCTTTGGCGCTCTTATAGTTTGGGACCACAGGGTTCCCAAAATAATATTTCAATATGTGTTGGCCAAACTTCATCCCTTTCATTAATGGATGTGCCAAGGCTCAGCTTTTCCCAGTGACAATCAGATATGACTCTAGTTTAATTTGGAGAGCCTCCTGGGTTGTCTGGAAGTCATGAGGACTCATTTACCTCATATTTTTGTGCAGTATAAATGCTTGTTTTAAGAGACTGAGTTTGTTCCAGGAAACCCAAACACATACACACACAAATTTTCTCTTCTGGGCATAAAGTTTGTGTCCATATCTTTTTTGGACTGATTCAACTAATTCCTAATGAGGATCCTTCCAACTATACATTTCTCCTAAAAGAGAGAAGTGTATTTTGTGACCTATTAGCTCAGACATAAATAAAATATCCCACAACATGTATTTATTCCCGCCAAACTACCTAGCCTTCGGATGTGAGCCTAACTTTTAATAAACAGCATCCTTTTGGTTTAAAATAATCAGTTCAGAAGCTGTCTTATGCTAAGACTGGATGTGATGCATAGAGGCCAGTTGTATTTGAACACATAACATAATGTGGACATTTGTTTCATACAGAATTGTGTGGTTATGTGCAGGACATTTTTCTCAAATGAAAAATGAGACTTGAAAGTCTTTATAGTCTAAACTCTACTTGAACTATCTCAGAAGAATCCCAAAGAATTTTTCCTGGAATTTATTTCATCCCTGATCTTTCCTTTTGAGGTACAGTTTTGCTTATCACATTTCCCCCTTTTGCTTAGCAGGGAGTGGGGGTGGAAAAACAAACAGAGCACTGGCAGCAAATCTGTCCAATGGGCCATAGCGGAACACAGTGGGTGATGGCAGGAAGGAGGAGTGTCTGAAGCGTGGTGAGCATGCAGCACGGGCAAGTGCTTCTGCTGCTGAATTTTGCTGCAGGACGTGCTGAGGCAGACACTTGTATAGACAATTGCTTCTAAATATGTCCCTGTATCAGCAGGAAACAGAAGATCTCCCCACTTCTATATTTCAAATTCTGAAAACAGGTCCCTCTGAGCAATGACGTGGTGAATTAGCAAGCATCCTGAATGAGCAACTCGTGCCAAGCCATTGGACAAGAGGATTTTCAAGAGCAAAGAGAAACAGGAAACAACTCTCAAAATAAGCACAAAACAGACTTCCACGATTCACGCCCTGTGCAAGTGGCGTGTAAGGGGAAAGTGATGGGGAGGAGGGATTCTCAGGCACTCCTGCTATCGAGGGTTGACAAAGTGTTTTTAATCCTCTAATTGGGTTAAGTTCATTTAATTAGCACTGAAAGGATGCAGTTTAAGTGTTTAATAAAACGTTTATAGTCAGAACAGCTACCAGATGTTTTTCATTGTAGATACTATGAAGTTATGCAATTTTTTTTTCCTTCTAGAAATTCAGTACTTTCATATAATAAGAAATAACTGTTTTGCTTCAGTAGGTGGTGGTTAAGCTGAGAAAAGAAAATTCATGTTTATGGTGTGGTCTCTTTCATTTCAGAAAGACCTCTGTTTTTACACTTTCCACGCGCCTAGCTGTATGCAAATCTCACACACCCTCCCGCAGCACACATGCGTGCACACAGGCACACGAGACCACCTAAGAGCAGAGCAACAAACAGCAAGCTTTCCTCTGGTTGACAAGGGTTAATAAGGGATCCCTGAACATTTTATTAAAAGCTCGTTCCATGTGTTAGCCACAGGGAAAGACATTGGAGAGCATGATGAACCATGGTGTCCTTCACCAGCTGGAGACATTCTGCTAAGTGTGCTATACTCTCCTAAGAAAAAAGGCGTTGGAAAAAAGTTGAGTGTAGATTCCACTGGGCCACAGAACTGAGAGATGAGGGGCGATGAGGAGAGGTGGGATAATAATTTGAAATTATAAACTTAAATTGAATCTTCACATCCGGGGACTGAACTGCTCCTAGAATCAGTAGATGGTAACTTTTTTCTTTTTTTCAAGCTGTTTACATAGCTTTTCCACATTGCAGGACAAATCAGAATAATTGCTAAGCATTCAGAATCTACCCATCACGTGGTCACATAGGCAATTCTGACTGAGGGCTGTGACTCACAGTTACAGATACAGAAGAGTTGTAATTACAGAGATTATTTGGTGGAAAACCTGTCTTGGTTATAATATATGCTTTATGATAAGACTTACTAATTATTCTCTAAATATCTTCTTCAATGATCACTTTACAGATTTCTAAATCCCAATAGTGAACATAAAAAATGTAGAATTATCTCCCCAAAGGAATGATTTTTAACCTTATTCTCTTGAAAATGACAAAAGAAAATATTAAGAGGAAGTGTTGCTAGAAAATGACATCTTTGAATGATTAACTAAAAATTAAAATGCAACCAGTCTTTTAAAGTGAGCTTTAAGAATTGTGTCTTTATGTTCCATTTTAAAAAAGAGCATTCCACTTTTAGGGCCAGTCTCCAAGAAAATATGCTTTGCTATTCCTTTGAAGCTCAATTCAATATCTTTGTCTAAGGGGAAAAAAAAAATCTCATCTTGACTGTAGAAATCATATTGAAACACTGAAGTGCTTACTCGAGCTGCTGCTGTCAGTCATACTCGTCACACTCGGTGACTGTCCTCAATCCAGGCAGAAAACCCATTCTCAGTTAACATGGATCAACTGGAAAGAATATAAACCACTCCACCGCCCCGAAGACATGCAGATGTCCGCTCTCACACAGGTTATCCAAGTGCTCAGCAGGAATGGTGGGTAGCCGGGGAGGGCCACTGATGCATTCGGAGGCTTGACCATAATACCACACGGCCAATGTTCTGTACCTTATATGAAATGTAAAATAAAGTAATTGAAAATGATATATTAATGTCCTACCTTGGCTATTGCTTCCTTTACTGTAAATGACAGTATCATCCTTCTGAAGCACTTCTTATTCGCATGGTATTTTCCTTCTGATGCTGTCAAAGTGCTCCTGAGTTTGAAAGGTGTGAAGCCACTGAATCACAAACAGACCTGAGCCAATATTACTTATGTCTGAAAAATATCCTTTATTTGGTGTCCATAAAGATAAAACCAGAGGAGAAAAGTAATAAATGCTAGTAGTTGGGTAAAGCATTTTGTTCAATGTTCAAAAATATTTTGGAAAAAGAAAAAAGTATTTCCGGCTTTGATGAGAGTGAACCTAAGGAGATTAAAAGCTGACTGATGAATTTCATGCAACAACTAATTATAAAGTTTCCTACATGTATTTTTGAAACCTAAAGGGCTCTTTGAAGGGTCAGTGATATTTTATTTATGTTTTCCACACTGATCTTTAATTTGGCATCATCTGACATCTAATTAATAAGCCTTTAGTTACTTGTAAGATGATGCCAAATCAGTTCCAAGAATTGTGGAAAAATACAAATAATTTTAGAGAGATTAAAGACACAGGAATAAACAAAACTAAGTTTATTCTAGGCTCCACAGCTGAGGAGAATAGAATCCAAGAATTCGAATGCATTGGCTATAGATCTTTCATTTCATTTTTATAGAGATTATGCAAAATTGTCATCTAATCAATGCATCCAATTGATTTTGATGCTCACAATGACCTCATGATAAATTGAGTATTATTGTTTATAATTTTAGAGATGCACTTATGACAGTACAGAGATGTTAGATAAGATCCCCAATGTCACTGCCTGTGATGACCTGGGTATTTGAACCTTGCTGCTCAGAAGCTGGTTTAGAGCTCTTTTGCCCATACTACACTGCCTCTCGTAAGACTACATTTCACATGTTCACATAGTTCTTTTTTTTTTATTCCCTGGTTAATATTTTTAAAGGGATGACTAACAGGGAAAAATTAGGAAAAAGGGAAGAGTTGTGAAGATCATATTTTCGGACAAACTAATTATTTTGCTTCTCAAATTTCTGTACCACGTGGTCTCACATTTGCCTACTCAAAGAGGCAAGCTCTCCCAGACCAAAGTAAAGAAAGGCAAATTTAAAGAGACTAGTATTCTGTTATTCTCTTTTCCACCAGATACAAAATGAAATGCTGTGGCTTTCTCACATAGGGTGAGGGATTTAGGTTAGCCAGAACACCAGAAGCATCCCTGATATCAGAAGTTTAACTCATGTTCAATCTGCTTACGGGGTTGTGTTTTCCTGGAGAGTTTTCTTAGCTTTCACAGCAAGCACACGTTCCATTCTTAGAACTGGGCCTTGCTGTGACTATTTCAGAGTTTGTTAGGGCGATTCTTAAGTCAATTGCTCTGGTTTTGTATACGGAATTATTTGAAATCATTTGAAAGATGATTATATTAAGAAAGATGATTGTGACTTCCTTGGAGAGAAAAACTAAAGGAAAGAAAGACTTTCTGTGGACACAGAGAGCCCAATAGAAAGGTACTGCATTTGTCCAAGAGAGAAATGACAGGTTTTCAACTAAGGCAGTGTGCTTAGGTTGGCTTTGAGAAGGGAGAGCATTTGTTTAATACTTTTAATAGCTTATTTTTTTCTTAAATTCAATACATTTGTTTTTATCTATAAAGTGTAACAGTTGGATAAAATTTCATGATGCCTCTGTCATTAATTTCACCCATGGGAGTAGAATTATCATGAATTAAAATGCATTATGCATCTATGGAATTGCCCTGGTATCAATGGGTGTTTATAAAGTAATGTAGAAAAGGACATGGGTGTTAATCTCAAAGGATTTATAATTGGGAAAGATGAAAGACCTGGGAATACACAGCCAAGAGAACACCCACAGGGTTACATACATGTAAGTGGGAAAGAATGTCTAATTATGTGTTCAAGTTTTAACCATTCATGCCCTGGTTTAAACCATATGAGGATGTAATCAAGGTAACACAGGAGGAACATAATATGGTTGTCATGGTATTTAGAGCAGACTAGCCAAAGATGTGAGAAGCGTGGGACTGGTGAAAACTAGACTATTAGAATCTTCTGGATGTGAAACAACCAGAAACTGCACAGAGGTTTGATAATGAGAGGAATAAGGTACCTGAGTCATGTTACAAGGAGAAAAATAAGCCACAGTTCCTGTCATATTTCTGAATAGGAGGTGGGAATGATCTACCAATTTTGCTTCATTAGGATTATAATGAATCTCTGCTTTAAAGCTATTTCATTCTAATTCAGTCCAACTCCATGGATACAAGATTACATAGTTTACTCTAATTCTGTGACTTTTTTTTCTCAGTATCTTTCGAAAATCCTTGTATTCATTAATGGCAACCAAAAGCATGAACTTTAACAACTGAGAATAAAATAAGAGTGACCTCCCACTGATGTATTCTTGGATTAAATCTATGTCACAGGAACAGTGACCCTACAGAAAATACATGCAGTATCTTGGCACAATGATCATTCTTAAGCACCATTTTTCTAAGTAAATTGTGGACTAAGAAAAAGAAAGCTGTCCTTATATTTCTCTAAATGCTGGCTTATTCCATAAAAGAAAATCAGAAGTATAACCTTGTCAGCTCTAATTGTGGAATAAACTGACATAGTTTAATTTGACACAAATGTTATCTCTGTCCTTAGCATTTTCGGGCTTCTGGAAACTCTTTTTTTCCCATCTCATTGGCTAAAAACAACTCTCACAAGTCCCAGAGATGTCATAAGTGCATTTAAACCTTAACCGGGAGAAAAGGGAAGTGATCTGTCACAAACCTGAAGATCAGGACTTATCCTTTAATGTTTATAGCCTAGCTTTCTGAATAATGATTCTTTCTTAGCAAAGACCACAAAATCCAACCCTGGGATGGAACAGCACATATTTCTTATGCAGAACTGAGAGTGGCTAGGGAAACACATTGTAAAAATGCACATGAAGTTTGCACTACATAGACCCTACCTATTTTGTTGGCCAAAATATGAGTCTTATAGTAGATTGCTAGTGAAAACAACTATTTATGTCACACGAACAGATGGTATTTTATAAGCTATACTAAAGGCACAATATTGGTAATGTAGTCAAAGTGGAGATAACTGACATCTAATTTCCCAGAATGGGAGTAAGAGATAACAGATGCTCTAAATTTGTATATGTGTCCAAATTTCTTATTTTCAGCATGAGGAAGTTTTCCAGGTTGTGAAACCCAACCCAGAAATACTGGTGACAGGTAGAACTCTACAGTGGTAAACCTGTCACTTCCAGTCATGGTGAATTAAATTCATCTAAGTGTTCTGAATAATTCCACCTTACAGACAGCATATTTCTGTGTTTATAAAGTTATTTTGTTCTGTTTGCTTAGGAAATTAACTTTCTAGAATGCTGTTACAATCAGTTTTTCTGTGCTGTCCATGCACAGTCTATTATTCTCCCTTTTCAAATGTTTTCATTCCATAAAGTGTCCAGTGGCTACCCCTACACTTTAGACTGTCCTGTTTGGCACATGTAGTTTTATTTTATTCTGGTCGTGTTTGTTTTAATTACCATTATTAGTCTAAAATTAATGTCCTGTATCTGCAACAGAGAAGCAGCAGCATGCAACAGTGTTTTTAGAATTAGAAGCACTAAATCCTGGCCTAGAACTTAAGAGCTGTGTGGTGATGGCAGGTTGCTTTATCTCTCTGAACCATCTTACCTAATGAAAATGATGAGAATGAGGGAGGGGCTCTCTACTGTCTCTCTAGGACACTTCTAAAACATCTAATCTTATCTACAACATTCACCAATATATCTACCTTTTTTCCACCTTGTAAAGAGGAGAACGTGGCAAGATAGTGGAGCAAAATGGTGCATATCTTAGTGTCAGCACTCTTCTCTCCTATGTCAAAAGGAAAGCCCAGCTTTACCGAGTCGAGACCTGTTCTGCTCACCACAGGACAGGTCACTAAACCTGAAGACATGAATGTTGGGGCAAGGAATAAAGATTTTATTCAGAAAGCCATCAGATCGAGAAGATGAGGGACTAATATCCTAGAGAACTATCTTACCCAAGTCAGAATTCAGTCTCCTTTTATACTAAAAAGGGGAGGAGGTGTGGTTGGTTGTTGCAAACTTCTTAGTGTCAGAATCCTTTGTTCTTGCAGCTGTCCACCTAGGTCAGTTCACCATGTTCCTGTAAACCTCCAACAAGACAAATGTTATTCTCTGTTCTGCAACATTTTATCTCTATATGAATGAAAAACTGTTATACCTTTAAAGGTCAGAGACTTAAGAATGGGCTCTCCTGTATATTTCAGGCTATGGGCAACATTCTTTTACAGCAGGTGCAGAACCAGCCTGACTAAGCACAGGAAACAGAGCACAGGGTTAGAGGTAAAGGAACAGACCTAATACGGAGTCAAATTTGTTCATCCCTATTATACAGCCTCATGTTTCATATGGTCTATCATAGTTCTAATGTATAATACTTGACTCAAAACTCTCCTTTCTTCTTCCTGTATCATCTTTACATAGGAAAAATAAAAAGAAGTAGGAGCTAGGGCAGAATTGCAGCCAAAAAGTAACCACTCTGTATAGAGCAAAGTCTTACTAAATGTACGTATGTGTATTTCAGTGGTACAACTTCACTACACTGGCTGGACCAATGTAGTGAAACAGGGAGAGAGACAGATAGTTGAAACAGTCCAGGTGATTCTGTCAGTCATTACTCCTGGTAGAGTGAGCAGATGCCCCTGAGTAATAGGCTGTGGGTGATATGAATGCCTGCCCTCCAGTTCCCTCGTGCTTCTTAGAATTTGAACAACTTGACATGCTGCATGCACTTCAAGGGTAGTTCTGACTATACCCAAATTTTTCCTTAAACACTCACTTTAAAACCTACTTAAGATATGATGCCATGGTAGGTTTCAAAACTGTAAGTGCCAAAGCAAAACAGAACCAATAAAAAGACAACTTAAATTAAAAATCAGTTTATTTTGAAAGAATTGCTGCAGTGTTCATAAAATCTATGCTATAGAAGCAATAATTCAAATTGTTACCCCAAAAGGGGAACGAAAAAGACCCCAATACTTGTCATACTCAAAAGGTGATTTCAGACAGGAGATAGAGCACTGTGTAACAAATATTTTAAAGGGTTTATTTAGGAAAGGGAAAAAGTACACCTCCAAGGATGAGAGGCAGCCTGATACAAAGAAGGAAAAGCAGCAGTCTTTGTCTGTCCCTTCTCATGCACCCTTGCTTAGAGGTGCTCTCTTGATTTATTGATGGCTCTTGCCCCTAGAGTGCTTAGTTGTGCTCATCCTCTTTTGCACATGTTCCTTACTCATGATGCACACAGAAAAGCCCATGGGGGCAGGGGGGCTACTCCACAGTGCTACAGTGAGCATTGGGTCACTTCGGGTTCGGTCCTTGTTGCTACTGCGCAGTTGCAGCCATAGGGTTCTAACCAGTTTCTTGCTGGTGCTCATTTAGGGGCAGTAAATCCCATTTATGCTGAAGGTGGGCACAGAACCATCTTCTGAACCATCCTCCCTCTCCTCCACCTTATCTGCCTGGTGCCCTCCACTTATCTAACTACCTAACAAAATTATAAGAATGAAGTAAAGAAACAAAACTCCTTAATTTCTTCAAATGAAACCAAACAACTCTTCTTTCTTCAGTGACACAATGATTCAATGATTTTTTTTAAATTTTATCTTTTGTGTTACATTAATACAATGATGATGATGAATCTGTTTATACTCACACAGACACATACACGTAAACTTCAATTTTCTATTGCCTCACAGTTACTCACTGTTCTGGAATTGGTTTTTATTTATTTATTTTTTAAAATAATTTAATACACCAAATGCAAGTATAAGCAGCTGATTAAAGTGTAGATTCCCACTCAAAGAAATTTTTATAATAGTTCTTTTCCTGAAGTTAATTTTTGAAGTAAAGCCAAATGTTCTGGAAAGGTATTGGGGAGGCGGTGTGAAGACTCTCAATTAAAATGACTGTTAGAAATCCACTTCCTAATTTTCCAACATAAGCCAGTCATCAAACCCAGTAGAGGACCAGGGGGCATGAAGACCAAGGATTTTAGGTGTCTTGACGAGTCATTCTATATATCATATATCATAATTAACATCTGCACTGCTATTCCTGCCAAGAAGGAAAAACACTGAATACGTTAACACTTGGAAAGGCAGTAATTCTTTTCATCCAGATCTTACTTAATAGTTCTGTTAAAACTATATTTTTGTTAAAAATGGAAACTCCTAATGTATCATAAATTACAGTGGAGGAATTTTCCTGTTAAATATGATTAGAAGAATTTTTTAAAAAGAAAGAGAAAAAGAGCCAGAGAGTTTTACCAATGCATTGATTTTGTAGTCCATTGGACATGAAATATATAGAGCTTTTTTCATACATCTAGTTTTGTTAACAAAACTTAGAATGAACATATGTGCATATGCAAATGAAACAAAGATGTCCACTAAACACGAATTATATAATCTTTGGATCAACTTCAGAAAACTTCATGTTATTGGTTACTAGAGTATATCCTTTCCAACATTCATATAGTACACTTTTCTAAGTGAAAATATAAGTTCTTGAATTAATAAGGACTGTACGCATGTCGTCACCAACAAGTATTCTGTTAAATAAACACAGGAAATGTGGCCTGTGTCTTGTTCTCTAATGGTATGAAGGAAGCAGATGGCTCGAGAAAACGTGTTGGTACAGGGTGGTAAATCATAAACAGGGATAAATTGCCAGCTTACCCCAAATCCAGCCTGTTTTCTAGTCCCTAAAGCTCACTAAGTGCTTCCACTCAAGTTGAACTTAACTGTGTGAGAGTTTGGCTTCACGACTTTAAACACTGAAGCAGTGTCTCTATGTGAGAAACTGAGTTGTGGCCATTTATGCAATCATCACCAATGCTCCTAGCCACCGTGATCATGTGTCAATTTACATCTGTCATTGGGATAACCAAAGAGAATGCAACGGCTTGGTTCCCCTCCATTCATTTGGTACATCTTGTTAGGTACTTGACTGCTATGACTCAGGAAAGTATTCTCATGGAAACAAAACAAACAAAATAAAACACAGCATGTCCTTCAGGAAAACAGAGAAAATAATGTGACAGCAATTTGGTATCACTGCCAAATAACAATAATCGCACCATCCATGCTCCCCAAAATACAATATATGACTCTGTTCATGTAATTTGTGTTATTTTATCAGTTTTCCTTATGATTTAGATTTAGTAATTGTTGGTGAGGCAGTAAGATCACAGGCCTAGAATATTTCTAGTCCACTGGCACTGTAGCTAGATACAAAGACACTGTGGCATTGGGCTAGTGAAGAAACAAAGAAAGGATAACAAGAAAGAAAAATGGACCTCAGTGAGCTACAGCAAAGAAACTTTAAACAACCTAGAAAGAAAAAAAAAAAAATCTAGTCATTTCAAGTCTTGCAGGAGTTAGAAAACATACATAGAGTTTGCTTATCTTGTTATTCAGCAATTAGAGAGAACAAGTTGTGTTTTTTTTTTTTAGTAAATTCTCTATATGTTTACAAACAACTTGGTCATCTGTAGTGATGGTTTTAATTAAACAAACGGATGAAACCAGCTTTGAATTTGATGTATTGACCTGACCATCTAAGGAATTCCAAGGGCGCTGGGTTAGGCAGCCAGCCAAGCAACTCACTTTCAAGCAGCCTTATCTCCTGAAATAGCAGCGATGACCATTAACCAAAAAGAATTTATATAAACACGAATATGTTGTCAGTGTCGTGTTGACCTTCATCCATGATCATGCACCTGGACACCAATTTCCAAACTAGATCTTTATGTAAGGAAAATATATTTCATAGTTATCATTTCTAGTTCTCTTTTGAAAATTAATTAGAGGATCAACCTCTCACCCTCTGCAAACAAGCAAATTAAAAAAAAAAATCACTGAATCTTTATCACAAGCAGAAAAATGCAATGGTAAATTAACACTCTGAATCTGAGTAACATCTTTGCAGGTCTCCTACTTCAGGGCTTTGGCTTTCTTCAACTTTATGTCAAGGAATTTGAAGAGTAAGTTGTAATCATTGGTATATATTTGCAGCTCGTTTGAGGAGCCAAACAGGCATGATCGTGTAGCAATGCCAGGTATATGTCTTAAGGGCTGAAGAAAGTGTTTGTAGCATATTCACCAGAGAGGAGAATACATTTTGTGGCTGTAAGAGTAATTACCAGGAAGCAATGCTTTTGATTTAGTGAAAAACGCTCTGATAGGGAAAGAAATTTGGTTCAGTAGCATTGCTTAAAGGGAGGCTGCTCAAATCTACGTGATCTTAAATCATCTATTTAATTCAATAATACCATTTCATTTTCTCTCATCTGTGTCAACTTTTAGTACAATGAGGCTTGGAGAATATAATTAAGACCTACATAATAGAGTTATATTAACTAAAATAATGCTACTGTCAACTTGGTAACTCCCAGATAGCAAGCTTAGGGATAGATAGATGAATACATATACAGAGATGTTATCCAAGTAATAACTCCAAGTAATTTAGTGGCGATAACATGATTGTGAAATATGCTGTTCGATGGAGTTCTGTTTGCATTCCACACTGACAGGGAGAACATTCTAGGGTATTTCAGCCAGATTAAAGAATATTCTTAGCGACTGATTTTTGAACCACAGCCATACCCATTGTTTCAGATGACAACTTAACTTTATAAATCTTGCCAAAAGTTCACAGATCTCAAAACCTTTGAATGTCATCTAGATTAAAAAGTAAAGGTTCACTGTGCAGTTCACTTCTGTTAGAGAGGAACGAGCTGACACCCTAAGCAGTATTGATATCTGGCAGGGGCCAGCCGTCTTGCGGTTTTATTGATGTGGTAGACTGAGGCACAGAGGCCAACTCAAGAGCTCAAAACAGGAGTGTACAGCATAAAGTTACAAAGTCACAGAATCTATGATTTATACATTTACTGATAGTTTTTATTTCCAGTGAAGATATATGAGGTTAGTTATTTTGTAATGACTCATGATACAAAGAGTATGGTGCTTAGTGAATATGTGAAGAGAGGCATTTCAATAATTTTTACTGAAATATTTAGAAGACAATGGAATATTCCATTCATTGTTTACTAGCTCTCTATTCATCAGCTCATAAACCTGCTCTGAATTTTTGAATAATATTTATTCTGAGTTTTAGTACCCTAATAATTTGCTTACATATCACATATGGTTAATAGGAAGTTTTGTTCCCAAACTGATCACACTTGTCTGGATTAGTGGTCGATGACCCTAAAAGATTTTGAAGTTGTGTTTTGAGCAGTTAGGCCCTTAAAATTTGGATTCCAGTGGGAAGGTTATCTCAAAGGACGTTTATTGGCTTTATACTCGGTGGTTTACAAGAGCAAAAAACAAACAAACAAACAGAAAACATAAAAACTTTCCCCTGTTTGCTCTGTTCTTATATATTACAAATTATCTTGGTTCACTCTTTGGTTTCCTGAATAAATTCCTGTAAATCTTTCACGAAGCTCTTTCTAGATTCCGAGCACATTTCACCTGCCCCTTTCCTTACCCCTTCAGGCTTAGGAATGGTAATATTTCCTATTTTTTTCAGGTCCTCGCTTTCCTCACTACATGAGCTCACTTTCTTAGCTCACATCCACAGAGTCCCTGCATTAAACTCTTTTCAGTTAGTCCTTTGGAGTGCCATCTTCTTCATGCCAGAACATTGAAAGATATGCCCAAGTTATGCCAGCTCATACTGGGCCATACTTTCACATTGTGATTGATGGATGCCTCAAAGCCGTCTCTATCTCAGAATCACATTCTTCTGCCTTATGCTTCAAGCATTCCTAAGTATGCATTGAAGCAGCTTTTTAAGGCTCTTACTGACATGTAGATATT
Source organism: Camelus dromedarius (assembly GCF_036321535.1). NCBI lineage: Eukaryota > Metazoa > Chordata > Mammalia > Artiodactyla > Camelidae > Camelus > Camelus dromedarius. The sequence goes on from NC_087448.1 coordinate 34,248,109, forward strand.
CTTCCAAAGGCTAACACTTAGCATTTTGCTCAATAACATTGTAAGATTAATGAGAATATCAGAGTAGCCAACCACCAATGATGCCCAAGAGACGGGTCATTTTGATGAGGCAGATTGGAAGATAATAAAAACATACTTAATTGCAAAGGGACAGCAGATCTAGATAGGCAGCAAACGTGATTAGCTATAACTCCTCCAAAGAAGTCTTTGTAATAACCCAGAGGAAGAAAATAGACAATCCCTCAGAAGACAAGGTCAAATTTTACTTACCATGAGTTTTTCTCCCAGATATAGAATGAAGGGTAGTACCTCTCCCTTATTTTGTTTTCTTACATTCACTAAGAAGCTTTATTCTGAGAGTAATGCTGGTTTTCCTAAAATTTATATGTAAACATCAGCTTAATGTTGAGAATTCTAAAAATACTTCTGATAAAATTTTCAAGTGCATTGGTGTTGTGATGAAATTGTGCTGTTTCAGAAAAAAATGATAAAGGATTCTTATATTATAAATAAAATCACAATGGCAATATTTTGGGTGTTAAATATGGCAATATTATATCTTTTGAATATCTGGGACTTATGGTCAACTGCCAATAAAATAGTGAAATATTAAAGAAAATTAACTTGTCTTCATAAAATTATAGTCACCACTTGGCAGTAGGCAGAACAGAAAATACTGCAGGAAACTTCAGCCAAATTTATATAAATGTTATAAAATTCACCTGGAATTCTTGTTATTTTAAGAGAGAAGTTTATCTTTCAAAGACCTATATTAATGATGTGATTTCTCTGCATTTGCAAGGTACATTCAAAGATAAACATACATTTTTAGATCAGAATGGTGATCCTATGCAATACATCAAGAGGGCAAGGTTTCTCTTCACAATCCTCCAATATACAGGCCATTTTCAATAATGAAGCTATGGTATTTTCAACAGCCCCCTTAGGGGAATTCTTGCAAAATATAACATCATGATTCTCATTTTTAGAGTACTTTTTCTTTATGTACATCTGAATTTAAATAATGAATTTCACCATGGTATTCTATATGCAATCTAATGTGACATATTAGCCTCTTTTAAAAATCACACATTCCCCTAAAATTTGTGAAAAGTAATTTCATCCCTTAACGATTGTAAGCAAATAAAGTTATGGAATCTAAACTACTTTTAGGTTCTTAATATCACCCCTAATCAATTTAATTTTTTCTAAATATCCTTTCATGTACTTGTACATATCTGTGCCAAAGGGCTAAATCCTGCACACTTACAAGCATCTCATTAGTGATCTGCTTTGGAATAATTGCTAGTAATTACTTTGGAATCTTCAGGCTTTAAAGAATTGTTTTGTTATGTATCCTGTGAATCTGGACTTCTGAAGACATCTGAAGAGCTCAGTGAGTGAATGGAATTATGACCTTTTGGCCTGATAAGTAGGTCAGTGGGATACAAGAAGCAACCTAATTATGTTTCGTCTCAGGGCGTTCCACTTGCTTTGACCCAAAGTAAGGTAGCATGCAAGTTCTCTAGAATACAGCTGTTTTGCAGTGATACCATTTAGACTTTCCAAATATTATCTTAGTGAAATTTTATGCTGTGAACTCCTAGCAATGTTTCTTAAATACAGGTGAAAACTATTCGATTACCAACTATTTTCTGATTGTATATGACTAGTCTTGTGTTTTACATAGAGTTTTTATGTTAGCTCACTGATTTGGGGTTCCAAATGAAATTCATTTATTCCTTTCTATCAAAATCTACCTAGTAATCATCTACAGGATGCCCAGCTATGGTGACAGGTGTTGAGGAGACAGTCATCTAAAAGCAACTACCTAGCTTTGTGGTGCTTACACTTTAGTGTTGGCGCCAGACTGTTAACACATAAGTATTCTGTGACAGTAGTGATGAGTGCTATCGAGAGAAGTGCAGCTGGGTCAGGAAATAGAGAGTGACTGAGTAAAGGGTATTTTTGTAAGATGGTCATGAAATGCCTGTATGAAGAACGGCACTTGAGGAAACATCTAAATGAAGTTGAGAGAGTGAGGCCAGGGAGAAGGATAGTCCAGGCACAAATAATAGCAAATTCAAAGCGCCTGGGACTTCATTTACCTTGATCTGTTTGAGGCACAGCAAGAAAGTAAGTGTACTTGGACAGAGGGAGTCAGGTGGGGTGAAGGAGAGAAGGCGGCAGAGGCTGAGTGGATGTGATGTCAGAGAGGTGGATAGGAGCTGGATGGTGTGGGGGGCTCTCTGGGCCTGGGAAGGAGTATGGCTTTTCCTCTGATGTGGTTGGAAGCAGAGGAGTGTTCTGCTTTAAATACTGGGTTAGGCTGGATAGCCCTCAAATATATCTACATCTTAGTCCCCAAATGTGTGACTGTATCATCCTATTTGGCAAAAGGGACTGTGCAGATATGATTAAAGAAAGGATTTTGAGATGAGGAGATTATCCTGGATTATCTACATCAGCACAGTGTCATCACAGTGGTCCTTAGAAGAGGTGTTAGAGGAGGTGATGTGGTAACAGAAGTGGAGATTGGAGAAGGTACTTTGAAAATGAAGAAGGACCCAGAAACCAAGAAACACAGATGGCCTCTAGAAGCTGAAGAAAAGGAATAGCATGGATTTTCCCTCCGAGTTTCCAGAATGAAGCAGCCTGGCTGACACTTTGACTTTAGCTTAGTTAAATTGATTTGCAGACATTTGACCTCCAAAACTGTAGGAGAATGTTGTTTGAAGCCACTAAATTTGTGGTAATTTGTTACAGCATCAATAGGAAACTAATATAAGTATGAACATGCCTCTAGTTAGGGACTAGAGCATAGAATGTCAGGGTGAGAAGAGGGAGCCCTGCTGGGAGACAACAGTGGCTTGAGGTGGTGGGTTTTCAGGGAGGGGGGTAGACTAAAAAGTGTGTTGATTGACTCTGTATCTTGAGTAAAAGACGGATGTTGTATTAGTTTTCTATTTCTGAGTAATAAATCACCCCAATTTAGCTGGTTATAACCACACAAATGTATTACCTCAGTTTCCATACATTTACTATCTCAGCAGTCCAAATGGGCTTGCCATGCCTGGGATCTCACAAGGCCAACCTCATTTATCAGCTGAATGGAACTCTCTTCTGGAGGCTCTGATGATGAATCAGTTTTCTAGCTCACACAGATTGTTGGCAGAATTCTGTTCCTCGTGGTTGTAGGACTGAGACCCCTGGTGTCCTGCTGGCTGCCCAGCTGGGGTTGCTGTCAGCAATTGGAGGCTGCTTTCTCAGATTCTTCCCGTGCAGTTCTTTCCATCTTCAAAGTCACCAATGATATATTGAATCTTTCTTGTGCTTTGACTCTGAGCTGCTTTCTGCTAATAGCTGGAGAAAACGCCCTAATTTTCGAGAGCTCACGTGATTATATTAGGCCCATCTAATACGGTCTCTTGTATTTAACTAAAAATCAACTTTGTTAGTTGATGAGTGACTTTATTATATTTGCAAAGCCTCTTGCCGTTGTTTTAGTCAGAATGAGCTGCTGTAACAGAATGCAACAGACTGGTTTAAACGGGGAACATTTATTTCTCATAGTTCAGGAGGCTGGGAAGACCAAGGTTAAGGTGTAGGCAAAATCGGTGTCTGGTGAGAGCCCTCTCCGCTTTGAAGACTGCTGTGTCCTCACGTGGCAGAGAGAGAGAGAGAAAGAGCCAGCTGCCTGGTCCCTCCGTATAAGGGCGCTAATCTAACTGTGGGGACTACACCCTCATGACCTCATTGAAACTTAATCACACCCCAAAGTTCCCACCTCCAAATACCATCACATTGGGCGCTAGGAATTCAACATATGAACTTGGGGGCACATAAGCCTTCAGTCCATAGCAGCCATATCATAAAATGGCCACTTGTGTGATATCCTACTGTGCTTATAGTCCTAGGAATTAAGTTGGGGAACTTTGTATTTCTGCCTAACAGGTGCCAAAGCTGACTCCTTTTTTTTTTTTTTTTCTCTCTTTCCTTTCTGAATTGGGCAAGCAGGTGATCAGTGAAGCAGGTAAATTCAGGGAGGATAGATGTTCTGGGAAAAATAATGGTATAATGGTAAGGATTATGTTACATGGAAATGCCAATTCAAAATCCAAATGAGGCAGAGGGTCCAGGAGTCAGACATGTTAATCTGACCACAGAAGAATGATATGGAGCTAAAGATGTAAGCTGGGGGATCACTAGCATATATATGATTTATAAGGCCACATAATTATGTGAGCTCATCTAGCAGAGGTGTAGGTAGGGAGCACTGAGCATTGCAGCATTCAGGAGTCTGGAAAAAGTTGTGGTATCATCAAAGGAAAGTGAAATGGAGAGTCTAGTGATGTACTGGAGAAATCAGGAAAAGATGGCAGTAACAGGGGACTTGTTAGAATTGAAAATTCTTGGGCTCCACCTCAACACTACTGAATCAAAATTCCTGAATGTGGTCATGTAATTTATGTGTTAAGCCTTCCAGCTAACTCTGATACATGCAAAGTTTGGGAACTTGAGCTGTGTAGAACACCAGGAAATTAGCCAATGGAGGTGGATAAGTCTTCAGTGTGTCTACACCTGCAAGCCAGGGCCTTGAAATGCAGCAGCAGCATTTGAGAGACTGTTAGAAATGAGGGAACTCAGGACTCCAGATATACTGAATCAGATTCTGCATTTTAACAATTTCCCCAGGTGGTTTATATGCACATTAACATTTGAGAACCACTGATCTTTGCTATATTAATTCAGTTAAGGTAAGACAATCCAGGTGTAAACACACACACACACACACACACACACACACACACTCCTACAGGTCACATGCATCAAAATTGATGGTTTATTCCATCTGAGAAATAACCTTTCAGACATCTTTTAAAGAACAGAATTTATTAAGCCTTTAATTCTTAATAACATAGCAAAGTATTTTCCCCAAATTTTGCAATGCTTAAAAAAAACAGGAACAAATCTCCATGCCCTCTGAAAACTGTGAGAGGTAGAATTTCTAGCCCAGAGACTCGGGGAGGAACGAGGCTGCAGTTATAAGTGTCCCAGGTGAAAATTATCAGAGAAAACTGGGCAAGTGAAAAATTAACTTCAACATTTTTTTCCATTCTAATTAAATATATCTGAAATATGGGAAACAGTGGAGGCTGTGTAAAGACATATTACTTCACAGTATTGTATACTGCTGCTCTGGTTTCAGACAAGCAACTGAAACTTTTTTAAGAAGACAGAAAATTATATAAATTGCATCTTTTTAAACTTGGTCTAAACCTGAAATTCATCTGTAAAGAATTACTTCATTTCTTAATACTATAGATTTGCCCCTTAAAACCTTTTGCACACCAAATAATATTTACTATGTTTTTTGAGAAATAATGCAAATTGCAAGAAATGGAGACTAATGCAGGAGATACCAGTATATGAATGACTTTTAAATGATAGACATCAACTATCATTAAAAGATATGGCAAACTATAGAAGATAGTAAACATGATCTTCAATAATGTAAATAAGGTGTTTTATTTCAAGCAGTTTGGTCAGAATTTGATAGTTAATTTCAGCAAGCAATAATCTTAGACTATCGCCATTCAAGTTACTACAATATCAAATGCTAATGTTGAATAGATAAAATTATCAAAGATAATGTTCCTTTCAGCAGTTAGCTCTGAAGATGAGAAAAAGGCAGCTGATAATTCATGACACACAGAAGAAAGATAAAGATTTATAAAGAAGTGCTCTCCATTCTTTGTGAGCTATGAAGTCTGTCCAAATGGCAATAGCCTCTCCAGCAGAGAATCTGCTCTTGGGCTGGCCATGTGTTATTGTTTTTGGACTGGCTCCGTCTGCAAATGTTGACTTTTCATCTGTGACCACGGGAAGAATTCTGTATGAGGAATGTGTAAAATGTCTAATCCTTGTTTACTTATTAAACCAAGGTTTTGTCAAATCCTGCTGGTGTGGGATTTTTGCATTTGTTTCTCAAGGTGACAGGAGATGCATTCCCAATATTGTGTTTAAACTTAAGGTATAAGCTGAAACTCTGATTAAACCACTCAGTTTTTACTTAGATTGAGAAATATAAATACTTGTTCTAAACATACTTTCACATTCCAACACCTAAATGTGACTTAAGTAATACACTAATCTACAAGGGCAACTGTTTCATAATCTCTTTGCCCTGCCTTGGGCTTCTCATTAGTGAAATGAAAATGGCGCTGAAAAGTTTGATTAACTATGACAAACTGCAGTGATGTTTAATAAAGGAATAAGAGGTCATGCATTAAATCTAGTCTTTTACTCTCAATTTTTAGATGAGAAACTGGGAGCTAGGGAATCAAAAACGACTTTCACAAAGTCCATGCTAACTTACTGTTTTACTAGGACTCGAATCTATTTCCATTTGTCTGAGCTGTGATGATCATGTGACTTGATATTTCTGGATTTGTTCTCATTTTAGATACTTTACGCAACAATCCCTTGAACCTAACGTGAGATCAAACAAAAACTGTTGAATGAATGAATGCATGAAAAATATATTCCTATAGCTATGCTGTTTTTGGATTGAGACTGTACACATAACTATGTTGCACTATTTTATATACAAATCTGAGTTTAAAATGGCAATAAAATCTGTACCCCTTGTTTTTCTCTCTAATACAGGCAGAGTAATAAGTGATATTTATTCCCATGTGACATTGATTTAAAAATACTAATTGGACATAGGATACTGTGAAATAACATAGAAATCACATATCACAAGGGAATGTGAGCAATGCTGAACAATTTCCTCTGCTTTCATGCCAATTCTCATAATCAAAATTAACTTTTACCATATTGAGATTGGAAGCAAATTGACTGATTCGATTTGTAACTGCAAAAGTTAATAAATATAATGCATGGAGATAATAGGGTTGCATATCAAGTGAGTTTTTACCTGACATTCTTTCAGGGCCGTGCAGATTTCCATAAAACATCTACTTGTAGATTTCCACTCAGGGTAATCCACAAAACGATAAGAACTTGTTATGCCACTACATCTTGCCTCACAAAAAATAAAAAAAAAAGAATAGAAATATATTGAGGGTGAAAATGAGCCAATAAAAATAGTAATTTTTTTGTATTGATCTCCTAGAGATACTAAAATTAACTAAAAGTGTAGTGATGAGACTATTTGTTTCCCTGCAATTTTATTATAGGAAGATTGATTAAGGCAAGGAGCAAGTATGAAAATTAAGATCTTTCTCAGTACATTAATAGCAGGTGCAATGCAAAATTATAGGATAAAGGCTTACATAAAATTGGCAATTTCTTTAGAACAAGTAATTTCATCACTGTACTTACAGATCAGGAAAGCTGCTTCTGCAAGTTTGAATCAGTGGATGCATCTTTCTTTTTAAGATGTTTAGTGATGCACAACTGTTTGCATCCCACACTCATGCTACCTTTTATGGTACCTTTTCTGAGGGAGTACAGCAACACTGGAATGTAACCAATGTTTTGTATAAAAATGATGATATGTGCTCTTACCACAAAAAGGCCATTTATAACATGACAGTCAGATGTGTTTTGCATGGAAGAGGTATTTTTTTTTAACAAAAATTGAATGAAAAAAAATTGAGTGAGATGTGATGAATTTAATCCAAAATGATACAAAAATGACTTATCTATTTTACAATTCAATTTTGGCAGTCTGTTTAGTCTTATTTTACCCAAAAGTAAAAATTCTAAGGAAAAATTTTTCACATGAAAGTCCAAACCTTCATATAATATGAAACCTAACCAGAAATATGAAAGGTCTCATGACTTTTTTTTTAAAGATCGATTTCTATCTTTGGAATTAAAGGGTTTCAAATGATCAGGTTGAAAAACAAGTGGACAACGGGCCAGAAGGTACGTGTTAATTATAGCAGGGGGTAATCAATGAGGTATCATTTCTGCTCCTGCATAAATTAAAATGATATCAAAACTCATTCAAGTAAACTACCATTTAAGTATAGCTGGAGATCCATTAAATTGGAAAGTTTCACATTTTAAACCTACATCTTTAAAAGTCAGCAGTTCAAGCTGCTCTCTGACAGCTATTGATGCTTAAATCATAGAAAAAGTATTTTGTTTGGTTTTGAGCAGGAAGGTGAGTTGTGCAAAGATGGAAAGAGAAATACACTGAGACCTGATATATAAACATTAACTAAGATGACTTTCAAGAAGCCTTTTGTTACGTGCTTTTGTTTTTGCTTTCAACATTTAAATGCAGAGACAGATGGCTTGACAGTTTTATCAGCACTTGTGCCTTTACACATTCAGAAACCAAGAGAGATAACGAGACTCATAGACGGCAGATTGTGAAAGGGAACAAATAATTTAGGTTTTTTTAAAAAAAAATCAATAAATATTTCAGTGTTAAAAAAAAATCCTGGAGGATTTTTAATACTTTAAGAAAAGGGAAACAAACTGGTATGATGTTGAAATTATAGAAAGCATTTGTAAGCAGTTTTAAATCCAGATTTGGATTCTAAATACATATTGTATGATGTAGTGCAAATAGGATATCAAAATTTATGAAAAAATTGTGGACATAGGGAAAATCTAAGTGCACATGTGAACACACACACACTCTCAACATGTGCTAAGAATGTCCAGCACATGTTTGGTACACATAATACATGTTAGATATTCAAAACACTTGTCAAAGAAATATATGACAAAAAATAAAATTATTCATCAATTAAGACAAGTATAGTGATAACATTAAAGGTAATTATGTGTCAAAGATAAAGGATACTATTTTAATACACATACATTTTGTAATATTAGCAAAAATGTCCTGATATTTTAAATGCTATATATTTGATGAAGAATCATATATTATTTTCAATTATATTTTGGAAAACGACAATATTAGATGTCAGTGCTTTTTAATGAATGTTTTTCTCCATTTTCAATGTATAAAACAATTCAGTAAGTGGTTCTAAAAGTGAGAAAAACTAACTGGAGACTATTCAATGTTTAAGATGCTTCAGATAATAAACTTTTAAAGGACCAGGCCTATTAGGGAACCAATGGAATGACTGTTCCCTTTAACAACTCATAGTAAAAATGTTTTTATTTCTTTCTATCAATTCATGACACCATGACACAGACTTTATGGAAGAAGACTTAGAGGCATTGTTATTTCCCAAAATAAAACCCAGTGTTTGTATGTGTGTTGTATGTGTCTATGTGTGTATGGGTGTGTGTGTTTCCTTTTACTATCAGGGCAATTACTGGGAATTATATGTATGTCCAAATTCAGAAAGTATAATTTTCCCTATTTAATGTCATGTCTCAAAATGAAAACTTGCAAAAGAAAAAAACAAAGTATGTTTTCCAACCATGCAGCTCAAGCCAATAAGCAAATGGGTGTAAGGTAGTTTAATATAGCTTTTTTTTTTTTCTTTCTTCTTCTATTTTTTTCAATGCTGTCTTGACCCAGTTCTGTGACCCTGGCTAGAGGCTGGTCAGATCCCCACCTTAACTAAGTCTACATCCCATCACTTTTCTTCTGGAGTGCTCACACTCCTAGGTCATTATGTACCCACCTTAATTGCCACAAGGGTCAGGTACCAGGTGATTTGAAATAGCCTCTGCACCCTACAGCCTGAGGAATTATTCAAACCAGTCAATACAGAGAGGCCCCTGGAAATCTAGTTAACCCCACCCTGCTTGACTGTACTTAAACTGCCCTGGACAATTCCGGCTTGTCATTAGCCTGTTCCTGGCACAACCCTCTGTGTAGCCCTGCCTGGTGGCCTTTTCTCCTTTAGGACTCAAAGTAATGAAAATCAATGTAATCATTGTGTTTTGTCCCACCTTCTGATGGATTTTTAAATCTTATATAACAATCAACTACCCAAAAGACTTACCTAAGAATCTCAAAAATTCTATACATTTATTTATAGACTTTGTCAAAAGCCTTCAAATGTATTTACAAGAATGCACAATAAGTACAAATCTCAAAGAGCAATTCATATTATTTAATGAAAAAAGATTTGATTTTTCAAGTGAAAGATTTTGTATAGTGCACATAAATTTTACCTATAAATGTCTTAAACTGTCAGTTATCAGTAAGAACTTTCAGAAAGGATAAAACTTAGAACAAAGTCCACGAGTTGCCTTGTAAAGAGACAGGCCTCCCGAAACCTTGCCTCCTTTTCCTTCCTTTTCTCCCCTCGTGGTTCCCTGCTTTTAAGGCAATTGTTTGTTTCCCAGGATAGGCCAGAAACTCCATGAGGAGAGTGTTGACATCTGCTTTGTTCACTACTGTAGTCCGGGTTCTTGTCACAGTGTCAGCATATAGTAACAGGCTCAGTAAATATTTATGGAATAAATAAATGTTACCAGTTTTGAAAAACAAGGAATAAACTCTATTTGTTAAAATGTGTCACTCAGCATTGAAGACTTAAGAGTCCACATGTACTTATGGATGGATATATGCACAAACATTGTTCTTAATCCTTGGGTAATAGTCTTAATTTAATATGATGGCAATGTATGTTGGATAGGACTACTTAAAAATAATCTTGCATATTCTTTCATTTTAATATATTCAGCAAAAAACTGATGCTATTGATGTTTCTGAGGTAGCTGATAATGTATTTTGTTTTTCCTTTGGAGATATTAACAGGGAAAGAAAAACTTCTGAATGATTTTGGAAAAGTGAAAATTAAGGATTGGTTTATAGGCCTCAAGATACATTATACATCAGGGTGGTGATTATCTTCACTCATGTCTAAAATGGAGTAAATATATTCAACAGAAAAGTTAAATAACTCATTTATTAACTGTCACAAAGTATTGCTAGGAAAAGAGATTTGTTGTGAAGGAAGATTTTGGTGTGATATTTGTGAAATCAGCATCTTAAGGTCAGCCTTTTAAATGGAAGAGATCTTTAATAATTCCTTAGAACATTTTCAACCTCATAAAATTTTAATTAACAATTAACATTGTTCATAGATCATCACTATTGCTTAGCACTATGAGGAATCAGAAGACTGATAGGTCATCTTTTTTTTTTTTTTTTTTTTTTTTTTTTTTGCCATCAATGGATGTTAAATCTAGTTGAGAGAAAACAAAAATAAAAATGTATGCTCATGAATGTGTAGGACCTCCCCCACCCCAAGACAAATATGCCATTAAAGTAAGAGTTGAGTGAGCTCAATTAAGAAATATGTTATTCATCAATAAAGGAAGATTTGGGGAATCTTCAAAGGGCATATAAGACTTCAGTTGGCCAAGTTAGGGAGGCTTACTGTGGTACATGGAAGCAAGCTGGCCCTAGAAAGAATTAAAGTCATTAAATGAAAACAGTCCAGGCAAAAAGCATCTTCTAAGCCGTGATGCTTATGTAAGGAGTGGGGATTGGTTTAAGCCACGTGTACTGGCTTTGTGGTTACAGAGTCACTGAACACACCAAAGCGAACCTAAAAGAGAGAAATTAGTTTGAGCTTTTAAAGTATGGGCAGAATTCAGAGGACAAAGAAAGGCTCACAGAGAAGTTTAAATTAAATATCCTAAGAAGTAGGAAATCATTGTGGGTTTGTCAGAGAAATATTTGTAAGTAATGAATGTGTTTAAACAAAACAAAACTATTTACCTTTGAGGGGATGGGAATATAGGTCTGATGGGAAGGAATTTTAAGATTATTCTAAATCCCAGACTTCAGATTTCAAAAATGACTAAAATCTGAGTTTGTATGTTAAGTGTACATTTTAGGCACTTTTTTTTTTTTTCACATCCAGTGTCCATTCTGATGTTGCCTGTGTTTTGCGATCTCAGGTGTCTGACACCAACTGTTACCTATCTCAGGTTTTTATTTTTTCTTTCATGTAAGATATAACCTGAATATTATTAAGATAAATAGTTATAAACAGAAAAATCCCACAATTATTGGGCACTTAAAAATGTTAGGAGTGCTAACTTGGGTTTTAGCAAAGACTTACATTCTGATTGTCTAGTGATTTTAATTGTTGAGTAGGCAAGCTCACATTTTCTTCTACATTTTTATTCTGATGACTCTCTGCTTTTGAAAATACTTTATGCCTCAGGCATTCTTGCCGATCCACTTAACCTTGTTCATAAAATCAATTCCTAATTTTCAAGCTATCACTTATCACTTGACCATTTAATCAAGGGGAAAAGACAACAACAAAAAAACCAAATTTTTCTGTAACCATTTGACTTTTATTGTTTTTCAGTAAAGAACTGACTTCCTGTTTACTTAATCCTGGTTAAAATGTTTTAGACTACCTGCTGGTAGAAAAATAAAGAGAAATATCTATGATTTTCTTTTTTATCTGCATATTAGGCTCCATGTGATCCAATTCTCAACTGAGCTAGACTTTCACTCCAGTGAAATCTGGGCTATTTTAATACACTTAGAAATGTAGCAACTAGGTTAAGCTTGGAAGGAACCGCATGTTGTCTTTGGATGCAAATGGTGTCTTTATTTATTCAGATTTCACCATGCTTGCAGTCTACAGTAATATACTTTAATTAAAATATTCTTTAAAATAATTATTTAGCTTTTTTAAATGTTGCAAAGTCATTTCATGTGACTTCATATTAAAAATCACAGGTTTATATGGAAAAGAACAATATTTTATATAACCACTTAGCATAGTTCTTTTTAATACTGTGTTTCAAGTAGTACTTTTATATTTTGTATTCATAGACTTGTAATGTTAACATATATTTCAACATTGTGCATAAAATTTTTCTGTTTTTCATAATTTTTCATGAATATGAGCTTTTTGTTGAGAATTAGGATGTATGTCAGTAATAATATATATGCCATGGATAAAGTTGACCAGAAATGATATATCATGTGTATATCTGTTTACCCATGTCTGTCTGTCTGTATAGCTATTTATTTTTCTTTTTTTGTCTGTATCTCTAGATATAAATGAAGGCTTAAGGAAAAGAGATAATTCTTACCTCCACAACAAAGAATGTTATTCCTCCTATGTTATTCTTCAAAGCATGAGAAATAATATCTTTGAATTGCTTTACTTAAGATACTTTTCATGAGAAAATGAGAGTGCCAATGCACTTTTTCTCTAAAGAGATCATTTTAAATGAAAACCCTAACTAGTTTCTTTTCTTATTTTCTCTATCTCTTGTCCTTTGCAGATGGGCCTCTGGGCCCCCGAGGATTAGCGGAAGCTACAGAGATGTGCACTCAAGAGTGCTTGGTTTTGGGTCACTCTGATAATTGCTGGATGCCTCCTGGCTTGGGTCCATATCAACACCCTAAATCTCCTCTTTCAACCTTTGCACCCCAGAAAGAATGGGTCAAGAAGGACAAGCTTGTGAATGGGCACACCCTGACCAGAGCCTGGAAGGAAGAGAGCAACAGGAACCAGTTCAATGAGCGGAAGCAGTATGGCTCCACTGAAGGCCATTTCAACAATGGCAGCCACGTGACAGACATTCCTCTGGCAAATCTGAAGTCTTATAAACAAGCAGGAGGTGCTATGGAGAGTCCTAAGGAGCACCAACTCTAAAAATCAAAGGCTAAATGGGACCTAATAACTTTAATCTAAATAGACATGCTAATACCGTGTGTGTCGAGCTTTATGTATGCAGTAGATCTCTACAGCTATGCCCCTTAGAGCAGGGATACCCATAACTTTGTGTTAGCGCCATGGAGGGTACCATATTTTACCACAAGAGGAAAGACAGTTCTACTAGCCATGTGATCTTCTTTACTAGAATTGATTAAACTCTTCAGAGATCTCTCCATTGTGCAAATATCCTTTTGTTTTTTAATTGCATTTTATTTTGACCCTGGACTGCTGCTATGAACAATAGAATATGCATTTGGAGAGTAAGAAAGTTCCATGGATTAGAGTGACTGACAAACATATCCAGTTAGAAAATTGTGCTTTTTTGTCATTGATCTGTGCTGGGACTGCTATACTTGACATTATACTTCAAATGAAACTTAAAAAAGATAAGCATTAAACCTATTGTGCTGTTAACAACGTTAGTGGATACTTGTAAGTCAATCAGTGTTAAAGTATTTGTAAATAGAAGCAAGTTATTATTAACAACTTTTGTGTACTTATATCGCTCACCTAAAAAATGTTGTAGCATAATTCTGTGTTTTATGGTTGCTTCTTTCCTTTTTTCTTTTTTTTTTGCCTCTTTGTTGTTATATTCGTTGTTTCTTTCGGTGAGGTGTTTCTGCGTTAGTAGTCTGTCTTGACACACATTGTTCAAAAGATCTCAAACACTTGTGTTGAAAAAAAGGTTCTGGAATCTTGCTTCTTTTATGATAGCTTATGATGCTGGCATTCTATAAAAAATAAAGATAAATAGTGGAAACTTTATATTAAAAATAAGAACTTCTGCAAAAGCTTGGAAATTCAGAACCGATTTTCTTGACATCCTTATTTTCAAAGTAGGCAAAAGCAAAATCACTTAATTAGTAGCATTAAGTGAAATAGTAATGGGAAATTGTTATCCTTCAGAAAGTGATATACTATCCTGTGCTTGTCACTCATGCAAAACTAATGTATTAAAATTAGCATATATTGAAGACAAATTACTATTCAAACCTAGTTTCAATTGGGCGTGTGTGTGTCTACAACTTTGTTGAAATGGCCGTTTGTGTTGATCCTCATATACAATAATGTTGTTGTAACACAAGTGTTAGACCATAGCCACAAAATATTTAATGTGTTGTGCCTTCATGATGTAACAGAACATTCTCCAGGTAGGCTAGTTGGGGGAAATAAAGGGATAAATCTCTAATTATTGCTGTTTAACTGTTTGTTATCATAGTTGGTCAATGCGTGGCAGGTACCAGCATCTCGTCACTTAGGTCAAACCAACAGAATGACACCTAATGTTAATAAGATCTCAGTTGCACGTGCAAACAAATCCAAATTCGAACATTCTTAGGAGGTTTTTGTTAAGGCATGACAGATGATTTAAACAAATAAATAGCATGCAACAAAATGTCTTTATTGAAAGAAGTGAAAGTTATCTTAATGCCACAGTTCAACATCAGTTTAAAAGTAAAAAAAATAAAAAAATAAAAAATAAAAAGGTTTGCTAATCTGATAGTTAATTTGTTCTTACCAAAAATAAAATTACTCTGTAAATAGCAATTCACATTTTTCCACAGTATAATGGAAAATAATGGGTTAGGGGTGCATTGCTTATTGCAGTACATATTTGTCGGTTTGTGAGGGGTGTTTGATGACTTTGACAGAATAAATATCTAAACAATTATCCTTGTTACTGCTTTGCCAGTTCTACATTATTTACAATTATTCAGCTCTTGCAATAAATGTTCTGAATTCCTGACTGTAGTGTGTTAATTCTTGGTCACTATCTAAAGTAATGATTTTTACTCTAATTGTTAGATAAATGATACATTGATAAAACTTAACTTTTAAATAGAAATCAAGGAAGATATGTAAAGGATTTAATACCTATGTTCTAAAAAATATAGTTCCAAGTTAGAGGTAAGTTTCCCTAATGATCTATGAAGTTATTTTCTAGGGAAACTCATGGAGAATGCTGGTTCACTTTCTAGTCAAGATTCATGCAAGTTTCATCAAAGGGAAATCCTGTCAGAAACTGGGCAGGTAACACTGGTTAGTGAGTGAGGTTATCTTCTTGGCTTTTAGTCTCTTTAACAAGATTTCATGACACAAACTCTCATATATCACATTGCTGGCCACAGCAGAAGAGAACTATTCAGGGATTAAGTCCTTGAGACAAGGGCCAAACCTTCATCTATATTTCTTTCAGATAAGGAAAAATAGACCCAGAAACTGCCAAGGAGAGTAAGACACACTCACATACATGCCATGTGTTTATATTCACTGGAGAGCAACTGGACAAGAGTCTGAGGGTAAATAAACCTGCCTGACTCTTCCTCTAGAGCTTTTCCAGGGGCTATAAGACTCAGGAGAGAGTAGATGTGGAGGTAAATGTATTTGCTTGGACCAGCAGCCATAGGTGAAGCCCTAACCCTTCACCCCTGAATAAACCAGGTTTATCCAGAAGTCTGAAGCATCACAGTCCTCTCCTTCACAGGGACAGAGCCTGCCCTGGGACACAGAGAATGAGTGAATCTGAAAATAGGCCACTCTGGAAAAAAGTAGAATCCTTACCAGCCCACTCCCTTCCTCCACTTTTCACCAACTGAATAAGTCATTCCCCTCTGCCTTGAAGAGTAAAAGGTGAGAGAAACTAAAATAATTACTCTCCTACCTTTTCCTTCCCAAAAAGAATAGAGCAGAGATGCTCTCCTCCAAACCAGAAGTTTGGTAAAGAAACTCCCCATCCTCCATGTATTTCTTCTAATAAATATGACAACCTCTGCTCTTATCAAAGCATTCAGTTATATGCTCTTGTGCAAATTTAAGATAGGTAACATCACAAAGCAAACTGAAGTATTTACTCATTAAGTAAATAGCATATTTACAATGACTAATCCTTAAATATCACCCACCTTGCTTTATTGTGTAGACATTGAACAGTATAAATCATCATCTACCTGGAAATCAAAGCCAGTTACATTTCCTAGTAAAGCACACCCACATATGAAATGTATAAAAATAATGACTTTTAAAGTGATTATCAAATGCTAGATACTACACATTTTCTAAGGCAGGTAGAGACAACTTCATAAGCCAAATATGATCTGTTTGAGTAAACATTTCTACACATACTCTAACATAAAATATATATTTAAATAATGGTCATTTATTTGCAGACAACTGAGTAGTCATTTTGCTGCACTGATGCTATTCAGCAAATCTCATTCAGTAGAGTGGTGTTCCCTCCCCACCATCATTCCTCAGCTAAAGCAAGAAATGCAGCTGAGGACCAGAAGCCATTCTAGTATTTATTAAACTCCCTTGGATAGAAGCCAGGAATGGCTAATTATTATTACTGAGGAGTTTCACAGCCATGCATAAAAGGGGTGCCTTGTCGGTTTCAGTTCTACTGTGGATGCCAGGGTGCTACTCTGTAAAAGGGGAAACCAAGCTATGAAAAGGAGGAGTGGTGCTGGGAGTCTGAAAATGCTTCATTGTTCTGCTTTGTTTTAAATAGAGCTGATCTTCTCTCCCTAAAGGAAGCGCCTTCATTGGTTCTTTTGAAAGAGATTGCTTTCAGAGTCTCTCAGTGCTCTTAAAGGCACAGTGATCACATAATGATTTCTCTATATACTGTTCTTCCCTGATCACAACTACCAATCTAAATTTCAGTAGATATCAACCAGGATTTTCACTGTTGAAAAAATACAAAATTAATATCTTAGTAATACAATAAAGACCTTTATAAGATACACTACATAAAACATGACTATCATAGTGATATTTCATTCACTTTAGTACACTCAATTTTCATTTATATTGATGGGTGTTTCAAAGATATCAATTTTCTATTGTCATGATGCCACCATCATCCATTTTAAAATAGTCTTATTTTCTTATGTCTTAGAAGTCCTAAATAGTGCACCCCACAACAAAATGAGTTCTGTTAACATTTTCGTGATCCTAACATATCACATGGTTCTTGAAGCTTTATAGTAAAAATCTTTTTTTAAATAGTCTTTAACTTTTTAATCCTAAAATTTTCTTTTTAAAGTCCTATGGCTATGTTCTTCTTAGAATAAACACAATGCAATTATTATTGGACTCATTCAATGCCAGACATTATAAAGTCCACAGGTTTTCAAATATGTTTCAACTTCAGTGGTTTTTCAAATCACATTACAGTGCTATTTAAATTCAATCCCTACATTTTCTGGATCCTTTGTTTTTTTTTAAAAAAATTATTGAAATATTATTGACCTATAACATTGTATTAATTTTGGGTGTACAACATAAAGATTCAGTATCAGTTTAAAGTGCAAAATGATCACTGCAATAAATCTAGTTAGCAGCCATCACCACCCATAATTACAATGTTTATTATCTTCCGATGAGAACTTTTAAGATATACTGTCTTAACAATCTTCAAATATATATTATTATCAACTACAGTTACTATCCTGTGTATTACCTTTGTAGTTCTAACAATGATTTTTTTCAAATTCATCACTAGTTTGGCATCATTGACATAATCCTGAATAATGATACCCCAAAAATAATATTTACTTTGGAAGTCTAACACAATCACAATTTTCTGCAATATAGTATTAGGTGATTCTAAGTAAAATTATACCTTTATATTGAATGATATTATGCCTATTTTCTTTTGACTATTCACATAAGCAGTTGTGGCCCATATTACTTGATATGTGAAGTGCTTTTGCTTTATTGCAGAAAAAAAAATTTCATGAAAAGATGTAAGGTACCATTAAATTCATTTGTCATTCACCCCCAAACATACTTCAGTGTCAGTGTAACTGACAATTTGACCTTGGTGCTGAGGCATCAAACCTCTTAATTACAGACAAACAATTGAATACTCCCTTCTCCTGGAAACATTTTGTTCTCTTGGCTTCCTGGGGATCACACACTTGATTTCCTCCTACCTCACTGGCCAGTCCTTAGATCTTTCTCCTTTTTCAACGTGTTTACTGCTCTAAATTTCCCTCTGAGCACTGCCTCCTCTTCATCTTATAGGTTTTGATGTGCTGTATTTTCATTTTCATCTATCCCTGACTATGTTCTAGGTTCCCTGGTTATTTATTCCTTGACATATGGGTTGTTTAGAGTGTCTTCATCAATTTCCACCTATTTGTGAATTTTCCCATTTTCCTTCTATTACTGATTTTCTAGCTTCACTCTAGTGTGATCAGAAAAAAGAACCCTTCTATGATTTCAATCTTTTAGAATTTATTGAGACTTGTTTTGTGGGCATATCTGACCACCTCATTTTAAAATTGAAATTTTTCCTCTAGCATTCTCAGTCCCATTCACACCCAGCTCTACTTTTTTTCCCTGTGGCGATGATCACTCTCTAACATGGGTATAATTTACTTATTTACTGATGCTTATGTTCATTGTCTGTCAACCCCCACAAGAAGGTAAGCTCCATTAAGGCAAAGATTTTTAACTTTTTTGTTCACTGATATATTTGTTGCTGGAGAATAGGTTCTGACCTCGTGCAGGAAAGAATTCAAGAGTGAGGCATAGGAAAGTGAAACCAAGTCTACACAGAGAGATACACACTCCATAGACAGAATGTGAGCCATCTCAGAAAGGTGAGAAGGAGAGAGACCAGGAGGTGTGGAGTGTTTAGTTTAAAGTAAAAGTAGATACGCATTCCATAGACAAAGTACAGGCTGTCTCAGAAGGCTAGAGAGAGTGACCACGAGGTGCAGAGCTGTTAGGTTTTGTGGGCTAGGTAATTTCATATGCTAATGAGTAGAAGGATTATTCCAACTATTTTGGGGAAGGGGCAGGGATTTCCAGGAATCAGCACCACCCCCCAACCCCCCACCCCACTCACTTTTCGACCTTTTATGGTCAGCCTAGGAACTGTCATGGCACAGGTGGGTGTGCCATAAGGCTCAAGATCTACTGTAAGTCAAATCTTCTAGCATCTTGGTTCTAAACAGTTTTTTCTGTCCTCAGTGGCTGTATCATTTCTTCAGTGGTTGTGCCCTGCCCGCTTCCCTCCTGTCTCATATCCACAGCTCTTAGAATGGTGTTTGCCACAAGCAGTAGCTCTATGGTGAATGAATGAATGAATGAATGAACTATCTCCCTACCTCTCAGCCTTTTTCATTTCTACAGGTTGTATACATGTGATAGAGATAAATAGCCCAGTTTTCACACTGAAAACAAGATCCTCAGTAAATACAAAATAGGAGCCATTTAGGTTAAATGATTAGGAGATTATAACAAAATGTGTTATTTGCACAAAACTGAAACACTCCACTCACTACATTTTCCCTCTTCTATTCCCTTCTATCTGCTTATTGGAATTAGTCTGTTTTTCCCTAGGGGAACACCAAACTTTTTTTCAATTAATTTCAAGTACAAAATGATTATGTTTCCAGGAATTTGCTGGATTTTACTTATAAAGGAAATAATTTTCATTTTTTTCCATAATGTTTCTTCATGGAACAAATTTTCCTTTCCGTACTCCCTGAAGTCTGCATTTTCTACTGACTGTGGTATGTGGTCACTGCTTTTACAGGTGGTGTTTCTTCCTTGACACTTTATGGCTTGAGATTCCCACACAAGCCTTTCTTGCACTCTGCTGCCTTCACTGAACATAGTCTACCCCGGCACTGTCAATACCACCAAGAAGACGATCTTTGTGGCCGTCAACCTAATGGAAAAGGCTAATGTAGTAGCCGCTATAAAAACACACCTTATTTCTACTACAAACAAGCTTTAGATTGCTTTTTTTCCCCCAAATCATTACATTACAGAAAAATAAAAATAACAGAAAAATGACCAAAAAAAAAAACAAAAAAAACCAAAAACCCAGAAAGTTGAGGCAAAGGAAATGTGTGTTTGTTTTATACATGTATATGAATTCACATCAATTCTGCACACTTGCCAGAAATGGGCCATGTATTTGTCTCTAAGATAATTGGGAGTCAAAGCAAAACAAACAAGCAAAACCCACTTCATTCATCAGTAAAATATGTAAAATGCATTTTAAAATTTTCACAGATCACATTCTATCTTTTTTTATTTTTCTCCAAAGCCTGATAATAAATGGACCACTAAAAATAATATTTTTGAACACACTCGTTTTTTCAATGTTTAACCTTGTTTTAAGTCATAGTTAAATCATGGATATCACTATTTAAACTATATGAAATTCTATATAAAATGTACTTTTAATTTATTTTTAATATTTTAAAAAAATGTTTCTATATCACTAAAGCAATCCTTTTTCACCCTTTGGAAAAACATCATAATAATGTCATCTATGCTGGCCCCCAGAGCACTCACATCACCCAGGTCCCCATCAATCTCTAATTCTCCTCTCTACATTCTGAAGGGACTGATTCCCTTAGGAAAGCCTACCATTTCAGAAGGAGGAAATTACCTTGGCTATCATAGCTGAGAAGACAATAATCCCTATAAAATAATACACATCCAGCCTCAATAATGTGTCCTCATTTCCCACTTGTTTACAGAATCCCTCATAAAATTCTGTTCAGGATCTAAAGGACCACTGACTCTAGATATGGCAGAGGTTACAAAAGATTGTTAAAATCTTCATCACCCAGTGTATGTGGATTAGATGGCCTTTAGTTAAGTTCTATAATATGACAACTAATGCACAGCATTTTTAAAAATTAGGATTTTATTTACTGTTGATTGGGATTATCCCAAACAGTGGTAGAAATAGGGGGAGCTTGACTCAGAACACAGAGGTCTTCAGAGTAACTGCTAGAGAAGCCTGGCACACACAGCATACACAGAATATAATTCCCTAGGAAAATCTACCTAGTTGCACAGTTGTCAGACTGAAACTCAAATATGTGGGAAACATACTTGCCATCCTTTTTATCCACAATATATAATTATTCTTCAGTAAAGTTTGTTTTAGTTATCAATATTATAATTGCACTTAAAAACAGTCTATGCTCAGCATAGTTCTAAGGATTTACATATATTATCATTAATTTTTCCATGTACTTTATTTTTTAGGTGTGTGCTTTTTAGGTTCGTATATTACTGTTCTACAGATGAGGAAACGGAGGATGCAAGGGGTTCAAATGAATCTACTCTAGATCCTACACCCAGAAAGCAGCAGCACCAGTCTGTTGGTCTGACTCTAGAGTCTGGGCTCTTAAACTCTAGGCAACACTACCTCCTTATAAAAGATTCAAACCCTTTTTTGATTCAGACTGAATGATCAATTGCCATTTTTTAAAATAACAATAATAAAATAATGTATTAATTTATTCTGAAATGAATTTCCCCCTCCCACTTAAGAATTTGGTTTACCCAATGGATGACGTATTTATATGTTGGTTTAAATATTTTATTTATTAAAAGTGTAACTATTGTGCTATTTACCCTTAGAACAAAATAGCGCTGTCTAAAATGGAGCACAATTTAGAGGGAATAGAGCCTAAACAGTGTTACTGGGAAATCTAGCTAATGTCCCTGTTGATAGTTTAAGGTGTTGAATTCTTTTTACATACCCCAGGTGTATCTATTCACAGCTCACACCTTTTTACACATGGCACTTGCCTTCTGTTCCCTACTTTGGAAATCAGGTAAGGAACGAAGTGAGCCACACATCAGGCTTCCATTGCCAATAAACAGGGCATTAAAATGAGACCAAAATCGGCTTGACAATTAACTTTAGCAAGCCTATTTTCTCCTCGTCACGGAAAAGCAGCTCCCACTGACATCAAAGGGAGCTATGTGCTTGAACAGAGAACAGAATGGACTCCTGGAGCATCAATGGAGAGAGCTATATGTTAAGCTTCAAAGCATAAACACCCTCTCTTACTGCATCACTGATTTCAATCAACTGCTCTTACTTCTACAGTTTGGTTTATTGTCTAAATGGAGAAGTACTTCTTAATTTGACTAACAAGAATCCCAGACTATAGGTGTGAAATAATTTACATATTAAGGCCAAGGTCATACTATGTAGTGGTACCTCATTAGTCTTCCCGTCCCCCGGGAAAGGTTGACCACAAATTTTTAAATGTCAGCTTCCTATAGTTCACAATTTTACAGTACACTCTTTTCATAAAACAGTGTGATAACAAATTACACAAAGTGTTAAATATAAGTATTCAATTAATAGCGCTTGAATAATATCACAATATCTGTTGCCCCATTAAGCCACGTGCACAGGGAAACTTTTCATTCCTCTTTCATATTTTGATATTTAATAATTTGTCTGCTTAATTGCTGATGCAAGTACTTGAATATCAGGTGCATAGGAAATACCTGTCTCTTAATGGACACACAGCAATCAGTATGAGAAAACCAACAATACTAAACACCTTGTGAAAGAAAATACATGTGGTCATTTCCTTTAGAAAATGTTAACCTAGGAATCTTGGCATGTTTTATCAGTGAGATATATAGATAAATGGGTAGATAGATAAAAATATGTGTGTGTGTGTGTGTGTGTGTGTGTATATAAAGGTATATAGTTACATAGATTGTTGTATGTTATTTATAGTATTTATTACTAACAGCTCATATGGTTATTCATTGTGTTAATTTGTTATTGCTTATATAATTCCAGAATTCTAAGCAAAGAAGTTCCTCTAGCACAAACACCCATTTCCTAATGGGATGGCTTTAAACTATCTAGTGCAGATAAAATATCACTAGAGGAAAGATTGCTTTAGTTATTCATTCTAGAGGCTCATGAATTAAACTTAGATGGTACAAAATGAAATACTTGCCTTCAGCAATATTTAGTGGTAGTGAAGTTCCCTTTCATATTTCAGTATTTATTAAAATTAATAATGAAATAAGGATAAGGAGATTTAGCTTATAAATCCTACTTGGTTAGAAAAATTTAAGGGAGATAATAGTACTGAATCTCATCAAATTGAAAAAATCTCCATTTAGCAGGATAAACGTAGTGTTTTATATAATTGACACAATACTCTTTTAGTGAAGTAAAATTGGGAGAATAATATTCACTTCATAGGCTCATGGTGAAGATTGAATGGTAATTCATTTATAGAGCTGAGAATGGCATCTGAAATACAGTAAGTTCTATAAGTGTTCTTTATATTACCAGTGGTAGTGGTGGCAATAGTAGTTTATTGGAAAATCTTTTCCAATCACAAAACATTTCAAATATATTAATTTTACATAATATCACCAATTAATTTTTCTTTAGTTCTACTCCTACTTACTAAGTGTTATTACAAGATTTTTACTAATGAACTTCCCTCTACTCTTAGACAAAATTTTCCCCTAACTCCAGAGAGCAGAGATGCTGTCAGTCAAGAATTCTCTCAACTTTTTTTAACCAAAACAGGTAGAAACTTGGCTGCCTTCTTGCTTCTTTTCTTTCTTCACTTCTGTTAATAAAATTCTTCAACTTTTCTGAATTGGTATCTTTCAACTCTTTCAGGCTTATTCAATAATTATTCTCTTATTATTTTATAGCTCAGGCCACACAAATTCAAGTACTTGAAGAGAGTGGTTCAGCATAGATAAAGGAGAGCAGGAAACTGTACTTTCTTCCTTTGAAAGAGATAGTGATGGCTATTTGACCACCACAGACACTTCCAAAAAGAGGAATGTGTCCAATAGGTGCCAGATCTTCCCAAATTTCAAGTGAAGCCTGTATTTGTGGGGAATATCTCTCTAGACTATGTTTTGGGCTTAAAACAAACACACACATTTGCAGGCCACAAGGTAGCATGTTTGCTAATTAGTCAGAAATTCTCTCTTCTGTGTTCTACAAGTTTAACCTCTTTTTTTTTTAACTGCTTATAAGCTTATGCTTTTTAATAATATTTTAAAATATTTGAACACCTCTAATTTAGAACAAAATAATAATAAATGAATAAATAGAAAATCTTCCTTCCATTTACTTTATCTACTGCCTCCTCTCTTTTTCCACTTCATGATCTTCTCAAAAGTGTACATCAACACACCACAGTCTTTTCTTCCACCTCTAACCACTCCAACACAATTTCTCTGGCTAAATTCTCCATCAGCTGCCTATGTCTTCTCTAAATAAAGGCCACCTCTTGGGCTTTACTTCTCTTAGCAGCATTTCACATCTTCTTAGATTTTACACTTTTTTTTATTGAAGCATAATTGATTTACAATGCTGTGTTAATTTCTGGTGTACAGCATAGTGATTTAGTTATACATACATATACATTCTTTTTCATACTCTTTATAATTATAGATTACTACAAGATAGTGAATATAATGAAATAATACCATTTGCAGCAACGTGGCTGGACCTAGAGATAACCATACTAACTGAAGTAAGTTAAGACAGAGAAGACAAAAATCACATATCACTTATATGTGGAATCTAAAAATTGACACAAATTAACTTATTGACAAAACAGAAACAGACTCATGGATGTAGAAAACAAACTGGTTACCAAAGGGGAAAAGGGAGTGGATAAATTAGGAGTTTGGGATTTGCAGATACTAACTAGCATAAGATAAATGAACAACAAAGTCCTACTGTATAGCACAGGACTCTATTCCTTTATTTTTGAAACTCTGCTGTGTTTTTTCCTATATCTTAAGTGTCTTCTTAGTATTCTATGCAAAATGCCTTCCTTTTCCCAAGTTTGAAGCGTTATTCTTCTCCAAGTTTCCATCTTCTCTAATTGCATACTCTAGGTGATATCACTCATGCCAATGTATCAATTACAAGTTTCCCAGGTACACAAATACAGTCGAGCTTTTTCTTACATACCAGATTGATGAGAACAACTGGCCAATGGAATGTTCCAGAAATGCCACAAACTCAATTCCATTCAGCATCTCCATGCAGCTTCTAGTGAAGCTCGAAGTCTTGCTTTCAGTCATGTGAGCAAAACCATGCTTCTAGACTATGTCTGAATCTAGAAATAGAGAAAGGACCAGAGCTTCTGTGTGCCTGGACACCAGAGCTGCTGCAGGTCCTGCTCTAGCTGGTGGGATGGAGGTTTGCCAGAGCAATCATCATGGAGAGAGGCCCAGCTAGCTGATCATGCTAGGACATGAGGCGTAGTGTGACAGCCCTTTCCACTTCTCCACTTTAATTCACTAAAGCCACTAAACCACCTAAGTCATTGAGGACACTGAGGAGTTGATTGGTGCTAAGCAAATTTGGGGCATTGCTTTAAATCTGATATAGGCAGTATGATGGGGTAGCAATCTGTAATGGACTCTTACCCACTCCTTGACTTGAAGCCCTGAAAATCTATTCTCCATAAGCAGTATATTATGTTTAAAATGAAATCTTAAACTATCCAATATTTCTCTATTACTCTCAGTTGCAAAGTCCCCAGGTCCTAAAATAACCTGCAGACTCCAGCACACTGTCCTCTGATAACTTGACCATCCTCTTCACAAGCTCCCCCAATAAATAAATGTTTATGGAATCAATTCATGACTGTAATCTAATTGTAGGATCCTCTACAAAGTGAAGTGTTTGAGTCCTTGGAAATGCACACTGGTGCCATCCAGAGAACTTGGAAGACAATCTAAGTGCTGATTATAGACGTATTATAGGTATTATAAAGGTATTAAAATATTGTTAAACCAATTTAGGAGGACTGTTCTGCTCTCTCTATCTCACATACTATGTGTTTTAGGTTTTTTCTTTACCCCACCCCCTTTTTTTTCTGTCCAGGGTGAAAGTAGACTCTTTTGAAAGGAGCTGATTTGGCCTTTACTGCCTTTGCCAAGGTGTAGCTGACACAAAAAGGCAAAAGCAAAAGGGATCACTCCTTCAGTAGGCAAGCACTGGAGAGAAACTGTCTTTCCTTTTGCCCAGGTGCCCCCCTGTGCATTCTTTTAGTCTCTTTCTTATCAAAATATTATCACATTAAATTGTCATTGTCAATTTATTTCCTGGCCACTCCTACCAACTGGGAGCTACTTGAAGGCAGAGACTGACTGGGTCCCCTTATGGAATAAACATCTCATACAGAACTTACAGTAAGCATTTAAAGAAGGTGTAATGTGAAATATGTAATAAAATTCTTTTGCCTAGAAGTAGTCAGCTATAAACATAATGATTATTTGTCAGAATTTTAAAAAGATATATACATCAGATGTGGGTTTGATTAAATGGTCTTTAAATATAATTTCTTCCAATTTGATATTCTGTAATACTTTGTAACATGGTAAGTAGGAGACATGTAAGGGAAGTATATAAGATAATGTAAGGTTGGGAAATCAAGGTCTATAAGCCAAAATTGAAAATTAAGGCACAAAGTTAATTCTGTTTCTTCTAAGTGTACTTATTTCATTAGAAGTTTTTCTTTTTTAACATGATAATAAGACAGACATTGGACTAGTTTATTCCAGTCTTAAGTGAAAAAACCTTTTGCTCAAAGTTCTTTTTTGATTTCTTCTTCTACTTTGTATCAGAGTATAAATAATTCAAAAACGTTTCAAATTTTCAAATTCAAATATGAACTCCTCAAGAATTATGCTGCAATTGCTAAATGGCACTATAAAATAAAATGGTTGGGCTGTGAATATGAAAAAACTCTATACTCAAATAGAGTTGTTCAAAGTTTTATGCATTAAATACTGAATTATGAGTTATCAGTCATTCTTAAAAGGTGCATTTTATTTGAAATACCAAATGATATCCCAGAACAGATAGTAATTTGCACTTACTCAATGCTCCAACATATAGAAGCAGTAATGCTTATGCAGTGGAGATAAACTTCTATTTTAAATTTACCAAGAGTTCCTCCCATTGCTCCAAGTGGAATGATCTGGATTTTAAAACTATTGAAGCTGACAAAAGGCAAAAAGGGATTTATAAACAGTTTTGGAATTTCAGATGAGACATGGGAATTGTGCAGGGAAATACTCTCCCTTTATTCTGGTCAGGTTGACTTGAGAGCAACAGAGATTCATGCAGATTTGAGGCAATCTTGAACCAGAGAGGAAGTCTCACTGAAGACAAATCACATGGAGGTGTTAAGAAGCCATCAGGGCTCAGTCAGAGCTAGAGGAAATTACTATAATGTTTATTCATCCTCTTCCCATCTACCTCCTCCTCCCTCCCACCTCCCTCCCCTCCACCCACACACACACAGAGACAATGGGAATTTGACTTCAAGATGATAGAAGTTGACCACATGCAAAATTTCAAAAAAAACAGATGGTGCTAGAAGTGAAGAGACTGCTAGATTATCTGGTATCCATTTTTGAAGTGTCCCTTCCTGCATCATAATTCTTGACATTATAATCAAACTTCAGCGAAGTTGTATTACATATTACAAACTAGTATTAGCTGTGCTATGCAGGAATGTGTAGAATCCCTTTTTGTCTGGGAAATGGTAACATTTGGAGAAGCAATTTTAAGACAAGAGATACAATGAGAATTCTGGAAGGATGCCACATGAAGACATGGCAAGAGGCAACCAGGATCAATTTGTTGTACTAGAAAAGTATTCCTTGGGAACCCTCAGAAATAGTAAGGGAGGTAAATCTATGTAAAACCCATATTTTCTGTAATCACATAGGACTGGGGGCTTGGGCTATGCAATTTTTGTATCAGAGGAGACACCGCTTTGGTTGAAGAACTCAGGAAGTGCTTACTGAATTTATGTACATAGTATAAAGTCAATTAGTTTACATAAACAAGCATTCATGCATTCTTAAACAGGTCATACTCCCAAAGTTTCCTTGGATATTAAGTGTTAGAAATCTAGATCATTTTTCTCAAGGAGAATGCATCAGAAGCCTCTTTACCTTATTGATTTTTCCTCTAATTCTCAGCGCTTGGGTACAACATTGCTGTCTTTTCCACAGTGTCTTGCTTTCATACAAAGCTTATTGAAACAACATGGATCAAAACACTGTCTTGATTGCAAACCAACTGTTCTTTTAAATTTAAAGAGTAGTTTTTTTGTTTGTTTTGTTGTTGTTGTGGTTGTTGTTGTTGTTGTTGTTTTTCCAACAGACAAAATACAATGAAACTCTTTCTTAGAACTCACTTCCATCATGACATAGGTCTTAAAATTATGGTGAGTTGCCACAGGTGGAATTCTGTACATTGAGAGCAGCACCTGCAGAAGATCCTGATTTTTCTAGATGATTCAAAAGAACAGGGAGTTAGGGGTGTCATGCTGGGACTGGCTGGTCAAGCCAGTAGCACTAATGAGGAGAAGGGGAAAGGCCATGCTCAGGAATCTCCCTCCATCATGATGAGAAGTAGAGATGGAGTGGGCAGACAGGCAATGTTAGGCTGCAGCTATTGGAAGGAAATGAAGGGAAAGGCGTTAAAGAAAGCAAATTCTAAGCATTAGTTCTGATGCCAGAAAATTCTAAGAAACTATTCTTGGGAGCATGACTTGAAATAGTTGCCACTTACGCAACAGACTTAGCTTTACTGTCTCAGCAAGAAATACTTATTAGAACACTGCTCTAATGCTTGTTTGACGTGAGCTGAGGTGAAAAACCTTTCTCCAACAATTTTAATTGATTACACACTTCTGTTCTAGTGTAATTTCCACTTTTTTATTAGAAAACTTATTTTGGTAAGCCACCCCAAAATAATCATTAATTTTGGCTTGTGCAGTTTATTTTCTTTGGAAAATTAAAACAGTATTTTATCTCTGTGATATTGATTATTTAAATGTGCATTGCCGTTAACATTTCTAGAAACCTACACCCCACCCATTCCTTTAAAATGTAATCTTATCTTTTATGTGCAACTCTATAGAAAACTTTGAAAAGATCATCTGTAATTACTGATCACCTTACAGCTTTAAATATCCAAAAACAAATCAAAAAGAATAGAAGGCTATCAAGTGATGATTATTTTATTTAAAAGAAAGTTTTCACTAGTACAAAGTTATTAGAGTGCAGCTGCCTACTGAATCATATTAACTGTATAAGCACCTGAAAATAATTCTGCATTGTAGTAATCTTAGATTTCATGTTATATTCATTAGAGTAAAATAAAAATAAAGCCTACATAAATAAAATATGCTTTGATTTATTAATTTTAAATATTGACATTTTAAACATTTTTACTAAAAAAAACAAAATGAGACAAAAAATTTTAAAGTCTAGTTTTCTTTCTGATTTTAATTATTGTACAACTTCTATTCATAAGATGTTGCTAAAAATAGCAGATAATTATAAATTTTAAAAATCTAGACCAACCTTGGTGTTATTTTTTTCTGTATGATATGCTTCTTAGTTGAAATATGTTCAATTTTCTAAAGGTATACTTTCTACCTCTCAACAAACTTCACTTTAGTGTCAGATGTTCAAACAAGCTGAATATCTTCTTGACAATTCCGAGTATAAGAAATTCTCTTTTGTTACAGAAATATGTTCTCATGTTATTTTTGTTAAGTTGACTATACATATGGTCCTTTTATTACTGAAGCTGAACTAGATCAATAAATTTTGAACTTTTTGCTGCACAATGGAATCAAATCATGATTCTATAATATGTTAGTAAAATTAAATAGGAATACATATAAAATATGATTCAACACTGGTTTTATGATACATGTCAAAAAAAAGATGCATGTCAAATATGCAATTTTGTGATAGACTTACTTATTCAAATTTTATAGTGTTTATCCCTGGACCAAATTCAATCATAACAAATTTTTACTTTCTTCTTCTATTTTTAAAAAGATTTAAGAACTGATTAGGTTTGATCAATCACTATTTTTTTTTTCCTCAGATACTCCTGGATTTTTATACAAAAATTATTTTCCGAATTTTTCCTTTTTGCCATGGCTTAATTTTGTTCATGAATAGAATAGGTATTTCTTAATCTCATTGAAGGAAGGGATAGTCTAGTATTGGAATGGGTATGTAACAAAGTTCTAGCCAGCGATGTAGAAAGGAAAGTCTCTGGCAGAACCTCTGGAGGACAACTTGTTGTTTTTTCCTTTAATAAAAAATTTGCCTTGATTGCATGTAGCTGTCTTGTTATGATAAAAAAAAAAAAAAAAAAAGGCCAAGAGGATCATCAAGGTGCTAACTCAGAGCCCTGAACATATTGAGTCTGTGTACTAACCCAGCAGCCACCAACCTTGAGACTTTCCAGTGAGTGAGCAATCAATGTCCTATAGTTTAAGCTACTATTAGTCTTCGATTAATATAAAAATCAACTCTTACAGATAAATAGATTCATAGAAGTAGCTTAGAGTAGCTTGACATCATCTACAAATAGATGTAAGCTGCAACTCTGATAGTTTTTACAGTTTAAAAACAAACAAGCAAAACCAATGAGATGGTATAAAATAGGTGATTTTCCAAAGCAAAGAGAGAGCTGTATGAAAAATAACTATGCCATATGGGTGTAGTGAATATTAGGTGCCTTTGTCATTGCATCTGACTTTCATACTGTGATAATCCTAGCCTAGGGCAATTTCCCTTGCTGTCCAGTAGGAGGGTGGGAAGCCAGTATGATTTGGCTGAAAGAAAATGGAATGAAAGCCAAGCCACCATAAAACTGCATTAGTACTAATCTGATTTTTCAGGAGTAGCTAATAACCTTTAAGAAGCATTACAAATACAAGACCTACATTATGGCAAACACAACAGACATATTCTGCAAGGGCATTAAAATAAACTTTATATTCAAATTAGCAATTCTTTGTTCAGATGACTTATAGACATTAATATCTATATATTGTTAGGATCAATTCTTTTTTCAGGTGAATTATAGCTGTTAAATCTATATATAGTCAAGATCAACACTGTGAAAGCCATTCTTAGGTTTTAACTTGGGACCAATATTAAATTTCAAGCCATTGAAGTATGGTAGATAGAAAAAGCTGAACAGAAACCCATAAACAAAGAGTAAAACCATAGTTAATTTTATTAAGCCAGAATCCTTATAAAAATAGTAGTAAAAAACCAATGATTCAGAATGTCCGTTGTTCTCCTTGTTGAAATTCACCAACTGTGACTCTGTGACCAAGAGGGTGATACTAGGCCATGAAGAACATTTGTCTGTTTCTTTTCACCTCTGATGCTTATAAAGTTTTTTTTCTTTTAATCTTTCTAATCTTTGGAAACAATAATTTTATCTTTTTATCCTCTGTGCCACATGTATTACTTGGTTAATAATAGCTGCCTAATAAGTCTTTACTGATAAATCAACAAATTTCCAACCTCATTAGGAGTAAAAATACAAATTGAAAACAATGAGTTTCAATATCTTAATCTATTAAATTGCATTTTTTTTAGGAAACTGCATGGTATGGTAGAGGATATGATGAAATAGGCCATTTTTATCCATTGCTGGAAAGAAAATAAATTGGCACAAACGTGTACTAATGTGCATGTTTTCTCATCTATAAACAATATTATACTGTAGAGCACAGGGAAATATATGCAAGATCTTGTGGTAGCTCACAGCAAAAAAAATTGTGACAATGAATATATGTATGCTCATGTATAACTGAAAAATTGTGCTCTACACTGGAATTTGACACAACATTGTAAAATGACTATAACTCAATAATTAAAAAAAAAAAGAATACTTAAGACTGGGATTAAATGAAATAATATATAAAAGCATGCCACACAATGTTGGTACATAGTGACCCTTAAATTCTGGTAGCTTACCAAAAAAGACAAGGAAGAAATAATTGAACATCTTTTATACTTTTAAATCATGTGTCTCCCTCTTGACTATAAACTCCATAAGGCTAGGTACCTTTCTCTTGTTTACCGTTGTATCCTGATACATTATACAGCATCTATCACACTGTCATTTAGTAAATATTTGTTAAATTTGTAGAGTTCATTTAGCTCTGCTGATGACAAGAGTAGTTTCATATGTGAAACTGGACTGGTTATCATTGGGGAAATACAATACATTTTACATTCATTGAATGAGCACATATAAGAGGTGATGTGATGTACTAGAAAAGCACAAGCTCTGAATTTGAAAGAAATACATTCAAAATCTCACTTGCTATCCACCATTCATGACTTATTTAACCTTTCTGAACCTCCATTTATATGTACGTGACTCTAGAGTGAAGATGATCAATCTCATGGAGTTTCTGTCATATTAAATAGAAAAATATGCATTTTAAAAGGTCAAGAGTTTAGCTAAGCTGCTCCCTGGTATTGCTGTCTTGGCATTCATTTTTGGGGCTCTTCAGCTGAAGCTAGCCCCTCACACAAGAGCACACTGTAGATAAGAGCTCACAGAGTCACAGGCAAGCATGAGTTCCTGTTAGTACTTCCCTAACAGCATTTGTCATCTGCAGCCTCTCCCCTAGGCCTGCCCGGAACCTTCCTTCTGTATGCCCCTTAGATGAGACCCTGTGGAACTTACCAAAACTCCACTCTTTGGGGTTTGAATTGATGTATCTTAGCCTGAGAACTCCAAAATACTCTTCCCACAGACATTGGTAAAGGAATATCCCCCAGGTCCTGCCTCTCTGTCTGCACTCTGCCTTGACCTCCCTGCCAGCTACTTTCTCCAGGACCTGTGAGTAATAGACTCTGTTTCAGTTTCTCTTCTGTTCTGTTGTTGAACCACTCACTGTTCACCATGTGCACTCTGTGCTCGACACATGTTAATTTCACAAAGCCATAATAAAAGCCGTTGTACACTCTACGCAATCACAGTGACTGTAGGTTAGAATTCAGATCTATAACTACTTCCCTTAAATATGAAATTTCAGATTTGGAGGAGACCTTAAAAAACCTCTTTAAACGTTCTAGACAAGGCCTTTACCCAGGCTCAGAACTGGTAAGGTATAGTCTTTTTCACTCTATCACATACTATCTTTTGGTTCCCTTTTCCTTCAATCATTACAATGCCTAAACATCCAAAAGCCTGGTTTCTACTGGGACACTAGAGTTTCTGTCAAGGAGCGAGTAGGAAGAACAGAGTAAGACAAAGCCAACAAGACAGACAAGCGTGTCTTGTTGGGTGCTTGGTTGGCTCCATGAGGGACCAGAGCTCCCTCCTCCCAATATGGCAAAAAGCCAGATACTGTACATTGAGTTTTAGTCTATACTGTCAGAGAAACCAGTATTTCTGCTTAGGAAAACTTTTCTGTAGTTGCATTTGTGGTCTTAAATTCAAAAGTAGAGAGGAAGCAAACATACAGGAAACACTTTTATTTGTGTATTTTCCCCCAAAGTTCCAATGTATTGGAACATACATGAGTAATTCTAACTTTTAGGATTATGAATAAAAGTTATTATTATCATTAATGTTGTTCTATAGTCCGCCATTAAGAGTAGTTTATAAATGTAGCAAAGTGTGGTCCATGCTTCTATGAATTCCACTATTTACATAACACCTTTTACCTAATGAGACAATGCTCAAATGTGTTCTTTCATTATTTCTCACAATTTCACTAGGAAGTCAGGATGTGAAGATGGAAAATTTAAGCTAATAATAATAATAACAGCAAATCACTATTGAATATTTCTTACATGCTAGATGCTATATTAAGTGGTTTTCATCTACCAATTTACTGAATCCTCATAGCAATCCTTGTGAAACAGGGATGCTCTTCCATTTTACAGATGAGAAAATTGAGGCTGAGAGAATTTCAGTTCTTTGACCAACATCACACGATCATCACGTTATGAATTCAACAGCCCAGTTCAAGACAATAAAACCATTTCCTAAATGTAAGCTAATGATAATATTTAATCTAGAACTAAAAAGATTAGTTTTTATTCAGTAGATCCCTTTACCCAGATTACAAGTAGATATTACATGAGTTTTCAGTTACTTTTTCTAAGCAGGAAACCAAGACCTGGAACGAATGAAGTATGTGTAATGATACTTTCACTCCTGAAAACGAATACAGAAATCAAAATTGTCAATCTCTCTTCTATCATCTCAACAGCTATTGTGGTTTCATTCGACACTTCTGTGGGCTGCATTGTTAACTACGAGTTGAGTCTTCTGATTTTATGTCTCCTTGGAGTTTTTAATATTCCTCACTTTCTGACAATTTTTTTTTAAGTAGGGAAATTTGAATTCAGTATTGTGGTGATTGTTTATAGAGTTTAGTTCGGCTGTAGATAATGGAAACGTCTTTTGTAAAAAGTATCGTTTTATTAAGCTGAAGGTGGGCTTTGTTCCCTTGATAACTTTTTGACATTGAGACTGCCAAGAGAAGATGGATTTGTATTTCAAATGCTTTGAAGTTGGGACAGTTTAAATGAGGGAAATTTCAAATGTCACATTGAGACACAGCAAATTCCTTCATTGCCTGAAGCAGATAAAGAAAAAAAAAAAAGTCTGACTCATTTGAGTTTTTCTTTTAAAGCTGTTTTAAAATTGTAATGATGGAGTGTTTATATGTGTCAGGAGTTTTAAGGCTTAGTGACATGATTAACTGAAAACCAACAACATTAGTGCTGTTTGATAGTATCAAGATTTTCATTTAAGTTTAACTTTTAACTTTAACTTTTTAACTTTTTGCACAATGTCTATAAGTTGGAGTTTTAGAAGCTGTAGTTCTTGGAAGAATATTTTATTTGGCAGAATCATCTTTAAAGAGGTGCACATTTTTTAAAAAATGTCTTATTTCTCATATTTATTTCCCAACTGTTTTATGCAGGTGAAATCAAATAAAAGCAACATTCATAATACACTCAAATAAAGAAAAATATCATAAGATATAGCCTGAAGAAGAATTTATAGAAAGGGATAGGGCCTTTCCCCATTCCATTTCTAGACTGGTTAATACCCAACTTTTTTGAATCCAACCCACAATAAGAAATACATATTATACTGTGATTGGTCACATATATCCAAATGCACAACTGAAATAAACATTTCATGATATACTGCATACGATGCACTCTATTTGTTATTCTTTCTCTGTAATATTTACCACATTTTGTTTTATTTAAAGCAAAATAGTGGCCATTAGCCCTAATGGAACTTCATAATCCACTACTTAAGTTTTTGAAGTTTTGGAGAGAAAATTGATCTTCCTTCTTCCATATCCAACCTATGTCATCATTAAGTGTCTTTGTAGCTATACAAGAAATCCATAACTATACAATTTTGAGTCATTCAATAGTTACATTCTCAGATGACCTTTTTATAAGACATTGAAAGTTTCTGTACAGTTAAAATTATTAATGTTGCTATGGCCAGATTTTAATGGATCCCAGTTTACTATTTTTCAAACACTTTTTCCTACACATTTCAATTGAATACATTTTGAAAACATAAAATAGTTAACTGGTTTGGGTATTCTTTGCTAATAAACATGACTATTTTCACGTAGTTATAAGGTATGCCAAACTGTCTTTGCTGAAGGCAAAAATTCTTTTTACAGAAGCAGGATTACTCTTTTCTGAAAACAAACATGTTAAAGATTTGCCTATAAACACACCACTTGTTACATTTATTAAGGAATGGAATTAAACTCTGTTATCTCTCACCACTTCCTTCTCATTTCTTAAGGAATCATTTTACCCCTAGAGATCAGCCATAATCTTAAATTAGCTAAAGTTAACTGAAGTCCAGATACTGGAAAGATTTGCAGAACAGCTACTGGTCTGCAGATTTGTTACCTGCAGCCAAATGCAAACTGATGCCAATCAATTGCCCGCCTGCATCCTCTAATATCTTAACCCTATCTTTGGGACCTTTCCCAGGACACACACGTGCGTGCGCACGCACACACACTCACTCGCTTTCCAGAATCCTATTGTGATCTGTAGTCTGCTTAGTCCAACTATACTTGATCTCTCTCTCTTTCTCTCCATCTTTACCTCTCTTTCTATCTCTGTACCACTGTATTCTTTTCATGAAATTTAGCATTTGCATCTGACTTTATTCTCCCTAAAATGATCATATTTCAATGAATGGCTCTAGATCTGAATCTGTCCCTTGTTCTCTGCCATTGGTCAGAGCCTGGCTGAATCACAAGTTTTCTGCCTGCTGTGGTCACTTCTTCCCTAACTATTTGTATATTTCCCTACATTTAAAAACTCTGCAAGTCAAATATTGACCTGACTTACGCTTTGTCTCACCTTCTCTCATGTCTCCTCTCATCTGGCAGTTCCTCTCTAGGGACTGCTCACTACTCACCTTACTCTTTTTCAATTGGCCATAAAGTAAATTCCTGGAAAATGAACCACGATTTTCATTTGGGTTATATTTTAAATGAATAGATAATTCCTTTGGAGAAAAGCTGAAAAACTTGATTTGTCATCCTCCCCCTGGGAATAGGTGATGATATCACATCTTGCCTTGAATACAAAATAAGGTAGTGTCAAATTGATCAGATTACAGTGCTATCAACATATTTTATTTAAAATAAATAGTGTGCATGCTGGTAACTTCCATTGCATGTCAACTTTGTTCACTACTAGATTTCTAGCATCAGTACAATGCCTGCACTTAGAGGCTTTTTAATATCATTTGTAAAATTAAATAGGGAAATGTTCATGTCCTTAATTCAAATGCCAAAAGTAAAACAGACTTAAGGGGAATGTGTGTGTCAGTGTAGGAAGAGGAATTCATCATCTTCTTTTGCACAATAAACTATCATGCTTTCAAGAAAAAAAGGAAAATAGTTCAGTAGAATAATGTAATGGCTGCTAAGTAATGCTAAAAGCTCTTCTTGTTTTAGTTTATTTTCCCTTGGAGTTTTTATGTGTTACAAAAGATACTGATATTAATTGTTCCAAAGCAAAGCTTCATTTTTCTTTCAGATATGCAGGATGCTTCCATGAACACAAATTGAAACACCTGAAAACTATTTATATTAATAGTAACTACTTTAGCACACATTCAGCCCTGTTAGCCTCTTTGATTCAGGAGTGCTATTGAGGAGGGGAAAGAACCTGCAAGCTCTTCACAACCCTCCCTCTCCACGTTCCCTTGAAGTACTCAGGGCTACCCGGTACCTACATCCTACAGACGTCTTTCTTTCCAATCTTTCTGGAAAGAATGGCGCCAGCAGTCGGCAGAATAACAATCACCTTGAGACTTAACACGGGGAAAACAGTTTGTGTATGAAACAAGGAGCTAATTGTTCTAAGGACAGCCCAGATATTTCCCTGTAAATCTTCCTCCAGCTCCCCGAGAATCCTTGGACAACTTTTCCCTTCATCTTCTGTGCCATACAGGCAGACATTAGGTCAGACAGCCTCCCTGCAGGTAAAAGAAAACAAGTTCTTTGGAAACAGAGCTCAGGTTGAAGGTATATTCTGGGTCGTCTGCCAGTAGCCCAAACATGCCTGCCTGACAGTCTCATGGAAACGCTTGCAAGGAAAGGAAATTGTAAGGCTGCTTCCACCGAGAGACTCTGCAGGCAAACTTCTGGACTAACTCCAGCCATTACACATTTGGAAAGGGTTTCACACAAAGGTATTTTGTGCATGAATGATCTAGAGGAATAGGTTTCTGGACCAACTGGTGTGTAGCTAATTTTAAAAAGTCAGTTTACCATAACAATTATTTTATGGGCTGCGGAGCAGATCTCATTAAAGGAGGAAAGGAATCATAAATTAAAGGAGAGGCAAACACATTAATATGCCTAATGCTGCCTCTCTTAACATGAACATAACAAATAGGATTAAGAATACAATTTCATTTTCTCTTTCTTTAAAAAATTAGAATTGTTTAGTGATGATAATCAAACATGGTATCTGTCAGTTTCTTTATTTGGTTTCTCATAAACATTTACAGAATACCTACTGGTCTGTTCACAAACTTTTCCAAAGTTGTACTAATTATTTTATTAGTTTATCCAATTATCACATCCTCTTTTGTTTTATAGAAATATTTTTGGAAGTCCTTGTATTAGTATTTTATTTCTCCAGTGGTTACCCACTTTCTTCTATAATCTGGTTTGGAATTAGAACAAGTTTCTCAAGGCTGTTCTTCACAGCTATTTAGAGAAAATAAAATATGTATGCCTCATTACATCTTTTGCTGAAAAAATTCAATGTTTTTAGTCTGATTTCTTTGATTTACTTAAGAATATAGGGTTTTATACATTTTTTGCTCTTCTTTTTCTTAATATATATTTTTTCTTTTTTTTAGAGGAGTAGGTAATTTGGTTTATTTATTTATTTTTAGAGGAAGTACTGGGGATTGAACCCAGGACCTTGTGCATGCTAAGCATGTGCTCTACCTCTTGAGCTATATACCTCCCCTCCATATATATTTTTTGGAGTGAGGTGTTTAAAACATTATTTATTTAATTTTATTTTCAAATTGAATTATAGTTGATTTACACTACTATGTCAGTTTGAAGTATACAACATAGAGATTCAACATTTTGATGGATTATGCTACATTTAGAGTTATTTTGAAATATCAACTCTATTCCCTGTGCTGCATCCTTGTAGCATATTTACTTTATATATAGTAGTTTGTACCTCTTAATCCTCTGTCTGCTCTTGCCCCTCCCTGCTCCCTTCTCCCCACTGTTTGTTCTCTGTATCTGTGAGCCTGTTTCTGTTTTGTTATACTCATTTGTTTGCTTTATTTTTTAGATTCCACATATAAGTAATAACACACCATATTTGTCTTTCTCTGTCTGACTTATTTCACTAAGCATAATACCCTCCAGGTCTATTTGTTTAAAATGACAAAATTTCATTCTTTTTTATGATGGGCTAATATTCCATTGTATAAGTAGATGCTATGTGTTCTTTATTCATTCTGTTGATGGACGCTTAGGTTGCTTCCATATCTTGGATATTGTAAATAATTCTGTGAACATTGAGGTGCATGTAAAACATCCATTTTCCTCTTAAGTTTGTTTCTCTCTCCTCTCACAAACTTTCTGCAAATGTTAATATATACACATATATTTCATTTTTTATCTTTAGGAAAAGATTTCATGTATATTTGCAATATATGCAAAGTGCTAAACACTTTTAAGATAATTTCTCTAAGTCTTAGGAATGATTCTAGGGCCCCTTACTATTAAATACCTTTTCTAAGCTTTCATTAGTTTCATAAATGTTCACTGAATTATATCTTAGGTGGTGATGAATTCAGATTTGTAGGACCCTAAGCTTATATAATTTGGGAGGCTGTCTTTAATAAAAAACTATTGAATGAAACAGTTTACAAAATAACAAATGTAATTCTCCAAGGAAGACCTACAAATGATCAATAGGCACATGAAAAAATGCTCAATATCACTAATTATCAGAGAAATGCAAATCAAAACTACAATGAGGTATCACCTCACACCAGTCAGAATGGCCATCATTCAAAAATCCACAAATGACAAATGCTGGAGAGGCTGTGGAGAAAGGGGAACCCTCCTACACTGCTGGTGGGAATGCAGTTTGGTGCAACCACTGTGGAAAAAAGTATGGAGATTCCTCAAAAGACTAGGAATAGACTTACCATAGGACCCAGGAATCCCACTCCTGGGCATATATCCAGAAGGAACCCTACTTCAGGATGACACCTGCACCCCAATGTTCATAGTAGCACTATTTACAATAGCTAAGACATGGAGACAGCCTAAATGTCCATCAACGGGTGACTGGATAAAGAAGAAGTGGTATATTTATACAGTGGAATACTACTCAGCCATAAAAACCGACAACTTAACACCATGTGCAGCAACATGGATGCTCCTGGAGAATGTCATTCTAAGTGAAGTAAGCCAGAAAGAGAAAGAAAAATACCATATGAGATCGCTCATATGTGGAGTCTTAAACAAACAAACAAACAAACAAACAAAGCATAAATACAAAATAGAAACAGACTCATAGACATAGAAA
This sequence comes from Camelus dromedarius, assembly GCF_036321535.1. Taxonomy (NCBI): domain Eukaryota; kingdom Metazoa; phylum Chordata; class Mammalia; order Artiodactyla; family Camelidae; genus Camelus; species Camelus dromedarius. The sequence continues at coordinate 34,288,467 of NC_087448.1, forward strand.
AAAAACTTGTGGTTGCCAAGGGGGCAGAGGATGGGAAGGGATAGACAGGATTTCAAAATTGTAGAATAGATAAACAAGATTATACTGTATAGTACTGAGAAATATACACAAGATCTTATGGTAGCTCATGGAGAAAAAAATGTGACAATGAATATATATATGTTCATGTATAAGTGAAAAATTGTGCTCTACACTGAAATTTGACACCACATTGTAAAATGATTATAAATCAATAAAAAATGTTAAAAAAGAATGTTTAACAAAAACATAGGGGCTTGTAAAATACTCATTTGGAGTTCTCCCAGGGCCTTGGAAGGTGCCTATGGAAAGAATGGACCCTGAAGCCTAAGACTTTGTTATCTTCATAGGGAATTTGCCTTTAGTTTCAAACACTGTAACTAGTGCTGGGAACACAGAAGACACATCAAGACCACATTCATGAAGTTCACAGTCTAGAGGGAAATTGTGACTTTAAACAAACCTCATATCCAATCAACATTTCTATTCTTATTCTGCTGGGGTAATTTGTCTGCTTATTCAGCCTCCCCCATGTGACTTCATTTCCAGTTCTTTGCACTGGGGCTTCCAATACCCAGCTCATCATGTTCAAATGGCCCTGCTTTTCCTTTCTCACTATGTATCATTCACTCCAACTTTAGCCTTAGAACCTATTCCAGAGCCATCTCTTTGCTGGTGGGTAACTCATTATTCTATTAAATACTGGAAACTCTTGATGGACAAAATAATGAACATTCTTCCAACTCCATGGTTATTTTTTTTAATTTATTTTATTTTTTATTTATTTATTTTGAGGGGAGGTAATTAGGTTTATTTATTTATGTGTGTGTTTGTTTATTTATTTAATAGAGGTACTGGGGATTGAACACAGGGCCTCGCGCACACTGAGCATGTACTCTACCACTGAGCTACACCCTCCCCGTCCACGGCTATTTTAAATAATTAGTTATAAGTTGTGATTGATTTAAAAGTCATGCCATGTAAAGAGACATATTATACTCATCAGCCAGTAGTTCTGTGATTCCTTCCTCAACTCTTCTGAAATCCTGGATATGGTCAGATTCCTCCAAAGACACTGAAGAGTCTTCGGGGACATGCAACAAAGGGCTTTTTACACGAACCTCTTGGCTCCTGTGATCGCTTCTCTCAGACTCTGGTTTGCTGTGATTAAACCTGCAGTCACTGCCACTGTCAAAGGCCACAGCTGCTCCCCAAGGGGCCACCACAGCTGTGGTGCTCGATGCAGTCTACACTGAGGCTACAGTACTCAAGGTCAAAGAAGCTGAGAACTGAACCAAAGAGAATGCCCAGAGTTCTGACAAAGCAATGGGAACTTCCTGCAGTACTGTAGAGGTTTAGACCCCAGTGTAGGGGAGGCAACATCTCAGATCTTTAGTGGAGCAAACAAGAAAGCAAATATCCTCACCACCACTCCATCCTTTCCCATCAACATATTATAAGAAAGTTTTCAAGCATACAGGAAAAAATAAAATAATTTGTAGTGAACATCTGTATCACCACTTCCTTGATGATACTACTAATATTTTACGATGTTTGCTTAAACACATCTCTATCTACCTATTCATCATCATCTTGGTTTTTTGGTACATTTAAAAGCACACTTTTCCTTAAATACCTCAGCCTGCAAACCACTAAAACTAGAGTTTATGTGAATATTTTTGGAAGTAAGGACTGTCAAAATAAAAGCTCTTTTATTTCTTATGCAATAAAAAGTCTTGCTGTATGGTTATTGCTTTCTCTCTCTTTTTTTTTTCCCTTAGGAAAATTTTCACATAGATTTTTATTCTGGTCTTTCATCACTTATCTTCAAATTCAGATTGCTCTTTGCAATTCACTCAAGAACTCGACGACCGTTTTCATGATCTACTTTGTGTCAGCTTCTGCCATTACTACTGGTAACTATAATATTGATTAGCAACCCATTTCTATAACACAGAACTTGTTATAGTTGGAAAAAAAATCCACCTGTGAGAATCTTAGGAGGCAATACTCCCTAGTATTTCTATACAGCATCCTGGCTTATTTTGTTAAAGACTTTTGAATAGCAAACAGCCTTGGCAGCTAGAGAAAACCTATTTCTCTACGTTTGTCTCCTGACCAATATAACATGAATAAAGAACATCTCCTTCCCCCAAAACATTTCAATATAGTGAAGTCTTCTTCCTCCACCCTCAGATGATACACTGAAAGGTAATAAGACATGATTTCCCTTGGACAGATATTGGGCAGATTTGCTAGACGTCACCTTTTAGATTTGATGTTTCCTAAACTTGGTGTTCCTCAGCATCACTCACACCAGTTCTTTTAACCGCATCCAGACCTAGCATTCTTATTACATTACATGTCAGTGTGTCATCCACCCTATCTTCTACTTCCTTTCTCTCATGCACCTGACTCACATCTCTGCCTGTTCTATTGATGTCATCCTAAATTTGCTTGATTACTTTATTCAACTGTGAATATCCTATCCAACTCCACAAGTTAATGTCTCTACTCTTGTGCTTGAACTTTTGAACTCAGTTAGTTAAAAAAAAAAGGGGGGGAGAGAATTTTGACATCTTTAAATATTTAAAGAATATGATGACTTCAGCTGCATTATTAATCTTACCAGCATTATTTTTTCCTTTTGTTTAACGCCTTTTATCTCTTACTCCCCACATAATACATAGAATCCGTCAGTGTTTTCTCATGGCTTCCATGATGAAATCCAGACTTCTGATAATGGTTAACTTTCTGAATGATCTGGTTCCATAATGCAAGTCTAACCATACTCCATCCATGTCAAACAACTGGCAGGTCCCTGAGTACAGGGTAATCTGTCATGTCTGGAGGCTCTGCAAATGCTGTTCTCTGTCTGGATTGCCCTTTTCCTCCCTTTCCACCTAAGAGGGAAGGACAGCCTGACTCCATATTAGATGTCTTCCATTTTCTCTAACCCTGTACTCTGTTCCCTGTGCTTAGTCAGGCTGGTTCTGTACCTTTTGTAAAAGAATGTTGCCTATAGCCCGAAATATATAGGAGAGCCCATTTTCAATGCTCTGACCTTAAAACGTGTAACAATTTTCCATTCATACAGTGATAAAAAGTTGCAGAACAGATACTTGTTGGAGATTTATAGGAACACAGTGACCTGACCTATGTGGACAGCTACAAGAACAAATGATTCTTACCCCAGGAAGTTTGCACCAACCAACCACTTTCCTTTCCCTTTTTAGTATAAAAGAGCCTGACTTGGGTAAGATGGTTCTCCAGGACATTAGTTTGCCATTTTATTGCTCTGCTGGCTTTCTGAATAAATTCCTTATTCCCCCAACACCTCGTCTCCTGATTTATTGGCCTGTCATTTAGCTTGCAGTATGAGTTTGGACTTAGTAAAACAACCAATGGAATTATATGGATGCTCTCAAACTTCCTTCAAATATCACCAACTCTTTTGACTTTTCAGAAGGAAAGAAAATTTTGTTAGAAAGAATATGGCTTTGGAGGAAGGTATGGCTCAAGTGGTAGAGCACATGCTTAGCATGCATGGGGTCCTGGGTTCAATCCCCAGTACCTCTAAAAATAAATAAATAAGCCTAATTACCCTCCTCTCCTGCAAAAAGAACATGACTTTGGAGATGTACTTGCTTGGATATAATTCTTTACTTAGCTTAGACATGCCACATAACATCTATAAATCTCACATTCTTATAAAACTGACATAGTCATGTTTTTTTAAGTTTGTTGTACTAGAGAAGTAAGAGGTGAGTTATGTAGGTAATGGATATGTTACCCCCATCAAATGTCACTACATAGTGTAACTTTAGCTTTGTGTCAAGTCAGATAAAAAGAAGGTTTGCTTTTGCCCTTTTACCTAGATTATTTTTCACAATGGTCCACAAAACTAATAGCTGGTTTATGAACATTGAATCTCTATTATACAACACCTTTCAAAGTGAAAATAAAAGATACTTACTTTGTGACACAATATTCATGAAATAGATGTCATATGACAAATTTATTTTGGAATTTAGTGCCTCAATACCATTTTTATCCCTTAATAATTGGTGTGTTTTCCTCCATTACATAAAATGAATTGTGTAACCCTAGAGTGTCAAAAATTTCAGAACCAATTTTACTATTATAATAGTGGTAACTATATTCCTTTCACACACACTTTTTAATTTCTTTTTTCCATTGCTTTGATTTTTTTATTTCTATTTGAATAACACTTTATTCCAATCCTCAATATTTTAGAAATTGATAGATATTCATAGGGAAATACAAAGGAAATACTTAATTCTCTTTTAAAGTACAGTACATACCTTCAAGGGGTTTGTTATTCAAAATATTCAAAATCAGCTTACATTAAAAGTGGATGGAATAAAAACATTGAACTTGAAAATAAAATTTCAAAAAACAAGGATGACTTTATGAAAGGATCTATTATTTAAAATTCTACTGATTACAACAAACTGTGTGGTGTTATTTAACATATGTTTTCAAATAAGTCATTTTATTTGAGTGGTAGAACACTTGTCTTAGTCTGTTTGAGCTGCTATAAAAAAATACTATAGATTGGGTGGTTTAAACAATTAACATTTATTTGTCACAGTTCGGGGGGCTGGTAAGTCCAAGATCAAGGAGCTGTTATTGAATTCAGGTTTAGGCACTCACTGCTTAAAAGCCAATAATCAAAAGGAAAGTGTCACTAGAAAGTAAAAGTGCTTTAATCAGAAAAGCTGGCAATCTGGGGAGAAGGTGGACTCATATCCAGTGACCAACTCCAAAGATTCTGCTCAGCCATTGAAAGAGTAGGAAACAAACAAAATGGCTTCCCCAATGCGAAAGCTGTTTGCTGATTCACTCTGACTTAAAATTCTTGTAACTTGTTTTTCTTTTTTCTCTGACAAACCCCCATCTCTGCTTCACTTGCTCAACTGCTTTTGTTCTAAACAGCCCCTAGCCTTCCCATGACAGTCTCCACTCCCTGTACATTCTTTACTCAGAAGAGTTTAGCCTTTAACCCAGAAGATGTGCTCCAGAAAGGTGGTCACATGGGCTGTTAGCCTCAGAAGAATGAACAGATCCTTTGGAGTTTCTCCATGACACGAGGTGGATTCATCAAGATTAAGAATACAGTGCCCTGGAAAACATCCTGATTGTTGTCACCTTTCTGTTCCATTTGGTTTTCTATAAAAACCTTGGGACACCAACCCGGACATGGATTCCCAGTCTCTAGGCATTAGCCTGCTTTGACTCCTCTTTGCCTGGGAAAGCAGTAAAGCTGTCCTTTTCTAATTCTCCCCAAACTCTGCCTCCAAGTCTCAATTTGGTGATTGAGGAACAGAGGCTGGTTTTTCAGCAGCACTATGGCAAGTTTTAAAAGGAAAAATGGAGAAAAGAATCTCATTGAATCATTGAGGCAGGAGGTTGGATTCTGCATTATTCTCCATTGTGTGCAGGCTGGCTGACTCTCCAGATGTTATCTTGCTCCCTGTGATCTGCCTGCAGGATTTCTAAGGGGGCTGTTGGGAGTAGAGAGCTAGTCATTCTTTAACATCTCAGTTCTTCATTCTTACTTCTTTTAATCAAGGAAAAGAATCAATAGGTTAGGCAAGTCATGGTGTGCATTCAGGAAAGTGTTTGTCAAGAGTTAGTTTCAATTGCTTAGTGATCTCATGCCTATAATTAAGTTCTTTTTAGGTTAGGAGGGGACAGAAATGGCTAAACAAGGAAGGGGCAATTTGTTTTCAGAGCCAGCAGATTTAGTATTTGATGAGAACCTGCTTCCTTGTTCATAGACAGCAATCTTCTCACTGTGTCTTCCTTTCATGGAAGAGGCAAGGGGTCTTTCTGGGGTCTCTTTTATAAGAGCACTAGTCCCACTCAAGAGAGTTCTGTCCTCATAACCCAATCAACCCCAAAGGCCCTGCCTCTAAATACCATCACTTTGGGGGTTAGGCTTCAACATGTGGATTTAGGAGAAACAGAAACATTCAGTCTACAGTAACACCCCTGTAAGAGAAGTAATCACAGGACCCCACCCAAACCTCACCCGTGGATTTCACCAGAAACCTCAAAATGCCATGATTCTTTGTGATCTGAACACTGCACTTTTGAGGAGACATAAAGCAATAATTAATTACTTGGCTACTGGATTAGCTTGAAATTCTTATCTAGCAATTTACCTGCTGAGGGACTTTTGGAAAGTTGCTTACTTAGTTCTAAGTGCCTCTATTTCTCCATCTATAAAATGGGAATAATATTATACCCACAGAACATTGCTGTTATAATAATTAAATAAAGTAGTGATTAATAAAACTTAGAAGAGTGCCTGGCATGTAATAATTGTTCAAAAATATTAGTTATTTTTATTGTACATTCTGAAATAAAAACTGTCTTTCATTACCAATGCCTGCCAAGGGCATGAAAAGCAAAAAGTTATTTATTGTACTTACTCTAGAATAATGCTCAGGGCAGGAAGGCTGGTAGGGAGATGTTCTCGTAAGGCAGGAAATGTTATTACAAAAGATTTGTTTTGTAGAAGACAAGAAGGTAACAAATACATGTGATTTTTATGACGTAGTAAAATAGTGACAACTTTCTGCGCCCTTTCCAAAAATCTCTACAAGTTTGCTTTTAAAGACTCTGTAAGAAATGCCCATTTCTTTGAGAGTGCAGAAAGATGAAAATGCTGCTGTGAATATTAATAATCCAGTCTTTGTTATTTTGGAATACTTTTAGTTTAAGTTATCATGCATGTGGTATAAATTCTGAGTCTGGTTTTTAGAAGTAAGAAGATAAGGGTGGACATGATTAAAGATGATATAAAAATATATGACATTAATGAAAACTCTGGAATAATAGAGGGGAAATAGTACAGGGGCAGAATGACACTTAAAAGACTTACATTGATTCAAAAATATTGTTTGCTGAAATAAATTTCTGGAGTGATCCAGTGATTGAGTCTTTCACATTACAAGTATAAGATATAATCTATGCAGTAGAAAAGTCAAGGAAAAAGAGAATTTAACATTGATTAGTTATTTTTCCCAAGAAGATGTAATTGGAACCCAGGGATCATATTTTATTATTTTATTTTGTTTTATTTTTTAAAAAATGTATTGAAGTGTAGTTGATTTACAATGTTAGTTTCAGGTGAACAACAAAGTGATTCAACATACATATGTTGAATTTTCTTTTCAGATTCTTTTCCATTATATGTTATTACAAGAAATTGAATATAGTTCCTTGTGCTATACAATAGTTCCTTCTTGTTTATCTATTTTATATACAGTAATATGTGTCTGTTAATCGCCAACCAGGGATCATGTTTTAAATAGTTAGAAGTCAAATAGAAAAATAGGTGAATTGGAAGTTTAAGTTATTATGAACTGACATTACATGTAATTAGACCCCCCAATTGAAGTTTGCAATGTAAATTTTATTGTTTCAAATTTGAGAACTGTAATTTATTATTTCATGCAACTGCAATTATGCTGAAGTTAAAAACCAAAACACGTCCTTGAACCTCCCTTCAGTGCTCCCTTTCCAGCATTCCTACAGCCACACTATCTACTGAAAGGTTTGCTGGGAAAGCAGGAAGAAGACCTGTCCTGCAGCCAGGAAATCTTGAGTTTAAACCCTATTCCAAATGCTGTAAATGATGTAGCCTTGGACAAACAATGGTGATCTCTCAGGGTCTCTGAGTCCCTGTTTATATAATGGGGATTGTGATCCATGTGCCCCAGGCCTGCTGTAATTGAAGGTCCTTATACAGAATTGGTGCTCAATAGATGTTTAAAGATGTGTATTATACAGTTGAGCCATTTCTGTACATTGGAAAGAGGAAGACTGTGGAGTCCTTTAAACCTGTGGCCTCAGGAGATAAACTACTCTAAACCTCAGGCCTCTCATCTGTAAAAAGGGAGATATTCATACTTACATACAAAAAGTATTGTGGCTGTTAAAAAAGGTAGTATGTGTAAACTGCCTCACACAGCTCCCAACATCGAGTGCACTGGCAATAGATGGGAGATCTTCTTATAATTAAACTATGCAGTAGAAGCTTGCTCATGCCTGGCTTAAAAAATGAATTTCAATAAATATTTAATGGCCAAAAGGCACATGACTATATGCTCAATATTGTTAATTATCAGAAATGCAAATCAAAACTACAATAAGATATTACTTCACACCAGTCAGAATGGCCATCATTCAAAAGTCCACAAAAGATAAATGTTGGAGAGGGTGTGGAGAAAAGGGAACCCTCCTACGCTGTTGGTAGGAATGTAGTTTGGTGCAGTCATTATGGAAAACAGTATGGAGATTTCTCAAAAAACTAAAAACAGAGTTATCATATAATCCAGAAATCCCACTCTTGGGCATATATCCAAAGGGAACTCTAATTTGAAAGATACATGCACCCCAATATTCATAGCAGCACTATACACAATAGCCAAGACATGGAAACAACCTAAATGCCCATCAACAGATGACTGGATGAAGAAGTTGTGGTATACTTATATAATGGAATACTACTTAGACATAAAAATGCCATTTTCAGCAACATAGATAGATCTGGAGATTGTCATTCTAAGTGAAGCAAGCCAGAAAGAGAAAGAAAAATAACATATGATATCACTCATGTGGAATCTAAAAAAAAAAAAAAAAAAAAAAAAAAAAAAAAAGAAAAAAGAAAAAAGACACTAATTAATTTATCTACAAAACAGAAACAGACTTACAGACAGTCCACAAACCTGTGGTTACCAGGGGAATGATGGTGGGAAGAAATAAAATGAGAGTTAGAGAATTGCTAATATTAACTACTATATATAAAATAGATTAAAAACAACAAATTTATTCTGAATATTACAGAGAACTATATTCAATATCTTGTAGTAACCTATAATGCAAAAGAATATGAAAACAAATATATGTATGTATATGTATGACCAAAACACAATTCTGTACCCCCCTGTAATTGACACATTGTAACTGACTACACTTCAACAAAAAAAAAGAATAAATAAATAAATAATTAAGCACATAGTGTATTTTTTAAATTATAGATATGCATGAAATTTTATACACCAAATTATAAAAATTCCAATTGTATTCGCTGGGGTTTGTTTTTCCTGTTTATAAATAGCATTTTTTTCCCTTCAAGGAGGGGTAAGGGGTCCTAGGATGGGACCTCTCTTAGCCTGGAGATAGGATAAAAAAGTATTTGTGATACTCTGAGTAGTAATAATAGCAATAATAATAATCATTGTAAAATTAAAAAAACAGTATGTAGGTGCTGTCTCAAGCATTTTATGTGTATTATCTACTTTAATCTTCTCATCAACTTTATATTAGCAACTTTTATTGCCCTCATTTTAAAGATGGGGACTTTAGAAATAGAGAGGGTAAGTAATTTGTTTGAGGCAGTAATCTGATCCTAGTATGAAAGGTGAGAGTTATTAGAAGAAAAGGCTGTTGGAAATCTAAGGAAAAGTCTGAGAAAGGGAAATAAATCAGGGTATTATAATTACCATTTTTATCCTCTCTTTCAAGAGAAAACTCTGTTTTAATTTGTTTTGTATTAACCATCATCATCACCTCTGCTTAGTCATCCTCACTTCTCTTTTCTTTGGACTTTAACAGGGATTTGGACCTCATGATTCTTGCCCATCCTCGACACTGTGCTCAGCAATGTCATTAAATCACAAGATACTAAGTCTTACCTCTATGAAAATAATTCTAAAATATAAATCCCCATCTTAGAGTTCTTACCGGCACTGAAGCTCATTGTCATCTATATTTCACATAATGGCACAACTGTCTACCCACTTGTTTAGGTAAAACTCCATGCTTAATGTTGCTCTTTTCCTCACATCCACTCTCCAGGCTGGATGCCACTATCTTCAAATTGTAATTTGCATCTAACCATCTTTGAGCATCTCCACTGCTATACCCATAATGTTGCACAGTTTGCTACAAGGATGTCCCCACTGATTTCCTTGTATCCTCTCTTTCTCCTACATAATCTATTCTGCCCATTACAACCAGATCATCTTCTTAAAGCAGCTGTCAGATCACACTGCCAAAGAGCAAAATTAAAACCCCTTACCTGGTCTGTAAGTCAGGAAACCATGTGCCTTGGATTGACTGGGAGAGTCCACATTTCTGTGGATTGTCCTAAACTGCTCTAGGCTTTTATTCTCCATGCTCTTTTTCATGCCCTGTTGATAGCATCCTTTCCACTCTAAAAATTGTCCCAGTTAAAGCAGTAGATTCTGGAGCCTCTCTAACTATAAAGGTCTGTGTTGGACTCTGCCTTCCTCTCCATCCTTATCTCTTATCCTTCACCTCCCCTCCTACCCCCAGCCTTGGTTCACTCTTTTCTAGCTGCACAAACTTGCATTACATCCCCACCGTAGTTCCAGATCTTTTAGTCAATGTTTCCTCTGCATACAATGTCTTTCTCCAAATGTTCATAGTAGTTGGTTTCTCTCTTCATTCAGATCTTAGATTAAATAATACCTAAAGCAATGCCATTCCTCCCCACTTTACCTAAATTGTGTTTTTCATTTATTTACTTTTTAATAACATCACAATCACATTTTATATATATACATACATACATATATATATATATATATACACATACATACATATATATATATACACATACATACATATATATATATATATATAACTATTATTTGCTGTGAAGATACATAGTTTATCAATTTACTTATGTATTTTTTCATTGTCCATACCATGTTCTCCTTTTTAGCTCAATTAACCCGATTGGCTGGAGATTTCTAGGGCTGTTGGCTTCACTTCTGCCATCCTTCACAAGCATCTTAGTCATCCGCCAGACACCTCCTAGTGAACCTGCTATTCTTTCTTCAGATAAGGAAGAATGAAGAAAAGACATCTACAGTGATGGAATATTTATTTTATAGTCACAGGTCCTCCTTTAGACATGGGCAATTTATTTTTCCCTTCTCTGACTTATTGGGGATGGGCATCCAAAGGATATTGGATAAAACCTGTTAGGGACCTGGTAAAACTAAGATGCACACTAAAGAGACATGATAAAGTAAGTCTGCTATTTAATACAGGTGCTTATAGATGGATAGATAAATACTGTCTGAGATGTTTATAACCGGGCTGTAATGAAGTCCTGCCATAATAACTGAACAGGCAGTTTAGCTGAGGCTTGCAACTATTCATTAGAGATGAGGGACTGAGAGTTGATTAAGAAAAGATTTCAAGGAAATCTCTGAGTGATTCTTATCAGGTTTTAAAAAAGGAAATGAAAAGCATAAAATGGTATGGTAGGACAGAATAATAGTCTCACAAAGATGTCCTCGTCCTAATTTCTGGAACCTGTAAGATGCAATGAGGCTAAGGACATTGAGGAGCAGAGATTAGCCTGAATTATACAGGTGGCCCAATTAAATCACACAGGGCCCTTCAAAAGTGGAGAAAGTTTCCCAGCAGCAGTCGATCAGAGGAAGACATGACTACGGAAAAATGATCGGAAGAAGCAACACTGCTGGCTTTGAGGATGAAGAAAGGAGGGGGCAGGGGCCCCAAACAAGTACAGCCTTTAGAATCTGGAAAAGCAAGGAGATGAATTCTTCCCTGGAGACTCCAAATAGGAACACAGGCCGCCAACACCAGCATTTTAGCCCAGTGAGACCCATGTTGGATTTCTACAGAAATGTAAAAGGAAAAAAATACGTGTGCTGTTTTAAATGCAAAATGTATGCAATTAGTTACAGAACAAAAGAAACAATGCAATGAAGCAAATGGCAGAATTTTCATTTGTCCCTTTTACATTTTTACTGTCACTACTAAGATTATGAGCACAAGAAATGTTATTTTTGACTTAGTTTGTACCCTTTAACCAACATCTTCCCATTCCCCTCTCACCCCAACCCGACCCCGACCCCTGTCAACCTCCATTCTACTCTCTGTTTCTGTGAATTTAACTTTTTTAGATTCCACGTATAAGTGAGATCATACAGTGTTTGTCTTTCTCTGTGTGGCTTATTTCACTTAGAATACTATCCTTCAAGTTCATCCATGTTATCACAAATGGCAACATTTCCTTCTTTTTTAAGGTGGAATTACATTCCATTTTGTGTGTGTGTACCATGTTTTCTTTACCCATTCATCCATCAGTGGGCACTCAGGTTGCTTCCATACTTGGCTATTGTGAATAATGATGCAAAGAACACGGGAGTGCAGATGTCTCTCCAAGGTAGTGATTTTATTTCCTTTGGATGTATACCCCCAAGTGAGATAACTGGGTTATGTGGTAGTCCTATTTTTATCATTTTGAGGATCTTACTATGCAGAAACTTTAATTTGATGTAGACCATTTGCCTATTTTTTGCTTTTGTTGCTTGTGCTTTTCATGTCAGATCCAAAAAATCATTGCCAAGACCAATGTCAAGGAGCTTTTTCTCCATGTTTTCTTCTTGAGACTTTATGATTTCAGGTCTTAACTTCAAGTTTCCAATCCATTTTGAGTAGATTTTTGTATATGGTACAAGATAGTGGTCCAGTTTCACTCCTTTGCGTGTGACTGTCCAGTATTCCCAGCACAATTTTCTGAAGAGACTGTTATTTCTCCACTGTATATTCTTGGCTCTTTTATTATAAATTAATTGACTGTAGACACATGGATTTATTTCTGGGCTCTCCATTCTTTTCCATTGATCTAAGTGTCTGTTTCTATGCCAGTACCATACTAGTTTGATCACACGGCTTCATAATACAGTTTGAAATCAAGAAGTGTGATGCCTCCAACTTTGTTCCTCTTTTTCAAGATTGCTTTGGCTATTTAAGGTTGTTTGTGGTTCTGTACACATTTTATGATTATTTCCTATTTCCATGAAAAATACCATTGGAATTTTGAAAGAGATTGTACTGGATCTGTAGATTTCATTAGGTAGTATGGATACTTTCACAATATTAATTTTTCCAATCAGGGGCATAAAATATCTTTCCATTTATCTGTTTCTTCTTCAGTTTCTTTCATGAATGTTTTTTAATTTTTACTGTACAAGTCTTTCACTTTCTTGGTTAAATTTACTCTTAGGCATTCTATTCTTTTTGATGTAATTGTAAAATGGATTGTTTTCTTAATTTCTTTGTCTGATAATTTATTATTACTGTGTAGAAATGGAACTGATTTTTGTCCCCTAGTTATCTATGAGCACAATGAATTTAAGCTCCTGAGGTCAGTGACTGTTCCAGTCACAGTTTGATTCCTAGATGCTAGACTGTTGCTCTGCACATATTTGGATCAATGTATCTGAGGTTCAGATGCTTGCATCTCCTCCCTGAGAAATGTCACTGACAACTAATTTAGAGATCTGGGAGGCATTCAGGAGGCCAACGGCTGTGTAGGGACAAAGATTCGATGGCAGTACTGGTTGTCCATGCTGTCAGTGAAAGAGTGATGCTTCCTGAGACTCAGGAACTGGCCTCTGACCATCTAAGCAATAGATCCCTATGTCTGTCATTCATCTGGGATCATATGCCTGCTTCAGTGCCACTGAGCTTTGAATTTCCACACCAAACTCTTTGCCTACTCCACTGATGTGAGTTCTTATAATGCCCTGGGATGCTTACAAGCCCTAAGAGACCCACAGTACAATCATAGCAACTAAATACATCTGCCTATACTGGGGGGCAATGCAGAGGCATTTTATAACACTCTTAGGTGAGGACAAAGAGAGAGACACTCACGATATAAATGATTAACATGAGAAAGTTCCAAGGAAAGTCAAGCAATTAAATAAATCATATTTATGCCTCTATCTTCTCTTGGATGTATATATTTTTGTTTTGTTTTGTTTTGGGGGAGAAGTAATTAGACTTGTTTGTTTGTTTATTTATTTATTTAAAATGGAAGTCCTGGAGACTGAACCCAGGACCTCGTGCATGCTAGGCATGCACTCTACAGCACTGAGCTACACCCTCCCCTCCTCTTGGATATCTTTAAAGTCATTCCAAGTCAGGATACATATTGTACCTGTGTCAGTCACCCTTCATGGATTCTTGTAAATCCTTCTGTGCTGCTTCAACCCTTTTGAATCAGAAGATTGAGATTTTTTTCAGCCTAATCTATTGTTAATAATTTACTGGAGATTGACTTCTCAGTGTAAAATATTTCTTCCAGTTTTACAGACACATTACCCAGTAACTGAAGAAAATCTTGAATCTGATTTCTAAATTTGATTTCTTCTATTAGTTGATTTGAAAAAGCATCCTGGTGTATCCAGAAATATATCAAGATGCTTGGGTGGGCTTTTTAATGAGGAGAAAGGACTGGTGTCTCCTCTGTGCTCAGTCACATCACCGCAACTTACAAGGAAAGCGTTTCTTCAGTGTGTAATGCCTATGTCCGGTCAGTCTTTCTTGAATTACCAGTTAATTAACTTCATGGAATATTGCTTTTTGGGTAATCTTCAACCTTCTACACATCACATTCTCGCTCCCCACTCCGAAGTTCAGCACTTCTTGAAATAGCTGAGATGTTGAATTAATATAGTTTAACCAAATTCTTGCTGACACAATTTCCAGAAATTATTTGAGGTTTGGGGTTATATTAAGAGTAAATAGATGTAACAAATATTAAGCCAACACATTGTAAATAAATTGTTCCAAACCACTTAAATCTCATTCTTCTAATTGTTTCTTTCTGTGCCACAGTAAATGAAGAGTGACTGTTTTTCATTTAGACTTGTCACTGGTTTTTGTTGCCTGTAATGTGGGCAGTGTTGATTGGGTTAATGAGAATGAAAAGAGGGTAGCACCTGGGATCTTGTTAGAAAAGCAGAAACTGGCATTACCCAGACTTACTGAATCAGAATTTGCATTTAAATAAGATTTTCAGGTGACGCATATGAGTGTCAAACTTTGAGAAACACTGCTGTAGCGTACAATCCCCTCAAACCAGCACTAATAGGACTAATTCTTTGGAAACAATGAGATCATATACTTCTCAGGCCTGTTCTTCTCAGTCACTAAACAGCAGGGAAGCACCTATGGGAAATAAGCGCTTCCCTACTTATCTTTTCATTTTTATCACTACACTGTTTCATCCCTCTCTTCTGGATCACCCAGCCCTGGTCCCTCACTCTCAGTCTTTTCAACTGTGCCCTGGTTAGATGAACAATGAGTATATTAATAACAGCAACAATACTAATGATGATGGCGGTGATGACAGTGATGGTGATGACAGAACACTTCCTCTAGCATCTGTGACTCAAGTGGCAGTCACCCTCTCTCATCCTGCAGCAAAGATACAGCTTCTCCATAGCCTTCTCAAAGTATTGTTGCTAATTCTTCCCTACCTGTTAAGCCTCAGAATTTCAGTAATGTGCTCAACTACTTTTTGCTCTGAGATGGTTTCTAGAAAACTCTTCCTTGACTCTGGCCCTTGTCTCCTGAAGCTTAAGGCATCAGGCTAGTCAATCAGCCCTTCTCCTGATCCTCACTCCTCTCTTCTTACCCTCTGTCTCTTTCTCACTCCCCCAAGGCTTTGAAACTGAGCCTCTGTCTTCATTGATGGTTAGAACTCCACACCCACATGATCCAGCAGCAGCATCATTTAGCCTCAGTTTTAATAACTTTCGTCTCCACACTTTTTAGTTTCTCTTTCCTTGACACAACTGGACTTTAGCATTATCCAAAACTATTACACCTCTGCAATCAGTATTTTTTAAATGACTATTGTGTTAGAAAAATTATACAAACTTTCTGCCTAATTTTGCTCAATTTCCAAAGTCCATTATTATTATCATTTTCTCGTAAAAACCTTTAACTATCTTCATCTTCTCCTTCTGTCACACCTGTCTAGGGAGATCCCTATTCTCTGAGGCTGCCCAACAACCACATCTAAGCAAGTGCATATTGCTGGAGAAAAACTACTCCAGACTCCCTGGTTTCACTTTAAATTCATTACCACAGTCTTCAAAGAGTAATTCAATTGCTCTGAAATTCTACACATTTTTTCACTTTCTAAGAAAACAGTTTTATAGCTTTTCTTCTTTGCTCAATATTCCTACAGTTTCGCTCCACCTCACTCTCAGCTGATGACCTGACCAAGACATGAATGACACAATAAATATCTTCAGGAAAAAAAAACCCTGCATTATCCTCCTATCCCAAACTTAAAACAATATCTGAGAATTACTGGCCACTGATTTGTGCCTGACACTTCATATATCATCTCATTTTATCCTTACAGCAAACTTATAAGGTAGTTTTCTTATTATTTCAGATGAAGAAACCAAATAACAGGAAGATTAAATAACAAACTGCAGTCATACTGGAGCCTGGAGACAAACCAAGTGGTACTTCAGTCTGCTTCCAAACCTACACAGATATGCACAAGCTTGTTTTATTGCTTTAAACTACTCAGCAACTGCTGTATGCTACACGGTGTTTGTGGCTTTTTTTTAACCGAAGTATAGTCAGTTTACAATTTTGTCTCAATTTCTGATGTGCAGCATATGTTTTGGTCATACATATATATACATATATTCCTTTTCATATTCTTTTTCATTATAGGTTACCACAAGATACCAAATATCGTTCCCTGTGCTATACAGTAGAGACTTGTTGTTTAGCTATTTTATACATAGTAGTTAGTATCTGCAAATCTTGAACTCCCAATTTATCCCTTCCCACCCACCTCTGCCACTGGTAACCATGAGTTTGTCTTCCATGTCTGTGAGTCTGTTTCTGTTTTGTATATAAGTTCATTAATGTCTTTCTTTTTTTTAAGACTCCACATATGAGTGATATCATATGGTTATTTTCTTTCCCTTTCTGGCTTACTTCACTTAGAGTGACATTTTCCAGGGACATCCATGTTGCTGCAAATGGCATTATTTTATCATTTTTATGGCTGAGTAGTATTCCATTGTATAAATATACCACAACTTCTTTATCCAATCATCTATTGATGCACATTTAGTTTGTTTTCATGCCTTGGCTATTGTATATAGTGCTGCTATGAACATTGGGGTGCATGTATCTTTTTGAATTAGAGGACCCTCCAGATATATACACAGAATTAGGATTGCAGGATCACAGGGTAAGTCTGTTTTTAGTTTCTTGAGGAATCTCTGTACTGTTTTTCATAATGGCTACACCAAATTACATTCCCACTAATAGTGTAGGAGGGTTCCCTTTTCTTCACATCCTCTCCAGCATTTATTGTTTGTAGACTTTTAAATGATGATCATTCTGACTGGTGTGAGTTGATACCTCATTGTAGTTTTGATTTACATTTCTCTGATAATTAGCAATATTGAACATTTTGTCATGTGCCAATTGGCCATTCATATGTCTTCACTGGAGAATTGCTTGTTTAGGTCTTCTGTCCACCTTTGGACTGGGTTGTTTATTTATTTTTAGTTGTTAAGTTGTATGAGCTGTTTATGTATTCTGGAACTTAAGGTCTTGTCAATTGCATCACTTGCAAATATTCTCTCCTATTCTGTAGGTTGTCTTTTTGTTTTGCTTAGGATTTCCCTTGCTGTGCAAAAGCTTTTAAGTTTAATTAGGTTCCATTTGTTTATTTTTACTTTTATTTCTATTGCCTAGGTAGACTGCCCTAGGAGAACATTGCTAAGATTTTTTTAGATGGTGTTTTGTGGGGTTGTGGATTATCATTATATCAAAAATATCTATCAGAAAGTAATAATTATTATCAATCTGTTTCTGTTCAAAAGTACTAGAATTTGTCAGGAGCTCAGAGTTCTAATCTTTGCTCTGAATCTGATCAACTATTTCATTTCTTTAAGTCCCAATTACCACTAGGATTTAGTTGTACATTTTAATTTATTTTTTTTATTGAAGTGTAGTTGGTTTATAATGTTGTGTCAATTTCTGGTGCACAGCATAGTGATTCAGTTATACATATCTATATTCCTTTTTTATATTATTTTTCATTATAGGCTATTACAAGGTACTGAATATAGTTCCCTGTGCTATACGGTAGGACATTGTTGTTTATCTATTTTATATATACTAGTTAATATCTACAAATCCTGAAATCCTTATTTACCCCTCCCCTTTCACTTTCCCCTTTGGTAGCCATAAGTTTGTTTTCCATGTCTGTGAGTCTGTTTCTGTTTTGTAAGTAAGTTTATTTTTGTCATTTTTTTTTAATGTCCCACATATGAGTGATATCAAATGGTATTTTTCTTTCTCTTTCTGGCTTACTTCACTTAATATGATGGTATCCAGATCCATCAATGTTGCTGTAAATGAAATTATTTTATTCTTTTTTATGGCTAAGTAGTATTCCATCATATATATATGATATATATATATATATATGGCTGAATAAGCACTAAGGACCCCCCCAGCTCTAATACATTAAGATTTTAAATGACCATGTGCCAATCCATTTCTAGTTATGTGGTAAATTAAAGATGATCAGAAAACCTTTAATGCTTCATTCCTTGATCTATTGAGATACTGGGTCTGTATCCCTGAGTCTTGCATCTGTGCAGGCTCTGTGACTACTCTGGCTGTCCGAATATGGCAGAAGTTACATTGTGCCATGCTCTGTCTCTGGAGCAAGCATGCTTGAAGATCTGAACTGTCGTATTACAAGCTTGACTATCCTGCTGGACAGACCACATGAGAGGCCCTAGGAACTTGTAGCAAGGGAGTCTGGCACCAGTAGGGCCACTGTTTCTGCCATGGCACCGGAAATGTGAGTGAAGCCGTCTTGGATCCTCCAAACCAGGTCAGCTTCCAATGGAATACCACATAAGAACCATATTTGGTGCCATTTAGAACAGAAGCATTATCCAGCTAATTGGGCCTGAATTTCTGGCCTAAAGGTCATGAATACAGTACTGTGATTACTGTTTTGTTTTAAGCTATCACGTTTGGGCTGGTTTGTAATGCAGTGGGTAACTAGAACAGATTCCAGTTTCACTCATGGGCTTAGACTGTCAAGTTTGCTTTCCTCCCCAAAACAATTGCAGAAAGAATAAAACAACAACTATAAACAAAGCCAGGATTGAATCTTCTACAAATTCAAGGGAAAAAAAATTAAAGTTTACAGGTAGAAATGAAATGTCTGTATAATCCCTGCCTCAATTAAGAGTATCCTGAAATGAGAACAAGTAGGAAACCTAACAGGCATTGAGTGAAGGTGCTGACAGAGCTCGTAATTAGGGACTTCTCTCAGGAGGCTGGTCTGGGAGCATAACACTTCTCATGCCAGGTTGAGCAGAGGCTGAAACAATATAATCATGATTTATTCTTCTGTCCCTTCCCTGTTCATTGAATGTTTTTGTTTCTCTAACCTTGAGAAATAAACTCTATTCTGATGGGAGCAGCCTGAATTTGAGGAAATGTCTAGGCCTCACTCAAGGACTGTATGACAATTAATTACATGTCACCAGTAAAGCTAGTTAATAGTAACCACTAGATATAAAAATAGATTAAAAAAACAAATATCTTCTGTATAGCACAGGGAACTATATTCAATATCTTGTAATAACAACCTTTAATGAAAAAGAATATGAAAATGAATACATATATATATATATATATATGTATGGGACATTGTGAATGAATGAATGAATACATATATATATATATGACTGGGACATTGTGCTATATACTAGAAATTGACACTTTGTAACTGACTATACTTCAATTAAAAAAAATCTACTTAATGGAATATTAAACCCAATTAATGTAATGCTTCATACAGAATGAGTTTAATGATTCAGAGACTAAGTCTCTACTTTTCCGATGAGTGAATAAGCCTAAGAACTGAGAATTAATAAAATCTGATGTGCATGGACCAGCTGTACTTGCAGGGGACTCGGAGAAGCCAAACCGAGTTGACAACTGAAGTTAGACTGTGAAAAGAGCACTCCTAGAGGGATTGTAGGGAACTGCAGGCTCTGGAGAAGCTGTTTCCTCTGGGTGGGTGGTACCACGTGGGCCCAAGTCACGTGCCTGATAGGAAATTTGAAGCCACTTTGATCAGCAAGACCAGCACTTGGGAAGAGAAACAAGAGAGAGCAGAACCAGCTGGGACCATCTGGCACCTCTTTATTGATCCATCACTCTGTGTGATTGTGATGACCTTCTGAGAGAACGACACTGTTTTCTTTGTACCTCCCAAATTTCTCACAGTTTCTCTTTTGGCCAGTTCTTACATAGAATCTTATAAGGTGTTGTATTCTGGGAAAATATTTCCCAGCTTGAGCCCTGTTAACATCACACAGTCCAGGACCATGTGCTGCATACAGTTTAGGGAGATTGAGGAGAACCAGTTACTTTCTGACTGAAACAGTTAATACTTCAGGACCTTTTCCCCACCCCCATTCTATACTGAATGTCACAAATAAAAATTAGAGGAGGAAGAGACCAATCAAATTTACATGCTAAAGCTAAAGGACACATTTACATGTTTATGATATCTGCTGGCATCGTGAAAGCAATCAGTATATTACACCATACCTAAAGTGAAGGCATAAATCTTCATTAATGGTTGTGCAGATTACAACTTCCTTAAGAATTATAATATATCCTCCCATATTATCACTCCTCTTACTTTAAAGGGATAGTTCCTAAAATTCAGAGGGGTTTTATGATGAAAAAAAGGAAGTTAAAAGATTTTAAACTTGAGAACTTCACCTTCAATTTGGAGGTGTCTGTACTTAAGGTGATTTAATCTTTGTTCTCATTTGGTGATCTGATCTAAATCTTTTAGGTCCTTGAGATCTTGCTACATACAGCACCTGTTTCTAGCCTGGAAAATTAGACAGATGAATCTTGACACCAAAATGTCACCTTAGCATTATCCAGGCTCAGACTATTAAAAAGATTATATACATCCTAAGATCTCTGCTCTATCTACTTCTGCAATCACAAAGGGATGAGCATTCAGGCTGGAAAAGGACCACAAGAGTTTTATAGGGAATCAAGAGAAGAGGAACAAAGATCTGTTCTGGCTGGACTCAGAATTTGCCACTGGGTTTGATCATCTTAAATCTTTTTTATTGGTCCTGCAAACCCCATTTAAACCAAATTTAACACCACCACCAAAAGATGCAACTTTATGAAACAGGCTGGAAGTTAAGAATAAAAAAATGACACTGATTGACAAAGAGATGTTACTTTAAGCCTTTTGAAGAAGACCTGGGGGACATCTGGAATTTTGCAACAAAATATGGTCAAGTAATTTCAGACAGGCATAAGTACATTTAATTTAGATACATGTGTAATTTTGCCTCCTCTAACACAGTCTGAATTCCATGGACCCATTTTGATATCAAGGGCACTTTTTGGAGCTCCCTCCACCTCTAAGTCAGAATGTCTGTTGCATTGACTTGGACCATAGGTTACCTGCTACCTTCCTCCCTTGTGGGATGAAGTGGTTCCTTATTTTCAATTTCTTCTCTACTGGACGTAGGATTTTCATGGTATCTATCTGACTTTATCTTCACAGAGAATGTAAATCTTCTTAAAGGAACTGGAATCATCATTTAAAGCCTTGCACTTAGCTACAGAATGATTCAAACAGAGGCAGCAACTCCCTTACCAGTGATCCTTAATTTTGACTTACAGATTTTGGCTCTGTAGGAGACATTTCTGTGTCTGTGTTCAGGCAGTCCCAGGCTTCCCTGATGAGACTGATAGAAAAGGCATTGACTTGCATCAATTGTGATGATAGGTTTTATGACTGGACTGAGATCAGAAATTCATTTTACAGACCACTGAACAATTGCTAAATGCCTGCTCACCTCAGTTTCCAACCATTCACTAATAATTTTAGTCCTGGGGTGGATTTTATGAATACTGGTCAAATGCCACAAGAGTGGAAATTTGAATTATTAGAAGAAGATGATTTTGTTTAATACATGACCTCATTGTCCTCTAAATTTCCTTTTCAATTTGTTTGTTGTGAAATCTCTTATTAATCCATAAAGGCAGCTAATTTCACATATTAACACTCATCCTTTCATTTTAAATGCAGGACTTCGTAATGGATTGAAAAAAAATTTAATTTACCATATATTTTATCTTCTCTCCGGTATTCCAGTTTTTATATGTTTAGACTGTTAAAAGGAAAATAGTCCTCTACAGTTAGCATTTCATAGACTTTAAATGTAATATCTGTTTTAAATAACTGTAGATACTTATCATCAAAATTATCAGTGTGCTATGTGAATTTTGACCTGTGTGAATCATAACACAACCACCAGATAAATTTGAATTATGAAAATATGTTGATAAGTTACTGATGGTAAGCTAAATTGTCCCCTAAATTTCAGTGGTTTAGAAAGCAAGAAAGTTTTTTTTTTCCTTGTGTAACATTCTAGAGTGGGAGTTTCATGTTGGACCATATTCAAGATCCTAGGATACCACATACAACATTTGTCTTTCAGGACAATGACAAGTCTGATCAGCCGGAGAAGGTAAAAATTAAGGAGTATATTTGAAATGTAATAGGGAAAAGCAAATCTGACTCCATATTCAATCTGTTCCTTTGGCTCTAACCCTGTGCTCTGTTTTCAGTGCTTAGTCAGGCTGGTTTTGCACCTTTTGTAAAAGACTGTTGCCTACAGCCCAAAATATACAGAAGAGCCCATTCTCAAGGCTCTGATCTTTAAGGGTATAACACTTTCCCATTGATATAAAGATAAAAGGAATTGCAGGTTTATTATTGAAGGTTTACTGGGACATCATGGCCTGACATGTGGACAGCTGCAAGAAAAAAGGATTCTGATATCAAGAAGTTTGCGGCAACCAACCACACCCCCTCCTCTTGTTAGTAAAAAAGGAGTCTGAATTCTGACTTGGGTAAGATGGGTCCCTAAGACATTAGTCCCCCATCTGCTCGGTCTGCTGGTTTTCTGAATAAAGTCATTGTTCCTTGCCACAACACCTTGTCTCCTAATTTATTGGCCTGTCATGCAGTGAGCAGAATGAGTTTGGACTCAGTAACAGAAAGATTATGGAGAAATGTTAGAAGAAAGAAAGGAGTTAAGAGCAAGAGGGTCCACAGATGGGACAGCGTGTATATAAGAAGCTCTCTTGTTAGGACCCGTGATTCCAGGTGACAGAAATCTAACTCCAAGAGGCTGAGGGAGGAAAGGGAATGTGTCGGCCTATGAATCTAAAATCCCCAGAGATAGATCAGATTCAGATATGACTGAACACAGGGCCTCAAAAAAGTGTTGTAAGGTCTCGTTCTTACTCTGGCCTGAGTTCTGCTTTCTTCTCTGTTGGTTTCATTCTTAGCAGGCTCTCTACTCTTTGCTACCTCCACAGTGTCAGAGATAAGTTCTCACAGTCTCACTGACATCATCAAAAAAATTATATTATTATTATTGCCCTCCCCTCCAAAAAATGTCCTGAACATTCGGTATCCTTAGCTCTGTCTGACTGTGTCTGGGTCACTCACTCATCTCTACGGCTAAGAGGTATATTTTAATTCCATCAGAACCACCCAGAGAATGGCATAGGGAGGTTCCCAGGAAATTTAGATTCTTTTACTTTATGAAAACAGACCATGAGCCAAAATCATCAAATGTCCTCTGCATATAAGGAAAAACATATTTGTAAGGTAATATGAACTCTTTAATGTGAAAACTCTTTAATGTGAAATTTTTCCTATTATTGTACTTAGATTTTTTTTTTTTTGCAGTCAATTTTTGGTATTTCTTAAATCATGGGTTCACTTGCTACTAGGAATGAGAGCAACCTCTTTGTGTTTCAAGACCAACTTAAAATCTAGATTTTTAAGAAATTCCCCAATTTTCAGAACACGGCTTAGGCCACACCAAAACATTTCTGCAGGTTGACTTAGGGGGTTAGGCCATCATTTTGCAGCTTTTACTGTAATCCCAATTAAGGAAATGAGTTGGAAATTTCCTCTAGGATGGGAAATGTTGAAAGTTGGCAGTCTGCATGTAAGGGAGGCAAATATTCCTTAAACTGGGGGAACAAAAAAGTATTGGTTTCTCAAAGTGGCAGACTGGCACTAAGCTTATCATCAGTGTACTAAAGGCGTTTGGGTGGGAGTAGATGGGGAATATCTGTGATGAATTAAACACCAAGAACTCTAATCGTGGGAGGTTGGAAAGTCCCTGTTTTGCCTGTCAAGGAGCATTAGCAACAGTGACAATTATTAGCTGAGAGGCAGTGGACTCCACTTTCCCTAGACTATGGCAGCTACAGCTTCAAGGGAAGGAGAAAGAATGATGAAAAATGAATAATGTGGACCTAATGCCAATATTGCTGAGTAGAGGATTTGGACCAAAAGTTTTAAAAACATGATGCTTCTTATACTACAGATGTTGTGTAACATTCACACCTATTGTATTCGCATAGCTCAAGGTCTGAGGATGGCAACAGAACAGGATCTGTTGGTACTGTTCTATTGCTCAGTGCTAACAGCGCAGATAAGGAAACACGTGCGTGTGCACACACAGGTGCGCACACACAGCATTGTAAAGGATGGAACAGATGAAAGTGTGAAATGAAGGGCAAATCATATGGGTAACAAAATAGTCAGTGTTTCTGGTAGCCCTGAACAAATAAGTGGCAATTGTAGATTGGGAAGCTAAGGCGATGTTAATAATAGAAGAAAATTTAAGGAGTGAAAAAGTAAGATGATTGTTCATTATATTGTCTTAAAATGAACCATTTAAAATAGACAGTATCTGAGATGAATGACATCCCCAAGAGACATACTGGCCTCTTCTTCTAATGAGGAGCTTGATTCTACTTTGTTTAAAAGGCATGTTATTTCATCTTTCTGGAATTACCCAGGGCAAAGGTGCTATAAACACACTCAAATCATCATTGCAGACTAGTTAATGACATCTCTGCCTGACACGGGCCTGCGTCCCTGACCTTATCCACCTTCTCTATCAGGAGAAAATGAAGATCATTATGGTTATTTTTTCCACCTGCTTTAACCCCTCACTGAATGATAGATGCCATGTTCCCTGGGGAAAAGGTCAAGGGTGGGCAAGGGGATGGGGAATCTGTTGCCTCAATAATCTTCTAGTTTTAGGCCATTCACAAAGAATATTAGTTTCATTCTCTTTTTCAACTTCTCTTTTCTTTCTCTTTTCTCTATTTTTCTCACTCAGAAACAAACAAAAAATTATATAGAATTACCAACTGTTTTCTGGTTACAGATAAAAAGGAAACATAATATCAATTACATAGTTGGAGGGCATTCTTAGGACTTGATAAAAAGGGGATATCGTGAAAAGAAATGCTAACATGAAAAGCATTTCTGAATGGTAAAATATACACATTTGAAAATATAAAAGTGTGTCTGTGAAATATCCTTTTTATCATTTTGCAAAACTGGGATTAGAGATATGCATAATATTTAAAGGAAATGATGTTATGTAGAAATTAAATTACATTAGCATACTAGCTTTTGTCTTTATTTTCAAACCACAAATTAAATAAATGATTTTATGATTAAATCACAGAACACTTTAGGCAATTTTATTCTATGATTTCTGGAATGAAGGTTTCCTACAGTTATAAAGAAGAATTCAACTATTTAAGGCAAGTCAAAATTAATTTTTAGTCTATGTGTTTTTGCACTCATGATGACACATACATACCTCATATTAAGCCAGAAGACTCAATTAATAATTATGCTGAGATAAAACGCCAATGTTTACTTTTGAAAATTAGAATCAGAAAATGTCACTTTCTGCTTTCAAATGCATTAACATTTTATTAACTGAAAAATGAAGTTCGTCTTTCATTTATCTTTCTTCTGGACAGAGATCACGGTGGCTGACCTCCACCAGCTGCAGCAGTAGCGCTGTGTGATACTCTTTCTTGCCCTCCCAGCAAAACAGCCGCAGTCCCACAGCAGGTGTTCTTGGAATTGGAGGAACTTAGGACAACACCTACACCTTGTGTTTTTAGAAAAAGAGACACGCATGGCTTCAACTCTGAATCTTGCCCAAATAAGGCATCAGATGTGAAGTTATAGGTCAGATTGATTTATGAAAAGTAGGATCACATTTTTTTCTTCTTTTCTCTTTTTAAACTAGCCTTTATTTATTTATTTAATAGATGAATACACCAGTGAAACCACTACCACAATCAAGATAGCTAACATTTCCATCACTCCCCAGGAGGTGTGCTTTTCAAATTCTCAGTTTATCCCTTCCCATCCCCTTTAAGCCCTGGTTACCATAAATTTGTTCTCTATGTCTGTGGGTCTGTTTCTCTTTTGTAGATAAGTTCGTTTGTGTCCAGCATATTTTTTTTTTCACTTATTAGCGCACAAATCAGATTTTGGTTTATATATTAGAAAAAACCTTTTCAATAACAATCACAGTGGTTGCTTTTTATTTTTCTCTTTTGTTGTCCGGTAATGACAGTGAGTTTTTAGGCCAATTTAAAGAATGCAAAACTTCATAGGTTGTAACTATTAGATGACATTTTATCCTTTTACTACAACCAGCCCTAAACTACCACCATCCTGAGGAGGGAAAATCAGCCGTGTTGTTAAATTGCTGCCTGGCTAAGTGCTCTGTGAAGAAGAACAGGGCTACGAGCAGCCAAGGGCCATTATGACTTAAATGCACAGGAAGGTCGTCTAAACTTGGCTTAATCTTTTCCCCATTTTCCACAGTCTGTTTAACAATCACTACCATTGACATTCATACTTTCTCCACCTTTGTTGGAGCCTGGTCTAACCTCACAAAGCAGAGCAGTGCAGCCAGGGAGAGCTCCTGTCTGACTGTCCAGGGGTTATTAGCCAGTCTTGCACATACTGAAGAATGATGAATTTAAGAAAAAACAAGGAAAGCAAGAAACAATCATCTTTTGGCTGACAGAGCAGTCTAAGGATGCTTAGGAATTTACTGTAATGAGTTTCTGAAAGGAATTATAGCAAACTTAAATATATATGAATCTATTCTAGAAATTCTGTAAAATGTATATATTTGGACTCCCTGGCATTTTTCTGATCTTGAATACATTTTTGCTTGTTTCTGAATTTGTTTTGCTCAGATAACAATATGTCAAGTTAAAAACAAATCTGGGCTTAGTAAGGAGAGACTTCATTAGGAAAGATTTTGTAAGGGGGGGAGGGCATTACAAAAGGGAGAAATCTCTGACCATAGATCTGCCGTGCCTGAAGGGTTAGACAAGAAAGCGTTTTTCTTTTATAGGGAGGAGTAACCAAGGCTACAAAAAAGTGGGTATGGGGAAGTGAGACTAAAGGGTGGCCTTATGGTGTAGGATGTTTTACAGTAGAGTCTGCCTATACGCAAAAGGGGCTGTTTGCTGTCTCCACCTGAGGGCAATTCAAAGTTCTTCCCTGGGAAGGAAAGGGACTTAAGAGAAGTTTGGGTAACAAGCATTTTGTTCTGATTGATTAGCAGGGCAGTGGGCCAGCTAATGCTTTATGAGGCAAAGAATGGGAATCGGGGGGGGGGGGGTGTCTGTGTCTGACCTTGTCATAGGTAAGTAAACAAGAGGGACATCCAATTTGGGGGGGACATCCAAAGGACATCCAAACCCTTTAAGGTTTAAAATATTGCCAAACACTTTTGAAAGGTGCTATAACTCAAATGTAAAGGAGAAATTAAAATTAATTTATAATAAAAATCACAGGTATTTAAAAATGTAAACACTCAGATGCCACACTGATGAGGGATGTTGAGGGTCGGGAGTACATATGTGTGGGTGGGGGAGGCTATGTACGAACTCTGCATTTTCTGTTCAATTCTGCTGTAAACCTGAAACTATTCTAAAAAAATAAAGTCTATTAAAAATAAATTTAAAAAGATATATTAGTAAATGCATTAATCATTTATACATAGCTTAATGTAGAATTGTATGGATAAAAGGATTTTCAAGAGTAATTCTGAAAATTACTCAAGAAAATTTTGCACTGACTTCCAACTCTAAGTGTCGTAGGTAATATATGATTCCTCTGTAAACAGAAGGTGGAGTCTATAACAGACTGCTTAACAATCAAGAGGCATTTGGCACTGATTGTGTGTCCCACACTGTGCTAAGCCCTTTACATTCATTAATTTATTTAAATTCCACAAGTCTTTGATCAAAGGACTAGTTTACATACACTTGATTAGTTCTCTTCCCTTCAAAAAATTTTACAGCATATTTACTGATTGCCTAACATAGGATGTACAGAGTACAAGTGTTACCCCAAAAGGGAAAGGGAAAAGACCTCAATTCCTGTCATACCCGAAGGATAAGAATTCAGATGGGAGACAAACACTTGTGTAGCAAAAAATTTTAAAGGATTTATTAGCAAAGGGAAAGTACACCTCCAAGAATGGAAGAGGGGACTTGTCCAAAGGCAGATAGCAATGTTCTCTGTTTGCCACTTCTCTTTTACCCCTTCTCTTATGAGTGAGGCTTAGAAGTGGTTTCTTGATTGACAGCTCTTGCCTCTGGAGTGCTTAGTCATGCCTGTCCCCTTTTGCACGTGTCTTTACTGGTGATGCACACAGAAAAACACATGGAGGGGGTGTGGTGCCTAAACCACAATGCTAATCATATTACAATGAGCACTGGTTCATGTCTGGTTAGGTCCTTGTCACTACCACACAATTGTGGCCATTGGGTTTTAACTAGTTTCTTGCTGTCACTCATTTAGAGGAAGTAAAGCCTGTTTATGCTGAAGGTGGACATACTGCTATCTTCTGGACCATCTTCCCTCTCCTCTACCTTATCTGCTCTGTGACCCTAGTTATCTAACTACCTAACACAAGGAAAAAAATACCAATAGACTCTCCTTCAGAGAGTGTACTCTGCAGGAAAAGGAGAGAAGACAATAGAAAGTCAATGTCACAGGAGAGACAACAGAGATAAAATCTTACACTTCACTTCAGAATCCATACAAAGGACAATGGGCTGCTAGTTAGGGAGGTCACAGATGTGGCCTTGGGCATGCTGTATGTTGTGTTAGGTAACAAGGAACAGATGGAGGCCAGGTGGATCAAATACACTAGTTTTGGAATCTGAAGGCCCAGCTCCCAGTGCAAAGAACTCAAACTTCCCTTAAATGTCATTCTTTGTTTTATCTGTAAAATGAGTATAAAAGAAAGGCTGAATCTGGATCCAGGACCGCTGTTCAGCCAGTATGAGCTGATTGATTACACTGGTTGCTTTCAACATCATTTGTTCTAATATTTTAGGTGTTCATTGTGATCAGACGGTGCCCACAACTATTCTGAACAGTCAACTCTTCTGAATATTGCCTCCACTTACACCATAGGGGTTTTGTGAATATACAGTTTATGTTAAGGTATTTTATAAAATATTATATAAATGATAATAGCTATGTTTGCTAAGCATTTTGTCATTTTAATTTAAAATAATTCAAACATTTTTTTTCATGAAGTCAAAACCCTTGCCTTTTTTATCTTTCATTCCCCAATGCCCTTCTGTCTAAATTGAGAGATTCTCTACTTTGTGACCTCATTTACCTTGGTCTCCCCTGATTATATAAGGGCAGGTACATAAGTAAGGATGGGGACCTGAGACTATATATGGCCTGGGAAATGATTTGTGTAAATCAGGTGTCTCTTCTTGGCAATTTGAACTAAGAATATTAGATGGAATTTGACAGTTGGTAGAGAAACAAACAAAAGGAAAATGAATTAAAAAATAAACTAAACCCAGCCCAGATTTCTGTTATGTAGCTAAGTCACACTTAAAGGCAGGGCACTGGAAAGTCCACAAATATTGCTAAGACCCTTAGGGGTTCCAGCTAAGACCCTTAGGGCTTCCTCAGTTTGGTTTGAGTAAGTCCCAGCCTTGTCAGCATGTAGTTCTTAAATTTGTGTAGACTGCTACTTCTTATCTCTAACAACACACTTTCTTAATTTGATCTGTTTGTGATGAATCTTTTATCCTTCCAGCAAAATTATCCTAATTAAAATAAATGACTTACCCAAGTTTGTATTCCCAGTGTCTAGCAAAGTGCCTTGCACACAATAGGCAATCAATAAATATTTAAACAGAAAATACCTATACTTAAAAAAAAAATTCTAGGAGTTTTTGTTTGAATTGTCAATACTACCATTTGTTATGTGTGTGTTTGTATGTGTGTGTGTGTCTGAAAAATAGATGTATGAAGTGGAGAAGAATCTTAAAAACAATTAAAGTGAAAATTTTCTCCTTTCAAACTGGCTTTAAGTGACATAATTTTCCCTAAAGACATATGAATTGACCTAAAAACTTCTCCTTTTCTTACTCTTAAAATACACACCATAAATTGCTCTGAGACAGCATTTGTATTCCTGTTTGAGTTGATAAAACCTTTGTAGTTCACTGCCATCTTCATTATGCATGAAATGTGACTGCATGGAATATATGGTGACTCTCGGAGCAATAATGTATTACCTTGAGGCTCACATAGATCAAGATCTGATGGCTAGATTGAGAGATAGGATAAAATGCAGGTTGAGCAAACTTATTTTCAGTGGAGGTTTTTTGACTTGACAGAAGAAAGGTTTTATGACTATTTGGGCTATTTTATAGTGAGTCTCATGCATCCGTCAAGAAGGCTGATGCCCATCCTACTCCACTACTGGCTCTAATAATGTGTGTTCATCTCTTTCCACTTCTCATGATAATATTTTAAAATTCCACCTTTATCATAGTGCACCTAAGCATATTTTATCACCACCACGCTTCCCACAACGTCTTGTCCCTAACTTATCTCTAATATATAGTTGTTCATTAAGTGATTCATATTTTTGGCCTGGTAATAGCCCAAGGAATATAAATCTTGGATGAAATAATTTAAGGAGAAAGTCACAAAACTAATTATGCACTAAAAATCAGAACTATGCTCATATGGATTTACTATTTATTCTGACTGAGTCTAGCTTTTTACCAATGTCAATTCTCTCCTTTTGTTTTTAATAGAACTCCTAAGTCTTAGGGGGGCATAAGTCTACCCAGTTGCATTTGAAACTGGCTATGAGTGGAGGTTATGTGAACCACTTTTATGTTGTCCCTCCTGAAAAGAGATTTTTGCCCTTTTTTCCCTCTCCTGGAGATACAGACATGATAACAGAAGCTGGAGCAGCTTTCCCAGATCTGGAAATTGGAAGTTGTGTGTTGAGAATGGCAGTGTTGCTGTACTAGCCACATCCTTCTGAAACATAACTATAAAAGAGAGGGAAGGTACTTGAAGCTTCTATAATTTTTGGACTCTTTGTTATAGCGGCTAAGAATATACTGTAATATTATACTCGTATGTTAAAATTCCACTTCCATGTTTTGTCTCCATTCATTTCCTCATGTTCTTTCCCCTTGAAGAGGTTATTCGGGGTTGTCCAGCTGAGAAAGCCTTAACGAGTCTTTTCCTCTATCATTGTCTCCCATCATCACATCTGGGCTGTCTTCTATTCTCCTTAAATACTAGGGTTGCCCCATTGTCTGCAGTGATTTATAGGCATTTTAAAAGAAGCCCATAACCCTGACTAATGTGCATATTTCTAGAAGTCAGGAATGTAACTGATATTTATATCTTCATCCTCAGCCCTTAGTGCATTGCTTGGCACACACTAGGAGTCCAGAAATGTGGCTTGGATGAATGAACCCAGAAAACCTCCCCAAATAGGGAACCAGAAGCAGAGAAGAGCAGGGTGGGGACCCCAAGGTGGGGAGGGAGGGCGCTACCTCACTGCAGGGCTTCCCTGCCAACTGCAGAAGGGCGGACACCAGGAATCAATGCCTGATTGTTATGCATGTGTGACTCAGGTTGGGTTTTTTTCCCCTTAATTTTAATTTTTTAGTGCCAGCTGGCAGAGCCCACTCCTCCCCTGCCAGCTGCCTGCCTGAGATGCTGGCCAGCTGCCAGCAGCTGTGTCTGTGGAAAGAGGGCTCCCCAGACACCCAAGGCAGATCACTGAATATATCACTTCTTTACGTTTTCTTGATAGCTTGTGGTTTTTAGCATCTAATCATTAAGCAAGTTATCCTTTGAACAGTCAACTTTCTTCAAGAATTCAAGTGGTTGTGGTTCTCTAAAGAAATTGTTCCTTTTAACCTTGTTTTCATGAACTCATTTACATATTCTAGTCATACTTTAGATCTCTATTTGTGATTCTCAAAGGAACAAAATTATTCCAAGACCTAAATATCAACAGAAATAGGTACTTTGGTTTAAGTGAGTGTCTATTTCTCTTATTTCTATTTGCTTTTCTTGGCCACTAAGATAATTCAAGAAGTTCTTTCCTTTTTTTTTTTTTTAACCCCCTTAATTTTTGGTCTCAGGTTTGTATTCATGATTTTATCTGTAGTGACCATAAGTTGTCACCTAATGGAATCAGTTCAGTGACCTGTACAAACTAAATTAGCAATCTCTATCTAGTTTCTACTGGATATGTGTCTAAATCACAGTTGGCTACCTTGTTAGCTGCCTCAGTTAAAAGCTCAGTGAGAGAACGAACCAACCTAGCCTTTCATCCCTAGGGGATGTCCCTTAGCCTGTTGGAGGCTCATTAACAGAGCTTTTGCTCTGAGATAGACCGTAGTGTACTTGTTCTAACAGGTTTTCTTACTTTGAGACATGATAAACATCTCTTACAAACCCAATTGACATTTAATTTTTAAATCATCTTCTGTATTTGTTTGTAATTTACTCAGGAAGTATGCATAGTTCCCATCTGTTGAAATATTGATTCTTATTTATGATTTAGTAAATTCAGGAATGGTTGGTTTGCATATTAAACTCCACAAGTGACTCACAATATATTACATTTATATTGCCCTTTAGAGTTTTACAAAGTCCTTCCATGAATGCTAGCTGTGAGCATTCTAGAGAAAATAATCATGTTTAATTCATCTTTATATCCTTATCATCTAACCCAATGCTAGCACATGGAAGTTCCATAATACAGGGTTTTTAATGAACTCATTTGAGTCTCTTAACAAGTAAAAGAAGATGATGAATGTGGTAGTTTAAAAACATGTCCATGAATTATTTGATACTCCTTCTATTAGTTTTCTATTGTTTCTACACAACCAATTACCAAGAAGTTAATGCCTTGAAACTGTCGCCCCAAAAGGGGAAGGGAAAAGACCTCAGTGCTTTTGAAAGAGAAAAATTCAGATGGGAGACGGAGCATTGTGTAGTGAAAGATTTTAAAGGTTTTATTAGCAAAGGGGAAGTACACCTCTAAGAACGGGAGGTGGGCTGATCCAAGTGTGAATAGTTATGGTCTTTGTCCCTTCTCTTATACCCTAGCTTAGAGGTGGTCGCTTGATTGATTGACAGCTCTTGCCCCTGGAGTGCTTAGTCACGTTCATCCCCTTTTGTGCATGTCCTTACAGAAAAACTCATGGTCAGTGGGGCTAAACCACAATGCTAATTATATCACAATGAGCACTGGGTCATGTCCAGTTAAGTCCTTGTCCCTACCATGCAGTTGTGGCTGTTGGGTTCTAAGCAGTTTCTGTTTCTTGCTGGCACTCATTTATAGGAAGTAAAGCTGCTTATACTGCAGGTGGATATACTGCCATCTTCCAGACCATCTTCCTTCTCCTCCACCTTATCTGCCCAGTGCCTCTACTTATCTAACTACCTAACAAAACAACTCAAATTTATCATCTTACAGTTCTGGAAGTCACAAGTCCAGAATGGATTGAAAATCAAGGCAGGGCTCCAGCTCTCTGGAGGCTCTTGGTAAGAATCTGCTTCCTTGCCTCTTCTGGCTTTTAGAGGCTGCCTTGCCTTGGCTTGTGGTCCTGCCTAATTTTGACCTCTGTTTTCTGTCAGCATATCTCCTTCTGGTTCTTATTCTTCTGCTCCTTCTTGTAGGGGCCTTTGTGATTTCATTCAATCCCACCTGGATAATCCAGGATAACCTTTCCTTCTCAGGATCTTTAATCACACATACAACGTCTTATTTGCCATGTAAGGTTACATATATACAGGCCTCTGAGTTAGAAAATGTGCATTTTTGTGGGGAAGAAGCGTAACATTTAACCCACTACACTCCTCAAGATGAAGAGCTGAATTCCACTTCCCTTGAGTGTGAAATGGCCTTAGTAACTTGTCTATAGAACAGAATGCAATGGAAGCAACACTGCATGACTTTCCAGGTCATATGAGTCAATACAGCTACACAGTCTCTTCCTGGCTTTATCTCTTTCATCTTCCTCTCTTGGGAGATGGGCTTTGGAACCCTAAGGTATTTTACATATGTTTATATAAATATAAAAGGTCTGCTTACATTGAGGTGGCTATGTTAGACAGATGACCTGGTATTTTGCAAGATGTTTATGAGTTCTGGAGGTCCCCTTTACATCATTGTGCCTATAGTGAGCAATATTTTATTGTGCACTTAAAATGTGTTAAGAGGGCAGATTTCATGTTAAGTGTTTTCACACACACACACATACATGCACAGACACAAATACATTTGGAGACAAAATTTGGAGGAAAACACAAGCACAAAAGTTAAACATTTTGGAAGCCACAGCAAGTTTGAGGAAGGTTTTTAACTTTTATAATTACATGAGATGGCGCCTCTAGCCATTTTCTCTGGATACTGAACAATATATTAATTCAAGAATTCTGGAAGAATTTGGTTGTAAATCCCAATTTTTATTCCAGTGTATATGCTGCTACAAAATAATACCTTAAAATAAAAAAGTTAAAAAAAACTGAGTTCAATGTTTTCCCCCATAATTACTTCCTCCAATATTCCCTGTATTAATAGGACTTGTACACATTTGGAGGCCATCTTTCATTTTACCTTCTCATTTCTTACATGTTAGCTGGTCATCAGATTTTAAAGCTTCTGCTTAATAGCTCTCAAATCTTTCTCCAACTCATCGGCCTTCCCCATCCTTCTATCCAAAGCTTTAATCCTCACCTGGGCTACATGTGCAGCCACCAGGTGTACATGCCACCTCTTGCTTTGTTCCTATCTGAATCATTCTCTATCTTCATTTAAGGGTTATCCTTCTCCAGAGAAAATTGATTATGCCATTTTAGGTACTGATTCAGTTTCCTGAGTTCTTACCGTGTGCTAACTTCAGTGACTTGCCTTTTACCTATTGTGTTAGTCTGCTTGGGCTACCATAACAAAATACCATCAACTGGGTGGCTTAAACAATAAAAACTTATTTTCTCACATTTCTTGAGTTAGAAGTCCAATATCAAGGTTTCAGCCAACTCAGTTTCTGGTAAGTGCTCTTTTCCTGGCTTGCAGACAGCTGCCTTCTCTCTCTGGCCTCACATAATCTTTCCTTGGTGTACATTTGGAAAGAGAGGAAAAGAGAGCTCTATGGTGTCTCTTCTTATAAGGATACTCCTATCAGATCAGGACCCCACCCTTAAGACTTCATTTAAAACTAGTTGCTTAAAATTCCCATCTCCAAATTCAGCTGCACTGGAGGTTAAAAGCTTCAAAAATGTTTTGTGGGAACACCAAATTCTGTCCATTATACCTACATAAATCAATTTAAGTTTTTATCATTACCAAACTATGAGGTAGATTTTACTATTGCCATTTTATAGGAAAGTATGCTGATACAAAAAGGAAGGAACTTTCTTAATTAATACTAGAATGCAGAATTTCCTTATTACAGGATACATGATTGCAACCCTGAGCAATAATACCCAAACATAAAGCACCCTACCTTTTGCTGGGTTCTTGCAGATTTCACAAATAGGGCCCTTTATAATTTCTCCCACTAACTATTTGCCTCTCCCTGTTTGCCACTCTAATTGTCAGCTTATAGACCATAATATGGAAGCTGTTGTGCCTTTGTACATGATTCTGTGTCTAGCCAATGTCCTACTCATTTTCTAAAGCGTATTATATATGTCACCTCTTGCAAGAAACCAACACTTGCCCCTCCCAACTACATACCTTCTCAGGAGTAATTCTTTTCCTAAGACCACCCATAGCAACCCTGGACCAGCTCTTACCTCACTGGCATGTCATTGTTTTCTCTGCTGACTCCCAGTTGTTTATGAACTCCTCGATCTCAGCAACTGGGTCTTAACACTCTCTAGCAGGCAGCACAGCATCTGACAGTTAAATTTCCAAAAACGTTAAACGAACCACTTGAGAGTGTGTACAGTATGTACAGGTCATTTCTTCCTAGCGGTAGAAGCTGTCGTTTAGTCTTCTGGTCTGTTCCTAATTACCCTGATGACTAGGAAGTTCCCTGTTCCAAAATTTTTTCTTACATAAAAGTTGTAATATTTGTATACGATTTAGAAATGTTTTTTGCATTTTAAGTAACAGTGCTCATTCTTTTGGAACAAACTGTACTGAAACCTCAAGACGAGAATGTAGAACTTACAGAAAACGTTGTTCCACTATTAAACTTTGGAATGTAATTTTTAAAGTGCAAACAGAATCCAGGAGTTATATTTTGTTTCTAAATTGGCATTTAGTTGGAGCATAGTATTGAAAATTGTCTTTCAATTTTCTGTTAGCTTGTCAGCTGGTATATTGTTCGATGGCTTCAAGATGTAATATCTGCTACCCCAGTAGCCTAAGTACCTTAAAAATGATCTGTGACTAGTGGAATCAAATTTTGTATAGAACAGGTGTCTTATTATATAATGATGATCATAAAATACTGTTCCTTTATATCAAGAATATAATAAAAATTCATTTTGATTTTTTCATTCATAAAGGAATAAAGAGTTTAACACAAAAGGCTTTAGGCTTGTAGTGTATTAACAGAAAACATTATGTTCATTTTGTTTGTCTGAATAGTAATTACACACTTATGAATTCAACCATCAACCCAGGAAGACGCATTCAGTAGCAATACCTGGAATCATGTATTTTTCATTTTTCACTACTTAAAAAATGCCAGTCATAATAACAGGTTGGAAGATAAAGAAATTTCTCAGCTGTTAAATTTCGCTCTTGTTTATAAGACAGAAGGTACTTCAAAGTTTCTTAACCTGGAGCTCATCATTTTAATTTAAAAGACCAAATGTCAAGTTGTCTTTACAATGATATTTAACAAAGCAATTTTTAAAAGTTTTGCACTTACACAGTCTATTTTTGTTGCAGTGTTCTGGCATGGAGTTTAAAGTGAAAGTCTCCTTTTCCCTCGTTGTTACGTTTTACTGCTAAATTCTTTAGGGATACGCTAAATACAGTTATCATTTTTCCCCTAATCTTAGTGTAATACACTTGGGTTAGTGTTTCTGTGAGGCACAGGACAAAGCAGATTTGTGTCAAAGCAAAGAGAGAGAGAGAGAAATAGCACTAATAAGGATAGATCTAGTTTTATGCAGCGTTCGTAAAAGTGCTTCTGAGAAATATTTATAGCATCAGCAGTTATTTGCTTTCTTTCATTTTTTCAAAGGGTGAGAAATGTTTTTGGTTTTGTTTTTCCTAAATTTTAACATCATTGTCATCATGCCCTTGGTATGTATTAGTTGGGAGTGAATTACTCTCCTAGGGCTGCCAGGGCAAAATACCAGCCTGGGGGCTTGAGCAACAGAAATTCATTTTTTCGCAATTCTGGAGGCTGGAAGTCCAAGGCCAGAGTGCTGGAAGTTTGGTTTCTCCTGAGGCCTCTCCTTGGCTTGTGGAAGGTCACCTTCTGGCAGTGTCCCCACAGGCCTGTACTCTGTGTATGCGCATCGCTGCTGAGTCTGTTTGTTCTAACCCCCTCTTCCTATGAGGGCACCAGCCAGGCTGGATTAAGGCCCACTCTAATGACCTCATTCTAACAGAATCACGTCTTTCACGGCCCTATCTCAAATATACTCACTTTCTTAGTTATTTCGTGTTAGGGCTTCAGTATATGAATTTTGGGAGGACATATTTCAGTCCATAACGGTGTTAGCAGATTAACATAAGCCCTGTGCTCTCTTTCTCTTTTACATTTTGTGATTTTTTTTCATAAGAAAGAAGATTTAGGAGGCCTTTCAATATCTACACTGAAAGAGTGATTGTGGTTCTCTTGTCCAAAGAGCACGGAGGTCTGACTTGCTGAGAATAACACATCTTGTTTAGACAACACTTTGTTGCCATGTATCCTAACTTTATGGAATTGTACATATTTATTGTAATTCCTGTATAATTACTTTTCTTTTTTAAATAGATAGGGGAATTTATTTTCTTTTAAACTTTTTTTTTTTTTGCAGTTGTTGTTGAGAGAAGGTAATTAGGTTTATCTATTTGTTTGTTTATTTATTTTTATTTATTTATTTTTAATGGAGGTATTGGGGATTGAACCCATGCTAGCCATGTACTCTACCACTGAGCTATACCCTCTCTCCTTGTATAACTGTTTATATGTTACAAATTGCATTTATTAAGACTGTCAGAGGAAATTAACCTTTCATTCTGGTCTAGCATAATGGGAAAAAAAGAGAAAGAATTCAATGTGGTTATTACATTGAATGACAACTCCAAGGAGCGTATGCATCTTGAGGAGAAGAGCAGTAGAACCAGAATGAAACACTTTCTTCAATGTAAATCTAAATGCTATCAACTTTTTAAAAACTAATTTCCCGGAAAAGTGAGGAAAAACCATAAGAGGGTGAGGTTTCTTTTTAACGAATTAGAAACTGTAATAGACCATTGCTTTTTAAAAAAAAAAGTTATAATGCTCTCACTATGTAGCACATTTAAAATTAGGTTATTATAAAGTATATAATTATCTGTTTACTTAGTAATTGAATTAAATATCTTCCATCAAACATGACAATAGTTGATTCATTCTGAGAGTATATCCATGTGGAACTATATAGAACTTACATTTGTGGCACTGGCTCAGTGTGAAACAGAATATTATAAAGTGGCATCACAGAGAGCCTGGAAAATACAAATGCAGCTCAGTGCTCGGCCCGCCTGCCATGGCTAGACAAAGGCCTCCTGTTGTTCATTATTTCTCATCCCTGTTAAGGGATTTTCAGATCATGGTTTTAGACATCACTTGGTCAATGTTATACACCTTTTTCCTCTACCAAGAATTCTAGGTATTTGCATTTGTGGTACCTTAATAAACAATTCTTCCTCTTAAAAATACATGTGATTCTCACTATTGTCCTTGATTGAGCCACTGAATAGATACGACTTGACGGGCCTGTGGGACACAGAGAAACTAAAGGGAAACTTCTTGCCTTCACACTACTGAGACCTACTCGTGGAGACAAGAAAGGAAGCTAACTCTGCAAGGCAATGTAATAACTGAAAAATTAGAGGTAAACCCATTGTACTTAGAGGCAAAGACTATAAATAAATAGGCTCAGGAGTTGGGTTGATGGGGGTGTCACAGAAGGTTCACAGAAGATGACAACATCAGAAGTGAATTCTGAAAGGGATAGGAGTGGGTGTAAAATGAGAAATTCTAGGTGGAAAACTTTGGAAGTTTCTGATGGATATCTATTAAAGCATGTTCCAGGCTTGAAGAGGGAGTTAAAATAGTTTGGTACTAACCGGGAGGGACAACAATTTGAGGACTGAGATGACAGAAGGGAGCAGGACACCTTTCATAAAAGCCTTATAACTCCCCAAATTTCATGCCTGTTTAAATTTTATCTTTTAAGCAAAGGGAGCTTTGGTGAGGTGGATGCTGGGGATAACCTTTTTAGAGGATATTCAACACAAATTACCACAAACCTAGCAGCTTCAAACAACACACATTTATCATCTCACAGTTTCCATGGGTCAGGAGTCCAGCCAGGGCTTATTTAGGTCTCCTGCTTAGGGCCCCACAAGGCTTCAAGGAAGGTGCCAGCTGGACTGTGTTTCATCTGGATCCCTAACCGGGGAAAAATCCATTTTCAGGTTCATTTAGGTGGTTGACAGAACTCATTTTCTTGTGAGTGCATGACTGAGGGTCTCAGCTTCCTACTGGCTGTCAGCAGGAGGCTGCCTTCAGGTCTTAGAGGATGACACCCTTATATCTCTGCTTTCTGCTTCTGTACAGGCAGCTCACAATCACCACATAGATGCTTATTTCTTCAAGGCCAGAAGGAGAATTTGTCTGTTTCCTTTCTGCTAAAATAGTCTCTCTCTCTCTTTTTTTTAAATGGAGGCACTGGGGATTGAACCCAGGACCTCGTGCATGCTAAGCATGCACTGTACTACTGAGCTATAACCCACCCTCCCTAAAATACAGTCTTGTATATAGATGTGTGTGCGTGTGTGTGTGTGTGTGTGTGTGTATATATACACACTATAGTCATGGGAGAAATATCCCATTACTTTGCCATATTCTATTGGTTAGAAATGTCATAGGCTTC
The DNA here is from genome assembly GCF_036321535.1 of Camelus dromedarius. Classification (NCBI taxonomy): domain Eukaryota; kingdom Metazoa; phylum Chordata; class Mammalia; order Artiodactyla; family Camelidae; genus Camelus; species Camelus dromedarius. The sequence goes on from NC_087448.1 coordinate 34,328,773, forward strand.
TCCTATACTCAAGAGGAGCACACAACACAAGTTTTGCAGTAATGAAAATAAACAATATAGACTAGATCAGAATTATTCTTACGGCCCACACCAGCAGCAGTAGCTTTTTTTATGAACTTGTTAGAAAGTCATATTCTCAAGCCCCATCCCAGACCTACTGTGTCAGAAATGCTGGGAGTAGAGCCCAGTGTTCTGTGTGTTAATAAGTTTCCAAGAGATTCAGATGTTAAATTTTGAGAACCACTGGCCTGGGTGGTAGGTTTTCTCACCCTCCTAGGGGTAAGATTTTATGTATCACCTGATGATACTAGGGCATGAGCTGGGGAATGTTTTTAAAGATCAGATTATCTCCTTCAGGATTAGCAGGAGTTGCCCTGGTGAACGAGAGCAAAGAAGAGAAACCAAAAAGCAAGGAGTCCAGACGTGAAGGTGGGCTCAAGCAGCTAAGTCATATACTACAGTATATGATTAAAGGGTGGGAATTTGAGGAAGTGGGTGGTGAAAGCAAGTCCTGAACTAAAGCACAGAAATATACAGTGAATTCTTACCTGTTTCCTATATTTAAAGACCTGGCTTGAACATTACTGATATAAAGGGGGAGTAGACAATGGATGTTGGTGTATTATTCAGAATCTATTGCATGAAATAAACAAGGGCTGAGATATATCCCCATTCAAGGGGCAGATAGAGAGAGAAATTAATAAATTTAGTATTAAAAATGCAGGCCAGAAAACTAGAGAGACATTTCTTGGAAGTTTAGGAAAGAGAGATTTAAAAAACAGAGGCAGTGTTCAAGAGTACCATGTACTACAGGACAGTCAGAACACTCTTAGTTATGAATGATACAAACCTAATTCAAACTATTTGAAACAACAAATATCTACAAGAATGATTTTTTTTTTTCATATTCATGGGATGGTCCAGGCTGATCCAACTGGATCAGTCATGGTTATATCCAAGATTTTAAGATACGTTACTAGAAGTTATTTTTTCTCTCTCTCTATTTTCTCTGCTTCTTTCTCTCTCTTCCCCTCTCTTTCAATTGCTTTTTTTTTTTTCCAGGCAGTTGGGGGCTTATTTTTTATTCCAGAGTATAAGGGGGGAAGGTGACTTTCTCTTTCCCAGAGTCCATATAAATTCTGAAAAAGGACTCTGATTGGCTCTGCTTAGGTCATGTCAGTTCTTCAGGAGGATAAAACATGTCAACTGGGTAGCTTTCATTATGGGTCCACTCTTGGGAAAAAAAAAGTTGGAAAAATTAGTTGATTAACAGACCACCAGAAATATTGTTATTACCAGTGAGATAAGTTCTGAGAAATGCCCATTAGTTTAGACAGTCAAATGGCCATTGCTGCTAAAGCTACTTTGGTATCTGGGCAGCTTCAAGAGCAAGACTGCCATGATTTCATGGGTATAAAGGAAAGGAGGCAGTAGTGAACGCTCATGCCCTATCTGTGGGGCCACGGACCCCAGAAGAGCTTCTCACGGAGAAATTCATCAGCGGGCCCCCAGTTACAGTTGTCCAGCTTTCAGTTCAGTTTTTACCATGGTAAGAATAGTACTTACAGTTATTCCTATTTTCTCACCTGAAATAACCATCATTACACTGAAATAAGAGGTTCACTGTCCTAGTTCTGTTGTCTCCAGATGCATCCTTATCCAAGGGGCAGAAAATCTGCATGGGTCAGGGACCATGCCCCAATTTCTAGATTGTGTTCTTCACTCCAGATTCCTTGTCTAAGTGGCTCTAGGTCTATTTGCAGGACTTGCAAAGTTCTCTTCTCCATGTTGATCCTCCAGAGGAAGGACCATACCACCGCTGGACACAACTGTAGGACCAACAGGTGATGTTTTGATGTCTGGAGACAAATAAAGAACCTGGAAATGTGGACTCTGATAAACACATGGGTGTGAAGATCCCTACACTGTTAGAGCCAGAGCAGGAAGCACAAAAGGGCATGCTGTGAATCAAATCTCCTTGGTCTCCATATTGTAGCAAGAATCTCCATGAAGTCCTGGAAATTTGAACTTGGTCTTCCAGGTCATTATGAGTATATATCTTTCAAAGTAGGAAGAAGTTTGTATTTTATTTAATACTTATTAGCTTGATTTATAACTTGTAAATGTATATATTTATAAATATAAATATAATATAAACCTCCATTAGCATTCTGGCCTCTACTCCATTTTATTAAGGGCAGATTATATGATACAGGTAGAGGACAAGGGATGGTGATTCTAGTCAATCAGTTAGTAATAAATTACTTCTAAATAACACATGACACATGCTATGAAGGTCTGGTTCCTTGCTCTGGTGGTTTGTTTCCAATAAACGGCCACAATTATGTTGCTAGTTCCTTATCCAAGCTTGTAGGTAATTCCTTCCTACACAGATTCTGGTCTTAACTATGTGAATTGGTTTGGTCAATGGGATACTGTCAATTTAATGTAAGCAGACACTTAAGTGTTTTTGATTAAGGCTTGCCTTGTCTTGCTACGCTAAGATTTCTGTCATGGGAGAAAGTTTGGGTGAGCTTGTTGGATGGTAAGAGACACATGGCCAAGTCGGTCTAATACCAAGCTGACAAAAAGCCTACTATCAGATATACGAGTGAGGCTGTCTTAGGCCGTCTAACCCCAGCTGAACTGCTAGTTAGCTACACAGATCAGCTGAATTAGATGAGATCAGAATAGCCCAACTGACATAGAAAAATCTGAGAAATAAGTATTTGTTGTTTTAAAGTCACTAAGTATTGGGGTGGTTTGTTATATGGCAAAATTGACTGAAACAGGATTTTCACTCCTGAGTCATTCTTCATTTCCTTTTAATACATTGTAAACTCAGCATCATATACAAGACTCTTTAAAATCTCATCTATGTTTGCCTCTTTAGCTTTATCTCTTATACCTCTCCCCAGCTCTAGTCCTTGTGTCCCAGCATAATGCCATTTATATATACCTGCTTGCACACCTCCAAACACCCCAGGTCCTCTCACAAATTATTAACTTTGCTTTTACCTCTTATCCTGCCTGAATTTTTCTTCTGTTCCATGTGTTGATCCCCTTCAAGAAGTAATTATCTGCTCATTTTTCAAGGCCCGTTTTCTGTCTTTGAATTCTTTGTGATCCACTGGCATAGAATAGTGCATTCTCATCTTTCCCCTACTGCACTAAAACATTCAATTGTACCTGGTTATTTATATTTATTTCTCTCTTTCTATTACATTATAGGCGAGCCAACCTCTTGACAGCATGAACCTATTTTTCTCTGCATCCTCAACCTCTAACAGAACTGATGATAAATACAGATTTACAGAATGACAGATGAAGGAAGGAAGAGGAGAGGGAAAAGTGGACACAAAAAAGGAGAAATATGTACATATTTCTTTCTAGTTCAGTGCCAGGACTGAGATGGAAGGAATGCAATGACTCAAATCAGGGGAGATATTTTTGATTTGTTTAGTTTTCTTATTGTGGTTGTGGATTTTGGGGGGCTTTTAAAAGCTTCCTTGAGAGGCTGTCCTAGAGCATGTTTTTATTATGAGTGAAAAAAATCAAAACAGAGGCAGAGGGATTCGCTTTTTGATTAGGTGTCTTGAAGACTGTGCGATTGGATGTATTAGCCTTTTTAACAGTCCATCTAAAAGGACACTTCTTTTTCTCATATAGGATGTGAGGATATTGGGGGTGTGTGTGGGTGTGTGTGTGTGTGTGTGTGTGTGCGCGCGCGCGTGCGTGCGTGTACCCAAGCAAGTAGCGATATAGAAAATTGAGCGAGTTATCTCCTGTATTGTCTCTATTTACTCCATGAAGGTTTTTTTTTAATTGTTTTATTCTTGACAGGAGAAGGTAATTAGGTTTGTTTATTTATTTATATATTTATTTACTTATTTACTTATTTATTTATTTTTAGAGGAGGTGCTGGGGGATTGAACTCAGGACTTCCTTCATGCTAAGTATGCACTCTGCTTCTTGAGCTATACCCTCCCCACTCCATGAACTTTTAGGCAAAGAATAGAGCTGCTGCCAGAAATGAAAGGGAACGAGGGAACTGGAGGAATGGAGGAGTCCAGTAAAGTTCTGGAATAGCTAATGAGTTGAACTTGAGGGAGAGTAAATCAATGATATTTATGGAATAACTAGGCAACTTGAATTTTTCCAGTATCTTTTTTGGCAAAAGTTGTTGTTTTTTAAATTGGTATCTTTGCCAATTATACTTTCTCATCTTGTTATAGAACTTTTCTTACTTTTTTAGAGGATGGAATAGTGTCTGAGTTATATGTAATCCTTATTTGGGTAAAAATTATTTTACAGTTGTAAATCTTTTGACTTTGATATGATAACCAAACTTCCCATATTCATTTCACATTTAATACTTTCATCCATCTTGTGAGAGAATCAACAGTAAAGGAAATTTGTTCAGTTTGAGTTATTTAACATCTGTAAGGATTACATTCACAGAGTTGTGATAGAATTAATATCTTCTTTATTCCTTGGCATAGAAAAAGATGGATTAATTTGAAGTCTGACCCTTCTCCCTCCCCTTCAAGACAAACATCTTGTAGCTTCTCAAAAAAAAAAAAAAAGTCTGCTTGTTTCAGAAACAGCTTATAAATTTCTCAATAAAGCATGACTGTGTCAATATATAGCTCTAGAATAAATACTTTGCCCCCCCCAAAAAAAGTTTTAGGAAGAATCATGGTGAAATGAAAAACATCCAGATGTTGGGAGTTAGGAAAAAAGACTGGGTTTAAATCTCGGCTTTGCTTCTTATTAACTTTGTGACCAGGAACATGTTTCACACTCTCTCTTAGGGGCAATTTCTGGGTTTAATATAATAAGATTACTGTTAATATTAACTGAAATAAAACCTCTAAAGTGGCAAACAAAATGTGTGGCACATAATAGGTTCTTGATAAATGCTTTTCTCCCTCTCCTTTTATTACTCCCAATAGCAGTAAAATAAAAATTTACAAATATACAGTTATTTTATTTTGTGACTATGTATTTCTTTATGAAAAACCAGAGGTTTGCATGAGTTGTGTCACATGTTAGAGATGTTGAACCTTATATATTATATACAAATATGGTACATAATTTACATTAAAAGTGTTAAATGTCTTCAAAATTTCCTTAGAGTTATTTTCTTTTGCAGTGCCTCATTTATTTTTCTGTTCTATGTCTTAGTAAATCCATAAAAGGTATTAGAATCTAGTTGGGGAGGCAAGATATCCAGAAGTTATGCTAATATGTAAGCACTCTGCAAATATATTTTGTCCAAAAAGAAATTATAATAGGGAAGAACAAATCTGACTCCATATTAGATTTGTTCCTTTAGCTCTAACCCTGTGCTCTGTTTCCTGGCCCTAGTCATGCTGGTTGTGCAAAGAATGTTGCCTATAGCCTGAAATATACAGAATAGCCCCTTCTCAAGGCTCTGATATTTAAGGGTATGACATTTTTTCCATTCATAGAGAGAGAAAAAGTTGCAGAGCAGAGAATAATACTTGTCTTGTTGGAGGTTTACAGGAATATGGTGACCTGACCTACGTGGACAGCTGCAAGAACGAACAATTCTGATACCAAGAAGTTTGCAACAACCAACCACACGCCCTCCCTTTCTTAGTATAAAAGGAGCCTGAATTCTGACTTGGGTAAGATGATTCTCTAGAACATTAGTCTGCCATCTTTTTGACCCACTGTCTCTCCAAATAAGGTCCTTATTCCGTGCCCCAACACTTCATGTCTCCAGACTTATTGGCCTATCCTGTGGTGAACAGAACTTGAGTTTGGAGTTGGTAACAAAACTCATAGTGAAAACTGTGTGCAGAATATTTTTATGATAAAATCACTATATATAATACATGTATTTTAAGCTGGAAGATATTTAGGAATGGAGATCCTGGATATATTCAGGATACCAAAAGGAGAATGGGAGAGAGAGCAAGGGAGAGAAAGACAGAGAGAGAGAGAGCAAGCAAGTGCAAGCTGGACTTAATGACAAGCTTACCTGGAAGTCCTGAGGTCATTCTATCAACCACCGCAGCTTCCCTCCAGCCTCAGACAGCACACTGCTCTTCAGAGCTCCTCTTTTTCCTGAGGACATAGGCAAAGAAAAGATCATATCAGTATCTAGACGGACATCTTTAAGGACATAAAATCTGACCAGCTGTGGCAGGTATGTTTAGACTGTGTCAGCATAAAAGCCAGTGGGGGGCCTTGGGGATCTGTTGGAGCAGCTAACTCTTCCTTATACCTGCTCTTTGGTATCATAGAAGCAGCTGTTTTTAAATTCTGTATTTACTTTCTAGATTTTGATTGTGGACACCTGAGCCACTGCCAAGAGTTGCATGGACTCACATTCTAGAGCAAGAAATTGCTACCAAGTGCCTATTATGGGCCAGTGACAATAGGAAGGAAGGCAAAAGAGGTCCTGACTCTAGAATTTAGAATTTAGTGGGTGAGACAGACTAAAAACCAAATAAATATACCAGTAAGTTAAAAATAAGACTTGTGAAGGAAATCTGTGAGTTAATCACCAGATCAGTGAGCCTCTGGTTGAAATGCCAGCTGATGGCAGAAGTATAAGCAAAACCAGAGAAAATCAGCCAAGCCTGGGCTACATCAGCAAAGTTGCCCAGCCAATTTAAAAACCTAGATGCAATAATAAATTCTTATAATCTTAAAACACTGGATTTTAGTGTCATTTGTTACACAGCAATATATAGCTGATTCATATGTATGTACTTATGTGGAATCAGTTATATAATATATGCATACTCATTACACATTATACATGAAATATATTTACAATCTTTACATAGATATATATATTTATGTGCATACATATAAATATATTTATATAAATGGAGAAGAGAGAGAGAGTGTGTTGGTTTGGAAAACTCATTTTTTAAATCTCTCCTTCAAGAATGCAAAGAGAATTCCAAGTCTATCTTTAGGTTGTAAATTTGCTACTTTTAATCTCACTATGTAAGTAGTCTTAGCTGATACATTTCCTGTAAGTAGTAGCTGCCACTCAGTGGTGTCAACTGCAGCAAATAGAATAAGAGTAGGAGAAATGTTTGAACCTCTCTGAAGGCTATCAGTGAAGAATCAGGCTTAAAACTCTAGTGGGTAATCTATTCTTGGTCTTGAAAATGTAATCCCCAAATGTTGAACAGCAGGGTCCATGGACTGACATAATTTTAGAACTTTTTATCTTCTGAGAAAGAGATAGCTGGGCCAAACTTATCAAGGAATTAGTCTAGTTATAAACATAAAAAATCCTCAATTTTTCTTTTTTTGTACTATTCCAGTCTAACTCAGATTGCTATTTTTAATATTCTTCTAATATATGAATGCAAAATGTCCCCATATAATTATAATTATAAGGTCATTTAATCATGGGTTTGTTGGTTCTATATGGAAGCTTAATTCCTAGTACTCTTCTTTTATTTCATTTCACATGAGTAAAACACAAAAAATAATATTCTAAAAACCTCTGATTTGGGTAAAGTTGGGATATTACCAGGGAAAACTTTCAATTAAAAATGTCTCATTAAATAGAATGCTTTAAAAGTATAAGACAGATGAAAATAATAAATAATTATAAGGCAAGCCATAACAACTAGAGAGGTAAACAGAAACTATGAAAATCTGAGGGCCCTTGATCACAAGACTCAATCAAGTAGTAAATTATATCCTAGTTTTGAGGCCTTGAAGAATAAAAGTCAAAACATAAAGTATCTGGTAGACCTTTCTGCTCATTAAAATGAGATCAGAGTAAGAATGAACCAGAAGTAAGCCAGCCCCCAACCCCCTCGTTATTTCACTCAGGAGACTACAAAGAAAAGTTGTTTGGCACTGGAGATAGAGGGGGGTGGGGAGGGAGGAAGAGAGAGAGGGAGAGAAATCTTCTCAGCCAGCCCTATTGTTGACAATGTGCAGCCCAAATTCTCATCACTAAAGTGGTCTAGGGAACTATCTCCAGCAAATTGTGTTTAAAAGTAATTCTGTCCTGGTCACCTGGCAACAGACAGAGCAAATACTAATCCATAATGGAAAAACCATATCTATTGTAGAACTCTAGAAATACCTGCAAAAAGATTTCCAAAGCAATAAATAGTGCAGTGGTGAAGATGTTTTCAACTTATCATTTGAAAAGTTTACAGAGAAGAACCCTGGGGAAAGAGAGATTCTAGATTTCTGTTAGATTGAGAAGTTAAAGGTAAGGACTAGAGAAAACATAAAGAATTTTGAAATTTTATAATAAAATTCCAAACGGCACAAAAGGATGCAGGAATTGGAGAGAGGTAGGAAATGGGGTCAGTAAAGGAATTTGAGTAGGTTATTTGTGATGATGATCTGGGAATCATGGGATTCTTATAGGAAATGACAAGACCCCAGGATATGAAATATTCTGTGACTGATGAATTTTGATGATCTGAAGGTAGAAATCAGCATCTATATTTGTGGAGATTTTTCAAGGCGCATGTGAATTCCTGGGGCTAGGGGCTCTAGACTGACTCCTGCAGAGTCAAGATCAGAGCAATTTTATGCCCAAAATTTCAGGACAACCTCTTATCCTCTAATGATAATGACTGAAGTGAGGGTAGAGGAGAATAGACTATGGAATGTCTTAATGCTCTGGGGCTTCTTCCTTTCTCTTGAAGTTGGACGCATGGCATGTCACCACAAAGTTCTCTAGAGACTCCCTAATATCTTCTGTTGCTCTTATAAAAAGATTTTTAAAGTTTATTTTCCACTGTTTTTGCTTATATGTAAAAGCTCAATGGATTTCTGTAAAGTTACTCTTGCAATATTTTGTAGATCTTTTTGGATTAAAAAAAAGTATGTGTGTGTGTGTGTGTGTGTGTGTGTGTGTGTGTGTATATATATATTTTTGAGTATTCCATTTTCATCCTGACCAGTTATCATAAATTCCATTTTTTTGTGTTATTTTCTACAGCCTAGCACCACCAGAAAAGTGCTGAAAATTAGTGATGATAATGGGACATCTTTGTTTTGTTCCAATTGAAAGAATGTGCCTATCATTTCATCACTATACGTAATTTTTAGTAGGTCTTTCTGTTTTTTGGCTTTTTTGTAGATACCTCTTAGCCAACTAAGGAAGTTCTACACTGTTAGGATTCAGCAAAACTTTTTACTGTGTTACGTGTTTTAATATTATCACAAATTCATAGATGCAAAAGACCTCAACAAAATACTAGCAAACTGACTCCAATAATACATTAAAAGGATTATAAACCATGATCAAGTGGAATTTATCCCAGGGATGCAAGGATTTTTCAGTGTCTGAAAATGAACCAATGTGATACACCACATTAACAAACTGAAGAAAAAAAACCATGATCATCTCAATAGACATAGAAAAAGCTTTTCATAAAATTCAACATCCATTTCTGATAAAAACTCTCCAGAAAGTGAGCATGGAGGGAACATACCTCAACATAGTAAAGGCTATATATGACAAACCCACAGCTATCATATTCAACAATGAAAAGCTAAAAGCATTCCCTCTAAGATGAGGTACAAGACAAGGATGCCCACTCTTGCCACTTTTTATTCAACACAGTTTTGGAAGTCCTATTCATAGCAATCAGAGAAGCAAAAGAAATAAAAAGAATACAAATTGGAAAGGAAGAAGTACAACTGTCACTATTCGTAGATGACACAATACCATACATAGAAAATCCTAAAGATGATACCAGAAAACTGCTAGAGCTCATCAAGGAATTCAGTAAATTTGTAGGATACAAAATTAATATACAGAAATCTGTTGCATTTCTATACATTAACAGCAAACTATCAAAAAGAGAAATTAAAGAAACAATCCCATTTACCATTGCATCAAAAAGAGTATGATACCTAGGAATAAACTTATGTAACGAGGCAAAAGATCTGTACACTGAAAATAATAAGTTGCTGATGAAAGAAAGTGAAGACAATACAAACAGGCGTAAAGATATACCATGTTCTTGGATTAGAAGACTCAATATTGTTAAAATAACCATTCTAATTATGGCAATATACAGATTCAATGCAATCTCTATCAAAATACAAATGACATTTTTTCACAAAACTAGAACAAATGATTTTAAAACTTGTATGGAAACACAAAAGACCCCGAATGTCCAAAACAATCTTGAGAAAGAAAAACGGAGCTGTAGGAATCAGGCTTCCTGGCTTCAGACTATACTACAAAGCTATGGTAATCAAACAGTATGGTACTGGCACAAAAAACACATAGATCAATGGAACAGGATAGACTGCCCAGAAATAAACCCATACATTTATTGCCAATTAATCTATGACAAAGGAGGTAAGCAAATACAATGGAGAAAAGACAGTCTTTTCAATAAGTTGTACTGGGAAAACTGGACAGCTACCTGTAAAAGATTGAAATTGGAACATTCTCTAACACCACATACAAAAATAAATTCAAAATGGATTAAAGACCTAAATGTAAGACCACATACTATAAAACTCCTAGAGGAAAACACAGGCAGAACACTCTTTGGCATAAATTGCAGCAATATTTTTTGGGTATGATTTCCTAGAGTAACGGAAATGAAAGCAAAAATAAACAAATGGGACCTAATTAAACTTAAAAGCTTTCACACAGCAATGGAAACCATAAACAAAATTAAAATACAACATATGGAACAAGATATAATATTTGGAAGCAATGTAACTGAGAAGGGATTAATTTCCAAATAGCTCATACAAGAACAAACAATCCAATAAAAAAAAAAAAATGGGCAAAAGACCTAAATAGAAAATCTCCAAAGAAGACATACAGATGGCCAAAAGGCACATGAAAAGATGCTTAATACTGAAAATTACTAGAAAAATGCAAATCAAAACTACCATAACGTATCACCTCACACTGGTCAGAACAGCCATCATCAAAAAGTCTACAAATAGTAAATGCTGGATGGGGTGTGGAGAAAAAGGAATCTTCCTACACTGTTGGTGGGAATGTAAATTGGTACAGCCACTATGGAGAACTGTATGAATGTTTCTTTAAAAAGCTAAAAAGAGTCACCATATTATCCAGCAATCCCATTCCTGGGCATGTATCCAGAAAAGAAGAAAATTCTAATTTGAAAGGATACATGCATCCCAATGTTCTTAGCAGCTTTATTTACAATAGCCAAGACATAGAATCTACCTAAATTCCCATCAACAGATGAGTGGATAAAGAAAATGTGGTGTATATATATATGGAACAGAATATTATTCAGCCATAAAAAAAGAATGATGCCGTTTATAGCAACATGGATAAAACTAGAGATTATCATACTAAGTGAATTAAATCAGACAGAGAAAGACAAATATGTGATATCATTTAGATGTGGAATCTAAAAAAAATGATACAAATGAACTTACTGACAAAACAGAAATAGACTCACAGACATAAACTTATGGCTACCAAAGAAGAAAGAGAGGACAGATAAATTAGGAGTTTGGGGTTAACAGACAAACACTACTACATATAAAATAAACAAAAAGGACCTACTATATGGCACAGGGAACTATAGTCAATATCTTGTAATAACCTATAATGGAAAATAATATAAGAAAGAATATATACATATGTATACATGTGTGTACATGTGTGTGTATAACTGAATCACTTTGCTGTACACCTGAAACTAATACAACATTGTAAATTAACTATACTTCAATTAAAATATATATATATATATTCTCACAAATTTAGGAAAATACATATTGTTCTGCAGACATAAGAATTGGATTTCAACTGTTTATTCTATCAACAATATGCCTAAATAAGCATACTTTTCCAAGCCAGCCAATCTGTGTCAACCCTTTTTTTCCTGAAAGTCAGCCAATCAAGGGAAAACTTACTCAGATAAACTCACTTCTGTAGAACCAATCAATCAACAATACTCTCACCTCTGAGGGACATACCAGAAGGGAGAGAAATTATTGACTCTTGGGCTATACTTGACCAATAAGGAATGAGAACAGAAGGAGATGTTCTTCCCCTTCACTTAGTATGATAATCTATAGTCCCCCTGGTGAAGAATTCTGAGACATATCCCCTTAGATCCAGTAGTATTTACCTAGAGTTGAGCACAATCTGATTAATCTATAGGTTGGCTGTACTTCTTTTTCAGTTTCATTCCACCTGTCCTATACTCCTGCTCCATGGCACCACATTCTCACATAAGTACCACATTCAAGGCTTTATGTCTGATTCTAAGGAAACCTAAGCTAAAGCATTTTACATGTCTATCTAATTTTTCTACTGTTTTGTGTTAATTGTGTTAAGTTACATTTTTTAAATCAAATTTGTCTCAGTTTTCAAATTTATTGGCATAAAATTGCTCATGATGCTTTCTTATAATGATATTTTACTTAGTCAGATGCACCATATATTTATATTCCTTTAAGAAAAAAACTTCACCAATTAAAATACAATACATTATTGATTGTAATATATCTGATTTCAGGGATGTTAAAATAGAAAATGCAAATTTTTAGATTTCAAATCCTAGCATTGATTTTGTGATTCGTATTATTTTAATCTACTTATCTATATATTTTTAAAGTCTTTTAAAAATAAGCTTTTGGTTTTATTGATACAAAATTTTTATATTTTTGTTTTCAATTATAGTTTTATGTTCATTAATTCCTTTCTTATACTTTCTTAAGATGGTTCTTCAGTTAATTTTCTAGTTTCTCATGCTGTACCCTAATCTTCATTCTCAGTCATCTTTCCCCTACTGTAAGCCTATGGAAAAAAAATTCTCTAAATACTACTTTAGCTGGACCTAATAAATTTTGGTATGTAATTTTGATTATAAATTTCTTCTAAAGTTTTATCTATTATGACTTAGTCTTTGATGTATAAGCTATTTATGTATTCATTTTAAAACTTCCATATGTATGGGACTTTTTAAAGTTAGTTTTCAACAAGGACTTATAACATTTTTATTGTGATTAGGAAACATGCTCTGAATGACACTCTTTTTTGTTATTTGCTGAGAGTTACTTTTGTGACATTTAATATATAGTCATTCTTTTTAAGTTCATGAATATTTCATGTAGGCTTGAAATCTCCCATGTAGGCATTCCCAAATCTCAGGACTCAGGGTTTTACCTCCTATTTTTTAAAATCTGTCCTTTTTTGAAATTCTATTAGATGTACATTGGACTGTTCATATTTTCTCTCTTTGAATATTTAGGTTTTTATTTTCTATAATTTCCCAGCTATGTCTTCTACTTTGCTAAGTATCTGTTCAGCCATATCTGTACTATTTGCTATTTGATCAATCCATCAAAAGTATTTTTTTCAGTATATATTTCATTGACAGAAGTTCAATTTTGTTGATATTTGATTTTGCCTATTCATTTTCAAATTTGTAATATATTTAAGCATTTATCCTTTGAAAGTCTGTATCTAATAATTTTATTACATAAGGATCTCATTATGTATGCAAATTCTTGGTCTTGAAAGACTGCACAAGTATTGTGCCATTTTGGGTTGTGAGTTCACATTAAGTGAGAATTTATCTGTGGAATCCTCTTTAATCTGAACTAAATGTTTCTCTAGAATACTTTTGCCATTCTCTCACTTTTGATGCCCTTTGAGGCCACTTTATTATATTAAGTTGTTAGCTTGGGTGTTTCTGGATCATGCAAGAGACGAAATATTCCAACTCACATGAGGTCACACCCATTTATTATTACTCGGGAATTTTTTTAAAATTTACACATTAATCCGAAAGACAGATGAGTTTCTTTGTTTTTGAGCTGTCAAAGATTGATTTTTTTCTAAGCTACCTTTTCAATGATAGTGAGGTCCTTTGAATATCTAATGAAGTGATGATATGATCCTTTAAATGTTCTGAGTTCCAGTCACCCACCATATAATGACCAAGCTTTACCTATTGTATGGCTGTTAAATCCAAAAATTTACTGAGACTGCAACACCCAATCCCAAACCATCACCCCTTCAGACAGCTGCAGTCTGTTTTTAACTTACCATTCTAGTTTTCAGTTTCTTATTTTTGACCTGTTAAGATTTCCATTCCTATACATTCACCTATAGTTTTTAAATAACCTCTTTTGCACATTTATGTGAAAAGGCATTCAGAGCATGTAGTTTATCTAAATATTGAAAAGTAAAATCCAAACATTCATTTCTTAAGTTGATTTCAAAGTTTAATGAAATAAAATCCTCAAATGCTTCACTTTCTTACCTGATGCGAAGGGAAAATATGTTAATCACATGTCCCTATATAGCAGAACTACACAACAGATTGCACACATAAATCTCCAAAAAACAAGCTACTATAAATCGTTGTACAACATGGAAATCTTCGATAGCTTTGTTGGTAGAAGAGAATATAATTGTAGGCCTCTCTATCCAACCAAAATTAGCAGTTGCTATTTTTCTACTCCAGAAAAATGCATCTAATAGCAGTTTACTGAAACTCCATCACTGCAAAATGCCACTGGTATAAGAAAAAAAAAAAACTCATATATTCAGAGAAATACTAGTGTAGCTTATTTCTCCAGCCTATCGACCTCTAAATTTGATGGATTTTAAGAATAACTATAGCAATGAATTATGAAGTTGTGAAGAAATGAATCATTACATAGGCTTTTGATTTGTTCCCTATCACTAATGATTGTAGCCACCATTTAAAAGTGTCACTTGGAAAGAAATTTTTAGACAAATATTATAAATGTGTAATATTATAATGTGTAAGAATCCTTGAGTAGAAAACAAATGCTAATGATTTAAAATTAAATATACAAATATAGACTTGGTGATTTAAGCAGGTTTACACATAGTTGCTTGTATAATTTTGTTCAAATGAGGCATCAAATCTTATTTTTAAAAGACATCCACAGTGAATACTTACCGGTTTAAGTGACAGTTACCGGTTTATTGTCTTTCAACTACAAATCCAGTCTTCCTTGTTTTGTCTTGTGTAATTGGTGCTGCTCCATCCTGAGGCAATTTTTCTTTGATCCCTGGTACAATGTTTATCATTAGATGACATTAAAAGAAGTCTGGAAGGAAAAACAGGAGAAGGTTTTCTTCTTGATTCTGGTGTTTCTTACTTCCAACTTCTGATGGTCATGGTTGGAGGGACACCTGTTGGGACTGCGCCTTCAGCAAGATTCACTAGTATCCCAAAGGGCAGGTTCCTTGCTAATGGTGTGTGGGAGACCAGCGGTGCACGGTTTCCAGCTGGTTTCACATCACTGCAGAGTAGGATTGCTGTATTTAGCAAAGAGACACGTGAGATGTCTAGATAAATTTGAATTTCAGATTAACATTTTTTGCAATATTTGGGATAAACTTACACTAACTTTTATTCATTATTTATCTGATATTTAAATTTCACACAGCATCCCCTATATTGTCTGACAATCCTATGTCCAGTGGAGGTTTTCTGCTTGCCAGCCTGGGACAGCTGGCAACCTGGTTGGCAGCTTCTGACCAGCAGCTCCGGTCTGCAGTACCTCTGGGAATTTTGTTATCCAGTGTGCCACAACCCTGGCTTTTCCAACAAAGTCTGAGGTTCACCCTGGCTTGGGGTGGAGGGCAGTTCTTCCGAGGTTCTTCCCTCCTTGCATATACTCTCCCCTGGCCTTAGATGTAGCTGGTCCTGTATTTTTTAAGAGTTGCTTTTGTTTAGTAGTTAACCACCTTTAATTAGTTAATAATTCTTTACATTGCATTTTCCATATGCCAATTATTGCAATGGATTCTATTTCCTAACTGGATCCTGACTAATGTAGAATTAGTAACTAGAAGTGGCCCTAGGAGATAAACCTTTAAAGATGAGATTCAGGGATTGGTTTCATCATACCCCTGGGCTTGTGCGCAGTGTTGATATCCCGACCCCTGGGATGCAGGATGCTAATAACTCAAGGCATGCAGTGGCATCACAATTAATCAAACTACCACCTGTAGTGGATTCTGATGAAGTGTCAACTGCAGCACGTGCCTTGGAAGCCTAAGTGGCTGTTGCACCTGAACCATTAAGTAAGTGATCATGGTACACAGAAGTGCTGTGCTGTGAGAGGCATGTGCTGACTGGAGAACTTACAGGAAATAAATGCCAAGCTCAAGCCCTTTAACCCCTGGTTCAAATCATGATTTGAAAATCGGAACGCTTTCATGAAAGCCCTCATAACACCTAATTTTTTTTTTTTTTTTACTTGTAGAGGTGATATTGCTCAAGAACCAAACAACAATTGTGCAGGCTGCTGAATCACATCACTTGAGTTCACCATGTCAGCATGTGACACAATTTCTCACGCGAATGTTGCAGTGACTGGGAAAGAACAGAACCAATCTTGGGATTGGACACACTTGTTTTGATTCAGGTGCCATGGAGAGTCAAACTCACAAGTCAGCTGAGCTTCCATTGCAACTAACTGGAAGTTTTTCCCTTTATGTCAAGGGTGACTGGACGTCCTTTGTTTGAAGACACTGTGATAACCTCACCTTTTGCAGGTGCCATGAAAGAGGATGCTCTTTCTCCGCAAACCAGCCCTTAATGCCACTATACCCACAATTTGAATCAAATATCAGAACTCTGCCAGTGGTATGAAGAATGCTCAGTGGTTCTCACCCTCCAGAGCATCTCCAGAATCTGAATGAGCTGTTTCCTTTCTAGTACTTCATAGAAGACACAATGATAGTCACCCTCCCAGCAAGTCTCACTGGCAATTTACCATTTTACTGGCATTTGAGTCTTCGTAGTGTGTTTTGCTGGAGGCCCCCAGATAGTGACTTGCATGTGAGGGTGTGCTGGGATCCCCCCATCTTCCCCTTCCAGGGAGTTTGGCCAGCACCCAGCCCGTGGCTTCCTTGTCCTTGTTCAGGAGAGCCAGGGTTGCACACTTTCTCCTGAGTGCCAGTAACAGCCCAGCAGGCACTTTCTTCCTCCCAGCTGAAAGGAATTGCTGTAAACAAGCTTTTAGTAATGTGGTGGTGAGGTGGGGAAAGGGAAGCATTGTAGTCCTAGAATGAGTGTCTTTTTTTTAAATTTTAATTTTAATGGAGGTACTGGGGATTGAATCCAGGACCTTGAGCATGCCCAGCAAGTGCTCTACCCCTGAGCTACACCACCCTCCTAGTCTCAGTCTTCTAGTCTCTGCCTCAGGATTGTGAATTTCACAAGAGTTTCTCAGTTTTTTTTTCCCCATTTAGGTGGGACAGGATGGCTGGAGTGGGCTGAAATTGGGTATTTCCCTTCCCCCAGATGAAGAAGGCTCTAATTAATACTCCCATAGGTTAGGCTCTGGTTAACTAGTTTCTCCTGAGGGAAGGCCTTGTTAGGAAGAACGGAGTCTCCAGAGTATTTAAAATGATTGCTGGTGGAAAGGTGGTGGGAAGGGATAAGTATAGGAGTTTGGGAGTTGCAAATGTTAGCCACTATCTATAAAAATAGTTAAAAAAAAAAAACAAATTTCTTCTGTATAGCACAGGGAACTACATTCAGTATCTTGTAATAACTTTTATTGAAAAGGAATATGAAAATGAATATGTGTATATATATGCATGACTGGGACATTATGCTATACACCAGAAATTGACACATTGTAAACTGACTGTACTTTAAAAAAAAAAATTTAAAAAAAAAATGATTCTTTCTGTCTTCCTCCTGCCAGAAGCAGGGGGAAATTTTTCTCTGATATTTACTATTGGGACCAAGTGGAGTTTCTGAAAGTAATCTCTCAATATTGTGCATCCTAAATTGAGTACCCCTGGAGTTTTTAGTTCAAGAGGAAGTTTCTGCTTGTGGTATCTGAGTGTGAGCTCTGGTAGCCATGAGTTCCTGTATCGCCTCCCTCCCAAGTCCTGGGCAGCAGGTGGCTCCTCCACACAGGATCGTTTATGGATCCAAGAAGACTTGTGGATTTGCCAGTCGGTTTAGCTCTTGCTTGTTGTCAGGCAGGAGTGGTGACTTCCAAGCTCCTTACCTATGGAACTGAAAGTTGGAAGTCCATAATCTGACTACAACAATATAGTACCATTTACGATCTCTATCATTTAAAATTCTAACTACTCTTAGAATCCCTTTTTACTAGTAATTATTTCTTACATTAACTCTACTTCTGATCATTGGTGGGTTTTCTTTGTCTTGATTGGACCCTCATCCATTTATAATTCTATTCTGCCCAGATGTAAACACATTTGATATTCAGGAAGCAGTCTGATGGCTCTGTATTCCACCAAAAATTTACAGTATGCGGTATCAGTTAAATAGTATACGGTGTACCAGCAATGCTCAAAGCTCTGTAACTACCGCAGTAGAAAAGTTGTAAATTCACAGTAACTGTTGTGGAGTTAAGCTTTTAGGAGCATGGAAATGAGTTCTGTAGACCTCATTCACTGTTTCTGCAGAAAGTTTATGCCTGGCATAGTTTTCAGCCACTCACTGGGTACATTTTTGACTCAATTTAATTAATTCTCTTTCCTCCTACATTAACTAAAATGGGCTTTTTACTGTTTGCAACCAAAACTCTGACACGTACAGCACCAAATATGAAGGGACATTACCTGAGTAGCTCTTTAATAGTTAGCTAAGAAACTGCTAGATCAATGATTTAAATCCATCATTGATTTAGCACACAATTAAAATCTTGACCAATTAATTTTTTTCTTTTTTACTATTACAGGAACTAGCTACATTTAAAAAAAAAAAAAAAGTACAATCTGGCTATAGAAGCTTTCTTAACATATGAAAAACCCTACATGGAGAGTTCAGTTTTAAGGTTTCAGCCATCTGACATAACTTGTAATGGGCAGGAGCCAGAAAGAGAGTTAGATAAGCTGATCTGTTTAGAAAGTTACACATTGGACAGCAGGGTGTTTGGGAATGTATATGTAGAGGGCTGCTAGATGGTGCAGGCAGGTGGTGAGGATGGTGATGGTGGAGAGAAACTAACACAAAAGTAGGTACCAACGTGAGGCAAGCAGAGGGGCCTGTAGTACAAATATTGGCCAGTGGAAAACTGATGCCGGAAGGCTTAAAGGATTTTAAGAACAAAGATGTTGAATATCAAATTGTAAGGATTTTTTTTTTTTCAAATATGTGATTTAATGACTACCAGTATTTATTTAAAAGTTATTTGTTTTTAACACACTTTATAACTTGACTTAACATATTTTAAATTAAATCTCCCAATTTATCTATTTAAAAATTTTGATGCAGTAATATCCCAGGTCACTCTGATACATGTAATTTTTAAAATATCTATTTTTCTCTCCTGCAGCACAGAATCCTGATTGGCTCTCTCTCACTCCCATTTTCTCCGACAAAGGCCATTTTGGTTGTCCACATGATCGTACTTAATAGGTGACTGTTTAGGTTCCAAATGTATTCTTCAGTGTGTTTCTCAAAGGTTTGTCTCACCATTTCCAGAATGCTGGAAATAAACATTTAGATATGGAAAAGCATTTTAATAAATACAGACATTTATTAACAATGTATTTATGTTCCAAAACTCTGACAAATTAACATGTTTATAGATTTGGCATTGAGAAAATTTGCAGTTGCCATGAAAATGACCTCATAAATCCAGAATAAAATTAACCTCACTGCCTCCACTGTATATTCCACAGCATAGTCTGAATTTGTTTCACAAACAAACAACTCTTAGATGATCAGTGCAGGGAATTCAATGGGAATTTTTCCCAGCAAATTGTGTAGAATATAAAAGGGGTTTGTATAATCAGAGGAGATTTTCAAACTAAAAACAAAATCCCAAGTTTAAAAACACAAACTGATTTTACTATTGTTTATTAAAGATGAGACTTTAAATTCAAAAAGTATAAAAATATATTTTGGTCATGTTTGAATAGGTATATATTATGAAATAAAACTGATTTTCCAGTGACATTAAAGTTTTTAAATAAGGTTAATGACCTGTTACATACAGCAGAGGGAAATAATTTTAGAGAATAATTAATTGGTATATCTCATGCATGTAGATGAAAATTCTTAATACAAATTTTAAAAAACAGGGAAACTAGTTTAATACTTGTATAATTGAATGATGGATTGGAGACCAGTACAAAAAAAAATTATATTATTTAGAAAAAACTTTTAAATGTGTTAGCTTTGTTAAGTGATGAACAACAGCGAACAGGAGGCAAAAATAAGAGACTGTCCACTTATTTAAAATAAGAGGAAAAATTGTAACATATAAATTAACCTACAAAATTTATACGTAATGGATATAATCAAAGTTATCCAAAATCACCTCAAAGAGACTGACATATAAGGCAAAACTTTATAGTTGCTCAATGGATTAATTAATTTATCCGTAGAAGTTTTAAATTTGAATTGGGAGTTTGGTTAGAAAAAAGAGGAGACAAATGAATCAGAGAGATTAGTCAGCAGTGCCAATCCAAACCTTTTTGCTTAAGGCAGTAGTTTTAAACTTGGGTGCATCAGTCTTTTCCCAATACACGTCAGATTCCCCCACAAATCCCCTGAATCAAAGTTCACATTTTGGGGAGGTGACATTTGGGCATGGGCTTTTGAAACAGCTTCCCCAAGCAATACTGATGCTCACTATTTGAAAAAAAAGTATTGACTTAAAATATTTAAATATTTAGGTGGTGGGTGTGAGCATGTTGTAGATAGATTCATTTAGTTAATTGACTAAATTTGCTAATAATTGTTCAAATAATTACCCCAGTCTTTGTTTACAAATTTAATCTACACAAATATTTATGAAGTAACTATGCGAAAAATGAGAACCCATGTTTCCAAAATACATTTTGAATTTTTCTCTTGATATTTGTCTTTGAATTTATTTCCTTTTTTTCAAAGAGAAGCACTCCAAAAAGAGATTCAAGAACTTCAAACAGCCATATTCTCACCAACAGCTCTCTAGATTTATTTTCAGATAAGAAATTTTTTTTAAAAGAAAAAAAAGTGTATAAGTGTACTTTTCTCCAGAATTAGGAAATTAATAATCATCTTATTGGCATTATTAAACCAATAGTGATAAGGAATATAATCCCAGCATATAATACTAGGAATTATGTATTTAAAAACCCACTCAGTGTGCTTATGAATCCACACTTTTATCCTCAAACCCAGTTTTCCCCTGAGCTCCAATTTCATATTCCCCCCAGTTTAAGTGACAATTCTGTCTGGGAAGCATCCTCAATGTTCTTATGACCAAAGATTATTTTTCTCAAAGAACTCTTTCAGTCCCAGACTTCCCCATCTTAGTAAATGGTATGATCTTTACTCTGGGGGTTAAGCCAAAAACCCAACCAAAAACATCGACACTGACTTCCCTATTTGCCTCAAACCCATATCCAACCCATCAGGAATTTTCATTCACTTTTCCTTCAAAATATACCTGGAATCCAGCCATTTACTAGCCATCCTAGCCTAAAACACTGATAAAACTCTTTGAATTTCTGTAATAATCCCCAAATTGTCTTCCTGCTTCTACTCTTTGACCAGCCTCAAAGTCAACCCTTCAGACAGCTGCCAATGTGATCTCCTGAATCTTAAAATTAGTTGATGTCATTCCACTCTAAACTCTGTCCTAAGCTCTGAAAATGGCTTCCAAGAAAATATTTAGAATAAAGCCAAACTCTGTTTCCATGTCACGGTCTACTGGTCTTGTTGACCTTACCTACTCTGCTCTGTGGAGGTCTCCAACTTTAACCACCTTCACTCTTTTCTTCCCTCCTGCTGCTCCCTTTACAGCCAAACTTTGACTCAGAGGCCTGTACACACTATT
Source organism: Camelus dromedarius (assembly GCF_036321535.1). Classification (NCBI taxonomy): domain Eukaryota; kingdom Metazoa; phylum Chordata; class Mammalia; order Artiodactyla; family Camelidae; genus Camelus; species Camelus dromedarius. The sequence goes on from NC_087448.1 coordinate 34,350,568, forward strand.
CCTTCTGTCAGGAAAGCTGTTCCTTCAGATTTTGGTGTGACTCACTTCCTCTTGTCATACGTATCTCTCTTCGAATGTACATCATCTGATAAACTTTTGACCACCCTAAGTCAAATAGTCTTGCCTGAGGTCACTATCTAACCCTTTATTTTGCTCATTTGGCTTTCTCATTCTTTACATTACCCCAAATTACATGTTTCCTGATTACTTGTTTCAAATCTATTTCCCTCATGAGAATATGGACGATGAATCAGACTTTAAAAAACATCAAACTAATTTGAATTTTTTAACTAAAATTTTATTTAATTTCAGAATGATTGCTATAACCTGAGTTAGGAACAGTACCTGTATGTTAAGAAAATTATAAATATATTTTTTAAATGAATGAATTGAAATGAAGACTGTTCCATACTGCCCACTGTCACAAAATATTAGTCACCTCTTTCCTGCCATCACTCACCTGTTCAAACCTCTGTCTAGCCTGATTTACTAAAGATTTTCCCTGTAATCAATGACATTTTTGAAAGATTCTCAATTTTTCATCTTATACATATCAACTGAATTTTTTATATATTTATAACTAAATAACCCAACATTTCTTTTCTTCACTGTGTTCCTTCAAACTAGAATATATTAAAATCAGCTGATATTCAAAATTTTCTTAATTCCTGTCTTTCAAGTCTTACCCCTGAATATTCTTATGTAGATATTCTAGAATATCTAGATCATAAATGTGCTCATACGTATATTCTAAGGTAACATCAAAAATGCTACTTAGGTATCTATGAGGTAGAGAAAGTGCTAGATATAGGATGAGGGATTGATGAGAGGAAATTAAAAAATGTATGCTTTTATAATCCACTTGTTTGTGAGGAAAATTGTGGTGACATATATGGAAAAAAATTGATCATGACAGGGGAGGGTATAGCTCAAGTGGTAGAGTGCATGCTTAGCATTCATGAGGTCCCATGTTCAATCCCCAGTACCTTCTCTAACCATAAATAAACACAAACCTAATTACCTCCCCCTGAAAATAAAATAAAATAAAAAATAAAAGGTACAATGTTGGAGGAATTCCACTTTTAAAAAAAATTGGTCATGAAATGACATTTCTTGAAGTTGAATACTAGATATATGAAAGTTTAATCTTCTTTTCCTACTTTTTTATATATATGCAATTAACTGGTTCTCAGTCCTCTACTTGCTTGAAATACTTATACATTCTAAATGTTAAAATAGAACATGTTTTGAGTTCACTGAATGTTTACTTATATGTATAAAATTGACTGAATATTTATCTTTTCATCTGTACATTTTAAATTAAGTAGTCCTTGAAACTCACTCTTTGTCAGGATGCATATGCTTTTGTGAGCCAGATGGTTTGTGGAAGAAATGGAAACAATCAGAAGTACTTTGTGAATATTTTTAGGTGTTTGCCTGAAGCATTTCCACTCACTTAAGAGGAGAGTTAAATCATAAAATTGTCTCGGAATGTTTTAATTTATTTTTCTATTAAGCTACAATGATTAAGTCACTGAAAGGGTTTCAAAAATGATTAAGACATTTAAAGATAAAATAAAATGCTTGCCTTTATATGATTATGATGACAGGAGGTATGTTTTATATTAGTATGTAGAAACAGGTGACTAGGTAGAGAAAATGAAGGGCAGAAGGGATATCCACAGAATTTTTATAGGATAACACCTGTATCAATACAGAGGATTTATGTTGTGGCTGTATTAGATTCCTAAGGCTTCTTTAACAAAGTACTACACACTTGGTGCCTCAAAATAACAGACTTCTGTTGTCTCACAATTCTAAAGGCTGAAACCAAGGTGCTGGAAGGGCCATGTTCCCTCTGGACCGTGTAGGGGAATGCTTTCTTGCTCTTCCAAAGGTTGGCTGGCAGTCCTTTGCATTCCTTCGCTGACAGTTGCATAACTCCAATCTCTGCCTTGGTCTTCACTCATCTTTCTTTGTCTTCCCTTCTAAGGACATCAGCCATATTGAATTAGGGGTCTACCCTACTCCAGTGTGATCTCATTTTAGTTTAATTATATCTACAAAGACCCTATCTCCAAATGAGGTCACATTTTGAGTTACTGGGAGTAAGAACTTCAACATAACTGTTTTGGGGGGAGACAATTCAACAATAACTATGTCTTATGAGATATGAGATATATTATGAGATATATTAACAGAGTGTATTAAAGTGTATTAATTAGGTAAAAAGCTTACAAGACAGTACAGATAATAATGAAAGTCTTCTCCAATGAGTACAAGAGTTTAGATGTAAACTTGAAAAAAGTGAGAATGTTGACAGTTAGAGAGAGTGGAGATTGTGTTTGGAAACTGTGAATGTACAATTAGACTGGAGAATAAGTTGTGTATGAATATCAAAACATAAGACAGTAAAAAACTGAATTGAGTCTATTTTAGTAACAGATTTGATTACTGGGCCAATGAATTTGTATTCAATTCTCTAGACAACATATAGTCAGTCAGCACACATCATGACAGAGATTGATGTGATTGGATCTGTGCATTAAAGATCAAAGTAGCAGAATTTTGTTTGTTAGTTTGGAATAGAGTGCAGATAGCTAGGGTAAAAGTTCAGGTTAGAGAAGTGACACCTGGATTTGGGTGGCAAAAATAGGAATGAGAAAAAGGGGTACCAGATTTTTTTTTCATCCATGTTTGAATTTCTCTGTAATAGAATACACATAAGATTCATTTTTATTCCAAGCATATTTTCCATTTTTGTTTAATGACAAATGACAACTCAAAAGTCATCCCCCAACATTTGGTGTTTATATTATCTCTGGAAAGTTTTGCACCAAATTGCATCAAAGCAGTTAATTTAAAATTACTGCAGATTTACTTTATTTTGAGAACACATTATTAAAATGAACCAAGTTCCCTCTTTGTTTATATTTTGATACTTCATTTTGTAAAAGTTATAGTTTAAAAATATCTCTTTGATTTTTATAAGAAGCAAATTGTATTTCTACTTCCTTTCCTACACCTAAAAGGTTTTTTTCTCAGGAAGAAGCATTCCAAAAATATATTTCAGGAAACATTTTATCAAGTCAAGAAAAAAATTCTATTTAGTCATAGCTAAGAATAAACTTGTGCAAATGAAAACCACATGCCAGACAAACAAAACCTTATAAATTTATTCATTCACTCAAAAGCGTTTTATTGATTACCTATTATAATTAAACCACTGCATCAAGCAAAATGGGGAATGAAAAAGCTTTCTGATGCACCCTCTTCCTAAAAGTTGTTTATATTCTGTAAGTGAATATAAGACTCATTTCACATAAGTTCAAAGAGAAGAGTGATCATTGCAATAGATGTGGGGTAAATAAAGTATGTATTGGACACTCTGGTGCCAATACAATAGCATCACCAACATCCCCTTTGTCTTTGCCATTTGAACTCATATAGTTCAGGTAGCAGAAAGCCATGTGCTAGTTGATCTTGATTTGTCTAAGGCTATGCAATCATGGTTATTCTGTTCTGTCTTTCCAGAGGCATATGAGTGCCATGTGACTTGATTCTAGCCTACAAGATATGACCATGCTAGACATATCTGGGAAAATTGTCCTAGACATAAAAAGGACCATAAGGAAGGGGCATGACTCTTCTCCTCCTTCTGGCTTTTCAAAGGTGTACCTTTTACACCCAGAACACTGGCAGCCACTTTAGAATCATGAGTTTTGGTAACACAGTAATGGCGGCAGACTGAGAAGATGAATCCAGATAAATTAGATTCTTAATTTGAGCTAATAAATTTATCAACTATAGGAGCATCCTACCTAGGGAGTTTTTACTATGTGCAATATTATATTTTTTGTTATTTAAAAACTAATTCTATTTTATTTAGGAGGAGAGATGTGGAGTTGAAAGCCTTCTAACTAAGAGGGAGTTCATAGTAGATGACATTATGGCTAAATTTTAAAGAATCATTAGAATTTTAATAATTGCTGAAGTGGCAGGAGATGGAGAATGACAGGGAAGATGAAATAGAAAAGCAAAATGTGCATCTGGGTTTTGAATTAGAAAACCTTTTAATGTCAAATGAATTGTGTGCAAATACTGTTTACTTTATCATTATGGTTAATCTCAATCAATGAGAGGAAATCACTGTCTTCCACTTCTGTTTATATATATGTATATACTTCCTGATCTAAAACTTTCAAATTCATTTAGATTTAAAAGCTGAGCATGATCTGATTTGTTCTTTGCATGGTGAATGAGATATGTAAACTCTAATAAAATATGTCTTTTACCTTGTTCTTTCTTTATTTCTTTAACTCTGCACTTCAAGGCTTATCATTTAATACCTTACAGAGTGTATCTAAGACTGCACAAGCAGGCATCACATATAGAGATATGAAGCATACATTTCCTTATGGAAGAAAATTAAATAAGCAAAAATGTCAAGCGAAATCTAAACTTTATTTCTGAGGTTAATTTTTATTGTCTTTAAAATAGGCATTACTGTCAGGTCAATTGCTTTATTCTGTGCTTAGAAAAAAATCTGCATCCATTTAATTGGAACACTAATATTCTTTACATGTGGACCTCTGAGATGTCCAGAAATCCAATTAAATTTCAGGAGATTGAAATGGGATATTAATCTAAGCTATTTAAGAAACACGAGGACCAAGCTACGTCTTTCTGCCAATACTTCCCAATAAAGCTGACCTCTGTAAATAATATATATACCCTGCAATAGAAACTGTTATGGAGCATGAAAGGGGCTTAGAAAGGCTGAGGTGGGGCACACAAGGAAGACTGACATTCTGGTGACATCGGATCAAAGCTGCTGATTATTTTTGTGGGCCTTTCAAAGTCTCTTGTTTTTAGTGAAGCCATGTGTGCCTGCAAACGATGTATAATATGTGTTATTTCTGGATGAATGCACTTAATTATCTCTAAAAATCATTTCACCAACAGATGTCTCCTCCTCCTTTTCCTTGTACTAATCATTCTCTGCAGTTGCAAACTTTTTTTTTTTTTTTCTGAGTCCTTGTGTTCCCTCTCTTCTTCTTTCTGAAGGATTTCTCCTCCAGGGCAATTCTTCCTCTCAAAACCAGAATGTGTAGCAGCATAAAAGATATCATAAAAGCTTTGAAAATGTTCCCTAGTGAATATTTCAATATAACTACTAGATTTGTCCAAATAAAGAAAATGAGTTTTCATCACTTTAGTAATTTTTGCAATGGCATAATAGTCCAGATTTATCAATTTATCTATCATTTATTTATTCATGTAAGTGCAGTATAGCCATACTTCATTGTTTTGGCAGTGATTAGAAAATGAAAAGAATAGTACAAAATTCAAAATTGTATTGTTATTCATTTCCATTTCCATATCTCATTTCGTGAATCACCAATTATGGTGTTTAGGTATTAGGATCACACAGAACTTACTGGGATGGATCTCTAGCCCAAGTTCCAAGTCTCTAGAAAAAACAAACACTATCACCTAGGTTTATAAATGCAGTGAGACCAACTGTGGCTACACCTATGTTAGAGTTTTATTAGGTCTTACACCAATATTACTGTCACAGTTTAGATTTCATAAGATCTTGGCTCATTTAAAGTGATTATGGTAGACATTTTACTTCTAATTTATTATTCAGCTGAAGAATTGATATGGTACAAGCAAATCAATGCCATTTAAAGTGTTGAGAAATGATTGAATGAAAATAGAGGGCTTTTTATGTGTAAGATCACACATCTAAGCTGGCCAATTTTTATAGTTGATTTAATTAAGAATGAGGTTTTAAATTTAATTAATTTAAATTTCCTTTTTAGTCATTACCTCAGATCTCTGTATCCCATCAGTACTTAAGTAGAAGTGTCTACACATTGCTCAAATAACCTTTTCTTTCCTTTCCTTTTCATATATAAAGAGGCTACAAGTGATTCTCAACTTGGAAGAAGCCATAGCATTTTGAGTCTGAAAAAATCTCCTGGTATGATGGTCTGATAAGCCAGCCTGATGAAGAATCACTAAAATGCATGATTGTAACAGAGTATATTCTGGCCTGGGAAGTTATGAGGAAGGCATATCTGTATTTCCTCAATGGAATACTTTCAAAACTTCCATTTGATTTTGGAAAAGATGCAGTCTTTTCAAATTTCAGTCCATTCAAAAATTATTCCTAAAGTATCAGCCAATTTGAAGACTAAAGTTCCAATTGAAAAGTAAAGGAAGTCAAAGATATTGTATTACATTTGATATGCCATACATAGAAACAAATGTGACCTTGAGAATGTGTTTTAGAATTTATGTCTTAGTTTACATCTCTGTAAAATTACATTGTTTTTCTAATCACTCTTTGAGATTCAATATTCTGTGATATGTTGATACTCTACCCAATGGACTGAATAATTATTTTATCATATCTTACTCTTTTTCAAAAGAGATATTAAAAAACATACAAAAGAAACATTTTTAAAATTAAAAACAGGACTTGAGAAAATAACTCTTCAAGAAAAGACAAGAGTTGCCAACATAGGTCAATAGAGTTTCTTTCATTGGACATTACCACTGCTCCTGGGCTTCTCACCAACCATTATGTGTAAGAAATGAAAAGATAATACTTAAATAATGATCTTCATAGTGGGATACTACAAAAATATTAGCATTTCTACTTATATTTTCAACCTCATCTATATTTCAATGTCCATTTTGTGCATGCTTTCTGATATAACTAATGTATTAATATAGTGTTAATAAAAAATAAATATATATGGGTAGGCATAATTGGTCAAAAATTTTAATGATACTATAATCATTTGGAAGACAGTGATACAGGAAAACCAAAACAAAACAATCCTTAGCAAAGACAAAGGTTTAGCAGTCCCAAGTGCTGACAGCAATTCAATGTGTGAAGTAACATTTAGAAATATAATAGACAAGAGCAAGAAAACACAAATGCCTTCAAGAGTCTGTCAGGTAATGTAAATGCATAAAACAGCTTGTTTGGAGATATCAGGGTGTTGTGGCCCTGTGTAGACAGTGACAGTATCACTTCTAAAAGGATTCAAATGTTAGAGTTTTATGTTTTTATATATACCAAATACAGTGGCAGGCTTAAGATTTAAAACATGCTATTCCTTGAAATAAAGGGTACCCTCAACAATGATGTCAGAACAAATAATGAAGAAATAATGTTTTTTAATTTAGTGACTCTCAGTCCAAGTTCAAAGGTTAAGATTAAAGCACAATTTTGTATGAACATGATTGAAACATATAGCTTAATAAATTTTTTTCTCCCCTGGGGTTTTGATAGAACCTGGAATATAAATAATTAAAAATCCTGTTCTCTATCAGACTTAAAGTGAAGATATTTTGTACTATTAGAAAAGATGAGGTTTATAAGGAAAAAAGTCAAATAGGAGGAAAATTTTATTACAAACATTTAAGACCCTAACCAATATTATTAACTGAATATGTAAGGAAATATGTTCTGTTCTCTACAAGAAACTGGGTAGTAGAAATACAAGAACCTCCTTAAGAATAAAAAAAGTGTATATGAATTTGATTAAAATTGGATTGACATAAAAATAAATTTACATCATTGTCTATGACAAACAGACTAAACATTTTTCAGGGCAAATGTTGTCCTATATTGGAAGGGGTCACAAGTCACAGAATGCAGACACACTTTACAAGTTGTAAAAAGCAAGAAATAGATTCTCCCCCAGAGCCTCCACAAATGCATACAACCCTGCTGATGTCTTAGTTTTAGCCAGTGAGACATGTTTCTGTAGGATTTCTGACTACTAGAACTGTAAGATAAATTTATGTAGTTTAATTTGTGAAAGCTACAACAGGAGAGTAGTACAGTATTTTTGAGAACCTCTAGTACAATTTTTTCCTTTCATTTGGATTTCTAAACCAAATCTATTAAAAGAAACCATCATATTTTATGCATTGTGATACTGGTGTATTATGACTGTCTATTTATGGAAAACTACTGTCTCCCATTATTACTACTTTGCATACTTTTTAAAAAAAATTTTTAGTGTTTAAATGATAGTAGATATTTTTCTCCCCAACTGTATGTTTTGTTTTTTAGTCACAAAATGTTTTAGATTATCATATAGTATGACTTCATTTGTGTGCTAGATTTTTTTGTTGATGCTGTAGAAGATGGCATCCTTTGGTTCCATAATTTTCACATTCAGTAATATGTTGTTTATTCTCTTCTTGATCATACAGTGACCAATAATAGCAAGATGTCCTTTACAATTAAGTTGAGATTTATTGTTAAAGTTAAGGTATACTCTCAAAATGAATGAATAAAAATATATACAGCAATGTGAATTTGTTCACTTTTTTCTGAAATTTGACATAATATTTGTGTAATAGAATTATAAAAATCATAGACTTCAGTGACAACCCTTGATGAAGGAGTTCATTCTTTAATTATGGTATTTGCATAGAGTCTGGAAATGTCTGAGAAGGAAAAATAAAAGAATGTATCTGTGAGGTTAGATCTCCAAAAAAAAAGGCTTTGTAGGAATATTTTTAACCCAGGGAAATTGAAGTTAGAAGGTTTAATCAAAGCCATATCACCCTTCACTGAAAAAAATGAAGATTCGTTGTATTGTCACAGGAGGGAAGACTGGAGGTAGTCACCCAGAGCTAATTGTGTGTGCTGTGTTTAATAAGGTTGCTGCCTAATGGACTTCATCACAGGGAAGTCTTTATTGCCCAAGAGACCTTGACATTTGGAACATTATTGGAAGGGTTTCTGTCTACACATATATCCAGCTATTTACCTGCCCAGAGTTAACATAAGATTTTTCTTAAAGGTGATTGGTTCAGCCAACACTTTGATTTCCTGTCTCCTGTCACTTTTTGCAGTAATCACATAAGTAATTTTTGTTGTTGTTTTTTAAGCAAACTGGATTAAGGAAATGGTTTTTCACTTGTGCTAAGAGGTGTTTTTCATTAAACAACCTGATCAAAGTTGCTATTTTCAATTTATATGCTAATAAAGTGTGCTTTAGAACTTATACACATGACTTACCCAGTGGGATTTTATTCCTGGATCCAACATAATCTATGGCCTCCAAGGATCTCTTTAGGTTATAAGAGCAAGAGAAAAGTGGTTGTCAATTGAGTAGTATGAGTACATATTCAAGGTGAGGTTAGAGGATTAGACCAATAAATGATAAATTTAAGAAAGGTTAGGAAGAAATGTGGATATAACAAACATCACATATAATTTTTGGCATTAATTATTCAGGGTTATTTTTTTCTAAAAAAGTTTTCTATGGTATGATTCCTTTATTGTATGTTTCTCTCTTGAACATTTCCTTACATTTTTCTGTTTCCTATATATATATATATATAGGAATATATATATATATATTCTACAGTTATGCCTAACAGATATTACCCTGTATGAAGTCTTATAAGACTACCTGGGATTGCAAATAGCTATGACTTCTGTTTTCTTTTAAGATAATCACTGACTGTGATCTCTGCCCTCAGTAGTAAACCTACAGAATTGTTTAAGTATAGAGGATCATGTTGTAATAGGGGAGAACAGATATGACTCTATTTTTCATTTGTTCCTTTGGTTTTAATCACTGTGCCCTTTTTTCTGGGTTTATTCTTGCTAGCTCTGCAACTTTTGTAAATGAATGTTGCCTTTAGCCTGTCTGGTAAACAGGAGAGCCTTTTCTCAAGTCTCTGACCTTTAAAGATATTAACACTTCTGCACTTATATAAAGATAACAAGTTGCAGAATAGAGGGTAGCCTTTGTTTTGTTGGAGGTTTTGCAGGAGCACCATGACCTGGCCCACCTGGACAGCTGCAGGAACAAAGAATTCCTACACTAAGAAGTTTGCAACAACCAACCACACCCACTCCCCTGTTTTTTTGTATAAAAGGAGCCTGTATTCTGACTGGAGCCAGATGGTTCTCCAAGACATTAGTCTGCCATTGTCTTGGTCTGCTGGCTTTCAAAATAAAGTCTCTATTCCTTGCCCCAACACCTCGTCTCCTGATTTATTGGCCTGTCATGCACGAGCAGAACAAGTTTGGACCTGGTAACAATGTTTGTTTTTATGTTACTGCTCTTCTGAGAAAAATCTGGTGGGCTCCATGTAAGAAATTGTTTCAAAGGAAACCAATGTATAGATAAATGAGTTTTGTATGAAAAAGCTTAAAATTAGGGTTATACCATGTAGGTATAATGTAGTTGCTGGTTAAATTAGATCATTTCCAAGAAATTTAACTGTGCAAAATAGAAAGACATCAGCATTTGATTATGGAAATAACACCAGAAGAGACACACAGAGACCTTGAGATAGTAGAGGTGACGAGTCAGCAGAAGCTATGAGTAAACTGAAGTGATGAGTCAGCAGAATCCCATAAGTAAGCAGAAATCAGAAGTGATGAGGAATCAGAAACCAAAACACATTAAAATTTGAGATTGCTAGAGTCATAGCAGCAGGGACTGTAGAAAGATAGAGAAGAACTGAGTATCCAAAATAAAGTTCTCCAAACACCTCCTGCCGATAGAGTAAATCTTAGATAGTTCTGGGGTTTGAAGCAGATGAGTGAAAGGTGTAGGGTATCAAGAGTTCTGTGATTGGAAGTAACTGATGAAATTACATGTGGATAACTTACATGGAGATTTTTCTTCTCAATTTGATGCAATAGTCATTTGGAGATTAAAATGGAAAGCATATGCTTTCAGATGCAGTTGAAAAACCCATCACTGAGGATATATAATCCACTTTCCTTTTATTCTAGACCCTCTTTCTTTAGATAATTCTTACCCAGAATTGAAGATACTTTTTGTGCACTGTTATATAAACTCATCAAAAAAAACTTGTGCATTCTGTTGCTTTTTCATTTGTACTTCAGTAATTTACTTAACTGAGGCCCTCCATTGCCATCTTCTTGGGTAATTTACATGACTTGGGCATGAAGTGATTGTACATGTGTGTACGTGCATGACTGTTGTTTGGAGGTGGTATGTTGAATGTTATGAGCAGTAATATTAATGATTTTCTAATTTATTACTCATAATAAAAATATTTTCAAAGCATTCTTGTGGTAGACACTCCTGCTATTCAGTGATGTCTGATTTTCCTAACTTTCCAAGAAACAGGTAAATTGTACTTACCTCCTTGAAGAGAGATGAGGTTATATGACTCTCTGTAGACTGTGACATTTGAGCTGAAATTATATGAATCAATTCTAGGTGGAAATATTTAGTTATCAAAGATCAACTCTTCAATTTGTTGTTTCTTCTGCTGCGTGGACATGGAGACACATGATGATATCTAGGTAAGATCAGCATATAAAGAACAGTCGGACATTTGCAAAGAACATAGCAGGCTGCACAGACAAGGAAGGAAACTTTGCTGTTTTCAGCAACTGAGATTTTCAGTTTGTTTACTAAAATACTGTAATCTAATCTACCCTGACATAGCCATAAAGGAGAACTGTTACAGCATTTTATAGGTATTTAAGATAGAGACTTTTAACAGGTAAGAGTTGTTCCCCAAATGTTTCCACTCTTCAGGAAGAGAATTCAAAAGATAAAAGCTCCTGTTGTTTTAATCAGGTAAAAATCTCTAATGAAATTATTTTATAAGTAATGTAATCACTTGTGAACTAACCCTTCAGAGCAATATGTTAAAAATAATCTCATTTGTAATCAGTGAAATCTTTTTCTGCCTAATATGTATGATTTTATAAATAGATTATATACTATTTCTTAAGGAATATTAAAGCATTAATTGGCAAATTGAAGTTTTAACAAATCAGATATGTACAAAGTTTCCACCACCTACGCTGTCATTTAACCTTCTGTTCCATATGAACTCTTAATATTCCTAAATGGAAATATTCTGTAACTAATTTCTGCTTAGTTAAATTTTATTAAATTAAATTATTATTTATGTCAATTATATTATTTTTATCGACTTTGAATGGTTGTAAACTATCTTCTGTTTTTGTCGTCCTGTATCTCCTATAATTAAATTGACAAAAGTAAAAGGAAAAAATATAACTGTTTTACCTCTCTCTGAATTTACTTGATTCTAATCAATTCTGGTAAAAAGAATATGTGGAGCAGTATCCATTGCTCCATTTACTAAGAACTGGTTTACACCAGAAAAACAGTTAAGTGTGTATAAGTAATCATGTGACTTGCTCTCATTTGAGCCAGTGTAAGTCACATGGCTTTTTGCAGTGATTATATTCAGAATAATAATAAATAATAGTGACAAAAATGTGTATCACTGCCTTGTTCTTGAGTTTATCAGGATGGTAGATACGTTCTCCTGTTTTATATGATGTTGGCTCTTAGCATGAAAAAATAATAGTTTAATCATGATTATTTTTCTTATTTTAATAGGTATTTTTATTGGGAATGGATATTGATTTTGCCAAAAGCATTTTGGATTCTATTAAAAGGATCAGATAAAGGTGTTTTTTTTTTCATTTTTATTGTGATTAATAATATAAATGAATGTCTTTTTATTTACCCATCCTAACTTTTTTTGAGTTCTTGGACCCAATTACAATGAGTGTGTGTAAAGGGGGCTTCCTACACAGTACCAAGCAATTCTGACACTATTGACCCAGAAGTAGCATCAGATTCCACAGGCTAAAGTTTCAGTCCTACAGCATTGTCCCTGATTACCTCTACTACAAAAGCCAGGCACAAGCCTGAGTTATTACTTGTGTTTCTAACCAACTGGCTACAAATTGAAGGTTCCAGTAACTCCCTTCTTCCTTGGGCATCATTAATTTTCTAGAGGATCTGACAAAGCACCAAGAAACATTTTACTTACTGGATTACTGGCTTATTATAAAAGGATAACTCAGAAACTGCCAGATGGACAAGATGCACAGAGAAAAGTATGGAGAAAGGGCTTGGGGCTTTCATGCCCTCTCCCAGCATTCCACTCCCCAATCTCCAAGTGTTCACCCACCCAGAAAACACGGAATCTGGAGTATCTGTTTCTGCTGAAAAATTAACACTGAGATGATGCTGAAGGGGATGACAAGCAAACAGAGTGAAGCATATTCTTTCTCAGTGTCAGCTGCCCTTCAACACTACTGATGCCTGAAAAGTGGTACAGTCAGCTGAGATGGGAGAATGCAGTTTTCAGAGGCCCGGCTCCAAGGATGGGAAAGTGTATAGAAAGGTGACTTTATAGTTGAGAGACAATAGCTTAATAAGTGACCCAGTGGATCTGGTTGTTAATTTCTAATTGAAATATAGTTAGTATGATATTATAGATACATTAGGTTTATAAAATCGTAAAGTAAACTTTTCATATTTTCTTCAGTCTGGAATAGTTTCTATAACAAGATAATTTTCTATTTGAATGAACTCTCTGGGATCATGGCCATTTGGGAAGGAATTTTGGACCATTTATTTAATTTTCACCATGGTTATTATTGTGTATGTGTTTTCTGCCTTTGCCTAATTCTTTGAATACTTTCTGACACATTCTGAAAAAGCTTTCTGTTACTGCCCCCAGTTGCATCCATTCTGCTCTGGCAAAACATTGTCACATAATGTATAATGTGGTATCGATCTTTGGACTTATGAAATAAAGTGATAACTTAGAAACTTAAACACACATGCCAAAATGCTTATAAATTCACACAAATAATCAAATTTTGAATAATCAAATTTTAATGTAACACTTTTTCAAATGTATGTGAAATTGTCAAATAGACTTACTTTATCACTAAATCATAGACAGCAGTTTAAATATAGTTGCCTTATAAATCTCTCTCTAGCAAGTGCTTTAAAACCCTGCTTAAGTTGGGTACTTTAGATTTGAGGTCCAATATTAGCTTATCTTTGAGGTAAACAAAGTCTGGCGAGACTTTCTTTAGTCAGGACCATTTATCACTGGACTAGAATAGGGATAATTATTGAGCTAAAAGGGACATGAGAAAACTTTTGAAAATAATCATTTTCATTTCTTTATCTTGCAGATCTTTAAAGCTCTGTGTCCCTCTGGGGTACTTTCCCTCACTGATCATTTGGGCCAACTTGTCTAGAGATTCCAGGCCATACTGCCTTTGAAGAAATTGCTCCTTTCTTAATAGTTGGTAGCCTTCTTTTTTTCAAATGTTTGTATCTTTGTTAAGCAATTGGTTTAATTTTACAAACTCCAATAGTGGAGTTAAACATTCTAGTGTTTTGAGGCTGGTGCATTTAATTCCTCTTAGTTTCAGGTGTTTTTTTAGAGCATTCCAGGAAGGAAAAATGTGTTTACTTCTTTGCAGAATAGCGTGTGAAAATATGTCCATGCATCATCATCCTTTCCCAAACCCTGCCTGGTTTAAAAGGTGTTTTATCATGGTAAATAACAATCTAAAATCAAAAGATGAAATTTATTTAGGGAGATAAATATGGAAATATGAAAGGAAGAAATCTTTGTACATTTGATTTATTAATCTTTACTAAGGCATTAAAACTTTTACTTTCAAGCAGTTAAATGCCAAAAGAGGAAATTTGGTTTTACTGAGAGTGTTTTCAGAAGAAAATTTTGCCCTTGATCCTCACTTTTACAGTCATTTTTTGGATCTGAGAGCATCTTCCCTGCTCTACCAATAGAATCATTCTTTTCTTCTGTCTTTACTAGTAGTGTTCCAAAAACATGACTAACTACAAAGCAAATCTCCCACTGCGTGTGTCAAAACAATGTGATACATGCCTGAGTGCCACACCAGAAACAAAGCTCCGGTGATGTTTCTAAAGCAACACTTAATTAAGTTGTTGTTCATGCAGTAAATACAACATCAGACTCTCGGGTCCAACATTCTGAACCAAGGGACAATACAGCTTCACAGTCTCTGATAACAAGACATGCTTTGAACAGAGCAACAATCCTTGTCCAGAAAAGGAGAGCAGACATTTTTAATAGGTTATTTGAATTCAAAACTAGTTTTACAAGCCCATTTTATTTGGGATGCAGGGACAGCAAACAGGAAAGTATGGTGATAGTTGATAGAGGTGTCAAACTTAGCAAATGTGGAGGAGTAATTTCACATTTACCTTAAAGGATCAAGAGAAAGTAGTCTTAGGATTATTAGTAGAATGGACATAATTTTATTTCCTATTTTTAAATCAAGTTTAACCCTTTATAGTAAGAAGGACAGTATCAGCCCATGTACAGGTAAAAAATACGCAGAGGAAAGAAAACTCAAGCAGAAAGATTAGAATTAACTATGTTGGTTTTATAATGGAAATGATATTTGTTGATTTTTTTAATCATTTTTGCTAGCTTGTCTAAAAATACAACACAAACTTAATATCCATGATAACAATATGAGAAAAATTTGTCTGAATAATGAATGTCTTATCTCTTAATTTAAAAAGTCAACTTAGTAGCAAGTTAAAATTCTAGACACTTTTCTTTATAGTCTACCTGGAATTTTATTAATCATTCAATAATTTTACCTTTTGATTAGCATATAACTTATAGAAATAACACTTGCTCAAAACAAATATTCTGATGAAGTAATATGACCATTATATCTAGGCCCATAGTAAATAAGTCATTGTTTAGGTACATAAGTTCTGATTTAACTTTATGGCGTATTTCTTCCCTAAATTGTGGAGAGCTGTTCCAGAAGTTGAGTTAATGATACAGCAAATAGGCCAGGTAACAGCAATGTTACAAAACCACAAAATTGGCTAATGGACTTACACAGAAGGACAGAAATGAGATTTAGCAAGGTCAAGGGAGAGGTAAGCAGCACATAAGATGCAAATTTAATGAAAGACATGGATAATATAAAATAACAAGTATAGGAAACAAATGGGAGCTCAATACATATCAGTCTTTCAGCTTGTCTTAGACATTTGGTTTGGCTTGCCCAAACTCCAGCCCAGCTTCGTTCAATTTGGTCATAATAGAAAGCTAAAAACGACTTTGCCCAGCCTCTCTCTTACATATAGGATCTGCATGCAAGTGAGGTACCCCAACAGTTGCACACATACAAGGCTTGGAAGATGAACGTGAGGCAGAAGCTGTCTCCGGCTGCTGTTTGGTCTTGCAAGCAAGATCATGAGACATGAAAAAGTGTGGTGACCAGACTCAACGTTCCAACACCTGTATCCAGCTTCCTGGGCTTTAAAAAGCACTGTTGGCCAGCCTTGGGGGCTGCAATGTCAACAGCATCTTTTTGCATTCTAGATTGGAGCTAGATGGTGGTACTTGAAATCATTAGTAGAATGATGAATGGTCTCCTGGCTGCAGCACCTCCATGCTTTCCAAGGATTTGATTCACTCTTGATTCTCTGCATTAAATTTATTTCTAATTGAAATAAGTAGGAGGGTTTCTATTTCCTGAACTGACTGATGAGTGCTAGCTAGAAGGCCTTAAGATTTGACTACAGTGTTACTGATGATAAGAAATGAAGGAAGAAAAAAAAAGGTAAGGAAAGAGGATGAAAAGAAGAGGAGTAGAAAATTAAGCTTATTATTGGATTATTGGTCACCTAAAATACACTGGTAACTGTCCTTGTCAGTTTTACATGTTTGAATTGCCTGGAGAACATGTAACTTGATAGCAGCAAAAATAGTAAATCTACCAGTATTCTACTGTTTGCCCCACTTGTTAGGGTCAGGTCAGATAATAGCAGAAGTGTATTTTGTACAATAGCTACTCTCTCCTTCTGAAAACACACTCAGAGGTGGCCAGAGCTAGTATACCAGCCTTAGGAGTATACAAACCTTGTAAAATAAAGAGTCCATTCCTCATGTATAATTTTAAAACTCTAATTGTTAATAATCCAAAAATATTCTGACTTTCCCATAATGACTACTTTCATATTTTCATGGAGAATGACCTAATAAATATTCCCTACATCAACATTTTGAGGTTCCTCCGGGCTAATGTCTTAAGGAAATGTTGATATCCTTGTTATGGATCTAGCGCTGCTCCTGAACCCTCACTCTCTCTTCGTCTCACTCCTGGCCACTGGAGCCCACATCTTCATCTCAAGGACAATCGCACTTGGAATTCACTTTTCCAGAGGTAAATCACTAACCCTGTGGAGCCAATCTACAGAGTAATACAAAAGTCCAGCTTGCCCCTTTTTGGTTCTCCCTTTTTCTGGTTAGCTCATGTACATAAGCATCCATTTACCTACCAACCTTGGCCAAAACTGTTTCCTTTGTAGAGCTCTTGCCCTTATACTCCTTTTTTTTTCTATTTTATTTTAATGGAAGTATGGTAAGTTTACAATATTGTGCCAATTTCTTTTTCATGTACATATATTTGTTTTCATATTCTTTTTCACTGTAAGCTACTACAAGTTATCAAATACAGTTCCCTGTGCTATACAGTATAAACTTGTTTATCTATTTTATATATACCAGTCAGTATCTGCGAATCTTGAACTCCCATTCTATCCCTTTCCTTCCCCTTCCCCCCGGTAACCATAAGTTTGTTTTCTATGTCTGTGAGTCTGTTTCTGTTTTGCAAGTAAGTTCATCTGTCTTTATTTTTTTTCAGATCCCACATATAAGTAATATCATATGGTGTTTTTCTTTCTCTTTCTTGCTTACTTCACTTAGAATGACATTCTTTCGGTTCATCTATGTTGCTGCAAATGGCATTATTTCATTCTTTTTTATGGCTGAGTAGTATTCCATTGTATAAATATACCAATATTTCTTCATCCAGTCATCTGTTGATGGACATTTAGGTTGTTTCCATGTCTTGGTTATTGTAGTGCTGCTATGAACATTGGGGTGCATGCATATTTTTGAATTAAGATTAATTAATTAATTTTTAATACTCTCTGGATATATGCCCAGGAGTGAGATTGCTGGATCAAATGGTAAGTCTATTTTTAGTTTTTTGAGGAATCACCATACTGTTTTCCCCAGTGGCTGCACCAAACTACATTCCCACCAACAGTATAGGAGGGTTCCCTTTTCTCCACACCCTCTCCAACATTTATCTTTTGTGGACTTTTTAATAATGGCCATTCTGACCGGTGTGAAGTAATATCTTATTGTAGTTTTGATTTGCATTTCTCTGATAATTAGTGATACTGAGCATTTTTTCATGTGGTTATTGGCCATTTGTATGTTTTCATTGGAGAATTGCTTATTTAGGTCTTCTGCCCATTTTTGGATTGGGTTGTTTGTGTTTTTCTTATTAAGTTGTATGAGCTGTTTATATATTCTGGAAATTAAGCCCTTGTCAGTCTCATCTTTTGCAAATATTTTCTCCCATTCCATAGGTTGTCTTTTTGTTTTACTTATGGATCCCTTTGCTGTGCAAAAGCTTATACATTTAATTAGGTCCCATTTGTTTATTTTTGCTTTTATTTCTATTTTTTGTGTAGACTGCCCTAGGAGAACACTGCTGAGATGTATGTGAGATAATGTTTTGCCTATGTTTTCTTCTAGGAGATTTATTGTGTCTTGTCTTATGTTTAAATCTTTAAGCCATTTTGAGTTTATTTTTGTGTATGGTGTGAGGGAATATTCTAACTTCATTGATTTACCTGCAGCTGTCCAGTTTTCCCACATCATTTGCTGAAGAGACTATCTTTTCTCCATTGTATGTTCTTGCCTCCTTTGTCAAAGATTAATTGACCAAAAGTTAGTGGGTTCATTTCTGGCCTCTCTATTCTATTCCATTGATTCATGCTGTTTTGATTACTGTAGCTCTGTAATATTGCCTGAAGTCTGGAGGGTTATTCCTCCATCGTCATTCTTTTACTTCATTTATTTCATAACGTTTTGGTAAGTCTTGGTCTTTTGTGATTCCATATAAATTTTAGTATGATATGCTGTAGTTCTGTGAAAAATGTCCTGGTTAATTTGATAGGGATTGCATTAAATCTGTAGATTGCTTTGGGTAGTATGGCCATTTTAACAATATTAATTCTTACAATCCAAGAACATGGGGTATCTTTTGATTTATTTAAGTCCTCTTTATTTTCCTTAGTCAGCGTTTTGTAGTTCTCCATGTATAAATCTTTCACTTCCTTGGTCAGATTTATTCCTAAGTATTTTATTTTTTTGGCTGCAATTTTAAAAAGGATTGTCTGTTTACTTTCCTTTTCTGATATTTTGTTGTTAGTATAAAGAAATGCCACTAATTTCTGTATGTTTATCTTGTATCCTGCTACCTTGCCAAATTCTTTTATCAGCTCTAGTAGTTTTTGTGTGGCACCTTTAAGGTTTTCTATGTATAGTATCATGTCATCTGCATATAATGACAATTTTACCTCTTCTCTTCCAATTTGGATCACTTTTATTTCTTTTTCTTGTCTAATTGCTATGGCTAGGACTTCCAATACTATATTGAATAGAGGTGATGACAGTGGGCATCCTTGTCTTGTTCCAGATTTTAGTGGAAAGGCTCTCAGCTTTTCACCATTGAGTATTATGCTGGCTGTAGGTTTGTCATAAATAGCTTTTATTATATTGAGATACGTTCCCTTTATACTCACTTTGGTAAAAGTTTTTATCTTAAATGGGTGTTGAATTTTATCAAATGCTTTTTCTGCATCTATTGAGATGATCATGTGATTTTTGTCCTTTCTCTTTTTTATGTGGTGTATCACATTGATCAATTTGCTTATGTTGAACCATCCTTGTGTCCCTGGGATGAACCCAGCTTGATTATGGTGTATGTTTTTTATGTGAGGTTGGATTCTGTTTGCTAATATTTTGTTGAGGATTTTTACATCTATGTTCATCAATGATATTGGCCTATAGCTTTCTTTTTTGGTAGAGTCTTTTTCTGACTTTGGTATCAGGGTTATAGTGGCTTCATAGAATGAGTTTGGGAGCATTCCTTCCTCTTCAATTTTTTGGAAGAGTTTGAGAAAGATTGGTATGACCTCTTCTTTGCATGTTTGATAGAATTCCTCAGTGAAGCCATCTGGTTTTGGACTTTTGTCTGCAGGGAAGTTTTTTATTGCTGATTCCATTTCACTTCTAGTGATTGGTCGATTCAAGTTTTCTATTTCTTCTTGATTCAGTTTTGGTGGACTGTATGTTTCTAGAATCTTGTCCATTTCTT
Source organism: Camelus dromedarius (assembly GCF_036321535.1). Taxonomy (NCBI): domain Eukaryota; kingdom Metazoa; phylum Chordata; class Mammalia; order Artiodactyla; family Camelidae; genus Camelus; species Camelus dromedarius. Next base: position 34,370,645 of record NC_087448.1, read on the forward strand.
CTAAATTGTCAGATTTATTGCCATATAGTTGTTCATTGTATTTTCTTATGATTTTTGTTTTTTCTGTGGTGTTGGTTTTAATCTCTCCATTTTCATTTCTTATTATTCTTGAGTCTATTGACTGGAACTGCCAACATTTGTACAGGCTTATCAGAATGCTTACTCTGCCTTCTTGCAGTCTTTTCCATTCATTCTCCTCCTGGCTTCTCCAGTGCCAAACTCCGAATAGAAATCCCAAAAACCATCCCTGTCCCCTAATTATGCAGCAATTCCTGGAAACAACTGTTTACAGGGATAATTAGGAATGACATAGATATACTCCCTTCTCTGTATCCTAATGTGAAATTCTCAGCTTCCTATCTGAGATATCCCCCATCTACTTCTCTGCCTCCACCTCTATTTTCACCCACAACTCCATCTTTCTGTTCCCATCAGTGGATGTATATTTTGTTCTAAAAGAAAATTAAGAAGAATGATATCAAAATGTAAATAGCCAAGCTATGAAATATTTATAACAACCAAGATTCTTTAAACAAAATTATTTTATTTTGTATTTTCATTTAGACAGAAGCTTACCTCTAAAAGGTAAGCTCCATAGAGACAGATATGCTATTTTAGCAATTCCTATACCCCAGATCTCAATGTCATCTTTCATACAACTTAACATATATTGATAGTTTTAAATGAATAAAAAAGGAATTAATGAATTTGTCTTCACCCGAAGGTGATTATTATTGACAGGATGTGTTGAGCATAATTTGCTATTTATCTATCCTGAAACATTGCTGATTATTGGCCCTCATTCAGCTTCACTACAGGAAATATAAAATTTTTACTTAATGCTGAAAATATATAGTACATCCACTAATTGCTATCATTGATCACTTTAAATACTCTTAGTTCCAATAAAAATAATACAGAAGGTGAATTATCTAAATGTCTATGAAAAGAAAATCTAGTTAAAATCAAGAAAACAAAAATGCATCTAATAAAATGAGTTAATAAAAGCATTGTGATGTGTCTATTACCTGTGGCTTTGTTCTTTCCTCCTCCCAAAACCCAACATATTTCTCATCAACTAAGCTAACAACTCAGCTGGTAAACCATTTCCCATGTAGACAGGAAATGTAAACTAATTTGAGTTTTTGCTTAAGTAACACAAATTTATAATGTGGTTCTGTTACCAAAAAAAAAAAAAAAATACATCCCATAATTGTAGATAAATGCCTTCTGGATTATTCTTAGTTCAGATAATCCATGCTGCTGCTCTCTCCTAGCTGAGAAGTATTTGTAAAAATATTCTTTTAAAAATGTGCTAATCACTTCAAATAAAAATAGATATTTTCTATGCTTGCAAGCATAATTTTAATATTTATACCCTGGATATTTATGACATAACATCTGCCTAAAATTTCATGTGCTATTTAAATTAACTATGATAGATTGAATAAATTAGTAGAAAGACTTTTAATAAACTGGAATAACAAAAATAAGGATGTTTAAAAACAAACAGCATCTTTACATTTTCTTTTATACCTTTGAAAATAACATTACATAAACAAAGATATATTTATTACTTTTTCTCAAACCCAAGGACTGAAGAATCCTTTGACCTCTATAAATAATTTAACTTAATGCTTAAATCCTTTCTGACCGAAAAAAAAAAAAAAAACTGCATTCACTTAATATTTGCTTGCCTCCTTGGAACAGTCACTCTGATATCTGAGATATACAAAGTTAATTTGGAAGAAGGAAGACTGACTCAACAACATTTCTTAGCTTTTCTATCTTCTTCAAATAGCTGGCTTTGTTCCAGTGGGAAGATATAAAAGTTTTCCAAAGGAATATTAAATATTTCTATAGAACAAAGAAATCAATTTCAATGTGATTTAGCATCACATGAAAGGTAAGTATGTAAACCGTTTTAATCACTGTTAGGAATCTTCACAGCTCTCTCACTGACTTATGGACTTTTTATTTCTTTCACTCTCACTGTCTCTACAAGTGTTTATCCAGTCTACCATAGACACATGATTATGCTGGATACTACCTACTTATAAATAAGTGGGCTTGGTACTTTATAGTAAGTCTGTGATGGAGGTGGGTACAGGGAGCTGTGGGAGAAATTGTAAGGAACCCTTGATCTGGGAAACATCTTAAGTAGAATTCTGCATGATTGGTAAGATTAACCCACTCCTGACTCTTTCAGTCTTCCAATATATTCTTTTCACATTTGTCATTTATTTTTTCCCTAAAAATGAATCTCATGTTACTTTTCAAACTATAATTCTTTCCACTGTTTTCCTGATAAAATCCAAGCTTCATAGTTCATAAGATTATTCATTATTTTCCCCTGCTCATAGCTATAGACTCCTCTCTAAATGTTCCTTAAGATACCCTACATCATAAAGTGAAACAACGTGAGTTACATTTCCCCCAGATTCATCGTGTGATCTTTTTCTTCTTGGAATGCTTTTATCTAAATTGTTTAATCTTACTTATATCTTTAGAGTCCTGTCAGGTTTTACAAAATGAGGAAAACGTCCCCAAATTTATCAGGCTGCTTAGATAGTCCTCTAAACTGCTTCCATATTATCTGGCACTTTCCTTTGCATACTTTTATCATGTTGTACCATAAAAGTCTCTCTGCTATACTGGACTGGGAAAGATTTGAAGACAGAGACAGTTTCATTCATTTCTACGTTTCCAGGTTAACACATTGTCTGCCACACAGTAGGTAGTCAATGAAAATCTGCTAAATGAATTAAATACTGATCGATGGTGAAGCAGTACTGAATTGCTTTTTTATCTTTTTCCATCAAAGCAAGTCATCCCAGGGAGACAAGAATGAAAATATATAAGTTGTGGGGATTAGTGTGGCAATACCTCTCCACTTTCTAAGTGATATCTCGACTTCCAGTCTTTTCCCCATTAAATTTGTCCTCAGACTGTGTCAGGAGATTCTCTTTTTGACACTTATTAACCTAAGCTTAACTGGGCTGGACCAGAACTATCACACTGATATGTTCACAAATATGTATGTTTACGTGCCCACAGTTTCCATGCAGTTTTTTGCATATCCAAGATATAGTATAATACCTGGGACATAATGTTTTCAAAATCATTTTTTTATTCATCTAACTATTCACTTAGCAATTATTTTTTAGGAGCTTCTATTGAGTGGAGGAGATAAATATTAAACAATCACCAGCAGAGTTTGCAATAGTACAAACTGAGATAAGCAAGCGACAGAAAAGAATACAGTCACAGACTTTCATATAAAAGACAGAAGCCTGACCTAAAAACTTGGGTACCAGGTGAGGTTTCTCTGAGTATTTAAATGGGAGAAAAATGTAAATGTTGAATTGGAGTTAACTAGGTGAAGGCGGGCAAAGGGGAGGGCATTCCAAACAGAAGAACAGGAGTACACAAAGAAGCAGTGGTAAGAAGCATGACAGAATCAAAGAATGAAAAGAATGATAGTATATTTGAAACTTAAAGAGCAAGCGAATATTTGGTGTGAGATTAGAGGAAAGAGGTAGAGATGTAGGGATCAGACCAATGACACCTACTGGCCATGGTAAGGATTTGTGATTTTTTTTCTAGAAACAATGAGAAGTAATTAGATCTTAAACAGGTGACATCATTGTAATATTTCATTTAAAAGCAAATTAAAATGTGAGGAACAGAATATAATGAGGCAAGAGTAAATGTGGAGAGACTAGAAGTCCAAACAAGAGATGACGTAGCCAGATCAGGATGGAAATAATGCATATGGAGACAATGAAATAAATGCTAGGCAGTAGAAAGTAAAATCAGTAAGATTTAATGTGAGATAGATGTCACACATGTGGGAGAAAGCTGTGTTGAGTCAACAGGTTGGATACTGAGCCATTTTTCTAGTGAGATCAGAAAAAGAATAAAGGAATGAACAAATGAGTGAAATGTAACATTTAAAAGAGATACGTACTATGGCAAAAGTAATAATATTGAGTTATCATAATAGAAATTTGAAGTTGAAAAATGAAGGGAAGTATAATTTCAAGATGGTTAACGAGTTGACAGCAAGTGTTGAAAAAAAACAAATGAAGCATAATTTTCAGAGATCATTGTAAAGGGAAAGTCCTGTTTCAGTTTTTGAGGTTTGAACTGTGCTATGGGGTGAGCAAGACAAATGGGAAAATCCTGCAAGGAAAGTGGAGTGATGTACAGTTAAAAGTCAGTTAGTTAAAAAAGACCGAATTGCATGATAATGATGACCAGATTGAGAAGTTCAATAAATCACTGAGGTTGTTATTAAAGGAACGGCAAATGATTAAGCATGAAGAGAGGAAGCAAGTGAGCCATATATTGAAGTCATCAAGGAAGATGGAGGAATTGCATTGATCATTTGGGAGAGATGCAAAGTGATATGGCATGACTTCAAATAAACCGTGATAACTAAGCTGGAAGCAGGAGAGCTAATGTTTCAGCGTGAGGTGGCAGTGGTTCAACAATCTGGAATTTATACCACAGCATATGGGTAGAGTGGGTGCAACTTCACCTTCAGCTGAGTGGAGGTGTGTGAGAGATGGTAACATGGCCACTTCTGTGCTGTACCAACTCTTACGTTGTAGCTGTCTGGATTGCACGTTCCAATATACAATTCAAATTAACTTTTTTTTTTTTAAGAGAAGGGAATTTTTTGGCTCTCATAATTGAAAATCTACTTTTCTGCTTTTTTTAGTACAGGTGTTCAAGTGATGAGTCAGTCTCTCTTCCTCTTCTTCACTCTATGAAAGTGTCAATAATTGGAAGTCTCTGTAACATGATGGCAAAGATGATTTGGGCAGCTTAAGGTCTACATGGTACTTAGTTCTCATACCATTCACTCTTCTCAGACAGTACCAATAAAAATTATGGGGAGAACTCCAACTGGCTCTGTTGCATCATCCTTAAGCAAGTCATTGTGACCAGAGAGACATTCTACTCTGCTTGGTATGACCTCATTCATATGTCTACTCTTCTGCAAGGGGTGAAGAAGGGGTAGCTCTCTAGAACTCTGTAATATGAGGTTCACTTTTGAAAAATAAGTTCTATTTCAGAGTGAGGAAGAGTGTTCCCAAACCTTCAAAAACAGTGTTTATACACAATATGCTTCAGAGTTAACATTTCTAAACTGAATTCATCTTTCTGTAAAAATAGATTTCTCCTTCTCTACATTATTTCTTAATTGGTGACCCTTTGTTTTGTTATGTCTTTCCTGTTGCCCAAGCAGATCATCTGGGAGTTATCCAGGACTCTTCTGTCTCACATTGGGAAAGTAATTTATATTTAGTTAGAAATCATTTGAAGGAAACTATTTCAGCATAGTTAAGGCTTATGACATAACAAGCAATATTTTTAAAGTATTTAAACACTGCCACAATATTAGTGGTTTTCTTACATTTAGGAATCAATGAATCCCAGAAATATTTATTACTATGATTGTTGTTTAATCAAGTTATTCTCATCTAGTGGTTAAAAATGACAGGATATTTAGTCAAATGAACTTGAGTCTGGATCCCAGTGTACTGTGCCTGACATTGGACAAGTTTCTTTATCTGTAAAATAGAGACAATTCAGAACCTTACTCAGAGATACGGTGTGAGGAAAAAAAATGATACTGCATACAATTGATGTATATGGTGTCTAACTCATGGTAACCATTTAACAAATGTTAAATATTCATGTTATTATTAGAACTCTGCTTTGGGATTTGGTCTTTTCTCTTTGCTATAGCCTTAAATGAGCAGCATGCTATTATTCATATTTCTTTTAAGAGTGACATATGTTTTTGCATGGAGGCCTGCTGGTATCAAGGACAGTTTTCCACTTTAATGTTTACTAGTTCTAGCTAATCCGCTAGATATTTTATGTGGACCTCAAAACAGCAGAGAATGAAAACCTGCCTGGCTTCTGACTGTATACTAATACCTTCTCTTCAGGCCCAAAAAAGGGAGATAAGAAAAGGAAACGCTGACATGTTTCAGAATATAAAAGTAACAAGAAGTCACAGAAAAAGAAGAAATAAGTAAATAAGCAGGGTCTTTTGGAATCTATCTTTAATTTTGCTCCATCTGCCTGAACCCCAATTTTGTGGTAATTTAAATGACTCTGCCTATCTGCCCTCCTTTTCTGCCTCTCTCCCCTGTTTATATTTCAGGGTAAGGCTAATTAAGTGCTTCTGGGACATTGAAGTAACTAGTCAAACCCAATTTGAATTGTTTAATCAATAAAGCAAATATGCCTTCTGCAAACTATATTAGTTTTTGCTTTTTTCCTCCACCTAAGAAAAGTGTTATGTATGTACTTAAGTAAAAGCTTAAAGTGATAGCATAGGTCAGAATACCCATTGCAGTTGGTCACTCCTTTCCCGTGTGACAGGCCTAATACAAATAAAGGGTTCATTATTCTTCTGATCATGAATTAAACAAAGTATGATACGAAGCCAAACTACTTTCATGTTATCTTGGTCCTATGCCATTGGAATTGATTTAGAAAATGTGAACAAATCACATTATTTTAATAGGTGTCAGAGTCAGTGCTTCTCTGTTGAGGGACAGTAATTCGTGTAACACAAACTTGGCTCTCTTATCTCTTTCCCTTATTCCTTACCAGGACAAGATGAATAAATTATCTAATGGATAAATTTTTAAGCAGGAACTAGGTGAATGTAGGCGGTATCATCATGCTTCCTTCCCTTACGGCTGTGCCTTCCTCCGGAGAAAAATGTGTTCTACTCTATGCAGGTCCCTTCCATAAGCTTTGCTCAGGGTTTGTCAATCACAGCATCACTAACATTTTAGACAGGTAATTCCTTGTTGTGTTGATTGTCTTGTGCATTGTAGGATGTTTAGCAGAATCCCTGGCTTACATCCACTAGATAACCAGTGTCATTCCCTTACTTGCAATGACCAAAATCTTTCTCCAGATATTGCCAAGTATCTCCAAGGAGGGGGATCCCATCCAGTGAAAAATCACTGCTTTGAGGCTTGAATTCACAGGGAGTGTCACATGAGACTGAATGGAAGACTCAGCCTAATTCTGATTAACTCAGCCAAATTGTGCAGTAACTCTGTCCATAAGAAAGTTGGTGCCTGAAGCTCCATTTGTGGAACACATTTGTCTCTCTTTGACACAGTCCAAACTCTAGAGGGAGTGTTGGTTATATGCCTCTACAATTTCAATTTCAAAGAGCAAAATTAGGGTATTTCTTTTTTTGCTGCTGTCGTTGTTGAAAAATGATCTATAAATGTAGTATGAGCCCACTGATGAGAAGGGAAGGAAGAAGTAAAATATTTTAAAATGCTAAAATACAATCTTGACCTCCTTGTCAATATTAATAATTTGTCCAAGAGCCACATTATTGCTTATTAAACAGACTCTTATTTCTTTAGATATGTAATAGGAGGGCAAGTTCAAAAGAGATCAGAACATTGTCAAGAACGTGATATATTTGTTACCCCAAAAGGTAAAGACCCCAGTTCCTGTCATAGCTGAAAGATAAGTTTACAGTTGGGAGACAATGTGTTGTGTAGCAAAAGATTTTAAAAGATTTATTTTGAAAAGGAAAAGTACACCTCCAAGAACAGGAGGCGGGCTGATCCAAGGGAGGAAAAGTGGTAGTTTTTTGTCCACCCTTCTCTTGTACCTTCACTTAGAAGTGATCTCTTGATTGACTGATGGCTCTTGTCCCTAGAGTGCTTAGTCATGTTTGTCCCTTTTGCACATGTGCTTACCCATGATGTACACAGAAAAGCCCACGGTGGGGTGCTTAAACCACAATGCTAATTATATTACAATGAGCTTTGGGTCATGTCTGGTTAAGTCCTTTCTGCTAGCACACAGTTTTGGCTGTCAGACTCTAACCAGTTCCTTGCTGGCACTCATTTAGAGGAAGGAAGTGAAGTCCCTTTATGCTGGAGGCAGGCATAGCGCCATCTTCTGGACCATCCTCCCTTTCCTCCACCTGTCTGAACAGTGCCTGAACATATCTAACTATCTAACATATTTTCCTAGTCTAACCCTGCTTGGGAATTATTTCTCATACTGTTGTGATTAATGGACAAGAGTGTAGAATCTGGCATCAGACAGTCTTGAGTCATTTATTAGTAACTGTATTATAACTGTATTTAATATAAACATTTTCTCTAATCTTGTTTTCTCATCTCTAAAAGAGACTAATATTGGTATCTCCTTTGTACATTTTTATTTTTGAGGAACACATTAGATAATGTGTGTTATTAAGTACTTATCACAGTATCTGCCATATAGGAAATGGTAAGAAAAAAAAAATACAGCCATTATTCTAATTCACACTCAAAATGACGACAGCAGGACAAGTATCTATCTATTCATAATGTGCTCAGGGCAGAAAGCAGACGGATCATTGAGACTCTGGGATCAGCAGAGAGAGAGATTAATTAGGACATCAGACCACAGACTGTAACCTGGTTGCTCAGCAAGCTTAGAAGGATGATGCAATAAGAGACCACTAGACTGTAACTTTGGTGCACAGTACAGCACAGCACAGGGAAACATGCAAACCCAAAGGGTGGGAGAGGGACATTTCTCAATCAGTCGAAGAAAAAAAAACTCACAGAAAACATGGCCATCTTCAGTTACCTGAACTGGGAAGAATTCTTGGTTGTTAGCAGGCACATTTTGGGTTTAAGTGAATGGAGAAGGTGTCAAAGGCCTGCCGGCAGCCCAATTTTAAAAGTCCTTCCACTTTATCAGAAGGTAACTGGAGAAGACAAGAGAGAAGGACATCACCAAACAGCCAGCCAGTGTCAGTACTGAAATATTTCCCCTAACCACGAAAGACTCAGAGCCTCACTGATATGGAAATGATTGTTAAATAAAAATCATGATTACCGTGCATTCTGAAATTATCAACATAGAGAATACAGAGTTAACTTTCTAGGAACTCTTTTGGTGACTCTCACTAAACTCCTTTTTGAAAGGATCCTGTTCAAGTGCTTTTAAAATAGAAACAAAGGAACCCAAGTGGACACAGCCACCCATATGAACACAGGGAGTGTGTGTAGGAAGCAGCCCCTCAATTGCTTCTGACAGCTGTATTGATTCTAGTTGCACAAGTGATGCCTGAGCAGGGATTGTTACCAGATAACCCATTCTTGCAGTAGCAGGTTAGAGAGACATTTTCACATTGTGCTAAGTGGGATCAATGACCCTTGGGGTACAACCCTTCCCCTACCTGCTCAGCTGGTAGGGCATGGAAACAGAGGTGGATAACAAGTAAAGAATCCGGTGGAGGCTGTGAAGTAGGAAGCTGGTCTTCTGCTTTCTTCTTTCTGCCTCTGTGGAGTTTCATTTGATCACACTAACTCATTTTGAAAGTCCTGTTGCAAGGACAGTAGAGAGCTGTCATGGAGAAAGTTAAAAGAAAAGGAAATCACAAAGCTTATGAAATTTTCCTATACATTCTACCCTTTGGCGAGTTTTTCAAGAATAAAGAGAGTAACATCTTGGATTGTTTAATGTCCAATTTTCCCAATTCTCTCTCAATTTACCTTTGGTTATCATGCAATTCAACACTCAGGTACAAAGATTAGGCCATTACAACTTCCTCATGGATAGAAGGAACTCTGCACCCTGTGGAAACAGTTAAGACAATGTGATTACCCATCTCTTTTATCTTAAGACTTCTCACAGTTTGCAGAATTCAAGGTCTTATAGCTCAAGTTTAACATAATCACTTCTTTACCTTCATTTCACGTGAATGTTAAATAGAAATCTAGCAAGAAGATAAAATTCAGTCTTAGGACATACTTTTTATGCTTAAAGAAACCTTAAAAATATAGTGCAATATATCAGTAAGATAGAGATCTTGTTTTGTGTGTACATCAATTTCTTCATTGTCCTTCTAAATTCATAGTTTTGAGGGAAACTTATGTAAAACAGCTAAAAACTTTAAATGATCTTCATCAAAGTGCTCTGACCTGATTTGGTAGCAGCTTCTCAAAGGACATTGGACAAGTGAAAAGTCTATGTCATTATTGTTATATTATTTACACACACAGTGTAAAATGGAGAAATAAAGCCAAAACTCAAGTTCAAATTACGGCTTATCTTTTTGATCTTTGGAGGCTTGATACCTTGAATTAATTTCTTTCTTAATTCAGTATTTCTTATATCCATTTCCCATACAAAGCACACCACATCTTATGACATAACTGGGCATTGTCCCTTTGCTTACAGAAGGAGGAAGAGTCAGGGAAGACTGGAACCTGGGAATTTTTCTAAATGTAACATGCTTTCTGGACTCTAGAAGCTTGCAGATGCAGCTTCCTTTAGCTGGAATGTCCACTACTCAATTCAACGCTGCTTATTCTTCAAAGATCAATTCAAATATCACCGCTCTGTTTGTGAAGCCTTAGATGTGTTTCCACAGCACTTTGAATATGTACAGTGTTTCAGTTTCCTTGGTTTAAATACTCTCTGTCTGACTAAATTCCCAGCCAGGTCTTATGCATCTTTGTGCCTGTTTAGGTTCTTCTCCTATCATTCACCCAATAAATAATTGCTAAATAAATGCTGAATGAAGTTTATCCATCTTGGATAGTGAAGTTGACAGGGAATAAAACATAGCCAGTGACGCTGAAAGCAAGTGTTATCTGTGCATTTGAAAGACAGAGCATGACAAAAATAAAATCTTGATTCATGATACCAATATTTGTTCCACCATCCATCCCTAAACCTAGAAGTCATTCTATAAAAGTTTCTTCTAATTTATCTCTTGTGTCCAATCAATTATGAGTCTGACAGTCCTCCTCTGACTCTAATGCTGCCCCCTACCTTAGTATACCAAACACTATGGCCCTAGTTCAGAACCTAACTTGTAATTCCACCAAGAAATTTATGGCCGTTTTTAAATATAGATTTCCAATATACAAAACAAATATTCTTACTGCGTATTTGGTTTAATTGTAATACCTATCTCATTTTTATCTGCTTATAATTCCATCTTATCTTTTTTTTAATTAAAAAGTTCCTACTAAATTCTTATTCTGTATCCTATGCTATGCTAAAGGATATAGGGGATATTTAAAACAAATTTCTATCACCAGTATCTTATCTTTGAGGTTCTTATATCCCAGTAGAAAGGAAAAAGCAAATATGAGTCAAGGACAACTGGGGCATGATGGAAACTTTATAAATGTTTGTGGAATGACTGAGTAAAGTTTAGCTGTGTAAGATAAAGATCATAAGTGCAACGGTAATGCAGAAGTGAAGGAAATCGATGAATTCTGAAGTCCAAGAAGAAGATGCCAGTAATAAAGATACATGCAAGTCAAAGAGTTGGGGTAATTTGGGGAAGTAGATAGTGGAAAATAGTCTAGGTGATGGAAACAGTGGCCTAAGCTGTTAGCACCTCTAAAAAAGAGACAGGAATATAGGAGCAGTGACTGGAATGTTCACAGAAAGTTGTCAGAAATGACCATACTGTACAGAAAGGTTTTAGTATCTTCTGAGTTCACCTCCTTTGCTTCCTTCATCATGCTGGCTTGCCTTGACCTTGGATGTAGCTGTTGATTTTGGCTTCTGTGTGCTCACTAAGACTGAGAGCTGTTTGCCTTTATTTTTCTTTACCTGACCCCATCACGTTTCTTATTTTTCATTGTTTTCATGGACTTGATTTTTGGTGGGCACTGTATGCCTTCGGTTGATGGGCCATAGGTGTACTGTGAATACATTTTCTAATTTTGATAAGGATTGTAAGCTGGCACATGTGCTGCAAGCCGGTGGCTCAATTGGTATACAATACAACAAGAAGTATTTCCAGCTCAAAACAAAGTAACAGGCCTTTGACTGACTGGGTCAGAAAACGGTATCTGTTAAGCTCACCTGGCAGAATTGTTGCTTTTGGTCCACGAGGGAGCTGATGAAAAGGAAAGTGCAAAACACACAGACAGAACACAGGCCTTCCTAGAGCGATGTCAGTAATTAGGGGAATTTGCCTGTGTGCTACAGATGGCAGACGCCAGAACCATATAATGTGAATGAATCTGGACTGTGTAGTTGGTTTCTTAGTAGAAAAACTCTCGCTGTTTTCATTTGCTGAATGTGGCTGTGGCTCCAAGCTTTTTCGGTGGTAAAAGTCTGCATTCTGATGGGAGCAAGAACAGACATCTGGATTCATGAGTAGGATGGGCTTCCTTTACAGAGCAGAACTGAACTGCCTTTGGCAACACATTTCTAGAAGATGTTCATTTACAGCAAGGGGAAATTTACACATGATTACTTTGCTGATACATTCCCTTCACACTCGTGGGTGGACATGAGTGGGAAAATTGCCCAATTTTAGTTTTCTGTTAAAAAATGAGTCTGCTGGGTGTGCTGATTTACAACAGCTAAGTCTAATCCTCTGAAATAGTTAAGAGGGAACAGGAGGGTGGAGAGACATCAGTGGAAAGTGACTAAGCCTCCCAAACAGTGAAGGGAAGAGGCAGAAACATTGCCTGTATCATTCCATCATTCCATTTTCTTATCGTTTTTTTCCAAGCTGAAGCTTTCAGAGAAGTTGATTCTCTACCCTAGGTCTACATTCTATCTTCTGCCTTTATTCTCAGTACTCCCACTTTATTTCAAAACTACTGATTGAACACTGGCCATAGAAGAACCCTAGCCAATAGCCTTTTTCAAAAATTAAACTGATGTTGTTTGCTCCCTTGTGCTGCTTCATTATATGTTATTTGTATAATCAATGAATAGACAAAGATGTCTTTGGACCATAATCTTGTTGGTGACACTCACCTTACAGAGATTTGATGGAATCATCAGATCCATTATATCTAAATTGCAATCCAAATGAGAGAATAGAAACAAGGACAGTAGATAGGGTAAAAAAATAATATATACTAAATATTTTCAGAATTTGTATTACAGAAGAGTTAAAAACCATTCAGAGCCAACAGCTGCATGCAGAATTTAGCAGACTGTTCAAATGGAGAAGGATAGATGTGTACATCTCTATCTACTCTGGCCGCAGTCTGACTGCGGTTATCAGTGCTTATAACTGATATCCCTTAGCCTCTAGGGCAACATTCAAACTCATGGGCAGAAACAAAACAGAAATGGTTGAGTTCAGAAGAGAGCACTTATGAGACCGTTGCAAAAAGCTCATTTAAAAGGTTTTCAAAATATGGTTTTAATATTGCTCAGTGACTTCATTCTGAAGACTCTTAAAGGCACTTGCCTTAAAAATTGTAAGCTCATAAACACTGTTCTTTCTGTGCCTTTCTTTTTCAGTTCTACGCTGTTTGTTTCAATGATGGAAAGTGGAAGTGAACAGGATTGGCTTTTCTGTTCATCATAGAGCTCAAATCCTACTTTGGTGTCCAGGAATCAAAATCATTAAATGCTAACAGGGCTGTCTTAAAGTAACAGATATTAATATGCTTAAAATGATGTTGAAATTTTGTGCCGTTGCTTTGGAGATCATTACATTGTCGCTGCTGTCTGCTGGTAAATTTCTCTTGCTAACATCCCTTGGGTGCTTTGTATGTGTTTTGCACTTTCCTTTTCTTCTGCTCTTTCATGGACCAACACAAAAGAAAGTGAAAATTTAAAATAGTTTTAACTGTCAGAATGTTTAATAGCTGTTATCTTCTTAATGCCTGCTTTTACTAGCTCTTTAGCTAGAACTCCCTATTAGATACATCATCTCTGATAATTACAGGAAGAGCAAGGATGGTTCTCAGCTTTAACATTTTGTGATATCACTTAGATTTTGTGGCTGTTTGTAATGCTATATATGGACTTCTAAAATGTTTAATTAGATTGATGGATAGGTAGTCATTACTATGGCTCAAATATATAAATAAAATAAAACAAAACTTTACTCAGTTGACTTTCCCGTAGAAAACTGCTGATATTATATTATTTCCATGGGTAACCTTCCAAATAGGTACTTTGTGATTAGTAATCATATGCAAAGAAGTAACTAAAGTCAACTCTTTTTCATAAATGACACCTCTCTAAAAAACATGTTCTGAATTTTGCTATTATTATATTCATACTACAGTTGCAACTATATTGACAACTCGTGTGAAAATGAATATGTCTCTCCTGGCATATTTTGAAAAGTGTTACAAAGTCAAAATTCTGAACTATGTGTGTCAACTCTGTCATTGTGATGGAGAGACTTTAGAGCGGCTCACCATTTTCCCTGTCTTTACAGTATTCATGCGCAATCTCCTTCCCTGGAATGCAGCAGGGACTTGTGGTTTGTTTTTAACCAAAAGCAGGTGGAAAAGGTGATGGTTTGTCCCTCCAGGGAAGACATCCCCTGTGTAAGAATCCATCTTGGAGGCTGACTTGCGCTACAGACTTTCCTTGCTGGTTTGATGAGGAAAGTAGCTGTGTTAGGAAAGTTCTCGTGGGAGGAATCTTTGGGCAGCCTCTCCAACTTGAGGACATCCTCCAGCCCATAGTCATCCAGAAGCCAGGCCCTCAGCCTGACAGCCCCAAGAAAATACATTCTACCAACATCTGATGGTGATGTGGAACAATCCAGAAGTGAGATCGTCCCCATTCAGACCACCATATGAGAGCACAGCTTGCCAAACGCCTGGAGTGTAGCCTTGTCAGATCCTAAACAGAGGATCCAGCTAAACCATGCCTGGATTTCCGACCCACACAAACTATGAGGGAATAAATGTATGTTATTTTAAGCCTCTAAGTTTGTAGTAATTTGTGGTAGTAGCAGAAAACTAAATACGTATAAGTTCATATTTAAAGACTTGGCATTGAACAGTAATTAGACAAGATAAAAGTTAAATGAAGATGAATATGGATTAACAAGAAAGAAAAAAATCATTAACAAGAGATATTAGTTTTTATTAAGTAATACAACAAAACACTTGTTGTATTGGCACAAGATATACCTTCCAAATGCAAATTAGCATAATATGGTCATTTTTGCATAAATGTCAACATGAGGGCAATAAAGTTATAAACAAGAGCAAATATGTCCTACATGACATTCTCTGAAATTTTTCCATAAAGTTAAAAATAAGAGCTATTGCTAAAGATTATGTGTAAGTAACTGACATGTCCTAAACTGATAAACACACTCTACTGACTCTTAAAACTTCTCTCATTTTTAACGTTGATTCTATTTAAAATTTAATTATTGTTTTAGTGGCATGCAATAAATATTGTGTTAGTCTTTTCTCCCTTCTACCCACAGGAGAAAACGTTATGATTCAGATGAAGGACACTGATGATTATTTAGTGGATAGAAGATGTAGGAAAAGAAATGAAGGGATTGTAAAAAGATATGGGCTTGAGCAAGTGATGACTGGGCCTTGGCTTCTGTTCTCAGAATTTCTCACACTGGGGCCCCTCACACTGGCATGCCTCCCCTGCTCTTGCTAAGCCCACAAAGTTGAGAACCTGATCCAAAGCCTGGGAGCAGGGCTTCTTTTCCCTTGTTCTCTTTTATTTTAGGGGACTTTTTTTCTACCTAAATGATGTAAGAGCCCAACAGTGTGGACATGGAAATAATGGCCAAGTGTTGTCACTTTGCCTCCTTTTAATTTAGGTCTTAGAAGTGGGTCAGAAGCTATGT
Source organism: Camelus dromedarius (assembly GCF_036321535.1). Taxonomy (NCBI): domain Eukaryota; kingdom Metazoa; phylum Chordata; class Mammalia; order Artiodactyla; family Camelidae; genus Camelus; species Camelus dromedarius. The sequence goes on from NC_087448.1 coordinate 34,386,264, forward strand.
CAGGTCAGGGGTCGCAGATGTAGTTTTTTCAAACAAACTTTTTATTTTAGAATATTTTTTGATTTACAGAAAAGTGTGTAAATCACCACACTTTGTTTCCCATATAGTCGCATCTTACATTAAATATATTGTCACAATTAATAAACTGGTCCTGGTAAATTGTTATTAGCTAAAACTGAAACTTTTTCCCCCTGGAGTTTCTTAGTTTTTACCTAATGTATTTCATCTAGTCCAGAATCCCATCCAGGATGACACATTGTGATTAGTCATTATATCTTCTTAGGTTCCTTTTGGCCATAAACTTCCTTTGTTTTTAATGACTTTGACAGTTCTGAGGAGGACTGCTCAGGTATTTTGTAGAACATCCTGCCACTGGGATTTCTCTGATGTATTCCTTTTGATTGGACAGGGGTCATGAGTTTTTGGTTGGAAGACTGCAGAGATAGATTCTGTTCTTATCACATCATATCAAAGACACGTAAATCAACATGACTTATCATTCTTGGTATTGATCATGACCACCAGGCTGAAGTAGTATTTGCCCGATTCCTTTTCTATGGAGTTATTCTTTTTTATGTTTTCTCTTTCCAAAATGTACTCTTTGGAAACAAGCCACTATTCACTCTACACTTAAGTAGTGGGGTGTTAACACTAGTGGGTACCAGGATAGAATCATTATTTGGGACACAGTAAAATAACATAATGATAATATAGACATATTGGTATAGATTTATAATATGTATTCTCAATCGTCTATTAATTTATTTATGTATTCTTTCTCTCTCTTTCTCTCTCTCAAAACTTTATTATTTCTAAAGTGTGTACACTTCAGTGGTAGGGATGAACTCCGGAGACCCAGGGAGAAGTATAAAGGTTTTACAAGGCTGTGAATTTTCAAACTACCCCATGAAATCTTGTTACGTCAGTGTCTCAGAAGCAGTAGGATAGACTGAAAAGAAAAAGCACCATGGAAAGGAAAAGGAAGAAAATTGATGAAGGAGATCAGGAGCAGGAGTGAGTCCCTGGACTGGAGAGGTCTATATCAAAAGAGCTATAAAGGAAACTGTCTTAGAAGCTGTGTATAATAGTAACAGGCAAACAAACAAAGGAAACTTGTGGGTTATTTAGAATCAATCAGCAAAGAAAAACTTATTAGAGAAAAATACTATGAATTTTTCACAACCAAAACATTCATGGTACTTGAAATATATATGTATGTGTGTGCACACATACACATGCATGTATATTATATATAATGGGCACATGTATATATAATGCTAGGGACTTTGGTACATAATCATGAATTCATACCATTGTAAAACAAATGAAATTGTACTGTTCCTACCATTGTGCAATTCATACCATTGTAGGACAGGTGTCCAGCTAAGATGACAAGAGGAAATCACAATATTTGCCTTCCAAATTAGGGAAATGCATACAATATACCCAATATGAAATCCATCTCAAACAACAGAGGAGATGTTTTGGCTCATGCAGCTTAGTTATGTAGAGGTAAGGAAGACTTGAGACCTACTTTGATGAGAGAGTTATCTGTTTCTTTATGATGTCTTCATTTTGGTCCTCTTCCTTTGTCCTTGGGCTGATTTCCTCATGATTGAAGACAATAAGGAATAACAGATTCTTCATTTTTCCCATAGGTAGAAATAAATACTTCTCTTATAATCAAGCTGTTCAAAAGGTAGTACTGTAATTCCCTCACAGTTGAACTGACCCCTTTGACTAAGGGAGTGGAATTTGTTAGTTGGTTTAACAGAACTTTCAACCAAACTGCTCTTACTCTCAACACTTAACATCCACCTCCTCACCTCCATCTGCTGGTGAGTTCATTTCTGAAGCATAGGAACTCTATGGTAGACCTGTGAATACCCAAACAAAAACATGAGAAGTGTTAGGAAGAAGGAAATACAGGCTCAAATATAGCAAACATTCTTTGTCCTGACATTAGGGAGCATATTTTTTTCTGCCTATACTAATATCCTGCTAGCTATGAATCACAATATATGTTCTGCTTATTATCCAGAGAATATGAACATGGTCCATGTACTTAACTGTAATTGAATAATCAATAGATCATGTGATTTTAAAGTCAACTCTTATATTCTAGATATGTAATTATTTTAGGAAATTTTAAGGTGGTCTCAGAACTGAAAACATAGCAATTTTGATTCTGTTATAATCAGTAATGTAGATATTCTTTGAATTAAGTAAATCCTTGGTTGTGAAATTAAATACATAACCTTTCTCCTGGAAAGATTTTAAGCTTTGAATGCAAAAATTACATTTTGGTGTTTTGTTTTCTCATAGCCCAATTTATGAAATGTTTCCTAGTGTATGATTCCTAGAATAAAATTGGAATAAGTAATTAATTTAATATTGTCTTTCATTGGGAAAAATATGAACATGAACAATTTCAATTTTCGACAGATAATGGTTCTGGCAACTAGGTAATTATGTTTATTGAATTTGTTTATCTTTTGTAAGAGTTCATTGGTGTACTACACATCTGACATTATTATCATGGTACTCAGCATTAGCGCAGCACATCAAACTTTTTAAATGTTATAATCATTAATTAGTAATAGTTCATAGCACTCCTGTAAGGTAATGTAGTGATTATAGAAAATTAAGTTAAAAACAATGCAGTCTGCTACCCTGAAGGAATTACCACTTACAAGTGAATATATTTCAAATCAATGATTAGTAATCTGTGGAAGTTTTGAGCTTCTGGATTAATATATGCAAACTTAGGTAATAGGTCAAAAAGTATGTTTATTACAGGTATGGCATTTGTGCCATGTTATTTAATATCGTGACATTTGGATATTCTCTGTTCTGAAAAGCTTGCATAAATTTGCTTAGACTTTCCCATTCTTCTTGAAATCATAGATTAAAAGTCTTGACAAAGACTTTTGTAAATCATGTATTTATCCAGCCTCTAGGCCTCAGTTTTGTTACAGAATTTATATATGTTCTTATTAATTTGAAAGATTCCTTGGGAAATCTCCAATTTCCATTTTGTCAACATCATCCAGTATATCTATTTCATTTCTAATAAAGTCCATATCCTTCAAAAATTCATATTGTTTATGGCCTTTGAAATTCATCATAGTTATTTGCCAGAAAATTCTCCTTAAGTTCAATGGACTTCCATGATCCTTACCTAACTGCCAAGAAACAGAAGGGGAGCAACTTGAAGGTTCTCAAGAATACTTATATTTTTTATTAATTAGAAAAGATAGTGCAGGAATTGTAAAGAAAGTAATGTGCTTTTCATTTGTTCTCTAAACTTTCATAACTCAGATGGGGTGTGCATTTCTATGAAATACATGTATGTGTGCTTATATATGTATGTGTATATGTATGTATAAGTATATATAGCTACAAAGAGATATATCTATTTACATAGATATTTCCAGACATATACCTTTGTATATATTATATCTAGATAAATCTATCTATCTATAAGTCATCTATATTTGTCTATCTACCTATCTTTATAAATGCATATATGCTTAACTATATGAAATTGCTAATATTTTACTATTTTTGACCTACAGGAATGACAATTTCATTCTCCAATCAAATAATAGTTACTAGGGAAATTTAGTTAGAAGTACGGTTGCAATATTGATGTCATGGAATTTAATACTGTCCTTGGCAATTGGGTTTCCGAGTTTAATTCTACCCTTCACCAGATTTAAGGTTTTGAGAGGGTCACCTTTCTAGGACAGTTTCATCATCTGTAACATAGAGAAGGTTTTCTAGATCCTGTATCTTTTCTCCTTAGCTTCAAATTTATTTATGCTTGTTTGTTAATTCACTCAACAAGCACTTTGCAATTTTGTTTGATACTTAATGTTACTGGCAATTTCATAGTCTTTGAGAATACAGCAGTGACCAAAGTAGGCAAAATTCTCTTATAAATTAGAACTAATGCTAGGTTACCCTTTCTTCTTTAGAATTACAAAAATGTTCTCCCAAGAAAATACACTAAATACACTATCCAGGACCTTATAGTTATTCTGGATAGGAAGATTATTCTCTAAATCCTAGGATGCCTTCTAGGTAATGGGTGTATTGCTGAATTCAAGTTCAACAAGGCCAAACAAGTTGAAACACCAGAGTTTGGAGCAGAGAAACGTTTATTGCAGGGTCATGCAAGGAGAACAGGGCAGCTCATGCTCTATGATGGTTTCAGGGGAGCATTTTTAAGGCAAGGAGAGGGAGAGGAGTCGCAGGGTGTGTGATTAGCTCATATGCAGTTCTCTGACTGGTTGATTGTGGGGTAACAGGGTGATTTCACAGGAGTTAACATTATCAACTCTCAGTCTCCAGTAGATCTGAAGTCTACATACTCATAGTTATCAAGTAGTCAATGTCTTCCATTTGGTGGGGGTTTTAGCATGTGTAAAAAACTCAGGAATATGTATCAGACACTGTTATCCATGTCCTTCAGGGAGGAACTAAAAATTCTGGACTGCCATATGGCTGACTTACTGTTAAATTCTTACCAGTTCTTCTGGCCCAACTGCTATTTTTGTCACTACATGTTCACATCCTTTTAAACTTAATTCCTGACCCAAGCTTTTGTGACTCAGGGGAGGCCTGGGAGACTACAACTTTTCCACAGACAAGAGACAGGCAGAAGACGTGGTTGGAGGGACATGTCCCAGGAAAGCCCCACCTGTCCTTCTTGGTTACAGGCGTAGAGCCTTGTCTACCCTAATATGTTCTATGTCAAATGTATGGTCAGGTCACTCAACATGGCTGTTCTCTTGTGCTCTGTATATCCCTCCTCAACCAATGCCTACTTCACTTACACCTCACTCACATGACTGACCTTCCTACATACTTGCCACAGCCCTAGCTAGAAATTATTCTGATTTAAAGATCAGAACATTTCCACTATAATAACTTACCAAGAAGCAAAGAGCGATATGACTCTCTGTTGGTTCCCTTGGAAACTAATGAGCCAACTTGATGTCAATTCCCCCTATAACTAGTAACGTCCCCCTCCCTCTAGGAGCATTGCCAGAAGACTGCCATCATGTCCTGCCCACTGTCTACTGTGCATGGTGGGGTGTCACTCCAGGACCTTACTTCAGACATGCAGGATCCCCTTATCCATTAAACCACTGATGTCTCTGTCTCTGACTCTGGGCTCTTTCTTCAGTCCTGAGGATGGGCAGATGTAGAGCTTGCAAGCCTGCAGGGTGCAACCCAATACCAGAAAAGTTGGAGAATGCACTCAGTTAAAATTTGAAAATCTACATATCAAGGTAATTCTAAAGTTGGTCCAAAAATGTTATCAACTTCAATAGGAATGCAATGAATTAGAGCAGCAGAAGTGGGAAAGAGGTAAAACAGCCATTACTAAATGTTCATTTGTTTTAAATTCAGGGCATGTCTTCGTCTCATTGATCTCTAAAGATGGCTATATAAAATTTCTTTGTTTTACATTTTATTGAAATATTTTACCCTCTTGTGAATATCTGGTAATACCTAGACATTTTCCCGTAACAACGAAAGTTGCTGAATCTAGGTGTGTATTCTGTGGCCTTCTTCTTCCCATTGATCTTTTTGCCTAGCAACTGCATTCATTGCCTGAGGTGTCCAGAGAACTGCAGAAAACACATTCTCTTCAAAGACTGAATTAAACATATTCACTCTGACTGTTTTTCTCACACTAATTCTGACACCAATTAAGGGGTTATTTGTTTCCCTCCTAGCAACAAAGACATGGTGCTCTTCCAGCATCACTTCTTCAACTCTCTGACACTAACTGGGCACCCACTAATTCAATTCAATTCTGACACTATCTACCTGGAATTAGCATCAGACCCTACAAGTCAAAGGGCCCAGTCCCACAAGACTGGCCCCCACCTCAGATGCCATTTGCCAGTTCTGGGCCACAAGTATTTCTGACCAACTACATGTAAATAAACCAGGGTTTAGTTTATACTCCTTGTATAATCAAAAGATAGCATAAATATATTTAGGTTTTTATGATTCTTTAAAAATTATACACTGGGAATTATACCTTGATAAATGGCAAAAACAACTCTCCTGTCATTCTCTGCTTTTCTCAGGGGATCTTTTTCTTCTCCATTCACATTATCACGTCAAATTATTTTATTTGGAAGACCATGGAACAACTTAGAGTAAGAGGAACTAGTCATTTTTAATCTAATAAAAAATTGAATTCTAAAAGTGTTCTTTGTATACTATCAATCTATTCCTCCTCTTAAAAAATGCTATACATTTAAAATGCATTATTTATAACTATGCTACATTTAAACTTTTTTAAATGTCTCAACTTACTGATCCAGAAAAATTGATTTTTTTTTGTGGATGTGAGACAATGCATGAAGATTTTCTTGACTTGTTAGGTATGTAAATGCTGCCTAATAACTACTAACAGCCGTTTTCTCAATGTAGAAAGAGAAAGAGTGAAACCGGAGCACTTAAGTGCTGAGTTTAATAATCGTGGCCTGTGTGCTCTAGGAATATTAATGTGCCTACAATTGCTTCTGCCGTGATCACCAAGTAATTTAGTTTTAGCCTGTTAACTGTACTATTTAAAAAAGTTAAATTAGTGGGGAGGGAAATAGCTCAGTGGTAGAGTGCTTGCTTAGCATGCACAAGGTCCTGGGTTCAATCCCCAGTACCTCCGTTAAAAAATGTGTGTGTGTGTATATATATATATATAAATTAATTAATTTATATTAATTAACTAATTAATATAAAATATAAATATATAAAAATTATATATATATGTGTGTGTATATATATAAGGCCATGATCTCAGCCACTTGTTTCTAGTGCAAACATCATTCATTGATTCATTTGTTCATTACCGTTTTAGCACATTCTGCCAAAATTTTGATTTTGCATATGTTTTATGGGGTTTTTTCCGGCTCTAAGAAGGACTCTAGGAAAAATAAGTACTTTAAAGACAAGTTTATCACCCATAAAGGAATAAATCATCTTCAAGTTATGAAAGGCAGCTTTGCTTTTGGGTGGAGGGTGATGTAGAGGATGACTTAAAGTGCTAAGAGAATAAGATCTTAGGATGATGGGCGGTTTCTTCCATTACATAAGATTTTCTGTGAGAATCTAAAATGAGAAGTTTCCAGAACTGAGAAGAGACTGGGAAACATGAGTGTATGTAAGGTTGAAACTTTGAATACAAGAAATAGTGGTCCCCTGAACAAGTCATAATTCAGAATTTCAGGGCCAGCTGGAAGCCCCGAAGGGGCCCATTTTGGGAAAATGGGAAGGTTTTGCCAGTGGGTCTTGTGGCAGTGCTCATCTCAGTAGATGGTCTAGACTTCTGTTCTCTGGGTCCAATTACCAGCTGCTTTTACTGTCTTCAGTGTTCCCCATTGTGGTCACTGTGGGATCTAATGCATCTGGAAAAGCTTATTCATATATGAGTCAGGAAGTTTGCTCTTCTAATCTTTTTCAGATAGAATTCAGTTTGTCCAGCTGCCCTTTCCCCTTTTCATGGTAATTACTATAAGAGATTAGAAACTGTAATTCTTTTGGTTGTATTGAATTGACGATTTGCAGAGTAAGTAACAGGATTTGAGGGGCAGACTGGGGCATGTTAATAGTATCTAGTACTGGAGGAAGGGAAAGTACTTACTATGTACCAGAGATATAACCAGAAAGATGAGAGTGTTCCAGCCTGGGTGAAATTCACATGATGGTGGGAATAGATGTTCCAGTGGTTAAAAGGAAGAGAATCACTTCTACCAAGAGAACCTACTTCTAGCAATGGATAATTTATTTTGAGAGTAACTGTTTAACCTAAGGGGAAAAATTGCATAATTAGACCATATGCAAATAAAAGTCAAAATATTGCAGATGAATGAGAAAATTTAGAAACCTCAGTTTCTTCAGGGATCTAAGGCAGTACTGAGAACATTAGCTGTAGAAGATCATGCAGAGTCATTGATGATTATGTGTTCTGGTGTAATATGTCTCATGACCCTGCAGATTTCTGTTATCTTCCCCTTTTGCTACCAGCTCACTTTGTCTTCTCTCCACTATGCATAGATATTCGATTTTCCATGTTTAGAACTTTTTCTTCCTTATAACTTCGGCATGACATGAATGTTTATGGAACTGACTCTCCCTTATCTGTTATAAACTACCTGAGGGTTTCCTTGAATGGATCTTTCTAGCTTTATTGCCTGCTAAAAACTATCTTACCATCCCTACATTTTCTAGGTCAAATTTCTGAAAGATAAAATATAATCACCTAGTTTAATCTATGTTTTCTGTTCAGTCTACTGAATGGTTAACCTAGGATTTGGTGTTCATCCACAATCTGATTTTCTGTGGCTTAGGGAGTGGGGAGTCAAGTGTTTAAAATATGGCTGTTTATACTTTCCTTTAATAGTTAACAGTTAAAAAAAAAAGGCTTGGAATGCTTGACTCATCTCATACAAAGTAATTATTTCAGAACACTGTAAGGAGTACGAATGATAAGATCATGTAAAACATATAATGGGAATACAAGGAGGTAATAAACAACAAAAAATAGGAAATCAGAGACATTTTTATATAACCAATATACTTGAGTTAGAGTTGAGTAACCATTTCCCAGGTCATTAAGTGAAAGAGCTTTCCAGAATGAGAGACATATGCCAATGCACAGAGACAGAAAACTCTATTATACATTTGGAAAACCATGAATAGTTGTCTGGTGGAGAGAAGGTAAAGGTAGGAAATCCGTTGGCAATCATTTGCAGTGATAGATAAGGGCCAGAAAATGCAGATCTTGTGTATCAATAGACATGGTTATAAATTTTATTCCATGGGTTATTTGGAAACTTAGACATGTTTTGAGTAGGTCTGTGCTATAATCAGAGATGCATTTTAGACAGAACATTCTGGCAATACATGAGACAGGGCTGAAGATGGATCAATTAGAAATCATTTACAATGACACTGTGAAGAGACAACAAGGGAATGAAGCAGTACTGATGACTGGAATGAAGATGAAGGGATAAATGCTGAAGGTTTTAAAGAAGAATCAATGGCCCTTTCCTCTGGGAAATCACCATGGCTGCTGGGACCCTGTACACGTATCCTGAAAGCATGGAGACCTTCAAGTCTCTGACTACAGCTCAGTATTGTAGGGCTCAGGTCTGTGTGAGCCGTACATCTCCCCATGTCCACTTTGGCCAAACCAGCCACACTCCTGAATTCCTCCATGAATTTCCTTCTGGCAAGTTTCCAGCATTTGAGGGTGATGATGGATCCGGGGTGCTTGAGAGTGATGAGGAGCCTGTCCTGAATTTAACTCCCTGGCAAGTACTCCTGGTGGGCATGGCTGGTTAAAAATCATAACTCTGGGCTAAACCAACCTGTGTTAGAGAGAATTTCTTTGATTTATTTAATTTAGGCTTAGAAAACGTTTTCCCACTTACAGGGTCAGAAACAATTTTCAGGAAATATAAAATAGTCTTGTTTTTGCCTTTAAATACAAGTCTATTTGAATTTTAGAAGTTTTTACTTAATATGTTTAGAAATATGAGAATTTAGGCCAAAACAATAATTATCATTAATAATACACAACATCAACTTAGTTTTGTGGTCTTTCGTGCATTTTATCTAAATACATAGACTCATATTCATGTTATAAAGCAAAACCTTCACTCTGAAGTAGGATCTAACATAAATGTCTCAGCCACATTATTCCTGTTTTTAGGTGATTAAGCTACATGTATAAAGTATTTACATTTTGGATATTGAGAATTTGTTTCCTCATGGCAAAAAAATTATTAGTATTTTTATTCTTAACAAGGAAAAGGAGTCGCAATTTTTATAATATAATAATATTTGGCTAAATAAAGTGCCATATGTATATGGTATAACTTAGCAATTTATTATGAATGAAAAGGCAGCTGGATAGCTTCAGCAATAATTTCTGTTATAAGCATAATTTTTATGCCTTAAAGCTTTCATTTGAAATGTATGTTTGGGGATGTACATAGTATTGTTATAGATCAAAGAATTTTATTATGTTGGAAATGTTTAGAGGCTTCTTTTCCTCCTAATTAATCTCAGAAAGTTCACTGATTTTATATCTTCTGACTTTCTCTTTTTAGGAAAATGGAAGCACTGATAATAAGCTTACTTTAATTAGAGTAATGCGCTAAGACTGAGTTGCTGTAACAGCTGGTAGGATTTGGACTTTGCTTCTACAAGTGTGATTCACATAAACACTAACAACAAAGGGTTATATGTATCCAGCACATATCAAATTCACTTTATTCGTAATACTTCCTAGCCTGCTGGTCACAGTTCTAAATGAGATTGTTCCCTGCCAAGATATAAAAGGACATTTAATTTAAAAAAAAAAACGAAATTTGAGGTAAAGACAGTACTTTGAGGTGGCCCTCTGAATTAATTCCTAAATGATTAGAAGTTTACATGAATTTGAAAATAATTTAAATATTTAGCATAACTGATTTAATTGATTAATTGAGTAAGCTTATACTGACATGTATACTAGAGAACTATGTAACTTATATATATAATAGACAAATTCAACAAAGTTAAAGACACAAAATGGAGCTAGAAAGGAGGTTATGATAAAAATAGACACCATAAATTCTATGTCTTTGCCAAGAGTGCGCCAGAATTTTGACATTCATCACTGAACATGAGAGGACAAACCTAGTTATGTACAAAATCGACAAAATTCTTAAGATAAATGCAAAACAGTTGTTTAGGAAACAACCATATATGTCTGATTACAAAAAAACTTAGAGTTGTAATCAGTGAGAGTATTCTGTATGCAAAATTCATAAATATAAAAAAGTAACATTAAATGCAATATAAAAAAGCGACAAATATGAACCATGGTTACCTCTGGGGAGGCCTGGGGGAAGTTGATCTGAGTAAGGGCTTGACGAAAATTTTGATGATAGAAACATAGCACTTGCGATGGTAGTTACATTGACGGATGTTTGTCGAAACTCATCAAACTCTATGTTAAAAATGGGTCCATTTTAATATATGTAAATTATAACCCAATAAAATGATTTAAAAACACAATTTCATGTATATTAATTTCATTTATACTTGATTTATTTTCTACTGTTACACACTGTTTCTCCATATCAAAATGTATTATATTATGTTATAATAATTTTAAATTCTTCATGTTTAAAAAACAGACTGTGTTTATCTTGTTTACCATCATATTCCTAGTGACTGATTCATACATTTTTAAAATGAAAATAGATTATAAGGTCCTCAAAATTCTATTTTCATTGATAAGCTTGAGCTATCAAAAGCACCTGTACTTAAAAATCATGACACTATAAATGCCCTACAGCTTAACTTCAAAGGTCTCTGATTCCTAGAGGAGTAAGTGTTTATAGTATTGTCACTACACAGCTGTATGCATATCCATCTATATTGCATGGATGTGTGTTAGTGTGTCATATTATTAGATTAATGAAACAGACAGGCTTTATGAATGTAATTTTATATACATATGAGCTACCTGGACTATATTGACAATACTGTCAAAATTGCAAATAATTACATTGTTAGTTCTCAAAATATTTTTGTCACTAGTTTGTGTATTGCTATCATAACTTCTCTATCAGGTTTTACTTAAAGAATAAAATGAGAATAATTTATAGCTGAACTCAACAGTGCCTTATAATATTTACCTGCCCTCCGCTTCTCCACCATGTAAAGGACTGCAGTACATTTCCATGGTGACAGGGAGTGGTACATTTCTCCGCAGTCTAGGCTACTTAGACTACAGACCGGCTTCATCACATGAATATATTCAAAATGACAGTTTCACATAAGAGAGACAGAATGGAATACCGTAGACCTAGAGGGAATTCTTGAGTATTCTAAGATGTCTGGGCTTCAACTTCCTTATTTGTAAAATAAGAAAATTGAACTAAATGTTCTTAAAGATTTCATTCAAATCTGTCTCCAGAATTCTATGACCAACATACGTTTTTTTTATTTCTAAATTATTTTATTTTATTTAACATTTTTTATTGAGTTATAGTCATTTTACAATGTTGTGTCAAATTCCAGTGTAGAGCACAGTTTTTCAGTTATACATGAACATACATATATTCATTGTCACATTTTTTTTATCTGTGAGCTACCACAAGATCTTGTATATATTTCCCTGTGCTATACAGTATAAATAAATTTATTTTTTTAATAAAGAAATCAACCTGAAAGTTATAATATGAGATGAACTATGAAGAATGAGATTATCTTTTAGACATTTAGGATGATGTGGTGATGACTTCTGGACTAACATTTTTTTTCTTCTCATGTAGGTCTTAAAAATGTTGTGTCTCCAATGAGCATACAAGTGATGCCTTAAAAAATAGTCCATTGAATAATTTTCTCTCAATATAACAGACATTAAGTAATATGAAGAATTAAGATTTTTCATATTATTCTTAAAATCCAGCACAATAGCTACAATTTAGTACTTCCTCAACAGCTATTCATTATTGTCATAGGAGAAGACAAACTGAGAAAAAAATCATTGTCTTTGTGCTATTACCTCTTTTATGACCACTTTATAAGCATTTTGTATTAAGCATTAAACATTTAGCATTAAAAAAGAACATTAAAATAAGAAATTAAAAATTTGTATATTTAATAGATATTATTACTTCAACCCCAAAGTCTCTTCCTCATGCTTTTGTGTAAGGCTTTCAATATTAATAGCTTGCACACACAAAAAAAATTCTTAGCAGATGGATATCCTGTGCAGTATTGAGTACCTTATTAATTATTCAGGAATTTGTAGGTCTAGTTACAGGATCAAAAATGTCATTAATCATTAATACTGCTTGCTTAAATGCATTAGAATAAGCATTTACTTCTCACAACAGAAGCACCAAATGTATAGATTAGCCCTGTTTAAAAATTGCTTTCTCATTTCAACCACTTAAAAGTCAGTTCATGTTTAGTCCTCAAAGCTGTGTTCTATCACAAGAATATTGCCTCCATTCTGTCCTTTGAATGGATCAGTTTCAATGGATATGTAAATTATTTTCTAACTTTTTAATTGGAAATTTTATTGAAGGATAATATCTTTAAACTATATTTCAAAAAAGAGTAAATTTCGTAAACATCTTAGCATCCTGTAAAACACTTTCAAATGGAATAAAAAGTTCAGAAATTTGAAGGCTATGAGACAAAATGAGAACTGAGGTAAACATAAGTATTAGAAGAAAGAAACACTGGCAAAATTTAGGCCAAGTGCTTCATTTTATAGATGAGGAAGTGGAGGCCAAGTGACAATTTGGCTAGTTCACGTTCACACATGTAATTAGAATAAGAGCTAACACTTGAAAAAAAAGTCCACAGTCCTTGGCAGTGCGCTGCTAAAGCATCACTCTATTATATAATCTGTGTGATATAAATTTAAACCCACTCTGCTTGAACTGTGTAATTATCTAAAATTACTTTGCTTATGAAAACATAACCTTAGGGTAAATTGTTTTGCCCTTTCCTAGGAGTGTATTATATGCTTCCTAAATGCCAGGCCAGATGCAAATGAAAATACAGGACTCCTTGTGGCCATGAGGAAGAAATTTTGTGCAGTTTGTACAAAACTTCAGCTTTGTAATTTTATCTTTATTTGCATAGCAATAAAATATAGAATAATTTTGACAATACCAGCTAAAATGCATTATTTAAAAAGTATTTTCTCATTAGATCAATGGTAGGAATAACAAAGCCTCTGTGATTTACAAGCCTTTGATCAATTTGATTCCCTGGAAAATCATGAGACTGAATATGATTCTGGGAAAAACAAACTAACAAGATGATTTTTTTTTTGTATCTCTTCTCCACTTATTCTGACTTATTCATACTGCTGGTGGGTTTCTCAACAATATTCTCCTCATTACTAACCCACTCCATTCCTTCTTTAATCTCTAGCAGGTATTTAAAGTCCTCAGGCGCATCTCTGGGTGATTACTGATGCCCCCTAGGACAATCAATAAGGGAGCCTCAAGAAATAAGGCAAGTTCTTTAGAAGTTCTGTCATTATCATAGGAATTTGGTAAGATGAAATAAATATGAGTAGACAAAATCTACACACATAGAAGATGATAGATTAGATAATGATAGATGAATAGATAGATTTTTAAAAAATCATGTAACTCAGATGCTGTAAGAAGAAAATAAAGTAAATTCAACAGAATATTAGTATTGCATGGACAGTGTTTAGAAAGACTTGCCTGAGATGCTTTTGCAAATAAGAGGAATCTGATTTGTAAAAAGAACTAAGGAAAAACTCTAGGAGGACCCAAGGTATTACACAGTATCTTTTCTGAAAGCACTTAATATACACGAGTTATCTAGGATATGGCTTATTTCAGCTAGTTAAAGTGGGAAGTCAGGAACTAATGCTAAATTCTGCTTAAAGGGACCAATTAGCAAAACAACATATTAAAACGTTCAGAGACCTTCTTGAATTAATCAATGTGTGGAACTTCATCAGATTTTAAACTACTTAAATTTCTCAGCAAATTATTCACATAGTAACATTAAAAAAGTCACTTACATTGCTTTGAATAATTTTACACCTATTGTGATATGGTTGTGTTTTAGTATGGCCATTAAAGAAGACTTCTTTTGAAGAACTTTTATTATTTAATGCCTTGTGTATTATCAATGGACTTTGAGTAAAGGTAACATCTCTTTTATTTTTGGAATTCCCACCAGGCACCAGCAAAGACACTGAAAGCTAGTTTTTAAACTAATTAAGAATTATGTGGGTCTTTCAAGGTTTTACCAACCACATTACCTACTTACTATTTAGTTACTAGTATAAGTAAGTAGCTTAGATTCAGGTTTCTGTCCTTCCTGCTGTTAGAAATCACTTTGTTGTCATGCTTTGTCTCTTTTCTCGTGGGGTTGAATTTAATGTAGTCTGCAATAGATAAGCCCTCAGTGAATGAGCTCAAAACATTTGATGAGTTCTAGTTTACATTTGCTTGGGAATCAGAAATCATGTTTCCCAGATAACAATGTTGCATATTTCAATAAAATAACTTTTCATTGTTTGGATTGTTCAGTGACATTTTTCAGTTATCATTTGACAGACCATTAAAATAAGTACCTTTCAAGGTTTATGTTTAGTTTTCACTGTATGCTTTATTATAATATAAAATGGGAGAATTGCTGAACTCTGTTATGTTTGGAATGTGGGAATAACCAACTGCAGTGATGATGAAGAACTAAAG
Source organism: Camelus dromedarius (assembly GCF_036321535.1). Classification (NCBI taxonomy): domain Eukaryota; kingdom Metazoa; phylum Chordata; class Mammalia; order Artiodactyla; family Camelidae; genus Camelus; species Camelus dromedarius. Next base: position 34,401,554 of record NC_087448.1, read on the forward strand.
ATAATGTCCACTAGATACGGAGACCCTCCAAGTTTTTGCTAACCACACTCAGTAAGCAATGGTTCAACTTGCTGAGTCTTAGTCTGCTAGCTTTGCTGGACACTGGGGTTGGAAAACTGGTACTGCTGGTTACCTTATGAACCATAACCTGTCAATTTCTAGGTCTCAAGGTAGCAAGCAAGAGTGTTCATTGCACACAGTTGTGATCAAGGTAATAAGTAAAATCTAGAGGTCTAGACAGTTTCTCTAAATTAAAACACACACACACACACACACACACAGAGTCAGAGGAATTTAAATGCCATGGCTTTTTATTTTGAACTGGGGAGGAAGAAAACATTTGCTTACATAAAACTTTCCTTTTAGGTGTTCCAGAGAGTTAACAGTACACTTACATTCTGCAAAGAAGTAATGTTACTCAACCTTTAAAAAAAAGAAAAAACAAAACAAAACAAAACAAAACAAAAACCTCTATCTGGGCTTCTTCTAAGAAGATAATGGAACAAGGCTTTATTTTGCAATCAATATTCTTGTTAAAAGACATTATGGCTTCATGGAACTCAGTTAAAAGAACCCCTCAGAAAAGTAACTGCACAAGAGCTGATACCTGACTCTTCCTTTTCTCTTAATTTAAGACAGAAACATCAAAGTTGCAAGCCCTCAAGCAGTAGCAAAAGTCAAGTGCTGCCATTAGACTACAAAGCAGTCTGTGTAAATTATTAACTTCCCAACTGCAGCATCAAGCTAGCTTCTACATAGACTCATAAATATTAATCAGCCAAAGAATTATTTAAAATATATAACAATATTTTAAAATATTATTTTAAGGGACTGCAAAGCATGCCTTTTGAGCTTTTCTCATTTAGAATCATTAACCATTGGAAACATTTGCTACAGATAACTGGCATCTATAGCATTCATGGAGTACTTTTCAGCTTTATTCACTGTTTGAATTGGCAAAATCAAGGAAGCATTCATACCCAGGAGAGGTAAAGATTCCATCCGCAATGATTTCTAGCTACCAGTCTAACTTGGTGGTAACCTGCGGCATGTGTGGTGATACAAATTTTTTCATACATAAAGAATAAAGGGATCTGTACTAGTTTCCTGTTCCTGTGATGAATGCTTCTGAGTTCTTAGGGATTTCAGTTATCTTGTCAACCTGTTTTGTGACATTAGACTTCATCTGATACCAGTCTTCCCTTTATACTGCATGAAATGGCCCCATTGGGAAGAATAAAGAGCTCCTCATTAAACAAGGCACTAGATCCCCTTCTCCCAGGCTCACTCTGCTCTTCACTTGATTAACATGGATTTAGATGGTGGCAGAGGATTATTTTACCTCCAGGGACATCACACTTTTCTAGGAGCACCTCTCCTTTTGCTTTTCTGGAGCATGGTCCCAGGAGTAAGCATCACTGAACAATATCCCATACATAAGATTTCTTGTGTCTTTTTCTTATTTCACAGCAAATCTTTGAGGAATCCAAGAGACTTGTAAAAGAAGACCTATCTTCCTACACATTATTTTACTGTTGCAGTCTTGCCTTTTTCTGCATGTGGAGTGAAGACTGACTTCACAAGTTCAATCTGGATTTTGGTTGACAGGTAAGGTGATATGCACTAGATTTTGGGAGTGAAGGTTATGTACAGGAATTAAATATGGTATCTCTAAACATCTATATTATTTGTATAATATAACTGAATCCCTTCTAAACTGGGATTATCAACCTGTTTTATTATATTAAATAAAATTTAGATATTTATTGTATGATATTAAATATTTATATTTTAAGAGATACTTTTTACAATTTTAACTAGTAAGAAAATTTTAATTTTTCATCAATCTGGCTTCCTTGTACAAATAATGTGATGTTAGAAGAACTGGAGTAGGGTTTGGATAGTATAACAGAAATTCAAAAAAGACTGACTTCTATTCCTAATGACATTTATTTACCAATCATTTGACCTTGGATAAATAACTTAACTTCTGAGCTTTTATCTTTAATATGGAATGAAAGTCTTTTCATTCTCTCACAGCCAATGAATGGATAAAAAAGGAGACTGTATTAGTAATATAACAAGGTAAACACTGTTAAAATGTTGGGAAGTACAGAACAGCATTAATATGCTAGATGATATGATATCTGATATATGTGATATTATGAAATACATTTATATAGTTATAATTATTTTGCAGTTTGAAATGAAAACAATGACTGCTTTCTTCATGATCAGCAGTGTATGACAGGATGGACATAAATGACTTCAATGTAATTTGACAGAGTGACACTTTGTAAATTAGACTGAATATGATAATATGAGAGTATACATTGCTCTCCTCTCCTCTGCTCAGTCATCTCGAGGAACCACTGTTAGAGAATGTATTGGATGAGCAGACACCAAGTTACCTAAAAGTGAATAGATGTGACTGGGTATCAACAAAGATAAATGTATCAAATCCCAGACAAAGAATACAAATTATTTCTACTGACTTCATTCAGCATGATAAATAGATCTATTAGCTTTCAAAACATCATGTGGAAGATAACATGTAGCTACATATGCAGAGACGCTGTAAAGCTCTGGGGTACTTGGGCTCAATTGATTTTACCACCTTAAGTATGAAAATAAATATACAAACCCAGGCAGTGTGCATCATATGTATGAACATAAAGGCAATCTGTCTTTCTTTTTTGGAATCTTACTCTTTTGCATTAAGGAAAATTAGAGCCTGGAAAAGAGATTTAAATCATCTAAATATCTTCTTCAAAGCCAGGCTTAAAAGAATCAGGCCAAAGTACGTGTTGTTTGATAGCATAGTTGCCACCATCATTATTCCTAATTATTCTTGACATTTTGTCCGTTATACCATGAGGCTCCTGGGAGGATAGAAATAATCACTTAGAAGTGAAGACTAGCTAATTATCTATATCATATAAAAAGGTTGTGGTATTGTAGATGAAACATCAATTACGGAAATTGGTGATAAACCCTGCCAGTAGAAATATATCTTGAAAATGACTCTTTGCCACAAGTTTAGAAATCTTGTCATCATCTCTTTCTTCTCTTCCATAAACCAGTAAAATCTCGACTGCAACAAGAAATATATACAAGAGTAGTTTGAATGAATTGCAATATAGGGAACTACTTTATAAAATATAATCACCTTTTAAGTCTGCAGAGACAGTGGTTTAAAATTAATTAGTTATTCAGGATAATTATATATGTTGTTCCCATATAGACTGAACTGCAATTATAATCGTTACTTAAAATTTGTTTGTATTAAACAAGAAAATGCTGGTTAATTTTGTAAACAGAGTTGTAATTGTTTGTAAGTTCTTAGCCCAGAATTAGGGCCATATTATGCTTTTGGATCTAAATTTTGGGTTGCTACAAAAGTCATTTGTATTGGTACTTTACCAAGACACCCTTAGGCAAAGGTTAACTTATGAAAATAATTAACTTACCTGTAATACTGAAAATGAATTTGGTATTTCTACATAATCCTAGAACAATGAATTGGAATTATTAAGATTATCCTTGTTTTACTGGGAATTTGATCACATTTTGCAATTTTTGACATCATTTTATATTCCTTGCTTACTATTCTTTCTTCAGCTGTTTTGTGAATTTATATATTATGTTGGGGAATGCAGCAAAAAATAAGCCTGGTTTTTGGAAGAACTCTGTGAATAAAGGAGAAATCTTATCAACTAGAATTAGCCCATCAATTGCCTATACTTACAGATGGGAATATAAAACAAGCCAAGTGTGGTCAGATGGCCAGGCTCCAGTCTGTTCACTGGACCTCTTAGTCAGCATTAGCATCCCAACCAGATGGAGTATGGCTAACCTAGGAGGCACATAGACTTTGGGAGTGTTTTTGCTCAATGTTCATTGAGGGTGAGAGAACTACTGGGATTTAGTTGGGGACAGGGATACTAATTTACAGGATAGTTTGTCATTTACCCTACCCCAACAAACCGTATGCATGTTCCAGGAAGGTGCTCAAGGCAAAATTTGGTACACAGAAAATTTTGGAATTTCAATGTCTACTTACCTGTACCTAAAAGTAACTCCAGAAGCAGAAGAGAATGGATTTAACAATTCTGAATATATGCATGTTCATAGAGCAGTATTTCAATAAACAGCTGGGAGCCTGTCATCTGCAAAAAAAAAAAAAAAAGCTTTGCAACATTGTTATACAGAGTAGTATAATTATATGAGAATGATTGGTAAAGTGAGTAAATATGAATCCAGGTATCCTCAGATTTACTGATAAGGGTTTACAATACAATAAAATAAAGCAATAAAATAATGTTTAAAGATCCTGCTTTAGAAAAGCAAATACTTTTAAGTTATACATATATGCTAATGAGCATACAACCAGGATAACAAGTAGTTTACTGATGGGTTTATCAGGAGGGACAGTTGTTTTTATTAGCTTCAGGATGAAGGAACAGTAAAAGGTTTTGTTTTTGTTGCTTTTTTTTTTTTTTTGCATTTTTTTTTTCCTTTTCCTAGAATCAAACCTGCTTTTGTTTGACTTGTTCAGGACGATTGTATCAGTGAAAACTCAGAGAAGCAGGCTATGGTGTGAATTTGTAAACATACACTCACAAACAGAAATGGGGCTTATTAAGAGATTTGACCTTATGCAATTGTGTGATCTGGTTAAGAACCTCTGTAAGGTTGTTGTTCTCACATCTGATGCTGGAGGTTAAAGTCTGCAGAGCAAGTTGACACATTACAAAGCACTTTACTAGTCATTGGAAAGATGAACTGTGTCTTCCCCTCTGAGGCTTAAATGTTGTACCCAATCTATTCTCATAGAGTAGGGATGTATTCTGAATAGATTATTTGTAATAGGCCAACCACAGGCAATGTAAAGATGATCTGAGTTGTAAATGATTGCACAACTCTGAAGGAATATATTCTCCATTCTCAGATATACAATTAGTAACTATTGAATCAATTTATTAGGGATTAAATTAATTTAATACAATATGTTATTTAGATTCATTTAAAATTTAGTGGCTTAAAGCAACCCATGGAATACTTAAGCGATGGGACATGACAAGCATTCCAGTCGTTCTGATTAATAAACTTCTTTAGTGCTTCCAATCTTCATCAGAAAAGCATTAATCAACTTTACTTCATGGCTTGCTAGCCCTTGTTGCAATTACAAAATGATTTGTCATTATTAATATTGAGAAATATTAATATTCAGAACTAATAATGTTTGCATTATCATTGTTAAACTATATCCAACACCTGAAAATGTGCAGTTAAATGCATTATTAGATATACACATACATTTATCCATGGTAGAGAGATCTATTAACAGTTATGCAGTTTAAGAATTTTAGTTTGTAGTGTGTGTTTCATACAGTCAAGGCTGAAACCTAAGCTTGAAATAATAGAAGCAATAGGGTTTTAAGCTGCAATACAACACACACAGACATACACACACATATAATTGTTACTGCAGCTCTTAGAACTATAAAAGGCACAGTAGAACTTACTTCTCTTATAGAACTTAAACAGCTACATAATTGTTGACTTATTTGTACCTGCCCCCACTAAAAAGCAGGATGTAGTAATTGAAGGCAGTTTGTACAAATATGCACACTTAGTGGACAAAAACTGGTGACAATGTAGCACAATGCTTTGGGGGGAGAAAAACAGCTTCTAGGCTCTTCCCTGAAACTTAACTATACAGGTTATCAAATCCTTCACTTTTAAAATAGGATACCTAAATGAGGTAACCTAAAAGCATCTTTCTTTCTAAATTTTTGTGAATTGTGATTTTACATAAGCTCTAATTGTTCTTCTCCTTTTTATTAAATAAATACATAAGAGACAAACAAAATAAATTGCATATTTTTAAAGTGAAGGAGGGGAAAGAAGAATGAACAATGTGATAACTTTGCCCAGTATTAAAAAGGGATTATTTTATGGACCTGTGGTGATCCTGCTATAGGTACCCGAATTCTACTAATCTTCTCTAGAGAGCTATTGTTCTTTTCAATGATTGTCACTTTTCTCCTACACTGACTTTTTAGGCAAAGGCTGCTAAGTAAATCCCTCTTGCATTGTTTGACTAGGTAAAATCTGTAAGAGGAGGAAAAAAACTTCCTTCACAAGCTTAAGTAACTATTAGTTTATGTTGAATTGCTGGCAGAGAATGGTGCCTGTTTCCTCATCAAGACATTCAATCATAGAATAAATTAGATTTTTTTAGATAAGATTGAAGCCAATTGATCCTCTCTTAGAGTTTACTGGACAGGGCTCATCTCAGCATTTCCCTCTAGTAGACTCAGGCAATTAGCAAGCAGGAGAAACTTTAGTGTGCATTCTAGGGATTAACACCAGAAGAGTGGAAAGGAAGGAAGCAGGACTGGATAGATGATGGAGGTGAGCTGTGATGCAGTCTCAGTGATGACCTCAGATGATCCAACAGGAGCTCTGAACCTGAGATCGAACTTTAGAGTTGTTCTGAACAGGACTGAAGGAGTCCAGTGGTTTTATCTGCACATGAGTCAGCCATTGGCTTCAGGCTGTTCTGGGAAGATGCCACAATGTTGAGGAGGATAATACAATTCAGGCAAGGCGGTCCTAAAGAGGACTGTTGGCTGTCTGCAGGCAGCATCCCCATCAGCTGAAGGAAGATGTGCTTCAGTCCTAAAGGGACAGCATGTTGGAGAACCTACTATGGAATGTTGTCACCTCTGCCTTGTGCACTTCTACATCTTCAGTTAGTATCAATATTCATTTCTTTTATTTGGAATCTGAACAAACTGAGATAATAGATAAAAACCACTGAAATTTGGATTCTGTTTTCCAAATTAATAAACAATGTCTTATCCGTAAAAACATTAGATTAAGAAAATGAATAAGTTTTAATGACAATAAAGAAAATAAAAGAACAAAAAACTGGTCCCAAATCAAATCAAATCAAGTGAAATCAAATCAAAACAACTAAAGCTAAAATAGCAATATTTGAATAAATCATGAGACTATTATTTGATATTAAAGATAAGTGATTTTGTTGCTGCAAAGTGTGTTACACATCAGTGTTACAGCTCAGTTGTGACAGCAACCTGGATCCGGGCAAGAGACCAAATAGTACTCGGAGGGTTGGAGAACTCAGGTTTAGTAAGCCGGTGGGCCCAGAGAAGTTAACACTCCAAGCTCTGGACTCCGTCTGTAAGTTTACACAGGCCTTTATAGGCTTCCAGTCTAGACTTTGCAACATCATATGCAAATAAGGTGTAACAAAGTTGACTAATTAAGAATGAGCTTTATAGAAAAGGACCAGTCAGGAGTAATAGAAATAGACTAATTAGAAGTGATAGAAATGGACTAATTAGGAGTGATAGAAATGGACCAATCAGGAGTGATAGAAATGGACCAATCAGGAGTGAGCTCCATGCAAATGAGGCATTACAAATGAACCAATCAGGAGTTAGCTCAGGGAACCAATAGAATCTTAGGGGTAAATTCCACTTTCCTAGAAGCAAGCCATTTCAGAAGCAAGAAGCGGGATAATGACACCAGGCCAGGAAACGGATGATGCTGGGAGAAGAGTAGTGGCCCTGCCTGGGGGTCCTGCCAGTCTTTTTCATAGGGCTTCCCACCTCAATTTCAAGAAGAAATTTTTTTTCTCTTTATCGATTTTCCCTGAAAATTTGAGAAAAATATGATTTGCTAGAGCCACATACTGGAGTGCATCCTGACCAGTACTCCATTGCTGGGCAGACGTGGGATGTGTGAAGATTCATGCCAGAATGAACAGTTGCATTTTAATAGTCTAAAAACACTTGACAATAATTAGGCATAGTATTAGAATGAAATCAGGTAGGTTACTTTCTGGATTACAAGTTAACATTCCATTTTACTTCAGCATCATTTTAAATAAAGATGTTCCACTCATATGAGATAGGAGAGAACTGATTGTTATGGGGGGGAAAAAAACAAGTTAAAACTGAAGTATTTCTGTAAAATGTTTTAAAAATATTTGGAAAATAGCCTGTGAAAAGTCAATAAAGGTTAAACTGAGTGGAAATATAATTTTGGTGGTATCTTTTTACAGTAAATGTTGCATTAAAATGAGTCTATATATATAAAAGTCATTACACTTAGCCTTATTATAGAATTTATCAGATCACAGCAAAATTAGTTGCTTGTAGATGCCTCTTCACAAAACTGTACGTTCCCTAACAGCCAGGATAATGTCTTTATAAATGTGAGACAAAATTAGTCTTGTAGAAATTGTTTGGTGTTATTCAAATTGGTGACATTTAAATGATTTCTGATAAGTAAAATGGTCTTAGCTTTTAAAAAGTTTTATTTTTGTAGTTGTTCTAGGGTTATTCTTTCTCCCCCTAGATCTTGAACTCCTTGAGGGCAGGGTCTTTGTGGGATTTGTCTAGGTAGCTGCTGCATCTAGCACAAGACCTGTCATAGAATGGGCACCTAGACTACATCCATGAAACTACCAGTCAGTTAATAAGTGCCTTCTGTGATATCTCGGTAGAGGAGTAAGATTTCTCATACTAGGAAAGAGGAGAGCAGTGTTTCTCAGCTCCTGTGCAACAAAAAGTACTCCAGAACATGTTGTCTTTCAAGGATGTACTTCTAATCCTCCCAGAGAATAATGAAAATATAATGTTAGTATTATGGACAGTCACATAAATATTATAGCAACCTTGAGTCTTGTCCAAGGTAACAAAAATTTTTTTTCTATCTATGTAAGCTTTATATATGGAAATAATTTTTAAATCCTAAGAAAATAATTGATTTTTGCCCCTACTAAGGTCTTAGCTTATGCCTTCTCTAATAAGGACATAGAACTTGTCTTCTGTATTCCTTCAAGATAATTAAGATAAATTCAGTTTTGACTCTAACAATATAAAACACTTAAGACTAAGTAATATAGCATTGGTAAAGACATGATGTTAAAACCATTGTACGAGGAGTCTAGTTCAAGGAGAATTAAAAAGAAAGTACAGTATGGTATTTGTCTTTCTCTTTCTGACCTAATTCACTTAGAATGACTATCTCCAGGTTCATCCATGTTGCTGCAAATGACATTATTTCATTCTTTTTTATGGCTGAGTAGTATTCCATTGTGTGTATATGTGTGTGTGTGTGTGTGTGTAGATAATAGATGAGCAACAAGTTCATACTGTATAGCACACACACACATACATACACTACATCTTTATTCATTCATCTGTTGATGAACATTTAGGTTGCTTCCATGCCTTGGCTATTTTAAATAGTACTGATATAAACATTGGGGTGCATGTATCTTTCCAAATTAGAGTTTCTTCTAAATATATGCCCAGGGATTGCTAGATAATATGGTAAGTATTTTTTTTTTTTTAGTTTTTTAAAGAAATTTCCATATGTTTTCCATAGTGGCTTCACCAATTTACATTTCCACTAAGAATGCAGGAGGGTTCCCTTTCCTCCACACCCTCTCTAGTATTTGTATTTTCAGAATCTAAAAAAAGATGACACAAATGAACTTATTTACAAAACAGAAACAGACACACAGACACTGAAAAAAATATATATATAGCTACCGAGGAGAAGGTGGGGAGAGGGAAAAATTAGAAGTCTGGGATTTACAGATACTAATTACTATACATAAAATAGAAAAACAGCAAGGTCTACTCTTTAGGACAGGAAAATATATTCAATATCTTGTGATAACTTATAATAATAAAGAATATGAAAAAGAATGTATATGTATAACTCAATCAAAATGCTGTATGCCAGAAACTAACACAGCTATACTTCAATTAAAAAAATTAAAATAAATTTTTATTAAAAAATTTAAGTGCAATATAACAGAAGGACAAATTAGGCTGAGAAAATATATTTTTTGGCTGACTAAGAAACCAGTTGAGATATAGAACCTCAACTGAGTTCTTCAACTCAAATATTTCCTCATTCTTCAACCACGTTAAAATCAAGTTAATCTTCCATACCCCATAGGTGAACACTGTTGTAATTTCTATATTAATTTTAACTCAATTTACCACTCATGTTAATTGAGAAACATTGAAACCATAATATTGCTATAACTGAATGTCATATGCATTCATATAAACAAAAGGGAATTTTAAAACATGGTAGAGATTTTTTTCTGTGTAGTTGTGTATGTGTGCATGTGTGCAAAAAAATCAACAAAATTTTTGCAAATTTAAAATAAAAGATTAGGAAAATTAAAGTACTATCTAAAAATCATTTTATTCAAAGATTGGATTTAATTTTCAATGGTTTTTTTATATCCCAGTGTCTTATAGGATAAATGCTTTTTTAGAAGTAAAATGAGATACTCTAGTTAAAAGGAACTTTTAAAGGATAGGATGGCCAATAAATTAAGACTACATAATGGTGAACTAGGCATAAGTAAATACCATAGTAGCAGCATAAATAATGGAATCTATATCACAACCACAACACATTAATAAATACAGTGCAGGGTTGGAAAGATGAAAGCCATGGCGATTTTCTTATGAAGAGTCACTTATTTTTGTAGTTAATAGGGGGTTATTTTCAGATGTTTTGCTATTTATGCCACTGGCTAAAGCATTTAATTAGCTCTCCTATCAATCATGTAAGAACTTTCTTTTCGTGTTTGTTCAAAATGGCAAGTGCCGGAGTCGGAAGACCGGGGTTTTTATCTTGACACTGCCATTTGCTAAATGTGTAATGTCTCTTTGTTCAGTTTCCTTATCGTAAAGCAGGGATAATAATTATACCCACCTCAGAGGATTGTTCTGAGCATTAAATGAAATAAATAATTGATGTAAAGCTCTTAGCACAGTGCCTAGCTCTAGACAAGTCCCAATAAATGTCTGATATTTTTGTTGTTGTCATTGCTACAAGGCATGCAGTAAAAAAGAAAAGAAAGATTTTAAGTGGATGAATTTATCTTAATGTCTAATGGATGAAAAATTCATTCCTTCATTCAAAAAGCATTGTTGAGAGCACACTGTGTATGAAGCATTGTGCTAATGGAGTGTCAGAACGGATGCTATATTGTCTCTATTCTGGAGAAGTACCTGGTCTTGTGGGGGAAGCAGGCATGTAAAGTGTTATTACTATATAATAAGATAAATGCTCTGGTGATAATATATACCAAGTTCTTTTTTATTGCAACACAACAGATGTTGGTCTTGACTTGTGAGAAAAGATGCATAGAGAAATTTTATTTGATTTATATCATAAAGATGATCAAGAGATTTCCAGACTTGGGGATGGGAAGGAAGAAGCCAAGAGGAGGTTATTCTTGTCACAGGATTCAGTATAGACAAAACAATGCAATATGGAAGGGTCTGGTCCAGCTAACCAGGGTAAAATGACATTTGGGGAAGTGGACAGGGAAGGAAAGTGAGCTGAGAAGCAGTTTTAGATCCTATCCTAGAGTCTTGGGTGTGAAATTCATCCTGTTTTCTCCTTTATTGTTGTCAACATAATCAACACTGTTCTCTCTCCTCACAATAGTGACTTCAGTGATCAATGTTGAGTAATTAATGAATCCTTGTTTAATTTATAAGAATTTGGGACTTCTTTTACTCAAACAAGAATGAACATTGAATATAAAGGGATGAGAAAATTATCTACTGTTTGACAGCCTTCAACTGTGCTTCTCAAAATGATTAGTTTTAGCACAATTTTGACAATTTTAATAATCAATTAACTACAACAAATCACACAGCACAAGCAGCTGAGACTTTTACCCACTGATCGATTTTAAAATTTATTTTTACCTGCATAATTAAGCAATTACTCACTGTATTTTGCAAAACACTCATCTATTTGATGATTTGTTCAATGCATTTTTTAATGCTTTCAAAAAGTTCCCAGTAGACTTTACGCCTCAAATAGAAATATCTTCCTCTTCTCAGCATCAAGACAAATGTAAACCATTTCTTTATAGTATTTATGATGTTGTATCACATGTCGTAGTCATTTTGTTATATTAAGAGGGATCCATGAAACTCTGAGTTTCTATTACCAGATGTACAAACCCCTTACGAACTAGACAAAGATATTTCCTTGGGATCACGTCATCATGCTTTGTCTCATTTGATCCTGGAATACTAGTCACAGTTGCTGTCATCAGAGAAGACGGACACTTAACCCTAATGATTAAGCAGATTTGAGTAAGGGCCTAGATTTTACATTTTTAACAAGCTCTGGTCTAGTGCACCATACTGGTTCCAGAGCCATACTTTGTGAATTAAAGATTTAAAGCAGAGATGATTGAGCCAGTTTTACTGAGCCTTATTTTCAAATATGGAGCTGGGAATGGAAATGTGAAAGATGTTAAATTATTATAGCAATCCATGCCTTCCTTTGTTGAGAATTACTTATGTTAAGTGGAGAATGTCACAGACAGGCCTGTGAAAACGTAATGCTCATGAACTGAGGGAGAAAAAGTTTGATAGTCCATAGCATAGAATAGAAACTCAAGTCTGTGTTGGTGTCACAATGCACCAGAGTAATAAGGCATCAATGACCCCAAATGAATAAAAACTCCATAACTTACATTAGAAGAATCATAAACAATTATTTAAAGTTTTAAATTTTTATTTATCTTAGACTATGTAGTATTTTGCAAAACTTTTGTCTTCTGTATCTCATCAGTTTTTCTTCTGTAGCAGCAATCTCATTAACTACTAAAAATTCTGAAAAATTTGAACATTGAAGATCAAAATAGCTATCGATAGCATTATTTCTGGAAAGTTCAAATTGAAAAGGAGAACACACTAAGCAACAATTGTTCAGATATTTTTCTCAAAATTCTAAATTTACCAATTAATGTATCAATTCCATTTCAAGTGTTACAAGGTTACATTTTTGTTTTTCATGTAAAAAGAGGTTAGCAAGAAATCTATAAAAAGTAGATAAGCAATGCAGTGATTAGCTTCATGTAAACCCAATTGTACTGCAGACCCAAACAGCTTTTCTCAATTTATTAATAATAACTTTTTAACATTGGACTAGAATGGTTGTTAAAAGTATTCTACAGCTCAAACGTTGAAAATGTGATCTTCATAGCCCAAACATGTACATACTTTGGACAGTTCAGTCTCCTATATATTCATAAAATCAAGATTTTTTTTAAAAAAAGCTTCACATATTGATTTCTCATCCACCAGTCTATTTCAATCCCCCCCCACACATGAACATCATGTCTGAGGCATAAATAGCTTGTGATGTGTAAATCATTAATACATGGACCCTCTTTCCTCTAATGCCAGAGGGATGAGGCTCACTGAATCTCTTCTCCGTACCCTAATGAAGGGAAAAACTATTGCAATATACTATACTTTCTGAGTAGACGCTGATATCTGGAAAGAGAATCAGAACTACTTTTATGACTAGAGGAACATATTGATTTATCATTTAAGTAGTTCTCCTACTGTAGTTCATTACAGGCTTAAAAGTAAAATCATCTAGTTTAGGAGTTGGAAAAGCTTTATAGGTGAATTAGCGATACACGTGCATTAAATTCACGAAAGGTTCAAGCTGGTCTTGAGCTGGCATTAAAAAGCTGTGACAAAGCTTAATCAATCTTTTCTTACATACTCCACAGGGTCCAATTAGTTTCATTTTAAGTTTTGTATTGACTTCTAGCAATAGTTTTGTACTTCTGTAGATGTCTTTTGCTAAGCTTATACCTTAGTTCAAATATTCAACATACAAGTTAAAACAACCACATATATATCCACCAATATCTATGATACGTAGCATTTTTAGTATTAAAATTCATGGTTATTATATGCCTTGCATTTTTATTATTACTTCCTATTCAGTTACCTCACAGTGAAAAATTTTGGTGGATAAAGGTTTCTTAAACATCATTTAGAAATTCTAGCAGTTTTGCAGGGAAAATATGTGCATAGATGTTATGCACACATTCAAAATTGGTGGTACTTCACTAAATCCGACAATGGGGATCTGATTTAAGTGTGCACATTGTAATTATTTAAAGCTCTGTACGTTTGGCATTTACTGTGTGAGCACATGCCCTTCACAGTGAGAGTGTTTCCCGTGAGTGGTGCCTGAGTACTTGTTGATAAAGCTCTTTGGTGGCACTTAAGCACCTAATAGAGGTTTGAGGTAGAGAGACTATGAAGTGTTTTAATGAATCATGAGAGTTTTTTAAAGTAGCATTGATGCCAGACCTTATATCTGTGAAGTGATTTGCATTCTTATTTTCATGTAAGAGAACTTGAACCCTAGAGTGGTCAAATGAACCATGAATGACTAGTTCAGAGAGCGACTAGGGAGTAGAGAATATTTCCCAGCACACCATTTACGTAGACGCGTTTCTAAAGCAAGGAATGCAAGGGAGTAATAAACGCCAAAATGTTCTTGTCCTCAGCAATGTTTTATCAAAAAACAGATCAAAATAAATGCTTTCTTTGTGTTAGATGCCATTAAGTGGCATTTGTTCGGGGTTGGCCAGATCCATTTCTTATTCGTTGGGTTTGATAACATCCAGAGCATTTCTCTAGGTAATTATGCACTGTGTGTTTCATTCAGCTCTCCATTGAGTTCCTTTAGGGAAGATGCAATGATTTACTATTCTTTGTGTTCACATAAAGTGTCTCTACATGATAGGTGACTAATAATTATTTGTTGAATTTGTAACCTGATGCAATTTGACAATTCTGAAAGGAATTCACCTGTGGTATAAAAAAATCAATGGATGTGAAGCCTGGATAATTAGAATACTGTAAGGATGTGGGGGGTACGGGATTCCTAAATAGTCAGAGTGTTAGTGTCTTCTAGACAATGGTTGCAAACAGTGAGGACAACCTATATCCCTGAGGGTGGGTCTCTCCTTTGACCCTTTGATAATCAAGGTCATTTATAGGGGTAGAAGAATGAGTTGTCTCCTCCTTACAAAGACAAAGCATATGCTGTGCAGACCCCAGTCCAAAAGCCACAGATGGTAACATGCATTTCTTCTTCCCGTTACTTGGCCTTGGAGATGTGTCTTGTGTATAACTGCAGTTAGATGCAGGTAAATTCCAGAACAATGTTTTGTCAGAAAGCTGTAGCCAACTGTAGGTAGTTGCCAAGTTATTTCCTCTTGATGAGAACTAGAAGAGAGTACTGGCAAGAATTTTAGAGAGAATAACCCTTAAATTTTCATTTTCATGTACTTTATAATATGTATTGAGGACAAAATTATTTGTTCAGTTAAATTAAGATATAACCTGATGTTATTGTAAAGTTGCTTAGATAATACATTTAACATCTATTTCTTATCCTTCTTCTAAGGGAAAGTGTGTGGGTGTGTGTGTGTGTAAGATATATTTTAGGCTTGCCCTTAAGTATGAAGTCTACTCTGAATTTTGGAGGTCCAGAATTTTGTGATGCAGATTTCCTAAGAAAGTCTATGTTCTGAAATTCCTATTTTAAACAGCATGCACGTACAAAGACTTGAGTTCTATCAGACAATATGTAATAGCAGAAGATATTTTTTGGAGTCTGAGCATTTCTACTAACAGAAATTTAGGATTCACTAGATGTCAGGAAGTGTGTTTCGTTGTGAACACCAGGACAATCCCTCCTACTCTCTTAGAGAACCCTTCATTTCTAGAACAGTTTTCCCTTTCCAGGTCCCTGTAAAATATTAAATTTGTTGGGGGGGTGGTAATTAGGTTTATTAATTGATTTTTAGAGGAGGTACTGGGGATTGAACCTAGGACCTCACGCATGATAAGCATATGCTCTACCACTTGAGCTATACCCTCCCCCTCTGTAAAATATTAATATATTTTTTTTGGTGAGTTTGAAATCTAGGTTAGAGTGTGAAGGTATTCTGAAAATTTGAATTATCTGTCCCCTAATGGACACTTTTTAATCAATCTTTGGAATAAATGTTTTAAAAATAATATTTAAAATTGCCATATATATTTTTTCACTTAGATAATGTGGAATGAACAGGACAGGGATTCTCCCAATTTCTTCTAGTTGTACCCAAATAAATATATTATTTTAACTGTGGCAACACAGTCACCATTTTTATTACTATTTCATTTTTCAATACTTTTGAATATACAAGTAAAAATTCCCTTTTTAAAAGTCTGGATTGTAGCATCTAAAGTCACTTGAAGAGATTCCAAGGAAATTTAATTCCACTGTAGAAACTAAATCCCCTATGTAGCATATGCAGTTTACCTCAACAATTGCTTGTGTTTTATTTTGGGGATCCATTTTAATCTTTAAGATTTTAAAGCTTTTTTTCATTTACTTATATACATATAAAATTGTTGGAGAGATCTATACAAATGTTTTATATGATCATCCAACCAATTTTAGTCTTATCGTCTAAAAGAAAGTCTTCTAAAATATGCTTGTTTCTTATAAATGTTGGTTTTTTCACTTTTTCTATGTATACATAAAAACATACACATATCAAATTTCAATAAGAATCAAAACCCTTAAAATGTTGATTATTTCACAGCCTCAGTAATTTATTGTTAACTATTTACGTTAAGACTGTCAAAGATTAATATCCATTTTAGAATTAAATGGAAAGAAAAATCAAATGTTTAATAATTCATAGTTAAAAGCATATGGATATTAATATAATGAAATATTACACATGGGAGACATTTGTGACAGAATGTTAATTGTGTTCATTGAGAAAATCTCGATACAGGAACATATATACAAAGAAATATACATAAGTAAACACACGTATGCCTCAAGTTTGCAATGTGTGGGTGTAGAAAATGGAAAATATATGTCAATACATAAAACAGCTGTCATCTATAGATGGAGAAATTATAGGACTGTCATTCTGTGTGTGGCACATGACTGCTGCTGCCAAGATCCAGAGTAGTTAGTGAATTCACATCCAGGAAGAAGAATTATCTTTATATTGTCTCACTATCCCCATCTGCTCCACTTTTTCTACGGAGAAAAGCAAAAAAATAAAATAAAATAAATAAAAAAAAACAGATGTATAAGCAGAAACTCACTCAAGAAACATTAAATATTTAAGAAAAATTGGATGCCAAGTAATTTATATAGAAATCAGCAGTTTACGTGTCTTTAACCACTCTGTATTTTGCAGCTACAATTTTTTTGATTTATATGAATAGGCCTCTAATTATACTCATATGAATGAACAGATATATTGTCAAACTTTTTCCTTAAATGACACCTTAAAACAATGTTTTTTAATTTTTAAAATATTTTTATTAAAGTATAGTCAGTTTACCATGTTGTGTCAATTTCTGGTGTACAGCACAATGCTTCAGTCATATATGAACAACTCTTTTATATTTATTATATAAAATATATATTGTATATATCTCTTTTATATATATTAATTAGTGTCTGCAAAACTCAAACTCCCAATTTATCCCTTCCCACCCCATTCCCTCACCGGTAATCATAAGTTTGTTTTCTATTTCTGTGAGTCTGTTTATGATTTGTAAATAAGGTTGTCTTTTTTTATTTAGATTCCTCATATAAGTGATATCATAAGGTATTTTTCTTTCCCTTTTGGCTTACTTCACTTAGAATGACACTCTCCAGGTCCACTGATGTCGCTGCAAATGGCATTATTTTATTCTTTTTTATGGCTGAGTAGTATTCCATTGTATAAATATACCACCATTTCTTCATCCAGTCATCTGTTGATGGACATTCAGGTTGTTTCCATGTCTTGGCTATTGTAAATAGTGCTGCTATGGACATTGGGGTACATGTATCTTTCTGAATTAAGGTTCCCTCTGGATATATGCCCAGGAGTGGTTTGGCTGGATCATATGGTAGGTCTATTTTTAGCCTTTGAGGAATCTCCATACTGTTTTCCATAATGGCTGCACCAAACTACATTCCCACCAGCAGTGCAGGAGGGTTCCATTTTCTTCATAGCCTCCAGCATGTATCATTTGTGGACTTTTGAATGATGGCCATTCTGACTAGTGTGAGATCATACCTTATTGTAGTTTTGATTTGCAATTCTCTGATAATTAGTGATATTGAGCATTTTTTCATGTGTTTATTGGCCATTTGTATGTCTTCATTGGAGAATTGCTTGTTTAGGTCTTCTGCCCAATTTTGGATTGGGTTGTTTGTGTCTTTCTTATTAAGTTGTATGAGCTGTTTATATATTCTGAAAATTAAGCCCTTGTCAGTCTCATCTTTTGCAAATATTTTCTCCCATTCCATAGGTTGTCTTTTTGTTTTGCTTATGGTTTCTTTTGCTGTACAAAATCTTATACGTTTAATTAGGTCCCATTTGTTTATTTTTGCTTTTGTTTCTATTGCTTGGCTAGACTGCCATAGGGAACATTGCTGACATTTATGTTGGATAATGTCTTGCCTATGTTTTCTTCTAAGAGGTTTATAGTGTCTTGTCTTATGTTTGAGTCTTTAAGCCATTTTGAGTTTATTTTTGTATATGGTGTGAAGGAGTATTCTAACTTCATTGATTTACATTCAGCTGCCCAGTTTAACTAACAGCATTTGTTGAAGAGACTGTAATTTCTATATTGTATGTTTTTGACTCCTTTGTCAAAGATTAACTGACCAAAAATTGGTGGAGTAACATTTGGGCTCTCTATTCTGATTCTTTGATCTATATGTCTATTTTTGTACCAATACCATGCTGTTCTGATTACTATAGCTCTGTAGTATTGTCTGAAGTCTGAGAGGGTTATTCCTCCAGCTTCTTCTTTTTTTTTTTTTTTTTTTTTCAATATAACTTTTGCAATTCTGTGTATTTTGTGATTCCACATAAATTTTAGGGCTATTTGTTCTAGTTCTGTGAAAAAATGTCATGGGTAATTTGATAGGGGTTGCATTAAATCTGTAGATTGCTTTGTGTAGTATGGCCATTTTAACTATATTAACTATATTAATTCTTCCAATCCAAGAACATGGGATATCTTTCCATTCCTTTAAGTCATCTCTAATTTTTGTAGTTCTCCACATACAAGTCTTTCACCTCTTTGTCAGATTTATTCCTAAGTATTTTATTTTTTTGGATGCAATTTTAAAAAGGATTTTTTCTTTACTTTCATTTTCTGATATTTCATTGTTAGTTTAAAGAAATGCCACTGATTTCTATATGTTAATCTTGTATCCTACTACCTTGCTGAATTCTTCTATCAGCTCTAGCAGTTTTTGTGTAGAGCCTTTAAGGTTTTCTATATAGTATCACGTCATACACATATGATGACAATTTTACCTCTTCTCTTCCAACTTGGATCCCTTTTATTTCTTTTTTGTTATTGTTGTTCAATTGCTATGGCTAGGACTTCTAATAAAATATAATAAAAGAAATGGTGACAGTGGGCTTCCTTGTCTTGTTCCAGATTTTAGTGGGGAGGCTTTCAACTTTTCACCATTGAGTATTATGCTGGCTGTGCTTTGTCATAAATAGATTTTATTTTGTTGAGATATGTTCCCTCTATACCCACTTTGGTTAGAATTTTTATCATAAATGTGTGTTGAATTTTATCAAATGCTTTTTCTGCATCTATTGATATGATCATGTGATTTTTGTCCTTTCTGTTGTTGGTGTGGTATATCACATTGATTGATTTGTGTATATTGAACCACCCTAATGTCCCTGGATGAATCCAACTTGATCATGGTGTACAATCTTTTTTATATGTTGTTGGATTCTGCTTGCTGATATTTTGTTGAGGATTTTTACATCTTTGTTCATCAATGATTTTGATCTATAATTTTCTTTTTTGTTAGTGTCTTTGTTTGGCTCTGGTATCAGAGTGATGGTGGCTTCAGAAAATGAGTTTGAGAGTATTCTCTCCTCTTCTATCTTTTAGAAGATTATAAGAAGGATTGTAATGAGTTCTTCTTTGTATGTTTTGTAGAATCCTCCAGTGAAGCCATCTGGTCCTGGACTTTTGTTTGAAGGAAAGTTTTTTTTCTGATACTATTTCACTTCTAGTGATTAGTCTGTTCAAATAATCTATTTGTCGGAAGACGGAGAAGATGGCGGAGTAGAAGGACGCTCTCAGGTCACCCTCTCCCACAAATACACCAAGACCCACATCTACAGACCCACTCAGCCAACCAGAGCACCTGTGGAACTCCGACAGAACATCGCCCTCTTCAAAAGATAAAGACGCCAAAAATCTGGTAGGAGAAAAGGAAAAAAGAAAGAACAAAAGGCAAAGCAGCGCGGGACGGGTCCCGCGGGGAGGGAGCGGCAAAGGAGGACTGGGGCTCGCTCGCTGGGTCTCCCCTCTCCAACTGAGAGGCCAGAGGGACGGAGGGGGAGCCTCCGAGGCTCGGATCTGTACAGAGCAGCCCTTGACTAACAGAACTAAGTTAAAAGGGCACAGAGCGTCCCCCCGACACCCAGCCTGAGACGCGGCCGGCAGCCACGAGCAGGGCCAGGCTGCACAAGCCGGGCGGAGGACGGAAGTGGCTGCATGAAGGCAGCCCTGGGGGAACGCAAGGGGCTGCGCGCTGTGGCTGTGGGTGCACAGGGCAGAACAACCTGGGCCCTCCATAAAACAGCAAGGTTGATGTGCTCTCGGGGGAAGGGTGCACACCCCCATCTCTGAAAACCCGCGGAAAGTTTTCGGGGGAAGAGAGGCGGGGCTCAGGCATAGCTGCCATATCCTCCGCGCTGAGCACTCAGGCGGGGGAGGGGGCGAAACCTGCATCCGCACGGAAGGATTTAGCAGCCTCAAAGGCCAGACGGAGACTGGCCTGCAGCCCGGGGCAGATAGGATCCTTCCATCCTGGTCCCTCAGAGAACTTGCTCCACAAAGACAAACAAGGAGCTGGGTTTTGGCTCGGAGCAGGGACAGGGCTGTCCCTCGGTGTTCCCCGAGCCCACCCGCGGAGCGCCGACCAGGGCGGAGCGCCGACCAGGGCAGAGCATGCAGCCGCACAGCTACCGGCGGAGCTACCCGCGGCGGCGCAGGTAGAGCGAGAGCGGCCCCCCGCCTTTCGGGCAGGAACACAGCCCCTGACCGAGGTGCTGGGAGGGGGCACGACCCGCCCTCCTACCTGGCCAGTCTGCAACATCTGACTGCGGCATCCGGAGGGGCAGCGACCCGCACGCCCACAGCAGAGAGCTGCACCTGACCCAGTGTTAGGAGGAGGCGCGATCTGCTTGCCGACAGGTGCTAGGAGCAGCACAGAAGAGGGCGCCAACGGAGGGCCTCTGAAAACAGCAAGCTGAGCTTCCAAAACAGGACGAAGACAGAAAGACTTCACATTAAAAGCACACAGACTCCAGGAGAACACCGAACCCCCCCCCTTTTTTTTTTAAATCTGTTTTTACCTGTTCTATTTTCTATTACTCTCTTAATCTTTACTTCTTAATTCATTTCTATTTCTCTTGGGTTTTGATGTCCTGCTATTGATTAGACACAGGTTTCAAATACATCTATTCATCTCCCCCCCTTTTTTTTGTAAAGGTTTCAAAAGGACGTCTCAACCCGATTAATACTTTGCTTCAACTCACTCTTCTATTATTCATTACACAGTTTTCAAACCCTCTTTCTCCCTTCTTTTAAAATTCTTTCTCTCTTTCTCTTATTTTTTTTTCTTTTTTTCCTAAGTTCTATTCCTAAATAGGCATCAGATAGATAAAATCCTTGAGGACCAAAATAAACAACTGATACTCCATGAACCACAGTGCCAAAGAGGTATGAGCAAGATGAAGAAGCAGAAAAACCTTTCCCAATTAAAAGAACAAGAGAAATCCCCTGAAAGAAAGATCAATGAAGTAGACATCGATAGCCTACTAGGTCAAGATTTCAAAAAAGGAGTGATTGAATTGCTGAAGGAATTAAGAGATAGTGTTTAGAGATATAAAATATGTCAAAAATGAAATTGAAGCTATAAAGAAGAGCCAAGTAGAATGGGTAAACTCATTGACAGAGATGAGGAATGATCTAATAGCTGTGCAAAGCTGACTAGATAATGCAGAGGAACAAATTAGTGATCTAGAAGACAGGGCAATAGAAAGCACCCATTCAGAAGAACTACAAGAGAAGCAAATAAAAAATAATGAAAATAGCATAAGGGACCTATGGGATAATATAAAGCATGCCAATCTTCGCATAATAGGGGTCCCAGAAGGAGAAGAAAGATCAAAGGGGATTGAAAAGGTTTTTGAAGAAATCATGACTGAAAACTTCCCAAACTTAAAGAAGGAATCAGATATCCAAGTACAGGAAGCTTAGAGGGTCCCAAACAGGAAGAACCCAAATAGACCCACACCAAGACATATCATAATCAACATGGCCAAAGTCAAGGATAAAGAAATGATTCTAAAGGCAGCAAGAGAAAAGCAAAGAGTGAGTTACAAGGGAACCCCCATAAGGCTCTCAGCTGATTTCTCTACACAAACACTACAGGCCAGAAGGGAGTGGCAAGATATATTCAAAGCCCTGAATGAAAAAAAGATGCAGCCTAGGATCCTTTATCCAGCAAGGCTATCCTTGAGGATAGAAGGAGAAATAAAGAGTTTCACAGACAAAAAAAATAGCTGCAGGAGTTTAGCAACACTAAACCCATGCTAAAAGAAATATTGAAAGGGCTATTCTAAATAGAAAAGCAGCAGGATGCTACAGAAATGAGGAACACACAACTGGAAAGGTGATAACTCATGAATTACAAATAAAGTAAACATGAAATTATAAAAGAAGACATACAAATCACTGAGAGTGGGAGAGGGAGGCAGGGAAATATAGAATATTTTTTCTTTCTTTTTAAAATTTTTTTAACACTAGGATGGGTTTGAGATCATGTTACTATCAGTTTAATAAAAACAGTTATAGTAATGGGTTGATAGATTTACAAAAAAAGGGTAGCCACAAGCCAAAAATTTACAAAGGAGTCACAAAAATTAAATAAAATCCATGATAATACAAAGGAAAATTACCAAACCACAAAAGGAAGAAGAAAGGAACAAAGAGGATATACCAATTCAACTGCAAAGATAAGTTCAAAATGGCAATAAACACACATCTATCATTAATTACTGTAAATGTTAATGGACTAAATACTCCAGTCAAAAGACACAGAGTGGCAGACTGGATAATAAAGCAAGAACCTTCAATATGCTGCATACAAGAGACCCACTTTAGGGAGAAGGACACATATAGACTGAGAGTGAAAGGATGGAAAAGGATACTCCATGCAAATGGAAAAGCCAAAAAAGCAGGTGTTGCAGTACTGATTTCAGACAAAATAGACTTTAAAACAAAGGCCATAAAGAAAGAAAAAGAAGGACATTTTATAATGATTAAAGGAGTGATACAAGATGAGGATATTACAATCGTTAATATATATGCACCCAATATAGGAGCACCTAAGTACATACAAGAATTACTAACAGAGATAAAGGGGGATATTGATGGGAATAAAATCATAGTTGGAGACTTTAACACTGCATTAACATCACTAGACAGATCTTCCAGACAGAAAATAAACAAGGCAACAGAGAAATGAAATACTACAATAGAAAAACTAGATTTGGTGGATATTTTCAGAGCATTACACCCCCCAAAAATAGGATATACATTCTTTTCAAGTGCACATGGAACATTTTCCAGGATCGATCATGTACTTGGGCACAAAAGAAACCTCAACAATTTTAAGAAGATAGAAATTATCTCAAGCATCTTTACTGACCACAATGCCATGAAACTGGAAATCAACAACAGAGAAACAAAGGAGAAAAAAAGGAAAGCATGGAGATTAAACAATATGTTATTGAGAAAACAATGGATCAATGAGGAAATCAAAGCTGAAATTAAAAAATACCTTGAGACAAATGATAATGAAAGCACAACCACTCAAAACCTATGGGACACAGCAAAGGCAGTGCTAAGAGGGAAATTTATAGCGAAACAGGCCTTCCTCAAAAAAGAAGAACAACTTCAATTAAACAATTTAACCCACCACCTGAATGAATTAGAAAAAGAAGAACAAAAAGCCCCAAAAAGCAGCAGAAGGAAGGAAATAATAAAGATCAGAGAGGAATTAAATACAATAGAGATTAACAAGACCATAGAAAAAATCAACCAAACCAAAAGCTGGTTTTTTGAAAAAGTAAATAAAATCGACAAACCTCTGGCCAAACTCACAAAGAAGAAAAAAGAGAGAGCAAAAATTAGCAAAATAATAAAGGAAAATGGAGAAATTACAACAAACAAAATAGAAATACAGAATATCATATGAGAATACTATGAAAAACTATATGGAACCAAACTGGATAACCTAGAGGAGATGGACAAGTTTCTGGAAATATACTGTCCACCAAAACTGAATCAAGAAGAATCTGAACACTTGAACAATCCGATCACTAGAAAGGAAATAGAAATAGCAATTAAAAACCTCCCTACAGATAAAAGTCCAGGACCGGACGGCTTCACCCGGGAATTCTACCAAACATACAAAGAAGAACTCATACCAGTCCTTCTCAAACTCTTCCAGATGATTGAAAAGGAGGGAATACTCCCAAACTCATTCTATGAAGCCACCATCACCCTGATACCAAAACCAGGCAAAGACACTACAAAAAAAGAGAATTATAGGCCAATATCACTGATGAACATAGACGCCAAAATCCTCACCCAAATTTTAGCAAACAGAATTCAACAACACATAAAAAAGATTATACATCATGACCAAGTGGGGTTCATCCCAGGGACACAAGGCTGGTTCAACATACACAAATCAATCAGTGTAATACATCACATCAACAAGAGAAAGGACAAAAACCACATGATCATCTCAATTGATGCAGAAAAAGCATTTGATAAAATTCAACACCCATTTATGATAAAACTCTCGCCAAAGTGGGTATAGAGGGAACATATCTCAACATAATAAAAGCTATATATGACAAACCTACAGCCAGCATAGTACTCAACGGTTAAAAACTCAAAAGCTTCCCACTAAAATCTGGGACAGGACAAGGATGCCCACTATCACCACTCCTATTCAACATAGTCCTGGAAGTCCTAGCCACAGCAATCAGACAAGAGAGAGAAATAAAAGGGATCCAAATTGGAAAAGAAGAGGTAAAAGTGTCATTATATGCTGATGACATGTTAACTATATACAGAAAACCCTAAAAGGTCCACACAAAAGCTACTAGAGCTGATTGAAGAATTCAGCAAGGTAGTAGGTTACAAAATTAACGTTCAAAAATAAGTTGCATTTCTTTACACTAACGATAAATCAACAGAAGAAGAAAGTAAAGAAACAATCCCCTTTAAAATAGCACCCAAAGTAATAAAATATCTGGGAAGAAATCTAACCAAGGAGGTGAAAGAATTATACACAGAAAACTATAAACCATTGATGAAGGAAATTAAAGAAGACTTTAAAAAATGGAAAGATATTCCGTGCTCTTGGATTGGAAGAATCAATATTGTTAAAATGGTCACACTGCCCAAGGCAATCTACAGATTTAATGCAATCCCTATCCAATTACCCAGGACATATTTCACAGAACTAGAAAAAATCATAATAAAATACATGTGGAACCATCAAAGACCTAGAATTGCCAAAGCATTACTGAAGAGAAAGAAAGAGGCTGGAGGAATAACTCTCCCAGACTTCAGACAATACTATAGAGCTACAGTCATCAAGACAGCATGGTATTGGTACCAAAACAGACATATAGACCAATGGAACAGAGCCCAGAACTGAACCCACAAACTTTTGGTCAACTCATCTTTGACAAAGGAGGCAAGAATATACATTGGAATAAAGACAGTCTCTTCAGCAAATGGTGTTGGGAAAACTGGACAGCAGCATGTAAAACAATGAAGCTAGAACACTCCCTTACACCATATACAAAAATCAACTCAAAATGGATTAAAGACTTAAACATAAGACAAGATACAATAAACGTCCTAGAGGAAAACTTAGGCAAAACATTATCTGACATACATTTCAAAAATTTTCTCCTAGAAGAAATAAAAGCAAGAATAAACAAATGGGACCTAATGAAACTTACAAGCTTCTGCACAGCAAAGGAAACCAGAAATAAAACAAGAAGAAAACCTACGGAATGGGAGAAAATTTTTGCAAGGGAAACCGACAAAGGCTTGATCTCCAGAATATATAAGCAGCTCATAGGACTCAATAAGAAAAAAAATAAACAACCCAATCCAAAAATGGGCAGAAGACCTAAACAAGCAATTCTCCAAGGAAGACTTACAAATGATCAAAAAGCACATGAAAAAATGCTCAATATCACTAATTATCAGAGAAATGCAAATCAAAACTACAATGAGGTATCACCTCACACCAGTCAGAATGGCCGTCATTCAAAAATCCAGAAACGACAAATGCTGGAGAGGCTGTGGAGAAAGGGGAACCCTCCTACACTGCTGGTGGGAATGCAGTTTGGTGCAGCCACTGTGGAATACAGTGTGGAGATTCCTCAAAAGACTAGGAATAGTCTTAGCATAGGACACAGGAATCCCACTCCTGGGCTTATATCCAGAAGGAACCCTACTTCAGGATGACACCTGCACCCCCATGTTCATAGCAGCACTATTTACAATAGCCAAAACATGGAAACAGCCTAAATGTCCATCAACAGGTGACTGGATAAAGAAGAGGTGGTATATGTATACAATGGAATACTGCTCAGCCATAAAAACTGACAACATAATGCCATTTGCAGCAACATGGATGCTCCTGGAGAATGTCATTCTAAGTGAAGTAAGCCAGAAAGAGAAAGAAAAATACCATATGAGATCGCTCATATGTGGAATCTAAAAAACAAAAACAAAAACAAACAAGCAAACAAAAACAAAGCATAAATAAAGGACAGAAACAGACTCACAGACAGAGAATACAGACTTGTGGTTACCAGGGGGGTGGAGGGTGGGAAGGGATAGACTGGGATTTCAAAATTGTAGAATAGACTACACTGTATAGCACAGGGAAATATACACAAAATGTTATGATAACTCACAGAGAAAAAAATGTGACAATGAGTGTGTATATGTCCATGAATAACTGAAAAATTGTGCTGAACACTGGAATTTGATACAACATTGTAAAATAATTATAAATCAATAAAAAATGTTAAAAAAATAATCTATTTGTTCTTGGTTCGGTTTTGGTGGACTATATGTTTCTAGAAACTTGCCCATTTCTTTTAAGTTGTACAATTTATTTGCATATAGTTATTCATAGTATTCTCTCTATATATATTTTCTTTTTTTTTTTTTTTGTATTTCTGTGGTGTTGGGTGTAATTTCTCCATTTTTATTTATTATTTTGTTTTTTGTGCCCTCTCTCTTTTCTTCTTGTTGAGCCTGGCAGAGTTTTGCCAATTTTGTTTACACTTTCAAATAACCATCTCTTGGTTTGATTGATTTTTTTCTATTTTTAATCTCTAATTTATTTCCTCCCTGATCTTTATTATTTCTTTCCTACTGCTGATTTTTAGTTTTGTTTGCTCTTATTTTTCTAATCCTTTTAGGTGGTAGCTTAGGTTGTTAATTTCAAATTGTTTTTTGAGGAAGGCGTGCATCACTATGAACTTCCTTCTTAGGAAAGTATTTATCCAGCCTGTGTTGAAAGACCATCTCCACTAAGTGTTTATCTAGCCTGTTGAAAGACCAGGAAAGTCAGAAAATTAGCTCAATACCTGCCCTGATAATCTGTTACATTTTTTGATCTTTTGAATAATCCCAACATTTACCAAAATGTCATTGTGGCCAAAGTCAGAATATTCATACTGTCACTCATTTCTCTTAACTTCTTTGATGGTTAGCAGTCTATTTCTCCCATTCCACCCTCAACCCTCCAAACTACCCAAACAGTGTGTGTTTATCCTCCTTGCTTTCAATTTATTTTTGTATAGCATTATAAATAATTAGGTAACATAGAGAGGACATGTTGATCAGGCCTGACTTGTCATGTTATAATGAAGAATACTCACTTGTTAGATTAAATAGTATTTGGTACCACCTTAAGAAATGGGTTAAGCAAAACTAGTGACTGGGGATAAGGCTTCTATATAAAGATAATGTAAGACTTGTACAATATATACTTAAAACAAAATAACATAATATTTTTAAGGAAATATGGGTAATAAAAGCCAACTTAACTAAGTGGTCAATAATTAAAAAGAAAAGTCCAGTAATTGTAAATTATTAAAAATGACTTTTTAAATTTGTGGATTTTTATTTTTGAGAATTAATTTTTCCATGATAGTCCTGTGCATAACACTGTGAAGAGTATTATGTGAGATATTAAAAAATACTTGTGCACTATGAGTAAATTTTAATTGACAAGAGGATAATAAAACTTTATTTTTTGAAGAACACTTAGCTCTGGAACCAAACATACAAAATGACAGATAAATTGGTAATCTATTTTCAATCCTAAAGGTATGAACTATAAGTGATTATAAATATAGATGTGGATATAGATACATACAAGTAGGTAAATAAACAGATATTTTAAAGATACAGAAATTAAAGTTTCCAAGAGTTTAAAAAATACAAGGTAAAGTATAAACAGTACAACACAAACAAATCCAGTTCTTTCAAAGTCAAACCTCACTTTTATCCACTATGCCATATTTCCTGAGTTAACAGAAAATGAAAAATCAGTAATTCCATAGTTTCTTTATTGGTTATAGATTTTCTTTGCAGGCATAGTCTCATTTTTATTGGACAAGGGTCATTAAAACCCACAGCTCTCAATCTTGATGCAGCTTTCTCTATATCTGGAAAATATTTTAAAGTAACAATGGTATCAGGTTTCATTGGTAATAGTTGTCAACACTGCAACATGAAATCTGTTTCTGAATTTACTGTTAACATAAAAAATGTTACTCAACATAATATTTAGTATCCTCAGTATATAAAATTTCAACTATAAAACTTGTCTCATGAAAAAAAGTTTTTTAGTTATAGTTTAATTCTGGGAAAAGTAATTATGTAAAAGGATGATGTATTGCTGTCCATTTGGTTATCAAGAATCTTAATGACAAATTTTGGGGTATTTTTGGAGAAAAATTCCAGTTCATAAAAATATGTGGAACATTTGTGCTCCTTGTTAACCTCTTGGTCTCATTTCTATTTCTTCTATTTTTTTTTTTTCCTTTCAAGTGGATTTTAAGTCATGTAAAAATGTTATTTGCAAAATATATGTAGAATAGTTAATAATATACATAAATATATATCAAAATATATATTTTAAAAGGAAAAAAATCTCTTTTGTAACTGGAAGTTTATACTTCTTAATCTTACTCACCTAATTCTCTCCTCTCCCCATTCTCTTCCCATCTGACAACCACCCATTTGTTCTCTGCATCTATGACTCTGTTTCTGTTTTAAATTTGTCCATTTTTTGCATTTTTGATTCCACATATAAATGAAATCATTTTGTATTTGTCTTTCTCTATGTGCCTTATTTCATATAGCATAGTATTATCTAGGTCCATCCATGTTGTTGCAAAGTGAAAGATTTCATTCTTTTTTTATGGATGAGCAATAGTCCATTGTAGATATATACAACTTCTTTATCCATTCATCTATTGATGAGCACGCAGATCTCTTCCATATGTTGGCTATTATAAATAGTGCTGCAATCAACATAGAAGTGCATATATCTTTTTAAATTAGTGTTTGATTTTCTTCATACACAATAATGGAATTGCTGGATTATAGGGTGGTTCTATTTTTAATATTTTGAGGAATCTCTATACTGTTTTTGATAGTGGCTTCACCAATCTACATTTCCACCAACAGTACATGAGGGTTCTCTTATCTACATATTCTCACCAATATTTGTTATTTGTAGACTTTCTGACGATAGTCATTCTGGCAGGTGAGAAGTGATATCTCATTGTGGTTTTGATTTGCATTTCCATAATGATTAGTGATGTTGAGCATCTTTTCATTTTCCTGTTGGCCCTCTTTGTTTTCTTTGGAAAAAATGTCCATTTATATTCTCTGCTCATTTTTAAGTTGTGTTTTTTTTGATGTTGAGTTATATGAGTTCCTTTATATTTTGGATATTGACCCCTTATCAGGGACATCATTTGCAAATATCTTCTCCCGCTCAGTAAGCGGTTGTTTCTTTTTGTTGATGGTTTCCTTCACTGTGTAAAATCTTTTCAGTTTAATGTAGTTCCATTTGTCTATTTTTGCTTTTATTTCCTTTGTCTGAGGAGACATATCCAAAATAATCACTAAGACCAATGCCAAAAAGCATACTGCCTGTATTTTCTTCTAGAAGTCTTATGGTTTTGGGTCTTACATTTAAGCATTTAATCCATTTTGTATTTATTTTTGTGCATGGTGTGAAAAAATAGTCCTGGGTATAAAATATACAGTGAGGGGAATATAGTCAATAATTATGTAATATATTTGATATGGTGACAGATGGAAACTATAATTATAGTGTCAATCATTTTGAAATGTATAGAAATATTGAATCACTAAGTTGTGTAAGAGGAACTAACATAGAATTGTAGGACCATTATACTTCAAAAAAATCCAAATAAACAAACTGAAGTAAAAGAGATCAGATTTGTGAATACCAGAGGTTAAGGTGGAGGGAGGGAGAATTGGACAAAGGCAGTCAAAAGGTATAAAGTTCCAGTTATAAGATAAATGAGGACTAGGGATGGAATTCTCAACATGGTAAATATAATTAACATTGATGCATATTATATATGAAAGTTGCTTTGAGAGTAAATCATGAGTTCTCATCACAGGGAAAACAGATTTTTCTCTATTTCTTTAATTGTGTAACTATATGAGATGATAGGTGCTCACTAAAATTATCATAGAAATAATTTCATGATGCATCTAAGTCAAATCATTATTCTGTGCACCTTAAACTTATGCAGTACTGCATGTCAATTTCATCTCAAGAAAAATGGAAGATAACAAAAAGAGGAAGAAATTTGGACCAAGAAAACTGTGACATATACATTTAAAAATAATATTCAATTATAATTTGGTATTTCTATGCTATTTTAAAATATCTGTTTAATAAACAGCACCTTATAGTGGCATATAAAACGATCAGGAACTTGTGACATTCAGGGAAATTTAAATTGTTGTAGAAGATGGCAGATAGAGAGGTTCACAGCTCTTCCTCTTCCACAAATACACCAAGAATTACATCTACAGACCCAATGAATCGCATAGAACACTTACTGAATTCTGGCAGAATGTCTCTCAGTTGGAAATACAGGAGGATTCTCACAAAAACCAGTAAGAGTAAAGAAGAAAAAAAAAAAGAAAGATAAAGAAAATTGTTGCAGGACTGGTCCTGCTGTGAGGGAGCAGCAAAGGAAGAAAGACGCCCTCATGCCGGGATGTACCCTCCCCAGCCAGTAGGTCAGAGGGGACAGAGCAGAGCTTCCGAGGCTAGGTTGAAAAAGTGGCAGCCACCTGACAGACAGAACTAAGAGAAACTGGCATGGAGGGTCCCTGCAATTCCCAGCACTAGACTTGAGCTGGCAGGGATTAGCTGTTACTGGCCGCTGGATATAGGTGATGAGCCCTGGGAGAGGGCTGGGGCCCAATGCACAGAGGTAGCCTCAGGTAACTGGAAGGCAGTGTGAGCTTTGGCTGGGGGTGTGTGAGACAAAACAACCTGGGACATCCATAAAAGACCACTGTTGCTGGTGTGTGTTGTGGGGAGGGGCACAATGCAGCCGCACCATAGCCCCATCTCTGCTTGGCTCCACTGTTGGTGTGTTCTCCAATAAGAGTGGTGAGGCTCAGTCATAGCCATTGCCGCTGTGCAGAGGTGGGGCTGAAAGTTGAATTCATACCCAGGGAACCTGCAACTTCACAGGTGGGACTGAGATTTGTTTACAACCCAAGGCAGAGAGGGTGGATTTACTCTGCTGAAGGCTTTGTGGATCTGTGTCTCTAGGATGAACAGACAGTGAGCAGAGTTCTGGCACACTGTAGGGGTGAGTAAAGGCATTTACAAGAAACAAGCATAAATTAATGTGTGTGGAGGCAGGGCTGAGGTCTGTGCTGATCCTGTGGCAAAGGATCAGAGGTGTGACTTTACACTCACTACAGTGGGCCCTAGTTGCTGACATTGGTGGATCTGTGCTGGTGATTCTGAGGTCCAGAACCTGGGGGACACCAGGGTGGGTGGCTGACATTTCCAGAGGTAAGGTGAGGACGAAGGCAGCATCAGCAAAGAGTACTTTGTAAGCCCACACAACAAGTGACAGAAAACACCTGAGAGGGCACTTCGCACTGGACATCTGTGGAGGTACACTCAGCGACTCTTCTTCCCAGCTGAAGCACTCTAACCCTGCCTACCAGAAACCACAGATCAGAAATAGGTCGAGAAGCCTCTATTCCAGCAACAGGGCAGCAGACTCGGCCATTGTCAAGGTTGTGACTGCAACAGAACAAAAAAGGAGGCCCCACTCAGCAACAAAAATCAGGACAGGCTCTGATCAACACAACACCAACCACACCCCCAATTAAAGGGATAACAGCCAACACACACAGAAGAAAGATGTGGCAACTATCCACACTAAGAACAGCCCTCGCAACAAAACGATTAGATGCACACAGTCTACACAGAGATGTTCCCACATTAAATAAAAACAAACAAACAAAAATAGCCCTTCAAGACCACAATAGATAACTGGTACTCCTAAATCCATACAGCCAGAGAAATATAGTAAAATGAAGAAGCAGAGGAACCACTCCCAATTAAAAGAACAAGAGAAGTCCCCTGAAAGAACAAACAATGAGATAGACCTCAACAGGCTACTAGATCATAACTTCAAAAAGGAGATGATAAAAGCACTGAAAGGAATAAGAAAGACTACGAATAGAGACAGAGAATACTATGAAAAGGAAATAGAACCTATAAGGAGGAGCCAATTAAAAACAGAAAATTCAATGGCTAAAATAAGAGCCAAGAAAAAAAGCAGTCAAAAAAACTAGATAATGCAGAGGAATGAATAAGTGACTTAGAAGACAGGATAACAGAAATCACCCAATCAGAACAGCAGACAGAAAAACAAGTAAAAAAAAATGAAAGCAATATAAGGGATGCATGGAATAATATAAACCATGCCAAACTATGCATAATAAGAGTTCCAGAAGGAGAAGTAAGAGAAAAGACAATTGAAAAGGTATTTGAATAAATTATGATGAAAACTTTCCAAATCTAAAGAAGGAAACAGATATCCAAGTACAGGAGGCACAGAGGATCACAAATAAGAAGAACCCAAACAGACCTACACCAAGACATTATAATTAAGATGGCCGAAGTTAAAGATAAAGAAAGAATTCTAAAGACAGCAAGAGAAAAGCAACTGATTTCTGTACATTAATTTTGTATCCTGCAATTTTACCATATTCATTGATGAGTTCTAATAGTTTTCTGATTGCTTCTTTAGGATTTTCTATGTATAGTATCATGTCATCTGTAACAGTGACAGCTTTACTTCTTCATTTCCAATTTAGATTCCTTTTATTTCTTTTTCTTCTCTGATTTCAATGGCTAAGACTTTCAAAACTATGTTGAATAAAAGGGGTGAGAGTGGGCATCCTTCTCTTGTTCCTGATCTTAGAGGGAATGCTTTCAGCTTTTCCCCATTAAGCATGATGTTAGCTGTAGGTTTGTCATATGTGGCCTTTATTATGTTGAGGTATGTTCTGTCTATGTCCACTTTCTGGAGAGTTTTGACCATAAATTGGTGTTGAATTTTATCAAAATATTTTTCTGCATCTATTGAGAGTATCATATGGTTTTTATTCTTCAATTTGTTAATGTGCTGTATCACTTTGATTGATTTACATATACTGAAAAATCCCTTCATCCCTGGGATAAATTCAGCTTGATCATTGTGTATGATCCTTTTAATACATTGTTGGAGTTGATTTGCTAGTATTTTGCTGAGGATTTTTGCATCTATATTCATAAGTGATATTGGCCTATAATTTTCTTTTTTGTGATATCCTTGTCTGGTTTTGGTATCTGGGTGATTATGGCCTCATAGAATGAGTTTGGAAGTGTTCCTTGGCAATTTTTTTGGAATAGTTTCAGAAGGATAGGTGTTAACTCTTCTCTAAATGTTTGGTAGAATTCACCTGTGAAGTCATCTGGTCCTGGACTTTTATTTGTTGGGAGGTTTTCCATTAGTGATTCAATACTGGTAATTGGTCTGTTCATATTGTCTGTTTCTTCCTGGTTTGGTCTTGGCAGATTGTACCTTTCTAAGAAATTGTTCATTTTTTCTGCATTGTCATTTTTGTTGGCGTATAGTTGCTTATAGTATTCTCTTACGATTCCTTTTATTTCTGTGGTGTCAGTTGTAACTTTTCCTTTTTCATTTCTGATTTTAATTTGGGCCTGCTCCCTTTTTTTCCTTGATGAGTCTGACTAAAGGCTTATCAATTTTGCTTATCTTTTCAAAGAACCAGCTTTAAGTTTCGTTGATGTTTTCTTTTTCTTTTTCTTTTTTTCTTTCTTCTTTCTTTCTTTTCTTTTTTTTCTTTTTTTTTTTTTTGTCTTTATTTCTGCTCTAATCTTTATGATTTCTTTTCTTCTGCTAACTTTGGGGTGTATTTGTTCTTCTTTCTCCACCTGCTTAAGGTGTAAGTTTAGATTGTTTACTTGAGATTTTTCTTGCTTCCTGAGGTATTCATGTGTTGCTATAAACTTCCCTCTGAGAACTGCTTTTGCTGTGTCCCAGATGTTTTGGATTGTTATGTTTTCATTTTCATTTGTCTCAAAATATTTCTTGATTTTCTTTTTGATTTCTTCCATGATCCACTGGTTGCATAGTAGTATATTGTTTAGCCTCCACGTGTTTGCAGTTTTTTTCTTGTAGTTGATTACTAACCTAATAGCATTGTGGTTTGAAAGGATGCTTGGTATAATTTCAATTTTCTTAAATTTGCTGAGGCTAGCTTTGTGGGCCAGCATGTGGTCGATTCTGGTGAATGTTCCATATGCACCTGAGAAGAATGTGTATTCTATTGTTTTGGGGTGGAATGGTCTATAGATATCAATTAGTTCCATCTGGCCTAATGTGTTATTTAGTGCCTGCATTTCCTTATTGATTTTCTGTCTGGATGACCTGTCCATTGGTGTAAGTGGGGTGTTAAGGTCCCTCACTATTATTGTGTTATTTTCAATTTCTCCTTTTATGTCTCTTAAAAGTTGCCATACATAATGTGGTGCTCCTACCTTGGGTGCATATATATTTACAATTGTTATATCCTCTTCTTGGATTGATCCCTTAAGCATTATGTAGCACCCTTCTTTCTCTATTGTAACAGTCTTTTTTAAAAGATCTATTTTGTCTGATATAAATATTGCTACTCCAGCTTTCTTCTGGTTTCCGTTTGCATGGAATATCTTTTTCCATCCCCTTACTTTCAACCTGCACGTTTCTCTAGCTGTGAAGTGGGTCTTTTGTAGACAACATATATATGGGTCTTGTTTTTGTATCCATTCAGCCAGTCTATGTCTTTTGGTTGGAGTGTTTAATCCATTTACATTTAAGGTAATTATTGATAGGTGTGTTATTACTGCCATTTTGTTAAATGTCTTGAATTTGTTTTTGTAGAGTTTTTTTTTTTTTTCCTCTATCTTTCTTCTTTTTGTTCTCCTTTCTTGTTATTTGATGACTAGAGAAGTTCCTTTAATATTTCTTGTAAAGCTGGTTTGGAGGTGCTGAATTCTTTTAGCTTTTGTTTATCTGTGAAACTTTTGATTTCTTCACCAAGTCCAAATGATAGCCTTGCTGGATAAGGTATTCTTGGCTGTAGGTTTTTCCCTTTCAGCACTTTAAATAAATCATGCCACTGCCTTCTAGTCTGAAAGATTTCTGCTGAAAAATCAGCTGTTGACGTTATGGGAGTTCCCTTATATGTTATTTGTTGCTTTTCTCTTGCTGATTTTAATATTCTCTCTTTATCCTTAATTTTTGTGAATTTGATTAGTATGTGCCTGGTGTATTCCTCTTTGGGTTGATCTTGTATGGGACTCTCTGAGCTTCCTGGACTTGGGTGAGTATTTCCTTTCCCAAGTTAGAGAAGTTTTCAGTTAGTATCTCTTCAGAAATTTTCTCAGGTCCTTTCTTCATTTTCTGGGACCCATATAATGCAAATATTGGTGTGCTTCATGTTGTCCCAGAGTTCTCTTAAATTATCTTCATTTATTTTCATTCTTTTTCTTTTTTCTGTTCTGCAGTGGTGATTTCCACTATTCTGTCTTCTTGCTCACTAATTCATTCTTCTGCCTAATTTAGCCTATTCTTGGTTCCTCTAATGTGTTATTCATTTCAATAATTTTATTCTTCAACTCTGGATATTCTTTATATTTTCCAGCTCTTTGCTAAAAACTTCTGTGCATCTATACTTCCCTTGAGTTCCCTGAATATCTTCACTATCATCATTTTAAACCCTTTATCAGATAAATTGCCTATTTCCTCATCACTTATTTCTTCTTGTGAGATTTTTATCTTGTGTCTTGTCCTGGTGGATATTCCTATGCTGCCTCATTTTTTCTGTCTTTCTCTTTGTGTTTTTAGATGGGCTAGTTATGATTCTCAACCTTGGATAAGTGGCCTTCTGTGGGAGATGTCCTGTGAGTTCCAGCAGAACACTAATCTCTTGTCACCCAAAGGGCAGGGTTGAGCTGGTCCCAGTGTAGAGTCTGGTCTGTGTTTGTGGATTCCTTCCACAGCCTTGGGGCTATTATTTTCTTGTTTCTGGTATCTGCCCCCCTGGTGTATGAGGTTGGGCTAGAGGCTTATGTAGGTTTCCTGGCAGGAGGGGTTGATGTCTGCTCACTGCTGGGTGAAGCTTGGCCCAGACCTCTGGTGGGTAGGGCCCTGCCTAGAGGCATTTGTGGCTCAGAAAGTGTGCTGATGAGTGAGGCTGTGTTTCCACCCAGTATGTTTTTTGGCCTGCGGGTTTCCAGCCCTTAAGCCTACAGCCTGTTGGGTGGGGCTGGGTCTTAGTGTTATTAATCCAATCAAGGTGTCAGCCTCCAGGGAGGCTCATGTAGATCAACACTCTTAGAATGTCCCTTACCAGCTTCTATGTCCCCTTGGTGAGCTTCAGCAGTCCCCTAACTCCCCAGGAGAACTTCCAAAACCAGCATGGCTGGTATGGCCCAGGTTCCTATGCAATCACTGTCTCTGCCCCTTGACATGGTGCACTCAAGATCCCTTGCACACCTCCTATAGAGTCTCTGTTTCTCCCAGTCCTGTGGGGCTCCTGAAGTTAAGCCCCACTGGCCTTCAAAACCAGATGCCCTGGGGTCTCCTCCTCCCACTTCCAGAACCCTGGTCTGGGGACCCTGGGGGTCAGAACTCTCTCTCCTGTGGGAGCACCTCTATGACTTAATCATTCTTCAGCTTGTGGGTTGTCCACCCAGAGGGTATGGGGCCCAACTATATCATTAGCGCACCCCTCCTACCTTCCTGTTGTGCTTCTGTTTCAATGTTTCCAGTTGAAGCAGATCCTTTTTGCTAGACTCCAGTCTTTTTTCTCAATGGCTGTTCAGAAGTCGGTTGTGGTTTTTGAGCCCACAAATAAACCCATACATATATAGCCAATTAATTTATGACAAGGAACCAAGAATATGCAATGGGGAAAGGATAGTCTGTTCAATAAATGATGTTGGGAAAATTAAACAGTCACATGCAAAAGAATAAAACTGGACCATTATCTTGCATCATATACAAAAATTAACTCAAAATGAATTAAAGACTTGATTGTAAGACCTGAAATAATAAAACTCCTAGAAGAAAATAGGCAATAAGCTCCTTGATATAGGTCTTGGCAATACTTTTTAATCAGACACCAAACCAAAAGCAACAAAAGAAAAAAAAAAGGAACTACATCAAAATAAAAAAAAAAAATCTTCACAGCAATGGAAACCATCAGGAACATGAAAAAGCAACATACTGAATAGGATAAATGGTAAAAAAATAGCAAAATACATAAAGAACTTTCACAACTCAATAACAAAAGAAAAAGAAAAAACCCATCATAACAATCTAATTTAAAAATGAGCAGAAGATTTATGTAGACATATTCCCAAAGACATAAAAATAGCTAACAGGTACGTTAAAAGATGATCTTCATCATTCATCATCAGAAACATGCAAATCAATACCACAATGAGCTATCATTTCATACATTAGAATGTCTATTATCAACAAGACTAGAAATAGCAACTGATGGTGAGGATGTGGAGAAAAGAGAATTCTTGTAAATCCTTATTGGGGATGAATATTGGTACAGCCACTATGGAAAATAGCAGGAAGTTTTCTCAAAAAATTAAATATGGAGGAGGACAGTATAGCTCAGTGGTAGAGATGTTGCTCAGCATGCATGAGGTCCTGGGTTCAATCCCCAGCATTTCCATTAAAATATAAATACATACATACATACATAAATGCATACATACATACATACATACCTATTATCTTCCCTACCCTTCAAAAAAACTTAAAATAAGATTAAAAATTAAACTACCATATGATCCAGCAATTCCACTTCTTGGCATTTATCTGGAGAACATTAAGACACTAATTCAAAGAAAAACCTATGCACTCCCCCATGTTCATTGTTAGTTACAATGGCCAAGATACGGAAACAAGCTAAATGTCCATGAATAGATGAATGGATAAAGAAATTGCGGTATATACGTATATATATAAAATAGCAATTTATTCAGCCATAAAAAAAGAATGAGATTGCCTTTTGCAACAATATGGATGGAATTCAAGGGAATTATGCTAACTGAAACAAGTCAGACAGAGAAAGACAAATACCTTATAATCTCTCTTATATGTTGAATCCAAATATTTTATACACACACACACTAAGTTCATAGATACAGAAAAGAGATTGGTGGCTGACAGATGCAAGGATAGAGGGTGGTGGGATAAATGGGTGAACTGTTTTGTTTTCGTTTTTAGTTTAAATAAATCAAATAATTTTTAAAAAATTCCTTCAAACGTCATATGCCTCCCTTGTAAATCATAGAGATTCACTCTGATGAGAGGCTCTTCACCAGGTCTTTCCAATATAATCTGTTCTATTTTTGGTTTCTACTGAGATGACTGAGGGGATCCATGAGTCACGTGACTAATCTCTTCAGAGATCCTTCTCTGTGACAGAATGCTGTGACATATATTTCCCTGTGAGACATTAGAAAAATATCATCCTGTCACATATTTGGCTTTGTCTCTGGATCATGGTGTTTTGATAGTGACTTTACTCATTTTAGTGTCTTTTGCAATCTGGATAGGCTGAAAATATCCTTAATCATTGAGTCCCGGTTTCTTTTTTACTTCAGTTCTTCCTTCAATTTATCTCCACCCCTTTCATTTTACTATAAGCAGCAAGAAGAAATCAGGGTGCACCTTCCACACTTCACATGGAAAGCTCCTAAACTAAAAATCCAAGTTCATTAGTTTACAATTTCTGATTTCCAAGTAACTAAGGACACAATTCAGCTAAGTTTTTTGGCCACAATATTCCCTTTCCTCCAGTTTCTGATAATTTGTTCCTTATTTCCTTCTGAGCCATCAGCAGTAGCACTTTTAATGTACATATTTCTGATATTATTTATGATGACAGACATTCTCTAAGATGATAAACGTTTTCTCCATCATTCACCTCCCTTTGTTCTCATTCTCATCAGCAGGAATTTAATGCCTATATTTCCAGCAACATTCCATTTTTGATGATTTAGTTTCTCCTAAAGACAATGTAAAATTTCTCTACTGTATTCCTCACTTCTTTTTTGAATGTTCACCTACAGAAAATTTAATATCTTTATTTCTACCAACAGTCTGTTCAAGCTATTTTATTTAATTTTTCCTAGCCTTACTTAATACCCAATTCCAAAGCCACTTTATTTTTAGGTTATTATTATAGGAGCACGACAATTCTAGGTACCAAAACCTCCTTGCTACTGTAACGGATTATCACAAATTTTGTGGCTCAAAACAACACAAATTTAATTGTATTACACTTCTGTAGATCAGAAGTCTAAAATAGTTTTACAGTGTTGCATTCCTTCTGGAGGCTCTAGGGGACAATATGTTTTCTTGCCTTTTCAATTTCTATAGGCTGCCTAAATTTCTTGGCTTGTGTTTCCTCTGTCTTCAAAGCCAGCAGCATAGTATCTTCCTTTTCCTCTTGACTTCCATCATCACATCACCTTCCCTCTTTTTCTGCCTCTTGCATTCTTATAAGTACTCTTGAGGTTACATTGAGCCCATTCATCTCAAATCCCTAACTTAAGAACAGCATCAAATAAAAAGCCTCTTTTACCTTGTGTGGTAACATATTCACAGTTTTCAGAAATTTAAACATGGGCAGCTTTGGGAGTCCATTATTCACCCTGCCACAAAAGAGGATTTATTGTGATTATCTCTATTTTATCACTATAACAGTGGGGCTGGACAACAGTGAAGATGAAGACTGGTAATTTGTTTTATTCGATAGATTTCTGGGCCACTGTCTATACTTAAAAAAAGAAACAGCTACATCACCTGGAGATCCTGAACACTGAAATAAATGCATTGACTTCAGTAGCACTTGAAGGTTTTTCCTTAAGAAAGAAGTTGGTGAGTTCTATTATATGAAATAAAGGAAATAAATATTGGTTCATCATCACTACAATTATTGTGGGGAATCTACTAGATAACCAGGAATTCCTTTCATCTTTCTGGGCATATAGGAAGAGGACAATTACAAGACTCTCTTGACGTGTTATGTTACTTCCAAGCTTGTTCATAAACAATCACAGTAGTTGTTGCTATTTCTATTTGTTCATTGCCTGAAAGGATGTAGAGATTGAGCAGAGAATTCTGAGGAAGTCCTAGAAGGTAATGATGCATGTTGAAAACAGAGGCAGGATCCATGAATACAAACTGCACGACTATCCATGGAATACCTGATAAATTATTATCTTTGAATAAATCATTATTGTGTTAAGCCAGTGAGATTTGGGAGGTTAATTGTTACCAAAGCTAGTATTGCTTATCCTAATAATATGCTATACAGTGTTTTATGTATCTATTTTTTCCGGTTTATACATAGAGATGTTACTAATTTTTACTCTATTTCTAATAATTATATGTAAAAATACTCTGGAATTTCAATGTTAACTATCATGTTGAGAATAATGACAGTTTTGCTATATTCTTTCCAGTGCTTCTCCCTTTCACTTTTATTTCTTTCCTTATTTTACTGGCTAGGTACACCAAGACAGTGTTGAAAACATTTTCTGATTAGTGATGGTAGTCTGCTTTGGCTTACTTCTAAAGTTAAATAGAATTAGTATCAGTTTATAATATCTCATTTAATTTTTGTTGTTGTTCATAGCTTTAATAGTTTTTTTTTCAGGATAAGAAAGTCCTCTTCTAATTTTACTTTAATAAAACTACTTTTTAAAATAATGACTATATACATATATGGAGAGAGAGAGTTCTACTGAGTGTTTGCTTTAGCATGTGTTGATATAATTATGTGTTTGTTCTTTTATTTGTTGTACTGAATTATATTCAGTGATTTTTCTAATGTTTATCCAACCAATCTGCATTCCCAGAATAAACTTAACTAAGATGATGTATTATTTTTTGCTTACATGGCTGGATTTTATTTGCTCATATTTTATTTAGAATTTTTACATCCAGTATCATGAGTGTTTTAAGCTAGTAGCATAATTTTTCCCTAGTATATTCTTATTAACTTTTAGTACTATGAAGCATCTGGTTATACCCCTTTTACACATTGAATCCTCTTAGTAACTTTTTAAGGTCTGAAGAATCTGAGTTATCTCTCTTGTTTTATTTCTAGCATTGTTTATGTGTGCCTACACTTTTTTTTTTTTTCCTCAATCTGTCTCACCAGAAGCTTGTCACTTTTACTAGACTTTTCAAGGAAACAACTTTGGCTTTTGTCGATAGCAGCCCTAGGTTTGACTTCTGTTTTATTACTTTCTACTCTTATCTTGACTGTTTTCCTCTAATTTCTTTGGGTTTGCTTTACAGGTCTTTTATCAATTTCTTAGGAAGTATACACTGCTAAGCTCATTATTTTCT
Source organism: Camelus dromedarius (assembly GCF_036321535.1). Lineage (NCBI taxonomy): Eukaryota > Metazoa > Chordata > Mammalia > Artiodactyla > Camelidae > Camelus > Camelus dromedarius. The sequence goes on from NC_087448.1 coordinate 34,443,675, forward strand.
TTTCTATATAAGCATTTAAGCCAGGAGTCAATGAACACTTTCTTATATACGAGTAGATAGTGAATATTTGAAGTTATGTGGGCCACATATGGATTCTGTTGAAAATACTTGTATCTTTGTATTTTTTTCATGACCCTTTAGAAGTGTATCAAAAAAATTCTTATCTCAATAGTTGTATAAAAAGAGCAGAAGGCTGGATTTGTTGACACTTGACTTGTCACAAATTTCCCTCTAAATAATATTATAGATTCAGCTCATAAATTTTTAAATATTTTTATTCGTTTTAATTTGTAAATATTTTCAGTTTCCCGTAGCATTGTGACTTTGATTCATGAGTATTTGAATTTTTTCTTAACGTCTTAACATATTTTTTTCTGGTTATCATTTTATTTTTACTTTCTAACTTATTCACTTTCTATATAATGTTGACTTTAATGACGCAAACCCTTAACATTTGTCATGGTATGTTTTATAGAAAGTGAATATTTAAAGTATGTTTAAAAGGAGAGTATGTTTTCTAGTTGTTGGATTCAGTGCTCTATAAAATATTATATAGCTATTAGAATATTATATATCTACTGCTCAACCTTTTAGATTTTTTCAATTGAATTTCTATAATTAAATATTTGACCATTATTTCTGTCAATTCCTTAAAGAAGTGTTTTAAAATCTTCCACTATTTTCATATATTTCTTTCTTATTTTAACTTCTATAAATTTTGAAGCCATGTTTCAGTTGTATGTAAACTAAATTTGTTTTTCTTTCATAATGAATTGAAATTTTGTAATTATGAATTAATCCTAATTATTGCTGGTAATTCTTTTTTGCTTTAAACATGATGTTTCTTGTTTGCTTGCTGTCTGGTATTAATATTACCAAAAAAACTTTTGTTGTTTTTAGCATTACTTTACATAATTTTATTCTTTTTACTTTAACCTTCCTGTATCTTTATGCTTGATTTTTTTTTCTCTTGAAAATAGCATGTACCTCGGCTCTGTTCCTTTGTCCAATCTCAAATTATTTCAGGATTTAATTAATTTACTAAATTTAATAATTATTAAAGTTATTTTAATTACTGATTATGTTATTTAAAGCATTTTTATTTTGCACTTTTCATTTCTTGGGCTTTTTCTTTAAGTTGTTTCTGGGTATAGATTTATTCTACATTATCCTTCTTGTGATTAGTTATGCTTCTGGAATATGTAGCCTGGTGTCTCTTACCAATTCTGGAAATTTTTCAATCATTAGCTCTTCAAAGATAACTTTTTGAAAGATAATGAGTAAGAGTAAAATAAAACCAGATTGAATATGAAGTAATGTTTAGACCGATTATATGTTTGACAAATTTGATTTGAGTTTTTAATTTTACTAATTATATTTTCATTTCTAGACTTCTTTCTTTTTTCTCAAAAATTTTTGCTATGTACTAATATTTTAGATTTGTCTTTTATTTGTTGATTTTTTGTACTAGTGATAATCTCCTACTGATTGTTCCAATATTGTGAGTTTTTGTGGTTCTGCTTTTGTCATCTCTTTTTTCTGTTGATTTCAATTCTTTTTACCTTATTAGTGTGTGTGGGGTTAGTGATTATTTATTTATTTTATGTGTATAGTTTATTTCCAAGAAAATTTTAATGCAGAAATATACAAGATGTGGGATGAAGTTGGGCTACTACAGAAAGGACTTTTATTTATTTCTATAAGACACGCTATAAGAAATACTATTATGAGACATTCTTTGGGCAACATTCTGGGATTTAGAGTTTTCTGACAGTTTAGTCACAGTGAATTTGAGACATATGCCTTGTGAAGTCTTGTTCTTTGTTACAAATTCCCTCATTGCATTTTATTTTTAGGTTGGAGGTGGTGACACTGTTTCTATTTTGAGTTTACCTTAAACTGAGGGCATGGATACTTGAGATGCTATCTCTTGATCTCTGTTGGTCTATATCTGTTCTATAAGTCTTAGGTAGCTAAAAAAAAATACACTTATGTTTACTAAGCTTGGAAAATTCCCACAAGGAAAAAATTGACTTTCATGTTCTACTTCTATGAGTTCCAGTCTTCATGCAATTTTTGTCTGTGTATTCTTTACGTTTTTTGCTACTACATGGTTATATAAAGAGGTGTTTTTGTATGATATTGAGCTTTTTAAAAATATTAAGAACCTCTGTCCAGCCATCTAGTATTCCATGTTTATGAAAATGGAAGTAAACACAAATATTTCTTAGTTTTTTTTTTTTATTCCTATAGTAAGTTTTCTTAGTTTGAAATTCTTATTTTTATTCATTTCTAGTTTTACTTGGAGAAGATACAACATTTATTCCAAGAAGCATTTATATTTCTACTTTTTATAAATTGTTGACTTTTTGTTATCTGAAGTCTAATCATCATTTTGTAACTCATCCATGGCTATAATCTCCTCAGAGATTTAATACATTTAATACATATGTGTAGATTCACCACGTTAATTATGATATTCTGGACTTCTTTAGGCTCATTCATTTTGTTTTATTTTTTTGTAAGCAGTACCTCATTTATTTCATGGAACAACAACAACAACAACAACAAAAACAGATTGCAGTTCACAAGAGATTGAGTTATTTTACTTTTGAGACACTTAAAAATATAACTTGGTAGAAAAATAAAATAAAATACAATTTAACTCCTCATGCTACAAGTTCAGCATCCTCAACTTCTTTTTTCTTCTCTTATCCATTTGCCCTGTGCAGCTCCAAGTCTTTGGGTAACATCTTGAGAAATGAAACTACATGGGGATATCTGTGTATAGAATACTTGAGGTAGGTGGAGAGGGAATAAGTAGGAATATGTGCCTATATTTTTTTAAATTAAAACATTATTTTTCTTAGGGCAGTTTTAGGTTCACAGCAAAATTGAAGGTAAAGTACAGAGATTTATCACATACCCTTTATCCCACACATACATAAGTCTCCTCCATTATTGCCATCCTCCATCAGGGTGGTGCATTTGTTACAACTGATGAACTGGATTACTCATTTTTTTATCTATTTTATCTTCATTTCCTGAGAGCGGCTAATTAAAGTCACATATTACATTTGTATTTTCTGTATTGTTAGTAGATTTTTTTCCTTTATAAATCATATTATATAAAATTTGATGCATAAAAACTTATGACTATTTATTTGAAGTAAAAAACTACATCATTATGAGGACCACCAATATCTTTAACTTTTTATATTGGGACCAATTTTTTATGGTAATAATAACTTGATTCTCTGATCTTCCTTTCTTGCACCACACACCCAACATTGATTAGATCACTGTGGCTATGTGTGATGCACTGCTCTGACTAGTCTGCTTGAGACTAGTAGTGCTGTGGGGATCTGGAGAGTTTGTAAAAAATACAATTAAATTTGATACTAAAAAGATGGTTTTTTTTTTTTCCCCAGAAGAATGGACATGGCAAGTACTATGCAGTATTTATTAATACTAGGCAAATACTATGCAGTATTTATTAAAGCAACAGATAGATCAAAGAGGCTAAGGCCAGGTCCTGCAACTGAAATTGGGAAACATTTGCAAATTTTATTGGGAGGAGCATTAAGGAATGCTTATAGAAAAGAATAAGGTTTGGTCTCTAGAAAAAATATATAAATACAGTTTTGAATAGGCAATCTCTTAAAACAGAAGCACCTGTATAACAGTTTAATAAATCCACTGATTTCTTTAAACCGTTTGGTTTTATTTTTTAATGTTAATTTTTGATTACATCTTCAGAACATAATTTTCAGGGAAGTCAATTTTGTCTCCACTGAAGATTCCTGCTCTGCATTAGGGAAATGACGGCAAAAAGTCTCCCATCTCTTATACATTCAGAGATGGTATATAAGAGATGAGGGACTGAGAGAGGGCTGAGAGAGAAAAACGCAGAAAAAAAGTGAGCTCTCCACTTTTTTCATCTTTTTTGCTCATCAGTATTTCAGTATATGATTTTTTTTTTCTTCCTAAATCCACATTTATAGGAGCAGAGCACACAGGCAAAGATCAACGTTTTTCAAAATGTTATTATAAAGTCCAAGTGAAATCCAGTTGTAGTTATTAGTATGTTGGATAAGCTGCTGTTATAAAGGCCAAAGAGCAGTAGCTAATAAATGTGAAAGTTTAATTGTTCTTTCAACTAATAGCTCAGTCCTGAAATGACAGTGGTTCCATGATATTTATTATCCAGGATCCTTCTATCTTATTAAGCTGAGGCCCTCAACACATTGCCTCCACTTCATAGTCAAAGAACAGCCAAGATCCTATTTATCAAGTCTATATTTCAACTATAAGAAAATAGAAGAGACATTGGATGGTATGCTCCTGATCTTCCGTGATGTGGCATGGAAGTTGAACTCATCACTCTCTGCTCAATCCCATTAGCCAGGATGTAGTCACATGACTCAATATTGCTGAAAGTGAGGCTGAGAAATGAAGTCTTTAGCTGTGCTGCCATGTATACAGAGACAATTCAGTGTCTTTATTAATAAAAAATAAAGAAGGCTATTGTAAGAAAGCCAGTTTTTGATTCACCAAATAAAACTAAATATTATGTATGTAATAGGTGAACTCATCTGCTTCTGAAGAGCTACAGAGACATTTAGAAATGATACGCACACACATGCCTACCTAGTGCGTGGCAGGCATACAATATATTTTGAATGAATGAGTAAATGAGTGAGTGAATACCTTAACCATCAAGAACTGGGTTAAAAAGGACAATAACAGAGCATACCAGGCTCAATCAATTCAGGAAATATTTGCTGAGAGACTGGAGGCCAATATTTGTGCTAGGCATAAATAAGACATAGAACCTGCTCTTATGTGCTAAAAAAAAAAAAGGGTAAAAAATGTAAAACTAATTATATTAGTAAATATAAAAATTTAATATTCTTGAATTCTCACATGTCAATATCACAACTCCTCTGCAGGGTTTAAATACTATTGGCTCACCTCCAAGAAGTATCACAGATGAGTTTGCTATGATGCATGCTCTCCTTCTCAGCCTTGTGTAGATCCATACATATATTATTAACCAAATTCATGAGTCTGATGTACAAGCAGAATGTCAATGTATTTCTTTGCAATAAAACATTCTTGCCACACAGACCACAGGACTCAATAGTGACATGATGAATATCTTTTCTCTCCAGGAAACCTTTATAGGAAGGCAAGTCACTATAAAAAGATCGCTTGATGAACGTGCATTCTCAAAGCTGCATGAGATAAATTGAATATTTAATATCTATAATAGCCAAATACATTCATTTTATCATAGAACTCTCTTCACCAGTGGGACCAGGACATTTGTAACACATTGGCAAAAGCTTCTCTCACAAGTGCTTTGGAAATGGTTTCAACCCTCATTGAATTCTCATAATCTTATTTTTTAAAATCAGACGAACACTGACCAATCTCAAATCCAGCTCTGAGTTTCTGATTGATTATTTTGGTTCTTCTAATTTTTTTTCCAGCAGATAATTATGGAGCCTTCTTATTTCCTTCATTTGATTTTTAATATTTTAAAAATCTTACTGTGCTAACCATATCATAAAAACCCATTAAAATTTAAAAAGGGTATATTCGTGTAGTCTTCATATATTTAAAATACAAAGTAAACTGGGAAAAATGCTATATTTATTATATAACAAAATACTAAAAAACACAAAGGAGGGAAACATGTTTGATTAAGGGCATGGAGAAAATCTTCCTATAGAAACAATTGTATTTTAACTGGACTTTGAAGAATGAATAAGATTTCAAAAGTGAAGAAATGGTAAAGAGCAATTTACATGAAGAAGTCTGCCAATAAAGAGGTATAAAACTTACAAGGTATGGTTATAGAGTGGTAAATAATCTGATATGTCTAGAGGAGAGCAGTATTTCAATGTGAAATGGCATTAGAAGAAAATCATAATTATCATGTGAACTACCATGATAAAAATATTCTTTACTATTGCAATTTTAATAGTGATTTAGGGCATGGATGTGTATTCATTGATCAAAGAGGAAAGACCATAGAATGAATGGATGACACATTCACAATGTGTGTGTTAGAAAACAGAAAATGAATAGAAAATAATCTATTCAGTTATAGAGTTAATTTTCTAAAGCCATTACTCAACAAAGCATCTAGAGTTTCACTTAATCTTTTTTCTTCTCTTTTACATCATCAGGCTTTCTGAAAAAAACAAAACAAAACAAAACAAAAACAACATGTTAATAGAAAGATTTTCTATATCCATCACATATATAACACTCTTTCAGTATAAAATGCATTGGAGCTAAAAACAATAATCTTGAAAAGCAGACTTTAATCTTTCCAATAAAGACAATACTGTTCCTGCACATGAACCCCTAACTGATATTAAACACTTGGTAAATGGAACTTCTCTGGAGCATTTTATCAAACCAACAACAGAAGTTGCTTTTGTTGGGGCACTGTATTATTACTGGCCCAAACTCTGCAAAGGAAAAATGCTGTGTATGTGGATATGAGTAAGAGACAAAGAGAAATGTAAACTGGTGCATTTTGATTAAAAACACTGTTAAAAATGGAAAATCGCAATATATCCAGTGGTAATTTGTTGCCCTAAGATGTTACACTGCAAAAGAAATCATTTGTATAGGATTAGTTTCCAAATATGGTGGCTCAGGAATATATCATGGGGGTAGGTTTGAAATGAATATTGATATTATGTAGAGGCTCAAAAACCTTTATCATTTAAGTAATGCCCCTGTATTTCCTCTAACTGTGCTCCTTGGAGAAAGGTCATAGGTTTGCATGATGACTAACTCAAGTGGCAGGGTTCTACAGCTTAACCTCCATAGGGACTGGCAGCAACTAGTCACCATGTCACTTTGTTCCAGGTGCCGAACAAACAGGTGAAAGCCGCAGCCAATAAAACTCTACAAATAGATCCATTTTGACTTATCTTGCTGACCCACTCTCAGATACCTTATCAGTTTGCCTGGCAGGAGATTAATTCTGGAAGACCTTTATCCATAGAAAAGGCCTGGATCATTTGCAATTCTACAAACTTGGAAACAGCATTGTCTCTAAGCTTCAGGAGCTTCAGGAATGCCACCCTAAAATATTCCACTTCCCACTTCCCTGGGAATCTCATTTTAGCAGAATACAAAGGAAATTTTACTTCAACTATTAAGAAAAAAAAAAGGGGGGGATTCTGTTGAAGAACAGATACTGGCTTCCAAGGTTTCAGGTGCATGTACATCCACTTGAATACTGAGGATGGAGGAGAGCAGGGTCATTACCATGAAGGGAGGAAATTCCATAGATATTCTCTATCCTTATATGCCCTGCACCAATGACTGTCTTTCAAGACTTACCAAAACAAACAAATAAAAAAACAAAATCCACCCAGGAAGCAGAAAGTATGTAGAAAACAAAAAGTTAAAAAGTAAATAAATGAATAAAACATAATGGAGCTTTAAAAAAACAAGCAAAAAACAGCAACAACACAAACCTTGTAAATTTGCTCCTAGACTCCCAAGCAAGTCATCTAAAGTAATTCTGTTTCTTGACTTTTCACCTAGGTATATAAATATCTGCGTTAATGTAAATGATATTAGAGGGGTCAGACAAGGGTGATAGTTATATGTGAGTCTAGAAAAGAAATAAGCAAACATGATGGAGGTTCTTTAAAGATTTGGAGGAGTTTTCCATACAAACTGTAGGTAAGAAGTGCCATCTCAGTTTAGCAAAACAGTCATATTCCGTAATGATAGTATGATCATTTCTTATTTCAATTATAATGACTGTAATTTTTCTACCATTAGTTCTTTGGAGACTGCACATCTTTCATCATCAATATTTGGAGGGCACTCTTAAATCCTTTCTATCCTTAATAAGTATATTGATAGCTCTTTAATGAGTATGTCTAGACAACACCATTGTTTGCTTAGGAGTCAACACTTCTGGTCATACCAGCAATGTAGTAAATGAAATTAGAAGAGGAAATTGCTTCCTTATGTATAGGTTTATGATGGAAGGAATTGCACTGAAAGCATTAGGGAGACATTACTTAATAACAATAAAAAGCAAACATTTTCTGAGTACCCATGCAGGCTAGGCACAATTCTAAGTGCTTTGTTTTTAATACTGACAAAAATCCAGTTGGTGACTATTATTATCAAAATTTACAGATTAGAAGTTTGGTCATCAGATGTTTAAATACCTTGCTTACAGCCACACAGCTAAGTGATGAAGCTAAAAAAATTAAACCAGAGATTCTGACCATATGCTTTACACCTTACTGCACAGTGAAATTCTCTGACACCTATCACTATTATTTCTGGAGGCAGTTTTATAATAAAAATCCCTTAAGATTTTTCACATGCAATAAATGTTTTCATTTAGCATATTAATTTTGTTTCAATAGAAAGTAGTCTTAATTAATCAATTAATTTCAAGGCAGTGAATGCCACCAAATTTTAAGTTTGTATGTAGGCATGTTGTGTTTTACCGTTCCAAACAATCAATATCTATGAAGCATGCTTTAGGTAAAAAGCATGATTTCTGTTTGTGGCTGTGAATACAGTACAACTCATCTCCTGATCACTAAGTTCCCTGTTTTTTGATGGCCTTTTTTCCAATTGATTTTATTTACTTTCAAAGTGACATTTTAACAGAGGTATCCAGTCTCATTTCCACTCTCCTCTGACATTTCTGTGACTTAGAGTGCAAGGAGCTGCTTGCCAAAGACTTGCTAGATTGATGTTGGGAGGAAAGGAAAAAAAAAATCTGCAGATAGCAGATGTTTCTTTTCTTCTTGTTGTGCCTATTACTTTGAAAAACTGACACTGCTTAAAAACAGATTTCAGATGTTCTGTCTTTTTGGCAACAAGAGTGAAAGTGTTGCCCAACTAGGAGAAATGTGAGTATTGTTTAAAGAGGCAAATTGAAGATGGAGGATGGAAGAATGCATAAACCCTCAGTAATGTTTTGCTTTTTTTTTTTTTCTCCCTCAATGAGTAATTTAATACAAGAAATCCCTAAGTTGATTGGGTGAATACTTTAGTTATGCATTTTATTTTGACCCATCTTGGTATGGTTCCTACTCTAAAAAATACTTAAATTTATCTCTTTTCCTTCTTTTCTTTCTTATTTAATAAATGGCACGTGGAAATATTCCTCACCTTATATACAACTACTTTAAGATTGTGTGTGTGTGTGTGTGTGTATGTGTGTAGGGTGCACATTTCCAAAGTCATGGATGAATAGTTTAGCCAGGAACCATTATGAAATTGTTACTATCATAAGAGTAGACACCAATCAGTTTTCTGTTAACACATACAAGGTCTTGAACAAGTTATAAAAAAGACACCCCTCTCCCCAGGTAGACTAAATGGAAAAAAATAGTTTCTCTTATGGGAAATCAAATTGTAAAGAAATATCTGTGCTTCCAGGCTAAATGCAAACTTATGCAGAGCCTTGAGCAACTGAGCATGGGTTGGGTTAAGTCCCTACTTGAGCCCTACCGTGTGCATTTGGGCAGGGAACAAAATGCACAGCTGAATTCTATAGCCCTGCAAATAGACTAAAGCATCTATCCAGAGATTTTTTCCAAATACTCTAATTTAATGTTTTCATGTAAATTTTCTATTCTCATATTGTGTCTACCTTAAGATACAAAAATGAGTTTAAAATGGCATATGATGGCAAAATCATTGACAAGTCGAGGCTAATTCAAGAAAACACAAGATGGCTGTGGAGTAAGTCGTGGTGCCATCTTCATGCATTTTCCTTTGGATTCCCCCACCCTTTGGAACTTATCAGATGAGAGGTATTTTTGTCTAATAGATCAAAATTAGTTATGAGCACCCTTAAAGCCATAATGTCATCTGTGTTTAAGAAAAGTTTGCTTATGTTCTCCCTTTCCATTTGTCACATAAGTAACAAAAATACAGTAGCTGGTGAACTAAGACTGTTGATAGCACTGTTACTTGTCTTCTTCTTACTATTTATCAGTTTTCTTAGGCTATCCAGTATAATTAGAATGGCTCTTTTATTTATGCAGTTAGACGCCTGGCAGGTAAAAGTGCAATAAGAATTTTGAGACATTGATTACTTTCACGAAAGTTGTCACCCCTTTGGAATGCAAAGCTGCTTTTGGGAAATGGTGGATATTTTTCTATATAGAGTCCTGGAGTTTATGGGAAATGTGGAATAAAATCACCAAACATCCTCATATTCCAAGTTAGAGAAACATATGGGATTTTGACAACCCTAAACAAAATCTAGTGCCAGGAAAGGCATAGGAGTACAATGAAACAAAATTTTATATCAGAAAGAAAAAAGTCTAGGTTGGTAAGTTAGTTTTAAGTGTTTTAAGTAATTTTGGTATTCTGGAAACACCAGCCATCTTGACAGTATTTCAGCTTTAGAGAAAGGTAATTGTGCTTCTAAAAAATAAGAGAATAACAGTTTTGCAGACTAAGAATGGTTTCTAACAGTTCTGCTCAAGGAAATTGCCAAGCAGCGCCATAGTGAAAACACCCCCAAGGGTATGTCACTCAACAGCAGTACCCTAGGGTAGGAAATGAATAGCAGACGCAGATTGACCAGACATCAATGTCCCTCTCCTTGGTGAATTAAGGCAGAAAAAAACCTCACTTTAGATTCAACAACTCTATCAATTTTTTTTTTAAACAATTGGGTGGGGATAGCCTTGATGATGGAAATACCATACTTCCTGCTATTAAGACAGGTAATGGTAATAGTATTTATTTGGAAAAACAAGAAAAGTCGCTATATTTCACCACAAATTAATGAAGCAAGTCATACCAGATGTATAAAGCATCTATCATCTGTCTAACCTGCTGTACTCTTTTATTTATCCTGCCACAGGATCACAGGCAATAGTGGCTATCTCATACTAATAAATTTATGCTGTGTAATTATAAAATAAAACTAAAAAATTAGAAAACGATATTTCTATCTTTGATAAGAGAATCTCTCATAAGATTATACTCCACTGCAGAGAGGAATTTGAGTTGACTTTCTTTGATTATTTTATTAACTACCATCCTTTCCCACCATGTCTTATATCTGTAGCCTGCAAAAGTAAATAAATTAATCAACAAATAAAAGATTTAACGAATTCTAATTGTCAGTACTTTTTTTCCCCAAAGTTTCCATTACAAAGTAAGTCAAAGTGAAATGCTAAAACATGTATGATACTCTTCTTGACTTTGGGGTGCTAATTAGTAGAGTGTGATGCTCAAGTAAAAGACCAAATCATTTATTTAATGATACCATTAGATTCTAAATTTAAGCCTAACAGACCATAAAGCACTGGTATGTTTCAAGAAAATGTTATATTAACATTGCATACATGTGTGTGCTGATATGTTTGCATAGATTTATTATATTTACTAAATATTATTGCTTTGATGTGTTGAATAATTGTAAAGTGTAAAAACAATCAATTTAACCCTGTTAAGCTTTAAACTCAGACAAGTCTCTTGTATCTCATATATTTTATTAAATCATTTGTAAGTTTGCAAGATGGCAATAAATGTTTAATGCTATAACATAAAATAGTCTATCTTGGGCATATTCCAATTAAAAACCAAAATACAGTATGTGTAAAATTTAATGTAGACACTTGTTAACCAAATTCCACTTTTTGAGAATTAAAATATTATCCAGTGTTGGTCTAAACTCACATTATTATCTGAAGCTAATTCTCACACTTGACAAAGCGTTATGAAAATTAATTTTTCCAAATGTAAACTTAAAAGTAAAATTCACCTAAGTAGTAGTACTGTATGTATTGCTAGGGACAAGTCATGTGTATTTTGTTGAAATTAAATATAAATTATATAAAAATAAAATTCATAGATAAATTAAAGATTTCTTTACTTTTGTCAAACAGAAATTGAATAAATACAAACAAATCTCAAGTGAAAAAAGCACAGCAGTAGCTAAAAACATGAATATAGATAACAAAAATGGGTAAACTGGAAGTCTGTATTCTTAAAAAGTATAATAATTAGTAGCAAAAAAATGCATTGAAGATCACAAATCACTGGTTCTTGGCTCAGCAATTGGTACATAGTTGATGTACAGTGAATGATGGATGACTGAAGGAGTAAAATTATTGTATCAGAACACAATTGAGGTTTTGGTATTTGGCAGAAATCAGAGATGACCATGGCCAGAACCATGGAGAATTAGATGGTTTGTGGGAGGCAGTAGGAATAGATAATAGCTGAAAAAATAATGAAAAAAGAGATCATTAAGAAATTAAAACTTTTAAGGAAGGAAGATAAGGTAAGGATATAGTGGTATTAAGTGACAAACATTGTTTTGGTAATATTATGGAATGTTAGTCATATTTAAAAGGCTAAGGACAAAAGTCCTATCGAGAAACTGATGTCCTAGAAAGAAGGGACTAAAAAGTAAAACTTTATGTGAGTTCAAATATCTTTTAAAATTAATATTTCACCAGTAGCACAAAGAAAGTTTTTATTTTTAATGCCTGTGGGTACTAAAAATAACTGTTAACTACCTGATATCTGGAAATTTACTGGGTTGGGTTTTGGCTCTAGCTTTTAGAAGCATGGAATTTGAGAGAAGCATGAAATAATTCTGAGAGAGAGAGAAAAAGGACAACTGAACTCCCAAAGTATATGGAATGGAAAGAAACAAAATAGTAAGAAATCAGGAAACAACATTTTGCAATATAACATGGGTACTGCATAAACAATGTAAAACATTAACTTAAATTTACTCTTCTTTTTTCATTTCATTCTTTGTTAAATGTCTACCTCTTTATTTAAAAAAATTTTTATTAAAGTATGGTAAGTTAATGTGTCAATCTTTGCAGTATAGCATAGTCGCAGTCTTATATATACATACATATATGTTTTCATATTCTTTTTCATTAAAGGTTATTAAAAGATATTGAATATAGTTCCCTGTGCTATACAGAAGTTTGTTTTTTAACTATTTTTATATATAGTACTTAATATATGCAAATCTCGAACTCCCAAATTTATTCCTTCCCAACACCTTTCCCCCTGGGAACCATAAAATTGTGTCTGTGAGTCTGTTTCTCTTCTGTAGATGAGTTCATCAGTGTCTTCTTTTTTCTTTTTGTTTTTTTTAGATTCCACATATGTGTGACATCATATAGTATTTTTCTTTCTCTTTCTGGCTTACTTCACTTAGAATGACGATCTCCAGATCCATCTATATTGCTGTAAATGGCATTATTTTATTATTTTTTATGGCTGAGTAGTATTCCATTATATAAATATACAACAACTTCTTTTTTTTTGGGGGGGAGTGATGAACTAGCATTTTTTTTTAACATTTTTTATTGATTTATAATAATTTTACAATGTTGTGTCAAATTCCAGTGTTCAGCACAATTTTCAGTCATTCATGGACATATACACACTCATTGTCACATTTTTTTCTCTGTGAGTTATCATAACATTTTGTGTATATTTCCCTGTGCTATACAGTGTAATCTTGTTTATCTATTCAACAATTTTGAAATCCCAGTCTATCCCTTCCCACCCTCCACCCCCCTGGCAACCACAAATCTGTATTCGCTGTCTATGAGTCTATTTCTATCCTGTATTTATGCTTTGTTTTTGTTTGTTTGTTTGTTTTTGTTTTTGTTTTTTAGATTCCACATATGAGCGATCTCATATGGTATTTTTCTTTCTCTTTCTGGCTTACTTCACTTAGAATGACATTCTCCAGGAGCATCCATGTTGCTGCAAATGGCATTATGTTGTCAGTTTTTATGGCTGAGCAGTATTCCATTGTATACATATACCACCTCTTCTTTATCCAGTCACCTGTTGATGGACATTTAGGCTGTTTCCATGTCTTGGCTATTGTATATAGTGCTGCTATGAACATTGGGATGCATGTATCTTTTTGAATTTGAGTTTTCTCTGGATATATGCTCAGGAGGTGGATTGCTGGATCATATGGTAAGTTTATGACAAACTCACAGACAGCCTAATACTGAACAGTAAAAAGCTGAAAGCCTTCCCACTAAAATCTAGAACAAGACAAGGATGTCTACTCTTGTCACTTCTATTCAACACAGTATTGGAAGTCCTACTGATAGAAATCAGGCAAGAAAAAGAAATTTAAGGGATCCAAATTGGAAGAGAAGTATAATTGTCACTGTATGCAGCAGACATAATACTATATATAGAAAACCCTAAAGGTTCTACCCAAAAACTTTTACAGCTGATAAAAGAATTTGGCAAGGTAGCAGGATACAAGATTAACATACAGAAATCAGTTGCATTTCTCTACACTAACAGTAAGATATCAGAAAAAGAGAGTAAAGAAACAATCCCTTTTAAAATTGCATCCCAAACAGTAAAATAATTAGGAATAAATCTGATCAAGGAGAAGAAAGACTTATACATGGAGAACTACAAAACATTGACTCAGGAAATTAAAGATGACTTATAGAAATGAAAAAATATCCCATGCTCTTGGATTAGAAGAATCAATATTGTCAAAATGGCCATATTGCCCAAAGCAATTTATAGATTTAATGTGATCTGTATCAAATCACCCATGATATTTTTCACTGAACTAAAGCAAATAATCCTAAAATTTATATGGACTCACAAAAGACCCAGAATTGCCAAAACAGTACTGAAGGAAAAGAATGAAGCTGGAGGAATAAACCTCCCAGACTTCAGACAGTACTACAGAGCTACAGTAATAAAAACAGCATGGTACTGACACAAAAACAGACACATGGATCAATGGAATAGAATAGAGAGCCCAGAAATAAACCCACAGACCCTAGGTCAATTAATCTTTCAAAAAGGAGACAAGAATATAAATTTAGTCTTATTATACTATCCTATTCCAAAACTAGACCAGTCTCACCCCTACTTCTTTTTTTGTTTAATTTGCTGCTGCTTCTCTTGTTTAGAGAGGTAAGAATGGGTAAGGTGCTGAGAGTTGCAGCAGCCAGTTAGCAGCTGTGCAGAAGGACACCACCCACATGCTCATTATATCTAATGGAAGAATGTTTGTAAATTGGACAATTGGTGGTTTCTTTAAGACACAGAATGAACAACTACACCACTAATTTGGAAATTTAGTAAATAATATGTATTCTTACGATTTAAGCCAATTTTGTTTGTTTCAGGGAGGTAGGTAACTAGTTTTATGTATTTATGTATGTATGTATGTATGTATACATGTATTCATTTATTTATTTAACAGAGGTACTGGGGATTGCACTCAGGACCTCATGCATGCTAGCCATGAACTCTACCACTGAGCTGTACCCTTCCCACCAAGACAGTTTTAATTATGTAGTCTGTATGTGTAGCCAAATGCCCTGGATAATAGACATAATAATTATAGTTGCATATTATTTAAAATGTAAGGGTTTGAGTAGCTCTTATGGAAAAATATCTTGAACATGTCTAAAATGTAGTGCTGGGAGTAAAACAGCATATAATAACCTAAAATGGAAAATTTGAAATCTGTTTTAAAATAATTTAAAAAAATTGACAAGTTATGCATTTAATTAAACATATTAATGAAATATCTACTTTGAGGCAGGCTTTTCTTTGTTTGCCAGACCCAAAGTACCCAAAAGGAGAGAATCAAAAATCAAATTAAAAAAAAAAAATATATATATATATATTTAGGTAGTGATATGCACAGTATAGAAAATGTACCTAAGTAGGACATACACTAACATATTAAAAGAACAAAATCAAATACTCTAAAAAATTAAAAGACAAAAGATTGTCCCTTAGATATCTAGGAGTTATATGCTTTTAGTTGTTTAAATATTATAGCTGCTAATATAGTGAACCTTATTTCATTATTAGTCTTGCATCAAAAGTTTGCTAGAGTGTTAATGTCATTTCAGATTTTGTATTATTATGTAATTCAGTGTTTGAACACACACAATATCAACATGATACATATCTGTAAATATAGAATACAAGAAAACATTTATGCTATGACTAATTATAGCACTGAATTTGTTTTTCAAAATCATTTATTTAAATCATCACAAAATATATGCTCCAGAACATACCCATAAACACATTTTTGATATATTAAAATTCCTAAGAATAATAAACATAGTGATAAAAATTGACATAAGTACATTAAACTTAATAGCAAAAGAATGAGTTGAACCCTAGCCATTAATCCTTTCATTGGATATTAAATATGAGAATATTAGCTTATTATTAGTACTATTCACTTCAATAATTAATATCAATTTTCTAATGCCATTAACTGCAGTGCTAAAATTGATTAAATTTTTTAACTCTTCAAAAATCATCATTCATAATACACATAGTAGAGAAAAGAAGGAATTGTCACACAGAAAGACTGCCAATTTCTAGTATCAGACTCTTGCTAATAACTCATTTTTTAAAAGACAAATAATAGGAAAGCAGCATTGCCTTGTGCTCTCCTGAGCCCATTTATTAATGCCAATTCCTAATAAAACTGTTATTTAAAAAAATCTGAGGAATTAGTGTATTTAATCTTTAAATTTTAATTTCTCTCTTTGAACTTAAAAAGAAATGATTATACTTTGTATGTTCAATAATGCAAATTAGAAAACAATTGTGATTCTGTTGTAAACTTTCACTTAATCTCTGATCTAGAAAGCAGTCTCATATAAATATCTCATCATTATAAAATGGGACCTATAATATGCCAGGTAAATACATATTAATATCATGAGAATTGACATTCTGCTTAAGCTAAAACTATCCAATGTTTGAACTGAGATATTGAATATCAGAGTTTACTCAGATATTTGTAAATAATGCTGAAAAAATATTTTGACAGTCTGGACTGAAACATGTTCATTAAAAGTCAGATACCATTCATGATGTACAATACCATTCTCACTGCTTTCTGTGGTTATTATTCATTTTCTCACATATGATCCTTATTACAAGTGGAGAATGAACCAACTGCTTCCCTGCAGTTTGTCTAGGGAAGATAAAAAAAAAGTTCCCAATTTGGTGTTCCCCAAGTGTGCATTAGTCAGGCAGAGTTAATGGAGCTATCTATCACTTCCAGCTCTCCTCTGTGAGCAGGGAGCAGGAGATGACCCAGCTGACTCAGCTCAGCTAGTTTGCTATTCATATGCTGACTGCAGGGCCATTATGGTGGACTCGTCACAGGGATGTAAGACTTGGCTGGCAAAGGTATCTGAACTGCCATGTCAACTCTGGAGGTGATTTTTGCAGATTAGGCCCTTAATTCTAACGGTGTAGTTGGAACAAATCATTAATTCCAGTTTTAGATAGAAATGAAAACCTTTAAGCTGGTATTTCCTAGCATCAAATTCCAAAATAGATTTAGTCATTGCTGTTATAAATGGGAACAACTGGGGGAATAGCCAGTTGTTCCAATCAATCTGTGACACGAGTAGCCAATCAAACAAAGCAGATGGACAATTCAAGCATAACCAGTAGTTCCTAAAAATATCTAGGACCAAATTACAAAGATAAAATTATTGAAAAAAAAAAGACAATTACTTAAAAACCTTACACCCAGGATGGTTGACATTTCCTAATATATTTATACAAGTGGTGAATTACTAATTACCAAGAACTGCACATCAAAAGATGTCACTGAAGTTAAATGCTGAAAGTTTGCCTTATCCATCTTTTCCCATAATTCCCCAAATTTGAGAAGTTCAATGCATGTGGGGAAAGGCTGAGAAAAAGATTGAACAGATATAATGATGTATACTGCTGTATTCTCATCCTCCAGGCCTAATCCAAGCCTATATGAATTATACCATTTTTTACTTTTGAAGTATTTAATTCTTGGGTGTAGGACTTTGTGTCATTTCTTTTCCTTTCCCTAGATTCCATCATTTTTGAATAATGTAGAGATCCAGGCATGTACCATCTTTGACATGTCAGAATGATTATTTCTAGAGAACTGTCAGGTTAGATCAACTTTCATCCTATGTTAAAGCTTGAACTGGAGTATTTAATTCAAGGACTGCCTGTCTGAATTTGACAGTATGACACTAAGAATCTAGTGATAGATGTGAGATATACACCTGGAATTAGAATGATTTCCTGAATGTTTGGAATCTGAATATAAATGTTACTAGATACATTAGTTCTAATAATAAATTAATGTAAACATATTTTTGGTGTATAGTAACTGAAGTTTTAAAACTTTTCAAATTGACATTTTCATGGAAACAATTTTGAATATTTGTGAGATTATTCCTTTAGCCAATGTTAAAAGCAACATACAAACCTATTTCTACATTTTATTGTGTTTACTGTCATTTTGAAATATATTTTAAACAAAGTAGGCTGTTTTAGAACTATTTGAGGTATTCTTTTAAACATCTTATGAGTTTTAAAACTATGTAAGCTCACCATTTTCATGGTTTCCCTCCTCCAGGATATAATATATGAGAGAAATAAATGCTAACTTCAAAGAAAAACCAAACCTAGATCAACTTTAGAGGATATGGGTCAATAAGAGTAAAAGTAGCAGTTTTTCCATTCAGTGATTTTTTTTTTTCTTTGAGAAAAAGCCTAATATATTTTTAAAGTAATGTATTCAGCAATCTAATTTGACAACTTGGTCACTGCATTTCAGAACACTAAAATAGAACATTTGCTAAACAAATTCCAAGTGCACTATAGAGATACAATAGCTCAGTCTCACAGCAGATAGTTATGTTGTAATGATTAATTTGCATGATGGGTTAAAAATATTCTATAATGCATACTGTAGCACTGAAAAATCTAGGAAAAAATTAGTAAAATATCCCACAGAATATTTTTCCAATAGTGAATTGAATGAGAAATACATATGTTGCCGTATTACATCAGGATAAATTAGGTCCATTTTCATGATTCAAAAGTTAGATTTTTAAAATTTTTTGCAAGGGGAAACTTACAAAAAATAGATAACCTAAATATACACGTTAAAAAATAAATGTAATGAAAAACCACAAAACTACAAATCAGGTCAAAACATGAATATTTCCATCACTCAGTGGCCCCCATGTGATTCTCTTCTTGATCAGAATTATCTTATATCCTGACTTTTACTGTAACTTCTGTGTTCTTCTTTATAGTTTTATTACCTAATTACACTTGGATGGTATATGTATGCATCACTCAGGGTTCAAACAGAGAAAGAAAACCAAAATGAGATATGTATTAAAAGTTTTATTGTAAGAGATTAGCTTATGCAATTGTGGGAGCTGAGTAGCCAAGTCAATAATCCACAGGGCTGGCCATCAGGGAAGGCTGGCTGGATGAACTGAAGCTGCAAAACACAGGCATAATTTCATCTTCATCAGGGAAACCTCAGTTCTGCTGCTCTTAAGGCTGTCCAACTGATGGAGTCAGGGCACTCAGATTACATAGGGCAGTCTTCCTTACTTAAAGTCAACTAATTATGGACTTGAACTACATCTACAAAATATCTTCACAACAACATCTAGAACAGAGTTTCACTGAATAACTGGGGACTGTCACCTGAGCAAGTTGACATATGAAAGGATCATCACAGCATGTTAACCTAGTTATATGTGAATTTGTTTTCCTATTTTTTAACTTTATCTGAATTTGTTTTTACAGAATATACTGTTTTCTGTTTATCTACTCTTGCTCAATATTATTCTTCAGAATACAACTATGTTTTTGCTTGCAGTTAGTGTTTATTTTTTATTTGAGTAAACCATATCATATTTATTGTATGAATGTATATTTGGGTATTTATTCATTTGGAGTAATCACAAGCAATGCTTCTATTAGTGTTCTTGACTGTTAGCATCTTGGCAGACAAAAGAGCCCATCTCTGCAACATATGTATCTAGAAAGGAATCACCAGGTCATAGGGTATGCAGCAATTTTACCTAACCAAAGTTAAAGAAAAATTACCCTGACACTTGTTAAAACAGTAAGGACTATTTGTCAGAGATTACTGTAATAGGAGTCAACTCTATTGCAATAGGGAAGAGAGATTATGCTTTACCTCCAATACAGCAAGGACAGTGGGGGATTGATAGCCAAGGAGTGGAGTGAGGAGATCAGTGGATGGAAAATCACTAACAGGAGACAACAAGGGTAGAGGTTTTCACTAACCTAGTAGGATTCTTGATAAAGGCAGGTGAGGGACTTAGACATCAAGAGTGGAGGATGAGGAGTGGTTATATATCAAGGGTGGGGGATTCTTGCTAAAATGATTTAGCAGGACTATTGCTAAAGGCAGGCCAGTTCAAAGCCTAGTCCAGAAGAGGGCTCAAAGGAGACTGACTGGAGAATTGTTATCACCAGATAATGCCAAACTCTTTTCCAAAATGAATTTACCAATTAACGTTCCTTTAAAAAAGTAGATGGGGAATTATTTTGCTCAAAAAATTTGGCAACAGTTAGACTTTTCAGTATTAGCCATACTTTTGGCTGTGATTTTATTTTTATTTTTCTTGATTACTAATGAGGGGTGCAACATTTCCATGTGTTTATAGGCCATTTGGATTTTCATTTTACAAAGTGTATATTTAAGTTTTTATCTATTGGTTTGTATGCCTTTTATTTATTGATTTGGGGGGGGGATTCTTATATAATTGGGATGTGAGCCCCTTGTCAGTGGTTGGAAATGTCACCTCAGCCTCTCTGTGGCTAAGTTTACATTCTCTTAATGGCACTTTTTCATGAGAAGAAGTTCTTAGTTTAATGCATTCAAATTTATCAATCATTTTCTTTACAGTTTCTGCTTTTTCTATCAGTTTAGGAATTTTTTGCTACCCAGATGTTATAAAGTTACGTTCCTATATTAGTTCATTCATTTCCCTTTGCACTATGAAGAAAAGTTTATTTCAAGTCTAGTGTCCATATATCTGTACACTTGTTTCTAGTTTCTCTTCATTTTGTTTCATTGGTTTATTATTCTCTCCCTGTGATGATATTACAGGGTCTTGACTGAATAGTTATATTTCAACATCTGGTGGAACAAGTCTTTGCATCTCTTTTGTCTTTCATCATAGGTCTTGACTCTTCTTGACTATTTGAAATTGCATATAAATCGTAAAACAGTTTGTTTAATTCCACAAATAATCTGTTCAGGTTTTGTTTGGATATCTTTTGCCTTATATCTCAGTTTGAGAATTGACATTGGGTTGGTAGGTGGGTCTAACCATTGATGAAGTAGACTCTCACTACCTAACCATGTTTTTATTCCCTAAAACTTCACCTCCTGTTGTGACTGCTTTGACAATATCTCAAAAAAACATTTCTTTAAATAATGTCTTGTAGCTCTTGGACTCTTTGGAGGAGTAGAGAATAAGATTTGCAACCCAGATTCTCTCTGCTTCCATTTGCCTAAGAAACTTAAATATTGAATTTAAAAATTATATTATTCAAGGAATTAGACAGTTAAATCAAATGTTTGTCTTAAGTAACTATTTCTTCACACTAAGAAGTTACAGTTCTTCTGATGATCTTTGATACTTTTTATTACTGTCATCAGCTACAGAACACACTGCTCTCCTATGTGATTCAGGCAAACATGAGCCTTCAATCTTCCCTCTGTTGTCAAATAATTGAAATGTTTTGCACTTTATTTTAGGATTTTGTCTTCAATAATACTGTGACAGACTGTATGGATATATTAGGTGTGGACATTTCAAAAGAGGCCAGTAGAGTCTCTTCTGAAAGAGAAGCAGAGAAGAAAGCAATATTATCACTCAAGGTACAGATAGAAGTAATAAAACAATTTGAAGCTAGTGAAAAATTTAACCAACTGGGTAAAGTATTACAGGTTACATGCTTTACAATTTTCAAATCAGTGAAAACAAGTAATCTTGCTGTAAATAATTCAAATACTGAAGCATATGCTTACCCTGAGATTTATTTTGTAAAAGGTTTTGCTATTAAGATTTTAAAATGTCTGTATAATTATCATTTTCTCTCTAATACATGTTTAAATTTTCTACCCTTAATTTTATCATTTAAATTTTCCAGCAGCAGTTTTACATTTGACAAAATGGGTCTCTCTTTTAATGATGGGAATTGGTATAAAGCAGGATTTGATTAATAGAAATCCACCCTCCATTAAACAATCATGAAATGTTTCTAATATGTTAATAGAGCCTGAGGAAAGCCACTTAGAAATATAACTATGTTTAGTATTTGTTATAAATTTCTATTTCCTGACTTTCCAACCCATTATAAAATAACTATAGTCAATTTATTTTTAAAATGTGGGAATAATTATTTTGTTTCAGAGAGAATTATTATTGCTCTTATGAAGTATTTTAAATTTAAATGACTCATAAATGAACATGCCCTGTGGTAACCACCTTATTCTTATCAACTTTCTAAGAATATTTTATTTAGCTGTAATGAGGAAGATGGTCATCTTATGTATTGTTTGAAGGAGACAGCAACATAATATTCCCAAATGAATGAAAAATATTCACTATGCCTTATAGTGGAAGATTTCACATTCATTTAACTGGCAAATTATCAATTACCTGAGAAATAAATGCATTAAATATACATCTTAAATTGCAGAATTACTTTAAAGGTAATTGCATCTCTTCAGGGTGCCTTTAACCATAGTTAATTACTATTGTAATGTGGTTTGCGATTTCACTGCATTTTTAATAAGGGTCCAAAACCACCTTTGGAATTTGCCCCCTTGTGTGTCTTCACCAGATATTTAAATTGTTTTCTAATGACATGCATTATAAGGGGTTTAGCAACTAAGGCAAAAATCATTAAACCTTCTATTTTCATTTATAGGGCTTCTCATTGCTAATCAGTGCTTTACTTCTACTATTTAAACCATTTGTTTTCTTTCTTTTGACTTTCATACATCCTGGAATAAACCTTGAGAAAATATTTATCACTATTTTATAAAAATTACACTGTTTTTTGCTCAAGGCTTTATTGTAAGAAAGATTAAAATGGGAAGAAGCTCTGCTTCCTCTCTAATCACTTATTAAGAGATATTCTCTATAACCACGTGGGCTGTCTCTATAACTATTGAATAAAATGAAGCATTGGGACAATCTCAGGATAGATCCAACTGTGAGTTGCCTCAAGTTACACAATTTTGGAAGTCCTTTTTAAGATAATAAACAAATAGAAATTATTATGGAACAAAAGTTCTTGTGCCCTATACACTGTGAGGCTAACCAAACTGAGACATCGGAGTTTGGAGCAGAGAAAGTTTCATCACAGGGCCAAGCAAGGAAGAGAAGGTGGCTCATGCCCAAGAAAACCCCAGACTCCCTGATGGTTTTCAAGGAAAAGTTTTTATAGGCAAAATTTGGGGTGAGGGCAGCAGAATGTGTGGCTTTCTTCTGATTGGTTGGTGCAGAGGTAACGGGGCAGTGTTCCAGGAATCTTGTGCTTTGACTGAAGTTGCCATCCTCTACCTGGGTGGGGGCCTTAGTTCCTGCAGAATAACTCAAAAGACAGTATCAGTATCAGTATGAGATTATTCTGTATACTCCTTGGGGAGGAACCAGAACCCTGCCCCAAGGCTGCGCGGTTTTTTTCTTGACTCTTCCTCCCTTGGTTCTGCACTAGTCTCCCTTCCCTGACTAGCAACTGTTTGAATTTGCCCCTAGGAACTCAGGGAAGGTCAAGGAGGCTGAAAGAAGCCCATTTCCTACAAACAAGAAATGGGGGATTTGGAAAGGATCAGGGAGAGCTCCACAGGGTCCTGCTCTATTTCAAAATTTCATATTTGTATCATAAGACAGTAAAAATTAAAAATAAGAGGCTTAATTCTCTATGTTGAAAATAGGGAAAGAACCACTCCCCTCTTTCCTTAGGTCTTTTACTTTAGAAAACTTCTTTGTATTTTATTCTCTTTGAAATGTCTGTTTGTCCTTTTGAATGCTAAGTAGGACTTTTGTCAACTTTACAGCCCAGGAATGTCTTTCTCAAGGACCGGAGAGCCAGCTTCTCCAAATGTAAACATCAAGGAGGACAGTACCCCTAACTCCCAGTATCTGTGGAAGATCCTGCATCCCCTGTTTCAAGTTACAAAACTACCTTCTGTTATAAAGATATTTTCAGGTAGTTGAGTGGGGACACCAGGCAGATAAGGTGGGGGAGAAGGAGGGTGGTCTGGAAGATAGTGGCATGCTCCCTTCAGCATTAAGGGCTTTTACATCCTCTAAGTGAGTGCCATCAAGCAACTGGTTAGAACCTGACTGCCCCATGACAAGGACCCAACCAGATATGACCCAGTGCTCACTCTAAAATACTTAGCATTGCAGTTTAGCCCCACCCCGCCGACCATGGATTTTTCTGTGTGCATCATAGGTAAGGACACGGGCAAAAGGGGACAGGCATGACTAAACACTCCAGGGGCAAAAGCCATCAATCAATCAAAAAACTACCTCTAATCAAGAGTATAAGAGCAGGGACAAACAAAGACCATTGCCATCCGCTCTTGGATCAGCCTGCCTCCCATTCTTGGAGGTGTGCTTTTTCTTTGCTAATAAAACCTTTAAAATCTTTCACTCTCCTGTCCAAGTTCTTATCTTTCAGGTAAGACAAGAACTGAGGTCTTTTCCCTTCCCTTTTTGGGGTAAAAATATAAGAAGTTTATTTCTTCTCTGAATAAAGTCAATTAGCTACCATAGATAGTCATCCCAATTACCAGGCAAATTTAGGGTGAACTGTGTGACAAATAGTGCTGTTAAATTTTCTTACTTGAGGACTACTTACTGTTTATCTTGAAAATGTGTATGTTTGGTTTTATCTGCTTGGCTACATAAAAGGGTGAGATTTCTTTCTTTCTTTAAAATTTCTTAGTGGATTTCCTGTAACCTGCATCACATTCTAGCTTAATGCTTATTCCATAATAAATGTGGAGAGGATTTCTGGCTTGAGAAAAGATTTTGTTTTCAGTTATATTTTCCCCAAAGTGTCTTGATCAATCTATTTTCACAAACTGGACACACCTATGTCATCAACAACAAGATGGAGAAATATTCCATGGCATCTGCAAAGACCCTTCATGCTTTATTCTGAAACACAGAGCAGGCCTCTGTGTGGTCCTCCCTGGTACAAACTTTTCCATGTTCCTCATTTTGTGTTTGTAGAAAATGAGCTTCATTCAACCTCCTTAACCTTTCCTGAGTTCCAAGGGGCAGATTCAAACCATTGCTAATCAGGGAAGAGAGGGAATGCAGAGGCTAGGGAGGAACAGTCCAGAAATAATAGTGCAGACCTGGGGCAGGATCCTGGTTCCCCCTCGAGGAATATGCCTAATAATACCTTTAACTTCTTCTGCGGGAACGAAGGCTCCCACAACCCCTGCTTCTTGTTTATGCCTGAGCAGAATCTTCAGAGATGGCTTTTGGGGGAAACAGTGGGTCCAGCAGATCGCCAACATCCTGATTTAAGGCAGTTTTCCTTTTTGTTGCCAAGGCTATTTTCCCCAGGATCATACCTCCTGCCCTTCCCTTGAATAGAAACCAATTACTCTCACCTAAGTCTCTAGAAGCAGCTGCAAAGAGAAGAAATAAGAACTGGTCAGAACCTGTGAAGCCCAAGATAATGAGTCCATACTTAAAAAGGTGGTTCAAAGGCAATCTGGGGAAGGGGGAGGATTTTCCATTTTATAAAAAGTATGACTGAGAGGTGGCTAAGTTTAAGATACGTTGAAGGCACGTTATTTTTTTCTCAACAATAAAAAAAATTAGACACTTCTACAAAAACAAACAACTGAAGAAAAAGATTCAGCATTTAGTAAATTAGAACATGGCAAATTTTTGAGCAATTGATGGAGAATAGGAAAAGATATTACATTGACCTAGATGTTAGAAATATTCAGATACACAGTGTTCATGACATTGAAATTTGGAGCTATTAAGTTACATAAAAATGCAAGCCCCCTGAGGAAAGGAGCATTTCTATTTCTTTGTTTACCTGTTTTTTTTTTCCTCTGCTGAACCCTCTGACTAAAACAATGCCTTGCATATAGCACATACTCAATAAATATTTATTGATAAGAAAATGACAAGTAATCTCAGCATCCTGTATGGATCTTCAAATAAAATAAGTTGTATAAACTTTATGGAAAGAGAAACCAAATTTTAATAATACTATGTATTGTTACAAAAGTAATAAGTAAAACAGTTAAAAATTGTATAGTATAACGATAATAGAC
Source organism: Camelus dromedarius (assembly GCF_036321535.1). Taxonomy (NCBI): domain Eukaryota; kingdom Metazoa; phylum Chordata; class Mammalia; order Artiodactyla; family Camelidae; genus Camelus; species Camelus dromedarius. Next base: position 34,469,884 of record NC_087448.1, read on the forward strand.
TTGTCAAAAATGTGACATGAATGAGGACTATTATTTGGATGGATTAAAAGCTAAATACTTTTTCCTTATAGAGCACCGATAGTTAAATCCAGATTCATTGTGTCAACTGAAATAAATGCACAGCCTAAAAGTTAGAGTTATGTTTTATTCAGTGGACAATTCTGAGGCCTTGAATCCCTTTGAGCCTGGGATGACTGCCTCTTAGGTTGCCCTGAGGGACTGCTCTGAAGAGGCAGGGGAGGAGCTAGGATACATAGGAGTTTTACAACAAAGGCCAGGTAATTGGAACATTAAAAGATTACTTATTAACTGAAGAAGATTAGACTTCTAAAGTTAAATAATTTAGTGCTTTTCTATTTATGGGAGGGAGCAAACATTTGGGCTCATTGGATTCATTCCTTTGACAAGCATCTAGCTGTGTAGGGCCAGTATTCTGTCTTTTCTTATTCTGAGTCCGCTCAGGTGCACCATTGTGAGTGGCTGCAGAGGCTGGGCTGCAGGCTTGTCGTCACTCGGGGGTGGCGGTAGCCGCTGATGACTTGATGGTTTCAGCATTTTTTGTTTATTGATATGGCTCACAGTATTTTTCATTCACAATTGTTATAGTAATGTTTTTAGAGTGATGACCTTATCTACTCCTTAATTTAAAAAAAAAAAACATGTCAATAGTGAGTGTTTCCACTAGAGCAATAGACTGGTATCAGGGCGCTATATAAAATGAGTTGTTTTTCATTACAACGTTTAGTATTTGATTTTTTTCACCATTTATGTCTAATATTTAGATATAAAATAGGCAAAGCAAGAGACTAAGTAAATAGAGGCAATTGACACAGGCAAACATTGTTAAAAATACCTAATTGGACTTTTTTCATTGTATAAATGTATATGTTTAAACATTATTTGGTCTTTAACATAATGTGATTGTCTTTATGACTTCAATTATCTTTTAACTCAAAGTAACATTTATAAATTATTTTAAACCTTTTTTATTTTCATATTTAAACTTGGACTTTTAAGAAGCTAGGGTATTAGTCCCTTTGGAATATGACTTGCTTATATATTACAATTTCTCCCTCTTCCTTTTCAGAGTTCCCTAAAGAGATGTCACCTGAAATAAAGTGCACAACCTATAAATTGAGAGTTATGTTTTATTTGGCAGACTATCTGAGGACTTGAACCTGGGAGGCAGCCTCCCAGGTTGCTCTAAGAGACTGTTCCAAAGTGGCAAGGTAGAAGCCAGGATAAATAGGGGTTTTTGAAACAAGGACCAGGTAATCAGGACATCAAAATATTACTGTTAATTAAAGAAAATCAGATATCTCAAGTTAAGGAATTTAGTGCTTTTTTATGGATGGGAAGGTGCAAAGGTCTGGGTTTACTGAAGTCATTCCTTTGATATGCACCTAGCTATCTAAGGCCAGTATTCTGTTCTTTCACATTCTGAGTTCCCTCACGGTACATCCTTGGGGGTGGCAGCAGAGGCCAGGCTGACTGCTTGTTAGCATCCTGAGTTCCCTCTGCTCACTGCTCACTGAGTTCCATCTGCTCCCTCTGCTCACCACTCACTGAGTTCCCTCTGCTCCCTCTGCTCACCTTAGGGGTGGCAGTAGTGGCTGATGACTTGATGGCCACAACATCCTTTGTTTATTCTTATGGTTAGCAATACTTTTCATTCACAGTGGTATCTGTGCAAAAAGAATATGGAAAGAAATTATTCCTTTGTTTATGAGGACCCAGCAAAATTCGCTGAACCTTAAGCTTCTTTGGCTTTTGATGTTGGGTATGAGCTTAGGCTAGAAACCTAGGTGATTCCTCTGTTTGCATTCTACCTTGCTCCTTTGATAGCAGACCTCAGTTAACCTAAGCAAGAAGGAACACAGGTGAGGAACAGAAACTGACAGATCAAGCCAGTGGGACCAGGCAGAGTCCAGGGGCTGCTTGCATCACGGAAGACAAAAGCTTCTGCCTCAATGATCGGGGAAGGGGAAGGTTCTGTACGGCCTATATTTTTTCAGTGAAGGCAGAATATTTCACAATTTTTGCCACAGAAAGTGGAAATAAGCTCACTCACAGAACAATATCATTCTTAACTGCATAATTTCTTCTTCTAAAGGAAATTTCTCACTTCTAAAAGTGAGACCCAACAGTTGACATGCTGAGACTTAGAACTACAATTCACTGTGATAGCATTAAAATGGAGGTGAAAAAAAAAAAAAAGGTAAAAGGTTGAATGCATCTCATCCCTGCTAGTTGTGGTGGACATAAGAATACAGGGGTAGAAATATCCATCCTCTTCTCAAAACTAAGGACACGTTATTTGCCTAACTCTGAGTTAGCCAAGGGTTCCCTGCCTCATCCTGTAAGATAATACCTACTCCTATTAAAAAAAAAAAAAAAAAAAGAATCTAGTTGATGAAACAAATTAAGAAACATTGATAGGTTAGATTGACAAAGCATGGTGGAAGAAATACCTCAACCAGATCTTTAGAAATAACCAATATGGAAACAATCTAAGTGTGTCTCAATGGATGAATAAATCAATGGAGTATTATTCAACTACAAAAAGAAGGAAATCTTGATAATTCGAACAGCACAGATGGCCCTTGAAACACTATGCTAAATGAAATGAGCCAGACAGAGAAAGAAAAATAGTGTGGTATATCTTATATGAAAAGTCTGGGAAAAAGACTTACCGAAACAGAGAGTAGAAAAGTAGTTGCCAGGGGCTGGGGGTGGAGGAAATAGTAGTGGCTGATTAAAGCGTACAAACTTTCAGCTATAAGACGAGTAAGGTCTGAGGATCCAATGTAAAACATGGTAACTATTGTTGATAACACTGTACTGTAAAATTGAAATTTGCTGAGAGTAAAACTTTAATGTTCTCAGCAAACAGAAAGGTGATGAAGGTATTAATTAACTCGATAGCGGGAGTCCTCTCACTATGTATATGCAAATGAAATCACGATGTGTATTTTAAATATCTTAAAATTTTGTCAATTATACCTCAATAAAGCTGAAATTTAAAAAAATAGTTAAGATACGAAAAGGGAATGGGAAGGAAAATGTAGTCTCGTAAATTTGAGGCAACAGTACAAAAAAGAGCTTAGAGTGGAAAATGAGCTGAATATATTCAGAAAGAGCAAGAAGCTGTATCTCAGCTCACGCTGGGAAGCAGTGAGATCTAAAATTGCATGTGTAGAGCAGAGACGGGATTTTGAAGAGACGAGTCATGGCAGTGAATACCCTATGGGTTCTTGTCTGCTCTGAGAGCCACTCATCTGTTATGATGAAAATGTTCTGCATGTGTGTTTTTGTATAATCCTGCTTGTTATGTTTTGTAGATTGATGTTAGGTTTAAAAACAGGCTCTTTGTGAGAAGGAAGAGCATTATAAATCCAACTGTTAAACCGCCAGTGCCTTTTGGTAAAATTAAAATGCTAATCCACACTCTGAATTTTGTAACTCTTAGTCAACCCTAAAGTGGGTGATTTAGAAAGGAAGTATGAAAATAATTAGGGAGAGCATAGCACAAGTGTGATAATCTATTCTCTTAGTAGCTACATAGTCTCCATATTTGGGGAAATGGTTGTTTAAACAAGCGTGGAACGGATGGCTTAGGAGTCAGTAGCTGGTAAAAGGAAGAAACGACATGATTACAAGTTGTGCAGCCTACCTGTAATACAAGAAGCAAGGGCTGTGATTCCCTTCATTGAGCAATCAAAAGCAAGGGCTGTGATTCCGTCTTCACTGAGCAATCAAAAGGCCTGGTGCTTGGTCAGGGAAGGAAGTGGTCAGCCCCACATATTGGTGGTCTAGACCAAAGGTCACAGAACCAATTATAATTAAAATGACTTTTGACAACACTGAAAGGGAATCCTTATGGCTCCAGTTAAACCTGGGAAAATATGGAAAGATTGCTTGAGTTTAACAATGATTTTAAAATGCTTTAGCAGGAAGCAGATTATTCTCAGAAGTATTTTAGTATTTTTTTTTCTTTTTTTTCAGGAGGAAACCTATCCAGGCAGAAGAAATCTAAAAAATTTGGCCAGTTTTTCATCACAAGGTACCACTGGGATGTGGCAGGATTTAGCAGCATTATAGTCCCCACCATGATAGTGATAATTGTGTGGAAAATAGATGATGAAACCATTTGAATTTTGTTTATTTTCAATAAATATTAAGAACCTGCATATTTCTCACATAACAATGAATTATTTTAAATTTCACAGAAACTAGAAAGCATTTTTATAAATACTTCAGACTCACTTACTATTCTGAAATAATCTCTGCAAAAAATTTCATATAAAACTTTTAAACTCTATAGTTGTATGTGCATACAACAGTTCATATTAAAATAAAATGTATATTAATAAAATATATAATAACATTTAATTGATCATTTTTAAAAATCATAAAGCAGAACACATTATATCATTCTTCAATAATAGATATATACTATATAGTGCATTACTGCAAATTAATTAGTTGTAAATAAATCAATTAAGCAAAATCCTAAGGCATGTTACCCTACAAAGAGTAGGTAATGATTCAATTCTCAAAAAAAAAAACTCAGCAGAATTAGAAATATATACTTTTTTCAAATATGAAAATATTTGGATATATTTTAATAATCTCTGTCTTCACGTGGCAGTAGTAAAATAATGTATATTATTACTATTATTATTATTATTGGCACATAATTCCTAGTAGGATTTAGAAATGAGAGCAATAATGAGATAATAGTAATATTTATTTACTTACACATCCAATTCTGTACATTTACTTATTTCATTCTTATTGAACCCATTCTCTGGCAGAAAGAAATAGCCCAATAAGTATATATTAAATGAATCTGCATTTTACTGTTAATAAGCCAAGGCTCAGATAGATGATACCACAGAACTAACAAATAGGGGAGTCAGGATAAGAATGCAGGTCTATCAGATTCCAAATCCCATACACTTTCTGTTATGAAATATTTCCTTTCTCTTTTCTCTTTATCCACTTTGAAGTGTTATTCAGTTATTTTCTACTGAGGACCATTTTCTTGGCTGTCACTTCTGTCAGATGGGTTATAATACCTCTCTTGGTTATCCATTTTATTTGGAGCACTTCTCACACTGAGAAACAATCTAAATCCTTTTTGGATGACTTCAAGATTCAGTTTCCTAAACTTTCAGTTTTGTGATTTTGTTTCACCTTTAATGATTTTTATCTGTACTCAATATTCTACTACACTAGATCTTACCATCACTTGGTAACTCTCAACCAATTAAAACTTGAGTTGAAACATTCCTCTTCCAAATTATAGACCAGCTTATATTCATCTCGGTTAATAATATTGAGATCATTTTCTTCAACTCCATACAGTCCACCTATTCAAGGACTAGGAACTACCTATTTTCTCTATTTATTCCCATTCTCATGCTCTTTTTCTTCCTCATCTAAGATTCTTGGTCCATCATTTCAAAGATTCTCTGATTCTTATTTTTACCAATTCCTTTTTTAAAAAATATTATTTTTTAATCATACTGCCTGATAATATTTGCCCACCTACTCAATATACACACCTGGCTACTCAGCACTGATGGAAATGACTAAAAATGATGTGAATTTATGACACTATGAATTTACAACACCCAACCTCACCTGGAACCTTAATCCTGACTTGTAATATTTTCACCATCCCTTCTTCAGTTCTTGCTCTTGTTCTATAAAACAGCTATTTAAAGTTTTTGCACAAAAGTCCATAAATCTCCATAAACTTTCCTGAAATTCCCCTCTTCCCTTTTCTCCCAGCTACATCTACAATAGTGTAGAAAACATATTTATTATATTAATAAATATTCACATTAAAACAGAAACCATTTAATAGACTGATCTCTACTTCTGCCACCTGACCAATATTCTAATCAACATCTAGACTGTTCCTTAACCCTCCATGCCAATGGAAGCAAATGCTATGCAATTTTATGTCTCTTTTTCCCCTCTATCCTTTGCATTTTCATTCTTGCCCTCTCTGTTGATTCCTTCCCTTTAGTGTATAAACATCATTACTAAGTTGTCCCATAAAACCCCCTCAATCTGTTGGCTCTCTAGCCTCCACCATAGCTTTTTTTCCTTCAAAGCATGTCAAGAGTTTTCAATGCCATAGCTTTCTCCACCTCCCCCACATCCCTCACTCAGACCACAGCAACTTGATAGCTGCCTCACCACTGCAGTAAAACTTCTTTCAATAAAGTTCCCTCACATTGTCTTATTACCAATAGAGACAAATCAGTATTCTTTTTACTTGATCTACTGGCAGTATTTGAAATTGCTGGACCCTTTGTATACAATGAATTATTTGTCTTCCTTCTACTTTTTTCTCCTGTTTAGTTCCCAGTTTCCTCTGTTAGCTGCTTATTCTGTGCATTATGAAAATAGTTCTAAGGGCCTCCTTTTGGAATTTTCATTGATTTTTTTTTCACTTTCAACAAAGAATATTTACTGCTATATTCATATCAAATAGCACAGTGAGTGGCATATGGGAAACACATGGTAAGTATTTGCTGAATAAATGAATGAAAGATATTTTTGTATAGTAGGACTTGCTGTGTGCAATTTTAATTTAGTTCAGAAAATTTCTAATTCTTAAAGTTATATTTTGGAGAAGAGTTTCTTTCTTTGGAGTATATAAGTAACTGTTTTTCAGACTATTTCCATGTGCTTTGCTTTATTTTCTCCTATTCCTCCAATGGAATATATGGATATAAGCAGGACTATAAGTATCAAAAAATTGTATTTCTTAATACACAAAAATTATACAAAAATATTAAATGAGTCTTAGAACTTGGCTTTGTTAACATGTAAATAAACAAGTGCATGGAATTTTATATTTTGACCTAATCCCACTTATCCAAACTCAGTTGAACCTATTTTCTTTAATATCTTTAGAGACATCTATTAATGATCATTTGTAAGAATCAAAGCTGTGAAATCAGTGTAGAATTTATTGTCCATCTTTTGATGAAATAGAAAATGTCAGTATACTGTATTTTACCACAAAACTAGAAACAAAGGTAAATTTGATCCCTGAGGTTTAGAAAGATTTTCTGAAATGCTGATATGCTATCACATATCCAGTATGATCAGTATGTTTCTCAAATATCTTATGAATTAAATTACCATGGGATGCAAAACATAACAAGAACAAAAGAAATGAGTCCAGCATATAAATGCCTTCTTCAAATGAGCCTTTGTTCTTCTATGAGGCCATGGATTAATTATCAGCCTTACTCTAAGCATTTGGTTCACTGCTTTGATTTAATGAAAGGTTAGTTCGACCCCACACTCAAACCGTCTTTATGAAGTGGTGGAAGTAACAACCAATACCTGGGAGATTATTTATCAAAAGCAGGATTTTCAAGGATGAAGTGATCACTACTTATTAAATAATTGGCTTTGACAAGCTAGATAAAGTTGACCTGAACTCTAGGTAGTATAGACATGTTAAGGATAATCAATTTGTGTCCTCAGAATGAATGCTAAGTTGCCCAATAAATATATACATTATTCCTTTAAAATGCTTACATATTAACTTGACAAAGCTAAACCTTAAAGTTTCTGACTATAGACTCTAACAGTTCCTTATTTCCCCAGATTAGTATTTATATAGTAAATGTCATGTTATTGCTTCTTTGATATCAAGTTAATGCCTTAGGCATTTCTAAAAAAGAGAAGTTGTGGGTTAGAGGTTCCTGAAGTAAAAACTGGAAAAACTTTACCATTAATTGTTCAAGATTTGTCTGAATAGATAGATAAATAGATAGACAGACAGACAGATATATACATACGTGTGTGTGTGTGTGTGTGTGTGTGTGTGTGTGTTAGAGACAGGTTTGAAAGGATTGGTGGAAAAGAATCACATAAGGAGAGAAAAGGAATCAAAATAACAACAGTTGAAATTACCTGTTCTAATGAAGAGATGTGCTTACTGACCGATTCCCCCTCCCAAAAAAAGGAAAGAAACAAACAGGTGTTTTGAAAGCTCTGGAAGAAGCTCTTTCTCATATTATTGATGTTATAATCTGATCATGATTAGTAGGGATATACCATAAAGTTGAATCAGGCTTACATAACTATAGAGTAGGGAAACCTTGTGTCTTTTCTATCTGTGCCAGCCCCTACACTTGCCCGGACATCATTTTTGCTTAGTCTGGAAGGAGAAGGATTGAGGGATCAAGACTTGGCAGGGAGATGCCACGAGTAAGGTACTGTCCCTTGTATCATGCCAGTGTAAGCAGAAGGTATTCTCAGATAAGAGTGTTAGCTAAGGTGTTAGGATAATCAGCTAATTAACAATTTCGTATGTAGTAGGAGGAGGCAGAATCATACCAAGCTCTCAAGAGCGGGGAGATTGAAGCTTCCAAGTCCTGAAACACCAGAGGTTATCTATCAACAAAACTGCCAGCAGCTAAGGGGACTGTTTGCAATGCTAAGTCCCAGAGTAAATATTGCAGTTATGGAATGGTGGGAGCTGGCATTCCTATTCTAAATGAGGGGAGAATGGCTAAATATATAAACAGACTGGAAATGCGCCACAGTTTGAAAGATCTATTTATTTTGCTCATGCTCTAGGTAAATGTTTCAAAATCTGTTTCAGAATATGTTGCTCTAAAGGGAGGGCTCTATTTCTACTAACAATTAAGAACTGGTTTTCTAACTGGTACTTCTGTATTTTGCCACCAGCAGTATGATTTCTAAGGGCAGTGGCAGTCCTGCATTCTCCAGACAGAAGCAAAGCACACTGTGAAGCTCCCAAATTATCTGTTTATATCAAAATGCAGACAGCTGGGCTACATACTAACGGAGTCCACAGAACCCACTTCAGGCGGGCACTGCTCTGATAGTCAAGCATTCCTTCTTCAATCAGCAAATGTGAGTTGAAGGCCTACTAAATGCTCGACACTGCTGTCACTCACAGAGGCCTCCTAAGCTGTCCCCTTACCCCTGGCAGGATTTCATTCTGCAAGTTTAACAGCTTCTCTTCCATCGTGGCTGTTTATCTTGGCACTGTGTCCTGTATGAGAAATAGTCTCAAAATACAAGCATCATGATTTAAGCAATAAATATGAAATATGAACATCTATAAAAATTTTTATATTTTATACCTCCATTGCATACATTGTGATAGCTAAACCATTATCTATGCAAATATGTATATTTCAGCAATTTTAACACTCTCATTTACATTCTTAATGATATATCAAGGCTATAAAATGCAAAAATCAAAGGTTTTCTTCCTGAATAATATTTATATGGACTTTTAAGCAAAATCAACTACAAATCTTTATTTTCATAGATCCAAATTTGTGGGTATGATATGCACTATGATATGTCTTGTAGGGCTTGAATGGAACAATAAAATCTTTCCAGAAAATGTTTCAAGAGACTATCATGATTATTAAATTTCCTCTCCTTTGTGGCTCCAGCACTTAGCATAAATTCTGCCTTTACTAACTTAGTTTTTCCTGAGTAGCTGAATGAACTGTGTCTCCATATAAAACATATCTTTTGGAGGGAATTATTAGCTCAGGAGAGGGTTAGACTATTATCAACAGTTTCTTGAATGCCTACTACACGCCACACACCAGTATAATTTAAATATATTTTCTCATCAAATCCCAACATGGACTAAACTAATTCACTATTACTGATTTTTTTAATTTTGCAGTTTTCTAATTACAAAGGGCCAAAGATGTTTTAGCATGAGGTTACTCAATTTGAATAAATAAGACACACTGCACATAATAATCCAGCAGACATCCTTTTCTGGTAACTCATACTTACAGTTTGGGAGCAAATGCAAGTACTTCAATGACATATAAAAGTTCAGATTACAGTGGTTCTTAACCAGGAGGTATTTCTGCCCCCTAGAGGGCATTTGGCAGTATCTCATGTCTGAAGACATTTTAGGGATGTCACAAATGGCAGGATGTTAGAGGCATTCACTGAGTAAAAGCCAGGAATGCTGCTAAGCATCTTTCAGTATGCAAGATAATCTCCTACAATGGAGAATCATCTCACCCAAAATGTTAATAATACTGAGGCTGGCAAACCCTGAGTGAGAAGAGGTTGTCATACCATTCAGGATCTCAAAATAGGGAACACAAGCATTGGTATCTAAGAGTAGAGCCTTATTAGTTCTCTTGTTACCAAAGCAGTGACTAAAGATGAATATTCCCATATATGTATATCTATGTTTAAACATTGCAGAATGGCTCACACGTTACCAGTGCAGATGCCGGTACATGAAAGGGTTTCAATACGGATTAAGTACTCATTGACTTACTTCTGTTCAGAGATCACACTTTCTTAGAAAATTAACTTATATTTTCTATCTGTAGGGAGTGACCTTTGCCTCTGTTGTGATTATGTTAGCTGTTTTCACAAATAAACCCCAAAATCTCAAAGGTTTACTACAACACATCAGCTCCAATCTGACAGTTCTAGTTGGGAGTAGATTTACTCCATGCAGTGATATAGTGACTAGATTTGCTCTCTAGTCTGTATCACCATCTCCAGGATCTTGGAACATCTACCTCAAACATTCAGGAGAGAGCACACAATACGCTTGCTCTTCAAAAGTACTGGCCCGGGGACTTAGCTCTGCTCCCATACAATTGATGAGAAGTGGTTTCAACAATTCAAAATTCAAGAAGTACTGAGCAGCCATGTTGCACCTTCAATATCACTGGTTTCACTTTATGCAAAGAAGAGAATTTTTTTTTTAATACAGCTGACTTTCACTACCAGAATCCAATTCATATTACCCATTCTCAAATTTTACAATTGTATTAATTGCTGAGCACTCTGCCAGATTCTAGAGGCACATAAAAATGAATTTTTTTTGTCTTCCAGGGATGTACAATCTAGTAGGGGCCTTTAATTGCCTCAGAGGTAATTCCTCTGACCTGAAACGCTGTACTTGAAGAAACTCAGCAGAATACTCTGAAACATTTTTATAGCTTGGCTGGTGTAAAAGTTTTCTCAATGCCCATTATGGACTGAATGTTTATGTTCCCTGAAAAGTTTGTATGTTGAAATCCTGCCCTCAGATGTGAAAGTATTAAGAGGTGGGGTGTTTGAGAGGTAATTAGGATCAGATGAGGTCATGTGGGTGGAGCCCTCATGAATGGGATTAGTATCTTTTCTCCCTTTTTTTAAATTTAATTTTTTTAATTAAGGTACTGAGGGTTGAACCCAGGACCTCACACATGCTAAGCATGCATTCTACCACTGAGCTATACCCTCCACTCCAGGATTAGTGTCTTCTTAAGAGTCATGAAAGAGCTTGCCTCCTCTCTTTGGCTCTTTGCCATGTGGGACACCAGGAGAAATCAGCAATCTACAACTTGGAAGAGTTTTCTTACCAGAGCCCAACCATGCGCTTCCAGCCTCCAGTACTATGAGAAATAAATTTCCAATGTTTATACGCCATCCAGGCTATGGTAATTTTGTTATAGCAGCCCAAGCTGACCAGGACAGTATCATTTGTAGCTATTGTTAAGTGCATTTAACTTTAGGGAAAGCCTATTTGAAACAATTGCTCTAATCAGTATCTATAACGGAAAGATGTGACAGAATTTTCTAAAAAGAAAGATTCTTATCTTCAGTGGTGGTTCCCTTCTTACAGGGGGGCAACTGTGGAGTCTGAGGAATTTCAAAGCATTTACAAAAGCTGTGGCCAATGTTTAGATATGCAGTTATCAAAGAAAATGTGTTTTGTTCTAGTTATTTCTCTTTTTTTTTTTTTTTGGACATGGCTACATAAATGAAAATAAAAATTGAAATGACTTGAAAATATGGCCACTTAAATTTGTGTTCCACAAAGATAGATAATACACTTTACTGTCGTCTATGGTTACAGAAACAGTTATTTCTTTCCTCCAAAATCAGTTCTATTCTTCCAAACTGGTGTTTCACAAAGGTAGGTCCTTAGTAATAACCAGTCTATTGTTTTCCACTGTGGCAGGGAACTTTATCTGTCCATAACCAACTCTTCTGTCCTATTTCAATTAATAATAGATTCTCATTTTAAACTCAACATATTACCTCTTGGAAGGAAAGATTGCATTTCCCTACCTCTTCATAGGTTGAGTTTGGCCACGTGCCTAATGAGATAAAAATGGGAATGTAGCTCCTGTGAACTGACTCAATCCTATTTATTTATTTATTTATTTATTTATTTATTTATTTATTTATTTATTTATTTATTTTGCCTCTGTTTTGCTTCCTTCTTCTAGTCAACAACTTGGCTCTAGTAGCTGCGTCTCCAGCAGTCATACTGGATCATGAGGAACCTGAAAATATAGCCACACACCAACATGATGCAGTGAAAAGATGGGGTGCATCCGGGTGTCTGGTGAATACTTTGGATCTGCCATACCTCACCTGGGCATTTCTGTAAACTTCTTTTTCAGTGAGAAAGAAATACATTTCCATCTTGTTTAAGCTACCCTGATTGATTTGCTTGTATTTATTTCCTTGTCTGTTATTTTTAGCTAAACTTCATTCTAACAGCTATTCCTACCAGGATGAGTTATGAGGATTACTCTTACACTTCTTTCAAGCCTCCATTCAGTCTTCATGTTTTCCATAATCCCAGGCTTATCCACTCTGGGATTGAGTGAACCTTTCTGTAAACTCATGCTGAAGTTGACATTTTTAATATTCCGCTTTATAACTCTTTTCAGCATTGGGTAAACTACTTATTGAAGGATAACATATGACCTAAAAATGCTCATATCATAATTACACACCTCAGTGAACTTTCAGAAAATATACGCATGTAACCATTATCAGTACTCTAGAAGAATGTCTTGTAATCACTTACAATTTCTACATACCACCAAAAGATAACCATTATCCTGGCTTTTAACAAAATAGATTGGTTTCATCTGAATTTTATATAAATAGAACTATACTGTACACACTTTTTTAGATCTGGGTTTTACGGTGCCTTAATATTATATACATAAAGCTCATTAATGCTTTTGCTTGTCGTATCTATTTTTTCCATCATCATTTTGTATAGTATTTTCTACCACAGTATGTCCTGATGCATTTTTAAAATTTTACTCTGATTAAACCATTGTAGTTGTTTCCAGTTTGGAGCTATTACAGCGCTGCTACTTACATTCGTTACTGATATTTGGCATAGTTGTTTATTTCCTTTTTTTTTTTTTTTTTTATAGCTAGAAGAGAAACTGCTGGGTCATAGGATATAGAAATGTTTATCTTTGGTAATAATGCCAAGTAGTGTTTCAAAGTGGTTATGCCAATTTAGATTCCAACCATCAGTCTCTAAGTAGTACTCCATTGTTTGACTGTTTATCATGAAATGCCTATGCAAAGTTAACTAACTTAAATATTATTTGTGTTTACTTCCTATTACTTAAAACTTACTGAGAAAAGGGTCCATGATTTCTATCTGTGTATATTTCTAACCTGCTATTTTGGGGTATTTATCTGTGATGATAGTCACTATGCTTCACTGAAAAAAAGATATTAGTTAAACTCTTAAAGACATTTGTAAATTCCATAAGTAAAGATCAATTAGATAATTTTCTTAACAATCTATGACTATTTAATATAGTCTTTTATTGACTAAACAGATATACTTTATTAATTATAAATATATTTTTACAAATAAATATATGAAATTACTAAAAGAAACAGTATTATTTCAGAGTAGGAGGTAAGTGAATATTTCAAAATAGCATACATGTACTTAAAAATATGTTGCAAACACTTAGAAAGCTGGTTTGGTAATGAAGACGTTTCTATATATGAGTAAAACTAAAGGAGAATCTCTTACAATATAAACCATTCTTCACTAAGATCATAATTGACCTCAGCTGGCATAACCTGTCACTTTCTAGAGACTTAACCTCAGCCCCCTGAGACATATGATGGCTTTCTATCACCTAGACAGCTTGGCCTTCAACACTTCTGGCTTTGTATGTACTATAAACTCATGGCTTTGTGTCCACAGCATGGCTTTATTGGGTACGTGTAGGTGGTGTGTGCTGGGCACAGGTGCTGCTCTCTGGAGCAGGAAGAGTTATTTTGGCCCTAGCAAGAAGGAATCTGGATCGGCAGTAGAAGTGATCAACCACTAGTAATCAAGTTCAATAGACCCAAAGCAGAGCTCCATACCAGTCCTACACTAGCAATTTAGAATTAAGGGCAATGTGATCTTTGAGGCACATGTCTAGGGCAATGAAGATTGGAGGGAAGTGGGCTGTGGATACAAAGCTGAGATGTATCAGAAACTTTATACAAAATCCAGACCAGTGAGAACAGATATCAGATCACCTGCATGAAACAGAACCTACAAAAATTAAGCAGAGAGGAGTTCTCAGGCCACAGGGGGAAGAAAAAAAAAAAAAAACAATATGGTTCTTCCTTAGGGTGCAATATTCCGTGGAAGCAGGGAAACAGTGAGTAAGCAAGAGACCCAGACAGAGTCATTTGAGGTAGACTGCGTGGTCCTTGCACATGTGCATTTGACCTGGGAAGAGTTGAAGGAGAGGGAGGGAGAATATGCACAATGCTAAGCACTTAGTTTAGCAAAATGAATTAAATATAGTTACTACCCTAATGGAACTTATAATCTAATGGAGGATACAAATCCTTATCTAGTGAACAATAATAATAATAATAGGATAAGTCTCATATTAGCATTATGAGAAGTAGCCTGATAAAAAAGAAAGAATAGAAGAATCAGATTCAAACAACCCTAGAATTTAATGGTGGGACTATGACTTCTTAAATTCAGTTTTCCTATCTGTAAAATGAGAATAATAAAGGCAACTTGATATGGATTTTTGTTATGATTAAAGATAATCATCAATTTAATTAGCCTTAATAGAACCCAATATTATTTTTATATTACTGTTGTTATTATCCTGTACCAGGTACTGGTGTAAGTCCTTTACACATACTAACTCATTTAACCTCACAATATTCCATAAAGTAGTCATACTTATTACCTAATTTTACATAAGGGACTGAACCATAGAGAGGGTTAAACACATGACTAAGATACCCTATGTAGGAAATGGTTGAGTCATATTCAAATGCAAGTTAGAGGCATCTTGGGCAATTAATATAGTAGCTTAACATTATTTTTAATGTAGTAGGAACACAGATGTGTTTACCACATTTCCTTTGTTTATGAGTATAAAAACCTAAATTGTCATAGACCAGAAAGACTTGATAATTAACATACCCAACTAAACTCAGAAAGGTCAATGGTAGACATAGTCTTGAGGATAATTGGAAACTTGAATATCATCAAATTTTCATCTCTTGCTTTTATCTTTGCTTCCCTCTGTGTGTTCATTACTCAGGGATACTTGAACCTCAGCCAGCGTCAGCCCAGTGCTTATATTGTTACTGTCTTCTGGCCAGACGGGAAAAAGACACTTCCTTCCCCCAGTTCTTTTTGAATGGTACTAGAAAAGGGCTCTGGTTAGTCAAGATTGGGTTAATGTGTGATGAAAATTATGCCTAGAAAAGAGCAGGAGGGAAGAGCAACCCAAGCAAGGTTACTGGGTTTATGAGTGTTGAGGTACATAGCTATTAAAATTTGTCTTTTACAACGGATTAACCAAGTAAATTTGTGTGGACAGAGAGAGACAGAAGGGCTGGTGATGTCTTTCATTTCCTTTAGACTATGCAAACTTCATTTTATTCTACCATGTAACTTTAAATGAATTCATTACATCACTAATTATATTTTTATTTGATACATTTTGGAAGACTTCCGTATATTATATATGGCATCT
Source organism: Camelus dromedarius (assembly GCF_036321535.1). NCBI lineage: Eukaryota > Metazoa > Chordata > Mammalia > Artiodactyla > Camelidae > Camelus > Camelus dromedarius. The sequence continues at coordinate 34,485,720 of NC_087448.1, forward strand.
GATGGAAGGAATTTGGCTAACATGAATATTCCTGCTTAGATGATAGATGGGCTGAAAGATGTAAAATACCATGAAAGGAAGTCTTGATTCTTCACAAAATGTTATCTGAATGATTTTCCTGATTATTTCTATCTTTTGAAAAGGTACATATTATGTGGTAATTGTTCTTTTAACTACTGACACAATTAACGCCTAATGCATGAGAAATATAATTTATGGTTTTATTTGGCATATACTTAAGCACCTGCATAGCAATTACTGGTGTGACATTTTTGTCTGCACTATAAAGCACGGCACAGCTTCCCTTTCATCAGCTGAAAATTGAAGCAAAGAGGCTGGCTCCTTGGGGAGTACCTGCCCTGATCTTATCTGGTAGAATGAAAATATGATTGCCTTCCTGACACTATAAATTATGCTTTGCCAACTCTAGGACCCTTCTGCAGCAGAAATCTACACTATTAGTGTGACTCTTTTGCGCTACAAGTTGTTTTACCTTTACAATACTTACATAGAAAATCTTTCTTCTCTTTTTCTCATCTCAAATTATATGGCATCTGAACATCACAAAGGAGTATTTTTTATGAAACACACGATGTAATGTTTCTCCCTATTGTAATGATGAACACCAAGGACCTGATTCAAATGGTGAGTGAATATCAAAACTCGAAAGTTGTATGAAACTATGTCAATTTCTTTCTTTGAAATAAGTAGTTAAATAGTTCTCTTGGGTGAACTTTTTCTTTAACTTTTTCCATTTACAATGAATTGGAAACACAAACAGCCAATAACTGTCACTGCCTGGAAAGTTAAAGTGAAATCTTTGTTTGTGTGGTCCCTAGACATTTTCATGCCAAAGGTTGTGATTTCTCCAAGGTTCTTGTTATATTCAATAACCTCGAATGCTTTTGGATGACACTCTGCTCCACTATCTGCTTTTTCTCTTTAACTGATAGCATTCAGCTCCTCTTTATTGTATATATATTTCCCTTTTTCTGGCCTTTCTGTAATGTCACTAACTTTGACTTCTATTCATTATTTTTTTTTTGAAACTTAAAGAAAAAAAAAAGATACTTTAAAATTCACCTCAAAATACTTTCCCATCAAACTGCTATTGAAAAACCTATTTTTCCTGACACAATTGCAGAATAAACCTATGGTTAATACCTTATTTACACAAACTGAAGGCTGTTATATCTGTGTTTGGCGACCTTGAAACTGTATTGTGCTCAATGCCCTTTTTATAACCTTAATTACTGGGGAATACAGAGCTTTAAAGAAAGACTAACATTTCACTTTAACATCCACAATAATCTATTATAAAGCCAGCTAAGCCAGTCCCCAAATACAGAGAAATGTTATTACATGCTCAGCTAGCTGTCAAGGGGCCATGAGTCAGTGGCTTACAGTTATCAAAAGTAACAAGGTTGTTCAGAATTTCCTCCAACAAAGCCAGCCAGCTTATGGAAGGATTAAGCTCTCTTTGATTAGAACAACTGGAACATGTCCTACCCTTTTAATTAACATTCCCTTTTGCTTGGTGGAGGCTGGTAATTTGACACTCACATTAGGCATCTCAAGAAATGATTTGGTATTTTGTCCCACTCACGAGCATTCGAGCCACGGTATACACTTCTGCATCAACTAGAATTTGAGCTGCTGAAGGATTTATGTTCAAAACCCTGTAAAATCCCAAGGGCACTACGCCTCTAATAGACAAAATGTAATAACACTCCAATATAATGTGTGGCAGGAGACTTGGTTAGCCTTTAGGCATAGTATATTACCCTAAGGCCATGCTCTTTTTTGTTTTCTATCTTTGGAAACAAAAAGTTTTATGTCAGATTTATTGATATTTTACAGGTTTACATTTTAATTTACACCTTAAGGCCATCCAGCGAGAGAAGACCTCTACTTATGCTGCTGGATTACTTAGTTGGTGAGTAAATATAATTTTTCAGTGACCGCACTAAACAGAGCAAAGCGGAGGCGACGTGGAATGGAACAAGGAGATGGTTACTGCCATTCCTCAAGGAGCACATGCTCTAGTTGGAAACAAATTTAGATGTAAATATCTCCTTTCACCAACGTGCAGGCTGCCTTTCTTACACCTCCTGGTATTTCTATGTAGTCCTTTTTCCTCTACTTCATTTTAGCTTATTTTTTCCATTTTTCCTTATCTTATGTCTTCTTTCTTACTCTCCATCCCCCTTTGAATAGATAAGTGTCAAATAAGACATTTCCCATTGTAAAAATCACCTAGGTTTCTCCTGTTTTAGTTATATGTAGCAAAAAAGGTAAAACTCGGAAGCAACTTGTGGAAATAAAGACACTGTTACTTCATGTACCTCTCAATGCTGTTTGAAAAGAGGAAAGTAAGAATACAAAAAAGAAACAATTCAATTAAAAAAAACAATGTAACACAGTTTTTTCTAGTTCAGTCTTCTCTAAAATTGAGTAGCTATTATATCTACTTCCAAAAGAATGTTCTGTTTTACTTCTAAGCTACTCAATTTAGATTTACAATTCAGAATTTTTTTCAAATTGTGTTCAGAGAATCATATATCTGTAAGAGATTCTTTCAAAAGGTATCTAAGTATGTCTGGTGCTTATATCTGTACAGGAATCTACCAGTCAGATATTGCTGATGTGTCACTATTGTAAGAAGCACAGAAGATATTAGAGAGGTAAAAAAAGAAAATGCTGTCTAGCTCAGGTAACAGATAGGATAATGGCAACTTCTGTTTAGGAAGCAGCTCGCTAAATTTGCAACTGAAAAAGTTTTGTTATGGCTAGTTATTTACAAGCCACAGCCTTTCTTTATCTTCAGTGGATTTTGTTTTTCTCCTAATGTTTTGGGGTGGGCTGGAGGAACTGTGCTGGGTGGGAAACAAGGAGCTTGATTTATTCTCCTAATTAAGATGAATGGAATTGACTATTCTTGTTTGGGAGCTTCTTCTGTCTCTGTGAAGTAGCAGGTGGAATCCCTATCTCAGAGCAGAGAGATGGGTTTGGAGAGTCCATCAGAGAAGGTTTAGAAAGGCTGTTGCAGGTCATGGGAAAGAAACTGACCTTGGAAGCAGAGGTCTGCTGAGCCACGGCGGGAGCCTAGTTTTCTAGCTGTGAGCCTTTCCACCAACAGCTCTTAGCATACCAGATGCAAACAGCAAAAGGCGTTTGAGGGTTAAAAATGTTCCAGGTTTACCTAAGGGGAGAAAAAGTTGCCTATGAGTTGAGTTGAGTAGATTAGATATAAATCAGTTTAAGACGACACCAAGAGAGAACCCATTTTCCTGTAATAAAGGCAACATCAAAAATTGCTTCCTAATGTATGTCCACTTTCGATATTTGAGTAATGTATGGACATAACATGTCCTCATCATGTTAGGGCAAGCATGTCTTTCTGCTGCTTTCCATGCTTTTTCTTTAGTCGTTAATTAAGATTGACCTCAGAGGAGCATACAAATAATTCTTTGAAGTGACAAGTCTGTAGTTTTCTCGTAGGTTTTTTTTTGTTTTTAATTTCTACAACAAAATGATGGTATGTCACCTACCAACAATAATTCTTCCGTAAGTTATTATGTGGAGTTAGAATCACTAAATGTGTGATTCCTGAAATTCCCAGAACCACACATTGTTGAAAAATATATAATATAATCAGCAAGACATAGAAGCATTTTCTCTGGGTGGAAAAAAAAAAAAGCTATAAAAAACAAAGTTATTTCACACTCTAATTTCCTTAACATGCAACATGTTAAGCCACTTATATATTGGGACCAATGGGCCAGATTAATCCTACAGATTTTGTTTTGTCATACTAGTATTTAAACCCTTTTCAACTTGAAAAGATTCTTAGTGGGCACACACTTTCCCATGTACACATTCTCCAGCCCTTTTTATATTACTTTGCACTTCAGTTCCACCTACTTACAGGTGAATAGGCATCTCTGTAGGTGTCTGGAATTGGAAATGCTGCTTTAGGCTCACATTCTTCCTCATTACATGGAAAGAGAAGAGTAGAATTTCATTACTATGCTTAGCAATAGTAAGAATAAAAGAGATTGAAGAAAGCTGCTTTGTTTTAATTGAGTAATAATTGTGATCACAATTTAATGACTGCAGTGGATTTACAGATTGTTTTAAACGTAGTCCTGACAATAGCTATATGAGTAAAATGCTTTTTATCTTCATTTTAGAGGTGAGGAAGCTGAAGGGTCTTATGTGCATCAGCCCCAGCAGGATGGTAAATCAATCTGTGTGAAATACACCGAGTCCTTTCTACAACAAAAACCTACTCCCCAAACGAAAGAATGTTGCCACAATAAACATGAAGATTAAATGTAACATTGTATCTTTGGTGGGAGCCTAAGAATTTTTATTAGGAGGTTAGATTAAAAACTAAAGAAATCTGAATGAAATACACACTTTAGTTAATACAAAGAATCAATACTGGTTCACGAATTGTGAAAAATGTACCATACTAATATAAATGTTGATCACAGGAAAATCGAGGGAGGGGTATATGAAACTGTTTCACGTTTGTAATTTTTCTGTAAATCAACTATTCTAAGATAAAAATTATATTAAAAAATCATCAAAGAAATGTCAGGAACAGAAGTCAGATCTAAGTGGTCCAGAGACCATCATAATATTGTTTTCTGGAAGGAACTACTTCATTTCTATATAGTTTTAAGTTCTTAACTCTTTAATAATTGGCAATTGATTTTCTCCTTTTTCTAAGAAAATTCCAGTAGCAAGAGAGTGAGGAAGAATAAAGAATTCTTTCTTTCTTTTTTTGTTTCTCTCCTCTTTCCTTCTTCTTTTTTTTTTTTTTTCTATATGAAAAATAGTGTGTTGTTGAGACACTGACCAAGCAGTGGCCTTATCTCCCTTTCACTGCTGTACTTTTGAGGCCTAGCAGAATGCTTTCTGCATGGTAAGTACTCAAGCCTCCTTCAAATATTTGTTTCATGAAAAATTAAGTGGTGAATAAACAATATTAAGAGTGACTATCTCCACAAAAAGCACACTGAATCTATAAAATGAATATTTTCTCCACATAATTGTATTTGTCTTTAGATATTTCTTTCTTCCCCTTACTCTTTCTCCATAGTCCTACCATTTCTAAAAAATTAATCAAGATATATGTTTAAAAATTAGTGTTTTAAGCAAATGAGTGCAAAGAGGCCAAAAGAGGTTAATGGATTCCCTCAGAGTTTCCCAAATACTTAACTGAAAGAATGCAAACCAGAATCAAGGTATATTGACATTCTGAGATTCTTTTTCCCTATTATATAAAAGTCCTTCTTCTTTAGAATTAGTTGTATAATAAGAACATGGTGATATCTATTGAAATATTTTGATTATAAATTATTCCTGGATAAAACAGTTCAGGTATAGCTTTTGGAAGCAGACCTCAGTTAGCACCAGAGGAAGCTGTTACAGATATAAGAAGCTGTGCTAGAACTAAAACGTAATGAGTATCCAGGAGGGCCATACAAGTGTTTTTTTCCCCTAAAATATTTAAAGGAAGGATATTTTTTGAGTTTAATTCTGAGGCATGGTTTAGATAAAAATCACACACTTTGCTTCTACTTTTTCTTGTTAGTTTAAAGAGAGATAAATATTATATGCTAATAATGAAGCTTTTATCATAATAATTTTGGCAGTCAACAAAGTGATAATACATTAAAAAAATCTTCTTTAGGATTATTTCAATTCTCTACCATATGACATGGTGTGTTCTGACATGGAGTTAATGCTAATGATTTGGGAAAAATATAAAATCATATGTCAAAAAGAAATAGATCGTTATAAATAAATAGTGAAGCCTAAATAGTTTATGGAATCAAATGCTTAATCCATAATATTAGTTGAATCACCCAGATTTTAGCACTGATCATGTGTGTGACCTGAGACTCTATTATTGTTAAAAATTACAAATAAGGTATAAATCAGGTATTTTTGTCTTGATGTTTTAGTTTGTGGTGTTTGACCTCTTAGAGTCAATGTTTTCTTATCATTTCATTTAGTCATTCAACAAATATTAATTATGCTACCATGTGCCAGGTAGTGAGGATACAAAAGTTAAAATAACTGGCAGGTATCATTGACTTCATGGATCTTAAAATCTATGAAGGAGACAAACAATACACAATATTAAAAAAAAAAAAAAAGTAAAATATATAGAGTGTTAAATACTGATGTGTGCTAAAGAGGAAAACTAATGTAGGAAGGAGGGCTGACATTTTAGGCAAGGAGGCCAGAGCAGTTCTGTATGCGAATGCGTCTTTTGTAAAGAACTCATCTGGAGGAGAACAATTCAGAAGAAGATAAGTTTAAAAAATAAAGAAGAAAAATAAAAAGACAGGTTCAGAGACTGGATCATTCTTCGTTTTTTTGATAAACTGTAAGATAGTCATCATTATGGTTAAAGGGAGTAAATGAGGAGGACAGTAGTGGGAGATGAGATCCCAGCTGTAATGAGAGGGGGCAGATCATTCACGGTCATTGGAAGAAATCTGGTTTTACCTTTGAGTGATGTGAAAAGATATTGGATGGTTTGAGCACAGACAAAATATCAACTGGCCTATATTTTAGTGGAATCACAGTGACTGCTACGTTGAGAAGAAATTGAAAAAGGCAGAAGATGAAAGACAATTTAGAAGGTTATTGCAATAATCCATGTTAGAGGCATTGTTGGCTTGGATCAGGGCATTGGCTGCTGTGCTGTGAAAAGTGATCTCATCTTGAATTGATTCTGAAGTGAAACCTAGTGGATTTCCTGATGGGTTTGAGGAGCAAGTGAAAGGTGAGTCGAAAATAATGCAAACATTTTGGCCAGCATAACTGGAAAAACAAGGTTGCCATGGACTAAGGTATATACAAATTTTAAGAGAAAATGGAGTTAGGATAGAATGTCAGGGCTCAGTTGGATACGTTACGTTTGGTAAAATGATTACACATTTAAGCACAGGTGATGAGTAGATAGTTCATTATATGGATTTGAAGTGCAGAGTAGGGGACTAGAATAGAAATATAAATGATGAATTTATCAGCATATAGATTCATTTAAAACCACAAAGATTGAATGACTTACTCAAGGAGTTAATATAAATATTTTTAAGATGAAATTCAAATAGCAAGTCTTAGAGAAATCCAAATTATAGACATTGAGGAGATAGAAAGTAAGCAGCAAGAGTAGGGCTGATGGAAACCTGGCAATTGAGGTGCCCTGGAAACTAAGTGGAAAAATTATTTAAGGAGGAGAGAGTGATCCTCTGTGTCAAAGGCTGCTGATAGGTCAGGTAAGATACTGACTGAGAAATGAAAATTGGATTTAGAAACTATTAGTTGAGGTCTTTGATAACTTCAGTAAGAGCAGTTTGTTTGTAGTGATGTGGGAATAAAGAAAAACCTGATTGGAATGGGTTCATGAGAAAAGGAGAAGAAAGAAGTTGGAGGCAGCAGGGAGAGAAAATTCTTTCAAAGACATTCATAGAAAAAGGAAAGAGAAAAAAAGGATGGTGGCTGGAAAGGAAATGGGTTTAAGATGACATTTTTGTTTGTTTTGTTTTTTTAACTTTTAAAGACGGGACAGAGAACATCATGTTTGGATAGTTTATTAGTTTCTTATGGCTGCTGCAAAAAATTACCACAAACAAGGTGGTTCAAAAATGAGGGAAAGCTATCCCCTCATGGTTCTGGGGGACAGAAGTCTGAAATCGACGTGTCACCAGGCCTGCTCTACCACTAGAGCTTCTTGGGAGAATCCTTCTTTGCTGCTTCCAGCTGTTATTCCAAAAGGGGAAGGAAAATCACCCGTTTTTGTCATACCCAAAAGATAGGAATTCAGATGGGAGACAAAGCATTGTGTAGCAGAGGATTTTAAAGGATTTATTAGCAAAGGGAAAGTATATCCACAAGAGTGGAAGGCAGGCTGATCCAAGGGCAGATAACAATAGTCTTTGTTTGCCTCTTCTCTTATATCCTCACTTAGAGATGGTCTCCTGATTGATTGATGGCTCTTGCCCCTGGAATGCTTAGTCACGTCCATCCCCTCTCTGTGTATGTCCTTACAAATAATGCACACAGAAAAACTCATTGGGGGTGGCTAAATCGCAATGTTAATCATATTACAATGAGGGTTGGGTCATGTCCAGTTAGGTCCTTTTAGCTACCATGCAGTTGCAACTGTCAGGTTCTAACCAGTTTCCTGCTGACACTCATTTAGAAGAAGTAAGGCCTCTTTATGCTGAAGGTGGGCATACTGCCATCTTCTGGACCATCCTCCCTCTCCTCCACCTTATCTGCCCAGTGGTCATACTCATCTAACTACCTAACACAGCTTCTGGTGGTTCCAGGCATTCCTTGATTTCCCTGACTGTGTCACTCCAATCTCTGTTTCCCTGGTCACATTTTCTCTTCTTGTTCCTGCATTTCCATCTTCTCTTCAGCATCTTTTAAGGATACTTGTCACTGGATTTAGGGCACACCTGGGTAATCCATGATTCTCTCATCTCAAGATTCTTAACTTAATTATGTCTGCATAGACTCTTTTCCAAATAAAGTAGTATGCACAAGGCTTGGGTACTAGGGTATATGTATATCTTTCTGGGGGCTTCATTCAGCCCATTACAGATACTGAAGAAATGATGCATCAGAGAGGAAAAAACTTATGATGTAGGAAAGAAGTAGAGTTGAGTGCATGAGTTGAGTACTCAATAGTCCTCCTATTGTAACAGCAAAAACTGTAAGATATAGGGGTAGATAGACGAGTGGATGAAATGATAACTCCTGGATCTCTTCCAATTTCTTCAGTTTTCTCAGTCAAGACACAAATACACTGTCTTAGGTAATTTTTTTTCTTTCTAGAAGAAGACCAGAGTGGACGTTTTTTGTGCAAGCCATTTATTAAGAAAATATTGTCAGGAGAGACCATTAAAAGGCAGTGGGGGAGGAGGACAAGGAAGGAGAGGAAGTCAAGAAAGATGACAATTTCAGGCACAATAAATCTTTAGTCTGATCTTGTAGGAGAATTCTAAGGGTAAATTACACCTAAGGGTTGTCCTGCCCAAAGGCAAGTAAGCTGGACTTTCACACAACAATATGCATCACTTAAGGTTTCAATGTTTCCCCGGGGCAGCAAATTCCCAGTACTATGCTTACAAAACAAGATCCATTAGCCTGAGACAGCCCTCTGACAAAAAAACCCAGGTGCACTAGCTGTTTGAGGTGAGAACACTCTTGAAGCCAAGGACTAAACAAATAAACAAACAAACAAAAACCAAAAAGAGATTAAAATGTTTCTCAGAAGAGCATGACACTGTTCAATACAATCATTGATTGAAAGTGAAAATGAGAGAGAAGATATTATAAATTGAGGAGTAAGAAGGAAGAATGAAATAGTTGTCTAAGAGTAGGTGTGAAACTGAACTTGGGTAATAGAGTATGACTCTTGGAAGGAACTAAGAACATACTACATTTACAGTGAGATTAGTCACCAAAGTGTGAGTTTTCCTCAATCACATTCAACATGGAATGGGGGGAAAGATGGATTTAGCCAGGGTTGTGGTTTGATGAAAAGAGTATGACAAAAAACAGAAAGAGGGTATGGAGTGGATGGTGTATGCAAAAGAGACTTACCATAGAAGTTAATTTGGGTAAGGTAGGAAGAGAGGATGTGGAGAGATTAACATGAGTAAGTTAATCAAATAAGTTTGACTGACAGTGGGTTGAAAACATTGTTGATGTTGGAGTGTTAGTGGAAGTAGGCTAGAAAGACAGCTGACGATAAAAGGGCTGAATATTCTAAATTGTGATTAGAAAGGTGATGAAATTATGGTATGATATAGTTAGATGTAGGATCACAGAAAGGAATGGCTAAGATAGAATGGAGGCTAGAATTACTGAAAGAGAAAAGGTCAAGAAGTCAAGAAGCCAAGATACTGAAAGGAACATATATGTGGATATTGACATCGCTAAAAATTACAGTAAGAATAGTGTTGAAGGACATGACATTAAGTCTAGAGCTAAAATCTTCAAGGCATAAGAGAGAGTAACCAGTTGGTTAATGACTGTAATTCAAGAAACTTAATAAGAGGTATAATTTGATTATTTAGGGTTCAAATTTGGAGATTATAAGGAGGAGAGAGGAAATATATTCTAGATGCTGTAAAAAGATACAAGAACAGCAGTTACCCCACTTCCAAACCCAGCAGTTTTAGGGCTTTGGGGAAAGCAGTAAGTTTTTTCCTGAAATAGTTTCAGGAAAAGCAGTGTGATCAGAGAAAGCCAGGCTTCAGTTAATTCAAGAAGAAAAAAGCAGTGGGGACAAAAGAGTTGATGACAATTTACCTTGAATTTCAGAGGATAGAGAGACAGATTAAGAAGATGGGAGCGAGGGTTGTACAGAAATAGTAGGAGAATTAGGATTTGGGGAATGGGGGATGATCTGAGGGTCCTGGGCTACTGATGTGACTCTTATGAACAAGTAAGAGCAGCATGATGGCTTTAGTCCAAAAGAAACATAGACAGATAATGATGAAGGGAGTAAGAAAATAATGCCGAGTTGAGGGTCTTTCCCAGATAAGGAAGACATCTAAGCTTCCACTTGACTTGACTTCCGCTACTGCAGATGTACACAGATGTGCAAAGGGGATATTGTGCTAGGCAGGGGGTGTCTCCAGTATTAGTCTGAGGGCTCTTCTTAATGCCTGATGACAATGGTCTGTGAAGAGGGATGTTGCTCTAAACACTACCTCTCTCTTGAGCTTAGACATCTATCTATAATCTGGAAAAAAAATTGAAACAGGTTAAGTTTAGAAAATATTTTCCCTGAGAAAATGGCATGTTTTAATACGTTGTGACAAAAAGATACCTAAGTTTTATTTTTATTAATAAATTTCTTTTAAAGGATATATTTATATATAAATAGTATGGTAAATTATAAATATCTAAATATTTATAATTATAAATATATACTTATTATATGTAATAAATATATATTTGAATAGATAGTTTATACATTTATATGTAAATATTTTAATTTTAATTGCTGGTCCTCTATTTTGTACTTTTTTCCTATTTTAATCAACTGGATGGTCATTGAAATTCACCATACAATTGATTGTATATACTGACTTTTCCAAATCTTGATCTGGAGTTTTTCTCTTATAATCAGAACATTACCCAATGTCATTAATTCCTCTAAGTATGTAATTAGAGGAAATCATCATCTTTTCGGCTTGCCCTGTTAATTTTGATTCCCAAGTGTTGGTTCTTGTGTTGGCTGAGTTGTTTCTGAGCGCCGGTATCAGGTGTACTGATTTTCCAAGCTGAGATCGCTGTTTGCCTGCCTAGAGCATCCTTTGCACGGCCTGCTTGTGGGTAAAGACCTGGCAGCAGGTGCTGCCGCTTTTGTTTGATCTGTTTTCCAGGCGAGTGGCAGAAGGATGGGAGAGGCAGCAGGCACAGTCCTTTAGAAGCACATCTTCTGGGTGTGAGTACCCCATTTCTTCCAGGGGGCAGCCAGCTGCCTTGGGCATCGCCCTGTCACTCCAACTCAATTCCTACACCCTGTGCTTTTGCCTGTAGGTGTCTGCCTCCGTGGCTGTCGCCTGACACACGTTAGCCATGTACAGGGGGAACATTTCCTGGTTGTCTCTATGGGGATCAAACTAATAACACCTTTGGCTGCCGCTACACTGCCTCCTGTCTTTTTGTCTGCTTCTCTCCGTGAGCCCTTGTTTACAGAAGTGTACTATGGCACCCATTCTAAGCTGTGGATTCCTTCTTCCAATTAATTTTGTCTATATTTGAGGGATTATGCATAGTTTATGAGACAGTAGTCTTCCCTTTCTTGTTTTCAGTGCAATTATGCATTTTTGAATTTTTGTATTGTTTCCAGAAATTTAGTGTGCAGGTAGGCAGACTTAATATGTGCTTGTTTAGTCTTTGAATAGAAACGGAGATTGTCTCTCAGAAAAAAGGTAAGGATGTTTGTGAAGCTAAACAAAGGAAAAGGCAAAATTTATGTACAGGCGAAATCTTATAACAAATGTGCCCAATTTGAGCTGCCCTTCATGCAGATTTGGGGAAATTTATTTCACAACTAGTTATAAGCAGAGTTTTGTAGATTTTAAATATCATCCATTATCAAACTCTATCAGTGTTCTTTATAGTATAACTCAGCAGTATTTTACTTTTTCACAAACATTTATAAAACAAATGTGAAATAGATAAAAATGAAGGTATTTGTGATCGTTTCCAGCCACTGTTGTGTAAATTGCTGGGCCCCATTGGATAAGGGGAAATTGAGATCTTTAGTTGAAGTAGGTATTTAGAAAATATAATAGAGAGAGAAAAAAAAAACCTTAAATTATTTTTAATTTGATTGATCCTTTGTTTCCTGACCAGTACAGAGGAGTGATGGAAAACAATTAGGCTGCTCACCTGTCTGAAGCATTGTGTATTACATTAACCTAAGAAAATGATTTCCTTATATAAAAAGCCACATTGGAAATATATTTCTAGTGCACATTACCACTTTAGGCACAATAACAGCAACAAGATAAGCCAGAGAAACAAATGTATTTACAGAGAAGCCATATATATATATATATATATATTTGTATTGAGGTATAGTCAGTTTACAATATTGTGTCAATTTCTGGTGTATAGCACAATGCTTCAGTCGTACATGAAAATACATATATTCAAAATATTTTATTTATTATTGTATTATGTAATTATTTTATTTGGAGGGAAGTAACTAGGTTTATTTTTAGAGGAGGGACTGGGGATTGAACCCAGGATTTTCTGCATACTAAGCATGCACTCTATCACTTGAGCTATACCGTCCCCCTGGAAATAGATTTTTTTTTAAGTAGTCACCTCTCCCTAAATTAGAGCAGATTTGGGAAAAGTATACTTCTAGTGTTTACTCACTTATTTGCAGTGCTCTTAGAACTCCAGACTCCAGATATCAAGACCTCATATCCTAGAGAAGGTTAATAAATGCGAGGATGAAGAAGTCAACCCAAGTACATGTGGGGAAAGCAAGAGGGAAGTGCTGTGTGAGAAGAGGAGGAAGGGAAGAAAGAAGAGGAAAAAAAAAACTATTGAGCTGAATTTTGGTGATATAGCATTTACATATATCATCTCATATCATCCTCACAGATCCCTGAATAGCAAACCCACTGTGATGAGTTTGTCTCCCCAGCAGTAGTATCTCTCATGTAGCAGCCACTTTTTAATATTGACGGCAACGTTTGCTTTAGGAAAAGAGAGTACAGAGATTTTGAAAGATTCTATGACAGCGAGAAAATCTGTTTATTTTTAAAATTATCTACACTTTGAGCTGATTGACTTAAAAGGATGGAAAAAAATTATTTTGCCTCAGAAAAAAATAGTAATGTGTCTATTATTTAACAAAGGCATGGTTGTGAGAATATAGATGGGAAAAGCTTAAGTAAAAATAAGAGTTAAAATAATATGCAAAATGTGTTTATGTGGGTTTGCGAAGTTCCTGTTCTTGTTGTAAGGAGTGACAGGAAGCTGAAAAGAAAAAGGTCCCAGAAATATAACAGCAACCAGAGCTCATGAAACTCGATACTGAATTGAAAGCTTTATTATATAGAATAGTGTTATCTAATATTCAAGTTTCTTATGTTTCATGTATTTCCCATGATTACTCTCAGGAGTACATACTAGCTAGATGCTTATCAACTGCTTTTTATTCCTGGGAACACATGATAACTACATTTTCCAGCCTTCTTTGGACTTAAGATGGGACCTATCACTGGCTCTCCAATGTGGATGTAAGTGAAGTATACCCCTTCTTATCCTGACTATAAAGGGTTTTATGTCTTCCTCTGTGTTTGTTTTGCTTTGCTTTTGGGGTGGCTAAATGCAGATATATATATCTCCTCTGCATATATATATATATATATATACATACTTATATATAATTATGATACATATTTTCATATATATATGGAAAGAGTATATATATTTTGTATACATATGTGTGTATGTAATATATATTACATATGTATCTATCTAAATATATTATATATCCTGTATATAACATTTTGGGGGAGGAGATAAGTAAGATTCTTCTACAAAGTGTTTAAAAGAGACACGTGTCTGGGCCCCACACTTAGAGAGTCTGGTTTAATTGGTCAAGACAACAAGATATTTTAAACCTCCACAGGTAATTCTCATGTGTAGCAAGGTAAGATTTTTGGCCAAGAGACAATGTAGAGTAGTGTAAGTGGGACATGAGGAAACCAATGTCCCTTTGTGAGATAACTATCCTCAAGCATGGTCATTACAGAATTTTCAGCTAGAAAATCATCCGATATTGGAAAAAGAACTGTTTCTACTGAGAAGGGAAGCTCAATAAATGTGTTTGTTTTGTGTATTCAGAAACAACTGAATGTCTCCAGTGTATTTCTTAATTCCTCAGTATTCCTAAACAATGTCCCAATTTTCATATGAAAACTCTATCTATGCTGTAAATATATCTTATGGTATATTTCAGCTCCACTCAAGTTCAGATTCTATATCTGACATTCAATTATGTGAACTCTGTGAACCACAAGAAGAAACCCAAGGGTTCTCTGACCATGCTTTTATTCAACAAGTTAATTAAACAAATAATTTTCTTTAACTTCTCCATCAAATTTAGAAGCAGACAATTCTCATCAGTCTTTCAAAAGTGACCCTTGCAAAAGCCACTCAACATTTTGCTTTCAATAGGCATTTCATTCCAAGTACCCATGCTAAATAATTTAATGTTTCACCATTGTGTGCTAGAGATTACCACTGTTTCTTCAAGTTTTGTTAAGCTGATCCTCATTGCCTTCAAAATCTAGATCAGAAAAACACTTTAGATTCTCATTTCTTTCAGCTTTTATTTCCTGCAAACATTTCTTTTTAACCACTTACTATATTGGTCACTATTATTACTTGACAACAGGATTCCCTCGAGCTAGATTTTTAAAGAAAATAACAGTGTACAGAATTTCTAGGAGCGCCTTTGAATTTAAATAACACATAGGATAATACACCTAGAATAAATGTCCAACCACACATAGAATTGTTCCTGTTGGGCAAGACAAGAATTTGGCATCTCTTTGAAAGCTTATCTTTTCATCTATACTGACATCTCTGCCCACATGTTTGGACCCATGTCTCTAAGAAGTTGACTGTGAATCCTGCTTTATTAACATCCTATAATTCCTTAAACTTGAACAGAAATATACATATATGTATATATACATATATATTCAAATGTACACGTATTAGTATTTTCCCTGTCCTCTATACTGAAATTTAGTTTTGTATTAAGTTTTGAATGTAATACAAACTGCAATAGTATTAGTATTATCCATGACTACCAAAGAGGTCAATGGCACAAAAATAGACAAGAACCCCTGCCTTAGAAAAGCTAAATGTCTCTGCCTCAAGCCCTCATTTCCCCAAGTGAAGGTTGAAGTTTCAAAACTTTCTCCCTTTTGCCTTTTACATCTTGTGTAGGTGACTGTTTGGAGGAACCTAGACCACATGGGGAAAAAATAACTGTAAGTGGATCTAGGAAATATAGAGCATTCACATTATAAGATATTCATAACAGAAGAAGGCATTTAGGAATTGAATTAGGTATGGAGTAAGTCAGTTGCTATGTACCAAAAGAGGGCAAATTATCATTTTCCTCTTACAATTATTAAAAAAGTCTATTTAAATAGTTTATTACCCTTCCTACCTGTATAAGTTAAAGTTCTTTAATGGCAAGCAACAGAAACTAACTAAAAAAACTTTAACAAAAGTGGATGTATTGGAAAGATAAATAGGAAGCTCACTGAAATGAAGGAAGTGATTTAAAAAATAAACAAACAAACCCCAAAGAATAGAAAGATTAACCCTAATAAATTGATGGTTCCCTTAGCTAATACGTTTGCACTTTTTAAGAAATTATTTTCTTTAATAGTATGAAATACCCAGGTATCCTGGTACCTCTGAGTCCTCAAGCTGTGAGGGGTAAGAGGGCCCTGTAACTGCTCCCCATGTGAGCACCGTAGACACCATGGTGGGGATGTGGCCTGGTTAGTGTTGGGCGATGCTGAAACTCTCTAAGTGCTCTCCTTTGACACCACATCTGCAGGCCTGAGAAGGGCTGCCTCATTGCTGGTGATAGAAGTGAAAATCCACCTTTCCAGGTGGTCTCTCTCCATACCTTAGGTGGTGAGGAGGGGGCTTGTCACCATTTGGAAAGGATGAAGTATTCGAGACTCTCTGCTTAGCCTTCTCTGTCATTGCCCTAGCAGACACGCTGGGTACCTCCTGTATAGCCTCTCCAGGATCGAGTTCTAGGCCCCCCACTAGGATTTTCCTGGGGTGGATAAGGGGAAGGCCACATTTTTTTTTTTTTTACGTGGTGTTGACTGCAGCAGATTAGTTATTGCCAGAAAGTTTTCCATCCTCTGTGGCTACATCTTTCCCGTCCCTTGGTTAGACAGAGTAGTTGTTGTTTTCTACTTCCATTGGCATTTCTGGATCACCAGCCTCTCCATTTTTCAGTCCAGGGTATTAAAGGTGAAAAGGAAAACCTGGAGACTGACCATTGCAATGCTTCTTAGATAGCAAGGTCCTTAGGTGGCCTGCCTTCTTCTCTCAACTTTTCAGAGTCTTCTTTTGTTTTATAAATAATATCTAGGGTTTTTACTTGTGTTTAGCAGGAGGAACAGAAAAGCTACATTTTCTCCATCTCAGAAACAGAAGCAATTTATAGTTTCATCTTCATGTAATTTCAAATTACAGTCTGGCTTCAAGGGGATAAGTGAGAAATTTTGTTTCATTTATTTTTGTTGTTAATATTTACTGAAACTTTATGTAAAGGGATACTATTCTATACCTATTATTTACTTTCCACTTGAAACTGAGCCACAGAGAAGCTAACTTTCTTGACCTAAGTCATACAGCTAATAAGTATCAGAAGCAGGATGTGAAACTGGAGAATTTGGCTCCAGAACCCTGTTAATTGCTTCTCTATACTGTCTCTCCCATCATGAAATAGATTGCTATTTACCTAGGGAGGTCCAGGTGCCCACTCCTGACTGTTACTTGAAAAGTTGCATCTGTTACAGAAAGAGAAGGAAGAGTTGTTAGGAAACCAAACACAAGAAAAGGCACCAAGTTTTCATGTTTATTTGGTGCTGTGATTGAATTACAAACTTCATATTTTTTATAACTCAACTATAGGCTAATATCTCCTGCATTCCTTGGAGAACATGCTTCTCATATAATTTATTGTCCTTTATTTAATTTCCTCTTCAATATGTCAGCACATTAACTTCTAACACAATGTTTAAAAATCTTATGCATGTATGTCTGATTTCCCTAAACTGCCTTAGATTAAAAGTGGCTATGTTGTACTCTACTATATTCTTTGAAGATTTTTGACTCAGTTTTCAAAACTGAAGAAAAGTAAAGAGAACATTTGAAAATTTGGAAAACCACTTTGAGTCTCACCCATGATGACATCTTCCTGTTATAACTACTTGTTAGTGGAAGTAGCTGTCACTTCCCATGTTATGTCTTAGGTTTTATACAGTATTATTTGTAACAAAAGCTGAATGTTTAATACCTTTTACAGATAATTAGCATTACTTTTCTTCATATTTTATTTTCTGAATTTAAACCAAGCAGGTTGATTTTTGATACAAATCCTTGATTACCTTTTTCTTAATAATTTTGCTTAATTTGACTTTAACATTTCCTTAGAGATCCAACAATATAACTTATATATGCCCATAATTTAGTACCTACTAAGCCAGGTACTATGTTGTGTTCTAGGATAAAGGGAAGGAAGGTTTATTTCCTTCAGGTAAGCTAACACTACTCTGATTATACATTTCATTAACATAACATACACATACATATGTGAAATAAAATAAATAATTGGTATAGTGTTAGCTTGCCATAAATATATATATATGTATATATACATGTGTGTACATATATCTGTATCTATATGTACCTATGCATTCTTTTAGAGATATATATAGATCCAAGAATAAATGTATCTTCATATATACACATATATGTGTATGTATCTCTCTCCAAGATTAAATGTATATATGTACACATACACATATATGTTTAAATGTATATAATTGATATAGCTATAAATATGGATATAGAAGTAGATATACATATGTGAAATAAACAAAACATTGTTACAGTGTATACATCCATATCTGTATCTGTATATGTATCTCATCTGTATCAGTATCTATCTACCTCCAAGAAGTAGAATAGAGGGGTTACATCTTCTGTTCATTGAAGGTTTTATATATATATTATTTTTTATTTATTTATATATACATTTTAAATATATATTATTTATATATATTATATATATAGAATATGTGTATGTGACAAAAAATAGAGTTTTAGCATGCCATGAGGACACACACAGCATGTGTGTGTGTGTGTGTGTGTGTGTACTTATTTATAAAAAAACCAAAGAACAAAACAACTTTTTTTTCCTTTCCTTCTAAACTAGACTTAGAAAAAAATAAGCTGAATGCTTCTAAAAACTTTATGCGTGATAATGAATTTATGGCACATTTTGAAAAACACATTTGCATTTTTACTTACACCTAGCCTGCTTTTTTTTTTAAGCTCAGAACACTATTAGATATACCATGGTTCCTCTGCTGGAGAACTTTTGTGTGAAGAGTGATGATAGGCCTTTGAATCAGTTTGATGTCTTTGAGTGAAAACAAAGAAAGTCTAATGGTGTCTCAGATCATGAAGGTACCTATTGTTTACATCACAAAAAACTTAGAGTGCACACTTCCAGGTTTCATTCAACAGCTCAAAAATGTTGTTAAGAACACAGAAAAAAAATTTTTCCAACTGGCATCAACCTGTTCTCCAGCATGTAGACCTTTCAATATCAGAGAAGCAATATGGCTCCCACAGCTTCTGGAGTTAAGTCTTTATACTAGCAACCTAAGCAGAAAGGAAGTGAACAGTTAGAAAACATCAGGTCTGTTGTTAACATTTTTAAACAAATCCCGTATATGCTCTCAAGTGTTTCCCCTTCCATCTGACATGTGCATTTGCTTTTGAGAATATTCAATTATCTTAGATGAATAAGTCTGTAGTTTGTAAAACATAGGTAAAAATATTCAAGCCATTTTCACTGTAGATAGGTAACCCATAAGCAAATAGTTTTTACACACAGGCAGAATTCTTAAGGTATGTTTAAGGCAAGTAGTTAATAAAAGGAGCAGAAGTGGGTTAAATATAGACAGAAGGGAATGGAAAAACCAAGAGATACCTGATCTTCATGAGGGATCTGTGTAGTAAATATTTAGGAAATACAAGCATCTCAGAATGTTCAGGCACTGACTGTTCATGAGGTCTTAGTAGGCCACGCACTGGTAACACCCATTCTAGTCCCATGAGTTCTCTGCTAAAGAGACACAAATTACATCCCATGGCTGTTCTCCAGGATATTTGCCAAGCTACCACTTTGGCCAGTATGCCTTTCCTCGTACCTGTGATGGAGCGAGTGCCCTTGGCTAAGGACACCTTCTGTCTTTTGGCCCAGCTGTGATCATCTCCATTCTGGTCCTAATTCCTATGACATCAGCAGGGAAGTTTCATGTGGCAGAGAAAGAAACAGGACATATGAACATTACATACCCAGGATTCAGGTAATGTAGTTGTCCTATCTTGCTTGCATCCTATCCTAAATGTGTTGACTATCACCTCTCTCCTTGGCTTTTTACTGTGTTTTGACTCGATTTTGATAAACACTGTGATTAGAGCATTTTAATTTGGTTTATAAACCTTTCTGTTCCATGGCTTCTGGGATAGCATGCCTGTAATGTCTGTGAAGGCTACCATTACATCAGAGTTATTTCCCACATGACCACATATAACTGGCCAGAGATGGATCCCAAAGCCATTCCAAGTGGCAAGGGGGATTGGGAAAGTAAAGATTTGTCAAAAGAAACCTATCTGCTAAGATTGGCTTATACTCAGTCAAGGCTTATCCCTTGCAACTGTTCATAAGGGTACAAAACACAATTGGGGTGCAAGAAATTAAAGTGTGAAATGACTGCTGGAAGTCAGTTTTTGTATAGAATTGTCCTCTTCATTTACAAGTGTGTTCTAAATTGTCTAGTTAACATTTTTTCCTTATGGAGAGAAAGGAAAATTGAGTAAAAATCTCATGCTTTTGTAGATGGGGAAATACAAGCATTGAGATAAATATAAATAATTGAAGTCACACAATAATTATTACCAAATTACAACAAAAATAATTTCGTTAATTTTGTGTTAGCTCTGTTCCTTTACATAGTATTTTATTTATTTTTTATAGAAAGCAATTTTCTGAACTTTTGACATTTGTGATTAAAGGAAATTTCCTGAAATGTAATAACTTTATTATCTTGAATGAGGTAGAGGTGGTGTAGAGACAGTAGAAAAATAGACTTATTCTCTGCCTTTATAGAAGTTGCTGTTTCCATAAGTCAGAAATTTTGAAAGAAAATATGTACAAGTATATTCATCCAGGAGATGCCTAATTTGTACATAGGGTCCAAAGATTAAAACAGAATAGATACAGCTTACAGCCTTAAGAATAAGAATGAAACAATGTACATAAAATGCCTAGTACAGCATCTGCCTCAGAGTTGGGACTAAATGAATGGGTAGTTATTATAATCTTTATTGTTATTATTATCATTACTATTAATATTATTATTACTATCTTTAAAAATGTTGTTGGCATTAATGAATTTCAATGTCATGAGAAGAATGCAATTTAGAAAGAAATACAGGTTTCCTCCAGAAAAGAATCTTAAAACTTAACTAAGTGTCTTTTAAAGCACATTTATTAGCCATTTACAAAAATTCACTTTAGCATTCCTTTCAAGTAAGCTACCCTGGTGCATTTAACATACTATTAATTTGCAAAGCTGATGAGGAAGAGCAAGTGATTTGGGTAGTAAAATTGTAAAAGTAGTGTGTGGACATTTAGTAATTGTGCTAAGGAATTAAGGCAATTATAGGAAAAATTCAGGCTAAAAGTGCCATTGAAGAGGATTTTTTAAAGCATTTATTATTCAAATGACTCATCTAAAATGGATAACTGCTCTGACTGATTATTGCTCAAGACTATTTAATTTCTTTAAATGACTTAATCACTGAAAACTTCATGTAGAAGTTTGGATTTCAGGTAATTATTGAAGGAGAAAGGAAAGTTGCTTGGCAGTAGATCTCAGTCTGAAATTAGAAATAAAATGGGAACAATAAAACATGCACCATGAAGTTCTCTCAAGGTTAATGATAATTCAGTTTGGGGAACTATATATTCAGACATTGCTGGCTCTTTGCAAGACCAAAGTAAGTGAAGTCTATCTTTGGTGCATGCAGTCATTACTTATTACCCTTTGTTTTTCTTTGGAAACCCTCACATCCTCACTCTCATCCCTCTGCGTTTTATGTTACAAGTGACAGCCTTCCACTATAGCCCACTCTGAGCGTGTATATACTAATCAGTGTGTTATCCAAGAGTATTTGAGATTTAAGTTTAAACTCCAGTAGTGGAATGAAAGTTTATGTTCCCATCAGATGTGCTTTAAGGAAAGAAAAGGGAGTTTTGTTTGTTTGTTTATTTGGTTTTATTTTGTCTTTCAGGAGGAGGAAGAAAGGAGAGAGAGATGGAGAAAACTTGCAGGGCTGTGAAAAAAAAGGGAGGGTGATCATATGTCCTAGTTTTCCCAGAAGAGTCCTAGTTTATATTTGTTGTTCTGGCAAAATTATTAATTGTGTCCCATTTAACATTTTAAGAATAGCATGGTTTGGAGGATAATTATAGGAACATATCTATTATTTTATGTCTAAAATCAATGGATCATTTAGACAAAAAATATTTAAGCACACTTTATTTAAATGTTATAAAATATTTTATGAGTAAATAATAAATGTATTTATAAAGCTAATGCCCCAATTAATGTATAATACTCAATCCTTCCAGGCTTGTCTGTGGGGTAACTTCCTCCCCTCTGACATCTTGTTCCCATATAGCAAGACTTCTATAAGAGTATCTCTCCTGATTTCTCAACTCTGCAAGGAAAAGTGAATCACTCAACTGTAGGTATCTTCTGTTGGTATACACACACACACACACACACACACACACACATATATATATATAAGCTTAATCTTATTTAAATTATGGCATCATATATGTTCTATATAGCTATAACAGAGAAGATAAAATTTATAGCTACAAATAAAAAAAGTTGTAGCTACAATAACAAAAGTTAAATGACCAAATTTTAGAATTTTAACTGAATAGAGGTTTGTTTTGTTTGTTTTGCCATTCAAGGAGGTTCTGCAGTAGTTTGAGAAACTTTTTAGACCAGCTCCTTATAAGTGGCAATTTAATAATCTTGTCTGTCTCTATTTTGTGCCTTCACAATCTCAACAGGAGTGTTTCAGGGTTACTTCAGGAGAAGAAGAGAGAACATGGAACATTATGCAGGGTCTTTTTATTAATTCAGCTCAGAAGTGACATTTGTCACTTCCGCCCATGATCCACATGCCAGAAGTAGCCACAATCCTGATCATCAGAAATTCCTTTTCTTTCTTAAAGAATAGAAACACTCATCTCATCCCCATGGAATTCCATCCTATTACTTCATTCAGCTCAAAATTCCAGAATCTCTGGTGACACATAGCAATCTCTGCATCAAGTCAGAGGTGACTCCATCAAGTACACAGGAATCAAGTGGGATAGTTGCAATGAACACTGCTATTCAGAAAGAAGTGGTGAAAATGCTCCACAGTCGTTGATCCACAGCAGTGTTTAAATCCCACTGGGGAAACATATAGGCTTTTGATCTGGGTAGGTACTTTCATAAATCCCTGATTCTGCTCTCTGGAGAGTCCCCTCTTGCCCACTGTTCTCTGTGATAGACCCCTGAAGCCAGGCTCTGGGAGGTTCTTTTTCTTGTGTTATCTTTTTTGATAATAACTGAGTTTTGGGGAATATGGCTTTCTTTGGGATATGCAACTTTCTAAGACTACTTTATATTGGTCTAGATTTCTTGATTTAATGCAGTTAAACTATTTAAAAGATAGTGGATGGAGGAGAAAAATGGGTAAGAGTGTTTTCTATAAAATATGTGCTCATTATCAAGCCATTATCAAACTATTTGAGTAAAATTCTAAAGCTACACTTCCAAATCTGTCAGTTAAAAACTGACATCTTGATCCCTGTTTGTGAACTCCTACATGTCTTACTTTTCACTTAGTTCTAAACTGAGAATGAAAGAGATACTAATTATTCCCTTCCTAAAATCTCACCAACATTATTTATATTGTATTCTAAAGATATTTAATTTTACTTCATGTGTCTAATAAAGATGGTGTTGTAAATCATGTCTCTTCAAGGCTGGTTAAACTGTTTTGAAACAAGCATGTCTATCTCAGTGGAAATCTTATGACAGGTAGAAATTATTGAATGTCACAGTAGCTTAGGCTAATCATTTTTATTATTCCCAGGGGGCAATACAAAAAAAAATTTATACGTTAAAATATTAATTTTGTGCATTTCCAATAATGTACTGTTATTATATTTGATATAATTCTGACTAAAACTTTATATGTATGTAGATATTAAGTAAATTTTGGAGGAAGTAACACTGAAAACAAATTTTAAAGAAAGTAACATATAAGCACTATATAGTTTCTTTTTTATTCTGAGCTTTACTGAGCTTGATTTAGTATTTCAGTTAATTTTTAACACACAATTTATTTCAGTCCCTTTCTAGATTAATATCTTGGATTAATATCTTGCTTAGCCTTGTTGAGTCTTTATTGATGATGCAAATCAGTTTTTGGTGATACTTTTCTTCCCATTTCACAACTCTTAATAATTATGATACCTTCATCACTACTGATTTCTTTCCTGGTTTATACCATGAATGAATATTACCTTTTGTTTTTCTTCCAGAAATGAAATGGCTAATTTCAGTTATTTAAATTGGTATAGCTACCTGTCTCATTCAATTAATATTTTAAACATACTTTTCCATAAATATTTCAAAAGCATCAAAAATACCATCTAAAGGCATCTCTTATATAAATATACAAGAATATACTGATAAATTACTTTTCAATTTCAGTTTAAATTTGTAATCTATTTTAATCTTTACTTAGGATGTTTTGAGATGCAGTTCTCTGAATTTCTTCTTTTAAATATGTTAAGAACCTCTCAGGTAGGGAGAAAAGTAACACATATAACTGTGCTTTCACATCTGATACTAAGAAATTTTTGATAGTACAAGAATAGTGCTAACTTGCATTCATTCAGTGCTTTTTGTAGAGTGATTACTGGGATGCTGGTGTGAGACCTTAAAGCAGATTATAAAATTAAATCATCATAACCCCACAAGGAATTAGATAATATACCTCCATTTTATACTAAGGAATCTAACTCTTAAGCAGATTATGTAATTGACAAAGGAACTGCATCCAAAAGGCAAAGATAGATTCTATTGCAATTCTTTCCAACTTCGGAGCTATTCTTCTTAAACCCTACTTATAAAAATTCATATTGTGTATGCCCATTGGACCAAGCACAGTGCTCAGTGCATGCTGAGTGCTTAATAAATGGAGTTTGGTTTACTAGAATGGAACAAGTCATATATACCAATAAGTATGAATTTCAACCTACAGCTTAGCAATATGCTGACTGATTTGTCTTCTAAATCATATTAAAAATCAATGACAAGTTTGCAGAAATCTTTGGAATAAAAGAGCCTTTTAAATGAGAACTAATATTGTTTTGTATTCTCTAATGTCCTTCCTGTAATAGTCAAGGGAATAATTGCTTTTACAGAACTACTCTTCTGAGGCTTTCCTCTCCCTGTAGACAGGCATCAACAGATGACTGTCTGCAGGTATTTGCCTGGGGGAAGCTATTGAATGTCAATGCAAATCAGGGCAGTTTCCTCAAGTGTAGAAAGTTACTGGCAGGAACCTTGCAGGCATAGGTATATTTTAAGATAGTAGAACAGCACAGTGTGTCAATAAGTTTATCCCCAAATAACTAATTTTTCACCTTGATCAGTTGTTTTATAATTTCTTTATAATTCTTTATTAAAAGCATATTACTAGGAATCTTAAAATGTCAACAATTGTGGATATGATTTACAACATATTTGCAGGATTTTAAAATTTTTTGACGAATGGGAACATACAAAATTTGAAATAATTTTCATAATAATAATTATAGTCCAACATTGTGCTAAATGTTTAAATGCTCAATTTAGACTACCTTTTTGTAAGATTACATTTTATAAGTGCATTTTGATTTTTTAAAAATTCCAGAAGCAGAATCCTAAACTAGCATTATCATTTACATATTTTATCTGTTACTTTTTGTTCTTCAAAAGAACTGGTATAAATTTCTAATGACTTGAGACCCAGCCACCTGCCATTCTAAAGAATGTTTTCTTCTTCACAAGTAACAGGATGTGCTAATTAACTGTTAAAATTTGGGGTAGGGGGTTGAGAAATCAAAATGATAATGTGTTATGGTGAAAAAAACAACAACTTTCCATTTAGATGCATTCATTTTACTATTTCTATTAGGACAAAATTGGTGAAATTGTTATGCTAAGAAGAAACAGTGTTGCCTTTTAAATTACAATCTGGATGAGGATGTACAAAACGCAGGCAGTCACACTAAAATAGACTTCACTCTTCTTGAAGAAAATCAATATTGGTGCCAAATGAACAGGATCAGAAATATATATATATATATATATATATATATATATATATATATATATTTGCACATATATATATGTATACACACACACACAAACACACATACACACATATACATATATATATTCCATGAACTATGGTAGATATATTTAGATTTAAACTTAAAATTTCAATTTAAAATAGTGTCTTATGGGCTCTCAGACTTTCTTTTCATGCTAAATAGTTATCAGACATAGAAACAGTATAACTCACAACATTGGAAACTGAGACTGGCCAACAACTCATTGCCAGAACATGACAAATATTTTGGCTAGTAGTGTTGCACAAGTTAGAAAGCAGTCATGAGACATAGACAATGCGAAGGATTAGACACACAGTAATTCTTCCTTATCCAAGACTCCCAGTGGATCCCTGAATGCTCGGATAGTACTGAACCCTATATACACTGTGCTTTTTCCTGTACAGACGTACCTATGATAAAGTTTAACTTAAAATTAGGCACATTTAAGAGATTACTTATAATAATGAATAATGAGATAGAACAATTATAAAATACTGTAATATAAGTTACATGAATGTGGTCTCTCTCAAAATATCTTCCTGAAAAAATTTAATGTCCTTTTTATCTTAACTAAGCACTTAGCACACACTATGGCAGTGACTTTTGCAGTTTGAGATGTGATGGTAAAACTAGCATGGCTTTCTTGCTCCTTCTGCACAATTTCATGAAAAGAAAATTCATTCTTACCATAGATCTTAGTAACCTCAGCACACGACATTTTTTCTTATTAAATCGAGAACTTTCACCTTTTCATTTAAAGGAGCACTTTACAGCTTCTCTTTGGCAGATGCAAATTGCCAGCATCACTACTCTTGTGCTTTGGGACCATTAGTAAGTAAAATAAGGGTTACTTGAACACAAGCACTGAGCTACCACAGCAGTCGATCTGATAACCAAGACAGCTCCTAAGCAACTAAGGGGCAGGATACGCTGGACAAAAGAATGATTTAGTTCTAGGTGGCAAGGAGCAGGTTGGCCTGAGATTTCATCACGCTACTCAGAATGGCCCATAATTTAAAACTTATGAATTGTGTATTGCTGGAATTTTCCATTTAATACTTTTGAACCCAGGTGGACCGCAGGTAACTGACACTGGGGAAAACAGGACCCCAGATAAGGGAGGATTACTGTATATCATTCTATTTCCCTGTAGTCACAGAAGCGTGCACACAACATGAGCAATGTCTCAGGCAATGAGGCATTACAGGGAAAAACTAGGTCATCCAGGATGACTGAGCATGATGCAGCGAATCCCAGGATGTACAGATTTCACAGGAAAGAATGCTTTGATGATAATGGAGGCTTTTACAGGAGAAATTCATTTTCTAGGAAATGCAGAGTTTTTTTTTTTTTTCCTTCAGCATTTTCAGATTATCATAGAAACTGCTTGGTATTTGAGCAAACTCACACTTATTTTTGATAAATGCTGGGTGTTATGTCCAGAGGTATATGCACCAATCAGCTTTGTAGAGATGGACAGGTAAGAGGATTTCAAACAGCAACTTCATAGGCAGTAAGTACCACAGGGCAGCTTCCATACCTTTTTGGTTGGCAAAGATCATGCCTGGCTATATCTCTCTTCATCCAAGAATGATTAACAATAAAAATCAGTATGTGACACACAAAAAATTATCCAGAGTAAAGAAAAGACAATGTCATACTGTTGCTGGTGATTAGACTCTTGTCTCATTGCAGAAAGAATTCAAGAGACAAGACACAGAGACTAAGAAAGTAAAGTGGGAATTTATTAAGGGATGGATAGTATACACCCAAGGGGGCAGTGGGCAGGCTCAGGTGAGCAGCTGTGCTGAGTTTCTTTAGCAAGTTGGTTACATAGGGTGTACAAATGAGTAGGTAAAATGTTCATTGTGAAGGAAAGGGTTTGGAGTCATATTCCCTGATTTTCATCCCAGTTCCACCTCCTCCAAGTGAGGAGGGATTTTTGTCCTTATTTAGTCTGGATTGGAAGTGTGATGGAGTTGGTACATTAAGGGTATTTATAATCTGCAAGGCTAATTTTATTGAAATGAGGGCATAATGAGCAAAAGGTTGTATTTGGACACTGGAGATTCCTGTCTTTTTCCACCTTTCTTTGTCAGCCTCCAGGCCACTTGTCACCTCAGAACGTGTGATTTCCTACCAGCCCAGAGGTGCCTGTTTTACTTTGTCTACCGAGGGACTCCTGTTGTTTACATGATGTATGGTTTCCTGCATTTGGCCTGGGCCCCTCCTTTTTTGCCCAGTTCCTGCATCCTGCTTTCTCTGCTCACATCTAGCTATCTATCTGCCTGCTCTAACAATACTTAAACTCAAATGCAGAATACCTTTGAAAATGCTATAAGAAGATAGGCATTTTAAAACAATCGTTTAGAACCCTAAAAGTTCTATTCTGCTACCAGAAAGTACAGAATTGATAATAAATGTGACTTTATTAAGACATATATTGCAAGGAATCTAAACACATAATTCACATTAAAAATCTCTAATGGAGGCAGCAAAAACAAAATTAATCTAATGGATCCCCAGGTTGTTGTAAAAGACAAATCTGAGAAAGAATTATATTATGCAAAAAGGAGGAAAATAGATTAAAAAGATGTTGGAGAGTTGATAAAAATGGAAGACAGAGACTAGCAACCCCATTTAAGAGTTCCAGGAATCCAAAGAAAAAGAATCAATACTCACTAGATTTAAGTAAAGAAAAATTTCTGCAAAGTAAACAATAACATAGGTCCACTATTTGAGTGATTTTACTGTGAATCAGGAATAGTCAACCAATGGATTCTCACCCTAGTCCAACCATGTAAAAATTTTAATTATAAACATAAAAAAGAGTCCTATATTCAACTAAAAATATTAAAACAAGATAATATAAAGGACTAAGTTTCATTTTGGTTTAAAACCTTCTTTGGAACACTGCACACCATAAAACAAAAAGCATGTAAAATTTTTTAAAAAATTGCTTTTGAGGTAAAAGTTTTTGATTTGAGAATTTTATATCTGTGCAAATTTTGATTAATATTTGAAGACTACATATTGATATTCTCTGAAATTTAAGGTGTAAAAATCATATCACATGATTACTATCCTGAAAAAAAAGATACCTGAATACATATGTCAGTTCTCTGTGGTATATTTGAACATGAAGAACTCAAAAGTTGGGAAACTTCTTTATCAAACACAAGCATGAAGTCCTGTTACTAGGGAGCTGTTTTGTAAATTATGAAAATAAATAAAATCATAAGTACAGTTACAAAAAAATAAAATCTTAATAGGATTATTGAAATATTATAAAACTTAAAAATATATATATAAAATTTAAAATGTATCAGAGTATTTGTACCCTTTTACCAACTTCTCCCTGTTTCCTTCACCACCACCTCCTCAATCCAAGCCCCTGGCTTTTCTAGTCTCTGCTTCTGTGAGACTGACATTTTGTTTTTAGATTCCACAGATGAGTGATACCATGCCGTATTTGTCTTCCTCTGTTCTGGCTTGTCTCAGTTAGCATAATGCTCTCAGGGCATTTACACATATATTTGTATACAAATATATTCATATATAACTATATATTTATATATGTTACCCTAAAAGGCAAGAGAAAATATCCCAGTTCTCATCTTACCCAAAAGATAAGAATTCAGATGGGAGATGGAAGCATTGTATAGGGAAAGATTTGAAAGGTTTTATTAGCAAAGAGAAAATACACCTCCAAGAACGGGAGGTGGGCTGATCCAAGGGAGAAAAAGCAGTGGTCTTTGTTTGTCCCTTGTCTTGTCTGGCTAAGTCTTTGTTGCTATCATGCAACTGCAGCTGTCTGTTTCTAACTGGTTTCTTGCTGACACTCACTTAGAGGAAGTAAAGCCCCTTTATGCTGAAGGAGAGAATATCACCATCTTCCAGGCCATCCTCCCTCTTCACCTTATCTTCCCAGTGCCTCCACTTAGCTAACTACCCAACATATATATTTTCATATATCATATATTTATATATTTATACATACCTACATATTTTATAATGCAAAGATGATTTATTTGCATGCACAACAATGAGGATTAGGAAACTAGAGAAAAAGGAAAGTAGTCTTCTGGCAGATGGAGATGATAAAGACTCTTAAGTAGCTAACTTTAAGACTTACTATAGGGGAGGACTTGCTCTGCTGCCTTCAGAGGTTGTTTTCACCTGATGCTTCAGCAGGCCTTTCAAACAAAAATTCCTGCTGGGCCAGCCCTTCTAAGCCCTTCTGATAGTCAAGATAGTGTTCTAGATAGTCTACATTCTGGAACATCTCCCATGAAGTCTAAGAGGTCAGTTTTACTATTCTTGAAAGATTAGATCTTTAGGTCTTGCAAGACCTTGCTTCAGAGGTTCTCCATCTGTAGGGAAGACCTGTCAGATTTTATGCCACTTCCACAACTTTCATCTGTAAGATGAATAAGTTCTGAGGATCTAATACATAACTTGATGACTAGAGTTGATAACACTGTATTGTGTAATTTGCCAAGATAGTAGAACTTAAATGTTCTCACACACACCCAAAAAAGATAAATATGAGGTAATAGATGCATTAATTAACCTGATGGGGGAAGTCCTTTCACAATGCATATGTATCTCAAACCACAAGAATATATGCTTTAAATATTTTAAAATTTCATTTGTCAATTATAACTCAACGAAACTGAAAAAGTAAACCAGAATAAAATACACATGAGAATAATTTTCAAATGAACAAAGGAATAATAAAGTCCAGACTTGGACAGTGCAGGGTCATAGAATCATGCTAAATTACTTATCTTGGAAATAGGGGCATGTTTGTGAGACATAGTATCCTGGGTTTGGGGAAACTATTAATTCAAAAAGTGAGACATAACTTGATTAGGCAAATAATCATTAAACAATTGGAAAAAAATGTCAAAGAATAACCTACTAAAATATTTTAGGGCTAGACAAGTTTCAAATATTTCAGAAACAAAATAATCAATAAGCAAAATTTTCCTTGGCTTAGAAAAAAAGGGGAAACTACAACATTCATTTCTGTGAAGCAAAATCATAATATGATCTTGATAAAGATTGCAACCACAAAGAAAAGTTTAGTTTAAACTATACTTTCTCTGACAGGCAGTGTCTAAGATGGCCTTCAGTGACTGTCATCTCCTGGCATTCATGCCCTTTTAATCCATCCTCTTGAGAGTGGGCTGAATTAGTGGGTTAGTGAGTCACTTCTAATAGAAAGAACATAGCCGAAGTAATAAGATGCCACTGCTGTGATCTGGGTATCTAAACACTATGTCTTCCATCTTAGGGTCTGTCTCTCTCTGTCTCTGTCTCTCTCATTCCTCATTCTGGGGAAAGCATCCAAACCTATGGAGAGGCCCAAGTAGGGAGGAACTGAAATCTTGATGTCTTCAGCCAATAGCCAGCAAGGTCCTGAGTCCTCCTAGCAACCACTGAGAGAGCTTGGAGTGAATGTTCCTCTAGTTGTGTCTTGAGGTGACCATAGCTGTGTCCGAAACCTTGTTTGCAGCCTCCTGAGAAAATCAGAACCAGAGGCATCTGGCCAAGCAACTCCTGGATCTGTGATCCAGAAAAATGATGAGATAATAAATAAATAAATAAATAGTTATGTTTGAGTACTTTGTTACAAAGTAACAGAAAACTATTAGAATGTCTTGAGTATTTTGTTACACAGTAATAGAAAACTATTAGAATTAGTTAGAAAATACTAAGTAAAATACAAATAGCACTAAATAGAGCAGTATATTTTAAAGATACCCATGTTTTATACAGAGGTCACAATGCAAAAAGAAAAAAAAGCCAGAAAATAATAAGTAGACAAAAACTCAATATATATATATATATATATATATATATATGTAATTAGTATCCTTATAAATATGTAATTAGTAAGAGAGTGAAGCTATAAAAGGCAAACAGAAAAATATAAAATATAAATATTCATTATATCAATGGTATTAAATATTAATATATAATATAAACTGTATAAGTATATTATATATACTGTGCATAGGATATATATAGATGTTATATATATTATGTGTATGTCTATGGATATAAGGACTGGAGAACTGGAAAATAAATTGAACCAATATCCTAGAGATAACAAAAAAATAAAAGAATGAAAAATAGGAGATAAATTATAAAATAGGGGATAGGAAACTATCAGCCCAGAAAGCCCAACTTCTGAATGAAAGGAAGAATTTCAGCAAGAAAGAACTGAGGAAATGTAAGGGAGAAAATTATAAAAGGAATATTTCAGAGAAGACTTCCAGAATTGAAGGGTATATATTACCAGATTGAAAAACAAAACAACAACAAAAACCCCTGAGACCTCAGTAAATCAAGAAGTTCCTCAACAAGACACATCATTTTGAAATTTCAGAGCTCTTGAGAAAATATAATAACATAAGAATTCATAGAGGAAAAAAAATCAACAAGGAGAGATAGTTGAAATGTTAGTAGTCCTTTCAACAATAGTCCTGCACACTAGGAGACAACAAGTAATACTTTCAAAATTTGAGGAAATGTGATTTCCAACTTAAAAATATATAATTAGCTAAATTATAAATTAAGTTTAAGGGCAGAATAAAGACATTTTCAATTACAAGACTTTCAAAAAGATTCCATCTTATGAGCCACCCATAGGCTGTTGCAGCAGTCAACAACTTTTTTCTGTGAAGATTCAGATAATAAATATTTTAGATTCTGTGGACCATAACATCTGTGTTGCCACCACTTGGACCTGCCCTGACAGTGTGAAAACAGCTGTGGACAATGCATAAATGACTGTGTCTGTGTTCCAATTAGCTTTACTTATGGATTCTGAAATCTGAATTTCATAAAATGTCATATTATGCCATGAAATATTATTCTTTTTGCCCAGCCATTTAAAAAAGTGAAAATCATTTTTTTCAATACCAAGCATTTGAAAATATTTATTCAAAAACTGATCTTACATATGATTCCCATTTTTATTACTTTTATTTATTTTTTAAGGCCTCAAACAGCCCTGTAGCTCCTATGGTGCAAGGGAAGCCCCCAGTGGCCTCTCAGGGGTTGGATATTTCCTGACTCTTTGTCTTTCCCACCTGGAGCCCTTGAAATGTGCCTAAGATTTCAATTGATTTTCTCCTGCCTCCTGAAGCAGTAGATTTCAAAGTGAGGATTTGAGGATTACCTGAATCAGAACCACAGGGGCAGGATTGCAAGTGCCATGTTCTACTTTACCTGAAACTCCTGTGAGTAGAACCCGGGGATATGCACAACCTCCTAAGTGATTTGAAACACACCAAGGTCTGTTACCCCTACTTTAAAGGCAAGTATTCCCTCTTTTAGGACAAAGGAAAACACCAGATAGGAATGGAAATAGGAGGTGGATAGCATGCAGTTCCAGGTGGTGCAGAGACACCAGATGATCTACAATGGGGTGGCTGGACAAATTCAGAAACTGAGGCCAGGAGAAGGGAACAGGGAAGGAAACTAAAATGTACGTGGAGCCAAAAGCCAGTCTCGGACCCCTACTGCCTCATCTCCTGGCATTTCAGCAGGATTACTGGAGACATTTTAAGAAGGAAAGACAGGGAAGGTGGCCCTTGTGTTACCCTAAAATGGGAAGAGACAAGACCCTAGTTCTTGTCTTACCCGAAAGAGAAGAATTCAGACAGGAGATAAAGTGTTGTGTAGTGATAGATTTTAAAGGATTTATTTAGCAAAGGGAAAGTACACCTCCAAGAATGGGAAGTGGGCTTAACCAAGGACAGACAGCAATGGTCTTTGTTTGCTCCTTCTCTTATACCCTTGCTTAGAGGTGGTCTCTTGATTGATTGATGGCTCTTGTCCCTGGAGTGCTTAATCATGCTTGTCCCCTTTTGCACATGCCATTATCCATGATGCACAGAGAAAAATCCACAGGGGTGGGCTAAACAACAATGCTAATTATATTACAATGAGTGCTGGGTCATTTCGGGTTAAGTCTTTGTCACCACTGCACAGTTGTGGCCCTTGGGTTCTGGCACTCATTTTGAGGAAGTAAAGTCCCTTTATGCTGAAGGTGGGCATACGGCCATTTTCCAGACCATCCTCCGTCTCCTCCACCTTATCTGCCCCGTGCTCCCACTTATCTAATTACCTAACACTTGGGCTAAGACCAGGCCAAGTCTGTGGACACTATTGAGGAGACTAGGGCCCATTTCGTGAATGTGTAGGGACCCCAGACAGTGCTGAGAAGGCACCAGGGCCACTGGCAGGAAGAGGCCAGGGCAGCACCCTGAGCCCTCAGCCCAGGCCCAGGCCCAGGTGGCCGTCACTGCTCCTATGTTTGGCTTTCTGTACAGCATTGGAGAAGTGTACACACAACTCCAGGCAGCCACAGAGGCAACCAGCTTCCTTTGTGCCTTGAAAATCACGCTTAACTTCTGAGTTGTATGAAATTAGGTAGTTGGGCCAGATTTGGCCTGCAGGCCCATAGTTTGCTGTCACTTGGAGTACTGGAAGATAAACTTCCTCTAGATAGAGTTAAGCAAGAAAGAAGAAATTATAGACTCAAGGGTGTAGAGGTTTCAGAATAGGAAAGAGGCAAAGAGAACCCCCAGGATGAAGGTGAAGGGAAGTCCTGGAAGAGAGATGTAACTGCCTTGAGATCTCAAGATCCACCAGTCCAGGCTGAAGAAGACACTAGAGAGATTTCACCAAGGAAAATAGAAGGAAGCAAAGCAAATAAAACAAAACCAAACAAAATCAATACATTACCCAAATGTGTTCATTGTATTGAGAAGAAATTTAAAGGTTTGTTGGCATCTTGGAGAGAAGGAATTATGGTGTGTATAGAAAAAAAAGAAGAAGAAGAAATGTGATGATTATTCATAGGTTAAAACAAACAAAAAAGGCCAGTCAAGGAAGAAAATTTAAGCATCAAAACTAAGTTGTACAGATCTGAACAAGAGTTAGCTATAATATTTATTTAATAAAAACCAGAATATAACTCTATAGGACACACTGTTAGTATGTGTCAGGGTGGTGATAGGAGCAGGTGGTTAAGTAGCTAAAGCTAAAAATTCAATAAATAACAGTAAAAGCATATTATTTCAAAACATGGATGTAATCACCAAAAGAAACTGGTAATAGTAGTAAGTTCCTACTTCTAGGGTGCAGTGATTAGTGGAGAATGAGGGCCAGGCAGGACCACTGTTTTTACTTATTGCATGTCATGCACATCTATTAGAAATGATGTTTTAATACCAATGCATTTTAATAAACTGAAAAATAAATAGAAAGTAGGAAATAATTTACTTCTGTTCTATAAATGGCTGTAATCTAGATGGTATAATAATAATGATACTAATCTTACAATAATATTTTTAATAATAAAAAATATAAAATGCATTAAAGCAACTGGACTGGAGACAATCTGCAGAAGACAAACTTGAAGGAATCTTATATTGAAAAAAAAAAAAATTAGAACTGGCTGTTTGCTCTGCCTAGAATGCCCGTCCTTGGGAAATGTGAATGACTTATGACTTTCCCACCTTCAAGTCCCTGCTAAAACATCACTTTCTCACTGAAGTATTTCCTGATCATCCAACATGCACACACACTCCCTGACCTCCTACCCTGCTTTGTTCTCTTCCATCGGTTTGATAAATGTCTGACATTATGTTTTTAATTTTTGTTCTTGTTTGTTTTCACATTGTCTCTCTGAGCTCTTTAGCATGTAACCACGTGGTGGCAGGGATTTTCATCTGCTTTGGCACTTTTGTATTCCTAAAATTTAGACACATAGTAGGAACTCAATAAATATATATTCTAACAAATGAAAATTGCATTTTAATAATTAGACACAATAAGCAAAACTGAACAGTGTAATAATTTCAAATTTTCTCAAATTAATTCACAGATGTAGCAAAATACATACCAATTCTCCACAAGGACTTTTATTGGAACTTGAAAACATAATTTTCAGTTTCAGCATAACCAATAAGCACTCCAAGAGGCAGCAGGAAACTAATGGCTACTATCATTGTCAGTGAGAATAAAGACACATTGAAAAATAATAAAATAGGATTTTCCCACAGAATGTTAAATATAGTATAAAATAGAATAATGTAAAAAAAAATTAGTTTGCATAAAAATCAACAGGTAAATGGAACAGAATATTCAGCTTTAAAAATGACTGCAGTTAAAGCAGTCCTAATGGGTGTATCTTAAAATGGTGAGGGAAATAGTGGATATTTGGGAAATTTTTAAGTTGGAGTATTTACCTACAATACATACCCCCAAAAGTTCCAGATGTTTAAAAGAAGTTAAATAACAATTTTATATAGACAAAAATAGTACAAATACTGTATAAATATCAGTGAATATCCCATTCACACAGAAATAATTTGAGTCATGTTTTACCGAGTCTTTTAACGCTTTTATAAATCGAAAGTCATCATAAATAAAACCAATAGACAAATGATTAATAAAAATATTTTTGAACCTATATTTTTCTCAAAAGCTTACAGAATTCTTCCAAATGATACTCTAGTTTTAAAAAAGAACTAAAACAGAAAAAACAGTTCAGTTTCACCAACAATTTTTAAATGTAGATTAAAAAGAACAACTGTATAATATAGCCCTCTTTCTGATTGTCTAAGCCTAAAATTAGTAATTAATACAGTTAGGTATTCTGATATACTTGTGGTGGAAATGAAAATTGGTTCAAACTTTTTGGAGGGAAATTTGCCTCTCTGATCAGTATTTTTACTTCTAAGAAAAAATCCTTATAAGGAAATAAGAATTAAAGTATGTTTAATGTTATAGAAAGTTCTTCAAAGCATTAATTAAGAGTGAAAAATAATAGAAACAAACTAACTTTCAGCAATTGAGGAATAGTTTAATAAGTAAAATAATTTAATACATTTCAGGTAAGTAAATGACAGTAACTGATATGATAACATTTTCTGCAGGCATCAAAAATCATGTGTTCAAAGCACGTCTAAAGACAAAGAAAAGTCCTCATGATATAATGTTAATGAATACCAAATAAATGATACCAGCATGCATTTTTAGCATGATCTCAATTGCTTTTTCCGCATTTATATTACATATATAATGCATTCTATCTGTATCTATCCATCTAATTGTATTGCATTGTACATAAAGTGTGAAAATTAGTTCTCTTTCTCTCTCTCACACACACACAATTTTTTTAAGTGGTTGCATCTGGTTATTGGATTGTTGATGACTTTTAATTCTATACACTCTTCTGCATTTTACATTTTGTACAATAAAGATAAAACATTTTATTATTCAATAAAAGAGTTGAATAGAAGAACCCATAAACTTTTCTGGAAACCTTTTGAAATACCATCACTAAGTCTCGCAATTTAAATCATGGCATTTTCATGACTGTCTCAAATAAGGGAGTCCGGAAATAGAATGTGGCAACAACTAAGGGTTGGATGTCACCATTCCCTTTGCTGAAAAGCTCTTCCTTCATAGTTATTCACTGTTTATAAATGACAGTGCAAAAGAATAATTGAGAAGAGTTGCCTTATACAAAGAAGTAGGTAAAAGTCTCTGAAAGTCTTCTGCTGGAGAGTTATTTTTGGAAGTTTTTAGTGAGCAGAACAGCCCTTCAGCAAGACGAGCAACCAAATGCATTTCTGTCTCTATCGCTTTTCTCAGAAATGCTACAATAACTATCATCCAACAAAGAAACCAAAACACACATAAGATGTAACATTTTATACTTTTACTGTGCAACCATTTTAGTTTTAAAATGCCACAATTTACCATTGTCCTTGAAAGGATGGAGAATTGTAAGCAGTGCTTTGGGGAAAAATGTTTTTCAAGATCCAAAAGTGCCAGATTTAGCCACAGATTGTTTTGGGAATAGTGGCAAGGCTTTATCTACTTTTTCTTTTTGTTCCTGCATAACCTGTCAACTCTCTTTTTTCTCTTTTGTCATCTCTTGTGATACAATTTGCTCATGGTAGCTACTATTACAAAGTGTCCCTAGATGTAACTGAATATGACAGACTAGTGAAATAAATCTATGCCCAGGTAAGAAAACTATTTATAGAGCATTTACTATCTGCAGGTCACTATATTTCACATCTTTAATATAGATTTTGTTTTTATCTTCACAACAGCCCTGTGCTACACTGTTAAAACATCTCTTTTTCTCCCAGATTAAGATGCTAAGGCACAGAGAAGGCAAACATCTTGTTCAAGATCACACAGCCAATAAAGAATGAGCTAAGACCAAAGAATCTGGCTCTTAACCACCATAATAAAACTTTATTGACATTTTTGCAATGATTTTTTGAGCCCCTGTGTGAAAAATTACCCCTAATGTGTGAGGTGGAGTTTTTCTTTAAAATGAATATAAACTACTACTGTGAATTGATCTGGGTGATAGTTTATCCTAGGCAAAAAAAAAAAAAAAAAAAAAAAGACTTGAGACTGAAAAGGTAGTTTTAGAGTAGGTTTGGTGGTGAGAGTGGCTTCTGTTCACAAAGAGTCAGCAAGAGAGCCAGTGGGTCCATATAACTCTTTCCTTTTCTGGCCATGGTGTTTGCAGGTGCAGTAATGGTAGTAATTTTCATCAGTTGTCTGAAAAAGCAGGGATTCTTGGCAAGGTTAACATCCAGCTCCACTTCAAAGCATGCATTAGAGTTCTAGATCCACTGAGATAAATTCTTTCTGACATGTTGGATGTGGGGAAATGATTATACCTTAACTGAGGTCTGGGAGGACAATAGATTCTGAGCATGCTGTCCAAGTTTTTTCATTATTCCCAATTATTCCCTTTGCCCCTGCTCGCAGTTGCTCTCCTTTTGGAAAAATGGCTGTGTATAAATTTGGAGAGTTATTCCTTACTACTTGGTCTCTTTATGGTCCTGAACATTTTAATCTGTTTTTTTTTTCACAGACTGGGCTTAACACTGAAGGTTTATCCACTCCTTGGTGAGGCAGAAGTCACCCAGGTGCAAGTCAATCAAAAAGAATCCTGCGTTACTGTTTGTGAAAGCAGCATACCAGGGGACTGCTGGAGTTATTGCCAGAAGCAGTTTTTTCTTTTTCTTTTTTTTTTAATTCAGGTCTAACAGTCAAAGCTGACCTCCATGTTACTGGTGGTACCATGGCTGCCATGGACGTGCCCCAGCCACTGGGATTTCCAGAGGCTAGCATTCACACAGTTGGGCACAAGTGATCACATCTGAGTTTCCGCTTTTTTGGCACAGCAAGGTAAATTGTTCAATGCACCAATGTAAACATCCTCGGGGGTTCTTCAGAATGTGTGAGGAGAGAGATGTAGCAATAAACTAGATTTCTTGCTCATGACAGTCATCATGATTTGAATATCTTTATGTTGTGTGAGATCTTACTATAAAATGTGTAGTGACATCTTTGAATTGACAATGACTGCCAATCTGGAACTGTTTTGTACAGTGGGTGTCCTTATTGCAAAGTCATTGACTTTATATAAAAGTCCTAATGCCCCTGACTTCCCCATGTTTCCAGCTATGGTTGTGATCTCCCGAAGAAATACTGAGGGGTGAGTTGTACTTGCTGTTTTCCACTGTTGACAACTTTCTCAATTTTCATTGGCAGAGACCATTTCTAAGGTTGGAATTGATGATGGGGTTGATGAAATGCCAGAGAAAGAACGATAGGGAAGAGAATTTGTGCTCTGGTAGATCTACCCTTGGCTCTGCCCAAGAGTCAGACACATCTTGAATGAAGTCAGGTAGGCTTGAGATCTACAGGTATTGATCATTTTAGGATCTATGTAAAATCACATGCTTTACCTACCTGGGTTCTCCCCTACTAAGCTTTATACAATGGAGTTCCACAAATAACATTTGGTAGTGGGTAGCAAGTGAAGTTATAGCCTTAGCACTGTACTAATTTGCTTTTCTTAAAATTTGCTTTTGGAAGGTTGCTAACTCCCACAAGGGCTATAAGCAAAAATACCCAAGGTAAGAAATTAGTCTTTCCCTTCCTTCTCTTATTATTTTGTATTAAAGAAATGAGCATTTCTGGAGTACTGCCTTGTTAGTTGCAAAGCCATGGACAAGACACTTGGCACATATATTACCCCTGGCAGAAACTTTAAGGCAAGAATTACAATAAATATTCCAGTAGGAACAGCACCTTGCCTAAAATCTCACAGCTGGTGTCTTTGTAAGAGACAAAGCTAAAACACAAAACCTGAAATTCTGACCCTTAACTCTGAAACTTTTGTTTGTTTGCTTATAAAAACATTCTCAAACATATCAATACTGGTAATTCAAGTACTATAAAGTAATATAAAGTACAGTATTTAAAGAAAAACAAAAAATATTCCTTTACTT
The DNA here is from genome assembly GCF_036321535.1 of Camelus dromedarius. Taxonomy (NCBI): domain Eukaryota; kingdom Metazoa; phylum Chordata; class Mammalia; order Artiodactyla; family Camelidae; genus Camelus; species Camelus dromedarius. Next base: position 34,525,962 of record NC_087448.1, read on the forward strand.
CCTACTAAACCCTTGGCACATAGGTAACTATACATAACAGTAAGATATTTATAGCTCCAGGAACTTTAATGAATATATAAAACATATAAAAATATTTACATGCATAAGAATATCCACATGTAGTTTATTTTCCTTCAAAATATGCATAATGTATTTATTTGTAATTTGCTTTTCTCAGTATCTGAAGACTTTCTACTTGTAGCTGTATTTTGATAATTGCACAATGTTCATTAAAGTAACACATATATACACACACATGCTTGGATATTACTTATAATACACTTATGTATGTACATGTTTCTGTATATTTTGATTCAATTTTTAAATGTTTAATTACTTTTTCTTCCATTTTTATTAAAATATAATTAGTGGACAGCACTGTATAAGTGTAAGGTGTACAGCATAATGATTGGACTTACACACATCATGAAATGATTATCACAATAAATTTAGTGAACACTCATCATATAAAGGTACAAAATTAAATTAAAAATTAGAAAAATTTTTTTCATGTGATGACAGCACAGGATTTACTCTTTTAACAAATTTCATATATAACATGCAGCATTGTTAATTATATTCATCATGTTGTACATTACGTCCCTAGTACTTTTTATATTGTAACTGGAAGTTTGTACCTTTTGACCACCTTCATTCAGTTCCCTTCACCCACACCTCAGTGTGGTAACCACAAATCTGATCTCTTGTTCTATGAATTTTTCTGTTTGTTTTTGAAGTGTAGTTGACCCACAACATGATGTCAGTTCCTTTTACACAAACATGGGTGATTCGATATTTTGGTACATTTCAAAGGATCACCAAATTAAGTCTAGTTACGATATGTCACCATTAAAAGATTACAGCATAGTTATTGATGACATTCCCCACATCGTACATTTTGTACCCTTGACACTTATTTTGTAACTGGCATTTTATGCCTCTTAATCCGCCTCACCTATTTCTTTTCCTCTTCCCACCAACCTTTCCTCTGGCAACCACTAGTTTGTTTTCTGTGTCTATATAACTCGGTTTCTGTTTGTTACATTCAATCACTTGTTTTCTTTTTCAGAACCCACATGTAAGTGAAATTGTATAGAATTTGTCTCACTCTTACTTGTTTCACTTAATGTAACACCCTCTAATTCCATCCATGTTGTTGCTAATGGCAAGATTTTATTTTGTTTTGGCTCAGCAATGGTCCATCGTGTGTGTGTGTGTGTGTGTGTGCATATATATATATATAGTATTCTTTGTCCATTTATCTATTGGTAAGCAGTTAGTTTGCTTCCATATCTTGGACATTGTAAATAAGTGCTGCAATGAACATTATGCATCTATCTTTTTGAGTCAGTATTTTAAAATTTTCAGGTAAATACTCAAAAGTGAAAATATTGGATTGTATGGTAGTTCTATTTTTAATTTTCTCAGGAATCTCCATACTGCTTTCCACAGTGACTGCTCCAATTTACATTCCCACCAACAGTGCATGAAAGTTCCACAACCTTGCTGCCAGTACTTGTTACTTGTTGTCTTTTTTGATATTAGCCATTCTGATAGGAATGAGTCGGTATCTCACTTGATTTTGCATTTTCCTAATGACTAGTGATGTTGAGCATCTTTTCATGTGTCCGTTGGCCATTTGTATGCCTTCTTTGGAAATATATCTATTCAGTCCTTCTGTCCATTTTTTATTCTTGTTGTTTGTTTGTTTGATGCTGAGTTGTATGTGTACTTTGTATAGTTTGGACATTAACCCCTTATCAGATATATGTTTTACAAATAAATACTCTAGTTCAGTAGGTAGCCTTTTGATTTTGTTGACAGTTGCCTTTGTTGTGCAAAAGCTTTTTTGTTTGATGTGGTCCTATTTGTTTATTTTTGCTTTGTTTCCCTTGCCTCAGGAGATGTATCCAAAATAATATTAAATTCAGTGTCAAAGGGTGCACTCCCTATGTTTTTTCTAGGTTTTATGCTTTCAGGCCTTACATTTAAAGCTTTAATCTATTTTGAGGTTATTTTTGTATATGGTATTAGAAAGTAGTCCAGTTTGATTCTTTTGCATGTAGCTGTTCAGTTTTCCCAACACCATTTATTGAAGAGGCTCACTTTTCTCGCATTATATACTCTCATCTCCTTTGTCATAGATTAATTGATCATATAATTCTATATATTACATCTGTGTTCATCAGTGATATTGGCCTGTAATTTTCTTTTTTTGTGGTGGCTTTGTCTTGTTTGGATATCAGGGTGATGCTGGCATTATAGAATGGGTTTGAAAGAGTTCCTTCTTCTGTAAATTTTTGGAATAGTTTGAGAAATATGGGTGTTAACTCTTCTTTAAATGTTTGAAGCTGTCTGGTCTAGGAATTTTGTTTGTTTAGAGGTTTTTCTTTTTTTAATTATTGATTCAATTTTATTACTGGTAATCAGTCTGTTTGTATTTTCTGTTTCTTCCTGATTCTGTCTTGGGAGATTATACAGTTTTTATGAATTGATGCATCTCTTTTAGGTTGTTAATTTTATTGGTATATGATTGTTCATAGTAATCTCTTATGATACTTTCTATTTTTATGGTGATGGTTGAAGCTTCTCCTTTTTCATATCTGATTTGCTAATTTGTTTAAGCTCTCTTGTTTTTTTTTTCTGTGAAGAATATGGCTAAAGGTTTAATATTTTCGTTTATCTTTTCAGAGAACCATATTTTGTTTCTTTGATCTTTTTTATTAACTTATTTTTAGTCTCTATTTCATGTATTTCCACTCTCATCTCTATAATTTCTTGGCTTCTACTAACTTTGAATTTCACTTTTTCTTCTTTTTCCAGTTTCTTTAGGTATAAATTAGTCTTTATTTGAAATATTTCTTATTTCTTCTATCACTATAAACTTCCCTCTTCGAACTCTTTTTGCTCTGTCCCATAGATTTTGTATGGTGTGTTTTCATTTCCGTTCTCTTCAGGTATTTTGTTTTCCTCTTAATTGTTCCATGACTTACTGTTTGTTTAGTAAGATGTTTTTTACACTCTACATGTTTATGCTTTTTTGCAGTGTTTCTTTTTTTTTGTAGTTGATTTTTTTGTCTTATACTGTTGTGGTTGAAAAAGATGTTTGATATGATTTCAGTATTCTTAAAGTTATTGAGACTTATTTTGTGGCCTAGTATCAGATCTATCTTGGAGAATGTTTCATGTGCACTTGAAAATAATTTGTATTCTCTAGTTTTTGGGTGAAATGTTCTGTCCATCTGGTCTAAGGTGTCATTTAAAGCCTGCTTTTCCTTATTTATTTTATGCCCAGGTGATTCATCCGTTGATGCACGTGTAGAGGTGAAGTGCCCTACTATGATTGTATTACTGTCAATTTCTCCCTCTGTGTCTGTTAATGTTTTCTCTATGCATTTAGGAGTCTCAATATTGGGTACATAGATTTTTATAATTGTTTTATTTTCTTATTTAACCCCTTGATCATTAAGTAATGTCCTTCTTTATTGCCTTGCCACCAACCAGGCTGGGGCAAAATCAATTCCATATGACTTTATTTATGTTTGGAATCTAAAACACAAACCAAATGTGCAAGAGAACAAAAACAGAATCATAGGTACAGAAAAGAGATAGGGGGTTGCTCAAAAAACTGGAGGTGGGAGGGTAAGTGAAACAAATGATGGAGATTAAGAGTTACAAACTTCCAGTTACAAAATAATTGAGTCAAGAGTATGAAATGTACCATGTGAGGAATTATAGTCAATAATAATATAATATCTGTGTGTGTGATGATAACTAGATTTATCACGATGATCATTTTGAAACACTGAATTACTTTTTGTGCACCAAAAATTAATATAGTGTGAAGGTCAATTATACTTCAAAAGCAAATAAACAAATGAATAAACAAATTCATAAAACAAGAGATAAGTTTTGTAATTACCATTCTTGGGGTATGGGTGAGGGGAATTGGATGAAGGTGGTCAAAAGGTACAAACTTCCAGTCGTAAGATAAATAAGTAGTAGGGATGCAATGTACAACATGATCAATATAATTAACACTGCTGTATGCTGTATATGAAATTTGTTCAAAGAGTAAATCCTAAGTGTTGTCATCAGAAGAAAATTTTTTTCTATTTCTTTAATTTTGTATCTTTATGAAATGATAAATGTTCACTAAATTTATTGTGATAATTATTTCATGATGTGTGTAAGTCAAATCATTTTGCTGTACACCTTAAACACTTCTGTAAATCAATTATACCTCAATAAATAAGAGTTAAAAAGGTGGTACTTGTGAGAGATGGTGTTATTGTAGTTGAGTGAGCCCCAGTAACAGCTGTTGCCAGCATTTCTATCCCCACTTGGAGTCTCAGTTGCCACCTGCCTCTCCAGGGGGCTCTCCAAGATCAGCAGGTGGGTCTGAGCTCACTCCTTTCAAACTACTGCTTCTGTACTGAAACTGTGAGCTTGTGAGATTTTGTGCATGCCTTTTAAGAGGAAGTCCCTGTTTCTTGCAGACCTCTGAATATAAACCCTTCTGATTTCTCAAAGCCAGATGTCTCAGGCCCTATATCCCTGGTGCAGGACTTTCAAGCCACTGAGCCTAATGTGGGGCTCGAACCTCTTGCCACTTAGGGAGGATCTCTACAGTTGTGAAATTTCTTCCATTTGTGGGTCATTGACCCAGTATGGATCCTGACTAGACCATCACTCTGCCCCTCCTACCTATCTCATTGTGGTTCCTTCTTTATGTCTTTAGTCATGCAAATGTTAGTTTGGCTGGTCTTTAGTTCTCATAGATAGCTGTTACATAAGTAGTTGGAATTTTGGTGTCTGCATGGGAGCAGGTGAGTTCAGGGTCTTCTTACTTTACCATCGTGGCTATGTATCCACAACTGTATACCTTTTATGAAAGGCTTTGAGGTAAATAGATGTATTTACCTGATAAGTTTAATTTTAAATTTCTGGCTTTATTTACACTTTGTCTATATCATCTCTAGTTGCCATAACAAAATACCACAGGAAGGTTTAAACATCAGAATTTATGTTCTGGAGGCTAGAAGTCTAAGGTTTGTATGCCAGCCTGTTTGGGTTCTGGTGAGAGCTCTCTTCCAGGCTTGCTGGAGGCTGCCTTATTTCTGTGTCCTCACATGGTGGAGAAATAGGCAGGCTCTTGCGTCTCTTTTTATAAGGACACTACTCCTATCAAATTAGAGCTATACCCTTAGGACTTCATAAGGTACTAGCTCCAAATATAGTCATATTTGGAGTTAGAATTTCAACTTACGAATTTTGGGTGGACAGAATTCAGTCCACATCACGATTATATATATATATATATATATATATATATATATATATATATATATATATATATATATATATATATGGTTTTTCTCCTTTCACTCTTCATCTTTGATATAGGAATCCAGTGTCTTCCTGCTGTATCAACACTAGTCATTTCATCATCTCAATCTCTCCCCCTTTCTTTGTCTTAAAATCTACCCCTCAACATACAACCTCTTGGAAAGTTTCCTGATGTGGATCTCTCTCTCTCCTAACTTTCATGAACAAAAAGTTAACTATCCTCTTTTCCAGTACCCTTGGGTAGAGACAGTATATTAGTCTCAAGTCTTACTCATTTAGGCAATAATGACTAAATCTAATTGAAATGACTATGCAGATTAAAAACACCTTAGGAGAATTTTACCAACACATATGTATCAACTTAGTGCTATGTGACAAGTACTATTCAAGAAGTGGAAATATATAAATAAAAAAGAACTAAGATTCTAGCTCACAGTAAGTTTATACTAATGAAGGGAATTTGAAGCTCTTAGGCTGTAAAACCGGGATTAAACACTCATTAAATCATATCACACAGTCAGAGACTCCTTAGTTTTTGGCAAGCAGGCCATGTATTTTCCAATTACAATAAAGACTCTGAGCTTAGACTGTGTGTTTTTGAGTGGGAATTTAATCCCAATATCTGAGGCAGATAATAAGGATATCAAATACTTTCACTCACAAGCAATCTGTCTAGTAAATATGCCAACATCATTAGTAGTAGGCAAGCATAATTGAGTAACTAGCTTATATTCATAAAAGAAATGAACCATAAAGGCAAAAATCTTCATTTTTTCCATGCAATTGTTTTGTATTTTCAGTGGATATTCATGCAAAATGACCTGATAAGTTCTGTAAAAATTTGACATGGTTAGAAATATTTCTAGCTGCTTATTCTTAATCAGTTTTTTTTTTTTTTATCATTGAGTCTAGCATGCAACCTGAGAGAGAGGATAGATGACTTTTAGTTTATTTCCATTTAATTTAAAGATACTAAATAGCTTTGTTATTTTGTAGCTTAAATATTCTCATTAAATTATCCTCTAATGTTACTGCTAAAAATAAGCATTATTTTAAAAGTGTGGAGAATGAAATCTAATATCAAGTAAAAAGGAAAAAATACAAGTAACTTGTTTATCGCTCTTTTTCTATTAACAGGAGACTCCTTGTCTACATGGTCCACCACCATACCCTCTGCATTTCATTCACTACTAGGCACAGAGCTTATATTTAATAATTACTTGATTAATGAATAAATATGTTAGCAATAGGCATAGAACAAAAGCATCCTTCCCCAAACCCTAATTATATTTATATATTTTTCTCAAAATATGATGTTATAAAAGTTACTCTCTCAGAGGTACTTCCATTAACTATTTTTTTCCAATTTCACAAAATATAAATTTATTATAGATAAAATCCTTTATGAATATTTTATGCAAATATAGAATTTTACAGTACATACTAAGTGGCAGCCTGCTCGTTTTTACTATCAATTTATTTTGTATATCTTTTGTGATCATTTAACATTCTTCAACAATCTCATTTTCTATTGGCTTTATACTATTCTGTTATATGACTTAAATGATTTATTGAACAGTTATATATAATGTTGAACAATACCATAAGGATGACTGTTAGTTTAAATTGATTAAAAATATTTTTGCTTAAGTTGATTTAAGTTGAAGTTAACACAGTATTTTTGGATTTAGTGAAGTTTTAAAGAAAAAGGTATACTATGGTATACATTCCAGAAATTTCATTCCAAAATATTTAATGGAGAGTGAAATGTGCACACATGCACCAGAGCAGGTGTGCAAGGATACCTATAACATCATGGTTTTTAATAACAACAACAAAAACTGTTTAAAGAGGAAATAGCCAAATTTAAAAAGAATGGGTAAATGAACAAATTGTAGTGAAGTCAATTTTATAAGACTGGATTAGGAAAGTGACATCATCAATATGATGACATAGGTCATTCCTGACTTCTTTTTCTCACAAAAGATCATCTAGCAACTATCCATTGACAAGGTGGATATCCAGCTTCCCCGGCATTGTAGGACCCTTCATTAGGCCCACTTGGGTCTCATCTCATGGGGATCACTGGGGATCAGATAGAGACAATTAGATGGCATGGCTTACAGCAAGTGGTACTCAGATCTTGGCAGACCATATTCCACTTGCAGTGGGGACTGAGCAGGGCCAGTCAGTGGCACTGTCCATTTGCAGAGCCCACCCAGTGGCCTTGTCTGGTCAGGGAGCTTAGTTGGCAGCTCTGCCTGGTTTGGATCTTCAGCCAATGGGGTGTAACATCCATGAAGCCCATTCTTCAGTCCAGCCCAACTTCTGAACAGAGAATCCAATCTCATCCCTACAGGATGTGTGGCCGCAGATGCCTGGCAGCTGTGGACTATATTCTATGGATTGTCTAGACAGAGAGCCAAGCCAGCAACCCTGCCCAACTGTTGAGCATAACCTCTTGTCCCATATAATCAGACAACCTGAACAATGACCCTGACCAATCTCAGAGGCCAGCTTAGAATCCCTGCCTGATTACTAAACACAACCTGCAGCCTCTCCCAGGCAGACAACCCATCCAGTGACTCCAGGCAATAATGAAGTACAACCTGTGGCTGCATCCAACCAGGGAGCCCAGAAAGTGACCCAACATGAATGTACAGCACAGTCTCTCACCCCACCTAACTGAAAAGTACAGCTGGAGGCTCCACCCACCCAGAGAGCCCAGCCAGTGGCATCACCCTACAGTCAATGGCCTACCTGGTTGAGAAGCCCTGCCTGCTGCCTCACCAAACTTCCAGACACATCACAAGGCCACACCTGATTGTAGAGCACAGTCTGAAACCCCTTCTGACTGTGAAGCCCAGCCTGAGGATCTACCTGTCCAGACTCTAGTCAGCAGCAATATTTGGTCAGGGAGCTTAGTCCCATCCAACCAGAAGAATTGAGAAGTACAACCTGAAAACATGGCAAATAAAAAAATCCATCCAGTAACACCACCCTACCCAGAAACAGAACCTGTAACCCCACTTGACCAGAAGTGATTGCAGAGCCCAGCTAGTGGCCCCACTTAACTGTGGAATATAGCCAGCAGCCCTGACAGACTAGAGAGCTCCTCTTCAAGAAAATGACTGTTGTAACTATGTATACACCCAACATCCAAGCCTCTAAATATATAAACTAATAGAACTAAAAGGAGAAATAGAAAGCAATATAACTGCTAGTTGAAGAGTTTAATATCCAATTGTCAACAATGGATAGATCATCCAGAGAGAGAATCAACAAAGAAACAGTAGATTTGAACAACACTATAGACCAAATGAACATAAGAGACATATACAGAGAATTATACTCAAACCCATCAGAATGTGTATTCTTCTTAAGCACACATAAAACATTCTCTATGATAGATCATACGATAATCCATAAACCAAGTCTCAACAAATTTAAAAAGATAGAAATAATACCAAGTATCTTTCCTGAACACAATTGTATGAAACAACTACTCAATAACAGGAAGAATGCTGAAAAATTCACAAATACATGGATATTAAAAAAAAAAAAACTAATAGGTAAAGAAGAAAACCAATGGAAAGTAAAAAAAAAATATATCTTGACACAAACAAAAGTGAAACATAACACACCAAATTTTCTGGGAAGCAGCAAAAACTTCCCTAAGAAAGAAGTTTAAAAGGATACATGCCTATATTAATGAAGCAGAAAGATAACAAATAAACAATAACTTTACATCTCAAGGAACTAGTAAAGAAGAAAAAATAAGTTTAAAGTTATCAGAGGGAAGGGGATAACAAAGATCAGAGCAGAAATTCATGAAGCAGAGAAGAGAAAAAAATAGAAAATCAACAAAAATTGTTTTTTGAAAAGATATACAAAATTGACAAATTTTCCTAGACTAGCTAGGAAACAAAGAGAAGACTCAAATAAATAAAATCAGAAATAAAAGAGGAAGCATTACAACAAATACAACAGAAATAAAACAGATCATAAGAGATTATCAGGAACAATTATAGACCAACAAATTGAATAAACTATACAGATATTTCTCCAGTGAAGGCATGCTGATGGCCAATAGGCACATGAAAATATGTTCAATATCACTTATTATCAGAGAAATGTGAATCAAAACTACAATGAAGTATCACCTCACTCCAGTCAGAATGGCCATCATTAAAAAGTTCACAAACAATAAATGCTGGAGAGATGTGGACAGAAGTGAACCCTCCTGCACTGCTGGTGGGAATGTAATTTGATGCAGCCACTATGGAAAACAGTATGGAGATTCCTTTAAAAACTAAAAATAGAGTTATAATATGATCCAGCAATAACACTCCTGGGTATATATCCAGAGAAAACTCTAATTCAAAAAGATATATGCACTCCAATATTCATAGCAGCACTACTTACAGTAGCCAAGACATTGGAAGCAACCTAAATGTCCATGGACAGATGATCAGATAAAGAAATTGTGGTATATTTATACAATGGAATACTACTCAGCTACAAAAGATAATTAAATAATGCCATTTGCAACAACATTGATAGATCTGGAGATTATCATATCATGAAGTAAGTTAGACAGAGAAAGACAAATATCACATGATATTACTTATATACAGAATCTAAAAAAAAATGAGACAAATGAATTTATTTACAAAACAGAAACAGAATCACAGACATAGGAAATAAACTTACGATTACCAAAGGGAAAGCATGGAAGGACAAATTAGGATTTAGGGATTAGCAAATATAAACTACTGTATATAAAACAGATAAACAACAAGTTCCTATAATATAGCACAGGGAATAATATTCAATATCTTGTAATAAGTTATAATAAAAAAGAATATGAAAAAGAATGTGTGTATATATATACATATAAGTGAATAACTATGCTGTACACCAGAAACTAAAACAACATTGTAAATCAACTATACTTCAATAAAAAAATTAAACAAAATGTGTAAATTACTAGATATGCACAGCTTGCCAAAACTGAATCAGGAAGAATTAGAAAATTTGAACTAATCAACAACAAGTGAAGACATTATATCAATAATTGAAAACTGCCAACAAAGTCCAGGAACAGATAAAATCACTCGTGAATTCTACCAAACATTTATAGAAGAATTAGCAGCAATCCTTTTCAAACCCTTCCAAAATATAAAAAAGGAGAGAACATTGTCTAACTCATTTTATGAGACCAGCATTACCCTGATGCTAAAGCCAGACAAAGACACTACAAAATAGAGAACTGTAGACCAGTGTCCCTGATGAATATACATACATAAAATTCTCAGCAAAATATTAGCAAACTGAGTTCATCAGTACATTTAAAGTATCTTATCATGGTGAAGTGTGCTTTATTCCTGAGAGGCAAAGATGCTTTAACATAGGCAAGTCAATAATTGTGATACACCACATTAGCAAAGTGAAGGATGAGAATTATGTGATCACCTCAATTTACACACAAAATCATTTGATAAAATACTATATCCTTCTATGACAAAACTGTTTAACAAATTGGGGATAGAAGGACCATACCTCAACATTATCAAAACCATATATGACAAGTTCACAGTTAACATTATACTCAATGATGAAAGATTGAAAGCTTTTCCTCTAAGGTTTCCTCTAAGAAAAAGACAAGGGTAATCAGTCTTACCACTCCTATTCAACATTGTTCTTGAAGTCTTAGCCAGAGTAATCAGGTAAGAAAAAGAAATAAAAATCATCAAAATCAGAAAGGTAAAGTAGATTTTTCTGTTTGCAGATGGCATGATTTTATATATTAAAAACTCCTAAAGGTGTCACCAAAGAGCAATTAGAACTAATTAAAAAATTCTGTTAAGTTGCAGCGTACAAAATCAATACACAAAACTCAGTTGCATTTCTATACATTAACAATAAAAGACCTGAGAAAAATAAAGAAAACAACCTCATTCACAATAGCATCAAAAATATTAAAATACTTAGGAATAAATTTAACCATGGATGTGATAAACCTCTATATTGAAAACTGTAAGATATTTATGAAAGAAATTGAAAAGAACACAAATAAATGGAAAAATATCCCATATTCAGGGATAATTGGAAAAATTGTTGAAGTGTATAATACTGCTCAAAACCATCCAAGATTCAATACAATCCATATGAAAATTCCAATTTATTTACAAAAGTAGAAAAAACAATTTTAAAATTAATATGGAACCACTATAGTTCCTGAATAGCCAAAGCAATCATGAGAAAGAAGAAAGCTGAAAACATTATACTTCCAGATTTTAAACTATACTACAAAGCTATAGTAACCCAGACAGTGTGGCACTGGCATTAAAACTGATTCATATACCAGTGGAGCAGAAACAAAAGTCCAGAAATAAACCTAAGCTTTTATGGTCAAATAATATCTAACAAGGGAGTCAAGAATACTCAATCAGTAAAAGATAGTCTCTTCAATAAATGAGGTTGAGAAAACTGAATATTTACATGCAAAAAATTAAACCCCTATATTACACCACTCACAAAAATAAAATTGAAGTAGATTAAATGCATAAATGTATGACCTGAAACTATAAAACTCCTAAAAGTAAACATAGGGAAAATCTCCTTTACCTTGGAGTTGGCAATGATGTCTTGGAAATGATGCCAAAATCACAAGCAACAAAAACAAAAACAAGTGGGACTATATTTTTGGTTTTAAGCTAAAAGTTTATGCATAGGAAAATAAACTATCAACAAAATGAAAAGGCAAACTATGGAGTGGAAGAAAATATTTGTTCTTCTACATCTCTTAAAGGGTTAATACTGAAAATAGATGAGACTTACAATCTCAATAGCAAAAAAAAGAAAAAAATCTGATTAGAAAATGGACAAGGGGTCTGAATAGATGTTTTTCCATAAGTGATATACAAACTGCCATCAGGTACATGAAAAGGTATCCGACATCATTAATGATCAGGGAATTGCAAATCAAAACCACAATGAATTACCACTTCACACCTGTTAGAATGGACCTTTGTTACTACATTGGGCTTACACAAATAATCCAGGCGAAATCTCTGTTTTAATATCAGCTATTTAACAATGTTAATTCCATATGTTACCACAATTTCCCTTTACTCTGTAACAGGATATATTCATTGACTTCAGGGATAAATGCATGATATCTTTGTAATATTATCTTTATAACATTGTAAATATTTTTATAAAACTTCAAAAAAGATTGAACTACAATATATAATTCAGGCATAAATATTCATATGATACAACTATAGCAAAAGAATGAGGGGGTACTGGACACAAAGTTTAAAATAGGGGTTATTTTTTGGTTAAAAACAGGTGATGAGATATGGAAGAAATACTGAAGTAGATGAAAGTTATTGCCAATGTTTTTGGCTTGGATGGTTGGTTAATGGATGTTTATTAATAATGTATGCACAATAATCTCTATAAATATTAAATGTATTTTACAATGTAACAAATATTTAAAAAACATAAAATTGAAGAAATAACCAAAACAAACTTATGAGGAAATCATATGAGTATCTGAGTAAGAAATGAGTTCCATGACAAAGGAACAGCAAGTACAAAGATCTTAAGAGGGAATTGGAATATTCTGGAAACTCACTTAATATGGCATAAATAGTTCTATCCTATCCTTTCCCACCACAATAGCATGAGGTAATAGTGTAGAATAATATCTAAGTTTTGTTTAATATACTTTCTCCTTTAAATTTATTACTATTATTTAGTTAGACTCATGTTAGGCATTATGAGTGTCCAAGAGATATTCTTTTTTTTTTTTTTTCACAGAAAAATATTTCTTCACATCAAATTACTTCTGAGTATGGAGTGTGTAAAAATCAATATGGGATGATTTATTATTTAATATATTAACTGCTATCTGGTAGATAATACTCTATATTCTAGTTTTGCATAATTCATTCTCTAACAGACAAAATAACTGATATTTAACTTTCACAAAATAGTCATCTATTCATTTTCTACCATTTTACCCCCGGATAGTATGATGATTTTATTAGTTATTTCAGGCTGTTCTACTACAAAAGCTTTGCCAAAATTTTGCTTGTGTAACTATTACAAATTTGTTTAGGCCCTTTTTGCAATTGTGGTGCCTGCAGGTCTTTTAACTGGGTCCTAAGGTGATTTCTCATCTGTTTACAGACTTGAGAAACTGTGTTTATAAGTCAGGATTTAATTTTCTTTTGACCGTATTATATAGTTGTAAAATAAGTACAAAATACTAATAAAAATGGTAAAATTATTTACCCAATTCAAAACTTGTTGAAATCACTTAAATGTTCTTGTTAAAGAGTTAACAAGATTTCTAACATTGAGAACAAAAGCAAATATTTTCACCATATTGTAGAGTCTAAAATTAAAAAAAAGAAGAAGGGAAGAGGAGAAAAGGAACTAGTAGAAGAATAAGGAAAAAGAATAGAGGAACAAGAGATTAAAAATTAATGATATATGAGCAGCAGCAATGTGAAGTATTCCACAACATATTTCCATTGTAGCAAATTGTTAATGGATTCATGCCACACATTGTCTGCTACTCCCCTGTCTCAATTCAAACCACTTTTCTAAAGAAAGTTAGAAGTGGAAACAAGGATATTTACTTCTCTGAATTTTCAAAAATGTGCCTAGGAAATTCCATGTGGAGTTTTTCCTTGGTATAATTCATTTGTACCTCTATTTTGCATATGAAATTGTATTCAGATAATCTACTTATTTATTGATCCCTTCTAATTTGAGAACTGTTTAGGAGGAAGAATCATTTTATGTTTTAATTTTTCTGCCTAGTACATTGCAGTACATAGTAGGTGCTAGTAAATGATAATTTGCTGAATGATTTACATTGCCAATTGCAACATATAAGACAAGAAAATGATTGCAATACAGTCACATTATTTTTTAATTCTTGGACATGGATCAGGACTTAAGACATTGTATCATCCAATAACCTCAATTTCAGCAGCAAGTACACAGGTACAGAGGAAAAAAATATCATGTCCATATTCTTACAACTAGGTGCAATATGAAAGCTAGAGATACCATGATCTCTTTAGTGAAAAAAAGAGGAGTCAAAAGTGTTTTAATAGAAATGTTTTGCCATAATATTATCAATTAATTAGATAAGCATAACACTTAAGAAAAATATATATTATTGGAGAGATAATAATAATTTCAATATACTTATTGTTAGCTTGTGCATGAATCATGGTTAGAGCTCTGTAGTGAAAATGCAAAATAGATGTAAAATTTGATAACCACTAATTCATATAAAGTGATTATTTAAAACATGGTAGATAATTCTCTATATTCTAGGTCTGCATAGATAGCATCAATATTATTTAATAAGTAGTAGTTTGAAGTTCTATTTTATGAAAGGGATCAAATTTTATCCTCTTTGTGACAATATCATACATTACTTTTCCTATTTCTATATTTACCTAAAATATTCACATCTACTTCACACACACACAATTTATTTTTGTTGTTGTTTTTTGTTAAGGCTTTCATTGGTGAACACCTGAAGCATTTAGTTGAAATCACAAAAACATTTTTTATGCCCTAGGACTAAAAGCAAAACCAAAATAATTCTTTTTTAATCAAGCCTCAACATTACCAAAGTAACCCCAAACTATCACCACCTGCCAGAATAAAACAATATACTGTTAACAGGTAGATAACAGAAACCAAACACTGTAAAATATGCTTTTAAAAAGTTCATAAAATTTAAAAAACAAAATTAAATATGGAAGGAGCAAAACAAAAACAAAAAAATGCCTTGTAATCAAGGGAAAGGAGTCAATATGAGGAGACCCACTGATAATCTATACAGTGATATTAGCAGTCAAGAACATTAAAATAGCTATTACAAATTATTCAAAAAGTTTCAGAAAAAGTGAACAATGTGAATGAAAGATGGACAATTTTAGGAAAAAATATAAAAACTGAAAAAGAGCCAACTTTTATATGAATAAAGAACAAAAATTTTATAGCTGAAAAATAAAACATCTCAAATGAAGGATTCATTAATAGCTTAACAGAGGACAGGACCAAAAATAAAATGAAAATTATCCAAATGAGAAACTGTCCAAATTTAAAAAAATTATGACATATAGAAAAAAAAAAAACCTAATAAAGTCTAAGGCCAGTGGGATAATATCAGACAGTCTGCCATATATACAATTAGAATCCCAGAAGGAAATGAGAGAGAGAAATGTGCAGAAATAAACTGAAGAGGTAATGGTTGATTTTTTCCTATGACTTTTGAAAGTTCAATCTTTATGTTCAAGACACAGCAAACCCAAAAAACACACATAGACACATCATAGTCAAACTAATGAAACTAAAGATAGGGAAAACTGCTGTAAAAAACATGAGTGTAACATAAATATAACATATAATATAACAAAAAATAAATGATGACTCTAATCAGAACAATATAATACAGAGCATTATGAGATTACATTTTTAATTTTTTTTAAAGGAAATAAAGACCTGTCAACCTATAATTCTACATTCCATGAAAATATACCCTTAAAATCAAAGAAAACTTAAAGATATTTTCAGCCAATAAACAAACAAAAAACTGAGATTTGTGCCACTGGTAGATGTTCACAACAAGAAATACTAAACAGAATTTCTCCTGGCTGAAAATAAAGTCACAGATAAAAGCCAATATCTGCATAAAGAAAAGAACATCACTCAAAATGGTAAATATGTGAATAAATATAAACGGACCATGTCAAAATTATAAGTCTATGGGCTATTTAAATAAAATATAATACAGATGTTGGAGTTTATAACATATGTAGTAGTAAAATATATAAAACAATAGTATAAAGTATACTAGTAAATTGAACTATGCTGTTATAAAGTTGTTTTATATATTGCACATAAATTGGTAAATCAATTTGATGTTCATTGTAATAAGTTAAGCATACATATTTTAATCAAGAACCCAATAAAAATAATAAGAGGAGGACCTAAAGCCAATAGTGGAGAACACATAATTTTTTAAATCTAAAAAATGTAGTGAATTAAGAAAAAAATAAATAGCAAATGGCAAGCATGGAGTAAAATGGTATATTTATACCTGACTAGATCACAAATTACACTAAATGTAAATGGACCTAATAATTTAATTAAAAGACGGGGGTTGTCTAAATGAATAGAAACAAAACAAAACTAAAAAGCTACTTATAAAAGACTGAATTTAAATATAAGAACACAGTGAGACTAGAAATAAAATTCTGGAAAAAATATGCTGGCAAATATTAATCATGAAAAAGTAAGTATGTTTATATTAATATCATTAAGAATAGAATTTCTAACAAAACATTGCTAGACATAAAGAGGGAGATCATAATTACAAAATGATAAATTTCTCATAAAGTCAAAAATTATACTGAAAGATAAATAATTTAAAGATGAATTTTTCCAATAACACTAGTTCAAAATATATGTAGTAAATATGGATAAAACTGAAAAAAAGAATAGTTGTCACATGAACTTCATTCAGCCTACATATAAATGCCTACATAATCCATTTTTATAAAATACTGGGTCTTTGGGGAAACTTTTAACATTTTTACTTTCAATCTCCAGCAATATTTCAATGATGAGTAATGATTTTAGATACTTGGTGTCCACTTAAGAAAAAAAAAAAAGATCTTCTTCTAACAAGCCAGTGTTAATAAGTCTATAAAACCAAACTGAAACTTTCAAAAATTAGAAATATTTTGTGAAGAAATAGACAAAATTAAGATGTTCTGTATTATTTATGTACCTTTGATGGAATAGGGAAATGACCATATGCTGCATGAGGACAGGAGACATTTTGCATTAATTTTGTAGTGTATTCTGAGTGCTGGTGGAGTACTTAGCACATGGTAGAAAAATCAATAAATAATTCTTGAATTAATTAATAAATCTCTTAATCAATGAACTGTGTTCATAAGCTTATTAAGTTCTCCAACAATCTGATCTCTTATTTTAGAGTGTATTTGAAGCTATAAATGCATAATATGCAAATATAACAAATCATAAGAATGTAAATTATCTCCTAAAGGCAATAGACAAATGTGTATTTATAGCTTGAAGTTATGCTGAAAGAGAAGTTTAACAACCTGAAAGAAAAAAATAGAATAGTTTATGGGAATACATGTAAAACTGAAGCATAATTTAATTGTATTCCATAGGGAGTTATAAACTTCAAATTTTACTCTTGAAAAGTGATGAAGTACTTAGAATGTATTATGTTGTTATGCTCACCATGATATTTAAGATATTTAAAGTTTGTGACAGCATTAAGATAATGTATATAAATATATGCATATGTATTCTCTGTGTGTGTATATGTGTGTATACATATTATGTATATATGATATATATATGTGTATATATATATGTGTGTGTGTGTGTGTATATATATATATATATATATAAAACCTATACATTAGCCAATTTTATGTGAGTTCAGATGGAACCATGGAATTATTTCAACATTTCCAAGGTCATTTGTGTCAAGAATTTACTTCAAGGAAGAGAATTGGAGCATTTCATAATTTGGACTAAAAAGGGATTCAAACAAAATAAAATAAAATAAGCCAAAATACAAATGAATATGTGATATTTTTCTACTCAGCTTCAGAGGGAGAGATTTTCCAGTATCCTATTCTTATTTATTTTTTCCCTTTAGCTGATTGAGATGTTTTGAGAAAAAATATAAGCACAATAAACAAACCAAGAACATCTTGTCCTTCTTTGTCTTACATACTCACTGTTCCCAGAATGAAATGACAAAAAAATACTAGGATCCTATCAGAATATTTCTTCTAGGATGTTCAGTAAAGTTTAAAGAAATGAAATGCTTGGACAAAATGGAGATTAAAAATGCAAAATTTAGTGTCAGATGAACAGAATTTTATCACAGCTGGATATTAAGACCTTTATATGGGGTAATTTTAGGTGACAATAAAATTTCAGAAGGGGAAGAATGAACAAAAACTAGATTGCTGCTTTTCAAATTCTGACTCCTTTATTAATTAGCTCTATGACCTTGGGCAACTCACACTCTATATATCTATATCTATATCTATATATCAGTAATGGTACCTACTTCATGGATTAGTTTTGAAAGTTAGGGGTGAGTCCACATCCAAAATCACTTACCTGAAACCCTCAGGCCCAGAGGCGTTTTCGATTTTTCCAATTTTAGAAAGGTAAAATAGTATTTACACTGAACTATTCCCATTCGGTTATAGGCACTCTGATATTTTCTTAGTGAAAGTTGCCTGTATTTACATCAAGTGGGTTTAATAAAAACTATGAATTACCTTTTGATGGAGCAAATCACATTTTGCAGTAAACAACTGTGCACCAAACCTGAAAAAGCTTTCAGAGCTTTGCAGATTTCAGAACTGCAGAAAACAGACCTGTATATGGAAAGCGTATAGAACTGTGCCTAGTGAATGAACGTATTTGTTAATAAAAAAGAATATGTTGGGGGAGGGTATAGCTCAGTGGCAAAGTGCGTGCTTAGCATGCATGAGGTCCTGGGTTCAATTCTCAGTACCTCCATTAAAATAAATAAATAAACCTAGTTACCCTCCAAAAATTAAAATAAAGGAATATGTTAATTCTGTTATACTATATATGGATTAAGTCATATTTGGAGTATTGTGTCAAGTTCTAGATGCTTCATTTTCTGTGTGGCCTGACAGATCAGCAAATGCCACATAGGATATTTTTTATAATCACTATATAATTGCCATCTCCAGCTCTGCGCTCCATTTTACTACCTCCATCTGGCACTCCTTGATTTAATATTGTGCTGATCCTTTCCTGCCTGGTTTTTAGCTTTGTCTTCTACTTCTGCTTCAGTTTCCACAGTAATTGGAGGAGAAGGGTCCTTTGAAAACTGACCCCTCTTCTTCCTGTGTCTTTCAGTAAGAATTGTTGCTTAGAAAATGAGGTAGCTCAAACTGTGAGCTCATGAGGCTAGAACCAGTGCCAGAGTTAACACAATCGTAATGAACAAGGTAGATTTTAGTTAATATAAGTAAGAATGTAAAGCTGTTAACAATACTATAGAGTGTTTCGCCAACTGATTCACCTATGTCAGTGCTGAGTGACCTTTAGAGATTTTGATTATTGGCAAGGTGCTTGGTTACCAGAAGGAAGATTAGCTCTCAGATTTCCAACACTGTGAATATTCTACAGCTCTGGTCATAAACTACTACATTGCATAATTCAGTTTGTGGTTAATGATTAACAGTCTCTGAAATATTTTATTTAAACACTTTGTTAAATATGTATATTTAAGATATATACATATTTGATATTTGCATAAAGACAGACAATTTCAAGCTAAATCAATTTGTAAAATCTAGGCTGAACCTGGTTTTTACATTTGTTTGGGATGGAGGTTGTGGAGACTAAGAGAAAAGTGTAGATTAATAGTTGTTCAAAATATGGGATGGTGCTGTTTTGGCATAACTTCTCTACATGTTCAGCTATTTTTGGACAGTATTGATTTATTAGAGCAATAAATACCTAAAACAATTATTCTGACCCTGCTGAGAATATTAAGATTCCTGAGAAAGGTAAATGCTGAACTTCCAGTGAGATCTCTGTGGGAGAAATAAAGTGAATTTAAATGAAGTAAGGCACTGCTGTGAACTTATTTTCTGTCAACTTGGCTTAATGTGTAAAGTAAAAATTAGTGAATAAGGTACAAAAAATAGCAGGTGGTTGAAAATTGATTCAAATAATGAATTGCATTTAATACTTGAAACATATTTAGGTGATTATGGTAAATTTTGTTAATATCTGTAACCATTCAAATATGAGATCCTTGCCAAATATAGCTTGCCTTTTCTTATTGTTGAAACAATTCAGAAAATAAGGTAGAAAATCTTTAAAAGGAGACTAGACTAGGGTTAACTTTCTATAACAGAATTCTTAAAGAAATTCTACACAGTGAATACTCATTATGCCCATCATGTAATGGGCCTAATTATTTGAAACCTGTATTTGAGAGAGGAGGTAAAATGTCTTTTGTTGTTTTTGTTGTTATTATGTTTCAAAAGAACAAAGATGAATGTCTTTCTTTACTCAACAGATAACATGACACCAATAGATACACATTCTTAGAAAAGTAACAATGTCCAGCCTTATAAATTCTTCACAAACAGGTGTACTGATTGCCAAACCCAGTAAGAGATTAAAATATTTAGCTATACTTTTTCTCTAAATGTACATTTACAATTAAACATTCAATTCATGTTCTTGTCTTTCCTCATGAGATAAGCGATGAATAGTAACTGCCACAAATCTGCCACAAAATGTTATTTTTTTGTGACTTATACTACAAACCCTGTTTTGAATAGTGCAAGCTGCTTGAGAACCTCGTTTATAATAGCCACCGGTTTCCAGTTAAATAAAACTCACATAAAATACAATGTTAAAATCAAATTGCATATTTAATTGTTTCATTTTATCTCTCTATATATACTAAAATTAATTGGAGTGCTGATAGATGGTTTGGATAAGTCAGTAAGAAATTATTTACCATTTAGAACTTGGTAGAAAATGTCAGAAGAGAGAAAGCAAAATATTTAGAATAGACAGATATATCCACAAATCAAGAGGAAAGAATGGGAAGAATCAATTTCCATAGCAGAAGGAAACTTACTTTTGTTCGATAGCATCCTTATTACTTCTCAAAAAAAAAAAAAAAAAAGTAACTGTGAGGTAGTTACATAGTATGGGAACAGGGCAGATAAGGTGGAGGAGAGGGAGGATGGTCCAGAAGATGGTGTTATGCTCACCTTCAGCATAAAGGGGCTTTAGTTCCTCTAAATGAGTGCCAGGAAGAAACTGGTTAGAACCTGACAGCTGCAACTGTGTGGTAGTGACAAGGACCTAACGGGACATGACCCAATGCTCATTGTAATGTAATTAGCATTGTGGTTTAGGCCCCTCCAAACATGGGTTTCTCTGTGTGCATCCTGGGTGAGGACATGCACAATAGGGGACAGGATGACTAAGCGCTCCAGAGGCAAGAACCATCAATCAAGAGACCACCTCTAAGTGAGGGTAAGAAAGAAAGGATAAAGAGTGCTTTTCCTCCCTCAGATCAGCCCACCTCCTGTTCCCAGAGGTGTACTTTCCCTTTGTTGAAAATCATTTCAAATCTTTTGCCACACAATGCTCTATCTCCCGTCTGAATTCTTACCTTTAGGGTATGACAAGAACTGGACACTTTTCCCTTCCCTTTTTGGGGTAACAGAGTGACAAAAGCTCTATAATAGTATCACTTTGTAATTGATAATATTTTAAAAAGAAGAGCAGAAATGCAACATAAGATGGTCAACACAAGGAGCTTCACGCAGTTTGTGTTTTAAAAGAACTGCGATCATTATGATAAGAAGTTAAACTCTTTATATACCTATATTTAATATTTGTTAATTATGAAAATATCAATCATTGGGTTTTCAAAATTAAACATGAAAAATCTAATAAATTACATATTAAGGAGACAATTTGCTTAAAACTAATTGTATGTGTCTGTTAACAAAATCAACACTAACAAAGGCAATATCCACTCTCCCCATTTGTACAAAAATGGACATATTGTAAATTTCACAAGTTCAGGGATAAATTCCTGTTTCAATTTTCTCACCAAAACTAGTATCATAATACACATGGGATGACTACTATTAAATTAAGCTACCTTGGGAGGCAGAGGCTAAGATGGCAGAGTAGAAGGACACTCTTAGCTCACCCTCTCCCACAAATGCACCAAGACTCACATCCACAGACCCACTCAGCCAACCAGAGCACCTGCTGAACTCTGACAGAACATCGTCCTCTTCAAAAGATAGAGACGCCAAAAATCTGGTAGTAGAAAAGGAAAAAAGAAAGAAGAAAAGGCAAAACAGAGAAGGATGAGTCCCACAGGGAGGGAGAGGCAAAGGAGGACTAGTGCTCGCTCGCTGGGTCTCCCCTCTCCAACCAAGAGGCCAGCGGGTCGGAGGGGGAGCCTCTGAGGCTCAGATCTGTACAGAGCAGCCCTTAAGTTAAACAGGCACAGAGGGTCCCTGCGACACCCAGCCTGAGACGTGGCCCAGCAGCTGGGGGTAGGGCCAGGCTGCCGGAGACAGGTGGAGGATGGGGATGGCTGCACTGAGGCAGCCCTGGGGGACTGCAGGGAGCTGTGTGCCATGGCTGTGGGTGCACAGGGCAGAACAACCTGGGCCCTCCATAAAACAACACAGCTGATGTGCCCTGGGGGGAAGGGTGCATACCCGCATCTCTGAAAACAGCAGTAAGTTTTCAGGTGAAGAGAGGCGGGGCTCAGGCACAGACGCCATATCCTCTGGCGCTTAGCCCCTGGACAGGGGTGGGGGCGAAACCTGCATCCCCACCTAAGGACTTAGCAGCCTCAAAGGCCAGATGGAGACTTGTCTACAGCCTGAGGCAGATAGGTTACTTCTGTCCTGGTCCCTCAGAGAACTTGCTCCACAAAGACAAACAAGGAGCTGGCTTTTGGCCCAGAGCAGGGACAAGGCTATTTCTCGGTCTTCCCTGAGCCCACCTGTGGAGCGCCAACCTGAGGCGGAGTGTGCAGCGGCACAGAGCAGAAGAGCTACTGGCACCAGGAGAGGGCAGGCCACCCCCGCCTTTTGGGCAGGAATGCAGCCCCTGACCATGGTACTGGGAGGAGGCATGACCCCTCCTCCTACCTGGCCAGTCTGCCACATCTGACTGCAGCATCGGGCGGGGCAGTGACCTGCCCGCCCACAGCAAAGGAGAGCTGAACCTGACCCAGTGTTGGGAGGAGGCGCGATCTGCTTGCCGACAGGCACTGGAGGTAGCACAGATGAGGGCGTTAAGGGAGGGCCTCTGGAAACAGCAAGCTGAGCTTCCTAAACAGGACGAAGACAGAAAGATTTCACATTAAAAGCACACAGTCTCAAGGAGAACACCGACTCACCCCCCCCTTTTTTTTAAAATCTGTTTTCTATTTTCTATTACCATTTTCTTTTTTACTTCTTAAGCAATTATATAAACCCCCAGTTTTAATCCCTTTTAAATTTTTAAAAAAAATATTTTTATTATTATTATTTTTAAAAATTCTGTTTCAACTTGCTTTTCTATTATTCATTATACACTGCTTTCAAACCTTTTTTTCTCCCTTCTTTTAAAATTCTTTCACTCTCTCTCCCTCTTTTTTTTTTTCTAAGTTTTATTCCTACATAGGCATTAGATAGATAAACTCCTTAAGAACCACAATAGACAACTGATACTCCATAAACCACAGCACCAGAGAGGTATGAGAAAGATGAAGAAGCAGAGAAACTATTCCCAATTAAAAGAACAAGAGAAATCCCCTGAAAGAACAATCAATGGAATAGAAATCAATAGCCTACTAGATCAAAAAAAGGAGTGATCAAACTACTGAAGGGACTAAAAGAGATAGTGTTTAGAGATATAAAATATGTCAAAAATGAAATTGAAGCTATAAAGAAGAGCCAAGTAGAATTGGTAAACTCATTGGCTGAGGTGAGGAATGATCTAAAGGCTGTGCAAAGCAGAATAGATAATGCAGAGGAATGAATTAGTGACCTAGAAGACAGGACAATAGAAAACACCCAATCAGAAAAGCTACAAGATAAACAAATAAAAACAAATGAAAATAGCATAAGGGACCTATGGGATAATATAAAGCATGCCAATCTTCACATAATAGGGGTCCCAGAAGGGGAAGAAAGATCAAAGGGGATTGAAAAGGTTTTTGAAGAAAGCATGACTGAAAACTTCCCAAACTTGAAGAAGGAATCAGATATCCAAGTTCAGGAAGCTCAGAGGGTCCCAAACAGGAAAAACCCAAATAGACCCACACCAAGACATATCATAATCAACATGGCCAAAGTCAAGAATAAAGAAATGATTCTAAAGGCAGCAAGAGAAAAGCAAAGAGTGAGTTACAAGGGAATCCCCATAAGGCTCTCAGCTGATTTCTCTACACAAACACTACAGGCCAGAAGGGACTGGCAAGATAAATTCAAAGCCCTGAATGAAAAAAAGATGCAGCCTAGAACACTTTATCCAGCAAGGCTATCCTTTAGGATAGAAGGAGAGATAAAGAATTTCATAGACAAGAAAAAGCTAAAAGAGTTTAGCAACACTAAACCCATGATAAAAGAAATATTGAAAGATCTACTCTAAATAGAAAAGTAGCAGGATGCTACAGAAATGAGAAACTCACAAATGGAAAGGTGATAACTCATGAATTACAAATAAAATGAACACAAAATTATAAAAGAAGACAAACAAATCATTGAGAATGGGAGAGCAAGGCAGGGAAATATAGATTTTTTTTTCTTTCTTTTTTAAATTTTTTGTTCTTGGTAGGATGGGTTTGAGATCATGTTACTATCAGTTTAATAAAAACAGTTATAGTAATGGGCTAACAGACTCACAAAAAAGGGTAACCACAAGACAAAAACTTACAAAGGAGTCATAAAAATTAAACAAAATCCATGATAACACAAAGGAAAATTACAAAACCACAAAAGGAAGAAGAAAGGAACAAAGAGGAAATATCAAATCTACTGCAAAAATAAGTTCTAAATGGCAATAAACACACATCTATCATTAATTACTGTAAATGTTAATGGATTAAATGCTCCAGTCAAAAGACACAGAGTGGCAGACTGGATAATAAAGCAAGAACCTTCAATATGCTGCATACAAGAGACCCACTTTAGGGAGAAGGACACATAGGTTGAGAGTGAAAGGATGGAAAAGGATATTCCACACAAATGGAAAAGCCAAAAAAGCAGGTGTTGCAGTACTGATTTCAGACAAAACAGACTTTAAAACAAAGGCCATAAAGAACGATAAAGAATGACATTGTATAATGATTAAAGGAGTGATACAAGATGAGGATATTACAATCGTTAATATATATGCACCCAATATAGGAGCACCTAAGTATATAAAACAATTACTAACAGAGATAAATGGGGGTATTGAGGGAATACAATCATAGTTGGAGATTTTAACACCTCATTCACATCACTAGACAGATCTTCGAGACAGAAAATAAATAAGGCAACAGAGAAGCTAAATAATACAATAGAAAAATTAGATTTGGTGGATATTTTCAGAGCATTACACCCCCCCAAAAATAGGATATACATTCTTTTCAAGTGCACATGGAACATTTTCCAGGATCGATCATGTACTTGGGCACAAAAGAAACCTCAGCAATTTTAAGAAGATAGAAATTATCTCAAGCATCTTTACTGATCACAATGCCATGAAACTAGAAATCAACAACAGAAAAACAAAGGAGAAAAAAAGGAAAACATGGAGATTAAACAATATGTTATTAAAAAACCAATGGTTCAATGAGGAAATCAAAGCTGAAATTAAAAAATACCTTGAGACAAATGAAAATGAAAGCACAACCACACAAAATTTATGGGACACAGCAAAGGCAGTGCTAAGAGGGAAGTTTATAGAGATACAGGCCTTCCTCAAAAAAGAACAAACAGTTTAACCCACCAGCTGAATGAATTCGAAAAAGAAGAACAAAAAACCTCAAAAGGCAGCAGAAGGGAGGAAATTATAAAGATTAGGGAGGAAATAAATAAAATACAGGTTAAAATGATCATAGAACAATTAATCAAACCAAAAGCTGTTTTTTTGAAAAAGTAAATAAAATCAACAAACTTCTGGCCAAACTCACAAAGAAGAAAAAAAAGAGAGCACAAATTAGCAAAATAAGAAAGGATAATGGAGAAATTACAACAAATAAAATAGAAATACAGAGTATCATATGAGAATATTATGAAAAACTATATGGAACCAAACTGGATAACCTAGAGGAGATGGACAAATTTCTGGAAACATTCTGTCCACCAAGACTGAATCAAGAAGAAACTGACCACTTGAACAAACTGATCACTAGAAATGAAATTGAAATAGCAATAAAAAAAAAAACCTCCCTACAAATAAAAGTCCAGGACCAAATCACTTTACCGGGGAATTCTACCAAACAAACAAAGAAGAACTCATACCAGTCCTTCTCAAACTCTTCCAGACGATTGAAAAGGAGGGAATACTCCCAAACTCATTCAATGAAGCCACCATCACCCTGATACACAAACCAGGCAAAGACACCACCAAAAAAGAGAATTATGGGCCAATATCACTGATGAACATAGATGCCAAAATCCTTACCAAAATATTAGCAAATAGAATCCAACAACATATAAAAAAGATTATACATCATGGCCAAGTGGGGTTCATCCCAGGGACACAAGGGTGGTTCAACATATGCAAATCAATCAATGTAATACATCACATCAACAAGAGAAAGGACAAAAAAATGATCATCTCAATAGATGCAGAAAAAGCATTTGATAAAATTCAACACCCATTTATGATAAAAACTCTCACCAAAGTGGGTTTAGAGGGAACATATCTCAACATAATAAAAGCTATATATGACAAACCAACAGCCAACATAGTACTCAACGGTGAAAAACTCAAAAGCTTCCCACTAAAATCTGGGACAAGACAAGGATGCCCACTATCACCACTCCTATTCAACATAGTCCTGGAAGTCCTAGCCACAGCAGTCAGGCAAGAGAAAGAAATCAAAGGGTTCCAAATTGGAAAAGAACAGGCAACAGTGTAACTATATGCCAACAACATGTTGCTATATATAGAAAACCCTAAAAGGTCCACACAAAAACTACTAGAGCTGACTGAAGAATTCAGCAAGGTAGCAGGTTACAAGATTAATGTTCAAAAATCAGTTGCATATCTTTACACTAACGAGGAATCAACAGAAAAAGAAAGTAAAGAAACAATCCCCTTTAAAATAGCACCCAAAGTAATAAAATACCTAGGAAGAAATCTAACCAAGGAGGTGAAAGAATTATACACAGAAAACTATAAACCATTGATAAAGGAAATTAAAGAAGACTTTAAAAAATGGAAAGATATTCCATGCTCTTGGATTGGAAGAATCAATATAGTTAAAATGGTCACACTGCCCAAGGCAATCTACAGATTTAATGCAATCTCTATCAAATTACCCATGACTTATTTCACAGAACTAGAACAAATCATAATAAAATTTACATGGAACCATCAAAGACCTAGAATTGCCAAAGCATTACTGAAGAGAAAGAAAGAGGCTGGAGGAATAACTCTCCCAGTCTTCATACAATACTAGAGAGCTACAGTAATCAAGACAGCATGGTATTGGTACAAAAACAGATATATAGACCAATGGAACAGAATAGAGAGCCCAGAAATGAACCCACAAACTTTTGGTCAACTAATCTTCAACAAAGGAGGTAAGAATATACAGTGGAATAAAGACAGTCTCTTCAGCAAATGGTGTTGGGAAAACTGGACAGCAGCATGTAAAACAATGAAGCTAGAACACTCCCTTACACCATACACAATAATCAACTCAAAATGGATTAAAGACTTAAACATAAGACAAGATACAATAAACCTCCTAGAGGAAAACATAGGCAAAACATTATCTGACATACATTTCAAAAATTTTCTCCTAGAAGAAATAAAAGCAAGAATAAACAATTGGGACCTAATGAAACTTATAAGCTTCTGCACAGCAAAGGAAACCATAAGTAAAACAAAAAGACAACCTACGGAATGGGAAAAATATTTTGCAAATGAAACCGACAAAGGCTTGATCTCCAGAATATATAAGCAGCCATATGACTCAATAAGAAAAAAATAAACAACCCAATCCAAAAATGGGCAGAAGACCTAAACAGGCAATTCTCCAAGGAAGACATACAAATGATCAATAGACACATGAAAAAATGCTCCATATCACTAATTATCAGAGAAATGCAAATCAAAACTACAATGAGGTATCACCTCACACCAGTTAGATTGGCCATCATTCCAAAATCCACAAATGACAACTGCTGGAGAGGCTTTGGAGAAAAGGGAACCCTCCTTCACTGCTGGTGGGAATGCAGTTTGGTGCAGCCACTGTGGGAAACAGTATGGAGATTCCTCAAAAGTCTAGGAATAGACTTATCATTTGACCCAGGAATCCCACTCCTGGGCATATATCCAGAAGGGACCCTACTTCAGGATGACACCTGCACCCCAGTGTTCATAGCAGCACTATTTACAATAGCCAAGACATAGAAACAGCCTAAATGTCCATCAACAGATGACTGGATAAAGAAAAGGTGGTGTATTTATACCATGAAATACTACTCAGCCATAAAACCGGACAACATAACGCCTTTTGCAGCAACATGGATGCTCCTGGAGAATGTCATTCTAAGTGAAGTAAGCCAGAAAGAGAAAGAAAAATACCATATGAGATCACTCATATGTGGAATTAAAAAAAAAACAAACAAAGCATAAATACAAATCAGAAATAGACTCACAGACAGAGAATACAGACTTGTGGTTGCCAAGGGGGCGAGGGGTGGGAAGAGATAGACTGGGATTTCAAAATTGTAGAATAGATAAACAAGATTATACTGTATAGCACAGGGAAATATATACAAGATCTTATGTTAGCTCACAGAGAAAAAAATGTGACAATGAATATATATATGTTCATGTATAACTGAGAAATTGTGCTCTACACTGGAATTTGCCACAACATTGTAAAATGATTATAAATCAATAAAAAATGTTAAAAAAAATTAAGCTACCTTATCCTTGTAACTTTTTTCCTTGCCTTTTGATTTAAAGGTAAATTAATAATATTTTTATTAAAATTTTGATTATTCAGTGGTTACTCTCTTTATTTGCTGCATACACCATGTTTAAGGAGGAAAATTGGTGGTCTTCCTCCACGCTATGCTTGTAATGTTTTATTGCTATTTCTTTGCAAAACTCAATAAACTTTGTTTTATGTCTAATAACTAGTAAGTGGAGGGATAGCTAAAACAAATGTCCAGCATTATTTCACTTATGCTGATCAACTCTGTGTTAGCAACTACTGTAGTGCTTAAAATTTTATTGTCAAGAGATTTGACCTTGATATTGAGTCGATTCTAGGAATCCCAATATTTGTATATATTATGGGGATAATAGACTTTGGGGCCAAACTTACTCTTTAAACAAGTCAATAAAACATAGCATGTTATTTATGACTTGTCAAGATGTCTGATTAGGCTAAATATGAACTCAAATGAAGAAAAATAACTATCAGTAATGGACTTTCATTCTTATTCATATTCTTCTTTCTCACATACTCTCCTTTTTTCTCTCTGCAGTTTACTCTTTCAGTCAAAAAAAGGATTTGTGAATAGGTAGATAGATAAATGTTTGAAGTATGACTCTGCTTTTCTCTTCTCCTTCTGGTTACCAGATTACCAGAGAAGAGTCTCTGAAATCACCTGATTTTACAGTTTCTGCTGTTCATTTCAGATAAATTTTTCATTACACATTTTCATTGCTTTGTCCATGTGGTATCAAGCATACCTTTTTTTTTTTTTTTAATTTAGTCAGAAAATTCTTACTCATTTTTTACCAATAAGTTCAGTCATGTCTCTTCTAGGAATTCTTTCCTAAAAGCCAACTTCAGTTGATTTGCTTCTGTGCCACACTATACTTACACCAATCCTATCACAAGCTTTCCAAATGGCATTATCTCTTTGGAAGTACCTTAAGGAAAGGACCCTATCTTCTTCATGTCTGAGACACACATACCCAGCAGCACTTGAACATAGCAGGTAGTTAATATACACACTGAATTCACTGGTTTTGAGCCCACTTTCTTGCAATTTACAGATATTTGTTCAAAATTTATTTATAGATTTTGAAATTTCTTGTGTTATTTTTTTTCAATTACATTGTTAAAAGCAATTTAGTATTCAGTCATAGGATTTCAAGGATGTTTTTATAAAAGTTTTGATGCTCTATTTTGATAGTAATGAATTCATAAATTATTGAAAATTATTTAAGAAAAATGACAAAGTGTGAAAGTTCTAATAAATACAGCAAGTAAAAAATTGAAGGCAAAAGAAAAGATTAATTTAAATGGCATTTAGATGATTATGACACTTTTGGGGGAAAAAATCAAGTAAGGATTCATTCTCTGTACAAAAATAAGTTACAAATAATTAAGTAGTTTTTTAGATAAATAACAAATGTATTAAAAATAGAAGTATGAGTAAATATTTGTTTTGTCTATAAAAGAATGATTTCTAAATGTAAAATTTATATAACATTACAATGACAAACAAAATGGAAATATTTAGCAACATAAATTATTACATGTTCCAAATCACCATAAACAATATTAAAAATCAAATTACCTGGAATAATATATTTCTATCATACATAACCAAGAATTGCTATTCTTATTTTATTAAATTCTTACAAACAAACCAAAAATATATAAACATCCTAAAAAAGAACATATAAAAGGACAGGTGATCAAAGTCAGACATTCTATTAGCAATGAAAAGAGATTGGCTAAATCATATATGCTATATACAAATAATTTCAAAGAAATGTTATTTATCTTTTAAAATGTTAATTATTAGATAACAGAGTGGGGAGTAAAACAAAATGCATAGGGTAACTTTAATTTGTGTCTGTTTTTAAGCATTTACATAATAAGTTATTAATAGTAATTAATGAGGGTGACGGTGTTAGAGAAGATTTTACTTTTTAATGTTTTTCTATCTTTATATTTAAGCTTCCCACAATAAACTCTGATAATAAGAAAAATATAGAATTGAGTACATTTTAAAATATAAAAGTTCCTATTCTCTATAAAACCTTACTTCCATCTAAATGTCACTAGACACTTAACTGATATATTAAAGTTTACTTTCTAGAATAATAACCATTATTTTTGTATGTTATATTAGCAATTGAAACATTCTGGTCTTGTAAAAATATTAATATCTTTCTGTTTCTATTTAACTTGTTATTTTCACTATTTTATTATGTTCTGTTAATGAAGTACACAAAAACTAGAAACTTATCAAAGCAAGGAAGATATCGGGAGAACAAGAAAGATCCTACCTAGAACTTGTCATTTCACTTCAGGACTGAACATCACAGAGAATCAAAGATAAAATGCCTAACAAGAGGATGCAACATACAGTTTTGGTAAACAAGCTATCCTTCAGGTTATTTTAAAATTCAGCATTAATTACATTACTTTCTTTCAGGTGAGACATTTTTAAGGTCCCCTTTCACTAACCAGTTTTTGAAGAACTTGTTTCAACAATGTTCAGCTAGATAATAGGTCCCTTAGCAAGTAAAAATGAAGTAGTACCAATATTAAAAGCATTCTGTGCCCTTTGAAACTATTATGAAAGTAACTGCACAGATGGGCTGAAAGTTTAATTACCTCAAAAGAAGAGTGTCAGAATCATCATTGCTGCTGCGACAACTGGAAATTTAGCAACCACAATATCCACCAGGAAATTACTCCGAGAGTATATATCAAACACACTGAAGAAACAGCTGCCATTCTGTTTATGTCACCCAGACATGAGAGTTGCAGGGATGGGAATAACAGGACGATGCCGCATCGGCTTTTTCTTAATTTGACATTTTCTAGGCATTTCTCAAATGTGCCAGTCTAGAAGAACTTATGAAATAGGGTAACATGTACCGAGGAAAAGAACACCAGTTCGATTTCATGTATCTCTGGCATGCATTTTTGTGTAGAAGTTTATAGTTTTATTATAGGATGTAAAACATTGTTTTGGACTCATTTTTATTATAGAGCTAGGACAACTAATGTTATTTATAGCTTTACTAAGCTTTCTTTAACTGAAAATATTATGCTATTTAGGTCTTTGTAAATAATCTTTAATGATGTTGTGTACTTTAATATATTATCTTCTAGATGGTGATATGAAATCCTATCAGCATAGTAACTGTGTGGCAAGACATCAGAAACTGAGGGAAAAAAAAACTGGTCTATAAAGATTCATTTTTCAGAGTAAATATTCATTCCTCTGCATCAAAGGAGAGTAAGTGCATAAGGAAATAATAAGAATATTTAAAACTGCTCTTAAAACAATTCAGTATAGGTCACATGGCCCACTGTGGCATCTTGCCATTCTCTGCATCTCTTTCTGGCAAGGTTTTGGCCGGAATTCTTTGAGCCTGACTTCTTACAGATAATGGTAAACTGTGTACTTAAAGAAGCACAATACAGTCTAAAGCTTTAAGAGAGATGTGTCTTCACTTACATTTAGCAAAGCAAGTTTTAAAAGTACAAGAAGCAGCACCACATATTCAGCAAAATGTTAAGAAACCATGAAATTATAGAATTGTGTATCATTAATATCAGTGATTTCTGAGAAGCATTACAATTTGTGGTTACTCAAATCCCAATATACTGAATCCCAACTGAAGTAATGATAACTCATTTTTTTACCACCCAAATATGTATTTAATATAAGCCACGTCTTACTTGAGGTCTTGGGAAACAAAAATACAACTGGGACCACAGTTAACATATCAAGTAGTACCTGATGAATGATTGTTATCATCTGTGTTCTAGGCATGTATGTAAGCCCCTATGACCAAAACGTTTCTGAAACGTTATACTCAAGAGAATATACAGAAAATTATAAAGTACTTTTCAAGGCAATTAAAGATCTTGAAGGTGTTATAATTATGAATTTCTTGAAATAATTGTTGTGTCTTAAAATTGTAGCATGACCAGATGGAATTTCATCTCAATGGGTCAAGAAAGTTTGACTTTAGAAAGTAATTATTTTATTTAATAAGCTTCGATCAGTGATTAATAGGGAAGATATTATGTTAGATATGTGGATTCAAGAGTGGCAAATGAATAGATTTAGGATACTAAAATATTTTATAAACTTCAATTAAATAATGAATACAGATATATAATCAATGGGCATCTTGTGTGACATGGCACTCCATTATTTGTCTGACCTCATGTCCTGACTCCAGTCCAGGTGCTTCAGGGGTGTTCCTGTTTCAGAACCTTCATATATGCTGATCCTGCCTGGAATCCTCTCCAGTTAGATGCTTACTTCACTTGCTCATTCCTTCAGTTCCTGATTCGATATCAACATCTCAAAGAAGCCTTCCCTGGACAATGCATCTCAAATTTACCTCCCCATTTGGACTCTTGCCAACTTACTATTTTTCTTGCTTTATTTTGTGTTCTTTTTAACACTTATTATCTAACATACTGTAATATGTATAGATACTAAGTTACTTGAAATTTTGATTGTTTTCTTCACTGGAATATAAATTTCTTGAGAACAGGGATTCCTGTTTGTCTTATTTGCTATATTTCAGGCTCATGATAATATTTGTTGCATGAAAAAAATACATGAACTGGCTGCAAGACAAAGCAAAGTGAATGAAGTACTGAAAAATTTGATTCAAAGAATAGTCTGTCTCAAAGCAAGGAAATGAAAGGGAAGATCAGCTAATGTTCCTTTTCAGACTTAGAATTCTATGATTCTATTAAGACACACATTTAAGAAAGCTCTCTTATGCACACACACACATAAATTTTGTATCATTTCACTATAAGGAAATTAAGATTCTCAATAAAATAAAGGGGGACAGGCAAACACATACATTTAGAAAGGAAAGAATTAAAAAGGGCTGGACTTTAATCTATTCCTCTACCAGTTATTGGTGAGATACTCCTAAGGAAATTTTCCTTTGAAAGTAATCTTGTCTTATATTCATGTAGGCACACTGGTAATTGTGCCAAGTTGTAAATAGACTAATTCTATTTGCTTGAGGAAGAGCCTCTATGTATGAAATGCATGATGTCCTTGGTTTAGAACGATTTACGGTAAACCAAGCTGGAATGCATGGGTTTATGAGTTATGGAACTCCAGACAATGTCTCATAAGCTATACAATTATCTGGGTTATAAAATGGAGATATTGGTAGTGTAAACATTTGCTTCTGAATGAGGTGATGGCAGAGCTCACTTAGAGGTAACATCTACTACTTGGAGCAGAGGAAGAATGTCAGATGCAGAAAGGAGGATACGTGGGAGCCTTCAGGAATGTGCTGGATTCTCACTATTTCCTTGGGGGTCTCTTGTCTGCTGGTTTTCTTCAAGTTATTAACAATGCCTGATAACTCAACATCAAACAGCTAAAATACCTCCAGAAGTTGATTCTGGAGCATAGTTCAAAAGGACTCTTCAAGTATTAAAAGCTTGAAAATTGGAGACCTAGAGTTCAGGTTTGTCCCTTACTAGGATATCTTGAGGATTTACTTAACATCTTTAAGCCTGGATTCCTTACTTGTAAAATAAAGATAATACTTTTTGCGATGAGACATGAGAAAGGTAAAGCATTTGAAATATCAGTTGCCCAGTAAATACTGGGGGCATATTTTAATGTGTGCATATGTTAGACTCCTGCCTTTTATACTTTACTGGACTAACAGATAAACATATTAGATATTTTATCTCATATCTTGAGCTTTTAATTTATCATCAATAAGAAATAGTTATTGGAAATATCTGATTCATGGCTGAAATAAGGTGGAACAGAGATGTGATTTCATTCATTCTTGATGGTTTGCAGATAAAGATACCAAGTTTATTAATCATCAGCTCTGTGGTTGACAATGCACTGGGTGCTTCTACACACTATTTCATCTAATTTCTGGAACAACTTTCTGATGTATTATAATCCTCTTTTCTCAGAAGAGAAAATTGAGGTTCAAAGAGGTTACATTATAAAAGTAGAGGGCTGATTTACACTGTGCATTTGTCTCTGCCCTCACTACCTAACAGTGACTTGAACTTACTAATTAGAGGTAATACACTATGGAGGCAAATACATATATAAATATGTAGTTAGAGAAAAAGTGGTAAATCATTGCAAAAGTCTAAACTCCTAAAGGGTGTGACTGATTCTAAGTTAGGACTTGTGGAATATTTCTAAGTAAAGCAAAAACCACAAATAACAAGCCTAGCAAATATCAGTTAACTTTCACAGAAAATGTCAGCATTTCTCAATTTACTAAAGGAAGAGGACCAGTCAGGATGTTTTCCTGTGAATAGAAAGACTTTCACATGTTTGTGATATAAAGCCTAATGTTATGCATATTACATACTTAGACAACTTAGATCATATACAATGTATACCTGGAAATTTAAACAATAAAATAAAATAGTTTTCACCATTTTATTCCTAATTTAATTATTTGGAAATTTCACAATTCTCCTGTGTTTTGTTGTCTTGTATATTATTTCTTTGAAGACTCCAGATGATAAAATTATTTAAGAATGATTTTCATTTCCAAATGATACAGAGTAATGACAAATGGCACATGTTGTCATTGGTCCTCTTTTTTTTTTTTTCTGATACTATTAACAATTTAGCTGTTCTTATTTAAATGTTTACCTTCAATGCAATATAGTTTCAAGGAAAAATTGTTCTAAATGAGCCCCTCTAGAGTTCACCTTCTCGAAACAATCTATTTTGCAGTCATGCGGCAACTTAGACAGCAACTTTCTGCCTTAAATATTGTCAGTGAAAGGAGAAAAAAAAATGTCTTGAACAAATGTCTCTCCTCAAATGGGAGAAAGTGACATTGCCAGTGAATAGAGGTGCTGCGTCTTATCTGTGCTTAATAACCTCTCTCGCTGGCACCCATTCAGCTGCCACTTAGCACAAAGACACGTCTGCATGTCATTTAACAGAGCTGCATTAATACACCTAACCAATCAATGGCCTCAACCCATTCCACAAGGACACCAGTCTGTTACTATTACTAGACACTGTCAACAGAAAATGACACCAGAGTCACAAAAGGCAAAATGATGTCAGTTTAATCAGAGAGCAGACAAAAAGGCAAACAATGCTACCCGGGATAGAAGTGTAACAAGGAGACTCAGAGGATGGCATAAGCCACTTTTGGCAGGTCCCAGTGAAACCAGCTTGAAATTCAATGATACACAATCCAATAGAATGACATAGACCATCAGAACAGCTTTTCCCCCATTCAATTAAAATTGGTGACTACTGTTGGCAGAAGGAAAATCTGTAACAAAATATTGGAAGAAGGTACAACTCGAATAGACTTTATAGGAAATTGAATTGTTTTTCCCTCCTAAGAAAAATATCAGCAACCTAAATTATATTAAGATTTGTTTTATCAATTACTTCAGCTTTCTTTCCATGGTAAATTAAATAGATGTTTTTAGAGGTCTTATGATATTAAGCCATCAGCTTTGAATTGGTATGTGTATACACCGACAAGATAGCTGTTCACATTAAGTGGTGATAATAATGATGGATTTGTACAATTATGCATGTGGAATAGGCCTTGGAGATTATCTGGCCCAACCTGCTCATTTTCCAGATGAGAGAACGGACTCAGACAGAATGAGTGAAGTGCCCGGGAGCACACAGGCAATGTCGGGCCCCTGGCTCTCAGTGCAGCTCTCCTTCCATGACACTGTTTAAGGTTCATGTTTTACAATAACAGTGCAATGTTTATCTAGAGAAAAGGAGCATTTCATTAATTTTCCACGTACATGGAATGCATGTTATTGTGAAACAGCGAAGAGGGAATTATTTTAATTAAGTTACTTTAAATAGAACCATCATGAACAATGAGGTATCATTCTACTGACCCTGTAAACCTTATAAGTTTCCTCTCCCTCTCTCCTCAAAATCCCTAAGGATGTGCAGTGCCTTTAAGACACACTAGCGATAAGGGTTGCAGCAAGGCCAATAAGAGCTGGCTGACAGCAGCAAATACGTTGGCAAAATGTCAGAGATGCCATATCTGGATCCCCCACTGCACTAATCTGTGTTCTTTGGCTGGCTCCTGACCCAGTTTTCACAGTATTCAGTATTTTGGACTCACCTCTGACATAGTCCGCAGCGTATCTGTGTGGAGAAGTCCTGTCCCTGCTGACTGTGCTACCTACTTGTGACACCTCTTTTGGCCTTGTCTGGCTCTCCCTTCCTTCCAATTCAGTTTCCCCCAGTTCAGTTTCTGATAAGTCCTGTAGCTCTGGGATGGGTTATACATATAGAGAGCCAGGTGGATAACCCTTTTTGCCCTGGACACGTCCAGATCCTCCCTGCCTTGGGCTAACAGCTTTTCCTGGTAGCTAAACCTGAAATTGGATTTCAAAGCTTACTCTTCTTTTATAATTTAAAGAGATCTCTTTCACCCTTTTAGAAATCTATGTTCCTTTTGAATAAATGAGAAACATCTCTGGGATTCTCTGCCTCCGATACTGATATAAACATTTACTGGTTTATTTGTGACAATAGGAGTTAGTGTTTCGAATACCTGTGAAGAATGTGTTGGCTATTGATAACTGGAGTTCTGCTGTGGAAAACTATTTCTTTATATTTTTAAAATTTTAAATTAAAAAATATTTAAGGTGTTTGTTCAAGCTTCATATCCTTTCCCCTAAGGTTCTAACACCCTTATTTCCTCCTCCTGATGCCTCACTATGGAACTTCCTAGAATACACATACTCCCAGAATACCTTTCTCTTCTTATGTCTCTGCCTTTTCTCTCCCAACTCAGGTAATTTCATCATGAAGCAATTTTTTTTCCTCATATATTCTCATATTTTTTTCCTCCCAGCTTCCTCTGTCAACACCTACCCTTTGCACCATTACCTCTGAAAACTTTGCCTTTTATTTATCCTCTTAATTTCACAATTAAACACATACACATACACACAGAGGGAGAGAAAAAGAGAATTATAATCATCACGGTTAATCAGTGTACTGATAGCTGTTGCTGAAAAATTGGCCTCTGTACCCCGGTAGCCAAATTGAGAGTCGAAGGCGGTTTGGGGAGGAGATGGAAAAACAGCTTTATTCCTTTACCAGGCAAAGGGAGTCACAGCAGGTTAATGCCTTAAAGACTGTAAGTCCATCTTGGGGTTGGGGTCTTGAGGTTTTATAGAAAAACTGGATGGAAAAGAATAGATGATAACAATCAGGATGTTTTACAGGGTGTTATGTTATTTTTATCTTGATAAGAACTTGCTGTTGTTATGGAGGAATATAGGAGGGTTTGCCCATTTTCTTGAGGTTCAGTTCATGACCTTGTTTGAAGACCTCTAGGCTAAAAAGGATTAAATTATTCTAAGAAAATAATGCAAGGGAGGGGAGCCTTTTAGTCATAAGATTAGTTTAGCTAAAAGTACAGCCCTGAACAACTCAATAGCCATCTTGTTAGTTTTCTATTTGTTTATATATCAACTTCTGTACTCCTTTAATATTTCTAGAAATTGTAACAAAAGGCCTCCCTATTTCTGCTTTGATTCTATAGTCACTCAGATTTAAAGACTTTATTACCTGCATACATTTTCATTCTGCTTTGTGTAGTTATAATGTTGAAATGTTGATCATCTTAAACATAAAATTTGTATGTAAAGTAAAGGTATCCTAAATTCTGAATAATCAATTTGTAGCAGTTTCTGGAACTCATCATTTTCTAAACAAAATAGTCTGTAGAGGGCAATTTTTCAAATATCAAAAGCAATGTAGAAAAATTGCATTTCATGATGTTGGCTCTGGAAGCAACTCAAATGTCCACTGAGAGATGAATGGATAAAGAAAATGTAATGTATAAATACATGGAATGTTACTTAGTGTTAAAAAAGAAGGCAACATTACCCTTTACAAAAACATGGATGGACCTGAGAAAGAAGACGCAAAGTGAGGTAAGCCAGTCACAGAAGAACAAATATTGCATTATTTCACTTATATGAGGTATTTAAAATAGTCAAACTTCTAGAAGCAGAAATACCCTGGTGGTTGACGGGTATGCAGGGAGGAAGAAATGGGAGTTGTTGCTCAATGAGTATAAAATTTCAGTTATATAAGATGAATGAGTTCTAGACATCTGTTGTAAAACATAGTGCCTATAGTTAATAATAACAGTATTTTGCACTAAAAAAATTTTTTTTAAGATGGTAAATTTTATGTGGAATTCTTATCACCAAAACAAAAACAAAAATGTGTGGAGAGTATAGTTCAGTGAGAGAGTGAATGCTCAGTATACACGAGGTCCTGGGTTCAATTCCCAGGACCGCCACTAAAATAAGTAAATAAATAAACCTAATTACCTCCACTCTCTCCCACAAAAAAACCCCAAACAAACAAACAAACACAAAACAGAAAAGGGACATAGGAAACTCTTGGAGGTGATAGGTGTATTTATTACTTTGATTGTGTGATGGTGTCAGACGTGTATGTGTTTCTTCAAACTCATCAAATTGTGTACATTAAACATATGCAGGTATTTGTAGGTTAGTTATGCTTCAACAAAGCTGTAAAAAAATACACTGTCAAAGAGTGAGGCTATGGAGAATAGTGATGACTCAAATACTAATCAGTAAATAAACAAATATGTTTCCCCCTGTGTATCAGAATAGGATAGAGGTTAAGAGTGTGAGGTCTGAAGCTAGACTAAATTCAAAACCTGTTCCACTATTAACTTCTGTAAAAAAAAAAATGCTCAATTTCCTTTTCCTTTCCTTCTTAAGCTATAAAATAAAAAGAATATAAAAACCTCTTTCCTAGAGTTGTTAGGAAGGATACCTGAGTAACACACATTGAGCATTTGGAATCATGCCTGGCAATCACCAAGGATTAGCAACTGTGATATAATAATGAATAGTGATATTCTGTAGCTCTGAAGGACTGTCTGATTCCAGTGATTTTTCCTTCTCTTTTCTGCACTCTTGGTGCTGTCTTACACAAGAATGGTAGTAATCATTCAATTCCTGATATGTTAAAAGACACATACTGGTTACCTGATTCCTTTACTGGCTCAAGTTGCAACTCTTGCAAACAATTATGGTCTTTCATAACAGTCACTTATTTGAATTCAAAAGGATATATACTTATCATAACATATGTAGTAAATTATTTCTATTAAGGCCTCATTAATAATTTAAATCCTTTAGGCCTTAGTTTTGTCTGCTTATCTCAGGATTGTTCTATAATCTCAACTCATCCATTCATTTTAGGTATATTATATTCATGTTTCAAAATCATGTAGTGTATCAGGGTCAAAGGACAATAGCAGTCTTCGAAAATACAACAGTATTTAATTTTATAAGTATGCATACTGGATTTAGTTTACAGCAGTGGATTTCAAAATTTGACATGCCTGCAAAGGATCTGGCAAACTTATCAACATGCAGATTCTGGTTCAACGTATTTGTGTGGGACCCAAGAGTCTCCATTTCTAATGAGCTCCCAGAAGGTGCTAATTCTACTGGTCTAGGTCAGTATACTTTGTTCCACACAAAGATCTACAGAACCTTATTATGATCTTTAATCCTTAAATTAAAATAACATCTAATTTTAACTTTCAGGCTTTAGATTTGGGGTTTGGGAGTCAATATAACAGATTCGTGTTTGCAGTTGGTTCCACGGGAATGTGAGGTGATATTATTTTGGTCTGCATGTATATTGAATTTTTGAAATACTTATATTTTTAGTGTGATAATTATAATACTTTGCTTGAATTTATCAACACAGAAGATTGCTTCCAAAGGAGAATGGGAGAATTGACATGACAGTAAAATCCAAACATGGATTTTAAACCAGTGTTACCAAATCTTGTCTTTCTGTGACAAGCTCTAAGATTTAAAGTACAGCAAAGTTAAAAAAAAAAAAAAAATCTTTGGTTCTTCTTGTAGTAGATACTACAGTTCAGGAACAGTCAAACTGGTACTTCACTGAAATCTTCTACTTTAAATAGCACTGGTATAGAGGTTGGGAAAAAAAAAGCATAGAATATTTAAAATTTGACAAGAAGAGAAAAGTAGACAGGAAAGAGAAATGTCAAATTGTGAAAATAAATTTGAGTGGAAAAGAAACGTGTTCTTGGTAAGGGTACATCATGTTCGGCTTATATTCTGCAATA
This sequence comes from Camelus dromedarius, assembly GCF_036321535.1. NCBI lineage: Eukaryota > Metazoa > Chordata > Mammalia > Artiodactyla > Camelidae > Camelus > Camelus dromedarius. Next base: position 34,567,299 of record NC_087448.1, read on the forward strand.
TAGATAAATAAGGTATGAAAAAGGAAGATCCTACTCATGATTAATTGAGATTATGAAGCCCTGTTTTTTTTTTTTTCTGATTCAGCACATTGATACATTTTTAAAATACAAAAGTTTTGAAGGAGGAAAAAAGATATCCATGACTATCATCACTCTATCTGTAATCCTAAGAAAGATAAAAGAGAAATGGAAATGCAAGTGAATTTCTATAAAATTCCATTAGATAAGACAGTAGGGGGAGCAATTGATTATTGCTCTTCTTTTGAGTTTTTCATTTTGAAATAATTTTATAGTTTCAGAAGTTTTGCAAGAATAATACAGAGAGTTTTTTCACATCTAAATATTAATATTTTATAAAACCATAGGGCATTTATCAAGACTAAGAAATTAACATTGGTACAAGACTGTTCACTATAGGCTTTATTTAATGTTCATCAATTTTTATGATAATATCCTTTTCCTGTGCCAGAATCCAATCTAATTTACATCACACTTATCTATATATTTCCTTAGTCTCCTCTAATCTGTGACAGTTTCTTAAGCCTGCTTTTGTTTTTAATGTCATTGACAAATGTGAAAAGTACTGGAGAGGTATTTTGTAGATTGGCCCTCAGTTTGGGTTTCTCACTACTAGATTGTGGTTATGGATTTTTTAAAAAAGAATCCCACAGAGATCGATATATCTTCTCATTGTAGCATATCAGAGGTACATGACATCAATATGACTTACTACTGTTGTGAAGCTTGATCACTTGGTTAAGATGGTTTCTTCATGATTTCTCCACTGTGAAGTAACTTTCTTTTTCCCCATTTCCAAATTATAAGCATAAATTAGTGGCTGAATCGAGCCCCCCTGAAAGAGGGGGGGGGTCAGTTAAGATCCACCTCCTAGAGGAAGGAGAACTGTGATAGGCAGGATAATATCCCCTCAAAGGTGTGCCTTTCCTTGTCCCCAGAAACTGGGAATATATTTTTCACTGTTTCTCTGTCTTTAAGATTTTATCTTTGTCTTTGTTTTCAACAGTTTGAAGATGCTATACCTAGATAGGCATTTTGTACTTACCGTGCCTGGTTTCATCTGAGTTTCTTGGATCTGTGGTTCGATGATATCATTAATTTGGGAAATTATCAGCCATAGTTCCTCAAATAACTCTGTTTTGCTCTTTCTTTTTTCTCTTTCTGGAATTCCAATTATGCATATTTTAGATCATTTGAATTTGTCCCACAGTTAATGGATCTCTGCTGTGTTTTATTTCTTTTCCACTAGTTTTTCTCTTTGGTTTTCAACTTGGGTGATACCTGCTGAACTATCTTCACGTTCACTGATTCTTTCCTTGGTTGTGTTCAGTGTGCAGATGAGTCCTTCAGAGACATTCTTTAGCTTTGTTCCTATGTTTTTGATCCCTAGAATTTCCAATTAAGTTTTCCTTATAGTTCCCATCTCTGCAGAAATTATCTACCCTATCTTGCATATGTTCACATTTTTCATTAAATCCTTTAACTATTAATGGTGGCTTTTTAACTTCCCTGACTGAAATTTCCAAGATTCATGTCCTATATGAATCTTGATCTGATGGTTGCTTTGTTTCTTCAGACTGTGATTTTTCTTGCCTTTTTGTTTGCACCATAACTTTTTTTGGAAGCGTGACGTGTTGTGTATAACTATCAATTCTGATGCATGTTATTTTTACATCTGGAAATGAGTGTACCTTTCTTTCTGGTAGGTCTTTAATTTGAGGGTGGGGGGTGTGCTAATCTGGTCATGAGTTGACCTGGGTTTGAAGTGTATTATTTCTACACTTAACCTCAGTACACCAGAGGCTTTAAACTGTTCTAGTGATGCCTTATGCTTATAGTATTGGTTTACTTGCTATGTGTTTTTTTTTTTCCCTATGTTTGTACTCTACATGGTTTTAAATCTTCCTTTGCTCCCCCAGAGAGATTATATTCCTGTAACCCTTTCAAGTTTTCTAGTCTTGCCATTGCCCGATAATTGTTAGTGCACTGGGGTGAGGTGGGGAATGCATTCTCTTGTTTTGATTAAGCTTTAATATGCAGTAATCAATTAACCTTGCTCTTGAAACTGGACTTCCAGGTATAGCCTACATTAGTGTCTTTGCTTTCTTTCACCCTAGGCCTGGACCCAGCATGGATTACTGCCCCTCCCTCAGGATTAAGCTCTTTTTTAATTAATTAATTAATTAATTAATTCAGATACCTCTTCTTTAGCTGCTGTGAGTATCTACCAGAGCTTGCAAATTTGTTCCCCACCTCCTATAGATTAAGGCTTTAGTTTCTTAGGCAATATGAGGGAGATAGTGTTACCCAAAAGGAAAAGAAAAAGACTCCATACCTGAAAGATAAGATTACAGACAGGAGACAGAGAATATTGTGTGGCAAAAGATTTTAAAGGACTTATTTAGGAAAGGAAAAGTACACCTCCAAGAACGGAAGGTGGGCTGATCCAAGGGGGAAAAGCAGTGGTCTTTGTCTCCCCTTTCTCTTATACCCTCTCCTAGAGGTGGTCTTTCGATTGTTTGCCAACTCTTGCCCCTGGAATGCTTAGTCATGTTTTGCCCCTTAGCACATGTCCTTACCCATGCTGTACACAGAAAAATCCATGGGGGGCCTAAACCATAATGCTAATTATATTACATGAGAATTGGATCCTGTCCAGTTAAGCCCTTCTCACTATGACTCAGTTGTGGCTGTCAGGTTTTAACTGGTTTCTTGCTGGCACTCATTTAGAGAAAATAAAGCCCCTTTATGCTGAAGGTGGGCATATTGCCATCTTCTGGAACATCCTTTCACCTTATCTGCCCAGTACCCCCACTTATCTAACTACCTCACCATAGGTCTGGGGAGGGTTTTACTCCCTTCCTCCAGCTGCAGAATATTTCCTTCAGGGCCTTCAGGCCACAGATTTTGTTTTTCTTCTTAAGGCTTTTTCCCATGTTTCCCTGGGGGAGATTGACCAGATCTAGGTAGGGTTTCTGTGGTGGTTGTTTTCTGTCACCCAGAGTCACCATCAGGAAAGCTTTCCTAGGATTCTCCCTGAGTTTCTTATTAAGTAACTGGTGGAGTTCCTGTCTGGGAGGCCTTGAAAATGGATGAGAATCTCATCTATATCTGTGGCCTTCAGGTGCCTTATACTCCTGAAAGCCCACACCTGGGGGCTTAGCAATTTATTAAAAATTTCTCACTGAATCTTATTCCCAACTTATATGACATCCAGTGGCATCTGATGCATTTAAGGAATTGCTTGAATTTCTCTACCTTCTGGCACCTTCTCCAGATTTTGGATTAGTTTGCTCTGTGACCTCAGTTTTTTGATGGGTTTCTGAAAATCATTAATTTGACCAGCATTTTCACTTGTAAGGGTGGGAGTGACACTCTTTTCAATTTTTTATATTTCTGAACAAATATTGAAAAAGGATGACCTCTTTTTTAAAATTTTAGTTGGTATTAGCTTGCAAATTTTCTTTGATATATTTTGGTCACTTTATAATAAATTTTAGAGATAGAGTGAATCCAAAAGTCAGGCATAACTCAGGAACAATCTTTTCTAAATGTCTCCAGCTCCTGCTCCGTGGGATAGGAAACAATAGGTTGCTCATAAGTATTGTTTGAAAAATACAAAATAGATGCATTTACCAAACAGATTCAGAAAAAAAAAAAAGACTGCTTTTGCCCTATTTCACAATTTTTCCTACTTGTAAATTTTCTGAAGTCTTCAATATATAAATGCATCTGGTCAATCAACAACAGTATGATGGTATGATGGTTTCCAAACTTATTTCAACAAGAACTACATTTCTCTCCTCTGAAAATACCAAGAAGGTTATTTGCAGGCAGAATATATTTTGTGGCATCTGCCTACTTTAATTAAATAGCATGCAAGGTACACTTGGCTCACCTGTTTCCATATTGTTTTTGTTTTGTTTTGTTTTTTGTATTGAAGTATAGACAGTTTACAATGTTGTGTCAATTTCTGGTGTACAGCAGCTTCAGTCATACATATATATACATATATTCATTTTCATATTCTTTTTCATTATAGGTTACTGCAAAGTATTGAATATAGTTCCCTGTGCTATACAGTATAAGCTTGTTGTTTAGCTATTTTATATGTATTAGGTTAGTATATTTGCAAATCTCAAACACCCAATTTATCCCTTCCCACCCCTCCTCTCCTGATAACCATAAGTTTGTTTTCTATGTCTGTGAATCTGTTTCTCTTTTGTAAATAAGTTCATTTGTGGGGTTTTTTTTTTTTAGATTCCACATATAAAGTGATATTGTCAACTGAAATAAATGCACAGCCTAAAAGTTAAGAGTTATGTTTTATTTGGTGGGAGGACTTGAGCCAGGATGACGACCTCTCTGATCACTCTGAGGGACTGCTCTGAAGAGGTAGGGGAGGAGCTAGGATATATGAGAGCTTTACAACAAAGACCAGGTAGTTGGAACAATAAAAGATTACTTGTTATCTAAAGAAAACCAGGCATCTCAAGTTAAAGAATTTAGTGCTTTTCTATGTATGGGAGGAAGCAAACATTTAGGCTTATTGAATTCATTCCTTTGACAAGCATCTAGCTACCTGGGGCCAGTATCTCATCCTTTCTTATTCTGAGTCCCCTTAGAGTGCACCACTGTGAGTGGCTGCAGAGGCTGGGCTGCAGGCTTGTCTTCACTGGGGGGTGGTGGCAGCTGCTGCTGATGATTTCAGCATTTTTTGTTTTCTGATATGGTTTGCAGTATTTTTTGCTCACAATATCATATGGGATTTTTCTTTCTCTTTCTGGCTTACTTCACTTAGAATGACGATCTCCAGGTCCATCCATGTTGCTACAAATGGCTGTTTTCACATGGAACCTCATATCTTCTCCTGTTTTTGATGCAGGAAAAAAGGATGTGGGGCATGAGAAGGGCTGTGTCCCAGGTCTCAGTTGACTCTCTCGGACATGCCCCACCAAGTGTGGATCCTTGGCCTTGCACAGGAAAGAATTCAAGAGCAAGCCACAGTTGAGTAAAGGTAGGTTTACTTAGAGAGGTACATACTGCATAGAGTGTAAAGCAAGAGAAAGGCCATGAGATGTGGGAGTTGAGTGCTCAGGTTAAAGTAAAAGTAGGTACACACTCCTTAGACAGAGTGCAGGCTGTCTCCAAAGAGGAGGGAGTGAGAACAGCCATGAGACATGGTGTTGCCAGTTTTTATGGGCTCAGTAGCTTCACACACCTACAAGTGTCAAGACTGTTCTAACTACCCTGGGGAAGGGGATGGGATTCCCAGGAATTGGGCCGCCACCCACTCTTTGACCTTTTGTGGCTAGCCTTGGTACTATCATGGCACCTGTGGACATATTATTTATCATGCTAATGTTACAATGAGCATATAATGAGGCTCAAGGTCTTCTGGAAGTCAAACCTGCTGCCATCTCAATCCTTAAGGCCTAATGGGCATTGAATCTTCTGACATTTTGGTGTTAACTGCTGTCATTCCTTGAATGGCTGTGCCCTGTCCCCTTCCCTCCTGTCTCACTTTGATGGGCCCTAATCCTCTGAATAGACACCTGCTGTTCCTGAGAGAGATCTGAGGACTTTCCTAGAAACCAGTGATTAGACAATATAAACACTACTCTGCCTGTGCCTAAAGTTGACTGTGAAGAGAATGGCCAAGGTATTATATGTTTTGTGAGAAAATATGGCATTGAAAATTGGAAGATTATATTTTTATGCTTCACATTGAGCCATTCATTGTTCTGATCAGAGCTTCTCGGACTGTGCATAAATGCTGTGACTCCTTTTTGAGAAAACTTAATAACGTACATTTTTTATGTTGACTATTTTCCTTAACATTTCTTAGCAACTTAGTTGCAGTGAATTCTTCCTAGGTTTTGATATTTGGAATATGAGAAAAAAAATGGAATGGAGTAAGGCCCTGTGGGTTCTTTCCTGGAACAAATACTTTCTATGTCCTCCATTTCTTGTTGGTAGGGCATAGGCTACAGCCTCCTTGACCTTCCCTGACTTCCGAAGGGCAGAGTCAAACAGTTGTTAATCAGGGAAGGGAGGGAAAGCAGAGATAAGGGAGAAACAGTCCAGAAATAATAGTATGGACTTGGGACAAGGTCCTAGTTCCTGAAGGAATATATATAACAATATCTTTGAGTTCTTCTGCATGACCTAAGGCCCCCACCCAAGTGGAGGATGGCAAATTCAGACCCAGTGCAAGATTCCTGGAATATCTCCCTGTTCCCTCAGCACCAACCAATCAGAATAAAGTCACACTTCCTGCTGCCCTCACCCCAAATTTTGCCTATAAAAGCTTTTCCCTGAAAACAATTCAGGAGTTCAGGTTTTCTGAGCACAAGCCACTTATTCTCTTTGCTTGGCCCTACAATAAATTTTCCTTCATTCCAAACTCTGATGTTTCAGTTTGTTTGGCCTCATCATGCGTTGGGCACATGAACTTTTGTTCAGGAACAAAATCACATTTTTTGATAGGTATATGGGTTAGCTGCTTTCTCATTTTAATTTCATAAGAAACTGACAAATAGAACTGGATTTAAAAGTTGGTCAGCCAATATCAAGAAATTAATTAATGTCATGATAGCTAAAAAAACAAAAAACAGAAACAAAACCAAAAAATTTCAAAAGGCTGCAATTTTTTTTTTTTCCTGGAAGTTGGGAAGGCTTACAGTCAAAAATTTCTATTTCAGGATCCCAGGGCAAGAGGAGATGCTTAACTAATGGTTAAGTCCTGGTTGTTCAAGGTTAAAAATTCTTTTTTTAATGGTCATCAATTCATTTCAAACTGGTTTCCCACAAATGTCAATTGGGTCAGCTGGCCAGGACAAATTAAAAATCCAAAATCCAAATAATCATGCTCTCTTTGTTTTATTAATTCAACTGTTTTCTGTTTAAAAAGAAAGAGAGAGAATTATAGGTTTTATTTTCTGATCACTTCTAAAGCATTTTGGAGATGTCACGTAGACAGTATCTCAGGAGAATTCTTACCTGGTGCAGGCAACCTCTGTAGTTGGCTGTGCAATCTTATATTACTTTAAGAGTGTGTAACTTTTGAGTCAGAGTTTCCTACGGCATGAAAAGCCTGGGTTGCCCTCAGGGGATTTGTCACACTTTATTTAGCTGAAGCCTGGACACAGAAACCTGGAAAATGTACTCTACTTGGCAGCCCAGCACTTCTCGCAAGTTGTAAAGTTCAAGCTATCGAAGAACTTTTCAAGGTGACAATTATATAACACAGTATGTGACCTTTACAACAAGACTTAAGTTGGGAAATTTATGCTGAGGGGTTTCCCTCCTGCTGACACGAACCCTGCCTCTTCTCTTAAACATATAATTTGGACAGAAAACAATCTGGTTATATGTAAACCATTTTTTCTATGCCATAAGGGAAGGGTTTTAACATAACAAAGGTAGTAGCACACATGTCACCTTCTTGCTACCCTGCCTAATGGTTTGAAATAATACTAACATACAGAGACCCCCCCCCCCTTCTGGTTTGTAAGAGGTGATAGCGGTCCCAGATTTGCTCACCGAGAGGGTCCTTCAAGAGGATTACAAGGACAACTATTAGCATTGAACTATTACAAAGGCATTCAGCTGGCTTAATCTTTAAGAATCTAAGAAGGAGTAAAAGGAATGGAATCTCTACTTAATAGGGGAGGTGAGTTGGGAGAATAATACACAGTTTTGATTAAGAGCTGAACTAATCTTTTGTAGATTTTGTTTTTCAGTAAGATTTCATGATTTTAAATCAAATGCATCAAATAATATGAAATTCTATCACACATATAAAAATATATAGTTTTTTTTTTTGGTTGATTTTTGTTTGGCTTTGTATTTAGTTTTTAATACCTTTGATACGAAGAGAACATTAGGGTGTTTGACATTAAAACAATGTCAGGCTTAGAGTAACAATCATTTGTCACCTACCTTTTAGTGATTAGAATGTAGGAGATCCATGGACATGTATTCTTTCCATTAATATGTATTTATTGAGCACCTCATATATTCAAGAAATGTTTTTGAACCATACTGCAGCAGTGGAGCAGCGGGGGAAAAAAAGATTAAAAAAAAAAAAAAAACCTTTACCTTCTCTTTTTTCAGATAATATTATATAACAAGATAATTTCAGATAATATTGTTTCTTCTCATTTCATGAAACTTGTAGAAGCTCCCTCTTTTGCCATGAAACCACAGCAGAATCTGCAAACTACCATCAGGAGTGGCAAGAGAAAAAGGAGAGGCCGCACAAGTGGACAGCAGAGTAAAAGGAGTTCCACAGAGAGCTTTGAGAGCTCTTCTCTTTGGTGCAAAGGTGACCCCCAAGAAGCGGGAAGGGGCGAGGTAAAGAGAGTGCTTTCTGCTAGATAAGCCCAGGGGATGTGGCTCATTCCTACCATTTGCGGTCCATTTGTATTGCACACAATAGTATTTTTACAGGATCAAGGGTTAGAACAAAGTTGTTTCTCAACAGAAAACACTCTATTTTTGAAGAAAGCCCTATTTTTTATCTTTTCTTTTCTTTGCTTGTAGCCCTATCAACCAGCATAGTGTCTTACCTTGCAATGACACTTTTATTCTGTCATACCATAAAGCCAAACCAACAAACTAACAAAAATCAACTGAAATGCAGCAAAACTACTCCTAGGAACTTGATTAATAAATTGAATAGAGTTTCTGTTCTAACTTTTGAATCTCTTTGTTTTTAAAAATTCGTTCTTTGGGTATGTTGAAAGTTTTCATATGGCAGCCTATTTAGTTGAAATGAACTATTGTATTTTCATTCTAATTTTTATCCAGATAGAGGCATCCACCCCTGCCTCAATGAACAGTGTTGACTGCACATAATTTAATTTTCTCACTTTGAATCATATCCTATAAAACTTTTTTGCTTCTAATATAAATGTCTTGTCCTTACCTCAACATTAAAATTTGGGGTATTTCTTAATGATACATGCCAAAGAGCGCTTGTGTGTGAAGTTCATAATGAAAATTTAATAAGATTCTTCTTCAGAGAACAAAAATCTGACATGTTACGGGTCCAAGTAAAAATCCTACAGGTATACATGCAATAAAAGCAAAATTAAAGGGAATTATTTTAGTGTTAACATTTCTAAAAAACGAAACACTCTTCATCATCAGGTCCTGATGAAATATAAAGTGCATATATTCTAGGCTAGATTTGACACCCAAACCTTCTGTCAAGTTACACTGGCTTCATTTTCTTGGAAATTCATTGATCTTCTGAAGACTTTTCAAGGTCTAGGACTTTGGGAAAAATAAGTCCTGGAAATCAGATATAATAAAGAATGAATGTGGCCTTGAGATTTGAAATTATGACATTTAAGTGGACAAGCCAGAGAATCTTGAACCTCCAATTTGCCCTGGGACCATGCAACAACTCAATCAAAGTAATGACTTCAAAAACAATGATAGTTTTTTTTTAATACCTGCCTTTGCCACTTTTAATTTACTCTATGTGCATTGCTATGGTCATATCTTAGCTATATGAGTAGGGGGATAGAGCCCCTGGCTAGGAGGAAATGGTGTGTACTCCCAAATTGCTTGCTATAGATAAGTTTCAGTGAGAGTCATGACAACATGTGAGGGAGTGGATTGTAGGTTACAGTATAAGGAAAATTTAAAGACCCAGAAACAATAATTTTTTTTTTTACCTCTGATTCACTATTTTAGTTAAGATGTTTGAAGCTGCTTCTAACTGTTTGTGTTCTTTTATTAAGGCATTTAAATAGTGATGACTTTGTATCAATGTGATGGAGTTGCTGGAACTTCTTTGGCATTTTCTTAGGAAGAGGCAGAAGGCTAAGGGAGGTAGTTATATCAAAATGGCCTAATGCATAAGACCTGAGAAGCCATCATTTGCCACATCCTACTGAAGGGCCCACGAGTCCACCTCTAAAACAATGAAGAATGAGCTGATGAGGAGAACATCACTCTTTTATTTAATAGAATCAACCCAGTCTGTGTCAATTGCCATGAGACTGTTGACTTGGTAGTGTGTTCTTTTGTCCTTCAGTAATAAGCAGGATGAAAATCTGTTTGTTCTCATATCACAAGGCCAGAACTATACATGTACTGCTTTGCCCATGGGTCACACTAACTCTCCTAATCTCCTGCAGATACTTTAATTATATTAGAATTCAGTAAAGCACCAACTGACCCAGAATATTTTTGACATCATGCTAATTGGACCTGCCAAGGAGGAAGTAGTAAATAATCTGGGTCCCTTAGTAACACACACACACATGTCAGAAGCTGTGAAATAAACCCTTCAATGATTCAGGCCTCTGTTAAATAAGTAAAATCCAATGGTATAGATCTTGCTAAGACAAGATGCAAAGTTAAGAAAAATTATCCCCTAGACTAAACGAAAATTATTTGAGTCTTGAACCTTATACCCCTAAAGCATCTTCTTTGGTTTTGGTCCTTTTGATTGACTTCTTTAGACTGCAGTGACACCATTTGTCTTTTGGAAATCCAACTCCAACTCATTGATCAATTGATTCTGACCCATCCTGGGAATGACAGCCAGTTTCTCTCCTTAGTTACTCCAGTGCTAGTGCAGTGGATTCATTAATATTAAAGCATAATTGGAGATGGATGTTATGCACTGGCTCAGAAACAAGGAATTAACCTCACCAAGAATCTTTTAGTTACCCCCTCTGATAGATCCAAAGATCAGCAGCATGGAATGTGGCTGGGCTTTGATCTGGCACTCTCACTTAGTGGGAGTGATCAGCAGATTGATTGCATAGGTTCCTTTACTCTTTGGAAGGACAATAATTTTGTCTTTACTGAAACTGATAAATACTCTGAATATATGTTTGCATTCCCTAGCTGCAGTATTTCAGACTACAGTACCATCCAAGGGCTTATAAGACTCTGAAGAACAGAGCAAATATATACCCTAGTGACAAACTACTTGTGGAAAAATAGATGTGTATGATGATTTTATTATAAAACTCAAAGTATATCAATTGGGAATCTGTAAATAATTTATGGCATATTAATAAAATGAAGCACTACACTTTATTTAAAATGAATATGTTAGATCCCTATCTATCAGTAAAAATTTATGGTAGATATTTTGCCCTTTGCACATTTCAGCCTTCTTTTGTTTAATATTTCAAAAATTAAATATATGTGTGTATTTTCCCCAAAATTATCTGAAATAATTAGTTTTTAAACCAAGCTTGGATACTCTCACTAGGACCAAAAAAAAAAAAAAATTGTGAGGGGCATAAAAATGTTTCTCTGATATAGCTTCTTTTGAATTTGAAGCTGACACCCAATCAGGGATGAGGATAATTATGTTATTACAGCAATTACCAAACCTACCTGATAAGAATTAGGTGAAGGATGTATTAAATTATAGAATCCCAAGCCCTTCATCTGTATATTGATATTTATTTAGTTGTCTGGGGTAATGTTAAGGATTTTGGCTTTGTAAGTAAACTAAAGTTGTTCATTACCTCAAATTAGTTGGAAACCAATACACTAAAATGCAGTATTAGGGCAGCCTCAACAACAAACCAAAGGCATTAATATGACTGAAAGCACAGAACTGATATTTTTATGACAAGGATGCTTGATTACAATGTTTATTGCACTGGCCTTTTATTCTCTTGATTCTCATTTCTTAGACCTCATTTTTATAATTAAGCTGTGAGGTCAATTGGTGTTTCATTTATCAACAATTAAACACTGTTATATAAAATTTGGACACCAAATGACTATTCCTGAAGTCTAACATAGGCTATGCAAATAATAAGTGAGTGTCACCAAATTACCCGCCTGGCCAAAAGGCATGGTATGAATGGTGAAATAGATCTGTTTAGATATTGAAACTAATTTTAATTCTATTTAATTAATTTAATTATAGGCAAATCATTTCATTCTTCCTGAACATAAAGAGTGGATGTAGTCATCTTTAAAACTGGAAAATATGGTTGAACTCTGATACTTTATTTTGTGTACCTGAAAGTGAAATGGAGGAAAAGATATATTCCTCTTCTGTTGATATTTTCAAAGCAGAAAATAATTTTCATGGGCACTTGGGAACTGTTAGGGAAGTTAGCACTAAATTTAAAACTGATAAACCAGATATATTGCTGTGCTATGAAGTAATAGGTTGTGTCATGTAAACACAGGGAAAAATAGACATTAGATGCTTATTTGGCTCTCCTTTGTATGAACAGTTGTGGAGTTTTCTGACTCTTGAGAATACGTGTGCATCTTTCATAGAAGTTTAAAGCTGTATCTTTTAGAACTGTTTCTTTTTTGGTACATAAGTTATTATCTCTTGATGATTTAGCATATACTATACTCACAATACACAGATTTTCAACCTGACAAGGTATCTTCTCTATACAATACTAGTAGTGCAAAAACAGATTCATATCCTGTGATTTCACATTGTAAATTTTATAGAAAATGACTCTCTTGTTTGTTGCTAGAACAGAAGTTAAGTAATCATTTGAGCAAAGTTAATAACAAACTGAAGGCAGCCAAATATTTTTTACTATTTTATTTGCTAATCAAGAATTTCTTCAAACTATATTGCTCGACTTTTTTTATGAGTAAAAAAGTGTTATTGTTCTATTTTTTTCATGTGAATTTCAAAGCAAGAAAATTTTGCTTACTAACTGACAAAGTGATTATATGTGGTGTATCGTATATCTCTTCAATACAGTTTTCTTCAGAACAATTAAGGAACACTGTGCTCAGAATAGATAGTTTTATCAAGAGTTAGTTTAATATCTATAACGTGAAGGAATTAATATTGTATATTTATTACATTGAAAGTTTAGATAAATGTTCAGGACTATGGTTCTCATGCTGAATCACCATGATACTTTAACCAAATAATAGCACCCTTTTGCAACAGATCATTGTAACTAGATAGGTCCTAAGTATATTTCATAAAAAATTAGAATTCACAACTCTAATCCTTGTTATATTCTTCAATTTGCCTTTCCCTTTCTTATCATTTTCCATTTCTGAGATATTATTTGCCTTGTGATATAAAGAAATAACTGTTTTATAGTCAAAAGATTTTGAAATGCTACAGTACCCATAAGTGCGTGAAAAACCTCCATCAAATCTTAAAAGGCTTTTTGGTAAACTGAAGTAGAAAACATGTTACTCAGGTGGAAAAAGATGAAATTGAATCCCTACCTCAAACCATATATGGATCCAGATAGGTTAAAAACTAAATGTCAAAATACAAAACTGTAAATGTGTCATTAAAAATAAAAGTGTGTAAATATTTTTTGGAAATTGTGTAAGAAAATTCTTATTGAATAAGACACCAAAAAACTTTTTTTCTCTATAAAAAGGTTAGTATGTTTGATTACATTAAAATTGAGAACTCTTGTTTATTAAAAGGTAGGTTAAAACAAAGTGAAAAGGCATTCTATGCCTTGATGGGATATATCTATAGTTGTTTTGTATCAACAATATACGAAGAACACCTACAAATCAATGAAAAGTTATACACAAGAATAGAAAAAATGGCCGAAGACATGAACAGGCATTTTACAGAAGGCCAATAAACAGAACAAGAAGATTAGCCTCATCCTGTGGTTGGGGAAATTCATATCAACAAGTCTATGATATTCTGTCTTATTCCTATTACACAGACAACATGTAAATCTGGCAATACCAAGTGTTAGAGACTATGAAGATGGACAGAATCCCTTACATATTTATGGTTGGAGAATTAATTTATTCACCACTGAAGCAGTTTGCTTTATTTTCTTAAATTGATTATTCCCATGTCTACTGACACAGAAAACCCATTTCTAGGTATGTACACAAGAGATTCTCTTGCACCTGCACATCAAAGACAGGTTCAAAAATGTTGTATCACAGTAACAACAGCTTGTAAATAACTCAAGTGCCCATTAATGACCCTACATTCCAGAAATAAATTGTGATGGTATACTCAGAAAATGGCATATCACATGACAGTTAAAGATGTGTCCAAAACTATAGATGAATTTAAGCAATATATCACTAAGTGAAAAATGAAGTTTCAAAGGTGGCATATGGCTAATACCCCTTTTGTAGTGAAAGAAAACTGAAAATACACTTTTAAAAAATATATGTAGCTGAAGATTTAGAATTAATAGTTGGGGAAGAAAGTGGCAAAAGAGGAGCAAGGGATCATTTGCTTAGATGTAATTTATTTTCAAGGCACTAGATTTTATTTTGGATGATGTTTAAAGTTGTTACACAATTAAATACAGAAGTATATAAATAAGTACATAGAAGCCTACCTTTTATAGACAATTAAGATATTTCATAAATTAAAGATTCTGGTTAACCAATCCTGAATAGTTGGCACCCATTGAAAATTATTAACTGTGAGGGATTAGCTGTCTCATTGCATGTATCATTTTAAAATTGTTTTTATTCCACAATAATTTGATTAAAATTATATTTTGATTCCACATTATCAAGGCATTACATATAAAAAAATGGGTGTTCCTTATTTTACATGGGCTTTAAAACTGTTTTTCTATCTCTTTTCTCTCTACTTTGATGGTTTTATTCTAGGCTTCTCTGTTGACATTACACACTGGAACATGAAATGAAGAAACATAAATAATACCTAGTGTTATATCTTTTCCCCAAAAGGCTTCCAAAAAGGGCAGTGCATACAATTGCACCATTTACTACTCAGCATTCTCTTCCTCTATGTTGTGGATATAAGAGGATTGTGGAAAGTTTGCAGCAAAATTGAACAGAAAGAGTTTCCATATACTCCCTGTCCCTATCCAGGTTCAGTGTTTTCCCACTGTCAACATCTCTCAGCAGATTGGGACATTTGGATATTGTGCAATTTATAAACACTCACTGACACATTGTTATCACTCAAAGTCCAGACTTTCCATTAGGCTTCCCTCTGAGTGTTGTACAGTCTGTGGATTTTGACATTTGTGCAATGGCATCTATCCATCATTCGTTGGTTATCTTTTAAATACCTGTTTAAAGTTTTTTGGATTCTACCAGGTTAGATTATTCTCTTTACTCATAATATGTACAGCATGGTCTTGAATTTTCTTTTATTATATATTTTTCTTCCTTCTACTATGCCAATAAATACAGGGAAGAGCCTACCTTACACTTTTTCATAGCTCCAGGTCCATCAGAATACCTTAAAGATACTAGAAACTCTATTAATTAACACTTATTTATTAATTAATTAAAACTGTCTTAATGATCATTGAATAAATGATATCTGGATATGCAATTCATATTATGCCCATCCTTTTTGATCCACTTCGTCAGAGCCCCCAGAAGATTTCTGGAAAGAAAGAAAGAAAGAAAGAAAGAAAGAAAGAAAGAAAGAAAGAAAGAAAGAAAGAAAGAAAGAAAGAAAGAAAGAGAGAAAGAGAGAAAGAGAGAAAGAGAGAAAGAGAGAAAGAGAGAAAGAGAGAAAGAGAGAAAGAGAGAAAGAGAGAAAGAGAGAAAGAAAGAAAGAAAGAAAGAAAGAAAGAAAGAAAGAAAGAAAGAAAGAAAGAAAGAAAGAAAGAAAGAAAGAAAGAAAGGAAGGAAGGAAGGAAGAAAGAAAGAAAGGAAGAAAGAAAGAAAGAAAGAAGAAAGAGAGAAAGCAAGCAAGCAAGCAAGCAAGCAAGCTCAGGCCAGGACAGAATTGTCATAAACAACATTTTGTTTTTGATATTAAATCAGAAATGATTTTTTTTTCTCATAACAAAGTAATAAGGACACCAAAATGGAAAGACTGCTCCTTGAAAGAAAAAAAATGTCCATAGTCGGATATAAAGATTCTTGAGAACAACCTGTTCCAGCAACGGTGAGATGGTGACATGAAGGGAGATGGACATGGACAGGACACATATAGGCCCTGAGAAGGGTTTCCAGCACTTTGTCCGGAGACTCAGATCTGAGGAAAGTGCAAGCAGAGCAGGCAGGCTTGTCACAATCAGACACGGGAGTTTTTATTTTTTTTTTTAATATTTAATTTAATTTTTTTCTTAGCTTTATTGAGATACAATTGACATAGAACATTGTGTACATTTAAGGTGTACAACATGATGCTTTCACATACACATATATATATTTCAAAGTGATTATGACAATAAGTTTAATTAACATATCCATCACCTCACATAATTACAATTGGGATGGATTTCTTTTTTTTTCAATTTGATGAATTTTGATAGATGTATACACCCATGAAATCACCACCACAATCAAGATAGCTAACATTTTCATCACTCCCTAAGAGGTGCAATTTCTGAATTCTCAATTTATCCCTTCCCATCACCCCTTTGACCCCCTGGTAACCATAAATTTGTTCCCTATTTCTGTGAGTCTGTTTCTGTTTTGTAGATGAGTTCATTTGTGTCCTTTTTTTTTTTTTTTTTTTTTTTTTTTTTAAGATTCCACATACAACTGATATTATATGGCATTTTTCTTTCTTTTTCTGGCTTACTTCACTTAGAATGATGGATCGACTTGGAAATTGTCATTCTAAGAAACAGGGGAGTTTTTAGAGTGGAGGATTTAGGTGTTAGGTGAGCCCAAGAAGCAGAGTTGCAAACAGTGACAAGTTCTGCAAAATAGCAGCTGCAAATCAAAGAGCCATCTCTCTGTATGCATAGGGTGGAAGGGATGTGAGGTTTTACAGATTGGTCTCCTTCCACTTCACCCACACACCCAGACACACACCCAGATAATGATCACTGATGGGAATGGTGTCTTTGAAGGGCCTGGGGAAGTTTTATTTATTATTTATTTATTTATTTATTTATTTATTTATTTATTTATTTATTTATTTATTTATATCCCATACACTTGCTGTGAGGCAGTTTTATCCAGTTTAATAAATCCAGTTTAATAAATACATAAAAGTCAAAATAAGATTGTTTATGTCACAAGAACAAATTCCTGAGGTTGATTTTGACCTCTAACAAAGACATTTTAATCTGATCATTTTCAAAGTGGTAACTGCTCCCAGCATATAGGCCCAGTAGCATCTTATAATTATATGGCTATATTTCTGAAACAGTGAGATGCTGAATCAGAATCATCTTCTCTGGGTAACACTCTGACATGTAACTTGTGTTATGCATCACCTTCAGTGAGAGTATCAGGAAAACTAATTCCGTTCCTGGAAATACAGACTGACTCAGATGCAATTCACATTCAGAGTGGCTCTAAAGAGAAGATAATGAAACTATCTATGGGGTATCCAAGCATTTTCAGTGTCTGAAAAATAAAAGTAATTAGCTATTCTTAATAAGTTGGTACTCTCTATGCTTTTTAGAAATACTAGGGGGAAAAAGAAAAGAATGAAGTCTCCATTTCAGGCAAGTGATTACTAAGAACTGAAATTATTTTTACTCAGACTCAGTGTAAAATTTCCCTTAGGTACATTCCATTTGTAGGAGCTGGAAAGGAGAAAGAAGCGGTAGTAACAGCAAATTCATTTTCAGTTTCTCTCTTGTGCAAGTAAATTGGTTAAATATTTTCTTTTTTTGCAACAGAACATGTAACAAGAAAAATTCATTCAGTCATTAGCAAGCATTTATTAGGCACTCTTGTACTGCTCACATTGTTAGTCACTGAAGACACAGAGACATGAATAAACCAATGTGCCTGCCCTTGTAGAGGTCACAGCCTAGTAGGGAAAGGAGGAAATATTAACAAGTAAGAACAATGTATCAAGGAATGCTGTCATGCAGAAATGTCCCATGTTCTGGGGCCATGGAGGAAGCATCCAATGTTTTGTGTGAGCTGGGAAGAGATAGGGGTTGGACGAATAAGGCTTCACAAAAGAGGCAACATTAAACCCCATTCTGAAAGATGAATAAGAATTTTTATGGCTGAAAAGGAGGCCAAAAGGAAGGACAGGAGAACTTCAGGCTTTGGGAATACAACTCAAAACCAAAAAAGGAACATTTCTCATGCTGAATGTGTGTATTTCCTGGAGACTAAAGCTTAGATCACAAGAATGAACTTTGCAAGTAGGTGTATTCTTGAAACACTGAAACTTTTTTTTTTAAATAATATATTGCCCCCTCAGGGTTGTGAAAACATAATCATTCTTGCTCTTTGAACATAGAGACATCATTAATAGTGGAAAGAGCTTCAGATTTGAGGTCTGGGGAACTTGAGCTGGGATACTACCTCAACCACTTATGAGCTAAGTTGCTCTCAGCCTGAATTTCCTCAGGTGTACAGCTGCAGTGAAAGTTCTACTTTGCAAGGTTTGGCATGGAGCAGAGGAGGTATTTGTCCCAGAACTAAGAGGATAGACTGCACGTAAAAAGACACACTAGGGTATGGCCTCTTGTCTTCTTCATCTGTTTTCTTGCTTTTAAAAACATTTTTTTTTTTTTTTTTTTACTGTGGTGGTACAATTTTGCCACTCTTTCACTAGACCTTTGACTTGGTATGTTTTCTCCTCTCTAAAAAACTGACTTGGGTTCATTAGACAGCTATTCCAGGTAACTTGAGAAACTTCATCTCATTTCAGTCTCAGAAATATTCCCTTTCATAAATTATTAATCCTGGATTAAATTCATTTACACCAGTTCTCAGTGAGTAAATTTATATGCCCTAGTCTACTTACTGCCTATAAGTGTTTTGTTAGGCAGTTAGATAAGTGAGGGAGGGGCACTGGGCAGATAAGGTGGAGGAAAGGGGGGATACCCTGGAAGATGGTAGTAAGCCCACCTCAGCATAAGGGGCTTTACTTCCTCTAAATGAGAGCCAGCAAGAAACCATTTAAAGCCTGAGGGCTGGAACTGCACAGTAGTGACAAGGACCTAACCAGACATGACCTAATGCTCACTGTAATATAATTTACCTTGTCATTTAGCCACCTCCCCGACCCCTGTGGCCTTTTCTACATGCATCATGGGTAAGGACATGTGCAAAAGGCGAGGAGCTTGACTAAGAACTCCAGGGGCAAAATCCATCAATCAAACAAAAGACCACCTCTAAGTGAGGGTAGAAGACAGAAGGGACAGAGACCACTGCTATCCTCCCTTGGATCAGCCCACCTCCCACTCTTGGAGGTGTACTTATGCTTTGCTAATAAAATCTTTAAAATATTTCACAACACGACGTTTTGTCTCCTGTCTGAATTCTCCTTTAGGCAAGACAAGAACTGAGGACTTTCTCCCCGGGGGTAACATTTTTAAAGAGAACAAGTTTTATAAACTGGGTCTTTTTAGATTTGGACTCTACAGACTGACAACTAGCCTCTATTGTTCTTATACTGCTAGTTGATTGGGGCACAGAACTTAAGGGATCTCATCCCCAATCTCACATACTACTGAATAGTTTTGTGTTCTGTGTATAGATGTTTTATGAAGACTATAATGCATTCTTTCCTCAAGAGGTCTAGCACAAATATTGGGTCTTGGATTATTTTATCCACCAAAGATGAGGTGTAGAATAATACATATTTCACAGAAGTCATTTTAATCTAATTATCATTTTTTTTTATAATGAGGGAACTAATACCAGGATAATTTAGGGGAAAAATTCAGTGATGCAAATAATTAGTATGAGAAAACTGGCAACTATCTCTAGTCCTACTTCCTTTCTTAAACTTGGAGGATGATGGTTTTCTAAGAAGTATCGTATATTGTTGAAAATCATTTGTGGGCCATATTCAACAACATTAGGTTCTTCTAATTCAATATCCACCCAAATCAGTATGTATTTAATTCTTAAAAATTGCCTGAAGAACAAAATTAGAACACTGTAGTCTAAGTTCTGTTATTCTGCTATGTGGATAGTAAAATAGCTTTGTACAGAGATAAAATAAACAGTATTAATGGTTATCTATGTGAATAAAGAGGATTACATTAAAGACAGATTGATGCTTGGGACAAGTTGTTTTGCACTTCACTTTATTATTAGGGAGTTTTAGATTAGGAAAGAGCTAGTCCGTAAAGGCTCTTTGTCACCAAGGTCAGAGTGCATTGGAGTTCCTCAGCTCAATGTTCTCAACTCTGTTTTTAATTGTGCTATTTCAGGTATTTGCTTCTTAATGTTTGTAGAGTTCTATAGAAAATATTTATTATGATTTCCTTTTTTTAATCACTAATTGTTAAACACTAACACTCAACACATGGCAAGATGGATATTGAATAAAATGAAACAATATGGCCTCTGGACTATATATTTCTACTTACTGATGTAAGTAGATATTTAAACTATCTTTAAATTCAAATTGAGTGGAAGATTTTACTAGAACTAGCAACAATTTTTACTTCCCTCTGTTAACCTATGAAACTTACCTGCATAGGAAATCTAAAGGTGATTTTTTAGCTTACCTTATTAGTTTTTCTAATGGTAGTAAATTTAATGTGACTGATTTTCTGCTCCAGTTTCTTCATGTGTTTGTTCTATAAGCAGAAAATACGGCAAACTAACTTAAAGGTGATTCTATTTTGGAACTGTCTTTTAAGTCACACATTGAATTTTATTTAATTTTCAGAGTGTTACCAAACTGTATCATTCATAAGTCTCAGTAATTTGATAAACCAAAAATCTATTAACTAAATCGAGTTTATTTTCAGACAATGTCATTTCAAATCCCATACATGAATGCTGTTCTCAAAAAATTTATTATAGGAAAGCAATTTATTCTTACCGGAGTCTGATTTGTTTCATGTAACTTTTTTGGGTTTGGAAAAGCAATTAAATGAAAGTATGTGTCTATGCATTCCATCTGGATGTGTGTATTGCACACAAATTGGCATGAAGGCTTAGATCATGTTTATGTAACAAGCACAACTGAAAATTAGTTGATGAAATAGGGTTTGTCTCTTGAAGTAATATATGCAATATCTTAAATGTATCAACCATCTTTAATGTATGAACCTGTGAGTGTTATTAAGTACTAAACCATCTATTGATAAATTTTATTATTGATTCATTTCCTCTCAAATATAGTAATATAAATTGACTCAGTTTAACTCAAGAGATATTTTTTCAACAGCTGATATTTTTCAAAAACTCTGCAAACACACAAGTCATTCTTTAAACATGTAATTCCACACAAACACAAATTTGGATACACTTACAAAGAACACCTGTTTAGAAGCTTCTCTGTATTAAGCCCTTTGTTTAGTATTGGGAATAGCATTAAGAACAAGAATAATAAGATCTCTATTCTATGAAATTTATAGTCTGGGAAATTCCTTCCTTTCAAAAAGCTTCCATTATTAAAATGGAAAAGAAGTTGAACAACTAGAAAATAGTCAATGACTATTTAGATATAAAATAAGATATGTATTAACTTTTTAATTTGACTTTTAAATCATAATCAATATTGAATATAGCATGACTTCATGTCACGTATCAGCTAACATAAATTGCATTTATGACAAAAAAAAGTAATTTCTTACTTCCAGTTGGCCAATACCACAGAAATATAACAAAATATTGACTACTTACCTAGGCAATATTTATTTGAATTTTTGCTTTGATAGTTCAACTGAAATATTATTGTTAATTTACCTGAAGAGCAGTTGGGAAGCTTAGAGTTGTAAGGTTTAGATTAGCAGGTATAAACCATCAACTCCTTTCTTTTTTAGGACCTCAGAACATTAGATTCTTATTAATAAAATGTTATACATTTTAAGCATTTGTAGTAATAGGCTATACATAGTATACATACAATACATCCTACATATTAACTATGCATGTATGTATTTATATATCCTACATTATGATACACAGAGTAGAGTAATTGAAGATCATAAGGTATTTTTATTATACAAATATAATGGGAAATTTATTTAATAATTTATTTTGAATTTCACTATAAGTCCATTAGGCCAATACTTCTCAAACATTAAAGTACCTGTAAATATTTAGGGGATCTTTTTAAAATGCAGATTCCTAAGTACAACTCCTAAAGATTTTTATCCCCTGTATTTGGAGGTCTGCCATTAATTTGCATTTCTAACTCTCAGGTAACACTGAAGCACAAACTATGGTTTGAGAAGTATTACACTAGAATATAAACCTCTCTATTAGATCATAATCTATTTGGGAGCCTTGCACCTTAACATTTTTCTTCCTCAAATTGCATATTTTATCAAAGAAAAAGATCTGAGAAATAAGGATACATATATCAAGATGACGTATACATGGGGAGTGATGGAAATGTCAGCTATCTTGATTGTGGTGGTGATTTCATGGGTATATACGTCTATCAAAAGTCATCAAATTGTACACCTGAAGTATGTGTAGTTTACTATACAGGAACCATACCACAATAAAGGCATTTAAATAAATAAGGAAATACAAGCAAAAAAAAAAAGTTTACATATGCAACTACAAGGCCAACCTTAGTGTAATGAAACATGTCTTACTGGCTTAAAAAAAAAATGGCATAACCAGAGATATTACATGATGATCCTACTTAAAATTTTATTTGTATTCTCATATTATTAAGCATGATAATTGAAAAAAAAAAAAGGTTATTTCTACATTTAGAGTTGCTTCTACCAGAACAAGTTAAAAGATATTACTCAGGGGGAGGGCATAGCTCAGTGGTAGAGTGTGTGCTTAGCAAGCAAGAGGTTCTGGGTTTGAACCCCAGAACCAGTAAATGAATAAATAAATAAAAATAAACATAATTGCCTCTCCTCCAAAAAAAAAGAAAATGTAACTCATGGAATGTCAAGGAATTATACAATGAAGGAACTAGTCTCTGCTTGGACTCCTGAAACAGAGTCCCTCTGCAATATATGAACATAGATGTTGAATCTTGCATTAATTAATGCATTGTATAGAGAGGTGGTAAACATGGAGAGACTGGTATCATATACCTTGTTATTTTGTAAAGCAAGTAGGAAATATTTTGCAGAATATTCTGGGAGGAAAAAAAGATTTCTATAGAATTTATTTGAAGAAAACTAAGTTCCTAAAATTTATTTTTTTAAAAACAAGTTAGTGCAAAAACAAAGCACATAAAATAATGGGTATTTACATGATTCTGGACACAAAAAGCCAAATAGACAGGAAGACTTTTAGTTCCTCAGAATTTAATTTATACCAGAAAAAAGTCTATTACTTTCTCAACCACTAGGATGGAGGTTCTGACAGATTCTTTAGTGAGGAGGAAGTGGACTTTTATAATTAAATAAACTTTATAGTTAGTTGAAATTAATTTGTAGAAAATGCATGGAGTTCTCAGTGTAAGAAAGGGT
The DNA here is from genome assembly GCF_036321535.1 of Camelus dromedarius. Classification (NCBI taxonomy): domain Eukaryota; kingdom Metazoa; phylum Chordata; class Mammalia; order Artiodactyla; family Camelidae; genus Camelus; species Camelus dromedarius. The sequence goes on from NC_087448.1 coordinate 34,590,563, forward strand.
TTAAATCTCTTTGTAAGCCCTCTTTATATCAAAATGTTTCAGAAATTTTCAGATACTATGTTGAACTTTCTTTTGGAGAATTCTACATTACAATTATAATGAGAATTATGGCACCAAAGTGAACAAATACAGTTAAAAGCACATTGTGTAGAATCCTGTATTAACAAGGTTTATTTCTCTGAGTAGCCTGTAACTTCCGAACCACCGTGAATTCATGGCTATTTTGTCCCTTTCCTTTGTCAGTTGCTTAAAATAGTAGCTATGATTTCTGAGAGTTGAAAATCACGTAATACATATTTTGCTCTTCTAGTCTAATATGCATTTTCCTTTTAAATAAAAAAGAGACAGACTAAAACAAAACATTTGTAATGATACTCAGATCTTGTTCTCTACTCTCATTTACTACCAACCAGATTCTTTTACAATGAAAAGGAAGACTTTCAAGAGGTAAAAGTATATTGTAACACAATGATGTTTTATTTAATAGATGTCTAAGTGTTTCCATTTCCTAGTATTTCTGACAACCAATGTAGAAAGATGATAAAATTGCAGTGATTTTGAACCTGCTATCCACACTAAAATCGGTTTAAAGACACAATTCTACTGAAAAACCAAGCCGCTATGTTTTTGAATGATATCTGAGTGCTTCTATTTTAAAAATGGAATAGGTATTAGAAAAGTATGTGAAAGTAACTAGAAAAAAAATTCAAATGTATCTGTATTATCACATTTCTGAATTTGATGAAGATGTGCAATTGAATATTTATACCTACAGGAGAGAGCCATTCAAGAATCCCTGGAAAATTATTCAGTCCATGTTAATCATATGCCATGTAGGGGTGTGTCTGAGCAAAATCCAGCTACCTAGAGGCCCTATACCTGACTACAACTTGAGGTATTTTCATTCCCATAACCCTCTATTAGTTTATAACCTCCTAGTGTCAGAAAATTTTCTTACTATAAATCCACTGAATCATTTCAACAACCTCTGGGCAAAAGCTACACCTGTTCCATATATAAATGGTCTAATAACCTTGTATTGTTAATGTATGAACTATATAGAGTCAAAATAAAGGCTGTTGTTATGATACCCAAGTTTTGTGATGCTAACCATGAACCATGATAATACACTTTCTTCAATTTTGGCAAAAGAGAAAATGGAAGACTGAACAAACCAGTTAAGATAATAGCAAGAGTTCAGTTAGTACTCTTAAAATATTCATGCTCCAAAAGACCCCAGACATTCTGTGGGTGGAAAAAATGTTTTATAGAGCAAGGAAAAGGGTGTCAATTTCACACACTAATTCCATCTCTTCTTTCTTTCAACTACTAAAATGAAATCCAGATTTATTTTCTATGTTTAAATTTAAAGAAATCTAATTTTATGCTGATACTAATAAGCCTCCAGGTTTTAATCCAACCCATTATTTAATGGAGTGTCACATTTTTATTTTGGAACATGTAAGAAAATGTTGTCTCTGAGTATTTACTCCCAAAGGTAATCCTTTTCGACTGAGAAGGTCATTGGGGAATTAGGATCTGAGCTCTTATTAGAATAAACACTTTATCTATTTTTGCAGTGTGTTTTATTTGTTTGATCACTGTGACTGCTCAGATAACATTTCTCCATTTTTATGCTTTGCTTAGACATCTGTGTGTCACCTTCTCCATAGAATGTCAGTGGCTGAGCAATCAGAAATGGAGGAATACAATTTTTTCACACCATTCTGATATAGTATTAGTGACCGTAAAAGATTATGTTTGAACTTAGTGATATAAATTTATAGTAAGCAATAGAAGGCAGAAGAAGCTGTATTAGCTAGGGCTTAGCTAGCCTAAGATTTACACACACAGGTGGTCAAGCTGAATGTTAATATCAGACAGTCCAAGAATCAGTAGAAGGACAGAAGATATGCTTAGGCTGGTCCCATTAGATACGGAGAAGAATGAAGAAAGCAAGGTAGGAGTTACGCCATCTCCCTCAGTTCTTTCTCCAACTAGCTTTTTCCATCAGTATTTCATGAAACTTGAAGGAAAACAATTTAGTATTTTCTAAAACACATTGATTTCATGAATTGGCTTCCATTATTGAAAAGGATGAAGGTCATTTTCCATGCTTCTAAATCTGTTATCATGGTCGTCAGACTCAGAAAACTATCCATGCATTAATATATTCATCACCAGAAGGAAGATTTTAAAATAAAGCCTTAAGTTAAAACAAATACAAACTAAAATCTCTTTTTAAAGTTCTCCCGATGAGAGCTGAGAAATGTTTGCCTGGAAATGGTTACGATTAAAAGCAGCCTCCCAGCCCAGCTTCACTTTGTTGCTTACAAACGTACTTAAGTGCTGATTTACACATGTTTTGGGGATTATGTTCTTACCCTTTAAAAATAGACATTTTGAAAGTTTTTTTTAAAATGATGGTAGTATTCAATGATATACAATAATATGATAAATCATTATGACAAAATTAATAATTCTAGGCAAAGAAACAAACATTGGAATCAAATGAAAAATAAGTCATTTCTTAATAAACAAAACCATTTTAATGGTATAGTATCTTCAATAGTCATTTTGAGGACACAACTCTGCTTTTTTTTTTTCTCTTACTTTGAGCAATGACAAATATGCATGTAGTGGAACCATGATTACTTTCAACTTTGTGTTAGTCTATGCATTAAAAATGTATAAGTTGCATCTTTCTCTGGAGGACACGATTACAGATTGGGGTTTAGTTCGGTATGGCACATACAATTCCTTAAGAAATCATGGTACTAGATTTTCCACCAGTGTAGGGTGGGGAAGCAGCTGCCTTGCTCCTCATATTTTGCGTTTTCCAGCTCCCCCATGCTGTGTACTTCTGTCACATTGTGCTGAGAGCAGGTGAGACTCAGCCCAACAACGTGCTGCCTGTCCAGTTGCTTTGAGGAAGAAGGCAGCCGTCATCCAATTTCCAATCTCCCTTACCTTAACGTCTGCACTTATTAGTGAAGAGGGTGGGGCGGGCATCCTTCAGAACTTCAGAAAAATGATTTCCAAAGGTGAAGCATAAAGATAAAAAGCTGCCCTGGACTTCTGCCATTTGGAGATATAAAATGTTTGAATATTTTCTATTTATAACTACACCAAATAAATAAGCATCATGAACATAAGGATAATATAAGGATTCATGAAAGGTTTTAATGAAGAGCATTATATATTTGTTTATTAAATTAAAAAAAATCATTATTTTCCTATACCCAGATAATTTATTGCCTATCTTTGACTATTGTTAAGTATTGTCACAGAGATTTAAAGGAAACAGAAAGGAAAGGACATTATAAAAGACAACATATGTCAAAGCAGAAAGGTAAATGTAACAAGTCCCTGAAACAGGGAACAAACTGAAATCACTGTTTAACAAATAAAAACCTGATTCTAGTCTTCTAACATATACTCACCTTAGGTCACTCTATTTGACAGATTTTTTAGCTTAGCTCCTGCTGAATTTTTGGTATGCGGTTAAACATGCTGAATTTTGAACTATATGAAGTCCAAACAATTTAGGTTAGCATTTATGTTCCTCCATAACATGACCTTAATTTTATTATGTATCTTTCATTTTATGGAATTAACCAAAGATTCTTTTATTTCTAACTTTTCAAATACAAATTCTGAGTTTCAAAGTTCTGATAAAATTGAGTTTTCCTTGGTTTTTGAAATTTTGTTTCTATTTTCTCTGCCTATCCACCTTCAGTTGAGTAGGAGAAAGAGAGAAAGTAGAGAATAACTTTTGTTTCTCTAAATTTTTATAGGATTTTCACGTCTTCTGGAATGGAACTGAACTGAACTGTAGAATTACTATTATTGACTTCTATATTAGAATTGAAATGTTTTAACATTCATATCTGATTAATCTTTGTACTACCCATTGACCTCACATGGTATTGCTCATAGTAAATGCTGAATCTATGTGTAATAATTGCATAACATATTTTTGAAAGATAGCAAGTAAATCTTTATTATGTAAATGTATTATTTTAATAAATATTAAAGTGCACTTATTCTATCAGTATTTCTTTTGAATTATTATGATAAATTCTCAAATTGCCTGAAGAAGGTAAATGACATATATTTTTCCCATTCATGTAGTTCCCTCCCTTTCCCATTAACTCAAGAATCATTACAGTCAATGGTATCATGGTTATTTTGAGTGGGGTAAAAGTGGAAAATCTTTATAGAAGAATTTGGAAGCTCTATTTGGGATAGTAGAGCTAAAATTTACTGTTACAGAGAATAATGGTATAGAGGATTGGAAATTATAATTATTATCAAAGATCCAGTAAATTGGTTCTATGTTTATTCAAATCTTCCATCATCAATAGGGTAGGGTGAGATGGGGATAGAATCTCCTCACTTCAAGACCATCTGTAATAACATGGAATGAAAAACTATGCTTGTAGATTATAGCAACAAATATTTCACAAGATTCTAATCTTGACTATGCACTAAGTGGTCAGATCTAAATTTAATACAACCTATTCTAATAAAATTAATGCATTTGCCACATACAATTTCTGCTATATTTATTAAGGTACACTGGATTTTATTGGGATTTATAACTGTCCTCTAAGTTCCATCTTTTCATGGTGTGATAGCTACCATTGGTGATCTCTCTCTCCTTTCAGGCTAAAAGAATTTTGGAGTTTGTTAAATATTGGACAATATCCCTAGGGAATGAGCTCATTCATTGTGCTAATGATTGGTTTAGGAATGGTTATATAACCAGGCTTGGCAAAGAAATGTAATAGGAAGTTTTATGGTAGAGAGAACTTCTAGAAAATATTTAACTACTTAATAAAAAATAAACAGCACACAAGCTATCTCCCCATCCCTCATCTCACACTTCTTCATTTTAGACATTTTTATGCTTCTTAGACATACTAAAAGCCATCTTGTAGCCATGAGGCGAAAGTCAAGAGCTGCACAGAGAAGCTGCTCATATCCCTGTCATTACTGAGCCACTGAAGAAATTCTGGAACTTCCAATCTATGTACAATTATTATTGTAGAACAGTAAATAGTTTATACTTAAAGTGAGTACTCTGTGTTTGTAGCAGAAAGCATATAGACATAAATATTAAATTTTGATATGTGCCCATCATCATATAAATGATTTTTGCATTAAAAATTACTTAATACTACTTGAGGAAATCTGTAGCCTCCTGGCAATAGGGTGAGTAACTTTTAGAAACAATTTCTACAATCGTACAAACAATATGTGGTGTCTTTAAAACACCAAAGACAATTAAAAAATGATGCTAGCTGATATCCATGGCAGAGGATACTCCTCAACAAAGCATAGCCATCTCACTGTAATTCAGCTCTTTACCACCATTTTTTTTTTACATTTTTTTATTGAGTTATAATCATTTTACAATGTTGGGTCTCTTTACCACCTTTTAATGGAACTTCAAGCTCCATAAGCATATGATCTGCATTCCAAGGTATTAATAATGATGAGTTACCAGATAATTTGTCATTGTATGTCAAAGATCTCTAGTTTTCCCATCTCTGATATGAGTTTTCTCACCCTGCCTGACCATTATGCCAGTGCCTCTTTCTAGTTTTAGACTATAAAGTAACTCCAGTTGTGCTACCAATATTGATGATGGAAGATGGAAGAGCTCTTGAGTGAGAAAGGTCTTACAAGACCTTAAAGGTCTTAAACAAATGACAGCAACATTAGCATTAGAACTCTAATCTGTAACAATTACCTTTAATCTTTTCTGTGATGTTAAAGATTTGAGCCTTTTGTTTCTGATTACCTTAAAGTAGCCTCAGAAAATTTAAAGAGGTGGAGGACATGGATGCAAGGAAGCCAAAAACAACAAAATAATGGACTTTAAAAATATGTCCAGGAAAAGACTTTGAGCATGGTTACTTTATATTGAACAGACTTGAATTTTTTTTTTTTATTTTGAAATTATTATAGATCCACAGGAAGTTGCAAAGATAGTGAAATAGGTCAAATATAGTCTGCCTCCAGTTTCTCCCAATGGTAACTTCTTACATAATTATAATGCAATATCAAAACCAGGATTTTGACATTGGTACAATGTGTGTGTACAATTTTATATTACTCTATCACTTGTGTAGAATTAGATAATCACCACTGCAGTCAAGATAAGGAGCTATTCCTTTACTACAAAGATCTCCCTCGTGTTATCTCTTTATAGTCATGCTCACACCCCACTCTCCACCATAAGAACTCCTTGGCAGATACTAATCTGTTCTCTATCTTTATAATTCTGTAATTTCAAGAATTTTATAGAGTAGACTCTTCTAGTATGTAACCTTTAAGGATTAGCATTTTTCACTTAGTATACTTCTCTGGAGATTTATCCAGGTTGTTATATATATATATTAATAGTCCATTTTTATTGTTCAATATCATTCATGGTGTGGATACGCCACTGTTTGTCTAACTGTTTGCTCATTGAAGCACATTTGAGTTCTTTCCAGATTTTGGAAAACTTATTTTGACTATTACTAATACAGCCATTATAATTATTTGTATACAGAGTTTTCTGTGGACATAAGTTAAATTTATCTGGGATAAATGTTCAGGAATGCAAGTGCAAGACCAAATAGAAGTTACATGTTTAGCTTTTATAGAAACTGACAATCTGTTTCCTAGAGTGGCTGTGCAGTTTTACACTTTAACATGCAATCTACGCATGATTCAATTTCCATTATTGCCAGAATTTAATGTTGTCACTATGTTTTTTTTTTAATTTTTATCTATTCTATTAGGTGTATAGTGGTATTTCATTGTGTTTCATTTGCATATCCCTAATCGTTAATAATGCTAAACATCTTTTCATGTGCTTATTTGCCATCTGCACATAGTCTTTTGTGAAATACCTTTTCATGTCTTTTGCCCATTTTCTAATTTTTTGTTTTAACTGTCCAGTTTTGAAAATTCCAAATATACTTTAATTCCTAGTCTTTTGTTTGATTTGTGCTTGTGTTGTGCAAATATCTTTTTTCCTGTCTGTGGCTTGAGTTTTCATTCTCTTAACAGTTTTTAATAGAGCAAAAGTTTCTACTTTTGATGAGGTAAAATTTATTTATTTCTCTGTTAATAGATTACACTTTTAGTATCAAAATTTACTACCATATTGTTCTCAGGACCTGAGATCCTAGCTCCTCTACCTTCTAATTTTCAGAGTCATTTAACCTTTGTTTATACATAAGGGTCAAGGTTTTGTGTTGTGCTTCATTACCAGGAGGAATAGGGGAAATATCTACTACATCTTCCAGGAAGCAGAAATCAGCCTATACTAAGTTTTTGAGACAGTTTTTCTTGAAAGAAATCACCTGTATGGTCTTAAATACACAAACACACCAAAAATCCTGCAATTGTTTGCTGTACATTAAAACAACTTTCATAGGAAACAGGCTAAGATTTTTTCACTCTCCACTATGTCCAATTCAGGTATGTCCATAGAAGATAATATGTGCATAAGTTGTCAACTAAAGAATTACTGAGATATTCCTCCTACAAAAGAGCATCCATTTCTCTTCTTCTTCTCCTCCTCCTCCTGCTTCTCCTCCTCTTCCTCCTCCTACTTCTTCCTCTTCTTCTTCTTCTTTTGGCCAGCTTTCTTGAGATATAATTGTGTATATATTTAAGACAAACAGCATTATGATTTGATACATGGTATTTACTGCAAAATACCACAACAAGATTAGTTAGTACATCATTTATCTCAGATAATTACCATTTTGTTGTTGTTTTTAATGGTAAGAATATTAAGCTCTAATTTCATAGCAGTTTTCAATATAATAGAGTATTGTTACTATAATCATATGCTGTACATTAGATCCCTGGAACTTCTTCATCTTCTAACTGGAAGTTTGTAATCTTACCAGCATCTCCCCATTTCCCCCATACCTCTGTCCCAGAAACTGCCATTCTACTCTGTTTATATGAGTTCAGTGCTTTTCAGTTCCATATAAAAGGGAGAACATACTGTATTTGTCTTTCTCTGATTATTTCACTTACCATAATGCCCGAATTTGTGATTTACTTCATTTTTATGACTAAATAATATCCCATTGTATATTTACAACATATATACTTTATCCCTTCATCTGTTGTTGGATATTTAGGTTGCTTCCATCTCTTGACTGTTGTGAATAATGCTGAAATGAACCTGGAAGTGCAGATGTCTCTTTGAGATAGTGATTTCATATTCTTCAGATGTATACCCATAGGGGGATTGCTGGATCATAGGGCAATTATATTTTTAATTTTTTGAGGGACATTCATACTGTTTTCCATAGTGAGCCTACCAGTGTACATTTCTACCAAAAGTAAACCAGGGTTCCCTTTCTCCACATATTCACTAGCATTTGTTCTCTTGTCTTTTTGTTAGCCATTCTAATAGATGTGAGAAAAACCTCATTGTGGTTTTGATTTTCATTTCCCTGATGATAAGTGATATTAAGCACCTTTTCATGTATATGAAAGGCTATTGTATATCTACTTTGGAAAAAAAGTTCATGTATGTACCTTTTATGGGTTAATTTTTAAAATGGGTCTCCTTTTTTGCTATTGAGTTCTGTGAATTTCTTATATATTTTGGATATCAACCCTTTATCACACACATGGTTTGCAAATATTTTCTCCTATTCTGTAACTGCCTTTTTGTTCATTTATTTTTTGATTGCTTCTTTCACTGTGCTGAAGCTTTTTAGTTTGATGTAGTTACATTTTATTTTGTTTTGTTTTGCTTTTGTTGCTTGTGATTTTGGTGTCATATGAAGAAAATCATTGCAAAGACCAAGGTCAAGGAGTTATCCCCTATGTTTTCATCTAGGAGTTTTATGGTTTCAGGTCCTAAATTCTTATATTAAGTCCTTAATTTTTGTGAATTGTATAAGATAGGGATCTAATTTCATTATTTTGCTTGTGGATATCTAGTTTCCCAACCCCATTTATTGAAGAGATTATCTTTTTTCCATTGAGTATTCTTGGATCTCTTGTCAAATATTAGTTTACCATACATGTGTAGATTTATTTCTGAGCTCTTGATTCTATTCAATAGAATATGTCTATGTGTCTGTTTTTATGCCAATACTATACTGTTTTGATTATAATAGATTTGTGGTGTGGTTTGCAATCAGGAAGTGTGATCTGTCCAGCTTTGTTCTTGCTCAAATTTGCTTTGGCAATTTGGGTCTTTTGTGGTTCATGAAAATTTCATATTTTTTTCTATTTCTGTGAAAAATGTCAGTGAAATTTTGATAGTAATTGCACTGAATCTATGTGGCTTTTGGTAGTATGAACATTTTAACAATATTAACTCTTCCAGTCCATGAACACTGAATATCTTTCCATTTGTGTCTTCAGTTTCTTTCATCAGTGTCATAGTTTTCAGTGATCTTTCATTTCTCTGGATACATTTATTTCTGTTTTTTATGCTTTTGCAAATGGGATTTTCTTCATTTCTTGTTCAGATAGTACATTGTTTATATATAGAAATGTGACTGATTTTATATGTTGATTTTATGCCTTGCAGCTTTACTGAAATTGTTTATTAGTTCTAATAGTTTTTTGGTGGAGTCTTTAGGATTTTCTATATATAAATTTGTCATCTTCAAACAGAGAGAATTCTACTTCTCCCTATCTGATTTGGATGACTTTTATTTCTTTTCTTGTCTGATTGATCTGGCTAGCACTTCCATTACCCTGTTGATTATGACTGGTGAGAGTGGGTATTCTTGTTCTTTGCCTTAGAGGGAAATCTTTTAGCTTTTCACCTTTGAGTATGATAGCTTGGGTTTGACATATATGGTCTTAATTATGTTGAGTTCTGTTCCTTCTATATCCAATTTACTGGAAGTTTTTATCATGAAAGGATGTTGAATTTTGTCAAATGCTCTTTCTGTATCCATTGAGATGATTACGTGATATTTGTCTTACATAATACTAATGTGGTGTATCATATTTATTAATTTGCATATGTTGAATCATTCTTGCATCCCAGTAATAAATCCCACTTGATCACAATGTATAATATTTTATGTTGTTGAATTCAGTTTAATATTATTTATTTATTTATTTTTTATCTATATTCATCAGGGCTATCACCTGTACTTTTCTTTGCTTGTAGTAATCTTGTACAGCTATGGTACCAGGGTAATGTTGGCCTCTTAAAATGGGAAGTATTCCCTCCTCTTGACCTTTATGTAAGAGTTTGAGAAGAATTAGAGGAAATGACATATTATAGTTCTAGTTGTTGTTGTTGTTTGTTTGTTTTGTTTTATTTTTATTTGGGAGGGTGTTATTACTAATTCAATCTCAGTATTACTGATCTATTCAGATTCTCTATGTCTTCATGATTCAGACTTGATAGGCTGTATGGTTCCAGAAATGCATTTGTTTCTTCTAGGTTGTCCACTTCGTCAGCATATAATTGTTCGTGGTAGTCTTTCTTGAGCTTTTGCATTTCTGTGGTACAGTTGTAATTGTTTTATTAGTCAGTGTAACAGTTTTTTTTTTTTTTCATTTATAATTTTAATTATTTGAGTCCTCTTTCTTTCTTGGAAAGTTTAGCTAAAGCTTGATGAAATTTGTTCATCTTTCAAAATAGCAACTTTTAGTTCTGTTGATTTTTTCCATTATTTCTATCTTCTCTATATCATGTATTTCTTGTCTGATCCTTGTTATTTCCTCTTGCTGGTAACTTTGGGCCTGTTTTTCTAGTTCTTTGAGGAGTAAAGTTAGGTTTTATTTGACATGTTTATTTTCTCCTAATGTAGGTATTTATCACTATCAGCTTCCATTTAGTACTTCTTTGCTGCCTCCCATAAGTCTTGGTATGTTGTATTTTCACTTTCATTTATTTCAATATATCTTTTAATTTGATTTTGATTTCATTTTTAACCCAGTGAATGTTCTGGAGTGTTATTTAATTTCCATACATTTATGAATCTTCCAGTTTTCCCCTTGTTGTTGATCTATAGCTTCATACCATTGTGTTTAGAACAGATACTTAACATAATTTTAATCTTAAATTTTCTTTTTTTCTTACTTTATTTTATTTTTTATACATTTCTTATTGAGTAATAGTTATTTTACAATGTTGTGTCAAATTCCAGTGTAGAGCACAATTTTTCAGTTATACATGAACATATATATATTTAATGTCACATTTTTTTTGTTATGAGATATCACAAGATCTTGTATATATTTCCCTGTGCTACACAGTATAATCTTATTTATGTATTTTGCATTTTAAAATCCCAGTCTGTCCCTTTCCACCCCCCAACCCCTTGGCAACCACAAGTTTGTATTCTATGTCTATGAGTCTGCTTCTGTTTTATATTTCTTTTTTTTTTTTTTTTTTTGATTCCTCAAATGAGCAATCTCATATGGTATTTTTCTTCCTCTTTCTGGTTTACTTCACTTAGAATGACATTCTCCAGGGACATCCATGTTGCTGCAAATGGTGTTATGTTGTTGGTTTTTGTGGCTTAGTAGCATTCCATCATACAAATATACTGCTTCTTCTTCATCGAGTCATCTGTTGATGGGCATTTAGGCTGTTTCCATGTCTTGGCTATTGTATATAGTGCTGCTATGAACATTGGGGTGCAGGTGTTATTTTGCAGTAGGGTTCCTTCTGGACACATGCCCAGGAGCGGGATTCCTGGGTCATATGGTAAGTCTATTCCTAGTCTTTTGAGGAATCTCCATACTGTTTTCCACAGTGGCTTTCCTTGCTTCCCTCTCTGACTCTTGATGATTTAGATGTCTTCTTTTACAATTTTGTGTTTATTCTATTTGTAATTCATGGCAGTTATCACCTTTCCAGTTGTGAGTTTCTCATTTCTGTAGCATCCTGCTTCTTTTCTATTTAGAGCAGACCTGTCAACATTTCTTTTAGCATGGGTTTAGTGTTGCTAAACCCTTTTAGGTTTTGATTGTCTGTGAAGTTCTTTATATCTCCTTCTATTCTAAAGGATAGCCTTGCTGGATAGAATATCCTAGGCTGCATCTTTTTTTCATGCAGGACTTTGAATATATCTTGTCACTCCCTTCTGGCCTGTAGTGTTTGTGTAGAGAAATCAGCTGAGAGCCTTATGGGGGTTCCCTTGTAAATCACTCGCTTTTCTCTTGCTGCCTTTAGGATCATTTCTTTATCCTTGACTCTGGCCATCTTGATTATGATATGTCTCGGTGTGAGTCTGTTTGGGTTCTTCCTGTTTGGGACCTTCTGAGCCTCCTGTACTTGGATATCTGATTCCTTCTTTAGGTTTGGGAAGTTTTCAGTCATGATTTCTTTAAATATATTTTCAATCCCCTTTGTTCTTTCTTCCCCCTCTGGAACCCCTATTATGCATAGATTGGTGGGCTTTATATTATCCCATAGGTCCCTTATATTGTTTTCATTGTTTTTATTTGTTTTTCTCTCAGCTGTTCTGATTGAGTGCTTTCTGTTGTCCTGTCTTCTCAGTCACTTATTTGTTCCTCTGCATTATCTAGCCTGCTTTTTACAGCCTTTAGGTCAGCTCTCATCTCAGCAAATGAGTTTACTAATTCTACTTGGTTCTTTATAGCTTCTAGTTCATTCTTGACATATTTTATATCTCTAAGCACTATTTCTTTTAGTTCATTCAGTACTTTGACCATTCCTTTTTTGAAATCTTGATCTAGTAGGCCATCAATGTCTATTTCCTTGATCGTGCTTTCAGGGGATTTCTCTTGATCTTTTAATTGAGAGTGGTTCCTCTGCTTCTTCATCTTGTTCATATCTCTCTGGTGCTGTGGCTTAAGGAGTATCAGTTATCTAGTCCTTCTGGAGATGTGTTCTCTTAATGATTTTATTGAGAGGTCTTTGTGTCTTCGCCCTGTTTCACGTACTCAGCTTGCTGTTTCCAGAGGCCCTCTGTTGGCGCCCTCGTCTGTGCTGCTCCCAGTGGCTATCAGCTAGCAGATCGTGCCCCTTCCAACACTGGGTCAGGTGCTAAGCTCTTTCCCGGTGGGTGGGTGGGTCTCTCCCACTCCCGATGCCGCAGTCAGATGCTGGGCTCAGGGAGGTATGTGGGCCGATTGTGCCCCTTCCCAGCACCATGGTCAGATGCTGCATTCCTGCCAGGAAGGCAGGAGGCCACCTGCCCTCTCCCAGCGCTGGTTGCTCTGCTGCTCTGTGCAGCTGCCCACTCTGCCTCCAGTAGTCGTTCTGAAGGTGGGCTTGGGGAAGACTGCAGAATGGCCCTGTCCCTGCTCCATGCCAAGTCTCAGCTCCTTGTTTGTCTTGGCAGTGGGAGTTCTCTGAGGGACCAGGACAGAAAGATCCTAACTGCCTCAGGTTGTAAACAAGTCTCAGTCCTGCCTAGGAGTTTGCAGAGCCCAGGGTGTGGATTCAGGTCTCAGTCCCACCCCCTCCCAGTTGCTGAGCACAGGAGAATATGGTGGCTGTGGCTGAGCCCTGCCTCTCTTCTCACAAGAAGTGCCAGTAATGGTGGTGCAGGTCCAAGGAGACAGGCTATCGCACCCCTCCCCCCAAGGCACACCAGCCATTTTGCTTTGCTTTTTTCACAATTTGTGGGGGATCAAGGTTGTTCTGCTCCATATCCCCTCCCAGCCATGGTGCGCAGTCCCCTGCAGTCCCCTGGGGCTGCCTCAGTGCAGCTGCCCCAGTCCTCCGCCTGGCTCAGGCAGCCTGTCCCAGCTCAGCTGCTGGCTTGCGTCTCTGGCTGGGTGTTGCAGGGACCCTTTGTGCCCATTTCACTCAGTTCTGTTGGTCAAAGGGTGCTTGGGGCAGATATGAGCCTTAGAGGCTCCCCCTCCGTGCCGCTGGCCTCTCCATTGGAGAGGGGAGACCCAGCGAACCAGTGCTAGTCCTCCTTTGCTGCTCCCTCCCCACTGGATCAGTCCCACACTGTTTTACTTTTTTTTCCTTTCTTTTTTCCTTTTCTCCTACCAGATTTTTTGTGTCTTTGTCTTTTGAAGAGGGTGATGTTGTGTCGGAGTTCAGCAGGTGCTCTGGTTGGCTGAGTAGGTCTGTAGATGTGAGTTTTGGTGTATTTGTGTGAAAGGGTGAGCTACAAGCGTCCTTCTACTCCACCATCTTGCTTCTCTCTCCCCTTCTTAAATTTTCTGAGGCTTGTTTTGTGACATATATATAATGTTTCTTGACCAATGTTCTCTATGTACTTGAGAGAATGTATATTTTGCTGCTTTTAGATGGAATTTTTTAATTATCTGTCTTGTAATTCCTGGATATCCATTTCTTTGAGGCCAGTTACTGAAGGTGTTCTATATTCCTTTGTTGAAGTATTATTTCCCTGATTCTTTATAATCCCTATAACCTTGCTTAGGTACCTGTGCATTTGAAGAAGCTGTTATGTCTTCCAGACTTTATGGACTGTCTTCAGTAAGAAGATCTTCACCTGTGGTCAGGGGATGTTGGAGCTTTCTATGATTGGTGAAAGGTACCAAGTGTGGAAACATGTTGGAACCAAGTTTTAGGGGACATGAGGACTCCTTGACTTAGTTCATTGTGGTCCACAGCAACAACAACTATATGGTCCTGGACAAACACTGTGTAAGATCCAGGATAAAGCAAGGACTGTTGTGGTCCTCAGTGGTGCCTCCAAGTCTAGGATAAAGGAATCCAGCCAAGCAGTGGTATTGGCCAGAGCCAGCAGTGTGCACAAGCTCAGTTATGGGGGTAAGCTGCAGATATTTTTGTAGTGGCATGGGCCAGTTGCAGGAACATGTATTGGTGGGAGCTCAGGTAGTCTGCAAAGGCTAGGGCCCACTGTGAACCCACTGGAAGCTGCAGGAATCCTGGCTATCAGTGTGAACTACTATGGTGCTGGATCTCTCTATGGACACATAGTAGTCTGTGTTGGTGATGGCAGTTGGGGTGAGAATGTCAGATGTGCAGCTGGAAGAGTGAGCACAGTGGTGCAGGTCAGTGACAGAAGGCAAGGGAAAGCTGATGAAATCTGCAGGGGGTCTGTTGCAGCTGTGCTAGCTGTTGACTTCTTCAGAGGCAAAATCTGCTGGATTTGTCTATAGATCATGTCACCAGGAACCTTGTCACTCCTGCTGTGTGACTGATATTGGTAGCTTCTGCTTTTCTTCCTTGATATTGGCCATTCCTATGAGTCTCAGCTTTCCTGATCTCTTAGTGGGAGTGAAACTGAAGCAGATCTTCAGGAGGTATGCCAAAAGCTGGGGCAACATGTTGTTCACTTAGCTCTTAGTTTCCTAGGAAAGAGAATTCTTCTAGATGGGTAGTTTCCTCTTGTTGCTGAGCAATGCTGGCTTTTGGAATGGGATAATGTAGCCAAAATAAAGTGGTTCTTTATTTCTTGTGTGGTTACTCTTAAGTTTTTTGTTTTTGTTTTTGTTTTGTTTTTTTGTTATGCTGTGTTGCTGAAGCTTTGTAAGCTGACTCAACACTCTCCCAGAGCTGTTTCTATTCACAGATAGATGTCTAATTGTTGATCTTTTTTGAGGAATGGAGTCTGGAGTATCCTACTCTGCCATCTTGGTGATGTCATTCTCCATCCATTTGTAAAAATGGAATTTCTACCACTATTTAGTGTTGCAGATTTTTTTTTAAGACCATCAAATAATTTGCCGTGATTTGTCTTGTGCCCAGTGGGCCAGAAAGGGGCTGGGAAAAGAGTAATAGTCGGAGTGCCAGAGGTATCAGTTCATGACAGTCTGTGCAAAGCATCCTTCAGTCACTCTGTCCACCCATCCTTGGCTGGCTGGGCTCTGGTGTCCCTTCCTTCATGCTTTCCTTCCCTTCCTCCATCCTCACTTCCTCCAGGTATCTGGCACCACCATACTCTGAGCCTATCCCAGGAGGGGCACAAAGGACCAGCAGGGACACTAGAGTGGACTCAGCAATGCCACCATCAGGGGAGCAGCTCTTGGATGCTATATGTGTCATTTGGGGGCTGACGTTATAAGAAAATTAGCCTCCTTTTCTCATGCTCACTGAAATAGTTACTTTTGAAGAAACATGATGATGAAGACAAAATTTGGAAGGAATTTGACTCCCTGAATTGCCTCCTAGATGGTGCTTAGTGAAAACTCACATTGGACTGCTCAGCAAGTGAGAAGGAAAATTCCACTGGATTTTATCCCTTAGAACAATGACCATTATCCTAAGGATTACAAGAGCAACAGAAACTATCACAGTCCCACAATTCCACAATTCTCATCTTTTTTCTCGAGTCTGAAGCTCCAGAAAGTAGGTAGGCACTGCAAAAGAGAAAGCATAGTCCATTTTCATAAAGTCTAAAATTTTCTTTCTGTTACTTTCAATTCTCTTATGCCATGTTTTCTACTTTATAAGTAGGCTTTCTTCCCAAAGCAGATAACGGAGTACTGCAGGTATGAAAAACATTTAGCACATTTTTATTGACTAAATGAGCTAGGGTGTAAGTAAGTATGCATGAATAGTACATAAAGACAAGTACTTTTTTTTTTCCGAGCATGGTTACAAAATGTGTTATCTTACCCACTGGAAAAGAAAACAAAGCACTATTATTTTCTATCATATGTTATAGTTCATAACAACTGGTGAAACTGCAGTGGGGGAAAGTACTGTTCTATGATGGATTATCCTTGTCTATTATGGGAAGAATCAAGCCTGATGTTGGAATACTTCATCACATTCCTAGAATTAGAATATGTATGAAGGAAGGTGTTTGTTTTGATATACTAGACAGATAGTGTTAATATTTAAATAATTCCACTTTTATTCCTAAAGTAACGCTTCATTAATATGTGAAACAATATCACCTTTGGTCATATTGTTTAGTCTGTTTGGCTGCAGGCCTTGTGTGACAGCCTTGCATCGATTTACATGGTGAAGACTATTTTTTTACTGCCAAAGGGGACTAAAATTTCATGTTTAAACATAGGCTTTTTACAAGCAATAAGAGAAACTGAATAGTTAGGTTTCATAGATTTTTAAATGACCATTAGATATGAAATATGTTAGTATGTCTAAAGTTTCTTCTCTTTGATTAAGCAATACATGTTAGCTTCTTCTTAATTGTTGGAGGTTATCATTAAACTAACAGTGATTCAACTTTGATGTTCTCAAACTCTTTTAGGATTTGCAATATTTAACAACTTCTTTTCAGAGAATGAAACCATATCAGTATTACTGATATGCCTTTTGTTCATTTTTATGAATCGAACTTCTGTATCTAAATTTTTATTATGGAAAATTTTAGACAAATATACAATGAACAGTTTAATTAACTTCCAATCATCAATGCATGATCAATATTTTTTCATTTATAGCCCCATTCATTTCTCCTTCCCCTCAGTTGATATGAAGTAAATCTCATAAAATTTCCTTAAATCAACAGCTTAAGCAGAATTAACATTATGGTAAGCAACAAAGACTATCAGTCAAAAAATACTTAAAAAATATATTCTCCAATAATATCCAGTTTGTTATGCATATACTGTTTCCCTTAGAATCATTAATTAATTGAGAATAATTATCACCTTGTAAATCTACTATAGCTCATTTTATTTAAAAAAAAAATTAGAGGGGGTAATCAGGTTTGTGTATTTATTATTTTTTATAACAATGATACTAAGGATTGAACCCAGGACCTTGTACGTGCTAGGCACACACTCTACCAGTGAGCTATACCCACCCCACCTCATTTTCATTATTAATATTACTTTAGCAACTTACCACTATTGTTAGTTATAAAATACATTGCAAGGCAACTCTTGCCAATAGTGGAGCTTATATTATAGAAAGGTAGATGGAAATGGTTAAGAAAACAGCAGTAATGATAAGTCATATGTCAAATACACACTGTGACTTTTTAAAATACTAAAACAAGAGGAATGGAATAGAAAAAAAGTTCAAGTACCTTTTTGTTTTCATGTCTTACTCATCTGTGGGTAGGATTTTTAGGAGTTACTGGATCAAGATGTAGCAGCAAGTCCCTGTAAGGGAATAAAAATTGCCACTCCAAAGTGTATCTCCTTGGCATGAAGATGAATTTAGGTTGATGATTTTTAATGCCCAAAAGACTCAGGAAGAACCATTGATCTTCCCCCTAATTGCCTAAAAGAATGTAGAAAGAGGACCTGTTTCAGGAAGGCGGCTATCACCATAGGTAACTATACTGTGAACTAGGTGTGTAGACAGATATGTACCTAGCAGTCTGTTTGTTAAAATCCCTTTGTGTCTCATTTTCTCCACATGGCCCACTAAACATTTGTTTACTAAACATTTGATTTTCCATATCCAAGTGAATTATCTTTCCCTTCTTTGAAGTCCCAAACTACTACCCCCTAACATTCTCTTCTGTCTTTAGCTGAAGATTCAGTTCAGGGTGAGGGCTTTGAGTATTTTGGAGAGCTATTACTCAGTTTTTATTACTCAGTTTTCCTTGGTCACTCCTGTGTATACATATTATTAAATGTTTGTTTATTAATTTATTTACTTTTTAACATTTTTTATATTGAGTAATAGTCATTTTACAATGTTGTGTCAAATTCCAGTGTAGAGTACAATTTTTCAGTTATACATGAACATATATATATATATTCATTGTCACTTTTTTTGTTATGAGATATCACAAGATCTTGTATATATTTTCCTGTGCTATACAGTATAATCTTGTTTATGTATTCTGAATTTTAAAGTCCCAGTCTGTCCCTTCCCACCCCCCAACCCCTTGGCAACCACAAGTTTGTATTCTATGTCTATGAGTCTGTTTCTGTTTTATATTTCTGGTTTTTTGTTTGTTTGTTTGTTTTGTTTTGTTTTGTTTTAGATTCCTCATATGAGCAAACTCATATGGTATTTTTCTTCCTCTTTCTGGCTTACTTCACTTAGAATGACATTCTCCAGAGACATCCATGTTGCTGCAAATGGCATTATGTAGTCGTTTTTTATGGCTGAAGAGTATTCCATTGTATAAATATACCACTTCTTCTTCATCCAGTCATCTGTTGATGGACATCTAGGCTGTTTCCATGTCTTGGCTATTGTATATAGTGCTGCTATGAACATTGGGGTGCAGGTGTTATTTTGCAGTAGGGTTCCTTCTGGACACATGCCCAGGAGCGGGATTCCTGGGTCATATGGTAAGTCTATTCCTAGTCTTTTGAGGAATCTCCATATTGTTTTCCACAGTGGCTTTCCTTGCTTCCCTCTCTGACTCTTGATGATTTAGATGTCTTCTTTTACAATTTTGTGTTTATTCTATTTGTAATTCATGGCAGTTATCACCTTTCCAGTTGTGAGTTTCTCATTTCTGTAGCATCCTGCTTCTTTTCTATTTAGAGCAGACCTGTCAACATTTCTTTTAGCATGGGTTTAGTGTTGCTAAACTCTTAGTTTTTGCTTGTCTGTGAAGTTCTTTATATCTCCTTCTATTCTAAAGGATAGCCTTGCTGGATAGAACATCTTAGGCTGCATCTTTTTATCATGCAGGACTTTGAATGTATCTTGCCACTCCCTTCTGGCCTGTAGTGTTTGTGTAGAGAAATCAGCTGAGAGCCTTATGGGGTTCTCTTGTAACCACTCTTTGTTTCTCTCTTGCTGCCTTTAGGATCATTTCTTTATCCTTGACTCTGGCCATCTTGATTATGATATGTCTTGGTGTGAGTCTGTTTGGGTTCTTCCTGTTTGGGACCTTCTGAGCCTCCTGTACTTGGATATCTGATTCCTTCTTTAGGTTTGGGAAGTTTTCAGTCATGATTTCTTCAAATACCTTTTCAATCCCCTTTGTTCTTTCTTCCCCTTCTGGAACCCCTATTATGTGTAGATTAGCACACTATATATTATCCCATAGGTCCCTTATATTGTTTTCATTGTTTTTTATTTGTTTTTCTCTCAGCTGTTCTGATTGAGTGCTTTCTGTTGTCCTGTCTTCTAGGTCAGTTATTCGTTCCTCTGCATTTTCTAGCCTGCTTTTTACAGCCTTTAGGTCAGCTCTCATCTCAGCAAATGAGTTAACTAATTCTACTTGGTTCTTCTTTATAGCTTCTAGTTCATTCTTGACATATTTTATATCTCTAAGCACTATTTCTTTTAGTTCATTCAGTACTTTGACCACTCCTGTTTGGAAATCTTAGTCTAGTAGGCCATCAATGTCTATTTCCTTGATCGTGCTTTCAGGGGATTTCTCTTGATCTTTTAATTGAGAGTGGTTCCTCTGCTTCTTCATATTGCTCGTATTCGTATCTCTCTGGCACAGGTGGGTGGGCGGGTCACTCACCCTCCCAGCACCGTGGTCCAGTGCTGCATTCCTTCCAGGAAGGTGTGTGGCTGCCTGCCCTCTCCCAGTGTCTGTCGCTCCACTGTTCTTTGCAGCTGCCTTCTCTGCCTCGGGTCAGCACTCCATAGGCAGGCTCAGGGAAGACCGTGGAAAAGCCCCACCCCTGCTCTGTGCCAAATCTCAGCTCCCTGTTCGTCTTGGCAGTGCGAGCTCTCTGAGGTACTAGGGCAGAAAGATCCTATCTTCCTCGGGTTGTAAACTAGTCTTAGTCCTGCCCAGGTGGTTGCAGAGCCCCTGGTGTGGATTCAGGTCTCAGCCCTACCCCGACCCCGGCGCTGTGCACAGGAGGATATGGTGGCTGTGGCTGCACCATGCCTCTCTTCTCACGAGAAGCTCCAGTAATGGTGCCATGGGTCTGAGGAGACAAAGGCTATGGCGTCCCTCCCCCCAGGTCATACCACCCATGTTGCTTTGCTTTTTTCACAATTTATGGGGGACTGAGTTTGTTCTGCTCCATATCCCCTCTCAGCCACAGCACGTAGCACCCTGCAGTCCCCTGGGGCTGCCTCAGTGCAGCCGCCTCAGTCCTCCACCTGGGTCAGGCAGCCTGTCCCGGCCCCCAGCTGCCAGCTCACGAGTCGGGCTGGGTGTTGCAGGGACACTTTGTGCCTGTTTAACTTAGTTCTGTCAGTCAACAGGTGCTCAGGGCAGATCTGAGACTCAGAGGCTCCCCCCTCAGTCCCGTTGGCCTCTCCACTGGTGGGGGGAGACCCAGCAAACTAGCGCTATTCCTCCTTTGCCGCTCCCTCCCCATGGACCAATCCCTCTCTGTTTTGCTTTTTCTTCTTTCTTTTTTCCTTTTCTCCTACCAGATTTTTGGCGTCTTTGTCTTTCAAGGAGGGCAATGTTCTGACAGAGTTCCACAGGTGCTCTGGCTGGCTGAGTGGGTCTGTGGATGTGAGTTTTGGTGTATTTGTGGGAGAGGGTGAGCTACAAGCATCCTTCTACTCCCCCATCTTGCTTCTGTCTTATTAAATGTTTGTTTGATGTTCTCTCATTCAACTGTCTCAGGTCAATTTAATTTTTAAACCAGTCAGAAGAACCTAGAGGGGTAGAGAAATTTTTCTTCCTCTCTGACATGCCTATGCCCATTTTTGGAGGTACCATCCATGGATATAGCTAATGAATTTTTTAAAATGAATTATGCAATCTCAGGATAGAGTTTTAAATTGTAAGCTGTTCCTAATATTTTGATGTTGACATGTTTAAACTGATAACCTGAGTATATGCTAACATAAGAGATATGTACAAATATCACAGAATGAATATATGTTATGTTAAAGATAGCTTCACATTCTTGGACAATCCTCCCAATAAAAAGTGGAATTTGTGGTCTCTCCCTCTAAATCTATGAAGGCTTTATGACTAATTAACCAAAAAGAATACAGAAGTGGGCTGTACTCATTTCTGGGTCAATGCCTTACAAGACTGGCAGCGTCTACTTCCTGTCTCTTAGAATACCTATTCTTGGAACTCAGCCACCATCTTGTGAGGAAGCTCAAGCTTCCCCATGAGAAGTGGGTCATGTAGAGGGGAACCTGTGTCCTACTCTAACTGCAGCCAAGCTTCCATCTAATTGCCAGCACCAAGTTACCTACTATTTGAATAAATCTTCTTAGTTGTCTTCTAGCCCAGATGGAGATGTTGCATTTCAAATTGATTAAAGCAGAGATGGCTGTCTTAAGTTGCAGATTCAGGAACAAAATAATTGATTGCTGTTGTCTTAAGCTACTGTTTTGCAGTTGCTATTGTTGTTGTTTTCTTATGAAACACTAGATAATCTTAGAAGAATAAATATCCACATAAATTACTCTTTTAGATTTTGTGCTTTTTTAGGCTCTATTAAGGATGGCTATTTCTGACATTTGCTCTGTATTCTCAGAAAATTACTATCATCCATTACAACATCAGATTGCTTGTTGAAAGATCTGTATCCTCCTTGATGCTTCCAATAATACTATATACTACTTTTCATACTCTTTTTACTTTTTTTCCTACATATGTGTCCTACATTCCTACTGCTTTGGTAGTAAAAAAAAAAAAAAAAAAAAAAAGACAAGTGTGTGTTTGAAATATTTTCAACATCATGTGATCTAGTATCAAGTCTCCTCTACATGAAATATAAAATCTTTGAAAATAAGAACTATATTTTTTATGCCTTGAAAAATCACGTGTGTCACATAATCTTGGTTTATTTTTGAATGAATGAATGATTTAAATGCTGCCTTCCATAACATTCTTATTTAGTGGGTTTATATCATTTATTTCTACCTAAATATCTCTCACTACAGTAGCTTTATAAGCTCCAATCTATCCTTTTTCAAATACAATTACCTGAAGCAGATTACAAAGCAAATGAGCCTTTTTGTTTTACAACAATGATATATGTTGAAATAAAAACCAGTAGGGCACCTGTAGGATACAGACATTTTAACTGAGGAAAATACTATAAATCAGTCTTATGATCCAGTGTGTTTTCTGAGAGAAACTGTACATGCAAGGGAGTTGAAGAAAGAAATTATCTTCCAGGTTTTATCTTCTACTAACTATTAGTATCTAGGAGCTAATGGCCTAAAATTAGAAACAGTATATCACACAAGGTCCAGTCAAGAGATCAGAGACAACATCATTATTTTAACAAAGAGAATTTCATGTAAGAAACAATCCAGTAGTAGAGAAATGAAAAGACAAAAAGGGACACTAAGATGGTAACTGAAGCAGCTGCTATCACTACGGTGGGCAGGATAGCAATTATTAAGCCTCACAGTCTGGGAGGAGGGGCCCTGTAGAGCTGGGCACTGGACTTCTGAGAAAGGGGATCAATAGGCTGTGACTTATTCATCTGAAGGAAGGTGAGGGGCTTCTGGGAATACAGGAAACTCAAACTGTTACCCCAGAAGGAGAAGGGAAAAAGCCTCAGTTCTTGTCTTGCCTAGAAGAGAATAATTCTGATGAGAGACAAAACAGTTGTGTAGCAAAAGATTTTAAAGATTTTACTAGCAAAGCAAAATTACACCTCCAAAACTGGAATGCGGGTTGATCCAAGAGTGGATATCAGTGGTCTTTCTTTGTGCCTTCTCTTATTTTTTTTTATTCAGTTGTAGTCAGTTTACAATGTGTCAAATTCCAGTGCAGAACACAATTTTTCAATTATACATGAACATACATATGTTCTTTGTCACATTCTTTTTCACCATAAGCTACCACAAGATCTTGTATATATTTCCCTGGGCTATACAGTATAAACTTGTTTATCTATTCTTCATATGCCTGTCAGTATTTACAAATTTTGAACCCCTATTCTGTCCCTTCCCACCCCCCCCCCTCTGGCAACCACAAGTTTGTATTCTATGTCTATGAGTCTGTTTCTGTTTTATATTTATGGGTGTTTTTGTTTGTTTTTGTTTTTTAGGTTCCACATATGAGTGATTTCATATGGTATTTTGCTTTCTCTTTCTGGCTTACTTCACTTAGAATTACATTCTCCAGAGACATCCATGTTGCCGCAAATGGCATTATGTTGTCATTTTTTATGGCTGAAGAGTATTCCATTGTATAAATATACCACTTCTTCTTTATCCAGTCATCTGTCGATGGACATTTTGGCTATTTCCATGTCTTGTCTATTGCAAATAGTGCTGCTATGAACATTGGGGTACAGGTGTCATTTTGAAGTAGGGTTCCTTCTGGATATATGCCCAGGAGCAGGATTCCTGGGTCACATGCTAAGTCTATTCCTAGTCTTTTGAGTAATCTCCATACTGTTTTCCACAGTGGCTGCACCAAACTGCATTCCCCCTAGCAGTGTGTGAGGGTTCCCTTTTCTCCACAGCCCCTCCAGCATTTGTCATTTATGTTTGTCCCTTCTCTTATATCCTCCCTTAGAGGTGATCTCTTGATTGAGTGACAGCTCTTTTCCCTGGAATGCTTGGTCATGCTCATCCTCTTTTGTGCATTTCCTTGCCCACAATGCACACAGTAAAGCCCAGAGGGAGTGGGGGCTAAACCTAGTGCTAATTATATTGCAATGAGCATTAGATTATGTCCAGCTAGGTTCTTGTTGCTACCACGTAGTTGTGGCTGTTGGGTTCTAACTGGATTCTTGCTGGCTCTCATTTAGAGGAAGTACAGCCCTTTATGCTAAAAGAGGGCATATTGCCATCTTCTAGACCACTCTCCCTCTCCTCCACCTTATCTGCCTAGTGACCCTATTTATTTAACTGTCTAACAAAACTGGAGCCAACTACTGCTGAGCCACTGACAGGGTAAAGAACCACCACTGAAGTTTTGCAGGAAGCAGAATGTCCCTTCCTCTTCCTCTAATATCTGGGTCTCCTTTGGGGCCCTCTGTTAGCAGAGCCTAACTAGGAGACTGCTGGAAAAGCTGAATGTGTTTTCCAGAGTCCCACTCAGCACTACACAGCAAAGTATAAAAGGGTTGCATTGAAGATGAGCTTAAAAATTAACCCATATGGCCACCATAAGCCATTGTACAGCTTTGGCTCCTGTACAGCCTCATTCACCAGGTTCTCTGTTTTACATTCTAGTCAATTACTGCTTCTCTTTCAGAAGTTTTCTCATACAGGAAGGATATTGAATAATTTTCCCAAAAGCAAAGAAGAAATGTGGATTACTGATATAATGAATGAATATACAATTACTATATCTGGATTTATCAGGATTCAGTAAGCTTGGACTAACTTAATAATACATTTGGATGCAGATACAGATAGAATTATGATTACATGTGTGTGTATGCCTTTTCGCATTGCTTAGCAGTTACCAGTGGTGAAAAAATGAAAAAGGCAAAGGTAAATGGTGAAAAATAAAAACATGGGTCAAATAGGAATAAGAATCAGATAAGAGAATGAATAAGAAAATAATGAAATTGGCAGATTAGTTAAAAGGAAACAAAAAAAAACTAGTTTAGAACCAATCTTTTGTAATCTAAGTGCAAAGCATATTTTTAGCCTAATGTAAATCTATTTGAAAAAGTGTGAAGATCAAAAAAATCATAATCACATTGACTTCATGCATGATATATTACTCTGCCTCTGCTCCTCTGTTCCCCAAACCTCAATAAAATATTTTCATACTTTGAGGATTGTAGCTTTGTACTCTTTCCATTTTGACATCTGTAAGAATTGGCTTATCTTCAGTATTTTTGCTTCACAGCAAAAACATCACCAGTTTAGTCAAACTTGTGTTTATTACTTACAGAACTTTACTCTGAGTAATAGATGCAGTACATTTGTAGATCGATTAGGCATTGGGACATTATTTAAGGTTAAGAAAAGGAAGGACTATAAATGTTCTTTATTTGTGACTCAAAGGAAAAGTTCATTTTCTTATTCATCACCTATTTATCTCTATTCATGTATTTTGCTTATATATGTTACATTTATGTATAATAACTCTTCACATACTTTGAAGACTGTCTCTGTAACTATGGCAGACTATCATCCAAGGATTAGTGTTGTATTTCCTAACTGCATTTTCTAGGGTGAGCTGAGCAGGTGCTGCAGCATGACCCTTGGGTCCTCTGTTCAGTTCAGGCTGGACAGTGGCTCAGGGGATAAGGATTTGGATTGGCAACTAGTGCCATGATAACATAGGTTCAATCCACACGTAATCTTCTATGTAACATACATAATCAGCAATATTTGTGTTTGTCTCTGTTTCCACATCATTCAGGAGTTTATGTGGTCCTTACATAATATTTTCATCATCCTTACTAATATTTTCTTACTGTTGCTGGTATCAAGTTCTTGTCCCACTGCAGAAAGGATTCAGAGACAAGACACAGAGGTTAAGAAAGTAAAGTCAGTGTTTATTACAGGATAGATAGTACACCCTCAAGGGGAGAGTGTGCAGGCTCAGGGGAGCAGCTGCTGTGAGTTTTTTGGCAAGTAGGTTACATACAGTGTAAAAATGAATGGGTTGAATGGGCAGGAAATTCACTGGGGAGGGAAGGGTTTGGGGTAGTATTCCCTGATTTTCATCCCAGGTTCACATTCCTAAATGACGGAGGGATTTTTGTCCTTATTTAGTTTGAATCAAAAGTGTCAGGGCATCAGTGCATGATGGGTACCTCTAATCTGCAAGGCTAATTTTACTGAAATGAGAGCATAATGAGCAAAAGGTTACATTTGAACACTGGAAATTTTAGCTTTTCTCCATCTTTCTTTGTCAGCCTCCAGGCAACTTGTCACCACAAAATGTGTGACTGCTTATCAGCCCAATGGTTCCTCCTTTTCTTTCTCTGCCCAGGGACCTTTGTTGTTCACAGGATGTATGGTTTCCTGCATTTGGCCTTTGCCTTTCTTTTTGCCCAATTCCTGCCATTTGGCCTGCATCCCCCTTTCTTGGCTCACATCTAGCTATCTGCCTGTTCTAACATTAACTTACATTAGTCACTTTCCTTTTCTTAATTTGCCTGTACAAAAATATTGAATGAAAAACAAACCTGCATCCATTTTATTCATGAGTCTTTATTTCTTGAAACCTGGTGTCTACCTCAAATGTGTAAAACAAGCAGTCTTCCTTCTCTACTACATATTATGATTTTAGTCCATAAATTACCCAAATACTGTTTATATTCTTTTCCATTAGGAGACTCCATTGTCATACTTTTGACAAGAGATAGTAATTAATGTATCAGGACAGTGTTCCTTTACAACATCAATACTTACCATTTAAAACAAAAGGACTCAACTTCATATTTATGATTTTCATTTGGAGGACTTTATTCAGTTAAATAATGAAACAAAACCTATAAATCTGAATCAATTTGGCATTTTCAAAATACATACATTTATAATACCAAGGTACCTCCATTGCTCATTATAATTGCATCTGAAATGGTAAGATATTTCAGAACTATAAAATTCCAAAATATTAGCTACTTCAATGAGGGAGATAACAGAGAGTATGAACAGACTCTCATTATCAAGTTGATTCTTTTAATAGGGACACAGTTAAAATAAAGTGAAATTTTAAAAAGATAAGAAACAGGAAAAAAAAGAGAAATAAAAGAATGAAAAGAGGATTGAAGAGAGGAGAGAGGACATAGAGAATAAAAAGGGAAAGTGAGAGCAAAAGCAAGTGAGTGAAAGAGAAAGATGTAAAACAGTGTGTTAAATGATGTTGGGATTATATGATTCACTATGGATAGAGACTCTGCAGTGCCATAGAAAACCCACTAGTATAGTGAGTGATTTTTTTTTTAATAACTGAATTTTCTAATGACTTTAATGAGGTTGTAATTTCCTGTGGATGATGCCATTCTGGTATTTTAAAGAGCTTTCCATAGTATTTCTATTTTCCTCAGATTTTAAAATTTCACAAAAGCCTAGATTTTGTCACTTTTAAAGTACTCCACTCACTGTAAATTAATGCACCATTTTCTTGTTAAAATCAGCCTTGCCTAAAATGATCTGTAGCTGAACAGGAGTAATAGCAAAAGTGTGAATGACTTCAGGGAAGTGTTAACTTCAGAGCCCAAATAAGAACATTTAAATGCTAAAATTTTTCAGCAACAGCAAACAGATGTTTCTTCAAAATATCATTTTTTTCATGTTCTCCAAACGGCTTTTTCTACGTACAGTCTCTTCTTCATTCTTCAAACGTGGACTTTCCTGCCACTTTACCAATTTTCAGTGCCCATTCATCCTTGAAATGCTTCATTTTTACTTCTCAATCTCTCCTCCTCTGCAGTAATTGCAATGGAAGATGGGTGTATGGTTTTGCTCTAAAAAATGAATTCAGTGTTAGTGACATGTACCAGGCTGATGGCACTGCATTGTTTTAATCACAGCAACCCAGGCACCAAACAACATATCTCACAGTTGCCTGAACAACTATTCTCAATTCTATTCTGAAAGAAGAGACAACGATTAACCCTTTGGCTTAAAACATAATTTGTGTTAATTTTTAAACGGCTATGCATTATACAAGTTTCTGCTTGAAAAGACATATTGTATTGATGATGCCAATCAAATAGCCATTAGATCCTATTGAAGTTGGATGGCTCACTAAGGAAGACACCTGCCTACTAATTGTACGTTGCAATTCAGTTTGTGATTGCATAAAAATTAAATCTCAAAAGAAGATAAACACATATTTCAAAGACAGTTTGGATGATTCTAATGTCCTCATAAGCAAATTTTGTATTCCACAGGGCATAAGCATTTCTGGTAATGTATCCTTTAGAATATGAATTAAAACTTCTCTCTCCCTGCATAAACATATAACCAACTATGTACAAAATGCTAACCCCAAAATAATGTTCCCACTATCTAAAACAACAACCTATTCCCACAAACATCAACTAATTGTGGTTTCATCATGTTAAGACAACAAATATAGGCATAAGAGTCAGGATACATAGATTTAAGTTAAGATTTAGCTATAAAAGTGTAGGGTAGAGTTGATAATCACAAGGTCTCATACTCATCTAATAGTCTCTAACTGAAATAGTCATGGTCTTTTGAATCTAAAGCAAAATCCTATGGAAATGTTGAGAAATCTGGACAGTCTGTCTCAGTGAATCTTTTTTTTTTTAATTGAAGTATAGTCACTTACAATGTATCAATTTCTGGTGTACAGCACAATGTGACATATATATATATATACACACACACACACACACATACCCACGTATATTCACTTTCATATTCTTTTTCATTACAGGTTATTACAAGATATTGAATATAGTTCCCTGTGCTCTACAGAAGAAATTTGTTTCTATTTTAACTATTTTTATATATAGTGGCTAATATTTGTAAATCTCAAACTCCCCAAATTATCTCTTCCCACTTACTTTCCCTGGTAACCATAAGATTGTTTACTATGTCTGCAAGTCTGTTTCTGTTTTGTAAATGAGCTCATTAGTGTCTTTTCTTTTCTTCTTCTTCTTCTTTTTTTTAGATTAGACATATGAGTGATGTCATATGTTATTTTTCTTTCTCTTTCTGGCTTACTTCACTTAGAATGATGATCTCTAGATCCAATCATGTTGTAGAAAATGGCATTAGTTTATTCTTTTTTATAGCTGAGTAGTAATCCAATGTATAAATATACCACAACTTCTTCATCCAGTATTCTATCCATGGATATTTAAGTTGCTTCCACGTCCATGAACATTGGGGTGTGTGTATCTTTTCAAGTGAGAATTCCCTCTAGATATATGTCCAGGAGTGGGATTGCTGGATCATATGATAAGTCTATTTTTAGTTTTTTGAGAAATCTCCATACTGTTTTCCATTATGACTGCACCAAACTACATTCCCACCAGCAGTGTAGGAAGGATCCCATTTCTCCGCACCCTCTCCAGCATTTATCATTTGTGGACTTTTGAATGATGGCCATTCTGACTAATGTAAGGGGATACTTAATTGTAGTCTTGATTTGCATTTCTCTGATAATTATTGATATAGAGCATTTTTTCATGTGCTTATTGGGCAGTTGTATGTCTTCATTGGAGAATTGCTTATTTAGGTCTTCTGTCCAAATTTTGGATTAGGTTGTTTGTTTTTTTGTTGTTATTGTTGTTATTAAGTTGCATGAGTTATTTATATATTTGGGAAATTAAACCTTTGTCAGTCATATCATTTGCAAATATTTTCTTCCATTCTGTAGGTTATCATTTTGTTTTGCTTATGGTTTCCTCTGTTGTGCAAAAGCTTATAAGTTTAATTAGGTCCCATTTGTTGATTTTTGGTTTTATTTCTATTGCCTGGGTAGACTGCCCTAGGAGAACATTGCTACGATTCATGTCAGAGAATGTTTTGCCTATGTTTTCTTCTAGGTGATTTATCATGTCTTGTCTGATAGTCAAGTCTTTAAGCCATTTTGAGTTTATTTTTGTTTCTGGTGTGACAGAGTGTTCTGACTCCACTGATTTACATGCTGCTATCCAGTTTTTCCAACATCACTTGCTGAAGAGACTGTCTTTTCTCCATTGAATATTCTTGCCTCCTTTGTCAAAGTTTAATTGAACATATGTGTGTGGATTTGTATCAGGGCTCTCTATTCTGTTCCATTGATCTATATACCTGTTTTTATGTCAATACCACACTATTTTGATTATGGTAGCTCTGTAGAATTATCTGAAGTCTGGGAGGGTTATTGCTCCAGCTTTTTTTTTTTTTTTTCCAATAATGCTTTGGCAATTCTGGGTCTTTTGTGATTCCATAAAAATTTGAGGATTATTTGTTCTAGTTCTGTGAAAAATGTCCTGGTTAATTTGACAGGGATCACATTAAATCTGTAGATTGCCTTGGGAAGTATGGCCATTTTAATAATATTGATTCTTTAAATTCAAGAGCATGGGATATCTTTCCATTTCTTTAAGTCATCTTTAATTTTCTTAATCAATGTTTTGTAGTTCTCCATGTACAAGTCTTTCACTGTCTTGTTCAGATTTATTCCTAAGTATTTTATTGTTTTGAATGCAACTTTAAAAGGGATTGTTTCTTTACTTTCTTTTCCTTCTAATTCATGTTAGTATAAAGAAATGCAACTGATTTTTGTATATTAATCATATAACCTGCTACCTTGATGAATTCTTTTATCAGCTCTAGAAGCTTTTGTGTGGAGCTTTTGGGGTTTTCTTTTTATAGTACGTCATTTGCATATAGTGACAGTTTTACCTCTTCTCTTCCAGTTTGGATTAATTTTATGTATTTTTCTTGCCTGATTGCTGTGGCTAAGACTTCCAAGACTGTTGAATAGAAGTGGTGAGTATGGGCATCCTTGTCTTCTTCCATAATTTAGTGGGAAGTCTCAGTTTTTCACTGTTGAGTATTATGCTGTCTGTGGGTTTGTCATAAATAGCTTTTATTATGTAGAGATATATTCCTTCTATACCCACTTTGGTAAGAGGTTTCATCAAAAATGGGTGTTTAACTTTATCAAATGCTTTTCCATATCTATTGAGATGATCATGCGGATTTTGTCCTTTGTTTTGTTGATGTGGTGTATCACATTGATTGATTTGCTTATGTTGAACCATCCTTGTATTCCTGGGATGAATCCAACTTGATCATGGTGTATGATATTTTTTATGTGCCGTTGGATTCTATTTGCTAATATTTTGGTAAGAATTTTTGCATCTATGTTTATCAGTGATATTGGCCTGTAATTTTATTTTTTGGTAGTGTCTTTGTCTGGTTTTGGTATCAGGGTGATGGTGGCTTCATAGAATTAGTTTGGGAGTACTCCTTCCTTTTCAATCATTTGGAAGAGTTTGAGAAAGACCAGTATGAGTTCTTTTAATGTTTGGTAGAATTCCCCAGTAAAGCCACCTATTTCTGGACTTTTGTTTGCAGCAAGGTTGTTTATTGATAATTCTGTTTCATTTTGTGTGATCAGTCTGTTCAAGTAGTCTGTTTCTTCTTGATTCACTCTTGGTGGACTGTATATTTCTAGAAACTTGTCCATTTCTTCTAGGTTGTCCAATTTGTTTCCATATAGTTGTTCATAGGATTAGCTTATGGCTTTTTTTTTTTTTTTTTAAATTTCTGTGGTGTTGGTTGAAATTTCTCCTTTATTCTTTCTTAGTTTGTGTATTTGTGTTCTTCCTCTTTTCTTCTTGGTGAACCTGGCCATAGGTTTGTCAATTTTGTTTAGTCTCAAAAAACCAGCTCTTGGTTTGATTGATTTTTTTTCTGTTGTTGCTGCTTTTTAAAAAATCTCTATTTTATTTATTTCCTCCCTGATCTTTATTAATTTCTTTCTTCTGCTGACTTTAGGTTTTGTTTGCTCTTCTTTTTCTAATTCTTGTAAGTGATAGGTTAGATAGTTTACTTGAGAATTTTCTTTTTTGAGGAAGATCTGTATCACTTTGAACTTCCCTCATAGGACTACTGTTGCTGCCTCCCATAGATTTTGTGTGGGTTTTCCATTGTCATATGTCTCAAAGTATTTTTTAAATTTCTTCTTTGATTTCATCATTGACCACTGTTTTGTTTTTTTTTTTTTAGTAGCATGTTGTTTGATTTCCATGCTGTCTTTTTTTGTTTTTCCTCCTTTGTTTTTTTGTGGTTGATTTCTAGTTTCATGGCATTGTGGTCAGAAAAGATACTTGAAATAATTTATATTCTCTTAAATTTGTTAAGGCTTTTTGTGTGTGTGTGTGTGCCCAAGTATATGATCTATCCTAGAGAGTGTTCTGTGTGCACTTGAAAAGAATGTATATTCTCTTTGTTGTGGGTGTAATGTCTTAAAAATATCAACCAAGGCCAACTATTCCATTGTGTCGTTTACTGTCTCTATAGCTTTACTGATTTCCTCTCTGGAAGATCTGTCCAATGATGTTAGTGGGGTGTTAAATTCTCTTATTATGATTGTGTTTCCATCATTTTCTCCCTTTATGTCTGTTAGTACTTGCTTTATGTATTTAGATGCTTCTATTTTGGGTGCATATATGTTAACTAGTGTATATCCTCACATTGTATTTCTCTTTTAATCATTATATTTAATCATTGTATATATTTAATCTTCTTTTCTTTCTTTATGGCCTTCATTTTAAACTCTCTTCTGTCCAGAATCTGTATTACTACTCCTGCTTTCTTGTCATTTCCATTTGCATGAAATATCTTTTTTCCATCTTCTCACTTTCTATCTTGTCTTTCACCATAAAGTGAGTCTCTTGTATGAAGCATATTGTAGGTTCTTGTTTTATTATCCAATCTGCCACTCTATATGTTTTGACTGATGCTTTTGGTCTGTTGACATTTACAGTAATTATTGATAGATGTGTGTTTATTGTCATCTTGAGAATAGCTTTCCAGTTGATTTGGTATTTCCTCTTTGTTCCTTTCTTTTTCATTTTGTGACTTGGTAATTTTCTTTTGTATTATCTTGGCTTATTTTGGGGTTTTGTGACTCTATGGTGTTCTCTTGACTTGTAATTACCCTGTTTTTCCAGTGTATTAACCCATTATTGTATTTGTTTCCTTTAATCTGATAGTCATATGAGCTCAAACACATCCCCAAAAGAACAAAAAATAGCAAAAATTTCTATTTTTTTTATTCCCCTCTCTCATCTTTAATGATTTTGATGTCCTCTTTTACATCTTCATGTTTGTTCTGCTGCAACTCATTGTAGTTATCACCTTTCCACTTATGGTTTCCTCCTTTCTATAGCATCCTGCTTCTTTTCTATTTAGAGTAGACCTTTCAGTATTTCTTTTAGCATAGGTTTGGTATGCTGAATCCTTTTAGTTTTTGCTTGTCTGTGAAATTCTTTCTCTCTCTTTCTATTCTAAAGTATAGCCTTGCTGGCTAGAGTATCCTAGAGCACAGCTTTTTCTCAATTAGAATTTTGAATATATCTTGTCAGTCCCTTCTGGCTTGCAATGTTTGTGTTTATAAATCAGCTGAAAGCCTTATGTGGGTTCCCCTGTAAGTTACTATTTGTTTTTCTCTTGCTAACTTTGAAATCATTTCTTTATCTTTAACTTTGGCCATCTTAATCATAATATGTCTTGGTGTAGGCCTATTTGGCTCTTCTTGTTGGGGACCCTCTGTGCTTCCTGTACTTGGATATCTGATTTCTTTTCTAAGTTTGGAAAATGTTAATTCATGATTTCTTCAAATACCTTTTGAAACCCCTTTTATCTTTCTTCTCCTTCTGGGACCCCTATTATGCTTAGGTTTCATTGCTTTATATCATCCCATAGGTCTCTTATACTGGTTTCACTGGTTTTCACTTGCATTTCTGTCTGTTGTCCTGATTGGGTAATTTCTGTTATCCTGTCTTCCAAATCACTTATTCATCCCTCTGCATTATCTAGTCTGCCCTGACAAGGACCTGGTCTGTTTCCCTTTTGTTGGAATGGAGGCTTTCAGACTAGCTTTTGGGTTGCAGTGCATGGTAGGCTGGGTTGGAGCACTTCACGTACTCTTTTTATGTTGCCCTTATCACCACTTTAGGCACAGGGATGTCAGTGCTCTGTTCTGGTGTTCCCCAGGTTCTCTGCCCTCAGAACTACTGGTGCAGTTCCACTAACTTCTGGGTTGCACACCTGTACCTAGCTTGCTATTGGATCAGCAATATCCTCAGTGCCAAACACTGCTCCTGCACTTGCCCCGCTGTCTGAACTCCGCTTGTTCATCTCAAAGGACTGCACTGGCAGAGCCCCCAGATCTGTAGCAATTGTACAGTCATGGAACCAGGTCAGTGTCATCCCCAGTACCACATCCGTGTCTGGTAGGCAGACCCGCTGAAAATGCTGCACCAGCCCTCACCCCCACAGTGTGCAAGAACTCTGCTACTTTCTCATTCTTCTTAGAGGCACAGGTCCACAAAGGCACCCTCAGAGCAAATTGGTCCCTGGGGCTGTAAACAAATCTCAATTCTGCCTTTGAAGTTTCAGAGTCTCTGGGTACAGTTTCTGGTTTCAACCCCACCTCCACCTGGGAGTTGCACACCAGTGAATATAGTGGCTATGGCAGAGGCCTGCCTCTCTTCTTCCGACAATGTACCAGTGAAGGTGCTGTGGGACTGCAGAGACAGAGGTTAAGGTCCAACTGTGTTGTGCCCCTCCCCCCAACTCACACCAGCAGTTTTGCTTTCTTTCTTTGTTTCTTCTTCTTTTTTTTTTTTTTAAATGGGGGACCCAGACTATTCTGTTCCATGTATATTCTCAGCCACAGCGCACAGCACATTACTGCCCCCTAAGTCTGTTTCTGTCCAGTTGGTCCCAGCCCTCCACCTGGCCTGGGCAGCCAGTTCTGGCCCACTCCTGCTGGCTCATGTCTAGAGCTGGGGATCACAGGGATGCTTTGTGTCAGTTTCTTTTATTTTCTCTAACCAAAAGGCTGCTGTTTACTCCTCCAAGCCTTGGTGATTCCCCATCTGTCCCCACTGACCTCTCCATTGGAGACAGGGCATCCCAGCATAAGAGCACTATTCCTCCTTTGCTGCTCCCTCCCTGTGGGACACGTTCTGGACTAATTCCTTTTTCTTCTTCTTCTTCTTCTTTTTTTTTTTTTTTTCTAACAGATTTGTAAGGAATTTTGACTTTTGAAGACTTTTCCAAGATTATACATTTTAAAAATAGATGGGACTCAGTATTTTTGACTTAAAAGTCTCTGTCCTAAAATTCTTATCATTTTCAAGTAAAGATCTTTAAAAATAGAATAAACCATGAGTCATCTTAATGATTCAATGTATGAAAACACCAGAGTGGATAAATTATCCCTGAAATTTCTTTCAGGATTCATTATAGTAGAGGTGAATTGAAAAATAATTCTCATATAATAAAGAAATGTTCACACTGTTATTAGATAAAAGGTCTCATGGCCACTTGTTTTAAACTTCTGTGAAAAACAGCATTGAATTTTATCAATCTAAAATTAGTCAGTGGAAATAGTCATTGCTCAGCACAGAAGAATGAACTAAATTACATTTAAACTTCTTTCATCTATATAAATGTGGGATCCAAATTTTAACTACTTTTCCTGGAAAAAAAAATACATATGATAAACATTAAAAGAAAAGGTACTTGGTCTTTTCAGAGATTTAATAACTTTTTAAGCCAATAGTGAGACTGAGTAGGACCCTATGGGGCACTGCCAACCCCTACCTCTTGTTTATAAAAAAGCTGAAGTCTTCCAGGCCTTCCTGTCATAAAAGAGCAGGCTCAAGCAGTTTATAATTAAGACAATAGAGTCACAGACTCACTGACACAGATTCTTGAATTGTTTTATGGATACTGTAACATCCACCAAAGGGAAAAAGCTAAACTGCATGATGACTAGATCTCTTCCCTAGCCTCCTCTTCAGTAATCTCACAAACTGTTACTGAGGGTACTGCCCCCAGGATCACACCTCTGCCCCTCCCTTTAATAGAAACCAATTACTTCTATCTAAGTCTCAGGAGGAAGCTGCAAAGAGGAAAAAATAAGAACCGGTTAGACCCATCTAGGCCCAAGATGGCAGAGGATTTGACTTCCCATGGACTAGATCCTCATTATATGCAAATTATAATGAACTAGCATGCTGAATGACACACCCACTAGTGCCATGACAGTTGATGATTGTAATGACAGCAGCCAGAAAAGCCCATACAAGAACTAGAAAAAAGGTGATTGGCTCCAGCACACTCAGAATGAGGACATGATGGCAGAAGCCACCAATAAAAGCCCATGTGGCCTGACCCAAAGCTGGAGCTGTTTGGCTGACAGCTCCCCACTCAAGGGCTTTCTTTCCTTTTCCTCTTTTGAGCAATAAGCCTGCCTTTCACTTTATCCCTCCACATCTGCTGAGAATTCTTTCTCAACTGTCAGGCAAGGATCCACATATTGGGTGGGTTTTCCAATTTGAGGATCTCTCTATCTGCTAACTGTAGCACTACAAATATAAATAATTTTAAGAAAATTAAGCTTCAAATTCAAGGCTATGAGGAAAAGTCTAGCATTACCATACATATTTCAAGATGGCTTTGAATTCTTTCCATTGAGTATTTTAACTTTTTGAAAATGCCAACTTTGGTAGCAGATAACCTAAATTAGTAGTTACTGCAAACAATGATTGCATTTTCCCACTCATTGCCATTGTTGAACACTAAAACTGCATTCATTGTAGATCCATGAGACGTGTAGTTTTCATTATTTTTTCCTATTGTGGAAAAATAGTAAAAATATGAAATATCAGCAGAAAATTTCTAACTTCAATAGAATGAGGCACTAATAAATCAGAGATATATTGTTTAGACCTAGTCTTGTTCATTTTTCAGACTTTTGCTAGTTTGCTCCAGCCGTATAATGTAAACCTTATTCTGAATGTACATTTAAATGAGCTTCCAGGACTTACTAGAGCAACTCAAGTTGTCTTTTCCAAAAAAAAAAAAATTACACTATCCATAATTCTTAATTGCTTACATGGTCAGAATCCATAAAAAAGAAGACCACTAAATTCATCTGTCAGTGGCTATACAAGTTTCTTTAGTTTTCCTTTATTTTATTGAGGAAAAGTTTACATTGACTCATAAATATGACTTCTAGGCACTATAAGGCTCAGTGCCTTTGGTTTGTCTAAAATATCCTAATGAAACACTCATAACTGAAGCATTGAAACCCACTATGTTGCTGTCTTCTACCACCATAGTTTGTTCAAATGTTCTGAGAGAAAGCTTTGTGAACATTCCTAAATGAATGTTGCCTAGTTAAATGGGAGTGGAACTCTAAATTATTATTTTTGAATGCTGTCCTTTTCTTGATTTCTCCTTTTTGCATCTCAAAGACAGAACAAACAAATTGGAAGAGTAGACGAAATTAGAGGAAAAAAGTTCTATTGCTCCTCCCTAATCTATGTATATGAAAATATTTACTCCCTCTATAATTTTTTATAGTTATACAAAAATTAACTAGTCAATTATGTTGCTGATAACTCAGAAACTTCTCCCACACTACTTTATGTACATTAAGTAAAAAATGAATGTTTATTTTTTTCTAGATTCTGTACTGTAATTAGAATAATTAGTTTATTCTTTTGATGAACAGCATTTTTTCATATTTGACAAGAGTTAAAATAATACTTTCATATTTTCCTTATAATAATTATGTATTGATAATGCATGTTCTATAAATACATGCCCTATGAATATACTAAGGATTGTGGATAGTGATATAATATCTTGATGGAACAAGAATCAAATTTTCTCCAAACTTAACATTAAAAACACACTTTTGACTAAAGATTTAGACAAAATACAAAGGCTAGCCAAATTTTACACCATCTGGAAGCTACAGTCATTCTCTGGATATTTAGAATGATACAATAAATTCTAATTGCTGGTCATATGTCAGTAGTGACAAGGAATGGCTGATAATAGGTGAGTCTATTTCTGCCTAGTTCCTCAGCATGTTTATGGGAGCTGTTTAAGGTCTTCCTCCTATCCTCCCTTCCACCCTTCCTCCTTTTCTTCCTGTTTTCTTTCCTTTCTTCCTTTCTTCAATGATGATTGCTATTTTATTGCTAGACCCTATGTTAGGATATAGGATTCAGTGGACAATGCAATAATTATGGCTGTTCTCTTCCAAGGGCTTAGAGTGTTAGGGGAAGACAGTAAACTATCAACATTGCAAATACAACTAAATATAAATATAAGATTTTATATATCATATATTGTGGCAAGTGCAATGAAGTCAATGGCCAAATATTTTGAAATAAATTAATAGTGACAGCCAGTATAGCTACAGCATTAGATAGCATAGTTAAGGAAAGCGTCTCTGAGAAGGTAGCACTCAAATTATATTTAAACAATGAGGAGAAGACATCTATAAAAAAAAAAATGAGTGTGTTTATGAGAGAGAATGATTCACTCAAGAGACTAGCATAAACAGTCATTCTCTGACATGTGAAAGATGGGCAGTGTGAATAGATGGTACCGAGTAAGTGAGAAAGTGATTTGCCTTGAAGATGGAGAAGTAAGCACAGGCTGCATCAGACAGGTCTTCCAATCTGCACTAAGCAGTTTGAATTCTTGGCTAAGTGCAATGGAGAAACATTAAAATGCTAAATAAAGGCATTGTAAACTCTATTTCATATTTATAAAATATCTCTGATATTTGTATGGAAATATAGCAAGCAAGAAAGAGGGAGATAAACTGGTGGTCTATTAAAATATCCAGGTTAGTGTGGGTGGTGGTAAGGACTAGTACAAAAGAGAGGTAGGAAACTGGAAAGACTCAGTTTGACATTTGAGGCAATTTTGGAGAATTAGTGATGATATGGGGATTCTCTGGGAGTGAGGGAGGGGAATCCAGTTTTTTTTCCTCAATTTTTGGCTAGAATGACCCAGCAATTAGTTATACTATGCACACTGCAATGTGAAGGCCTTGTGTTTTGGGGGGCAAGGGGGAGGGGAGTAGTTGAGAGGGGAAAGTTAGCAGTTTGATATTGGCTATGTTACATGTAAAAGTACTTTTTGTTTGTTTTGTCTACACATTAAAAGAGACACTTGTATTGATGATGTAAATTTGGATGGAATTTAATTTTGAAGAGAGAATAGGTTGCTATACAAAGTACCACAAATTGGGTGACTTAAAACCACAGAAACTTATTCTCTCACAGTTCTGGAGTTTAAATAAATAAACCAAGGTGTCTGCAGGGCCATGCTCCCTCCGAAGTCTCTAGGAGAGACATGTTTGCTTTTTTCTTTCAGCTCTATAAGCACTAGGTGTTCCTCGGGTGGCAGTAGAACAACAAACTAGGCCCCCATCTTCATAGGGCCATCTTCCCTGTGTTTCCACATCTTCACATGATGTCTGCTTTCTGTGTATATCACTCACTTCTTCTAAAGACATATTATATTGGATGAAAGTCCCAGATTACTCCATTATGACCTCATATTAACTAATTACATCTGTGATAACACTATTTCCAAATGAGGTCACATTCTGAGGTATTCAGGATCAAGACTCCAAACTATCATTTTGTGGAACACAATTCAGCCTGTATCTGTCACCTAAAAAGAGTGTAGAGAAAGAAGAAACAAACTTAATAATGAACATTTGCGGAATATAAGCAGATTTCTCACGGCTAAGGCACTGATGGAAGTCCTGGTGTATTAGGAAGAAGTCAAGTGTGCATTTCCACCACATTAAGTAAAGAGAGAATTTAAGGTAAGAGTGGTAAACAGCATTCAGTTCTATTATGAGCAGTAAGAGAAAGGCAGAAAATGGCTTAGTTCATCAATGAACAATAGAATTGCTGGTCCTTATAATGATAATCCTGACCATGAATAAAATATTAAATTATGTCAACATTACTCAACAAAGCAAGAAAATGTGAAGTGTCTTTTTGAAAGATTTACATTGAAGTTATTACTAGTATTATTATGTAATTTAGGTGTTGATGTTCTTTGGAAACTCAATGATGAATAACAGCTAATTTCCAAGACTAAAGGGATTCTGTATGGCTAATTAGTCTTATGCTTTCTATGCATGTTCTCTATGGTATGTGATGAAACAGGGGACCACTCTTTCCTTTCAGCTCACTGTGGAAGGAAATCAATTTGGATTTTAACTTCATACTGAAGAAAAAGACATTTTATCTTTACAAGTGATATAAATATATAAAATAAAATAAACAAAAATTTGAAAATATGGAACATGAGAAGCTTTTAAAATATTGAGAAGCTAAAAGTTATAGAAGAAAATATAGAAATACTTGGTTATATATCTATATAAATGCAAAATATGG
Organism: Camelus dromedarius; assembly: GCF_036321535.1. Lineage (NCBI taxonomy): Eukaryota > Metazoa > Chordata > Mammalia > Artiodactyla > Camelidae > Camelus > Camelus dromedarius. The sequence continues at coordinate 34,631,126 of NC_087448.1, forward strand.
CAAGAGATATCAGAAATCAAGAAACAAAAACTAATTAAATTATTATTTCCAGTGCTAAAATTTATAATAAATGACTCTTATACATTAATTTTACAAACACCAAAAAGAAATGATCCACAGTATGGAATGGGTAAGAGAAAGAAAAAAAGAAAAGAAAAGAAATATGTATATGGCAAAAATAATACTATGCCATCTCATTTAAGTAGAAGTACCTATATGTACATATACATGCACAGCACCTGTATTTGTGTAAAGGGATGCATGCAACTGTAGTCTGTCAGTGGAGTTTAAGTAGATGAGAATTTAGGTGATTTTCACTTTCTTCTATCTACTAATATTTGTAAATTTAATATAATGCAGAGAAAAATATCAAATATCTTCTCATTGCAAATAAATGAGCTGACTCAGCTTTCCTAGATATTTTTTTGAGTCTACAATTCTATCTTTCATGTTTCTTTTAATATACTGAACAGACATGTATGATTGTTTTTTCTGAGTAAGGAATTAGGAATCAAAACTGTATTCATATCCTCATGGGACTGTTATTTCACTGGATAAAATAGACCTCAAAATAAGCACATTTGTTTTCACTATTTTACTTTACAAACACTATAACACAAAAGTTTACTTTGTACAAGTCTCTCTTCTACCTTTTGCCAGTTCTCAAATATCTTGGCCCTGGATAATTTTTACTTGTGGGCTGCTTATCTTGCCTAGTCTTAAAATTAAAGAAAAGGGTAATATACAGGAGTTGGCTAAATAGACCAATATAGTAATAAAAATTACCTTTCATAAAAATATGAATAAAGAGTGGAAATCACAAGAATATATGTAATTTAACACATATATTTTCATTGTATCAAAAAAACCCTTCATGCTTCTCATGGTAATGCATAAAGGTGAGTCAATTCAGTAATGGTAAAAAGTGATTCATTGTGAGACAGGTAAATGCAATGTTCTACTGGGCCCAAAGCTAAGCATATTAATTTATGTGCTATTGTCTAGGAGAGGAAAAGATCAAATTAATCCCATATGCAAACTGGGAAATATTCCTAGTCCTCCAAAACTTTCAAATTAAAAAATAAAACATCCTGCAACATTACTTTCTCTGGATTATATGCAATGGAATAATCAGAAAGTAATGAAAACCTAGGGAAATATAGATTCACATTTATCCAGTATTGTTCTGAAATACTCCACAAGAAAATTTCTAGAACTGAGGAAGCGGAAAATATTCTCTCATCATTTTCCTGTGCTCTCTCCATAAAGCTGGTTTGAAGGAGGAATTGTTCGGTTAATAGTTTCTATAGAAGCAGTTTAACCAGTTTCCTAGGGAGCATAGTTGCTTAGGAAACTCAAATATATTAGAGCACAGAGGCTGTGACTAGACTCCTGCTGGTGCCCACAGTTTCATGCTGCCATTTTTACCCACTTCTTCTCACTTTTCTGGCTGTGTTCTCATATGGCAGAAGTGCCAAGTTGGAAAACCAGTGTGGTTCTTGGCATAAGGTGGGGATTATATAATTGCTTATGGGCTTACCAGAGAGACACCTTTGGTAGGTAAGTTGTTTTTGAGGGCAGATTGGACAAAATTTTCCTAACCTGCAGACACCTTCCATTGGCCAGTGAGATAATCTCTGAGGATTTACTATAATCACATTCTTTGAACACTCTGGCACATTAAGAAATGGTAATTGAATTTCATGAGAGCTATTTTCCAAAACCTGCCCAATTAAGAAAAAAATAAAAAATCAAGGGCATAGGTATACAAGATGCATTTGAAACCTTAGGCTGGTTTCCTGAAAATAGCAATGATTCTTTCCCTCTGAAATGCCTCAAGATATATAAAAATAGAGTACATGTTATATAATCACTTTGGGATTTTTTTTTAATCAATGAATAATTCTGGTGTTAATGAACTGTTTTTATTTTTTATCTTAAGTAAGGTTGTATGAATGTTAAATCGTATGCCTGTTTATCTGTCTGCTATCCATTTATCTATCTGTCTATCTAAATTGGTTTTGTAATACCTTTTGAAAGTTGATCACTCATTTTTCAGTTGATATCCTTTAAAAATGTGAAATGATGATGGCAATGTGGGGACAAATGCTGCAAATGTGACTTGGGGTCTCAGCACACTAGGCTGCCACATTTCACATCTGTTCAGGAGACATGAGGAGCTAAGCGACGGGACCCATGCCAGTGGGCTGGGAACCCCTAGATGACACAACATTATAAACAGAGAAAAAAAGAAACTTTGCAATTAACCAACAGCGATCCCTGAGGATTGAAGCTCCACATTATCCCTGCCTTCTGTATTCTGTCTGTGAAGCTGTTAGAGGAAGACCGTCACAACTTTTCTCAATAATGGTTCCTAACAGATTATGATAAAGCTACTCATATTTTAACAGTCAACAATCCCAGATATTCAGAGAGAGAGAGAAAGACAGAAGAGTTGCCTAAAGCCTAATTCAAGTTACCCTAGAGTTAAAGTGAAGTTTAAATCATTATACAAATGTTTAATTTTATAATTAATTTTGTGTGCTTTGATGTTTAAGGAAACCCTAAAAAACTCTATTGTTCAGACACTACCTGCTTAGGGTCAAGATCACACTTCTGTGTTTCGTATTCCTTTTGTGTCAAGGTTTCCCTGAGAATAAAAGAGACACATGTCAAGGGTTTTTAATCCACAAATAACATTCAATGGCATGATCTTAAAAAATCTAATTTGAGCAGCCTTTCATGATCACTGGCTTTGCAAATTGGAATGAGTTCCCAGCTGCACTACTGCTCATGTTCCACTGCTCCATCTTGGACTTCTAGGCACATGTACATGTTAATGACCTGTTAAGTGTTGTGCTGGTCTTTCTGGAGCAAAGATAAATAGCATAATCAATGCCTTCTCACTAGTAAGATAGCAGCTCAGAGATCCTGAAATTCCTCTTTTGCTTCTTCTTTTATTTTTTGTTGTTGCATTCAAAATTTATTAAGCACTAACTTTGTGCTTAACTGTGCCAAGTATTATATATACATGGATAAAAATATGAATTACCATCTTTATAGAATTCACATTCTCCCCTCACTAATTGCAAAACCTCACTCTCTTGAGGAACATTGGCTTTGTTCAGGGCAATCTGTTTCTGCTGAGTTGATTTCATACCCTGGACATTCTTGGTTTCTATGGCTATTTGACAACATCATTGGAGCCTCTCTAAATAGAAGCCAATAGATTCTTCTGGGAAAATTTTTGCTCCTGCTAATTATCTTGGTGTCTTCCTGTTAAAAGGTAAAAAATCATAGTGGAGGGTTAATGTGAATGGGGAAAAAGAGCAACAGAAAGAAATCTCAAAATGCTTATTTGATTACTTTACGTATAATAAATATGTGTCTACACTACTAACAAAATGACTCTAGATCTATGAACATTTCCAAAAAGTTAATGTGGTCATTTTAATTTATCCTTAAGTTTTCCATTTTCTTTGCAGGATTTCAAATTTTCTTTTAAAGTACAATTATACTTGCTTCAATAAAAATGGATTTTCTGAGGGGAATTCTATAGCTAAGTAGTAAAGCAAACACTTAGAATGCATGAGGTCTTGGGTTCAATCCCTAGTGCCTTCATTTAATAAAATAAATAAACTTAATTACCCCCACAGAAACAAACAGGGTAAAAAAAACACCAAAAAAAAACCCCAAAAAAGTTCAGAGAATTTATTTTCTACAGAGCAGTCAAAGGGAGCCATTTCAAACCTTTTTCAGATCCATCATCCCCTTGCTTGAAACTGCCCCCCATTCCCACTGTGTCTTTCCATCACACTAAGAAAACTTAAAAGTCATGTAATGACCTACAAGCCCCTCCATATCTGCCCTCTGACCACCGCCCTCCCCTTTGCACCCTCACCAGCTTTTGCACTCATCCTCTGTGTGCCCTGCATGCTCCTGTCCTAGATCCTTTTCTTCATTATTTCTTCTGTCTTGAAATGTGTCCCTATATGTTTGATGGCCCATCCCCTCAGTTCCTTCAGGACACAGTTGAAGTGTCTTCTTCTGGGGATGTCTTTTTCTTTCCCCATATCTGAAAGTCAGTACTCATCCCTCTTCATCCCTTTACCTTCTAATCATTTTATTCTTCACGTGCTTTACTACACACTTCATTATATACTTATTATTTCATTTTGTTTGCCAAAAGTCTAAGTTCAATGAAAGCAGAGACTGTCTGGCTAACTATTGCATTCTGAGCATCTAGAAAACTATTTGGAAAATAGCTGAAATGAAAATAAAATAGTGATTTGGATGAAAGAAGAAAAGAATGATTGAAAAGATCTCTATAAGTAACAAGTAGGATCTTGTTCATGGTTCTCTTGAGTTACCTCAGAAAATGTCTTCAGAGTGTCACTTTTCCAGATTCTTCTGCTGTCTCGTTTCAGGAGAAAATGCAGAGAGCATGCTTTGAAATATCTGCAAAGGTAAACCACTATATATAAAAATAGAAAAAAACCAAATTTCTTCTGTATAGCACAGAGAAGTATATTCAATATCTTGTAATAACCTTTAATGAAAAAGAAAGTGAAAAATAATATAGGTATATACATGCATGACTGAGACATTGTGATGTACACCAGAAACTGACACATTGTTACTGACTATACTTCAATTAAGAGAAAAAAAAAAAAACCTCTTTCAGTAATAAATGTGCAGCTTTCGGGTGACCGTTCATTGTATTGTGAAGGACAGTTTGTCAATCCTACTTCCTGAGGACTTCAAAAGAAAACCTGTACAGTTCTATGTCTTGAGAATTAGGATCGATATTGTGACATGAAAGAGATGAAAGCCTGTTAGTCTACGTGTTGGTAGTCTGTGCTACGGGACCCATTCTGCTTTCATTGTTCCTTACATTTTAAAATCAGGTGTTATAAGTGAATATATTTTTTTCTACAATGATTCAAATTTCAAAATCAGGGGAAAAATAAAGTCACCTGTGTTAGATTGGGTGTCCTCAAACATAGAGTAGAGACAATGACTTGTGTGCAGGTAACTTGAGAAATGAAGCAAGAGAGCGGGAGGGGAGAAGAGAGAGACAGAGAGGGAGGAAAAGCTAAATGTAAAGGAGTATCATCAATATTGTTGTGAGTAACAGCTGCTTTTAGGAAGCATGCAGAATGCCTTCCAGGATTGTCTAATCAAAGCATTTTTCCATCAATGCTCATGTCAATTGATCCAAAACTGCGACTTCAGAGTGTTTACATCTATACTTCTGACCTGCCCACACTGTGAATGCTTCTTACTTCTACCCCGCAGAAACCATGGGAGAAGCCGAGAGGACTTGGGGCTGGAACAATAGTGATCAAGGGGCAAAAAGCGCACCCTTCACTCCATCCACATATACCCTGCATAAAGTTTACTCTGTGCTGATTCATCAAAATCTCTCCGAGTGACTTAATATGCAAGAGCCAGTGGAATAAGCTACAGTCCTCTTCACTGAAAATGCTGAAGGCTGTCAGTGACATTTATCATTTCCCTTCTCCAGCACCAATTCCAAATATGCTTCCCCTTCCAGCAGCACTTCATTTGCTCTTGGTTGCTTGCCTGATGGGATGACCCAAAACTTCATCTCTGAGAAGTCTAAGTCTTGAGATCCTTGACCCTAACTGTCATTGCAGCAAAAGTACATTCAACATGGTACTAGGCCAGGGAGCACCAACAGAGGCCTACTTAGATCTGATTTCCGCACATACTCCCTTCCCCTAGAGAACTTAGTTCTACTATGTCCCAGGGTACAAATGTTCCCACTCCTCTACCCCTAGGAATCAGAACATCTAATCCAGTGGCAGCTAAGGTATTCGGCAAGGAAGATTAAATTCTTCATGAGTGACATGCAGTGATGGTGAGAGAAGCCAGTGCTCCTTGATCCCTGCACTGCGTGTTCTAGTTACAGGGTTCTAACCTCCATATTTCATGAAATCTGCTCAATGCATGCACTGCATCCTGGCAGATAGCCTCTCAGCCCTGAGAAGTGTTTTGTCAAAAATATGTGCCTTGGCTGAGTCTGAGTAAGACATTCCACTATTCCATTACCCCAGGTAGTTCTGGGTAATATCACGTAGGGCAGAATCAGAGACTCTCACAGTCATGTGCCCACTGTCACACTACCTTCTCTGTAAAATGATTCTTTTAGACAGAGGTGATATCACATGTTATAAGTCTTAGATGTTGATACTGGCAAAACCTATGGGCAGGGAAGGCAAATCATTACTGAAGTAAGATTCAGTTCTATAGGCTGAAATGCTGTCCTCTGGGTGCATGGGTCAGATGTAATTACTTTGCCATGAAGTGACTGAACAAGTCTCTGTGAAGGACAGTACCTCTTTATGGGCTCAGCATTAGTCTCTGCAATGAAAACTTCAGGCTCTCAAACATTAGTAGAAAGTAGACCTGTTTTTTCTGAGAAGAAACTCAAACCACTAGGCCCATACATAGTCTCCACTCCTGCTGCCATGGGCAGTCTATTCACGACTTCTTCCACAAATACATATGGCAAAGAGCACGAGTTGCCTGATGTCCACTCGTTGGCTCATCCTGTCTACTGATTTTTGAATGTGTCCTTTGTGGTATATCAACCTTAATGGGCACTAACTTGATACATAAAAATCTTGACTCCTGTAAGTCTATCTGTGCACCCTTTCCAAGACCTCTTTGACTATGAACTTCTAATCTCACTCTTTCCAGGACCCTCATCAATTGTCCAGACAACATGTGCATGCTGACCTCACATCAGGTCTTTTTACATGCCAAGTGACTGACCAATATTCTCCTTTCATTTTGCACACAGCAAGGAGTCCCCTTGTCACTGCCCGTTAGTGCCACTCCTTGTTGTATTGAATTCTGTCTCCCAAAGATATGTTGAAATCCTAACCCTGGTACCTGTAAATATGATCTTATTTGGGAAATGTCTTGGCAGATGTAATCAAGTTAAGATGATGTCATCATGTGTTAGGGTGGCCCCTGATCCAACCACTGGTATCTTTACAAGAGAGAGGAGTGGGAGATATAGACATGGAGACACACACAGGGAGAATGTCATGAGACCATTGAGGCAGAAAGTGGAGTGATGTAGCTATAAGATGAGGAATACCAAGGATTTCTGGCAAACATCAAAAGCTAGAAAGAGGCAGGACAAGGTTTTTCCTTGGAGCCATTGGAAGGAACGTGGACCCACCGACACCTCGAGTTCAGCTTTCTAGCTTTCAGAACTGTGAGAGAATACATTTCTCTTGTGGTAAGCTGCCCAGCCTGTGGTGCCTTGTTATGACAGCTCAAGGAAACTGATAAACTCCTCATTGTTCCATTCTGCAGTGGTTTTACATTTTCACATTGCATCAATTTCTCAAGCCAGCCCATCTGTGAACTGTGCCTTCGTCAGTCATGCAGCCAGAGATGGGACCTGAGGAAGACACACTGGTGAAATAGAGGCCAGGCTGCCTGCCTGTGTAACTTACTGGTGCCCCTCAGCACTGTTCAGGCCAGCTCCAGAATGCACCATTTCCATTACACAATTGATTACTTCTGCAACCACCTGACTGGATGATTTGGTAACCAGACAATATGAGGATCATGCTGGGCTGCTCAGGTGCGTCGTGGCTTGCTGTTTTTTTTTGGTAAGGCATTCATCCATACGGCAGGAGCTATTTTTCTCACACCGAGTAATTCTCTGCTGCTGAAGACATGGCTCTGTTACAGAACACAAGCATCTATGCTGAGATGCTCCAGTTAGAGCATTCCAGAGAACCCCATGCAGCTTCTCTTTCTCCTACAGGGGCCCTTAGTGTCATCATACTCACTGAGTCATACTCTCAAGGTGCAGGCCCCTTGCACAACAGCTTGGACCTGTTTGCAAAGCCTTCCCTTTGCCCCTTGAGCTAAATTTTGCCAACAGGGGTAGGTTTTATGCTTTCAAGTCATATATTCACTCTGATTAGGGTCTCACCTAGCCTTCTATTCTGACCCAGTGCTTCAGTGCAGACTTTTCTTGAGATCATTAGTGTGTAGAGGGTATAAGTGCTATTTATACAGTGGTAGCTTGATTCACTCTGCAGATATTCCTTTTGAGTATATTTCCATCTAGGACAAGATTTGATTGTTATTCATCTCTGGACATAAAACCTATCAAACTCCATTAGAAAGTTAACCTTTATCTATAACAATGCCATTCCAGTTCGTCTTTTTTAGATAAGCAAGTATCTAAAGTCCCCTAAACATATTACATGGTTTTCTCTAACAATTAGGACTGTAGCAGGTATGTATCCTTTAATAGTCTCTGAGTTTGACTTTTCGTGTCTCAGGGGATTAGTTTAAATACTGTAGCCCCAAGCAAACTTTCAGAAAAGGCCTCCTTACCTATTATTAAGTTAAAGCATACATAAAAATGTTCATTTCATTCTTAGGCCTTGCAATCTTATATTACCCTCCCCCAGCAGAACCCAATCTCCTTGCCATGCTGACCTGGCTGTTCCATTTGGAATTATGCCAAAATCTGCACATATGGACTAAACTTTTCACTGTCACTTCAGAATTTTACAGGGAATATGTCCAAGAAACGAACGCATGTAAAATACTGCAAATTTGAAGCTAATTAGAAAAAAAAACTTCCCTCAATTTTTGCTTCTGAGAAATAATACCCAAAAAAATGCACAGTTTGACCCAATCTATTCCTGTATACCACAGAAGTAATACAAAGCAAATATGTCTGCTTGTTAATAAGAATTTTTTGTTTTCTTCTAAAGTATGTGGGCAGCAGTTGGGCAAGGTGTGTCATTTCTGAAGTTTAAAAATAATGTTGAAATAATTTCATGACAGGAGTTTGTTTTGTTTAAAAAAGTTTGATTCTGAAAAATTAGTAGTAAATTATAATTAATTATAGAATTTCTTTCTGAATATTTTCTTGAATATTTTTCTATGTAATTGATATGTTTTGCATTTCAGTTTTTGTTTACTTTCTTGATGCTCATTTGCATCTCTTTTTTTCCTTTAATATGGTGACAGTATCAAAAAGGAGTATTCCTTTTTCCGCATCCTCATCCTCTTCTCTCTCTCTTTCTCTCCCCTGCCTTCTCTCTCCCCCTCTCTCTGTCTCTTTTGTTTCTCTTTAAACACTCATTTATTATCTTATTTGTGCTGCACAAAGAACACTCAAAGACCAAAAGCCTTCTCAACTCAATTGAATGTATTTTCCTTACTGTATTTTATATCTATCTACCTATGTGTATATATATATATATATATATATATATATATATACACACATATATATTTAAATATTTTTAAATTTTACATATTATTGTTATATATTTTATGTTTCTTTAAATATATATATTTAAAGGGAATTCTCTTTCCTCTCTAATTAAAAAGTAGAACAATATTTCATTCTTATCTTGAAGATGTATGATTATCTTGGGTGAGCCTGATCTAGCTGGGTAAGCCTTGAAAGAGGTGAAACTTTAGAAAGGCAATGCTCTCCTGCTGGACTTGAATACACAGCCTCCATGAGTTCTACCATGCCAGGAGGTAAATTCTCCCAACAACCAGCCAACTTGGCAACAGTTCCTGAGCCTCAGAAGAGACTCTGATCTGAGCTGACACTTGATGCAGCCTCATGAGAACCAGAGTAGAGATCTTTGCTAAGTCTCAACCAACAGACTGTAAGAAAGGAGCAGATATGCTTTTAAGTCACTAAGTTTGGGGCAATTTGTTACACAGCAGTAGAAAATGGACAAATTGAACCAGAGTTAGGAGACAGGTCATAGTTACCTATGACTATATTAGTTCATCATTCTAACTAATTTCCATGAAAAAAGAACAATTATTAAAATATGAATAATAGCAGTTGTAATATATGAAATGTCAGCTCTTTTATGCATATTAGCTCATGTAAGTATTATAAAAGTTCAGTGAGATAAGCATTTTAAAGTTCTGAACTCATAAGCATTAAAGGGAGTCTTGGGGAACTTAGCATTCTTATCAGAAGGGGAGAACTCATGTGTGATATGCTGAGTGGGAGGGATGTGGAAAAGCCCTCTGACAGACAGAACCCCTCATGTGACTCCCAAGCCCACACCATTTCCACCTCAGTATACTGCATTATATTATTTATTGGAAATTCCATACAAAGTATCTTCTTCTGCACCAGGTTGCTAAGATCAATAAGGTATAAACCTATATGAAGAACCTTACAATCTAGTGGGGAAAACAGATAAGAATTACTCAGTATCTTCCGAGATCTAATGACACACTTGCACATTGAGGTTGTATTCTGGCAGGATTAGAAAATGCTGAGAGAAGCCATGGCAACTGAGCTAAGCCTTAAATACTCTAAATAATCTTTCTGGTAGAAAAACTGGGGCAGCAATTATTTAGGGGAAGAAATAAACTGCTGCATTTGGAATTGTGACTGTCTAAAACATGTTCACAGAATGCTGAGTAGACAGGGGCACAGGAGGGTCAAAGAAGTAACTGAGATTTACATCCTAAATGGATGCGTCCTACATCGTGTATATGTTTCCTCTGTTTCTCTGTTTCTCTGTTTCTCTTTCTTTCGTTTCCACACTCCCCAATCTAACTGATTTTTCCATACTAAGCTGCAAATTTTTGAATCATAATGTTAGCACCTCATTTTGGAAAATACCTTAGTCAAAACATCATTTAAAGATCCAGTTACACACACACACATACTCACACACCTTCTATGTGTTTGTAGTTTATTATCAGTCTCATGGTGGATGCATAAAATATGTAGTGTATGTATTATTTATTTTCCTTTTGTCTTCAATATCTAAAAGTATTTTATTTTTGAGTGATACTCTTGACTCCTAGTGGTGCAGGGCAGAATCTTAAGTACTAAAGACAAAGAAATAAACCAGTTTGGCAAGAACACTGATACTTTAATATGTGGGAATGATGGTGGTTGGGAAAAAAAGCTGGGGAAAATATACCAGAAAAAAAATAAATATGTGTCAGAGAACAGTCAGTCTTAGACTGTGTCAGAGAAGAGTCAATCTTAGAGAATGAAACAAAATAATATGTAGGAAGTGACTGAGGAAACTACATAAGAACAGATGGTCAGAGAAGTGCTTTATAAAGCCATAACACCTGAGTGTGTATAAGTTCTCTGATCTATCCAATATATAGTTTAGAATGGGCTGTCTCGGGCTATGAAGACTTTTTATTTAATTAAGTATAGTTCTCAACGAAAGGAAAATATTGTAGAAAAATCTGACTTTTATATGAGGAAAACATGCATGTCTAATAACAAGAGAAAATAAATATAAAATATTGTGTAAGTCCCTATCAATGCATTATAAAAAGAAATGCTGCCAAAATACAAGATCATGGACAGTTTTAACGAGAAGAATAAATTTATCAAATTAATCTCCTTGTTGTATTCATATTATCAATAACAAATAAATTAGATAAATGGAACTGAACTGAAAGGTTCCCATCAAATTTCCCAAAATTATCATTCAGGGATTCTTATAATTCAAACATTTTTTATAGAGGAGGTGTCAGTTTTGCACATGCTTTAATTTCACAAGCTCAGTCATGTATCCTTTTTATGGGTTTTTTCCTTGTTTATCCTTAGAAGAAATAAATGAAAGAAGAAAAGCCCCTCACAAAACAGTTAATCACTTCACTTGTGGGAAAAGTCAGAGTATAATACACATCTTGTGGCAACTGAGAAGAATGCAGGATAGGCTATTTTTGTGCTCACTGGAGATATATAAATCTTCACAAATTTTTTCCACTTATCATTTCTTGTGTTCTATTTGGTATATTAAATTCATATATAATACACTTGAAAGCCAGTCATTTTACATGAAACTAATTACGTTCAGTGGAGACCCAGAGGACAGATTCATCCTGAGAGAATACTTTCAGCACCATTTACGTGTAGCTTGCTGCGTGCAGCACAAAGCCTAGGCTGGACTCACAGCTAGGGACCTACTCTTCCTAACTCACTAGGACTTATCTTTTATGTCATTATTGTTGACTTGATTCTTTTTGAAAGACTCATGAAAAATGCTTCTCAGATTTGCATCAGTTAAAGCAAGCATCGATTTAGAAATTATAATTTATATACACACTGAATAATAACTGATTTCACAGTTCATTAATTCAAATGGTGAACAACAATAAAGGAGAAGGATGGCGAAATATAACCACAGGATAAGGTGGGAGAGGAAGTGTATAATTGTACTCACTCATTATTCAAAAGAAATACATGATCAAATACACTTTATATAAAAGTTCACCATAGAAAATGATTAACTCTAATTAAGGTACAGTTTTTGAAACTGTACTTTAAGTATGAAATTGGAGAGGTAACTTTTTGGAAAGTGGTAATTCTGATACAATTTTGAAAGCTTTGAATGTCTGTTGTAGGGAATAAAGTTTATTTTCTATATTGAATCACATGAAATGTCCAGTTTTCCTTCTGTGTTGATTTGTGTTGATAGTTGCAGAGAATACAGATGTTATATGAGCTTTATGGGATATTCTGTAGTCAAAGTGGCACCATATTTTTTAATGTTAAATGCTTATTTATGTATTTTGTCCCCGATGAAAAGGGCCAGTTATTTTTTTCAAATCTAGATCATATTATGGGAAGATATAGCATATTTTCCAACAACTCTGTTTCCAAATGAAAATATGTTTCACAATATATAAACTTTCATGCCTGCGAATAAAAATATATTGAAAAAAGGTATATATACATATATATGTATACACAGATATGTATATATGTATGTGTGTGTATGTATATATACACCATAATGAGAAGGGAAAACGAAAGTTAGATAATTTCTGCATTTTTTTTTTTACTTTACCATCATATAAGTCTTACTAGGTTAAATAATTCCAATGGTATGGATGGACTTAAATGTCCATATGACATTTAATAAATACCATAACTTTTTATGTTGATAATTTATGAAAAAAGTTAATATTGTATGTGAATCTGTATATAAAATTTCGACTCTAATGGACCTGGAGAGATGAAATTAAAGGAACATATTCCTTTTCTCACCATGGAAAGAAAACTTAATAAATTACACTTTAAATGCCAGCATAAAGTAGCCATCCATAAGATAGTCCAGCAAATGATTATATTAACATTACTCTACAATTAGAAATGCTAACTCACCACCAGAACTTTATTCTTCACAAATAATGTTTAAAAGCATAAAATGAGTTTATTTTGAAGGTTAAGTGTATTCAAGTCTGAATTCTTATGGTACAAAAATAAGGATTAAAAATTGAGGCTCTGCAGCGTCAAGGCTTTAGAATTAATATAACGTGACTGAGGTAGTGACAGAACCAATGAGTCACTGCCCACTCTGAACAGATACAAGAATCAGCTGCAGAGAAACTGCCAAGGTCAAAGCTCAGTGCTATTTCAGATGGATGTTATTCTCTGTACAGCAGTCACTCTCTGCTTCTGCTTCTCGCTTTCCAAAAGGAGCTAGGGCACTGCAGGCACTCAGGATGAATCTGCCAGATTTAATAATAATCAAGAACACTCTTAAATAAATGTCTCCAGAAAGAGGAGCAATTGAAAAACTTAAAAGTAAGGACGCTGAACTGTGGCTCGTCTCAGAAGGTGCACCCTTCTTGACTCCTTTCAGAACAAAAGTACTAAAGGAGAATAGGGATGAATCTCCTGGAGATTCACTCATTGAAGCCAAAGGGAATGTCACATGTCTGTCTATTGCCTAGGTCATTCTAGTAACAGCACAGCAAACACCCTGGAGCAATGCAAAGGCAGACAGGAGTCAGCAACTTTGAGTCAAGAGCCACTGGTGGAGATTTGTTCTCATTTTAATGCAACTGTAAGGCAGGTAGTTAAGCCTTCTGAAACTTAGAGTGAAACATTTAGCAAAGCTGTGATGTTGAAGGGGAAGCAGGAGACAAGTATATTCTGTGCACTATTTGAGTGCTTCATAGTATCAGTGTTTGAGTCTTTTTTTTTTCCTTGCTACTCTTTTCTTTTCTTCTTTTGCAATTATAAATATATACCTAACCTTGGTTGTCATTTAGCCTGTCGCATAAAATGTTTCCAGGTGAGAACGATGTACCTTGTGCATCTTTTGGCTATCAATAGAATTTTGACATTGTAGCAGAATAGAGACTTTTGCAACTCCTAAACAGTGAATGTTAATCAGAAGACAACCCTAAGCCTCGTTAAGAATGTCAACACCTCACCACCTATCTCTACCATGAGAGCCACTACTTCTCAGAGCAGTTTCCACCCAAAATTAGTACTCATTAATACAGTGTCCATGAAAGATGCAGATATTTTATCCAGGAGTACTAGTTTAATCACATTAGTCATATGTAGTCTATGATATTCTGAAACAATGGGCATATTCTAGTTACCATTTATGGGTTATCAATGTCCCTTTTTGTACAACTCTGCACTGACCATTCATTGGATGCAGGTTGAGCACAAGAACAGGTCATGACTTTGGGTGAGGTGGCTGTCTTCTGGGAGGCAACTTCCAGAGAGGCAATCATTTGAAGGGAGGCCAGGTTCTAGCACCTGTGGGATTAACTCATTTCTGAAAGGGGTGGGGCTGGGGCTGGATCCTGCACAACAGCGGCTTCCTTTGCTTCTTTCCAATTATTTTCAAATCTTTCTACTTCTTTCCAGCCTTACTGCCACCACTCTAACCAGGGCCGTAATCGCCTCTCCCTGGGTTAGTACAGTGGCTCTTTACTGTTCTTAGCCTGTTCTTCTCCCCACGCTGCTTAGAGAGTTAATGTTACAAATGGCAAATCTCTTCCTATCAGATATTTCTCTCTTAATACACTTTGATGTTTTCCCATTGCTCTATGTAAAATAAAACACTCTAAGTGTCATTTACAAAGCCCGTCATAGGATAGCTCTTTCCTTATCTTTATATACTCATGCTCTCCCACACATTTACTTTGCTCTTTGTCTCCAACTGAAAGGTTTTTTTCTTTTTTCTTTTTTAAGATCTAGTAGGCCTTGTGATTTCCATATAAAGGCTTTCAAGTATGTTATTTGTTCAGCCTAAAACATTATCCAAATTCACTTTTCTCCCTTCTCCTTGACAATAATAAATCGTGACCAGTCTTTGAAAATCCACGTAAAAAAGGCTCCCAAATTTGCTTAGGAACCCATTATTGTCTACAGCCAGATCATCAGTCAAATGTTGAATATTACAAGACTAAGAATAGAGGCATGAAAAACTTCCTTAAAATTGATATTGATCTATTAACTCACTTTTTTTTGGCTTTTATGCACATATATATTTTATTGAAGTATAGTCAGTTTATAATGTTGTGTCAATTTCTGGTATACAGCATAATGCTCTGGTCATAAATGTACATACATATATATATATTCATTTTCATATTCTTTTTTACCATGAGTTACTAAAAGATATTGAATGTAGTTTCTTGTGCTGTACAGTATGAACCTGTTGTTTATCTATTATCTATCTATATATTAATTAATATCTACAAATCTCAAACTCCCAATTTCTCCCTTCCAGCTCAGTAAACATAAGTTTGATTTCTATGTCTATGAGTCTATTTCTCTTTTGTAAATAAGTTTGTTTGTCTTTTTTTTTTTTTTTTTTTTTTTTAGATTCCAAATATATTTCTCTTTCTCTTTCTGGCTTACTTCACCTAGAATGATGATCTCCAGGTCCATCCATGTTGCTACAAATGGCATTGTTTTACTCTTTTTTATGGTTGAGTAGTATTCTATTGTATAAATATACCACAACTTCTTTATCCAAGCATCTGTCGATGGACATTTAGGTTGTTTCCATGTTATGGCTATTGTAAATAGTGCTTCTATGAACATTAGGGTGCATGTATCTTTTTAAATTAAGGTTCCGTCTCGATATACGCCCAGGAATGAGATTGTTGGATCATATGGTAAGTCTAGTTTCAGTCTTTTGAGGAAGCTCCATACTATTTTCCATAATGGATGCACCAAACTAAATTCCTACCGACAGTGTAGGAGGGTTCTCTCTTCTCCACAGCCTCTCCAGAATTTATCGTTTGTGGACTTTTGAATGATGGCCATTCTGCTTGGTGTGAGATGATAACTCATTGTAGTTTTGACCTGCATTTCTCTGATAATTAGCAATACTGAGTATTTTTTCATTGCCTATTGGCCATTTGTATGTCTTCAACACACATTTTTTTTGATCACACCACCAGATACTATGTCTGATTCTAAGTAGATTTTCAATAAATATTTGTGAATAAGGAAAGAAGCCAGGTAAAATACACTTAATTATTAAAAACCTTCCATTTATATCTGTTTATTTTATCCCACATAATATTTTGAAAGACTCTGTCAAATGTCTGGAAATTTTTCAGTTATCTTGCATCTATAACACTTGTTCCCAACCAAATAAAGTTTTGCCCTTCAGGGAGGAAACAACTTGTCACAACCTCTAGGAGGTGGGAGGGAGGGAAAGAGACTTCTAACATCTAATTGGTTGAAGCCAAGAACAATGGTAAGCCTCCTACAGCACAGCCCTTCCCCACCCCTCACAACAACAACAGCAAGTCAGACTCAGGATCATGATAATGCCAAAACTGAGAGACCATAATCTATATCATTTCTGCAATTAGGTATGACAAGTGCATATAAATAAAGAAGGAAAGAATGGAAAAGCAAAGAAAGAAAGGAAGTATGGACATAATGGGAAGAGGTAGGGAGAAGAGAGAGAGAGAGGAAGGAAGAAAGGAAGAAAGGAAAGAAAGAAAAAGAAAGGGAAAGAAAAGAAGGAAGATAATGGAAGGAAAGAAAGAAGGAGAAGAGGATATGAGGTGTGCTTGTTGAAACTTGGTCTTTACCATTCTTTGTGCTTTTATTCTGGCCCAGCATATTATCAAAGCCAGAATTCCCACCACTGAAGACTTATTTATTATGAATCCTGAACTTTTCAATCTCCAAAAATCTTCCTCTTAAAAATATAAGTATAATGAAGTGAGACAATCTTTGAAAATCCTAACCCTTTATATTTATTGGAAAATAGCTAGTGAGTTGAGGAAGGAAGAATACAAGGTTCTGAGAGGAAAAAAAAAAAAAGAAAAGAAATGGGGGAAGCAAAATGTGACTAGACAAATTCATCTGCTTAATTGTTTTGCTAAAAACTATTTTTTTTAGACATCTTTGCCTTAGTTAAAACTGTGTGTATGTGTGTGAGTGAGCATGTACTTATATTTAGGGAAGGATCCAAAATGTGTGTTGAGGGAAAGAAAAGGGTGGGAGGCTCTGAATAAACTTTCTGTGCTGTCATCCTAGGGAAGTACTTCTCTTAACAAGAATTTTTATGTGTTTTTAAATATAGCTGTCCCATTCTCAAAAAAAAATGTGTAATATAACATTTTTAAAGTAGTAAGAAACACTAGAGGAAACTCAGTTAGAATAATTTTCCAAATTGCTACTCTGAACATCTATATTTTAAATTATCCTTATAAATACATAAAAAAGCAAAAGAGATGTTTCAAAGGTGGCTGCCAGTCTGACCTGCTATGCTGTCTCTGTCAATAGAATTTCATTTTGCCCTTGGAACCATCTCTTTCATTTAGATATGGAGGGACAGGAGACAAATGAATGTAAAATAAAACACAAAAAGGTGTAAATTTCATATTGCAACTATGACATGTCAGCTAACTTATTTAGATATCTCAGTTACTAATCAGTCATATTCACCCATTGCCTTGCAGTATGTATACTGTATCTCAAAGAGCTGGCTCCACTTCCCTTACATACTTTCTGATTTTTTTCTCTTTCTAGCTTACTCTTTCTTTTTCATCTTAAAATGCACCCCCAACATGGGTAGATATTTTGACTTATTAATGTAAGAGGCTGAGAAGAGCCAAATTTCCACCTGCAGCCCACCTGTGTCTTTTGCTCTCAATTCTAGTTGGAGTCTGGGATTCGAGCCTTTAAAAATGGATTCTAGACAGCAAGACTAATTTAGCTTCTATGTGAGGCCCCATTACCATATCACAGGGAACATCCTTGTTCTAAGGGGCAAGTTTACTGGTATGACATGTCAATACAATATACTAAAATGCTGTTTGTATTACTTAAGACATCTCAAGCTGCAAATGACAGAAAATGAACTTAACTGAACTTAATAAAAATGATTATATTGGCTTAAAGTATGTCTCTCAATTACTTAAATTAATATATATATATACATATATATGTATAATTATATTTATATTTAAAAATATAGATGCAAGGTTGGGATGAAGGTTGACTTCAAAACAACTACAAAGAGAATCTCCAAACTTACCTTTCTCATTTCTTTTTCTCTTTGAATATTGTTTCATCACTTCACTGCAGATTAGTTTCCTTCAAAAGGCAGAAACCAGAGTCAACCAAACAGAGAACAATCCTAACTCCAAAACTTTGGGGTAAAAGTCATTGTTTCTTTTCCCCTTCTCTTCCTCCTTTTCCTTCCTCTTCTCCTCCCCATCCTCCCACTCCTCCTCCTCCTCTGTCTTTTTTCACCCAGCTTGGATCAATAAAATATGAAAGATTGAATTTGTGGGAAAAACAAACAACCCCACTGAGAAAAATATGGAAGAGGTAGGAAGAAGAAAATGCTAAGAAAGGTGGTTTTCTTTCACAAAATGAAGATGTGTTTGGGAAAGAGGAACAATAGAGATTTACTCAAATTTGTCAAAGATCAACCACACTGGAATTAGAAAACCTTTGCCTCATAGATTATTTCTATAAATGTCTAACTTAAAATTGGGAAATGGAAAAGAATATAGAGATGTGTAATTATTACTATATTTACAAAAAGACTGTATTTCAATATAGACACTGAAATTATGTACATTTTACTATTGCACATATCTATAGAGTGGCTCAAATAGGTCTGTCTTCTTAAGTTTTAACTAAGAAAATGAAACCATTCAACAAATTTTAAAGCAGAGAGAACCTAATAAAATTGGTTGCACTGGCAATGGAAAAACTAAAGAAGAAAGTGGAGACAGTGATATGTTTCAGATATCAGCAACAATGGGGAAGGACTAGGGCTTCTTGCCTAGAAGTTAAAAGGAAAAAAGGCCATGTTACCTGTGTGTGAAGGTTTATCTGCAACTGTTGGTTTCAGGCAGTCCTGTTTAGTGAGAGTTAGAGCCCCAGAGGGGATCCAGGCATTGCTGGAGTTGTCACTGGGCAAGTGATAAAAATGCTGGCAAAACGGAAGAAATACTTTGGCTTCTTCCTTTCTCCCAGTACCCTGTCTCCCACCTGGGCCTCCTATTGGCCAGAGTCAGAGGTCTGCTGCCTTGAGAGCTCAGGAAATAAACCCCTAAAAGGTCAGAAACCTTCTCATATAAGCAGAGAAAATAAATAGTGAGGAAGTGACCTTAAGGGAGTGTATTTCTGCTTTTCTTCTCAGAGGGAGTTTGTAATAGACTTGCTTTATTACCTTTTTTTCCCCCCATTTAGCTTGTTTTTACTGACAGATTACTATAACACTAAGTATACTAAATAGAGTCTATTTCTGACTTCCATGAAAATAAAATCTAGTTTTTAAATGTACACATTTAAAGCAATCTGCTTATATCAGTTTACTTCATATTTGTTCAAATTGTATTTATTTTTAGTTTTGGCATCATAATGTTATTTCAGGAAGAACAGTCATCCAATGGCATGCTTAAGATTCTAGAAGTTCACAATGGCAGCATTCAAAAACGAACATATTGAGTATGTACAAGACATAAAGACATGTACCGAAAGGCAACACAAAGAAATGAGTATTGAAAGCATGACAGTCCTTGAGGATAGGAGAAGGATCCACACAGTAACACTGTTATATTTGTTAATATTTGTTTCCTCTGCCTGGGGCTGAATAATTTTCCTGCTGATGTGTTCAGTGAAAAAGACAACAATAATCCTATTGGGATTTTTTCATTTGTAATATGGAATGTTTGCTTACTGGTTATTTCCTATCTAAATCACTCTGATATGAGAAATGCATGTCATAGCAATCATTTCCATGAAACATGGGTTCAGTTTAATACACTGTCCTCCTTTCCGGCAAAATATTTTCTATTAACCTTGGTTGCATAAAAAGAGAGGGTTGTTTCTTTTCTTTCTTGTTTTAAATTTTTAGTGAGTTTTCACTTCATAGAGGATGAATGACCAGCAATCATGAAAGCTTTTTCCTCCTTCTAACTTTGAACAGTGCAAACATTGTGCCCTTCTGAACTGGGAAAGGAGAAAATAGCTTTTTGACTTTTTCTCTCATTTCCTCAATACCTCAGTTTCCCATTGCATTCTAGTAGTTTTTAGAAGCTGTGCTAAAGTAGAACTCTCTTCCTTCTAAGCTGCCTCTACCTTCTGTATTATTTCCTATCTCTTCACTGCGTTTTATTTCTTCATAGTGTCTAATGCTATTTACTTTATCTTGTATGTTTATTTGTTTATATTGTATTTTTATCTTGCCCACTGAACTGTGAGCTCATTTTAGTCATCTTTTGGATTATATGTCTTGACCAAGGGAGTGAGTTGCTCTTAATAAATATTGTTGATTTAATTATGTGGATGTGGTAAAATTGTCCTACAAAGCTTTAAAATTTGTGTTTTTCTTTTTTTCCCTAAAAATTCAAAATCAGAAAAATTCTTTT
Organism: Camelus dromedarius; assembly: GCF_036321535.1. Taxonomy (NCBI): domain Eukaryota; kingdom Metazoa; phylum Chordata; class Mammalia; order Artiodactyla; family Camelidae; genus Camelus; species Camelus dromedarius. The sequence goes on from NC_087448.1 coordinate 34,651,823, forward strand.
GAAAATTCATGCTTAATAAATCAAACTGTGGCCCTTTTACTTCATATTTCATAGACATGAATAAAATTATTCTAAACTGAATCTTAGGCCATAAAGTCAGCATCTATTTAGCAAGTAAATATTTGGTAAGTATGAATTGCAATCATGCAAAAAGGAGTTGTTACCCCAAAAAGGGAAGGGGAAAACCTTGGTTCTTGTCTTGCCCAAAAGAGAAAAATTCAAATGGGAGACGTAAATGTTTTATAGCAAAAGGTTTTAAAGATTTAATTAGTAGAGCAAAAGTACACCTCCAAGAATGAGAGCCAGGCTGAGACCAAGAGGGATAGAAATTGCCTTGGTTTGTCCTTTCTCTTATACTCTCAGTTAGAGGTGGTCTCTTGATTGCTTGACAGCCCTTGCCCCTGGAATGCTTAGTCATGCTCATCCCCTTTTGTGCATGTCCTTACTCATGATGCACACAGAAAAACCCATGGCAGGGCCTAAACTGCAATGCTAATTATATTACAATGAGCATTGGGTCACTTCGGGTTAGGTCCTTGTTGCTACCGGGCAGTTACAACTGTCAGGTTTTAGCAGGTTTCTTGTTGGCACTCATTTAGAGGAAGGAAAGCCCCTTTATGCTGAAGGTGGGCATAACACCATCTTCTGGATCATCCTCCCTCTCCTCCACCTTATTTGCCCTGTGCCCCCACTTATCTAACTAACTAACAGAGTCACCTGTCCTTCTCAGAGTGCTGCTGTTTCCAAATCTAGTTCATGTACTGCCAAAGCAAGCTAAATTCTACAACAAACTGGGCAAAGTTTGTAACACTTGGAATAAATTATATTAAAATAGCCCGTTACCTTTGTATGTGATTTAATGGGATAAAAAATTTTCCTTTCATATTTTCTTCAAGTTTTAAATTCATAAGTTAGTAAAAGTTTAAATGTTAATCTTGTGGGTTGCTAAGAGTAACCTTCTAAATCTGGATTTCTTAGGTCTTAAAACTTCTTTTTCTGTGACTAATATGCATGTTCAAGAGTTATTTCTTTGGAAAATGTCCAGTCCTATTTAAAACCTATTAAGATTTTTAAATAGAAATTTGTAGATTTATCATCCAAGCAATGTAGTTTCATTAAACAAGAAATCCTCAAAGATTTAAAGCCAACTGAAACTTCAAAGTTTCTAATCTGAAGAAGAGATCATCTTGGGTCATTCTGAGGTCCTCAGTGGAGCACATTTATTCACTTTATTATACAGATCATATATTATCCAGAATAGTAGTTATCTCAGAATATCCCATTGACACAAAAAGGAACTTAATTTTGAAGAGTCATGAGACCTACTTAGAGCTGCATCACATCTTTGAACTCCTGACAGAGAACTGGATGCAATCTCCTTTCTGGGATGATGCATTTAGCAGTCTGCACCAGCACAGCACATTTATGTGGGTCTCTTAAACAGGCATCATCTGGTCAAGTCTAAAGAAGTTTCATTTCCAGCAGTGAATCCATTAAAAGTTTGTTTTCCTCTTGAGAATTTACAATTTGGGGACAAATAAAAAAATCACACCATGAATTTACACATAGGACAGCATCCAAAGGAAAACTTAATTTAAACTATTTCCCTGTGGTTCTGAACAAAAAGTTGGGTTATTTATATCTCACAAGAATTCAAAATAAAAATTTCATGTATTTTCTGTTTCTTATCTCAATAGATGGGAAACATTACCATTGTATAGAATAATTACTTCTGCAGAATATAATGTAGTGAATGTCATACTGTTTTTTAAATTATATATATATTCTACAGCTAATAATAAAACTAATGAGGATTTTAACCACTGGAAATTGTTAGGTCAAAAATATCACACTTCAAAATACAATGATATTGTATTATATTGAAATCCAATTTATATCTTAAAAATTGTAAATGTCAGTGTATTTTTTATTAAACTAGATAGAAGTACATATTAGAATAACTAAAAGCAAAGTTGAATGGCTAATAATTTTCCTACATTCAAAAATATACCTGATAGAGTAATACTTTGGGATATTAAACTAGGTCACTTCCTGTATATTACCATGTACCCGTTGACCTTCCCAAACAGTTAATTTCAAAAGCCAGGATAGAAACTTGGATTTAAGAAATACTAATTTTATATGTAAAAATTTAGAAGAGCAGATTAATAGTCAAGATTAACCTGAACTAGATAAAGATGCTCTGGATTGAGAAAAATAAAATGATTGAATGATAGAATGCTAAGAATCTTATTCCTACTTGACTCCAAGAAAGAGTGGTATTAGAACACCCAGATAATTTGGGCAATTGGGAGTAGTCCTTTGCCTGATTTCTCCAATTCCTATGTATCAAAGTATCCCTGCACCAGTGTGGTGGGAGATAAGTAGAAATGTTTTTGTGAACTGTCCACACAGGTGTGTATGAGGCAGCCTACAAAATTCTCCCTGGCTCCAGTGTGCTATCCATGTACCTAAGACTACCATGGACATGGCACCAAGAACCAATAAACTTGATACATTTTGGAGTCTGAATGAGGTGGAAACAGCTGTGAAATGCATGGAACTCTAAAGATCAGCTACAAAAGTAGGTCCCTCTGTGAAAATCCATGAGGTTAAATGATAACCCCCCCAGCCCCTGCCCAAATACAATAGTCTTCTAATGTCTCAGGCCCTTATAACTTTGACTCAACCACAGGAAACTGAAGCAAATGGGGGCAGAAGGGATGAGAAGCTGAATTGACTGAAAATAAGTATCTTCTGTATGCATAACAGTTCATAAAACAGAGCACTTTGCTTTTTTGGAAGATGATAATAAATTCCTTGTGAAATTGAACTAATGGAATAAAATGCTTACCATTTACATATATGTAACCTACATAAACAGTCCCTGACTTCCAAATTAATGATTTTTAACATTTACAGTTTTATGTCATGCAAAAGCAATACACAGTCAGTAGAAACTGTAGTTCAAATTTTGAATTTTGACTTTTTTCCCAGGCTAGCAATACATGGTATGATACTCTCTTCTGATGCTGGGCATTGGCAGTGAGCTGCAGCTCCCAGTCTGCCCCGCCATCACAAGGGTAAAAGCTGATTACTCTCTCAACCATTCTGTTTTCCACTTTCAATTCAGTATTCAAAAAAACTCCTGGAGTAATCAAGACTTTATTATAAAATAGGCTTTGTGTTCAATGATTTTCTCAACTGTAGGCTAATGTACGTGTTCTGAGCACATTTAAAGTGGGTTAGGCTAAGCTATGATGTTTGGTTGGTGAGATGAATTAAATGCAATCTCAACCTAGGATATTTTCAGTTTACTATGGGAGGCATACCCCATCATATGACAAGGAAGATCTGTAGTCTAACACTATTCATTTTCAACTACATGTTATGTGTACAATTTTTTTTTATATAATTTATGATACATAATCAACAATTCGCATTCATCATACTGGAATTATACCATGATGATGTGACGGGGTTGGGTGAGGAAGAAGTAGGGAAAGGGCTCTGTCAGAATAAAGAATGATACTGTGGTTCAACACACAAAGCAATAGACTGGGATTCTTGTTTTACCATTATATAGGTGCTTGGAAATGTTCTGTATAGTGTGCCTCAGTGTCCTTAGACAATTGTCTTTGACAAAGAGAAAAATAGCCACTGAAAGCTGGGAGATGGTCTGACATTCTTATTTATGCCTTGGTGTTTCTGGAACTGACTTGACACTCCCAGCCAGGGCATGGTGTTCTACTATTTGACATGAACAACTTCACAACACGTTCAAACCAGACAAGACCACTGTGAACATGAAAGATCAAGACAATTAAGACCACTCCATAACCATATCTGAGCCCATAGCAAGCCAAGAAAATTTCCCAAAACTCAGAAAAGGGCCAAATACTCCTCTGTCCTGGCTAATATACACCACACTACTGCTTTATCAATGACAACTTTAGCCTTTATTTGTTCCTCTTACCTTCTAGTTAAGAATTATTAACATAATCAATCATGATATATGAGGATTATCTTTTAGTTAAAGAAGCTACATAATATACTACAATTAAATGGTCTACTGCATACCAATATGGTCAGCCTAGTACTGTCATACTCAGTCAGTCTCTAACTCTACTTTACTTCCTGGGTTCTGTTTCTTTCTGGCCATACTTCTTACAGCACTTGTGTACTTTCCACTTAAGTATTTGATGTACCAATTTCAATCATATTCTGTTTTTATTGTGATATCTTTCCATCTGAGAAAACTAATCAACTTCATCATGTACTGAATATGAATGGAAAATGCTAATGATCTCCCTTTTATGTATTTGGCCATTTCATGTTCACTAAATTTATGAGTAGTTTATGTGGAAGTGTGTGGAAACTGAATATCAAGTCAGCTATGGAATCATTTATGCATCAAGGTAGCTCAAAGAGTAACAATTTTTAGATATTTTGCTATGTTTGAAGACAATATCTTAAATATATTAGTGACTGGATTCATATTTTTTATAAATATCATGTTTTTTACTGGTAGTTTGCCAAAATTTATGCTGATGCTCTGAATATTTTTCCATATCTTAAGGGAAGTTTATGATAATATTTGTGGTTCTACTTGTATTTTGCCTGACGCAGCCTTAATATTTTCTAAGGATAGTTGGTGTTCATTTTGCACAATTGCGCATTACAAAATTTCTGAATAATTCACCAGAAATTGATTAATATGTAACCTAACATATAGCCTATAAGGTGAAGGTAACTGCATCAGTTGTTCAACTTTCTAATGTATTAATAATGTTGTATTTCAGTCATGCTAAGAAGAATATGTTATCAACTAAATACATGAATAATTTGATTAATGAAAAAGATTATGTAGAGTGTACAGGTATAGAGCTGTTTATTAACACAGCATAATTGAAAAATGAGCTGAATATTGATCATTATGTGTAACATTGACTTTACTTAGCATCACAAGTAGGGACATATTCACCGCAAAGTCCTGGAATACAGCCATCCCCACAGCAGTGAAGTTCTCCTTGCTACAGTGCAACTCCACTGGACTGCAGAAGTGTAAAAAGTGAAATGACAGCAGGATACCTGGCCAGCTGTTGTGCTGTGAGCTGAAGTGGGGAGATCTCAAACAGGGCAAGCCGAAGGAACATGCTGCAGACACTTTGAAGAACAATTTCAAGTAATGAAGCATGGCTGCCAAATACTGGGAAATAATGTCAGAGGAAAGACCAACCCAGTTTGGAGCCATCAGAGCAGCAAAGGTGGTGTGCAGCCAGGTGGAGAGGCAGTGCTTCAAATGGCAACAGCTTTTGCAAAGAGCAGTCACTTTCCCAAAGAGCACTGGTCACCCATATTCATTGAGTAAACATGGCTGATTTCCTACCAAACATTTCAGTAGTATTAACAAAAAACAAAAATATTATATTCTCATGAAAAAAAAAATCCTACCAAAGCTGTCTTCCCAGTTATGCACTGTGGTCTCTAGTTTCCAAAAGTTGTTGTGTAATGACTAGTACTATTATAGAAACTATTACCTGTTTAAATGGGAGGTGTCTGATTATACAGCAATTCAATTACTGTTAGGGAATTTTCACATGTTAGGAAATTTTTGCTCTGGGAACTTTTCTTGAAGGTTAGTTAATCTGTGACTGGTAGGATATAGCGAAGTAATTAAGAGTGATCTCAGGAGTCAAGCCATCCAAGAGTTGAAATCATGTCCCTGGCAATTTACCCAGTTAGCCCCAGGAAGTTGTGAACCTCTCTTAGCTTTAGTTACTATATCTGTATAAAGAGGCACTCAGAGGGCTATTGGGAATAAAATGTACCCGGAGTGTTCAGTGCTGTGCTTGACCAGGAGATGTGTATATACATTTTATGAATGGTCTATACAAAACCAGTAAGAATTCAGTACTTCCAATTCACAGCATTGGTGCCTGAAGGATGCACAGAATCCATGTAAAATGAAGTGTTTTTCAGTCACTATTATGTACATTTTTATGTGAAAAGAAACTACAGATAGTTAAAAAATGGTTTTTGAAGGCATGCTTAAATGAAAGTGAATAAAATTTCCCTATGAATTATGTTTGAAACTGATTTGCAACTGAATTCTATGAGAATCTTGCATTTTTCATCTTTATATGCCTGGTGTCCAGCACAGTGCCTGAGAAAATGACTTAGTAAGTAAATAGTTGGAGATTGAATAAATAACTGCCTGTGTACATAAATCAATCTCTGGGGCCTGACTTAGTTAACAATCTAATAGATATTATTTAACATTAATAAATCTATAGCAGGAGATTATGTCTTCTTGTCCTCAAACATCAGAAGATTTGCTGTTAAAACAACAACATTTTTTAGTTCCCAGATAATTGAATGAAATCGGGCTTTTCTTTCTTAAATACATATATCTAAAGCACAATACTACTTAAAATAATTGAATTAATTCTTAATTTTTTTTACTTTGTGAGGCATAGAACATAGTATTTTCTTATCATTCTTCTCTTTAAGTGGATTTCTTCATATCCTTGAAGTCTCTATCTTTGATCTGATTAAATTCTAATTTTTATTTCTTTGCATTTGCTTTATTAAAATGTCTAATCATTTTTTCCAAAATGTGTGGCTTACAGATTATATAATATATGATTTATAATTTTGCACATTGATATAACAATAATCTATGGATGTTTTGCTGCTACTTTTTCATAAATAGGGTAGAAATTTATCACTTGATATTAACATATGTCAAATAATAATATCTTTCTGCCAGAAAGCAATTTTTTCAAAAGATATGTTTTGAGTTGTACCTATATGCTATATAATACTTTCTACAAGATATTTGGAAACTGTTAGAAATTTAATTATGGAGATTAAATAATTTACCTTAAATTTTACGTGGTTTGCTTTGTGTGCCTAGTTTACCATATTAAATTGTGTGTTTATTGCAAACCAAGATTTATAATCTTCGATTTCAAGATTCCCACTGTTCCTAATAGGGGCTTCTGATGCCCTGATGTGGACAGGATGAGTAAGGACTGTCATTGAAAATGCCAGTTATCTGGAGACTGGTAGCATTTGGAAAATTCTAGGTGATAAGGTTGGAAGCAAATGCAATGATTGGAAGAAATGTCTAGTCCAAACAAGAGCTCTCCTACCATTTCTGTTAATATGGCTAAACTTTATTTAAAGACGTTTAGTGACTTTGCCATATCTACCTCATTAGTAAAACTTTTCCACAGTTTGATTGACCTTACTGTCAAAAAGTTTTTCAACTATCTAAGATAAATATAACTGTCTTCAATTTCAGTCAAGCATGGCTAGTTTTAACAATAGTATCTGTTGTTAATATTTCTTCTTAATCTTTGCCAGATTTGTAATGTCATCAGAAACCTTAATTACCTATCATATTTTATTTCTAAAATATTTTTCCTTGTTTTGTAAAATGAAAAAATCATTGTAGCTTTATTGTTTTTATAGCCACTTTTTAATTGGATTCTATTTCTTAATTCCACACTATAATGACATAACCATTCAAAATTCACAGTAGTTTGGCTTTTCAAAGAGCTAAAGCACTGGTAGAGGTCATCTCATAGATCTTCACTACTTTCCAGTGAAGCAAAATGAAGCACTATGCCAGGTAGGGACATACAATTCTGATGACCAATTACTTAACTACAACAGATTTACCACCCGCAACACAACTCAGGATTGCTCCTTCACTTATCAATCTCTAGATCCTTTACATTTTGCCTTATACATTTAAATACAGAATTTATCTGAAAAGTTGACTAAATTGTTGTCTTTGAAATATTGCATAAACTTTAGGCATGATATTTTTAATATCAGTACAATTTTTTATGTCAGATTAAAAGTACTTATATAGCAGGTCCTTATGAGACAGGGAGGAAGGGGTCAGGGCACAGCCATTAAATGAGTGACATAGCAATTAGCACCAAGATGGAGGAAAAGTGAACACGCAATAGACCTGGAGGCCCAAGATGGCAGGAAATTCGAACTCCAGTGGACTTTGAGCTTCATTATAGATGTTTTAAAGTACTAGCATGGTGAATGACACACCCACAGGCACCATGACAGTTTCAAAGTTAAGTATGAAAGGTCAAAAAGAGGGTGGTGGCCCAATTTCTGGGAATCCCCACCCTTTCCTCAAATAGTGGGAATAATCCTCTCATTTGTTAGCCTATAAAAACTAGCAACACCACACCTCATGGTTTCTTTCTTTCTCCTTCACCTTCCAAGATAGTGCATACCCTGTCTATGGTGTATGTATCTACTTTTACTCTACCCCCCAACCCCGTGTGTACATCTTTCTAAATAAATCTACTTTTATTCAACTATAGCTTGCTCTTGTATTCTTTCCTGAAGGAAGCTAAAGACCTTCAATTAGCATGGTGCATCCAAAGGACTCAACAGAGACCTGGGGCATAGCCACCTTCTTGTGCTGCACGCCCCCTCCAATTTTCCTATATCATTTAATATCTCTTCTAAGCAATTTTGATTTCTAATGTACTTTTGTCAGTGAGCTAGGAATGATGGTTAAACAGGGTTACTAAGAAGATTCACATTTTGAAATGCTACTGAAAAGTACATATTGTACACATTTGGTAATCAAATTGTATTAATGTTCTCCCTAAGATGTGAATATTTAAGTAATTTTCTTTAAGTTATAGAATACCTGGATTTAAAAAAAACATTGTAAATGATTTTAAAAATGTTTCCATTAGCAAAATAAAATTTTAAAATGTTAATAATAGTAGCTACATTATCAACTAAGAATTTTAGTTCTGCATCCATGCTAAAAACATAGTTTTCCTTTCTTAATATTGGAATTAGTCAGTCATTATGCTCTAAATCTTTTCAGCATCTGCTGTCCAGCTATAAGAAAAACTGGAAGTGGAGGTAGGGGTGAAGATATCTAAAGAAATATATCCTCTTAAAATGGTTTTCCATAAGTTTTTAATAATTCTTTTTAAATGGGAAATAACAATTGTTATTGTTTGAAAATTAATTGAACATTAGAAGTCTTATTCACTAATTGCTTATTCTCAGCTTCCACTTCAATTTCCTCCAGTCCCTTAATTTTAGCTACTTTGGAGGTTCTGCCTTGTTCTTAATTTCTTTGTCTAAAATCCATACTGCCCACCAACTACTCCTCAATATTTTTTTCCAAGTTTGACTGATTTCCTGAGTTTTAATCTTCAGTTTTCAGTGGTCTGATGGAGAACTTCATGTATATGCCTGTTTAATGTTAATTCAACAAATACTTGTTTAGGATGTAGGATGCAAAGTAGTGTTCAAGGCAATGAAGATACCTGGGAATTCAGTATAAAATAATTAGTCTTTATGAAAATAGTATCCCAATAGAGGGGACTGAAATAAATATAATTACCAGATACTGTATGTTACAAAGTGATAACTACTACTGGAAAAAAAAAATCAAGCAATGTAAGGAGTGTGGGGGTGCTCAATGCATTCATGTTAGGTGGTAAATTCAGGAGCACCCTATGTTGCCACCTTGGTGACATCCTTTATATATATTTTTTTTCTTTCATTTTTATTGAGATGTAATTGACATACAACACTTTGTAAGTTAAGGTTGTACAGCATAATTATTTGACTTACATATGCCATGAAATGATGACCACAATCAATTGAGTGAACATCCAACATCTCATACAGATACAAAATTAAAGGGATAGAAAAAAATGTAGCATACCACAGTCTTAATTATATTTATCATGGTGTACATTCCATCCCTAGTACTGATTTATGTTATAATTGGAAGTTTGTTTGTTTGCTTTTGGAGTATAATGGACTTAAAATAATACATTAGTTTCTGGTGCACAATATAGTGATTTGATATTTCTATACATTACAAAATGATCACCATAAACCTAGTTACCACCTGTAAAATAAAGAGATATTAATAATTATTGGCTTTACTCCCCATACTGTGGTTTCATATCTTTGACTAATTTGTTTAGCAACTGGAAGTTTGTACCTCAATTTTCCTCACCCGTTTCTTTCATCTCCCAACCTGCCTTCCCTCTGTCAACCACTTGTTTGTTCTCTGTATCAATGACTGTTTCCATTTTGTTATGTTTGTCCATTTGCTTTGTTTTTCTTTTAGGTAAAGATACATCTTTCAGGTAAAGATACTTTCTTAATAGAAGTGCATATATCAAATACTCAAGTTTTATAAAATAAACATATAAGTGCAAACACTTATTTTGGATTTCTCACATAGCACAAAGCAAACGGAAATCTAGAGCTATCTTTGCATGACTCGTGAGCTAGGCTGTCTGCGAACTCAAAGACAATAGATAAGGGACATAAGTAAAGATGGAGGTTAGATTAGAGTTTAAATATCAAGAATATAATATAATGAAAAATGATACAAATTACTTCATCAATTTAAAAAAATTGTTAAAGTGTATGTGTGTTTACTCTTCTTTTATGTGAATGCAAAAGCAATGTACAAGTTCATTTTACCACAGTGAAAATTATTATATGTGTCTCTTACATTATTTGCATCTCACAGTTACCAGCACAAAATAGGTATTTAACAAAGTTCCTGATTTTTACTTTTTTTCAGTTCTTTCTTTTTTTATAAGGAAGTAAATGATAAGAACACATATGTGATAAAGTATATTTGATAATGTGCTTCACTGAATCAGAGATATATATTGCTTTGTTATTCTAGTTTTAAAGAGGGGGAGATTAGATATAAAAATAAAGATTCTTTCTTCCTCTGCTTGCTTCTTTGAGTCTATAAAACCTTTAGTAAATATTATAATCTTTTAGTTTTTCAGTGTAAAAAGTTGTCATTGTATCATTTTTGATAAGTCTCTATATTAACAAGTATAATAAAATTTAATTTACCACTTATACCTGAAATCATGTGCAAGTGATTTCTCCACATGAGATAATCTAATAAAGTTAAAATTTCTGTGACCAAGGAAATGTTCACAAACGACTTCTGCTCAGTTGTTTACAGCTAAGCATGCTACTCATTTTCAATGCAATCAGTAGTCTATCTTTTTTCTATTTATTCCTACTATGAGACACACTAATTAAATTCCCCTTTGCCCGATTCTTTTTGTGTACCACATGAATAGCAGGTAAAGTCAATTTGTGAACTTATTGTCCTTGACACAGTGTAGAAGTGTTTCCAGCTGGAACTGATTATGTTTATTCTTCTGTGTTACCCAAGTAAAAAATAATCCAAAAGATAACAATAAATAATTGCAACTCTAAATTTATTTAAATTTATTCTGCTGCTGTTATGGAACAATGCAGATAAATAGCAAAGGATCTTTCACACTGTCCAAAGAACATTGCCATAGCTGTAATTTTTTTCTTGCATGTGACCATGTGCCCTCTGCAGCAGGTGATAAGAAAATGATTTTAAAATATGAGAAAATTAAATTGAGATACTCATTATCCTTTGAGAAAATAGATACGCTCCATCTTCCTAAGCAAGGCAGTAGTACACACATTTTAGAAGGTAATTTTTTTTTAATTTTACATTTTTGAAAATTGCAGTAAGAACCAATACTGTGAGATCTATCTTTGCAACAAATTTTAAGTATACTATATAGTATTGTTAATTATAGGCACAGCATTGTACAGTAGATCTCTAGAATTTATTTATCTTGCACTGAAACTTGGTACCCACTAAACTGCAACCCCTCCCTTGTCCCTTTCCACAGCCCTGGCAACCACCTTTCTACTTTCTGCCTCCATTAGCTTGACTACTTTAGATACCTCACATAAGTAGGATCATGCAATATTTGTCTTTCTGTGTCTGACTTTTTTCACTTAGCATAGTGTTCTCAAAGTTCATCCAAGATGTTGTATATGGCAATCTCCTTTTATATGGTTGACTAATATTCCTTTGTAGGTCTATACCACATCTTTATTCATTCATCTGTCAATGGGCATTTAGGCTGTTTCCACATTTTGGCTATTTTGAATAATACTGCAGTGTACCTGGGGATGCATATATCTCTTCAATATCCTGACTTTAATTTTTTGGGCTAAATATTCAGAAGTGGCATTCCTGGATCATATGGTGAGTCTATTTTCAATGTTTTTATTGGAGTATAGTCAGTTTTGATGTGTCAATTTTGGTGTACACCATAATGTCCCAGTCATGCATATACATACACATTTTCATTTTCATATTCTTCTTCATTTAAAGTTATTATAAGATATTGAATATAGGTCCCTGTGCTATACAGAAGTTTGTTTTTTTAAATCTATTTTTATATATAGTGATTAACATTTGCAAATCTCAAACTCCCAGATTTATCCCTTCCCACCCTCTTTTCTCTGGTACCATAAGATTTACAATGTGAGTCTATTTTCAGTTTTTTGAGGTAAACTTTTATGTATATTTGAAAGCAGCATTTGAGCTTTCTCTTATAGTATATTATTTTTTCAAATTCAGAATAATGTTTAATCTGGGTACCCCATTTGACATGTAAAATTAGACATCACATACGTAATTCATTAATATGATTCTCTATTATTTTGTTCAAATTGTCCTAAAATTGAAACTCAGAAGTTTTCCTCACATTGAATTCTGCTTCATTTGACATCATTTTTTGAGACCTCCTTACTTTCTGCAACCACAAGATTTTCCAGTATTACTTTACTTTTTCTTTGCACAAGTCTTAGAATCAAACTTTTTCCACATAGCATTATTTCCTTTTCTTGGAGAACGACATTTAGAAACCAAGATTTGGGTACTAGATGTAATCACTGCTATGGTGTGTTATTATTTCTAGGTCTCTCAGTGGAAAGAGCTAGGAAATATATGTATGCAACCACATGAATATACCCATATCTCTAGTTATTTTATATTTACGTATCTATATTAGAAATAATTATTTTGTCTTGATACTTTAAATTCTAATTCAACACAAAGTTCATTCAAGCCTTCCCTCATTCCTTATTTATAATTATTTTATATAACAGTAAATCTGTCTCTCATTAGTCATAATATATTCACTTATTTGCTCAATTCCTAGAATACACATGGTTTCAGAATTGGTAAGTTATATGTATGTGAAAAAAGTTTACTAAAGTAGAGTGTGATGGTCATATACAGTTTTAATTTGCTTAGAGCACACAGTTAAAATACTGTAATATACTCTTAAAGAAGTGATTCTTTTAGGCTTATCACAGTGGTTATTTTCAAAATAGCAAAAGGTTGATTTAGAAACATGATAGAATCTTTAAACTATATTTTGGACAATGTGAAAGTATATATATACATATAATATAAATATCACTCAAATAGAAATGCATTATATTAATACACATATAATATTTATGTATCACATTTTATGATTATTTTATAATATTTAAAAACCTTAGTAACAAAACTATTTTATAAGTGCCAAATTTAATAAACTGAACTTTAAAAGGAAATGAGGTAGACAACTCTACTTACATGATATTTTAAATTTCAGACAAAAGTGCTGAATATCTAAGAATCAATTCATTTTATTGTGACTAAACAGTGTGTTATGCTGTTTAAACTCATATAGGCTTGTGAATTTTGAACACTGAGAAACAGAATTAAAAAAACTCTAACATATGCAAAGTTATATTAATTTGGAATATACACATTAGAATTTAAATGAAACTGCTTTGGGTACTTAGTATTTCTAATTGAATGTTTGTTAGTCCATAAAAATGCATTTTAAGTAGAAAGTAATATCTTATCAATCTCATATTATTGGAATTTTATAACTTTAATCCATAAAAAATATTTCATAATATACCTATATTAACTTTTGAAAGTAAAAAGATGAAATGATGCATGGTGTACTAAAACATTATTTTCTGTAATTTATTTCCTCATGTAAAAACTCCTTTATGAAAATCTTAATCAAATCTGCTTTACTTATTTTCAGTTGAAGCTAATTTACATTTCACGGAAAACTATATACAATGTCAGGAAGGAAAAGACACTTTATGAAAAAATAGATAATGCTAAAAAATATATTTTAGCATTATATCAAATGAAATAAATATACATAAATGGAAATAAATAATTTTCCAATGATTTAAAATTAAATTTATCCAATTAGTTATATCAAAGATATACTAACAGTACAACACTTCTATATAAAACAAATCTCTGAATAATCCAGTGTGGATCAAAGTTAATGTGTTAACTCAAATTCATCTTTATAGAGAATTTTGTGTTTAGTTCTCTCACCCTTACTTGATAAGTTTCTCAGTGTTTAATGCTTTGTGAAATCATCAACTTTATACTTTGCATTTCCATTTTACTCTGGCATGCATAATTTTATTTGGTTCTTTCCAAGTTTATGATGGAGGAAGAGACAGTACTGCTATGCCGATGAGTGAGTGATTGTGTGGGCTAGAGAGATTAGGTGGTTTCTTGTGAGTCATAAAATAAGTTTGTAGCATAGTTGGATGTATAAAGAATTTATTTCAAGACTTGAAACCAATCATATCATGGATTTCACCCCTTTGCACTTTTTATGAAGATTCCATATTTAAAACACACACATACACACACACACACACACACACAACTCATTAAAATTAATATAGTGATAATCCTAAAGAAAGAAAAGATTGGTTAAAAGATTGGAATAAAATTTCAAGATGCAACATGAGAGATTTGTGAAGGGAATGAGAAATACCACAAACTCTAGTCTTTTTACCTAAAGGCCAATAGGTTAGAAGGTTAAATGTGAATTTCGTGGTTAGATGGTTAAATGAGAATTTTTATGTATAAACAGCTCAGGGATTTGTGTTACACGGTGATAGCGTTTTTCCTGGTGTTTCCTTTCCTAAACGACAGTCACTAATCCCTGGAGCAATGCAATTTGCCATCATGTATTTTCTTACTTTTTCAATTATAATCCAGGAATATACTCTCCTTCACTTGGACTGAAGGCTGTGCCCTGCACTTTACCGTTACCTCTATATAAATTCTTGAAATAACTTTCTTCATTATCTCAGGCTCAAACTATGGCCTTTTCTTTCCTTGGTGCAGGTATAACTATGTTTGAGACTCACTGTCTTCTGATCCTGCATTCTCGTCTAATTTTTCTGTGGCTCCTGTGTTTATATCTCACTTTTTCATTTGAAAATCAGGATTCCTTTACTTTCATCATTTTCTTCTCAGCTACCAGAAACCCTCAGCTCCATCTCCCATATGAAAACAGCAGTCCTTCACCTATCAATGTATTTGTCATTTCTGTACCCCATTTCTGACCATTAATGAAAAACAGTCATTCAGTTGTATAGATTAGTGGTAATATACAACAATAAACTTTATCTTTATCCTCAGTACTGCCTGCACATTATTCTGTTTCCCTTATCTGTTGCTTCTCCATTTCTTGCCTACAGTAATTTCAAAGTTTTACCAATGTCTCAACCCCCAATTCTGCCTTCACTATCTCTTGATAATATTAACTTGTTTCCTATAGAAAATAGAGACAAAGGTAATAATACCTTATTGTTCTATATGTCCCTGCCCCACATAAAAATGTATTTATATGCACTACCTTTATTTCCTTCCCTCCTATAGAACTAGGAAAATGTTTCTGCTAGTATCTGTGGCTTATAGAGCCACTTATGTGTTAATTGTCTTATGATTTCCTCATAGACTTTGCTCTCCTTCATTTCCTTTATTTTGAAACCCTTTTTAAAATTTGTTTTCATATTCTTTTTAACCATAAGAACTACATTTTATTGACATAATTCCCTATGCTGTACACTATAAACTTTTGATATAGTAGTTATTATCTGCAAATCTCAAACTCCCAATTTATCCCTTCCTACCCACTTCCCCCGAGTAACCATAAGTTTGTTTTCTATGTCTGTGAGTCTGTTTCTCTTTTGTTAGTAAGCTTGTTTGTCTTTCTTTTTCTTTTTCTTTTTAGATTCCACATATAAGTGATGTCATATGGTATTTTTCCTTCTCTTTCTGGCTTACTTCACTTAGAATGACATTCTCCAGGTCCATCTATGTTGCTGCAAATGGCATTATTTTATTATTTTTTATGGCTGAATAGTGTTCCATTGTATAAACATACCATATCTTCTTTATACAGTCACCTGTCCATGGATATTTAAGTTGTTTCCATATTTTGGCTATTGTAAATTGTGCTGCTATGAACATTGGGGTGCATGCATCTTTTTGAATTAAAGTTCTCTCTGGATATATGCCCAGAAGTGGGATTGCTAGATCATATGGTAAGTCTATGAAACCTTATTTTTTTAATTCCTCCTTCCCCAACATCTGAGTGTGATGAAATCTCTTCTCTTATAGTCAAACCAATCAGAACGTCTACCTCCAACAGTTTCCACTCACTGCTTTTTATGTAGTTATCAATGACCTTGGATAAGTAGGCCGTGGGGCCCAAGGCCAAGGTCACAACAACATACTTGTAGTATAAAGTAAATGATGATTTTACACATGTGCTGGTTATATAAGTTTTAGAACAAAGAAAGTAGTAGTACGCACGTGCTATTGATATTCTGTAAGCCTCGTGAACAAAGAAAATGACACTGAGCATGTGCAGGCAGAAAATAGATAAAAGCAGGATAAGTGCACCTTGGGGCACATGTGTCACCTTGTTAAACTAGGAGAAAGTGCCATCGCAACTGCTGCTGCTGCCACCCGCCACACGCACCTCCTTGTGGCAATAGAATAAAGAGCTATTTCACTCCATGCCAGCTCTTGGTGCAGTCTGTTTCATGGTATGGCAGCTCCTCATACATTTTTCTGGTTGGGCTGCTCACCTCCTCAAATCCCACTTCAGCCCCCCTTGGCTGACACTTGGCACTGTGAGCAGGATGAAATAAGTGCCCCTTCTGTTCCCCCTTCTTCTGATGGAGAAGCTCAAATGAATTACAGATGCAAGTGGAGCAGTTACAGTGCAAAAAAGAGGAACTTGAGCAGAGACTCGGCCCAGCAGAAAGATGCCTGCATGGCTCCATTCCACCATCTCCAAGAGCAATAAGCCTGGCCTCTCCCCCTGTTCTGCTGCATCTATGGCCTATGGTGAGGCAGCAGGTGGAACTGGAGGAACCCATGGCCTTGCTGATTTCCTCCTGGAATAAGGAGAAGGCCAAGGCATCTGGGACATAGGGAACCCTGATGACCAGAGGACACATTTTGAATTGACTACCCATTGGTCCCCCACAAATAAACAATGTGTATTGGCACTAGTAGATACAGGACCCAACATTACATTATTGTGTGGAAATCTAGATCATTTTCAGGGACCATATGTTGATATAGAGGGATATAAAAGCAAGCAAATGTGAGTAAATGAGTGATTCTGACTTTGGGTATTGGCTGTTTGCCCCCTGCTGTGTTTGAAGTGCATATGTTCCCAGTAGCTGAGTATATTCTGGGAATAGACATTTTGCAAGAATTTCAAATACAGACAACTCAAGGAGAAATTCATCTGAGAGTTCACGTGATAAAAACAATCATACAGGGGCATCCTCATCATTCACCTTTGCTTTTGCCACAGGCCACTTAAGTGGTAAATGTCAGGCAATATTGATTGCCCAGAGGCCATGAGGAAATAGGACAGACTATTCTGAAGCTTGAGGAAGCTGGTATAATTTGGGGGACGCATAGCCCATATAACTCTCCAGTGTGGCCAGTGTGGAAGCCAGATGGCTCCTGGAGGATGACAGGGGACTATCAGGAACTGAATAAAGTCATTTGCCCCATGCACCCAGCTGTGCCAAATATAACAGATTTGATGGACTGGCTGTCCCATGAAGTGGGTACTTGTCACTATGTGGTTGACCTGGCCAATGCCTTCTTCTCTATAGATAAAGCCCCTGAGAGCCAAGAACAATTTGCCTTCACCTGGGAAGGTAGACAATGGACATTTGCTGTATTCCTGCAAGGATATCTGCACAGCCCCACAATGGGCCATGGTCTGATGGCCAAGGACCTGGCTACATGGAGCAAACCGGATATTTGTTCCATTATATAGATGACATAATGCTAACCTCCGATTCTCTTTCAGATTTGGAAACCAGTGCCACAGCTCTGCGAGAAGCCCTGGTGGGCTGGGGGTGGGCCATGAACGAGGACAAAGTGCAAGGACCTGGATATTCTGTCAAATTCTTGGGTGTTGTCTGGTTGGGTAAGATGAAACTGCTGCCTGAAGCAGTAATAGACAAAATCCAGGCATATTGCTGCCCTGAAACAGCTAAACAGTTACAGACTTACTTAGGTCTTCTGGGATACTAGCAGGTGTTTATTCCTCATTTGGCCCAAATAGCCAAACCCCTATATAAACAAATTAAGAAGGGAGAAGTCTGGAATTGGTTTGATGAGGCTGAATGTGCATTTGTTGAAACTAAGAGGGCTGTGGCCCAAGCACAAGTGCTGTGCACTATAGATCCAGACCTTCCTTTCTGGTTAGCAGTCCATGTGGACAATGATGGATATGGTTGGGGCCTATGGCAAAAGCATGGGCAACAGAAAGTGCCCATAGGATTCTGGTGTCAGATGTGGAAAGTGACTGAACATCATTATTCTTTGAGAAACACTTGTTAGCAGCATATGCATCCTTGATAGCCACTGACCCCCTTACAGGGAAGCAAGAGGTCCAAATACAGACCACATACCCAATTGCAGGATGGGTACAGACATGGGCAAAGCAACACTGATTGGGAACTTCCCAGACCCCAACTCTGATAAAGTGGGGTACTTATTTGGAACAGAGAGCCCAGTACACTGCTAGCCCCTTGGCTGCAGAGTTGCAGCAGGTGTTAGGGCCTAGTACCCTGCCACTGAAGCCTTCTGGTATGAGCCCACTAGAGAAGTTATTGCAGGGGAACCTGCTCTGTGACAATACTTAGAAGGCAAGGGAACCTGCCCCTTGGCAGCACTTGGAAGGCAGAAGAACCTGCCCCATAGCAGCATTTGAAAAGCAGGGGAACCTGCTCTGGGGCAGTAGTTGCTCAAATAAAATTGACAAGTCTAAGTCCCTTCTGTATTGAGCAGCAGTTTGAACACAAGGTCCCAAAACGCACAGTGGGGTTACTCCCCAAAGGACTATGTGCCCATATCACTTGCAATGTAAATGCCTCCACTTGGTGGGATGGACAGCATTTGATTGGCACAAAACCCACTGATTTCCTGCCACCAGGGTATCTGTGGGTATGTGACACCCATGGATGGTCTTCTCGCCTGGTTAAATGGACAGGGCTCTGCACTTGGGGTAGAGCTTACTTGCCTGGACATATCCGGTCCGCTTGAACAGAACACCCTGCAAACTGGGATCCACTGCACACCCGTGGCACCATGGGAAGCATGCAGCTTGGTGGTTTTATCCCCTGTCCCTGTTCCTGCTTGATGCCAGAATCATCAATGTAGAATTGCAAATAGAGGTTTTAGCTCAACACATCTCAACTGTACCAAATATTACGAGAAAAGCTATAGATGAATTATTAGATGAGACCACTCAAATGTGAAAGGTGGTCTTACAAAATAGGATGACATTAGGTATTCTCACTGCAAGCCAATGTGGTACATGTGCTATGTTACATATTAAATGTTGTATCTATGTACCAGACCAACAAAAGGAAGTAGGTAAGGCACTGCAAGAAATTGATCATGAATTAGACCACATAGATCATGTGCCTTAAGACACCCTTAAAAATTGGAGGTCATCTTTGACTTCCTTCTGGAGATGGAGACTAACTGTCCTGGCTATTGTAGCTGCCTGTTTAATGGTAGGATGCTGTACTCTGTATTGTTGTTGTGGTCTTTGGGCACAGTGCTCCACCCTGTGGGCCAAGGCCCCCAGGACCTACGGGGTAGGATGTTAATGACCTTGGATAAGTAGGCCATGGGGCCCAAGGCCAAGGTCACAACAGCATACTTGTAGTATAAAGTAAATGATGATTGTATGCATGTGCCAGTTATATAAGTTTTAGAACAAAGAAAATAGGAGTATGCATGTGCTATTGATATTCTGTAAGCCTCATAAACAAAGAAAATGACACTGTGCATGTGCAAGCAGAAAATAGATAAAAGCAGGATAAGTGCACTATGGGGTGCATGCGCCAGCTTGTTAAACTAGAAGAAAGTGCCATTGCCGCTGCTGTTTTCTCCCACCACACACACCACCTTGTGGCAATAGAATATAGTGCTGTTTCACTCCATGTCAGCTCCTGGTGCAGTCTGTTTCATGGTACGGCAGCTCCTCGTGCATTTTTCTGGTTGGTCCACTCACCTCCTCAAATCCCACTTCAGCCTCCCTCAGCTGACAATAGTGTATCTGATTTATACTTTAATTTTTTTCCTATAATATACTGTACATAGTAAAAAGTCTATACAGTGGATTTGGGCAATTTAAAGAATAATAAAGAAATAAACACTCACTCACTCATTACCCAACTTAGAACGTGGAAAGTCAGCAAAAACTTCAAAGCCTCCTGTGTGCTCCTCCACAATTGCCTCCCTCCACATTCCCCAAGAAGCAAAACTCTCCTGCACTTGATATGCTTTTTATAGTTTTTACCACATATGCACATTTTTGTATTTTATACAAATTATTTTATATTATATGAAGTGTTTCATAATTTTTCTTCATATTATGACTTTGAAATGTTTCAATACTGAGGCAGGTTACATTACTTTATTCATTTTCAAGACTATAATATTCCACTTGGCAAGAATGCCCTGTTATTCAACCATTCCACTACTGATGGACATTTGGATTATGTCCAAATTTTTTCTGTGATGAACAATACAGCTATATACATTCACGTTCATGTCACCTGGTGACATTTGTTAGGAGATACAGCTATATATCTACATGCCTTTATAGATGTATAGATAGAGACATATGATGTGTGCTTGTGAATACATAACCTAGAATAGACTTTCAGGTCATACAGTGTATGTATGATAATGACAGATTGTTTTTCAGAGTTGTTATACCAATTTATATCCTACTAGCAATGTGTAAGAAATCCCATTGACTTATAAACTCAGTAGCAAATATTTTTCCTTTTCTGTTTTTACTTGAATTTTCCTGACTTCTAAAATAAAGTTAAATGTCTTTTTATATAATCATGTGCTGCTTGGGTTTTATTTATTGAGACATGTTTGTGGATGATATTTAGCCAGTGTTTTTCTGGGTTGTTGGTATTACTGATTTTCAGACATCATTTATATTCTTTATATGGATCCTCTTATGCTACACATGTAGAAAATATTTACTTCCAGTTTGCAGCTTATATTTTTATTTTTGTGGCATATTTTAGTGAATATAATTTTAATTTTAATGTTCTTGAAGGCATTATTGTTATCATGCATGGTTTGGCTTGTCTTCCTTGTAAAATACTTTTCCACTGCAAGTTTATAAAAATATTTTCCCATATTTTCTCTTAAAGGTTTTAAAAGTTCTAAAATGTTGAATTTTTAATGTAAGCCTGGATAACACCAGCAATTGTTTTGATGCATGGCATAGAGATAAAAACATGTTTTGAACATTAGACTCTTTCAACACTGATCTAAAATACTGACCCTATTATGTATTAGATTCTCAGTTAGGCCTTGGATAATTAGCTTTGCCAATTATATAATAGTGCCAGATAAAAATACATGTGCAAACATGCACACATATATGCAAACATCCAGATTATATGCTGTTTCTTATTTAATGATTTTTTTATGAATGAAATTTATAATTGTTTATTTTAATATTTTATTGAACTAATATGAAAATTTTATACTATTATAACATTCTTCATTCTGTATGACTGTTATAAAATCTAATGATAATGTGCACATAGTAGTTAACTATTGACAGAACAAGATTATGAAGGTCAGCTCAATGAGGTATTTCTCCATTATCAAAAATGTTTACATATAATATCCAAAGGAAAAAGAAGTGCAGAGTTATCCTCATTGTAATTGTGGATCAAATGTGGACTGAATTTTGATCAGTCTGTAATACAATATTGGGAGACTTATAAATTATTTCATTCCAAGGAGAGTTCCCATTTTTTTAAGTCTCTGAAGAGTGTGTGAATAATATATGTACAGTTGGAAGAATTTCTTATCATCCTGCTCTCCTTCCCATATTTGGTCAGGGACTGCCACTTTTAGGAATATATTCATGGTTCTAACTCGAATGGTAACCTAATGTCCTTGTCAAGAATCCTTGCTATGAGCCAGCATTTTATATCAAAATGAAACTGAAACCATAGCCACACCTCCAACTAAGGTGGCTGAACACAGGTTCGGATGGGGTCCTGCTTGAGTACCTGTTTCCTAGTATCATTAACAAACAGAAATATAATTCAACAACTCAGATTCTTGCTCTTGTAGCCTGTTCTTCAGTGTAAGTAATATTCTTCACAAAGGGTAGGATAATAAATTTGATTAAGAAGAAGAATTTTATAATATATTTTTATTTGACTTAAAAAGATAAGAATCTCTATTAGTACAACACACTAGAAACTTACAAAAAAAAGGTTAGTACATTGTTATTGCATTTTACTGATTTCTGAGAGAATCTGTAACAAGTTCAAAATCCATATATTTCAGGTGCCTCATCAAGATCAAAGGGACAATATTAATGGTTTTCCCCATGATATTGTATAGATTATAAAATGCTTTGAGGATATGTCATATGATATGCATGCCATAAATATATCTGTTGAAACATTTAATGTATTTGTGGTTTTAAAGAAGGTATCTTTAAAAAGTTACAGCCTATTACTCAATAAAAAAAAATGCTAAAAAAAAAATTACAGCCGATGAGTTATGTACAGTGCCATTATGGTTTTTGAAACTACTGACTTCAAACTACTGAACACTATAATAAAATTATCTAATTTTTCTTTAAAATATGTGTAAGTTTTGTGAGTTTTCTGAAGATCATTAGGAAAGTTTCAACTGTTGCATGGAAGCAAGTTAAATGTATCAGAAAACAGAAATTTTAAAAGTTATGATTATCAATAATACAGTACAATTAGATTTATAATGTGATTATGATACATAATTTAATTGAAATTTGGGCACTGTCTAGAGTGGTCTAATACATGCTATCTTGAGATATGTTTATTTGAAATTCTTATTATGAATAATAGTGAATAAATTTAGCTTAGTCATTTTATTCTACTTTCAGCAAGAAAAAAGTAGTGTTTAATTCCTGAGGAAGAAAGATCAAGGAAGCAGATGGAGACAAAATACCTGGAGTATATAGTTATTCAGATTGTTTTTCCTTCAAAAAAACCTTCACTCTAGAAAGAAAAAGAAAGGAAATGGTGATAATGATTCTAAGAGTCCTTAATTAGTGCTTTGCCACAACAATAGGTAAAGTAACTCCATTGAAATTCCTAACCCATTGATACAGAGAACTTTTGTTAACTTGAGGAATCATTCATTTCAAAAATTCTTAACGATCTAAATTAATGCATTTATGCTGGTAATTCATACATTTTCATCTGTGATTGGCAGATTATTTTGGTGTTACTCCTTACTTTGCCATTTCTTTTATATCAGTGTGGATATTAAAACTACAACCAGCACTTTAAATCCACCTTTAAGAAGCAATGTTATGTGTGTTTCAATGTATAATGATGCTCTTACTAATAAAATAACTCTAAACTTTTTATTACAGGAAAATATTGGAGGCAGTATTTGACACCTAGTTTCAGGTCAGATTAGCAAATAATATCGGTAGCTAAATCCTTAAGATTTACACACATGTGTATACACATAAACATATAAACACATATACACACCAACCTCACATACACAAGCAAGAAGAAATAAAACTGAGAATTTCAATTATATTTAAAATAACGTACTTTAGGTCAAAGAAAATTGAAGGAAAGACACTGACTAAAATATCAGTAATGATAGGTCCCATTTGTTTATTCCGTTGATTAAAATATTAGCTTAATTTTCAGACTATAAGTAATTGCATACCTTACCCACAAATATAGAATGCAAATATTATAAAAGGAAATGAAGAAACAACATATTGGTTATTAGTACATGAGGCTTAAATAACTAATCCGATACCTAAAACATAGATTGGATATGAAAAACTGATTTAATCTTTTATTTTCAGTAATTAAATAGCAACAATACTTTGAAGAGAGTTTTTATGCCAAATATGTAGCTTCCTTTTTCAAAATTCTGATACAAGGATAATGAATATGAATAATCTCAATCAGCACAAACTTAAAATAGATAATAATACACTAATTCAATTAATATATCCAATTTAGCAATCTGTATTTGTTATATTAACATTGAATACCATAAATTATTCTTTTTCAGTAGGACACATTGTCAAACATTAAAATGATCTAAGTAATTATCATTTGGGTATATAAATGACTATATATGTAATTGAATACTTGCCCATTTTCTATTTTCAAAGAACTTGGCCGTATTTTCAAGCTATTTATACAGAATGAATGTGAATAATCCAAAGGAAGGATGATTAAAATTTTATTTTAATTATAGGTAGAACCAAATTTTAGTGATTTTAAGTAAACTTTTATGAAGTAAAATTTGGTTTTGAATAATAATTTCTAATGTTAACTATTTAAAAAAATCTTCATTTATTTAACAGTCTATGAGTTTTCTGAGTTAAAAGAAAATATTTTTAAAACATGATAAGAAATAAAGGGAAGTTAAAGAAAGGCATGTTTGGAAAAAAATTTTAATTCATTTTAAATTCTGATTCACATGTGGAGCATTACAACAAATTTGCTTGTATCTCTGAGGGAAAGTAATAATTTAACTTTAAGGTAAATTTTGATATACTCATGATTTGTTTGACCTTATATTTATGTATTCTGAAAAAAAAAGATTAAAATTACTACAAAGTTGGCAAAGATATGAATAATAAAATTCTCCCATTTCTTACGTGATTTCAGCTTTTGCTATAGCTACTAAGTGGCTTGCCTTCAACAAAGGTTTAGATTTGGCCTTCACATTGACCTATGAGTCCTGCATTATGTGTGTATACTATAGGGTATTATTTTCTTTCTTCTTTTTTTCTTTTTTTTAACCAACTGATGAATTGCCTGTAAGGTAATGAGCAAGAAGAATATATACTGACAAACTTCAATTTACATAGGTCCACAAGTGATTGAAACTATGCACATACAAAATTTTTCAGGGCTATTTATGTATTCCATCCACCTTTTTTTTTTTTTTTTTTCTGAATGAGTTATCATCCAGATATGCCCTTTTTATAACTGTAAATTTGAAACAACTTTAGCTTTGCTTTGCTACTGAAATTCTTTCTAACTGTATCTGGTAAAGTTGTAACACTGCTAATTTATTCACTTCTTTATTATACTTACATATAGGACACTGTTCTTTTATCTGATAGGTCTCTTATCATATGTCCTTAATTACACATAATCACTTACAGATAAAATGTGGCTTAAAAACTAATGTCTTCAGAAATTAAATTTTTTTCTAAAATCTGCATTCATGACAATTACAATTAAAATTTGTTCCCTTGCAGTTTTGCAGTGTGGCAGCCTTTGGACTATTTGTAGGAAAATTTTTACATACAAATGAAAAGTAGCAAAAGAATTAATAAGTAAAATATGTGGGTAAATATATAAGAATTTTGATAAAGTTGTTATTCATAAATAGATAAGTTTACATTGTTAAAAGCCCTTGTTAAGGAATTAATGCACTATAGAGATAAAATATATGAAAGAAAGAATGCAAAAGTAGAGAGGGAGTAAAAGAAATTAAACTGAAATAGATTATTTCTGAAATAACTTAATGACTTAAAGATACTTGCTCTATTATCCAGAAAAACAACTAAAATATTACACATAAACATATCAAAGAAATCAATAGTCAAGATAAAGGAAGATACTAAAAGATGCCTGATTCACTTGAAAGAAGTATGGGTATAAGGAACTTAAAACCATAGCCGAAGCAAATAACAAGAAGGTAGATTTTAACCCATATCGACAATCATCTTAAATGTAACAGGACTAAATACACTTATTAAAAGGCAGAGATTGATACAGAATAAAAAATATTGAATTATGCACTATTTAAAAACATTTTAAATGTTGAGAATACATCTGGAAATAAAAGGGAGGGGAAATGTATCATTGCAAACAACATTAAGTAAGAGATAGTTGATGTAACTACATTAATAATAAGATATTAATTATGGCCAAATAAAAGAGGGATAATTTATAATATGAAAGAGTCATTCCATCAAAAAGTTACAACAATCTCAACAACCTTAAATGTGTACACACTTAATAAAAGAACTATTTTAGAACAATAAACTGACAGAACTACACAAAAAATTCACAATAATATTTTGTGTTTTGAAGAATCTTCTCTTTGTGTTTAATAGAACAATTAGGCCATTAAAGATGTAAGAAAACAAACTATTTGAATAATACTGCTAAACAATTTGTCCTAAATGACAATTGTGAAACATTGTAGGAACTGCTGAATGCATATTTCTTTCTTTTCACTTGCATATGAAACATTCACTAAAGTAAGTATCAATACATTTCAAATGATTGAGATATTAGAGTATGCTCTTAGATCAAAATGATATTAAATCAAAAACAATTAACAGTACTATATCTAAAACAATTCCAAACATTTGGAAATAAAATATTTCTAAATAATCTATGATCCAAAAGACAAGAAAAACTTTTTTTAGATGTTTGAACTAAATGATAATGAAAACAAACCAAAATCTGTGAGATGCAGGTAAGGTAGTGCATAAGAGAAATTTTATAGCTTCAAATGCCTGTGTTAACAAAGAATAAATGTGTAAAAATTGATGACTTAGTGTCCCTGCTTAAGAAATTCAAAGAAGAGAAAGTTAATATCAAGCTAAGTAGAATAAAGAGAATAGTAAAACTGAGTGTAAATAAATGGAATTTTAAAAATAAAAATAATAACCTTCTTTTACTTTTGTTAAAAATAAAAATTGGCAATTTAAAAAAGATAAATAAAATTAATAAAAGCTAGCAACATTAAACAGACATTAAAGAACAGAAATAACCAGTATCAGGAATGAAAGAGTAGACATCACTATAGATCTATATCTATTAAAAGGATAATAGCTAATGTATGACCTACTTTAAAATAATAAAATCAAAAGTTAGATAGAATAAACAAATGCACTGAAACAGAAAACTAAACAAAACTGATCCAATAAACAATAAAATATAAATAGTCTTTTATATATTATAGAAGACCTAGAAGGCTTCCCTACTGAAGTTTATTCAATATTTGGGGGAAAAAACTATCAGTATTAAATTCTTTTAGAAAATAGAGTAGGAAAAAATACTAGTCAGCTGGTTTTCTGAGACTAGGATTACACTAAAATCAAATTGCTGGATGTTCAAAATTCAAAAATGATTTATACCTAGTTTATTATTCACACAAATATTAGTTCAAGGTGGAACACATATGTAATTATAAAGGCTAGAAATGTAAAGCTTTTAAAAGGAAAACAACTTTTTAAAATGGTTTGAATCTTGGATAGAGTGATTCCTTAGAGCAATAGCAAAAAATGCTGTCAAATAAAGCATAGGTGAAGAGATTTTCATCAAACTAAAATCTGTGGCTCATTAAGCAAAAAAAAATATTATTCAGAAATTAAATAGTTAAACCAAGCACAGAAGAACAAATTTGCAACATATACATCTATTTATATTTTAAAATATATAAATTAAGTTATAAAGAGAACTCAATTTATTGTCAGCTAAATTTAGAAACTAAGAAGGACTGGACAGTTTGAATATAGTGGCATTAGTATCTTTCTTCATGATACTCAATTTTAATTATAGTTTTGTTTTATTTTGTATTTTTCTCCTGCAGTTATCCAGAGCTCTTTTGCTTTCTAACCATATCTTCCAAATGAGAAAGGAAATGATACATTTTCAGTGCTTTATTTTCAAAATTAGTGGTCCTTCTTTTCTGTATTTTTTCAGAGTTTTCAAAGTTTCATATTCCTTTGATTTATTGATTTCTATTAGACTGTGACTTTTCCAAGATGATATCTTCATTGAAAAAGTAGTTTCTAGGCAGGATGGAAATAACAATTGTAGAGCACATACTTAAACTGCATGAGGTCCTGGGTTCAATCCCCAGTGCCTCTATTAAAAAACATTTCCCGATTATAGGTTGAAGTATTTATTATTGTTATATGTAAAAATTCAGGCATTAATGGGCAATAGGGAAAGACAAAGGAGAAAGAATGATCACTACTCACATACTGTTGTTAAACTTCCCTGAATCAACTCCTGCTTTAGGAATTTTAGGATCCCTTTTCATAAGCAAATCTCCTGGAAAAAGTCAAAATTAATTTTGTCCCTTAGCAAAATATTGTTTCTTCTTGGTAACCCTTATTTTCCCTAGAATGATTAGCAGTGAGATTTCAGGATTTGGGCTGTGTTTGACACATGTAAACTTATTGAAAGGTATAAATTGCATATACTATTGTGATTTCCTCATTTTATGATACTGACGTTATCTGGTTCTTGCACAGGTGACTCTCCACTATTTCAACTTTTGTAGTCTTAAATTATCCCATGTTGCAAAGCTTCATAATAAAATGTACCATTTCCAAATATTTTGATATTATTTTACCTAATACAGTATTTCATAATTTTTGTGGCTCACCTACTTTTGTGACATGCCAATCTCAATGGCTTCTCTATTAGTCTCATTTCCACTTATAAAGGTTTTGACATTGTCTACAGTGGATAGAAATTATATGAGTTATCAATATTGGAATGGTAACTAAGAAGCAATATAGGGAAGCAAACTCTGATTTCTCATTCTGACTTTAGCAATAAGTAGCCAGGCTGTATTTATAATTGCACTTTTATTTCATCACTTTTAAAATAGAGAAATAACTTGTTATATAACACATATTCATGTAAGAATAGACTGGAACAACAAAGTATAGGAAGTTTTTCTCAAAAGCTTCAAAACATTTTAAAACTGGACATTGATTTCACTTGATTAATCTGCTATTTTAATTGGCTTAGTAGTTTTAATTAACAGTAAAAGTATCTCAGTTTTTTGAATTCCAATATTTCTATAAGCAAAAATCAAAATATTAGTTATTGCATTGATTTTTTTTGCAACTATTGGTTTACACATATGTAAAGTTTTGCAGGATGTTGCACTTATGTGTCTCTTCAACATCTTGTTTAATCAAATATAGGAACTTAATTTGTGAATGTAGTTGAAATTATGGAATAGAAATTAGAGAAAACCATTGTATTAACCTTCAAGGATGTGACTTATTAGATATTCTGAAATGATTGAATTTATCTTTATTTTTAGTGCATTATTAATCTTATATGACAATCAATATTTTATCAGAAAATTGGGACTCAACACATATGCTTTGAGGAAGATAATCTAATAATTAGATAGTAATAATATGTATTTTTATCTACTAATGGAAATAATATGATTAAAAGGGCAAATGAAAGAGGAAACCAAGATGGTTGAGTAGGAGGACATGGAACTCACCTCCCTTCATGAACACATCAAAAATACATCTGTAAATGGAGCGATTATCACTGAATACCAACTGGGGACTGGCAGAACAACTCTTACACAACCAAGGCTGTAAGAAAAATCTACACAGAATCAGGTAGGAAGGGAAGGAAAGTGATCAGGTTGGGACCCGTGACCCTGGGAGGAACTCAGGGGAAAAAGAGATGACATGGGCAGATATCCTTCCTGGGAATGAGAGATTCAAGACCCCAACCCTGGGGTCCATCAGAAGGAAAATGAGCCCCTTTGGCTAGTTGGAGGGCCAGTGGGGCTAATAGGACATCTAGAGGAAGCCCAGACTCTGCTCATGAGGAGCATGTGCATGCATGTTTGCTTCTGAAGCAGGAAGGAGAGAGCAGATTTAAAACTGCACCAGTGGCTATTGGCAAGTTACCTCTTGTGCATGGCCCTGGCTTAGCCAAGCAAACACTCCAGTATTGCTTGCTTTATACTGCATCTCCACCCTGGGGAGAGGGATTGGCTGGGAGATCTAGAAGCACTTTAAGCCTACCTGTGAGACACAGAGGTGACTGTGCAGGGTGGAGACAGCTTACACAGGCAGCACATGAGAAGCAGTCTAGTCTCAAACCCAAGGCAGACTGCCACAGCCTGCACCCTGATACATGCTTAGTGCTTGCACTAGCCCCTCCTGCTCCAGGACTGCTTCCCTCTAGGGTGAGAATGCCAGTGCTGGGAGAAGAAAGAATACATGCATAGAAGAAAGGATGTTTGCTCAGACCTGACCCTCAAGGAGTCTGCTCCAATAACTTGGGATCTTACCCTCTTGCACCCTAACAGGCAGTGATTGCTAATAAAAAGAAGGGGAACACCAGCTCATACCTGGCTCTCACTCTAGGTCCCCCATCTCTAGCCCCACCTCCCATCAATGCAATAGATGCCAGAACACCCTGAGAAAGGATACGACTTGTATTCACATCTATACAGATCTCCCACCAAAGCCACTGGGCACACATACTACACTGGAATAATCACATACAAAGACACCACTTCAAGACTGCAATAGGTAACTAGTTCACCTAACTTCATAGAGACAGAGAAAATTAAGCAAAATTAGAAGACAAAGAAATATGTCTCAGTTGAAAGAGTAAGAGAAAACCTCTGATAAAACAACTAATGAATCAAAAAACAAAGGATTTATCAAATAAAGAATTCAAAACATTTGGAATAAGAATACTAACTGAAATAGGGTAAAGAATAAATGAACATAGTGAGAATTCTAACAAAGAATTAGAAAATATAGAAATAGAAAGAGTCAGAACTGAAGAAAACAATAACTGAAATGAGAAACACACTGGAAGGAATGAATAGCAGGCTAGGTGATACAGAAAAATACATAAATGATCAAGAAGAAGAATGGAAATCACCTAATCAGAATAGCAAAAATAAAAACAAATTAAAAACAATTTAAGTGAGCTCTCACATTATAAGGGTCTCCAAAGGAGAAAAGAGAGAGTTAAAAATGAATATGATGAAATTATGGCTGAAAACTTTCCAAACCTGGAGAAGGAAATGGATATCCAGGTATTGGAAACACAGAGAGTCTCAAACAAGATAAACAGAAATAGACCCACACTAAGACATATCATATTTAAAATGGCAAAAGTTAAAGATAAAGATCTAAAAGCAGAAAGAGATAAAGAGTCACATAAAAGGGAAAACACATAAGGCACTCAGGTGATTTTTCTGCAGAATTTTTGGAGACCAGAAAAGAGTGATAAGATACATTCAATGTGCTGAAAGGGAAAAATCTGTAACCTAGGATACTCTATGTAGTAATATTATTATTTAAAATTGAAAGACAGAGAAAGAATTTCTCAGACAAATAAGAACTCAAAGAGTTAATCAAGACTAAACCTACCCTAAAATAAATGTTAAAGGGTCTTTTTTTAATGTGAGCAAAAAAAGTGCTGTAACAAGAAGAAATAAACTGTAGGAAAACAAAAAGCCCACTGATAAAGGCAAATACATGGTGAAAGCTGAGGATCAATCACTTCAATAAGCTAGATTAAAATATAAAAAGTTATAAAATAAATTGTAACTATAATAATCCATAAAGGGATAAACATGAAGATGTAAAATATAACATCAAAAATACAAAATGTAGGGGAGAGGAGTAAAAAATGTAGGTCCCTTAGAACACGTTTGAAATTAATTGACTACCTGTTTAAAACAAGTAGATACTGTTATAGTTCAACATATATGAACCACATGGTAACCACAAATCAAAAGTGTAAAATAGATAAACAAAAACTAGAGAGAAAGGAATGCAGGCATACCACTAAAGAGTGTCTTCAAACCATTAAAAAATGAATAAAAAGAAGAAAAAATAGAAAACTACAAAAGTGACTGAAAAGCAAATAATAAAATGGCAATAAGTGCATATTTATCAATAATTACTTTAAATGTAAATTGACTAAATGCTCCAATCAAAATACATAGGATTGCTGATTGAATAAAAAGAGCAAGACAAAACTATGCTGCTACATGATACTGACTTCAGAGCTAAAGATACACACAGACTAATAGTGAAAGGATGGAAAAAGCTATTTCATGCAAATGTAAACAGCAAGAAAGCAGAGGTAGCAATACTCATATCAGACAAAATAGATTTTAAAACAAATCTATGAAAAAAAAAAGGGCATGATACAGTAATAAAAGGACCAATACATGAAGAAAATATTACACTCATTAATACATATACACCCAATACAGGACCACTTATATACAAATGCAAATATTAACAAATATAAAAGGAAAAATTGACAAAATATAATAATAATAGGGGATGTTAACACCCCACTTACATCAATGGACAGATCTTCCAGACAGAAAAATTAGTAAGGCAAAAGTAGTCTTGAATGACACAATAGACCATTTAGAGTTAATAGATGTCTACAGAACATTCTATTCCAAAACAACAGAATACACATTCTTTCCCAGAGCACATGGAATGTTCTCCATGATAGATCACATACTAAGCTACAAACAAGTCTCAAATAATTTAAGAAAACAGAAATTATAACAAGTATTTTTTGCAGTTACAATGGTATAAAACTAGAAAGCAACTACAGAAAGAAAAATGAAAAAGAAAACAGTAAGCCCACAAAGAAATCAAAAAGGAAATAATAAAATACCAAGAGAAAAGTAAAAATGGAAGCATAACTTTCCAAAATCCATGAGATGCAGCAAAAGCATTACTAGAATGGAAGTTTGTGGTACAGGCTTACCCCAAGAAACAAGAAAAAAATCTAAGATAAACAACCTAATTTACCATCTAAAGGAATTAGAAAATTAGAAAAAGAATAGCAAATAAAGCCCAAAGTCAGTAGAAGGAAGGAAATAATAAAGATTATAAAGAAAATAAATATAAGAGAGACCAAAACTAAAACAAAAACAAAAACAATAGAAAGTATCAATGAAATTAAGAGCTGGGTTTTTTTTTTTTTTTGAAAAGATAAACAAAATTGATACAGTAAGTCAGGCTAATCAAAAAGAACAGAGAGAGAACTAAAATTAATAATATAAAAAATGAAAGAGTATAAACTATACCTGATATAACAGAGACACAAAAAATCGTAAGAGAATACTATGAACAGTTATATCCCAACAAATTGGATGACTTAGAAGAAATGGACAAATATTTAGAAACATACAATCTGCTAATACTGTATCAGGAGGAGGCAGACAATCTGAACAGACTGATCATTAGTAATGAAATTGAATTTGTAATTAAAAAAAATAAACTCCCAGCAAACAAAAGTCTAGGATCTGACAGATTCACAGGGTAATTGTATCAAACATATAAAGAAGAATTAATACCTATTCTTCTCAAACTATATAAAAAAATTGAAGAGGATGGAACACCCTCAAATTTATTCTATGAGGCCACCATTACCAAAACAAGATAAAGACACTACAAAACAAGAAAGTTACAAGTCAAAATCTTTAATGAATATAAATGCGAAAATCCTCAACAAAATATTAGCAAACCAAATACAACAATATATGAAGAGAATCATGCACTATAATCAAGTGGGATTTATTCCAGGGATAGAAGGGTGATTCAATATTTGCTAATCAATCAATGTGATATACCACATTAACAAAAGGATGAATAAAAATCATACAATCATCTCAACAGAAGCAGAAAATCATTTGACAAAATTCAAATCCCATTTATGATAAAAATTGTCATCAAAGTAGGTATAGAGGGAACATATCTCAACATGATAAAGGCCATTTATGACAAACCCACAGCTATTATAATAATCAACAATGAAAAGCTGAAAGTTGTTCCTTTAAAATCAAGAATAAGATAAGCATGCCCACTCTCACCATTTATATTTAACACAGTACTAGAAGTCCCAGCCACATTAATAAGAAAGAAAAAGAAATAAAAAGCATCAAAACTGGAAGACAAAGAATAAAACTGTCACTATTTGCAGATGACATAATTATACATGTATAAATATATGTATGTATAAAACCTGGAAGTCCCCACCAAAAACTATTAGAACTAATAAATGAATTTGATAAAGCTGTAGGATGCAAGATTAATATACAGAAATCTGTTGCTTTTCTATACACTAATAATGGACTATCAAAAAATAAATAAATAAAACCAGTCTTGTTTAAAATTGCATCAAGAAGAATAAAATAACAGACTCATAGACATAGAATACAAACTTGTGGTTGCCAAGGGAGTGGAGGGTGGGAAGGGATAGATGGGATGTCAAAACTGTAGAATAGATAAACAAGATTATACTGTATAGCACAGGGAAATATACACAAGATCTTATGGTAGCTCACAGAGAAAAAATGTGACAATGAATATGTATATGTTCATGTATAACTGAAAATTGTGCTCTACACTGGAATTTGACACAACGTTGTAAAATGATTATAAATCAATAAAACATGTTAAAAAAAAAAAAGAATAAAATACCCAGGAATAAACTTAACCAAGGAAGTGGACAACCTATCCTCTGAAAACTATAAAACACTGATGAAGGAAACTGAAGATGATACAAAGGAATGGAAAGATATCACATCTTGGATTGGAAGAATTAATGTTGTCAGAATCTCCTTATTACCAAAAGCAATCTGCAGATATAATGCAATCCCTATTAAAATAACAATATTTTTCACAGAATTAGAACAAATATTCCCAATATTTACATGAACACCAAAAGACCTTGAATTGCAACCTTGAGAAGAAAGAACAAAGCAGGAGGTAGCACACTCCCTGATTTCAGACTACATTACAAAACCACAACAATCAAAACAGTATGATACTGGCACAAAACAGACACATAGATCAATGGAGCAGAATAGAGAGCTAAGAAATAAACCCACGCATAGATAGTTCATTAATCTAAGGCAAAAGAGGCATGAATATACAATAGAGAAAAGAGCCTCTTCACTGCTAATTGATAGTCTCTTCAATAAGTGGTACTGGGAAGACAGCCAAATGTAAAAAAAAAAAAAAGAAAAAAGAAAAACAGAAAAAAGAGATTATAACAGTCCCCCATACCCTATACAAAAATAAACTCAAAATGGATTAAAGGCCTTAATGTGAGACCTGAAACCATAAACTCCTAGAAGATAACATAGGGAGAACACTCTTTGATATGAATCATATCAGTATGTGTTTGGATCTTTCTCTAAAGGTGAAAGGAATAGAAGCAAAATAAACAAATGAGACATAGTTAAACTTAAAAGCTTTTGCACAGCAAAGGAAAACATGGGCAAAATGAAAAGCCAACCTACTGAATGGGAGAAAATATTTGCAAGTGATATGACTGATAAAGGGTTATCTAAAATATATAAACACCCCATACAACTCAATGTCAAATATATATTTTAAAAAAAACCGATTAAAAAGTGGACAAAAGAAATGAATAGACATTTTTCCAAAGAAGGCATACAGGTGGCCAACAGGCACATGGAATATTGTTCAACATAGCTAATCAACAGAGAAATGCAAATCAAAACTACAATATCACCTCACACTTGTCAGAATGGTTATCATCAAAACAACCACAAGTAATAAGTGTTCTTTAGGATGTAGAGGAAAGGGAACACTTGTACATTATTGGTGGGGAATATAAATTGGTACAGTCACTATGGAAAATAGTATGGAGATTTCTCAGGAAACTAAAAATAGGACCACCATATGATTCAGCAATTCTGCTCTTGGGTATATATCTGAAGACAACAAAAACAGTAATTCAAAATGATATATGCACCCCAATGTTTATAGCAGCATTATTTAGAATAGCCAAGCTATGGAAGAAAACTAAGTGTCCATCAACATATGAATGGATAAAGCAGATGTGGTATGCATGCGCATGCGCGCGCGCGCACACACACACACACACACACACACACACACACACACACACACACACAATGGAGTATCACTCAGCCATAAAAAAGAAGGAAATTCTCCCCTTTGCAAAGAGTAGATGGACATAGAGAGTATTATGCTTAATGAAATAAGTCAGACAAAGACAAATTCTCTATGTTATCACTTATACGTAGAATCTAAAAAATAAACAAATGTATATAACAAAACAGAAACAGACTCAGATATAGAAAACAAACTAGTTGTTCCCAGTATGAAGAGGGAAGTGGGGAAGGGCAAGATAAGTAAAGGAAATGAAAAGGTACAAACTGCTAGGTACAAAATAAATAAGTTACAAGGATATAAAGTCCAGCATAGGAACCAGAGTCAATATTTTATATTAAATTTGGAGTATGTTCTATAAAAATTGGGAATCACTATTTGTACACCTGAAACTAACATAATATTGTAAATCAACTATACTTCAATTAAGAAAAAGCAAATGAAACACTCTTTCAATTTAGGCCAGAATTAACAGACTAGAGTCTTTGTTGTTTATATTAACATTAGAATGCTTTGAAATGTGATTGTAATCCAGTCAGTAAGGATTAATCAACTTTGTCTCCCCTATAGTCTAGCAGTGAACTTATCCTAAAGTCACTGCTCAGACTAACATTGTTCTAAGCCATATTATGTATTCTACAAGTGCATATGTAGGAACCTCACTCCTTGTTTCTCCATTATCACTGTCTTCCATCTTCTGGTCCAAGGTGAAAAGAGGAACCTCAGGATATCAGAACCTCAAGAGACATTATAATTTTCACAGCTCATACATAGGGAAATGTTGAAGTGATTCAGTTGTACATAATTCAGAACACTGGTGAACATTTTGAAGGCCAGCATATGTGTCTCAGTTTCAAAGGTCAGCATGCTCATTGCTTTGCTTCTTCTAAAGACCTGAGGAAAAAAATAAATGAGATTTTTTTCTCATGTTTCCCATTTTTAAAATTCCTTCTACCGATATCGTATTACCCTATCCCCACTGCCTTTTAGAATTCAGACTTTGAAATTATTCACGCTTAATGGCTTATAGTTGATAAAGTATGCCTTCTCCCAAGGGGTCTTTGAATTTTAATAGGGATCAAAGCCTAGAGATAAAAGGGTTAACCTCAAAAATAAAAACTCCTTTGGATTTTTCTGAATTCTGAACACTGTTTATCCACTCTGCCTGTGCATAAAGGTGACCTAGGATATTGAAATTTGATGATACTCTTTAGCTTATTCCACTGCTATTAAGCAAAAACTGTGACAATCTCTTATTTTAATGGTGTGAAGTGGTCGTATACAATGAAAGATTTTGTCTTTTACGTAGGCATCTTTTAGGAACTCCAGATTTATTGTGGGGATTCTATAAATAATACCTGTACAAATAAATGTTTTAAATCCTTTTTATAGTATCTAAATATAACCTGATTTTATGTGTAAATGATGTATTACAGAGATGAAAAAAGTACATCCTTTGATTTTGGCTGCATTTTGTAAAGTCTACTTTAAGTGGATTAGAACATTTACTTAAGATTCCAATGATTTAAACTTCAAAATTATATAAACAATCATGCAAATCTTGTTATGAAATTGTAAAAAAAAAAGATGAATTGAAGAATTACTTAGTCATAGTCACTTTATAATCAAGAGTTTAGAAATAAACCTACCTCAACATTTCTAAGGGTCTTTAGACAGAATTCATGGATTTTATCACATAATATCTGCACACAAAGTCACAACTCTATGCACACAACACAAAGTTAGGTGAACTATAGTAATTATTTGTTAATATATGTTGGTGAGTATACCTATGGTTTAAACTTTTTTGCTGCAAAGTGCACCACAAGTTACAAAAATAAACACATATTTGTTTTACCTCCTTAGTTACTCAGATTGCTTTCTATGCTGACCACATTAAACAGATATCCTCCTTTATATATGTACAGAAAGTAAACATTTGTAGTTATTGTACAATTTGAAGCTTATTTGGGGAAAATTAGCTTATTGAGAGCCTTTTGTAAAACTCAAAGTAGTCACTAGCAATTTCACATGCAGCAATATAAGACTTCTTTCAAGTAAAAGAAGAAAAAGTGCAGGAAAAGACAACAGGAAGAAATTTAAGGTAGTCAGGTGGGTGGGTGAAATGGGAAGAGTTTTGGCCATTTAAATATTGAAGAATGTGAAAATGAAGCAGAATTACAAAATTGACAGCATAGCAGACCCTTGAAAAACTGTTATGTGAAGTTTGATTATTACTGTGCTTAATATACTTACTCTATTTTTCCAGCTGTTTCCATCCTCTTTTTTTCTTCTCTAGTTAACAAATAGTTATCCATTCATTTATAGAACATGTAGAATTTTCCTTCTTAACTGTTATTTTTCTTTCTCTGGGACATTCTTGCAAATGTTTACAGTTAAAACTAGCTCAACCATATAAACTATAGGTTTCACAGGTAATTTAATCTTCACCCTTAATTATATAGTCTTTAATATGTGTACGTATCTAGCAACGATAGTCTGGGAAAAAGAGCAAGCTGTTCTCCCAACGATATTTACCTATGACATACTTTTTTTTGTTTTTTTATTTTCCTCTAGTTTAATTTTATTTTTAAATTTTTATTTATGTATTTACTTTTTATTGAAGTATAACCAGTTTACAATTTTGTGTCAGTTTCTGGTGTACAGCATCAGAGTTCAGTCATACATTTATATACAACATACACTTTTTCTTAATATGAAAAGAGATTTTTATGATTTAGTAAAATTGATCCAGGCACTTCAGCTTGCAGAAATATACTAGAAGATAACTTTTTCCCTACAACTTTCCACTTTCTAATGCTACCCTATTTTTTTTCAGGAATCTCTTGATCCTATCACTAGCAGACATCTGCTATCACATGATGGTGGGGTTAGCTATTTCCCTTGGAAATCAGGTTCAATAGTTTTATTCTCTTTCTCTCTTCAAATACTGTTTTGCAAGTGTTTGAACAAAAGCTATGTGAGTATCTTATCACCATGCCTTTCTGTTTTATAATATTTCATATAAAGAGCTAGGGGTAGCTCCAGAAAGAAGGTACACATTTTGAAGGATATGAAGTAAGTAGAGAATGAATAACTCATTAAAAGAATATTGAAAAATATGTCTAAAACCTTGCTAGGGCTTACACATACTGTGTTGCTGAATCATCTGAAAGCCTCATGTGTATTAAAGTATTGCTATTTTTTATTTTAAGGAATAGAAATTGAGTATTAGAGTTGAAATATCTTTAAAAATGATAGTCTTTCAGGTAAATATTAATAACAATTATAGACCAGATATACATAGCTGAAGTGATTATGGATGTGGACTGAAAACACTGAACAACATTATTTTAAAAACAAATGTAAAAGTTGGCATCCCAGAATATTTTTAAAAGGTATTCTTAAGCTACATGTCAAAACAATTTAAAAAGTATTGCCTACATGATTAAGGACATCTCTTTGTTTTGGGGGAAAAAATCAGGTAAAAGGGCAATCTTACCATAATGTATTTCTCAGGCAATTAATCACAGTAAAAACTTGAAAAGTGTGAGTTTTATGGACGGGAGGAATGTTAAGTTATGTTCTCTCAGCCAAGATTAGAATTTCATGTCTCTCTATAAACATTACTTAATTCATAATAAGACATTTCTGAAAATGCCAGTCAAGAAAGGAAAGTTGTATTCACTTTTAAACTAAAAATAACTCCGTTATTGCTCACTCTCTCCTCTCTAAATCTTGCTCTGAGTGTCCATAGTAATTTTTTTCCTTTTGGTTAGTTTTTAATGTGGGCAATTGTACTTAGTTCTGATGAAATGTCATTCTCTGTCTACCTAGAAATAAGATGGTTCTTGACATTGGGAGTTTGTCATTGATTAAATTGTCATAGTCTATTTGAAACCTAAATGCTGCCTTTGGTCATTGTTCTTTTTCTTCTTTAGAAAGTGAACTTTGTGAATAATTGCATGCCCTAGATGTGTCAAAATGAAGAGAAAGCAGCATTCCTAACTATGAACATTTTATAAACTATTTGTCTCTGCTGTCTTAAGCAGCTTTACAAAAATGAAATATTTCAAAATTGTATTGCAGAGTCAAATACTTAGTCTTAGGTGTAAAATAAATTCAACATAGAATTATAGGATTTATTGATATTCTTCACTTTCCCACCAATATAAATTTATTAAAGTTATTATATTACTCTCCTAAGAAAAATTGTAAAACATCTGGGGCTTTAAATACATGTAAAAGTGACAGATTCCAAAATGTAAAGACATTTTAAAATGTATTCATTATATTCTCTTTTGGACTTATTAGGGAATTTTAAGTGTCTTGTCATGTAAAAGGATGAGTAATAGTTTCTCAAGTTGCTTTTAAAAATATCACTATCACTTTTGACTTAAATTGACTAATTTACATTAGGTCAGGTATGTAAGAATTGTTACACATATAATATGTATGCATACTTATTTGTATATTACTATGTTTTATAAGAAAGTAAGTTTTATTTTACTACCTACATTTAGAAGTATAAACCGCTTTCCAACTTTAATCTTTGAAGACATTTTAAATTGTATTTCCTCAATAAGCATATTTAAGGCTATACAAAGTAAATATATAAATAAGACATATATATACAAGAAGTAATATTCACAGTACAAGATGCAAGGGAGCTTGAAATCTAAAGAAGAAATAGTTCAACATGGAGCAGAAGGAGAATTAATGGAGATATTGGAATTTAGCTCTAAATGATGTATCTCATATGAGGTATATAGAAGGGAAAAAAGAATAAAACAATTTGAAGCTGGGGTACTAACACACTGAATGACATGAAGAAGAAAACAAATATGTTCCACTATTGGTAAGAAAATAAAATAGTGAGTTAATTTAAAAAAAAAAGGTAGGGGAGAAATTTATCAAAAGATCTTAGAAGTTTGGCTTGGGAGGGATGTGTGTGTGTGTCTGTGTGTCTGTGTCTGTTCTTTTAACATGGATTACTGTAAAACACTCTGGGTTCTTTTATGAGAGTAAAAATAATGAAAAATGTCTTTTAAAATGTAATCTGGCAGTGGTGGATTGTAGAATGAATCTGGAGACAGTGAACTAGATAGAAAATATTTACAGTTATTTAAGAGTGAGTTAAGGGATTACAGTGAGGGCTATGGGAAAAGAAATATAAAGGATAAGCCTAAGAGAGATTGTGAAGGAAATACTAAAAGCAAACAAAGCAAAAGGAGACAAAAATAAAGAATATTGATTTAAAGAGGATGCCAAGATTTCTAGTCTTGGACATATCAATAAATGAAACAAAAAAAATCTGTAAAGAGAAACACATTTAAGGAAGAAAGGTGATTTTTTAAAATCTGGCATGACTGAGGTAAACGTCCAATATCTAAATCATGATAAATTTCAAGGTGTTAGGTTACGGTCTTGCATGTAAAAGATAAAAACTGAACAAGTGGGTTTTAACGTAAATATAGTAGATGGACTGATAAGCATGGATAAATTCATTGAGGTTAAGAAAGTAGAAATATAAGAATGAAAGCTATAGGAATAAGAGATAAGTTAGCATTGATAGAACTAACTGAGAAAAAGAGAGAGTTCCAGAAGAGGATTCAAAGATTTAGAATTGTAAAGGGGTGCTGAAGCTAGGGACAAAATAATTCATGCAATTTTTTAAAATTAAACATTAGAAAACTATTGAGCTACACAAATCTTTTCTGCAACTTTATTACAGCCAGGAGATATAAAATAACCACATTCTGTAGGTAACTGACAGATATCTAATTATAATCTTAAGCGGAAGCTGCTTAGATACGTAAACATCCCACAATGGGGTCATACTTCCCTCCCCTAGTATGTATATCACATTTACTTAGCATTCAACTATGTGTCTACCACATGTCAGGAACTGTGCAGGTACAAACATCACAAGGTGAACTAGGAAATCAAGGACCCCACTCTCCTGCTTATACTTTTGCAAGAAATAGACAATAAGCAAATAAAACAATAAATGCTATTATTAGAGACTGGAGCAAATGTTATGAAGGAATAACAAAAATCCAAGTGATGGGATAAAGACTGAGTGAATGAAGACCACTTTAAATAAGGAACTATAGAATTACCTCCAGAATGTGACATTTTCGCTGAGATCTGAGGAACCCAAAAAGTTAGGCTTTGAAAAAATAACTTTACAGTTTCTAGATGTAAGTCATGAAGACACCTCTTCTCTTGAAGAGTTTGCGTTTAGGCAACTCAAAGGAGACCACTGTGTCTAGATGAGTGTAGTGTGTAGGAAATAAAATAATAAGAGTTTGCAGAGGTGAGAAACAGCCATATTGCTTCTGACTATGTAGCGGTGATTAAACACTGCATTTTCATGTGAGGGCAGTGGGAATACACTGAGTAGTTAAAATAAAAAGAGGACTTTTTTTTTTTCTAAAGATCACTCTGGCTTAAGTGTAGAGTTTTAATTGAATATTACAAGAATGCAAGCAGGAGATCAGTTGCAAGTGGCTTGTGGGCGCTCTTAGGGCAGCTTGAGCTAAAAGACATAAATGGAAATTCAAAATATACCTTGATTGGCTATCAGGGAGCATATTGGGGGTGAGGAAAAGGACAGAAATGAACTCTGAGAATGTTGTGACTTGTTTATAAAGCATAATATAAATTACAGAAGAGTGAGTCTGCAATTATGTATCTTATATGTGTATCTATCAACTTTTAGGTACACACACATTATGTATTTTGTGATTTATGACTCTAAAGAAGCCCGTATTCTGAGTGTTTTCTAAATTTGTTTTTAAAATAAGTAAACATTCATATTTATTACAGCCTTGTGATATTTCTTACCACCCTGTAAACATGGTCTGCTTAACCCAACCAAATGAGGCGTTTCTACTCTCACGAGATTGTCTTCTGAGCAGAGATGACCTTGAAACAAGTTTTCCCTTGTGGAATTTACCAGAGAGATAGGGAAAAACACAATAACAACAACAAATATTCTTGAGACTAGTCTCCCAATCTGTCTTTGTGTTATTTTATCTAAGTTTTTGAATTTCCCTGGTA
The DNA here is from genome assembly GCF_036321535.1 of Camelus dromedarius. NCBI lineage: Eukaryota > Metazoa > Chordata > Mammalia > Artiodactyla > Camelidae > Camelus > Camelus dromedarius. Next base: position 34,694,926 of record NC_087448.1, read on the forward strand.
GAAAAATAAAGGGATGAATGCATGTTGTGAATTTAACCCTCCATCATCTTGAGAGCACGAGAGTCCTTTCCAGTGATGTACGTGTAGAGACGCGTGTCTGCTTTATGCAGATTTGTGCTTATTGGGGGGACCGAGGAGTGAGAGTGTGAGTGTGTTAAGGTTATAAAGGGCTCTTAATACACTTTCATTTCCTTAATCAGAAGGAGCTGAGACTTACTCTGTGAATAATTGGTTTACATTATTGTTGTAATCACCCTATCACCCTTATCTTTGATAAACATTTGCATTCTAGGAGGAAAAGTCTTGAAACAAACATGTAATTGTCACCACTTAACCTAATATATGAGACTTATAGTAGGTACACAAAGCTATTTTGGTGAATAAATGACTAGAAGACATTGAAATATCTGAGGCAAATTTCTGGTGCATTGTTAAGTGGAAAAAGTAGGTTTGAACTATGTAATGCATAATATCCATTTGATTAAAATTATGCATAGAAAGTAAAGCATATCCTCAGAAATATTAATTAAAAATATAATTATGAAAACTATACTAAACCTAGTTGTAAATCATTCTTACATCATCCTTCATTTAGTATTTTATGTGTTTCTCCTCCTTATCTCAAGTGTTTATAACATTCACCCTAGCTCTCAATATTCCACACTACAACTCCTTCCTGCTGGGGAAAAAAAAACATCTTCCTATAAACCAAATTGTGAAAGATTCTGAAGACTTTAGAGGCTGATGCCAAAAACTGATCATTTAGATTAAAAGAGAAAAGGCAGCCAAGTAATAAAATTTTCTTGAGTTATCAGATAATGCTAGCAAAAGGTCACTCAGTCTAATTCAACTATGATCTATATAATCTAATTATGCTCATTTCTAAAGTAAATGTGTTATTTGCACTGCATTGGTATGCAGATTACAAAGTGTTATTATAGGATTATAAATGGAATGCTGGTTAGCACTTTCTATGAAAAAGACCTGCAAATACTATTTAGCTTCACTTTTATGCAGCTAGGATTTAGTGCACACTAAAAGGCTTAGCCAGTACAATATTGGAGTTCCAGATAGAGAAGTCAGCTAACTGAGTCCCGATGCTAAGTGAGGCTGTGCGAGTGAAGTTTCACGCTCATCTCTTCATTCATTACCTTGTCTTTCATCCATCAGAAATGTGAAGTTAATAAACTGCATGTTCCAATCCTCTGACAATTAAGGTAACTTTTGTTTTAACTGATTAGAATGAGAAATATTTTATGGGAATCAAATTACTAAGAGCCATTTTTTTTTTGAGATCTGGTACATAGACATTCATATCGTATTTATCCACGAAGCTAGGAGTCAAGTGCCTTTGCTTACTTTAAGGAATTGTATAAAACACATTTTGGGGACTCTGGCAAGTTTAATAATATTGGTCTCTGCAGTTGGTACTATTGTGGTTTAGCAGCTGCATTAGCAATGGTACCTTAAAATGATTTTCAAGTAATTCGTTACTTCCCCTTCTCATGCATTAAATTTAATATAGCTTGCAGGTTCTAATTCATCTTCACGCATACTAATAAATTGTGCACTACAAATAAATTCTGCATTAGTTTTAAAGCAATTTCACTTCATCCATATATCAAATATGAAGTTGCTGGTTGGTTTAGCTAGCTGGAATAAGTGTAGAATCTTATCTATGGACTTAGGTGATCAATGACTATAATAACCCATTTTTGTGCAGATGACATATTCCTTTTAATATTTTTTTTTAAAGAAAGACTATATATGAACTTTCTAAGGTGGTAAAAACTCTGGAGGACAGCATTCTAGAATATGAGTGAACCCAATGAAAACATCTTAAAATTCATATATCATACTACAATTATTCTCCCCTTTTATATCTGGGCTTTATAACTAGAACTGCAGAGGAGAGAAAATCTTCTGTCCTCTGCCCTCTTGGATTCTTCTATCAAATTGGTTTAATGCTGGCACTCTTTGCAGAAGCTGAGTGACAGTTTTTTAAGCAGCTTTCACAGCTAAGAAAAGGAAGGGGACGGATTTTTTCTGGTCAAGTTGGTGGAGTTCACCTCTCCTCACAACTACAGTGAAAACACAACTGACTGCTAGACAACCATTGAAAAAAATACTAGAACTTAGTAAAGATCATCTTCTACTAGAAACATAAAGAGGGAACCACAGCAGGATGGTAGGAGTGGTGTGCTCATGATATATTTGGGCTCCATATCCCCTGGGTGGGCAACACACAAGCTGAAGAATAATTAAATCACAGAGTCCCTCCCACAGAAGTGGGAGTCCTAAGCCCCACGTGAGGCTCCCCAGTCTGGGGTTCTGGCATTGGGAGGTGGAGGAGACCTCTGGACATCTGGTTTTGAAGGCCAGGGGGGCCTAACTCTGGGATCCCCACAGGACTGGGGGAAATAAAGACCTCAATCTCTTGGGAAGCATACATAGTATCTTGAGTGCACCAGGTCCAAAGGCAGAGGCAGTTATTTCATAGGAACCTGGGCCAAGCCTGCCTGCTGGTTGGAGGGTCTCCTTGGGATGTAGAGGATGGCTGTCTCTCACCCAGGGAACATAAAAGCTGGTGGCCAATATTCCAGGAGTGTTCAGCTACATGAACTTTTCTGGAGGTTGGCATCTTAATTGGACCATTAACACCAAGACCTAGCCCCACTCAACAGCCTGTAGGGAAGCCTGAGGCCAAACAACATACAGGATGGGAGCACAGCCTCACACATCAGCAGACTTCTTAAGCCACAAAGGCCTCTAGACACAGTCCTACCCACCAGAGGTCCAAGACCAAGCTTCACCCAGCAGTGGGCAGGCACTGGCTCCTCCTGCCAGGAAACCTGCATAAGCCTCTAGTCCAGCCTCACCCACCAGGGGCAGATACCAGGAAAAAAGAAGACAATAATCCCAAAGCCTGTGGAAGGAATCCACAAACACATAGAAAGATAGATGATATGAGGAGGCAAAGGAATACCTCCCAGAACAAGGCTCAAGATAAAATTCCAGAAGAAGAAATAAGTGATGAGGAGATAAGCAAGTTATCTGAGAAAGAGTTTAAAGTAATGGTGGACAAGATGTTCAGAGAACTCAAGAGGAGTATAGATGCACAGAGTGAAGTTTTTAGCAAGGAGTTGGAAAATATAAAGAATACTCAAACAGAGTTGAAGAATAAAATCACTGAAATGAATAACACACTGGAAGGAACCAAGAATAGACTACATGATGCAGAAGAATGGATCAGTGAGCTAGAAGACAGATTAGTGGAAATCACTACTGCAGAACAGAAAAAAGAAAAAAAAAAGAATAAAATGAAATGAGGGTAGTTTAAGAGAAATCTGGGACAACATGGAGTGCACTAATATTTGCATTTTAGGGGTCCCTGTAAGAGAAGAGAGAGAGAAAGGACCTGAGAAAAAAATTTGGAGAGATAATAACCAAAAACTTTTCCAACTTGGAAAAGGAAACAGTCACTCACGTCCAGAAATGCTGAGAGTTCCACAGAGGATCAGTCCAAAGAGGAGCACACTATGGCACATAGTAATCAAATTAACAAAAATTAAGGATGAGGAGAAAATATTAAAATTAGCAGGAGAAAAATAACAAATAACATATAAGGGAACTCCCATAAGGTTATCGGTTGATTTTTCAGCAGAAACTCTACAGGCCAGAAGGGAGTGGTAAGATAAATTTAAAGTGATGAAAGGGAAAAGCTTACAATCAAGAATGTGCTATCCAGCAAGGCTCTCATTCAGATTGGATGGAGAAATCAAAAGCTTCACAGATAAACAAAAGCTCATAGCATTCAGAACCATCAAACTAACTTTACAACAAATGTTAAAAGAACTTTTCTAGTCATCAAACTATAGCAAAAGAGAAAAAAAGAAGAAAGAGAGAGAAAAAAATAATTTACAAAAGATCGCTTTGGCAGTTTGGGGTCTTTTATGGTTCCATTTTGTAATTGTTCTAGTTGTGTTAAAAATGTTGCAAGTACTTTGGCACAAGTTGCATTGGATCTGTAGATTTCTTTGGGTAGTACAGCCATTTTGATAATGTTGATTCTTCTAATCGAAGAGCACAAGATATCTTTCCATTTGTTTATATAATCTTCAATTTATTTCATCAGTGTTTTACAGTTTTCAGAGTATAGGCAACCTCTTTGGTTAAGTATATTTCTAGGTATTTTGTTCTTTTTGATGCAATGGGAATGTTTTTGCCAGTTATAAAATTCTGGTTTTTGAAGTGGAAAAAAAAATGAAGGGCTTCGAATAGCAAAATATCCATCTTTCTTATGGATGAATGTATTCCATTACTATATATGCTGCATTTCTTTATCCATTCATCTGTTGATGTGCACTTATGATGCTTTCATATCTTGGCAATTATAAATAATGCTACTGTTAATAGCAGGGTATATGTATCTTTTTAAATTAATTCTTATTTTGTGGTTGGCTTTATTCCTTTGATTTCTATGTAAGTTTAAAAAGCTAAAGCTCTAGATGTTCTTAGAACAATGGATAGTGCATATACATAAATTTAAAAATATATGTGCAGTATATTGTGTATGTGTATTTATATCCAATACATTGTATATGTGCAGTCAAATTGTAACAATTCTAGCTAATAAAACTAAAAAATGGAAAAAAAAGAAGATGAAGGGCAGATTGTGGCACTAATGTTGCTTGGGAGAGGACTAGAAAGCACCTAAATGCATACAAGAACATTATAATATGCTTATATTGTGCTTTTTTATACAGAAAGCACTTTTATATTTATCATTCTATTTAAATTTTAGAACCACATTTTTTATTGAGATATAATTGATAGGTAAGATTATATAATTTAAGGTTCACAGTGTGTTGATTTGGTACATTTATACATTTCAATATGATAAGCACTGTAGCATTAGCTTACACCTCCATCAGGTCATATAATTATAATTTCTTTTTTGACCTGAGAACATTTAAGATCTGATATCTTAAAAACTTTCAAGTGTATAATACAGTTTTGTTAACTGTAATCCCAATGCTTTGCATTTGATCTCCAGGATTATTCATGTTCTAACTAGAAGTTTGTACCCTTTGACCACCTCTCCACATGTTCTATCCTCCGGCCCCTGGGAATTATCATTCTACTCTGTGTTTCTAGAAGTTCAGAGTTTTTAGATTCTGCATGTAAGTGATATCATACAATATTTGTCTTCATCTGTCTGAATTGTCTCATTCAGCATAGTGCCCTCATCCATGTCACAAATGGCAGGATTTTTTTCTCCCTCATGGCTGAACAATATTCTGTTGTACATTTATACCACATCTTCTTTATCCATTCATCCACTGACAAACACTTAAGCTGTTCCCATATTTTGGCTATTGTGAATAATGCTGCCATAATCATGAAAGTGCACACATATCTTTGGTATCTTGTTTCTATTTTCTTTGGACATTAACACACCCAGAAGTGGGATTGCTGGATCATATGGTAGTTTTATTTTTAATTTTTTGAGGAACTTCCAGATGGAATAATAATCTTCATCTTACATAAAAGGTAATCTAAAATTGTTGTTTTTTAATGTCATATGAATTCAGTGTTGAAACTTACAATCAAATTTAAGTTGTCTGATTTAAAAAAAACCTTTTTTTGTCATTCTATCTCACTTTATCTTGTGCATCTGTCTATTCCCCAGAGAAGTCTGCTCTACTCTAGTCCCCAGAGAGGTCTGCAGGAGAAAGATTTTAGTTGTAGTTGTTTTAACTGGAAGTTGAGGAGAGAAGCTCTCATAGAGCCGGGCTGCTCAAAATGTGGCATGTGAAACAGCAACATTGTCATCACCTGGGAGCTTGTTAGAAATACAGCACACGGCTCACCCCAGGTCTACTGAATCCAATTCTCCCTTTCAGCAAGGTCCCTGGTTATTCATAAGCAGCTTGAAGTTTGAGAAACTTCAAACTTTCAAAGGAAACAAAAATCAGTTGTAGGAAAAAGGCCTTTGGAGAAAGATACAAAAGAAATTCAGTAAGATAGAAGCAAATTTCAGCAAGATCGAAAAAAGTGAACCAGCACTCAAGTGAAAGACTTTTTTTCCCACACACACAATTTTTGAAGTTCCCTAATATTTATGATATCTCTTCCACCCATTCATTTTTAGCAGTATTTTTGCTCTAGGTGTCTGGAAAGGACATAAGTGATGTGTCTAAAGAAGTTTATGAATTGTGAGAAACCGACTAGAAAATGAAAATTTGAACAATAGAAATTGTGCTTATTATGAAATCTGTGTAGCAGAAGTCAGACTGCTTCAATAGTTTTAAGATTATGACAAGCAAACATATAATGATGCCAAATATTTCCTCCAATCTGTTTCCTGCCTATAAGGAAATAAAATATAAGGAAGTGACTACTTCAATGTATAGTTATGTCAAAATTTCTTAGCTGATTAAACTAAATGGAATTTATTTCATAATTGATGCATAATCACTTTAAGGTATCCCCTTTGTTGTTTTTATAAACACATCAACCAATAATTTTCCACTGTTGCTGAAGATAAGTACCAGGAATTTTGCTGTCCTAATTGTTACTCTTAGTCTCTAATTTATGTGCATGGGATGCAGGTCCAATCAGTAAACCTTACAAAATTGTAACTAAGCAGGCAACTTGCAAAGATATGACAAAAAGTATGTGATTAGACTGTGAACATGAAATGTATTATGTTTGTTGATATGATTAACTATGTTACTCTGCTAACAGAATCAGTGTTGAGGCCCATGGAACTTTTTAGTTGACCCTAAGGAAGAGCCATTTTATTTGCAATTAAACTGATCAATATTAGACTGAGATGGATAGTTAGATAGATTTTATCCTTTGTGTGTTCTTACATGTTACCTCATGTTACATGAATTGATATACCTTGAATTCTGGCCTACCTTATCCACTCTTTTTTTTTTTTTTTCTTTTTTGTAATTGAATGTTAGTTTGATTTTGAATTTAAGTCTGAGCTTTGCATTTTTTTACTGACCTCTAGAATATTCACAACACTGCTTAAACAAAATCATCAGCCTATTCTTACTCATATAATGCTGCCTGATTTAACTTGAACTATATATCTTGAAACCCTATTGTTCCATGGAACAATAGATAGTGTGTAACTATTAATAATAATTACAAATTATCACTCTGAAATATATTTTCAGAGGCCTACCCATTCTGTTTTGTGAAAATGTTATCCAAACTTTTGTATTTCCTTAATTCAATAAACCAAAGGGGAAAAAAAATCACAGCTTTTAAAATTTGCCACTTTTCAAGGAAAATATTTTTAGTAATATTGTTAGCTGAAAAGTACATATTATTGTATGTTTGGGCAGGAAAATTTTTTTAGATACATTTGAAAACTTAGAGGCAAACTTGTTACATATGGAATCACAAAGCTTGAATATCTCAAGGAGAACCTGTTTAAATCCCCCTTTCACAGATGCAGAGACCTGCATTTCAGTTAAAATAACAAATTTGTAGCAGTGCAGAAACTGGAATTCTTGTATAGTCATCTCTTAAGCCAGTGGAGCAGTATTTCTCAAAATTGAATGTACACATTGGATCCTATGGACATCTTAGAAATTTGAGGAGGACTCCAGCAAGCTCCCAGGAGATGCTGACGTAGCGTGATTGCCGATTGCAATTTGAATAGCCAGGCACTTGACAGCATGCCCAATTTCTTGAGTAATGAGACAAAGTGATGAGTGTGCTGTCTTCCCTTTTGAATCTTTACAGTCATTCCTAGTGACACGTCATATTTTGCTATTTTTACCATCAGCTGCCTTCCTTTCCTGGGTCTTTTTCAACCTTTACCACTATAAATCTTGTGAAGCTGAATCTGTATTTTCTCCTCTTTAGGTTTATACTACCTGACTTTTGCCTTTGAACCTGTCAAGCACTGCAACTGCACCTCTTTCAGGCTTTTTCATGGACTGTTTCTCTTCAGGAGGAGCCCAGTAGCTCTACATTAAGGCAGTTTTGCTATTTGGCTCTTCCTCATACTGTGATTACTAGGCTTATGCTTATTATCATTTTTAAAACATACTATTAACATTTTCCTTTCTACCTGACATGATCCATTCTTCACTTGTATTAACTGAGCTCTGTCTGTCTGTTATAGGTTGAATTTTGTCTTTCCGAGAGATAAATGTTGAAGTCCTAGCCCCCATTACCCCAGAGTGTGACTCTATTTGGCCAAGGGTAGATGTAATTACTTAAGATGACATCATACTTGAGTAGGATGGACCCTTAATCCAACATGACTAGAGGCCTTATAACAACAAAACCATATGAAGTCAGAGACACACAAGGAGAACACCATGTAACAAGGAGGCCAGAAAGGGTGGGAAGGGGTAAATTGAGAGTTTGAGATTTGCAAATATTAACTAGTATATATTAAAAAGATAAACAAGTTTCTTCTGTACAGCACAGAGAACTATATCTAATATCTTATAGTAACCTATAACAAAAAATAACATGAAAATGAATATATGTATGTATATGTATGACTGAAACATGCCAGACACCAGAAATGGACACATTGTAAACTGACTACACTTCAGTTAAAAACAAAAACCTAAAACCACCAACCAAACAAACAAAAAACCAAGGAAGCCAGTGAATGGGGTTGTATAGATACAAGCCAGGGACACTGAAGATTGGCAAACCACCAGAAATCAGGAAGATGTAAGAGCATGTGAGGAAGGAAATAATGTCTCACGTGTTCATATTTAATGAGTGTTAGACACATTTAGATTGTTACAAGAATACTGGGCTTTGTTCTTTAGCACAAACTGTTCTGTGGTTTTATCTGTATGGGAGCAATAGGTATTAAGTGGAAAAAGTTGAGATTTCTTAGTATGCTCTGTTAAAAATAGCTCTCCCACACACATTTTTTTTTAATAAGATAACTAGATTTTTCTTAATTGTGGAAGAAATCTAAAGTAGGCAATCAGAAAAACAGTAGACAAGGTGAAAAGATACTATTAAATTTTTTAAAAGATGGTTAGTAAATTTAAGAGGTGCCATCACAACCTATTAAAAATTTTAAAAGGAAACAAGAAAGCTTTATCAACAGCAAGACCTTTATCTTCCAAATTATTTTTCACTAAAAAATGGACACTGTTTTGTCTAACCAGGCATTTCAACCAAAAGCAAGTGATTGTTTAAATCTCTGGATGATACTAAGTCACTAACATTATTCTCATCAATATATGTAATGTCCTAAAGGCTAGTCTTACAAAGGAAAAATAACTCATCAGCTCATGGCATATTTCAAAAGTCCAGCTCATTGTGAAGTCATATCCATAGATCATTGTGACTATAGCTATTTTATTCATTCTTAAAATATAAAGTTAAGATGTATAATTGAAGTTCCTTTGCTTTATATATTTACAGTGTGGGCCATACTTGACTCTGCACTGAATAGTTGCTGCTGTTACATCCAAGCTCATAGACATATCTCAGTTTGATGTGAGTCTTGCAGGCATACATGGGATAAATAGCATTTTAAAATAAAATTTAACATATATATATATATCTCACAACCATACTATGGTAGGAGTAATTTACATGCCTGCTTATTCTTTTAACTAACTCCTATTTGGTGGAAGGCTTAGAAAAAAAAAGAATTTGTAATATTTAATTATATTTAATTATTTCTGAGTTCTGAAGTGTTTTTTCTTTTTACAAATATATAATGGGACTAAGGAATTATGATGGATTATTAACCAAAGAAAAGCTAGCATGTATAAGATTTTCATATATTTATTATTCAATGTTAATATAATTTAAAATTATATGCTATATTATTAGTAAAAAATTAAGGCTGATACTCACAGAATATTTCTGTTCATCTAATTGTGAACTGATATAATTTGAAAATCCAGGGATAGAATCATATTGCAATAATGTAACTGAAGAGTACTGTCTAGATAATAATACTGCACATATTTCTCCATACATTAATTATTCTACAAAAGGAAAATAACATTAGAAATTTATATAGAGGAATTAAATATCTGGATAGTTGTGTATCAATCTGATACTGTATTAAGTTTCTAAAAATAGAAAGCATTAATTTTTAAAAATAATATTTTCATTTATGCAATAACTCATTCAAAGGTGGATATATATTTATCTCTTAAGTCCACTGAATAAGATGGCTGAATTTTATTTTATAACTCAGTGTATTTAAAGTAGTTAAAAAGATGATGCTTTAGGTATTTTTGAAATCCTAGCATATGTCCATAATGCTCTAGTCTAAGTTTATCTTCTTCATTACTGCTTAATATGCCCCTAGCATACAATGGCTAATCAATAAGTATATATAGACAAAGAGAAAGACAGAGAGAGAGAGAGAGAGAGAGAGAGAATGAATGAATAAATGAATAAAAGTTTAGGATTACAAAAGAAGAAAACCTGAAGCTCAAATGCCCAAAAAATGATTAATACCATACAAAACTACATTTTACTCTTTCCCACATCTTAGCAATTCAAAGGCAAGCAAACTTGCAGTCTCAACATAATTATTTCTCACAGCAAATAATAGGTTAAATAAAATATTTTTCTCTGTTTAATTTTAATTTTAATTTTAATTTAAAGAGATGTGTATTATCTAAATAAACTGGACCATAAATACATTTGAATTTCTTTCAAAGATATATATTTAATGAAAGGATTTATATGTTTGGATTCTTTAGGTTAATTTCCTTATCAAATATATGAATTAGAAATGTTTGTGCTTTAGGCTAAACTGTTTAACATTAATAACATTCTCTTTTATATTCAGTAGTCACATATTTAAACATAATCTATAGAGAATAAATTAAATATGAGAGTAGTAATATAATGTTATTTTCAGTGTATACAAGTAAATATTAGTTCACAGTCATAATCCAGTTTTAACTTAATTTCATGATGATAAAAGGTTCTTCATGATTAAATTTTTAATACTCAAATGAAGCTGAGAAATAATAATAAAATTGTCAGCCTGGATTACTGAATTTGAAAGTTTAAGTTTCAAAGTAGTTTTTATGGCAAAGAAGTAAATACTTTAAAAAATTAACTTGGAATTAACTTACTTCAGACATATTTTAAGTGTCATAACCCTCTTGAAAATATATGTATAGGTAAAAAGAGATTACACACAAAGAAATACATACATTTTTAATGTTCTTAAAAACCAAGTGAAAGACTTACTTTTGTAGTAAGAAGAACATCTGTAAAGTTTAGAAAATAAAATTACAGGAAAGAACATTTTAAAACATGCATTAGCTGTGAAATAGTCTCTTCACTTGTCAAAGAAGAAATACTACTTTGAAAGGTTGTCTTAAGATTGAATTATCCACTCTGCAGTTTGCAGGGTTTGTAGTGTTTATTTCAGCATCCTTTTCTTTAAAGTACACTTGGGTGAAGGGTCAAGTTCAACAGGACAAGAAATGCTTGGGACAATCAAATCACATCTGATTAACATGCTGGTAGATGTCACTGGCAATACTGTTTGAATGATTTTTTACAATGCTAATAGGAAGTTTTCTAATTGAATAATAATATTAAAATGCCACATTCTGTCCAACACAGAGACTGCTCTTGAGTTTCTAATATAGTGAATATTTCTTGCTCTCACCTTCATTTGTCTGGAGAATAATGCATATGATTCATTGACAATCAATCAGGAGGCAACTAGAATACTGGAAAGATACTGGAGAGTTGACTAATTTCCACCTGAGCACTAGTAGCTAGTCTACCTTTTGTGTTACTTAAATTACTTATAGGATTTACATAAATTATGTATTGCTTAGTGCCCTCATCCATATGATGGGAGTAGTGGTATTTGTTCTCTCTGACATGCACATCTCAAGCTCAAATGAAATCCACTTCTGGATGAAGGATACATTCTGTGAAGAAACTGACATGGCCACGAGACTTGAAGAAGAGTAATAACCTCCATAGCAATTGTGACAGATGTTCAGATAGACTACCAAATGTTTTACAGAAAGGAAAAACAGAAAAAAAGTAAAACTCGTAATAACCTTAGCTTTTCCCCTTCTCTAGTATTTCTCTAGGGTTCTACCAAATCTAATCTGTATCCTTTACTGCTACCCAAAAAATTGTTTATGTTCTCTTGATTTTGTCTCTTTCTTTTTTTTCTTCACTTCATAAATCATGCATACATATTCTTAAATTTTTCAAGTAAACACCCAATTTAACAAAGAGTAAATATTAAGAGTTAAGAAAAGTCCAGAATAAGATGAGGACCTTTGGATGATTTACCTCATCGCACCATTTATATTATCATCATCTTTTATTTTAGTTCTTCCTTTTTTTCTAAACCACATTAGTTAGTATAATTATTTGAATAGTTGTTCTACTAGCAACATTTATTTTGATTTTCTTATTTTTATTAGTCTCTGTTCACCATTCCTCCTTTCATCCATCCAAGTCAGTCTGTTAAATTTCCTATTCCATTTCTAAAAATAAACTTGAACATACAACTGAGAATCAGCAGAGGCTATTCAGAGATTACTATAGCAAATGATTCAACAACTGACATTTTCTTTGGCAGAGACTCAAAGTCTCAAAGATTTTAGGTGTGTTCTGATTGGAGGATGTCGGCATGGGGAAACTGGAGGAAGACTAAGAAGCAAGAAATCTCACGGGACTGATTTAGGAAGTATCTTTGGTTGTGTATGTCTTGTACTATGTTAGAGAAGTACACACAAATTGTAGGGAAGTCACTAGCTGGTGACCAGGTCTTGACCATTCTAGGCAAATTACTCTGGAGCTTTTTGTTTGGTTTCCAGAAATGGTTGCTGCAGAGTTTTTCTGAGTCAGAGTTTCATTCTCATATATGACCTGGGCAATGTTCATTGCATATTCACTCTCTCACCTTGTTCCTCAAGTTGCTGTAATTATTACTCCAAAATCTTTTGAGTGGTAAAATTTCCCAATTGTTGCATTTAAATACATTTTTACTTTGTTCCTAGTCTTGAATAACAACTTTTTCCAGTCTAGAATTTCATTGTATTAGATCGCTTCTCCACAAAATTTTGAAGATATCTCAATGTCCCCTAATGGTAAACATCCATTAATGAAGAAGAGATGTTTTTAAATTCTTATTTCTAAAATATGCATATTGCCTTTTTCATTAACTAGCTGCTTCTCTAAGTATATACATAAATCTATATCTATATCTGTATATCTTTGGATTTCAGCCAAATTGTTGCCTAATTAGAAAACTTCTCACCATCCTGTGAAAAGTAAGTCCTTCATTGACTGATTTTTTATTTTTGGTTACGTTTCATATTTGTTATAGTATTTGTTACAACTTACAACAATTTCTAATTACCTGTTTTCTCTTCCTCTAGAATGTAAGTTATTTGAGATGAGGTACTCTGGTTATTGATATTGGGCTTTCTGGGCTTATTGCAAAACCAGAATGTTTTTATAAGTACAATTTTCTTACTTCTATACCCTTGTTATTCTCCAGAAGCTTTGTTTATATAAATTTTTATGTTGTTTATGTAAACTTTTAAATAAAGATTAGGTAATCTAATACTTTGTAAATTAAGAGAACATGTGTGTTATCATTCTTTTTCTTTTCCAGCAAACATGTTTAAATCAGATTTGAATTAGTATAAAGATAGGAAATATGAAAAATATTGTGATCTACTCTTAGGAATCATGAAGAATGTTATAGGGTATAGAAAACATATAGAGTTTTAAAAATTTAATTTCACATATTAAATTTAGAGGAGGGAAAGCATTATTTCATAATGAGATGTTGTTTGGGATATTTCTTAGAAGTTTGCATGCATAATAGATATGTGCAATGTACCTTAATATTTTATAGACACAAACTGATTAAAAAGAGACACAGTGTGGCAGTAGAGATAAGATGTAGTCGTTTCAAAAAAGACATTCTCCTTTTTCCCAAGTAGGATTTGAGGTAAGAGAAATGACATGAGGCATAAGTCACCTTACGAGAGGGTTGTAATAGATCACCACTTGTCAGTTTCACAGCAAGCAGGAACTTTAGGAAATAAGAATGTTTTATTCTTTGAGAAAGCCATCACAAAAATAGTCAAAGCCTTTTATACCCTTGGGGGATGTCTCTTAAAGGACTTGATTAGTCCTGGATACCTCATTTTAAGATGGACATCTACAAACAAATTGAATCCAGACATTGTAAGAATGGGGCATAAAGATGTCATGTGGAATGATACAAAGAACTGAAGAACTTTAGCCTGGAATAGACAACACTTAAAGCTGCATATCAAGTTGTAGACTTATGTAGATATAGGTATAGGTATAGATATACATATAGATAGTTTTATATATTATATATATATATGTTTTTATATGTAAATATTGTTTTATAAAATATAAATTTGCCTTAATCTGTATGTGCAGATTTCTTAAGTAGAATCAGCAAAGGAATATGTTCAGGGAGACTACTTTCAAATACAGAACAAATGTAAGGATGTATTTTCTGACAATGAGAAATGTTAAAAATAAAATGGACTAATGTGGTGGAGTAATAGGCTGCACTTGAGGATTGCTATTCAAATAAAAGATGGCTGATGCCTTTCCAGAAATATTATACATAAGTGTATAAATGCATACATTATTTCAATTAGTGTTTCAAGTACTAGACTGTAAATGTATCTTCAAAATTTCCATGATAAGCAAAGACATCTTACTCACTAGCCATAGTAAGACATCACTGAAAGTCTTTTAATCAATAATTTTATCACTTTTAGAAAAGCAAAAATAATCATATTTGATGTATAAATTCTGCTCATTCAGTTGTATAGAAATTCTTCAGTGCCCAAGTAGCTATTATCTACAATTTTGTTAGAAAACAAAAGTCATCTTAACATATTATTTACTAATAATACTAATTTAACTGGTTCCCACTTCATATTTCCTCCTGCTTTTCAGCAATATTTATCTCACTACACCGAGTAACAACTTTTTCAGGCATTTTACTTTTGGTTTCGGGATATTGTATACACCTGACAAAGCTATGCAGTGTAGCACAAAGTAGAATTGCAATCTTGCAAAAACAACATGATTTCATGAAGCCAATGAAGTTAGAATGACTTGAGTCACAAGTAAAGAAAGCCTTTGACAAATGAGGCTATAGCAGAGTTAGACTGGTTAAAAATTGAAGAAAAACATTGGAAAGAATGATGATAGAATATGTGCTTCAAAAAAGAGCAATTTGAATATCAAAGAATTTGAGAGAGGTCCTTGGGAAAATTGATGAAGTCCTAAAATAGTTTGGCAAAAATGGCCTTCTGTGTGATTGTTCTCTGAAACAATCACAGTCTAACATGCTATTAAATTTTGGCAAAAATTACAAACTCATACAAATACACAAACAAAAGTTTAGCTTAATATATTTTTGAAGTTTTCAAAGAATTAATGGATTGTTAAAATAATCTAATTGTGTTGTACCTTATTAGGTAAATTGAATTATTTTAAATATTTATATTATTTCAGATGCATTTTCCAGATAAAATCATATTCACATCTTTTTTTAACCATTTTACTATGAAATTATGGTGAACATTTTAGCTATTTTAAAGTGTTTTTTTTTTTAGAACTAATTATGTTTACGTAATGGTCACCTCCCGTGTGTTCTTTAGCAAGTCTCATAAGATATATTTTTTGTGCCAATGATAATGAGTGTTATTACAATTTGCAACTGTGAAAAGTGATTTGTAAATATTAAACTGCTATACCACTGATTTTTAAAAATCTCTTCATCAGCAGTACACAAAAATTACAAATAGTATCATGTCCTTAGCTACACAACGCCTGTACCTTTCTTAGAAACTACAGAAGCAACCCCCATACATTATCTACATTATACATTACCCAACAAATACTGATTTTTCATGAAAAAGATGAATTTTTAGAAAACTGAAATAATACACTTGAAAGAATGATTTTGGAGTTGGCATCACACATAGATGAAAAATAAATTAACATAATATCCTGTGGGTAAACTTTCAGCCATTTAAGAACCTGCAAAAAATTGTAAATATAACTTACAGGAGGAGAAAGTAATTAACAGTGAGTCTCTGTGTTTGGCAACATTATATCCTGCGTGTATTAGGATCTGTGCATCTGTGACGCAGCAGGTTGTTAAATTGCTCAGCTATCAGAGATAGCATCTGCCATTTGTTCAGATGAGGTAGCTTGCTAGAAACTACATGAATCTGCTTCAAAAAAAGCCTAGCAATATTTGTTTTTCAAACTTCTGCTGTATTGAAGGTGTAATCATCATGAATAGGTATTTATTTCAAAATATAAAGGCCTCTGTTAACATTTGCTAGGCATTACTCAAAGTGTGTTATAAATTCATTGGCTTATGAGTCTATTTTTTGTTTATTTTTACACATTATTTTTTGTGCTCCACATTCCTCACATAGTTGAAAAATTATTTACACTTGTGAAATTGATGGAAGGTTTATGAGATTATTGAAATAGTTTACTGTGGTGGTGCTGTTCTTTTTGCTCCAGTATGATTTACATTATCATTTAAATAAGAGGGCTGGAATTCTTCAGATAGTTAATTAAATGTTCTATTTTTTAAACTTGCTATGGATAGGCATATTAATAGGAATTTCTTCACTTGAAAGCCAGAATAGATTTGTCATCCTAAACATTGTGACAATATTTTAAGAATACCCTCCAGTGTAAATTCAGGATATATTATAATTGCTAACAGTTTTTAGCTTTGTATGTACTCTCTTAAGTGTTCTGCATAAGTTTTGCCATGATATCTTCAAAAAATATTGTATGGAAAAATATTAAACTTTATTTTACAGATGAAGAAACTGAGAAAAGAACAATACAAGTAATCTGCCTAAGTATGTCCACCAGGTAAGGCATAGTTCCAAGATTTTAACATGGCATTAGCAGTCTGACCCTTGAGCTTACACATTTAAATGACAAGCTGTTCTTTCTCTACTATTGTACCTTATAGAAAATACCACATGAACACCTGCAAACATGCATTTCATAGAAATTTAACACCAGATTCTATTGTAGCCCCCTATATAAATTTGGACATAATTTAAAAAAAAATAATGTGGCAAAATATATATTCAATGTAGGTTCCATTTCATCCACTTTTAAAGGTACAAATTAATGGCATTGATTATGTTGCATTATTGTGTAATCCATTACCGTTACTGATTTCCAAAAGTTTTTTATTACTTTAAACAGAAACTGTTATTACCATTAAGCAGTAACTTACCATTCTCTGCTACTCTCATCCCTTGGTAACCACTAATCTATTTTTTGTCACTATTTGTCTAATCTAGGTATGTCATGTAAATGGAAACATATGATGTTTTCCTTTTGTTTTTAGCTTATTTCACTTAGCATAATGTTTCCAAGATTCATCTATGTTGTATCAGATATTAGAACTTCACTCCTCTTTATGGCTCAATAATATTCCC
The DNA here is from genome assembly GCF_036321535.1 of Camelus dromedarius. NCBI lineage: Eukaryota > Metazoa > Chordata > Mammalia > Artiodactyla > Camelidae > Camelus > Camelus dromedarius. Next base: position 34,712,436 of record NC_087448.1, read on the forward strand.
CTGTATGTATACATCACATTTTATTTATGAGTTCATCTGTTGATGGACATAGGTGGTTTTCATCTTTGGGTATTGTATTAATGAATACCGACATACGAGTATCTGGCTGAGTCCCCATTTTCAACTCTTGGAGGATATATCTACAGATGAAATTGCTGACATACATGGTAATTTCACGATGAGCTTTTTGAGGAATACTAAAATGATTTCCACAGCAGCTACATGAAACATTTACATGTACATCAATGATGTACAAGTGTTCCAAATTATCCACATCCTTGTCAATACTTGTTATTTTCTATTACTCATTTTGTTGCTTTTTCAAAAATAGCCATACTAGTAGGCATGATATGATATCTCATTGTGGTTTGGATTTGCATTTTCCTAATGGCTAATAATTATAAGCACCTTTTCATGTGCCTATTGGCCACTCCTATCTATTCTTTGTCTATTTAGGTCCATTGATGATTTTTTAACTAAGTTGTTTGCCTTTTTGTTGTTACGTTGTAGGTCTTTATATATTCTAAATACTAAACCATTATTAAATATAGTATTTGCAAATATTTTCTATAACTCTTTAGTATTTTCACTTTTTTGATGGTGTCCCTTAATACTCACAAGTTTTTAATTTTTATAAAGTTCAATTTGCCTATTTTTTTCTCTTGTTGTTCATGCTTTTGGTGATATATCTCAATTATATTCTATTTGAGCATATGTCTATTGTTATATCAGTAATCACTGTAGCTTTGTGTTAGGTTTTGAAATTAAATGGTACTACTTTCTCATTTTCCTTCTCAGTGTTCTTTGCTGGTCCATAGAAACACGACTGATTTTGATATTTTGATCTTGTACCTGTGGGTTTGATGTATTTGTTTATTGCTCTAGTTGCTTTCTTGTGAATTCTTTGGGGAAGAAAAAAGAAAAACAAGATAAACAAACACCTCTCCCAATTTTTTCAGATAGGCTATGTGCTGAAGTACTCATTTGACTCTTGCACTGAACCGAGGAATCAGCCCAAAGTGAAAGCTTAGGGTTTTCTCAGGTCTTTTCATGGGGATGTCTGTGGCCTTCTAAATTCCCTGATACATGGATGCATTTGGATGTCCTAATTGCCCAAAGAAACTCTCACCAGATTTGTGTCCCAGGTGGTCTCTTGTTGTTTCCATTGTAAACTTCTTTTTTTTTAATGCCAGTGACCTGTGAGTCCTTAGCTCTGTTTGCAGTGTTTTAAAGCAATGCACCCTTTCCAGTTTGAGATCCACCTTAGGCAGAACAGAGCCAAACACTAAATCTTTCCGACAGATTAGAACAGACATGCACAAAATTTTGCAACTAAAATCCACTCTGTGCTCTCTGAAACCATGGACCAGAGTCCCACACTGGGAACTCAGACTTCCCACTTCAAGTGCACTGCAACAATAGGAAAGTGATGAGGTAAGGACAAATAAAAATGCTGCCAAGTTTTCCTATCATCGAGTTGCCTTTTCCTTGACCTAACCTTTGCCTGATTGCTGTAAGTCTTTGACTCTTTCAGAGTTCTAACAAAGTTGGTTCTGATAATTTCTGCTTGTTTTTGATGTTTGTGCAGAGGGACAAGATCTTGGGGCCACCTACTGGGCCACTTAGTTGATGTCCTCAACTGGCATTTTTCTGAAAATAAGTTATTGTTATTTATGTTTAAGTGTCTAAAAAGAAATGTAATTATCTGTAAAACTAAGGTTAAAGTTTAGGAGAAAAATTTGATAATATGAATACTTATAAATTGAAGAACTTGTGACTGGAAAAATGTCATAGGACCCACATTTTTTTTTTAATCTATAAAAAGATTTTTAAAATCTATAATGAAGCATGAGAAACAAACTAATTATTCAACAAAAGGAAATGGCTAAATAAATTATAAACTATTTCTGTATTAAGGAATACCAGGACAGCATTAAAATCAAGATTCCCTACAAGAATTAGAGTTCTGGAGAAACTCTGACAATGTAACGTAGACAAAAAAGCATACCACCCAATTAAGAAGGAATTTGATTACATTTATTTACTCTTGTTATATCCTGAAAACCCATTATAGTAATAGTAAAGAAAGGCAAAGATTTATTTATAGATTTATTTACTTATGATACAATAAGCACCCAGAAAGAAGGAGAATAGTAAATGGCACATTATCAACAACTATTGATGTTGGAAATCAAATGGATCTGTTCTAAAACTAGAAAATCTACCCAAATTGAATCCTTTGTGAGGAAAGCTGAGAAATGACTGAGTTTATACCTCAAAATTTTACCAAAGTACTCATCTCCCACTGGAAATGGGGAGTGGAGCAAAAACTGGTTTAATATAAAGGGATTTAATTGATAGACTGTATAGGATATTTTACATTCCTTGATGCCTCACAGTATCAAAGAAAGAAGATATCTGCCATCTTTTACTGTTGAGAATTATTTCCTAAAAAGGGTCTTTTGCAGTCATTTTTAAAGTCATTTTTGTCATATTTCATTTTCTTTGTTCCCTTCAAGCTTGCTTTTTTCCTTCTTTTTTGATCTCTTCAATCCTTAACAAAGTTTTATTCTTTGAATACCTTATCCTCTGTTCATATTTTAAAGTGTATGACTATTTGATTAGCAGTTCTGAGTAAAGTGCCCTGTTAGTAAGCAATTCTCTGAGCTATAGAGGAAATAACATTTTAAAACACACCTTTAATCTAACAAATGAACTCTATTTAATAAAAGGGAATGGTACAATAAAGTCAACCCCAGAAAAAAAAAAACAGAACCTTAAAAAAAAGGAAGATATTGCATTCATGAAGCAAACAGGATGATTGTATACATGTGTATACCCATATATGTATTTATCTACCTACATATGTATATTTATGTATGAACAAAAGGATGTTGTTTTGCAATCAGAAATTTACCATGGTTGAAAGTTAAAGTTGATAAAATTACACAGAAAGAAGAAACAAACAACAAAGAAAACGACAAAAATGAAGAGGATAAGAAGTGTAAGAAAATGAGAGACACACTCTACTAATTCAAATTTCCAAATAACAGGAACTTGGAAAGGAAGCTACATGAGAAATTAAAAAGAAAAAAACATTAAATAAACAATTTGAGAAATTTTCATAGTTTTAAGGGCATATTTTTTATATTTCAATGCTTCATTAAATGTCTATAACTAGTTGAATAAATTAGACCAATGGCAAGTCATATCATTGTGAAATTTCTGAATATTGGGTTAGATAAAAAGATCCTATGATAATCCAGATGAGGAAAAAGAATTCTACATACTGAGACTCAGTCATTACTATGGCCTCAGGCTTTTTATGAGAAACAATAGAAGCTAAAATGAAATGGAAAATGCCTTATAAATTCTGAAGAAAAGTGAAAACTAACCTAAATCCATAATCAGCTGATTGCTCAACTATCAGTCTAATATGGACATTCTTTACTTATTGCAAGGACTCAAAAAATTAAAGTTTATTACTTAGATCTGAATCATATGCATATAGTAATCATGAAATAAATGCAAATATTGGTTTAACCAAAGTTATTATAAACCATAATGAGAAGATGAAGTTGTATGTGGAAAGTGATGAGTGTATACTGTAGTTACAGAAAAACAAAAGAAGTTAAATTCTTATTCTTCACTGAAGGAAGAGAATAAACATGTTTAAAAAATAAATTTAGCAATACTAGCTTATTTAGATAAATAACAAGTTTATACTGTATAGCACAGGGAACTATATTCAGTATCTTATAGTAACTTATAATGAAAAAGAATATGAAAACAAATATATGTATGTTCATATATGACTGAAACATTATGCTGTTCACCAGAAACTGACACATTGTAAACTGACTATATGTCAAAAAATTTTTAAAAAAATCAAACAATTCCTAAAATAATGCCTCAAATATGTGAATATAGCTGTTTCAGCTTCATAGCAAATACAAGGAGATAAAATGTAAGATGACACAGAAATATTTTTTAAAGAAATTCTGTAAAAAGTTGATTTTTAAAATTTTTTTTATTTACACGCATACCACTGGGATACAAAATGTAAGCATATACAAAACTATGGTAAGAGATTTTGAGGGACTATATGTGATCATAATTGTCTCCTTTATGTTTCTCTTCAATTTTGAAAAATGTCTACAGTTTCTATGTATTTTATAATAAGCTTAATTGAAGGAAATGACATGGAAGTATAAAGTTCTTTTGAGGTCTTTTGTGTTGGACGTTATGTGTACCTGAGTGAGCTAGGCCAAGTCACAAAGACTCATTATCCAAGTCCAATGTGTGTTAACAAAAAGTAACTCCCGTTACACTAATAAGGACAAGCTAGGTTATTTCACTGTAACAGATAAGCTTTACACCACAGTCACCTAAAGGTAAAGACTTACTCCTACTCACTGAAACATCCTCTGCAGGTCAGCAGCCATCCCTGTTCATGCATCATTGTTCATGAGTCTGACTTAGGGATCCATACAAGATTCTGTGACAAGAGTAGGAGTCAACAGACAATTTGTTCTGGATCATGAATAATTTGAGTGGAAGGGACACGTGTCAATTTTGCTTACTTTTAATTGGCCAAAGGAAGTCATATGATCATAATTAAACTGAGGGAGTGAAGTAGTGCATTCTTCCCAAGTGCTCAGAATGGGAGGTGAACTGGCACAAATCCACAAGGTCCAAGCCAACGTTAATTTTTTTTTAAATTATTTTCCTCACTGAGCTCACAGTGAAAATCTGATTTCCCTACACCCTTGCAGGTGTGGGAAATAGAAAATAAAAGTTACTCCTGTTACCAGACAGCTTTGTGACTTAAAATTGAATCTCTCTTTTATTAAAAAGCAAAACAACAAAAACAATGAAAAACTCACCCTGTTATCTGTACCCCAAACACATTTATAGTATTTATATTTACAATATTTTTCTCTACTTCTATCTGTCTGATTTTTAGCACTTCAACTTTGTTATCTATAAAATGAGGATAATAATAGCACCTACTGTATAGTATTTTTGTAAGGATTAAGTAAGTGAATATATGTAAAGTTTTTTAAATTGTGCTTGGAAGATTGTAAGCTTATTAACTGCTTTGTACTATTACTACTAGTAGTAGTTTTTTTCGTGTGTGTGTCTCAGAGTGATAATAGAGGCATAAAATGGGAGTGGGGTAATGTAGACAACAACAAAATATCTCCTTTGATGCCTCGTGTTTAAGTTCTAAGCATGCCCTAGAAGGACTAACGCTACAACCAAGTCTCTAAGCAGCAATGTGACATACAATCAAGAAAAATATCAGACAAAAGAAAGAGATGCACTAATGACTCAGATGTTGCAGTTGGTGTTAAAGACAGGAACCAAAAGAGAAAAATTTGGGAAGTTTCCTATGTTTAATGCAAGATGCTTTAACCAAATAAATGGGAAAGGTATTCATAATAGAATAATAGTAAATTGAATTGTTCTGAATTATCAAATTTAATATTTTAATATTAATTATTAACATTTACTGATTAAAATGACATGGAACATGGAATGATATTAAATACAGGAATATGTTAAAAATGAAAGATCAAATGATATACCCACTGTGATTTCTAGAGAAAAACAAGAAACATAAGTTGAAAGAAAATGTAGAAAAAAAATGATAGTATTTAATTTGTATTATGGCATTATGAATAATTTTTCTCTTTTCTATTTTTTAATGAATTTATACAAAATTTATAATAAACATATTTAAGTTGCTAAAATGTTATATTTTTCTTTGTTAGAATACTGATGAGTGAGAAATGAAAAAATAATATGACTGAGGCTAATAGAGGAAATTCTGGAAAATTTAGTTTCAGATGTTCATTTTGGAGTATGCATAAAATGGTTGTAAAATTTTTTATGCTAGTCATGAGTTGGATTAAGCATTAGAATTTGTCCTTCTTCCACAAAACATCCTAAATGAAATATATGTGTGTGTGTTTGTAAGTATATACATGAAACAATGAAAAGTATAAAATATAAAATGTGAAAGTGGAAACTCACTTTTTAATTTCTAATTTTCTTTTGGGTCTTAGATGCCTGATGATAACATTAAAGTTTCAAATGTTTCTGAAAACTCATCTTTGTTCTGAACAGGTCACATGGAATGGACACCTGGAACACCAAAATGCAAAGCTTCTATGAAATTTTGGAAAATTTGATGGTCAGTAGAAATTCTTAACAGAATTTTCCTCAGCAATGATTGTTTGATCCTCTCATAGTAACATCAAAAATCAACACCCTTAAATAAGAAATAGCTATCATGTTAATACTGATACTATCATAAAATCTAAGACCCATCAGTGATACAATGCAGTTGAAAATCAGAGATTTTGAAATTTGAAAAAATGTGCATTTTCATTAAATATAGTACTACAAATTGCAAAGATTTATTGAATATCCACTACGTATCAGAAATTATATACATAAAAATTTCTTATATGTATTCTATAACAATTGTATATAATTTCTATATATAGTATCCATAATTGTATTTGTAATAATTACATTGTATATAATTTCTAATATTCACCATACTTCTGTCAAGTAGATTATGATATTTCTGTTTTAAATATTAGAAAATTGATTCTCAACTGTATTAAGAACTTTCACTTCTGAAGCCATGATTAAATTCCAATTGAATCTGACATTTTTTTCACCAGTCTATATTTTCAAAAGTTTTGTAAAATCTCTCCCTATAAAATAATGCAATGAGTTATTCTAGTGCAATATTTGTAGGGTCCTTATAAAAATCAGATCTCAAGGAAATAGTTTTAGGTCATGGTACTGAAAGAATCAGCTTATATATCCTTAAACATTTTCAAAATTTATTAGATCTAAGAAATACCCATTAATAGTTCTTAATACAACCAAAAGGGAGGCAATTGGGCATCATTTGCTTCCTAAGAGGTATACACTCCACATATGAAGTATACAAAACAAAATCAATTAAAACAAATCTCAATCCTCAAAATTAGGAGTCAGAAAATATTTTTCTGTAAGGCGCTAGATAGTAAATATTTTAGGTTTTATGGGCAATAAGGTCTCTTTTCATGACGACTACTCAATTCTGACTTTTTAAGTAAATAAAACCATACACAGTACATAACATAAATGAATGATTGTGGCTGTGTTTCAACAAATTTTTATTTACAAATATAAGCTGCAGGCTGGATTTGGCCACAGTCTGTAATTTGCCAACCCCTACGCCTAATCTAATTAACAACTTCAGGAAATACACAGGGCAGAAAAAACATGTCTAAAATTGCCTTGAGGAAAAAATCAACAAAATCCAGACTTCAGGGGATACTACAGGACAAATGTCACAATGTTTTGCAAAAAATCAATTGCAAGAAAGAAATAAGAAAGATGAAGTTGTAAGCTACATCATAAAAGAGAGTAATGAGACATAAGACTCATCTAAATGTAGGGAATTTATTTGAATATAAGTTCATATAAGGAAACTAAAAACATTATAAGACAAACAAAAAGAAAGTTGTCTGTTTTTAAATGTGATAGTGGTATTCTTGTTAAGGTATATGATTTTTTTTTTTTTTAATGGAGGTACTGAGATTGAACCCAGGACCTTGTGCTTGCTAAGCATAGCACTCAACCACTGAGCTGTACCCTCCCCAACTGTTTGTATTATGAAGGTACAGAGTACAATAATTTTAGATGAAATAATCCTGATGCCTGCGATTTGATTCAAAATAATCCAGGATAGGATAAATGAGTATGGGAGGTAGGTAGGTCAGGGTACAGATGAGACAAGTTAGGCCAAGAGGTGACAATTGATGAAGATGAGTGACAGGACATGGGGTTCATTATAGCATTCTACTTTGCATATATTTAGAATTGTCCATAATAAAAAGTTTTTTTCAATTTAGAGATGCACTCATCAACACCGTAACAGGGATGCCACTAGCTTAGCTATATGGATACAGCAAAAAATACTGTTAAGTAGAGTTGTGTAGAATTATGATGGGGTGAATTGGCCAAATAACAAAACTGACAGTATTTTTGATGCTGTATTTTTCTTTTTTTTTAATTGAGTTATAGCTAGTTTACAATGTTGTATCAATTTCTGTCATTTTTTTTCAGTCATACATGAATATACATATATTCATGTTCACATCCTTTTTCACCATGAGCTACCACAAGATCTTGTATATATTTCCCTGTGCTATACAGTGTAAACTTGTTCATCTTTTGATACTTTATTTTTCTCTTTCACCTACTCCCTACCTATTTCCCCTACCTTAACTTACTTATTTTTTCCTCTTCTTTCCTTCCCAACCAGGCCCACCTTACCCAAACAATGTATTATCCTACAGACCAGACCCTCAAGATTTCTATTGTCAAATTAATCTGATTTTTGGTTAACTGATGTGTTGGAAAGGATTCTAACCTGATGCCAACTGGCTATGGCAATTTTGACCAAGAAGATTGTGATACAACTTCTATGCATATTTTTACTTAAACCTAGGAGAAATTTTTACCTTGAATAAATGGATTTTAGAAATTTGGGCACCAGTGGTATTCGCAGGAGAGAAAAGGGAGATTTTTGGTGTGATGATTTTTTGTGTGCATGTGAAGGCATGTAGTTCATAATTTGTAACAAGGGATCAAGTACACCCATGCTAAGAAAGTGTATTTAATGAAGTTTCACGTGAGGTTCTGATGCTCTCACCCTCTTGTGAGGATGAGAAAATCATCAAGTTGCTGGTTTGGGTAAGTAGTCTTGCTCCCTATGAGGATGAAAAATCCCAGAACTGTAGTATTACACTGTAAACCTAAATAAAAAAAAAAAAAAAAAAAAAAAAAAAAAAAAAGAAAAGAAAGGACAGAGGAAGTACTAACAAAAACAAAAGAAAACAAGATCAGAAGCTAGAAGAGGACAATTTGTTTCGATAGAAAAAAAGCCATTTTCTTTCATTTCTGTGATTCAGACCTGCATCTTTCTTTTCACTGGTCTTTTTTGTTTTTTCCTCCACTTAAAATAAATAATATGTGGAAACCTAAGCTGTTAGTTAAGTTTAAACTCAGAACATTCCTGTCATATAAAGTTCTGCAAGTTTAATTTAAGATGGACTAGAAATAGTTATAACTGGGTTTCCTTTAACTACAGAGTTGCTGATTTACCCAGTTTTTTTTTTTAATTTCTGTACATTTATTTGTAGTATTTGATTTTGAACAACTTTCTAACTAGAAAAATAATTATATAAGAGAAAAATTAGATCTTTCAACACTTCAAAAACCTACTACAAATTTAATTGCTGCAAGATACCACAAAGAATCAATGCATTCCAGAATAGTACAGCATCTACTAATAAATGAGGTGAGGATGCTGACTTTATTGTAAATCTACAGATACATTGTGACTTGGCAGGTGGTGTTTTTAATAGCCCTGAGAAATATAGTGAAAAATTAGATGAAACTAATTGTCAATGGCAGGGGCATTACTACTACAATATGGACAGGGGATAAAAGTTCTCCAACTCCAAATAGTTAATGAGCATATATATGTACAAGGCACTGTAAGAAGGGTAGATCATTTTATTCACTTGGAACTTAGTTTGGTGCCAGAAAAGGAATTTTATTTGCTGAGTTGACTGGTACAATCTTTCAGGTGTGGTACTTTCTGCATACTACAGAAAAACATCAGACAGTTTATTTTCAGGAAGACTTCCAAATGCTGCAGCATTAGCAAAGATTGAACAAGGGGCTGTGTGATCTTCAGTAAACCTCCCATCTCTCTAAAGATGTTTGTGTTGGGAAAAATGATCTTTAAAATTGTTTGCTTGGAAATGTCATGAGCACCAGGCATGGTAGCACTGCACATTGGAAAAGGCATCAAAAAATGCAACTGAGCAAACTCTGAAGACAGGGTGGTGAGAGGGCTGCTTAAGTGTTAACAGAAAACTGATGATGTAATTTGAATTGAAATGATTTGTTACGACATCATGTGTCATGGTAGAAATATAATTGGCATTTGCTGTTATGGAATAAAATTTAAGATAAACCCCTTATATAGGGGCTCTAGTTCTTTTAGATATTATTTTTAAAGTATTTAATTTGAGGTAATCAGAAGAGTATATTAGTGTCTTTATTTTCTGTTTCAAATTGTAAAAGGTATATTTTTCCCACTGTATACTTTAGCAAGTAGTTAGAGATCTCTGTGCTCTGTTATTAAAAATTCTGACTTAAATTTGGAACTTTGAAACTCATGACATTTTAATTAGATAGTTTCTTAAAAGAGGAAAATATCTAAAGAAAAAATGACCTAAGGTTATTTTCTATTGAGTGTAAGTGCCTTGATTGCATGACATTCTTTTCACAGTGGTTGGTGCTGTTGGATCTAATTAACATTAAATATGGAAAACATACAAAATTTAAGTCAGAACCTCTTAATTAGAGGATATCTTTCATTTTGTCACTTTATCAAATGGATTTATTTATTTGTTTTTAATGATAATCTCCAGATGATACTTTGAGAAAAGAATTAAGACAAAAATAGAATACTTACTAAAGTTCAATCAGTAAAATTGTGAGTGACAGAACTTAGAATAAGCACCAGCAGTTCTGACTTGTAGGAAGCAGTTCATTTTTAAATATCCAGAACAAAGCCATTAATCATTACTACATGTATTATTTGCCAGTTTCTATATAAAAGTTTCAGTTAGCAAAAGCATTTCTTGAGTTCACCTGGCACAGTTACTATTTTGGAAAATTGCAACTCTGTTTTTCTTGTTCTAATTAGTGTTCCTGTATGAGTCATTCAGCAAAAATTTTAATAATCTGTTCTCTGAATATTTAAACACTGTTATCCACAAAATGGAAAACTATCATTAAAGCACAATTAGCAAAGGAGAATCAGGCTTAGTGAAACTACTGTCTGAAATGCTTTAGCAGCCTTTCTTTAGACAGGTAGATGTATGTGATTACTAAAACAATATTAAAGAAACAATACTGGCTTTATAAGAGTTCTGTGCAAAGAGGAGGGTTTGGTTGGCTACTTACTTTAACAGACAGGTGCATTAATGCAAGCCTTTGTATGAAAATGCTAGGAAAGCAACTTGCATAAGAAATGGAAAGATTATGTGTGTTCAGATATAAAGGAAATATTTTAAAATAACCTATAAGTTTATGATCAAAGCCTTTTCAGAATACATACAATCTCAAGCAACCAGTTGAAATTATGTCATTATATTCTTTCCAGTGATTTCTTTCTACCATCATTTTCTGTGGCACCCTTTGCTTGGCCACACAGGATGGCTTGGATGCTAGCAAAAGTCAGATTAAAAAAAGGCTCTGTGTTAACCTCAGCTGAACAGGCATACTAAAGTTTAATTACTTTCTTCTCTTAACAAAGAATTGAATTTCAGAAATGACTGGTGATTTAATGGAAAAGTACTAATTCTTGACCTTTTTCATCCATAAAATGTTAGTTTTAATGCAAGCTTTAAACTATATATAAAACTTAAATCCTTTCTCAAGAGAAACGATTCATTTAAAAAAAACACAATTTGAAATGGCAGTGCAATGTTATTCATATATTATGTAAATTTTAAATGGTAATAATAGTTATTTCTATTCCATTTAGAATGTTAAGAATGAGTATGTTTTCTAATTTATTCAAGAAATTGTGGTGTTGACTATTTCCTTCAATGATTAGTAGTGAGGGGAAGAGAAAGAGAGAAGATTATCCATCACATTGTAGAGATGGAGCAGCTACACTGCAACTCACACTATGGTATCAAGAGACATTTGGATAAACATAGTTAAACGTGTTTAGTTTGCATTGCCCTAATTGAGAAAGTGGTTAAGGCATCTTGCAGTCAGATGGAGAGATAACTTGGAGAAAGAACTAAGTTAGGCAATGAAGCAAGGAGAAACAGGAATGAATGAGAATTTTAAATGAAGCCAAGACTGAAATAGGCATATTTAAAGAATACCCTGTAATCTTGCAATGCTTGCAAAAAATTTCAGAGGTGGTGGAAGTTTATTTATTTATTCATTTATTTTAAAGCTTCAGTTTTATTCAGGTTCTTGTCTCTGCCTAGATTGTGAGGGTTTTAAATCTTTCTTTTGTGTGTGTGTGTGTGTATTTATTTTATTTTTTAACATTTTTTATTGATTTATAATCATTTTACAATGTTGTGTCAAATTCCAGTGTAGAGCACAATTTTTCAATTATACATGAACATATATATATATTCACTGTCACATTCCTTTCTCTATGAGCTAACATAGATCTTGCATATATTTCCCTGTGCTATACAGTATAATCTTGTTTATCTATTCTACACTTTTGTAATCCCAGTCTATCTCTTCCCACCCTCCACCCGCTTGGCAACCACAAGTCTGTATTCTATGTCTATGAGTCTATTTCTGTTCTGTATTTATGCTTTGTTATTTTTTTGGTTTTTTTTTTTTTAGATTGTTTTTGTTTTTGTTTTTCAGATTCCACATATGAGTGATCTCATATGGTATTTTTCTTTCTCTTTCTGGCTTACTTCATTTAGAATGACATTCTCCAGGAGCATTCATGTTGCTGCAAATGGCATTATGTTGTCGGTTTTTATGGCTGAGTAGTATTCCATTATATAAATATACCACCTCTTCTTTATCCAGTCACCTGTTGATGGACATTTAGGCTGTTTCCATGTCTTGGCTATTGTAAATAATGCTGCTATGAACATTGGGGTGCAGGTGTCATCCTGAAGTAGGGTTCCTTTTGGATATAAGCCCAGTAGCAGGATTCCTGGGTCATATGGTAAGTCTATTCCTAGTCTTTTGAGGAATCTCCATACTGTTTTCCACAGTGGCTGTGCCAAACTGCATTCCCACCAGCAGTGTAGGAGGGTTCCCTTTTCTCCACAGCTTCTCCAGCATTTGACATTTGTGGACTTTTGAATGATGGCCAATCTAACTGGTGTGAGGTGATACCTCATTGTAGTTTTGATTTGCATTTCTCTGATAATTAGTGATATTGACCATTTTTTCATATGCCTATTGATCATTTGTATGTCTTCCTTGGAGAACTGCCTGTTTAGGTCTTCTGCCCATTTTTGGATTGGGTTATTTTTTTCTTATTGAGTCATATGAGCTGCTTATATATTCTGGAGATCAAGCCTTTGTTGGTTTCATCTGCAAAATATTTTTCCCATTCAGTAGGTTGTCTTTTTGTTTTACTTATGGTTTCCTTTGCTGTGCAGAAGCTTGTAAGTTTCATTAGGTTCCATTTGTTTCTTCTTGCTTTTATTTCTTCTAGGAGACAATTTTTGAGATGTATGTCAGATAGTGTTTTGCCTATATTTTCCTCTAGGAGGTTTATTGTATCTTGTCTTATGTTTAAGTCTTTGATCCATTTTGAATTGGTGTAACAGAGTGTTCTAGCTTCATTGTTTTACATGCTGCTGTCCAGTTTTCCCAACACCATTTGCTGAAGAGACTGTCTTTATTCCATTGTATATTCTTGCCTCCTTTGTCAAAGATTAGTTGACCCAAAGTTTGTGGGTTCATTTCTGGGCTCTCTATTCTGTTCCATTGGTCTATATGTCTGTTTTGGTACCAATACCATGCTGTCTTGATGACTGTAACTCTCTAGTATTGTCTGAAGTCTGGGAGAGTTATTCCTCCAGCCTCTTTCTTTCTCTTCAGTACTGCATTGGCAATTCTAGGTCTTTGATGGTTCCATATAAATTTTATTATGATTTGTTCTAGTTCTGTGAAATATGTCCTGCATAATTTGATAAGGATTGCATTAAATCTGTAGATTGCCTTGGGCAGTGTGACCATTTTAACAATATTGATTCTTCCAATCCAAGAGCATGGAATATCTTTCCATTTTTTAAAGTCTTTAATTTCCTTAATCAATGTTTTATAGTTTTCTGTGTATAATTCTTTCACCTCCTTGGTTAGACTTATTCCCAGATATTTTATTACTTTGGGTGTTATTTTAAAGGGGATTGTTTCTTACTTTCTTTTTCTTTTGATTCATCCTTAGTGTAAAGAAATGCAAATGGGCTTTGAACCTTAATCTTGTAACCTGCTACCTTGCTGAATTCTTCGATCAGCTCTAGTAGTTTTTGTGTGGATCTTTTAGGGTTTTCTATATATAGTAAAATGTCGTTGGCATATAGTGACACTTTTACCTCTTCTTTTCCAATTTGGATCCCTTTTATTTCTCTCTCTTGTCTGATTGCTGTGGCTAGGACTTCCAGGACTATGTTGAATAGGAGTGGTGATAGTGGGCATCCTTGTCTTGTCCCAGATTTTAGTGGGAAGCTTTTGAGTTTTTCACCATTGAGTACTATGCTGGCTGTAGGTTTGTCATATATAGCTTTTATTATGTTGAGATATGTTCCCTCTATACCCACTTTGGCAAGAGTTTTTATCATAAATGGGTGCTGAATTTTATCAAATGCCTTTTCTGCATCTATTGAGATGATCATGTGGTTTGTGCCCTTTCTCTTTTTGGTGTGATGTATTACATTGATTTATTTGTGAATGTTGAACCACTCTTGTGTCCCTGGGATGAACCCCACTTGGTCATGATGTATAATCTTTTTTATGTGTTGTTGGATCCTATTTGCTAATATTTTGGTGAGGATTTTGACGTCTATGTTCATCAATGATAATGACCTATAATTCTCTTTTTTGGTAGTATCCTTGCCTGGTTTTGGTATCAGGGTGATGGTGGCTTCATAGGATGACTTTGGGAGTATTCCCTCCTTTTCAATCATTTGGAAGAGTTTGAGGACTGGTATGAGTTCTTCTTTGTTTGGTAGTATCCCCCAGTGAAGCCGTCTGGTCCTGGACTTTTGTTTGTAGGGAGGTTTTTAGTTGCTATTTCTATTTCATTTCTAGTGATCGGTTTGTTCAAGTGGTCAGTTTCTTCTTGATTCAGTCTGGGTGGACAGTATGTTTCCAGTAACTTGTCCATCTCCCCTAGGTTATCCAGTTTGGTTCCATATAGTTTTTCATAATATTCTCGTATGATATTCTGTATTTCTATTTTATTTGCTGTAATTTCTCCATTATCATTTCTTATTTTGCTAATTTGTGCTCTCTCTTTTTTCTTCTTTGTGATTTTTGCCAGAGGTTTGTCAAAGAACCAACTTTTGGTTTGGTTGATTTTTTCTATGGTCTTGTTAATCTCTATTGTATTTATTTCCTCTCTAATCTTTATAATATCTTTCCTTCTGCTGCCTTTTGGGGCTTTTTGTTCTTCTTTTTCTAATTCATTCAGCTGGTGGGTTAAATTGTTTATATGAAATTGTTCTACTTTCTTGAGGAAGGCCTGTATCGTTATAAACTTTCCTCTTAACACTGCCTTTGTTGTGTCCCATAAATTTTGTGTGGTTGTGCTTTCATTTTCATTTGTCTCAAGGTATTTTTTAATTTCAGCTTTGATTTCCTCATTGACCCATTGGTTTTTTAATAACATATTGTTTAATCTCCATGCCTTCCTTTTGTTCTCTTTTGTTTCTCTGTTGTTGATATCTAGTTTCATGGCATTGTGGTCAGTAAAGATGCTTGAGATCATTTCTGTCTTCTTAAAGTTGCTGAGGTTTCTTTTGTGCCCAAGTACATGATCAATCCTGGAAAATGTTCCATATGCACTTGAAAAGAATGTATATCCTATTTTTGGGGGGTGTAATACTCTGAAAATATCCACCAAATCTAATTTTTGTATTGTATTGTTTAATTTCTCTGTTGCTTTATTTATTTTCTGTCTGGAAGATCTGTATCTTGTATCACTCCTTTAATCATTATAAAATGTCCTTCTTTATCTTTCTTTATGGCCTTTGTTTTAAAGTCTTTTTTGTCTAAAATCAGTACTGCAACACCTGCTTTTTTGGCTTTTCCATTTGCATGGAATATCCTTTTCCATCCTTTCACTCTCAATCTATATGTGTCCTTCTCCCTAAAGTGGGTCTCTTGTATGCAGCATATTGAAGGTTCTTGCTTTATTATCCAGTCTGCCACTCTATGTCTTTTGACTGGAGCATTTAGTCCATTAACATTTACAGTAATTAATGATCGATGTGTGTTTATTGCAATTTTGAACTTATCTTTGCAGTTGAATTGGTATATCCTTTTTGTTCCTTTCTTCTTCCTTTTGTGGTTTGGTAATTTTCCTTTGTGTTATTATGGATTTTATTTAATTTTTGTGACTCCCTTGTAAGTTTTTGGCTTGTGGTTACCCTTTTTTTGTAAATCTATTAGCCCATTATTATAACTGTTTTTATTAAACTGATAGTAACATGATCTCAAACCCATCCTACCAAGAACAAAAAATTTAAAAAAGAAAGAAAAAAAATTCTATATTTCCCTGCCTCCCTCTCCCACTCTCAATGATTTGTATGTCTTCTTTCATAATTTTGTGTTTATTTTATTTGTAATTCATGAGTTATCACCTTTCCAGTTGTGAATTTCTTCATTTCTGTAGCATCCTGTTGCTTTTCTATTTAGATTAGCCCTTTCAATATTTCTTTTAGCATGGGTTTAACGTTGCTAAACTCCTGCAGCTTTTTCTTGTCTGTGAAATTCTTTCTCTCTCCTTCTATCCTAAAGGATAGCCTTGTTGGATAAAGTATCCTAGGCTGCATCTTTTTTTCATTCAGGGCTTTGAATGTATCTTGCCAGTCCCTTCTGGCCTGTAGTGTTTGTGTAGAGAAATCAGCTGAGAGCCTTATGGGGGTTCCCTTGTAACTCATTCTTTGCTTTTCTCTTGCTGCCTTTAGGATCATTTCTTTATCCTTGACTTTGGCCATCTTGATTATGATATGTCTTGGTGTGGGTCTATTTGGGTTCTTCCTGTTTGGGACCCTCTGAGCTTCCTGTACTTGGATATCTGATTGCTTCTGCAAGTTTGGGAAATTTTCAGTCATGCTTTCTTCAAAAACCTTTTCAATCCCCTTTGATCTTTCTTCCCTTCTGGGACCCCTATTATGCGAAGATTGTCACACTTTTTATTATCCTATAGGTCCCTTATGCTATTTTCATTTGTTTTTATTTGTTTATCTTGTACCTCTTCTGATTGGGTGCTTTCTGTGTCCTGCCTTCTAATTCATTCCTCTGCATTATGTAGTTGGTTTTGCACAGCTTTTAGATCATTCCTCATCTCAGTCAGTGAGTTTACCCATTCTACTTGGCTCTTCTTTATAGCTTCAGTTTCATTTTTGACATATTTTACATCTCTAAACACTATCTCTTCTAATTCCTTCAGCACTTTGTTCACTCCTTTTTTTGAAATCTTGATCTAGTAGGCTATCAATGTCTATTTCATTGATCATTCTTTCAGGGGATTTCTCTTGTTCTTTTATTTGGGAATGGTTTCTCTCCTTCTTCATCTTGCTCATACCTCTCTGGCATTGTGGTTTATGGAGTATCAGTTATCTATTGTGGTCCCTAAGGAGTTTATCTAATGCCTATGTAGGAATAAGAATTAGGAAAAAAAAGCAAAAAAAGCAAAAAAAAAAAAAAAAAAGAGAGAGAGAAAGAATTTTAAAAGAAGGGAGAAAAAAGAGGTTTGAAAACAGTGTATAATGAATACTAGAAGAGCAAGTTGAAGTAGAATAGCAATTGGGTTGAGATGTCCTTTTAAAACCTTTAAGAAAAAAGGAGAAACGATGTATTTGAAACCTGTGTATAATCAATAACAGGACATCAAAACCCAAGAGAAATAGAAATGAATTAAGAAGTAAAAATTAAGAGGGTAATAGAAAATAGAACAGGTAAGAACAGATTAAAAAAAAGGGAGGGGGGTCAGTGTTTCCCAGACATTGTGTGCTTTTAATGTGAAGTCTTTCTATCTTCGTCCTGTTTTGGAAGCTCAGCTTTGCTGTTTCCAGAGGCCCTCCGTTGGCGCCCTCATCTGTGCTGCTCCCAGTACCTGTCGGCAAGAAGATCGCGCCTCCTCCCTGGACTGGGTCAGATGCAGCTCTCTTTTGCTGTGGGTGGGAGGGTCACTGCCCCTCCTGATGCCGCAGTCAGATGTTGCAGACTGTCCAGGTAGGAGGGCGTGTGGAAGTTTAATCTCATCACCACCACAGGAGTGAAACAAGTTATTTGTAGGATAAGCCTCCATTTTGCCAACTTTTTATTTTACTAGAAGTAATGTATACACAGTGTAAGCTCTAACAGATAGAAGGACTTTCAATAAGAATCAATTAAAGAAAAGAATCAATAGTTATTTATCATAACTTTCTCTACCTTGTTCAATTACTCATAATCAATTTTAACCATTTATTTTTGGTGAGGAGGGATTCTTTTTGTGATCTATTATCATTTTAGATAACACAATTGTCTGTATCTTTTGATTCATCAGCCAGAGTGTCCTCCAATACGTATATACCATGCAAGATGAATATTCAGCTCAATTACACTACTTCAATTTTCCTCAACATTTACTGTTTTTAAAAATAGTTTAAAATTCTTCTGTGATTTTTTTAATTCAAATAATATACTTAACACTTTATTACTTATTCTGTCAGATTTCTATAGTATATCTTGCCTCCACACAATAAGAGTTGAAACCAAATTCACTTTGCTCCCATTGACAATTTGTTACTAGTATTACATTTATTTTTGCACAGCCAAAAGAAAAATATAATACTAATGTAATACATTGTAATAAAGTAATAATAATAATGAAATAGTACCATAATAATGAATAGCATTAACAATAGTGCAATACTATAATATATAATAATAATAAGAGTTCTTAATCTTCTTCTTAATCTCATTTAAGTCTTCAGATTTTATCTTTGCTGCACTCTGAATGTCTTCAAAACTCAACATATAACATGTACATTGGTTGAATACAGTTTCTGGCAAAGACAATGAAGATGTAAAGATCATATGTAGGTATACCTTGGAGATATTGTGGGTTCAATTTAAGACCATTACAGTAAAGCAAATATCGCAATAAAGCAAGTCATGCAATTTTTTCCCCCAGTGCATGTAAAAGTTGAAGGGTTGCTTTAAACCTTCAATTTGTAAATAAAACAGCATCTGCAAAGCCCAGTAAAGCAAAGTTTAATAAAATGAGACATGCCTGAATCTATTCCTCAATGACACAATGAAAAAAATTTCCTTGTCAATTAAGGAAGGTATTTTTTTTCCCTTAATGTTATCAGTTGTTTAAAATCATTTACACCATATTTATATCATATTTGACTACAACTTCTTGTACAAAACTTTGGGATTGTGTTTCTTCCTGTTATTTTTCCTTATTTGTTATTGTATACTTTATTCCATTTGAAAAATAAAAATATACCTTAACAGTATCTAGAAGACCTTTCAGGTTTTTATTCACTTATATTATTGACTTACATCCAAGCCCCACTTCATTTAGAAAACAATTCTTTTGAAATTTGTACCAATTGCAAATAAAGTTCTCCTCTCATATCCACAGTTGGCTAACAGTTCTTAGCTGAATCTCTCTCCAGAAATCATCTTCTGCTGAAAAGAGTCACCTCACCCAGAAGAGTCATGCACCCTGCCTCTGGGCAGCCCACATCTAATATCTATTTGATTGAAAAGATATAAAAGTTTGGTCTTCCTGCCTCAATTTGGGATATCTCTGAAGGTCCTTCATCGAATACCTATGGGATTAGCTAGAGCTTTGTTTCACCTCTGTTGTAGTTCAGTTTCTTCTTCTGTCCAATCCTGCTACATTCCTATGTGAGTACATCTGTTGACCCTGGCAGCACTTTCCCACAAACTTCTGTATAAGACTCTGTGTTTGTTTCCTATGGAACAAAATCTGAGAGTCAAAAACAGGAGAGGTCTGAAGAAGCAACTGTCTAATTTGAATTGGAGCTATATCATCTACTGTCTAGCTGGTAATAAAGACCAAGTACTAATAGTAGGTGGAGAAGTAGTAACCCTCAACTTGTGGTAGTAATCCAAGTCTTAAAAAGTTCATCTGTGGTGCACTGGAACAGGGTATCAGAGGGAATTCACTGATGAATGTAAGGAATCTGGAGTATAATGACTAGCATGAAAAACTCTAATTATGAAGATTATGGGATTAAGTGGTATTTGGCAGAGAAATTTGATTCACTGGTAAAAGATAATAAAAGGTTGAGGATGATTAATCACCAATTAAAGGCTAAGAATAAAAGTGAGAAAGTTTTATTGGTATCATAAAGAGATTATTATTTCCTATAGCTCTATGGGAAAACAAAAACGAAAGCAAAAACTAAAACAAAATTACATTCAAGTCCAGGATTAATATAACTGACAGAGAACTAAAGAAGTTTGAGTTTTCAGTTTTGGTAAGTCTCCTGAGGTCTGATTTGGAAGGACCAAGATTCTGAATTTGCGTGTGTGTGCAGTTGGATTTGTGCACATGAAATTATTGAATGCTCAGAATTCTTGTACCTGTGGTATGTAATGCAGGTGGCCAACTCCCCCATCCCCTCTCTGAAGTCTTACATTATGTCCAAGTTTGAAGATGATACAGAGGGCTCTGCTTGCAAGACAACATGTGTTTTCTTCAAGGTAAAAGACACCTCTTTTCCTGGCCACCAAAGTAAAAATTGTTGTGAAGTCACATAACTACTCAGGTTAGAAGACATGACATAATCTAAACCACTCTACGTCTAGTAAAAGAGAAAAGTAACTGTATTGTGGAGGAAGTTCAGGATCTAACCAACATATCACAGCGTGAACCTAGGAAGTATATTTAACACTGGATATGAAAATGCTAGATCAACCAGGCTAAACATAAGCTTAGGTAATATTTTATCAGTATGAAAGAAGTTTTTCATGATATAGGATTAATTATTTTTTATTTTATTTATTATTGACTGATTGCATTATTTAATTATTTTATTTGTGGGGAAGGTAATTAGATTTATTTATTTTTAGAAGAGGTACAGGGGATTGAACTCAAAGCCTCATGCATGCTAAGCATGCACTCTACCACTTGAGCTATACCCTCCCCCTAGGATTAATTCTTAACAAGAGTACATGCTAACACATCCTGAGAATGGGGAAACTTGGAGAAAGCAAAACTCTATATTAAAAAGAGGTAGAGAATCATGAAATATCAGAGGCCCAACTATCAAAGTTTAACTGTCAAAAGCGTGGTGGAACAAATTACAATAATGAATGATGACATTAAAATTGTAGCCAAAGGGGTTGACCTGCAGCATGCAGTGGAAATGATTATTGCAACATGGTGAGCAATACAGATTATCCAACAATGGTATAGCTAATAAATTAATGAATGGATGACAGGCTGAGGGGAAGTTGCTCAAGCCAAATTACTGGACCTTAACTAGTTTTCTTCAAAGGACAGAATGACCAAAAGAGAGGTTGGATCCTCAGTAGTAATGGTCCTGCAATATCATGGCAAATGTATATGGTAATAATACATCCAGTCATTCTATGAAAAGACTATTCTTCATTTACTCAGAAAGCTACACTGGAGAAAAATCTAAATCTGTTGAAGATTGTTGGACACATGTTCCAACTTGACATTGATCTCTAGAGATCTGAAGCATCACCATGTCCCCTTTACTGGATTCTTTCTTACCCGCTATATTCTTCCTTGCCCAAGCCTTGACTGCCCACCTTGGATTCAGACAAATGATCCCAGAGGAGGGATCTCCTGTTAGTAGCTCTCTTGTAAATATTCTTTCTCTGTATATCACTTCATATTTTCCTTATTACTTCCACAGAAAAGATATCTAAAATTATGATATTTTTAAAATGTATGCACCTTTATAGTTCCTATTAATGCAAATTTTATTCTGTTATGACTCCTTACTTAGAGGTTGAATTTTTTTTAATTTAACCCTGAGCCAGATCCACTCTTTCTTGAAGTTTAAATTCCATCCAGGTTTTCACTTTCATTTTATTGGGATACATTCTCATGTAACTTCTCCAGAAAAGGTAGATATAGATGTGGATATGGATATAAATATATATATATAAAAAATATGAGGGAATATATATATATATATAATCACTTGTGTTTTAATTTTATAATTCATAAGTAATCCGTATGTCCGTATATATGTTAACTTGTGTTTTCGTAAGTGTCTAAGAATATATTTATTTTTCCTTACTTTTAGTTGATAATTTGGCCTGTAAAGGTATAAAAATATTTTCCTTCAGAACTTCTAATGTGTGTTTTTTTTTCTTTTTCATTTATTGTCTAGAGATTTGAAACCTGTTTCTCACTTATACTGCAGTGTTTATTTTGTATTGTTAACCACTCGCTCTCACCCTGAATTTTCAAGACTAATCTTAATTCTCTCTTTATTTACTCTGTTTTATTTTCAGTGAATCCTTTCATTCTTAAGATGCAAGAACATCATCTTTGGAGACTACTTTGTCAAATTTTGCCTTCATAGTTTTGCCATTCCATTTTCTTTCTTTTTTTATTGCACTCATTATTAATTGGCTGTTATACATTCTGAATAGTTCTTATATTTTTCATCTTATTTCACATTTTCAACTCTGTTTTTGCTCTGTGTTCTATGAAATACTGTCAAGTCAAATCTCTAACAAAATGATCGACATATTATTTCTAAAATTAAAAATTCTATAGGGCACTGTCCTTTTTTTCTGTTAATTCCTATCAATTTGACAGTTAGCAATGTGCTCTTGATTTTCTGAATTATTCCAGGTTTTTGTCCTCTGGAATTCATTTTACTATTTATTTCAATTTTTTTAAATTTATTTTTTATTTCATGACTCTTCTTCATATGCCCATTAATCTTAAGTGGTCTTTCTTTCTTTTTTTTTTTTTTTTTTCTTTTTTTTTTGATGAAGGTTCAGTTTGATTTCTCTGTTGTATACGTGAATCTTTTTTCCAGCTATCATTTTTACACAATAAGAAAGATGACTGAACCCTAAATATGCCTGGGTCACGTTGATTACCTGAAGGGCTTCTAACTTAGTGTGATAAAAGAGGCTTTTCCTGTAAGGTAAACTAAGAGGACTTCCACATTTTAGAATCAGGAAGGTTTTTCTTTAGGGAAGCTTTCTACCAATATTTGTCCACCAACCCCCAAGGATATTCATTCAATTTATTTTTTGATCATTATTTTAATTTGATTTAGAGTAAATGTTAACCTTAGATGTTTTATAATTGCATGTTTTCTCATGCCCCTTTTTCATACATCCTGTCACTAAGCTCAAAAACTTTGTAAACATTCCTTCCAGAGACCATGTTAAATGCTTTTTAGATACTACCTTAAGCTTCAAATTAATTATTATTCTGATACATGGATAAAGTAACTGAGGCTTACTAAAAGTAAGTAAATTTCCCATGAGTACATAAGTTTCAATTTGGACATAGGCAGTGGGAATCCAAAGTGATTTTTTTTTTAACCACTGGTATATAACATCATCCATTCCCCATTGTAGGTCTTTCCTGCTTCCACTTTTCATGACAGTTATTTCTATAATTATTCACCCATCATCCTTCAAAACTAGCTATGCTAATATTGAATTGAGATTTGACTTTGCTAGAGAATTGGTCATTTTTATCACTGCTGCCTAAAACAAAATTATGCCAAAATAATTTTGTTCATATTACCTACAGTTAAATAATAAGGAATTTTAATAGTTTCACCAATGTGTCTGTGGGTAAAGATTAATTTTTTAAAGAAAATCCTTTATCTATATTCAGACACTCTCTACCTCAATTCAGAATGGAGATAGTGTAATGATAATATACATGCTATTTTGTTCTATGCTCTTGCTAGCTCCCTCAGTTTTCATAAAAAGGTGCTTAAGTTTTTAGAATCAGGAAAACTGGTCAGGCACATGAGACAGATTTCAACCCACAAACAGTAGAGAAGAGTTTCTTACACTCCAGGCGTTAGCCAGGGGGGATAATTTCAAGCTTACAACCATTCAGTGTTTATCAAAAGCTTAGTTCAAAGAAATGATATGTATGAAGGGTTGCCTGAAGGATATAAAAATTTATGTGTTTCTCTGAATTTTTTGCTATGAAATATACCTCTAGGTTTCCCCAGCCCTTCAAAGTGGTGTATCATATTGTTCTTAGAAGAAATATCCATGATTTAATCATCCTTTTATTAGATGTCATAAACTCATGTTGAGAAACCATCTAAGAAATGAATCTTAAGAAATATATCATGTTCTCAAAAAAGATATTGTTGACTACAATATTGTTCTCTTTTTTAATATTTTAAGTCATATTCTAAGTTGTTTAAAGACCAAGAAAGGTAGCACTATGACTGAGAAATTATCTGATTTTAAATTTATGTCTATAGTGAGTTGTGCAACATTGGAAGTTGGCTGCCCTAGAATTATCTTTCGAGAACCATTTGCCATCATGGCTTCATATTCAACTTTATTTTCATACTACTAACAAACTTTGGTTTTTTTCCTCTTTTTCCTTCTGTTAATTATACTACTTGATCTAATTTTTGAGTCCTGATATGACATCTGAGAAAAAGAAATAAAAGAAAATAATTAAATTAATCAGTTGAGGAAATCAGAGAACAATCTTGATAAAAATTTAACTTTGTTTTCTAGAAGTCAATAGCAAAGCTAAGACACAGTTTTGAGTTCACCATGACCTTAAGAAAAAAGAAAATACACCCTTTAAGAATATAACTATTTCTAATAAAAAGAAAAAATTCTACTGGACACCTCTTAATAAGAAAATTGTGTAATATAATAAAATCCTCCCCAATACAGTATGAATTTGAAAGGACTTTTAAACTAATTTTCTAAATATTTCTGATAGAATGTCACCTAAGCCTAATTCAGTAAAAATCAACATTTTTGCAGGAGCTGCAATGTGGTTAGTGAGAACATAAAAACATTCAGTTAATAATTCTTTTGAAGCCCACTTTTATCTGTCCATACTACAATACAGCATTTTACTTATATTATTTAACTTGTAACCCAATGAAGATTATGCAAACACAGTTGTTTTGCATACAGATAGTTTTGTAAACAATCTTATGAAGTCTGGTGGGTAAATTCAAACTAACAAGTAAGAAACTGCATGTTCCAAGCATAGATTAACATCATGCTGGATATATAGCAAGTACTTTTAGTTCTTATTGATTATTTATTATTTCAATAATCTGTAGAGTAAATAGATTTAATAATATTGAAAATAGCTTTAGTTGCTTTAAATACTTTTTCTCAGAAAGTACCCCATGGCTAATTAAGAAGATATAAATATAATACTATACATGGCTAATTAAGAGGATATACATATCATGACGCTACACAAGGCCATCACTAGTATACTGATATGTATAAACTTATCTATCTAAAATATGCACATCTATAATAGATGTATGCACATATATTTGTAAAGTTTTCCAATTCATAGTCTTAATGGATTCTTTTTTGCTGCTCACTTTCTTTGAATTAATAAAGCACTGCACACAATCTCCCTACTTGCTGTTCAATTAGCCAATTGCTGGGCAAGAGAAAGGGATAATGAAGGTATGGGCCAAAACCGTTGCCTTAATGTATCTTACTCAAATTTAGAAAACTAGCCCTCTGTGAATAATTTAGTTTTCATATAATTTTATGCATATTTGCTAAACATGCTTAATATTAAAACCCATTTATTGAATGTTGTTCGCAGTCACTAATGTAGTACAATTTTATTGAACATTACACACATTTTTCTAGTAGTGCTTAGATGTAGAAAACCTGCAAATTTAATCTCGGAGGAAGGCAAAGAAAGGAAAAAGAACCAAGAATTCTATTCTCATATATTTAGCCTATGTGCTTTAAAGAACTGCAGGAAAAAAACTGACTCTTTTTAGCTCCACTTTTAGTGTATAACTTTATTAATATTTATAAGTTGGATTAGTTCTCTTTTTCTAATAAAAAAGTGAAACAGTTCTGAAAACCCACATTGAACCGAGTCTTCCGCAATATATCTTTCTAGGACTAGGCAAGCTTTGTAATGGCTTGGGATGTAAATATTTAAATGAACTGCATATATTTTCTCTTAATATTTTTCTTGACAATTTAATTATCTGACAAAATTAAAATACAAAAAAAATAGAAGTATGAATACTTCTATATTTTATTGTTCTATGAAACTGTATTATATTTTTAACATGATACATTTTAAAGCATTTTAATCTAATTCTTGGGAAAGTAAATATGACAGAATTATTCAGTTTCATGTATAGAATCAAATTCAAGTCTGTGAACTAAACTAATCTCTTCCTAGGATCAATAATTACATTCTGTACTGGAGATGGATGAGAGATTATAATAATTTAAATTTTATGTAAACATAAAATATAACTTAATGATAAATTGTCTCACCAGTTATATTCAGTTACATTACATATTAAATTACAATTCTTGGATCTTCAGTATCTGTTTTTCAATAAACATATGAACTGTATAATACAAGTAGTGTCATTGCAACCAGACAACAGTATCAGTGGATCTACCTGTATTTTTAGTTAAGAATATATATTTTTTGATGTTAGAATTTTGGTTTTTTTGTTCCCATTGACCAAAACTTCAATTTTTTAATCTGGAATGCCATATGACAAAGTAACTAAAAGAAGTCTATATAACATAACTGATGAAAACTTAAAATTGAAAAAGAAAAAAATATTCAAAATGATCAGGCAAAATAGTATGCTGGAAGGAGTAGAAACACTTTATGATGGATTATAATAATTTAGAGAAAATACAAAAAAGAGTTATAAAAATGGCCTAATTCGCAATTTAAAATTATTTATTTGTTAGAATAATATATATTAAGAACATCTATTATACAATTGCTGGAAATCTCCTTTATAACTCTATCAATTTAGAATGTTGGTGCCACCATACTGAATAATAAGTAACGTTGTACATATAAGTGTACAAAATGTACATTTAGAAGGTATGCTTAATAGGATGCATGTGGTAAGCCATTAACTTGCCATTAGACAAAATTCTAGCCCGATAAAAATAATTTCAGGTTTGAGCAGTAAATGTAAAAATATCTATTTCCATAAATTCCGGATGTATGAAACTGCCTTGGTGTTTATTTGACATGAAGATGTCAATGGTAATTATATGATTATAATTTATTAACAGGGCTAACTAAAAAGATACCAAAGCATATTTAAATTGTTTAGTAAATTTACTGACTAGAAAATTAAATGTAAGAGTGGATTAACAAGGAAGACATAGCATCTTGTACCCGAGCTTGGAAAGTCTTAATGTAGAGATGGTCTACTTTTTCTGTTTTTGGAAAAGGTATTAACAATGTTCCAGTCATACTTTCTTATCTGCTTATGCATTTGTGAATTTCATAAGCCTTGAAATTTGTCACAGGCAACACTTTCCAATTCATGTAACCCTTCTTTATTAAACACATAATGTAAAATCATCATTTT
The DNA here is from genome assembly GCF_036321535.1 of Camelus dromedarius. Classification (NCBI taxonomy): domain Eukaryota; kingdom Metazoa; phylum Chordata; class Mammalia; order Artiodactyla; family Camelidae; genus Camelus; species Camelus dromedarius. The sequence goes on from NC_087448.1 coordinate 34,739,855, forward strand.
ATAAACAGCAAGTAAACTCTTGGATTATCTGTACTAAAAATAATTTTACTACATTATTCAGATCTACCAATGTTGATTTTCATATCACTTACAAAAAAAAGCTGTTTAGTCATCTGGCACTTTTTTCCCTTCTATACAGTTCATATTAGTTCTTTTTGAAAGAGGATCCTACAAATACCTCCAAAATGGAATCATTTTATATCAGCAAAGTAAAATAAAGTCAAAGTTCTTCCTCTTTTCCAACTGAAAATAAATTCAAAAAGTTGATGCTTTATTTAAATAAGACATGCTGAAATTTAACAAGGATCTGATTAATTTCCATTTTTTATGCTGATTAGAAAAGATAATAGATGCTATTCTGCCAAAAATGAATGTTTTGTATACAAACAATCATTAAATTATAGCATTCTGATAGAGATAATATGATATATAGGACATTAATCAACTCTGTATAATTATCTTACCTTTTTATTGAGTTTTTAAGTTCATAAGAAAGCTTCAAATAACTCTTTCTTTACTGGGAAAATAAAATTTAAAAAAGAGAAAATGAAATTGATTTGCTATTTTATGCTGTCACATTTAATACATTGGATAATTTTGAAACTGCTTAGTAACCATTCATTTCTGACAAAATTACTGGCTCAGTTGCCACTATGCCTCATAAAGTAATAAAATATAGATGGAGTAATATTTAAGTATCTGTATCTATTATGGGGAATTGCCTTCTGGAGTCATGCATTATTAAAAGTTTCTAACAAGTTATAATGGATGTAAGATAATAGAATATCATGTATAATGAGTGATTTAAAAGATCATCTTACTGTGCTTGTCAATGGTTTAAAATGTAGATAATAGAGAAGTATAAAAATATTACAGATAAAGTTTCTCATGCACCTAAGACATTAGTTTTTTTTTCTCATGTGTCTTTTAAATAAATTGATGACTTTTAAAAATAATTTCAAGCATGTTCATACTTTAATACACAGATGATCCACTTGTTATCCCAAAGACTTTATTCAATTCAACTTAATTTATATATAAATAAATGCAATAAACCAGTGTTTGGTTATGTAATGCAAGTTATAGTGATCACATTACTTTGAAATAGTTTAAAATAAATTTTATGAAATAATGCAATCTGATTAAGAAGATTTCCTTTGATGATTCAATTACAGAAAATACTTGAAAATATTCCTGGCAAATGATCAACTAACCAATGTTACCATTTAGCATAATGCAAAATACAGTATAACATAACATATAATGTAATAGACATCTAAATTCAAAAATATAAAAGAAATTTTGATGTATACCCTGCTCTACCTAATAGATTTCACACATATCTCCAGTAAGGATATATTTTTGACATCTTAAATTATACACTATGTTATTGAATGTTCAGTTGTCTGAATTAAGTGCTTGATTTACATAAGAATAAATTTTGTATTATTTAAAACAGAGATTTATAAACTCTCCTTTATTATTGTTGAATACTTTTAAGAGTTACATTATACAGTTTACTTGAGTTTAGGTTATTTCTCCTTGAAAAGCTCAGGATATGATCTGATGTTTGACAGAAGCTCCTCTGGGAACTGGTTAAAAATGTGAATCACAGTTCACCCCAGACTTAGTGAATTAGAATCTGCATTTTTACAAGATTCTCAGGTAATTCCTAGCACATTAAAATCTGAGAAGCCATTTGGTTCAAGACAGTGAAGTGGGAGATTCTGAACTTACCTCCTGCTACAAACTGAATCTAAAGTTAAATGAAACAATTTCCCCTCAAGAAAAGCTAGAAATTGGCTGAACAACTCCTTCACATTGGGCAAACGAGGGAAACCACATCAAAGTGGGGAGGAAAGGCTGAGACACAATCTTGCTATAAATCCCACCGAGGCATGGTGACCCAGTCAGGATGGAACTCAAAATCTGGAGCCTCTTCCTGAGGAGTGAAGTGTTTGTACTCCACATTGGGCACCCCAACTTTTAAGACCAGAACCTGAGAGATGAGTCTCCCAAATACTGGCATTGAAGACCAACAAGGCTCCTGCTCTCTAGACATGCAGTGCTGTGATGAAATGAGTCTAGACACTAGCACCAGGGCCGAGCATAGAACCAGCATAGATTCAGCCCTTTGAAAGGTACTCACATTCGATGTGAAAGGGACTCATTTACTAATTTTAAAGCATTGATCTGAGGGGCAGGGACCTGCTGGGATACTCTCCAAGGTTGGAGGCTGCTGGGTAGCATCTTCCTGTTCTCCTTCTGTCTTTTAATGCTGATAGGTGACTTCTATTTTTTTCCCTTTCTCAAGGGTGGCATCTTTATCCTCCAGCCAGTGGGCACCTTCTGTGCTCTCTCTCTGCCTTGCTGAAGCTGATAGGCATCATTTAAAAAAAAATCCTTTTTAATTTTTACTCATTTATTTCTTTTTTAAAATTTCTTTTTTTTTTAATTTGCCTTCCCCTCACCTTTGTTTTAATTAAGAACCATCTTTGAACTGCCGCCAGCCACACTCCAAGGCCAGTATCTCCCAGAGGGGAGTTTCTACCCATGTCTGGTGTCCAGGATTTTATATCTGATGCCCTGATTTTTGTGGCTATCACTCAGGGATGCTCCTTGATTGCCTGGCTCTGGAGACCAGGGGGCTTGCATTCCTGGGTTTCTTGTGACTGTAACTATCAGAGAAGCAGTTCTTAGCAGATTGTCATTCCCAAGGCACTGCACAAAAAGCAGACTCAACCACATCCCCAGTCTTTCTGAGAATGAAACCTAAGATCTGAGCACCCATGTAAAGAAATTTAAGAGTAAAAGACTGATTATAGTGGATATTTTCTCCCTTACATAGTTTAGCAACTTTCTTGCTTATACTTTGGTGCCCCAAAGACATTGCATTTATTTACTCCCAATTAGTATGAGGAATTCTAAATGAGAGCAGGAATGATTCTCTAATCTGTAAATCAATGTTCTTAACCTTTTTGTCCATTAAAATCAATGATGTTTATTTTTTACAAAAAGAATATACAGGTCCTATGCAGGATTAATGGTTAAATATAATTTAGGGATAAATAAAAAAGTCAGTATTTTCAAAAGACTGTAAGGGTTGTTGGAGTCAAGTTATGTTTTAGGTCATGGAAAACATGGAGCATTTTTGCTAATAATTTGGATCCCCCAGTTTTCTTGAGTACAGATGGCCTCATGAATATTGTGGGCAGTATAGAACAAATCTGTCTGGTGAATTCAAGAGACCACTAAAAACCTAACTACTCCAAAACATATTTTCAACTGTTTATCAGGACATGAGCACCAAAAATACATAGCTTAAGGTTTATTTTATAATGCATTTGTTATATAGATAGAAATGCCAATTTACTAGATATGTAGATAGATACATATATATCTCTGTGTGTGTGTGTGTGTGTGTGTCTTAAGGAGTCCTTAATGAGAATGTGTAATATATAGTTGATAGATATTTAAAATATGGCAGTCTATTTGTTTCCACAGTCACTTCAAAAAACAAGACATATAAATCCTGACAAATTTTGATGATGTATGGATAAAGAAATTAAAGTTTATTTATGGGAACATTATAAAATGAGAGGCTTCAGCTGGTCAGAGGAAACTTCTGAATGGGAAAATAAAGAATATCAATGATGGAAAGGAAGTACCTACTAAAAAATTTGGAGGAAATAGAAGTAGATAAAGAAAATGATTCCAAAAAATTATTGTGACTTATGTCAGGATGTTCTGCCTACGTTTTCCTCTAGGAGTATCCACTCTTACATTTATTTATTTATTTATTTTTGTATATGATATTAAAGACTGTTCTATTTCATTCTTTTACATGTAGCTGTCCAGTTTTCCCAGTACCACTTTTCTAAGAGATTGTCTTTTCTGCACTGTATATTCTTGCTTCCTTTGTTGCAGATTAATTGACCATAAGTGTGTGCATTTATTTCTGGACTTTCTATCCTGCTCCATACATCTATGTGTCTGTTTTTTTTTGCCAGTACCACACTCTTTTGATTACTGTAGCTTTGTAGTATAGTCTGAAGTGATACCTTCAGTTCTGTTCTTCTTTCCCAGGATAGTTTTGGTTATTCAGGGTCTTTTATGTTTCCATACAAATCTATTTGTTCATCCACAGATGAATGGATAAAGAAGATGTAGTATATATATGTGCAATGGAATACTACTCAACCAAAAAAAAAAGAATGAAACTTTGTCATTTGCAGCAACATGCCTGGACTTGGAGGACATTATGCAAAGTGAAATAAGTCAAACAGAGAAAGATAAATATGGTATGATATCACTTATATGTGGAATCTCATAAATACAGCAAACTAGTTCATACAACATAAAAGAATCAGACTCACAGATATAGAGAACAAGCTAGTGATTACCAGTGGGAAGGGGGAAGGGGGGCAGGCAATACAGGGGTAGAGGAGTAAGAAGTATAAACTATAAAATAAGTTACAAGGGTATATTGTACAACACATAGAGCCATTGTTGTATAATAACTATAAATAGAGTATAACCTTTAAGAATTGCAAATCACTATATTGTACACCTGTAACTTATATAATATTGCATTGCAACTATATTTCTTAAATAAAGAAATTGATAAAGAAAAATTTTGTCCATCTCAAATTTTATTTAAAACTAATTCTTATTCCTGAATAAGAAATGTAGATTTTTTTCAGTTAAAAATGATAATATTTGGCTTCCAAAATCATAATGTTCTATTGCTTCCTTCAACTTAGGCTTCTTTTCTAGTGGCCTGTCATGTAATTTTGTAATCAAATCTAGTTTGTAATTTTCATGAATAGTGACAGTAATAATAGCAATGCATTAGCATTTATTGAGTGCTAGTATTATTTTCCAGAAAGTGTGCAATGAGTTAACACATATAAATCTCTGAACACTGGTTTTTACACATGGTAAGCAGTCAATATATGTTAGCTACTGCTACTACTAGTACTGTTACCATTATTACTGCTAGTACTATTTAACGCTCAAAACAACAGTATGAAATATGTATTAATCTTATAATATTTTGCATAAAATTTGAGATTCAGAGATATTAAATAACTTGCACAATACCACCAGTTCTGTAGTGAAGTAGGAATATTTTCACTCACAATTGTCTGATTCCAGAGCCTAAATTTACACTATGTATTAAATTATATGCCTCAACTCTTATCTTAATATTGCTTCTAATCAAAGCTCCAACAGGGCCAAAGAAAAGTATACTCAAGTAATAAATGTCACATTATCAGCACTCTGTAAATGTTCATCCTTTGCTATCACTATTAACTATAATTTGTCCAGATTGACTAGATTCCTTTTGCATTACAAAATCAATAGAAATTTATTAATAGTTAAAAATATTTTATAATTAATGACCATAGTCTAAAATCAAAGGTTGAAATTGTAGTATTTATTTTACACCACATGATATTGTTTCTACTAAAAATATTACTCATATTCTTTTATTTCCTATTTTTCAGAATAAAATTTCCCTCATTAATAAAACTTTATTAGTTTTGGGATGGATAGCAGATGAAAATGTTATTGGATTTATATTAGTGCACATAAATCTACCTTTAATGCATTGAATTAAAAATAAATACTCCAAGGAGGAGTGATGTCAGCAAGATAGCAAAAGAGAAACTTATCACCTGAATTGTAAAAAAAAAAATTAAAAATCTGAATAAACCTATAAAGAGTAAAGAGATTAAAACAGCAATCAAAAATCTTTCAACAAAGGAAAGGCAGATGGTTTCACTAGAGTGTTCTACCAAACATTTAAAGAATTAACACTAATCCTGCTCAAACTCTTCCAAAGAATTTAAGATTAAGGAGCACTCTCAAACTCATTCTATGAGACAATCATTACCCTAATATTAAAACCAGACAAAAAAAAAAAACCCACAAAAAACTGAAGACCAATATCCCTGAAAAATATTGATGTAAAAATTCTCAAAAAATGCTAGCAAACCAAATTAACAACACATTAACATCATTATACATTATAACCAGATAAGGTTTATACGTGGATTGGATTTATATCAGGAAAGCATGGTTCAATATAGGAAAATCAATTAATGTAACATGGCACATTAACAGAATCAAGGGCAAAACCACATGATAATCTCAACTGATTCAGAAAAAAAAAATTGACAAAACTCAATCTACTTTGTGATAAAAACATTTAACAAATTAGGAATCATTTTCAGTCAAGATGGCAGAGTGGTAGGACCATGAGCTTGCCTCTGCTCATGACTACAATGAAACCACAACTGAATGCTAAACAATCATTGAAAAAAGAATGGAACCTAGCAAAAAAAGGATTTTCTTCAACTGGAAACATAAAGAGGGAATGACAGCAGGACAGTAGGAGGGGCATGCTCTTGATATAATTGGGCCCCATACTCCTCAGGTGGACAACCAACAAGCTGAAGATCTGTTAAATTGCAGAGGCCCTCCCACAAGAGTGAGAGGTCTAAGCCCCATATCAGTCTTCCCAGCTTGGGTTCTGACATTGGGATGAGAAGGAGACCCCAGGACATCTGGTTTTGAAGGCCAGGGGTGCTTGGCTCTGGAAGCCTTATGGGACTGGGGGAAACAGAGAATCCATTCACTTGGGAAGCATACAAGGAAACTCATGTGCACCAGGTCCAAAGGCAGAAACACTGATTTCATAGGAACCTGGACCAGACCTGCCTGCAGGATTTGGAGGGCATCCTGGGGATGAGGGGGAAGACTGTGGCTCACTCAGGGGACATAAAAGCTGGTGGCAACCATTCTGGGAGTGTTAATCTACACTAGCTTTCCTGGAGGCTGACATCTTAATTGGATCATTAGCACCAAGAATTAGCCCCGCCCAGCAGCCTATAGGGAAGCCTCAGGCCAAACAACATACAGGGTGGGAACACAGCCACACCCATCATCAGACTTTCTGAGCCACAATGGCCTCTAGACACAGCTCTACCCACCAGAGGTCCAGGACAAAACTTCATCCAGCAGTGGGTAGGCACCAGCTCCTCCTGCCAGGAAACCTGCATAAGCCTCTAGTCCAGCCTCATCCACCAGGAGCAGATACTAGAAATAAGAAAACAATAATCCTAAAGCCTGTGGAAGGAATCCAAAAACACATAGAAAGATAGATGATATGAGGAGGCAAAGGAACATCTCCCAGAACAAAGCACAAGATAAAATTCCAGAAGAAGAAATAAGTGATGAGGAGATAGGCAAGTTATCTGAGGAAGAATTTAAAGTAATGATGGCCAAGATGTTCAGAGAATTCAAGCTGAGTATAGATGCACAGAGTGAAGTTTTTAGCAAAGAGTTGGAAAATATAAAGAGTACCCAAACAGAGTTGAAGAATAAAGTCACTGAAATGAACAATATACTAGAAGGAACCAAGAATAGACTAAATGAGACAGAAGAACAGAACAGTGAACTAGAAGGTAGATTAGTGGAAATCTCTACTTCAGAACAGAAAAAAGAAAAAAGAATGAAAAGAAATGAGGGTAGTTTAAGAGAACTCTGGGACAACACTAACACTCTAATATTTGAATTATAGGGGTTCCAGAAAGAGAAGAGAGAGAAATGATATGATAAAAATTTTGGATAGGTGATCACTGAAAACTTCCCCAACTTGGGAAAGGAAACAGTCACCCAAGTCCAGGAAGCCCAGAGGGTACCACACAGGATCAACCCAAAGATGATCATACCAAGGCACATAGTCATCAAATTGACAAAAATTAAGAATAAGGAGACAATATTGAAATTAGCAAGAGAAAAGCAACAAATAACATACAAGGGAACTACCATAAGGTTATCAGCTGATTTTTCAACAGAAATTCTACAGGCCAGAAGGGAGTAGCATGATATATTTAAAGTTATGAAAGGGAGAAGCTTACAACCAAGAATACTCTATCCAGCAAGTCTCTCATTCAGACTTGATGGAAAAATCAAAAGCTTAAGAGATAAAGAAAAGCTAAAGATTTCAGCACCATCAAACCAGCTTTACAATAAATGTTGATGGACCTTTTCTAGTCATTAAACCGTAAGAAAGAGAACAAAAAGAAGAAAGAGGGGAAAAAAAGAGATCTACAAAATATTGCTTTGGCTGTTCAGGGTCCTTTGTGGTTCCTTATAAATTTGGAATTGTTTTTTCTAGTTCTGTGAGGAATGTTGTGAATATTTTGATAAGGGTTGCATTGGATCTGTGGATTGCTTTGGATAGTGTGGCCATTTTGATAGTGTTGATACTTCCAATCCAAGACCACAAGAAATCTTTCCATTTCTTTGGGTCATTTTGGTTTTCATAGTATAGGTAACCTCCTTGGTTAAGTTTATTTCTAGGTATTTTGTTGATTTTCATGTAATGGAAGTGTATCTGCCAGTTATAAAATTCTGATTTTTGAAGTGAAAAAAAAGTGAATGAAGGGCCACAAATGGCAAAATATCCTTTTTTATGGGTGAGTTGTATATATATATATATATATATATATATATATATATATATATATATAGCATCTTCTTTATATATTAAACTATTGATGTGCACTTAGGATGTTTCCATATCTTGGCAATTATAAATAATGTTGCTATTAATTGCAGGGTGTATGTATCTTTTTGAATTCTTATTTTGTGGTTGGCTTTAATCCTTTGAAATTATGTACATTTTAAAAACTAAAGCTCTAAACATTCTTAGAAACAACAAACAGTACATATATGTAAATTAAAATATATATATACAGTAAAAAAATGATCTTTCAAGCCATGAAAGATATGGAAGAAACTTAAAAGACATATTTCTAAATGAAAGAAGATAGTCTGGGAAGTCTACAAACTACGATTCCAACCAAATGCCATTCTAGAAAAGACATGGCTACAGAAACAATAAAAAGATCATGGTTTCCAGGGGTTTGGGGAGAGGGAGGGTGGGAGGAATGACTAGATGGAGCACAAGGGATTTTTAGGGCAATGAAATTATTCTGTACGATGCTGCAGTGGTGGCTATATGTCATTATGCACTTGTCAAAACCCATAGAATGTATAATATCAAGAGTGAACCCTGCTGTAAACTATGGACTTTGGTGATAATACTGTGTCCATTTTGGTTCATCAATGGTACCAATTATGCCACACTGATAAGGGACATGTTGAGAGTAGGGGAGTATATGTATGTGTGGGTGGGGAGAGCTATGTGTGAACTCTCTGTATTTTCTCCTCAATTCTGTTGTGAACTTGAAACTGCTTTAAGAAGTAAAATCTATTAAAAAATTTAACAAATTGTACTAGAAGGAAACTACCTCAACATAATAAATGTCATGTCTGTGAAGCCTTCAGCTAGCATCATATTCAGTGATGAAAGGCTAAAGATCAGGAAAAATGCACAGATTCCAAATCTTGCCTCTTCTATTCAATATAGTATTAGAAATCCTAGCCAGAAAAAAATTGACAAGGAAAAAAAGATAAAGTTCACCTAAATAAAAAAGAAACAAAGTAAAATTATCTTTGCAGATAGCATGATCTGCAAATCATAGAAAACCCTAAACATCCACACAACTACACACAACCTCTCAACCCTTATAAATGATTTTGGCAGTTTCAGGATACAAAATCAACATGCAAAAATTGATTGTACTTCTATACACTAATAGTGATTAACCAGAAAAATAAATTTAAAAAATAATCTCATTATCATCAAAAAAGAATAAAAGACTTAGACATAAACTTAATGAAAGAGGCAAAAGACTTGTACACTGAAAACAGAAAATGTTGCTAAAAGAAATAAAAGAGGATATAATAAATGGAAAAAAATCTCATGTTCATGGATTGGAAGAATTAATATTCTTAAAATGCCCATACTTCCCAAAGTGATTTATAGATTTAATGCAATCTCTATGAAAACTCCAATAGCACTTCTTTTTTTTTATTTGCAGAAATAGAAAAATCCATCCTAAAATTCATATTAATATCAAGGGACCCAAGTAGCTAAAATGATCTGCCAACAAACTTGGAAGCCTCATACTTCCTGATTTCAAAATATACAACAAAGCAACTGTAATCACAATGGTTTGGTACTAGAATAAAGGCAGACCAATGGAACAGAATAGAGACCTCAGAAATAAATCCCTGTGTATATTGTCAAATTATCTTCAATAAGGGTGACAATACTACCCAATGGGAAATGGGTAGTTGTCTCTAAAAATGATGGGATAACTGGATATCTGCATACAAAGGAATGAATTTCGACCATTACCTTACTCTACATAGGAAAACTAACTCAAAACATGTTAATGGCCTAAAGATAAGACCTAAAAATTTTAAAACCCTGAAAAAAATATAGCAGAAAATTTTCAGGACATTGGATTTGGCAATGATTTCTTGAATGTGACATCAAAAGCACAAGCAACAAAACCAAAAATAGACAAATGAGACTACAACAAACTTAAAAAATCAGTACTACAAAGAAAACAACCAACAGAGTGAGAAGACAACATACAGAATAGGGAAAATATTTGTAAATAATAAATCCAGTGAGGTATTAATAATTAATCAGAATATATAAGAAACTTCTACAACTCAACAATAAAAAATAAGCTAATTAAAAATTGTGCAAAGAATTTGAATAGATAATTTTTCAATGAAGATATGCAAATAGCCAGCTGGCATATGAAAAGATGGTTTCCATCACTAAACATAAAAAATGTAAATCAAAACTACATTGAAATATTATCTCACACTCATTAGGATGGTCACTATCAAAATAATAGAAAATAACAAGTGTCAGTAAAGATATGAAGAAATTGGAACTTGTACACTCTTCATGGGAACATAAAATGGTAAAACCATTATGATAAATATTATGGTGTTTCCTCAGAAAATTAAAAGTAAAGTTGTTATATGGTCTAGCAATCTTCTTTCTAAGTATAGATTCTAAAGAATTAGAAGAAGGACCTTGAAGAGATATTTGCACAACCATATTTATTGCAGCATTATATTTACAATAGCCAAGAATAGGAAGTAACCAAAGTGTCTATGAATGGATGAAAGAATGAAGAAAATGTGATATATAAATACAATGCTGTACTATGCAGCCTTAAAAAAGAAAATTCTGTTGCATGCTACAGTGTGTATGAACCTCAGGGATATTATGCTAAATAATAGCTAGTCAAAGCAGGAAAAATACTATGGGGTATACTCATATGAAGTATCAAAAATAGTCAAAATCTTAGAAACAGAAGGTAAAACTCTTGTTGCCAAAGGCTAGGGTGATAAGGAAGGAGGAATTAGTGTCTAATGGATACAGACTTTCAGTTTTGTAAAGTAAAAAGGTTTTGGAGATTGCCTGTAAAAAATATTGAAATATTCAACACTATTGGTCTGTACACTTAAAAATATTTAAGATGGTAAATTTAATATTATGTATTTTTATCACAATAAAAATTTAAGTTTAAAAAGTTATTTCCATTTTTTAAACTAGTTCTAGGCTATGAATTAAGGAGAATACCACGCATTACTATTTTGCTTATAGTTTAGCATTCAGATATTTATTCTATTCCATACTGATGGTCAATGAGCGTTTATAATAGTTGTTGCATTAAAGAGGCTTGAGGAATTTTTGTGTATTTTAATAAGCAGTAATAAATATCAGATCATAATGCCTTCCTTCTCTTGGAATTTATTTATAATGCTTTACTGAAGAGATTTAAAGAGAGACAAAATAAATGAATGGTGTTCTTTGGCTTCCTTGTACATGGCAAGACAGATCTTGAAACTCCCTGATATACTAAACTTTTGTTTTATTTTCATTTTGCTTCTTTATTTTCAGGAGTTTAGGTATTTCTTGGGAAAATATACCACAATAAAGAAAAATTATATGGTCCCACATTATATTAAATTATATGTACTAAATCATATAAATAAATGTGCATGTGTGTGTATTATACATACAAATGTCAAATATATATATATTTTTTAATTTTATTGAAGTTACATTCAGTTACAATATGTCAATTTCTGGTGTACAGCACAATGTCCCAGTCATGCATATACTTATATGTATTTGTTTTCATATTCTTTCACATTAAAAATTATTACAAAATATTGGATATACTTCTCTGTGATTTATAGGAAAAACTTGTGTTTTTTAATCAATTTTTATATATAATGGCTACCATTTGCAAATCTCAAACTCCCAAATTTATCCCTTCCCATACCCTTCCCCCTGGTAACCATACAACTGTTTACTATGTCTGCGATCTTGTTTTTGTTTTGTACATGAGTTCATTAGTGTCCTCTTTTTTTTCTCTTAGATTCCACATATGAATGATATTATATGATAGTTTTCTTTCTCTTTCTGGCTTAGTTCACTTAGAATTATGACCTTTAGTTCCATCCATGTTGCTGCAAATGGCATTATTTCATTTTTTATGGCTGAGTAGTATTCTATTCTGTAAATATATCACATCTTCTCTCTTCAGTCATATGTCAGTGGATATTTAGCTTATTTCCATGTCTTGGCTATTGTATATAGTACTGCTATGAACATTGGGGTTCAATCTTTTGAAATTGTATTTTCCTCCAGATATATGCACAGGAATGGGATTGCTGGATGATATGGTAAGTCTGCTTTTAATTTTTTTTAGGAATCTCTATCCTGTTTTCCATAAAGGCTGCACCAAAAAACATTCCCAACAGCAGTGTAAGAGGGTTCCCCTTTTTCCACACCCTCTCAAGCATTTGTTGTTCATGGATTTTTTTAATGACGGACATTCTGACTGGTGTGAGGTGATACCTCATTGTACTTTTGATTTGCATTTCTCTGATGATCTGTGGTACTGGGCAATTTTACATATGCCTATTGGCCATTTTTATGTCTTCATTGGAGAGCTGCTTGTTTAGGTCTTCTTGCCATTTTGGGGTGGAGCTGTTTGTTTTTTGTTATTAAGTTGTATGAGCTGTTTATATAATCTGGATTAAGTTTTTTGTCAGTCACATCATTTTCATGTATTTTCTCACTGTCTGTAGATTGTCTTTATTGTTTTGCTTATGGATTCCTTTGCTGTGTAAAAGCTTATAAATTTAATTAGGTCCCAGTTGTTAATTTTTGCTTTTATTTCTATTGCCTGGGTAGACTGCCCTAGAAGAACATTGCTAAGATTTATGTCAGAGCACGTTTTGCCTATGTTTTCTTCTAAGAGATTTATCATGTTTTGTCTTTTATTTAAGACTTTAAGACATTTTGAGTTTATTTTTGTATATGGTGTGAGGATGTATTCTACCTTCATTGATTTACTTGTGGCTGTTCAGCTTTCCCAACAACACTTGCTGAAGAGACTATCTTTTCTCCATGGTATATCCTTGCCTCCTTTGTCAAAGATTAATTGACCATAGGTCTGTAGGCTTATTTATGGGCTCTCTATTATGCTCTAATGATCCATTTGTCTGTTTTTATGCCAATACCATGCTGTTTTGATCAGTGTAGCTCTGTAGCATTTTCTGAAGTCTAGGTTTCCTCCAGCTTCATTCTTTTTCTTCAATATTGTTTTGCTAATTCTGGGTCTTTTGTTATTCCATATAAATTTTAGGATTATATGGTGTAGTTCTTTGAAAAATGTCCTAAATAACTTGATAGGAATCATATTAAATCTGTAGATTGTCTTGGGAAGTATGGTCATTTTAAGGATATTGACTCATCCAATTCAAGCCTCATCCAATCCAAGAGCATAGGATGACCTTCCATTTCTTTAAATCATATTTAGTTTCCTTAATCAATGGTTTGTAGTTCTCCATGTATAAGGCTTTCACCTCCTTGGTCATATTTATTCCTAAGTATTTTATTGTTTTGGATGCTATTTTAAAAGGGATTGTTTGTTTACTTTATTTTCCTTCTAATTCAATGTTAGTGTAAAGAAATGCCATTGATTTCTGTATGTTAAGCTTGTATTCTACTACAATGCTGAATTATTTTATTAGCTCTAGTATTTTCTGTGTGGAGATTTTAGGATATATATATATATATATATATATATATATATATATATATATATAGTATCATGTCATCTGCATATAGTGACAATTTTACCTCTTCTCTTCCAATTTGGATCCTTTCATTTTCTTGCCTGATTGCTGTGGCTAGGATGTCCAAGACTATGTTGAATAGAAGTGGTGAGTGTGGGCATCCTTGTCTTGTTCCAGATTTTAATGAGAAGGCTTCCAGTTTTTCACCATTGAATATTAATGCTGTCTGTGGGTTTGTCATAAATAGCTTTTATTATGTTGAGATTTGTTCCCTTATACCCGCTTTGGTAAGAATTATCATAAATTGGTGTTGAATTTTATCAAATGCTTTTCCTGCAAGTATCGAGATGATCATTTTGCCCTTTCTCTTGTTGATGTAGTGTATCACATTGATTTGCCTATGTTGAACCATAATAGTGTCCCTAAGATGAATCCAATTTGATCATGGTGTATGATCTTTTTTATGTGCTGTTGCATTCTATTTGCTAATATTTTGTTGAGGATTTTTGCATCTATGTTCAATGTCAGTGGCTTGCAATTTTCTCTTTGGGTAGTTTCTTTGACTTTGGTATCAGGGTGATGGTGGTTTCATAGAATGAGTTTGTGAGTACTCCCTCATTTTCAGTCTTTTGAAAGATTTGAGAAGGATTGGTACAAGTTCTTTGTATGTTTTATAGTATTCCCCAGTGTAGCCATCTGGTCCTGGGCTTTTGTTTATAGGCAGTTTTGTTGTTGTTTTTGTTTATTTTATTTCATTTGTAGTGATCGGACCTTTCAAGTGGTCAGTTTCTTCTTGATTCAGTCTTGGTGGGTTGTATGTTTCAAGAAACTTGTCCATTTCTTCTAGGTTTTCCAATTTGTTTCCATATAGTTGTTCATAGTATTACCTTATGGCTTTTTTTTTTTTTTTTAATTTCTGTGGTGTTGGTTGAAATTTCTCCTTTTTCCTTTCTTACTTTGTTTATTTGTATTCACTCTCATTTCTCCTTTGTGAGCCTGACCATAAGTTTATTAATTTTGTTTATTCTTTCAAAAAAAAGCTCTTGCTTTGATTTTTTTCAATTTTTTTAATCTCTATTTTATTTATCCCATCACTGACCTTTATTATTTCCTTCCTTCTTCTGATTTTAGGTTTTGTTTGTTCTACTTCTCTAATTCTTTTAGGTGTTTGGTTGTTTATTTGAGATTGTTCTTGTTTTTTGAGGAAGGCCTGTATTGCTATGAACTTCCCTTTTAGGACTGCTTTTGCTGTATCCCATAGATTTTGTGTGTTTGTGTTTTCATTGTCATTTGTCTCAAAGTATTTTTTTTAATGTTTTCTTTGATTTAATCTTTGATTCATTGGTCTTTTAGTAGCATGTTGTTTAATCTCCATGCTGTCCTTTTTTCCCTCCTTTTTCTGTGGTTGATTTCTAGTTTCATGTCATTGTGATCAAAAAATATGCTTGAAATAATTTTTATGCTCTTACATTTGTTGAGGCTTCTTTTGTGTCTGTGTATATGATCTATCCTAGAGAATATCCCATGTGCACTTGAAAAGAATGTATATTCTGTGTTTGGGGATGTAATGACAACCAAAAGTATCAACCAAGTCCAACTCTTCTATTGTGTCATTTAGTATCTCCCTTGCTTTATTGATTTTCTACCTGGAAGATCTGTCCAATGATGTTAATGGGGTGTTGAAATCTCCTACTACGATTGTGTTTGCATCAATTTTTCCCTTTATGTCTGTTAGTATTTGCTTTATGTATTTAAGTGCTCCTACATTGGGTACATATATGTTAATGAGTGTAATGTCCTCATCTTTTATTGCTCCTTTAATCATTATATAGTGTCTTTTTTTATCTTTCCTTATGGTCTTTGTTTTATAGTCTATTTTGTCTGAAATAAATATTGCTTTCCTGCTTTTTTATAGTTTTCATTTGCATAATTTTTTCATCCTTTTGACTAGAGCATTTAGTCCATTACCATTTACAGTACTTTTTGATAGACATGTGCTTATTGACATTTTGAACTTAGCTTTCCAGTTGATTTGGTATTACCTGTTTGTTTCTTTATTATTCTTTTTGTGGTTTGATAATTTTCTTGGTTTCTTGGTTTTTGTGACTCTGTTGTATGCTTATGATATATGGTTGCCCTGTTTTTCAAGTATATTAACCCAATACTATATATGTTTCCTTTAAACTGATAATCAAATAGGCTCAAACACATCCTAAAAAGAACCAAAAAAAAAAAAAAAAGGAAAAAGAAAAAAAAATCTGTATTTTCTTGCTCTCTTCTCCCACCTTTTATGATTTTGATGTATTCTATTACAATTTCATGTTTATTCTATCGTAACTCATTGTGGTTATCACATTTCCAATTATGACTTTTTTTCCTTTGTATAGCATCCTGCTTTGCTATTTATGGTAGACCTTTCAATATTTACTTTAGGATAGATTTAGTACTGCTGAATTCTTTTAGTTTTTGCTTGTTTGTGAAATTCTTTCCCTCTCCCTCTATTCTAAAGGATAGCCTTGCTGGATAGCATATCCTAGGTTGCAGCTTTTTCTCATTCAGGGCTTTGAATATATCTTTCCACTCTTTTCTGGCCTGGAATGTTTTTTTTTTTTTTGAGAAATCAATTGAAAGTATTATGGGGGTTCCCTTGTAACTCATTCTTTGCTTTTCTCTTGCTGCCTTTAAAATCATTTATTTATCTTTACCTTGGCTATCTTAATTATAATATGTCTTGGTATAAGTCTATTTGTTTTGTGCTTCCTGTACTTAGATACCCAATTCCTTCATAAGTTTGGGAAGTTTTCAGTCATGATTTTTTTCAAATATTTTTTCAATTTCTTTTACTCTTTCTTCTCCTTCTGAGACCCCTATTAGGCATAGATTAGGACACTATATTATCTCAAAGTTCCCTTATATTGCTTCCATTAATTTTCACTTGGTTTTCTGTCTATTTTTCTGATTGGGTGATTTCTGTTATCTTGTCTTCTAAGTTACTTATTTGTCCCTCTGCATTATTTAGTCTGCTTTTGACTGCCTTTTGCTTGGCTCTTATCTCAGTCATTGAGTTTTCTGTTTTTAATAGTTTCTATTTCATTTTTGTAGTATTCTATATGCTTACTTACAGTCACTCTTACTTCCTTCAGTGCTTTTATCACTCCCCTTTTGAAGTCATGATCTATTAGACTATTGAGGTCTATTTCATTGATTTCTCTTTTAATGGACTTCATTTGTTCTTTCAATTAATAGTAGTTCCTCTGCTTCTTCATTTTACTTATATCTCTCTAGTAATATGGATTATGCAGTATCAGTTATCTCCTGTGGTCTTGAAGGGTTTTGTTTTCTTTTTTTTTTCTTTTTTAAGAGGATGCGTTTTCTTGTAGTTTGTGCACCTCTAATAATTTTACCACAAGGTCTGTTTTTAATATGGATGATTTCCATGTCTTTCTTCAGTGTGTGTTGGCTGTTATCCCTTTGACTGAGGGTATGGCCAGTGGTTGTGCTGATCAGAGCCTGTTCTGGTTGTTGAGTGGGACCTCCTTTTTGTTCTGTGGCTGTCACAGCCTTTGATCTGTTCCCCTTTTATTGGAATGGAGTCTGCCAGACCTGTTTCTGAACTGTGGTGCTTGGTAGGAGGGGTTGGAGTGCTTCAGATACTCTTTGTTCATGCTGCCCTTGTCCCCACTATAGCCACAGGAATGTCAGCGCTCTGCTCTGATATCCCTCAGGCTCTCTGCCCTCAGAGCTACCAGTGCTGATTCACCAAATTCTGTATCACACACCTGGATTATGGCACACTCTCAGGTCAGCGCTGTCCCCAGTTCCAAACACTGCTCCTGCACTCATCCCTCTGTGTCAATTTGACTCCTTCATCTTAGAGGCCTGAGCTTGCAGAGCC
Organism: Camelus dromedarius; assembly: GCF_036321535.1. NCBI lineage: Eukaryota > Metazoa > Chordata > Mammalia > Artiodactyla > Camelidae > Camelus > Camelus dromedarius. Next base: position 34,757,793 of record NC_087448.1, read on the forward strand.
CCCATATTTGTAGCAATTGTGCATTCATGCTACTGGATCATCTCTGTCTCCAACTCCTTTTCACTATGAGGGAGGCAAGCCCACTGAAAATGCTGCACCAGCCCTTGACCCTGCTGTGTGCCAGAACTCCATTCCTTGCTCATTTGTCCTAGAGGCACAGAGCCACAAATGCACCCATGGAGCAAACAGGTTCCCTCTGCCTGGGGCTGTAAACAAATCTCAGTCCCACCTGTGAAGCTGCAGAGCCCCTGGGTACGGATTCAGGTTTCAACCCCACCTCCAAGTGGGAGCTGCACACCAGTGAATATGGTGGCTACGGCAAAGCCCTGCCTATCTTTCTCCTGTGCCAGGGATGATGCCAATGGCCTGTAGAGACAGGATCTGAGGCCCAGCTGAGTTGCACCCTTCCCCACAATGCACATCAGCAGTTTTTTTTTGGGGGGGGAACCCAGACTATTCTGTTCTGTATATACTCCCAGCCATGGCACATAGCACACACCAGTCCCCTGAAGCTGCCTTTGTGCAGTAGAACCCAGCCCTCCACCTGGCTCAGGTAGCCAGTCCTGGCCTACCCCTGCCAGCTCATGTCTAAGGCTGGGAGTCACAGGGACCCATTGTGCTAGTTTCTCTCAGTTCTGTCAGCCAAAGCACAGCTATGCACTCCTATGAGCCTAAAAGGATCCCCTTCCAACCCTGCTGAGCTATTACTTCTTTGCCACACCCCTCCCTGTGGGACAAGTCCCACACTAATTTCCTTTTTCTTCTTTTTTCCCTCCTGCCAGATTTGTGAGGAATTTGGCTATTGAAAAAGGTGATACTCTGTCAAAGTTCAGCAGGTTTTCTGAGTGAAAGGTGGGGGTCCATGGATATCTCTCTTGATGTACTAATGCAACAGGGTGAGCTAAGAGCATCCTTCTACTCTTTCATCTTGGCCACTCTTCAAATATATATTTTGTAAAACTCTTCATTTATGTCTGGATGATAGATGGGAAACATCTGTAATAAAGATATATATCTCATCACTTACAGATCTGTAGTGTAGTGTTCACAAATAGTAGCAGAAAAATGAATGTGTATTAGTAGGTCTGTGTGTGTTTGAGTATTCCCAGATGCTATCACAGTCCAGAGAGCCTTATGCATAATTGTGCCCATGCTGCCATGTTGACTGGTCCTAACCTAGAAAGATACAACATTTTCTACAATGTGCCCTTTCAAGAAACATTTAAGTAGTAGTGTATAATCTCGTTCACTTAAGTTTTTATTTGAGCTCTTCATTTCAACCCCTTGGATATAAAATAAAACATTTTGTCTTTTCTTAAATAAATATCAGAAATTGTAATAGGTGAAGGTGATGTTTCCTAATAATGAGGAGATAATCTTCTACCTACTGTAATGATCACAACTTTTTCAGTTCAGAAAACAATCAAGCTAGCCTGAATAAATTTGCTATCTAATTAAAAGAATACATAAGTTTCACACAGGACCCAGTTAGGAGTTTAGCTTCACCTCAAGAGTAGACCAGACCAATGTCACAGCTCAGTAGAAAAATCAGGAAGGCATGTATATCAATGGCCCACTGAAGTATCAATGCATTTTGGATTAATTTTCCTTTTCCATTGGCAGACTATTTTTATACTTTGCAGACTATATTTGAAAATAGCCATCCTTTACAAATGCTGACTTAAGTTCTTTATGGAAGTGAATTCTAAAGCCAAATTTCCAAAATAAGTGGCTTCTCTTGGTCATTCTCCAGTAAGCTGTCTTTCTAACAGACTAATTGTGTCATATTAATTAACCATGTAGCTCTGGCCTAGGCAGAGTCAAGCTTGCTTCTACTGCGGTCATATAAATTGGGGACAGGGAAGGAAAATTCACAAGTATGTGGTTTGTTGATCTTCTAAGGAGATACAAAAGTTGAAATCATTCCATAATATGGTATAGTAAATCAGTTTTCATACTTTAACCTTTATAAAAGCTCTGGAAAGCTTTTTTAAATAAACAGATTGCTGGGCCTCACTCCCAGTTTCTGATTCAGTGTATCTGGGAAAAGGTCCAAAATGTGCATTTCTAACAAGTTGCTTGATAATTTTCATGGGGCTACTTGGGTCCCACACTTCTGAGAGCAAACAGTATAATGCAATGAGAACATATTTAAAGGCTAGATGAATGTCTCAACCCTGCTTCTTACTATATGACTGTAGGCCTTTCAATTAAGGATGATTCAGTATCTTGAGCTACTTGAGCAGCAAAATAGTTAAAGTACCATTGACTTTTTTTATTAGTAAGCTTTACTTTTAAAAACAGTTTTGGGTTCTCAGTAAAACTTAGCATAAAGTGCAAAGAGTCCCTGCTCTCCACATGTACAACATCCCCCATTATTGACCTTTCCCACCACAATGGTACATTTGTTACAATAAATAAACCTACTTTGTCACACCATATCACCCAAAGTCCATGATTTACAATAGAGTTCACTCTTGCTGTTGTACATTGTATGGACTATACATTTAAACAAATGTATGGTGACATGTACTTGCCATTATAGTATCACACAGAGCAGTTTTACTTCCAGAATGTCATATAGTTGATACCATACACTATGCAGATTGTCATGATATGCATTTCTTCCTATCTTTTCATGGGTTGGTAGCTCATTTCTTTTTAGCACTGAATAGTATTCCATTGTCTATATACACCACAGTGTTTTATCCATGTACGTACTAATGAGCATCTTAGTTGATTCCAAGTTTTGGCAGTTACAAATAAACTTGCAGTGTGCAAGCTTTGTGTGGACACAAATTTTAAAGTCATTTGTGTAAACATCAAGGAGCTCGATTGCTGGATCACTTGGTAAGAATATATGTAGTGTTGTGACAAACTGCCCAGCTGCCTTCCAAAGTAGCTGTGCTCTTTTGTATTCCCATCAGCAGTGAATACAAGTTCCTGTTGCTCTACACCCTCATCAGCATTTAGTGTTGTCCTGTGTTCTGGATTTTGGCCATTCTAATAAGTGTATAGTAGCATTTCATTATTGTTTTAATTATCAATTTCATATTGACATATGATGTTGAATATATTTACATATACTTAATTGCCATTTATATATATTCCTTGATGAGGTTTCTATTAAGGTCTTTTTGTCTATTTGTTAATAGAATTACTGATTTTCTTATAATTGAACTTAAAATTTATTCATATATTTTGGATAAAAATCTTTTATCAGATGTGTCTTTTGCAAATATTTTCTCCCAGTCTATGATTTGCCTTTTAATTTCCTTTATATTTCCTTTTGCAGAGCAGAAGTTTTAACTTTCATGAAGTTAAATTTGTCAATTATTTATTTCATGGATGTAAAAAATCATCATCATACACCAGGTGACCAAGTTATACATTTTACATTTAGGGTTATGTTTATTTTGATTTAAGTTTTGTGAAGGGTGTAAGATCTCTAACTATATTTTGGTTTTTTACATGTGCATGTCCAGTTGTTTCAGCACCATTTGTTCAAGAGACTACCTTTGCTCCATTATATTGCCTTTAATTATCTGTCAAAGATCAGTTGATTATATTTTTGTGGAACTATTTATGTACTCTCTATCCTGTTCTATTGATTTATGTGCTATTTTTAAATCAGTAACACACTGTCTTTACTACTGTAGCTTTGTAGTAAACACTGTATCATTAATAGACTGGACATGGCTGAGGAAAGATATCTGAGAGAGAGAATATGAAAATTGGAATTTTCAAACCTGAAAGGTGAAGCTAAAAAAAAAGGGGGGGGGCAGAATTTCCAAGAATTGCAGAACAACTCTAAAAGGAGTAGTACAAGCATAATGGGAATACTAAATGGAGGAAAAAAAAAAAAAAAAACAGAAAAGAAAGAAGAAAAAAATTTGAAGTAACAGGGACTGAAAATTTTCCCCAAATGAATGTGAGACAACAAATCACAGATTCAAGAACCTCAGAGAAGATCAAGCTCAATAAATACTAAAAAAGAAAAAAAAAATACTACACTTAAGCATATATTTAAACTATGGAAAATCAAAAACAAATAAAAATTTTGAAAGAAGTCAAGGGAAAAAGAATACCTTTTCTATAGAGGAGTAAAGATAAAAATTATTTCCAACTTTTCTTCACCATGCAAACAAATTGAGAATGGAGTGAAAGTGTAAAATGTTGGAAGACAAAAAAAAAAAAAAAAAGCCCATCAACCTGTAAGTCTTCACTCTGTAAAATTAACCTTTAAAAAAGGAGAATTAAATTCTCTTGGGCAAGAATGAAAATGGTATAGATCAGAAAATATTATCTACATAATTGAAGGAAGAACATATGAAAATGAGTAAGTGAAGACAAAATTAAAACTTTTATTTTTCTTACTCTTAACTGATCAAACAGATAAGTATTTGTTTAAAATGATGTATTTTGCTTATGCATAAGTGAAATGAATGACAACAATCATACAAGGGACAAGTGGGAGGAATTAGGAATATTTTGTTATTATAAGGTACTTGCATTACCCATAAATTACTTAGTGTCACTTTAAAGTGGACTTGTATTAACTAGAAATTTACATTGCAAATCCAGCAAATCCCAGGATGGCCCTTGGAGAAATTTTTTTTTGTAAAAAATATAATTGATAGGTGGAAAAAGAGAGAAAATGGACTTATATCAAATTCTTAAAACAACAAAAGACAGAAAAGAAGTGGTAGACCAAAAAAAAAAAAAAACAAACAAACAAACAAAAAAAAAAACAACAAAAAAAGAAAAGGAAACCAAAGAGAAAACAGTACAAATATAGTAGATATTAACTCAGCAATATTAATAATCATTTTAAATGCCAATGTTCTAAGTGCACTAATTAAAAAACAAAGGTTGAGTAGACCAAAAAAATAAAAAGCTTCAACTGCGGTTTTCAGTAAGAAATCATTTTAAATATAATGGCAAATATAGATTAAAAGTAAAGGGATGGAGAAAGATATATCATTGTACACTCTAATAAAAAAAAGTGAGAGATATATTAATTTCAAACAGAATAGACTTTAGAGTGATGAAAATTATTAGAGATGAAGAGATGCATCACAGAATAATGATGGAGTCAACTCTTCTAGAAAACATAGCAATCCTTATTGTGTATATGCCTAAGAAGAGAACATCAAAATATATGAGGCAAAAACTGAAGATAGAAATTGACAAATCTACTATTGCAGATGGAGATTTTCATGCTTCTCTAGTACAAATGGGCAGATGAAGGCAGAAAAATCAGTAAGAACATAGTTGAACTCAACAATGCTATCAATTAACTGGATATAATTGACATCTGCATACTACTTTATTCAATAAAAGAACGTCACACATTTTTCTCAGGCTCACATAGAACATTTACAAGATAGACACATGAGTCATAAAACACCTAAAAGTAAAAGAATACAAATTATACAATGTTTGCTCTTAGATCACGATAGAATTAAACCAGAAGTAAATAACAGAAAAATAGTTAAGAAACCCCAAAATGCTTGGAGATTAAAAAATATACTTTTAAATAATACATAGGTTAAAAAAGAAATCTTGGGATAAATTTAAAAACATTTTGAACCAAACGAAAATAAAATACAACATAAAATTTATGTGATTCAGTGAAAGCAGTGCTTAAAGGAAAGTCTATAGCATTGAAAAGCATATACGAGAAAAGAAGAAAGGCCTAAACAATAATCTAAGATTCTACCTTTGAAACTAGAAGAAAAGCCAATTAAATCTGAAGTAAGCAGAGGAAAAAAGTAGTAAAAATTAGAACATAAATCACTGATATTGAATTTTATAGAAAATCAATAGAGAAAATTCAACAAAATTAAAAGCTAACTCTTTGAAAAGATCAATAAAATTGATAAACCTAATAAGACTAACAAAGAAAAAAAGGAGGAAGACACAAATTACTAATATCAGAAATGAAAAAGGAGATATCACTACAAATCTTGTAGACTTAAAAATAATACCATTAATTACTCTATGCCCACAAATTTGATCATCCATGAAAGACACAATTTGCCAAAATTTACATGAGAAGAATTTGAATAGATCTTTATCTATTAAAAAGATTAAGTCAATAATTAATTGAGTCAATAATAATCTTCCAAAACATAAAGAGCTAGGTCCAGCTGGGTTCACTGTTGAATTCTACTGAATATTTAAGGAAGAAGTTATACTACCAATTCTCTATCTTCCAGAAGATGAAAGAAGAGGGAATACTTCATAACTTATTCTATGAGTCCAGCATTACCCTAATATCAAAATTAGACAAATATATGATAAGAAAATATAGACTAATGTACTTTGTGACCATACATGCCAAAATCATTAACAGGTTATTAACAAATTGAATTTAATACTGTACAAAAATTACACAGCATGAGCAAGTGAGATGTATCCCAGATATGTAAGGTTGGTTCAAAATTTGAAAATCAATTACATAATTTAATCTATTATGTCAACAGACTACAGAAGCAAAGTCATATGATCATATCAATAACATTAAATTTTAAATAAATATCCATGAGACTATATTGAGAGAAATAAATCTTTCATGCAAAAGTACTCTGAATAATTTATGCAGATACTCACCCTCCAGAAGGCGATATACAACTCCTCACCTGTTGAGTGTATGCTGCATATAGTGACATATCTGCGAATAATATACTATGTTTAAAAAAGTAACTTTACAGCAGAGAAACCCTGCAAATACTACTACTGTTAGGTGATCAAATTTAATATAAACAGTGTGAAGTCATGTTGATAGTATGTATGTTTGGGATAATTAGATTAAAATAGCTTTACCTCTTGTAGTCTTCCTCCTAAGAAAATATAAGCTCAGTCTAATCTGAGAAAAAAAATCATAAAATCCCAGTTAAGATATATTAAAAACATAACAGATTAGTACTCCTCAAAACTGTCAAGATCATAAAAAATAAGGAAGATCTGAGAAACTGTTACAGTGAAAAAAAGTCTAAGGCGATGCAATAACTAAATCAAATATGATATCCTAGATGAGATCTTGGTGCAGAAAAAGGACATTGAATAAAAACCTAAGCAAATCTGAATAAATATGGACTTTAGTTAATAACCATGCACCAATACTGGATTATTAATAGTGACAAATGATCCATACTAATCTAGATGTTAATTATAGGAGAAATTGGGTGTGCAGTATATGAGAATACTAAATCTTTATAACTTTTAGGTCATTTATTCTGAAAACAATTTTGGAAAAGTCTATTAAAAGAGCTTCCTTTTTGCTATACTTCTATTTGTTTTAGCTACGCATCCATCATAAACATTTTCTCATTAGTCAGCATGATACTCAAGCACTCAGAGCTTCCATTAAAAAAAATAATAATAACATTTCACAAGGTGAAGGTAGTTTCTCAAGGCCCTTAACTCTGTAGTGTACAGGGAACATCTTTGCTAGACCTGAGTCATCACCTACATGCTATTGACTCCCAGTTTAATATCTCTAGCCCATAACTCTTCAGAGATTCAAAACTACTTTTATATCCTCAGATGCATATCTCAAAGGTACGTGACATTCAACTTGTTCAAAAGTGATCTCATGATCCACACTTTCTCCGTCTCTTCCCTGGAACTGCATTTAGGGTGGATAGTCATCTCCATGAATGACCCATCATCCTTTTAATTGCATAAGCTGGACACTTAGGTCATTCTCTGCACTTCCCTCTCTGATTCCCTCATAAGCATAAAAAGTACTTTCAGTTACACCTTTTACATGTCTTTCTAATTCATTCACTGTTTTCTCACTTATACATCTTTCACTTAAATCCAATCATTGCCTTTTGGGTTGTTAACAAAATCCTTCATCAGTTTCTTGATATGACTAATCCATTTCTCAAAATGTAGGGAGTGTTACTGCTTAAACGCACATATCCCTGCTGTGCTTTAAAATCTTTAGTGACTACACATTCTCAACATAAGATGAAGACTAATCTTATCATGAAGAACCTTTAATTTTTCTTTAATTTATCCTGTATGTGCACTAGCTGTAGACTCTTTCTGAAGAGCGCCCTTTAGTGAATAAGTTGAAACAGATTAAAACTGTTTTCAGAGATGTTTTCTGGGAGAAAAAGACAGGAATTTGCTATATAAAATCATGAATTTTACATGAAAATATTTTTAATTACTACAGTTATTACAGGGAGTCAAATTTCCAATTGGCTATTTGAATAAATGTGACAGACTTTTCATTGTTGTTAATGATAAGGAACTATTACTGAAAGAAATGTGTAATGGAAGAGGTTGGATGGGAAAGTTAATCTTATTCCTGGGGATGGGACAGGATGTTGTGGTAATTCTGTTGAGAAGATTTGAAGAAGACATTAGAATGACAATGTTGGGGCAACCAGGACTGCTAGTCATTCAGTATATCATTTAGTGCTGGCTCCCTACTGTTGTCTTTTTTTTTTTTTTTTTTTTTTTAAGAAAAGCTTTGTATTACGAGAAAGAAACACTTCAGGGAAATAACCAAAATTTGCAGAGAAAGTGAACTTTTTTTTTACTCTTCTGTACTCATATGCCAGCAATATAGTCAGCAATTACAGCACCTTGGAATATACATAAATCACATGTCCTTGTAAAGTAGGAAGGAAGGCTATTAATACATGGATTTTTACTATTATAATGAAGGAATGGAGAGAAATTATGAGGCAGTTTTCTCTTGTCATCACTAGCACTTGGAATCAGTAGTTTGAACACCATGTAGAAATTTTCTTTGGTTTGGAGGGGTGATGGTCACCTAAAATCCCAATAGTATGGTTAGTTCCTGCTGACTGAAATTTTGTCAATACCTACAATTTTCTCTAGTGTTAATTTCATTTCTAAACTCTACCAGCAATCAGCTTCTTCAGGGTACTTAGCTGCTTAGTGGCCCCTCTGCCTGCATCTCACCTTGGCATATATCTCCAATGATAAATCACATGATTCTGAACTACACTCCTCTCCAAAAAACATTTTTTTTTTCCTAAAACATGAGAGTACGAAAGGAGCAAGAACAATGTGGGTCAAACATTCACATATTCAAATATCAGTTCATTAATTTGTTTGGCTTTGGAATCAATTTCATATTCAAAGAATGTTTATCAAATGTCAACCATTACAGTTAACCACTCATCAGTTGAAACACTTGTATTATCCTTCTCTGTAAAGTGGTTATACATTCTCTTTTAATTAACAGGTGACTGAGGAAATTTACACCATTAGAGAAATAAAGTGGTTTAGTTTAAAAATAACAGAATAGTAGATAAATCTGTTATAAATTTCACTCTTTCTAAATGTCCCTTGCTGTTCTCCTCTTTCTCCCTCTATCCTTCCCTCCCCCACACACCCCTCATTAAGACATAATTCATGAGCCGTACAAGCCACACATTTAAAATGTAAAATATAGCAGTTTTTTATATTTTAAAAGTTGTGCAACTGTCAACACAGTTTAAGTTTAGAACATTCTCATCAATCCAAAAAGAAACCTATGACTATTAGTGGTAATTTTCCATTTCACCCAACTCCTGAGCCCTGAGCCCCAGGGAGCCACTAATCCACTTTCTCTCTCCATAGATTGGTTTAACCAGGATATTTTATATAAATGGAATAAAAAAGTGATCTTTTGCAAGTGGCTTTTTCACTTAGCATGTTTTCAAGTTTTATTCATACTTAATCATGTGTCAGTACTTCATTCTTTTTATTGCTGAATATATATATATATACCACATTTTATTTATTTATTCATCAATTGTTGGACATTGGATTGTTTCTACTTCTTTGCTCTTTGTTAATGGTGCTATGAAGGCTTGTGAAAAAGTTTTTGTATAGACATTTGTTTTTGTCCACTCCTGTGCTACATTTGGGGAGACTTCTTAAAGAATTAATAGTAATTCTATAAATTTTTGTCAGAATTCACAAGTGAAGCTATTTAAGCCTGTCTTTTCCTTCTATGAGGTTTTTCTAATGACATTTAACCTTTCTTCATATTTTCAGTATCTTCTTTAGAAAGTTTCTGCAGTCAGTTTCTGTTTTGTCATTACTAGGTTTTCAGTGTTCTCTTAAAATGACTTTCAGTTCTACAAGGTCAGTACTGATTATTCCTCCTTTATTTCTGATTTTAGTCATTTGAGTCTCCTTTCTTTTTCTGTCGTGTTTAGTCTAACTACAGCTTTTTCAAATTTTGTTGCTCGTATCATAGAAACAACTTTCATTTTCATTGATCCCTCTATTATTTTTCTACTCTCTTTTGCTAATTTCTGCTTTATTATTTATTCTGCTTGCTTTAGACTTAGTTTGCTCTTTTATCACTGTCTTTAAGTGAACTGTTAGTATGTTGATTTCAGATTTTCTTATTTTTGAATAAATACATTAATATACATAAATTTGACTGTAATCACTGCTCTATATTGATTTCTAATCTCATTATATTGTAGTAACAGAACATATTTTGCATGATTTCAGTTCTTTCAAATTTATTCAAAAATTTTTGTGGTCTATCTAGTTTATGGTCTATCCTGGAGAATTTCTCTGCTTAATATTCACTTGAGAAGAATATATACTTTGCTGTTTTGAGGTAGAATGTTTTATATATGTCTGTTAGGTCTATTTGATTCATAGTTTTGTTTGAGGCACATTTATCCTTATTAATCTGCTGTCTAGTTTTCTCTCCAATATTGAAGTCCATAACCATTATTGAATTATCAACTTTCTTTTATTTCTGTTAGATTTTACTTAATATAGTTTGCTACTCTGTTGTCAAGTGCATGTATGTACATGACCTTTATAGCTTCCTGATTTACTGACACTTTTATCATCATCAAATATCCCACTTTGCTGTAGAAACTTCTCTTTAAAGGACATTTTTAAACAATTTTGTCTTATAATTACAGCCATACTTATGGGTGCTGTTTATATGACATTTTACATTTTTTAAAAATTTATTATATTTGTATCTTTGATTATAAAATATATCTCCTGTAGAGAGCATACAAATGGATATTGTGTGATTTTGTAGTCCAAGGGGAGAAGAAAGAGCAAGTTTATATTTATATATTTATATTATCTGTTATGTTAACATTCTTATTTACCCTTTCTTATTCTCTTAATTTTTTCCTGAAAAATCAAGTTACCACTTGGTTTCATTTCCTTATTCTGGTAGAGCTTTTCTACTACTGCCCTCTTTTGGGTTATCATAAAAAAATTTTTCTGTGTGTATTATGCCTACATATGTGTGTGTGTGTATATATATATATATGTATTTACATATATATGTATGTATCTTAAATAAATATGGATCTAAAAGACAATAGAATAGATTATATGCATATATATTATTAAATACATATTATATGTGATATCTATTGCTTTACACATTTTTATGTCACTTAAACAAAGAAAGGAAAAATGTACATTTGTACTGTCTTTTGAAATTACATGATTACTTTTGTTAATGCTCTTTATTTTCTTATGTAGATTTGAATTACTCTCTGTGTCACTTGTTTTAAGCCTGAAGAAATTCATTTAGTATTTATTGTAAAGTGAGCTTCTCATTTTTGTTTATCTAGAAATGTGTTCATTTCACATTCATTATTAAAATATATCTGATATGGTGTCCATATTTCTGAGACTCTGTTTATTTTTCTTTATTCCTCTTCTCTCTATTCTTCTGATTGCATAACCTTTATTAACCTATCTTCAAGTTTCCTGTTCCTTCTTATGCCAATCTAAACACACTGTTTTGCCCTACTGATAACTTATTAAAAATGTTTCAGTTATACTTTTCAATTCCAGAATTTCCATTTGATTACTTATTATTTATATCTCTTTACTAATATTCTCTATTTGATAAGACATTGTCAAGATATCTTTCTTCACTTACTAAGCATTGTTTCCCTCAATGAAAATATTTGTAAATATTTATAATAGCTGTTTTGAAATTTTTGTTTACTAAATCAGATTTCTGATCATTCTCAAAGGCAATTTCTGTTGCCTGTGGTGTTTTGTGGGGGTGTGTGTATGCATCACACCTTCTTGGTTTTTTGTTTGTTTTGTTGGGGTTTTTCTGGCATATCCTGTAATCTTTTTTTTTTTTTAACTTGAAACTTTAAGTAATATGTTGTAACAAAATCTGATAATGTCCCCCACTCCCCATTATGGCTTACTGTTGCTCATCGCTTGCTCAGTCACTTATTACTTAGATGTAGCTTATTTCCCCTTATAATAGCAGTTTCTTATGTTGCTCCTTCTAAGGAGTAGCCCTGATCTGCACCCAGTCATTCAAGGATAAAACTTAGGGTAGTTGTTCTATATTTGGCTAACTCCATCTCTGATATATCTGTTAAGCTATCTGCCTCTGATGGTATCACACCTAGCTGTTAGTCTTCACTGATTGCAGACTGCTTGCTCTATTGTTTTGACAATTACATGAAGGCATAAATTACTCCAAATTTTGATCCAATTTAATTTAGATTTTTTGCAAGTAGAGTTTTAACACTGGTCTTCAGGTTTGTTTCAGCTTCAGGCTCTTGTTAACTGTTTCTTTCTTCGGTTCTCCCTATTAAACATGTAGATGGTCTAATATTTAACTTTGGCTCACACAGAATGACCAGCTTACCCCTAATTATCTACCACCAAAGTCTCTATTGTTTATGACATCCCCATGCATTTTTTAAAAATGTAAATTTTGTAGAGAGGAACGTGCCATCTCTGTTCTTATAGCCTGTTTCTCTCTCTGGTCAAAACATCTGTGCTGGTGCTCTGGAGCTGAGGGTGCTGGTGCTCTGGAGCTGAGGGTTAGTTAAGAATTATCATTGCCCATGTTTTTCTGGTCCAGGACTTTAGCCTCCAGTCTTCTCAGATTTTATCTTCTTGTGTGAAACCTATGCACTGTGAGTAAGCCACAGCAAGGGTGATTGGGACCCCAGTGTTTTCAGTTTGGAGTTTCTGCCTTATGAGTGCAGGCTGGGTGGAGAAAGGAGTCCCAGATGGCTCAGATTAACTCACCTGGGATAAAACTTCCAAAATAAATGGTCTTTATGAGTGAAGAAAACCTGGTGGCTTGTCCCTTCGATGGAGATAAATTATCTCTTGTTTGATATGTAGGGAAAGAAGGCTCACTAAGCTCTTGCACGTTCCACCAGGATTACAGCTTCTGTGACAATGAGCTGAAGGGGGAAGTGAGTGGATTATATCTCAAATGTCACTGATGACTGCTATCTTAGTAAGATTTAACTTTTCTTGAAAAAATGCTTCCTAATTTGCTCTCCACTTTTAGAACAATTCCCAGAGTTTAAATAGTTGTTTATTTTTAATAATTTTCACCAGTTAAGCTTGTTTTGCTTGGATGAAGATGTGCAAAATTCTTCATGTCACCATTTTAAAGTTGTTTCCCTGTTATCTTATTATAGTAGTGCTCCCTTCCTTGTATTTTCTCCTGGATTTATGACTCCTGGCTATGCTCTCATGTGTAACACCCCCTACCTCCACCAATAAGCAGTTTATAGCCAACTGTGTAAGAATTCCTACAATATTACTAAATCAACAAGAAATACCACACAGAGGCAAGTACTAAACAATATGAAATGTCTACCTAGTGAATGAACTTAATCTATTTGACTCACTTGTCCTCAGACTTTTAATGGCTTAGCCATATTTTTCTGTGACCACTAATATTACAGCATACAATCAGTTGTTTTCTATCTGTATTTTGTTTGCTATCTCCACCTTTAACCTAAACTCTTCTAGATATGTACCACCTTAGCAAATTCAGCCTTATTTATTTGAAGGTATTTTCTTTTTTTAATATTTTCCCTGATAGTATCAGGCTGATGTTCTCTGAATTTTATAAACCAGAAACACATTCTGTCTGCTCTTCTTTAAGGGCCAATGTGATGCTTATCTTATTATATAATTTAATAAATTTCATTTATATATTTAGTAAAAAACTATGGTTACTTAAAAAATAAATTATAACAAAATTTGAGGAGGAAAGTGAAACAATTGTGTCAGGTCCTCAATGTTAGTTAAGAATTACCATTTTCATTTTACATTTAGGATACATAAAATCTGGAAAAATTAAATAATGTATAATTAGAATCCAGAGCTAGTATTTGAAACCATTTTCTCTAGGATCCATGTTTTGAGTCAAAATCTCTATAGCATGCCATGAATAATGACATCCTTAGGAATGTCTCCTAAGATAGATAGCTCACTTGTAGAAGTCGAAAGAAGCTGAAATTTCAGAGACGTGTGCCAACCCTCATAAATTTCTGACATTGAAAGGTTTTACTGTAATCTTGCAACAAACATCAGTAAGGATTAAGGGGGAGGCTAAATCAAACTGTGACAAAAAATGAAGTAGTGGAAATGTATCTAAAGTACATAAAAATTGTTTTATTGTGATAAAACTCAGTCATTTTAACCAAGTTTTCATCTTTGTTTAAAAGATATTCATTCTTGAAAGAATATCATGTACAAATTGGGCCCTATGACTTGAATAATCTGTTCAAATTACTAACAACTATCCACATTTCTAGACAGGATCTATGAGGGAAAACAAGTTTTGACACTATAAACTCAAACTGCAAAATGACAGCCATTGCCACAAAGTGTTTTAGGAAAAATTATGCAAAAAAAAAAAAAAATCTCCAAATTGTGAAGTTACCTTTTTGCCTCAAGATATTTCTTTTATACAAGTTATTTTGTAATTTAATACTTTATTGAGATTTATGGGAAATTTTCAAAAACTTATGTACTATGAAAATAATTTTTAAACTATTGCAAAACAGGTTAGAAGAAAAGTGTGTGCATGTGTGTGTGTGTTAAGGGAAACAACTTTGTTGAAGATTACGTTTAATTAAATTTAATTAAAATCATCCATATGCTGTTCCTTAGGTGTTATTTTGTTCATACAAAAACAAACAACAAAACAAAACTTTATACATAATAATTTCCATTCACTTTTAACCCAATACTCCCAAATAATCATCAGATAATTTTTATCATTTTATCAAGAGAAGCAAAACTTCTAACTACTCTGATCACATATAAATAAATAAATAAATTTTCTAAGTACATTTTACAATGAATGTTAGCAATGCATTTTATTTGGATGGTAGTATAGATAAAGATAACAATTTGAGATTGTTTTCATTGATAATATTTTAAAACTTTCTATTCAAAAGCAGTTGAAATTGGGATTTGCAGATACTAACTACTATATATAAAATAGATAAACAAGATTATATTATATAGCATAGGGAACTATATTCAATATCTTGTAGTAATTTATGGTCAAAAAGAATATGAAATAAATATATGTATGTTACTATATGACTGAATATTGTGCTGTACACCAGAAATTGACACAACATTGTAAACTGACTATACTTCAATAAATATATATATATATATATATAAAAAGCAATCAAAAACTGACTTCCCTGATAAATGTAACGGGTATATTAAACATTATGTTAAAGGATCAACAACAAGACAGTTTATAAAGAGGAAGCTGTTATGCTTCATATCATATTGGAAGTTTCTGGAGCTACATCATGTGAAAAGGAGGTGCCTTGTTCTCCCGCCAAATATTTCTGTCCGCATAGATAGGAAAAGGCTGTTGAAACTTACATATTACAGTAGCAGAAGTCAGCAGTTACATGCAGAATCAAATCCTTCATAAGCCTGAACATGGAAATATTTTTTATTTTGAAGTTTTTAAAAAACAGTATTGTGTAACAAATAACTTGCTACCTTCATTATCTTTGTGACATCCATATTGTTGTATAAATTTCTAAAAATATAGAAGAAATTTCATGTTTCAATTGTAAGACTGCTAAGGACTTAATAGTGGCTATTTTTTGAAGCTCCATGGTAGTAAGCATTCAGACTTTATAACCAGACTGCCTCCATCTACTGGCCACTTGACTTGGGGGAAGTTACTAAGAACTATAAGCTTTAGTAGTTTTAAATATAAAACAAGGATTTTTTAAAGAGTAATCATAAGTATTAACATGTTTGCAGAGACATTGAGAGTATCTTGAAGATAATTAAATTTTCATGAAGGGCTGCTCATGCCTATTACTGTGTAGTACAGGGTTTCTTATATATAAAGAACTAAATATTTTAAGTTTAATCATGGTACTAAACATTATTATATGTTAAATGTTTTGTTTATACATTCACCCCCACAACATCTATACTATATGTATGCATTCACTTCCTTTGTTTTAGCAAAGATATTTTTATATGTATGTAATGAGAATGAAAATATGAATAATATTAGAAGGGTTCATTATAATTGAAAGGTAATCAGAAATTCCTATTATAACAATATCTAAGCTTTGATATTTTTGAGAGTGTTCTCCAGAAAAAAAAAATGGAAACGAAAGGACATCTGTTTCTCCCCTTCTACTTCTCTCTCTTATAAGATTTCTTATAAGGAACTGGCTCCTGAGAGAACAGAGGCTGAGAAGTTCCACAGTCTGCAATCTAAAAACTGGGAACCCAGGAAAGCTGATACTGTAGTTTGAAGGCCCGACAGATCCTAGTCCAAGTCTGAATGCTCGAAAACCAGGAGTGCCTAGGTCAGCCAAAAGATCAATGTCCCAGCTCACAGCCAGGCAGAGGGTAAGGTCAACCTTTCTCTCCCTTTTCCAGTCACCCCCTGAAGGGACTAGATGATGCCTTTCTGCATCATGGAGGGCCATCTGCTTTACTCAGTTCAAGAGTTCAAAGGCCAATCTCTTCTGGAAATACCCTCTGAGACACATTCAGAAATAATGTTTAGCCAGATATCTGAGCATCCAGCAACCCAGTCAAATCACACAGAAAATTAACCATCACAGAGAGGTAACAGTAGTTAACATTTCAAAAACATTAGGGGCTGTGACTTTTCCTTCTTTCTAAATTATGAGATGTGCAAAATTTATACCAGTAGCACCCAGGCAACCTATAGCTCAATGACAAGCTTAACATTGTCTAACTTCTCATTGACCTTTGAATTTGAGTTGCAGTGCAGCCCTTTCAGACACAGAGGGAAAAAAGAAGTGCTGGTATGCTCACGTGTGAAGAGCTTCAGGGCCTTCGTTACCTGAAGGGGAGACACACACAAAGGTAACTGAAGTGTTCATGTTTTAAAATAAACATTTCACAATTATATGCATATGTATGTGTGTTTAATATATAAGTAACTGGGTTGTTCATTAAAAAAAATTAGGTTTTGTCTTTTTCAGCAGCCAAGTTTGTAGATTTACAGAATAAGTCTGTTAATGTATTTCTGAATATCATAAAATGTACACATATCATATATTCATGAGTATTTTTAATTCATTTGCTCCTCTTTTCATCTTTCTCATACAAATTGGAATTTCACTTAAAAATACTTTCTGCTTGCAGCTTTCAGTTTAATTAAAAATAATTGAGAACAATTATTTAATTATTAAGAATAACTAAATGAAGTTATTATTATTTACTAGGCATAATTAAGTACAGTAATTTTAATACTTTTTAATAATTTTAGAAATTATCTGTTTTATATCCAGAGTAATGGCTGTTTATTGAGAGCTTACAATATAAGTGACATAATAAGTAATGAGTAAGAGAAATTGAATTCCTTGTGCTTTTCAGAACTGAACAGACAAATGAACATGAGAATAGAATTTCAAGGCAAACAAAAATAAGTAGTTTGCAGCAGTGTGGATGGACCTAGAGATTGACATTCTAAGTGAAATAAGCCAGAAAGAGAAAGAAAAATACCATATGATATCACTCATATGTGGAATCTAAGAAAAGGAAAAAAGAGGACACTAATGAACTCATCTACAAAACAGAAACAGACTCTCAGACATAGTGAACAATCTTATGGTTACTGGGGAAAGGAGGTGGGAGGGGATAAATTTGGTAGTTTGATATTTACAAATGTTAACCACTATATATAAAAATAGACAAAAAGAACAAATTTTTTTGTATAGCACAGGGAACTGTATTCAATATTTTCTAATAACCTTTCCTGAAAAAGAATATGAAAATGAATATATGTATGTATATACATGACTGGGACATTGTGCTGTACATCAGAAACTGACACATTGTAACTGACTATACTTCAATTAAAAATTAAAACAATAAAAGTAAATTAAAAAATAGGTAGTTAAAATCTGAAGAAATGTACATATAAGATGTTAGATCAATGGTAAAAACAGGAAATGAGGAAGATCTTTTTCAGGTTTTGGTGTCAATATCTCTAGAGGGAAGCAAATAGTAGAGGATCAAATATGTTACAAAGGGACTTAAATGATATCAATTTGGCAGCTGGTTCAGCTGTTTTCAAGCTAATTTATCTAAGCACACCAAAATGAATTCAGAGATCAGCTTAGTTTCTGAACCAGCTGTCCTCCTAACCGAATAGGATTAGACAACTTATTTATTACTGCTCACATCTCTCTTCCTCTCTTGCAGTAAACATATGGGTATCTTCTAGTTCTCTTAATTTTCAATACTGTTGGGACACAGTCTTTGAAGGTGATATGTGGCATGTGTCACAATTACACTCATGGGAGCAAGCAGGTGTTTCTGGAAAAATCATATATACATGTGACACAAGTGTGTATTTATATATACACTTACACACATATACATACACACATACATATACACACACACACAGAATTTTCTGTGTGAAAGTTTCTGGATAGTCCCATTAAGACCTAAATAAGTATAGAAATGATACATTTTGCCAGAAATCCATTGGTCTCAGTAAGATATTGAATCATTCTTCCACAGGATTTTGCTAGTGGTTACTACTTTTACTTAGTTAAAGCTGTAAGTGAATTTACTCATCTAAGAGGGAAAAACTTGGGGATACTGTAAAACATTGTAAAACATGAGATGATTTTACTCTTACATTTAAATATTTCATCTTATATATATTTAAAATGGAATTATGCATTCAATCAGGACAGGTGCTCCTGGCTAAAACTGACGTCTTTTTTATCTTTGGTAGATTCTTCTGTTCTGTGTTAAACAGTAATGTCATCTCTGACAAATATTGTCTATGTTGTATTTTAACACACATTTACTTTATAAATCCTGCAGAATAGGGTGTTAGTATACTTTCCCTGTATTTCTTGTTGAGATTTATTTATTCACAATGGTGTCTTTTTACTAGCAAATTTTAATTAGTCATCAATTGACAGTTTAATGGATTACACAAGTTAACCAGAAAGACAGAAAATAAAATCATTTATCATTTAAGAAATTGCTCAATTTTCTATGTGAAGCATGACCTTAATTCTGTATTTCCTAAAATACTTATCTCAGAAACTATACCGGTGTTTTTCTTTTTTTAAAGATAGTCTAAGTATTTTCTTAATGACTGTAAGTTATTTGGACTGAGGTAGCCACGTGAAAACTTGAGAAAGAACAGATTTTTCAGATAATCATTTAACTCTTGTGGCATAGGAAATCAGACAGTAAGATAATGTGTTCAGTAAAATGAAAATCTACCCAAGGGTATGCAGAAAATACTGAGAATCAAAACTGAGATCTTGTCTGAGAAAAATAAACAATGGGTAGACTTCAAACAAACTTTTATGCAGAAATAGGTATTTATAAATTGCTTAATAAGTATTTAAATTCAAGTCTTTGTCCACAATTTTGTGTAGAGATTGATAAATATGTAAGTACTGCAGAAGTAAACCACTAATTTCTTAATTCATTATACATTTGTTAACTTATTCAAGAAAGTAATTCATAAAACCCTTAGCAATAGAGTAATAATAATATCAGTATTTAACTTAAAAGTCGAGGCAGGAGTCCAAGCCCAATGTCTGTGGAAGACATTCATCGAGGTTACACTGGATAATATCTAATATCTAAACACTTTATGTTTGAAAAATATCACATTTCATTGCTCAAACAAAGACTATCTCTACTGATACAAATAACATACATAGTGAAAAACAAAAAAAAAAAAAACTGCTTAAAACATTTTACACGTTACCATTTTACAATTAAAAGCATTTTTACCATATCTCTGTACAACAAACAAGACACATTTTACTGTCCCCTTTTTATAAACTAAGACATTATAGGTCAAAGCGATTTCCCAAGCTTATGTGGGTAACATTTCACAAAACTAAAATAATTATTTATTTTGCTTTGTACACGGTGATCCATTACCTATGCTATGATAAAAAAAAGTAACTGATGAAAAATTCATCATTTCTTTACAGCAGGAGAGCAAGAAAGGAGCTTAAATTCACATGAAATTTGAAAGTTAAGGGGAACTATTACTGTGAAAAGAGAACAGCATCTCAGGTATCCATTCTTGTGTATAGTCTAAATGATTTCCACTGCTATATAATCATGCACTTTAAAGGAAATATGCCACAGTAAAGCATTAAGACCCAACAACCAAACAGTGAGAATCACTGAGTCTGTGGTTAACATAAAATAGCTCATGTAAAGTGTGAATTTTTTGGAACCCAGAGGCAAGGTCAAATCTACCGTAGTACACTTAACTGAAGATGATCTCAGCTTGCAGCTTGCACACCATGACTGCTTCTCTGTCGGATTCTCATTGGACCCCACCGTTCCTGCTGATAGACTTGTCTGGAAGATGACCTCTGGTTATTATGGTGTGTTGTTTCCAGAGCAGATAACAGTGTGTGCTCATTTTAGATTTTCTACTATAGAGATGCATTAGATGAAAACAACCATATACTGGCTCCTAATCAAAGCTCACAGACATTCTCATGAGGCCTGCTGTTTGGTACAATGTACAGATTTTAGAATACCTAAAGACAATTCACTATAGAACTGTGGTAATATCAAAGGTTATTCTGATCCAGTTTCTTCCCATCTTTTATTATATGATTATTTACTAACATCTGTGGGAACTGTATATTATTCACATATCATATAAATAACTCACTGAACATTTCCCATTTTGATATGTGTAAACCCATTAGTAAATACTGTATATTTATGTTGAATAAGACTAATGCTTATGTTTTCACTAGTTCTGTTAACTTTGATCAATTATTAGCACAAAAGAAAAAATGAAAACAATGAAGTTTAAATGTAAGAAATATTTAATTAAAATAAGTTTATTTAACCTCTCGAGACAATTTAGTCATGCATAAATATTTTGTGATACAATATGATTCAAATAAGTTTAAAACATAGAATGAATAGTCTCTTGCATACATAGCAATGAACACAGTGAACACAACACATTTCTACTGCATGTTTTCACACCACATGAAGGATTTGGCAGCAGTTACATGGGTTAAAAATTCATTGTTTGCATTATACCTAAATCACATGAGTTTGAGTTCAAATTCAAAATCAAAATGTTGAAAATTCTGCTTTGTTTCAATACTCTGTTTCTACTCTGGTCTATTTACAAAACAAAGTTAGATCAAGGTATCCTGCTCAACCCCTTCAATGTTACTCAGATTAAATGACAAGGACTTACAATGTCCTCGGGGCTCTTTGTGATCTGACTTCTACAGCTCACCTATTTACTCCTTTTTGAATATAGTAGACAAGCCCCAAACTCAAATTTTAGCACTGTCTGTTTTTCTTTGTGCAGAATGGTTTTTACTTGGATTTCTTTGGCTTGCTCCATCATCTTCAGGTCTCTGCTCAAATGACATTTTCTCTTTGGCTTTTGTGATCATTCTATATGAAATTCCAAACCATGCTCCATGCACAGGCACACAAACACCTGGGATATCCTAGGCTCTTCACTTTCTCTGAAAACCCTCATCACCATTTGAAAGTGTACATTTTGTTTATTATCTGCCCTTCCCCTGCTCGAATATAAACTCTATGATAGTTGAGATTTTTGTCATTTTATTCATTCCTAGAATCAAACTTCTGAAATATTATCTGACACATGGTAGGTGCTTAACAATTATTTCTTGTTTGATTGGTTATGCTAATGGCAGTGTAGTCTACTTTTCTATTAAACAAAGTGTGAATTAGAAGCCATACCATAAATAAGGGTTTTTTTGGTATTAATTTTCTGAGGATTATCTATTTACCAAGTTACACTGTGTTCCAGCTTGCTTGCTTTGGGTAAGTTTTGATTGCTAAGAAAAAGAAAGGTAACATTTGTCTTTTGGTTTTATGATCTGTTTTGCCACTGTGCTTTTATAAACTTACAATAATACATTTTTACAGTGTACAGTTAGTCTTAAGAGACTAATATGTTCAATGATGGCATAAGTATACTATTTAAAAATTAATGTGAATAAAAAATCAAAAGAATTAAAAAATGAGATGCCACATTAGTAAAATTCTATTAATTCTAACAAAATTTAATAAAATATAAAGCCTAATGACATAAATACATTTCTCGATGATATGCCAAACTTTATTTTTAGTAATTTTATCCAATAATTTATTTTTATCATATAATTTAGTTAAATATTATAACTGTATATCATTTGGAAATTATACAGCAATTGTAATGTGTGCATGTATATATATATTAATATGAAAATGTGTGTGTACATACATATTCATGTGGATATCTTTTTATTTTATATCTCATTTTAACAAACAAATTATGCTGCAATAAATGAGATTCTACTTAACCCAGATCAAGGGGAACATTTTTCCACTGAGACAATATTAAATTTTAGTTAATTTACTGACATTTTCCAGTCTTCATTTTGAGAAATTTATTAATAAACACACATACACATACATGAGCATAAACAGAGAGAGAATTACTTTCTACCCATCTTGTATTCTTAGTCTTACTGAACTCTTATAAGTGTGTTTTGTGCAATGTTATGTTTCCTACCTTGCACACTGACAGGTTTTAAAAAGAATATATGGTCTCAGATATACTATAGAGAACCACTGTAGAGACCACTGCTGTCTGGCTGCATTATAGCACTTGGATGATTAATTAGCCATATGTCAGGGTAAGGCTTCCTATCTTCTAGAGCTGGAGTTTTTCTGTGTAGAATTTTCTGTGTAAATTATGGATGTGTGAGTTTTGGATTCTTCTTTGTCACATAAATCATCAGTGTGCATCATTTCAGTACTTTACACAAAACTCAGTCTCTACCTCAAATTTTAATAACTTTGAGATGATTTTATTATATCTATGTGTTGTGACTGAAAAATACTATAATCAAATTATAGTCATAAAATAATAAAGTCAGATTGAAGGTACTGAAATTTTTCAGGCATAACACTAACATTAAATGTATACATTTTATAATTTTATTAAATCTGTAATGTAGCTATTATTTGGTATAAATTATTTTCAGACCTGATATCAATTAATGACATGAATATGGGATTATTTGGGGGTGGAGATAATTAGATTTTTATTTATTTATTTATCTATCTTTAATGGAGGTACTGGGGATTGAACCCAGGTTCTTGTGCATGCTAAACATGCAGTCTACCACAGAGATAAACCTTCCCCACCAAATATGAGACATTTTTATATATAGTTCAATTTGGAAGATGGGAGTTAGGTTTACTAGCCCACTGAAATACAGTTACACAAGTCAGTTTACTAACATTCATGAAGATTCACACACTGGGAATGAGACTGAATAAGACATATCTCCTCTTCTCATTTTTTCTACTTCTAAGGTTTCTTTAAAGAAAGGCAGCATTCTTGTGAATTAATATTGAATTTTATTTTATATTAAAATATTCACATTACTGTTCTGAGTTTTATTTCTGGATTAACCTATATAAACACCTAAGGAAAAATTTTAAATTGTATTATTAAGTATTAGAAAAAAACATTTTCTTGCAAGACATCCAATATCTATGTTCTTATCTTTCAAACTTGAAATTTTCACTTTTATTTTACAACAGGTTTTCATGGAAAGAACTGAATGCATATGTGAGAAATGGATTTTGATGCTAGAATACGTTTTTAAAGTGCCTACAAACAATGAACTATTAGAGAAAGCCATGGTGGTGGGCTTAGATTCATGCAAACTTCCTTGCTTCACAAACTTGAACAAGAAATTCCCAATCTATCAGTCTGACCCTTTTAGTCTATAAAACCTGATATTAATGTGTGTCTTGTCTTCCTCTCACTGAGCTTGTATAGATACAAATAAAAATTAAATGATGCATATTAAAGGATTTTATAAACTTCAGATCACTATGCAAATACAAGAGAATTAAAATTCCAAAACCATAGTTCACATAACTAGTATTTTTATAACAGCTTCAAATAAAAAGAGATTAGATTTGCTAATGCGTTAACCTCAAAGGACTATTGATTCCTTTGAGGTTAATGCATTAATAACATAACAAGGTGAGTTCAAGATTTGCCTGAAGGGATTTTTTTTTTTCTGCTTTATTCTTTTGTCCTTCATTTCTTATTGTTTTTACCTGAAATTAAAAATGTAAACAGCCTCAAAAAGTGGCTCTGTTTTTTTATAATATAGAAAACCAAAATAAAAGAAATGGAAAGAGCAACTTCATGTGAAAGATAACTGTTAAGTAAGGGATACTAATCTGTCTCCTTGAAGCTTTTGTATTCTTTCTCTGCCTTCATCAGCACAAAAGGTCCAACTTTCTTGTAATTTTTACGTTTCTTTCTATGTATAGATTATAGCTTATAGTGTTACCATATGTGCAGTCCTGATTTTTGTGTTCAGTTTACTTTTTAAAATCATTTAGTGGCCCACCATCTCAGGGTCATTTGGACAGAAACAGAATTAATTTTATTCTTGTCCAAGTGTTTCCCTGATGTTTTACTTTTACCATGTTAAGATTATAGAGAAATTTTTCAGATCATACTACGTGTCTGGTAATATTTTTAGTAACACATGAGTAATTATTTTCCTTGTACTCTGTTTAACACAATATAAATATCTAAACATTTTTCTCCACAAGTTCATTGATAAATAGCTTTGTTTGTTTAGTCCATTTGTTCCCTGTTTGTTCGTAGATAATTCTGAGAAGAGATTCAGGGGAGATGAATTAGGAAAAGAAATTGAGAAGATAGTAGCCCTATTCCAGTGACCTTAAAGATGAGAAGAAAATGTTTTTTTAAAAAATTTGATTCAAACTTTAAAATCCTAAATTATAGTAATCACTGGATTTATTTGATTAGCTCACACCTTTGAGGCTTTAGGCTATTGATCATTTTTAATGTCTTCAAATAAAATCCTCCAAAATATCCGTGAGGAGGGCCTAAAAGTGGATGTAAAAGAAAAGTGTCTATACTATGAATTTCTGAATTATGGGTTTCTAACTTCTGATAGTCTTCCCTAATTAGAGTAATGTTAGTGAGCAGGAAAACAGATGCAGTATGTGTTACTTTAATTCAGATTTTTTTGGGGGGGATATAAGTATCCAAAAGTTTATTCTATCTCAACATATCTATTCTTCAATTTACAGCCATCCTGATGTTGATTTAGACTCATATTCATATAACCCCATAGAAGCATCATGTATAAGAAATGGAGGAAATAAATAATAATTCAGTTAAAACATCCATTTTTACAAATGAAGAAATTCAAAGACCAGAATGAGTCACTTATTTTCCTAAAGTCAACAAGGAATGTGAGAAGTTAGTACAGAGTGCACTATTCTGTTTTATAAACTTTAAAATATCAATTAATGAAATAAAGTACAGGGTTGAGACATCACTGGTTACTTTGTAGAGAAAATACATTAAACTGCCTTCAACATCAGTCGTTTCCCCTCTGTAATCAAGATGTTAGTCCTGAGACCTTTCTAAACCATTGACGCAAATATTATTTTTTTAATTCCCAAAATAATATGTGAAGGAAATATTTTCCCTTAGGGTCTTCCATTCTTAAAGATAATACAAACAAAATAGATCAAAATATGTGTTGGCTTTAAGTCCTTGTGGATTTTAACTGATTTTTATTCCTTATAATGCTAGAAATTTAAGGGATAATTTTCAGGTCCAGAAACATTTTGTGGATACACAGAATCTTGTTTTGACATTTTAAGACTCAGAAAAGAAAGAAGTGAAAAGACAAGAGTAAAATATAATAATAAAATAATAGATATAATAAATATGTCACTGAATATTATAAGAAGTCAAATATGGTTGTTTTGTGATACACAAAGAGTCTTTTATTCAAATCTTTACTTAGTGTATGGAGGAAATCTTAGTTATGAATAACCTGGTAAAAGAAACATTGTAGGTTGTAAAATTTAGGAAAAAATTGAACCTATTTTGGTGCTTTCCGTAAGTATTAAATAACACAACTAGAAGGAAAAAACATATTTTTGTATTTTCAGTATGTTTTCTGTAAATTCTTTACTTTTGTTTTAGCCCTATTATAGAGATTAATAAGGTAAAATCTAAAATATTTGGCTATTTTTCACCTTATGAATTATCTAATCATTGAAATATTTTTTTTAATGTTTATGTTTAGCTGTTTCTCCAGACTCTCAGTTTCATGTATTTGCAATTGAAAATATTTTTTTATTGTCTGAAAACATTGCATGTTAATGGCTGGAAGAAACCCTACCTAGAAGTTTTTTTTATCACTTAATATAGGAAACCTTGAAAATATGCTGATATAATGAATGACACTAGAAATTAAAAATAGTTTTCCGTGATGTAAATAAAGAGCAAGGCTAATTGTCAATGTTGGAAAACAACTTTTTGGTACATTTGTATTATTTCCATGAGAAGTGTATCTCTGGAAAGACATTGCTGTAGACTGAATACTAGTGTCACTCTCTCAATTCATATGTTGAAACCTCGACCTCAGTGTGATGGTATTTGGAGGTGAGGCCTTTGAGGGCGATTAGGACACGAGGCTGGAGCTCTCATAAAAAAGACTAGTGCCCTTATAAAAGTGACCCCAGAGAGTTTCCTTGCCCTTTCAGCCATATGAAGACATGGCAAGAAGTTCTCAGTCCGCAGAAGATGGTTCTCACCAGAACCCCACCACACTGGCACCCTGATCTTGAACTCCTAGCTTCCATAACTTTGAGAAATAAATTTCTGTTGTTTATACCTTCAGTCTATGGTAGTTTTTTATTGTAGCCTGAACAGAGTAAGACAGACATGAAGTCAGATATTCATAAAATATTATACAAAGTTCTCAATAATGAAGGAGGATTAATCAATCTGCTTAATTTTCTGGCTAGTACAATTTCTCCCACTCCTCAAACTAATACAAACATTTCCTTCTGAATTCCTTTCACATTTCAAAAATCAGTTTTTTGTTTTTTGTTTTTTGTTTTTTGTTTTTTACCAAAAGCCTGTAACATTCATTACTTAGGTTTTTCTGAATATAGTAAGAGAAAATGCAGGTAATGAGTAAAAAAAAAAAAAAAAAAAAAAAGAGTGCTTCCTAATATAATATAAAAAGGACTCTATTCCATTTTTGTCCATCAGCATGACTACTTCCACCTTTTTCTTCAGTTCATTGAACTAAATTTACTCATAACACATTTTGTTAGAGCCAGCAAATAGTCCCTAGGTTTCCAGGAATGAGAAACATTTCTTTTAGTCCACTGAAATGGAAAATAATTCTCGAATGTGTCAGGTAATTACAGATTTCCCTCTCTTGCATGACAGTGTGAACCTCATTTTAGACTTCTGTTAAATTTTAAAGCAAGGATGATTAAGACATTGAAGAATAATTTCTTAGCCATTGCATCACATTTGGCTTAGTATAGATTAAAGGGATTGCAAAGGAGCAAGAAATTGGAAAACCATGCATTTTAGCTTATAAAAGAGAGACAGTGTGTGAGGGAGAAATAGAATCACAACAATCTACAAAAATTTAGAAAGAAAAGCGTCACTATTAGGCCTCTTCAGAAAAAGAAGTAACAGGAAATAAACTTGGTAAACTTGCTTTTCAAGGAATAAAGAATGATAATAACCCGACTAAACCCTGGGAGTGATTAAGCATAAAGATGTTGAGTTACTTAGGATGGATATTTTAGTGACGAATTATCATTTTCAACCTAATAAATGATTAAATCTTATCTTTTGAAATGGAGATAATGAGTTCACTTTCTTTGCCATTATTTCACAAAACTCTTCAGTGTCATCCTATGCTTGATCCTTGCTTATTACATGATGCAATGATGAAGTAACAGATGGCCATATAGAATTTCCTGAGTAGCACTGAACAGATCAATGATCTTGGTTACATTAATGAAAGTAAAGTAACACAAAGAGGCTTGTATTTTTTACACAAAGATGACAGATCTATTGGTCTCTGTTAGAGGTACAAGTTATTTAGCTTTATTTTTGGTGGTGCTGATAGATTGCTAATTAGCCAGCTGCACTTTTTTCCCTTATTCCTTCTCGTAATTAAAAACTCACCTTTACAAGACAACATACTCAGTAGCCAAGGAGAATGTAAGGTTGCACAACAGAGCACAGTTAAATGGACCACAACAAATGGTGATAAAGTTTTGTTTGTTGGTTGGTTGGTTTGCCTTTCTTTTAAACTGTCAAAAAATTTCTCAAGACAATTTACACTGGAAGGCTCAAAGATAAATAGTTCAGCTGTATTCACTACATAAATCTAAAAATAAGAAACCTGCAAGTTCATTGGGCAAACAATGAATATTTATCCTGCTGGGCTTTTTTTCAAGTCCACCATAAAACCCATTTTTTACGTCAAGCACACGTTAATATTCCCTGACACATGTAATATACAGAATACACTTACATAAACATTGATCTACATGAGGAGTTAAGACTATGAACTCCCCTTATGGAGAATGAGAACAGAATAGGCATTTTTAGTGTAGTCTTCCCACAGCCTTATGAATACTAACATAAATTGTATATAAAAAATGAATATGTGCGTTTCCAGAAATTATTTGGCCATGTACACATTTTTTCATCCACGGAATATGCCTAGGAACCAGGGTCTCGTTTTATTGTGACTAGACTTGGAAAATTCTATTGTACTGTCCATTGTATAGAATTTCTTCAGTAAAATATGTACAAATTTTCCTTGCTATTCATTGAGCATATATTTCTGGGTAAATTATTTAAATTTTCTGAGGCTCATTTTTTTCATATATAGTTAGGACAATAGCATTGCAAAATTAAAATAATTTATTGGTGAAGTCCTTAGCACAGGACCTGACACATAGTGAGCAACACCTGAGTTAATAAGGATGATTTTTAAATTTTTTTCAAATATAAAGACTATAAATAACACATAGTGGGTGAATGCATGAATGAATAAGCTTGCATAGGTTAAATATCTATTTCCTGTGATGGAGGACAAATCACTATAAGACAGAGCCTTGGCTGGTCATCTTTGTTTTCCCAGTCACAAACTCTATTGTTTGGCTCATACTGAGGTCTTCTGAGGGTTTGCAAAAAGACAAGATTAAGAAAAAGTAAAAATGAAAAGAAAAAAAAAAATACATAGAGAGTTCTGTATGAATTTGAGTTTATTTCATTGCAGCATTCTGAAAAGCTGCACTTTCCTTTCCTTTATCTGGAACTACAATGGATTGTATGAAACTTATAAATGAAATGAAAAATCACAAGCACAAAAAATTATCTAAGTTTCCAGGTCCAAAAGTATGGATTTGCTCCTTCTGAAATTCCAGTAATGTGGCCTTTAAAATTTAAATTCTATATTCAATTCAGAAAAACAAATGTATTAGTAAATGTTCTTGGTTCTGTTATTGGGTTTTTAACTTTATGAGAGTAACTATTCCTTACTAACTTTTCCTAAAATGCATCGAGCACTTTACCTATGTCTCAAGAAAGGAATAGAAAATTAGAAGAAAGTTTTGCCTGTCCTGCAATACTACAGTGGAAGTATCTACACTGAAGATTTGACAGGACTTCATTTTATTAGGTATATATTAGTACAGATAACTTTTTATGGGGAAACATCCATAGCACAGATTGGGAAGCTAGATGTAAAATACTGACCATTGACACTTTGAAAAGGAGTGAAAATACAATATGCAGTCATGTATCTATTTGGTACATTTTTTAATGTACTAGTGCTCTTCAACTTTGAGTATGGGCAATATTTCACATTAATCAGTTAAGAGAGCTCAAAATCTTAGAATATTAAATGACTTAACCAGCTATAATTAGTGTTTTTTTTAAATAGAATAAACTGTTTTTCATAGAAAAATTTTAGATTCTTAAATTTGCAATATTTTATCACTTTATGGTGTTAATTTCTTATATTGTGATGGAAGACCAAACATGGAATTTACATTTTTATTAATTCAGCATTTTCCACCTAGAAGATGATATAATTATAATTAGGAATCATGACTATTTTTACATATGTTCATAAATTTAATGTTTTCATCTGTGAGTTTAGTGTTTAACCCCCTTGACAGCATGAACATTCTTTCACTGGCCCCCTGGTGCTTAATTTGTGTTGAAGGAAAACCATTTAATACACACCATTACTTTGCACTTACAGTACAATCAAATTTACTTTTTACGAAAAATGCCTTTTCGTTTTCAATAATTCCTATAGGGGTAGAGCATGAGCTACAATTTGCCCTTGTGCCATACCATATTTGACTTGTCTGATGTACACAGCAGAATAAATAGTTCTTCTAACCAAGAAGCCAGAAGGCATGCCATCCGTTATGGACTAGGCATCTGGGTAAATACACAAATACCTGATTATAGAGGGTGTCACTGCCATTTCACAAGCTCCATTGAGCCCAGTGATATGTATTGACCAAGTATAAATGAGTTTCCTCTCTGTGGCCAAACTTTCAGCGGATTTTTTACTGTTCCAATGTCAAAATGACAAAATAGATTCTGATCAGGCGTAGGTAGCTCCAGAGGTCTCTAATATGTGAGTGGCATTAATGCTAATTATACTCTAAGTGACCTGTAATGATCATTTAACTCTTTTTCCTCAGCATTTTGACATAGTTACCTTTCCTATTAAATGTGAGGATCACCTACAAAAATGAACATATTCATAGAAAAAAACAGAACATACTAACCATGTTCCACTTAATTATAAAATGAAATAAAGGATTTTAATGGTTCTGTGTGAAAATTAGTATGTTTTGCCAAACTTATTTTAATTCTAGAAGATGTGCCCATAGGCAGTAAAGAAGAAAGAAAAACTAAAAGTAAAAACCTAGGTATTTGGTAAAAATTTCTTTAAAATAAACAAATTATGTCTATGAGTAATGTCATTACATCTTCCCCACTACCCTATATTCTCTGCAGAAATTTTTTTTGCAAAAACAAGTTTTAAGTTTTATTTTTTGTAAAAAAATATAATACCTGCTTGTAGGTATTAGTTTCCCTATGAAAACTGTAGCACTCATGGAATGCTTCTTGTTCCCTTGTACTTACCTGCTTGCTTAATTGTCGCGAGATCTTTTCATCTTTATTTTTTTTCCAAACAGTGTAAACAGTCACCCTTGACATCAGTGTCATTCTAGTTTGAAAGCACTCCAGGGGACTCTAATATGCAGAAAGAGTGTAAAAAATTACCTGTTATGGAAACTGTAATGGCTTCCGGTAATTAAGGTCTCTTCCTTCTTCTCCCTTCTCCTCCTCCCCCTTACCTTCCTGTTCCTCCTCCTCCTTAATTGTCTTCTCCTTTTCTCTGTCTCTCTCCTAATTGTAATTCTGTAATCTTCTCTGTAGTTTATTTACGTTGAACTCTCCATTTCTAGTTGTTTCTAATTCTATAGTTATACTTATTGCTACGTATAAGTGCAATCACACTTCATTTTTATTTTAAACAGAAAGGAAGTCAAACTATAGATACTGTTCATCTCTTTTGCTTTTCACTTAGTATTTTGGGAACATTTTCCATAATAACACTATTAGTAAATGAGAATGGGCATCTGTCACTATATTCCAGGTACTGTGATAAGTTTTATATGTATTAACTCATACAAATGTTACAACAACTTTAGGAGGTAGGTCTGTTATCCCCACTTTATAAATGTGGAAACAGAAGCACAGATTGCTTAAGTAACAAGCCTATGATCAGTAGCTGAGATTCTATCTATCTGGCTCCAGGGCACTTGCTCTTCAATACTGTACTGTATTTCCTTTCTACAAAGAGGTCTCCCTCATCCTTTTTAGAGCTGTCTGCCATTACATAATATTGATGCATCATGATGAAATGTAAATAAGCATTTATGCACATATATTCTTGCATCCCTTTTTTTTTGTAAGATAGTTTTCCAGCAAATACCTGGTTTAAAGAGTAGCATATTTAAAATTTTTATCAGAACTGAAAACTTTCCTTTACATTAGGAAAAATTCATTTATTATTAGTTTATTGTATGCTGGATTTCAAGCCTAAATATAATCACTGATAATAAAGAATTTATGAAATGCATATTATATTCCCATTTACAGAAGCATAAAATTAAGATTCTGGAAAATTATATGACCAGAGCCAAACTATTTAGTATTTGTTAGAGTTGAGATATGATTTCATGTTTGTTTGGTTTGAAAACCTTCACTCTTATCCTTTATACCATACCTTCTTTCTTAACTAGATTTTTATGATAGTAAGAAACAGATTTACTGAAGTTATCTCAAAAACAGGAGTTAGTGTTAAAAATACACATAAATACAAAGAAGTGCCTGCAAAGAAGTTTTTCTTTGTGAGCAAAGAAAACAAGAGGACTGCACGTGTAGGGCTCAAGGGAAAATGGGGCAGTGGTTTAGGAACAAGGGCTTCTGCAAGGTCAAATAAAGTTCTGTATCTGTGATTGTATTTCATGCCATCAGTAGATGGGGCTTATTGATTTTCTTTCTTTTTGAGGGGTGAGGTGCTGATTGGTTTTCAATTACTTTTGTAGGATTAACTCATAGCAATGCAGAATTTTAGGCTTTGTTTCCCCGTGGTTTCTACTTTTTCAATGCATCTGCACACTCTAATCTTCCTGGATGTGCTTTAACTTATTTTCCCATTACCAGTGATGTATTTTGGCAACACTATTAAGTGCTGCATATAGAAGAATAAGATGTGTTTATGGACATTAATACTTTGCTTATATCTGTAATGGATCTTACTTTTAAAGATCCTATAAGTGAAATAACTATCGGCTTTATTAAAAAAAAATAAACAACTTCATGTAGTTCCTCAAATTTTTCATGACATTTCTCACTTATTTTTGTTTATATATATATATTCTTTTTTATCTGAAATATTCTTAGTTCTTTAGTCTTGTGAAAAAACTCTATTTAGTTTCACTAGCATAAATCCTATTTCTTGTCTAGAAACCCTTCCCTGACATCATCCATAAGCTTCACACACCCAGAGTCGTGTCATGTGATATAAATTTATATTATATAAAAATATATAAGCAAATATTTCCCATACATTTATGCCTCTGTAATCACTCATTACATAATGTGTGATTAATTGTTTTTATTACAAAGATTAATTAGTATCATTATTACATACAGCTTGTTTATCAGTAAGTCCTCCACATTGGTCTGTTAGCCTTGATGTCAGGATTCCTATCTCTTCCTCTTTGTAGTTTCTGATTTCATACAGTGATCAGAACCTAAAAATACTCAGTACATATCAATAGAATAAATCAATGATCAAACCAACTTGTATTTTCTTCACTTTTTTTTCCAAGGAGACTTTTTAAAGTTCTACCTGAAATCATATATTCATTTACTAAGGTAGTGACCATAAGATGTTTAACTTAATTCCTTGAATTATTTAAGTAAAACATGCACTTCTGTATTTTTGGAGTTTTTCATATTTCATAATATGTATATACTTATAAAATACACATAAGTCATATAAGTCTTCTTTTGCTAATTTTCTTTGTATTTTTAATACAGTTTATGCCCCTCATTAAACTTTTCTATTATCAAAAAGTCAAAATTATTGCAAAATGGCATATCTTTAACTTACTTGTTCAAGCAAACTCTTTCTCAAATTTTGACTTAAAACTTTATTCTCTTTGTTATATAATTTTCATCTATGGCCAGCAGTTTTCTTATTAACAATCATGTTATATCAGGTTTTAAAAAGGCATGTGTACATTTTCTAGAGAGAAAATTACTGTTTGACCTTGAACTTTTCTATTCTGTGAAACTGAAGGTATTTGTGTATGTGCGTGTGTTTTAAGCAAGAAGCTGTTCTGATAACCAGAAGAAAAATAATTGGCGATTATTCATTCTTGAAAATTTGACAGAAAAAGTTAAAGTACCTAACTTCAGGAGAAATCTTTTTTCCCTGAGGCTATTTAAACTTCACTTAGTAATATTGCCATTGTATCCTTCCCTTAAACATAACCCTCCTCAAAAAAGAATGTTTTATTCTTAGGTAATAAAAAAATGGACATATATAATTCAAATTAGAGTGTAAAGGATATACTAGATATGAGTGAAATTAAATACAGGTTCAAATATCATTAATTGTACTAATGTTTTTATTTCAGTATATACTAAATTTCAAAACAAATTAACACACTTATAATAAAAAACAAATGACACATAATATTTTCACAATGGAAATAACATTTCTGTCTTTTTTGTCACAGTTTGGAACCTGTAATGCAAACATTTGTAAACACCTGTTGTCCAAACTTGGCTGTTTACCAATCACATAGGATGCTTTAAAACTCCACAGATCCCTGGACCCCACTTTAGAGATGGTGATTCAATATGTCTGAATGGGGGACTGGAATAATTTTGATAAATATTCCAGGTTTTCTGATTCAAGTGGAATGTACATTCATGTTTGAAAACATGTTTTTAACATGTGAGAGTTCATAAATCAATACTGAATCAGTTACTCTATTTGAAAGGCAGAGGGGATACTTAACTTGGGGAAATGTTTGTTCAGTCATAAATTGGAGTGATATGTATCACTGTCAAAAAGACTGCAGTCAATTCCATTGTTCACTGTACACACAGAATGTATGTGCATAATTGCATTCTAAATCTTATATATCTATATACATATTATCAAGTATATGTATACACGTACAAATGTCTATATACATATATCTGTCAGAAGTCAAGATCCTCATGTATGTATCAGTTAGAGTGTACATAGATATCTGGTAGTATAACCTTAAAAATTAGATTTGTTTTGTTTGTATATGTGTTTTTTTAATCTGCATAAATTGTGTTGTATTATAAATTGTGCTTTCAACCTTTTACTTTTGAAATCAGTTAATGTTACTCTGTCTGCTACATAGACACCCATCATACACAGATAGGTAGTGTGCCTATCACTTAATGATAAAAACCTATATTATGTCCAATTTTTTTCCTCACAAACAATGTTGTGATGACTCATCTTACAAATCTATGCTAGTTTTTGGTCAATATCTGAAAATAGAATTGCTGATATGTAGAATATTCAGATCCGTAATTTTACTAAATATATTGTATTACTCTTCAAAATTGTATCACCCATTTAAAGTTCTGAAACAGTTTCTATACATCCTCTCTGTCTCTTACTTATCCCACATTCTAAATTTTTGCTGATCTAATTGTACAGCATTGTCTTGTTGTTACTTTAATTCAAATTTTTCTGAACACTTATGAGTTTGTAATATCATAGTGATTACATGTGATGTTCCCAAGCATATATGTATTTATAACTTTGAACTATATATTTTAATTATTCAACTGATAATGAGCCAACTAAATGACTGTTAATATATCTCCATATATAATGAAACTTTTGTCACCTGTTATTATTTTTCAATATTAGTACTAGCTCTGTATTAATCTTTATTACTTGATTCAAATTTTAGAATAAATTTGACTAGCTCATCCAAAAATCTTGCTGGAATTCTGGTATTGAATTAGTTACCTTTATTGATTTATTTAGGAAACAGACACACAAGATTTAATCATCCTACACCAATGTATGTCTCCTCTGGTAATAAAATATTCTTTATATACAATAATGGAGTATTTTTAATTCTGTATAAATATACAATTAAAACATTTATGTGCATTTTAATGTTACTGTTGCAAATGTTATTTTTTTAAAATATTTTCCTATTGGTTATTTTTTATATAAACACTGTTGACTTTCTGAATCAAAATTGCTAAGTTCTCTTGTTGGTCCACTATTTGGTCCATTGATTCTCTTGAGTTTTCAGTTTAAGCATTATAATGTTTCCAAATAATTTAATTTTAACATTTCACTTCCAAACATTGTACTACTTACACTGTTTTGTTATTTTAGTCATGTAATTAAATATATTTATTAATTTCTAAATACACATTATACATTTCTGAATGTGGTAGAGATAATGAACATCTTTATTTTGTTCCCAACATTACACAATGCTTATAAAATTATTCTTTTTTTGTATAACACTGTGGTATTTTTTGATAAATAAATCTTATCAGGATAATAAAACTATCCTCTATTCCTCATTTCATTAGAATCTTTAGCTCCAGAGACTTTCAGGCATAACCATGGTTGCTTGCTCGTTATTACGAACCCTCTAACACTTTTTCTTTGAATTATCTTTCTTCTTCTTAAGTGTCCCGCCTATTTCTAGTTTTCCTAGCCACCTGTAGTCTTTGTTAAAGCTCTTCATTCCTTAATTTGTCCAATCAAGAATTATCCACTTTCTATCTCCCAAACGTTTTTCATCAATTTATTATTATTGTTTGTGCTATTATGGTTGTTTTTATTGAAGATTATCATAAATTTACTGTTTTGTTGTTGTTATTGTTGTTTCATAAAAAAATACTCTCAACCTCTCCCTCCTCATCTATCTCTATGATTTCATTCTAGAATGAATCCAGAGTCCTGGTTAATGCAACATCTTGTCGTAAACTGCAGTTATATTTATAAATTAAACATCAAAAGTCTTAGATGTCACTTGATGCAAAACAAGCCAGCAAAAAGTAAATAATATGGTAAATACTAGGTTTTGAACAGATCCTTGGCCATTACCAAGAAGCAATGAAGGCAAGCTACCTGCTGTTTCTTAGATATTTGAAAGACCTTCCCTTTACTGCATTCAACATATGCTACTTGGAGAATTTTTGCTCCTGAACTTGGTTTTTAATAGCAAAGATGTAGAAATATTTGCCTTGCTCAAAATGCTTAATTTAGAAGTAACAGCTATTGGTCCATTTATTTGTCAATGTTTATTAGAAACCCTGGTGCAATTTATTTTTGAAGTATCTTTCTTATTCAGATTGTTCCAGATCTCCACATTCTTGTGGTTGCTCACAGAAAGATTGGTCCATACTTACTATGAATGAGTAAGCACTAGTTAGAGAAACACTGGTTCTTTGAGATGTCTTACTCTTCCTAGTAAGTTACCTAATACATAATGCCTATATCTTTATTTTGTAATTGAGAATGGGGCCATTTCACACATCGGCTTTTGCTCAAAAGCATTCAGGGATATATCTTTATAGTGATTAACTAAAGTAGAATAACTCTGCCCAGTATAAATTAGATCAGAGACACCTAACTAATTTTTATTATTAAAAATTATATCTAGTATTTGAATAGTAAACACAAGGCACAGGTTTTGTGTGTGTGTGTGTGTGTGTGTATCTCCATGTGCTTTATCATACAATTACACATAGATTCTTACTAAGTATCTGTTCAGTTCAGTTGTATTAAATTGAACCGATACATATGTTGTAAGGCAGTAATGGTAACTTGATAATTTGATTTGAGCAAATTTGGTGGACAAGCCTGTTGCAATAAAAATGATAAGATCCCAGTACAGTAATCTGAATTCATTCTTTAATAGATTCAAATGAACCACCTATGTACTTATAATTTGGTGTTGACAACACATTTACAAACCTTTTTGTGAAAAGCTGCTTTACACAAAGGAAGTAGAATTTACTTAAATATTGGTACCAAACTTATACTAATAGAAATCACAGTACAGACAGCTCTCATGTTTGCTCCTATTTACAGCTGATAAACATTAATATAATTAATTGCAGTGTCTGACATTTTTTCTTAGTTCAATCATATTCTCACTTAACACATAAAATGAGAATCTGCTATAACTATGATTAGATGCATTCTATTCTCCCAAAGAAAAACAACCTATATTCATTAAAATATATTTGGAATTAATTTGTATGGTAGAAATAATTCCTCAAATATGCTGGCACAGTACTTAAAGATAATAACCAGAGAAAAGTGTGGATTATTCAAGTGTTAAGCTGATACTCTTCATAAAGATATATCTCATTATTCACAACAGTGTGATAAAATTTTAAGTATATAGAATCAATTTGACAGAAGGAGCTTTGCTTCAGCAATGCATGTCAGTTTGTGAAATGCTTAGACGATGTGAAGCAACATTTTATGTTTCAATGGCTTAGGCTATCAGCATCCATCTGCAAAGTCATTTAATTAAGAATGTTGTTGTTTTCTCTGGTGCATAATATGTCATTTATTAATGAAATATACACACATGCACATCCAGAGATGCCAATTGTATGCTGAATAGGAGATTTTTACATCTGCTATTCTAGTCTTTTAATATTAATAAAACATTTTATAAGATTACAAAATTTAATTTATCTTAAAAACATTCAAGTATCAGAATAAAATAAAATTATTCTCTCTTGCTATTTGGGTTGCAAGTGAGCCTTTAGTGGAAAATGACAGCAATAGCTTGGAGAGAAAATGATATTAGTACTTGTAACCAAAATATTGGAAAATATTGAGTTACCTATAAACAGGATGACCTTGAGCTTACTTTAATTTGGAGTTATAATGCCAAGCTTATAAAGGAATGTGTCTGAGTAAATTAGTCAATATCATATCTACAGAATTGAAGATTTTTAAAAATGTAAGTTAGTAAATATACAATTGCCTTAGCTAATATTTTGAATACAATATTTAAAGTGATATGAAAAACAAATGATTGTATAAATATGTACATAGATGTGTATATAAGAATCTTAATAATTTTCCTTTGATATATGTAATTTTAGCTACCAGTAAATTTGACCTTTTTTAAAAATCATTTTGTGCTGGAGAGTTACCTAATATATTACTGTAATGATAATATATTACTGTAATAAGTGAATGATGATACTTTTAATTCACAGAAGCACTCTGATCAATGCTATAATAGAATGTAATTATAATTATCTTTCACACTAACCATTGTATCTTTGGTCCCTGGATATCACTTCATAAGTATTCTCTTCTTTTACCAAGTATCTCTGACAGAAATATATTGGTAATCTATTACTAGAGAAAAGACTATAGAAACTGAAGAGATTAATCTCAAATAAGGTCATAAGAAAGACATACAAACCAGGAATTAATGCATTTAGTGTGAATTCTTGGAAGTAGGTAAACAATTTCAGATATTACTATTCATTAAGATAAAGTCATTTGACTTTTATTCACTGAACACATTCACTGACATTTAAATTGCCAATGCAGATTCAATACATGTGAGATGCTTGAAGATAGCAAGTGTCAATACAATTAAATATTAGAAAAATCTCTAATACCTAACAACTTATAGTATAGTTGTAGAGCTAGAGAGAGAGACTGAATATGAGAGTGAGCAAGAGAGAGAATTAGAGAAATACAGGAAAAAAATGTTAAAAATAATAACAAAGGATTCACCATTTAAAAATGTACGTTGTTTTGCTAACATAGAATATTTCTACATTAGTATAGACTATTCTAACAACATAGCATATTATAAGTCTATGCTTTAGTTTTCCTATATGAAAACTGGTAATGATAATAATAACTACCTGATAGTTGTGTGTGTGTGTGTGTGTGTGTGTGTGTGTGTTGGCCAATTGAGATAATATATGTAAAGTGCTTAGAGCAAGATCTTACAATTTTTTGCTATAGGGCATATGGGAAGAGCATATGTATCCTTCTTAAGGTTTTTATCTTTAAATCAAGATTTTTCGGACTAGCATAGTTCAAACAAGCAAGGAATAGTGGGTCGGTAAGGCCAGGGAACTTCTAGACAGAGGTCAAATTGGACATCTGAAATATAGGATGTGGTATGTTCAGAAAATTTTTATAGACAAAAGGCTGCTCTTATTGAAAAAGCTGCTTTATTCCAGGGGAGGATGTCAGCTCAATGATTGAGTCACTAGCTCTGGACTGCTTGTCAGTTCTTGAATTTCATATAAACAGAATCATATACTATGTACTCTTTGGCACTTGGTATTTCTCACTTAACCTATCAATAGTAAGATTCATGTATGTTATTGTGTAAAGCATTTGTTCTTGCTGTGCAATATTCCATTATATGAATATACCAAACTGTATTTATCACTAATGAACGTCTAGATTGTTTATCATGTTTGACATTTATGAGTGAAGCTCTTATATATAAATACTTTGTACAGATCTTTTTGTTGGAAAATGTTCTCAATTCATTGGGAATTTATGCCTAGGAATATATACCTAGGAATAAATAATAGGTATAATTAGCTTTAGTAGATCCTGTCAACCAGTTTTTCAAAATTATTATGCCGATTTCTACTGCCACCAGAATTGTGTAAGACTTCAATATTTTTGCAATAATTGTTTTTATAAATTATTTTACTGTAGCCATAGTGATGAGTATATGGTTATAGTAGACTTAGAATTGTGTCTCTCTAATATCCTGACATTGGGACTTTGAGATTTGCAGATACTAACTACTATATAAACAGCAAGTTTCTACTATATAGCACAGGAAACTATATTCAATATCTTGTAGTAACCTATAATGAAATAGAATATGACAAGGAATATATGTATGTATATGTATGACTGAAACACAGTGCTGTACACCAGAAATTTATACAACATTGTAAACTGACTATACTTCAATTAAAAAAAAAGTCAAAACAAAAGAAAGAATCTGACACAAGGAATGTAGCCAACTAATAGCCACAAGCAATTGTCCTTAGATTTTGAGCTGAGGCCATGCATTTTTCCACCGTGTTCAGCCAATGACTCAGCAGAGCATTGCTGTTTACCACTTTTCGAAAGTGCAAGATTTCTCTATGGGCACCATATGCTCTGGAGCTCCCCATTGAGCTTGCTAAACCTTTCCCAGGTTTCCTCTACAGTCAGGATGCTTCCTCCCTGATTCTCCATTTCTCCTCCTCTCCTTTCGCAGGTCTGCAGGGTGACCTTAAGGGTTTTACTTGCTTCCTCTACCCTTGATCTTTCACAGATATTATCCCTAACAAATTTTACACATCAATCCTCCTCTTGACATCTGCTTCCCAGAGAAGCCAATCAGCACAGTAGTGATATTTCACATGAGTCATTGGTCATAATATTAATTTCCCTAAATAATAAAAAAAAAAAGATCATCTTGTTATAGATCTGTTGGCTATGTTAATATGCCATTTCAAACCTTTTGCAGATATTGCCTATTCTTATTATGTTCTCTGTATATTCTGGATGAGTCATTTTTCCAATGTAGTATTACAAATATATTTTAACAAGTTTATGAATTACTGAGCCACAATTTTGGTGTTTTTTGGTGAATAATTTCTTAATTTTAAAAACTTTTAGCAAACAGTAAATAGAAGAGATCTCACTTAAACACAGAGCCAATATTTATTAAAAAAAAAAAAAAAAGAAAAGAAAAGAAAAGAAAAAAGGAAACCTTCAATGAATATGTTACCAAACTCGAGTTTGGCTGCTCACCACTTGAAAAGTCAATACTTGAGAGATAAGTGCTGGTAGAACAGAAAGTTTGCTTTATTGAAGAGGCCAGCAACCTGGGGAGAAGGTTGACTCATGTCCCAGAACAAATTCTGAAGATTCTATTTGGTCAGAATGTTTTTAAAGGGGAAAACAGAAGTAACCTCAGTTAATCATTGAGACGTGAGGTCAGATTTGTCACCATCTCCCATTGCATGCAGGCTTGTGGACCCCTTGTGGTCGTTCTTTAGATGCTATCTCATTTGCAGTTTGCTCACAAGATTACTGAAGGGGAAGCTGGGGAAATAATCTATTCATCTGTTAATTACAAATTCTTTATTTCTATTTATTTAGTCTAAGGAAAGAATCAACAGGCTAGGCAAGGTATTACATAATCAAAAGATTTAAAGGTGTGCTTCGGGGGGGGCATCTGTTTAAAGGCTGGTTAAAATATAGCTTTGCTAAAGTGACAGGACAAAAAAGCTCTTGCAGAGAGCTGTTTCCAGCCAAGAGCTGCCTGCAAAAAGCTGCTTACAAATATATTACTTAAATGTTAAAATTAATTATTTCTGTCCTAAGTTTAAAATCAAAACAAGGATGTGTATCACCAGTGGCTCTACTAAACATTGTCTCACAATACTAGGTAGTGCCATAATAGAGAAAGTGCATAAGTGTTTGAAGAAAAATAAGTATAACCATCATAATCTGCAAATTTCATTCTTATATTTTGATTTTTAGAACTATACAATAGAAAAATTTAAATTTATGAACAGCTGAAATTAATGAATTTTAGGTAATTATATAAAACACAATATTATTTCTATATATTAGCAATAAAGTTATCCAAAGATGAAATTAATATTTGGATTACATTTTTAGAAAATGTAAAATTGTAAAAATACAATAGCTAGGATTTTTTTAAATGTGTGATATAGCACATTAAAAATATTCCAAACATTGCTAATGTGGGGCTTTATAAGATTTAAAGACTCTTGATAACATAACACAACACACCATCACATATTTGGATGAAAAACATAACTCTTTGTGGTTTACAAATCAGATGAGGCCACCAGGTTGGGCAACACAAGGAGTTGCATCAGCAGACAGGAGCTAGGACTTTAGGAGGCAGCTGATATACAGCAGGCAAGGTGAGGTTAGCTAGGTTTTTCAGGCTCACTGTCAATTGACTAATTTGAATAAATTCCCCCTGCTCCATGGCACGTGGGCTGTCCCTAGTTGTCCTAGGAATGATTTGGGAGGGTGCATACTGACCCCTGATTGCCATATCCTGATAAAAGAAATAGTTGGGGTGTAGACTTAGTCAGCTTCTTAAGAAGGGGAGGTATCTAGACTATACCAGGGCCTCAAAACTGATTCAAGACTTTTCAAACCAGAACAAAACAAAATCTATTTTACATAGGTAAATTACATTGATTAATTTTCAACAGTTAATTCAATTCCATTTCTGAAATAAACTTATTTTGGACATGAAGTACTATTCTTTATATGTCATTAAATTCAATTTGTGAGGCTGTGCTTAAAATGTTTGTATTTACAGTCATAAAAGATTTTAATCTATTATTATCTTTTTTGTAATATACTTTTCAGGTTTTGATAACAGGATTATACTGTCCTCATAAAATTGGTTGGAAAATGCTTCCTATTCTGTTCTTTGAAGGGTTTTATGTAATATTGGCATTTTTTTCTTAAATTCTAAATGACTTTACCCGTGAAAACTTTGGACATAGAGTTTCCTTTGTGGAATAGTATTTTCTGAGATTTGTGAGTCAGTTATTGCATATGTCTACTATTTTTATTAATTTCACTTCATCTTATGATTTTTAATTACTAGTGTGAATTGCTTTAGATAGCTCATTTTTCTTTGTTTGTTTGTTTTCTTCATAATCTACTGAAAGATGAAATTTACTTCCACCTAAGGGTATCCTGTTTGAGTAGTTTTTTCTATGATTCATCTGGTTATGGTCCTAATTATCCAATTTTTAAAAAAAAATTTTTTATGTATTCAAATATTTCTTTTTCTCTCGTCTCTGACTAATATTTGATGATAGATGATATAATGCATCTTGATTCTTTCTTAAGAAACAGAACAGAAGACTAATTTATGAGTATCTAAGTTATTTCATATATACTTTATATTTCAGGTTAAGCATCACTCTTTACATAACCTATTTAAAATATTATTTTCAATAATTAACTAATATCTAAAGATATTTAAATGGTAAGGCATTGGTATCTCATTTACAACTCGTAACAACTTTATTGCTGTCTATCTGATAATAACATCAGCTATTTACATTTTACAAATAAAAACCTGAATAAAAAAAGGTTTAGTAATTGCTTCAAGACATATCTAGTAAGTGAACACTAGCAAAGGAAACATCAGGCATTGAAACAAGGCTTGCCTGGATCAAAAACCCTGTGTTATTATGTATTAAACTATATTGACTCACATGAATGCTAATGTGATCTTTAATTGATTTTGCTTTTTGAATTGCCT
The DNA here is from genome assembly GCF_036321535.1 of Camelus dromedarius. Lineage (NCBI taxonomy): Eukaryota > Metazoa > Chordata > Mammalia > Artiodactyla > Camelidae > Camelus > Camelus dromedarius. The sequence goes on from NC_087448.1 coordinate 34,801,959, forward strand.
AAACTAATGGATATGATTTTAACCAAGTTCTACAGCTCTGGACTTTGTGCTTGTTGCTTTATCAATCATAAACCTTCACTGAAAGTAAGCCAGTGTTTTATAAAGGGTAATGGAAAATTGTACATTGGTATGTGTGTCTAATTCATTTGGTAAATAAGCAAAAGATACTGAGAGATATATCAGTTTTGGTAAAAAAAAATAAAATCTAATGTTTACCCAAAGTTCTTTTGAAATGTATCTCTTTCCATTGAGAGATATACTTGGAGATGATTACATGAGACCCTTATACATTCTGGGAATACTGTGCTACAGTAATTATATTTTAACCTAATCACAGAAACATCCAGTTCTCACACCTTGTCAATTATTTTGATACAGGGTTAACCAGCAAATTGAGACAAGGAGAAATTTATTTTACTGTTTTGGATATTTTCACCATGAAATCCACTGACGATCTAATTCCACTTTTCTAGCTACCTACAACACATGTGTATGTGGCTGTCCTGATTTATTCTAAACTCATAATAGCCATATCTGGGAGAGGTTTTGATTTACTGAAGCTATTCCTCTTAGCTATTCCTGGTATTTGACATTTTACTCAGAAAATGTTCCTCAGATGCTACTTCTAATCTTATGTTCTTAAAACTTTTTTTCCATTTCCCCACTATAATCAGGAAACTATATTGATCTCTGATAACCTATAATTACATGTCTAAACCCTTTAGCTGTCTTTAAAGTTTACTAATAATCCATCCATTATCATCAAAATATCTTTGCATACATTTTGAAATCTTGTCTGAAAAACTTCAGTTAAAAACTTCAGTATTATACTTATCAAATATTTCACTTGTAAGGTATCACCTAAAAACCAAGGGTTTGCTTTATATATATATAGATAGATAGATAGATAGATAGATAGATAGATAGATATAGTCATATGTAAATGAATGTAAATATACATGAAACATAGTGAATATATAGTAGAGCTGTGTATATACATGCACATATTTGGTGATCTATAGATTTCATTTTGATAAAACACAGCACCTGTTTCTCTGACTATGCCAAACCCTAAGTCTGAAATGCTGTCCTCATATAACCATTTTTCACCTTTCATTTGAGTTTCACATCATGAAGAAACCATTACCAGCTAATCTAATCCGAAATATTTTTCCTATTTGTCTAAATTCCTACTCCTTTTAGTTAAAGAAACCCACTTAACACTTGATTCCAAATTTAACTTTACCGCTTCTATTTGCCTAACCAGTAGAATCAAAATGGATCTTGCATTAACTTCTTATAGAATCTAAACTTGTATACATTTGCACATTACAGTTTCTTGATGGTTATATCTTCATTATTTAATATATTAATAAACAAAAGTAGAATTTGAAAAGACATAATTGATCCTGTTTACAAATTAAATAGCTTTTTAATTTTGTTTCAAGTTTTTTTGTGTCTCATGAATAATAAATTTATTGGATGAAGAAGAAAGTTGGAGAGATTAAAGGATAATGTTAAATAAAAACAAATGACCAGATAAAGAAGTTGTGGTATATTTACATAATTGAATACTACTCAGCTATAAAAAAAAATGCTATTTTCAGCAACATGGATGGAACTGGAGATTCTCATTCTAAGTGAAGTAAGCCAGAAAGAGATAGAAAAATATCATGTGATATCACTTACATGTGAAATCTAAAAAAAAAAAAGGCAAACAAACTTGTTTATAAAACAGAAACAGACTGACAGACATAGAAAACAAACATGGTTATCAGGAGCAGAAGAGGGTGGGAAGGGATAAATTAAGAGTTGAGAATTGTAGATACTAACTAGTATATATAAAACAGATAAATAACAAGTTCATACTGTGTAGTACAGGGAACTATATTCAATACTTTATAGTAACTTATGGTGAAAAAGAATACGAAAATGAATATATGTATGTTCATGTATGACTGAAGCATTATGCTGTATACCAGAAATTGATACAGCATTATAAACTGACTAACTCCAATAAAATACATATATATATACACACACAAAAACACCCTGTGAGGGGACTTTTTTTTAATGTTGATTAGAAGCTGTCACAAAAATATATCAAAATAATTAAGAGAAATTTAAAATTTTGTGTATTTATCTGTCACAGAATCCAGTGCTGGATCTTTGCCCCTAGGTATCTGGAAGTACGCATATGAAATATGTGCAAGAGGTTTTAATCCACTCTCTATATTTCTATCTGAATTATTTCCATGCTTTCTTTACCGTTTCCGGTAAAACATCCTGCACTATTAGCTCTCAATAATGTTTAATTGGTTAAACATAGAATCAGACAAAATACTTTAGAACACATATAAATGTGCTGAATTTATTTTATTTAACAGTGATGACTAACTTAAACATAGAATTAGTACATACATTATAAGAAAGCAGAATGTGAAAAAAGACATTTTTACCTATCCATACATTTGAAGCAGCTCTAAGAAATCATTTCAAAATTAAAAATTACAGTGAATAAAATGAATAGTCCAATTTCTGTTAGATGGTTCACCTAAACTTTAATAACATAAAGAGAACTGTGAGCTGGCCTTGAGATAAGTTAAGGCCGTGGGACCCAAGGCCGCAATTACAGAGCATGTTTGTAGTTTGCAGTAAATAATTGCTCCACGCATGAGTCAATTATATAAGATTTGGAACAAAGAAAATAGAAGTACGCATGTGCTAGAGATATTCTGTAAGCCTAATGAACAAAGAAACTCAGACTGCGAATGTGCTGACAGAAAACAGATAAAAGCAGGACAGGTGCATCATAGGCACACCTCCCTGTGGCAATAAAGTGTTGTTAACCCCATGGCGTCTCCAGCTGAAGTCTGTCTGGCGGTATGGCAACTCCTCGTGCATTTTTTTTGTTTGGGCCGCTCACCTCCTAGAACCCCACATCAGCCTCCCTTGGCTGACACTAGAACAAAAAGCACCTCCCTCTAAAATCTCATTTGAGAAAACATTTATTAAAATTTTATTCCATTTCATAACATATTTTAACAAATGTTAATCTGACTTCCATATTTTACATTGCAATAATTTTTGATCGTTTCAAGAAAAAAAGATTAAAATTGTAATATTTCTCGTTTCTGCTTCATACATCAGCATCTGTTAGAGTGTGAACATTTCCAATTTAATATTTTGTACAATTTTGTTTAATATAATAACGTCCTACTTTTCAGCAAGTGCCTTCTATAAATTTTATTCAAATTTTAGTTGGAGATGTTAGAAAATATATGAACTTTCATTAATAGTTCATAGGTCTGTGGTATTTCAATGTTTAAAAAATATGCAAGTGAATATGAGAGAATTAAATGGCATTATAGTTTTTCAAATGGACATTTTCTCAAAGATGTATTTTGTCTAAGCCATTAAGACAATTTTACTTGTTTTGTCTGTGTCCCATTTTCTTTCCAATTGTTCTTGTACTTTTCAGTTGCTCCACTTGAAAGCCGTGTCTCCATACATTTCAGTCTTTTTCTGTTGTAGAAACTCAGCAGAATAGCTGACCACACCATGCTATAAATACTTATTTCAATCAAAGCTTAAGTAAAAAGGCTGCATAGTTTCAAACTAAAAAAGGATTTGGAGATATTTGTAGCTTCTAAATCTTTCTTATTATGTGGAGGCAGATTCTAATTTAAAAGGCAAGACTTCTATTCCAGCTTATATATGGTTCTGCCCTTAAAAGTGCAATTAAGCTGTGTTAGTGGAGGGGTCACGTCAGAAATCATGGAAATTAAGCATTTATAACATTGGATCAACAATGATTTGTGCCTCACACTGATGATCATCCATTTATACAATTACCCCATCCTCAGATTGCTTGGGTCTCAAAACAGAAAAAACATTAATAGAGCAAAAATAAGTATGAAACAAACATTAGATGCAGTTTCTAATGAAAAATGTATTAGTCTATGCTAATGCAAGCAAATAGAAGTTAAAAAGGTCGGGTAAGCACAATCAGCTGCAAGAGCATAATCATTCCTGATGCACTTGGCAGTAGAAAAATCAATATTTCCAAAGGTCTGGAAATTTTAGTAAAGTGTGTGAGTACAAAAATGAAGTCCGTACTTTGCACTGGGCACACTTTTCTGCTCTGGACATCACATTTTAGTAGGACTATTGATAAAATTTTACTTGTATTAAATAAAGAACTCAAATTTATCTTTCAAGTGCACTCTAGAGGTTGGCTATTAAGCCAAGAATAAACTAGAACTCTTTTATGAACTCAGAGTCTAGTTAAAGGAGAGAGACAAAAATGAAAAAAAAATCACAATGCAAGATAAAAATGATAAATAGATGTGTGTACAGAATCTTACATACAAATCAGTGAGAAGATGTCAAATATAAATGAAGGAAACCTTGAAACAGGATTGTGTAAGGGTAAAAAGAAAACCTTTTCTTTGAGGAGTGAGGCAGCAGCTGCATCCCAACTCATCCCTCTGCAGGGAGTCTCCTGGAAGGCAGAATAGGTCAGATAAGAGGACCAAAATTCTAATTTTACAATGCAAAGTTGCAGCCTTCCTGACTTTTGTCACCGTGTATATATAACATTGAAATTAACCTTCTCATAATGTACACAGGAGACAGTCACTAGGTGCATCTATTTGTTCTCAAGGAGCTAAGAGTTTAAATTTTTCTTTCTTCCACTGGACTGTTTAATTTGTGTGAAATTCCTTCCAGACTTCTAGTCATTTCTATGCTAACATGCATGCACCCATCTGATAATATTTATCTGATGTTGTTTTCCATCTCTTTTCAATGTTGCTATGAAGGGAACTTTGTTGGTAGGATTGCTTTATTTTGCCAGCACTGAACAATTATATATCAAGAATTGCCAGAGCATTTTCAATATTGGAAGGAAGATTACTAAATTTCTTTTTAATTGTAACTTTAATTGTAAGTTTTATTTCATAATTCTATTATTTTAATTTAGGCTCAATTACACAGGATGTACTAGGGTAATAACATTATAGTTACTAAACATGTGAGAATTAAGCATAATATTTTTTTAAATCAATGCATTATGATAATCAAAACCATCTACAGCCACAAAGCTCTCAGTTTCTACCAACATGAATTTAGTATTGCACTGTCTTCATCAATATGACATTATACTACTATTTTAGGGAACACTTGACAAGGGAGATACAAGTTGCAAATAACTTCATTGTTCTGAAAATCCCATGTGAATAAGCATTAAACTTTTCCATTTTCAAAAGATAACATCAAATACTGTTTACTACCCAAGACTTTTTTGAAATACTCAAGTCAAAATCTTTACTTTGCTGTATCCTCTAACGCTCAACTCTTATATCATGAGTTTTCCCCAAACTTAATCAAGTCCCTGTGTTGAAAGACCTAATTTAAACAAGAGTCAGGCACAACGTTGTAAACTAACTATACTTCAAAAAAAAATTCAAAATTATCATGACTTTGTCCTTCTTGTTTTGGGGTGTTCCTAGGATTCTGTTAAGTAAACAAGCACAAATTCAGTTTTGCTTTACGGACATATTATTTGGGTGGTCATTAGACATATTTAAATTCTGTACCAATGCACAGAATTAAAAGCATAATTCACATGGTATAGAAAATAAGACATTTGAGTCTAGTAAAGTAGAAGTTCTGTAAATCCAAATTCACCATCTAATTATGGTTTATGTTGGCAATGTAAGTCAGATAAAAGAAGTTCTACTCAACATCACTAAAAATTGAAAAAAAAAAGATGAAAAGAAAAACAAAATTAATTAATTTACATCTGTATCTCCATATCTCTTTATTTATCTACATCTATAGCTACATTTCTATCGTCATCTGTATCTATATGTCATAATCATCCAAGTGGCAAACAGAAATAAATGCAGATGATTGCCTATTTTCCCAAGTGGATTTGGTAAGCAAGGAAAGGCAAAGAGAAATCTCTTAGTTCTTAATCCTGCCCATTCTCCCCCTACATAGACCACACAAAAAGCTCTGTGAAAATGAGATACAAAAGAGAGAAACACAAAAATCAGACATTTCTTTTACTCCTAATTTGGAATGAAGCAGACGGTTAGTTTAAGCAGGAATTCTGGGAATAGATATACAAATCTAAAACATTCTAATAACAGAAGCTACTCATAAAGCTTGTGTTTCTCCAAGAGGCACAGAAAACCAGTTTACTAAGCATTTTTGTGTGTGTGTGTGCCTATTGGGAGGATAACTGGAGAGTGAAGACAAAATTATCATAATCACCCAGAGCTAATTATCTCCTTCAGTAAACAGGAATTTAGCAGAAAGGAAGTTAAATGAGAAAATAGATAAGCACAATTCTCTAGTGGAGTCTGAAGGCCAGGGAAATAAAGAACTCCAGGAACTCAGTTGAAGTTTTCTCTCCAGCTGGACACTCACAAGGCCATGGCCCCCAACCCTGTTGTGTCAGCTGTTTCCTTCAAGGATCTGCACATGGAATGGGAATGGCTGAAAATGGGTCTGTGAAGAGTACCAGGGAGACAGGGAAGTGGCATATTGTAGGACCAATTGCCATCATTGAAGTGTGCCTTTAGGAGACCCTCAAAGTGAGGAAAAGATGCAAACCTAAGTCATGTTTCCTCATAAATGCAAGAGTGATCTTCCTATGTGCCCAGGAAGAAGTGGACAACTAGTTAAGGGCACTTGCCACTTAAGAAAAAGATCAGTTATTCTCTAAACATCCAAGACAATAAGCTAAAAGTTTTGGAGTAATGAATGAATCAGTGTTGATCTAGAAATAAATTCCAGATGAAACAAAATGTGTTTATTTATAACCTCTACCTTGGAACCATCAAGGAATTCATATTTTGAAGGTATCTGTTGTGGCTGGGGGAGGGAGATTGCCAAGGTGACAGACAATAAATGAAGAAACTTCAGTAATGTCTAACTGGGGTAATGCTTTGATTAGTTTAATAATTGTTTTTGAACATTTCAGAATCATAAAATTTTAAAGAAATGTCATTCAAAGTAATATCTTCTGTTGACTAATGTTGTTGTTGTTGAACTTACAGAAAACTTTGAAGAAGTTCATTAACCACAAGATATAGCATGAGTATTTTCTTTCTAAAAACAGTTGAGTTTTAAAAAAATAAATTATTTTTATTTTAAAAAATGATAAAACTTACACTACCTATTACTCGAGATTCAAATGAAGTACAAATTTATTGTGATTTATTATCTTCTTTGGGAGAATTTCATAGCAAATAATTACTGAAAAGCATTTAAATTTCTTATCAAACTGAAATTGTAATGCCTCACAAATACTACTACTACTTTCCAGGCATGACTGAGCTGTGCATATATTTAATACACACTTAGCATCTCAAAGACATATAAACATCTTGAAAATTTTTCTGAGATCTTCTCTACTGTACAGCACTCTTTTAAAATATCACACAATTTCTCTAAAGCCTCAATCCTTTTAAAATATTTAAACTTTTTTAAAAGAATATTTTATAAATTAATTGAAATTATATATACTTACACAGATGAATAAGCACCAAAAAAAAAAAAAAAAGAGCAAACAGATGTTTCAGTAGAATAGCACATCTGTTGGCAAGTGAAGAAATTTTCTGTATGCTGAATTTCATCTGCCCCTTATTTTTCTCTTGATGATAAATATTACAATTAAAAGCAGTATTTTACCAATAAAAATAATGATCACTAGGAAGTGAAGTTTCTACTTTGTTCTCCATGTTTTGAATTTATTCCACATTTTTATTTTATAAAAGAAATCTCTGACAAAAAGAATTTTGTGTATTAAAAGTGGGAATCACCTATAAAGTCATATTTGTACTGATTAATTGTAGCTGTGTACTATTTTGACAATTATTAGAAGAATTGTGTTGGGATAAATTATGTCATCAACTGACTACGTTTATTGATATTAACAAGCAAAATACTCATTAAAATCACTTTCTAATTACAGATCTGCATATTTTGTATTGATATAAATAGCTGCATTATTTTCTTGACACCATGAAGAATAAAAAAGAATCATGATTTATTATAAATCTGTGAAAACTCAGTTAAGTAAAACTAAATGAGAAAACCCTAAACAATGGTGTATGCGTTTCAAAGGTGCAGCTGACATTTATTATATTTATACATTGTTGCCTTCTGGAAATATTTGAGAAGGTCTTTAAGTTGATCAAATAATTTATTAAAATACCTTAAAGGAAAATTTGAATTATGTTAAATAGACAAAAATAATTTAGAGGTTTTGTAGAAATACAATAGATACTGAATTTACCCACAAGGAAAAAAGGAAAATCTCCCTTTAAAAAATTGGCACTCTTCATGGGCAATGTCTTCAACTTAAAGCACATATATCTCAATATTTGATGAAGAACTCCAAATTTCTCACCTTTTCACCATATCCCTCAGCAGCTTACTATTTATTCAGCCACAGGATTAAGTCAAGAGTAAGAAAATCTAATTTCAAAATCTAATATTACAGTAAGAAAATCTAATTTCAAATACAGAAATAAATACTTTGTGTAAGTCAAAATTTGCATAAATCACCTGACCTCTTCAATTTTGTATAGAACTGGCTTAATTTTTTTGGCTTAGGAATTTAGGCAGTATAGAAGTTTATAATGCATATTATAGTACTCTGTGCTTTTGCTTTTCTTTGCTGAGAATTGCTCACTTTTCTCTTGATGTATTTATTCTTAAAAGCCAAATTTAGAAGGTATCAGCAAGTTTAATTTTTAAGTTCCTTTACAAACCTGTATTTCTCTTTCTCAGAGTCAATGTTATACATTTCAAAATGTATTTTAAATTAAAGTGTAAATTTCAAATTAAATGTGTTAGCAAAATATGGGAGCTATGTTCAACATATATTTGCTTTAAGATCTAGGAATATATTAGAAATCATGATGTGGAATAAAAGTGTGTGGTGGCTGTACTCTTAAATCTCAGTAGTATGATTTTTTAGGAAAATAAGAATATTTCTAGAATTTTTCTACCTAGTAGTAGTTGGGGATTTCCTATATATAACAAAAGTGATTGTATTTGAAAGCATATTTACTACTTAACATTTTTCTCCTTCAATAAGAAAATGAGGTTTTTTTCCAGATGAAATCTTATAAATCAAGTATATTGAAATTGAGGAATTTCTTTCCCATGACACCAACATCTCCCTAGTACAGTTTCAAACAAAAATATCTCTTTGTCAAAATCCTTATTCATAACAGAAAGTATTTTATATTTAATGTCTTTCTCAAATCTATGTATTTTCTTGCATGGCTTTTATAATTCCAAAGGGAGAGGAAGTTAAAGAATCTATTTATAATTTCACTGTAGTTTTTTTTTTTTTGTTGGTTTTATTAAAGTATAATCAGTTTACAGTCTTATATCAATTTCTGGTGTATAGCATAATGTTTTAGTCATACATATACATACATATATTTGTTTTCATATTTTTCCCATTATAAGTTACTATAAGATATTGAATATAATTCCCTGTGCTATACAGAAGAAACTTGTTTATCTATTTGATACATAGTAGTTAATATCTGCAAATCTCAAACTCTCAATTTATCTCTTCCCATCCCCTTTCCCCTCAGGTAACCAGAAGTGCATTTTCTATGTCTGTGAGTCTTTCTGGTTTGTAAAGAAGTTGTCTTTTTAAAATTTTTGTTTAGATTTCACATAAAATTGCTATCATATGGTATTTTTCTTTCTTTTTCTGGCTTACTTCACTTAGAATGACAATCTCTAGGTCCATCCATGTTGCTTAAAATGGCATTATTTAATTATTTTTTATAGCTGAGAAGTATTCCATTGTATAAATATATCACAACTTCTTTATCCAGTCAACTGTCAGTGGACATTTAAGTTGTTTCCATGTCTTAGCTATTGTAAATAGTGCTGCTATGAACATTGGGTGCATGTATCTTTTTTCATAATGGCTGAACCAAACTACATTCCCACTAACAGTGTAGGAGGGTTCCCTTTTCTCCACTGCAGTTTTTATATAAGGATATCTATGTATGTCTTATGCCTATATATAAGACAATTATTCAAGCATAAAGTTGATGTTTGGGTCTTAGGAATTATATTCTGTGACAAGAGTTTAGTATGCAAACATTCATTAAGTCTCTGAAAGGGAGGAGAGGAAGTAGGATTGGGCAGAGGGAGAAACTGAGCTGTAATGCAGGGACAGCAGCTTCTGCTGACCTTACATAAACTTATGGAATTAAAACAGCCCCCCAGTCTTTAGACAGGGAGTGGAAGCAATCCCTGAAGGGGCTAAAAATGTCTGCTGACATCTTCTTCTACACTGCACAGAGCATTGAAAAGCACATAACAAGAAATACAAGATTGGCATTTGGATGATTCTACCACATTGTTGACTGTATATATGTGTGTGGATATATGTGGTGAATATGTCAAAGATTTCGCTATAAAAGTACTCTTCAGTAAGTTCATTTTAGACATAACTATCTTAGGGAGACAAGAAGCAATTTTTAATAATTGATAATTATGTTTTTGTGTTGCTTAAACATTAAAATTTAATACATGGTTTTATTTAAACCATTTTATCTCTACTTTCCAATTTTTTTTTCTTTCTGAGCTTGTATAAAATTGGAATTTATTCTTCTCCATATTTTTAAAAGAACTCATAATTAAACAGTATGGTTGGCATTGTCTTTGAAAATGCATTTTAAATTATTGATTCAATTTTTTTAGTGTTTATAGAAATATTTTAGTTTTATATTTTTTACTTCAGATTTGATCAAATTTCTTAGAAATGTGTTGATTTTACCTACCTTTATAAATGTAAAATATACTTCTTTTTTATAATAGCCCCTGATTATCCTTTGGATATAACTACGTGCTTGCTAGGTTTACTATTGCTTAGAACCACAAATCTATAGTTTATGTTAACATATAAAAGACAAATGTGTTACAATTTTTGTCCTGAAGAGGTACAAACAATTTTTTGTATAGCTAAAAATATCACAAAGCTATGCTTTTGCTATGAATCTTAAAATTTACAACTTGGGGAACCTTAGACTCTACCAAGTGGTCACAAAGTGAAAATGTTTTAAATAATAATACTAAGAATTACTTTCCTTTTTCACCTGTGTTGATATTTTCACTTGATATTCAAAAGTAGTAATGAATATCTTCTTAGTGGCTTAGAATATATATTTTTCACTGAAATATGTTCTTTTGAAGCAGAAATAAATATTATTATTTTAAATTATTCATGTTGAATATCCTTTTTTATTAATTTTATTAAATACTAACCTTTAACTATATTTTTATTTTAAAATATTTTGTGAGAAGAGTGCTTTTGCTGCATATGAAATTATTATAGTACTCTCCAAGAAAAGTACATCACATCATTTGAGTTGAAAACTCAAGCATGTTTTCCATCCCCATTGCTCATTATATATTTTTTTCATAAAAACAAAATTTGTGGCTTTCTAGCAATCACATTTTTTATAAAATGTAGAGGCAGAATATTAACATGTTCCACTAGAATGTAATATCAACTTGTGTAACAATTAAAACTGAAATTAATGATCAATAGAAAAATGTAATTTACTTGTGTTTTATTTTTTGAAAAAGATTAATTAATTAGAATCTAGGCTTGTTGGTGGGAAGAAATAATCTTCATGATTTAGTTAATCAATCAACTGGTTATAACTGATATCTATAAACTTCTTCATCTAACAAATAGAAGAATACAGATTTTTCTCAGGCTCACATGAAATATTCAACAAGATACAGAACATTCTGGGCCATAAAACACACTATAACAAGTTTAAAAGATGAGAAATCATACAATCCATTATCAAATTGCAATGAAATTAAAATAGAAATTGATAACCAAAAGATAACTGGAACCACCCCAAATTCTTGAAGAGTAAACCACACACTTCTAAGTAATGATGTGTAAAATAAGAAATTTCAAAACAAATTATGAATGTTTTGGACTAAATGAGAATGAAATTACATCTTAACAAAATTTGTGGGATTCAGCGAAAGCCATGCTTCCAGGGAAATTTATGGCATTGAATGAATATATTAGAAAAGAAGAATGCAAAATCAATACTCTAAGCTTTCACCTTATATAAGTAGAAAAAAATGTACAAACTATTCAGAAGAAAAGAAATAAAAACTAGAGCAGAAATCTATAAATTAAAAATGAGAAATCAATAGAGAAAATAAATAAAACCAAAAGCTGGTTCTTTGAAAAGATTAATAAAATCAATGTCTTTACCCAGGCTGACTAAGAAACAAAAACAAAAAAAAGACAAGATACAAATTACTAATGTCAGAGATGAAAAAAGGAGACATAATTACAGATTCCAGTCATTAAAAGGATAATAAAAGGATAATAAAATACTATGAACATCTTTATGTCCACGAAGCTGATAACTCAGATGGAGTGGACCAACTACTTAAAAGATACAATTGGTCCAAACTCACATAAGTAAAAACAATCTAAATATCTCCATCTCTATTAAAGAGATGGAATATATAATTAATAACCTTCCAAAACAGAAAGTATTAGACCCAGATGGGTTCACTAGTGAATTCTGCTAAACATTTAAGGAATAAATTATACCAATTCTCCACAATCTCTTTCAAAAGATAGAAGCAGAGGTAATACTTACTAACTCATTTAATGAGGCCAGCATTACCTTTAAACCAAAACCAGGAAATATATTTATCAGATAAAGAAAACTACAGAGCAATATCTCTCATGAACATTGATGCAAATATCCTCAACAAAATATTAGCAAGTTGAATCAAACATTATAAAAATAATTATTTACCCACACCAATTTGGATTTATTCCAGGTATGCAAGGCTGCCTCAACATTCAAAAATCAATTAGTGTGATCTATTTAATCAATCAATAAAAGCATAAAAACCATCTGATCATACCAATAGATGCAGAAAAAATATTTGATAAAACCTAGCACTCACTAATGATAACATTTTTGGTAAACTAGAGAAACTTCCTCAACTAAATAAAGAATAGCTACAAAATTCTATAGCTAATATAATACTTAATGGTGAGAAAAATCAAAGCTTTTTCATAGGAACAAGGCAAGGATATTGCTTTTCACCATTCCTTTCCAACATCATACTGGAATTCATAGTTAATGCAATAAGATAAGAAAAGGAAATAAAATGTAAGCTGAATGTAAAAAAAGAAATAAAACTGCCTTTGTTAATAGACCAATTATCATCTAGGTGGAATATCCAAGAGAATCAGTTTAAAACCCCTGGAACTAATAAACTATAGCACAGTTTTCAGGATAGAATTTCAAACACAAAAATCAATCATCTTCCTATACAGTATCTATGAACAAATGGGATTTGAAATTGTAAGCACAATAATATTATTTACATTATATTCCAAAAAGGGAAATACTTAAATACATATCTCAAAAATATGTAATATCTATATGAGAAAAATGATAAAGTGTTAATGAAGAAATCAAAGAAGAAATAAATAAATGGAAAGATACCCTGTGTTTGTGAAAAAGAAGACTCAACAGTTCAGTTTACCCAGCCTGATTTATAGATTCATTGAAATTCTATTTAAAATTCCAGCAAATTATTTTGTGGATATTGACAAACTGACTCTAAAGTGTATTTGGAAAGGAAAACCAATTAGAAAAGCTGACAGAATATTAAAGGAGAAGAACAATGTTGGAGGACTGATGCTACCCAACTTTAATATTTATTATAAAGCTACAGTAATCAAGACATGATATTGCCAAAAGAATGGACAAAAAGATCAATGAAACAGAAAAAAAAGAGCCAAGAAGTAGATCTACACAAATATTTCAATAGATCTTTAACAAAAGAGCAAAAGCAATACAATGACCAAGGTAGTCTTTCCAACAAATGGTGCTTGAATAACTGACATCTACAAATAAAATGAATTTAGACAGATTTCTTGCCCCATTCATAAAAATTAACTCAAAAGTATCACAGAATTAAATGCAAAACACAGAAATCTGAAACTCATAGAAGAATAGATAGGAGAAAATCTGGATAACCTTGAGTTTGGTGATGACTTTTTTGGATAACACACCAAAAAGATGATCCATAAAAGAAAGAATTGATAAGCTTGACTTCATTAAAATGGAAATGTTTAGTTCTGTGAGACAGTGTTAGGATAATTAACAGATAAGGCACAATGGAACAAAATATTTGCATAATATATCTGATAACGAACTGCCACCCACAACATTTTTTAAAAACATCTTAAAACTCCACCATAAGAAAAGAAACAACCCAGGCAAAAATGGATCAAAGATTTTAACAGATACTTCACCAAAGAACATATACAGATGGCAAATAAGCATATGAAAAGATCTCCCATATCACATGTTATCAGAGAACTGAAGGTTAAACCAAAAATGAGATACCACCACAGATCTCTTAGAATAGCCTATATTCCTTCTTCCTTCCTTCCTTTTCCTTCTTTCTTTCCTTTCTCTTTCTTCCTTCCTTCCTTTCTCTTCCTTCCTTTCTTTCTTTCTCTTTCTTTCTTTCCCTTCCTTCCTTCCTTTCTCTCTTCCTTCCCTCCTTTCTTTCTTCCTTCCTTTCTTTCTTCCTGCCTTCCTTCCTTTCTTTCTTCCTTTCTTTCTCTCTCTCTCTCTTTCTTTCACTTGTATACCATGATCTCTCAAAGAATGTAACTGGATGTCTACCATAACTCTTTATGCACATAATCTAAGTGAAAGGTATTAAAAAAAATTAAGAATATTATACTTTTCCAAAAGCACTATCTGTAAATATAAAATATTATTTGTAAATATATTTAAAATACAGTTTACACTTTCGCATATTTAAAATAGATATTACCTATAAAGTAACTTGTTAAAGCATTATTTATTATCTGTAATTCATAATAGTAGCTATGTTGAAGCATATTTAACTACTTTCGTATCTGAAGAGAAGATAATAGAAAAAAATGAAGTTTTTAAAATCTCTTCTTAATCTGTGATCTCATCTAAATATTTAAATGTCACTCAGTAAACTAAATTAAAAGCCAAATGATTATCAGAATCTCCAATTATTTTATCTTTCCCCAGGCATCATTAAAACCAATAATTTTGATTGTTTTAAATACGAATTTAAACAATACGCCTGAATATGACTATTAAACTATATTTTTTAAAAATGCATCTGCAACACGCTAAACTAAGTGATTTAAATACAAAGGGATTTTTATTTTAAACCAATAAAAAAATCAGATTATAACATAAGTTGCTTAGAATCATGATGCAATTTAGTTATCACTGTTGCTATCCTTAGTGATTGCAAAAGACCTTTCTTCACTTTTTAGATATCACAAGCCACATTTATCATATCAAATGGCACAAGAGTTAAACTGATTTTCTCAAGTTTCTGTCATCTTCTACAACACAGTCATAATTTAGAATGATTGATTTTTATTACATAAATTGCATGTAATGGCATTAAAGGTAAATAATCATGCAGGATTAAAAAGGACAAATTCTAATTGCTTTCTATTAACTTCAAGTCTATCATTTTTCTCTGTGATCGTTCAGCCTCTGTGATTGTTCAATGCAAGATTGATGAAGACACTGAAAAGATCCATTTTCTAAGTACACAGTGAGATACAACAATGTTAAGCTGAGATATAAAAGCTAGAAAGGAATATTTCATAGCAAAAAATTGAGACAAACAGTAAGATTTTAAAGTTTAATTTTAGGTATTATGAATAAACCATATGTTCTCATCACCAGCATCTGTTAGTTATAGTGATCAGGTTAAGTATTTTTTCAGCAAATGAAAATATTTTGAAATTGCTGACTTTTTAAGTAGGTGGAGGCCATGCAATAAACTAAATAGAATGTGTTTTTGTTTTGCTTTGAAGATCTTAGTTAAGGATTCCTAAAATTTGCCATTTATAGCTCATGTTAAAAAACATTTAAGAATGCTCATAAACTTTGCATTTCTTAACATTTTTCTAACCTATTCTAAGGGATGTTAAAAATGCTTATGTTTAAAATATATACTTAGGAACATTCAATAATCAAAATTAATAGATTATTTTCAGAAAACAGTTAGCCATATGATTTAGCATAAAAGTAATTTGACATTTCACACAGGTCATTCAAACTATTAGCCATTGGTATCATCATTAGAATAACACTCTGACAGTGTAACTAAGGAGGGATGTTAATTTCCCTGGTGATTACTGATTTACATTAACCATGAAGCAGATCCCAAAATTCTTCATTGATGTCTGGAACTCAAAGTAAATCTTTTGAATTTCCTACAGCTGAAGAAAAAAAAAAATTCAAGACATTTGAAAAAACTCCTTAAGCATTTAAAAATGCCAGTGACTGGTAGTTGGTTAGCTTGAGAGTACACTCTGGCATCTGTGGAAGTCTTAAAAAAATTAGGAGGTGTCTCAGTATAAATTAAGAAGCAATGTGATGGCTCAAGAACTTTTCTTGTTTTGTAGATAGTTATATTTTTTTGATTGTGAATTATTCTTATATTCTTCAATACGAACTGTGTAGAACTAATTAAACATTGGATTGGATAGATAGTGGCCTCAAAATTATATTTTAGGGAAATGTATGATTTAAAAATTTGCACCTACAAGCACCAAGCAATACATACACATGGCAAAAACAAACCTATTTGAACTACACCTATGGAACAAAGATGGAAACATTTTTGAATGTATGTTGCTTTACATATTAGTTAATTGTAAAACTAAGTATATTATTTATGATTGTGATTTTGTATAAGTAGAAAAGTATAGAAAATTGAAGTAATACTGTAGTATGATTATTTTAAGAAAACCTTAAGAGAAACAACAATATAAATTCCAGACCTTTTTACATTTCTTTGTGCATTTGTTGAAGAAACCCTATTTTCCATAAACTCACAACTCTACCTTTCTCCATGTTATCACCAAAGCAGCTGAGCTCTAATAGACAAACTCCACAAACTCCATATGTTCTGTTCTAAATTCAAAGGCTTCCTTATTATGGTCCAGAAACAATATATATTCCCACCTCTTGTGGTGATTCTTAAAATAGACTTAATTTTTCTTACAAGTGCAGAAGTATTACATGTTTATGGAGAATGATTAAAATGCCACAGAAACATAAGAAATAGTAATTTAGCACTTCTATTATATGTAAGATTTTGTCATAATATTTATAGGACAGTGGGGGACACAGACACGTCATCAAAACTGTATTTCAAATGAATTGAAATTACAAATTATCAGTTTATAAATGAGAGGTACTTAATACTATGAAACAGGTAGACTGGTCCTTGTTGCAGTTGTCAGAGAAAAATTCCCCAAGGAAAGGAATGGCTAGCATAGATTTGAAAATAAGATATTAATTAGGTGAAGGATTCAGCATGCAAACAAGCTTTGGGGCACTAAGAAAAGAACCATTTAAGAACAATAAAAGGAGGGCAATGGGGCCGAAACTAGAGGAGGAGGTGCTTTATGAAGCTGCAGAATTAAGCAGGGCCAGATGACTTTATCTTCACCCAACTGTCCTTGGACTGGTAAGAAAAGAAGGAACCCTTCACATGTTCCAAGTAGGGAGGGGAATGCATTGATGTTGATTGAATGCAATGTTCTGACAGAATCATGTTGAGCTCTGCCTCCTTAACCAAATAAGGCTGCCTTCTTCTGCTGATGTTCTAGTCACCTTGCCATCCTGGACAATCATATCATTCATCATGCTCCTCTTCATTCAAATGTGGCATTTTGCCCAATTTCTGCCTTCTTTTGCTGACTCTCCTGTGTCTTCAGTTCATTTTTGAAAATTTCCTCTCAGATTTTATCATTTTTTACTGGCAGGAAAGTAAGTGCTATAAAATAACACACACACATATGTATATATGTATATATTTATTTAAATTTTTTTTTAATATTTTCTTTCTTCAGGCTTTCTCTTCTAGACTCTTTAAACAACTGGACTCAAATACAGATCTAATAATATATAGCAACCACCAACAATACAAAATTTTGTTTTGTGTTTTAAACATAAATTAGAATGCCCTCATATTATTTGAATCACATAAAATTAAATATCTGGTAATATGTCTTCAGTGAGGTTGAATACATTAATTTGTAAGGTAAGTGGAAAGGATAGGAAGTGAAATGTGAAACTAAAATAAAAAAACTCTTCAAATGATTAACAAAGCACAGCTTTGCCAAGCAACAGCTCACTGTTTTTAGATTGTAAGTTTCTTCCTACTGGTTTTTCAAATTCCTTATTACCCTTATTCAGTCAAATATACAAGTATTTAAAGGTGATTTACAAATGCATGTGTGGCTGAATTCTTTTCTTTTTCTGCTTCTGAGAGTAGAATTTGCTTCTGTGTCTTTCATGCTTTGTGTATATACTCAAAAGATGAATTTGGGTTTATATTTAGAGATTTTCACAAATCCAGGAGAAATTTAGAGTACACTTATATAGACCACCAAACTGAAAAATCATGTTTACTTATGTTCTGGAATTCTGATCTTTATTTCGTGTGAGTATCAATGAGAATGCAGTTTACATTTCAGAAAAAAATTACTCATAAATCCCTATTTTGTTTTATTCAGTATTCTCAAAATGTCCAGAGTATTTATATTTTCATCAATAATGATTTATTGCTGGAATGTCCTATTAAGTCCTTGAGACACAGATGTTTTGGTCTATTAATATTTTCTTGTTTTTGATGAAAGAGTTGTATTTCTAGTTATCTTTGCTGTGTAGTAAAATACCACCAATTCTGTGCCTTAAAACAAATACAGATTCCATAGGGCAGAAGCTTGGGCATTGTTTGGTTGGATGACCTGCTCTTTATAAGTCTTCAGTGCAGCCAGGGCTGCAGTGTCATCTGAGGCTCAGTGTCCTCTTCCATGTTCACTGGTTAATTGATTGCAAGCTCCTCAAAGGTGTACAGTTGAAGATCTCAGTTTCTGGAGCTCACATATTATTCCCTGCCACATGGCCCTCTCCACAATATGGCAGTTTGCTGTTTCAAGTTCAGGAGGAGGTTCTACTCTTGCTTCCTGGTTTTTACTCCTAGTGCTACTTTTACGTGGCTCAGCTGATTATGTCACAAGCACAACTAGGAATAATCTCTCTATTGATTAACTCAAAGTCAACTGATGAGACATCTTATTTACATCTGCAAAATCTGTTTCCCTTTGCCATGTGATGTAATTTAAGCAAGGGAGTAATATGTCATTGTATTGACAGGCTCCACCTACACTTAATGGGGAGAATTACACAGAATGTGCACACCAGGGGGCAGAAATCTTGCAGTCATCCTAGAATTCTGCCTATCATCTAAGTTTAAAAGAAATTTTTACAGCAGTATAATTAATGTAATTGTTTTAGGAAAGTAAATGTGCAATCAAAGTGTTTATTTTATGAATGACATACTCTGTGTTTCTAGAAGGTAGTGCTCAACCAAACATTTAATATTTTTCATGTGAAAGAGGCATATAGTCCCATCAGTAGGTAAAGTAAATTATAATTTTAAGTAAGAGGAAGAAAAATAAATCAAATACTGCTTTCTTCCATGTTTCAATCTTAACAATTTGCTAAGGATTTTTAAAGCTTCTACATGAGGAAGAAGATATTTACTGAATGCAGTTGGAAATAAATGGATTTAGATGAGCTCTGATTTATAATGTTATCAAATTCTCTTTCATTATTTAGTAAGGAAAGACCCTAAAGTTGGAAGGAGAATCTGAATTATCTTTTTCTGTTTCATGAAGCACACTTGTTAGTTTCAGCCTATTTACGCAATATTTAGGGAGCTTTGTCTTCCCTGCTTTTCACTACTTGGTCCTAAACTAAACAACAAGTAGTTAATATGGTCTATAGTTTTCCAACTTCTCACTGCCATTATGAAATTAAGTTTTCATTGCCTAAGTGTACTTGAACCTGTTTGATGGCGCTTTGGAACATGGTTATGTTTCTTGTTATAGTATTCAGTGTCTTTGGAGGGCTTACAGTATTTAAACTGTTTATATAAGGACTGTAGATTTTTAATTTTAGAAAGATTAATGCAGACTAATTCTGCCATCGTTGTTTCTTTTTCTTAAAGATGTCTTGATAGGTGAAACATATAAAAGAAAATTTATGATATGGAACAAATCTCTGATATATCTATTCCATTGTAAGAGTTCATCTTGCTAAACAGCTTCTCATTAAGTAAATCAAGCATTTGGGGGCATCACTGTAATTATATGTTTCTTAATGTTAAATTTATCCCATATCTATTTTTCAATTAGCTAGATGAAATTTTGCCTTCCAATATTTAACATGTATATGGTGCATACTGCTGTGTGAAACTTAAATCCTTCAGTTTTGCTTTACATGATTAACATTTCACCCAGCATAATCTGTATATTTGATTTTAAATGTCTGGGATGGTCTGTGATGTATGCTTCGAATGAAAAAAACAGCAGCCTCAACTTTGAGGAGATGCTTTTGTTATGGTCTTACTAGCAGAACTGATGCATCTGCTCTCAATTTCTTGCACTTTACAATTCACTTGTATGTGTGTAAGTGTGTTTCATTCACATTTTGGTTTCTGCAAAAAGCTTTGGTTACCTTTCAAACACAACAAGAAATATAGTCAGTTTATTCATCTGTTCCGTCAAGTAGAGGATTCAGAGAAAGTAATTACAATTTTTTATTTTTAAAACTTTCCAAAACTGTATTGAATGAAACAAAATTAAAATGTACATAAAACAGTGTGTGGGTTTTTTTTTTTTTTTTTTTTTTTGGTGGGAGGGGGCAGATTTAATGACCCTGCCACTTGTTACTTTAAGAGTTTATTTGGTTAAAATTTTAACATAGCCAAAAAGCTGCTCATCATTGCATTTACTCTTTATCTCTTGTTTTCAAGAACTATATACTATTTTTGTATACTATTGACAAAATATTTTATGCAATTTTAAGCAAGAGTAATCAAAATTTTAATTTAATTTCTAATATCCTTTACCACAGAAATCACAAATGAATAGAGTCTATGTTGCATATGGTAAACTTGAGCTTTTCTTAGAGAAGTAACTTATTTCCTCAATTCTCTGTATCAGTCTCTCCCTCACAAATCCAGTTGCTAGTTCCTTTGAGAATATGACATACACTATCAACCTATGTCCTTACAAAAAGCACACAATAAGGTCTCACTAACTAAAAAAAAACAATGTATCGTCTTATAACCCTTGATGCTGATGATCAACTGTTACTTTTATGGCATTCATTAAAAAGAGTTCTGGTTTCTTCTGGACCAGGGCCATCTTCAGATGTGTGTATAACATCATCATTCATATCTTGTGATAATAAGATAATATACTTTTCCCAGGGACTGGAAATTTTATTATTCATTTAATATATATGTGTGCAACATGTACAATGTGTATGGTACTGTGCTAGTGTCTGAAGTTAAAAAAAAACAATATTTAATGAAAATATGTTCTGCATCCTTAGCCATTATGGAAGTGAAAATTAAAACCTCAATGAGATATTACTATATACCTATCAAAAGGGCTAAAATAAAAAACTGTGTTATCACACAACTTCTTTTGGGCTTAAAGACTCTGTTCCTAAGAAAACTGAAGGTCAAGCCCAAGTAGACACCTGTTCTTCAGAACCCTTCTCAGACTGGAGCACAGTCATTCAGACCAGCAACTGGTGTTTCTGAGGCAGCCATGGGGAGGCTGATTTAATCCAAAAGGACTCCTTTAATTTGATCCAAAAAATGAATTACTTTGGATTGAAACATCAGTTTTCCTTCAGACATAAGAGAGGATTAATGGCAATATTGCAATTTTAAATTTTAATTTAAGTTTAATTTTCATAATTTAACTTAAATTTTAAAATTTTGTGCAAGAAAATTTAAAGTTATCCCACAAGAATGAAAATACACATTTGCCATAGATTTATCAAAAGAATAGTAACATGCCTGCAGCAGGAATTTGACACAGACTTGCTTTATATTGGTGATTATTGTTTTGTGATTGTGGTGTGTTCTATTTCAATACAAGCCTCATGAATAGGTACTGTCTCTTAATCTTCTCCCATTATTGATTGTGACTTCTTTTTTACACTTTTCTTGTTTAATTCATAGTGCCATATCAAATTTCAGGTCATTGTGTTGGGTCCCAGACTTTCATTCATTCTTAACCAACAACATTCATGTTGTAAATATGATCACATATTAAATAGAATGGTGTGCTTTAGCACCATCTAGCTTACTTTTTGAGCAATTCACAGCAATACTATGTACTTTTATAATAACTGGATAATAATTTTAGATAGTATAGCTGTGAAGATCTGTGATGATAGATTAAAGTGACTAAATGTATGAAAACCATTCTTTTAAATTTCTGTGTTTTGTGTGTTTAAATTTCTAAAACAATACACACTATTGTTTTCTCAAGGAATTAAGGGATTTGTCTTTTAGCACTGTCACCATACTATCTTCAGAAATCATTTTGGGCCAGAAATACTTCATTTAAAGCACTGGGAACATTCCACTTACTTGCTCTTTAGTTGCTGCTAATCTTTAGACCTAATGTATTTTTATCAATTTAGGCTGAGAGCACTTTATAAAAATAGTATATTAATGCTCATCCTCTTTATATCATGAAATTCAAGTGATTGACATTACCCTGATAGAAAAAACTAAGTCATATAAAGAGTAGTAGAAACAAAATTCAATATGTTAACATATACCTAGTTGATAAACCACAGGAAAATAACATTGATTGTTTACCGATTATTCTGTAAGAGAAAATGTCCTGATCAATTTCTGATTGTGATGCACTAGGTTATTCTGATATTTCCTAATATTTTGCATTTCTCTGTCACTATTTAAATTTATTCTGCTTAATGTTGTCAGTCTTCATTTTATGTTACAATAGCTGCATGTTACTGTATAACTTATGCCTGTTTCCAGCCCAGCAAATCTATTTATGAGAGAGCATAGAAGTCTGATAAACGCTAGATATGCACCAGTGTATTGTATTGTTTATGAACACTTGATAAATATTAACCAAGAAAAATATTAAAGCAATATGATTTTGAAACCAATTAAGGTTTTAAGAAGCTAATAATATGAATATTTAAGCAAATAGTGAAATATTTTGATACCCTATTTACAAGCATATAATTTGATTACCTTTCTTTACCTGAATGCAATAAAATATGTTAAGAATAATCCACCTATATTAGAAGTTGCGTAATATTTTATTAAAATGATTCATCTTTCCCATTCCCCCCTTGGAAAAAAAAATCCATTTATGGCTGTCTTGAGGTGAAACGTAGAATGAAATATAGTGACATTAGTTTGGTTATCAAAATTATATACAATTTTTAGATATTAGAATAGTTAACCTGCAATATTATTCACTCATTCACTTTTTAAAAGAATGTGTATTGAGGGAACATTAATGCCAGTCACTGTTCTAAATGACCAGAATATAGTAGTACTCAATGCAATTATAGTCTCTGATCTTAAAAATCTTCTTTGCTAATAGGGAGATATATATAAACTTGTGTGTGTGTTTGTGTGTGTGTGTGTGAGAGAGAGACAGAGAGACATATGTGATCTAGTGCTAAGTGTTGTGTAGGTAATTAAAGTAAGTGATGTGGTACTGACTTTCTGTATTTCCTTAGATTGTATAGGCAAAAGGATGACATTTAAGAAGAAATTTGAAGGTCAAGGAATTAACCGTAAAAAAGGAGAAGGAAGAATATTCCAGGAATTTAGAATACCTACTTCAAAGATTCTTAAGTGGCCTAGAGTTTATCATAATTTGAAAAACTAAAGCTATAGTGTGAGTTTAACATAGGAAGTAAGATGAAATAATGAGCTATATGGCTGGGACCAGACTACTTAAGACTTTCAAAAGCTAGGGGAAAGAATTTCAATTTCCCCCCTTCCCAATGAAGATGCTGTTCGTTCGTTTCCTTCCTTCCTCCCTTCCTTCCTCCCTTCATCCTTTTTTACACTAATCCCAGCGAGAAGTGGCAGTGGCTTTTATTAGGGTGGTGATAAAGTACATGTAAGAACATGGGCAGAGTCCATATACTTTTAGAGGCAGTATAAATGAGATTTTCTGATGAAATCAACTCTGGAGAGTGTAGTTGAGAAGGAGAACTACCAAAGGAAATACAGTTATTTTAGACTTAGGTGCTTGAGTTTCTTTGAATAATTGGATGCTAGAGTTGACTTTCACAAATGCAAGAGTGGTGAACATGCCATTCAAGTGATGATGGAGTCAAAATTTCTATTTTGGCTTTTCTCAGTTTTGAGATGTTGAGGCATCAAGTAAATAATTATTGATACGAATCTAGTGTTTGGATTAAAAGTCAGGGTAGGAAATACAGTTTTAAAATCATCTGCATATACATGGGAATTTTTTATTCTTAGAAAGATTTCTATAAGCCTACTTAAAATAGTTTCAATCACTGGTTTTATATGACATGAGCAAGAAAAAATCACATTTTCTATTTTACAATTGCCTATTGATCACAGGAAATTTTAAAGCAAAGAAAAAAGCCAATAGTCCAAACCAAATGAACATAATAATCAGTATTTTAGTGTATTTATTTTTAGATTTCCTGTATAAAAAAAAGAAATTATAAAGGTGAGAATGTTCACTGGATAGCATCATTGAAGCTAAAATGTCATCAAACAATTTTCGTTTAACTACGAAGTTATATTTTGTTTAACTAGGAAGTTATATTTTGTTTAACAATAGTTCTATTTATTAGGACAATAGTTCTATTAAAGAGCACATCCTGACTCCATTCATCAACTCCAGAATCTGTCCTTCCTGCTGTTTTCTTTATAGGACTTTGGATTCATCAGCACTGTAGATGATAGAAGAGAATGTAGCTACAAACAGTAATGCATAGCTAGATGCTTATACAGGAAAAGCGTCATACAGAGCAAAATAGCCCAAATTTGCTGCCCCCACCCAAACCTTTAGCATTTCCTCTCCTTGCCTATTTTTTCAGAATGCAGCTACTTTTCTGCATTTAATTTAATTTACAATATTTTGCTGAGGACAAGGATTCCATATTTCCCTACATTATCCTCTTAGCATCTGCCTTTTTCATTTCTCAATTATTGCCTGTAAGATTAAAAAGTCTTCATTCTGGAGCAAAGCCCTGTTTTTACCCCATGCTCTGCCAACCTGGAAACAGATCCAGAGTCTTATCTCATATTTATACAGAATGCCAAATCCTATTCCCTTAATTGTCTCAGCTGGGGAGCCAAGAGTGCATAAAACAGCTGGTGGCAAGTGTGTATATAGCAAATAGGTAGGGCGGACTCTCCTACTGCAAAATGCAAAGCTGTATTAAGAATCTTTGCAGTTAGGGGCTCTTTCCTCTGGAGGAAACCAACCCCGCTGGTTCCATTAAAACTCATTTACTATACACAACCACCTTCCAGATGGTAGCTTCTAACACCACAAAGTGCCTGAGGCAGAGTTGTGGCTGTAAGACATACATGTGATTGTGATAGGGTAAGAAATATATATATATATATAAAAGAATATATGTAAAAAAAATTAGCAACTGAAAAAAGCATTTAGGAAAAGGAGACTTTGTGACTCTGCTCCTCAGACTCAGTGGTCATGGTGTTGTGCTTTGCAGTTAGTGTAAAAACTGAGATTCTGTTTTCCTCATTTATATATATGTTAAAGATCTATTTTAGGTCTTCATTGTTTTTCTATGAAAGTGTAGCATGATTTTTAAGGCAAAAATTCTACAAGGTTTTGCATATTTTTTTCATATCCAATCTTTTTTGGAGGAGACTATTATTTGTAAACCTATGAATTTAGATCGCTGTGAAGTTTAATTCTAGTAGAAAGCCATTATCACTTATTATCTTTGTCCTCATATTTCAGTCTTACAGAATGAAAGGTCACATTTACTGTGAACTTATAACGTTTTTGTTCATGCTTCTAAATTCCATCCTCATATATTTTCTATTGATTTCAACTGGTAACCTGGTATATAAAACATGATGTAGTCATTTTTATTTCTTTAAAGTATTCCCCTCATCAAGAAGAGAATGTATTAAAACTAGTAAAATGTGTAAATTTTTAAGGAATTCAAAGTAACTACACTGGGAAACTACAATGTTAAAAATAACCATCTGGTGTATAATAGAATTTTTATGATAGCTTGATTTTATTTTTTTAGAATATCAGAATGTTAAGATTTGGACTTAACTTTTGATGGAAGAAATAAGTCAGTGTGTAATATAAGCAAGGTGACAATTAGCTTTATGCAAAACTATATCATTTATTCATGCATTAAATGTATTATCGGTCTACTGTGTGATGGTACAGCAAGGTACATTGCTAAGCCAACAACAAACAGGTACAGATTTTAAAATATGGCCTATATGACATCAATTACAACCTGACTGAAGTGGCTGGAAATTCAAAAATGCAAAATAATGCTGCCTAACCTCATTTTTACATAATGTGCATAAAGAGGAAATACGAAAACCAATTCTATAATTTGCTAAGAAACTGATATTCAGGAAAGAGAAGAAAATTTAAATTTACCAATATGGAATAATATAAACAAAAAATGACTACAGCCATGTTCCTCCAATTCTTGGTGGCAAATTCATCTGATTTTGAATTGCAAGGACAGTATACATTCATCAATTTGTTTTTATTCAGAGATATTTCTGAGGAAGATCTTGCTAGTCTGTTGTGGAAATTAATTTTCAAAGTTGCATTTGCCAGAATGGCATTCTTGGAATTTGTTTAAGTAAATGCCTTTCAGCTGAAAAAGAAATACCCTATAAACACCAATAAAAGGTTATTTTCAAATCAAATAATAAAATATTTTTATGTATATTTTACATCCCTACTTATAACAAAATAATTTATATTTTTGCCAGATGTCTTTATAATATCAGTCCAAATTTTTTCTGTTTCTCAAGTGAAATCAGACTGTTTCATATATTGCCCATTGGGAAGATAATAGAGAAAAGTGAAAAATGAGTATTTATAAGTTTGTGATAGTTCTAGCTGGTAACAGGACCTTGAGTAAATGGTTTCTGTTAAATATTTCTCAAAGGGAACACTATTTTTGACTGTTTTTTCTAGCCTACAAGTGTATTCAATTATAGCTACTGAAAGGTGTCATGAAATTTGGCACAGAGAAAAAAGAACAAAATTGTCAGAGTGTGTATATAAACTTTTAATTGTGATAACTTATAAATATTGTGTTAAAATTAAATGTATGTATATGTCTAGAATATGTATAAGTATATAAACTATTATAGTGAATACACTAATAATTAATTTTTAAATTAAATGTTGAACTTGTAAGAAATATGTTGAAATAAATTTAAGATTAACAGAGGGAAATTGTGATTTTGGGGCTTAACTTTTCCACAAAAACAGCTGTGCTTCAACCAAAGGCAAAAATAAATCTGTATTTTAAACGTTCTTTCAGCATTGATCAGCACGTCTTTGTCTTCCTATTTCTCTTTATAAATATATTCAATTAATTCACATGCTAATTAAGTAATAAATAGATTCAGTTTAAGACAACTCAAATGTAATATATATGTAACTAAAATTTCTATTAGATATGATTTATTAAAAATTATATGTATTGATTCTACAAATTATTACATGTACTTCTATTGTTACTGAGTCCAAACTTGTTCTGCCCAACACACAACAGACCAATAACTTGGGAGATGAGGTGTTGGGGCAAGGAATAATGACTTTATTTGGAAAGCCAGCAGACCAGGAGGTTGGCAGACTAACATCTTGGAGAACCATCCTACCTAAGTCAGAATTCAGGCTCCTTTTATACTAAAAAGGGGAGGGGGTGTGGTTGGTTGTTGCAAACTTCTTGATGTAGGAATTCTTTGTTCTTGGAATCCTTTGCTTGCAGCTGTGCAGATGGGTCAGACCATGCTGCCCCAGTAAGCCTCCAACAAAACAAATGTTATTTTCCATTCTGCAACTTGTTATCTTTATATGAGTGCGAGTGTTAATATCCTTAAAGGTTAGAATCCTTAAAGGTTAGACCCTTCTCCTGTATATTTCAGGCTAAAGGCGACATTCTTTTATGCAAGGTGCAGAGCTAGCAAGACTAAGCCTAGAAAACAGGGCTCAGGGTTAAAGCCAAAGAAACAGATTTAACACGGAGTCAGATTTTTTCTTTTCTATTACAGTACTGACTAGTGAATTATAGGATAAAACTCACAGATGCATTTGTCACACTTTGAATTTCTAAAGAAGGATGCTATAGAAATGTATGACTTTTTAAAAATCCATTGTCAGCTCCTAAATTAACTGCTAGCAACATAATGATAGACAAAACAATATCTAATAGCCCTAATTTTTTTTCAATTTAGAGATCACATTAATACATTTTTATCATTTTATAAAGAAATAAACCAATATCCAGCAAGATTAGTGCCTTGGACAAACTCACAGAGCACACAAAGTTTACAGACATGTATAGGGAAATCACAGACTGTAACAGTGTGGGAGATGCAGAATGGAGAATGAGCTGTTACTATTACAAGTCCTGAAAGGGCAAGGAGAGGGTGTGTTTGAAGAAATATAGAAAGAGAGGCAGCTATGGAAGGTCATCTGGCAGTAGCTTTGGCCTGCAGCTGAGGGCTCTGCTGGTACAAAGTGAAAGGAAACCGGAGAAAATCATAACACAACCTCCCACTCTACCTACCCTCGGATCTCCCGCTTGACTTCCAGTGTTACAAGTTGGCTTAAACCAATTGGAAGCAAGGCAGCAACGGAGCCAAATTAAATACAGTGGACAGGCCACCATCCTGGGGCACTGGGCAGTGCATAGCAGGATGGGGAATGGACCTGGACAGGCAACTGAATGATATCTCACATCCTCAACACCTTTTGAACATCAGCATCCCCTTCTTTTCTTTTCTTAGGTAAAATAGTGTGTTCCCAGAACAGTTTTTTTTTTAATCTTCTGTTTTATAATCATAGGCAATTTTAATTTGATCATACTCTTACTATGCACGAGAAACCTAAATTATTAGATTTCCAGGGTTCTTCATATAAGGTAGTGGAAGAGGATTGGAAAAATGAAATAATTTATTGAGATAAAGCATATTGCCTTAGTCCTCTCTTTTATATTTAGTTATGAGATCTAATGTTACGATAATATCCACCTTCTTTCCCTTCCATGTTCCCTTTAACTTCAACTGGAAAGGGTCTTTCATTTAGTGGAAAAACCAAAATCTTCACTCCACATCATCTGAGTTTTTCAAAGCTTTATCTTTATTGATCTTCATCCTAATGGGACTGTTGGGCAGGGAGAATTAAAAATTACCAGGATGAATTATATTGGTTTTATATATATATATATAAAAGTCTTCATTGGCTTCATTGTGAAGCAGTGAGTTAGCTTTTTTCTAAATATATTTAACACACAACCTTCTTCTCTGCTGTAGTCTTAATGGCTGAGGACCCCAAAATGACAACCTCAGCTTCTATTCTATCAGAACTGTGACTAAGTCAGTCATTTTTTGGGCACAAAGACATCAAGATTGTAGGGACAAAAGCAAAATTTCCTCCAGTAAATTAATAGTTTTAATAGTTTAATGAGCTGAGTAGAACTCATTTCCTTTCTTTATACATTCTATGGGATAGATGTCAGCAGAAAAATGAAAAAGTAACTAACTAACAAAATGACTTTTCTGATGCTAAAGCTGTTTGCTCATTCATTCTGACTTAAAATTCTTGCAACTTGTTTTTCTCTTCTCTGGCAAACCCCCATCTCTGCTTCACTTGCTTAATTGCTTTGTGCTAAACAGCCTCCAACCTTTCTGTTACACTCTCCACTCCCTGTATACTGTTTACCCAGAATAGCTTATCTTTTAACCTAGAAGTTATGCTCTAGAAAGGTGGTCATGGGCTGATAATCTTAGGAGAGTGAACAGACCACTGGAGTTTCTCCATCATGCCAGATGGATTCATCAAGACTAAGAATACAGCACCCTGGGAAACACCCTGATTGTTGTTGCCTCTCTGTTGCATCTGTTTTTCTTTAAAATTTCAGGACACCAGCCCCAAGAGGGATCCACAGTCCAGCATTAGCCTGCTGTGACTCTTCTTCGCCTGGTAAAGTAATAAAGCTGTCCTTTTCTAATTCTCCCAAAACTCTGCCTCTGAGCCTCAATTTGGTCATTGGGATACAGAGGCAAGTTTTGGTCAACAAGGAGACCTCTGGTTTAAGAAATATACCCTTCAAGAGGGACAGCAATTCAACAGATTGGTTTTCTTAAATTAATTTTGTCTGTCCATTTTGTTAACATTAATACTTCTGATTGATGGATAATAGTAATGCCAGTGAATTTTTGTGGAAATGAGACTATTATGCAGTAATCATGTTTGGACAAAAAAATCACCTGTTCAAAACACAGATCTGATTAAAACATTCCTGTTTTAAAAGCATTCTATAACTTCTCATCTTCTTCAAAACAAAGCTCAAAACCTGTAATATAAAATACAAAATAAGACCAGGCTTTAATTTTTCTTTTTTGTTTTATTCTCTCCTAAGAATTTCTAGATTTTCAAATTAAAACTAGATTAGATCACTTGTCATTACATTTTTACTTTTTCAAACTTTTATCTATAGTTTTGCATTTCTGAAGATACCATTTCAACTTATCCAAGATTTATTAATAAAATTCAGCTCAAAGACTAACTCTTCCAAACTTACTAATCTCTGGGGGAAATTATAATTTTTTCCCTTCCATATTTTGTTTCTGTCTGTTAAAATCTCTTTGAGAGCAGTCAGTATAAATATACTGTACAGGCGCACCTCGTTTTATTTCATTTTGTTTAATTGTACTTCACGTATATTGTGTTTTTTACAGACTGAAAGTTTATGGCAACCCTGCATCTGGCAAACCTATTGATACCATTTTTCCAACAGTATTTGCTCATGTACTGTCTCTGTGTCACATTTTGGTAATTCTCACAATATTCCAAACTTTTTTCTCTATTATTATATTTGTTATGATGATTTATAATCAGTGATCTTTGATCTATAGTCAGTGATCATTGTTATAGCTTTGGGGTGCCATGAATGCTGCCCATATAAGATGGTAAATTGATAAATGTCATGTATTCTGACTGCCCCACCCTTGGCCATTCCCCAGTCTCTCTCTCCCTCTCTCCCCCTCTCAACATCTCTTTCTCTCTCTCTCTCTCTCTCATCAAGCCTCCCCATTCCCTGAGGCACAACAATTGAAATTAGGCCAGTTAATAACCCTAAAATGGCCTATAAGTGCTTAAGTAAGATTTGCAAGTCTCTCACTTTAAAATCAAAAGCTATAAAAGATTAAGCTTAGTGAGGAAGGCATGTTGAAAGCTGAGATAGGCTGAAAGCTAGGTCTCTTGTGCCAAATTATTAACCAGATTGTGAATATAAAGGAAAAGCTCTTGGAGGGAATTAATAGCACTACTCTAGTGAACACATGAATGATAAGTTAGCAAAACAACTTTCTCCCTGATATGAAGCAGGTTTTAATGATCTGCATAGAAGATCAAATCAGCCACAATATTCCCTTAAGCCAAAGCCTGATCCAGAGCAAGACCCTAACTCTCTTCAATTCTTAGAAGGCTGAGAGAGGTAAGGAAGCTGCATTAAAAAAAAATTGGAGCTATCAGAGCTTGGTTCATGACTTTTAAGAAAAGAAACTGTGTCTGTAACATAAAAGTGCAAGGTGAAGCAGCAAGTGTTGATGTTGAAGCTACAGCAAGTTATCCAGATCTAACTTCTTAAGATAGTGAATGAAGGTGGCTGCACTGAACAATAGATTTAGAAAGCAGATAAAACCAACATATTGGAAGAAGATGCCATCTAGGACTTTTCATAGCTAGAGAGGAGTCAGTGCCTGTCTTCATTTCAAAGGGCAGGCTGACTCTCTTGCTAGGGTCTAATGTAGGTGGTGCTTTAAGTTGAAACCAAGACTCATTTACCATTCTGAAAATCCTAGGGCCTTTAAGAATTATGCTGAATCTATTCTGCTTGTGCTGTATAAATGGAACAACAAAGACTGGATGACAAGCACATTTGTTTATAATATGGTTTACTGAATATTTTAAGCCCACTATTGAGACCTACTGCTCAGAAAAAAAAAAGATTTATTTCAAAATAGTACTGCTCATTGACAATGCACCTGTACCCAAGAACTCTGATGAAGATGTACAATGAGATTCATGTTATTTTCATGCCTGCCAACACAACATCCATCTGTAGCATGGATCAATGAGTAATTTCAACTTTCAAGTCTTATTACTTAAGAAATATATTTCATAAGGCTATAGCTGCCATAGACAGGGTTTCTTCTGATTGATCTAGGTAATGTCAATCCAGAACTCCTGGAGAGGATTCACCATTCTAGGTGCCATTAAGAACATTTGTGATTCACAGGAAGAGGTCAAAACATCAATATTGGCAGGAGTTTGGAAGCAGTTGATTCTTATCCTCATAGATGACTTTGAGGGATTCTAGACTTAATTGGAGGAAATAACTGCAGATGTGACAGAATAACAAGAGAACTAAAATCAGAAGTAGAGAAGTAGAAGCGAACTTCAGTAATCTCATGATAAAATCTTAGGGAATGTGACATCTTTTCTTATAGATGAGTCAAGAAAGTAGTTTCTTGAGATGGGATCTACCATTGTTAAAGATGCTGTGAAGATTGTTGAAATGGCAACAAAGGACTCAAAATGTTATATAAACTTATTTGATAAAGCAGTGGCAAGATTGGAGAGGACTGATTCCAATTTTGAAAGAAATTCTATTGTGGATAAAGTGCTATCAAACAACATTGCATACTACAGAGAAATCTATTGTGAAGGGAAGAGCCCATTTATGTGACAAACTTCATTGTTGTCTTATTTAAGAAATTGCTGCAGTCACCCCAACCTTTAGCAACCACCATCCTGATCAGTCAACATCTATCAACATTTAAGCAAGATCCTCCACAGCAAAAAGACTGACTCACTGAATGCTCAAATGGTTAGTATTTTTTTAGCAACAAAGGATTATTTAATTAAGTTGTGTATGCTGCTTTTTAGACATAAAGCTATTGCACACTTAATTGACTACAGTATTGTAAACATAACTTGTATATGCCCTGGGAAAACAAAAATCTTCATTACAATATTTGCTGTATTGTGGTGGTCTGAAACTGAACCTTTAATATATCCAAGGTATACCTGTACTTCAATGTGACTCAGTGGATCATTTCTGATTTTAAGTTTCTTGAAGCCAGAGATCACATTATATAATTTTGTGAATAATGGTACCAAGCTTAATAGCTTTTCATCAGTTCTTTGTCAAATTTGAATTAATACAAAATTTATGTTAAGAAAACAATGACAAAATCATAGCAATGATAAATAATACTTTATTATTAAATGTTACAATATGTTGTTAGTATCTTATTTAGGGATTCATGTTATAAACAGAGTACTTGAGTGGTCCTATTTGCATTCTTGATGTTTTATAAGGCATATTTGATAATTCTCTGCTATCAAGTTTTGCAGAAGTGGCTGCTCTAAGTAAAGAGGCAAAACGTCTTCAATGTCTCCTGCTGACTTAGTGAACACTGAAAATACTTTTGAATAGGTTAGTGGGTACTTAGGACTTATTTGTTATCAATGATGATGAACTCAGTTAACATTTCTTAAAATGTGAATAAACCTACACTTTAATAGGATAATAGTATATTAGTGTAAGACTGTAGGAGCATTGCTACATTCAGTGACTAAAGTATGTGTAACCATTTCATTCTACAACAAATTTTGCTAAACACAAAAGTATGACAACTATTAAAAATATTTTAAAACTAGATTATTGTGTAAAAAGATATATGCATATTTTTCTCTGATTCTATTATATTGCACAATGTGTACCCAATAGTTATGAAAAGATAAAAGCTGAAAGTTTCATTCCCAAAGATATTTTGAAAAAAATTTCTGATTATTTCCATTAGATAATAATAATTTGTCAGGAAGTAATGAAAAATTGGCTAGATATTATAGTTTTTATTAGCAATACATGCAACTATAATGCTAGAGTAATTTTAATTTAACCAAAACTTGGTTAAATTTAAAATAAACCATGAGTGTGTTATTAAGATAATATTATTATTTTATGTGCAATTTTTATTCTATTTTGAACTTTAATAATCTTTGTGATCATCTTGGCATCAAATATAGAGTTGATGATGAGTGTATTAAATTTTTGCTGTTCACTCAATTTTTGAAAACAATGAGCATAATTATCAGTAAGTGTAAAAGTGTTAAAATTAGGAAATTTGACAATTAATATATATATATAAATAATACATTTGCTCATTAACTTGTTCATTCATCAATCTTTTAGTCACATTTTCACTCATTCAACAAACGGTGTGACTATTTAGTAGCATTGGAAGACTGGAACACAATGATAAATACAGAAAAATACTGTTATGATGCTTAAAGTTAACAAAGAATCTAAATAAATGACTACAGATAAATCAAAGCTGTTAATTAACATAATATTAACTAATATAAAGAAAAATTAA
The DNA here is from genome assembly GCF_036321535.1 of Camelus dromedarius. NCBI lineage: Eukaryota > Metazoa > Chordata > Mammalia > Artiodactyla > Camelidae > Camelus > Camelus dromedarius. The sequence continues at coordinate 34,836,648 of NC_087448.1, forward strand.
AGATGAATTTAAGTGCATACAACAGAAATACTTATTCAGGATTTGAGAGTCAGATTAGATCTATTTGAAAAATGAAATGCTAAATGGAAAGAGCCAAGTGAAGAATAGAAGAGAGTTAATCCTTGGAAAGGGAAGGATGTATTTGCTTCAGTGTAATGACTACATTCTGTTCAAGAAACTAGAAGAAAAAGCAAAGTTCACTGTAAGTAGAACTGGTACATAAAGGGGAAAGTAACAGCAAGGGGGACAAAATGAGTCAGTTAGGGATATAAACTGTCACAGAATAAACAAGTAGGGTTTGTGAATTAGCCTAATTACTATGGGAAATTATTTGAACCATAGAAAAATTGGAGTATTATACTTATTGAAAAGTCACTCTACTCTATGGGTTTCGGGTTTCAGTGCAGAAGAGGAGAGACATATTAGAGGCTTGAAGTAATGCAAGATGATAGTGGTTACACTAGAATGATGGCAGGTGTTATGAAGTGTTCTCATAACACCTGTGAGTGTATGTTAGATGTTAGATGTCTACAAATTGGTGCTATTTTAAAGACCAAAGTAGGAAGGAAATGGATAGATAACATTATGTCAAAGATAATTCCTATCTTTTAGGAAGAATCAACCTATTAGATGAAATAAAACTTATTGAAATGGAGAACACAGGTAGACTAAATTACTTCACAAAATCGATGAAGGTCTGGGGATGGGAAGGTGGTAACATGTAAAGTGAATCAGGCATTCAGTTCTGGACATATTAGTTTAAATCTGGTGAAGAAATATATTTACATCCAGAATTATTAAGAATATAGTTGAATATATGGGTCCAGAGTTTTATAGATAAAAAATACAATTTAAGAGATAATACCAGTTGATTTTTAAAATATGCAACTAAAGTAATTCACTTAGAGACAGATGAGACATGAGAAAGCAAGAGTGTCAAAGACAGTCTTGAGAAATTATAGTAATGATACATCAAGTTGAATAGCTGTGAAAGAAAACTAGAAAAGACAACTAATCTGATGGAGATTAAGAAAAATACATTTCAAAGGAAATGTTTGTTCAATTGTGTTGAATTTTGCTAAGATGTCTAACTAATTAGTTAATATACAAAGGAATAATTTCAATATTAGGATGACTGATTCCTTTGTTTATATTCCAGACAAAGGCTTATGTAATTTGCCTGCATGTATCATGCCTAGAATGGAAACTAAGAAAGATTTGAAATATTAATGAGTTACATTGCATTAATAGATTTTAAGATAAAACCCATAGAGAAGAATAAAAGTACCTTTGTTTTCTTATGAAATGAAGTTGATCTATAGAATTAATTAAATTTAGGAATTGTTTATATTTAATTAGTCCTTACAAAGCATTGCAACATTGTTTGAACTTATGAAAAAATTATACAGAGGTCTGTCATCAATTCTATTAAGCAAGTAGAGTATAAAGTCTATTAGCTTTCGATGGTGATATTTAGAGGAAGCAAGTATGAAATCTAATACTTGTATTAAATGGTTGATAGAAGGTAAACTCCTGAAATCCTTAAATGTGTAGGAATTAGAGTTATATATATTAAGAATAAAATCTCAAATGACATTCAGAACAAAAAGAAATATTATTTTCTCCATAATCATCCCACCTTTTGCTTCAAATGCATTTATGTATAGTAGAAATTACTTGAATCAAAGCGAAATTAATCCTTGTTTCACCTGTAGTTAAAAAAAAAACCTATGCGGCTTTCATAGATTTCAAAACTAGAGATTTATAAAATTCTGTTTCCTACCTACTCCATTAATGCAGGATTCCCTAGAAAAGCTCCAGTCTTACAAAAGCAGCTGCTCATACTTAGTGATAATCCTTTGTACTGTATTAGTTTTGCCTTTTGGGATTGGAAATTGATTATCTGACCTTAACATAGTGAAGACTCTGCAGGTGTATTGCTTTCTACCTCAGACAGTCAGACAGTAAATTAGTTATGTAGACAGTGAAAAATAATTGAAAGTACAATAATAGTTTAGTTTGGTTAGGGAAATTTGTAAAAATGAAAAAAATAGGCTTTCCTTATCTATTTTTATTTTTCATAACAAGTTAAAAATTAAAATGCTACTACCTTAAATCCTGAATTTTATGGTGAGATTTTTATAATTTTTGTAAGTACATTCATAAACTCTTTAGGAGAGAGAATTGATGGGGAAAGAAATAACACTGAATAGAGTTACATATCATGATGCCCATGATTCTATCCAAAAGAAGTGCTTTTCAGCTTGGATACTCATAGAGCATGACAATTTCCATTCATAATGTGCACAAAACAGATCAATCACAAATACAAAGAAATTAACATTTTCCCGTAATTATAATTGGTTAATGTTTTTCACCCATTTGTTACTAACTGAGAAATTAAAAATTAGTGTGAATGCCTTTCTGAATAACAAATCTTTTTATGTATGTGTAATTTTGATTTAATTATTTGTAAAACAGAATTTATATTGTTATCAAATATAGTAAATATTCAACCCTAGTTGACATATTATTTTGTTCCTTGTCCTTGCGGTAATTTCTCAGTGTCTCATAAAGTCTTATATCAAGTATAACATAGACTATATTGAGAAAAAATATGTTTTTCTTTCTCCTAAGTACCCAGTGTCCTACCATTTGGACAATGACTTTAAGATTTTTCCTGTATGAAAACAGAAATGCAGATGGAAAAATGAAAACTTCATGGAGTCAGTACTATGATTGTGAATTCTCAGGATATGTATAGAAAATAGACTCTATGTCTATTTTCCAAGACTATCCTATTATATTTATAGTACATAAATGAATTAACTTACATAAAAATATATTTATATTAAACATATGTAATGAATACAGTTGTCCCTTGAACAACATGTGTTGTAACAGTGCCAGTCCACTTACACAAAGATTTTTTTTTCGATGGCTAATACAGAAGTACACAATCAGCCATTAGTTGAATCTGAAGATGCAGGATTGCAGACACAGAGGGTCAACCATAAAGCTAGACTTCAATTTTTGACTGCATAGGTGGTGGGGAGTGGAGTGTTGACACCCTAAGACCCTGTGTTGTCCAAGGGTCAACAATTTAATTAAACATTATGTATTAAATATATTAATATATAATAAAATAAATGTATAAAATAGATTATATATTAAATACATATATAATATAAATATATATATTTACTTAAACTGGTACAGTGCCAGTTTGTTTCAAAACTTTCTTTTGAAAATGTAACATTTTTCCTACATGTTTACCTTTCCTTTAAAATGTAAACTTCCAAACATCCTAGTTTGTTTTCTTTGTCTCCACTCCCTACCCATTGTGGGCCAGAAGCTCTACTTTCTCCATCTTGTAGCCATTAGAAGTAAATGTTCTGCTTTCAACAATACAAATCATGTCTCCAGTGATTGCTAACACCCTAGGTTAAGTAATTGCTTATTTTAAGTATCTAAGATAGATAGATAGATTCCTCTTACATTCTAATTTGTATAGATATTCACTAAAATCAAGTTTAGGCTAATTTTGGAGAAACTGATCTACTCATCTGGGGGCTACATGATCTACTAGTAACATTTCCTTAAACCTTTGCAAGTCTTTTATAGCCAGTCATAAAGTGCATGTTGTCATGGGTTTAGGAGGGAAATACATTAATTATTAGAGTTGATTACAGAAAAAAAACACATTTCTAGATGCCCAAAGTGTTGGTTAAAATTGTTGGGGCCCTGCAAGTTGTACATATATCTGCTAAAAGGCACACATTGACAGTGCCTCCAACATGGGCTCCCAGATGACTGGTAGGCTGAGGTTCCCAGTTCAACTGAATAATTAAGTCTAGTTCTTATTTTGGGTGGGATTACCTGAGGACAGTTACTCCAACCTGCCCAACTTGCCCACCCCAACAGCCAAATGGCATTCATTCAGTCCATGAATAGACTGAGAAAGAGCTAAGAGGACGGGAATGAAAAAGACATTCTAAAGTGTTGACAGGCATTTTGTGTGGAAAGTGTGGGATATAGGAGCCACTCCTGTTTGCCTTTGATTGATAGCTTCATACGTTAAGGAAAATGGTGATCAGACTGTGGCAGTTATTACCTGACTGCCCAAAGGATTGAACATTATGAATGTGCCCAGCGGTCTGAAGAAATTTTTCTAATGGGAAGTCCTCTGTATTTTATCAATGATCATCACCTACCTCTGCTGATAGAGGTTTGATAACAATGCAGTCAGGTCTCATGAAATTGAGGCTTCTGACCTGCCAACTAACAAGACATCACCTATGCAATGAGATCTTACCATACCAGATATAAAGGCACTCATGCTAAATCCTATCAAGCCACTTGGCAGGAGATTCCAAGGGAATTTGTCTCACCAACACTTCTGTTCGTGAAATTCTTCACTATCAAGACAGTATAACTCTGGTTCTCATGATACAGTGAAGTATCAGAATGCAACTCATTAATTTCTATTATGCACTCAAATAGAATCTACAACAGTTTATTAATTTGACTTAAAGGATTTCACACACAAGTCCATGTTAGTGTTCTTTCCCCATTGTGAAATGTACCTAAACCCCATACATTGAATTTGGGCATCCCTGCTTGTTGTTACAGGCAGAAATTCTAACTTTGGTGCCTGCAACTGAGACATCAATATTTCATTTCCTCTCCTTTCCAAAGTTACTCAGAATACACAGGAAGTTTTTTATGGTTTTGAGTCCTCATTGTGGACAATGTGTCTTTGACCTACCCCTAATCATCTTTCTCCTTAAAGCACGTAGAGAGTAGAGAGGGAGGAAGAGGTCAGGGGTACAGAGAAGAGTGGTCCCTTATGGGTAAACAAGACTTTTGACTTACAGTGGCATCCATTCCAACAGTCTGTCTACAAAGCCTAGCAAAGAAAAACTGTTTATGGGTTCAGTTTCAGTATCAAAAATTGTGGCCAAATGATGGATTAGAAGCAAATAGAAACTAAATCAATAACTGGCGTGGTCCACCCTTTTGGCTACTCACCTTCCACATATACTATTCTTCAAACCTAGCAAGACACAGCTATTCCTCTTTCAAGAATAATTTCACCTTTTCCCCAAAATAGGGAGGCAGAGCCTCAAAAGTAATTGTATCCATCTCCAATTATATTAATGACTCATTTTCTGTTCAAAATATTACTAAACAAAGATAACCAAATGTTCAATAGTACTTTGGCATAAATTTAGGAGTAATTAATAAGACTCAGTTGTGAACTTGCAATACACACACACACACACACACACACATATATATATATATACACACACACACACACATATATAATACATATACATATGTATATATAATAAAAATAGGGAGAAGCACAGAGAAGAATAAAATTGTATTTATGTATACATGTATGTCTAACAAGTGTCAACTGAAATAAGTGCACAACTGAAAGGTTAAGAGTTATGTTATTTTTTAAAATTTTTTATTGAGCTATAATCATTTTACAATGTTGTGTCAAATTCCAGTGTAGAGCACAATTATTCAGTTATGAGAGTTATGTTTTATTCAGTGGACAATTTTGAGGACTCAGCCCGGGATGACAGCCTCTCAGATCACTCTGAGGGACTGTTCCAAAGAGGTAGGGGAGGAGCTAGGATATATAGGAATTTTACAACAAAGACCAAGTAGTTGGAACTTTAAAAGTTTACTTGTTAACTAAAGAAAACCAGACATCTCAAGTTAAAGAATTGATTGCTTTCTATGTATGGGAGGAAGCAAACATTTGGGCTTATCGAATTCATTCCTTTGACAAACACCTAGCTATCTAGGGCCAGTATCCTGTCCTTTCTTATTCTGAGTCCCCTCAGAGTGCAGCATCGTGAGTGGCTGCAGAGGCTGGGCTGAAGGCTTGTCTTCACTTGGGGGTGGAGGCAGCTACTGATGACTTGATGGCTTCAGCGTTCTTTGTTTACCGATATGGTTTGCAGTATTTTTTGTTCACACAAGCAAAGAGAAAATACACAAGGCTACTAAAGTCATCATTGTAAGCCTAGAGTTGGTAGTCATGACTTCTTTCTCCTACCACCCATTCTACATTTTCCTTGACCTTAGTAACATTTTCAGATGGTCTGTGTTCCTTACTTTGTAGATTTACATAAATCTTCACTTTCCAATGGTCTGGCTTTTAAAATTTCTACCTTTTTTGGATAATAGTTTCCTATTAATTTTTACCACTGGGAATAAAAGTGCTAGAATCCCCTGTTCTCCAGACATATTGTTTTCCTGTCTTCATTGCATAGCAACAATCCAATTTCTCTGAGTAAGCAGAATCAATCATTCCAACCAATAGAGTAAGCCCTTTCTGACATTCTGATTTAGTGGCTTAAGAACCCAAAATGACTAGATGTTAGTCTCATCTTCCTATTCAATGGAACCATTGTTGTAAACATTACTGGAAGCATTACCCAAGTGAGAACTAATGCCTCCAAACCATTAGAGGTCAAAGTGGTTGGTATAGGAAGCAAAACCTTGTGAGTGGGCTATTAGGAATAACAGAGGGGTGAAACACACTTCCATCTCTTGATACCCAGATTCAGGTATTCTGGCAAACATGAGCTACTATCTATAGACTAAGGGAGAGCGATGAAGAAAGAAGACCCCTGCCCAAAGATGGAGATTCAAAATCTCTTTGAAGAGGGTTTGACAAACACAAAAACAAAAAACCCTACTGGTGTCAATGTAAGTTGCCTGAGAGTGCAGGCTGGGGCTATGTGGTAGGAGTCACCCAGACTTGCCACAAAGGATGAGCAGGGCATAGCAGATTTATAGAAGTGGTCACTGGTTTGGGGACAGTAGGTGGAATGTACAGCCAGAGCTGCTGTGGAAGTAGCTGCTTGGTAGGGAAACAGGTAAGTCAGGGCACACAGCCTGAGGGGGTCTATAGCAGCCTTTACTTAGCAGGGAAGTGGTTGTCTGAGTGATGGTGGCAACTTGCTCATAGAAATGGACCACTGAGCAGAAGAGTGAGGCCTGAGGTTGTAAGCAGAGATGATCTCTCTGTAGGGTCCTATGGGTAGGGAAGCAATGGCCTGAGAGCTTAGCTGAAAGCAGCCTTATATAAAAGCATCCTCTGGGTTTGGAGAGTCTGTGAGTTCCACTAATATTGTTGGGGAAATATAATTGAAAACAAATCTCCTGCCACCCCAGAAAACCTCTCACAAAAGTAGAAGAGACATAAAAACATTTTTATTATTGAAAGAGCATTAAACCAGAATGTGATGTGCATTACAGGCAATCCCTAAAGAGATTGCAAAGATACTAAGAAATCTCACCCTTTTATGCAGCCAAGTGATGCATTGCATACATTTTTTCCAAAATAAACAATAACTCATCCTTGAGTAAGAGGACTCAACAGCACCATTTGTTACATATAGTTCATCCTAAATCACTTGGTAATTGGAGTAGCCTCTTGTTTTTCTAAATGTTTTTAAAAGAAAAAAAAAATCTTGTATTTTATAATGGCAGGGAGGTTAAGCCAGGAACAAACTGAAGGTCACATCCTCCCAGGAAACAGGGTTAGAGGTTATCTTGCTTGATGATCATGTTTTTGAAGGGGTGGCTCCCAGGCCTTGACTAGGTTCCCAGATTCCTGAGTTACTCATTTTCCATTCTAAAACATTCACATAAATTTCAAAGAAGCAAAGAAAGAACATACAAGTTTTCTAAAGTAAACACTCTAAGAAAAGGAAGGCAGGTGGAAGTCTCTTCCCTTATTTTTAATGGGGAAAATTAAGCCTCATTTTTAATTCGTATTTGCTCCTGCAATGTGAACATCAATGAACCTCAGAAATCATGTTCAGGAGAAGGGAAAAATGCAATAATGGAAGCAGGACCAGAAATGGGCAAGGAAGTGAAGTCCTACCTCTCTCTCCTTAAAATGTCACTCCAGTGCTTTCTCTTGCTGAACATTTTTGCTAGCTGTAAAGAAGAAAATTTTAGAGGCTATTGTTTCAGTATCACAAAACATGACAAGGAAGTGTAGGTTAGGAGCTGAAAGATAGTAAATTGATACCTTGACCACATACTGTATAAACTTTTCTCTGCTTTTTATTTTTTAAATAATAATTTCCAAATATTACATTACAGAAGTGTACAGACATATAAACATTACTACTTTTCACAGCTGCAAAGTCTCCATTTCAGGGTGGTAATATAGTTTATTCAATGGATAACAAGTTGTATTCAGGATGCACTGTTTAGAATTGCAAACACTACGTCAACAGATATACTTGTACATATGTATTTTTGGATTTTTGCCAGTGTATTTTAGGATCGATTTCTTGAAATGAGTTATCAGTGAAAAAAGGAAAATGCATATGTAATTTGCCAAATTCTCATATGGTTTTACATTTTGCTTTTCCAACAAAAAAAAATATGACTTCCTGTTTCTCTTTAACCTTGGCAGCAAAATATTTTTGCAAACTTTTGATTGTTTGCCAATCTTACAGATAAGATATGATGTATAAGCAAAGCTTTAATTTGCTTTTGTAGCTGGTTATATCATTTAATTCTCTTTTAAGAAGAGTTTTTTTGTTTTCATTTATAGTAAGTAAAAGACAAATTTAGAAATTAAATTTGGATTGCCACTCTAAACAGTCTTCTTTTACCATCTAAACATATGTATCTTTTTAAAATATGGACTTAAGCACAAGGCATTTATTAATATGTTAAATATATTTCAAAAACAGTGTTCTCAGAAATATAGTTATTAAATAAAGAAACAATATAGAAACATTGTAACACTAATATATTTAAGGAGGTTGGCAAAGTAAGCTGAGAATTCAATACAAATAGATAAATACTAGAAAAGTTGTATGAGTTGTACGAAAACAAAAAATATATCAGAATCTTGGGGAGAAAAAATGTAAAGTTCAAATGAAGTATCAGAGGAGGGAGAATAATGGTGCTGATTAGATCTATCTTATACATTATGGTCCTGCAAAAAGTAGGAGAATACAGGATACAAATTCTTCTTTCAAAAAGGATCTCTTTGCAATAAATTTCAGCAATTAAATTTATATTTAAGAATATGAGTTAGGGACAATTTTCACAAGGAGAAAAGAAAAAACAGCACAACAAAACTGTTCATTTTAAGCATGTCTATCTTATGCCAACCAACCACAGCTAAAATTTTGGACTAGATTTTTTTCATTGTTAATTGAACATAATTGGATTCTCTTTCTTCCACATTTTCACCCAAGCAATTCCTGTCTAAAACATACTAGGATATGTATGCTTCATTTAATTTTTAGAAATAACTGATTTTGACTGCAAATATCCACTGTATCATTATGATTGTAAACTCATTGATATCAAGTCAAATTCAGGTTTTATATTTGTTCACTTAATTATTAAACTATGTAAAATCCAGTTCTACTTTTATTTGGAGGGAATGTATGGTATTTATAAGAGTGAGTAGTGTGAGTTAGGGTAGGTGATGAGTAAGAGATGTGTGTATGGATGCAAAAAAAAAAGAAAAGAAAATTTAGTAATAATTAACAGAAGCTATCATACTTTAGGTGGTTTTTCTCATTATTTTTTATGTGGGTATGACTCTTAGACAATATCTATGAAAGTATTGTATCTTTTCCAAATCACTCACCTGAGTCTCAACAGAATAAATTAAATTACACAAAGTATGAAAATGGTTTCCCTCATATTTATAAATAAACACATTTTAAATACATGTATGTGCCTTGGGTCATCATCTTTCTGATCAAATTTTGGAAAGAATTTGCCAAATTCTCATATGGTTTTACATTTTGCTTTTCCAACAAAAAAAAATATGACTTCCTGTTTCTCTTTAACCTTGGCAGCAAAATATTTTTGCAAACTTTTGATTGTTTGCCAATCTTACAGATAAGATATTCCAAAATTTTCATTTGACTTACATACAAAATTTTTACAGTGAATTTCAGAAACATCAACTTACATATATGCAGAAAAAAAATCTTACCTGATTTGCTTATATGAAAAAAGTTGGAGTTTTATTTAAAACAAACAATGTAATCATCAGTGTAAGTTAATGGCTTTTTAAAAAGCATATGTAATCTTTGGCTTAAATTATACAAGAATAGAATATATGTCTAGGAAGGAAATAGCCGCATTATATGGCTTCATGGTTAGAATTTATCTAGAGATGATATGGAAAAGCCAACATGCAATCTCATTATGCTTTGCCATGCAAAGAGTTCATTACAATGTTAAACTGAGAAGATTAGGAGACGAAAATCCTTTTTGTGTGTGTGATATACTTACTCTAAATCAGATACAGATAAAAGTAGACAAGTCTCAAAGACTATGACCAGACTGTAAGTGTTCCCCAAAATTCACAAAAACACTGATGAAATGAATGAATTAAAAAAGATTTCTGTTTAAAAAATGGTAACTGAGAGGTTTATTATCATCTCAAATGATATTAGAAAATAAAATATATAATTTCTGCCCGATAAAAGCTTTTTTCTATTATGAAAAACAATATTAGATGGGGATAATCTTAGTGATAGATTGTGTTTAAATGTGAGTGTATTGTCCAAACCATTTGCAATGTTTTTTTTTTTCTTTTAACCAACAAGTAGATGGTCATTTGCTTGAGGTAGAGGATCCAAGGATCTGCAGGACACAGTTCCTGCTCCCAAGTGTACATTAACCTATTTCTATTGAAATAATTTCAGTACCTTTCTTTGGTAAGAAGATTTATTGTTTCTTTTTAAGAATACTCTTTCCCCAAGACCCCCCAATACACACACAAATCTTATACACACACACACAATGAGTTAATAACTGTTAACTTTTTTGATACCTAGCATATATTTTACCTGGACAGCATAAATTCAGATTGAATTTCAGTTGTAGAGTTTGTTTGATTTGTAAACATTTTTATTTTCCTTAGTTTTACCTTGTTCATTTTAAGAGTATGTCAAATTTCATATATATATAGATTTTGTCCACGTTCAAACTCTACAGGCATGGCTTAGACATACAAAATTCCTTTATCACTTTACAAATTCTGTTGTGTTTGTTTTTCTATTTGTAATTTATCTGGGGAGATACAGATAACATTTATGATCTTTACTTGCTCATATGAGAATTGCTGCTGTTAAAATACCCTGAAAACAGCATTTCAAATTAAGCCAAAACTGATTTGCCCCATGCTGTTGTCCTCTTGTGTGAGACTTAAAAACAAGAAACAACTGTGAAATAAAAGCTACCAGTAATGCTCAGAAAACTGAAGTGAAACATAAAGAAACTCAACCATGACTGGATAGTACATTTTCTTTCCCCATGCTTCCACTAAATGAAAAGAAGATGATAATGTGTGACATAAAATTGCCAGAGATCACAAAATAGACAGATTTGAATTCTAAATATAGTAAGAATTTGTAAAATGGCTCATTTCTCTAGTATTTGGTTTCTATATAATTGAGCAATGATGCACTAATGACATGTTAAATGGTGATCCATTGAATGTGATATTCTTTAAAATTAAAAGAAACACTTCTGAAAAATTGAATTTGTTCAAGGTATGAGTATCAATATTAGAAGAATCATTTCATATTTTGCTTATTTCTATCAAAATTACTATATATTTATTGCTGGTTCAAGGACACTATCTTTTAGAACAAGTTTCCCAAATCTTTGATGGCTGTACAGACCATTTTCTTGACAAGTTTTGCTTTATTTTTTCAGATTTTAAAATACCAGACCCTAGGGTCATGTTAATGCAGCACCTGGTGGAGTAGAGAAAAACTGAACATAAATCAACTACACTTTAATTCAGAGTTCTCTTAAGTTATCAAAGCACAATGAAAATCATCAATTTACATAAAATCATTAGTTCCCTTTCCAACATTACCTTATTTAATAGAATCAAACAAAATTTGCAATTAAAATCATACCATCAGTGAAGGTGTCATTTGGAAGAGTGATTATTAGCTATTAGAAAGTGAAAAGATATATTTACTCTCATTTTTCATCTCCCATGTGGCCATTTTGGGGTGTGTGATAGTATTTGAAGCCATGTTTCAACTCAGAATTCATATATTAATTACTATGTGCTATAAAAGAAATTCAGAGTAGTTCTATAAAAACTGATTTACATTTAAAATTATATATAATACTCACTGTGTGATTTTTGTCTTGTGGAATCTTTAGGATATCTCATTCAAGTTGCTCATTCCTTAATGGGAAATGAAGCACACATACACCTCTCTTTGTACTATTAGCTTATTATTGTGTGAACAGTAAATTTTTAAACAAATGATCCCAATACCTAATATTTCAGTATACCATAGACTAAAAATAAATGGATTTTTTAAATTTGTTTTTTAAACATTTTCTAGCATGTGATTGATTTTGAAGTTAACTTTTTTTTTTAAACCATTAATGTAAATGTGACCCAAGAGCTATATTTCAAAGCTTGTTGGATGCCATTAAACTCTTTCATCAATTGCAGTTTGTATTCCAGTTGAGTCTCATGAAACTACTAAATTAGTTCTGTATCTTTAGAGAGGAGACACACCAAAAAACTTGCCTCAGATCTGACTGTTGGTAATTGACAAGTCAGGGTTATAAGTAGGCTAGTCTGGCTCCAAATGCTTTATTCTTTGCACTGCTAGAGAATATTGATTATTTAAAGTTGGGTTTGGAATCCTTTATAACATTTAATCAATTAAATCTAAATTAGTGGGGCCATATTCAAAACATGTAACAGGAGGGGCATTTAGTGTAACTGAGGTAGAAGAGAGGGAGAACTTTGGCAAAGTTCATTTATTTACAAATAGTTTCTCATAATCTTTAACTAGTCTTAAAATTTCCTTCTTGTTTATGTGTTTGGTTACCTTTTTATTCTTTTTTTTTAACATTTTTTATTGAGTTAGAGTCATTTTACAGTGTTGTGTCAAATTCCAGTGCAGAGCACAATTTTCCAGTTATACATGAACATACATATATTCATTGTCACATTTTTTTCACTGTGAGCTACCACAAGATCTTGCCTTTTTATTCTGATACTACAACAGGTATAGATTACCAGAGCAATGTTTCCAAACTGGCTGATAATTAAATTAATAATTTTAATATAACTATGTGCTCATGTTTGTGCTAACCCATATACTTTTTCCAAAGACAAGTAAAAATATTACTGTATTTTCAAGTTTGGAAACATTCAGAGAAGAAAAGTTTCCCATCTGTATTTTTATGGTGATATCAGTTGATCTACATTTGTTATCTAAAACAGATACGCACTATTGAGGACAGATTCAATAAAGGAAGAGTTAAGACATGAGAAATAAATGGAAGACATTGATTATCAATCATGGTGTTCTTTCCTACTAAGCCTAGACAAGACCTCAGAATTCTTCTCAATAAGTGCTCCAGGCAGCCACTACCAATTGATCATCGTTGGCATGTGAGTTGAAAACCTATTTACCATCCCTGCCCTCAATTCCATTTTCAACGCAGTTGCCAAACTTGTCTTTCTAATATTCCATCCCCCTACTAAAATCCTTCCTTGACTTGACATTGCCTTCAGGATGAAGTACAAACTCTTCAATGTATCATGGAATGCTAATACAGTTTCTGCCTATCTCTTCAGCCTCAGTGCCAATCCTACTTCCCCAAATACACTTCAACACAGAAACATGCACATACACTCACACACACACACACACACACACACAGTCCAAAACGGAGACTCACACACACATGCCACCACATACTTTAATGTGCATTGACAGACATGCATGCACACTTACACATGTGCACTCAACTCAAATAATTATTATAATAATAATAATTATTATTATTATAATTATAATTTGCAAAATGTACAAATCTTTCAACAGTTGCCCACATTGTTGTCTCTGTCTTTTTCACTCTCCCACCACCTTCCCCACTTTTTGAATTGTAAACTCCCACTTAACCTTTCTGACAAATCTGTTTCATTATCTACCTCAGCTGAGTTAAGTGCTTTTTATCTTCTTTAAAATAAATAAATAAATAAATAACACTCAGTGTGTACTACTGCCATAATATTGACCAGATTGCATTTTTAATATTGAATTAATTGTCTGACTCTCTCTATGGATTGAAAATACCTGAGATTAAATGTGGGATAATTGATTTTTTGTTTTCTAGTGCACAGAATGTGTTTACTATATAGTAAACATTCAAAAACGATTTGTTTTATTGATTAAACATATATTTTGTTTCACTATATTATAATTAATGCACTAATACACATTTACCACATAATATATGTTGGTTGTTGTAAAAGTGTTCTCCATGCATGACTCACTTAACCCTCAAAACAGCCTTTGACTTATGCACTACATTCCAGTTTTAGAGATGAGAAACTGGGTATGTTTATTCAATTTTCAAAAAAAAAAAAAAAACTCTAGGATTAGAATGATTAAACAAATGATTTATCTAGAATTTACTTCCAGGGGAAACCAGTAGGACGTGGAAGAAGCAGGTTGAGAAAGGTAAAGTAACCAAGTAAGGTGTAAATTCTAGCTTAGGTGTGCCCTTATTCCAGAGGGAAGCTCTGGAGTATAAATTAGGACTTACATTTTGTCCTGAAGATGAATGAACAGAATTTTCACCCTCCTCCACCAGTTATTGGCTAACAACACCCTAGGCTTCCCAGCACTCCTACTCTCTACCTGTATTCAAAATAACTTCAGTTGCAAATGGGAGTCCTCTGAATAGAACCCCTGGTGCAGCAGAATGAACAAAAACAGTTAAAGTGATCTACGTCCAAGGGGGCCTGGGAGAGGTACCACAGTCTTCATTTCAGAGAGGTTAAATACATTTCCCAAGTTTTCCCAGGTAGACAGTAGGGCTAGAATTAGAATCCTGGGCATCTGGTCCTCATTTCTGTGCTCTTAACCACTGTGCTGTGCTTCTGTTCCTTCTTTGTATTAATTTAGAACTTCTGTCTTTCAGCCTGATCTCTGCCCAGTTGACTAAATTTCTAGGCATGCTACAATCTAAAAACTGACTGAATCTTTCTTTGAGGTTTATATTTTGTAAAAAGTTATCTTGTATGTTAGAAAAAGTAGAGGATTTGGGATTGGGTAGTTATGAATTATAATCCTTGATCCTCTCTGTATTAGTCAGGGTTCTACAGACAAACAGAATCAACAGGATGTATATACATACGGACAGAGATTTGTTTTAAGGGATTGACCCATGATTATGGAGGCTAACAAGTCCACAATCTGCTGGTAGGCTGACAAACTGAAAACTCAGGGAAGAGGCAGTGTTGCAGTCCAAGTCTGAAAGACATCTGTGGTTAGAATTCCCACTTGCTCAGAGGAGATCAGTCTTTATTCTACTGAGGCTTTCATCTAATTGGATCAGGCCCACCCAGAAATTATGGAGGACAGTCTGCTTTATTCACAGTCCACAAATTTAAATGTTAATATTACTCAAAACCATCCTAACAGAAACATTTAGAATAGTATTTGACCAGATATCTAGCACGATGGCCCAGTCAAATTCACACGTAACAGTAACCATCATACACACTCTTCTAACAACCTTGAACATCTTATTAATGTCTCAAACTGATTTTCCTCTTCTTTGTCTTCCTTGTCTTATTTTTTATCTATCCCTTTTTTCTTTATCTTGCTGTTATTAGTAATTACAATGTTGTTAGCTCAAGCCAATAACTAAATAAGATAGGAGACAGAATAAAGTACCTAGCAAAGTAGTCCATAGTATACATTTCATAAATAGGGATTATGGAAATGAATTCTAATACTTTATTTTTCTCCCTCAGAGTTTGTAAGTTTGAAGATTCAAAGCTTGAAAAATCAAATGTTAGTGATTAGCTTATTTGAATGATTGTAATAGGTCCGAATGTACAACTGTTTCTTTTATTGTGTTCTTTTCTTTTCTTACTTTGTAGAGGGACTGGAAAAAAAAATACATGGAGTTAGAGTCTTAGAAGTAATTGTATCATGAATAAAATACTTTCATTTTTGGAAAATGAGAATTCCCTGTATAAAATGAGTAATTATAATAATCTTAGTTTCAAGAATATATTAATTGTCTCAGAACCTTTAAGAAATGTTTAATGCAATATCATATAAAATTAATGTACAAAATTATTTCCATTTTGGTTTTTTTTTGGTGACTAATTTTTAAAAAAGGAACTGCATATCTTATATAATTCCATGCCTGCTACTTCACACAGAATGGACAATACAGAATTTTTTGCTAATAAATAAATGCATGAAAGGAGCACCAAATAATTTACAGTTAAAAGTTCACTCATTAATTTTTTTAATTTAAGTATAATTGATTTAAATAGTGCGAGTTTTGGGTGACAGAAAAATGATTCAATTATACATATACATATATATCTATATTCTTTATCAGATTATTTTCCATTATATGTTATTACAAGATATCGAATAAAGTTCCCTGTGCTAGATAGTAGGTCCTTGTTGTTTAACTATTTTGTATATAGTAGTGTGTGTATGTTAATCTCAAACTCCTTATTTATCCATCTCCTACACACTTACCACCTTTGGTAACCATAGTTTGTTTTGTATGTCTGTGAGTCTATTTCTGGTTTGTAAATAAGTTCATTTGTATTATTATTTTTGTTTTTTAGATTCCACATGTAGGGGATATCTTATAATATTTGTCTTTATCTGTCTGATTTTAGTTTTTTAAGGAACATCCGTACTGTTATCCATAGTGGCTGCACCAATTTACATTCCCATCAACAGTGTAGGAGGGTTCTGTTTTTTCCATAACCTCTGCAGCATTTATTATTTGTAGATATTTTAATGATGACTATTCTGACTGGTGTGAAGTGATACCTCATTGTAGTTTTGATTTGCATTTCTCTGACGGTTAACAACATTGAGCATCTTTTCATGTGCCTGTTGGCCATCTGAGTCTTCTTTGGAAAAATGCCTACTTAAGTCTTCTGCTCATTTTGTGACTGAGTTATTTGTTTTTTGTATATTAATCTGTATGACTTGTTGGCATATTCTGGAAATTAATTCCTTGTCTATCTCATCATTTGCAAATATTTCCTCACATTCTGTACATTGTCTTTGCATTTTTTTATGGTTTGCTTTGCTGTGCAAAAGTTTTTAAGTTTAGGGTTGAGGGTATAGCTCAGTGGTAGAGCACATGCCTAGCATTCATGAGATCCAGGGTTCAATCCCCAGTACCTCCATTTAAACAAACAAACAAACAAACAAACCTAATTTCCTCTGCCATCTCAAAAAAAGCTTTAAGTTTAATCAGGTTTCATTTGCTTATATTTGCTTTGTTTTCAATACCTTAGGAGATACTGAAAAAAATGTTGCTGTGATTTATGTCAACGAGTGTTCCAGCTATGTTTTCCTCTAGGAGTTTTAAAGTATCAATCTTACATTTAGGTCTTTATTCCTTTTTGTTTATTTTCATATATGGTGTTAAATATTATTCTAATTTCATTCTTTTACGAGCAGCTGTCCAGTTTTACCAGCATCAATTATTGAAGAGACTGTCTTTTCTTCATTGTGTATTCTAGCCCCCTTTGTTATAGATTGATCATAAATTTGTGGGTTTACTTCTGGACTTTCTATCCTGTTCCACTTATTTCTATGTCTCTTTTTTTGTACCAGTACCATACTGTTTTGATTACTGTAACTTTGTAGTATAGTCTGAAGTCAAGGAGTGTGATTCCTCCTGTGCCATTCATCTTTCTCAAGATTGTTTTGGCTATTTGGGGTATTTTATGTTTCCATACAATTTTTTTTTTTTTGTTCCAGTTCTATGAAAAATGTCATTGGCAATTTGATAGGGATTGTACTGAATTTGTATATTGCCTTGGATAGTATGGCCATTTTAACAATGTTGATTCTTTCAATCCAAGAACATGGTATATCTTTCCATCTGTTTGTGTCATCTTCAGTTTCTTTCATCAGTGTCTTATTGTTTTTGGAGTAAAGGTCTTTTGCATCCTTATATAGGTTTATTCCTAGGTTTTTATTCTTTTTGAGGAGATTGTAATGAGATTGTTTCCTTAATTTCTCTTTCTGATATTTCATTGTTAGTGTCTAGAAATACAACAGATTTGTGTATATTAATTTTGTATCCTGCAACATTACTGAGCTATAGTAGTTTTCTGGTAGCATCTTCAGGATTTTCTGTGTATAATATCATGTCATCTGCAAACAGTGACAATTTTACATCTTCTTTTCCCATTTGGATTCTTTCATTTCCTTTTCTTCTTGGATTGCTGTAGCAAGGACTTCCAAAACTGTATTGAATAAAATTGTCAGAGTGGGCATCCTTGTATTAGAGGATATGCTTTCAGCTTTTCACCATTGAGTATGTTGTTAGCTGTGGGTTTGCCATATATTCCCTTATTATGTTAAGGTATGTTCCCTCTATGCCCACTCTCTGGAGAGTTTTTATCATAAATGGATGTTGAATTTAAAAAAAAAGCTTTTTCTGCATCTATTGTGATGATCATATGATTTTTATTCTTCAATTTGTTAATGTGGTGTATCACATTGATTGAGCTGCAGATACTGAAAAATCCTTGCATCCCTGGGATAAATCCCACTTGATTATGGCGTATGATCCTTTTAATGTATTGCTGGAGTTGGTTTGCTAGTATTTTGTTGATGATTTTTGCATCCATGTTCATAAGTAATACTGACCTATAATTTTCTCTCTTTTTTTTTTTTTTTTTTGGTGATATCTTTTTCTGGTTTTGGAATCAGGATCATGATTCATTATCTTAGAATGAGTTCAGAAGTGTCTCTTCTTCTGAAATTCTTTCTTTATTTATTTATTTTGGAATAGTTCCAGAAGGATAGGCATTAAATCTTCTTTAAATATTTGGTGAAATTCCCCTGTGAAGCTGTTTCTGGACTTCAGTTTGTTGGAAATTTTTAGATTACTGACTCAATTTCAGTACTGGTAGTTGGTCTGTTCATATGTTCTGTTTCTTCCTGGTCCGCATTTGGGAGATTTGCCTTTCTAAAAATTTGTCCATTTCTTCTAGGGTGTCCATTTTATTAGCGTATAGTTATTTGTGGTAGCCTCTTATAATCCTTTGTATTCCTGTAGTATTCATTGTAATGTCTCCTTTTTCATTTTTCATTTTATTGATTTGGGTCCTCTCCCTTTTTGTCTTAATGAGTCTGGTTATAGGTTTATCAAATTTTTTTTAATGTTTTCAAAGAACTAGCTTTTAGTTTCATTAATCTTTTCTATTTTTAATGATAATTTATTTCTGCTTTTATCTTTATGATTTATATTTTTCCTATTAACTTTGGATTTTGTTTGTTCTTTCATTACATGTATGGTTAGGTTCTTTATTTTATATATATATATATATATTTTTTTTTTTTTTAAAAGCTGTCTTCTTTTTTTTTAAGTGCTTTATGTTTTATTTATTATTCTATTATTCAATTATTTTATTTTGGTAGGGGGAAGTAACTAGGTTTATTTATTTTTAGAGGAGATACTGGGGATTGAACCCAGGACCTCATGCATGCTAAGCAAACACTCTACCACTTGAGCTATACCCTCCCCCCTTATATTTTTCTTATTTCTTGTTTATATAGAAATATAAGCTTCCCACTTAGGACTGCTTTTGCTGTGTCCCATAGGTTTTGGATCATCATCTTTTCATTTTAATTTGTCTGTAGGTTATTATTTTTTTAATTTATTCTTTAATTTCTTCAGTGCTCCATAAGTTGTTTAGTACCATATTGTTTAGCCTCCATGTATTTGTGTTTTTTGCAGCTATTTTTTTCTTGTAGTTAATTTCTAATCTCATAATGTTGTGGTCAGAAAAAATGCTTGATATGATTTAAATTTTCTTAAATTTACTGAGGCTTGCCTTGTGGCCCAGCATGTGATCTTTCCTGGAGAATGTTCTATGTATACTTGAAAAGAATGTGTATTCTGCTGCTTTCAGATAGAATGTTCTATAAATATCAATTAAGTCCATCTGGCCTGTGGGTTCATCACCAGTTGTGGGTTCTGGCCAGCAGACGTCCCACTGAGACGGAATGAATTATTCAAGGCTCTGGGGAAAAGTCAAGAGAGCAAGAGGGAGTCGGGAGCCAATGCCACGAGCCTCTCAAATCTCTCATATTTATTGAGTACAGTTGAAGCAGGAATTTAGGGAAGGGCAGGGTGGGATCACAATGAGTACAAAGGCTTTGTTTATTGTTGGTGTTTGGCTCAAGGTCAGAAGACCCTTTTTGGTGAATCATAATCATGTTGAGCCTTTCAGCTTATCAGGGTGGAACATATGAGAATCAGCTGCTTAACAAGATTTTTCTTGGACTCAGGCAACTGTGCCTGTCTTAGGTTGCCCCCTCAGGGGGTCTTACCGTCATTGGCTAACCAGCCTTCTCACCTCTGAGTCTGCAGCTTTTTACCATTCCGGCCCAAGGCTGTTTTGGGGTTAGAAGACTAACAGCAGGCACACCCAGCGTTTATAGCTGAGGGCCTGGGTCATTTCTAAAACCTCAAGGCAGTTACTAAGCACATCTTCTTTAAGGAGATAAGTGGTTGGGATTGTTACAATTTGTTAACCCAATCATGAGCTCCCACACTGGCCTAATGTGTCATTTAAGGCCTGTATTTCCTTATTGATTTTCTGTTTGGATGATCTGTCCATTTATGAAAGTGGGATGTTAAATCCCCCCACTATTATTGGGTTACTGTCAATTTCTCACTTCTTGTCTGTTGACATTTGCCTTGTATATTGAAGTACTCCCATGTAGGATGTGTATATATTTACAATTGTTACATCTTCTTCAATTGATCTCTTGAGCATTATGTAGTGTTCTTCTTTGTCTCTTATAACAGTCTTTATCTTAAAAACTATTTTTTCTGATATAGGTACTGCTACCCCAGCTTTTGTTTGATTTCCATTTGCATGGAATACCTTTTTCCATTCTGTCACTTTTTATCTGTATGTGTCTCTAGCTCTAATGTGAGTCTCTTGTAGGCAGCATATATATGGGTCTTGCTTTTTTATCTTTTCTGCCAGTCTGTATCTGTTGGTTGGAACAATTAGTTCCTTCACATTTAAGGTAATTATTGATATGTATATTCTTATTGTCATTTTGTTAATTGTTCTGGATTTGTTTTTGTAGTTTTTTTTTCATCTTTTGTTCTCTTGTAATTTGGTGACTACTTTAATGTTATGTTTGCATTTCTTTCTCTTTTTTGTGTGTATATCAATTATAGATTTTTGGTTTGTGGTTATCATGATGTTTTGGTATAGCAGTGTATATAAACACATGACTGCTTTAGGTTGCTGATTATTAATTTCAAATGCATTTTAAATACCCTGCATTTGTACTCCCCTCCCCTCACTATTACTGTTTTTTATATCATATTTTACATTTTTGTGTATCCCATAACTGCTTATTGTGGATACAGGTGATTTTACTACCTTTGTCTTTTCATCTTCATCCTAGTTTGTGTGTGAACTATTTCTTTACTTTACTGTATGTTTGACTTTACTAGTGAGCTTTTCTACTTCATAATTTTCCTGTGTCTAGTTGTGCTATTTTCTTTTCCACCTAGAGAAGTTCCTTTAACATTTGTTGTAAAGCTGGTTTAGTGGTGCTGAATTCTTTTAGCTTTTACTTGTCTGTAAAGCTTTTGGTTTCTCCATCAAATCTGAAGGAGAGCCCATCAAACTTAAATGAGAGACTTGCTTGGTAGAGTATTTTTGGTTGTAGGTTTTTCTCTTTCATTGCTTTAAATATTCCATGCCACTCTTTTCTGGCCTGAAGAGTTTCTGCTGAAAAATCAGCTGATAATCTTATGGGAGTTCCCTTGATGTTATTTGTTGCTTTTAATGCTCTCTATCTTTAATTTCTGTCATTTTAATTTCATTATGCATAGATGTGTCCCTCTTAGGCTTAATCCTGTGTGGGATTCTCTGCTTCCTGGACTCGGGTGACTGTTTTATTTCCTAAGTTAGGGAAGTTTTTAGCTATTATATCTTCAAATATTTCCTCAGGCCCTTTCTCTCTTCTCCTTCTGGGATCCCTATAATGTGAATATTAATGCACTTGATTTTGTCCCAGAAGTCTCTTAAACTGCCCTCATTTCTTTTTATTCTCTATTAAAAGAATGTAATTTCCACTTCTCTGTCTTCTAGCTCACTGATCCAGTTTTCTGCCTCATTTAATCTACTATTGGTTCATTCTAGTGTATTATTCATTTCAGTTATTTTATTCTTCAAATCTATTTGATTGTTCTTTATATTTTCTATCTCTGCTAAAAACTTGTAATTTCTCATTCTGTGCATCCATTCACCTCCCAGATTCTCTGGTCATCTTTACAATTGTTACTCTGAACTCTTTCTTGGGTAGATTGCTTATCTCCACATCACTATATTCTTCTGGGATTTTATCTTATTCCTTTATCTGAAACATATTTCTCTGCTGCCTCATTTTGTCTAAAGTTTTATTTGTATTTTTATGTATGTTGTTAGTTAGTTACATTTCTCCACCTTGGAGAAGTGATTCTCTGTAGGAGACATCCTATACATCGCAGCAGTGCACTCCTCTTTTTCACCCAATGCCAGGGGCCAGCTGGTCCCAGGGTAAAGACTGGTCTACCTTTTTGGATACATTTCACAGGCTTCAATATGATAGTTTTCCTGCTTCTGATGTCTGTTCCCTGGTGGGTGAGGCTGATCTAGATTCTTGTGCAGGTTTCCTGGTGTGAGGGGGCTAAAGTCTACCCATGGAGGGTGAAGCTGGTTCTTGGACCTCTGGTGGGAGGGCTGTGTCTAGGTGCATGTCTAGAGGCACCTGTGGCCTCATGAAATCTTTAGGCAGCCTGTCTGCTGATGGGTGAGTATGCGTCCCAACCTAGTTACTTGTGTGGCCTGTGGTGTCACAGCCTCAATCCTATAGGCTGTTGGGTGCAGCCAGGTCTTGGTACTAATGACCCAAGCAAGATGTCTACCTCCAGGCAGGAGAGTTCATGTAGGTGAATACTCTCTGATCTGTCTGCCACCATGTCTATGTCCCCAGGGTGAAACATAGCTGCCTTTCACCACCAGAGACCCTCTGAGAGCAGCAGGTAGGTCTGGCCTAGGCTTCTATGAGATTACTGATTTTGCCCTTGGTCCCAGTGAGCACTAGATTTGTGCACATTCCTTAAGAGTAAAATCTACCTCCCCCAATCCTGTTGAGCTCCTGCAGTTATGCCCTTCTGGCCTTCAAAGTCAAATATTCTGGAGGCTCCTCTTCCCATTACCAGACCCTCAGACTGGAGATCCTAATGTGGGCCTCAGAAGTCACTCCTGTGGGAAAACCTCAACGCATTCTCCTATGAGAGAATACAATGTAATTATTCTCCAGCTTTTGGGTTGCTCACCTGGGGGCATATGATTTGATTTTATTGTGAATTGTCTCCCCCTACTGTTTCATTGTGGTTTCTTCTTTATGTTTTCAGTTATGGAAGATCTTTTCTGTTAAGTTCTAGTCTTTTTTATTGATAGTTGTTCTGTAGTTAGTTGTGATTTTGATGTGTTCATAAGAGGAGGTGAGCTCTGGCTCCTCCTATTCTGCCATCTTGGTCTCTCCCCTTCATGGTTCATCCATTTTTAAGCCCTACTGGCAACATACAATTGCAGTAATGTACATTAGATAACTTTCAATTTGATAAAAGTAAAGTAAATAACAATAAAATCTCATACAAAATTCAGAATTGGGTATAAAGACACCAAAATAATCAGCTTGGTGACTTCATTTATACGGAATCTTCTTTGGTAATATTCAAACTCTAGATCATTAATAATATAATGTAGGCATATAAAATCCCTCTCTTTTATAAGAACTGATGGAAAATTATATACTTTTTATTGTTTTTACTTTCCCACTTGTTTTATGGGAAGGGTATATTTTCCACATTCAACTATGATTATTAAACTCTGGTGCCTAAAAATTAAAATTATTATGTAAATAAGGTTTATCAAGGACTCTAATTTCATGTTCTACTAGTAAACCTGGTTACCACTCAAAGCTGCAAATACTCTATGGCTCATGAACAACTGCTAATAATTGAAGTTACTAAATTTTCAATAAGGGCCCTTTAAGTTTCAATGCTAACTTAATTTCATCATGAACAAAGAGGGGTTTTTGAGTACATTTGTCAATATTGACTTCTTTGACCTTGAAAACAGGATTCAAGAAAGCCCCAAATACTCAGAATGAGAAAGTCTCCAAATCACGCACTCTACCAGAGTTGAAGAACAAACCATCATGGGACTAAGTTGTTTCATCTCCCCATTATATGGGTCAAGAGGAAATCCTGTTTGTTTGAAGGCAAGGCAGCAGCACTTCAGGATGCTGCCTCTACTTGCAAGTCATAGAAACACAGTTTCCTATATACCACTATTAGCCTTATTTTGTCTAATCATCACAAAAAATCCAGACTCACAGGGATCTATAATCTTCCACAAACTAATTTCCATACAAAATTGGCATGGCTCCTTCTCTATTTGCGTTTTTTCATCTCCTTCTAATCATGGAATAACAGTACATCATAAATTATCCCCATATCTCTAGAGTCTTGTCTGAACACTACCATCACCTTCTTTATCACACAGAAACCTCACTCTCCTCTGAGATCTGTGATTATCCCCTTCAATTTTCTCAGGAGGTGCCTATTTACTCTAGCTCCAGCCATACTTAGAGTTTAAGTAGTCTACTGGTTCCCCTCCTTTATTACTTCTAGAACATTCTTCTTCCTTCCATTCTCCAACTTCCAGCATTGAATTTCAAGTTTATCATTGATAACTACAAGCCACAAATCACCTGAAAGCCATGCTCATCTCTCTGTCTATCATGTCCCTCTAGTACCCTGATTACTCACTCCTAACAACCTGCAGAAGCTGATAATACTACATTTTTCACTGTTATCCATTTCATTAACATATTATCTTCCATTCCTATCCAGTCTAAACTTCACATTTTTTTCACTTCCTTGTGTACGTCATCCTTACCATTAACCCCTTCTACCTTTTAAAACTCTGTCCTCAAGAACAGAATCCTGGGTAAGTTTCCTCAAGCCTTAGAACCACTGACCTTCTCTCTTCTCCCTCTGATCTATGTACTTTGTGGGATATTGTGGTTTAGAGTAAGAAATATATACTTTGTCTTCATCCATGTTTCCTGGCACACAGCTTCCAAAACCTTGGAATTACCTGAGCAATAGGATCATCCTTCATATAAAATTTGGTCTCTTGTTTTCAGTTCCTGAAATTGCTTCAGAGCCAAAAAGGTGAAATGAATGTTATTCAAAATCAGCCCCTTGCCACCATAACTGGGTTTATAAAAATGAGATTAATTTTGGAAAGCACCTGATTATGGGAGCTGGTTATCAGGAAAATCAACCATGTGATTAGAGGATTGGAACTTTCAGTCCTATACCCGCTGAACTCTAGGAGGGGAGAGGGGCTGGAGTTTTAATCAATCTTCAGTGGCCAATGATCTAACCAATCATGCTTATGTAATGAAGCTTCCATAAAAACACTAAAGTACTGGGATTGAGGGTTTCTGGGCTGGTGAAAGTGCATTGAATTGGGAAAGTGTCACCCTCAGAGAATGGAAGCTCTGTACCCTTTCCCCACAGCTTGTCCTAAGCATCTCTTCCATCAGGCCGTTCCTGAGTTATTTTCTTTCATACTAAATTGTCAATCTAGTTAGTAAAATGTTTCTCTGGGTTCTGCGAGCCTTTCCAGCAAGTTAATTGAACCCAGTTAGGGATTAACTGGAACATCCAATCTATAGCCATTTTCCAGAAGTATACATGACAAACAGCATTTGTGATCAGCATCCTAAGTGTGGGGTAGGGAAGTGATTTTGGGGGACTGAGCCTTTAACTGTGGAACGTAACACCATCTGTGGATAGACAGCATCAGAATTGAGTTAAATTATTGGACACTCAGTTGGTGATCAAGAATTGCTTGATGTTTTGAGGGAAACCCTTCCCCCTACACATTTTGGAATCGGTAACCAGAACCTTTATCTTATTTAGAAGTAAGTTTTTTAAGCCAAAAGACTTAAAACAGCCTCTGGTCTTTTACATTTGACCTCTATATTATGCCCTTCCCCACGTCTCCTCTTCTTTTAATGGAAGCTACACTGATCCTGTAGCTAAAAAAAAAAAAAAAAAAAAAAAAAAATTACATGGAAGGCAACACTTTGACTTTCATCATTGCATGCAGTTATTAGGCATGTTTTCTTTGCTGGTACAAAAATTTTAAAGCGAAATTTCTTCAAAATTTTGAGGCTGTGGTCTCCATCACCAGCTAAGATTGCTTTTTTCAGTCACTGGTTGTAACATATCCAATAAAGAAAACAGAAAAAAAATTTCTTTCAGCCCTACAAGTTTGTAAATAGCCGAACTTTTAGTCAACTTATATATTATGATGGTCTTAGAAAAGGTGAATTCTCCTTTTTAGAGTGGCTAGCTCTAGTTTGAGTTCATGTTATTCTTTATAAACATGAATAACCTGAATAGACTAGAAATAACCTGAGTTCCTAATACTTCAAAACTACCTACTTCAGGAAACTGCTGAAACAAGCAACACACTCAAAGCTTCTGAAAATGTCTTAACAATACAGCTTTAGTTGACAAGTGGCAGTCTCTTAAAAAAGAGCAGAAGGAAAATTTTCCAACTGTTTTGTCACATACTAACAAAGGTAGCCAGTGTTTTTAGCATGTGATATTTGAGCCTTTGTGCTCACTTGCTGGCCTTTTCCACTAAATCTACGACATGCACTTGATTCTGATAGAAACAAGAAAGCAATTCAAGACCAAATTCTTTAACAATTAGGCTTCAAATGACATAAATCCCCAAATAACAGCATTAAACTAGATGAAGTTTATTTCTTTCTCACACAAATATCTTGAATTAGGTATTCTTAATTTTTTTTTCAATTTTCTTGTTTTTCTGTACATGACATGCTTCACAATGATTATCTCAGTCTTTAAGATTGCTGACTGAGGTACAAGACACAACACTTTCTTCAAAAACAATTGCAGAAACTTATATACACTATTTTGCTTATAGCCCCATTTGAAAGAAGTTGGTGTTATCACTACTCATAGCTGTTAAGAGCTCCTAGGAAATGCAGTCTTGGTTTTAGGCAGCCAAGTTACATAGTTATATGTTGATTTACAGAACTGTAGAACATGTATTAAATAAAAATCATCTGACTCTGCCTAATGTTTTTGTGGGATGTCTAAATTTATCTTTTATTATATACAGAGCCTTGAAAAAGTTATTTAACTTTTGCTAAACTCAGTCTCACTATTTATAAAATAATTAAGGCAATACTTCAAAGGTAGTTATTTCAATGTATGTAGTGTCAATTAATGTGAAATGTTAATATGCATTTGTATTTCCATATATACATATGTATTTCCATATAATCTTCATACTGATTATGAAATATTATGGTGTGACCCAAATGAGATTATATGTATGTATAATAACCTTAGACTTATACTCAGGTTTTCTCCATCCCAATTCATTATAATTAATCTAGAATATCTCCAACTCATTCTCCATAATCAGTTCAAAAACAACACTTTGATCTCTGCTTACCTTGCATAAAAATGATTCCCATATCCTTGGTTAAAGGCAAGATATATTATGTCTTATATATGCACATTTTATGTGACCTTTATTGGGATCTCTAGTTAATATATTTCATATTCATATATAAACTTTAAAGAATTTCAGTTTCTAGAAAATATATTATTTGCTTTTCTCTATTCTTTTACATGATCTTTGAATTTGCAGGAACCATCTATCCCTCTTGCTTCCATTCAGTTTTCATGTATTAATCAAATATTCCTTGTCATTACTGGCCCTATATTGGTAAACAAAATAGACATCATTCTTGTTCTTGGAGTTTCTATTCACATAATGAAGTAGGACTTAGAAATAATAAGCATAGAAACAAAATAATTTTTCTCAAATGAAATTAAATAGAAAATTCAATATAAATTATTGAGTGTAAGAGCAATATTAAGGTGACAGTAGATAAGGAATAACTTCCTATAAAGATAACTTACATTATGACCTGAAAGAAAGGAAGAAGTTGGCCGCTCCAAAAGGCACAGAGAAAGTCAACCATAAAGTGCCTGAAATGGGAATGAACATTGCCTGCTCTAGGATCAATCAGAGAACCAATGATTCTAGAACATAATGAGCAATGGAGTGAAGTAAAGTGACATTAGAGAAGCAGAAGTGGGTCAGACAAGAATTAGTCTCATTGTCTATTTTAGTGTAAAGTCATTGAGAGCTCACTGAGAGATGTTGGGCAGAAATGTGGCATGACATCCTGTTTTGGTATTTTGAGGAGAATCGTTTAAAGGAGGGCAAAAGTGGAGAAGACCCAAACATGAGTAGATGGGTCATACGTGAGAGGAAAAAATATACTGAAGTGTTTGTTTCAGCTAATATAAAGGCTATATTTTGTGTTCATGGAATTAATGGGAATCTATTCATCTGTGTAATTACCTTGTCCTAAAAAAATTTAGCTCTTCAAGTTTTGAGTTTCCACAAGTATTAACAATATTTGGCACTGTAAAGATAGATAAGAATGCTATGAAAAGAAAGATATTTGAATTTAATGAGTGTTGGAATATTTTCAGTCATGCATTAATTAAAGCATAGGGGTGTAAGGAATTAAGTATACTTGCAACACAGAATTATCATGGAACATAGAACCCATGCTACAAAAGAGTGAAGTTAAGCTGATGAACTTGACATATAAAGTGAAGGAAATGATGGGCTCTATGGATTAGATATTGATGAATTAAAAGGACCGTGGCATTGAAAATTCAAAGCACATGAACTAGAAAACCGAATGATGGTTCTCAAAGAGTGAAATATTTAAATATACTCCTGATGGTACTGTTAGTGATCATGGAGTCTGTGGTTTATAACTGAATGTGAGTGGTTGAGATAGTGCTGAGGAAAAGTTGGAGATGAAAAATAAAAATTCTTGGATGAATCCTTCATATCATGTTGAAGACTTTGAGAATGATGTCACAGGATGAGTGGAATGGGAGAATAATGAATAAGGGAGTTCTAAGTCTTTAATATAAAGATCACAGGAAGATCAGTAGATCTGCATATTACAGCATTGGAGAGGGAGGGGAAATGATATTCTAAGCACACAGTTTTGCAGGATGGAGTGGAGAAATCATTTGGGTGTAATAACTAAGGCCAAAGAAGACAACTATTGGCTTTGAGATACTTAAGATATAAAAGACAGTTTCCACTGAAAGTGTTGTAAGAAATGCTTATCATTTTTTTCTAGTTACTCTATATTATATTTAGAGTTGAGAATATCTATCAATATGTTTCATCTTGTAAACTGCATTTGAATAAAGAGCATACTTTATTCATTTTACCAAGTTTGCTGTTTAGGTTGTCATGTTTTTCTATCCACTATTTAAAACCTTAGAGAAAACTTTGCTTTCAGGCTTATATTTTTAACAGAGGATAAAATTTGAGTTGAATTGCATATGTTTCCATTAATATTAGTTCACTCCTCTCTTAATTCAATAAAAAGTCTTTCCTTTTAAAATATGCAGTTTTATTGTATTGCTTTGTTTCAGATAATCTATTATTCAGAGCATACCCTATTAAGCATAAATCTTTATAACTTGGGTTGCCTTTCATGTGAAAGAGTTCATTCATCCTACAAGAAATAATTTAGTACTTATTGCATGTTAAGCATTATGTTAGATTCCACCAGCTGCTAGGAAAGACAAAGGCACAGCCCTGGGGTGAAAGGCCTTAGAATGTAACCTGCCTCATCTTTAAACCCTCTTTTCTTGAAAGAACTCAAGGAGCATTATTGAAATTTTCATGGTTTAAGTTAGAGTATCATGGTTAGAGTTTTGATTGACAGTTTAAAGAAGGTCTTAGAAACATTATTAATAAAATAGTTTTGTCTTTATTCAGTTCTTATACTATACAGACTAAATACTTTTTATTTATTAGGACAAAAGCATCACGCTTGTAACAGCAGTATGGGCTGGGTGCTACTTTTTCATCACCATTTTAAATGTGAAATTACTAACATTAATTTATAGTGATGTAATATGTTCAAAATAAATTCAGTAAGTGACTCAGGGCTCAAAAACAACATCAGCTGGTTAGAAACTTCATATTTTACCTATTATTCTAAACAGCTGCTGGCAATTATTTCTGCTTCCTCGTGTTCACCTGGTAGGTGTCATCTGTTTATTTGTTTTGTTTTAATAATAATGGCTCATTTTAATATATGTATAAGATTATTCTTTAAAATATATGCCACTTTCATATGTATTTTTCAAAATTAATTGTGCATGAATATGAAAATATAAATTTAATTAATTTCTAAATTTAGGAGCCAAGTGATTAAAAAGTCAAATAAAACTTCCAGGTGTGAAAACATAAGTTTTGTGAGAAATCTGTCTTCTCTTTCATTTCATTCATTTCATTTTTGTCTCTTTTTTTAGATACTTATTTCCCAATTATCCTAGCATTTATTTTCCCACAAAACATACAATTAAAATGCAAGTGTTAATCATTATGTTATTACTTAACTAAGTGCTGAGATGTGTCTCAACTCAA
The DNA here is from genome assembly GCF_036321535.1 of Camelus dromedarius. Taxonomy (NCBI): domain Eukaryota; kingdom Metazoa; phylum Chordata; class Mammalia; order Artiodactyla; family Camelidae; genus Camelus; species Camelus dromedarius. The sequence goes on from NC_087448.1 coordinate 34,867,360, forward strand.
TTTCTTAAATTCTATACATCTAAAGAGTATTTGCTAGTGGTAGCTGTGTTAGTAGTAATAGCAGGGTGTGTGTGCACAGTGGTGTGGTGGTGGTTGGGTTGACATACTTACACTCTCCTTTTGTCTTGTGTCTCTGTTCTTTCATTTCTAGTTACTGCTAGCATTTCTAGTTGCTATTAGCGCATCATGCTTAATTCTTTTGAGGAGAAGTTTTTTGGTTTTTTTTTCAGGAATTTTCCCAGGAAATTGAAACCTGACTTTTAAAAGAAAGGAAATATTTTGCAAAGGAAAAAAAAAATAAGTAATATCTGATATAGTAGAATACTATATATATTATTTATTCAGACACACAATTAGTTTAAACAACAATTTCTCTGTAACAATGGTAGAGGCCTGAAGTATTTTTTAAAAATAAGGATTAGTAATGTCTTTTGAAAGGCATGAAGTTAATTTTGCTATATCTATGATTTTTGTCTTCTTTAATTCTTCTGGAACATACTATATTCTTGGGGAAAATGATTTTTTTTTTCCTCTGAGATTCCATTTCACCTTTTAATTATGTGACAAATTTTGAACTACATATTTAATGTAGTATCTGAATAGCAACTCTGGTTGGTAAAAGAATAGGTGAAAACCCAAGTCATCTTACATGTGCTGCAGAAATAATTCATTTTCAGGACTCAAAGCAGCAGAAAATGCTGGTAAGTGTTTTGTACTAATTATCAGAAGAACTGATGATTGGAAAAAAGCTTTCTAAAAATGTAGGACACCACAACCTAAATCTTTTCATGAAGATAGTAGCTAGCATAGCAAATGAATAATTGCAAAGAAAAATATGCCAGGGACAATGGAAAAAATGGGAAGGCTGTCATATGAAAGATAACAATTGGAAAGAATGTGTGATTTTAGCTTAAATAAAGGTAAGGAATAATAGCAAAGCTAGAGAAAATGGTGAGATATTTTTCATATTATGGTTAAACAAAGATAGGAAGCTTGGAAAGAAGTGAGAAATGCTAGATAATATGAGAAAAATGCTGGTGATAATTGAATAAAATGTGAATATTATTATAAGTGATAATAAAACACTGAGAGGGCTATATGGAAATAATATGTATTATAAAAAAGATGTATAAATTAATAAAAAATTTTGACCAATATATTTTAGAATAAAGATTGTGTATAAAGAAACTATGAAGGACATTGAAGGTTGTTAAAACTCTTTAAAATGTGTATTCCAATTTACTCTTGATGTTATCTGGTAAATATTAACTCCTTATACATTGCTATCATTATCTGGTGTATTTCTACATGATCAAATTTAAGGTTGAAACTTTACCTTTAAAAGAATTTATATGATTTAAGTTGTATTTCTTTTTGGAAAAAAATGTCATTTATGTTGAAGTCATTCGTTAGAAATCATTTGACTTGTCAAGGGAAATTTAGTTGGCCTTTCAAGAAACATGAGCCAAATCTTTTGGTTTTCCTCAACTTTTATGGATACTTTTAACAGTAAGTGAAAACCAGAAGATAACCCATTTTCTTTAAAACTTATTATGCTGGGTTTGATAGGCTTGACATTTTTCTCAACATTCAAAAAAAAAAATATCTGGGGATAGAAGAGCATGTTCTTTTCTGAGAGAGTTGAAAATTATATGAGAATTTGGTTAATCTACTTTAACGAAGCACCACAAATACCTAATGGCAGATAACAGAAGTCATGAGCAAGTTAACAGAAAGCAAAACAAGAAGGAAAAACAACAACTTTCTTTCTTGAATCTGCCCTGAGACCTCAGTTGTTCGACTGTTATATACATTTGCTTTATCAGAAGATTATCCCACTTGTGGAAATGTCACGGACAAAGCATTGATAAAGTATTATCATGTTATTTCTGAGTAGCCTATTTAGAATGATTTTATTGTCCTTATAATTATCTTCACAATTAAGGTAGTGTATAAGAAGCCAAGCTATGATAATAGAAATGTAGATTTGAATGGTGAAATTTCATGGCACACTTCAGTTATGAAGCAGCAATCTGATGAATTTCATATATGAATATGTATATATTTGGATTATCATTAAAGAGAGAAGACAGAATTAAATGCACTTAGGGGATATATAAGTAAAAATAATTAGAACACTTTATTAAAGTGTTTTATCAGTTTAATTCTGTAAAGTATAATGCTCAGCAGTCATATTCTTGTGTATATTTATTCCCTTACTTCCAAATATGTCAAAACTTCTTGCTTTTCATATCACTTGAAAACTCACCTCGATTCTTCTTTCTATTTAATTAATAATACCAAAGAGAAAAAGATAATTGCTTAAATTTTAAAGAGTAATTATTTACTCTTTGAAATAACATTTACCCCTGCAAAGATTGTTTACTGTTTTGGTACATGATTGTGTTATTAGAAAAGAAGGCAAATGAGAGCCAAATTGACTGACTTTTTTTGTATCAACTTGGTCAAGTTTGATTAAAAAAGAAACAAAACAGAATTTAAGTCCCATGATTGCCTTTGTAGACAGTGAACATTTATTAAAATCAGACTAATACCTATTTAAGGATTATGTACATAAATAATAAACATGAGATTCCATCCTTATTTCACTATCATCTTTATTTCAGAATTAAGAATAAAATATTTTTGTGTTATATTTTCTCAAATATTTCTTAAGAACATCTGTTAATATCAGGATTGTTTGTTTTGGCTCTTGCTATTTAGTACATTGATTTCTATAAATTAGACTTTAAAGTCAAATTAAAACTTTGAAATTATCTCAGTGGAAAAGAAATATGTAACTATACTTGAGGATCAATACATTTTGGATACTAGTCTCAGATTAAAATCTGCTGATTCTCATTTACAACTGTTAGTGTGGTTTCTGTATGCGCAGCTTGCTGGCAGTGAATTTATGTTATAGAATGAAAGATTCCCAGGTTGAAAGTTAGCATTTGCAGCTTTGCTCAGGCTTTTTTCCCCCACTCTCTTAATAAGCCATCTGTGTACTCTCATAATTATACCACTAGCAGTGACATCCTTTAAATTTTGATTACTCATGGTTTTGAAATACACTTAAAATTTAAAGTGAAGAATATAAAGTGAAACTAAATAGGAAATATAGAGAGTAAAAACAACTAACAGAAACATAAACCTAAAATTTAAGCGCAAAATAGCAACAGTGACTAAAAGTAAACTGAAGACTGCAATTAGAAGCATTTATCAACTAACTTAAATTACACAGTGATAATTGGTTTTATACACATCTGGAGTCATCTTTGTTTTCATTCTGCCATTATAGCTCTTGAATTAGAATGTGAGATGTGTATGGGATACCTTGTGACAAATGCCACTGAAATAATACACATGTATTAAGCACTTACTGTGTTTCCCTCACTATTTAATTTTATAATGTTATTAAATTTCCCTGTTAGGGTAAGGGCATGACATGGCTAAGTTATAACACACAGTAGATTCTCTGGGTCACTGACACATCTAGTATTCATTTCCATAGTTCCTAAATGTATAAATGCAATGGAAATACTTGAGGGTTGGAAGGATTCCCACATTGATTACTTGGCCTATGGAGTAAGAATTCCTACAACAGAGGTGGCAACATGGAAGCCTACGGTACTTCTCTCATCCTGGTCAGGATCTTGAATCAAAAATAATATCTCAGGATGAATGACACTGATTACTGCCATCTTTGAATATCTATAAGATGCAGGCTCCATGTTTCCTATCATAACCACATTTCATGATTGTCTGTCCCCCCAAAAAGCAAGATGGATACTGAAAGACAACAGTTGACTTCTGGAAACTCAACTAAGTAGTAATCCTAATTACTGCTGCAATGATAAATATATTATCTTTGTTAGAACAGAATAACATGGCCTCAGGTGTGTTACCAAAGCTATTGCCCCAGAATCACTCCTCTGCCCCTCCCTTGAATGGAAACCAATTACTCTTATTTAAGTTTCAGGAGGTAGCTGCAAAGAGGAAAAAATGAGATCTAGTTAGAGACAATTAAGCCCAAGATGGTAGAGGATTTGACTTACAGTACACCTTGAGCCTCATTATACACTCATTGTAATACATTAGCATGCACAATCATATACCTACCAACACCATGACAGTTGACAATTGCCATGGCGACAGCTGGGAAAAACCATACAAGGACTGAAAAGAAGTGTTGAGTCAGTCCTGGGTCCAAACCACACCCCTGTTCTCAGATAACTCATGAATATTCTTCTCACTCTTTCCAACTCCCTCCCTTTTACTTCAACCCTCCTATATATTTGGCATCTCTGCCCAAATTGGGTTAAGAAGTTGGTTTAAGAACTAGGTTCCCTCTTCTTCATACTTTGGCCATTGAATAAAGTTAGTATCAGTTTTGTTATTGGCTACATGAATCTAATTGGAGAAAGAACCTCCCTGGCCAAGACAAGGGGTCTCAGTCCAGTCTAGGACCCTGGCCTGGGTCCAGTTGACCAACTTGATAACAGGTACAGATAAGAGGTCTTTATTAAACAAATGTGTCCTATAATATTTCATAATGAAGAAGGACAAAAAACAGTTTTTATTAACAAAAGACAGATAGTAGTATTAATAGTCTTACCCTAGGGCTATATTATCTTTCATCCTCTGCAAATTATTATCCAAAGAGATGTGAAACATTTGCATATTCTGATGGCACCATGTTAATTAGCCAAGAGCAAGAGTGAAAATTAGGCTTGGAAGCCCTGTTGAAAACATATGGGATGGGAAATAAAACTATAAATGATTTAAGACAATGTCATATCAGTGAAGTTTTTAGAAGTTAGTGGTGTAGGCCATGTCAAACATTCACTGCTGGCAAGATTGAAGAACTAGATAGATTTTGCTGGTGGGATTGTGAGTTGGTACAAAACCCTGAAAAATGGATCACATTTCTTATAAATATACTTCTTACTTGACCTAGAAATCCCACTCCTGGGCATTTACTCTAGAGAAATGAAAACATATATTCACACAAAACTTGTAAAAAATATTTATAGCAGCTCTATTAGCTGTAACAAATTTACTGGAAATTGCCCAAGTGTCCCCCAATTGGTGATGAATAAATAAACTGTAATGTAACCATACAGTGGAATTTTCTTGGCAGTTAAGTGGAATGAATTATTAATATACGTGAGAATTTGGATTAGTCTCAAAGGCATGAGTGAAAGAAGCCAATCTCAAAAGGTTACATGCTATATGATTCCAATTACATGACATTCTCAAGAAGACAAAATTACAGTACTGAAGAACAGGTCAGTGACTGCTAGGGATTATGGATCATGAGAGAGTGTAGTGAAGGTTTTGGAGCAAGTGATGGAATTGTTCTGTAACCTGACTTTGATGTTCATTACACAAATACTAAAACCCATAGGCATATGCAACAAAAATATTAATTTAATCATCTAAAATATTTTTATTTTAATTTAAAAAATATTGAACTTCTCCCTCCAACTGTGAAGAGTTTAGCACAAACCTGGACATCTTTGACTTTTTGAGGCAGCATGCACGACACAAGAGAAAATTCTTCTTACTTATCTACAAAGTGACAAGCAAAGCTGCCAATTTTGAATTTTACTTATTATGTGAAAAGGCACCTGAGCATGACCAAATCGTGAGACAAGAAACCACTCCACCTGGGCAATATTACCTGGCACATTTTAAGGTTCTAGAAGGTAAACTTCTAGTGTATATATTAAGATAACTTGAAGAATTTATGTCAAGTTCCAACAGAAAAATCACAGTGTAAACTCCAAGGCTTGTTATCTGAGGTGGAGAATTAACAACCTTTAAAAAACATTGGTTGACCTGATACTAGGTTCTGGCAGACAAGGGGAACTTGAATGGGGGATGTGAAGCCTTCATGCATCCAAAACTGGACATGATGAACTGGGATCATTCAGACACTAGAATCATAAAGTTGGACTAACCCAGCAACCATCTATAGGAAAAGAGAAATGATCTGTCAGGATCAGGCATGAGCAGCAAACATTACATGTGAGCTACATGGGCAGGTAACCCAGACACAAGTCATCCACCTCAACTGCATCAGCCCTTTTTCAAATGCTTAGTAGAGGAATCAACTTGTGTGTTTGTGTGCATGTGTGTGTGTGTGTGTGTGTGTGTGAGAGAGAGAGAGAGATAGAGGGAGTGAGATGTGTGTGGTTATGGTACCAGGATAAAGCTGGCCTCAGAGCATGAGTTAAGAAGTACTTCTGTTTTCTTCTATTGGTAGTATTGATGTGGTATCTTCTCTTTCATTACTAATATTGACAATTTTGGTCTATCCTTTTTTCTTGGTTAGCTCAGCAAGAGATTTATAATAAGCTATAGTCATAAATTATAAAACTTTCTGGGACTTTTCAAGCAATAACATTAACTTTTAATTATAATGTGGTCATCAAAGATCTGTCATTTCCTTCACAGTGGTAAATGTGAGTTGATAACATTATAAACAAAATAGTTGATAACATTATAAACAAAATAGTTCCTGTATGGCTACCTAAATACAAATTAATGGAGTGCTTTTATTATTAGCAGCATCTGCTCTCCTGACAGCCTTCAAATGTTCTTATCTGGGGTATTACACATTCTGAGATGTCCCAGTGTCCTATGTTGTGTGACTGGGGTGTCACTCTTACCACATAGGCAAAACAAGTGCTTGCTTTCCCATAAAATCTATGGTAAGTACCTGGAAGTATCCCAGAATAAGTGGCTCATTGACAAATCTTGACTCACTCACTGATTGTTGTAAAGAGATTTCTGTGGTTTTGGATATGAAGTGTAATGTCAGTCTTCTGATATGTTCAGATTAGATTTCTACAGTATTTTATTTCTTCCTGTAGAATGTGGTTTCTACATCAATATTATGAATTTGTTCTTCATCTTAATTCTTGAATACTTGGGCTCTGTGAGATTTGTGTCTTATTTGTAACATCCATCTGTCTATTCATTTCCTTGTGGGCATGCCCTATTCAAACCTCTTATTTCCAAATTGCATGCTAATGTAAACCGTATCAATCACCTGCTAGTGTTCCCTTGGTGACTCTGCTTATATTTTCTGGTCAAACGTGTACAACCACACTTCAATTATAAATTTAGTTGCCATTGGCCCATCTCATAAGGCCTGTTTCTTCTGTGTTTAGTGCAGGGATTGACTGACAGCAAGATCAATAGGAAATTGTAAATCAATTCTGTAGTCTTTGTGAAATGCCCTTACTTGAGACTGAAAATATTTTTAAGTGACTCTCACAAACTGAAAGTTTTATTACTAAAAAAAAAAAAAAAAACACTGTGGCCTTCTCATTAGTTTTAATTTTTGAAATTTATGAATAAAATTGCAATAAGTAGAATCTTATTTTCTCTGCCCCCCATCTCTCTCAATCTCTCTCTCCCCTCTCCCTTCCCTCCTCCCTTCCTGTCCCCTCCTTTCTCTGTCTCTAAAGGATAAAATGAGGAATCTACTTTCCTCTTTCAATAAAATGGAAAATATATGAATACAATTATTAGCAAACCATTTCTCTTCTTCCATTTCAAATCAAGACTATTGATTTTTTCAATAATTTGGGAGAAAATACAATTTTGTGATAATTTAAAAATATAAGCAGTGGGAAATCAATTTTGTGTATTCACTCAATTTATACAGGCAAACTTCCAAAATAATTGTTTTTGGAATTGTCTGGTTAGTACACATATTGAAATCTAAATTAATAAAAATTTAATGAAGAACTTCTTTGTACCCTTTAAAATTCTTCAGTTTAAAAGTCTTTCATGGCTATTATGACATCATATGTTTAGTTACTCAGTTATTCATATTCAGCTTAAATGGAAAGAGCAAAATATCTTTTTTTCCTCATGGAGAACCAAATTCTTGGAAAAAGCTGTACGACATACACTTTAAATTTGGCAAATAAAGAAAACAGGTGTTTCTCTCAAGCTCATAGACTGAGCATGATAGTTTTACTGATCATAACTTGAATTTTGATTAGCTCTTCACTCTGCTGATGACAGAGGGATTTCTGCCCTAGGGTTAGGGGATGGCCTGTGGACTGAAAAAAATGCATAACCTAAAAGTTGAGAATTATGTTTTAATTTCTCAGACTTTCTGAGAACTGAAGCCTGGGAGGCAGCCTCTCAAATAGTTCTGAGGGACTGTTTCCCAGAGGTGAGGGAGGAGCCAAGATATATAGAAGTTTTGCAACAAAAACCAGATAGTTGGAACATCAAAATATTACTACTAATTAAAGAAAGCCAGATATCCCAAGGTCATGAATTTAGTGCTTTTCTATGTATGGGAAGATGTAAAGGTCTGGGCTCACTGAAATCATTTCTTTGACATGTAAACTCTTTAGGGCCAGTATTCTACTTTTTTTTTTTTCCTATTCTGAATCCCCTCAAGGTACACAGTTGGGGGTGTTTGCAGTGGCTGATGGCTTGATGGCCTCAATGTCCTGTGTTTACTGAATGGCAGGTGACATTCTACACCCACAGGCCAAACACATGACACTCAGCACCAGACAGATGAGATGGATGACAGTTTACAGTCACATGTACACAGAGCCCTGGGTGGAAGACACCGTACACCATTCAGGGCCACATGGGAGTTGCATTCTGGAACAGACAGAATGAGCAGGAGCTGTGGGAACATGCTTTATAGTAACAAGAAGTGGGATGATTTTGGGTTCCCGTGGGAAATTGTGGTTGACTTCTTTGAATAATTCAGCAGGCTGGCAGGGAACTGAATGAACTCTCTATTCAGCAATAAACAAGGCACCATGCTGGTGCCTACTATAAAGAGGGTTATTTGGCTAAGGGTCCTTATCTATGAGCATTCAGTGGGAGAGAAAGCTTACAGTTAGGCCATATGATACCTGCCAGATCTCAGATGTCAAAGTCCAAACCTTCCACCACAACCTGCAACATGATAGAGAGATAGAGAGATAAGTGTTTCCTTTTTTGCTATAAATATGTAATTTTAAAAAAGCATTTCAATTGTCTTCTTGATTGGAAATTTAGGATAGCAAATTACCATCTAGCTTTTTGAACACTGGATTTTTGTTAAGAATAATTTTGTGTATTTGTTTGAGCTTTATAACCTACACATTCTGATTTTTCTCCATAATTCTGTTTGCCTCAGTTGTATGTTTAAATAAATGCAAAGATCACTACTAATCCTTTTAATGGTGCTGGCATATTATGCATATTATGATTACAAATTTCTTGGATCCTTTCCAGATAGTTGTCATAGAATTGTATTGCATTTTGTTTTGTTTTGTTTTCTTCCAAGAAAGTTTCCTAAATGCTATAATTCCTCAACACTTAATTTGCTTCCATTTGTCTTAGTTTGGCATTATATTTTAACGTGCATATTTTTCTATATACATTAGCTTTTCCCAGCTCTTGTCTCTCAATGTGTTCTGTCATCAAGTAATTGTTTGTTTTTATTTTTCTTGGCAACAGGTGGTATTTTTTTTTGGCAGTATGAATTCTGAGCTCCCTACCCCCTCCAAGCCCAACTCTAGTCTGAATTGTCTGGCCTAAAGTCCTGCTACAAGTCTGTTATTCCTTGGTCTTCCTTATTTTCTTTCTCTTTTTCTTTCTTTTTGAAGAGACAAACAAGAGAAGTTTCTTTTTAATTCTCAATCTACCCACTGTTACATATCCACATAAGTGTCTTGTAACATTGTTTTCATTATTTGCTCACCTATTTCTTTTTAATTCTCAATCTACCCACTGTTATATATCCACATAAGTGTCTTGTAATATTGTTTTCATTATTTGCTCACCTAAGAAGCATGTTTTAAACATTTTCCCCTAATCTTCCCCCAACACATGGAACTATAATACTATACTATACTATACTATAGTATTAATACTATAGATATAGTGTATTTTAATTATAAAAAGAGTGATTTTTTTCCTACCCCATGTGAACTATTTTTCACCCACTTGGGAATGATTTTTTTATACTGAGAATGTGTTATCTACTCTATTGTAGTGCAATAAATTCAGGAACTTCTTGAGAAAGAAAGAATAAAATTATTTTTAATAATATATTTAAAAATAGTTATACATTATGATTCTATTTGTATTAAGTTTAAAAATCCCTACTTCTTCTACCCCCCACAAAAAACTACTATTTAATGATACTTACAAATTAAGCAAATCTTTAAAGAAATAAAAAGAAAAAACCCACAAAAATCAAGAAAAGGTAGTGGAAAGGGAAGGGAATATGAGATATTTGGGGCTACACAAGATAGTTTTGAAACTATTGGCAAGGTTCTAAAGTTCTATTTCTTAATTTGGGAGATGGTTCTATGTTATCCATTTTATTATTAATCTTTATGCTATTCATCTGCTATATTATCAGAAGAGAAAGTCCCATGTTTACTTTATAACTGACTTCAGTCTGGCTTCTGCATCCTTTTATATTTTTCACTCTGTTATGCTTGCTTAATACCAGACTGTTATTCATCTGCTTGCATCATTATGTCCCCACAGTTTGCTAAAATATTAAAAGACTTCCATTCTGGTAAATATTTGCTGCCATGAGCTCCTGAGTCCCCTACCACTCTGTGGGCTGTCCCAGCCCTCCTCTCAAGGTACCAGACCTCTTCTAAATCTAGCACTTAAAGGGTTAATACTTGGCATAATAGAAGGTCTCCATGACCCTGTTCAGGGACCAGGATACTGTCTGTTCTGATTGATTGCTAATACTGCTAATCTGGTGTTAATTATGTAGGATGTTATTTTGGCTTATATCCATGTCACCAGTTGTGTCCATGATGCCAAATTTATGGGTTGTTTTCTTTCCCACTCTAACCTGTCCTTTCAACAGTGTTTGACACATTGGCTATCTACTCTGTCTTGAGGTTGTCTGCCTTCTAAGCTGTTATTACACCACACTCTTCTAGGTTTCCTCATAAGGTGTGTCAGTAGATTCTCTTTTTCTTGATCTCCAATTTTTGAGTTACCTCATGACATGCATTAATATTAGTAACTATTTATCTACCATTCATAATACATAATGACTATATTTCCCTTCATTCAATCATACAATATTCATGAAACAAGTATTTATAAGCTGCACCAGGTGCTGAATTAAACAAAACTGTCACTGCCCTTTCTGAACTGAAAGTGTAGTGAGGGAGAAGGGTAGATAACAATAAAATTTAAACATTGTGAAGAGAGTTGTAATGGAAAATATCTGGATGCTGTGAAAGACACTAATGGAAAAGACAATTTTAAATATGGTAATCAATACAGATATATACATGTCATAACTTTTAAAAATGATTATATTATTTCACTTATCAGGCTCTTGTTTTAAAATGCCTTGGAAAAAAATCTTTCTAGCTTAAATTGCATAATTCCAACCTATTCATTTTAATGAATGTGTAATATTCCATAGTATGAAAAAATGTCCATCATTTCCCTGCTGGCAGGCACTTACTTTCAGCTTTTGTGAATAAGAGAAAATTGGTGTATCAAACATTTTTAATGAACTATAGGTATTCATGCTTTTGCTTATTTTTATGAGATCTATCCACAAAGGTTTTTCATGGATCAACCTGTATATGTCTTTGTGGTTTAAATAGATATTACCTGTATCCTTCATAAAACAACTGGGACATGACATATACCCACTGGTAGAAGAACCTTCTCTGAAAATCTCCAAGAAAAGTCTTTCCTGGCCTTTTCTAGTCTATTTTTTCCCAAGGTAATAAGAATCCTACTTTTGTCATACCGCAATGTCATTAAAGGAAACTATTTACAAGAATAAAATGTGAGAACTCTTCCTTTTCATGTCTATGATATTTGTCCACTATATAAGTTACATAATACATTTTTATCCATATAAATCTATTTGTAGTTTCTCTTACTCATAGTTTGGTATGTGACATGCATTCAAATTTCTGTGATGAGTAAGACAGGCCGTAGATGTCGATGAACAGCTTACGTCATTTCAAATTGCCACCAAGGAATAAGAAGAGGTAGTAGTGGAAACAAGATAGAAGAATCAAATTATTTATCACAATTATCTTTATTCTTGTCTTCCTAAGTGCCTCAAATCAGAACAAAAACTTTTCATAAAATAATAAAACTCATTTTCCAAGCTTTTGGAGTCTAAGAGAAAAGGTCAGCTTCTTTTCTAATGCAGATTCCACTGTAGCCAGAATTAAAGAAAATGCTTTTTTATGACCTAGACATATGGCATAGATTAGAAAATGAGTAGGAATGGGTTCTGATGAGATAGATTAATCAATGTAAACCACATAGCTCGGTTCAAACTGCATTTCAAATTGCTAATTTCATTTTCTTCCAGCAGAGAAAATGCCAATCTTTTCCTAAGTAGTAAAATTGTCTTGTTATAACAACTAAGCAACTCCAGAGTTACAGTTATTGTGGAACATCTGGTAACTACAAGATGTGGCTCCTCAGAGAAAGCCACATCGCTACCAAATAAGAACTTACTCAACCTAGCTGTATTTCATTTTTGTTATACTCTAGAGTATGGCTGCCTCATAATACAGTAATCACTTTCCTTCGGCACCATGAAACCACAGATGCTACAATTTGCTATAATTGGAGCAGCTTGCCATAAATAAATAATCAAAATAGCAATATATGCATAAACTATATGCATGTTTTAAAGGTTGGATTGAAAAAGAATTATAAGATTATTACCTAAATCGATAAGATGATGCCTATCACATCTATTTGTTAAGAAATAGGAAAATAGACTAAATACTTTTCCTTGACCTCATTATTTTTCCAAACCATATAACTGCAACTGAGTTTATCACAACAATGAAATTACAAAAGATCTGAAATGTAGCAATGTTTTAAAAATTATTGTCAGCTGAGTAATTTATAATTTAACTTCATGATAATTTAATGATTTGCCATTTTCTCTATTTTGAATGGATGTTCGATACATTCCTCTTTATGGCATTGTCTTCTGTTTCTACAACATTTCTATTTGATATTATGCTCCTAAAATTTAATCAGATTTTATTTTCTTGAGCTGAACACTACAGCAGGTAAATCAAATAAATTCTATAATTTGTTTGGTAAAGTCTTCTAGAGTTTAAAATTAGTACTTGTGTGCATTTTCTGACTTAATATAACTTTGTCAGTTTCTTTTAAAGTATAGGGGCATTTAGAGTAAGAGAGTATGCAGTTTGGATATCATGCATCAATGATGAATAAATTCTTTGTGTGTGAGAAAAACATAGTGTGCAGGAATATTTAGGGTGTAGAAAATATCTCATCTGTTTAAATTCAAGAGAATCTTTTGAAAAAATAACATAAAATCGAAGTTGTTCAAATATTATATGAGTTTTTAAAAATACAGTTATGTAATAATATTCTGTTTCTCTTTATAATCAATTTAATTTTACCCTTGGCTAGAATACATGAATAGCTTAGATACCATATATTGAAGAAAAGTCCAAGTAGCAATAATATAGTAATAAAAATGTTTGTGAGTTATTTTTAAAATTTCCAATATCAGTAAATTTATTTTTTACATTTTAATGCTTGGCCAAGTGTGAGGATGTTTTAAATGTGTAATTGGTGAAAATTTGGCACCCAGTACTTAATAAGCAATGTCTTTTGTATTGGTGTTTCTAAGCCTTAGGTTGTGCTAATAATGTACTTTCTTTGTTTTTCTTTTTTTTTTCTTTTTTCTTTTTTAAGGTAAAACATTTTGAGAGTCTGAATCTGAAAAAAATGTAAGGCCCATCTTGAATGTGTTCCCAAGACCCTAAAAATGGTCACAACCGTTGTGAGTGCAGCATAGTCTAGCTTTTCCTCTGTTCTTTACTGATTGGTAACTTCAGCAGTGTGGTTATATGTTGACATAAAATTGTAGTTGAGAAATAAATTTAAGTAACTCTAAATTTTGGAAAAACTCCATGCATTGATGCTTTTGTAAAATATACATACATACTAAAAAGCAACTTTCCACAAAGTCTATCTATTAAGAACTGTTCCCAGAATTAGCACACACCTACTACTTTTTAATTTATTCTCTACTGAAAAATTTCTATACTCCAAAAGACAAGTGAACAATTGCCCTTTGGACTACTCTCAATTCTGTTTTTGTCTTAATATCTGTCTGTGTGATAAATAGTATCTAGAACTTATTTTTGATATATTTTCCTGCGTTTTGACTTTGCCATAGCTGAATCACATGGGCTACATAGCCTTCAAAAATATAAATAGAAAGATAATTTAATCTTTGATATTCCACAGTAAAATCTGGAACAAATTCATATACTTACTCATTTTGGTTTTCCAATAATTTGCCTTATTTTTTTTTCATTTTTAGAATTATGTGTGATCTTATTAAACCCAAATTAAATATTTGCCTCTCCACAAAATCCAGCATACATTCTAATTCAGTTCCAATTCAAACAGTGTTCTGTTTTTGCATGGGAGGTAAGACTGTTTTCATCTTAGTTATTTATCTATTAAGATTTGGTCTGTGTCATTAAGACTCCTTCAAAGCAAGGGTTATAATTCTTTCAACTGATGAAGCAGATGTTGCATGAAGGGAATGTGAAATCCATGTCATCATTTTATTGACTCAGAGCTCATGAAGATTCAGCTAGTTATTGTACTGCTCACAAATGTCTTCTTTCTGCACTTAAAATAGACACAAATTAGCAAGGCCAGGACAAAGTAGAGCAAGTCATGATCATTTTAAATTAAAACATTCTAAATATTTCTGTACTAAAAATTTCAACTACAATCTAGTAGAAACATTTTGAGCCTGAAAGGTGACATCAGATTGTGGTAAGAATATGGATTAGGAACTACCTGTTCTCTAGGGTCCAATCTGCCTTTCCTACCACCTGATTAGTATAGACAGGTATTCAAGGAAGGGAAAAATGCAAAATGAGCTTTATTTAAGTTTTAATGAAATTATTTGCTCCTCCTAGCATTTTTCTGTCATATTAGCAATGTTTCTTCATAATGCATGAATATTAAATTTGTCTAATACAGTACAAAATTATCTTATTAAGAACTCACATGTTATACTAGTGAGAAAGAGAACTAATGCAATATAGCACTAATTGGACTTGATGAAAGTTACCGATACAGAAAAGTAGCTCATTTTCTCAAAAGGATGTCAAAAATATTTATCATGCCTCACTTCAAAGAATTTTTTATTTAAAACTAAAAATATTCAGACTGAGAACTTAGATACAGTCTATAGAGACAAGCAGGTCCAGACTTAGCTCTAAATGAGGGTAGCTGTTTATTTAATGATCTGGGAAATATGTGAAGGGAAACAAATTGAAGAATAAGATAAAAAATATTGAATGGAAGAAGCATAATGGGAATGGCAAATATTTGGAAATAGAAAAATTGCTATCTCAAAGAATAGAAGAAATGAAACATAAGAGCTCCAAACATAAATTTGTTTTATAATTTCACTGGAGATTGGCTATGAAAATAGAAGCCATGGATATGTGCAGTTTCTTTTTGCTACAAGATGCACATTTCTTAACTTGTCCTCACATTCTTCTTTTTCTATTTCTGGGATTAGTTGGATTGTGTCTGCATAAGAGATTCCATTCTTGCCCTTTGACTCTGACCATCTATCTTGTCTTAAACTGCAAAGTTATTCCTGCTAAATGAAAAGGTCTTATTTATCTATTCATCCAAACTAAATGTCTTTCCTCATTTGAAATTCTGCTGAAACTTTTATCCTCTCCCTCAAACCAAGATAGTTATAGTTTTTACACAAGAAAGGAGGTGCTAAGTATTGACTAGTAAGCCAATGAATTCTGTATGTGTTGCTTTATTGTTAAATCATAGGAAAAGAATTAATGACTTGATTACAAAAATATTACCCGTAAATACACCAGGGATGATAAGAGTTTTAGAATTAAATCATACAGCTATACCTATATATAAGATAATCACGTAAGTTATGTTGCACCTGTCTCAACTACTACAGTAGCAGATGTATCAAGTATTTTTCAATTTTATTTACTATGCATTTAAAAAATTCCACTACCTTTATTTCCACAGTTTTACACCATATGTTGAATTCCTTTCATTCATATATTCATACCTAAATCTCAGTTTAAATATCATTTTCTTATAACATTTTTGAAAATCCAAGGTTGAATTGTATTCTTCATTATAAATAACTCCATTATGATAAATAACACTCTATATTTTAGTTTTTATGAGTGTCTCTCTTTCATTAGAATGCACTTCTATGAGGTGAGATACCTTTTCCAATCTCTAATCAAAAGTATCTGGCAGACTGTCTGACATATAATATATACTTGTTAATAGCTTTAATTTGATTTTATTGTCAACAAGTTTTCATTCAGGCCTTTTTATTAATCAGAAAACTTATTTTTAACATATCATTTACTATTTCAATTTGTTGTGCTAAAATAAAAATGATTATTCTTTTAAACTATCTTCTATTTATTCTACTTCTGCTTATCCTATATAATCTCCTTTTAACAATCAGAAATTGCTTTCTAACAGGCTGGACTCAAGTAAATGGACATAAAACTAGTATTCCCTTTTAGTTTTACATCTTTGTGCATCTTGTAAGTAATTAGTAAGATGGCACGTGCATGAGGATGTTAATAGACAATTGTTTATTGAATAAAGGATTTCTTGGTGTTTGCTTATGGAAATTTGCATTTAATGAGAAATTTAAAACAAAAAACAAAAGAAATAATAGCTGACATTTAAATTGTGTAGATTAACACACTATGTAAGGAAGGATCTGTAAGTTAATCCTGTAAATTAATCATTCTAGGCCCGAAACAAATTTAAGAATATTAAATCAGGATAAAGAAGATGAAATTTTTAGTTTTGGCCATTTATTTTTTACAATAGTGGCCTTACATTTGACTACTGGTCATATGTGTCTTGTTTTATTTTATAAATTTACTGCACTCTTTCTAATGTTGATGTACTCAGGTTTTATTGAGAGAAAATGGATAAAGTAAACATTTCACAGGAAAAAGTTATTCTTTAAATATTTAGTATGATAGAAAAAAATGTGAAATAATCCCTTAGATGTTAACATAAAGACTTAGGAAAGTATATTTAATAGCAAATTTCTATTTTAAGTAAGAGAGGTAACACTCAACCATTCTTACTAAGAATTCTCTTTTGAATTATATTCTTCTTTCTTAATGGAAATGTTTTTATCCATGTTTTCTTTGACTAAAAAAAGACTAAAATATTGAGACTCCTATGCTTTGGTTGAAGAATGATTGGTTTTACACAACTGATTTTTTTAAATTTTATTTAAGCTGATTTTTACTGGGACATGTGAAAATGAAAGTAGGAAATATATCATTCAGTCTCTCAATGCTTCACTCCTTCAAGAACTTTAGGCCACATTAAGTAATGCTCATGCTAGTCTCTACACACTTTTCCTAGTAAGGATGAAAGAGAAATTTTATAAGATTATTTTAATTCTTAATTTGTTCTTACTTTAAAAATCTAAGTTGACTCCTCTCTGGAAAATCTAGACTTCCTCCTTTTTGTTTAAATTCAACAAATGTTTCTTTGTTAATCATGGGTGAGTCACAGTTCTATAGAAACTATAGTTTCTATAGTACAAAGTATACATATGCCAGCTTCTGATCTCCAACACTTATATTAAACTGTTTGACTGACGGTTAGACAAATAGACAACTTATATAAAGAAAATGTATACTTAATAAAATTTTTTCATAATTAAACATATTTTAACATAATTTTTATTGTTTCATCAATGTCTTGATGCAATAACTATAAAATGATAATATTCTACCCTAACTTCCTTGAAATGATGGGTCTCCTCCCTACTCCTGTCGTGTCCACCTATTCTAATCACACCCATCAATATCTTTCAAATTACAAATTGCATCTTACTTCACGTTACTTGGTTGTAAACTCTGTTTTGACTACTTCAGGCCACCCAACTGAGTTTTTAATCAAACAATTATTGTTATAGGAAAAAAAAATCACGAATAGTGAACAAATATCATGAATCTGTCACAATTTACCAATTGTCTCTCTGTTCATGGTAATTTATGTTATTTCCATATTTAGCTATTATGGATAAGTCATTTTTGATATTTATTACTTGTCTCCTGGCACACTTGAGTACAATTTTTCTCTGTTATAAATGTCGAGCAGTAGAATTGCTAAGGCATTCAAAGAATGAGCATAGGTTATAGTATCTTATTTTCTAAAATAGTACCAACTTATACTCTTACCAAGAGTGTAGATTTCCTGTTGCTTTACTTAGTATTTTCAGAATTTTACTTTTTACCAGTTGAATGGATTTTTTTTATGTGTATTACTGATTACTGATAAAATATTGAACATTTATTTCCATTCAGATATTATTTAATCTTTCCATAAAATATTATAGTATTATCCAGAAAGATCTTGTACACTTTTTGATTATTGATTTAATTGATTCAGTTGTGGTTCAAATAAGAAATAATATTCCAGATATTTCAAAAATGAGTAGATTTAACATAGGGAATTAGATATTTACAAAATTATCTGATGGGCTGATGGAATAAAAAATAAGAAAGGATATCATTGCAACTGTGCTTCAGAATATTTGGGTGTTGCTGCTGCTGCTGTCAAAGAAAATTTACATTGGACTAGTGTTAAAATAAATTTCTAGGTCCAAGACAGAGCCACTTCTGCCTGGGGTGCCACATCATCAAACTGAAACTTGTCATTGCTGTACTTAGAATTGCTGTGCTTGAACAGAAACACATTCCATCCAGTCAGTCAGTCCCCAAATGCCAAGCCAACTCTGTGCTTTATACTTTCTGTTATTTCATCTTTATCCCATAAGAGTTTACTGTCATTCCCCCACCCTTACTTTGCAGTTCTCCAAATGAAGCCTATCCACTTAATGAAGTGTTAAATAAAGTTTGTTTGTATCACCTAACTTGTCCTTTTAAATAGATTTTAACAGTTTTTGGCTACAAGGACTGGGCTGTGAAACTTACTGCTAACAGCCTAAGGACAATGAGTTGTACAGGAACTCTTTGAGTTCACTGTTTCTGGTTACTGTTACCAAGGGCTATGGGGATAACTCACTCATATTTGAATTCTACTCCCTTGTGTGCAGCTCTCCAGTGTAAACAAACTTTATTCAAAACAAACAAACAAACAAAAAGATAGAATTTGTAAATCTTCTGGGGTTTCTTAAAGTTTCCAGAAAGGTTCTGAGGCCTTCGACATTTCCAGGGTAGTTATATTGGAGGTCAGCACTCGGTGGCAGCCATTAAAGAACTCATATAGTCTCAAGGTAAGTCCAAAGCATAAACCTTGGAAGGTCTTGACAAGACAAGAAATTTGGACTATTTAACCAGTGACACAACAAAATCTAAGTAGACACAAAAGTTGGACTGTTAGCCATTAGGGAGTATGTCACTTTAAATATATATTTTTGTGGAAAAGAGTAATAGATTTATTGCTAGTGAGAATCTTAGGAGCCAAAATTGCAAAATTGGTGGGCATGGGTTCAAGCAGTTAAAAGCTACTAGAGTGATTCCCATCTAACTCTTAAGACTCCCTTACTAGGATAAGTTATTCATAGAATGAGTTAGATATATACTATCCCACTCCAACCTCAAGGAACTTTTCCATGCAACAAGGTACACTGTAAAATAACGCAAAATTCCCATCCCAGTTGCACATCCCTCTTAGGTGTTAATTTGGCTTCATGAGACCCAAGGCTTAGTTAAAGAAATAGGATCCTCAAGTTTCAAAGAATTAAGCACACCACCTTCTGGCACACGTGCTTAATTTATGTTTAAAAACTGTGGTCTCAGAAACTGCAGATATTTACCAAAATGGCAAAATCTTAGTAATACAGCCTAGAATTAAAGTAGCCATTATGGGAATGTTCAAAATAGACAAGATCATTCATTTAAGAAGTACAATTGAAAGCAAGTCTTCTAAATTAAACAGACAGGATGAAATTTCTGTTTTAATTGGCATGCAGAAGGCTCCAAAAGGCTTCAAGATTCCAAAATAATGTCAGTGAAATGTTCATTGGAAAAGATTAATGATCAATTAAGGCACAAAAATTAACAAAAACAGAAGATTGTAAGACTGGCATTACTCCTACTATTCTTATCATCTTCTGCTTGAGTTCTCAGTCTATTAATTATCTAACCAAATTGCCTCTCTGAAAAGACCACAAGACTGTAAACAAGTCTACCAAGTTTATGGCCTTGCAACTGGAATGGCTCCAAGGTCACAAATCTAAAATAACACCTGGTTACACCCTCTTAGGGGTTCATCATTAAACATTGACCCAAAAATTGGTGTTTCATTTGCAATCAACTGCAACACTGGAAAAAATACTGTCCTTGACAGTTTTGTGCAAATGCTTTGACACCAACTTGAATCTCCCTACAACTACCCTCAAAAGTGGATCCCATTTTGTCCCCTCCCAGGGTTGACAGGACTCCAAGTTATGTTCTGGTAAACTGCAACTAGTTATTCATTCAAACAACTGAGGGGAACGTAAGATTAAAGTTAATGGAAAACTTTGCCATATTGTGGTAGAAACAGAACTACAGTCTACTTTTAATGCCACTTTCTCAGGAGCCTGAAGATAGAATCATGGGGAAACTGGCAGAAACCAGTGAAGGCTGAAAATTCTTACCAAAGTTAGCTCTCCTGGATTTCTGCAATGACCAGGAAAAGAAGGTAAATTTTTAAGTTGTTCCTTCCCTTCCAAATCCAGACTCTTGTGAATTTGTTTTTGATGTATCCATTGGTTATTGATCCTTTTTTGTTCCAGGGACAGCTTTGTCTTCTTGTTCGTCTCATTTGATATCCTGAGAACTGAGCTTGAGTTTCTTCCTGCCTGGAGCATGTAGGTTGTTGATACTTGCATATGAATGCAGCTCAATGATTAGGATGGGGGCCCAAAAATATGGCCTGACGTAAATGTGGGTTGTGGTATATTTGTGGCAAGGGTCCTACTGGATATTGTCAGCTCTCAAGGGAATTATAAAATCTTTCCTTCAGGTAACCTTGGGAATGGCTATGGATCTAGGGAGAGTGGTATCTTTTGCACACATCCTTGAGGATGCCTCTTGTGTCCATGAGGGTTTTCAGTACTGTCAGGAATATTAACTGTTCTGGATGAACCATAACTAGACATTTCAAAGATTTTTCTTTGAAGTAGTTCTGTGATCAGAAGTTGGCCAAATTGGAGGGTGATACTCAGAGTCTGATAGAATTTTTTAAAATATTGATTGATTGATTGATTGATTTTTGGGAGGGGAGGTAATTAGATTTATTTATTTACTTATTAATTTTAATGGCAGTATTGGGGATTGAACCCAGGACCTCATGCTTGCTAAGTATATGCTCTACCACTGAGATATACCCTCCCCCCTAGAAAAAAATTTTAGGCCTCTTCCCTAAGCTAATTGAAACTACACACCAAGAGGGAAAGAAAAACATTCCAAAGACAAATAGCTCTAAGTCTAGAATATAGGAACTTTAAATTTCTATCTTAGTGAAAGTTCTCCGTGATTTAAAGAAGCAAATTCAAGGGAATGTAATTAGATAGATGGGTCAGCCCCTTGATATCATTCAGGTTGCCACTGAATTGAAAAAAATTGGAAGACTCTTTAAATTCTATAGCACTTTATAACTTTCAGATCACACATGGCTTCATATAATCCCATAATTACCCTTTGTAAAAAATTTTCTATGCTTATGCTTATATTGCCCCTCCCTGTTTCCTCTCCCCACTAGTAACCAATGGTTTGTTCTCTATATCTCTGTGTCCGCTTCTTTTTTGTTTAATTCACTTATTTGTTTTATTTTTTAGATTCCACATATAAGTGACATTGTAAAGTATTTGTCTTTCTCTGTCTGAATTATTTCGCTTAGCATAATGCCCTCCAGTCTGTCTAAGTTGCTGCAAATTTTCATTTCTTTGGCTGAGTAATATTTTATTGTGTGTGTGTGTGTATCTATATATCTATCTATATCTATATCTATATCTATATCTATATACACATAATTTATCCATTCATCTATTGATGGACACTTAGTTTGATTCCAAATCTTGACAACTGTAAATAGTGCTGCTATGAACATTGAGGTGCAAGTATCTTTTCAAATTAGTGTTTTCATTTTGGGTATATACACAGGAGTGGAATTGCTGGGTAATATGCCACCCAACTCTTTGAGAAATTAAAAACAACTGTTTTTGTCTTATAAATTGAGTCTGTACAGGAAGAGAAAAAGTCCAACTATCCTTTTAACAAGTCTCCAGATCTACCTTATTTTTTAAAAGACTTGTAGGTATTGTCAAAGATATGAACTTAGGGAATAAAACTTAGTGGAACTTATATTTTTTCTTTTTTCCTTTTGATATGTAAATATGCTACCTGATCTTCTCTAGCAAACACAGAGGTAGATATTATCAGATGGAAAATTAAAAAAAAAATGGAAGGGGTATTTGAAGACTGGGACTATGATAAAACTTCAAAATCTTTGGCACAAATATCAGTGAAAAGTTTAAGCCATCTGAGAAGAAAACCTTAACTTACCCCATTTGCTAGAAACATGATTTTTATCCAATTATTCTTTATAAATGAATGAGTTTTGTATTGTTGTAACTTTCTCATGACTAAAATTTTTAAATGAAAACTGTAAGATCTTTGTTTGCATCTGTCTGTAAGTTTATGTATGTCTGTGTCATACATGTGTAATATTTTTGTACCTTCAGATTGTGTTGCCAAAATTAATTTGTAAACAGTTCTATTTAATTAAAGATAAATAAGAATATTATAAACCAAGTATACTCTCAGAAATATAAAAACTAACCCAAATGTTTTTCATGTTTATATGATCTACAATAATTTTCAATAAATAAAGTTTAAGTTTATTGATTTAATTCAAAGAGGCATGTCTTGAATAGAAGACAGGAAAGTAGGCATCTTTGTCTTGTTCCAGATTTTAATGAGAAAGCTTTCAGCTTTTTACTATTGAGTATTTGTTTGCTGTACTTCTGTCATAAATAGTTTTTAGGTTGAGATATGTTCCCTCTACACCCAATAACTAGTGCCAAAGCAATACTGAAGAAAAGGAATGAAGCTAGAGAAATAACCTTCCCAGACTTAAGACAATACTACAAAGCTACAGTAATCAAAACAGTGTGGTATTGGCACAAAAACAGACATTTGAATCCATGGAAAATAACATAGAGCCCAGAAATAAACCCACACACCTATAGTCAATCAATCTTCAACAAAGGAAACAAGAATATACAGTGGAGAAAAGAGTATCTTTGGCAAGTGGCATTCGGAAAGCTGGGCAGCTGCCTTTAAATCAATGAAATTAGAACATTCCATCACATTATTCTTAAAAATAAACTCAAAATGGCTTACAGACTTAAACATAAAACAGAACACCATAGATCTTCTACGAGAGAAAAATAGGCAAAGCAGTCTTTGATATAAATTGTATCACTGTTTTCCTAGGTCTGTCTCCCAAGGCAAAAGAAATAAAAGCAAAAATAAACAAATGAGACCTAATCAAACTTATAAGCTTTTGCACAGCAAAGGAAACCATAAACAAAACAAAAAGACAACCTACAAAATGCAACTGACAAGGGCTTAACTTTCAGAATATACAAAGAAATCATACAACTTAATAACAAAAACAAACAATCCAATAAAAAAATAGAAGACCTAAATAAATATTTCTCCAAAGACATACAAATGATCAATAGGGACATGAAAGGTGCTAAATATTGCTAATTATCAAATACATAAATGCAAATTAAAACTACAGTGAGGTATCACATTATACCAGTAAAAGTGGCCATCATTAAAAAGTACACATATAATAAAATTGGAGAGAATGTGGAGAGAATGAAGCCCACTTACACTGTCAATGAGAATGTAATTTGGTGCAGCCACTCTGGAAAACAGTATGGGGATTCCTTAAAAAAAAAAAAAAAAAAAAAAAACTAAACTAAAAATAGAGGTTTCATGTGATCCAGCATTCCCATTCCTGGGCATATATCTGGAGAAAACACTAATTCAAAAATATACATGCACCCCAATGTTCATTGCAGCACTATTTACAATAGCCAAGACATAGAAGCAACCTAAATGTCCATCAACAGATGATTGGATAAAAATGTGGTATATGTATATGATGGAATACTACTCAGCCATTAAAAAAGAAAGAAATAATACCATTTGCACTAACATGGATAGACCTAAAGATTATCCTATTAAGTGAAGAAAGTCAGACAGAGAAAGACAAAAATCAGATGATATCACTTGTATTAGGAATAAGAAAAATGATATCAATGAACATATTTATAAAACAGAAAGAGACTCACAGACATAGAAAATAAGCTTATGGTTACCAAAGGGGAAAGGAAAAGGGAGGGATAAATTAGGAGTTTGAGATTAGCAGATACAAGCTACTATATACAAAATAGATTTCAAAACAAAACAAAACAAAACAAGGCCTTAGTGTATAATACAGGGAACTACATTCAATACCTTGTAATAACCAATAATAAAAAAATGAAAATGAATATATATATTATATAAAATGGAATCACTAAGTTGCACAACAAAAACTAACACATTAAAAATGACTATACTTCAATAAAAAGGCATGTCTTGAGAGCTATCATTGTTAAATATAATGCAGACATTCAACTTTGAATTTACTTAGGTTTACTAAAATTCAAATAAGCTCATGTTATCTCTGTTACAGAATTTGTCAGCAAGAAAAATAAGGTAATGCTTAGTTTTTTAATGTTTTGTGAAATGTTCACATATAATCTAAACATAAGTGTTAAGAATGAATAAATTAATTATATATAGCTAAAGTAAAAGTTTCTAAATGAACTTTTCAATAATTATGCTTATGATATGTCTACTTAAAATAGTTTCCAAAATCTTTTTGATAACTTGAAATGTTAAAATTATACTGAAGTAAGTTAAATGATGAATATTTGTTGAAAACTAGATCATTTCTAAATAAAACAAAAACTGGAACATTAATTACTGAATGTGAGTTTATACACTTTTTACCTCCTATTACAGAAAAACTAAAGATATGTGATTTGTTAGTAATCTTGTGACACATTGAAAAATTTACTGTCAGGGAGAATATATTTCTGTAAATAATGAAATGTATTTAAAAATTTGTTAACCCACAGAGTGGTAGTATAACAGTCCACAATTACTTCTTAGTTTGGGTTAGGAATTAAGTATTCTAAAGATTAATTATATATGCAATAAAATCTGGTAGAACTAATAAAGGAAACAACTCTATGCAAGGAAAATAAGATGTGTTTTTGGTAAGAAAAGGTATGAGGTAGGCAGATGTAGTTTTGGTTAAGGAAAATGTAGAATAATATTGTCCTAAAGCAAAACAATTGGTTGTTCCAGAATAAAAAGAAAGAGAGGAAAAGGAAAAAACAGGAAAAATCTAAATGGATATTAAAAAGTCATACAAGTTTTGTGAAAAGGAATCTTGGGAAAGGATTTTGTATGTGGTGATGGGAAGGAATTCGTTTAGAGTTTTTAAATTTAGTGAGTTTTAATGTCAGTAGTAACACTGGTACAAAATTAGAATTTGGTTTTCTCTGTGTTGAAAGAACAGTTTTCTTACATTATTGATCTGCTCTTAATAATAAATTATAAACAGAGGTTTGTCTTTATCTTTTGAATAATTTGCCCAGAAAGTAAAGATTTTATATCTTATGAAAATAATTTGCTGTGCTTCATTTTGTCTTATCATACCTTTGATTACTTAAGAAAACCTGTCTTCTCAATATTAAAAGAACTAAGTTTTTTACAGCTTCATAACTTTCTGTATTTACCTTCAAAGTTCCTGTCAGATTGGTTAAATTGGCATTTTTAACAAATTTTCCCCAAATCAAATTCTAAATAAAGTCTTTTTACCTCAAACTAATTTCAGTATTTTCCAAAGAACCTCTGGAACATCTCAAAAGTTTGTTTTCTCTCTTTATTATAAAGAGATTAGACTGAGTTACACAGGAAGCATTGTCAAGTAAAAAGCAATGCATATTTGTAAAAGTATATGTTATTAATACAAACGTTTCAGAAATTATACAAAATTTCTAACAGTCTGGTATGTCCTGGTACAATATTATCAGTCATAATTCCAGTTATTATCTCAAAATATTGTGTGCCACATAACTAATCAAATTTTTTGTCAATGTCATTATAATGAACACTCTTCAGCCCTTTAATCATTTTAAGTCTTGTCATTTATAAACAGTCATTGTTTTACTGTGATGCTTTTGCAAAAGTGAGATTCGTGGAAAGAATCCTACCAGGTACCCTTGACCCCTGACACTGCTGCCAAATTAAATTATCAAAACTTGTGTGCATATTTCACAACTGTATAAGGCCCCACCTAACATCTGGTTATGTATAAATGCCAGAGACCTAAAAATCAAAGGGACTATAAGAAGAGAGATAGCTGACATTGAGGGAGATCACTTCATTCTAAAACATTGGATCACAAACATTTATTCTCATTCCTTCTTCTCTCACTGGCCATCCTTTTCCTTATTCTAACACCATGAAGGACTTTATAATTATTTTGTTTACATTTTGTCTTGGAACGATAATGTCATTGTTCAATATCTCAGGCAATTTCAAAGGAGGGTAATCTAATATTCAACCAACTGTTTGATTTGCTATGATGCTAATGATCCTGTAGTTCTGCCTATTACGAACTTCTCCATAATTTCCAAAGCTTCAGTTTCTCTGAAATAAGCTTTCTGAATATACACTTCTGGGGAAGTGAAGACATAGTTAAATGAAATACATAAGCAGGCCAATTGGCTGAAAGAATTATCTCACTATGTGAAATAATGTCTTTACTTATTTGATTCTAACCAGTTTGGGTCATAGGGAACTTGGCTCAGGAGCACGCTCCAAACCATGGGCTGATAATTTTTATTGTCTCCCTAATAAGGGATGTTCTCCCAAAAGTTTTAAATGAGTATGTGCAGCCATTGATCAGCCAACACAAGTTAAACAGGCAAACAAGACCTCATTCAGTGCTATTGTAATAGGGTCAAGATATTCAACTCAAATTCACTAAAACAAAAGGATGGAGGATTTCTCAATGCTGGGATAAGCAAATGGAAAAACACTAGAGAACATTAGAAGGACAGTTGGTCAATGTGATAAGGCCATCTATGTTTGCTAATTGTCCCTTTTCAGAGTTAGGTTCCTACCTGCCTATAGAAACTGGGAGATGGGGTGTTATCTTTCATATTGATTCAGTTTCAAAGGGATAGGACCCTGGTCCTGACAAAAATATTCCAAAGTGTAGAAGATTTACATCTCCAATGGGTAGAGGAAGAATTTTCAATTATAAGTTTTCTAAAGTAAATGTTAAAAAAAAAAAAGGGGGAGGTCAGGACTCATAGTCAAGAAGAAGTCTTTAGAAAGTTTAGATGAGATGATGGGAAATTTAAGGCAGCCTTGATTGCTGCCTAGGTTAAGAAACTTCAGAAAACTTATTTATCCAATGATCACAGTTGAACAGCAGTGCTGAGGCAGATAATCCACAGGGAAAGGGCTGAAGATCATTGAGAAACATGTTCTTTGTTGAAGCCAAAGAGATCCTCATCTCTGCACAAAGATTAGCTTTTTCTCTAAATATATTTTTTGTTGCATCTCACAGGTTTTTGATTTTGGTATTCATGTTATTGTTAAATTCAAAACATTTTCTAATTACATTATGATTTCTTCTTTGATGAACCAATTTGCAAACATGAGATTTCTAGTTAACATTCTGAAATTAATTTCTAGAGACTTTTATTCTCTTTTATTCTTGTCAAAATATGTTTTTTTTATTTGAAATTGTTGACATTTGTTTGCTCAAAATTTATGTTCAAATAATTGGTAAATTTTGGTAAATGTTTTATGCATTATTGAAAACTGTTTATTCTGCTATTGGGGAGTGCAATGTTCTCTGTATAGCCAATTAAAACAAATGTGTTAGTCTTTTATGCTTGTTACTCAGATTATTTTTAGTCTTGCTGACACATTTTATGTCCTTTTTCTATCAACTATTGAGAAAGAGCTGATTCAGAGCTCTCTTACTCTGAAGATAGATTTTTGTTTTTCTTCCAGTAATTCTATGAAGACTTTCATATTTTGAAATTATTTAATATAACCTAAAATGATTATGTTTCATAAATTGAGTATTTTCTTATATTATTATCTTTTCTCTAACAATATTTTATACATTTCTAGGTGTTTGTTTTAGATTAATATATTTATACCAGTTTTCTTTCAGTTACAGTTTTCTTGGTGCCATTTGATCCATTGCTTTGAATTCAAATTCTCTGTACAATTAATTATATTTTATTTGCATTACTTGTGAATAGTTTGATTTTTAACATATTTTATTAAATTTGTTCACTACTGGAGTATCTAGTATATCAAATTATGCTTATAATGACTAACACATTTGTTTAATTTAATTTATTTTATAGTATCTATTTTTCTTCTTGTGTTATATATTTTTCTCTTTCTTACATTCATATTGATAATTTTTAAGGATGCAGTTTTTCCCACTATTGAACTTTATGTTTTCTATTTCAATTTATTTAGTAAATAGCTCAGTAATTGTAACAAGTATAATAAACTTATTACACTACAAATTTAATAATTATCTTCATCTTCTTCATGAACAGTGAAAGGGCAGATTTGAGTTCAACATTTTTCTAACATGTACACTGACACTGTGTTCTTTAATTTTGTTTAATTTTAAATTCCTCAATAAATTACTATTACTATTCTCATTCACAAAATATCATTTCTTTGTGTACAAAATTATAGGTTGACTTTATATTTAGCATGTTCAAAAATAATTTAACTGTGTTCAGCCTTCCATTTTTGTTAATGGAGACTCAGCATTAGCTCTAATTGTTACTTTATTACAAGAACTCTTTCGTCTAGCTGTCTTTTAGATCGCCTCTAAAGCTTGTCTTTTACATGCTATACTGACTCTATGGTAATAGTTCTCAAAGTGTCAATCCCAGACCAGCAGCATTAGCATCATCTTGTCAAACATGCAATCATGAGACTTACTGTGAATATCTTTATATTTCTCCCCTCTGAATTGGTTGAGCTTCAAGAATTTGTGGGTTGATGCATTTCATGCAGTTCCTTGATATATTTTCAATTATGTTTGTTGCCTCCCCTCACTCTTTCTCTCTCTCTCTCTCTCCCTCCCCCTCTCTCTCTTTCCTCCTACTGTGATTCCAATTAAAATAACTTCTCCTATATGTCTTAGTCAATGTTTATATTTTTATCTCTTTTTCTCCCTCTTGCTGCATTCTGTGTAATTTCTTTATATCTATTTTCCCTCTAAATTTGTCATTATCGTATATAATTGTCTGACAATTAAGTAGAATGATTCATATAAGTTAATGTATTTTTATATTTTTCATTTTTTCTTTGTATTTTTCACTCACAAAGGGAAGAACTCCTTCATTTTATGCTGTTTTATTAATTTTATTTGGATCTCTTTTTTTCAGCTTGTGTGTACCCATTTTCATTTCTAAGGAATATATTGGATTCCCAATACATTATTCCCTGTTAGTTTGCTTAGCATCTAAAGAATGGTTATTTCTGGATAGGCTATTAAAACTGAGTTTTTGGCTCACAAAGCTGGCTATTCCACAACTACCTGCTGAATTCCATGACTGCATAGCTATTAACAAATGCAGGTCACTTATACTACTACAGATTAGGAAAGGTAGGAAAGGAAGAAACTTTAGTTTTACTGAAAGATTTTTAAATTATTTTCAGTCATTCTCAGGAAGAAACACTCAGAGTCACCTTTTACCTATTCCCTTAAAAAAAAAATTTCCCTTTCATCTCTGCTGTTCTTTTCATTTTCTTAAGTGAGGTAGTCCTCATTTAAATTATATTTCCTAGTAACATTTTCCATAATTTCCTTATCTTCAATCAAATGTAATCAATACAGAAAGGATTTTTTTGCAATGTTTGGTATTATTAAACTTTCAGTCTCCAGAAGATTTTATTCTCATTCTTAGTTTTCTTTAATTTTGAGTAATATCTTTATCTGAGAGAACATTAGGTTAAAATATTATTATATAAATATGAATTTATTTACATTAATATAAATGTTTCAAAATGTATGACCTACTGGATAATGAATTATATATATTATTTGTTTCACAATGATCTTTTATATAGACTTCTGTTGTGTGATTTATGTATTATAAATATAGGATACAAAATGATTTCTGACTTTTTTTAATTTTACTGGTACACTCATTTTCATTAGAACACATTAAAGGCCACATGTTGACATTAAAATACTGATTAAGTGCAATTTTTAGATTTGAGTATTCTCTTTCTACCAAAAAAAATCATATTCTTTCATTCTACTAAGATAATGCTCACCTTTAGGTGATGAATTTTCAGTTCAGTTCAAGTCTGTTAAGTTTAACATGGGTTTATTGGAACAGTCATAGTGAATGATATAAAAATTGTACCACTGAGACTCAGTTATAAGGTAGAATATACTATTCAGTCTTGCTGGTTACAGTGCATCTGGGATTTATTTTTTATCTTTCTTATCTAGCTGTATGTCTCAAGTTGGTATTTTCATCTAGTCACATAGATAAATTTAGTTATCTTTAACACTTGTGATTTTAATCTGTATTTCCATTTTATTTCATTCTTTCTTATTCCTAAAATATTACATGGAAGTTGACTAATGTTTTCTGTACTCTAACATTTCTAGCAACTCTGTAACTATTTAAAACATGTTTACAGTAGTAGAGTAATTTCAAATGTAACTATGAGAATCTATTGACATTTTAGTTGCAATACTAAACATTACCAAGGTAAAGTCTCTCAGACCATTTTTCAGTAAGTGTTTTTGCTGTTTTTCCATTTCAATCAGTAAGATGTTGAATCTATTCCCATATTATTCCAATAATTCAGTGTGAAAACAGATATAATCACAACAGATTGAGAACCAATGACTACATAAAGCTACATTATTCATATTATGTTTAGAAATAATCTTTTGTGAACTGAAAAAAAATGTACAATGTAAGAATTGTGAGCTAAGTTTTATCTGGGGCAAAATAAGAACTATGACCTGGGAGACAGCATCTGATATCTTTGCAGAACTACTCCAAAGAAGTTGAGGGAAAAATCTATGTATGTATGTGTGTGTGTATATATATATTTTAGTGAAGAGGGGTTTCATGCAGCACGCAGTCAAGCACAAATTTTGGCAGAAGATTGTTGCTAGTCATGAGAAGCAGATGTCACTATTAATGGTTTTAGTGATTTTCTAGATATAAGGAGATGCAAGAATTTGAGTTCATAAAATCTTCTGAGAACATCTATCTGAAGGCCTGTTCTGACAGTTTTTCTCAGAGTACTGAGTGCCTCATTCCTGATCTCCACCATGAACTCCTTTCAGGAAATGTTGAAGGTTAGTGGCTGCAGTGGCTCATGATTTCATATAAGCAGGGGTAGATGAAAGTGTCAATGTGATTCAGTCCTTGTAGAAGCAGATGCTAAGTGCCAACTTTCAGTTGGCATTGTTATAAATAATGGATCATTATGAAATAGAATAGTGAATAAAAAATAAAACTAATGATTCTATATCTTTGTATTTTTCTTCATTAATGTGAAAATAATAAAATAAATCTAGTTTAGTATGGCTATTGAAGTTACAGGAATGAGTGGACACTCAAAGAGAGATGATAGAGCAGACATCCAAAATGAAGTTAACAAGGGAATTATTGACAAATAATATGCTAAGAAGTAGTTTTGTAATAATTAAGAAAATTTGATCACTAGCTAAATATTGAGATTACTCTTAATTATTTTTTACTTTAATAATATTGTCGTGATTATATTAAAGACTAGTCTTTTTAGGAATACCTGAAAAATAAACAGTATAGAAGTAGTATGACTTCTTAGATTTGCTTTAAATAATGTAGATTGGAGGATTGAGTTAAATGGCAAAATAATCAATGCTAAAAAATATGTTGAAAATTTGTAAAGATGATAATGGTTAAATATGGATTTGTTATAGTAAGCCAGACCTTTTCTTTTAAATACATCTTGTTTATCATTTTTCTAATACATAAGAACACACATGCCTATTGCTGGGTTTGCTTGTTTAAATCAAAAGTTGGAGAGTGGAAAGATTATGATTTTTGAAATCAAAGAGACATAGATTTAAGCCTGGGCTTCTCCAGTTCTGTGATATTAAGAACTTAGTGGACATCTAGCAATTTTAAAATGTTATCTGGAAATTAAAAATACAATAATAGCTATGTATTTGTGTGTGTTTATGTGTGTATAATTTTCTAAATGTAGAGTACTAAAAAATGTAACTAAAGAAGGCACTATTCTAAGCATTCTGAATATATTAACTTATTTAGTTCTCAAAACAAACCTATGAGGTATTTACTATTGCTATGCTTATTTTGTAAATGAGGAAACTTAGGCAGAGAAAGTCAGTAACTTGACACAGGTTACACAGGTTTTTTTATTATGATTATGATGTCTGGATTTAATCAGAACAGTCTGGCTCCAATTATGTTCTGAATCATCTTACCATCTAGCCCTTGTTATCTAACAAATACAATGATCACATGATAGCTATAGATATCTATACCTCTATCTCTCTACTTGGGTATATATATATTTCTCATTGAAATATAGGTTTCTTTTTCCCTCATTATGTTTCTTTGCACTCAACAACTAAAACACAAACAGAACATGAGGGTAAAGGAATATAATGTCCTCTGAAATTTGTTTCTAATAATCAACAAACCTTAATTTTCATGATTAGGAATATTTCATGATTTCTACAAGTTTCAGTAGACAGCACTGGTTTTATGGACTGTATATTCTTGATTTTTCTGTTAAGTGATATACCTCCAGGCTTGTAAATTCTTGCTTTATGGAAAAGAAACCAGAGTAAACCATGACATTTTTTGATTTCCCAAATGAGAACTAGCTTGCTATCAAAATGATGACATCCTTTTGCCTTATTTTCAGTAGTTTTGATTATTTTTCTTTGTTATTCTGTTAATTTGTCCATTGAAATAATAAGTGCCAAGCAGTGCACTTGATGATAAAGATATTAACAATGAACAAGGTAAACATGAATCTTATTCTTATAGAGTTTATATTATTTTAAGAACTAAAAAGTAATAACCAAATTATTTCAAAATGATATGAAAAGTGCTAGAGTAGGGGAAATATAGAATAATATATAATATAGACAATATCCCTAAAATAGATTAGTAGGCATGATGGAAAATTTATAGAGAAATTGATATTGAAGCTAAATTTTGAAAAATATTGCCCAGCTGTGAAATTAAATGAAACTATATGTAAACAATAAAAAGTAACATTATACATGGTATCCTTGAGGAATGTTAACAAGCACAGGTATAAGCTTAAAATGGATCAGAATTTAGGTTTGAAGGAAGTATTAAGAGATATGGCTAGACAGATAAGCTGGAACCATAGGATAGAAGATGTGTAATCCCTGTTAAAAAATGTTGTGTTTTATCATAAGAATAATGGGTGACCAATAAAAATTTTAAACAAATGATCACATTTGCATTTTAAGAAGATTATTCTGGCTTTAGTGTGAGAAATAACTGGAAGAAATCAAAACTGTAATCAGGCACAAAACTTAAACTGTTCTCACAACTATTCAAGAAGAGAATATGGTTCTTACATCAGAAGAGCCTTACTAGTCTTTTACAAAAGTGGGGGAAATGAAATATATTTATGAGTTAGTATCCAAAAGACAAATATTTTTTCTGGTTGAAGCCAGAAAAAAGGTCTCAGAATATACCTCAGTTTATAATTTAGGCATCTGGTAAGTGGTAGTAGTTCTTTTTGTTAATCCAGAAACAACAGGGAAAGAAAATTCTGGGGCAATCATTATGAGTTTCATTTGGGATATTTCAAGTTTGTCAATTTTGAGTTGCATATTAAATATTCTTATATTTCAATATGATTGTAGTAAGTTAAAATGGGAGATAATGATAATTGAGTCATTAAGAATCAAATATCAATTGAAACTATTGGAATGGATACTATCAATGCAGAAATATTAAGTAGAATGAGAAATAGAACATGACCCCTACTGAAGGGTGGGGGAGAGGAAGAAGATTCTCCTGGGTATCTGAAAAATCACACCAAAAAATGAGGTGAATGACTGTTGACTTGTCATGCCCTGATGTAAAAGAAAGATAGTGGGTCAAGAAATAAATGGTTAGTCACGTAATATGTTGTTCAAAGTTAAATAATTATTTTCATGAATGTCCCAATGGAGTCAAATGGGTATAAGTAATATTTCAAGAAGTTGATGTGTAAATGAGAATCAAAACAAAATAATGAGAAACATTAAAAAGGCGTTTTAAAGGAAGACTTTTCATAGTGAATGTTCATATATGAATATTTATTAGAGGGAATTCTGTGTTACATCTGTCACCTGGATTAATTTTCAACAACGTGATTTTTTTTTCATTTTTAAAAGTATGATAGCCACTGCACATCTACTAGTATGAGCAAAATCTAGAACACCAACAACATCAAATGCTAGTGAGGATGTGGAGCAACATTAACTCTCATTCATTCATGGTGGGGATGCAAAATGATGTAGCCACATTGGAAGACAGTTTGGCAATGCCTAAACCACTAAACATACTTTTACCATGTGTTCCAGCAATTATGTTCCTTGATATGAATGCATAGGAGTTGGAAACATATGTCCACATCAAAACCTGCACACACATGTTTATAGCAGCGTTATTCATAATTTCCAAAACTTGGAAGGAACCAAGATGTCCTTCAGTAGGTGAATGCATAAATAAACAGTGGCACATACAGACAATGAAATATTATTGGGCACTAAAAAGAAATGATCTATCAAGCAATGACAAGACATGGAAAAAACTTAAATGCATACTGTGACGTTAGAGCCAATCTGAAAAAAAAATTCATACTGTATAATTCCAACTATATGATATACTTTAAAAGGCAAACTGTGACACAACAACAACAGAAAATTAGTGATTTCCAGTGGTGATATTAGGGAAAGATGTGAGTAGGTGAAGCACAGAGAATTTTTAAAGCAGTGGAAATACTCTGTATGATATAATGATGGGTGTATGTCCTCAGACATTTGTCCAGACCTGTAGAATGTAAAACACCAAATGTGAACTCTAAAGTGAACTATGGACTTGGGGGACTATGATGTGTCCGTGTAGGTTCATCAATTGTAGCAAATGCACCATTCTGGTGAGTGATATGGATGTTGGGAGAGGCTATGCACGTATCAGGGTAGAGGATATACAGCAAATCTCTATACTTTCCTCTAAATTTTGTTGTGAACCTGAAACTGTTCTAAAATAAATAAATAAATAAAATCTTCTAGCTAGAAAGAAAGTGTGACAATGATGCTCCAGTTCCAAATAAGATGGAGTCATCACACTGTACCTTGTTTCTCATACTTAATCCTGAATAGAATATATGGAATATCAACTGAGGACTAAAAAGTAAGAAAATGGGAAAAAGGACAATCATTCAAAGAACTGTTCATGGTAGATCTAGCCAATGTCTAGGTTCTTGTCTCATCCTAGAAAGAATTCAGAGATAAGTCAAGGAAGTTAAGAAAGTAAAATGAGGATTTATTAAGAGATATATAGTACACTCTCAAGCAGAGAGCGGGCAGGCTTAGGTGAGTGGCTGCCTTGTGTTTCTTTGGAAGTTGGTTACATTCAGTGTAAAAAGGAATGGACAGAATATTCATTGGGGAGGGAAGGGTTTGGAGTCATGTTCCCTAGACTTTCATCCAAACTCCACCTTCCCAAAAGGAGGAGAAATTTTTGTCCTTATTTAGTCTGGATCGGAAGTGTCATAGAGTCCGTGCATGATGGATATTTCTAATCTGCAAGGCTAATTTTATTGAAATGAGGGCATAATGAGCAAAAGGCTATATTCAGACACTGGGGTTTCTTGCCTTTTCCCACCTTTCTTTGTCAGCCTCTAGGCCACTCATCACCCCAAAATGTTTGGCTACTTATCAGCCCAGAGGTCTTGCTTTTCCTTCTCTGCCCAGGGACCCCTGGTGCTTACATGATGTATGGTTTCCTGTATTTTGCCTGTGCCCCTCCTTTCTGCCCAATTCCTGTCATTTGGCCTGCGTCCCCCTTTATCTGCTCATATCTAGCTATCTGCCTACTCCAAAAGTACCTCTGAATAATTTTTGAGTTTCCAAATTTTCCCCTCTGGTATTCCTTATGTTGAACTCATCACATCCACAAAATTCAGAGATGACATTAGCATAGACAGAAAGGAATACAGGAGAATCCCAATAGTTTACCTAAGAAATGAGAAAGAAGCCACAAAGAAAGTATGCAAATCTTTCATATTTCTTCTTTTCATTCTTTTTCTTCTTCACTTTAAAGATTTCCTTTATTTTATCAACTCCACCACTTA
Source organism: Camelus dromedarius (assembly GCF_036321535.1). Lineage (NCBI taxonomy): Eukaryota > Metazoa > Chordata > Mammalia > Artiodactyla > Camelidae > Camelus > Camelus dromedarius. Next base: position 34,903,989 of record NC_087448.1, read on the forward strand.
ATCCTATGAAGAGAAAAAGGCAAAAAAAAAAAAAAAACTACAGAAGGGGAACCTCTCTCCCCTTCAGAGGACATGTGATCACAAGAGGATGAGGTAAATGCCTATTGTTATTTTTCCTTCTCTCTTTCTTCTCATCACTTGCCCATGAAATAGGCACTGTGGAGATAAAGATACAGAAGAGAAGAATAATGAAGACCCCTGTTTTCCTTTAGAAGGACCAGACAAGGGATCACCAGGAAACAGGAAAATACAAAGCAGAGTGTAAGCAAGGAGGATCTCAGAAAGACACCTATAAATTTGTAGATAGTGAGCTTTCAGATATTAGAAACTATGGTAAGAAGACTGGAGTGCAACAATCTCTCTAACCAGAGAAAAGTCTTTAAATATAGTATCCTTTTCTTATGTCTTTATGAGATTAAATCTGCTATTTCTCCCATGACAGAGTTCAGAAAAATCTCTGTTCAGCCAGTAATGTGAAGATAACTAAATATTTTATTTTATAAATTGTAGTAATGACAATTTTTCATCTCTCAAAAGAGATGAAAATGATAAATACTTGAAATAAAATGTTTAATTTAAATGTTGGCTTGAGAAAAATTTTAATTTTATTGACCTTCAGTTTAGCATTTTGGAACATAGAGTAATAAATATAATTACAGTAATAATAATAAAACTAACATTTATGAGCAAAAGTTAATTCTCACAACAACCATATGATGTAGATAATCCCATGAAGAGGATACTGAGATATAATTTTTTTACTTCCCCAAAGTTTCTGTCATATGCACATTGTGTTCTCATTAGAAGAGTGGCTTAGCAAGAATACATAATACTATAGTGGTGGCTACATGTTATTATGCATTTGTCAAAGCCCATAGAATGTACAACATCAAGAATGAGCCTTAGTGTAAACTATAAGCTTTGGTTAATAATAGTGTGCCCATGTTGGTTCATCAATTGTACCAAATATGCCACACTGATGAGGGATGATGAGGATGCTGAGTATATATGTGTGGGTGGGGAGGGCTATGTATGAACTCTGTATTTTCTGCTCAATTCTGTTGTGAACCTGAAACTACTCTAAAAGAATAAAGTCTATTAAAAAAAAAAACAAAAATACAGAAGCTAAATTTCTATTTGATGGGTAAAGCTATGTAGAAAATATAAGATTAAGTTAATATAAAAACTGAAGATATTAATTAGCTTTTTTTTAAAATTTATACATTCTGTATTGTTAAGAGGAAACGATTCTGTACCTATTGAAAGAAAGAAGAGTAAAAAGAGACCATTAATGATATGATAACAAATTAAATTAGGAAAAGTGAAATCTTTAAACTTCAGTGGAGTTCAACAGAAAATCTCAGAATGTGGTTTGGCAATTAATACAGAACTTATGCTAAGTATTTTGGCTTAAAATATCAAAACAAACAACTTTAATCAAATAAGCATTTTTGAATGTTAGAGAAGATGTAAATTATTTTGCTTTTCACAGGACTCAGTGTAGTGACTTTAAAATAATATTTTTGTGGAACACCTTAATTCCCAAGGTGGAATATTTTTATTGTCTATAAAAGTTAAATAAGTAATATGGTTTACATATGTATAAGGTACCATTCCTTAGGTAGAGCATACTAAGCAGAAATAACCAAATCAATTTTTACATCAAGTGACATGCTAAACTGAGAGTAAAATATGGCCAAGGTAATGGTTATAAAATACTGCTTCTATAATTTTAATAAAACTTATAATTTTGGAAACTCTAGTTACCTGAAAAAAGACATGACCACATATTCTTAGACATCTCCTGAAAGTATTGACACCTGAAGTCAAGGATATTCAAGATAAGGGCTAATGTCCAAGGTTCAAAGCAAAACTAAGAATTTGCTACCATGATTTGTCACAGCAAAACTAATAGCATGAGTGCTCCTGAATTCTGTCTTATGATGATAACAGTAAAAATAAATGTAAGTATTACTTTCTTTTTTCTATATTCATGTTATTTTCCCTTTATTGAAGTATAGTTGGTTACAATGTGTCAATTTCTTGTGTACAGCATAATGTTTCAGTCATAAATATACACACATATATTGATTTTCATATTCTTTTTATTAAAGGTTACTACAAGATATTGAATATAGTTCCCTGTGCAATAGAGAATAAATTTGGTTTTACCTATTTTTATATATACTAGTTCATACTTGCAAACCTTGAACTCCCAACTTACCACATCCCACTCAATTTTTTCCAGTAACCATAAGAGTGTTTACTATGTCTGTGAATCTGCTTCTGTTTTGTACATGAGTTCATTAATGTCTATTTTCCTTCTTTTTTTAGATTCCATATATGAGTGATATTATGTGGTGTTTCTTTCTCTTTTTAGTTTACTTTACTTAGAATGATAATTTCCAGGTCCATCCATGTTGCTGCAAATGGCATTATTTTATTCTTTTTTTATAGCTGAGTAGAATTCCACTGTATAAATATACCACACCTTCTTTATCCAGTCATCTGTTGATGGACATTTAGGTTTCTTCCATGTCTTGGCTATTAAACATTAGTTCTGCTATGAACATTGGAATGTATGTATCTTTTTGAATGAGACTTCCTTCTGGATATATGCTCAGGAGTGGATTTGCTGGATCATATAGTAAGTCTATTTTTAGTTTTTTGAGGAAATTCCATACTGATTTCCATAATGGCTGCACCAAACTACATCCCCACCAGCAGTGTAAGAGGGTTCTCTTTTCTCCACAGCCTCTCCAGTATTTATCATTCATGGACTTTTTAATGATGGCCATTTTGTGGGTGGGAGGTGATGCCTCATTGTAGTTTTGATTTGCATTTCTCTGATAATTAATGATATTAAGCATCTTTTCATGTGCCTATTGGCTATTTGTATGTCTCCATTTGCGAATTGCTTATTTAGGTCTTCTGCCCATTTTTGGATTGGGTTGTTTGTTTGTTTGTTTTTGTTATTAAGTTGTATGAACTGTTTGCATATTCTGAATATTAAACCTTTGTCAGTCACATCATTTGCAAATATTTTCTCCCACTCCATAGGCTGTCATTTTGTTTTGCTTATGATTTCCTTTGCTGTACAAAAACTTATAAGTTTAATTAGGCCCCATTTATTTATTTTTGCTTTTGTTTCTATTGCCTGGGTAGACTGTCCTAAGAGAACATTGCTAAGATTTATATCAGACAAAGTTTTGCTTATGTTTTCTTCTAAGAAGTTTATAGTGTCTTGTCTTATGTTTAAGTTTTTAAGCCATTTTGAATTTATTTTTTGTGTATGATGTGAGGGTGTGTTCTAACCTCATTGATTTACAAGCAGCTGTTCAGTTTCTCCAACACCATTTGCTGAAGATACTTTCTTTTCTCCATTGATTATTCTTAGCTCCTTTGTTGAATATTAATTTGTTTTAAGTCTGTGGGTTTATTTCTGGGATCTGTATTCTGTTCTGTCAATCCATATGTCTGTTTTTGTGTCAATACTATGTTGTTTTGATTACTGTAGGTCTGTAGTATTGTCTGAAGTCTGGGAGAGTTATTCTTCCAGTTTCATTCTTTTTCTTCAGTATTGACTTGGCAATTCTGGGTCTATTTGACTCCATATAAATTTTAGGATTATTTGTTGTAGTCCTATGGAAAATGTCCTGTGTAATTTGATAGAGATTACATTAAATCTGTAGATTTCTTTGGTCAGCATGGCCACTTTAACAATATTGATTCTTCCAATCCAAGAGCATTGTGTATCTTTCCATTTCTTTAAGTCATCTTTAATTTTCTTAATCAATGTTTTGTTTTTCTCTTCATATAAAATCTTTCACCTCCCTGGTCAGGTTTATTCATAATATTTTATTTTTTGGATGATAGTTTATTGTTAGGATAAATAAATGCAGTGATTTTTGTATGTTAATCTTGTATCCTTCTTCCTTGCCAAATTCTTTTATTACTTCTAGTAGTTTTTATGTGGAGTTTTTAGGATTTTCTATATATAGGATCATGTCATCCTCATATAGTGACAATTTTGTCTCTTCTCTTCCAATTTGGATCCTTTTTAATTATATTTTCTTTTCTGAAAGCTGTGGCTAGCATTCCCAAGACTGTGTTGAATAGAAGTGGTGAAGGTGGGCATCCTTGTCTTGTTCCAGATTTCAGTGGGAAGGCTTTCAACTTTTCACCTTTGAGTATTAAGCTGACTGTGGCTTTGTCATAAATAGCTTTTATTATGTCAAGATATGTTTCCTCTATACCCACCTTGGTAAGAGTATTTATCATAAATGCGTGTTGAATTTTATTGAATGCTTTTTCTGCATCTATTGAGATGATCATGTGATTTCTGTCCTTTCTTTTATTGATGTGGTGTATCCCATTGATTGATTTACCTATGTTGAATCATCCTTGTGTCTCTGGGATGAATCTAACTTAATCCCAGTGTATGGTCTTTTTTACATGTTGTTGGATTCTGTTTGCTTATATTTTGTTGAGGATTTTGTATCTATGTTCATCAAGGATGTTGACCTATAGTTTTCTTTTTTGGTAGTATCTTTGTCTGGCTTTGGTATCAGGGTGATGCTGGCTTCCTTAAATGAGTTTGGGAGTCTTCTCTCCTCTTCAATCTTTGGAAGAGATTGAGAAGGATTGGTATGAGTTCTTCATTATATGTATAGTAGAATTCCCCAGTGAAGCCAACTGGTCCTGGACTTTTGTTCATAGGGAGGTTTTTTTGTGGCTGATTCTATTTCCCAGGTAGTGATCTTACTGTTCAAATGATTTATTTCTTCTTGATTCAGTCTTGGTGGACTGTATGCTTCTAGAAATTTGTCCATTTCTTCTAGGTTGCCTCAGTTTGTTGCCATAGATTTCATGGTATTCTCATGGTTTTTCGTATTCTCTGGCATTGGTTCTAATTTCTCCATTTCATTTCTTCTTTTGTTTATTTGTGTTCTCTTTCTTTTCTTCTTGGTGAGCCTGGTCAGAGATTTGTCAATTTTGTTTATTCTTTCAAAAAATAAGCTCTTGATTTGCTTGATTTTTTTTTCTATTTTTTTTAATCTTTATTTTATTTATCTCCTCTCTGATGTGTATAATTTCTTTCATTCTGTTGACTTTAGTTTTTGTTTGCTATTCTTCTTCTAATTCTTTTCAGTGGTAGGTTAGGATGTTTATTTGAGATTGTTCTTGTTTTTTGAGGTAGGCTTGTATTGCTATGAACTTCCCTCTTAGGACTTCTTTTGCTCAATCCATTGATTTTGTGCAATTGTGTTTTCATTGTCCCTTGTCTCAAAGTATTTTTTAATTTCAGCTTTGATTTCATCATTGGCCCTTTTTTTATTTTTGTAGCATATTGTTTAGTCTCCATGCTGTCATTCTTTTCTTATTTGTTTTTCTGTGCTTAATTTCTAGTTTCATGGCATTTTAGTCAGAAAAGATGCTGAAAATAATTTTTATCCTCTTCAATTTGTTGGGGCTTCTTTTGTTCCCATGTATATGGTCTATCCTACAGAAAGTTTCTTGCTCCCTTGAAAAGAACATATATTCTGTTTTAGGGGGTATGTAATGTCCTAAATATATCAACAAATTCTAACTGTTCTATTTTGTCATTTAGTATCTCTGTTGCCTTATGATTTTCTGTCTGGAGGATCTTCCAATTATGTCAATGGAGTGTTAATTTCTACTATTATTGTGTTCCCATCTATTTCTCACTTTATGTCTGTTACTATTTGTTTTATATATTTAGGTGTTCCCATATTGGGTGTATATATGTTAACAAGTGTAATAGTCTCTTCTTGTTTAGCTCTTTTGATTGTTAAATAATACCCTTCTTTATCTTTCTTTATGACCTTTGTTTTAAAGTTTATTTTGTCTGAAATCAGTGTTGCAACTCATACTTTCTTGTCATTTCCATTTTCATGAAATATATTTTCCATCCTCTCACTTTCAATATATGTGCATCCTTCACTCTAAAGTGAGTCTTTTGTAGGGGGCATATTGTACATTCTTATTTTATTATCCAATCTGCCACTCTATGTCTTTTGATAGGAGCATTTAGTCCATTGGCATTTATGGTAATTATTGATAGATACGTGTTTATTGCCATTTTGAAATTTGTTTTCCATTTGATTTGGTATTTCTTCATTGTTTCTTTCTTTTTCTTATTGTTTCTTTTTGTAGTTTGATAAATTTCTTTTGTATTAGCTTGGTTTCTCTTTGGGTTTTGTTACTCTTTTTTGTTTTTGTTGTATGCTATTGACTTGTGGTTACCCTGTTTTTCAAGTATATTAATCGATTACTATATCTGTTTTGCTTTAGAATGGTAGTAATATAAGCTCAAACACATCCTAAAAAGAATGAAAAAAAGAAAAAAAATCTGTTTTTTCTTTCTCTTCTCTCCTCCCTTTTACGATTTTGATGTCCTCTTTTAAATCTTCATGTTTGTTCTGTTGCAACTCATCATAGTTACATTTCCAATTACGTTTTCTCCTTTCTGTAGTTTCCTGCTCTTTTCTATTTAAAGTAGACCTTTCAATATTTCTTTGAGTGTAGGTTTAGTATTGCTGAATTCTTTTAGGTTTTGCTTGTCTGTGAAATTCTTTACCTTTCCTTCTACTCTATAGGATAGTCTTGCAAGATAGAGCATCCTAGGTTGTAGCTTTCTTCAGGACTTTGGATATATCTTGCAACACCCTTCTGGCCACCAGTGTTTGTGTAGAGAAGTCAGCTAAAAGCTTTATGGGGTTCCCTTATAACTAACCTTTTTAAAAATTTTTGGCTACCTTTAGAATAATTTATTTTTCTTTAACATTGCCATCTTAATTATAATATGTCTATGTTGGTCTGTTTGAGTTCTTCTTGTTTGGGACTTTCTGTGCTTGATGTACTTGGATATCTGTTTCCTTTTTAGGTTCAGGAGGTTTTCAGTCATGATTTATTCAAATACTTTTTCAATCCCTTTTTCTCTTTCTTCTCCTTCTGGGACCCCTATTATGCATAGTTTGGTATGCTTTATATTATCCTATAGGTCCCTTATATTGCTTTCACTGATTTTCAACTGCTTTTCTGTCTGCTGTTCTGGCTGGATGATTTATGTTATCCTGTCTTCTAAGCCACTTATTCATCCCTCTGCATTATCTAGTCTGCTTTTGACTGCCTTTAGCTCAGCCCTTATCTCAGCCATCGAGTTTTCTGTTCTTAATTGGCTCTTCTTTATAGTTTGTTTTTATAGTATTTTTATAGTATTCTCTGTCTCTATTCATAGTCTTTTTCATTTCCTTCAGTGTTTTTATCACCCTTTTTTTGAAATCATGATCTAGGAGATTGTTGAGGTCTATCTTATTGTTTGTTATTTCTGGGGACTTCTCTTGTTCATTTAACTGGGAATGATTCCTCAGGTTCTTCATTTTACTTATATTTCTCTGGCTGTATGGATTTAGGAATATCAGTTATCTACTGTGGTCTTGAGGGCTTTTTTATTTTCAAAGTGGGAGCATTCCTTTGTAGACATTGCACATCTAATAATTATGTCATGAGGGCTGTTTTAATTATGGATTGTTGCCGCATCTTTCTTCAAGTGTGTTGGTGGTTATCCCTTTGATTAGGAGTGTGGTTGGTGTTGTGGTGACCAGAAACTGCCCTGGTTGTTGAACAGGGCTTCATTTTTTAATGTAGTTGTTTTAGCCCTGGCAGAGGCTGGGTCTGCTTTCTAATTGTTGGAATACAGGCTTACACACCTATTTCTGAAGTATGTTATGTGATAGGCATGGTTGGAGTGCTTCAGCTGGAAGAAGAGCTACTGAGTATTCCTCTGCTGAAGATGTCAACTGGGAGGTGCCCTCTGTGGTGTTGTTCTGTCACTAGTTTTTTGGGCTTACACATTACTGTTTGCTCACACTGCCCTTGTCCCTTTCTCAGCCATGGGAGTGTCAGCAACTGGCCTGATGTCCCCCATGTTCTGTGCCCACTGAGTCACCAGTGCAGATCTGCTGATGTCAGGCACCAGAACCTGCCATACTAAGTGTACAGTCGTGCATGGCACCTGGATCTAAGTTGTGCTACAGGGTCAGCACAGACCCCTTCTCCATGTCCAGATAAGCTATGTAGGCCTGCTGTAAATTCTAAACCTGCCCACATTGTGTGCTAGGAATCCACTACATCTTAGAAGAGTAGGTCCACAAAGTCACCAGCTGAGCAAATCCACCCCCTTTGCCTAGGTCTGTAAACAAATCTCAGTAAGTCTTGCCTATGAATTTGTAGGACTTTTAGGTATGAATTCATGTTTCAGCCCTGCCTCCACTGGGAGCCACACACCAGGAATTGTGATGACTGTGACTGATCCTCACTTCTTTTCTCATGAAAATGCACTAACAATGGTGCTGAGCAAGCCCTCTGGGCTAGGATAGACAGCAGTTATGGCTCAGCTCCATTGTGCACCTCCCTACCTTAAGCGCCAGCAGTGTTGCTTTTTTATGGGGGGGTCCCAAGCTGTTCTGTTTTGCATACATTCCCAGCCACAGCCCATACCACACTCCAACCCCTTTAGGCTGCCTCTATGCAGCCAGTCACAGCCCTCTCCCCAGGCTCCATAAGTCACCAAGCTCATCACCAAGCTCCAGCAGTCAGTCCCAGACCACCCCTGCCAGCTTGCATCTTGGGCTGCAGATCACAGGGACACTTTGTATCAGTTTCTCTCAGTTCTGTGTGCCAAGCAGCTGTTGTTTTCTCCTCCAAGTCTTTTAAGCCCCCTTTCTGTTCCCTCTGACTTCCCCACTGGAGATGGGGTATCCCAGAATAAAGGTGGTTTCCCTCCTTTGCTGCTCTCTCCCTGCAGAACAAGTCCCACACCAATTTCCTTTTCTTTCCTCCCCCCCTTTTTTTTTGTGGGGAATCCTCTTGTATTTAGAATAAGAGATATTCTTCCAAAGTTCAATAGGCATCCTGTGTGAATGGATGGGTCTGTAGATGTAATTCTTGGTGTATTCATGGGAGTGAGTGAGATATGCATCCTTCTACTCTGCCATCTTGGCAGCCCCCTCTTACATTCACATTCTTACCATAAACTCCACTATCTAAAAATAAGAATGAGTTTTTGTACATTAAATAACAATGTGACAAAAAAAAAAAAAACACTGCATGGAAACTAGCCCTCTTCTAAAAGTGTTTCATCTGTATAAACTTTGATTTATTGTTTTTTTTAATTAATTCAGTACTGATTTGCATAGTAGGGAACTGTAATTGTACAGAGTAAGGTCTCTAAATTCTGTTGTGTGGAATAGGAAATGTTGGCAAATAGACAAAGTGGAATTTGAGGGACACACTAACCTGATTTGATTAAAGATGGTGACATAAGTATGGGTAACAATAAGCTTTGACAATATAACTGAGATTCTGATCATATGAAAGTCTTTGGTGTTTTGGTGCAGATTTTTATAATTTTGACTGAAGGTTAGGGGCTGACTTTTATAGTGGCAATCAGACTTAGAACAAATGCTGGCTGCCTCAGGTATAGCACAGACTTCGGGTCTAACAACATTGTTTGCTTCTGGGTAACACTGCAAGAACTGAGGAAGACAGCCAAGGAAGGATCACAGAAGGCTACCCAAAAGTTGGCCAGATGATGTTCTCAGGAATGCTGGCTGATCAGAGTCAGCAAACAAACCGCAGAAGCTTGGGTTGCAAAACCCTAAGAGGCAAAAGTCAATGACATTGATTTCAGTGCAGACAATTATTTTTAACAAGCATGGATTTTGAGCAGACATAGCCTGTCCAGCTCCCAGGCTGCTGACCTTGAACTACAGGAATAACATTTGGTTTAACCTTATAGATGAGGCTGAGACTTACCTAGATCACTTTAGATATTGGTTGATAGAACATAATCTTTACCTTTAAACCTCAACATACCTGAATCTTCCATAGGAAAGAAGATTAGGAAATCCTTCTTGAAAATTTTTATTGTTAGCTTAAATAAGCGTCTTTTACTGCTCAAATTCCATTTTGTTTGGGCTGAGAAGGGAACTTTGGATGGAGCTAACTGGATTCACATGTTTAAATGCCCTTTCCTATATTCTCAATTTTTATCTGTATTGCTTATCCTTTACAGCATAAAGATAATCTTCTTAATGTTAAACTCATAAACAGAGAGAGTAAAGCCACTATAGCACAGGAATAAATATGGATATTCACATTAAGTGTGGAAGTTATGTCCATTTATAATTTACAATGGGGGCTTGGAAAAACAGGGAGCATAAAGAGGATATAAAAATAAAAAGAATCTGAATATACTGGATGGGAATAAAAAGAACTTATATAAAGTATTGACTGGAGCTATCACTACTGTTCATTTCTAAAACTTGAGAGAAAGAGGCAAAGTATCTAATGTTGCTTTCTGAGGGAAGAGAGAACATGCATAGGGGAATTCTCCTAATACTGTTATTTAAAAATGTGTAGAAGATGGCGGAGTAGAAGGACGCTCGCAGGTCACCCTCTCCCACAAATACACCAAGACCCACATCTACAGACCCACTCAGCCAACCAGAGCACCTGTGGAACTCCGACAGAACATCACCCTCTTCAAAAGATAAAGACGCCAAAAATCTGGTAGGAGAAAAGGAAAAAAGAAAGAACAAAAGGCAAAGCAGCGCGGGACGGGTCCCGCGGGGAGGGAGCGGCAAAGGAGGACTGGCGCTCGCTCGCTGGGTCTCCCCTCTCCAACTGAGAGGCCAGCGGGACAGAGGGGGAGCCTCCAAGGCTCAGATCTGTACAGAGCAGCCCTTGACTAACAGAACTAAGTTAAACGGGCACAGAGCTTCCCCCCAACACGCAGCCTGAGACGCGACCAGCAGCGGCGGGCAGGGCCAGGCTGCACAAGCCGGGCGGAGGACGGGGGCGGCTGCACAGAGGCAGCCCCGGGAGAACGCAAGGGGCTGCGCGCCGTGGCTGTGGGTGCACAGGGCAGAACAACCTGGGCCCTCCATAAAACAGCAAGGTTGATGTGTTCTCCAGGGAAGGGTGCACACCCCCATCTCTGAAAACCCGCGGAAAGTTTTCGGGGGAAGAGAGGCGGGGCTCAGGCACAGCCACCATATCCTCCTGCGCTGAGCACCCAGGCGGGGGCGGGGGCGAAACCTGCATCAGCACGGAAGGGCTTAGCAGCCTCAAAGGCCAGACTGAGACTGGCCTGCAGCCCGGGTCAGATAGGATCCTTCCATCCTGGTCCCTCAGAGAACTTGCTCCACAAAGACAAACAAGGAGCTGGGTTCTGGCTGGGAGCAGGGACAAGGCTGTCCCTTGGTCTTCCCCAAGCCCACCTGCGGAGCGCCGACCAGGGCAGAGGGCGGACCAGGGCGGAGCGCGCAGCCGCACAGAGCAGCGGAATTACCCGCGGCGCAGGTAGAGAGCGGCCCCCGCCTTTCGGGCAGGAACACAGCCCCTGACCGAGGTGCTGGGAGGGGGCACGACCCGCCCTCCTACCCGGCCAGTCTGCAACATCTGACTGCGGCATCCAGAGGGGCAGTGACCAGCCCGCCCACAGCAGAGGAGAGCTGCACCTGACCCAGTGTTAGGAGGAGGCACGATCTGCTTGCCGACAGGTGCTGGGAGCAGCACAGAAGAGGGCGCCAATGGAGGGCCTCTGAAAACAGCAAGCTGAGCTTCCAAAACAGGACGAAGACAGAAAGACTTCACATTAAAAGCACACAGACTCCAGGAGAACACCGACAAACCCACCCCCCCCCCCTTTTTTTTTAAATCTGTTTTTACCTGTTCTATTTTCTATTACTCTCTTAATTTTTACTTCTTAATTAATTTCTATTTCTCTTGGGTTTTGATGTCCTGTTATTGATTAGACACAGGTTTTAAATACATCTATTCATCTCCCCCCTCTTTTTAGGTAAATGTTTTAAAAGGACGTCTCAACCCGATTAATACTTTGCTCCAATTCGCTCTTCTATTATTCATTATATACTGTTTTCAAACCCTCTTTCTCCCTCCTTTTAAAATTCTTTCCCTCTCTCTCTTATTTTTCCTCTCTTTTTTTCCTGAGTTCTATTCCTAAATAAGCATTAGATAGATAAAATCCTTAAGGGCCAAAATAAACATCTGATATTTCATAAACCACAGTGCCAGAGAGGTATGAGAAAGATGAAGAAGCAGAAAAACCTTTCCCAATTAAAACAACAAGAGAAATCCCCTGAAAGAAAGATCAACAAAATAGACATCGATAGCCTACTAGATCAAGATTTCAAAAAAGGAGTGATCAAATTGCTGAAGGAAATAAAAAAAAAATAGCGTTTAGAGATATAAAATATGTCAAAAATGAAATTGAAGCTATAAAGAAGAGCCAAGTAGAATGCGTAAACTCATTGACAGGGATGAGGAATGATCTAATAGCTGTGCAAAGCCGACTAGATAATGCAGAGGAACGAATTAGTGATCTAGAAGACAGGGCAATAGAAAGCACCCATTCAGAAGAACTACAAGAGAAGCAAATAAAAAATAATGAAAATAGCATAAGGGACCTATGAGATAACATAAAGCGTCCCAATCTTCGCATAATAGGGGTCCCAGAAGGAGAAGAAAGATCAAAGGGGATTGAAAAGGTTTTTGAAGAAATCATGACTGAAAACTTCCCAAACTTAAAGAAGGAATCAGATATCCACCTACAGGAAGCTCAGAGGGTCCCAAACAGGAAGAACCCAAATAGACCCACACCAAGACATATCATAATCAAGATGGCCAGAGTCAAGGTTAAAGAAAGGATTCTAAAGGCAGCAAAAGAAAAGCAAAGAGTAAGTTACAAGGGAACCCCCATAAGGCTCTCAGCTGACTTCTCTACACAAACACTACAGGCCAGAAGGGAGTGGCAAGATATATTCAAAGCCCTGAATGAAAATAAGATGCAGCCTAGGATCCTTTATCCAGCAAGGCTATCCTTGAGGATAGAAGGAGAAATAAAGAGTTTCACAGACAAAAAAAAAAGCTGCAGGAGTTTAGCAACACTAAACCCATGCTCAAAGAAATATTGAAAGGGCTATTCTAAATAGAAAAGCAGCAGGATGCTACAGAAATGAGAAACTCACAACAGGAAAGGTGATAACGCATGAATTACAAATAAAGTAAACATGAAATTATAAAAGAAGACATACAAATCACTGAGAGTGGGAGAGGGAGGCAGGGAAATATAGAATATCTTTTCCTTTCTTTTTTAAATTTTTTTAACAGTAGGATGGGTTTGAGATCATGTTACTATCAGTTTAATAAAAACAGTTATAGTAATGGGTTAATAGATTTACAAAAAAGGGTAACCATAAGCCAAAAACTTACAAAGAAGTCACAAAAATTAAATAAAATCCATGAAAATACAAAGGAAATTTATCAAACCACAAAAGGAAGAAGAAAGGAACAAAGAGGATATACCAATTCAACTGCAAAGATAAGTTCAAAATGGCAATAAACACACATCTATCATTAATTACTGTAAATGTTAATGGACTAAATGCTCCAGTCAAAATACATAGAGTGACAGACTGGATAATAAAGCAAGAACCTTCAATATGCTGCATACAAGAGACCCACTTTAGGGAGAAGGACACATATAGATTGAGAGTGAAAGGATGGAAAAGGATATTCCATGCAAATGGAAAAGCCAAAAAAGCAGGTGTTGCAGTAATGATTTCAGACAAAATAGACTTTAAAACAAAGGCCATAAAGAAAGATAAAGAAGGACATTTTATAATGATTAAAGGAGTGATACAAGATGAGGATATTACACTCGTTAATATATATGCACCCAATATAGGAGCACCTAAGTACATACAAGAATTACTAACAGAGATAAAGGGGGATATTGATGGGAATACAATCATAGTTGGAGATTTTAACACTGCATTAACATCACTAGACAGATCTTCCAGACAGAAAATAAACAAGGCAACAGAGAAATTAAGTACTACAATAAAAAACTAGATTTGCTGGATATTTTCAGAGCATTACACCCCCCCAAAATAGGATATACATTCTTTTCAAGTGCACATGGAACATTTTCCAGGATCGATCATGTACTCAGGCACAAAAGAAACCTCAACAATTTTAAGAAGATAGAAATTACCTCAAGCATCTTTACTGAACACAATGCCATGAAACTGGAAATCAACAACAGAGAAACAAAGGAGAAAAAAAGGAAAGCATGGAGATTAAACAATATGTTATTGAAAAAACAATGGATCAATGAGGAAATCAAAGCTGAAATTAAAAAATACATTGAGACAAATGATAATGAAAGCACAACCACTCAAAACCTATGGGACACAGTAAAGGCAGTGCTAAGTGGGAAGTTTATAGCGATACAGGCCTTCCTCAAAAAAGAACAATCTCAAATAAACAATTTAACCCACCACCTGAATGAATTAGAGAAAGAAGAACAAAAAGCCCCAAAAAGCAGCAGAAGGAAGGAAATAATAAAGATCAGAGAGGAATTAAATACAATAGAGATTAACAAGACCATAGAAAAAATCAACCAAACCAAAAGCTGTTTTTTTGAAAAAGTAAATAAAATCGACAAACCTCTGGCCAAACTCACAAAGAAGAAAAAAGAGAGAGCACAAACTAGCAAAATAAGAAAGGAAAATGGAGAAATTACAACAAAAAAATAGAAATACAGAATATCATACGAGAATATTATGAAAAACTATATGGAACCAAACTGGATAACCTAGAGGAGATGGACAAGTTTCTGGAAACATACTGTCCACCAAAACTGAATCAAGAAGAATCTGAACACTTGAACAATCCGATCACTAGAAAGGAAATAGAAATAGCAATTAAAAACCTCCCTACAAATAAAAGTCCAGGACCGGACAGCTTCACCAGAGAATTCTACCAAACATACAAAGAAGAACTCATACCAGTCCTTCTCAAAGTCTTCCAGATGACTGAAAAGGAGGGAATACTCCCAAACTCATTCTATGAAGCCACCATCACCCTGATACCAAAACCAGGCAAAGACACTACAAAAAAAGAAAATTATAGGCCAATATCACTGATGAACATAGACGCCAAAATCCTCACCCAAATTTTAGTAAATAGAATTCAACAACACATAAAAAAGATTATACATCATGACCAAGTGGGGTTCATCCCAGGGACACAAGGCTGGTTGAACATACGCAAATCAATCAGTGTAATACATCACATCAACAAGAGAAAGGACAAAAACCACATGATCATCTCAATCGATGCAGAAAAAGCATTTGATAAAATTCAACACCCATTTATGATAAAAACTCTCGCCAAAGTGGGTATAGAGGGAACATATCTCAACATAATAAAAGCTATATATGACAAACCTACAGCCAGCATAGTACTCAATGGTGAAAAACTCAAAAGCTTCCCACTAAAATCTGGGACAAGACAAGGATTCCCACTATCACCACTCCTATTCAACATAGTCCTGGAAGACCTAGCCACAGCAGTCAGGCAAGAGAAAGAAATAAATGGGATCCAAATTGGAAAAGAAGAGGTAAAAGTGTCATTATATGCTGATGACATGTTACTATATATAGAAAACCCTAGAAGGTCCACACAAAAGCTACTAGAACTGATTGAAGAATTCAGCAAGGTAGCAGGTTACAAAATTAACATTCAAAAATCAGTTGCATTTCTTTACACTGACGATAAATCAACAGAAGAAGAAAGTAAAGAAACAATCCCCTTTAAAATAGCACCCCAAGTAATAAAATATCTGGGAATAAATCTAACCAAGGAGGTGAAAGAATTATACACAGAAAACTATAAACCATTGATGAAGGAAATTAAAGAAGACTTTAAAAAATGGAAAGATATTCCATGCTCTTGGATCGGAAGAATCAATATTGTTAAAATGGTCACACTACCCAAAGCAATCTACAGATTTAATGCAATCCCTATCCAATTACCCAAGACATATTTCACAGAACTAGAACAAATCATAATAAATTTTACATGAAACCATCAAAGACCTAGAATTGCCAAAGCATTACTGAAGAGAAAGAAAGAGGCTGGAGGAATAACTCTCCCAGACTTCAGACAATACTAGAGAGCTACAATCATCAAGACAGCATGGTATTGGTACCAAAACAGACATATAGACCAATGGAACAGAATAGAGAGCCCAGAAATGAACCCACAAACTTTTGGTCAACTCATCTTTGACAAAGGAGGCAAGAATATACATTGGAATAAAGACAGTCTCTTCAGCAAATGGTGTTGGGAAAACTGGACAGCAGCATGTAAAACAATGAAGCTAGAACACTCCCTTACACCATATACAAAAATCAACTCAAAATGGATTAAAGACTTAAACATAAGACAAGATACAATAAACCTCCTAGAGGAAAACATAGGCAAAACATTATCTGACATACATTTCAAAAATTTTTTCCTAGAAGAAATAAAAGGAAGAATAAGCAAATGGGACCTAATGAAACTTACAAGCTTCTGCACAGCAAAGGAAACCAGAAGTAAAACAAGAAGAAAACCTACGGAATGGGAGAAAATTTTTGCAAGTGAAACCGACAAAGGCTTGATCTCCAGAATATATAAGCAGCTTATACGACTCAATAATAAAAAAATAAACAACCCAATCCAAAAATGGGCAGAAGACCTAAACAAGCAATTCTCTAAAGAAGACATACAAATGATCAAAAAGCACATGAAAAAATGGTCAATATCACTAATTATCAGAGAAATGCAAATCAAAACTACAATGAGGTATCACCTCACGCCAATCAGAATGGTCGTCATTCAAAAATCCACAAATGACAAATGCTGGAGAGGCTGTGGAGAAAGGGGAACCCTCCTACACTGCTGGTGGGAATGCAGTTTGGTGCAGCCACTATGGAAAACAGTGTGGAGATTCCTCAAAAGACTAGGAATAGACTTACCATATGACCCAGGAATCCCACTCCTGGGCTTGTATGCAGAAGGAAATCTACTTCAGGATGACACCTGCACCCCAATGTTCATAGCAGCACTATTTACAATAGCCAAGACATGGAAACAGCCTAAATGTCCATCAACAGGTGACTGTATAAAGAAGAGGTGTTATATTTATACAATGGAATACTACTCAGCCATAAAAACCGACAGCATAATGCCATTTGCAGCAACATGGATGCTCCTGGAGAATGTCATTCTAAGTGAAGTAAGCCAGAAAGAGAAAGAAAAATACCATATGAGATCGCTCATATGTGGAATCTAAAAAACAAAAACAAAAACAAACAAACAAACAAAAACAAAGCATAAATACAGGACAGAAATAGACTCACAGACAGAGAATACAGACTTGTGGTTACCGGGGGGTGGAGGGTGGGAAGGGATAGCCTGGGATTTCAAAATTGTAGAATAGATAAAGAAGATTACACTGTATAGCACAGGGAAATATACACAAAATATTATGATAACTCACAGAGAAAAAAATGTGACAATGTGTATATTTCCATGAATGACTGAAAAATTGTGAACACTGGAATTTGACACATTGTAAAATGATTATAAAGCAATAAAAAAAATGTTAAAAAAATAGAAATGTGTAAAGTCAAAATTAACCACTCTCTTAGAGATTTCTGCCAGTCGAGTTTGAGTTCATATTGGCATATCTCATCTTGTTTTCTCTGAATCTACACTTTTTTTTCAAATTCTGAGTCTCTATTGTGGTCATTGGAATCTGCAGGATTGATGTTATTTTGCAATACTGGGTTAACATTTTGGGGGGAGTGAAAAATTCTACTTGAGATAACTGCACTAGGGTTTGGAAACTGACCTATTTTCAACCTTTGAAAGGGGTTGGTGCCGAAGGTGAAAATTCAAGTGTCTCTTTTTAACTCTTTGAACTCTTTAAAACATAAGACTTAATGGACACTTTTTACTAAACTGATTAAATTTTTAAGATTTTTGAGGGAACCACACTAATTTCCAGGGGAAATAGCTGAAGAAGCAACTTTCAGGAGTTTGAGTCCCCCTAACCAACAAGAACATCTCAGTATAAGACTGAGCAGAAGGTGAAATTATAATATACTTAAATTTCTTTACCTTTTTAACTCAAATATGGTTAAACATTGATTTCAGATTTTAATTCCTTCATGTTTGACATTATTATATTTTGAACTGCCAGATAATTGCATTTTAGACTCCTTTTCCCCAGGAATTTGGTTAGGGATTTTTAATTAAAATAAGAGGACACCTGATGGTTGACATTTTGCTGTTGGAATATCTTAACATTATAATTTGGTTTCTTGCAGCTCCTTTGATAGACTATACTGAGCAATGCAGTTTGAAAAGTTCGTGGTGGGAAATTGTAACATGTATAATTTTGGCTTTGGATGTATACTGACTTTGAAGAAAAAGCTAGTTAACATATTATTCTGACCTATTTTCAGAACTATTTCCACTGTTTACCAGTGGTCTCAGGAGAAAAAGTAAAGGAGCGGTGGATAATATAGTGAACATATGTCTAATAAGCTGTGGGAGTCCACTGAGGAAGATGGCTGCATTGCTGATTGATAATGTCTAAAATGATTAAGTCAATAGGCTTGGACTAGAAAAAGCCATGGAATGTTTTAGGGGAATATTCCATTCTACTACTGAAATTTCCTTTCATACAGAGGAATTTCATAAGAATAAAATACCATGGGGGAAAAAGTATTTTATTTATGATAAGTTAATTGCTACTACAATTAGCAGTACCTCCAAATTTCAATGCCTTAACACAATAAAAATTTACTTTTTACTTAGAAGAAGCCAAAGGCACTTTTTGAGGCTTTGCTTCATACAACAGTTCTGGGACCAGAATCCTTCAATCTGTAGCTGCGATCTCTTGTCAAGTTTTAGGATCCTCTCTAACTCAGCAGGTGAATGGCAAAGTGGGAGGTGTTTACAAGCCTGGCTTAAAATTGACAAAACTACTTTTACTCACATTCCATTAGCCAGAGTTTGATCACAGCAACACAGCTCATGCAAAAGTGGCTGAAAAGATGCCCTCTAGTTGTGCATTGAGGAGGAAAGGTAGAACATGAATTTTATTGAGGAACAACATGCTCTCTCACAAGAGGTGATTTGTCACATAACTGTGCAAAAAAATACCATGCAGACGTAGCCTCTTATTATTCAGTTTTCATTATGATTTAGAGCCAAGTGTCTGGAGTATGACTACCTGGGTTGGAACTCCAGTTTCACCATTTGCAGACTGAGTGAATCAGGGCAAGTCACATGACCTCTCTAAGTTTCGTAATCCATTATAGGGGGTGATAATAATGCTTATTTCATAGAATTGTTGCAAATATATGCATTTAATCTTTTCAATGACTAGAATAGTGTCTGCTCTGTAATAGTGTTATATACTTGGGTTGGATTAGATGGTTTATCTTATAAAATAGCTTTTCTTTAGATGTGTTTTTCCTTTATGTCAGTATATAAACTCAATTTTTATAAGTGTCCTATGTACATATGAAATGTGTATACAGTCTGCAATATAATACACTCTTTGAATTAAATCTCTATATCAATCAGAACCTTAAGTATTTTACTTAATTATTCATTCTTCCATATCACTGATAATTAATTTGATTGAATATTCTCTTATAATTTTATTATTTTTCTTAAATGAAAGTTCTTTAATTTCTAAGGAATTTTATTTCAATTACTTTCTATGTGCACTAGTGTATATATAGTTTTATATTTGATATATCTTCTTCATATGATACACCTTTTATATTACATGCCTCCTCATTATGTTTATTTTTTGTAATCAAATTCTATCTTGAAAACGTATATCATTTATTTTATATTGCTGTATTTATTTTCTCCTTTCTTTTTAGTTATACTTTCTAGTAACTCTTTGTTTATTTTTTACGTATCCATCTTTCTGAGTTTTTTGTAAAAATCATATAATCAAGTTTTGCATGTTAGCACAACCTGTCATTGTTTTTAATGAGATAACCTATCCCTCTCAAATTTCTTCTAATTCTAGTTATGAATTGTTTTTGTTTCCAATATAATTTGCTTCACTATTAATTTTACTTCATGTTTTCCCTTTATTTTTTGCTAGTTTGGTCAAATTTTATTCAAATTCCTTATTTTGTCATTTTGATTAATTTATTACTCATCCTATTTACCCATGCTAATTTGTAAATTCTTGTATGGTTATACCTTTTACTGTTTACCCCTTACATTGATAGTCATAAACAAAAAAAACTTCACTAATCCTACATAAAACTAAGATACCATGCAAGATACTGAAAGAGTAGGAAACTAACAAAATGGCTTCTCTGATGCTAAAGCTGTTTGCTAATTCATTCTGACTTAAAATTTTTGAAATTCCTTTTTGTCTTTTCTCTGACAAATTCCCATCTCTCCTTCACTTGTTCAGCTGCTTTTGTGCTGAGCAGCCCCAAACTTTCCAATACACTCTCCACTCACTATGCATTCTTTACACAGAATAGCTTATCCTTTAACCCAGAAGCTGTGCTCCAGAAAGGTGGTCATTGGATGATAGCCTCAGAAGAATGAACAGACTGTTAGAGCAGTCAGATAGCTAGATGTAAGCAGAGAAGGGAGGGACACAGGCCAAATGCAGGGAACCATACATCTTGTAAGCACCAGGGATCCCTGGACAGAGAAAGAAAAGCAGGACATTTTGGGCTGATAAGTGTTCACACCTTTTGGGGTGATGAGCGGCGTGGAGACTGATAAAGATAAGTGAGAAGAGGCAGGAATTTCCAGTGTCCTAATGTAACCTTTTGCTCATTATGTCCTCATTTCAATAAAATTAGCCTTGCAGATTAGAAGTACCCATCATGCACTGATGTCACAACACTTTTGATCCAGACTAAATAAGGACAAAAATACCTCCTCCCTTTGGGAAGGAGGATTTAAGGTGATAATCAGGGAATATGATGCCAAACCCTTCTTTCCCCAATGAATATTCTGCCTATTCATTTTTACACCCTGTGTAACTACCTTGCCAAGAAACACAGGGCAGCCACTCACCTGAGCCTGTCTGCTCTCCCCTTGAGAGTGTACTATCCATCTTTTAATAAATTCTCATTTTACTTTTTTAACCACTATGTCTTGTCTCTGAATTATTTCTGGGATGGGACAAGAGCCTGGAACACCAGTTACATCCACTGGCAACAAGACCATCTAGTTTCTGCATGACACCAGGTGGATTCACAAAGATTAAGAAAAATACATCACTCTGGAAAATACCCTGCTTGTTGTCACCTTTCTGTTCCATCTATCTTTTTTATAAAACCTCAGGACCCCAACCACAAGATGAAGTCATAGTCTCTAAGGCATTAGCCTACTGTGACTCCCTTTGCCTTGCAAAGCAACAAAGCTATTCTTTTTTAATTTTCCCAAAACTCTGCTTACAAATCTCAATTCAGATATCAGAGTACAGTGGTCAGTTTTTTTTTTTTTACAACAATACTGTGCATCTTACTCAAATTATTATTTCCTTGTTGCTTTCCTCAAATTTAATTGGGGGTAATTTTATGCTCAGATTTTCTTTTCTTTCTTTCTTCCTTTTTTTTTCTATCCTCCCTCTCTTTCTTTCCCCCTTCTTTCCTTCTTTTTTTTTTTTCCTTCTTTCTTTCTCCTTTTTCATCTCCTTCTTTCTTTCATTTGTTCTTTTTTTCTTTTTGTTTATGGGCTTTTGCATATTATTCTTCAAAACATCAAGTCTGTTTAGGTATGAAGTAGATGTATTTTCATCTTTATAAACCTATATATTACATTCCTGGGTAAACATGATAGTATATTTTCAGTTACCCTTACAACTAAAAGATTGAGTATAGACCAGCAGGTACCCCATTTATTATATGGGATTGGGACTCCATCATGCTTCTGGGAGCACAATGCATATTGTTACTGAGTCCAAACTTGTTCTGCTCACTGCACAGCAGGTCAATAAATCAGGAGATAAGGTGTTGGGGCATGGAATAATAACTTTATTTGAAAAGCCAGCAGACTGAGAGGATGGCAGACTAATGTCCTGGAGAACCATCTTCTCCAAGTCAGAATTCAAGCTCCTTTTATACTAAAAAGGGGAGGGGGTGTGACTGGTTGTTGCAAACTTCTTAGTAACAGAATCTTTTGTTCTTGCAGCTGTCCACATAGGTCAGATCACAGTGTCCCTGTAAACCTCCAATAAAACAAATATTATTTTCTACTCTGCAACTTTTTTATCTTTATATGAAGGGAAAGTGCTATACCCTAAAGTCAGAGCCTTGAGAATAGGCTACCCTGTATATTTTAGACTCTAGGCAACATTCTTTTACAAAAGGTGCAGAACCAGCATGACTAAGCACAGGAAACAAAGCACAGGGTTAGAGCCAAAGGAATAAATCTAATATGGAGTCAGACTTACTCATCCTTACTACAATATCATGTGCCCAAGTTGTCTCTTCAACATTCCCTTGGGTCTGACCTTTACTTTAGAGTTGTTTTCTACAAGCCCATAACATCTATCCAAGAGGAAGAAAATATCCTTCTATGCACTTATAAATTTTTAGTGCAGAATAATGATGGCACAATGTGGAAAAAGGATGACTAAAGATAAACATTCTTAGATGCCCTAGACTCTGTCTACTTTCCCCAACACCTGAAGATTTGTTTTTTTTGACACATATGTTACCTTCATGGTATGCCAGCAGAAGGAGAACTAGAAATAGTGTAGTTAAAATATTTGGGTCCTGACTTCCTAGCTAACAGGCAGGTAGTTAGATATGAGCAGACAAAGGGAGACATGGGCCAAATAGCAGAAAACCATACATCTTTTGAACAATGGGAGTCCTTGGACAGACCAAGAAAAACAGGAACCTTTGGATTAATAAATAACCATACATTTTGGGTTGATGAGTGTCCAAGGAGGTGAAAAAAACTGAGACAAGACAGGAATCTCCACCATCCAAATGTAATCTTTCACTCATTATGACCTCCATCCAAATGTAACCTTTTGTTTATTATGGCCTTATCCAACCTCCTCATCAAGACTATATAAGGACAAAAAAATCCCTCCTCCCCACCTAGGGAGGTGGAGCTGAGATGGAGATCAGAAAAAATGACCCCAAACACCTCCCTGCCAGTGAATATTCTGCCCTTTCATTTTACATCCATGTAACACTTGGGGCAGCTACCCAACTTGCTTGCTCTTTCCTTGACGACATACTATCTATCCCTTACTGAACTCTTGCTGTGCCTTCTTGACCTCCATGTCTCATTTCTGAATTCTTTCTGGGATGAGACAAGAACATTCTCACTGACAATATTCCCACACAAGCAGCTTTTCATTCTCTGAGAGCTTTTCATTAGATGAGTTACAGCTGGTAGAATAAAACAACAGGAATATTATCAAATCACCTTATGTGCTTGAGGTTCTTTAACACAGAAAGTGTGTTTTTTGAATTTTTCAGTGTAAAATTTATTCAAGTGTCCTTGCTCTTTTCATCACAAGATTAAAGTCTGTCTTTTTTTAAGAGATATTCTATAATACTAATTTTTTCTAATTATATGTTCTAGTTATTCTCGCTTTCATCAGTTATTTTTTTTTCTTGTGTGTGTGTGTGTGTGTGTGTGTGTGCATATGTGTCTGTGTTTTAATACTTAAATTTTCTTTCTTATCTTCTTTTTTTTGTAAGTTAGGTTTTTCAAGTCTGAATCTTCTATCATTCATATTCTTCAAAACATTATATTTGCCTTTTTTTCATTTTATAATATTTGCCAAGATTTCTAAACATTTCCTGACTTTTTTCTTTTGAGGTAAATGTTTATGTTGCAGGACTTTAACATGTTTTTAATTTCTGGAGCATTTTAATTTTTGTCTTCTGTTTATTTTACTGATTTTTGCTTTTTTGTATTTATTTTGTTATTGTTACTTTTGTTGATATTAAGTGTTAATTGGCATATTTATCTCATTTTTAAGGTATTTTTGAAAGATATGTGTATCTATAATTTTCAAATATCATGAAGTATTTGTCTGAAATTTGTGTTTTTATTTTTTATAATTCATATTTCAAAATTAAGTTTTCATCAGTATGCATTTATGAATTTAAAATTTATTATATAAAATTGTGGTTGTCTTACTTATGGTAATTTCTCATCTTATAAAATATCTGGATACTTATTATTCTGATATCTATAACTTATTCAGTGTTCAAGGGAAAATATTATCTCTACTTTCAGCATTTTCCCCCATTTTGATTAAGACTTTAATCTATTTGTCAAGTGGCCTTCATAGTGTGTAAAAAGTTTAGCCTTATCATTATTGTTTTTTTGGTGAATCCACTAGTAATTGAGTAGAGTCAAATAACTATCATCTTTGTTCATCATTTAGAAAATAGGCCTGTTTAACATTAAAAATATACACTCTGCCCAAAAATAAGCAGTTTACTCTATCAGTTCTGAATCAAACTCTGTTCATTTGTTTTCTCAGCCCTTCATTCAATGTAATTATTACCAAATTTCTTAAGTACAAGGCAATCTAATTGATCCTGGAAATACAATGATGAGCAAAGAATGAATTTTGCTCTCATGAAAATCAATCCCTATGATATCTACAGGAGAGTAGAAAATCTTTTTAAACTGTGTGCATTTTAAATGGATAGGTGGGAAAATGTGTTTGGAGGGAATGTGCCATCCTTGACAGCTGGAGGAAGGTAGACATAGCTAAAACACACGGATCTACTGAAGGTATGATGTGTGAGATAAGGTGAGATCTAGACATACAGGGATTCATAAACCATTTTAGAAAAAAATGGAAACTGTGGCAGCCATCATTGATTGCCAGTTATCCATTCTACGGCTATATTGTAATAACAAAACAGAGTAAAGACTTTGCCCAGTTTTTCTTGTAGGATGAATTGATCATGGAACTAAGTACTAGCTAATGACAGTAAGACAAAGTACATGTGCAAAATATAGAAACCTTATTGAAAACTGACTTAGCTGTGAGGGACACATTTTCTTCCATCAACTCCCTGGAATATATGTAATTGCTGGTGCTACATCAGGCATTTTGCATCATGGTTTTGTGGAAGGCACAAAGTACTGAAAATGGTAGAATAGAAAATAAGAATATTGTTTCTTTTTTATTTATTTATTTATTGAAGTATAGTCAGTTTACAATGTGTCAGTTTCTGGTGTGCAACATAATGCTTCAGTCATACATGAATATACATATATTTATTTTCACAATTATTTTCATCATAAATTACTACAAGATATTGAATATAGTTCCCTGTGCCATACAGTATGAACTTGTCATTTACCTATTTTATATACATATATATAATATATATATATATATGTATTAGTTAGTATCTGCAAATATCAAACACCCATTTTATCCCTTCCCACTCCCTTTTTGCCCTGGCAACCATAAGGTTGTTTTCTATGTCTGTGAGTCTGTTTCTCTTTTGTAAATAAGTTTACTTGTCTTTTGTTATTACATTCCATATATAAGTGATATCATATGGTATTTTTCTTTCTCTTTCTGGCTTTCCTCACTCAGAGTGACAATCTCCAGGTCCACCCAAGTTGCTGTAAATGACATTATTTTATTATTTTTTATGGCTAAGTAGTATTCCATTGTGTAAATATACCACAGCTTCTTCATCCAGTCATCTGTTGATGGACAGTTAGGTTGTTTCCTTGTCTTGGCTATTGTAAATAGTGCTGCTATTAACATTGAGGTGAAAGTATCTTTTTGAATTAAGGTTCTATCTGAATATAAACTCAGAAGTAGGATTGCTGGATCATATGGTAAGTCTATTTTTAGTCTTTTGAGGAATCTCCATACTGTTCTCCATAATGACTGCACCAAACTACATTCCCACCAACAGTGTAGGAAATTTCCCTTTTCTCCATAGCCTCTCCTACATTAATCGTTTGTGGACTTTTGAATGATGGCCATTCTGACTGGTGTGTGGTGATACCTAATTGAAATTTTGATTTACATTTCTCTGATAATTAACAATATTGAGCAATGTGCCTATTGGCCATTTGTATGTCTTCATTGGAGAATTGCTTGTTTAGGTTTTCTGTCCATTTTTGAAATGTTCTTTTTTAAAAAAAAATTATTAAGTTATACAAGCTGTTTCTGTATCCTGGTAATTAAGCCTTTGTCAGCTGCATCATTTGCAAATATTTTCCACCAGTCTGTAAGTTGTATTTTTGTTTTATTTTGTTTTGCTTATAGATTCTTTTGCTGTGCAAAAGCATATAAGTTTAATTAGATCCTATTTGTTTACTTTTGCTTTTATTTCTATTGCCTGGGTAGACTGCCCTAGGAGAATATTGGTGAGATTTAAGTCAGCTAATATTTTGCCTATGTTTTTCTCTAAGAGATTTATATTGTTTTTTCTTATGTTTAAGTCTTTAAGCCATTTTGAGTTTATTTTTTGTGTATGTTGTGAAGGAGCATTTTAACTTCATTGATTTACATGCAACTGTCCAGTTTTCCCAACACCATTTACTGAAAAGACTTTCTTTACTCCATTGTATGTTCTTGCCTTCTTTGTCAAAAATTGATTGACCAAAAGTTTCTGGGTTTATTCTGTTCCACTGATCCATAAGTCTGTTTTTGTGACAATATCATGCTGTTTTGATTACCGTAGCCTTGTATTATTGTCTGAAGTGTGGGAAGGTTACTCCTCCAGTTTCATTCATTTTCTTCAATATTGCTTTGGCAATTCTGGGTCTTTGTAACTCCATATAAATTTTAGGATTTTTTTGTTCTTATTTTGTGAAAAATGCCCTGGGTATTTTGGTAGGTATCACATTAAATCTGTAAATTGCTTTGTGTAGTATGGCCATTTTAATGATATTAATTTTTACAATACAAGAATATGGGATATCTTTCCATTTCTTTAAGTCATTTTTAATTTCCTTAATCAATATTTTATAGTTCTCTTCATATAAAGTCTTTGACTTCCCTGTTCAGATTTATTCCTAAGTATTTTGTTGTTTTGTGTTCAATTTTAAAAGAGATTGTTTCTTTATTTCCTTTTCTAATGTTTTATTGTTAGTGTAAAGAAATGCCACTTATTTCTCTGTGTTAATCTTGTATCCTGCTACCTTGCCAAATTATTTAATCAACTCTAGTAGTTTTTGTGTCAAGCCTTTAGGGTTTTCTATATATAGTATTATATCATCCACATAGAGTGAAAAGTTTACCTCTTCTAATTTGGATCCCTTTTATTTCTTTTTCTTGTCTATTTCTTGAATGTAGTCCAACTTATAGCCATATAGTTTTTCATAGTATTCTCTGATGATTTTTTTTTTTTTTTGTATTTCTGTGGTGTCGGTTTTTATTTCTCCATCTTCATTTCTTATTTTCTTTCTTTATGCCCTCTCTTTTTTCTTCTTTGTGAGCCTGGCCAGAGGTTTGTCAATTTTGTCTACTCTTTCAAAAAACCAGCTCATGGTTTGATTTATTTTTTCTATTGTTTTTTAATCTCTATTTCCTCCTTGACCTTTATTATTTCTTTCCTTCTGCTGACTTTAGATTTTGTTTGTCCATCTTTTTCTAATTCTTTTAGGTGATAAGTTAGGTTGTTTATTTGAGATTATTCTTGTTTTTAAGGAAAGCTTGTGTCATTATGAACTTCCCTCTTAGGACTGCTTTTGCTGCTTCCCATAGATTTTGTGTGGTTGTGTTTTCATTTCCCTTGTCTCAAAATACTTTTTAATTTCTTTGAATTCATCATTGACCTATTGGTTTGTTTTTAAGTAACATATTGTTTAGTCTCAATGCAGCCTTTTTTTATCATTTTTTTTTTTTTGTGGTTGATTTCTAGTTTCATATCATTGTGGTCAGAGAAGATGCTTGAAATAATTTCTACCCTCTTAAATTTGTTGAGGCTTCTTTTGTGCCTGAGCATATCATCTACCCTAGAGAATGTTTCCTGAGTACTTGAAAAGAATGCATATTCTCTTTTTTGGAGATGAAAAGTCCTAAACATATCAACCAAGTTCAACTACTCTGTTGTGTTATTTAGTATCTCCATTGCCTTATTGATTTTCTGTCTGGAAGATCTCTCCAATGATGTTAGTGGGGTGTTAATGTCTCCAACTATTATTGTATTCCCATCAGTTTCTCCTTTTATGTCTGTTAGTATTTCTTTTATGTACTTAAGTACTCTCAACTTTGGTGCATATATGTTAATATGTGTAATATCCTCATCTTTTATTGCTCCTTTAATCATTGTATAGTGTCCCTCTTTATCTTTCTTTATGATCCTTGTTTTAAAGTCTAATTTTGTCTGAAATCAGTATTGCTACTCATGCTTTCTTATCATTTCAATTTGCATGAAATATCTTTTTCCATCCTCTCAATCTCAATCTATGTGTGTCCTTCTCCCTAAAGTGGGTCTCTTGTAGGCAGCATATTGTAGGTAGGTTCTTGTTTTGTTATCCAGCCTATCACTCTATGCCTTTTGATTGAAGCATTTAGTCCACTGGCGTTTATAGTAATTATTGATAGGTGTGTTTTATTGACATTTTTGTACTTTGTTTTATAGTTTATTTGGTATTTCTTGCTTGTCCCTTTCTTTTTATTTTGTTTCTCTTTTTGTGGTTTGATAATTTTCTTTTGTATTATCTTGGTTTCTTTTTGGTTTTATGACTCTAGTGTAGGCTTTTGATTTGTAGTTATCCTGCTTTTCAAGTATATTAACCCATTACTATATTTGTTTGCTTTAGACTTGTAGTAATGTAGGCTCAAACACATCTTAAAAGGAATGAAAAAAAGGAAAACTGGAAAAAAAAGAGAGAGAGAGAGTAATAATCTATATATTCTTGCTCCCCTCCCCCACCTTTTATAATTTTGATTTCCTTTTTTTTTTGACATCTTCATGTTTATTTTCTTGCAACTCATTGTATTTATCACATTTTTGACTATGTTATTTTCATTTCAATAGCTTCCTGCTTCTTATCTATTTAGAGTAGACTTTTCAATATTTCCTTGGGATAGGTTTAATATTGCTGAATTATTTTAGTTTTTGCTTGTCTGTGAAATGCTTTATCTCTCCTTCTACTCTAATGGATAGTCTTGCCAGGTAGAGTATCCTAAGTTGCAGCTTTTTCTCATTCAAGACTAAATATATCTTGCCACTTCCTTCTGGTCAGTGGTCTTTGTGTAGAGAAATCAGCTGGAAGCTTTATGGGTTTTCCCTTATAACTAACTCTTTGTTTTTCTCTTGATGCCTTTAGAATAATTTATTTATCTTTAACTTTGGCCATCTTGATTTTAATATGTCTTGGTGTAGGTCTGTTTGGTTTCTTCTTTTGGGGACCTTCTGTGCTTCCTGAACTTGGATATCTGTTTACTTTTTAGGTTTTGGAAGTTTTCAGTCACGATTCCTTCAAATACCTTTTCAATCCTTTTTTCTCTTTGTTCTCCTTCTGGCACTCATATTATGTGTAAATTGGCACAGTTTATATTATCCCTTATATGTCTTTCACTGATTTTCAACTGCTTTTCTGTCTGCTGTTCTGACTGAATGACTTCTGTCATCCTGTCTTTTAAGTCGCTTATTCATCCCTCTGCATTATCTAGTCTGCTTTTGACTGCCTTTATCTCGGCTCTTAGCCATTAAGTTTTCCATTTTTAAGTGGCTCCTTTTATAGTTTCTATTTCTTTTTTGTCGTATTCTCTGTCTCTATTCATCATCTCTCTTATTTTCTCAGTGCTCTTATCACTCCCTTTTTGAAGACTGTTGAGGTCTCTCATTGTTTCTTCTTTCAGGGACTTCTGTTGTTCTTTTAATTGGGAGTGGTTCCTGTGTTTCTTCATTTTATTTATATTTCTCTGTCTTTATGGATTTAGAAGTATAGACTGTGGTCTTGAAGGGCTGTTTTTTGTTTGTTTTTATTTGAAGTGGGAGCATTCCTGTGTCAAATGTGTGTGTCTAATAGGTTTGTTGCCAGGGCTCTTCTTAGTATCAATGATTGCACTTCTTTCTTCCATGTGTGTTGGCTGTTATCCCTTTGATTGGGAGTGTAGTTGGTGTTGTGGTGAACAGTACCTGCCCAGATTGTCGTAGTTGAGTGGTGCCTCCTTTTTTGTTCTGTGGTTATCACAGCTTTCATAGTGCCTGGGTACACTAAGCTTTCAACCCCACCAATGTGCAGTAGCAATGGCTGTGACTGAGACCCACCTATCTTCTCATGAGAACACACCAACAATGGAGCCAAGTGGAAACAGCAGCTATGGTGAGGTTGCATTGCAACCCTCTATGCACAGCAGCAGTCACGCTTTTTTATGGGGGTCCTAGGCTGTTCTGTTCCACACACACTCTCAGCCAGAGCTTACACTGCCCTCCAGTTCCCTGAGGCTGCCTCTGTGCAATGGGCCCCAGCCCTCTCCCTGGGCTCATCACCGATCTCTGGTAGCCAGTTCTAGCTTGTCTCTGTTGGCTTGAGTCTAGGACTGGGGATCACAGGGACTCTCTGTGCCAGTTTCTCTTAGTTCTGTCTGCCAAACAGCTGCCACTTTCTTCTCTGAGCCTCAGAAGCTCCACTTCTGTCCCTGGTTTTCTTCTAGCTGGAGAGGATGGTTCCCAGCATGAGGATGTCTTTCTTCCTTTGCTGCTCCCTGCCTGCAATATCTGTTCCACACAATTTTCTTTTTATTTTTTTCCTCTTAGTGGATTTTGTGAAAATCCTCCTGTATTTTGAAGCCAGAGACATTCTGCCAGAGTTCAGTAGGTTTTCTGTTTGATTCAGTGGGTTTGTAGATATAACTGATTGTGTATCTGTGGGGGACGGTGAACTCTAAGTCTCTTTACTCTGCCATCTTGATAACTCCTTCTCAAGAACCTTGTTTCTTAAAGTCACTACAGAATTATTAATTCAGTACTGATCATTTCCACTATGTTTGTTTACTTGTTTGATTTAAAATTTTAGATTTCACATATTAAGTGAGCTTATGTGGTATTTGTCTATGTCTGTCTAATTTACTTACCATAATACATTCTAGATCTATTCATGTCATAACAAATGGCAGGTTTTAATTTTTAATGGCAGAGTAATAAATATTGTGTTGTATATACATATGAAACATCTTTATCCATTAATTATCAATAAATACTTAGGGTACTTCCATATCTTGGCCATTGTAAACAATACTGCAGTGAACACTGGAATGCATATGTCTTTTGAAATTAATGTTTTTGTATTCTCTGGGTAAATACCTATAAGAGGAATTGCTGGATTATATGGAAGTTCCACTTTTAATTTTTCAGAGTAACATTCGTACTATTTTCCACCAACACTTTTTATCTGTTGCCTTTTTGATGATAGCCATTATGATAAGCTATGATAGGTAATATTTCCTTAGAGTTTTCACTTGCATTTCCCTGATGATTAGTGATGTTGAGCATCTTTTCATTTTTCTGTTGTTCATCTCTATGTCTTCTTTGGAAAAATATCTGCTCAGGTCCTCTGCTCTTTGGTAATACTTTTTAAAAATGTTAGGTTGTATGAGTTCTTTGTATATTTCAGATAAAATCTTTTATGAGATATATTATTTGCAAATATCTACTCTCATTCTGTTGGTGGACTTTTCATTTTGATAGTGTCACTATGCAAAAATTTTTTAGTTTGATGTAGTGTGGTTTGTTTATTTTTGCTTTTGTTGCCTTGAGGATACAGATCCAAAAACATATTGCTAAGACTGATGTCAAAGGGTGTACTGCCCATGTTTTCTTCTAGGAGTTTTATTATTTCAATTCTTACATGTAAGACATTAATTGAACTTTGTGTTGATTTTTGTATATTGTATTAGAAGGTAATCCAGTTGGATTATTTTGCATGTAGCTATACAGTTTTCCAAACACCATTTATTGAAAAGGCCATCTATTCCCCATTGTATATTCTTGCCTTCTTTGTCATAGATTAATTGACCATATAACTTTGGTTTCATTTCCAAGCTCTATATTTTATTCCATTGATGCAAGTGTCAGTTTTTGTACCAGTACCATATTGCTTTGATTTGTATAGCTTTGTAGTATAGTTTGAAATCAGAGTGTGTGGTATCTCCAGCATTTTACTTCTTTCTCAAGATTTTTTTGAGCTATTTGGTGTCTATTGTGTTTTCACTCAAATTTTAGAATTATTTGTTCTAATTCTGTGAAAAATGACAATTGGTATTTTGACAAAAATTTCTTTGAATCTGTATATCTCCTTAGGCAATATGGTCATATTCACAATTTTGACTCTTGCAATCTATGAGCACTGTATATATTTCCATTTGTTTATATAATCTTCAATTTATTTCATCAATGTCTTACTGCTTTCCAAATACAAATCTTTTACCTACTTAGTTAGATTTATTGCTAGATATTCTATTCACCTTAATAAAATTATAAGTGGGATTGTTTTCTTAAATTTATTCTGATGATATGTTGTTAGTGTATAAAAACCCAACAAATTTATGTATATTAGATTTGTATGCTGCAACTTTGCTGAATTCATGTATTAGTTCTAATAGATTTTTGGTGATTTCTTTAAAATTATATATAGTATTATGTCATCTACAAACCATGACAATTTTGCCTCTTCCTTTCTAGTTTGGATTCCTTTTATTTATTTATTTTTCTTTTCTGACTGCTGTGAGTAGGATTTCTACTACTATGTTGAATAAAAATGGCAAGAGTGAATATCTTTGTCTTGTTCTAGATATTAAAAAAAAGTTTTCAGCTTTTCACAATTGAGCATGATGTTGACTGTGGGTTTGTCATGTATGGCTTTAATTATATTGAAGTATGTTCCCCCCATACACACTTTGTTGGGATTTCTTAGCATAAATGGATGTTGAATTTTGTCAAAAGCTGTTTCTGCATCTATTGAGATTATCATATGATTTTTATTCTTTAATTTGTTAATATGGGCAATAACATTGATTTAAGGATATTGGATCAGGCTTGTATTGTTGGAATAAATCCCTCCTGATCATGATGATAATCCTTTTAGTGAATTTTTGAATTTGTTTTGCTAATATTTTATTGAGGATTTCTGCATTTATGTTCATCAAAGATATTGGCTTGTAATTTGTGTTTGTGTGTGGTGTCTTTGTCTGGTTTTGTTGCCATGGTGATGCTGGCCTTGTAGAATTAGTTTGAAAGTGTTCCTTCCTTTTCAATTTTTGAGAATGTTTGAGAAAGATAAATGTTAACTGTTCTTTAAATGTTTGGGAGAATTCACCTGTGAAGTCATCTGATCCTGGACTTTTTTGAATATTGGAAGTTTTTTATTACTGATTTAATTTCATTACTGGTAATTGATATGTTCATATTTTCTATTTCTTCCTGATTCAGTCATGATAGATTGTATGTTTCTGATAATTTACTTGTTCTTCTAGTCCATTTTATTGGCTTATAATACTACATAGTAATTTCTATGATCCTTTTTGTTTCTCTGGTGTTAGTTGTGACTTCTCTTCTTTTATTTACAATATTATTTTGTTTGAGCCCTCTAATTTTTCTTAGTAAGTTTGGCTAAAAGTTTATTAATTTTATGTATCTTTTAAAATAATCTTCCTTGATTTTCATTACTCTTTTCTATTGTTTTTAGTATCCATTTAATTTCTTTTCTCTTTGATATTTATCATATACTTCCTTCTGCTAACTTTGGGTTTTCTTTTTCTTTTTTTTTTTAGTTACATTATTTGTAAGGTTAGTTTGTTTATTTGAGTTTTTTCTCATTTCTTGAAGTAAGCTTATAACAGTATAAACTTCCCTCTTACAACTGCTTTTGCTGTGTCCCAAAGATTTTGGATTATTGTATTTCCATTTTCATTTTCATTTGTCTCTGGGTATTTTAAAATTTCCTCTTTGATTTCTTCAGTGGCCCATTGGGTAGTTTAGAAGCATATTGTTTAGTCTCCAAGTGTTTATATTTTTTTTTTTTTAGTTTTTTTTTTTTTTGTAGTTGATTTCTAGCCTCATAGCATTGAATAGATGCTTGAATAGATAACTGATATGATTTTAGTCTTCTTAAGTTTATTGAGACTTTTTTTCTATGGCCTAGCATGTCATCAATCCTGAAGAATATTCTAGTGCCATTGAAAAGGATAAATATTTTGCTGATTTTGGGTGAAAATATTCTCTCTCTCTCTTAACATATATATGTATGTATATCTAGCATTTGGTCTAGAGAGTCATTTAGGATGAGTTTTCCCTTATTTTTTGACTGGATAATCTGTCCATTGATATAAGTAAGGTGTTAAAACCTGAACTTTTATTGTTACTATCACTTCCACCCTTTATGTTTGTCAGCATTTGCTTTATGTATTAAGATCCTTTTATGTTGGGTTCATATATATTTACAATTATTTTACTTTCTTGTTAGGTTGATCACTTGATCACTATGCAATGTCCTTATTTGTCTCTTGTTACAGTCCTTGTTTTAAAGTAAATTTTGTCTTCTGTAAATATTGCTGCACCAGACTTCTTCTTCCTTTTTTTTTTTCTATTCACATGGACTATCTTTTCTTTTTTTCAGCCTGGATATGTCTTTAGATATGAAGTGAATTTATTGTAGGCAGTATATATATTGGTCTTATTTTTGTATCCATTCAGACACTCTATTTCTTTTGATTGGCACATTAGTCCATTTACACTTAAAATGATTATTGATAAGTATGAACTTCTTGCCATTTTGTTAATTGTTTTCTGGTTATTTTATAATTTTTAATTGATTTTTCTTATTTTGTTCTCTTCCTTGATGATTTGATAACTATCTTTAGTAATATGTTTAAATTCCTTTTTTTTTCTTTTTTCTGTATGTATCCACTGTAAGTTTTGTATTTGTGGTTACCATGAGATTCATATAGAACATCATATATATACATACATGTGTAAGTCTACATACATATGATTATTTTAAGCTGATAATCTCTTAATTCCCAGAACATTCTAACAATCTTGCATTTTTACTCCTTCCCCCATGTTTATTGTTTCTGATATATTTTCCATCTTTCTGTTATGTGTGTGTATTCCTTAACTGCTTTTTGTGGGTATAGGTGATTTTACTACTTTTGGCTTTTATCCTACTACTAGATTTTATAAGTGGTTGATAAGCTATCATTATTGTATGCTTGCTTTCACCATTGAGGCTTTTCATTTTATAATTTTCATATTTCTAGTTGTGGCCTTTTCTTTTTCACTTAGAGAAGCCTCTAACATTTCTTGTAAAGTCAGCTTAATGATACTGAATTTTTAGCTTTTGCTTACCTGTAAGACTTTTGATCTCACCTTCAAATACAAATGATAGCCTTGCTGGGTAGAGTATTCTTGGTTGTAGGTGTGTTTTTCTTTAATCATTTTGAATTATCCTGCCAGCTCACCTGGCTTGCAAAGTTTCTGTTGAAAATCAGCAGATAGTCTAATGGGAGTTCCCCTCTACCAAAGTACCTTTTTTCTTACTGCTTCTAAAATTCTCTATTTTTATTTTTCCATTTTAATTATAATGTATCTTGGTGTGAACCAGTTTGGTTTCATCTTTTGGACTCCTTGTGTTTCTGGACCTGTCTCTTTCTTTCCTCAGATTATGAAAGGTTTCAGCTACTATTTCTTCAAACAAATTCTTCAGACAAGTTTTTCTTTCTCTTTTCCTTCTGGGAAGCCTATAATGTAAATGTTAGTATGTTTAAAATTGTCTCAGAGTTCTCTTAAACTGTTCACATTTTTTATGGTTCATTTTCTTTTTTCTGTTCAGCTTGAGTGATTTTCACTACTTTGTCTTCCAATTGCTGATGTGTTCCTTTGTATCATCTAATCTACTATTGTTTTCTTTTAGCGTCTTTTTTTTTTTTTATTTCACTTATTATACTCTTCAACTCTGTTTGGTAGTTTTTTATATATTCTAATTCTTTGTTGAAAACTTCTCATTGTGTTTATCTATTCTTCTCCTGAAATCATTGATCATCATTATGGTATATATTGAACTGTACATTGGGTATCTGTATATTGGCTTATCTCCATCTCATTTAGTTTTTTTTTTTTTTTAACTTGAGATTTTTATCTTGTTCCTTCAATTGGTACACATTCTTCTGTCTCCTTATTTTGCCTAAGTCTCTGTGTTTGTTTGTTGTTTGTTTTTTCTATGTTTTAGATGGTTTACATTTTCTGATCTTGGAGAAGAGACCTTATGTAGCAGATGTTCTTTGGGGCCCAATAGCACACTTCCCTCTGGTAACCAAAGCTATATGCTCTGGAGTTTCTGGTATTTGGTCTTTGTGGGTCCTTCTATTTTGGTGAGGCCAACTATTGTGGTTATGCTGGTAGGCAAGGCTGGGCTCTTGCCTGGTTGGCTGCCAGGCCTTGCATCACGTGGTGATTGTGGGCCTGCTGTGGGTGGGGTCATATCATGGTGCAGATGGATAAATGGTTCAGTGAGTACTGGAGCTGGTGCTAGTTCACTGGTGGGTAGGACCATGTCCCAGTGCAGCTGACTGTGAAGTCTGGAGGGCCTGGGGCTCGTGTCAAACTGCTGGTGGGCAGGTTGAATTCCTGCATAGATGGCTGCACAGCTTTAGTGGCCCTGGATCTGTACCAGCCCACTAGTGGGCAAGTAAGCCATTGGTGCTAATAGGCTAGAAGTACTCTAATAAAGTGCTTGCCAGTATCAGTGTCCTCATAGTTGAGTAAGTTCACAAAAATGGTTGCTGCCAGAATCTAAGTCCCTATGGGAGTCTCAGTTGCCTCATGCCAATTGGGAGGTTCTCCAAGGTCAGCAAGTGGGTCTGACCCAGGTTTCTTTTAATTTACTGGTACTTGGAGCCTGTGAGATTCTGCACACACCTTACAGCCCTCTGTATGAAAGCCCCATGGACATTCAAAGTCAGATGTTCTTGGGGTTCAACTTCCTGTTATAGGACCTCATGGCTTAGTCCAATGTAGGGCTCAGGCCCTTCATTCTTGGGGATAACTTCTGAAATTGTGATTATCCTCCTCTTTGTAGGTCACCTACCCAGGCATATGGGTCTTGACTATACCATGTGTCTGCCCATCTTACATATCTAGTTGTAATTCCTTCTTTAAATTTTAGTCATAGAAAGTCAGTTTTTGCCAGCCTTGAGGTCATTTACACAGATAGTTGCTCTCTAAATAGTTGTAATTTTGGTGTGTCTGTTTAAGCTCAGGGCTGCTTGCTCTGCCATTTCAGACACCTTACCAAAGTGTATTTTATGACAGAAAATTGATACTCTGGACACTGCTATACTTATGAATATGGTTATATTTGGCCAAACCTAATTTTGATCAATACATAAATGACTTAAAGTGAAATCTGAGATGTGGGTGCAATGAGATTAACATAATTACAGTTTGTAAATGTCACTCTTATATGTGGAAAAAGAGTAGAAGAGAGTAGGAATAGATTCCTGAAAACTGGTTACTAAGTCACTACAATGGTTAAATGAGAAGTCACAGTTACTTGGGCTGAAGATATCAGTGGAGGGAGAGAGAAAATAGATTAGATTAAAGAATGAGTTGAAGAGAAATTTTACATGAACATCCTTCCAGCTATAAGCCAGTTCTTTATGAACAAATGCTGACCCCCAAACACATACTAATTTTCTTAAAAGTACTAATCATTTTCAGGTAATTTTCATGTCACAAATCTCATAAAATATATAATTTTATCTTCAATGTCATTTTTCTGCTGTATTTAAAGTTGCAAGGTATTTTGAGATTTTTGTGTTGAAACTATAAAGTAAACATAAAGCAAACAACGTCTTGTCCATTTTCAAATATACTATGATGAAATTGAATGGATGGAATCAACCAAACATTTTATACATGTGGAGACAAATATATTTCAGCTTTTATATTTCTGTTTCCTGTCATCTTATCTCTTGCTCTAATATACAGAATCCACAGAGATGCAAAAGCAGGTAAAATTTAAAGAAAATGCACAACAATATTTAAAGTTTTAACCATAAAAGCCTCATCAATTAATAAAAATTTTAAGTGCTTCTATCTCTTTCCTAAGAAAAAAGAGCCAAAAATAATTTCATCAATATATCCATTATCGATACAAAACACTTCATAGTCTCATATTTAAAAGGTAAACTAAGGTAAAGGGGTATTAAGCTGCTTTTGCATGTTTTTTGTTGTTTTCCCTTAGAATCTGCAGAATTCGGAAACATGATATATATCTCCATGGGCCTGTTGTCTTTAGACAGGGATAATACAGAAACAGGGAGTGGACTGAAGCTATGAAAGAGGCTGAGATTATCAAGAAAATAGAATATTAGGTCATTAAATTCTAAGATAATATTTGTTTTAGATAAATTGTAAATATATTTAAAAGTTTAAGATACTATAACAAATCAAGGCAAAAAAAAAAAAAAAGCACACTTACTTCTTGTTGTATTCCATGGCAAAATTTGGAGATTTAAAAATACCAAAGTTTTGGACCAAAATAAGGTTACAAAGTTTATAGCAAGTATGACCAAACACTTAGTAAGAACACAGTAGAGATACTAAAGACAAATGAGTTAGAAAATGCATATATTTCATACCCTAAACATACTAACTTAGAAAGTTATGTCAAAAACACAAATACACAATTATACATCCCATTAACATTTAGAAGTTTGTCACAACATTTCATATGACATCTGGAAAACACTACTGTACAATTTTGACTAAAAAAGGAAAATAGTATTTTAGAATCATGGTAAAAATAACCTTGACAATTACAGACCCTAGAGAAACTTGGAAATCATAAAACTTCTTAAAACATACTCTGAGAACTGCTGACACATAATCACTACAGAAGTATTTCCTTATGCCACAGTAGCTATATAAGACAAATTTGTTATGGGATTGTGCTGCTGTTGGAAAAAGAAAAACACACACGCAACTTTGAGTTTTGGATCCTGAGACCAGGTCAATAACAGAATCTGGCAAATTACTGAAGAGACTATTTGCAGGAGCCAAAAAATGGTGAATAAAAATATTATGGGAAGGCTGGAAAAATGGTAACCCACGTGATGCAGTTGTGACATAAATGATATTTCTGGTATTTCAGAGGATAGAAAAAAATGTATCTAATGAACTTTAAAATATGAGCAGTGAGATTTCTG
Organism: Camelus dromedarius; assembly: GCF_036321535.1. NCBI lineage: Eukaryota > Metazoa > Chordata > Mammalia > Artiodactyla > Camelidae > Camelus > Camelus dromedarius. The sequence continues at coordinate 34,943,113 of NC_087448.1, forward strand.
AGAAGAATCTTGACATATATGAATTTTACTGGGTGCATATGATAGGATACCAGAAGAAAGAGAAAAAACTAAGGGGAGAATAGAAGAAATTGCAAACAAAACTTAGATAAAAATAGAAGCAGCTCAAAATTCTCTTGGCTGGAGGTGGGGGGAAGCTATTTTTCTTATCCTCAGTCCCTTTTAGACAAAAAGCCTTCTCAAAGTAAAATACATTCTGGGGGCAAAGGCCACATTGAAGACATGACTGTAATCTCTTTGGTAATACCATTGGAAAAGTTAAAGAAATATGCCCTCTGAGGTAAAATGGCTTCTAGGAGACTTAAGGGCATTGTTTCTCAGCAGCAGCACAAAAGCTTAGATTAAGGTAGATAGAAAAGGAAAATCATGACTTTAAAAAGTTTGTGAGAATAGCTTTTGACACATGAAATGGAATACATTCAAATTTATAGGAAACATGTTTTCAATGGGACTGTATTAGCAAATGCGCTTCCACTCTTGATTAAAAGGGGCTAAAATTTTGATGATAGAAATACATCTTAGGGCCCAAATTTCTCTAGGGTGAAAAAAGGCTAAGAATGTGGCTTAAAGAGCATATAACCCACTACCTTATTTAGAAGTATCCAAGAAGGGTAAAAGTAAGGGCTTCCTAGAGGACAGCATCAAAAGTTGCAGAGAAAAATGGACTGGAGGCCCCACTTTAAGAGGCTAAGCCAAATGAAAGAACATTCCATGCCCCAGTACCTAGTGTACCTGCCAAATGTTCCTATTGCGTTGCAAAATGACTCCAAACCAGTGACAGTAGTTTTCTCCCATTTCCCCCTACTCAATGGGAGTGCTTATAAGTTATCCTCTCCCTTAGTCCTCATTGCATTTTGGGTTTGTGAAGAGCAGATAACTGGTCTTTGAAATCCAAAAGCGTCCACATCAAGAAAAGTAACACACATGGTGCTACACCTGGACCAAGTGTAAATCACAAGACCTTGGACTTCAAGTTCAGTGTTATAATTCGATGAGATTTTTGTGGTTCTTGGATAGTTGTTAACGTGTATTACATATGGGAAGGATAAGTAATTTTGGCCAGAAGGTAGACTGAGATAAATTCATTTCACTGACACATTGAAAAGTGTTTGGCTCAGAATGTGGGAGGGCTCTTCTGTGTGATTTGCTTTGCCCAGTCAGAACTTGTCAATGGTAGCATAATCAGAGATCTAAAAGACACTTGCTATGGTGCAAAACTCATTTCACTGATAACCATGAGAAAATGTCCAAGATGACTGATTGCAGTCATATAATAGACATGTGGAAAAGAGTTAAAACTTTGGTCCTAAATTTTATTTTAAATAATAGCAGTAAAGATTTAGAAAACTAAAATTTAAAACATACCAGTTAATTTTTAAAAACATTTTTATTTAATTATAGTTGATATGCAATATTATATAAGTTACAGGTGCACAATATAATAATTCACAATTTTTAAAGGTTATTCTCCATTTATAGCCATTAAAAAATACTGGCTATAATTCCCATGTTGTACAATATATCCTTGTAGCTTATGGATACACAATAGTTTGTACCTCTTAATTGCTCAACCCTATATGATGAGGTACCTCTTAATCTATTTTCCTTCCTTATACCCACTGGTAACCATTAGTTTGTTCTCTACATCTGTGAGTCTGATTCATTTTTATTATTTGTTTTGTTATATTCACTGGTTTGTGTTTTTTTTTTTTTAGATTCCATACATAGGTGATCTCATACAGTATTTACTTTTCTCTGACTTATTTCACTTAGCATAATACCTTTCAAGCCTATCCATGTTCTTGTAAATGACAGAATTTCATTTTTTTATGGATGAGTAGTATACCTTTGTATATCTATAATACATCTTTTTTGTCCATTCTTCTGTTGATGGATACTTATGTTGCTTTCATATCTTGGCAATTGTAAATAATGCTGCTATAAATATTGGGGTGCATCCATCTTCCTGAATTAGTGTTTTTGGATATATGCCCAGAAGTGGACTAGGCTGGAACAATTACTCTAGAAAAAAGGAGGCAAGAATACACAATGGAGAAAAGACAGTTTCTTTAATACCTGGTGCTAGGAAACCTAGACAGCTACATGCAAAAGAATGAACTTAGAACATTCTATAACAGTATATACAAAAATAAATTCAAAATAGATTAAAGACTTAATTGTAAGACCAGAAACCATAAGACTCCTAAGGGAAAACATAGGCAAAACACTTTTTGACATAAATCATAGCAATATTTTTTTGGATCCATCCCCTAAAACAAAGGAAATAAAAGCAAAATAAACAAATGTCACCTGGTTAAAATGAAGGCTTTGCACAACAAAGGAAATTGTCAACCAGACAAAAGGACAACCTACTGAATGGGAGAAAATATATCCAGCATATATAAACAGTTCATACAGCACAATATCAAAAAAAAAAGAACTGATTAAAAATAGTCACAATTGAATAGACATTTATCAAAGAAGAAATGAAGATGGCCAACAAGTACATGAAAAGATGCTCAACATTGCTAATCATCAGGGAAATGCAAATCAAAACCACAATGAGATGTCACCTCACAGCTGTCAGAATGGCTATCATCAAAAAGAACACAAATAACAAACAATGATGAGGATGTGGAGAAAAGGGAGCCCTTGTACCCTGTTGGTGTTAACGTAAATTGGTGCAGCCACTGTGGAAAACAGTTTGGAGGTTTCTCAAAAAACTAAAAATGTTCCATTTAAAATAACATTAAAATACTATATTGATATTAAAATATCAACTCTGTAAGAATAAATGTAACTTAAAATGTGTATAATCTTTCATAGAATTTGATAAAATATTATTAAAAATTCTACATTCTAAATCATAGAAAAAAATACAGCATCCATGGTTTGGAGCACTCAACTTACAAGATTTCAACTTGTTCTAGACAAATTTACAAAACCAAGGAAGAGCAATATTTATTGAAGTTTTTCTATGAGCTTGTGTCTGTTAAAATGGACATCTGATTATATGAATTATGCGTGAATGCAAAGGATAAAGAATAGTCAAGATAATTGTGCAAAATGATGAAACAATTAATCTAACCAAATATCACAAATTCTTATGTTTTTGCTATTAAGAAAGTATAGGTTTTTTTGCAAGGATAGGAAGAAGGGCCTTGGCTACAGTACAGTCCAAAAGCAAACAATTGCATATCTGATTTATGAAAAAAATAAACATAATATGCATTGGAGAAGAATGGTTAATAACACTGGGTATGTGAATTGGATAGCCACATGGAAAATAAAGAAATTTGGTTTTTACCTCATACCATACAGAAAAACCTAATCTTGTCAGATTTGTAAACCTGAATGTGAAAAGGCAAAATAATAAAGCTTTTCGTGTATGGTATAGCTGAATATTTTTGTTGTCTTTTAGAAGATGAGTTTTTAAAAATAAAAATGCTATCTATAAATGAAAACCTTAATAGACTAGCTAAATTAAACAGAATTGCATGCCACCAAAATTCACTATTAAGTGATTAGAAAGAAAAAACAGCAGTGGGAAAAAATATTTGCAACAAAAACAAATCGTAAAATCTGGTATACTGAAGATATGTGTTTAAAATGCTAAAAATCAGTAAGATAATAGAATGCGCAATCAAATAAAACCCTGAACAAGTGCTTGGATAGACACACTACTAAAGAATATGGTCAAATGATCAATAAGCATATAACAATATTCTCCATCTTAATAAGTCAACAGGGAAACCCAAATCAATGCCTTCATCCATAATTGCAGGACCTAGAAATGGTGACACTGAGGAGAAACTGGAAATCTCATCATTAAAAGAGGAGTATAAAGTTGCACTACCAGTGAGGAGAGCTAACTGGCATTATCTAATTTACATGCAGATAAGCATATGAGAAGTCAGAGGAATTCCACTCCTATGTATATACTCAACAGGTAAGCATGCACATGTGTATCCAAATAAATACGCATAAAGTACAACAGCAGCATTATTTATATTACCTCCAAACTAAAAACAATGCACATATAACTCAAGAATAAAACGAATAAATTAATTGTGTACCAGAAACTAAACAGCAGTGAAAATAAAATAAACTATGCAAACACACAATAGCATAGATAGGACTCAACATAATACTGAACATATTTCACATTGAATAATTCTATTTATAGAAATTGCAAAATACAAGACCAAATAAGCTGTAGTATTTAGGAATGTGTGCCTATTTGGTAAAAGTATAAAGAACATCAAATAATTATGAATAAAAGTGAATACATTGCGTAGTCTGGGTACAAAATATGAGATAATGAATGAAAAGAACACTTCAGTAGTTCCTAGTACTATATTACTTCTTCATCTTGGTTGTGCTTACTTAGATGTCTTACTTTACTATATCACTAGTAGTGGCATCAAAATATCAACTATCTAGAAATAAACCTGGTAAAAGATGTGCAAAATAGATTATTAACCATTACTGACTTTTACCTGTACAGAATGCTTTTAACCTTTATTGATAGGTATCAGTTATTAACCAAGTTAATTAGTAGCGTAGAGATGTCAGTTCATATTAATCTATAGAATCAATATACCTTTAATTAAAATTATTAGAAATTGAAAAAAACTGTTTATAATATTTATGTAAATGTCAAAATAGCCAGGACACATTTACAGAAATACAAGGTGATCAGCAATAATTATATTAAAGCTACATTAATTGTGAGAGTGTGGTGTTGGCACAAGAATAAACAAAAAGATCAATGGGCTAGAGAGCCCAGAGATGGACCCAAACATACATAGACATTTTATCTATAAGAAAAAGTGGCAAAGTAGAGAAGTGCCTTCAATAAACAGTCTTATAAAAATTGTACAATCATGTGGGAAAACTGATGCCTACATCACACCATTCATAAAAATAATCTTCACTAACATAATTTTTAAGTAGATATTACATACACATTGAAAAGAAAAATAATTTAGTATCCAATGTAGAAGGGTAGATGCTTTTGTTGTGCTTAAATGTGTAGTAATTATAGTGCAACTTTACTATTTAATTTATCTTGCCAAAAAAGTTAGCCAAAGAGATATGAAGATTTTTGGCAACTTGGGTTTTATCTAAGATAAAAAGCAATAGCATTGCTGGGAGCCAAACTGTGAAGCTCGGAAAAGTCTACATCAGAATCACATTCACGTATAATAGAAGGCTGCAGCAACTACAAAAATGATGAAAATCTCCCTTTTCTGACTAACCAATACAAGAGGCCCACTTTTAGACCACTGTCTTGGAAATAAAATTTATGAAGAAGTCCAATCACTGAGCTGCCCTCATTTCTTGACAACATTTAACACACAACTGTCTCTCTTTCATTTAATCCCTCCTTAAACCCTCTACTGCAATCCTAAATCTTAGAAGTTTCCCTACTCCAACTCTCTTGAGACATCCTTATTCCCCCTGGGGTATATTCTCCTCTCTACAGCAAAAATAAAACCTAATTTTATTTAAACATAGTGTTCCTGGTGGTCTTCACTTCTTGGCTTTAACAACCAAAGAGGAAAATGTGAGGGGGTATTTAGACATCTCAGGTTACTGTGTGAATAGGTTATGTAAGGATGTGACTGTTTTTTACTCTTCCAAATTTAATACATATATTTTTATAATGTAAAATAGTGCTCCATATATCTTACCAAGAACAATGTTAAACTACTTATTTTAGTAATTATTTGGTGATTTGTTCAATGATTAAAATGTTAAGCTATCGTTTCCAAAATAAGTTAGGCTTATTTAAAAGGCACGTTTCTGTGACTTAAAAATGCTTGAATTCACAAGAAATCTCATGCCTACCAAATTACAGATACATATTTAGGATACAATTTGTTGTAATTATATGTCTCCTTAGGGAGAACATGTGTCTGCTACTAGAGGTGCCGGCAATCATTGTCAGTGTTGTGATTATACCCTTTATAATGTTCCTTTCTAATTCAGACGGCAGGCACTTTTTTCTTACTATGTTAATTAGTTTCTCTTCAATAATCCAGATGTTTTGTTTATGTAATTTATTCTTTCCTGTTGACTTTTTAGTAATGTGATTAATCTGTCTGATTTCCCTCCTTCTAGTTCAATATTATGCTTCTATAATCATCCCCTTCAAAATGATAGTTAAATCTCATTTTAGCATTTTCTATCTTCTTCAAACATGGAAAGGTTTTCTTTAAGGAAAAATCACTGGGCATACTTTTTAAAGGTTTTTATATTGCCCTCACTTCATAATTGTATGAAAAAAATTCCATACCAGTACGAACATAGAAATAATGTGTAGCACTATTATAGTAAAATGTAGAATTAGATATACTCCTGAATGTGATTGAATAGTGATGTAAGAATATAAAACTAAGTGAAATGTATATATTTCTTCTGTTGATTGTTTGCTGACCCACTTCCATTTTAGATTCCCTTCTTTTACTCATGAATTTGTGTTTCATAGGCATCTCTGTGCCAATAAGTGAGTGAGCTCTAGAAGATTTTCAACCAAACACACAGCCAAAGTAATAGTGGCTCATTTCAGCAGTGATTTTTTAAGGTGTACATGATTTTACTAGTGTAGTTTTAGTTAATTTATTGATCAAAGATTATTATTAGAAGTAAACACAAAAATATTCTAAATACAAATCTTTGCCAAACAGTTAAATGTTATTTGGTTGGAATGTGTCAATTAAATTTTCCAATATATATAACTCTCTAGATTGGCTTAACAAGAAACCAGAGATCCACACCTTCACTCAACTAAAATATTCTATATTTAACCTACTTTACAATATTTTTTTAATTTCCCCTTTGAAGCTAATTAAGTGGTAAAATTAAGAAAAAGAATAATTAGGAGGTCATTAAAAATACCATATTTCTGTGCTTTTCAAATGCAATGTAATTATAATTTCAACACTGGGCTTAGTAATTTTTTAATCTTCAAAACACTTATATTCCATTACATCAACATCATCTTTTTTATGATGATTATTCTAGAATGCATCTAAATATTTAACAGGAAAATTAATCATTGATAACCCTTGTTTATTTATAATGCCCTTAGATATTTGTCAGAAAATTTTTCAAGAGAAAATTTTGAGTCATTATCTAGTTCTCAAAAACATCTATCTGCAATTTTTATGAAAATGTAAAACTCGTCATTTCTGTTTGGGATAAGAAATTGATATATAGCAGTTGGTCCTCCATATCCACAGAACCCCAGAAGCAGAACCTGTGGATACTGTAATTTTCTATGAGGCACTTGAACATTCACAGATTTTGGTATCCATGGGGTCCTGGAACCAATCCCCTGTGGATACTGAAGGACAACTGTATACAATTATATGAAATATGTTATAGCGTATCATATTACAAATATTTATATATATTTACTATGTTATAGATTATATGTCATACATTATATATTTTTCTCCCAATTTAGGAATATGTACAGTTATCAGGTAATCTTTGGTTTCATGCATATGCCCATCTCTCTCTCTCATTAAAACACACCAAATACAATTTAATATATTCTTCCAGATTTATACTTATATCATATATATCATATGTACGTGATAGGAGAAGGCATGACATAATTATAAATTATAAGTGCACATGTGTGAGTGTGTGGGTAAATAAGAGACAGAGAGAGAGAGAGAAGACATATTGTGACGATTAATTTTATATTTCAACTAGGCTAGGCTGTGGTGCCGTTTTTTGGTCAAATACTAGGTTGGAGGTTGCTGTGAAGGTAAGTAGAATTGATTAATATTTATAACCAGTCAACTTCAAGTAAAATGGGATATCCTTCATAAAGTGGGTGGGTCTCGTTCAATCAGTTGATGATTTTTAGAGCAAAAAGTGAAGTTTCTGAAAGAGGGAATTGTGACTTAAGCCTAAAACATAAATATCATGCTTGAGTTTCCAGCTTGATGGTCTTCCCTGTAGATTTCATATTCAAGACTGCAACATAATGAATTTCTAGCCTGTTGTCCAGCCTTAACAAATCTCAAATTTACCAACCCTTACAGTTGCATCAGCCAATTTCTAAAAATAAAAATAAGTCCTCTTTCTCTCTCTATCTCTAGTCATTCTTATGTATCTGTGGGTGATTAATTTTAGGATCCTGAGGATACCAAAATCTGCAGATGGTCAAGTCCCTTATATAAGATGACATAGTACAGATATATGAATATCTCCTATTGTTCTGCTTCTCTGGAGAATCTTAACTGATACAGACATATAATGTTAAGCATAGAAAGCCACACTTATTGTAAGACTATACATTTTTAGGACTAGACAATATTGAGAACTCATTTGAGGTGTGGGTTTACTAAGTTAACATGAATTCTACATATAGAATATGCAGTTTTATCCATTAATGATAATCAGTGCAGTCACAGAGAAAACATTCATAATTCTATTTGTCAGCTGATTTTTTTAATAATAAAAGCCCGAAGAACTGAGCTACTCTTTTAAGTTTCAGTTGTTGTTGTTGTTGTTGCTGTTTTTCCCTTTGGAGATTTCTGAACTTTGGAGAAACTGAAGAATGATAGCATAAAGCAGGTAAATTCATTTTATCAGTTGATTATTATAGAGTAATGTGGCACAAGTGTATTGAAATTATTTACAAAGAAGAATCTAAACAGGATAGACCAGATACTTTTTTCTTGAAATATCAAGAAAGTTAAAGTTATACAAATGGTAAAAATAATTTTGATTAAGAATAGGTTTACTGTCACAATGAATTTGAGGAATTATTTCAGCTGTATTTCCAGTGATTACTAGAGGATTTGAGATTTTGGAACTTATTCTTTTGGTGCTGACAATTTGATTATGTGACTTTGGGAGTGTCAGTAATAAAGAGGAGAAAAATATTCTTGAAAATTCAGAAATCAAGTAATTATAGCACCAAGTGTTGGAAAAGTTAAACATATTGGTAATTTGTATATTTACATCTATCACTTTTGTATGTGATGGTTTCTGGATTTCCTTTCTTACTCAGGAATACTTCCACACAGTACGTCTTAAACTATTATCTGAAACCCTCTCTATTCTCACTTAATTTTTGTTACTTTCAGATATTACACATAGCTCAAGTTTATTTTTCTATATGATATGAGGCAGAGAGATCTAACACAAATTATTTTTTACAAATAGATTTTATAATTCTTTAAAATTTGTGGTTCTTTAGATGATGACTACTTTTACTATTTATCAGATTATTTAAATATATGTGTGCATTTATTCTTTACAAAGAATACTTATTATTTAGAAAGACAAATTATTCAGGAATATGTGATGAACTTTTCTTTCAGCATAGCAAATCATCTCATGAGAAATTTGCATAATTATTTTATTTCCTGAAATTTGGTGGAAACCTCTTACCTGGTCACTTACAAGTGAGAATAGTTGATATATATACTTCTGATGGCAGACATACATCCAAACATCTTGTCCTCAAAGTTGACAATTAAATTTTGTTTGTAAAAGATTACTTAAATTATAATTTAAATGGTTTGAACAACTTAAAAGAATATTTTAATTCTGTTTTTGGAAAGGGTGGATTATCTTGCAGTATATCAACTCTCTTAAAGAGAGTAAGAGAAATCCATTGATAAGAAAAATTAATAAACAAACAGATTAAATTTACTTAAATGCATCAGCGATATTCTAAGGTGACAAGGACTTGAGAGAACAGAATTCTAGGAAAATGGGAGTTGTGCTGAAATTTGGTATGATAGTCTACAACAGCTATTTCCCTCAGGGCATTTTCCAATTCTGAAAACAGAGCAAAAGGCTAAGGATCTCAGCAAAGTGTCTCTGGGAATGGTCTGATTCTTAGAAACAGAGGAAAAAAAGATCTTTAGCAACTTTTCAGACACAAAAGGTAACAGATACTTGAGGGATCTGAGTAACAGTGCAGTATGGGTACATATCAGAATTGCATAACTTCCCAGGGTCAGATGGAACTACTAGATGGCAATGCTTGAGAACCAGACATGAACCAAGGCTTAGAGACTGATCCAAAGTGTAATACAACTTTTCATTATTTTGGTCTGGATTGAATTAAGGTGATTAATTAGTCACTCCATCTTCCTAACAAAGGGAAAGGTTAATTGTCTATGTCAAAAGAAAAAAAAATAACTCACAGACTACAAAGAATTTTATACATAAGTCTTATCCTTCAGTGAAAACATCCTACTTATTGCAAGAGAGAATATCAACTCACCTAAAGGCAAAAGAAAATAAACAGAAAAACTACCCTGATGACCTAGACTTCAGACATCTTTAAAGTGGATAAGGTTGACCTGTTAACAAAAACAGAGAATAATGTGTTAAAATAGACATGAAGATTAATTATAGCATCAGATAATTAAAATATGCAGAAACAAATCCAAATGTACATTGTAGAATCAGAAAATACAATAATCAAAATAAAGTGTTCAATAGACAGACTTAAAAGCAAATTAGTTGTAGCAGAACAGAATATAAGTAAATGAAAGACAGGTCAGAAAAATATCTGGATAGAAGCACAGATAAGGAAAGGATGCAAATAAGAAGAAATTTTTTTTTGATGTGTGGGTTAGAGGTATAAGGGACACAGTGAAAAAAATCTTTCATATCATTAAATCAAGTTGCAACCAAGCAGGACCCTATCGGGTCTTCCAGGAGCAGATCTCTCCCCAGATCCTCTGCTGTAATAGCTCCTCAATGAAGTACCCAGATAATATCTCATGCATATTTCCCAAGTTTTTCAGATACTAAAAACTACCACCTAATAGAAGAAATTAACTACTGGAGGATCATGAGCACATAGCCCCCAGACCTTCTGGTGCATTAGGATTAATAATGTTAACAGCTGTGTTGCCTCAACCAATCAGAGAATTAAGCTAAAGCTGAGACACACATCCTTGCTTGGCACTACAATAAACCTTTCTCTGCTCCAAACTCTGACATTCCGATATCGTTTGGCATCAGGCATAGGAACTTGTGTTCAGTAACAAAGTCACAGAAGTAGGAAAAAAGAGAGAGAGAATGAGACCAAAGCAGTATTTAAGAAGGTAGTAGCTGACAGTATTCCAAAATTCACAAATGGACTCAAGTCAGAGATTCAAGAAGCTGTGCAAATATCAATCAGAATAAAAACAAGGAAAACCAGACACAAAGAGAAATATTTCCCAAGCAATCAAAGAAAAAATATCATGTTACCTTCAAAGGAACAAAAATAAAATTGAACACTAAATTTCAGAAATGTTGAAAATCTGAAGTCTATGAATGGCATCTTTAAATTGTATACCCAGAAAAAAAAAATCCTTTAAAAATGAGATCAAAGACATGTTTAGCCAAACAAAAGCTGGAAGCCTTCAACACTTGTAGACCTGCACTAAAAGACAGTCTAAAGAGAGTCCTTTAGGAAGAAAGAAAATAATGCCAGAACAAAATATTGCATGGAAGAAGGAATTAAAAAGCAAGATAAAAGGTAAATGTGAGTGTAAATATAAATAAATATTGATTGTTGAGAAACTATTCATAAAATTAGTATTATGTTCAATTTAACATAAATATATAATTAATTAATGTGGTAATAATAGAAAGATAGCAAAAGTGATAATTAATATTAATTTTCAACTAAAGGTGCTTTCTCTTTAGGATACATTGACAGGTAATAGTAAAAAAAAATAGAAATTTGTCAATATGAAAAAGGAAAACAATTTGAACAACAAGGACATCAACCTTACATGACCCTGAACCACTACTAATTTTTAAATAACTGAAAGGTGTGTGAGGCTTCTTTGAGTTTAATAATTCATATCTATAGCAACCTCTGTAGGGTCATGTGTTTTTATTCTAGTTTAATAAAGCTTCTCTATAAATATGTTTTTATTAGACATCTTTGAACATTTATGTTTGACAGTCACATTTTCTCATATGTAACATCGATTAAGCTTTTTTTCCTTCTGCAGTCTATTTTAATCATAAGAATTATTGTTTGATCCAATAGTTTCACTTTTCACATTTTTAAAGCCACATTGTTATCTTTATTAGAATGAATAGCTAAAAATGATCCTATTATCTCAAGTTTTCAGAAAATCTAACAGTTGATAACTTGAGGGAGATCATATTAATTTACTTGACATCAACTGTTGACATACTGTTTCTTTAGCATTTTACCTCTTATTAGTGTAAGGAAAGGCAAAACTGGGTAATAGGGCTTTCATTAGTTTTCTCTCTGAGGCCAATGATAAAGTCTCATGTGGTAATTTCTCCAGATTTTAAAAACTCATAGACTCAACTTGATTTTTTCTCCCAGAATCACATCTTCAATATTGAGCAATGCCAATTTTACTATAGTATACTGTATTATTTTACATATTGCCTCTCCAGAGAAACAAATTTAGTATTATTCAAGAGCTTCTTAGTATTTCTGATTAAATTATGGAACTTTAAAATAAGCTTATTATTATAAAATATTTTCCTTGATATATTAAATAATTTTATTTCACATATAATTCTGGGCAATGAACCAAAATAATACTTCCAAAATGGTATTACTTTTAAATAAATTCTGGTATTCTAACAGTGGGTCTAGTTTATCTAGCAGCAAGATGACTCTAGCCAAATGAGAAAAAAAATGTGGAATTAAGGGTATAAAGAGTGGTGAAACAGGAGTAGCACATGAAAAACAGCAAGCAAAAAAATAAGAAAAGTAAAATTGCTGCAAATAACTAGATGCTACTCAAAATATACCCCACTGTGTATTTACACACAAAATTTAGGGTCAGTTTGTTAATATTGTTGTTTTCAAAATATTAGCCCAGAATTGTGTGGTCTGCTTATAAGAACGATATATTTGAGTATAATAGACCAATACTTTTACTGCAAAAACCAGAAAAAAGATGGATAAATTACATGTGTATATAAAATTATAGAAAATACACTCATAATTAAAATTATAAATGATAAGACATATATTTCTATGTATATATTTAATAAATGTGTGTATATTTTATGTATGTTTAAACACTCCAGAGATCTGTGGAAGCAAGGAAAATAAATAGATTAACCAATATTCTAGAGAGAAAAAGGACATATTTGAGAACTAAAGATTAGAATATGTTAGATTCTAATTTAAAAACCTGAGGGGACTGCATGAGGAGCAAAAAATAAGCTAGATGTGCAATGTGTGTGATTCCAACATCAACCAAGCCTCACCTAATTCAATTCATGATTGGATTGAGGTTATGAGCCCTGCAGCAAAATTCAAGCAAGGTAAAAAACAATCAAATATAGTTTATATTTAATTAAATTATTAATTGTAAGATTATAATTAAATATAATGTACAATGATAAAAGAGGAACATTATATTTAAAGAGTTCTTGACACTGAAAGCAATCATAAAGAATAAAATATCATTATTACTTTAAGAGCAAAATTAAGACTGACAGTTAACTAAAAAAAAAGATTATAGAAGACACAAGAAAAAAATGAAAAACCTTTAAAATGAGAGAAGAAAATTTTGTCAACATAGAATCTTTCACCATTCAAAAATAAATTAAGCACCAAACTATTTTGTTTTAGTACAAACAAAAGTTGATAGAATTTATTGTCAGTAAACTGTACTAAAAGAAACACTAAAGAGAATTCTTTCAAGGTGAAAGAAAAATGATTTCAGATAGACTTTAATAAAAGGAATGGTGACCAAAAAATATAGATATGTTAATAATTATAAAAACATATCACTGTTGAAAACTATAATATTAATCATAACATTAATAACAATAGTCCAATATATATTTATAACTATATATGAAATTAAAATATCTATTAATAATAGCACAAAATTCAGGGTGAAAATAAAGCTAAAACATCTTATTATCTTTCCACTTTTCATAAAACATTCAGAATAAAAATTTCAAGCAGCCACTAATAAGTCTACTTCTATTATACAGTATACTAGAAAATTATAAATTAGCATGTATCTAACAAACTAGTGGGAAAAGTGAAATTCTTTAAAAGAAAATCCTGCTTAATCCAGAATAAATTTTTTGAAAAATTATAGAAACAATGAAGACAAGCTGCAACAAATACAAACCAAAAGGAAATTGACAGTTTTAAACTAAATATAGCAATAATTATATGAAGTGTAAACAGACCAAAAATTCTAAGTATTATAGAAAAGTAATTGTTAGCATGAAAATAAAATAAAGTCTATATTTCTTAACAGCAGATGATATAAGTTAGAGTATGAAAAATTATGTAGCATGCAAAAATGGACCAGAGGAAAATTGATGTACCCATCTCATTATAAATGAAGAAGACAATGACAAGACGCATACCATTATAAAGAGAACATTTCACATTATTAAATCATCAATCAGATAAAATAATTATAAATTGAGATATTCCCAATAATATAATTTTATAAAGGAAAATCAACAGAATGAAAAAAAACAAGGATTAGAGAATATATACTCCACTGTGAGTCAAATAGGCTTCTGCCATAGGCTCACATCAGCATGACTGAACATAGCAGAAAGTTCCAATACTATTGGATCAGGAAGGGACCATAGGTACCAAAGAAATTGGTTGTGCAATGTCTCTTTGAAATTTCAACAGAGCCTTCTGTTGTTCAGTGCCTCCTTCAATTCAATTATTTTCCTGTTAAGGTTGTGAACCTCTGTTAATAGAATTCCCAGATGTGATATGTGATTTCTCCAGTAAACAAACATCTCAGTAACTTTGGAGCTGTCAGAGACAATATGTTTTTTTGTGGTTGAAAGGGTGTTTCTATTAACTCCAACTGAAGTTATGTAAAGAGTTTACCATTTTTGCTAGCACCTACTTTTGTTAGGCTGATCAGCACTAGCATTCAACAGACCGTAAGAATTTTCTTCACAATCCTCAGTCCATTTTATCCATACCCATGCAAATGGCCATCGGCCCCCTACTGTGAGTTTTATTGCATTAAAAACACTAGCTACCCCTTATGCTTATTTTGGCTTAGGGTCAGTTCCAGATTCCATATATTCCTGGGGATAAGCATAGAGCTGCCCCAAACTATTTGCAAGGCAATTTCATGCTTACATATCTGTTAATTGTATGTCTAATTTTATGAAACTACACCACTTTTACATTCTCATTAGCGATGTGTGAGTATTCAGTTCCTTCACATCTCCACCAATACTTTGTGTTATAATTTATGTCTTTAAAAAATATTACCCACTGTAATAGATGTATAGTGGTATTTCATAGTGCTTTAAATTTGCATTTCCCTAATGATGAATGATGATGGTGAATCTTATGTGCTTGTTTTCCACCCATACATCTTATTTGCTGAAATGTCTATTCATGTTGTTTGGCCAATTTTTTTAGGTGGTTTTCTTAATAATTGGGTTTCAAGAGTTATCTTGCTTTATTTAAAAATATATATATTCTTAATACTAGTCACTGATAAGATATATGTCAACAAATATTTTCTTCCAATTTTGACCCTGTAAACAATTTCTTACTAAAGTCTTTCAAAGGGCAGAAGTATTTTACTTTTGCAAAATACAATCAATTAGTTATTTTCTTGTATGGCTTATTTTACAGTGTCACTTCCTATCCAAGTATGTGCTTATTCAGATCACAAATATTTCCTCTTGTATTTTCTTCTAGAAATATTATACTTTCAGTTTTCCGTTAAAGTCTGACCAATCTGTACCAGCTTTTTGAGAAAGAATTACCTATGATCCATTCTGAGTTAACATATACATATGGTGCAAATTATGGTTAAAATTATAGGGCTCTTTTGCACATGATGTCCAACTTTATAAGTACTATTTGTTGAAGGCTGTTTATTTCCCATTGAAATACATTGGCATCTTTGTTGAAAACCAATTGACCACACACCTGTGGATGTATTTTTGGACTATCTATCCTAGAGTTTAGTAAAACTATGACCTATGGGCCACTTATATCCTGCCACTGGTTTTTGTCAGTAAAGTTTTTTAGATTAAAGCTATGCTTATTTGTTTATATAACATCTATGACTGCTTTTCAGCTACCATGTCAGAGTTGAGTTTGTAAAATCTAAAATATTTTCTATTTGATCTTTTACAGAAAAAGTTTGCCAGAAATTTCTAATCCATATGTTCATTCATATATATATATAACAAATTCCAAACTGACTTGATAGTGACTTTTTAGTAAGTGCAAATAGTAATGGTTTGAATAAAAGAGTCCTCCAACTTGATTCTTTGTTTACAAAATTGTTTTGCATATTCTTGTCCTTTGATTTTCTATGTACAATTCAAATCAGACTGTTGATTCCTACAATAGAAATCCTGCTGTGACTTTGAGTTTGCAATGAATTTATAGATCAAATTAGAGCAAATTGACATGATGATAATATTTTGTCTTCTAATCTGTGAACACAGTACATGGCTTCACTTTTTTTAGGTCTTTAATAATAAACAATGTTTATGTTTATAGTACATATACCTTGCAAATATTTAATTAGATTTATAAATAAGTATTTCATATTTAGTAGTGTTATTATAAAAGCAGTTTTTATATATTAGAAATATATATGTATATATAATGATTTCTTATTATTCCTTGACAGTATTTAAAAATGCAATTAATTATTGAATATTAATCAATATTCTCTAGCCTTGCTAACTCACTTAGTAGTCCTGTTAACTTTTGTGTTGATTCTTTGGTCTTATACATGAAAAATCTTACCTTCTATGGTTATTAGACATTTTTATTATTTCTTTTAAATCTTTGTGTTCCTGTGTTTTCCTGCCTTACTTCATTGGCTAGGAACTCCACTACATTATCAAATAGAGTGAAAGAAGATATCTTTGCCTTATTCCTGATATATAGCATGCGATTTTAAGCTTTAATCATATGAAATTGGTTTCATAAATAACTTTTATCAAGTTCTCCTTTAATCCTTAATTTGTTAAAAGTCTGTTATCATAAATCAGTATTAAATTAGTTGAAAAATTTTTCTGCATCTATTGACGCAACCAGATTTTGTTTTCCTTAGTGTGTTGATGATTTCATAAACATTTATACTCACATATTTAACAAGTTTTGGATTTCTGCATATTTTACCTGCTTGGTCATAAAATATTTTCTTTATATATTGCTGAATTTGATTTACTATTTTTGATTGAACATATTTATGCCTATGTTTATGAGGGATGTTGCTTTAGAGTCAGGAGACTGGTTACTTTAAATACTAATGACTGAGAGAAAGCACAAAGAAGTCTTCTGAGTTGCTGATACTGCTTTATATGTAAATCTTGGTGACAAATACCTTCCTGTTTTCTTTATTTAGCTTCAGTCTTATGGTCTTTGTATCTGACCTATGTTTTATACCAACACATATTGTAAAAAAAAAAAAAAAAAAATTGACCTAAGTCATCCGTTTTGGGAATCATTTTTATTTTCACCAGGTTACCACACAACCTCAACAGTCACTCTACCCAAGATAAAGGCTTTTCTACCCTTTCAGATTCAAATCTAGTAGGCCTAGGACTTCACTTCCATTAAAGTTTTCTTTAATTGGTCATAATATTTTTGTTTCAAGTTGAAATTAGTAATCATGTGAGTCACTTCTACCTGCCACTTCCCTGAACTTCTCAATCCCCTAAACTTTAGCTCAACTACATATTATCTTCCCAATTTCCCTGTCATGTGCTGACTTTTTTATTGTCCTAATCACTGTGCTTCTGAAATTATGAAGTAATAAACTCTAGAATTATAAATCTCTCTCCTTGTTTCCCTAATACTAATTTAATCTCATTTTTCTATGTCTTTTTCCCTAGGTGTGCTGGATTGTCCAATGTCGATGTGGTCAACTTGGGGACTACACTTCCCATTTCTCCTTCCTTGTATGGAATTAGCGTAGAGTTGACATCAGGAGAAACTTGAGTGGGGTTTGGAAGACAGATGTGAAGCCATAGATCTTACTTGCAGAAGATTATTACCATCAGATAATGCTGATGGACAGATAGATAACTTGTCCTCGTTCACTCTTTCACCAGTTTGCTATTTCTGATGATCAACAGCTGCCCCAGGCTCGCCACCAAAATGTGTAATAGCAACACAGAGGCAAAAGTAAGATGACTAGCGATGCTAGTTTTTCTTGAGACTGAAGATGTCCCTCAAAGGTGAGACTTTCAGTGATAAAATGAGAAGAGTCTCAGGAAAACTGAATGGCATGGTCTGTCTAGAAATGGGTTCTCAATGACCTTTCCATGAACAATGACTTTGTCATGGCTTGCTAAAAAACTGTAACCTAGTCAATTAAGCTTATCTGTTTAATTAATAAATAAACATTATTATACCCTGCTCAATGAGATCTGATGCTAAATTTGGGATTTTCCCTAAGGGTTTATATAATATAATAGGAACAGTACTGGCAGTAAATATTGATATAATTGAATAATCCAATGCATATACATTTAGTTATGAAAATTATGATTGTAGAACATAATGAAAGAATACAGCCTTAAATTTACAATAATTATAAAGATAATATAGAAAGTATAAAGGATAAAGTAATGTAGAAAAAGAAAAAAAATTCTCCCATCATTCATAACAATTTTAATGATAATCTTAAAATTAACAAGTAAATAAATGTGTTTTATAAGTATATTTTATAAAGGCAGAAAAATAACTACCAAAGGAAGTTGAATGATAAAGCACTGAAAACAAAGCAAATGAAAAACAAGAGGGAAACAATAAAACCCAGATGATATATCAGAAGATAGCAAATACAAAAGCATTAAAAACAAGAGTTCACACAAAAATAAAATAAATAAGCAAAATTTAAACAAAGACGTTTATGTAAAAATGCAGATGGAATAAACTTACCTATCGGATCAATAAAAAAGAACTATATTGGCAATATATGATATAAAATAGTGACTTGGAAGTTTAAAATTATAAGAATGAATGAAGAGACCTGGATAATATTAAAAAAAGAAGTTAGGATTTTTCATATAAATATCAGGCAAGTTTAAATTCAAGACAAGTGTTAAATGAGACACAGGAGGGCACAAAAATACAGTCCACAATTATACTTTGATTTCATGACTGTTTAAAAGCCAAATAACATAGTATGAAAATACATCATAAAAAACCTGCAGAAAATGTACAAAGAAACCAAAAGAAATTCAGTAGTAGTGTATGTTTTTACTCATCCCTTTCAAATATTGTTTTAATAGAAAATAAGTTAATAAAATGAAAAAACTGAATAAATTATTTGTACTGGAACTTTAAGATGCATAAGAAACTGCATGAATCTATTTGTTCATTTTTCCTCTTTTTTTTTCAACAAATATTTATTTACCAAATGCCATTCCATATATTGGGAATAAAGTGATAAAAAATGCAGAGTGTATACATGGTGGGAGTTGGAGGAAGACTGGCCTGCAAATAGAAACAAATAAATAAGATAGTTCAGTAGTGACACATTCTGAAAGAAGGAAGGGAAGAAAGGGAGGAAAAGAAGAAATAGAGGAAAGGAGGAAGAAAGGAAAGAAGGAAGACTCCCCATCATGTTGATGTGGTTTAAAACCACAGTTGAGAAGAGACAGTTGAAAGAGTAATATTGATTTGCTGGTGATGGGAAGAACTAATTTTAAGTTTGGTCTTAAGTGTCATAAGTAACCAGCAATGAGAATACCTAGGGCAAAGAATTACAGAAAGAGGGAAAAGTACAAAGAACAAGAAAAAAAAAAAATAAAAACACTAAACTAAAATAAGCTTAAAGATTAGACAACTGGGTTGTTTTGAGGAGCATAGAATGAAAAGAGTCAGAAATGGCCCACATTCAGGAATTATCTTTGAAAAAGGCTTGGGAACATAGAAATCCCTTTTATTCTTTTTAAATCATCTTCATTCTCTATCATATTTGATCTCAAGAAGATTCCTTTCCAAGCAAATTTCCAAAACATATCCTCACACTAAACATATTTTACAAATTCAACAAGGCACAACCACATATTTTCTCTGTTGAACTAGAGCAGTAAAAATATAATATGGAGGCGTGCAGCCAAGGTGGTGGAGTAAAAGGACACTCTTAGATCACCCTCTCCCATGAACACACCAAGAGAGACATCCATGGACCCACTCATTCACTCAGAATATCTGTTGAACTTTGAAAGAACATCACCTTCTTCAAAAGACAAAATTCCTCACAAATCTGGTAGGAGAAAAAAAAAAAGAAGAAGGAAAAGGAAATTAGTGTGGGACCTGTGTCACAGGGAAGGAGTGATAAAGGAGGAATAGTGCTCTTATGCTGGGACAACACCCTCTCCAATGAAGTTGGTGGAGATGAAGGGGGAATTTCTGAGGCTCCAAGGAGTGCAGTAGAGCTCTTGGCCAACAGAACTAAGAGAAGCAGGCACAAACGGTGCCTGTGATCCCGAGCCTTAGACGTGAGCCAGCAGGGTTGGACCTGGACTAGTTGCCTGAGCAGGGTGGAGGGCTGGGGTCAACTGTGCAAAGGTAGACTCAGGGGAGTAGAATGTGCTGTTTGCCATGGCTGGGAGTATGTACAGAGCAGAATAGCCTCGGTCCTCCATAAAAAAAGGAAAGAAAGAAAGTAAAACTGCTGGTACACATTGTAGGGAGGGAGGCAATGCAGCTGGTCCTTAGCTTCTGTTTCCGCAAGCCCACAGTGCCATCACTGGTGCATTCTCAGAATAGAGCTGGGGCTCAGCCATAGCCACCATATCTGCTGGTACACAACTCCTAGGTAGAGGTGGGGTTGAAATATGAATCTGTACCCAGGTACTCTGCAGCTTCATAGGTGGGACTGAAATTTGTTTACAGCCACAGGCAAAGGGGACAGATTTGCTCCACCTGTGCCTTCATGGACCTGCACCTCCAAGACAAATGAGCAAGAAGCAGAGTTCAGGCACACAGTGGGGACAAGGGCTCTTGCAGCCATTTCCCCTGGGCTGGCCTACTGTATACAGACATGGCACTGGGGACCGTGCTGACCCAGTAGTGTGACAGCACAATCACTGCAGGTCTGGGGACTCTACCAGTGAAGGCCTCTAAGACAAAAGAGCAGAGTTCATTCAGCAGGGCAAGTGCAAGAGCAGCATTTGATGCTAAGGATGGTGCTGACCCGCTAGTGCACAAGATCTAGGTGTGGGAACCCGAAATCAGCGGAACTACACTGGTAGCTCTGAAGGCAGAGAACCTGAGGGACACCAGAGCACAGTACTGCCATTCCCACAGCTAAAGCAGGAACAAAGGCAGACTCAACAAATAGTACTTAAAGCACTTCAACCATGCCTACCACACAATGCAACTTAGACACAGATCTGGTAGCCTCCATTCCAACAAAAGGGGAACAGACCAGTCCCCTGTCAGGGCTGTGACAATCAGAGAACAAAAAGGAGACCCCACTCAACAACCAGGACAGGCTCTGATCAACACAACACTACCCTCGATCATGGAATAACAGCCAAAGCACACATGGAAGAAAGATGTGGCAAGCATCCATGCTAAAAACAGACCTCATAACAAAAAGTATAGGGAGACAGCTGTGCCCCAGCCCATGAGGCTCATGACCCCTCCAGGAGCCTCAGTGTCCTCATCAGGGCAGCATGGACAGTGCTGTATACTTGCTGGGGTGGCAGAAGTGCAGGAGGACCCTGGCCGAGGAAAGGGGAGGCCACCGTGTCCTGTCCTCTGATTAACTAGCCAGGACATGTTCAGTGCAGGCCTTGGGCCACAACTGATGCTGGCCTCTCCTCAGCTACCCCTCTCCTGCTCCCTAGCACTCCGGGTCCTTCTGCTCTGCAGATCTGCACCTCCTCATCCCATGCAGATCACAGACAGACAGAATTTGCAGACCTGAGGCAGGAATGTCAATAAAGCCACCTCCAGCCTGAAAATAAATTAGAGGTACACAGTTCACATGGGAATGCATCCTCTTTAAAAAACAAAACAAAACAAATTAAAAAAAAATCCCTTTCAAAACCATAGTAGAAAACTGATACTCCATAGTCCATAGTGCCAGAGAGAGAAACAACTACCAATTAAAAGAACAGGAGAAATCCCTTGAAAGAATAATCAGTGAAATAAATCTTGATAGTCTATTATATCATGACATCAAAAAGGGAATGATAAAAAACACTGAAGGAAATAAGAGAGATTATGAATAGAGACAGAGAATACTATGAAAAAGAAATTGAAACTATAAAGAGGAATCAAATAAAAACAGAAAATTCAGTGGCTGAGACAAGATCAGATCTAAAGGTAGTCAAAAGCAGCCTAGATAATGCAGAGGAATGAATAAGTGACTTAGAAGATAGGATAACAGAATTCACCCAAACAGAACAGCAGACAAAAAAACAGGTAGAAACTAATGAAAGAAATATAAGGCACCTATGGGATAATATAAAGCCTTCCAAGCTATGCATAGTAGGGGTTCCCAGAAGGAGAAGAAAGAGAAAAGAAGATTGAAAAGGTATTTGAATAAATCATGACTGAGAAGTTCCCAAACCTAAAGAAGAAATCAGATACCTAAATATAGGAAGCACAGAGGGTCCCAACAAGAAGAACCCAAATAAACCTATACCAAGACATATTATAACTAAGATGGTCAAGTTTAAAGATAAAGAAATAATTCTAAAAGCAGGAAGAGAAAAACAAAGATTTAGTTACAAGGGAAACCCCATAAGGTTTTCAGCTGATTTTTCAGCACAAACATTGCTGACCAGAAGGGAGTAGTAAGATATATTCCAAGTCCTGAATGAGAAAAAGCTGCAACATAGGATAGTCTATCCAGCAAAGTTATCCTTTAGAATAGAAGGACAGGTAAATAATTTCACAGACAAACAAAAAATAAAAGAATTCAGCAATAATAAAACTATGCTAAAAGAAATGTTGAAAGGTCTACTCTAAATAGAAAAGAAGTAGGATGTTGTAGAAAGGAATAAACCATAATTGGAATGGCCATAAATGCAATGAGAAAATAAATATGAAGATGTAAAAGAGGACATCAAAATCATAAAAGGTGGGAGAGGGGAGCAAGAAAATGTAACTTTTTTTTCATTTTTTCATCCTTTTCAGGATGTGTATGAGCCTATATGACTATCAGCTTAAAGCAAACAGATATAGTAATGGGTTAAAATACTTGAAAAATGGAGAAACCACAAATCAAAAGCATAAAATAGATCATAAAAACCAAAAAAAGAACCAAGATAATACAAGAGAAAATTATCAAAACACAAAAAGAAAAAGAAGGAACAAAGAGAACATACCAAATCAACTGCAAAACTAAGTTCAAAATGGCAAAAAACACATATCTATTAATAATTACCATAAATGTCAATGGACTAAATGCTCCAATCAAAAAATATAGAGTGGCAGATTGGATAATAAAACAAAAGTCTGCAATGTGCTGCCTAAAAAGACTCACTTTAAGGAGAAGGACATGCATGGATTGAAAATGAGAGGATGGAAAAATATATTTCATGCAAATGGAAATGACAAGAAAGCAGGAGTGCCAGTACTGATTTCAAACAAAATAAACTTTAAAACAAAGATAATAAAGACAGATAAGGAAGGACACTATGTAATGATTAAGGAGCAATAAAAGATGAGGATATTACACTTGTTAACATATATGTGTCCTATATAGGAGCATCTAAATATATAAAACTAATACTAATAAAAATAAAGGGAGAAATTGATGGGAATATAATAATGGTAGGAGACTTTAATAACCCACTAATATCATTGGACAGAGCTTCCAGACAGCAACTCAATGAGGAAACATAGAAACTAAATGACACAATAGAACAGTTGGACTTGGTTGATATTTTTAGGGCATTACATCCCCACAAAACAGAATATACATTCTTTTCAAGTGCACATGGAATATTCTCTATGATAGATCGTGTACTTGGGCACAACAGTAGCCTCAAAAAAAATTAAGAGGATAGAAATTATTTCAAGCATCTTCTCTGACCACAATGACATGAAATTAGAAATTAACCACAGAAAAACAAATGAGAAAAAAGGACAGCATGGAGAATAAACAATATGCTACTAAAAAACCAATGGATCAATGATAAAATCATAGAAGAAATTAAAAAAAAAAATAGCTCGAGACAAATGGCAATGAAAACACAACCACACAAAAATCTATGGGATTCACCAAAAGCAGTACTAAGATAGAAATTCACAGCAATATAGTCCTTCCTCAAAAAAGAAGAACAATCTCAAGTAAATAGCCTAAACTATCACTTAATATAATTAGAAAAAGAAGACAAAACAAAATCTAAAGTTAGTAGAAAGAACAAAATAATAAAGATCTTTGACAAAATGAATAAAATAGAGAGAAAATAAAACAATAGAAAAAAAAATCAATAAAACCAAGAGCTGGTTTTTAAAAAGAGTAAACAAAATTGACAAACCTCTGGCCAGGCTCAACAAGAAGAGAAGTGAGAGAACACAAATAAACAAAATAAGAAAGGAAAATGGAGAAATTACAACCAATATCACAGAAATACAAAAACCAAGAAGAGACTTCTATGAACCAGTATATGGAAACAAACTGATCAACCTAGAAGAAATGGACAAGCTTCTGTAAACTTAAAGTCCACCAAGATGGAATCAAGAAGAAATAGGCCACATGAACAGACCAATCACTAGACATGAAATTGAATTAGCAATGCAAAAACCTCCCTGCAAACAAAGGTCCAGGACCAGATGACTTCACTTGGGAATTCTAACAGACATACCAAGAAGAACTCATACTGGCCCTTCTCAAACTCTTCTAAAAGAATGAAAAGAGGGAGGACTCCCAAACTCATTCTATAAAGCCACCATCACCCTGATACCAAAACCAGACAATGACACTACCAAGTAATAAAATTACAGGCCAATATCACTGATAAACATAGATGCAAAAATCCTCAACAAAATATTAGCAAAGAGAATCCAACATACATAAAAAGATCATACACCGTGATTAAATTGGATTCACCCCAGGGACACAAAGATGTTTCAATATATTCAAATCAATCAATGTGATACACCACATCAACAAGAGAAATAACAAAAATCACATGATCATCTCAATAGATGCAAAAAAAAAAAAACACTTGATAAAATTCAACACCCATTTATGATAAAAATTTTTACCTAGTGGGTATAGAGGGAACATATCTCTACATAATAAAAGCTATTCATGAAAAACCCACAGCCAGCATAATACTTAATAGTGACTAACTGAAAGCCTTCCCACTAAAATCTGGAACAAGACAAGGATGCCCACTCTTACCACTTCTATTCAACATAGTCTTGGAAGTCTAGGCACAGCAATTAGGTAAGAAAAAGAAATAAAAGTGATCCAAATTGGAAGAGAAGAGGTAAAATTGTCACTATATGAAGATGGCATAATACTATGTATAGAAAAACCTAAAAGCTCCACCAAAAAACAAAACAAAACAAAAACCTACTAGAGCAGATAAAAGAATTTGGCAAGGTAGCAGGATACAAGATTAAACTACAATAAAAAGTTGCATTTCTTTACACTAAAATGAATTAGCAGGAAAAGAAAGTAAAGAAACAGTCTGTTTAAAATTGTTTCCAAAACAATAAAAGCTTAGGAATAGATCTGACCAAGGAGGTGAAAGACTTATACATGGAGAAGTACAAAATAGTGTTTAAGGAAATTAATAGTGACTTAAAGAAATGGAAAGATATCCCATGCTCTTGGACTGGAAGAATCAATATTGTTAAAATGGTCATTCTGCCCAACGTAATCTATAGATTTAATGCATTTGGACTACCCAGGACATTGTTCACAGAACTAGAACAAATATCCTAAAATTTACATAGAATCACAAAAGACCCAGAATTGCCAAAGCAATATTGAAAAAAAAAAAAATAAATAAAGCTGGAGGAATAACTCTGCCAGACTTCAGACAATACTACGGAGCTATGGTAATCAAAACAGCATGGTATTGGTATAAAAAAAGAAATATGGATCAATGGAACAGAACAGAGAGCCCAGGAATAAACCCACAAATTTTTGGTTAATTAATCTTCAATAAAGGAGGCAAGAATATTCAATGGAGAAAAGACAGTCTCTGCAGTAACTGGTGTTGGGGAAACTTGACAGCTACATGTGAATCAATGAAGTTAGAACACTCCCTACACCATTCACAAAAATAAACTCAAAATGGATCAAAGACTAAACATTAAGTCACAACACTATAAGCCTCCTACAAGAAAACCTAGGCAAAACATTCTCTGACATAAATCTTAGCAATATTCTCCTAGGGCAGTCTACATAGGCAACAGAAATAATAGTCAAAATTAAGAAATGAGAACTAATTAAACTTATAAGCTTTTGCATAGCAAAGGAAACCATAAGCAAAACAAAAAGTCAACTTACAGAACGGGAGAAAATATTTGCAAATGATGCCACTGACAAAGACTTAACTTTTAGAATATATAAACAGCTCATACAACTTACTAACAAAAAAACCCAAACAATCCAACCCAAAAATGGGCAGAAAACCTAAGCAAGCAGTTCTCCAATGAAGACATACAAATTGCCAATAAGCACCTGAAAAAATGCTCAGTATCGTTAATTATCAGAGAAATGCAAATCAAAACAATAGTAAGGTATCACCTCACACCAGTTAGAATGGCCATAATTCAAAAGTCCACAAATGATAACTGCTGGAGAGGGTGTGGAGAAAAGGGAACCCTCCTACACTTCTGGTGGGAATTAATTTGGTGCAACTTTTGTGAAAACAGTATGGAGACTCCTCCAAAAACTAAAAATAGAATTAACATATGATCCAGCAATCCCAATCCTGGGTATATATCTGGAGGGAACTGTAATTTGAAAAGTTGCATACACCTCAATGTTCATAGCAGCAGTATATACAATACCCAAGACGCAGAAGAAACGTAAATGTCCATCAACAAGTGACTGGATAAAGAAGATGTGGTATATTTATACAATGGAATATGACTCAGCCATAAAAAGAATACAGTAATGCCATTTGCAGCACCATGGGTGGACCTAGAGATTGTCATTCTAAGTGAAGTAAGCCAGAAAGAGAAAGAAAAATACCATATGATATCACTAATATGTGGAATCTAAAAAAAAAGGACACTATGAACTCATCTATAAAGCAGAAACAGACCCTCACACATAGTAAACAATCTTATGGTTACTGGGGAAAGGGGGTGGCAAAGGATGAATTTGGGAGTTTGATGTTTGCAAATGTTAGCGACTATATGTAAAAATAGATCAAAAGAAAAAACGAGTTTCTTCTAGTATAGCACAGGGAACTATATTCACTATCTTGTAATAAACTTTAATGAAAAAATATGAAAATGAATATATGTATGTTTACACATAACTGGGACATTGAGCTGTACACCAGAAACTGACACATTGTAACTGATTATAATCCAATTATATATATATATATATAATATATATATATAATACATATTATATATATAAGTGATAAATTATTATGGTATAGTATATATAAAAGTTTGGTAAAAATTCAATAGACTATATATTAATAATAATGTAAAACCAATTATATTTATAAGCCAATTTGTTCTACTTAGTTTTTATAATGATCAATGAAATGTAATTTCTCAATGTTGAGGTTTCTTTAAGTGAAATCACACAGTATCTGAAGAAACCCTCTATTAGAAATCATAAAACCTTTACTGTGTATCATGGCATTTTAAAAAAGTTAACTCTCAAATCATAATAAAATTCGTATGGAACCATCGAAGACCTATAATTGCCAAAGCATTACTGAAGAGAAAGAAAGAGGCTGGAGGAATAACTCTCCCAGACTTCAGACAATACTAGAGAGCTACAGTCATCAAGACAGCATGGTATTGGTACCAAAACAGACATATAGACCAATGGAACAGAATAGAGAGCCCAGAAATGAACCCACAAACTTTTGGTCAACTCATCTTTGACAAAGGAGGCAAGAATATACATTGGAATAAAGACAGTCTCTTCAGCAAATGGTGTTGGGAAAACTGGACAGCAGCATGTAAAACAATGAAGCTAGAACACTCCCTTACACCATATACAAAAATCAACTCAAAATGGATTAAAGACTTAAACATAAGACAAGATACAATAAACCTCCTAGAGGAAAACATAGGCAAACATTATCTGACATACATCTCAAAAATTTTCTCCTAGAAGAAATAAAAGCAAGAATAAACAAATGGGACCTAATGAAACTTACAAGCTTCTGCACAGCAAAGGAAACCAGAAGTAAAACAAGAAGAAAACCTACGGAATGGGAGAAAATTTTTGCAAGTGAAACCGACAAAGGCTTGATCTCCAGAATATATAAGCAGCTCATACGACTCAAGAAAAAAATAAACAACCCAATCCAAAAATGGGCAGAAGACCTAAACAAGCAATTCTCCAAAGAAAACATACAAATGATCAAAAAGCACATGAAAAAATGCTCAATATCACTAATTATCAGAGAAATGCAAATCAAAACTACAATGAGGTATCACCTCACACCAGTCAGAATGGCCGTCATTCAAAAATCCACAAATGACAAATGCTGGAGAGGCTGTGGAGAAAGGGGAACCCTCCTACACTGCTGGTGGGAATGCAGTTTGGTGCAGCCACTATGGAAAACAGTGTGGAGATTCCTCCAAAGACTAGGAATAGACTTACCATATGACCCGGGAGTCCCACTCCTGGGCTTGTATGCAGAAGGAAATCTACTTCAGGATGACACCTGCACCCCAATGTTCATAGCAGCACTATTTACAATAGCCAAGACATGGAAACAGCCTAAATGTCCATCAACAGATGACTGGATAAAGAAGAGGTGGTATATTTATACAATGGAATACTACTCAGCCATAAAAACCGACAGCATAATGCCATTTGCAGGAACATGGATGCTCCTGGAGAATGTCATTCTAAGTGAAGTAAGCCAGAAAGAGAAAGAAAAATACCATATGAGATCGCTCATATGTGGAATCTAAAAAACAAAAACAAAAACAAACAAACAAACAAAAACTAAGCATAAATACAGGACAGAAATAGACTCACAGAGAATACAGACTTGTGGTTACCAGGGGGGTGGAGGGTGGGAAGGGATAGACTGGGATTTCAAAATTGTAGAATAGACTACACTGTATAGCACAGGGAAATATACACAAAATGTTATGATAACTCACAAAGAAAAAAATGTGACAATGAGTGTGTATATGTCCATGAATAACTGAAAAATTGTGCTGAACACTGGAATTTGACACAACATTGTAAAATGATTATAAATCAATAAAAAATGTAAAAAAAAAAAAAAAGTTAACTCTCAGCTTCTTCTAATTAAGAAATGGAAATGACCATACTGAGTCCCTCAGGAGGCTAATGTCTTTTCCACATGCCATTTCATGTCCAAGAAAATAAAACAGGGAGCATGATCAGACAATAGCAGTTACTATCTTGATTGGGAAATGGCTTTAAGAACACCCTCATACCCACGGTTGTATTTGATGGATTACCTGTTCAGTATTTCAGGTCTTTGTTCATCTATAATTGACCAGGAAAGTGATGAACTGCAGATGGTTCTGGTTTTTTGCGGCACTGAGGCAGCATGCAAAAGTTTGTTTGCTTTTGCACATGCCAGCAGTTAAGTTTCACAAGTAAAGTGTAAAAATAACTTCTGTGCAGAGATGGCACAGTTCATCTGATAAAATACGGGGTAAAACCAAACCCAAAGTTCCTTTTGGTTGAACAAAAAAGAAATTACAATAAATTACACTGCTGCCATACAACAGATGTAGGACAATGACAGTCTGGTTGATATATGAACATAAAAACATTTTAGACAGGAAGCCACAGGGCACTACTTTTTCTCATTATTTATTTAAAATAAGTTAGAACTTAAAATTGTTAGTGATATTTATGAATCAAGTCTCTGCTTCGGATCTGTTATGATTTTAGTTTTACTTGTTTAATTGTAGATTTAAGAAATAGGCTTCTTTAAAAATACAATTTTGTCTTCCAAATATAACAAATTTAAAGTAAACTAATAATTAAATTAGTTACATTAAACTTAGTGAAAAGCTGTAATATGAGTGATAAGACAAATACATTTTTTTCTTCAGGTCTTCAAATGCAAACATAATGCTTTCATAGGTTTGAGTTTCTTTTGATTAATTATCATCCAAAATATTTTCCAAAAAGAGAGGACTGGTTAATAAAAAATAATGTTGGAGATTTAGTCCTGTTGGGGCTGAGGGCAGGCCAGCCCAAAATATGCTGAAGTGGCATATTGATTATTTTGAATTAAAATGACTTTAATAATAGCCCATTCAACAGGGACACTTTGATCCCCTTCTCTGTCTCCCTGAGATCAGGAAATAAATATCCCATGTGAAATGTGCTCTCCTCACCCACATCTGGAGTTAAAAAGACATCCTTACCATCACAGAGAGGTTATTCAGGCCCTGAAACCTATATAAACAAACCTTGATACTTTTTACTAATTTACTACCCAAGTTCAAACTCTGTTTCGATCCTTCACTAATTAACCCCCAAAGCCTTAGTTTCATTGTCCTGTCAGTTACTCAAAAATTTATTTTTCCTTTGTCTAAAAAGTATAAAAGCTACCTGCTTTGCTTTGACCACTTCTTAGGTCCCCATTTCTATGAAACCTTTTTGTGTGTATGAATTAAATGTATTTTTTTCCTCCTGTTAGTCTGTCTTACGTCAATTCAATTATTACACCAGCCAAAAGAACTCAAGAAAAGTAAGGGGGAAGTTCTTCCCTCCTTAACAGTCTGTTTTATTTACCTCTATTATCTCTGTACTGAGATTAGTGTTTAAGCATACTTTTTGTTTAAAAGAATATATGGAAATGATAACCATTCAAAAGGTATTAATATAAATCTGCTTATGTTATAATGTAAAGAAGTCTGGAATACAAAAGTGTATATATTATATATTCCTTGATAAAAATATTTTACAGAAAGTAAGAAAGGAAAAAACCTGAAAGTTAAAACTGTTTTCTCTTTGAGGTAATTAAGAATAGTATTTTTTTCTTTCTTCTTCATTGTTTCTTAAATTTTGCATTTCTGTGAAGAACATATGTTAAATTATATATACATATTTTTCAACCTAAGGAGATATTTAGTCTATTCAAGGAAACCACCAAGGAAAAATATTTTAGAGTTTACATAAAAATATGTAACTCTTAAGCAAAACTCTCTCATTGTATTTTGTATAGCTTACATAAAATCCACATCCTATCAGAAAACATGTAAATGTATTCAAGAATGTCACAAAGTACATGACAGTAAGGAAGTAAGAAAATGCTATCAAAGTAACTGTCTTAATTTATTAAATTAATTGAATATCATTATTCAAATTTAATTCATACCTTTTAGTCAAATATTTGAAAAGAATAAAGTGTTTGCCTCATTTTATTTTTATATATTTATTTTACATTCATATGAAAACCTTCATATTTTTGACAAGAGGATTGAGAATTTTAAAACATAAGCATTATCTTTTTTCACTGTACTAAGTGTTATCACTCACACTCTTAGAAGAATGTATCCTTTGGTCGTTTGTCTGAGCAGTGATAATTTTGCTTACCTGTCCCACTTTCATACAAAATTTCCCATACTGACTCAAGTGTGGATTATTGGACATGCTGGCTGTGCATAAAGGCTTAGACAGTGGTGATGATTTTAAAGACACACTCCCCTTCACCCTGTGGATTATTTATTCACTATTCATTTAATGAACAAACATTTATTAAGGCCCTATTATGTGTTGTGTACTGTGCAGATGTTAAAAGTCCCCACAGGAAATGAACCTGTAGACTTGGCTTCCTAAGTATGTTACTTCAATTAGCTGAGCTGCTCCTGACAAATTCACAAATATAATCTACAGACAACCTTACACTGAGAGCACACACAGCAGCACCTATCCATTCATAATTCATACGTTCAGATTTAAAGTCACTCCTAGCAAATATACATCGCTGACTTAAATACATCCCATGGTTGAAAAGTTTCTCAAGTATCACTCAACCCATGCAGTAAGCAGCACCTGCAGTTTCTGGGCCCATTATCAGTTTACGTAGTGTTTTCAGGATATGACATTATCCAGCCAATTCAGATAATATTCAGGCAATATTTGGTACCACAGCCAAGAACAAATATTGAGACTAAATATTTTGTGCCTCTCGAATCTGTTTTCATCAGTCAAAGTTGAAAGGTGAACCCTTGAGCTACTTGACTTCTCCTGCGCATTAATGTGTGCTTCCTTAGCCTTGATCAACCTCCTCTTTCTTTCCGAAACTCAAATCCATTGGCTTTGTCCTCAAGGACTATTACCACATAAGAAGTCAAGTTTCCCTTATCTCCAAGCTCTTTTCTACAAGCTTCCTGTGCCTCTCTGTCTTTAACTGAAATCTTGCTCACTCTTGATGCTAACTTCCTTTGAAGAACTCCCCTACATACCTTTCATATTTACTTCAAACTTCCTTTAAGACATCCTATTTTACTGTTCCACTGAAGTCTAAGCAATGACTCTTCTACCTTTAACACCTCATTGTTTTACTTACTTATTGACATTAATTGACCTTAGGTTAAGACCCATATTTTTTAAGAAGCTAACTACTGGTTCACAGCCCTTATCCATAATCTATGCTCTCAATATTTGGGGATATCTTCAAAATGCACTTTGACAACTTCTAAATTTTCTTTACTTCATTTTCTTTAAAGAAATGCCCTTACTGCAGCCTAGAAGTCCCTGCTCACTCCTTGATACATAGACTTTTCTGAATCTCTACTAAATGTTCTACTGTATGATTATAACTTTCTCTTTTAGCTTTCTTTTAAAGCTATTCCCAGTAAAGCCATTTAAAATAAAATAAGTCAATAATATTTAGATGTTTAAATTTTATTTTTATTTTATTTAAAATTCACTTTGTAAAATGAGATATTCTACATGGCAGAGCAAATATTATAAGCAATATTCAAAAAAATCTCTGATGAATAAAAATTTGGGATAATCAGTAATAAAATAAATGACAGAAATCACGGTGCATCTAAACTACAATTAAGTTGACCCTATAAACACTTCTGGGATTTAGCATCTACAAGCTAAGGAATCTTTTGTATAATGTCATTTTTTCTTCAACTTTACTGAGATATAATTGATATATAACATTGTGAAATAAGGTTTACAACTTGATGATTTGACACATGTATATATTTCAAAATGATTACCACAATAAAAGGTTAGTTAACACATCCATTGCCTCACATAACTACTATTTTTGTTGCAGTAAGAACATTTAAGATCTACTTTGTTGACTAAAAAAAATAAAGCACAACATGAGATTTGTGAGTTAAGTTTTATTGGGATCAAAATGAGGACTATCGCCCTGGCTACAGTCTCTCAGATAGCTCTGAAGAATTGCTCTGAAGAGGTAAGTGAGGGGAGAGGTCAGTTTATATGTGATTTTGGGTGAAGGGGGATACATGCAAGTAAGCACACATTTTGGCAGAGGCTTGCTGCTAGTGACAAGAATGTTGCTGCTAGTCATGAGGAGAAGATGTCTTCATTAATGATTTTAGTGCTTTACTATATGTGAGATGCAAGAAATTGGGTTCAAAAAACTTTCTTCTGAAAAAAATCTACCTGAAGGTCTGTCCTGCCAGTTTTTCCCAGAGCACAGAGCGTCTAATTTCCTGATCAGTTTGGGGTGTGTTGAAGATCAGTGACTGCAGGAGCTAGTGACTTCATTCCAGATGGCAAGTGACAATTTTTAGTTGGCAACACTTTCAGCATCTTTCAAGTATATATACAATACTGTTAACTTGCTCATCTTAAAACTAGGAGTTTGTATCCTTTGACCAATATTTTGCCATTTCCCCACCCCAGCTGCTGGCAACAACCATTCTACTCTCTGTCTCTTTGAGTTCAACTTTCTTCAGAGTTTATACATCAGTGAGATCATAGAGCATTTGTCATTCTGTCTGTCAGACTTACTTCACTTATGACTCTTAATGTCTATTCATTTTGTCACAAATGGCAAGATTGCCTTCATTTTTATAGCTGAATAATATGTATTCCTTTGAATGTGTGTTTTTGTGTGTGGGTGTGTCATTCACAGATGGACACTTAGGTTGTTTCCATGTCTTGGCTATTATGATTAATGTTGCAGTAAATGTAGGAGTGTAGATATCTTTTTGATATCCTGATTTCATTTCCTTTGGATAAATATCCAGAAGTGAGGTTGCTAGATCATATGGTAGTTTTATTTTTAATTTCTTGAGAAACTTCCATGATGTTTTTCATCATGGCTGCACCAACGTACATTCCCATCAACAGTGCACGTGTTCCCTATTCTCCACATCCTCACCAACACCTGCTATCTCTTGTCATTTTTTATAATAGTCATTCTAACAGGTGTCATTTTGATTTGCATTTCCCAGATGATAAGTGTTGTTGAGCACCTTTCCATATACTTGTTGATCATTTGAATACTTTCTTTGAAAAAATTGTCTATTCAGGCTTTCTAGAGTCTCATTGTTATTGAGTTGTTTGAATTCCTTACATATTTTGGATTTTAGCCTCTTATCTGATACATAGTTTGCAAATATTTTCCTCCATTATGTAGGTTGCCTTTTCATTTTGTTGATTATTCCTTTTGCTGTACATAAGCCTTTTAGTTTGATGTAGCTTCACTTGTTTATTTTGCTTATGTTGCTTGTACTTTTGGTGTCATATCCAAAATAATCATTGCCAAAACCAAAGTCAAGGAAATTTTCTTCACTTTTTTTCTAGGAGTTTATGGTTTGAAGTGTTATATTTAAGTTTTTAGTCATTTCAAGATCATTTTTATGAGTGGTATAATATAAGGGTTCAACGTCATTTCATTCATAAGGATATCTACTCCATAAGGATATTTTTCACACTCTTTATTGAAAAGACTATCCTTCCCCCCCTGGGTATTCTTGGCTCCTTTTTTCTAAATATGCATCAGCTTATGCTCTCTCTTCTGTTCCACTGATCTATGTGTCTGTTTTTATGCCAGTACCATACTGTTTTGATTACTACAGCTTTGTACTATGAAATCAAGATGTGTGGTGCCTCCAGTGTCACATTTTTTTCTCAAGTATGCTTTAGTTATTGGGAGTCTTTTATGTGTGTGTGGTTTCATACAAATTTTAGGATTGTTCATTCTATTTCAGTGAAAAATGTCATTGAATTCTTGAAAGGAATTGCACTAAATCTGTAGATTACTTTGGTTAGAATAGACATTTTGACAATATTAATGCTTCTGATTAATGGGCACAGACTATCTTCACATTTATTTTGTCATATCTAATTTATTTCTTCAATGTCACATGTTTTCAATGTACACATTTTTCACCTCCTTTGTTAAGTTTATTCAGATTTTAGATAAAAAGGATAGAAAAAAGGCTGAAAAATCAGCCTCAAATCACTCCCAAAATTCATAGGTTTAGCATAAAAATTGAAGCAAGGAGATGAAGACAAAATTAAGTGTGTTTTGAGAATTCATGAAGTGTGCTGTCACAAAACAAAATCTGCGTATGTGCATTGTGTTTAAAAATTATACATGTATTTACACACACACATGTACATTTATGTGTCTCTGTGTGTACCTGTGTGTGTGTGCCTATGTGTGTGTAGTCATTTTTTTTAAAGAAACAATACTTATTTTTAGGGTTAAGAGAGAGGAGAACAGAGAACAGATCACTAGATTTATCACAAGGATGTTTGTTATTGGCTCAACTATAGTATTTAGAATGGAGTGGAAAGAAGCCTGATTGATATGTGTTAAAGAAACAGCAGAGAGGAAAGAAATATAGACAGAGTATATACATTATTCTCTCATGAAATTTACATGTAGAGGGAAGCAGAGAAATGGGTCTGCAACAAAAATGGAGTTTTGGTTCAAGGCAAATATTGGACACGTGTAAATGCTAATTAGGATGATACAGTAGATAGAAGGAAAAGAAACAATAAAACAGAATGACAAAAGTGATGTCCTCAAGAATTCATGATAGGATGGCATCTAGAATATCAGAAATGATTTAATTCCTTTAATTGCAGCCAGAACTCTTCTTCATTTGCTACAGATAGGAAGGAAGAGTTGGAAGTAAATAGAATTGAGCTGGGGAAGATAAAGGGGCTCACTTTTAATAAAAATAGGTCATTAGGCAAAAGTGGCTAGGGTCTAGAGGTTTGAGGGAAGACAGTATTAAATAGTCCTCTTGGAATATATGACTCCAGATATTGGCTAAGCTGCTGTGCCAAAGATCCTAAAACACAATGACTTGCACAAGATAGAATTGTGAGTGTGTGTGTGTGCGTGTGTGTGCATGTGTTTTAACCTATGTAATATATCTGGGCAAGTGGGTGGATCCTTACGCCTGCAGTCATTCAGAGCATGGGCTAGAAGTGTGGTTCCACCACTGGCAATGCATAGCTTCTGCTATTATTTCAATCATTATTTTCAGTCATTACTAATTTCCAGCCTGTCAGAAGGGCTAGAGTAAAAGTCTAAAGTAGATAACACAACTCTGAGGATGTGCTCATGTAACTGTGCAGGACCCTGTGGGGACTTCCCAGGAAAGAACCCTTCCCCATATCCTCTGTAGTAGCTCCTCTCTGAAGTACCCAGATAATAGTATCTCATGTGTATTTCTTGAGATTTTCAGATGCTAAAAACTTTCAGGTGCTAAAAAACCAAAGGAAGAAATTAATTACTCGATCTAGAAATTAATTACTTGACCTAGATCTAAATTAATTACTTGATCTAGACCTCCTGGCACCTAAGGATTGATAGTACCAACCACCTAGTTACCTCAACAGCAACCAATCAGAGAATTGTGCACAAGCTGATCATGTACCCTGTAACCCTCTCCCTTACCTGGTCTTTAAATATGCTTTGCTGAAACCCTCTGGGGAGTATGGGATTTTCTTGGACGTGAGTCTGTCCTCCTTCCTCGGCCCTGCAATAAACCTTTCTCTGCTCCAAGCTCTATTGTTTCTCTTTCAGTTTGTTTGTCCACATTACACATTGGGCACAGAAATTTGCCTTTGGTAACACATATTTCACTGTTTAAATTTGAAATGTGGCTACTTCTAGCACAAGGATGTCTGAGAAACACAATCTGAAGCTAAGCTGCTCTGCCTTCACCTAAAACTCTAGGACGGGGGTTTCTAATATTAAAAGTGAAGATGGTAAGAATTCATGCAGTGAGAGTTAGTTATCCATGCTAGAAAGGATGTGGAGAAAAAGCATATTAAGGAAAACATTAGGTATATAAAGCCATACTGTGGGTCCTTTTGAGCATGATCATTGTAATTGAGTCATTTTATGTTATGTTCTTCAGCTGCTCTCTTAATAATTTATTGAAGAGAAACTATAGACCAGGGGATGTTATGAGCACTAAAGATGGTACAATAAACAATTCATATAATATTTTATTTCATGGAGCTTTAATTCTAGTAGGTAAAACATGCTGTAAACCAATACACAGTCAAACAAACAACAAATATATCAGAACATAAAAAGTACAATAAAAGGAATTAAACTGTAAGAGAGGGAAGTCCCTTTGCTGAGATGGTACTTAAAGTGAGATTTGATAGAAAAAAGAAAAAAAAAAAGAAAAAGATGCCAGTCATGCAACAATAGGATAGCAGAGCTTTCCTGGAAGTGGACCATTTGGCACAAAGACATGAATGAGAAATAACTTTTATTAGAGGAACATAAAAAGGGGCAATGACATTGAATCATAATGCACAGAGGGCATAGTGATGGGGCTGAAATTGAACACGTAGTTGGAATCAAAACGTGTAAGAATTTAAAGAGTGAAGGAAAGGCTTGATTTTATTTTAAGTGAAAAATGAAGTCATTTTGTAAATTACAGAATTTGAATGATGTGGTCAAATTTTATTTTAAAAACATAACCAAGATTAGTTTTACAAAAGTAAGCGGATGTAAGGAAAGGGTTCAGCCATTCAAATTTTGTTTTATGACCCTCCCCACACACCAAAAAATGAAAATGTCCATAAAAATATTTGTATACAAATATTTATAGTAGTTTTATTCACAGTAGCCCTGAACTAAAAAGAACCTAAATATCTATCAGTCGGTAGATGGATAGACAAATTGTGCTGTATTCACATAATTAGAAAGTATTAAACAGTAAAAAAAGTTATAAGTTACTGATACACACAATGTGTCTGAATTTCAGAAGCATGCTGAATGCAAGAAGTCTAATTTAAAAGAGTATAAACTGTATTATTCAATTGTATAACATTTTGAACATAAAATGTCTAATTTATAATAATAGAAAGAAAATCAGATGTTGACTGGGTCTCGAGTATGATGAAGGCTCACTGGAATAGGGCATGAAGAACTGTTTTGAGTTGATGGAAATGTTCTTTATCTTGTTTGTGGTGGGAGTTACATAGGTATAATTCTGCCCTTAAAATATGCATTCCATTGTAGACAAATTATATCTCACTAGAGTTTGTTTTTTAGTTTGTTTTTGCTTTAAATGAGAAGGGTCAAGGGAGTTAATAGTGTTTGAAGTTTTTTTTTTCTTTCCTTTTTCTTTTACTTTTGTATTGAAGTATAGTTTGTTTACAAGGCTATATTGGTTTCAGGTGTACAACATAGTGATTTAATATTTTATAGACTATACTAAATTTAAAGCGATTATAAAATACTGATTGTATTCCCTGTGCTGTACATAACATCCTTGTATCTTATTTATTTTATGCATAGTAGTGTGTATGTCCCCTTTCCCTTTCCTGGCTCTCCCCCTCCTCATCTCCTGACTGATAACTGATAATTTGTTCTCTATATCTATGAGTCTGTTTCTGTTTATTATGTTTATTCATTTTATTTTTTAGATGCCACACATAAGTGAAAACGAACAGTATTTGTCTTTGTCTGACTTACTTCACTAAGCGTAATACCCTCCAAGTTCATCCATGTTGTTACAAGTGGAAAATTTTTATTCTTTTTTATGAGTAATATTTTATTGTATATATATATATATGCCACATTTTCTTTATCCATTCATCTATTGATGGACACAAGCTGCTTCCATACCTTGGCAATTGCAAATTGTAAATGTTGCTATGAACATTGGGGTGCATGGATCTTTTCAAGTTAATGGGGGGTTGTTTGTTTTTCAGATAGAGACCCAGGAGTGGAATCACTGGATCATACAGTAGTTCTATTTTTAATTTTCCACCAGGAACCATGTACATGCTTTTTTTCTTTTGAGCTTTTTCTTGCTTTTTTCCTTTGCTTAGATTTTTCCCATCATTTTTATGGTTAAGCTTGTTTTAGATACTTTTATCTTTTTTTAACTTATTTAATTTAGCCCAATTCCATTTCCTCAAGTTCCACACTACTGTCTTTGAGTTCAAGCCTTTAGTTCTCATTGCACAGCAGGCTAGTAAATTGAGATATGATGTCTTGGGACAATGAATAGGGACTTTATTTGGAAAGTCAGTAGATAGGATGGTGGACTAGTGTCCCAAAGAAACATCCTACCCAAGTTAGAATTCAGACTTCTTTTATACTAACGGGACAGGATGTGACTGGTTGTTGCAAACTTCTTGGTGCCAGCCAGACCCCGCATAGGAGGTGATAATCCTTTGTTCTTGAAGCTGTCCATTTAGGTCTAGTCAAGATGTTCCTGTAAACCTCCAAGATAAGTGTTATTTTCTGTTCTGCAGTTTTTTATCTCTATAGGAGTGAAAAGTTTTATACTTTTAAAAGTCAAGTCTGGAAAGCAGAGCCTAAAGAATGGGTTACCATGTATATTTCAAGCTATAGGCAACATTCTTTTACAAAGATGCAGAGTCAGCATGGCTCAGCTCAGGCAACAGAGCACAGAGATTAGAGATAAAGAAATAGATCCAACATGGAATCAGGTTTCTTCTTCTCTCTTATGCGGCAATCTTGACCTCAACCCCAATTTAGTATATATCCTACTCTTACCTATAGTACTTGTGTTGACATTATTTCATTGGCAACATCCTCACTGCTGGAAGTCAAGCTCAGTTGTGAATGAGAATTTGTTTAGTCATAAATAATAACTGAAATAAAATGGTTTAAAGAAAATAAAATGTACACATCGCCCTTTAATCCATTAGATCTTTTTCAGATAAAAACATTTTTAAGTTAATGTACTCTCTTTTACCCACTTAGGCATCCACAAGATCCTTTTATACTATAAGGAGCATCATTTTCACTTTCATAAAGAATTCTGAGCCTGTTAGCTACTCAGATGCAATAATTTGTTTCTTTTCCCCACACATTAGGAAAAGCAAATCCCCTGGCAGTAAGTCACCAGAAATTACAATGTACTGCTGTATCGCTTCACAAAAGGGTCTGGAAAGTACTAGCAAAGCCCTATTCCTCTTAACAATCTCTAAGCCTTATGCAAGTAAAGGATAAGTAAAAGTGTTTGGCATGGTAGATTTTAAAAATGAAATAAAAGTTTTAATTCCTTTATGGATAGACTACTTTTTAAAGTATGTTTGGCCTTATTTTCTCAGATATAAAAATATTTCAAAGCAGTTTCAATATATCTAATATGAAACTGCTAAAAATGTTTTATTAACATTCCATTTTACTTGAGAGAAACATAATAAATTCTTGACATGGAGAACAATTCTCTGAATAATGGGATTTGGCCCAACTCTCTAGCCTAAACTAATCTCAAATTATCTCCTCAACCCCAGGGCATTTATATATGTTGCTACATCTATGAGGAAGTTTTTAAAATCCCTTCTTACCTAGTTAATTCCTACTCTTTCTTCAGCTCTCACACCAATCTTTACTTCCTCAGAGGAATAACTTCAACTTCCCCTCATAAGAAAATGTTCTCACCATATACTGATATAACTCGTTGATTAATGAAGGTGTCCACTAAATTGTAAACTCAGAGAACAAGCTTTTGTTCTCATCTCCTTATCTTCAGCAACATAGAATTGGCAATTAGAAAACTTTCGATGACTATCACTAGACTAACTGACACAAAGAATCACAGGCTAGCACACCACAAGTCTAGGCAATGGCTTGCATTGCTTATCTATCTGAACCATATTAGCACAGAGATAGCCATATTATAAAGATACTGAGTGTATCCAAATAAAAAGAGACAGGGGTCAGAAGGTAAGTGAATATGGGCTTAAGTAAAAGAACTAAATGGAAGTGAACGATGAGTAGTTGGAAATTATGGCAGTTATATAAACTAATAATTGAAGGATATGGATTAACAGCATTATAGATTTTACACAGTGAATTATAACCACTTGGAATCACTGAAGAAAGGCATTTTGAATTTATCATTTTCTCAAGAACTTTCTGTATGTTGGAATTTTGAGCTGTAAATATCTGAAAATTGGACAATAACTAAATGAGAAGTGTATTGAGATAAAATTTCAAGATCATGACCCAAATCAAAGTTTCAGATGCAAGAGGAAGCAGAAAATCCAAGGACTTTCTAAAGTGTCTTACTTTACTCATCCATGGATAGAATGTAAGAAAAGGGATACAACTGAAATTTGTAATTACCTTCTAAGTTTTCTTCCTAAAGTTCTAATTCTCTAGCCTTAGTTTTTGTATGATTGAAAAAAATTCATAGAAATAAATTTTGGCATCCATGGAAACCTTTTTACGAAGTTGGTTGGGATAAATTATGGCTGTCTATATTTTTGGTAGAGGATGAACTCTGCTACCTGTAAAAGCAATATTAAAAGTCCCCTAGGGAGAACTAAATGGAATGAATGATTTTATTTTTTTGTGGTGTGATTATAGATATTAGTCTTTTAGCTGAAAGTAAACTTGTGTTCCAGGAAGTGGAAGTGTGTACACTCAAATACTTGGTAGCTTTGGGAACAATTACACCAACATCTGAAGGCCAGTTTGTATGCCTGATGCATCATCCCAAGTGAAGCCTATTTTTCACATATTATTACATTTTTACTTATTTCAGTGCTTTCACGGTAATTCACACTCTTCTTCATATCTGTTATAGCCTACAAATTACATTCATTAAGTATCTACTGTGTCATGCTGTGTTTTATTTTATGCAAAATAAGTGAAAGAACATGAAAATTTTATTTTCGATAAATTTGGGATCTCAAGTAGACATATTGTTTGGCTGCATCCCAGAGGCTTATAAAGCTTGTATTTGCCCAGCTTAAAAAATTTAAAAAAGAGCCCAGAGTCAGCAACAGAGACATCAATAGTTTAATGATTAGGGACATCTTTTATGTCTGAAACAAGGTCCTGGAGCAACACTCCAATGTGTGTGGCAGATAGTGGGCCAGACATGGTGGCCATTTTTACTCCACGGGAAGGGGTCTGTAACCAGTTATGTGGGGATTGACTTCAGGTCAGCTCACAGGTTACGAGGGAACCAGCAGAGGGGCACATCCCTCACCACCCCTTTGATAAGCAGTTATAGAGGAGATGTTCTGATTTCAAGTTAGAACAATCATTCTAACTTGTGGGCTTGTGGCAAGTATGTAGGAAGGTGAGTCAGGTGAATAAGGTGTAGTTGAAGCAGGCACTTGTTGGCACTGGTCCAACAGGGGATATACAGAGAACAAGAGAACAGCCATCTTCAGTGGTCTTACCATACACATGATTATGTAGATTTACATGTATTGAGCATTAGAAAAATCTACATTTCAAAACTAGAGTGACAATAATGGACTGAGTTTTTAAAATACAGTGGGTTTTTGTTATTTACAGCCACTATATCCTATAAAATCACTGCTAATACTGAATGAGCAAATACTAAACTGTTGCTCCTGGAGGAAAATATATATTCCTATAGGTTATAATCTATAATCTTAAATCCTGGAATCAACTCATCCTGGTATATTCTATTTTCTTTATTTTACAAAAGAGAAAATTAAGTACAGAAGTGACTTGCCTGAAGCCATTCCATTAACTGGAGCCAAAGTTAGTTAGGATTCAAACCCTATCCAACTGGACCCCAGAGCCAGAGCTTCTTGCACTCCATTGCACTCCCCTCTGTCATCTCCATCCTCTGATCATCTCTGTATGAAAGCTGAAGGTCTACTAGCACCTTGTTAGACTTGAGCTGGGAATATGCCAGTATAGGGACTCACAATTTTTATTGCTCTGCACGTGTCCCTGCATGACCACAAAAGCTCTTGAGTATTGATTTTGGAGCCAAAAAAAAAAAAAAAAAAAAAAAAAAAAAAGAAATTACCAAGCAGGCAAAGTTGAAAATACAGAATCCAGGAATAATAAGGATTGATTGTACAACTTTATGAATTTGATTCTGTCATCACTCTGGAAGATTTCATCCATATTATTAGAATAATGATTTTCTATATAAGATGTTAGTCAATTTTAACTTCTATACATATTTAATTTACTTTCTATAGACACATCAAATCTATCTATACCTTAGTCTAAAATGTTACAGAATAATAAAGACTTCAGTGGTTAGAAGATTATCTGAATGTCCATTTATATCTCCTAGATGGACTAACATGAGTTTAGT
The DNA here is from genome assembly GCF_036321535.1 of Camelus dromedarius. Classification (NCBI taxonomy): domain Eukaryota; kingdom Metazoa; phylum Chordata; class Mammalia; order Artiodactyla; family Camelidae; genus Camelus; species Camelus dromedarius. Next base: position 34,986,797 of record NC_087448.1, read on the forward strand.
GATATTGACTCTTCAAATTTTCCACCAGTGGCATGAAGCACATTGAGTTAATTTGGGGACCAACATTTCATCTCTCAGTTTTTCCTATGTGTCAATCAAATGATGGAAAATATTAATAGTTTATTACAAATGCTATAATCAGATGAAATGATTAGAATACATATAGAGTTTACAACAAAAATACATAAATCCTTTACAGATTAGGAGACTGAAGTTGAGAAGTGCTAAGTGTTTCATCTAAAGTATATTAATGATAGAAATTGAAACTTTAAGCTTTTCTTCTCTCTTCCAGATCAGTGGTTCAACATCACTGTGCAATACTTCTGGTCACATTTATTTTCCAGAAAGCAGTTCATTTAATAGAAATATATTGAGAATCAAGATACCTTGAAATCTAGTATTATCTCTTCAATAATTCATTTTTAAATTCAGTTGTGAAATGATTTCATACAATAAAGGACACAAAATTTAAGTGTATTGTTATGAGTTTGACAAGTGACTACACTATTGTACATACACAAAGATATACAACATTTCTGTTACTCCAGAAAGTTTCCTCATGCCACTTTTTAGTCAACTCTGCCAAAAAAGGCAATCGCTCTTCTCATTTCCAGCACATCATTGGTTAGTTCTAGAAATTCAAATAACTGGAACACTGAGGTAATTTTATTCTTTTTTATCTTGCTTATTTTGTTCAGAATAATGTTTCTGAGATTGACTTATATAATGCATTAATAGTTCTTTTCTCTTTTTTTGCACTTCAATTTGGATGACTTCTGTTGACCTGCTCAAATTCACTGATCCTCTCTTCTGTTGTGTTCAGTCTACTCAGTGAGTGAATCAATATTTTTTTATAGTTTTTCAGTTTTGAGGATTTTCCTGCAATTCTATTTTTTCAGTTTATGAATTTCCCATTTAATACCCTTCTATAGATTTAAAAATATCTATTCAAACTATTAAAAAACATTTTCTGAAAATTTCAACATTTAGATTGTCTTTGGTTCTATTTTTATTGACTTATTCTACAGTTATTTTCCATTGACATTTATGAATAGATAATTCATAGGAATCCTGGGTTTTGTTATCTTCTGCAAAGTGTTCTGTTTGTTCTCTCTCTCTCTCTCTCTCTATATATATATATATATTTTTATATATATATTAGTATATATGTATATAATTGCAGTATAGTCAGTTTACAATGTTGTATCAATTTCTGGTGCACAGCATAATGCTTCCATCATACATGAACATACATATATTCATTTTCATATTCTTTTTCACTGTAAGTTACTATAGATATTGAATATAGATCCCTGTGCTATAGAACAATATAAACTTGTTTATCTATGTTATATATATTGGTTAGTGTCTGCAAATCTCTAACTCCCAACTTATCCCATCCCACTCTCTTGCTCCCTGGTAACCATAAATTTGTTTCCAATGTCTGTGAGTCTGTTTTTGTTTTGCAAATAAGTTCACTTTCTTCTTTTTTTTTAGATTCTGCCTATAAGTGATATCATATGGTATTTTTCTTTCTCTTTCTGGCTTACTTCACTTGTAATGACAATCTCCAGGTCCCTTTATGTTGCTTCAAATGGCATTATTTTATTATCTTTTTATGGATGAGTTGTATTCCATTGTATAAGTATACCATAGCTTCCTTATCCAGTCATCTGTCAATGGACATTAGGTTGTTCCCATGTCTTGGCTATTGTAAATAGTGCTGCTATGAATATTAGGGTATATGTCTCTTTCTGAAGTAAGGTTCCCTCCGGATATATGCCCAGAAGTGGGAGTGCTGGATCATAGGCTAACTCTATTTTTAGTCCTTTGAGGAATCTCCATGCTGTTTTCCATGTCAGCTGCACCAAACTGCATTCCCAGCAACAGTGTAGGAGGGCTCCCTTTTCTCCACACCCTCTCCAGCATTTATTGTTTGTGGACTTTTTAATGATGGTCATTCTGACTGGTGTGAAGTGATACCTCACTGAAGTTTTGATTTGAATTTCTATGTTAATTAGCAGTATTAAGCAATTTTTCATGTGCCTATCGGCCATTTATATGTCTTCATTGGAGAACGGCTTGATTAAGTCTTTTGTCCATTTTTGGATTTTTTTTTTTCTTTTTAAGTTATATGAGTTGTTTATATATCCTGGAAATTGAGGCCTTGTAAGTCTCATCTTTTGCAAATATTTTCTCCCATTCCATAGGTTGTCTTTTGGTTTTGCTTATGCTATCCTTTGCTATGCAAACGGTTATAAGCTTTATTAGATCCCACCTGTTTATTTTTGCTTTTATTTCTATTGCCTGGATAGACTATCCTAAGAGAACATTGCTGAGATTTATGTTAGATAATGTTTTGCCTATGTGTTCTTCTAAGAGGTTTATAATGTCCCGTCTTATGTTTAAGTCTTTAAGCCGTTTTGAGTTTATTTTTGTGTATGGTGTGAGGGAGTATTCTAACATCATTGATTTACATGCAGCTGTCCAGTTTTTCCATCATTTGCTGAAAAGACTGTCTTTACTCCATTATATGTCCTTGTTTCCTTTATCAAAGATTAATTGACCAAAAGTTTGTGAGTTTATTTCTGTGTTCTCTATTCTGTTCCACTGATTCATATGTCTGTTTTTGTATCAATATCATGTTGTTTTGATTACTATAGGTCTCTAGTATTGTCTGAAGTCTGGGAGGATTAATCTTCCAACTTCATTCTTTTTCTTCAGTATTGCTCTGGCAATTCTGGATCTTTCGTGATTCCATATAAATTTTGGTATTCTTCATTCTAGTTCTGTTAAAAATGTCCTGGGTAATATGATAGCAATTGCATTAAATCTGTAGATTGCTTTAGGTAGAATGGCCATTTTAACAATATTAATTCTACCAGTAAGAGAATTTGGGATATCTTTCCATTTCTTTAAGTCATCTTTAATTTCCTTAGTCAATGTTTTGTAGTTCTCATATAGGTCTTTCACTTCCTTGGTCAGATTTATTCCTAAGTATTTTTTTTTTTTTGGATGCAACTTGAAAATGGATTGTAACTTTACTTTCTGTTTCTGATGTTTCATTGTTAGTGTAAAGATTCAAGTGATTTCTGTATGTTAATCTTTTGTCATGCTACCTTACTGAACTATTTTATTAGCTCTAGTTACTTTTGTGTGGAGACTTCAGGGATTTCTATATATAGTATCATGTCATCCACATATAATGAAAATTTTACCTCTTCTTTTCCAATTTGGAATCACTTTGGTTTCTTCTTCTTGTCTAATTGTTATGGCTAGGACTTCCAATGCTATATTGAATAGGAGTAGTGAGAGTGGACAGCCCTGTCTTGTTACAAATTTTATGGGGAAGGCTTTCAGCTTTTCAACATGAGTATTATGTTGGATGTAGGTATGTCATAAATATATTTTATGTTGAGATAGGTCCCTTCTATACCCACTGTGGTCAGAGTTTTTATCATTAATAGGTGTTGAATTTTAACAAATGTGTTTCTGCACCTATTGATATGATCATGTGATTTTTGTCATTTCTCTTGTTGATGTGGTCTATCACATTGATTGATTTGCATATGTTGAACCATCCTTGTGTCCCTGGAATTAATCCAACTTGATCATGTTGTATGATTTTTTTTTTTTTTGCACTGTTGGATTCTGCTTGCTAATATTTTGTTGAGGATTTTTTCATCTATATTCATCAGTGATATTGGCCTGTAATTTTCTTTTTTGGTAGTGTCTTTGGTTTTGGTATCAGGGTGATGGTGGCTTCATAGAATGGGCTGGGGGGTCTTCCCTCCTCTTCAATCTTTCAGAAGATTGTTATGAGCTCTTCTTTGTATATTTGATAGAATTCCCCAGGGAAACCATCTGTTCCTGGACTATTGTTTGCAGGGAGGTTTTTTTTTTTTTATTGCTAATTCTATTTCACTTTTAGTGATAAGTCTATTCAAATGATCTATTTCTTCTTGATTCAGTTTTGGTGGACTGTATGTTTCTAGATAAGTTGTCCAATTTATTGCTGTATAATTGTTCATAGTATTCTCTTATGAGTTTTTGTATTTCTGTCATGTTGGTTGTGATCTCTCCATTTTCATTTCTTATCTTGTTTATTTGTGTACTCTCTCTTTTCTTCTTGGTGAGCCTGGCTAGAGGTTTGTCTGTTTTGTTTACTCTTTCAAAACCTAGTTCTTTGTTTCATTGATTTTTTTTTCTATTGTTTTTAATCTCTATCTTATTTGTTTCCTCCCTGATCTTTATTATTTCTTTCCTTCTTTCAACTTTAGATTTTCTTTACTCTTCTTTTTTCTAATTCTTTTAAGTGGTATATTTGTTTTTGTTTGTTTGTTTCTGAGGAAGGCCTTTATCACTATGAACTTCCCTTTTAGGACTGCTTTGCTGGATTTCATAGATTTTGTGTGTTTGTGTTTTTATTGTCAATTGTTTTGTATTTTTTTAACATCTTTGATTTTATTGTTGGACCTTTAGCTTTTTAGTAGCATGTTGTTTAGTCTCCATGCTGCCCTTTTTTTCTCATCTATTTTTCTGTGGTTGATTTCTAGTTTCATGTCATTTTTTCAGAGAGGATGCTTGGAATAATTCCAATCCTCTTAAACTTGTTGAGGTTTTTTTGTGCCCAAGTATGTCATCTATACTAGAGAATGTCACATGAGTACTTGAAAAGAATTTATATTCTGTTTTTTGGAGATATAATGTCCTAAAAATATCAACCAAGTCCAACTGTTTGATTGTGTCATTTAGTATCTTCATTGCCTTATTGATTTTCTGTCTGGAAGACCTGTCCGATTATGTTAGTGGGCTGCTAAAGTCTCATACTAGTATTGTATTCCCATCAATTTCTCCTTTTATGTCTGTTAGTATTTGTTTTATGTATTTAGGTGCTCCTTTATTGGGGCATATACATTAATGAGTGTAATATCTTCATCTTGTATTGCTCTTTTGATCATTGGGTAGTGTCCATCTTTAACTGTCTTTATGGCCAGTGTTTTAAAGTCTATTTTATCTGAATCGCTATTGGTACTCCCACTTTCTTGTCATTCCCGTTTGCATGAAATATCTTTTTCCATCCTCTCATTTTCAATTTGTGTGTGTCCTTCACTCTAAAGTGGGTCTCTGAGAAGCAGCATATGATAGGCTTTAGCTTTTGTATCCAAATGTGCCACTCTATGTCTTTTGATTGGAGCATTTATTCCTTGACATTTATAGTAATTATTGACAGAAGTGTGTTTATTAATATTTTGAACTTTGGTTTCCAGTTGATTTGGTATATCTCCTTCATTCCTTTCCTTTCCTTTTTGTTGTTTGATAATTTCTTTTTGTATTAGCTTGGGTTTTGTTTTGTTTTTTGGGGTTTTTGTTTGTTTTTGACTCCACTGTATGCTTTTAATTTGTGGTTACCTTGTTTTTCAATTATGTTAACCCTTTACTCTGTCTCTTTGCTTTAGACTAATAGTCATGTAGACTCAAACACATTCTAAAAGGAATGAAAAAAAGAAAAAAGAAAAACAGAGAGAGAAACAAATCTATATTTTCTTTCTCCCTTCTCCCATATTTCATTATTTTAATGTCCTTTTTTGTTTTTTGTTTTTGTTTTTTTGTTTTGCATCTTCATGTTTATTTTCTTGGAATTCTTTGTAGTTATTGTACTCCCAATCATGTTTTTCTCTTTTCTATATCTATTTATTTTCTAATATAGTAGACATTTCAATATTTCTCTTAGGATAGGTTTAGTATTACTGTATTCTTTTAGCTTTTACTTTTCTGTGAAATTCTTTATCTTTCATTTTCCTCTAAAAGACAGTCATACCAGTTAGTATATCCTAGGTTGCAGCTTTTTCTCATTCAAGACTTTGAACATATTTTGCCACTTCCTTCTGGCCAGCAGTGTTTGCGTAGAGAAATTAGCTGGCACACTCTATATTATCCCTTAGGTCCCTTTATTACTTTCACTGGTTTTTACTTGCTTTTCTGTCTGCATTTCTGGTTGGATGACTTCTGTTATCCTGTCTTCTAAGTCACTTATTCATCCCTCTGCATTATCTAGTCTGCTTTTGACTGCCTTTAGCTTGGCTCTTATCTCAGCCATTACATTTTCTGTTTTAATTGGTTCCTTTTTATAGTTTCTATTTTCTTTTCATAGTATTCTATGTCTCTATTCATACTGTCTCTTATTTACTTCATTGATTTTATCACCCCCTTTTTTAAGTTGTGATCTAGTAGACTGTCAAGGTCTATCACATTGTTTGATCTTATGGGGAACTTCTCTTGTTCTTTTAATTGGGAGTAGTTCCTCTGATTCTTCACTTTTCTTATATTTCTCTGTCTCTATGGATTTAGGAGTATTAGTTTTCTACTGTGGTCCTGAAGGGTTGTTTTTTTGGTGTGTGTGTGTGTGTGTGTGTGTGTATTTAAAGTGGGAGCATTTCTATGTAGACTGTGTGCTTCTAATAGATTTGCTGACAGGGCTATTCTTAGTATGGATGGTTGCCACATCTTTCTTTTGTGTGTGTTTGTTGCTATCCCTTTGATTGGGGGTGTAGTTGATGTTGTGGTGATCAGCGACTTCCATGATTGTTGTTGTTGAGTGGGGCCTCCTTTTTTTGTTCTGTGGTTGTCACAGCCTTGACAGGGGCCAGGTCTGCTCCCCTGTTGCTGGAATAGAGGATTCTAGACCATTTTCTGACCTGTCATGTGTAGTAGGGAGTGTTGGAGCTCTTCTGCTGGGAAGAAGGTTCATCAGGAGATATCCACTGGGAAGTGCCATCTGTGTCGTTGTCTGTCACTTGTTATGTGGGCTTACAAGGTACTCTTTGTTGACACCGCTCTTGTCCCCACCTTAGCTGTGCGAATGTTGCCCACCTGCTCTGGTGTCTCCCAGGATCTGTGTCCCAGGATCCACCAGTGAAGATCTGCCAATGTTAAGCCCTTTGAACCACTATAGCTAGTGTGCAGTCACACACCTGAATCTTTCATGCATGACGGGGTCAGTGCAGCCCTCAGCCCTGCCTCCCTGTATGGTAAAGTATGCTGTCCTATTGTAAATATCCATACTTGTACTGCAACCCCCACCATGAGCCAGAACTCCACTCTCAACCTGTTTGTCCACAATGGGTCTAGAGAGATCAAATCCACTCTCCCTGCTTGAGGCTGTATTCAAATTTCAGTCCCGCCTATGAGGTTGCAGGGCTACTAGGAATGGATTCAGCTTTCAGCCCTGTCTCCATGCAGCAGTGATGGCTATGACCAAGCCCTATCTACCTTTTCCAAGACCACAACAAAAATGTTGCCATGTGGAGAAAGTGTGGCTGCATTGTGTTTTCCTCCCACTCTCACAACAGCAGTGGTGCTTTTTTATGGGGGCCACAGGCTGTTCTGTTCTGTACATATCCCCAGCCAGAGTTCACACCACCCTCCAGTCCTCTGAGGCTGCCTCTCTGCAATGGCCCTAGCCCTCTGCCTGGGCTCCTACTGATCTTCAGTAGCTAGTCCTGGCTTATCCCTGCCAGCTCATATCTAGGGCTGGAGATTGCAGGGATCCTCCATTTCCTTTAGTTCTGTCTACCAAGAGGCTTCCACTTTCTCCTCCAAGCCTTGGAAGCTCCATTTCTGTCCCTGCTGACCTACCTACTAGAGACGGGATGTCCTAGCATGAGGGTGACTTTCTTCCTATTCCACTCCCTCCCTGAAGACTGGTCCTGCACTGAGTTTTTTCTATGTTTTTTCTTTTTTCTCTTACTGGATTTTGTGAGAGTCATCCTGTATTTTGAAGTGAGAGACATGGCCAGAGTCCAGTAGGTATTCTGCACTATTCAATGAGCTTGCAGATGTAATTCTTGGTGTATTTGTGGGAGAAGGTGAGCTGATTCTCTGTACTCCCCCATCTTGGCTGCAACTCCTGTTTATTCTGGAAGGTAGTTCATTGGTATTTCAGCTTTGTCTTGTGTAAGCTTAGATTCATTTTTGTTTATGGTGGTTGTACCATGTGGTTCCTTACTTCCAAATTGTGACTTTTTCAATGTTTCTGTAAAAAGCCTGAGTTACCAAGTCTTTTGATTTGATGGAGCACTAACTTCCAAGTGTCATGTCTTTATGGTGGACAGCTACTTGGACATCTGCTCTTACAATCTCTTGGTTGATTCCTCCCTGGGCCCTTGCATTTCCGGATCAGTGATGAGAGAATGATGAAGGGGAGTTTTATAAGATTTTGGTCCTTCTTTTTACTGTGGCTTCCTTTCTGGCAGTTCTATTTTAATTTCCAGTAACTCTGGTGACTTCAATCTCTATCCTCTGACTTCTCAGACCGATACAACCCTGACTCTCCACTTGAAATCTATTTATTGTTCCCCATTGTGAACTTAGCAGGGATCTCATGGAAACAGTCATATAAGTATGGATCTTATCCAATGTGTTCCTTTCTTGGAAGGGTTACATTTACTAACCTTTCTGCTTGCTTTTGACCTGCTTATTAAGTGCCTTCAATTTTCTTTCTTTCTTTTTTTTTTTTTTTTTTCGAGTTTACTATTGTTACCAGTAGGGTCATTTGTCCAGTAAAAGCAAATCTATTAAAGGAAGTCTAATTTATTTTTTAAAGCCAAACTAATCATGACTGAACTTTGTTTCAGACTTCCCATCCTGTGAGATGTTGGCAATGGCTGGCAACTCTTTTACTTGGGCTATTGTGAAGTAAACTGAGAAAACTTAAGGAATTATACTTCAAGATATTTAGAACAAATTTGAATCATAAATGAAAGCCGCATTGTTATTCAGTTTTGAACTCTCTCCTCTCCAACTCTTCAATTTTATAAAAGAATTGCTCACCTTTCTCTAAGAATGTGAAGATAAAGTTAAACATGCTTAAACTACTAACATCATTTATACAAATTGAAAGACATATTAAGAACTTAAAAGTCCACTTTCAGCTGTTACAGCCATAGTATGGATTTCAAAAATAAACCCAGACTATATATAAGGAAATTGTTTGCCCAATTTAAAAACTATCTGATTTGATCTTTTGTTTATTTGGAAATTAACACACTAATCCTGTTTTATTCTTATTTCCCAGGAATGACTGATATACTTTTAGAGAAGAATTACCTTATTGGTAGTTAAGTAACTTTGACCTAATAAAAAATGTAATGATTTAAATTGCAGCATATTTTTTCTCAAGAACAAAGATACTTTCCCTCAAGTGTCCTGGTTTAAATTGAAAAATCGGTGTATAATGAGTAAAGTAAATCACAGTGACAAAAAAAAAAAGTTTTTGTTTTAATAATAACTCAAATTGTCTATAATAGGTCATGGTTTACCCAGTCACAGCTTTAAATTTTCATAGGTGATGATATAGGATTCATAGTGACATTTAGTAGCATTTTGAAGCAGCAGCACTCTATCATTGTTTTAATAAATTAGAATCTAAAATAATCTATTATAACTTGACACATGACCTCCAAAGTGAAAAGATTTTCTAAATGCCAAATCATTTAATTAATAAAAGATGGCACTGAAATGACCTGGGATAATTGATTAATTGCTTTATTATGTGGATACCTTTGATAAAATGAGGATTTTCAGCATCTAGTTCTACTTTTCTTTTAAGCACTGTTACTTGCTATATAAAATCTGAAACCCTGAGCTTGGACCACAAGATGTGTTATCAATCATAAATATATTTTTCTCTCAGATATAGCTAAAAACACCTTCCACCTCATACTACTTTTTTCTACTGTATTTTCAGATTCTACTCTTAGTCTTTTCTTCTCTCTCCTCACCTATTGTAAAGCCAGAAAATTGCATTTTTGTTGGGCTTTTACAATTTCTTTTTGGTGGAAGGAGTAAAGGTCAGGCAGCATTCCATTTCAGAAAGATAGTTAAATGGCTGGCATTAAAGTGTCTGCCAAAATGATGGAGTAGTACTCATTTTTTATCTTTCAGTGAAACCATATGAAATCACAAATAAAAGCACTCACTACCTTTAATGTCAGAATTCAAATTAAAAAAATAATCTTTGTTTCTGTTTCCTGGATCAAAATGTATTATGAGTGAATCATGTTGCCTTCAATGCTTTTTTCCTTTTTAAAATAGTTTCAAAATTTGAATTATAGCAAAATAATTCCAAATCCAAATGTAAAACAACCTTATTTATCAGGAAAAGAAATGTTTAAAACTATATGGTCAATATTTAATTTTTAATCTATTCACTAGTAAATGGTTGAAAACATATTTAAGAAGCAGGCAGGTCAAATGTGGCACCATGTACCTCTGTAAGGCAAAAGCTTCTTAACATGTAGTTGGTAGTGTGTCAAAAAGGAACAAAATAAACCATTCTTTGTGTTTGGAATATTTTTGTTTGTTCTTTAAATTATTGACTATTAAATCTAAAAATAAGAAATGATAGTCATGATAGCTGCAATGATAAAAATAATATTAAAGATGAAAACTACCATAGTAATAGTTTGCATTTATTGAGTGCTAATTACAGGCCAGGTACAACAATAAATTATTTATGTAAGTGATCTTGTGTTTTTTTAATAATTCCAGTATCCTTGAAACTGATTTTATAAAAGCAATTTTAGAGTCTGGAAAATAAGAAATACTACTTTATTCATATAAAATAAAGTTATCAGACTGGATAGAGATGTAGCATATTGAGCTTACAATTGAAATTGGTTTCAGAGGATCACACAGAGAATATTTACTCTGTTTTATAAGTTGACACAAATATTTTTCTCTTTATATGAAGCAGTAGACTGGACAGAAGAAATATCATGAACACTGATGAAGCAAGCCTGAGTTTGAATCCTGGCTCAGCCACATTTTGCTAAGTTCTTGTCTTAATTTCTTATTTTCTAATCAATTTATTTCTTCCATAAAAATTATTTTATTTCTGGGGTCACACCAATAGGGAAGCAAGAAGAAGTAAATACAATAGATATTGATACATATATCATGCTATCTTTTAAAATAAGAGCTTTTCATAACTACATTGAAATAGCTTCTGAAGTGAGATCCTTATATAATCATATTTGACCACATACAACAAAATATAACTCTATATGTATACATAAATAGTATATTTTTGATATATATTTATTCAAATACTTTACAGTCTCTGCAACAACCAATGAATTCAGAAACATTTGGGGTATCATTTTGCAGTAACGTCAAGGTCATCAAAGTAAGCAGTACATTGGCATTTTTCTATCTTTTGCTTTTACACCAACAGTTTTCTTTTTTTTCTCTCCCTCTTTTCTTTTTATTTTCTATAATTGAAAAGTCAATGTAAGTGTTATGCTGGACCTAGAGGCAAAGAGTGCCACGTAACATGTTTTCTACCTTTAAGAATTAAAAAATCTCATTACAAATTCAAAATTTAAAAAGAAGAAAAAATTAACAAGCAATAAAGTTTGTATGTGACCAAATTAAAAAATTTGTCAGGCTTAATGATTTCAGAGATTGAATTTCTTCATTTTTTTTTTTGAGGATTTAGATCAGCCTCTAGGAGATATTAGCAATCTTACCATACTAAAATAAGTATGCCATAAAAAAGTATGTTTAAATAATATATCAACTGATTAATTGATCCTTCATTAAGAACTTGTTTTGGGCCATATAATATTCCACTGGGGGAGTATAAAGATGAGTGAAATATTTTCTGTTATTTCTAGATGCTAGGAGAAAATGGAAACCAGCACAGACACAATTATTCTGCAATTCTTACTCATCTGCTGGGATAACTTGAATAATTCTATGTTCCTTACAACCAGGAGCTCCTCCTGCTACCTCTAGCTACAGGAGTGAGAAGAGGCACAGAAAAAGTAAGATGGAGCTGGATATTTTATAAAGTTTTCCAGGCAAAGAAATTGAGCAATAGGGTGACATACTAGACAAAAATTACATCTCCAGATATGTCTACCCAGAATTTAAAATATGGGTATGAAGCTCAGAAGAGAAATAGCAAGTGACATCTTACTTTGCTAGTACCAAGTTTCTGTCAAGATTTTACTTTCAGGCTTGTGATATTATTATTGTTATTGCTATTTTATAAATGAGAAGCTGATACATAATTTGTATTGAGTTACAGAACTAGTAATTGGCAGAGTTAGGCATTGAAGCCAGCTAATCTGACTACTGTATATAACTCTGCTAATATTCTTTATTCTTAAAACTGTTAAAATATCAAACATGCATTAAGTTCTATGTTAGTTCAATGACACTACTATTGTACTTGAGTAAACTCAAGACATGAGTATTTTAACATAATAAGTGTTTTCTTTCAACTCACCTGTAGCCCAACACAAAGCACTCAGTTGAGGAGAAGGGGTACTCTATTTCAGTCAGTCTGTAAGGAACCCAGGCTGATAAATTCTCCAGCATTGCAACACATAATTTTTAAAGTAACACTGAGTGCCTACAACCAGCTAGAAAATGGGGAAATCAAGTATGGAGGATGGCACCAAAGATTTTTATGAAGCAGGCTTGGAAGTAATATATGTAACTTCCATCTCCAATCCAATTACTAAGTCTTCATCATATCGTACCTTTAAATACAGTTTTAAGAATGAGAAATATAGTCTTTGGGCATAAATTTTCAAATAAAAACTCTATTCATTCTGGAAAATTCTTTCCTCCAGTCTTATCCTTAAAGGAACAATTTCATTCATAGTTTAAAAAGGCTTTTTTATAAGATATAAAACTAATAGGGATAATAGTCCAAGTGTAATGTTACTTCTCTCACAAAATTAAACCTTGAACTTTATAATTTTTTTAACTTATGAGGAAGAACTTTGGGGGATGGTAAGTATGAAAATATGGAGGTCAGCTGACACTTCATTGGCATCCATGAAAACTGTGGTTTTATGGATAAAAAATAGGGTAAAAGAAATGTTATCCATTATCCTATAATCATCTGCTAGTTTTAAATGTTTGCCTATCAATTCGTATATGTATTTTCTCTCTTATGAGTACTTTTCATATTTCATTCACAGTATTCTGGATTACTGATTTTATCCCTTGCTTTGTTCAGACTGAGACATCTATATAGATATAGATGTATTTATGGATACATAGAAATAGAGATGTAGATATAGAAATGTGATTATATAGTTCAATAATCAAGGCAATGCTATTTTTAACTAATGGAATTTGGTAAATATGCACTTAATATTTTGCTGTTCCACTTGTATTGTATTTCTGAACAAGTATATGATTGTTTTTAACCTGACAATTTTTAAGAAAGTGACATAACTATATCAAGACAATGATAAAGCCAATAAAGTTGCTTAATATAATTTATTAACTTTGTCTTCATTTCTAGCCAATCACCAGAGAATATAATAATGTAGAAAAGACCTTATAGGACTTAGATATAGGTTTAATAATCCTATGTTCTATAGCAAAAACTATATAACTCTCTTGAACAATAAAAAAACATAACCAGTAATATAATATTAAGGAAATTTTTACCGAACTTTTATGCCTGCTGTTAAAAGTGCTTAAAATAAAAATGTATATTTTGTAATTCACTATTCTGAAAAATATGTTTCTATTTGGTTAATCTAGAAACATTTTTATTATATCAATAAAATTTTCATTATGTTTTTCAATGTATGAATAATTCATATAATATGAAAAATATAGAACATAAGTGATACCAAAAATAATATAACTATCTTCATTTATGTGGCCTAGGAGATTAGCAAGATGCCTAATTTTTTCTCAGTATAAGAGCTTCCAAGAATGAATGGAGGAAATCATGTTTTATTTTACTCAGGATTTTCTTATACATGTAATACAATGGCTATATTAATTTATATGTACATACATACATACATGAATTTACTAAAAAATATATGTTGAATTCTGTCTGTATTTTTGTCTACTGTGTTATCTCTGTGATCAGTTTTAGCTGATTTTAAATTTATATAACTTCCTGATGTTTACTTAATCATTGCACTAAACTAATAAATATTAAAATCACTATGTGTCACAAACATTTGAAAAGTTCTGTGGTATATATACACAATAATTATAAATTTAAATTTAAATGGTTCAATTGATTATGTAAGAATAAGTAGATATCTCTAATTTTATTTTCCTGCATAACTATTTTCTGAAGGGTGATCATTCAAGAAGAACTTTTTAAATATAAATTTATTGTAATTTATCTATAAATATGTACATTATGAATTAATATCACCTTGATCTTCACATATGGTATCTAGGACATATATATCCATAATAAAATAGAAAATACAATCACCAATGTATTTTTTCATTGTTCTTCACCATGAAATATATTATTCCATGATCTTTAGAATCCTCTTTTAAAGAAGAGATTCTCACTAATTTTTCAGGAAAAAAAACAGGCTCAGAATATTTAAATCAACGTCCAGTGCAACAGCTAGTAAAGCATGAAATTAACACTTAAATTTGGTTTGTATGAATTTGGTCCAAAATCTAAGACTTCAACACCAAACAATGTTGGTTTTCTTATAGTGAGGAAAGGCTTCTAAATAAAATGGTATATGTATAAATTTGCAATCTTGAAATACATGTAATACACATATCTATACTTTGTACACTTAGGATTATATATTAAGTTTTAATTCTATATGATGCTTGAAATTAAAATTTCTTGTTTCATGTAATTCCCATGGTAATGACAATGAAAATGCTTGTGGAAGACATACAAAGGAAAGTGATCAAGGAATCAAAACATGTCACTACAAAAACAATCATGAAACACAAAATAAAGCAACATGAAGAGGAAAAAGGAATGACATAACTACAAAATGGAAGTTAATTAACAAAATGGCAAAAGTAATCTCTTACCTATCAGTAATTTTTTTGATTAATGCATTAAGCTCCCCAAACAAAAGACACAGAGCAGTTGAATGGATTAAAAACAAACACACAAACAAAGAATCAGATCCAACCACTTGCTGTCTACAAAAGCCTAACTTTAGATATAAGGAAATACAAAGTCTGACAGTGAAAAAGATAGAAAAAGCTTGTCTGTGAAGATGGCACTCAAAGGAGAGCATGGATGGCCATACTTAAATCAGACAAAATAGGCTGTCAATCAAAACCTGTACCAAGAGACAAAGAGGAACATTATATAGTGATAAAAAGGTCAAGTCTCCAGGACGATAAAATAATTATAAAACACATGGACATAACAACAGAACACACAAATATATGAAACAAATATCAGAATTGATAGGAGAAACAGACAGTAACAGAATAATAATAGGGGATACCAATACCTAAATTTCAATAATGGATAAGCAACCAGAGAGAAGATCAATAAACAGAGGACTTGAACAATGCTATAGATCAAAGAGCAAACAATGGGCCAAAGAAGAAATCATAAGAGAAGTTAGAGAAAATCTTGAGACAAGTGAAAATGAAAACACAACATACCAGAATTTATGGGATGCAACAAAAGCAGTGCTAAGAGAAAAGTTTATATTGATAAACACCTACATTAGAAAATTAGAAAAATCTCAGATCAACAGTCTAGCTTTACACCTCTTAGAATTGGAAAAAGAAGAACAAACTGAACCAAATTAGCATAAAGACAGAAATAATAAAGATAAGATCAGAAATAAACAAAATAGAGAATAGAAAAAAAAAATGAGCTAAGTTGATTTTTTTTAAGACCAATAAAATTGATAAATCCTTAGCTAGGACAAGTTAAAAGAGAGAGAGAGAGGGAACATAAAAATATATTAAATTCAGATTTAAATACGTACTTTGTAGTTGTTGATTTTAGAAGCCATAAGTATTAGTGAATAATAGTTTGGGGTCTGGATCAGGCAGATGTGAATTTTGAATGCTAGTTCCACTTATTACAAGTCTTAAAGTTATTTAATCTCTCTAAATCCTAATTTCTATTTCTGTAAAATAACAAAAATAATAGAAACTTCCCCACTAGTTTGCTATGATTATTTACTTAGATAAGCATTTAATGTATAGCCTGCCATATAATAAATGCTCAGTGCATGTAATGTGCTCCTAATATTGTCATTAGATGGAGGAGTATACTGTTTCCTCTGTGCTATGCTGATGGACCACTATGAGTTAACCTGTTTCACTTACCTCTGCAAAGTTTAGCCTAAATTTAAAGTGATCAAGGTAAAACATATAAACATATTGATGTCAGCTGCTGAACAAAGGCTTTTTAAAGGACATATAGCTCAAGAATTTTGGTTAACATCAAGCTTAGGTAAAAATACATAAGATGGCTGAATTAGGGTAAACTAATTCTACAATTATTGGTTAACAAAACTGTCTCAATAGCTCTGTTTACAATAGCCAAGACATAGAAACAACATAAATGTTCATCAACAGATGATTGGATAAAGAAGCTGTGGTTTATTTATACCATGGAATGCTACTCAGCCATAAAAATAATAAAATAATACCATTTGCGTCAACATGGATGAAACTGTAGTTTGTCATTCTAAGTGAAATAAGCCAGAAAGAGAAAGAAAAATACCATATGATATCATTTATATGTGGAATCTAAAACAAACAAACAAACAAATTCATTTATAAAACAGAAACAGACTCATAGACATAGAAAACAAACTTATGGTTACAATGGGGAAGGAGGTGGGAAGTGATAAATTGGGAATTTGAGATTTTCAGATACTAAGTAATATATATAAAATAGATAAACAACAAGTTTCTACTGCATAGCATGAGGAACTATATTCAATATTTTATAGTAACTTATGGTGGAAAAGAGTATGGTAATGAACATATGTATGTTCATGTATGACTGAAGCATTATGCTCTAAACCAGAAATTGACACAATATTGTGAACTGACTATACGTTAATAAATATATATCTTATTAAAAAAAAAAACTGTCTCTAATTCCGTCAAGTCCTATCCTTGGTCACTAAATATGGCTCGGGTGATAGATTTTTCTATCTTTTCTTTCCCTTTTTCTTGGTTTGTTACTTTTACAAAGGGATCCTGATTCTCAACTTTTCTACTATACTACCACCCACCCACTGCTATTGAGGTTCTGATACTGCATGTCCCAGTTTTAGTTTGATTTGGCTTATTTGGTTGGTTTTTGCCATGTAACACTGTGCAAGTTTCTACCAATCATTATCCCAATATTTGTAATTAAATGCTTCCATAATTATCTCAGGATATCACAACTTTACAGACTTCTAGTGGTCAAAATTGTGACTCAATAAGACAATTTTCTTGACTTCTCCAAATTATTTGCATATCAAGATGATAAATAACTGTTTTACCACAATCTACATTTTGTTACATCATGTTTTGGGGGAAGGATTCTTAACTGTCTCTCAATCTATATTATTGATGAAGCTAAGTTAAATTGCAGACGTGATATTAAGCAACACAAAATTTCTTGATAATGCTGATATGGAGGAAATAATAAATACATTTATGGGAATATCAGAAGGAATAATGGAGTATGAGCTCCAGAAATTCTCCCCCCCTGTAGAAGCTATAAAAAATAACAAAAATTGTTAAAACCTTTTCAGAACTCTGAAAATTAATCCATGGCTTGCAAAATTACAGGGAGCATTTTTTGAAGAAAAATAGCTCTAAGAAAAGTGAGTTTTGTGGCATTTAATGAGACCTGTTCCCATCTTCCTTTCATCAGTTCCACAGTAACCTTGAAAATATCCTAATTTGTAGCCTGGTGAAAACCAGCAGGCTAACAGCCACTGAAAGGAGCAGAAATGAATTGAATCTCCCCAAAGCCCCACTCCCTGAGAATTGTTGTTACTTCTTTCTGACAATTTCCTAGCTCTTAAACTCCACTCACGAGGGTAGTCTTTGTTTCATCTACATTAGAGCTCCTCCAGTGTGAACAGTCTATTCTCTATGGTGCTTGTCAAAAACAATCTACAGAAATTGTTTAATACAGAACTTTCTGAGGTGGTGATAACAGTTGGGGCAAACAACAAACTTAACAAAAAAAACTTCAAAACTAAAGCTGGTAAGCAAGCTGTCCATAGAAGACTTTGAAAAGAAGGCATATTCCTGGGGATGAGGAAATCCATGCACAGGGGAAGGGCTATTTCTATGTTCAGGAAAGAACTTGAAGGCTCTAAACTCTCAGCTTTGTTTCACTTTGAGGATCTGCACAAACAGGAAGTGAATGCTAAGACAGAATTGTAACTACATTTCTATCTGATAATTGACAGCATACTTCACCACAGAAAGAACACCTCAGCAAAAGCCAGGAAACTTATTGGTTCCAGGAATCAAGGAAATCTCTTCAATCATTAACTGACTATTAAGCTAAATGAGCAGAAACTCAGAGATTGCACATAACAAAGAAAACACACTTTACAGAATAATAAAAGTAAATCACTTAAAAACAACAACAACAACAGCAACAACAACAATTCCTGGGGAAGAGTTAAAAGAATGGTTTCAAGAGTTTGCATGTTACTTAAAATGTCCAGATTTCAACAGGAAGTAATGAAATGTGCTAAGAAGCTGGATGGTATGGTGCATACATAAAATTTTAAAAAATCAATAAAAAATGTCCAAGCAGAGACTTATTTGTTCAATAGACAAAAACATTAAATTATTTAAGTATGACATCAGAAAGTCATATCTAAATAACTAAAAGAATGTATGAAAACAATAGAAGATAGAACTCACTAAGTAGAATATAACAGCAAAGATAGAGATATTATTAAAAAGGACCTAATACAAATCATGGAATAGAAAACCAAAATTTTATAAACCATCACTTGAGGCCTCAATAGTATTTTTGAGCTTGCATAAGAAATAGTCAGCAAACTTGAAGATAGATCAGTTTAGATTGCCTAGTGTGAAGGACAGAAAGAAAAAAATGAAGCAAATGAACAGAGACTCCTAGAAGCTGTGGATATTATCAAACACACCGAAATACATAAAATGGAAGTATCAGAAAGAGAAGAGTGGGAGAAAGAGTCAAAAATAATATTTGAAGAATAATGGCTAAAACTTCCCAAATTTCATGATAAATCTAAATCTATACATCCAAGAACCTGAAATGAATTTCAAATAGGATAATCTCTAAATTCAGACATAGAAACATTATAAACACACTATTGAATGCCAAATACAAAGAAAGAATCCAAACAGTAACTAGAAAGTGTGCTTCATCGTGTAAAAAGAATCCTCAAAAAATTTACCAACTAGTTTCTCACCAGAAACCATGCAAGCCAATATGGAATGACATATTCAGAGTGCTAGGGGGAAAAATAAAAAAAAAAAAAAAAAGGAAAAGGAAAAACAAAAACAAGAAAACTCTCTTAACCAAGAATTCTATATCCAACATAACTATCCTTCAAAAATGGAGAGATAAAGACATTCACAAAAATAAAAGGAAATTCTTCAGGTATAAATGAAAAGACTCTAGACAGTTAATGAAATTCACATGAAAAAATAAAGAGCACCAGTAAATGTAACTTTTTGCAGGAAAACATAAAAGCAAGATAAACATCATTTTGTTTGTAGCTCTTTTTACTTCCTGTATGATGTAAAAGGCACTACATAAAGCTGTCATGAAATTATAAAGCTGTTTTGATGATTGAAATATATAAAGATACAATTTTTATGACAATAATAGCACAAAGGAGTGAAGAGTCATTAAGCTATAGAGGAGCAGTTTTTATATACCACTGAAATTAAATCAGTATTAATCCAAACAAGATTGCTACAAATCAGTTTAAAGTAACAGAGAAAGTATATGTCATGAAAACAGTAACCAAAAGAAAGCTGTATAGGCCACACTAATATCAGACAATTAAGACAAAACTTATTATTAAAGAACAAGAGGGATATTTTATAATTATAAAACATCAATTCTTTGGGAACAGATAACAATTATATATATATATATATATTTATATGTATACACACACACACACACACACACACACACATACCTAAAATGAGAAAATCAGAATACATGAAGAAAACCAGAATTGAAGTAAGAACTAGACAATTCAATAAAAATTTTTGGAGACTCAATACTCCATTTTCAGTACAGATATAAAAACTACACAGATAATGACAAAAGAAATAAAACAACTGAACAGTACTATAAGCCAACTAGATCTACCAGATATCTATAAAACACTCCCCAAAGTAAGAAGAGAACACACAATAAGCACATGAAAAGATGTATAATATTATTAGACATCAAGGCAATGTAAATAAAAACCACAATGAAATTCCACTTCACACTCACTAGGATGGTTATAATAAAAAAATTCAGACAGTAATAAGTGTTCATAACCATATGCGATCGCTCAAATGTGGAATCTAAAAAAAAAAAAAACAGAAATACAAAACAGAAACAGACACATAGACATAGAATACAAACTTGTGGTTGCCAGGGGGATGGAGGGTGGGAAGGGACAGGCTGGGATTTCAAAATGTAGAACAGATAAACAAGATTGTACTGTGTAGCACAGGGAAATATATGCAGGATCTTGTGGTGGCTCACAGCGAAAGAGAATGTGACATTATAAAATGACTATAACTCAATAAATTTTTTTTAAAAAATAAGTGTTCATAATAGTATAGAGACATTAAAACTCTCAGACCTTGCTGGTAGGAATGTAAAATGGTTCAGCCAGTATAGTGAGTTGAATGGTGCCCCTCAAAAATTCATGTCCATCCAAAGCATCATATTATTACCTTATTTTGAAATACGGTGTTTGCAGTAATAATTAGTTAAAGATTTTGATATGAAATCATCATGGGATAAAGTGGGCCTTAAATCTGATAACTGATGTCCTTATAAGAAGAAGAGAGAAAAGAAAAGATACAGAGAGGGAAGAAGGACTTGTGAAAAAGGAGGCAGGACTGAGTTCTGCTGCTACAGCCAAAATCTGCAGGGAGCCACCAGAAGCTGAGGAAGGCAAAGCAAGATACAGCCATATAAACTTCAGAGGGAACATGTCCCTTCTAACATCTTGATTTTAGACTTCCATCATCCAGAACTATAAAATAATAAATTTTGTTATTTAAAGTCACTGTGTGCTTGGTAATTTGTTACAGCATTACTAGGAAGCTAATATAGCCACTTTGGAAAACAGTTTGTCAGGTTCTTAAAAAGTAAGGCAGAGTTATTACAGGATCCATCAGTTCCATTTATAGGATCATGAAAATATTTGTCCACACAAAATCTCGTACATAAACTTCATGGAGGAATTATGCATAATTACTAAAAAGTGGCAACAACCCAAATGTCCATCAATTGGTGAATGGACAAACAAATGCGGTATTTCTATACAATAGAATATAACATGCCAAAAAATAATTAAATGCTATTGCATGCTACAGCATGGATGAATCTTGAAAATAGTATGCTGAATAAAAAAAAAAACAGACTCCAAAGGCCATGCATGATGTAATTGTGTTTATATGAAATGTTGAGATTAGGCAGATCCATAGAGACAGAAATTAGATCTGTGGTTGCCAGGGGCTGGGACAAAGAAAGTGTGGAGCATGACTGCTAATGTACAGTTTCATTTTGGGGTGATGAAAATATTTTAAAATTAAATAGCAGTGATGGTTGCAAAAGTTTGAGAGTATATTGAAAAACTCCAAAGTATGCAAATAAGCAAAAACACAAAAAATAATTTTTATTCTAGTCCAGTATATATGATTCATTTCCCGTTTCATATTCAACCAGGGTTACTAGAAACAGAAAACCAGACTATATTACTGAGACAAAGTTTTAAATGTATTTCCATATAGATGCCATAGTAGGGTATATTGTTGTTATAGCACTAATATTACTAGAAACTCCAAAAACATGCCATTCATTACACCATGATGTGTCCATTTTGATTTAGCATTTCCCTTGAAGTACAAGTGACTGCGTTGAATCAGTTAACCTTAGTTGTTCCATGAAATGACACAAGATGGACTAAAATGAATATCAATCATTTTCAACAAACAGACTGAAAATGGAAAGGTCAAAGAAGTTTTCATTCCGTCATTAATGTACATCACATGGTCTTCAACTCATATGTATTATATTAGTGGAAATTCATGTAAAGCATTTAAAAAATGTTGTTGAGCTTTACCCTGGAAGTGATTTTCATAAAAATGATCTAAACTGAGATCTAATCTACAGAAGATAGGTGCTTTGAATATGACAGTTTCATACATGAAATTTAACAGCCTCATGGATCATTAAGTATTCATAAAGAATTCTAACACTAGTCTCTAGTAACCTCTTACTATGTAGAAATATTTAACAAGGGAGCCTTTTGAAAATACAGCTATCCCGCCCCACTTAAAATTTAATATTTGTAGTAAATTGTCAGACTTACAGATAAAGCTGATGATCTACAGGGATGGTTTATTAATAAATATCTTGTAATTTATCTAACAGTGATTGTTTTCCCTTGAAAATCCTCTTTAAAGTTTAAATATGCTGCTTATTTTAACCTTATGTTTATGTCAAGAATACATAAATACAAGTACATGTGTAACAAATGTATTGTTCAAAAAATGAAAACTTTAAGAAATATATGCTTTATATCATATTCTCAAAATTTATTATAGAGTATTAGTGTTAAACTTAAGGAAAATATTCATTGCAATTAAGCTTCATAAATACTATTAGCAGTTTACAAAATTACTGTTAAGTAATATTACGTACTGTTAACACTAGATTTTACTGAGGATCATTTCTTTCTTAGATTTGAAAATAACATGTATATAATAAATGAGAAGACTAAGTTCTGCACATTTTCCACTTGCATATTATGCACAGAGCTAACATGTCACTATATGTGGCATCTCCAGATGGCAAGTACATCAGTGGGAGATTGGGAAAACTTGTAGAATCAATTACAATTGCAGGTAAAATTAAACTTGGAAGCAAAATCATTAATATGTTGAATATGCATCTGGTTACAATTCTTTGAACTACTTAAGAACATTTCTATCTTATTCTAACCCAAGAGTCTCTTATGTATTGTAACTCCTAAGCCTCCTCTGTCTGAATTAAGACCATATGTGAAGTTTAGGCTTATCCCCAAGGAGTCCATCTGGAGCAACTGATGTTGATCCATTGTTAAATCTTGATGTCCACCTATGAGCCTCAGGGAGACAGATAACTGAAACACTTGGTTAAACAGATACTTCTATGCATTTTTTAAAATGTATGTGTTTGTGAAATTTAAAATCTAGAATTTGTGAGATTTAAGGTGACTTTTATTTGAAATTAAATCTATCATCTTTTATATGGAATCATCTAATTTATAATAAAATTACTTAAAGTATTCCTTGGGAATACATTAATATCTTCATAATCTGAGTTAGTTTTAGAGTATCAGAATAGAGAATCTAATAAATTAGAACCAATAAGCAAGTTATAGACTACTGAAATATTTCTTAATAAATTATGTAAAGTGCATATTGTTTAATTTCCAAGGATGTTATACTGTTAAATCACTTAACTTTCTATAAGCTCTCTAATAGGGTTTTTTGAAACAATGTTATTTAAAGGAATATCTCAACCAAAGATATACAATCTGTTACAGTTATTGTTACATTCTTAAAAGGTGAATATTCAAAATTTTAAATATAAACTATACACAAACACACTACTGTCATTTGAGCCATCATATTTGTATATTCTGCAGCACCTAAAATTTTTATAATTCCATAACATTTTATTTAGTTGAAAGAAACAGTATTTTGGATTCCTAAATTATGGAATCAGAAGCAGATATGAGAATCCAGGTAATACCTTTATTACACTTAGGAAAACCTTAACGTATTTTCTGGCTACAGATGGCTAACATAACAACCGTGAAGCAATTTATGCCAATGACTAGAAGTCACTGTATTCATTACTGCCACATTTCTAGTTACTGTAAGATAAATAAAAAAATAAACTGTCAATTTACCTGAGCATGCCCTTGATGAAGCAGGAAATGTTATTACTTTGATTAAATACCATCTTTGAGAATACATCCTTTCAATACTGTAGGCAACAAAATGGGGATATGTATAAGTATCTCTGCTGTAACAATGTCCAACCAGTAATTGTCTCCAGGAAAAGCCCTTGGGAGATTGTTTCAGCTACACACTGACTAGTCTCAGTTACCTCAATAGAAATGAAAGAATAAAGCTTTTTTCTCAATTCAGTAAAAGCAGAAGCCTAAAATTTATACTTCAGTGTAAGCAGGTGGATACTGTCATTGCCATGTAAGGTCAGAATTATGGAAAAAAAATAATGAAAATGGTGTATGTTCTTGGAAGGTGCGCATGAGAGTTATAAGTGGGGAAAATTGAGTACACTGATTTCTTTCTACCAGGGCGGGTCAATTCCTTACTCTTACTCTAGGGGTTTACTTACAAAATACTGAAATCATGTAAGATGGACTTTCGAGCTTTTCAGGCCCTTTAATCTTTCCTAAAGTTTTGTATTTACTCGATATTACAAAATACTTTTATATAGATTTTTATTCCCATGTTTGCCACTTGAAAACTGCTGAGTGAACATGTACAGTTTCATTGTATGTTAACAGATGAAATTCCTTCATTTAGAATTTATAATTTTGTAGGAAAATGAAATGTCTTCAGCACTCATAGCTTCTTTACTTCTGTGACAACATATTATTCTTAATCTTTTCTATAAAAATTATAGAACACATGCTCTGTCATTAATACTACAATTTAAAAAAATAAATTTACTAAATCCAGAGGGGAGACTCACTAATTATTTTAAATTGTGTTAATGTTCCCTTTTTAAGGGAAAATTTTAGGAAAATATGCCAACAGTCTATGGCTATATAAAATATATTTAATTTATTTTAATAAAAGGACTTTGTTCTAATTACAAGCTTTTCAAAAAGAAATACTACATTAAAATGCAACTATTGTTAGCAAAATATTCTGTAGAAATTAGTAAATATGTCATTTTACATGTGAAAAATAATGTGATACAAACAATGAATGAAATGTATGAAACAATTGTGAGGCATACAATAATAGAGAACATAGTCTTTCAATTCATTTAGTTTTAATTTTCAATTTCTCTCTTGTGGAAGACAACAAGTATTCAGAAATCTGAAGAAATAAAAAGTGTGTGAGTCGGTGAACTTATAACCCATTTTTTATTGCCACATACTAAGAAGTTAGGCTTGAAACACAGGAATGGGCATATTACTCATCACTTTTTAGAGTATTTACTCTACAAGGACTACAGACAGACATCTCAGGTGAGAAACTGGGGACAGTGTCAGTGGAAAGCCACTCTTTAATATTGAAAATATAACATTTAGCACATAGGGAGTGGCATTGATAATATACAGAAGACCACTTTAAGAAATGGTTTGTATACGTTTTCCTATGGTCTTTTGAAAACCTAAATCCAATTAGGGCAACTTGATTTTATCGACTGCAGTGTGACTAAAGAAAATGCTTGCCTAATCAATTTTGTGGCAGCCTTGCTTTCTGAAGGAATGCTGGATTAATGGAAAGACGATGCTTTTCAATGGAAGCTGCAAAGAGAGGATCTTAAAGAACTGGGGTTTGTCAGTGTATCTCCAGCACTTTCTAAGAAACAGTGTACTCTGATAAAATGGCTGTAGGATTACAATTCTTTTGGGAGAAAAAGTAAGTAATTATACTTTTAGGTAAGTATTATTTATGACTTGTTATTTGCTAATGAAGCATTATTTATTATGTTATTTGGCCATCTGATATGGTCTTTATGCAAAATATGATATAACGACCAGAAAACATTCCTTCCCCTTATGCCTAGAAAAATTCCCATTTTTCTTTCTCTCTCTCTTTCTTCCTTTCTTCATTTCTTCCTTCCATTTTTTTTAAACAACTCAAAGATATTTTTCATTGCCATAATTCTTCACATGGGCACCATAATTCTCATGTCTAATTATTAATTGTTTGAATTAGGTTATTGAGTTATAGAATGGTAAGTGTGAAATAAAATAAAGTAAAAACTAAAAAGTAAGAAGAGCTTGATTTGAAAGTGTGGTATCTTTAAAATTCTGTTTCTCACAGAATCACAGACATAGAAAACAAACTTATGGTTACTGGGGGAAAAACGGATGTGAAGGGATAAATTGGGAGTTTGAAATTTGCTCCAATACTAATTGTGATATATATATAACAAATAAGCAATAAGTTTCTTCTGTATAGCACAGGGAACTATATTCAATATCTTTTAGTAACCTATAATGAAAAAGAATATGAAAATGAATATATGTATGTATGTGTATGACTGAAACATTATGCTGTACACCAGAAATTGACACATTGTAAACTGACTATAATAAAGTAATCAATGATATAAAAAAGATAAAATTTTTTCTTTATTCTCTTCTTAGACTAAATTTACTAACGTTTTACCTAATAAGGCCATCTGATTCTCTTACATCCCTAAATTTTAATCTCCTTCTGGATACTGGCATTTTTCTAATGGAAGTTCTCAATGTTCCCCATTTCAAACACAGAATTAAGTTATTTGGTAATTTCCTTTTCTTGCAGTAACACTATGCCTGGGCATCATGTGATTTTCAATTTCCAGATTTCTTTGATGTTAAACTTTGAAAATGGATACAGTCAGTTTGGAGGGGGAGCTCCTCTCTCACATTATACTAATGCATGGAAACACAAAGTTATAAGCCATTTTTTTTGTATTTCATATACACACTCACACACATATATGCAACCATTATATTTTGAATTTTCAAAATGAATTTCATTTTTTCTTAAATTGTAAAAGAAATGGGTGAGCATTATTAAAGATAGAACTAAGCAAAAATACATAAAAAGATAGTTAATAAATTCCTTACCCTGGCACTATTCATTACTCTCTGAGATAGCCAATCTAACTTCCTAGCATACAGCTCACAGTCTTTTCATTTTGCTTCCATAGTCATATAAAATATTATCACAAGAGGCATCCTTCTTGATTTTGTTTTTACTTTGGAAGGAATCATACCATACCTTCTGATATTCCTTTCAATATTGTAATTCTTAACGTTCAATATAACAAATTGACAGGGTTTCTCAGAAAAACTAATTCTTTCCTGTGATATTGCAATTTCACTTTATCAAAACTATATTCACCTGAGAGTAATTTTATCCCAATCACATTCCATCCAAATGTCTCTTCTTGTTTTTACGTTTTTCAGTTTTGGACTCCCATGCCTGGAAACATACACTGCCAGACCAAGGCTATAGAAATGTACATCCTGTTCACACATCCAGGTCTCATGTAGAGAGCTAATTAAGGAAGAACAAAACCAAACAAACAACAGTACAATAATATAAGTGTAAAACACATTTAAAAAGGGTCTCCTGCCCTTGACACCGACAGAAATAGATGTGGTTATTGTTTAAAAATTAAGGAAATGAGGAGAAGTCTGCACCTTCTTCTCTTGTCCCTGTATTAAAGAAAGTATAGCAGTCACAAAGCAGAAGCAAGAAGGCCAGTGGAGCAAGTTAGATGTCTCTCACCTTTTCCAGACACCAGTTTCTACTAGGGACATGCAGCTTTGCCTTGAAGATGGAGCAATTTTGCTGATCTTTCAGTGTCCAGCTTGTGGGGCTATGATTCTATTATTTGAGCTTCTAGGGTGTTTCCCAGGAAAAAAGATGAGATAAATAGTGAAAATGAGGGGGTTCCCTCCTGAGCAGGAATGCCAGATAAAATTCAGATGCTCAGTTCAATTTGAATTTCAGACAAATAATGACTAAATCTTAATATGTCCCAAGTAGTGTATGTGCATTTATAGCAAAAATTGCTGTTTTTCTGAAATTCAAATTGAACTAGACACTCAGTATTTTTATTTGTTAAATATGTCTAGCTACTCCTGAGGAAATAGTTTTTCTTCAGCTCTTTCTTTTTGGCATATTTTCTTGGACTACTCAAACAGGCTTTCACGCTCCTCCTCACACTGTACCAACTTCAGTTTCCTCTCTGCTGCCTATCTGTTTCCCCCAACCCATACACTTGACATTGCTCTCTAACCTGCAGTTGTATAATGATTTTCACAAAAAGTACGCATTTATTTTTTGGATGTGGGAGGTGCTAATGTAAATGATGGCTTTTTTTTTTTTAATTCCAATTGTCTGTTGCTAGTACATAGGGAAGCAAATTACTTTTGTATATTATTTTTATATCCTGCAACTTTGTATCATCATTTATTACTTCCAGAAGCCTTTGTTTGTTTGTTTGTTTTGTTTTCTCTTCTTCTTTGAGGTTTTCTATATATATAATCATATTATCTGCAAACAAAGATAGTTGTATTTCTTCCTTCCCAATCTTTATGTCAATTATTTGCTTTTCTCTTATTGCATTTGCTAGGAATTACCTTATCCCTGATATTAGGGGGAAAGCATCTAATTGCTCAGCAATAAATACAATGTTAGGTGCAGGTGTTTTATAGGTGTCATTTATCCAGTTAAGAAAATTCTTCTCAATTTCATTTTTCTGAGAGTTTTATTATAATTAGGTTCTTGGGGAGATGACAGCTCAATGGTAGAGCACATGCTCAGCATGCACCAGGTTCTGGGTTCAATCCTTAGTACCCATATAAAAAGGAAAAGAAAATAAACAGATGTTAGTTATTATCAAGTTCTTTTTCTGCTTCTATTGATATAATCATATAATTTTTCTTCTTTAGCCATTGTTGGTATGATGAATTACATTAATTGATTTTTGGATGTTGAATTAGTCTTGAATAAGTCTCTCTTCTCAAATATTCCATTTACCTTTATAACAACTAGGCTCTTTTGCTTTTTGGATTACATCAGAGTGTGACATTTAGACATAAAGCCCTAATTTTTGATATATTTTGGTTTTCAGTTGACAGTGAGTAAGTATGCTTCAGGAAAGCATTGTATGTCAGAGAATGCAAATAGTCATGACTAATGCAGAGGTAAAAAAATGATTCTACGTATCAAAAAAGAGAGGAGATTCTAAAGGAAATAAAAACAGGATCAGTAGGAAGATGATGAAAATATATCCATTAAGCTTTTTGATATTTTTGTTTTCCTGCTTGGTTTTTAACTATATAATATCAATCACTTTTTTAGCAAAATGTATGATTAACTTGGATAAGTAGAAGATTATTAAAAATATTTAAATTAGCTCATATTGATCCTTTTTGTAGGATAATACTCATAAAATACAGTCAATATATGAAAATTTAATAACACTAAGCATTTTAACTGTTAAGGAATAATTTTATTTAATGTGATCCATGAACCTTTTGAAATTGAAATGTAGTTGTTGTACAGTGTTATATGTTTTATACTATAGTGTATATACTATAGTGATTTACAATTTTCAAAGGTTATTCTCCATTTATAGCTATTATAAAATATTGGCTATATTCCATGTGTTACACTATATAGTCTTGTAGTCTTCTTTTTATACCTAATAGTTTGTACCTTTTATTCCCCCACCTTCATATTGCCCCTCCCCCTTCCTTCTCCCCTCACCACTGGTAACCAATAGTTTGTTTTCTGTATCTGTGACTCTGCTTTTTTTGATATTCACTAGTTTGTTGTATTTTTTAGATTCCATGTATAAGTGATATCATGCAGTATTTGTCTTTCTCTGTATTACTTATTTCACTTAGCATAATGCCTTCTAAATCTATCCACATTGCTGCAAATGACAAAATTGCATTCCTTTTATGGCCAAGTAGCATTCCATCATATTCCATACCACATCTTCTTAATCCATTCATCTGTTGTTTCCATATTTGGCAATTGTAAATGATGCTGCTATGAATGTTGGGACACATGTACCTTTTCAAATTGGTGTTTTTGTTTTCTTCAGTTATATAACTAGGAGTGGAATTTCAGGCTCATGTGGTAGTTCTGTTTTTATTTTTTTGAGAGACTTCCATACTGTTTTCCACACTGGTTGCACCAATTTACATTTCCACCATTAGTGTACAAGGATTCCCTTTTCTCTACATCCTACCCAACATTTGTTATTTGTAGACTTTTTGATGTAGCCCACTGACAGGTGTGAGATGGTATCTCATTGTGGATTTTACTTGCACTTCCCTGATGATTAGTGATGCTGACCATCTTTTCATGTGCTTGTTGGCTATCTGAATTTCCTCACTGGAAAAATGTCTATTCAGTTCTTCTACCATTTTTCAATTGGATTGTTTGTTTTTTTTTTATGTTGAGGTTGTATGAGCTTTTTATATATGTTGGATATTAATTCCTTATAGATCATATCATTTGCAAATATTTCTTTCTATCCAGCAGGTTGTCTTTTCATTTTGTTGATTGTTTCTTTGCCATCCAAAAGCTTTTAAGCTTAATTAGGTTCCATTTGTTTATTCATGCTTTTATTTCCTTTGCTTTAGGAGACAGTGATCCATTAACATTTAAATTTTTTCCACAACATAAATTGCATCAAAATATTGCTTTTTGGAATTATAATTTAGCCTCACTTCCAAATAATTTTTGTACAGTTCTATAGTACTAAAGTGCTCTTCATCCTTTTTCTTATTTATATTTTCTTTATTGATACATACATCTATAGAAACATTTTTATTTTCTTTTAATATGTGATTATTGTGCTATTAATTTATATCTATTTATATCTATTATAATACAAGTATTCATATATGCAGTGTTTGGTTTTTATTTTCCTTTTTTATTATTACTTTTTTAACTTTTCAAAACTTTGTCAAAATGTCAAAAGCAATGCCTGTTTTCTTGGCTTCTACTCACTTTACACATGACCTGTTATTTTAATGCTTCATTAGCAGAACTGACCATGCTCATAAGCAAGAGTAGGTGACTGCTAATATAATAATTGTTTAGGGACACTGAAATAATAACTTTATCTTGCACCAAAATATATGACCTTGTCATACTCACATTTTCAATAATAACCTGCCTAGTATTCTCGGCACACATTAGCTCATCTCACCTCTGGATGTGTCAGATTTTCAAAATTAATTTGGGTATACATTTCTCATTGTTGACATTCACCTTCTACATCTTAAACTCACCTCTAAATTCTGGAACACCATTCTGTTTGTACGTGTTCATCTTTAGCTTTGGTTTTCTTATTTAGCTATGTTGCCTGGTTTCTGCATCTGTCCAGCACTAAATTATATTTTAATTATGCTATGTTCCAGGGCATCAGTCTGTGGATTCACAAGTGCTCATAGTTCCTATATCTAGGCATCCCCTTAAAATTCTTCAAAAACTTCCACCAATGCTTAACTCCATTCTTCCTCTGGGCTGACATTCACCTGCCATCGCTTTAGACAAGTGTAAAAGAAGTCAAATGGAACCAGAAGAAAATTTATGAAACCAAAATCATTAAGCATATAAAACATATGAGTTTTAGGAATTCAGGTGTATAACATCAAGTTTTTGCTTTTTGTGAGGTCACTAAAAAAGGAAGTATTGTTCATATACTGAGTAATATTTCTCCCAGAGAACTGTTTAACAATTAAGTAATTAAGCTCTAGCAGAGAAATTGCTTTAGAGGAGATTTATTTAACAACAGAGATGTTACAGACCATCCTCTTGTCATTTGGACATTATTTAAAACAAACATTTGAAAGGGCAGTTGTTTAGAAATGGGATGTGTTTAGGTCCTAAGTAAATTTAGACCTATATTCTCTAGAGAAAATTTTCGCTTTGCAAGCTGCAAAGACTGACAAAATTCTAAAAAGAATTAAATAAGTTCTAGAATAAGACCCTCAAAATTTCTAGGGTAGTGTTTTTCAAATGTGATTCATAATCTGTTGGTGATTATTAATATCCATTTAGTTGAACATTACTGGCTTAACATTTTTAAATAAAATCACAGAATGAGTATCAGAGTTCATGAATATAGTAAGAATAATTATTAGATAAAACTTGTTCTGGTTGCCTGTGTATGTGTGCATTCACATTTCCTAGATTTTGACACATGATATATTTCTTACTATGGGATACAGTTTTTAAAAGTAGAGTTATAAGTTATCAAAATGGATACAGGGCTGAGGCTGAAAAGATCTGATGGGATGAGAAGTTCTGATAGAAAATACACACCATATGTTACATAACATTTATATCTCCAAATCCACTAACTGTTCCAACCCAGTGTCCAATTTTAAGCAAACTATATAATCTAGAAAAGAAGGAAATAGTAATCAAATTAGTTTGAATTTCTTCACTTGATTATATTTAGGTGAAATACTTTCCTCGTAACCAACCACATTTTCTAGATTTAGTTTTAACATTTGGGTTCTCCTATAAATTGCTGAAATTTCCTTATTTTTTGGTCCAGAAAAGTACTTATAAGTATATACAGAAGGTTATAGCTTTGAAACTCTTTGGTTCAGTTGACCTAATGATCATAACACAAACAATTCTGCTTATTATATATACATGTATAGAAATATTTGATTATAAATATTAAATTAATTTGGAACATAATTGATATTTAAAATTGGTGAATTAATTTAAGGGAAAAATAGTATTTTTCAAATAACTAAGAAAAAACTCACCATGTTTTTAAACTGGAGAACTTCAATCATTTTCTACATTTAACATTTACATTGTTTATAAGATCATAGATCTTATGAATAAAGATGTCTTGAAATCAGACTTCTTTCAAGAATTCTTTGTTGTGAAAATTTAAACTGATTCAAAAACATTGTTTTTGTTCAGAATAGAAAATAAAACAAAATAACAGTAGACTACTCAAAATTATGCATTTCTTTGTTGTGTTTTCACTGCATTTACCCTATTAAAATTAAGAAAGCAAATTGGGGTCTATCTTTAAATATATCCATCCTTTCTCTCTCTCTCTCTTTCTCATATGTATAGAAAACATAATTATTCATTCAACTGATATCCTAAAATAGTTATAAATTTTGTTTATTATATCTATATTAAGACATCTACTCTCTCGACTACTAGACCACCACTCAAAAATACTAGGTCCTGTAGAGGCACACAATATTCTTGATATCATGTCAAGACTTTCACAGTCATCAAATAGATCATTAAGCAAACATAAATGAACAGAAATAAAATATCATATTCACTTTTGTCATTTAATAAAACAACCAATTGTGTAAGTAATCTCTAGCTTTCGACTAAATACTGTACTTTGACACACAAATCACTTAAACATGTGTCATTGTCACTTGATCTGGTAGAGAATTCATTTATTTTCTAACCTTGACATTTTATGTACATTTCTGGTAACATTTTCAATAAGCAGAATGGCATAAGTTTTTGATGCATTTATCTGTTATTTTGGAAAATGAATGTTTAACATCCTCTGAAAATTAATTTTTCATTATCAAAAGAATAATTGTATTCCTTCTGACTGTATATTGAAAGGTTTCATGATATTTAGTTCATCATTTTATGGACTGTTTATCTTATTTTAGGATATCTCAGTATTTATGGCTTCTAATGAAATAGTTTTCTATATTTATTTCCTCTGCACATATTTTGTAAATGTATTCTTTTCCTTGTATATTTTGTTTATATTGATTGTTACCATATAACTTTTCACATTTAAAATGAGTGGTGATGAATTCTAATAGTCCAAGTATTTTTGGTAACAAAGAAGAATATCATATACTTGAGCTGTTTTTGTTCTATGTGAAAAGAAAATCATCATATATTATTGTGCTTGTAATTACTTCATTAAATTTACAAATGTTTTTATTCTTGAACATCTACCAGGCAAATTTATTATTTTTTAATTATGCCTTATGAATATAGAATTAATGGTCTTCTATTTTCACAACTCTGACCACTTTTTTATATCAATTAAAATATGATACCAAATAATTATATTTTATCATTTTAATAAAATGATTAAACTGTTTTGATTAATCTATATTTTTAAAATTTAAAACCTTACTCATACTTTCAGAAATAAAGTTACCTTATTCTTGGTAAAATATTTCTAAATCAGAGAATTTCACAAAAGGTTTTCTGCTTTCCTGTAATATTTTATGACCAGGTGTCAGTTCATGTATCACCATAGTCTTTTTGAAGAATAATGTAATGGAATTACATTATTCAGTAATTTTTCAATCATAATTTATGTCATATTTTCCTGGATACTGTTCTCCTGGGCATAATCATGCTCCTGGAAAAAACAAAAAAAGTGACACAATTGTAGTTTCAGGGGGTAAGAGGGGACTTTCTTGTGGTTCTTGTGAAGGATTGTGAGGCACTGAGGTGTATAAACTTTCTAGAAAATGAGAATTATACCATATTTACAGCATCAAGGTCTTTCCTTGCATCATCAAGCATAACTGAATAAAATCGATAGTACAACAGTGGACCCATTATGTGGTTCCACTTTGTGTGGCTCATAGTGGGATACGGATCAGATAAAATCTATTCAACATTAACAAAACTAACAACTCTCTTCTGTAATGATCCCTATATATTTAGGGTCCTTACACAACCTTACAGGATTGTCTGAATAATTCACAAAGAAGTGGAAGATGAAACTCCAGTAGTAAATGAATTACAATGGGAAAGATGAGAGAGTGGAAAGAAGAGAAGCCCAAAGACACAAAAAAAAATTAGGAGTTTAAAATATTTTTCTTTAAAGCAGCAATATATCAGCAAGAAAAATGTAAAGGTAAGATTACAGGCTAATAGGAAAAACTGGAGAAGTTAACAGTAGAAACTGAAGAGAAACATTTGTAAGAAAAAAAAAGTTTTCAACAACAAAAAACTTGCTAGAAAGCTGCTGAATACAATTTGAAGAAGACCACTCAATTTATATTCCCAAAAATGAAATTTGAGAAAATAACTTTATTATAATTAAGGAGAAACAAAAATCCAATATGACAATGGATGAATGTAGAGGTAGGTAGTGAAGAAAAACTCTTCTTTTTAAAAATGAGATGGTAAGATCAACAGAAAGATGTATACATTCAGGGTGAGGCAGTGGGGAATATAATATGATTTTCTCTCTCTCTCTGATATATAGACAGATGTATAGGCAGAGAATAAAATTCACCTTCCTCACTATACTGAAAATATATACCTCTCTTTCTATTACCTGTATCTTCTCATATTTTAAAAAGAACATTATATATATTATATACTCATATTATATATAATATATATAAATTATGCTGTGCATGCACACACATTTGTGGAAAAGGTCAAGTTTCCTTGTGTTTATAGGCTAAGTACCAGCACCAGATGCTATGTAAATACCAATCATATGTAAATACAGGGGGATGGTAGTTACTCACAGAAGAAATAGCAAACTGTGCCTTCTAGAGTGTATTTGAAGAAGAAACTAAGAACAGTAAAGACATCAAAATGGGATATTTTGATCTTCATAATAAGAGAAGGTGAGCTCATTTCCTGAGATGATAAGACAAGAGTTGGAGGTCTTCCACTTTAGGCTGCTAGATATAGCAAATGAAACACAGGAACCACTGTTCAGTTGAAGCTCATATGAATAACGAATATATATATATATATACACACACACACACACACATACAAACACACACACACACATAATGTATATAAATATATATATATTTATACACACACATACATATATATTTACATTATATACACATTACATATATAAATTTTAGTAAGTATGCTTGTGTAATATATAGAATGTGCTTATACTGGAACATGTTATCTGGAATTCAAAATTAACTGTAAGTCCTTTTTTTTTTCTCACCTAGAAACCTCACCCCACTCCTATCTAGAAAGATAGTAAATGTTTGGAATTCTTTCTCTGATGAGAACAGAATTAATTTAATTTGAATAAAGCGATTAATCTAATCCTAGGAGAAGCACTATGAATTAATTAGAGGGATCTTTTTGTGTTTGTTTTTAATATAGTCCATCATTGCAAGGTGACCTTTTCCTTCAAAGCTTAATAACTTTGGAATGTAAAAAAGAAAGTAGATTCTTAAATTTGTATCACATTTGAAATTGGCAAAGTGGGTATGATATAATCACTAAAATGCTGGAATTAGTAAGTTTAATCAATGAAAAGGTTATTGTATGTATCCAGTTAAGGAGAAAGTTTAGAAAAGAGGTAACTGTTAGAGAAAATAGTTATCAAATTAGAGAACAAAATAATGGTAAAAAAAATACAGATGCAGCTAAAGATTAAAGAGTGAAGGCTGGATCAGGGGTTGGGTGCACTCTTCTTAAGTTATAAGAAGTTACTAGTTGAGTTCTTATTGCTTAATAATTGAGTTGTCATTGCACACAAGATAGTTTTAGGACTTCCCTCTGTATATCTACTTATATGAAATAGTAATTTTAAAAAACTGTGTAGAAAGAAACCAGAGACATGAAAAGCTTTTTTAAAAATGGAAATCCTTGGGAAAATGTTGGAAAAAGTACCTAAGTTTATAAATGATAAGAAATAGTATAAATTTAGAGTGAAGACAGATTGTTGAATAAGGTGTTAGGAAAGTGGTAAAAATGTAACACTTGAGAATGAGAAAATGCCCCTATTTTTGGGTTAGTAATATCAGAAAATTGCATACAATTAAGAATGTTGAGACTTCACTTAAAAGAGATTTTTCACGTTAGTAGAAAGAGTAAAGTTTGCTGAATTAAAAATTTGAGAATGTAGAGGTATTTGTAGATAATTAATGTATAAGGTACAAAAGAATGAGCAAAGCACAACATGATAAGTAAAAGGTAAATGTTCCTGCATCTCATTGACTGGAGAACATTCGCCTCAGTCATGATTATGAATCACAGGGAAAAAGTAGAAAATAATCCAAAAGCAGAGAGATGTGTCACTTCACACACAGGGAAGGAGGCTGTATACAAAACTTTCAACCTGTATCAAGGAGTCAATGACAAAATGTTTATTGTTTTGCCAGTCCTGGAATGTTTTGTATTTTCAAAATTGTCTGTGTAGTTGGAAAGTGCCTGACACTGACTAGAAATTAATTAACTATGCACCTTTAAATGACCATCTGAACCTTGAGGAAAAAATATTTCCGTAGAAAGTAATTGTATTTTAGTTTTATTCAAATTTCATGCTAAGATGTTATTAGAATTTACTATGATATCTCTGAATAAAATGTGGGAGTAAAACCATAAATAGTATAGTAAAAAAAAAATTCCATATTAGCAACCTAAAACTCTTTGAAAGGGAGACTATTACACTGAATCACATTTTAAACATGATATTAGACATTGTTCTCTTTTTCTGTTTTTGTTTTCAAGAACCAGTCTAAAGGTAACTGGTCCAGGTCTCCAAAATACTATATAATGCCCAGGCACTGGAAGATTCTGACACTTACTGGTTAAGTATAAGCTTTATATTGTGTTGCTAACTAAAAATTGGCACTTGCCATCTGCTTCTACAAGGATTGGATTACCTTGGCACTTGCCATCTGACTCTTCTTGGATTAAATCATGAACCACTGCAGCCACTGACTTCAAACACACCCTGAAAACAGTTCAGGATGGAGATAAGGAATGAGGGACTCTGTGCTCTGGGAAAACTGGCTAAACAGGCCTTCAGATAGATATTTTCAGGAGAAGATTTTATGAGCCCAAATCTTGCATCTCCTCATATCTAAAAAAGCAGTAAAATCATTAATGCTGACATCTGCTTCTTGTGACCAGTAGCAAGCTTCTGCCTAAATGTGTGCCTGACTGTACCCCCTTCACTGAGATCATACATAATACTGAGATTCCCCTGCCTTTTTAGAGCAGTTCCTCAGAGCTATGTGAAATGCTGTCTCCTGGGCTAGTGTCCTCATTTTGCCCCAGATAAAACTTGTCACAACTCTCATATTGTGTGGATTTATTTTAGTCAACAGTTTTGATGTGTGTATAATGACAACAGATAACTTATGCAGTCAATATCAACATACAATTCTATATCAGTTGATTCGCAGTGGTTAAGAAAATATGTTTCAAGTTCACACAGTCTTTTCTAACTTCAAATTTGAATTTAATCTAATTTAATTTCAATTTTTAAGCTTAAACAAATATTTAATCTCTACAAATCCAGCTTTTTATTTTAAAATATAATAATAACATGGCTTTTTTATTTTGTTTGGAGATTTAAGAAGATAATGCATGTTAAATATTTAATTCGTATTAAATATTATTGTTGTCATTGCTATTTTGAAGTGAAGATTCCCATATGCAAAGTTATGTAATAAGCATACTAACAAAAGTAAAATTTGAATTTCATGAGGTTTATTGATTTAATTACAAAGTTAATTTTATATGATGAAAGCTACATTTTAGAATAATGCATTTAAAATGAAGACATTTTCTTCAGTGCAAAGTTTCAAATTTCCTTAACTTAGGTCTATTTAGTCAATATTATTAGCATTTCTCAAATATAAACACAACAACACGTAAAATATTTTCAAATATACAGGTTGGTTACTGAACACAATAACAACACTAATGCCTATACTTCTATACATGTGTTATTTCTCTCAAAATTACATATTTTTGGTATAGAAATATTGCCTATGTTATTGATTGAGTAGCAAGTAATTTAGTTTGGACAAAACTGAGATGAATTTATTATACTCATTATATGATGCTTGATAATGATTTTCTCAAGAGCTAATGTGAGCCAAACACAATTGGGTTTTACTAATTATGATTTTTTAAATATTTAAAAATAAGAAAATTATTAAAATGTAGTACTTGTATTAATAAATTTATGTTTAACAGAGATTTGTGCATCTGCTTTGTGCAAAACAGCATCTAGAAATAAACTATAAAATGTTGTCTTTTAAATAAAAATTTTAAAAAATGAAAAAGAACTTTTGCTTTCAACAAACTGCACATAGAAGTAATGTACATAAACATAATAAAGGTCATATATGACAAGCCCACAGTTAATATCATACTGAAGATCTAGGAATAAATTTAACCGAGGAAGTGAAAGATCTCTACACTAAAAACTGTAAAACATTCAAAAAGGAAATTGAAGATCACCATGTCTAGTTACCAACTGTCAACATATATAAAGATATTACACTATCATTGGCTGTATTCTCCACACTGTACATTTTATACCTGAGAATCATTTACTTTGAAAGTGAAAGTTTGTACCTCTTTGTCTTTTTCACCTATTTTTCTCATCCCCCATTTCCCTTCCAACCAGCATCCACCTGTTTGTTCTCTGTATCTATGACTCTGTTTCTATTTTGTTATATTTGTTTTTTAGATTCTGCATACAATTGAAATCACACAGTATTTGTCTTTCTCTGGCTGACTTATTTTACTTAGCATAATGCTCTCCAGATTTATCTTTGTTGTTGCAAATGGAAGAATTTCATTCTTTTTTTTTTTTTGGTTGAGTAAATTTCCATTTCATAGATATATATATAGAGAGAGATATAGATATATAGATATAGATAGATAGGTAGATATCTATCTATATCTATATATCTCACATCTTCTTTATTCATTTTTCTATTGATAGGCACTTAGATTGCTTCCATATCTTGGTTACTTAAATAATGCTGCAATGAACATAGGGATGCACGTATCTTATTGAATTTGTGTTTTCATTTTCTTTGGGTAAATATCCAGGCATGGAATTGCTGGAAGATACAGTAGTTCTATTTTTAATTTTTTGAGGAAGTTCCATACTGTTTTCCATAGTGTCTGCACTAATTTATACAGAAAAAGACCTAAAATTTTTGTGGTTACCACAGGTGGAGGGTATAAGGAGTGGTGATTTGTTGAAGGTGGTTAAAAGATACAAACTTCTAGTTATAAAATAAATTAAGTACTAGGGATATAACATACAAAATTATTATAATAAACTTGGCCCTATGTTATATATGAAAATTGTTAAGAGAGTAAAAATCTAAGAGCTCTTATCACAAAGAGAAAATATTTTCTTTCTTCTTATTTATTTTATATCTATATGGTATAATGGATATTGACAATAAACTTATTTTGGTCATCATTTCATGATGTCTGTAAATCATATCAATATATTGTACAACTTAAACTTATACAGTGTTGTAAGCTAATTATATCTTTAAAAAGCTGGGGAAACAAAGAAATTGAAGAAGACAAAAATAAATGAAAATATATTCTGTGCTCATGAATTTGGAAAATTAATATTGTTAAAATGTCCACTCTACCCTAAGCAAACTACAGATTCAATAAAATTCCTATCAAAATTCCAACAGCCTTTTTTTTTTACAGGAATAGAAGGAACAATCCTAAAATTTGTTTGAAGGCGCAAAAGACCCTGAATCACTACAGAATTCTTGAGCAAGAACAAAGCTGGAGCCACCACATCTCCTGATTTCAAACTATGTTACAAAGCTATAGTAAACAAAACAGTATCATACTGGCATACAAACAGACACAGGGAACAATGGAACAGAATAGACAGCACAGAAGTAAATCTATACATATAAGTCAATTAATTTTCCAACCCAGAAATACACCCATACATATTGGTCAATTGATTGTTTTCTTTAAACTTATTTAGACATATTGAGGTATTATTGCTGTTAGGAGTCTGTGTATAACTATTTTCCAAATTATTATAAATTTTTTTCAGGTATAAAACTCGATTCATCTGTTATAGTCAGGAACAGAAAAATCCCCCCCCCAACCAAGGATCCCTCCACGTAGAGAAGTTATGTGTATAATTATTTTTAAATAGTTTTCCTAAATTTGGGAAAACTTTGTCCACCCAATGCATAACATATACATACACACACACACACTCATTTTTTTTTAAGTCAAGAATGTACTACAGGGAAAGGATAATTTCTTCAAAAACTGGTGCTGGGTAAATTGACTAGCCAAAACTAAAAGCCAAAACTAAAAGAATAAAACTGAATCCTTATCTTATACCGTACACAAAAGTCAAAAATCAACACAGAATGAATTAAAACTTGAATATAAGACCTGAAACACTAAAACTACTGGGAAAAAAAATAGGTATTAAGGTTCTTGACATTGGTCTTGACGCTGATTTTTTTTTTGAAATTGACACCAAAAGTGAAAATTAAAAAGTGGGACTCCATCAAACTAAAAAGCTTTTGCACAGCAAAGGGAATCACCAAAAATTGGAAAATTCAGTCTATGAAATGGAAGAAAATATTTGCAAACTACGTATCTAATAAAGGCTTAATGTCTAAAATATGTAAGAAACACAAACCAAATTTAAATACCCCAATTAAAAGAGACAAAAGACTTGAATAGACATTTTTTTTCAAAGAAGACATGCAAAGGGCCAGCAGATACAATAAAAGATGCTCAACATCACTAATCATCAGAGAAATGCAAATCAAAACCACAACGAGACATCATGTCACACCTCTTAGAACATCTATTATATTCTAATTTTATATCATACGTATAAAGACAAGAGATAACAGATGCTGGCAAGGATGTGCAGGAAAGGGAAATCTACTACACTGTCGCTGGAAGTGTAAACTGGTACACCACTGTGGAAAACAGTGGAAAGTTTCCTCAAGAAACTGAAAACAGAACCACCATGAGATCCAGCAATCCTACTTCTGGGTGTGTTTACAAAGGAAACAAAGTCACTATCTTGAAGAAACATCTGTACCACTATGTTCATTGCAGCATTATTCACAATAGCCAAGATATTGAAACACCCTAAGGATCCATCAAAAAATGAATGAATTTTTAAAATGTGAGATATAAATAAATATATAATGTGTTAATCAGCCATAAAAAAGAGGGAAGCCATGTTATTTACAGAAACATGTTAAAAACTGGAGGGAATTATGCTAAGTGAAATATGCCAGACAAAGAAAGACAAATACTGCATAATATCACTTAAATGTAGAATCTAAAAAAACACCTCAAATTCATTGTGATATATATTTGTATGTATGTATGTGTGTGTGTGTGTATATATATATATCACAACTTTATTTTCAATTATACTTCAGTAAATCACAACAAATAAATAGAAGTTGTACATTTAGATCAACAGAGAGTTAACAATAATCTTTCTAAAATATATTTGGTGTTGCCAGAATTGAAATTTAGGAAGACTCGTGAGTTCTTTTATTTTTTTCTTCCAATTTTATTAAGATATAATTAACATACATTGTATAAGTTTAAGGTATACAGCATAATGATTTGATTCACATACATACATCATGATGTGATCAGCACAATAAGTTTAGTGAATATCCATCATCTCACATAGGTACAAAATTAAAGAAATAGAAAAAAATTCTTCTGATGAGAGCTTTTAGGTTTACGCTAATGACTTTTATATATAACATACAGCAGTGTTATGATTCATGAGTTTTTAACTGCCAAAATGTCATAACTAACTTATTAGTAAACATCTTCAACCTGACTTTAATTCAGGTAGCAGTGAGATATATGCATTACAACTTATTATAAAGGATGTTTGATGATTAGGGAAGATAAGTGTTTACCTTGTTTTCATTCAGGAGTTTGAAAGCATTCTTTAAAGAGTTAGGACATGTGATATACAATACTGCAGTTTGTCTATCTTTTGTGCAGCTAAGTATCCACTTAGGTCTGAAGTATGGATAAGAAATTACTATGCTGTCAAATACCTGTACTCTTGTTTTTAAAAGTTTTTTTTTTATTTCAGAATTTTTTAAGTCTTTTACTTTTATTTGGATGGTCTGGCTATTCTTCTTCATGACATATATCACATATTGTAAATTATACATACATAAATGATAAGCATTTAAAGAAACTGAAGTCACCTGGATATTCACTAGATTTTTGATGATAAAATATGGTTTTATATGCTTATGTAATTTTATTTCTTTCAAAGTATCTACAGTAGAAAAGTCAAAAAAATCTTATATCTTGTAGATCAACTTACATATAGCAATAAAATTAAATTTATGCTTTTTCTTTTAAAATAATCCTCTTCAAAAGTGTAAGGTTTATATACGTAAAATCAGTATAGGAAACTTAAAGCAAACACTACAGTAGATGATTGAAAGAGGGTTCAAATACACACACACACACACATACACATCCATATATATATCACAACTTTGAAGAATAAGATTTTAGATACTAATTTATACTGTAAATAATAACACAATCTCATCTTTCTACAGGATTATACAACATTTATATTCAATTCCATGGACATATTACAAGCTGATATTTTTTCTGCATTTTGTAAGATTATCTAAAATACAAGATAAGTAAATATCTTATCCTTCAGGATACCAAAACAGTTTTAATGTACTTTTAGATACTTCAAATACTTCATTATTTTCTGAAAATTTCATCTGATGCCTTCATTAGTTTATGTATTTACATATTTGTTTAACATTTCACAAAACATGTACACAGGCAGAAGTAATCTTAACCAAAGAAAGCTAATATATTAAAATATTTAATATGCCATAGCCATTGTGATAGGTACTTTAATATATCATTTGACTTAATCATTACAAAGATTCTATAAAGAAACTTGAGTGTGTTTTAGGAGTAAATTAACTCAGGAGATGTTTGATACTTTGCCAAAGGACACAAAACAAATTGAAAATCCAATTTTCTTGTCTCTGGTCTAAATGTTTATACTTAACTATACTATAATTTCCCAAATTTAATCATAGATTACATAGTAAAGTCTTGACATATAAATGGTAATTCCCTGCCTCAGTTCAAAATTCTCTTCCACCATTTTTCATACATAATTTACTGTAAACATTCATTCATATGCTCAGGATTATCTGGATTTGAAACCATTTCTAAATTTGTTATACATATATCAAAATTCTTAAAACTTGAGCTATCAAGCTATTGTTCCTTATGATTTCAGTTTCATGTTCAATCCCTGTGTCTACATCCCAACTTCTTCCAAGGAATGGGTAGAGTTCCTTATCTCACGGGATTATCACTGTGTTCTGTATCCAGCTGATCTATGTATCTTTTCCTTGTTTTAGCTGAATCTCTTGAATCTGAGCCCTTGCTTGACTGGTGGTTGCATATTAGCTGTTTTTCAGCATTTGGACTTCCTCTGGATCAGGTCAATTATTAATCTATATTTTCCTCATTTTGATGTGAACTCTTTAGAGTTGAGGTCTACCTCTCTATCACACCATTACTTTTCTTATTACTATCATTAAGCAAAATTCTAAGTAACATTTAGGCTTCCTCTGTGACTAATCAATTTTTCTGTTAATTTCCTTCTTATTTTTAACATGAATGTGCAACAAAGTCTCCAGTTTTTTATAACAGGATAAAGTTTGAAAATTCTATATATTTTCTCTTCATTTTTCCATTCTTCCCTTACACCCCTGCATACAGAAATAGTACACTTAGCATAATTAAAATTTTATAATTTCATTCATTCATACAATTCCAGGTGAATAACTCATAATTTTATTCCTTTGTAAGAAATGAGTTACTTAAACAAGCATTCATTCCAGTTATATAAATCATA
Organism: Camelus dromedarius; assembly: GCF_036321535.1. NCBI lineage: Eukaryota > Metazoa > Chordata > Mammalia > Artiodactyla > Camelidae > Camelus > Camelus dromedarius. The sequence goes on from NC_087448.1 coordinate 35,031,258, forward strand.
TGATAGATTGCCAATGGAAAAATTAATTTCTTCTTAAGACTCTAGATAAAATGATTTAATCATTTATATTCAAAGAAGAATTAAAAATATACATGTTAGAATGAGATTCAAATGAAGCAGTTATACTACTTGAAATTTTTGTTATGTAATTTCACTGTATTTATAAATAAACCAGACAATTAATATATTAAACTATATATTCATATAATTTTTCAAGTCAGCAATATTAAATAAATTTCCTATGTGCTAATATATTTAAAATAGATCTTTTATTTTGAAAATGTTATGCATTAAATTATTTCAATGTGTTTTTATAATTCAGCCTGGATAAATTGATAAAATGAAATATATGAATTGAAGATATCAAACCCAAAGGTGACAGAAAAGACATTTTCCTAACAGTTGTGATTTAATTAAATTTTCATTCAGTACAATACTATGATAACATGTTTATTGCTCTTTCCATGTCCTGCTGTGCAATGAGACTCAAGAGACAGTAAATATGGAATTAAATGCCAATAGGTTGCAGCTTTGTAAACACATAAAACCCAAAATGGCATAAAAGCACTTGAGTCCTGCTGATTCCTAATTGTCATCTGTGGCGTGCTTTATTCCATGTTGCTTTAAAGTAGCTGATATTACATTAAGCCCAAATACCTTGTACCTAAGAAAGACTAATTATTTAAACCATGAAATTGTTAAAATTTATACTGATTTTTATGTAGATAATGAAAATTATACTCAATAATTAATTTCAAGTACCAAATTTTAATAGCCCTTTACATAGATTGGAAATGGAAGGAAAAAAATGTACTAGCAAATCATTACTACTTTCTTAAAGCACTTCTATTTTTATTAGCAATAATTTTTTAAAGTATCAAAAAGTTTATTCATTTCTATTAATTATATTTACCTTCCATGCACTTTACTTAATCTCAGCATTAATCAGGAAAGATACATGCTGTTTTTTTTTCAAAATTTATTTTGTGACATTAAGTCAAATATAAACTCAGATATTCTTAAAACTTTTCAAAAACTTTTTCTCCTGAGAAATGGAAACAGCCTTGGGGCTTCTGATAAATTGGGTCTCATGGTAGATAATAAATACTAAAGTACCAGAAAAAAATATGCTTAATCTGAATTAGACAAAGTAAATCTTTTCAAGTTATCATTCTGAACTCTATTCTTTTCTTTGTAGAAATTACTCCATTCCTGAACTTTTGAGCTATAAATCTATGAATATTTTTTGTTTTGTCCTTTTATATTTTTTATTGAAGGATAAGTGATGTGCAATATGCTAGTTTCAGGTATACAACATAGTGATTTGACATTTATATGCATTACAAATTGATCACAATGATAAGTCTAATCTGTCAACATATAAAATTATTACAATATTATCAACTATATTCTCCATGTTGTATGTTACATCCCAGTGACTTATTTATTTTATAACTGGAAGTTTGCACCTCTTAATCCCCTCCACCTACTTTCCCAACCTCCTGAACCCTTCCCCTCTGGCGACCACCAGTTTGTTCTCTGTATCCATGAATCAGTTTCAGTTTTCTTATGTTTGTTTGCTTCTTTTGTTCTTTAGATTCCACATATAAGTGAAATCATATGGTATTTATAACTCTCTGACATTTCACCGAGCATAACACCTTCTAGGTCCATCCATGTCAGAAATAACATGATTTCATTCTCTTTTATGATTGAGTAATACTGCATTTTGTGTGTATACACACACATACACACAAACATACATACATAAATCACATCTTTATCCATTCATTTATCAATGGACACTTAGATTGCTACCATATCTTGGCTATTGTAAATAATGCTGCTATGAACATTGTGGTGCATATATCTTTCTAAGTTAGTGTTTTACTTTCATTTTCTTCTTATAGATACTTATATGTGGAATTGCTGGTTCATATGATAGTTCTATTTTCAATTTTTCTGAGGAAACTTCATACTGTTTTCCATAGTGACTGTACCAATTTACATCTCATCACCAGTGTATGAAGTTTCCCTTTCCTCCACATCCTAACCAACAGCTATTATTACTATTTTTTTAATATACTAGCCATTCTGACAGGTATGAGGTGATATTTCATTGTGGTTTTGATTTTCATTTCCCTAATTAGTAATGTCGAGCATCTTCCCATGTGTCTGTTGGCCATATGTAAGGCTTCTTTGAAAAAATGTCTATTCAGTTTCTCTGTCCATTAATTAGTGAGGTTTTTTTTTTGATATTGAGTTATGTAAGTTCTTTACATATTTTGCATATTAACCTTTTATCAGATATGTCATTTCCAAATATTTTCTCATATGCAGGAGATTGCCTTTTATTTTTGTTGAAGGATTCCTTCACTGTGTATAACCATTTTAGTCTGATTTAGTCTCATTTGTTTATTTTTGCTTTTGTTTACCTTGCTTGAAGATACAGATTTTAAAAATATTGCTAAGACCTGTGACAAAGATCTTATTACCCATGCATTCTTACATGAATTTTATGGTTTCTGGTCTTAAATTTAAGCCTTTACTCAATTTTAAGTTTATTTTTTGTGTATAGTGTAAGAAAGTGGTCCTGTTTCATTCTTTTGCATGTAGCTTTCTAGTTTTCCCAAAACCATTTATTGAAGATAATGTCTTTTTCCCACTGTACATTCTTGTCTCCTTTGTCATAAATTGTCCAAGTAAGTGTGGATTTATTTCTGGGCTCCCTCTTCTGGTCCATTGATCTATGTGTCTGTTTTTATGCCAGTACCATACAGTTATGATTACCATACTTTTGTATTATAGTTTGAAATCAGAAAGCATAATACCCCCATCTTTGTTTTTCTTTCTTAATATTGCTTAGACTATTAGGAGTCTTTTGTGACTCAATACAAATTTCAGGAGTATTTGTTCTAGTTCTGTAAAAAATCCTACTGGCATTTTGATAGGAATTTTATTGATTCTTTAGATTGCTTTTGGTAGTCTGGAGATTTTAAGAATATTAACTATTTTAATCTATGAGCACTGTATTTTCCTATTAAATTGTGTTGTCTTCAATTTCTTGCATCAATGTCTTATAGTTTTCAGAGTAATGTTCTGTCACTTCCTTTGTTAAAATGATTCCTAGGTATATTTTCCTGTAAGTTTTAAAGGCAGAACCCTCTTTGACATAATTTCTAGCAATATTTTTGGATCTGTCTCCTAAATTAAAGGAAATAAAAGGAAAAATAAATACATGGAACCTAATTAAACTTAAAAGCTTTTCCACAGCAAAGGAAGCCATTGATAAAAAAAAGACAGCTTGCAGAATGGGAGAAAATATTTGCAAATTATATGATCAATAAAGGGTTAATATCCAACATATATAAATAGACCATACAAATCAAAATCAAAAAAGCAAACAACCCAAAGTAGAATGGGTAAACTCATGGAAGAGATGAGGAATGATCTAATAGCGGTACAAGGCTGACTAGATAATGCAGAGGAATGAATTAGTGATCTAGAAGACAGGGCAATAGAAAGCACCCATTCAGAAGAACTACAAGATAAGCAAATAAAAAATAATGAAAATAGCATAAGGGACCTATGGGATAATATAAAGCATCCCAATCTTCGCATAATAGGGGTCCCAGAAGGAGAAGAAAGATCAAAGGGGATTGAAAAGGTTTTTGAAGAAATCATGACTGAAAACTTCCCAAACTTAAAGAAGGAATCAGATATCCAACTACAGGAAGCTCAGAGGGTCCCAAACAGGAAGAACCCAAATAGACCCACACCAAGAAATATCATAATCAAGATGGCCAGAGTCAAGGATAAAGAAATGATTCTAAAGGCAGCAAGAGAAAAGCAAACAGTAAGTTACAAGGGAACCCCCATAAGGCTCTCAGCTGATTTCTCCACACAAACACTACAAGCCAGAAGGGAGTGGCAAGATATATTCAAACCCCTGAATGAAAAAAAGATGCAGCCTAGGATCCTCTATCCAGCAAGGCTATCCTTTAGGATAGAAGGAGAAATAAACAGTTTCACAGACAAAAAAAAAAAAAGCTACAGGAGTTTAGCAACACTAAACCCATGCTAAAGGAAATATTGAAATGTCTATTCTAAATAGAAAAGCAACAGGATGCTACAGAAATGAGAAACTCACAAATGGAAAGGTGATAACTCATGAATTACAAATAAAGTAAACATGAAATTATAAAAGAAGACATACAAAACACTGAGAGTGGGAGAGGGAGGCAGGGAAATATAGAATATTTTTTTCTTTCTTTTTTAAATTTTTTTAACAGTAGGATGGGTTTGAGATCATGTTACTATCAGTTTAATAAAAACAGTTATACTAATGGGTTAATAGATTTACAAAAAAGCGTAACCACAAGCCAAAAATTTACAAGGGAGTCACAAAAATTAAATAAAATCCATGAAAATACAAAGGAAAATTACCAAACCACAAAAGGAAGATGAAAGGAACAAAGAGGATATACCAATTCAACTGCAAAGATAAGTTCAAAATGGCAATAAACACACATCTATCATTAATTACTGTAAATGTTAATGGACTAAATGCTCCAGTCAAAAGACATAGAGTGGCAGACTGGATAATAAAGCAAGAACCTTCAATATGCTGCATACAAGAGACTCACTTTAGGGAGAAGGACACATATAGATTGAGAGTGAAAGGATGGAAAAGGATATTGCATGCAAATGGAAAAGCCAAAAAAGCAGGAGTTGCAGTACTGATTTCAGACAAAATAGACTTTAAAACAAAGGCCATAAAGAAAGATAAAGAAGGACATTTTATAATGATTAAAGGAGTGATACATGATGAGGATATTACACTCGTTAATATATATGCACCCAATATAGGAGCACCTAAGTACATACAAGAATTACTAACAGAGATACAGGGGGATATTGATGGGAATACAATCATAGTTGGAGATTTTAACACTGCATTAACATCACTAGACAGATCTTCTAGACAGAATATAAACAAGGCAACAGAGAAATTAAATGCTACAATAGAAAAACTAGATTTGGTGGATATTTTCAGAGCATTACACCCCCCAAAAATAGGATATACATTCTTTTCAAGTGCACATGGAACATTTTCCAGGATCGATCATGTACTCGGGCACAAAAGAAACCTCAACAATTTTAAGAAGATAGAAATTACCTCAAGCATCTTTACTGACCACAATGCCATGAAACTGGAAATCAACAACAGAGAAACAAAGGAGAAAAAAAGGAAAGCATGGATATTAAACAATATGTTATTGAGAAAACAATGAGGAAATCAAAGCTGAAATTAAAAAATACCTTGAGACAAATGATAATGAAAGCACAACCACTCAAAACCTATGGGACACAGCAAAGGCATGCTAAGAGGGAAGTTTATAGCGATACAGGCCTTCCTCAAAAAAGAAGAACAATCTGAAATAAATAATTTAACCCACCACCTGAATGAATTAGAAAAAGAAGAACAAAAAGCCCCAAAAAGCAGCAGAAGGAAGGATATAATAAAGATCAGAGAGGAATTAAATACAATAGAGATTAACAAGACCATAGAAAAAATCAACCAAACCAAAAGCTGGTTTTTTGAAAAAGTAAATAAAATCGACAAACCTCTGGCAAAACTCACAAAGAAGAAAAAGAGAGAGCACTAATTAGCAAAATAAGAAAGGAAAATGGAGAAATTACAACAAACAAAATAGAAATACAGAATATCATGTGAGAATATTATGAAAAACTATATGGAACCAAACTGGATAACCTAGAGGAGATGGACAAGTTTCTGGAAACATACTGTCCACCAAAACTGAGTCAAGAAAAATCTGAACACTTGAACAATCCGATCACTAGAAAGGAAATAGAAATAGCAACTAAAAACCTCCCTACAAATAAAAGTCCAGGACTGTACGGCTTCACCGGGGAATTCTACCAAACATACAAATAAGAACTCATACCAGTCCTTCTCCAACTCTTCCAGACCATTGAAAAGAAGGGAATACTCCCAAACTCATTCTATGAAGCCACCATCACCCTGATACCAAAACCAGGCAAAGACACTACAAAAAAAGAGAATTATAGGCCAATATCACTGATGAACATAGACGCCAAAATCCTCACCAAAAGTTTAGCAAATAGAATCCAACAACACATAAAAAAGATTATACATCATGACCAAGTGGAGTTCATCCCAGGGACACAAGGCTGGTTCAACATACCCAAATCAATCAATGTAATACATCACATCAACAAGAAAAAGGACAAAAACCACATGATCATCTCAATCGATGCAGAAAAAGTATTTGGTAAAATTCAACACCCATTTATGATAAAAAATCTTGCCAAAGTGGGTATAGAGGGAACATATCTCAACATAATAAAAGCTATATATGACAAACCTACAGCCAGCATAGTACTCAATGGTGAAAAACTCAAAAGCTTCCCACTAAAATCTGGGACAAGACAAGGATGCCCACTATCACCACTCCTATTCAACATAGTCCTGGAAGTCCTAGCCACAGCAGTCAGGCAAGAGAAAGAAATAAAAGGGATCCAAATTGGAAAAGAAGAGGTAAAAGTGTCATTATATGCTGATGACATGTTACTATACATAGAAAACCCTAAAAGGTCCACACAAAAGCTACTAGAGCTGATTGAAGAATTCAGCAAGGTAGCAGGTTACAAAATTAACGTTCAAAAATCAGTTGCATTTCTTTACACTAACGATGAATCAACAGAAAAAGAAAGTAAAGAAACAATCCCCTTTAAAATAGCACCACAAGTAATAAAATATCTGGGAATAAATCTAACCAAGGAGGTGAAAGAATTATACACAGAAAACTATAAACCATTGATGAAGGAAATTAAAGAAGACTTTAAAAAATGGAAAGATATCCCATGCTCTTGGATTGGAAGAATCAATATTGTTAAAATGGTCACACTGCCCAAGGCAATCTACAGATTGAATGCAATCCCTATCCAATTACCCAGGACATAGTTCACAGAACTAGAACAAATCATAATAAAATTTATATGGAACCATCAAAGACCTAGAATTGCCAAAGCATTACTGAAGAGAAAGAAAGAGGCTGGAGGAATAACTCTCCCAGACTTCAGACAATACTAGAGAGCTACAGTCATCAAGACAGCATGGTATTGGTACCAAAACAGACATATAGACCAATGGAACAGAATAGAGAGCCCAGAAATGAACTCACAAACTTTTGGTCATCTCATCTTTGACAAAGGAGGCAAGAATATACATTGGAATAAAGACAGTCTCTTCAGCAAATGGTGTTGGGAAAACTGGACAGCAGCATGTAAAACAATGAAGCTAGAACACTCCCTTACACCATATACAAAAATCAACTCAAAATGGATCAAAGACTTAAACATAAGACAAGATACAATAAACCTCCTAGAGGAAAACATAGGCAAAACATTATCTGACATACATCTCAAAAATTTTCTCCTAGAAGAAATAAAAGCAAGAATAAACAAATGGGACCTAATGAAGCTTACAAGCTTCTGCACAGCAAAGGAAACCAGAAGTAAAACAAGAAGAAAACCTACGGAATGGGAGAAAAATTTTTGCAACTGAAACCGACAAAAGCTTGATCTCCAGAATATATAAGCAGGTCATATGATTCAATAATAAAAAAATAAACAACCAAATCCAAAAATGGGCAGAAGACTTAAACAAGCAATTCTCCAAGGAAGACATACAAATGATCAAAAAGCACATGAAAAAATGCTCAATATCACTAATTATCAGAGAAATGCAAATCAAAACTACAATGAGGTATCACCTCACACCAGTCAGAATGGCCGTCATTCAAAAATCCATAAATGACAAATGCTGGAGAGGCTGTGGAGAAAGGGGAACCCTCCTACACTGCTGGTGGGAATGCAGTTTTGTGCAGCTATTATGGAAAACAGTGTGGAGATTCCTCAAAAGATTAGGAATAGACTTACCATATGACCCAGGAATCCCACTCCTGGGCTTGTATCCAGAAGGAAATCTACTTCAGGATGACACCTGCACCCCAATGTTCATAGCAGCACTATTTACAATAGCCAAGACATGGAAACAGCCTAAATGTCCATCAACAGGTGACTGGATAAAGAAGAGGTGGTATATTTATACAATGGAATACTACTCAGCCATAAAAACCGACAACATAATGCCATTTGCAGCAACATGGATGCTCCTGGAGAGTGTCTTTTCTAAGTGAAGTAAGCCAGAAAGAGAAAGAAAAATGCCATATGAGATCACTCATATGTGGAATCTAAAAAACAAAAACAAACAAACAAACAAAAACAAAGCGTAAATACAGGACAGAAATAGACTCACAGACAGAGAATACAGACTTGTGGTTACCAGGGGGGTGGAAGGTGGGAAGGGATAGACTCGGATTTCAAAACTGTAGAATAGATAAACAAGATTACACTGTATAGCACAGGGAAATATACACAAAATGTTATGATAACTCACAGAGAAAAAAATGTGACAATGAGTGTGTATATGTCCATGAATGACTGAAAAATTGTGCTGAACACTGAAATTTGACACAACATTGTAAAATGATTATAAATCAATAAAAAATGTTAAAAAAAGCAAACAACCCAATTTAAAAAAATGCACAGAAGACCTAAGTAGACATTTTTCCAAGAGGACCTGCAGATGGCCAACAGTCACATAAAAAGATGCTCCACATTGCTAATTATTAGGGAATTGCAAATAAAAATCATGATTTATTACCTCATGGCTGTCAGAATGGCTGTTATCAAAAAGAATAGAAATAATTATTGATGAGGATATGTAGAAAAGGTAACCCTTATACACTGTTGTGGGAATGTAAATTAGTGCAGCTTCTGTGGAAAATAATATGGAGTTTTCTCAAAAACTAAAAATAGAACTACAGTACAACCTAATGATTCCACTCTTGGGTATATATCTGAAAGAAACAAAAACACTAATTAGAAAAGATGTATGCATCCCAATGTTCATAGTAGCATTATCTACAATTGCCAGGATATGGAAGCAACCTAAGCGTCCAACAGGTGAATGGATAAAGATGTGATATATACATACATATACAATAGAATACTACTCCACCATAGAAAAGAATGAGATTTTGCCATTTACAACAACAGGGATCAACTTGGAGAATATTATGCTAAGTGAAATAAGTCAGATAGAGAAAGACAGATACTATATGATATCAGTTATATGTGGAGTCTAAAAAACACAACAAACAAGTGGATATAATAAAAAAGAAACAGACTCATAGATATAGTGAACAAATTAGTGGTTACCAGTGTGTAGAGGGAAGTTGGGAAGGACAGTATAGGGGTAGGGGATTAAGAGATACAGATTATAATTTGTAAAATAAGCTACAAGGATATATTGTACAACATGGGGAATATAGCCTGTGTTTTATAATAATTATAAATGAATATAACCTTTAGAATTTTGAATAATAGTCACATGTGCCATAGAATATTGTACAACCACCTTCAATAAAAAATAATATAAAAAGCAAAAAAAATTCTAGATATTTACTTCTTTTGATGTAATTGTAAATAAAATTGCTTTTCTTAATTTCTCTTTCTGAAAACTTGCTATTAGTATATAGAAATATAACCAATTTGTGTATATTGATTTTGTCTCCTCCAACTTTACTGACTTCCTTTAACCATTTTAATAGTTTTTAGTAGGCTCTTTAGGGTTTTCCAATTATAGTATTTATCATCTGCAAATAGTAACATTTTTTAATTTCATTTCCAATTTGGATATCTTTTATTTCATTTCTTTTTCTTGTCTGAATGTTGTGGCTAAAACTTCCAACATTATGTTGAATAAAATTGGTGATAGTAGGCATCCTTTTCTTGTTCCTGATTTTAGAGGAAAAATTTTCAAGTTCTCATTATTGGGTATTATATTAGCTGAGTATTTGTCATATATAGCTTTTATTATATTGCTAATCTTCCTCTAGAGAGACATAGTTGAAAGGTTTTTTTTTTTAATTATAAATGGTTGTTGAATTTTGTCAAGAGTTTTAACCTATTGAGATTATCATATAATTTTTATTCTTCATTTTGTTAATGTGCTGTATAACATTGGTTGACTTGGAGATATTGAACAATCTTGCATCCCTGAAATAAATCCCACTTGATCTTGATGTACTATCCTTTTAAAATATTGTTGAATTCAGTTTGCTAACATTTTGTTGAGATTTTTGCATCTATGTTGCAGTGATATTGGTTTGTAATTTTTTTGTTTTTTGGGTAGCATCTGAAAGAGATTTTGGTATCAGGATTCTATTTTGGTGTCAAAGAATAATTTTGGAAGCATTCCTTTCTCTTTAATATTTTGGAATAATTTGATAACGACAGGTTAAGCTCTTCTTTTTATGTTTGGTAGAATTCCCTTGTGAAGCCATCCAATCCTGGGCTTTTTATTGCTGGGAATTTTTTTTTTTATTACAAATTCAATTTCACAGCAGGTGATCAATATATTCATATTTTCTATTTCTTTGTGTTTCAGTGTTGAAAGATTGTATGATTCCAGGAATTTGTCCATTTCTTGTAGGATGTCCTATTTTTTGCCATATAACTTTTCATAGTAATCTCTTGCCATCTATTTTTTTTTTAATTTTATTTCTATCGTGTTGATTGTAATTCCTCCTCATTTCTTATTTTATTTATTTGGGACTTTTCTTTTTTTGGTGAATGTGGCCAAAGATTTATTAATTTTGTTCATCTTTTTCAACAACCAACTACAACTTTTATTGATCTTTTCTATGTTTTAGTCACTATTTCACTTATTTTGGTTTTGTTCTTTGTTATTCCTTCCTTCTTCTAACTTTGGGTTTTATTCTTCTTTTTCTAGTTTCTTTAGGTGTAACATTAGAGTGTTCATTTGAGACTTTTCTTATTTCGTGTGGTAGGCTTGTAAACCTATAAAATTCCCTCCTATAACTGCTTTTGCTGCATCCCTTATATTTGGATCTTTATATTTTCATTTTCATTTGTTTGTATTTTTTTTTAAATTTCTTAACCCACTGGATATTTAGCAGCATGCTGTTTAGTCTCCATGTGTTTGTGTTTTTATCTAGTTTTCTTCTTGTAATTTATCTGTAGTTTCATATGCCAATTGGAAAACATGCTTGATATGATTTTAATCTTTTAAGTTTATTAAGATTAATTTTGTGGCCTACTATGTCATATTTCCTGGAGAACATTCCATGCACACTTGAAAAGAATGTGTATTCTGCTAGTTTGGGATGGATTTATATCTATCTACCTACCTACCTATCTATCTAAGTTAATTTGGTTTAATGTGCCATTTCAGGTCAATGTTTCTTACTGCTTTTCTATCCAAATGATCTCTCCATTGATATAGTTGGAGTGTTAGAGTCCCCTACCATTATTTTATTACTGCCAGTATCTCCCTTTCTGTCTGTTAATATTTGCTTTATGTATTTAGGTGCTCCTACATTAGGTACATAGTTAATTACTAATGTATAACCTCTTGTTGCATTGATCCCTTTATCATTAAGTAATGCCCTTCTTTGTCTTTTACAGTCTTTGTTTTATTTTTTATTTTTTTAATTTTTTTGGGGGGCGGGGATTAGGTTTGTTTGTTTGTTTATTTATTTTAATAGAGATACTGGGGATTGAACCCAGGACCCCGTGAATGTTAAGCATGTGCTCTACCATTGAGCTATACCTTCCCCCAGTCTTTGTTTTAAAATCTTTTTTCCTCACATAGTTATTTCTCCCCTGCTTTCTTTTTATCTCTATTTGCATAGAATAACTTTTTCCATTCCTTCACTTTTGGGCTGTTTGTGTCTTTAGATCTGAGGTGAATCTCTTGTAGGCAATATAAATAGGGGTCTTTTTTAGAATACATTATGTTTTTTGATTGAAAATTTCAGTCCATTTACATTCAAATTATTTGTTGACAGATATCTACTCATAGCCATTTTGTTAATTGTTTTCTGGTCATTTTATAGTTCTTCTCTGTTTCTTTCCTCTTCTCTTCTCTTATGATTTGATGAGTTTCTTTAGTGTTATGTTTATTTTCCTTTATATTTATTTTTTGTGCTTCTTTTATAGGTTTTTTGTTTGTGGCCTTTATATATAAGTCTGTTTAAGTTGATGGTCACTTAAATGACTAAAGATTGCCTTATTGATTTAATAATAATATGCTAATGTGGACCTTGAATGAATATTTCTTTAGCAATAGGCTTTTTAAAGAAATATTAAAACATAAGGAGTTTAATAATCTGTTTGCTTCCTCTCATTTCTATACACAAGTAATTACAACAACAATCTTAAATAGATGTAAGCTTTAAACTTGAAAACAATTTTCTTTCACTTTCAGAATTCTGTGCCTTTGAGCATTTCTCCTCTTTTATCTTAATGGGTAGAAGGAAGGATGTTACGGTGAATCTGTTCATTTTAAATGGTTGGATTACACCTATCAAAGTAACAAAGTTCTGTTAAAAAAACTATACCCATAATTTCATCTCCTGCTACAGCTATCTTTTTGAAGCTACCACTTAAAATTTATGCTTCTTCATTTGGGGATTAAAAGGAGTTGATTTTTTCAACTCTGGAAGTTCCAAGTTAATTGGACTCCCAGATAACATACTGGTGGACATGGGCAGTGAGTACAATCTTTATTAAAGGTATACTCCCTTCCTTTCTACGTGCAGACTAGCTAGCTCTAACATGAATTCACTTCTAACTTGGAGAACTCTGAAAAAAGCTGTCAATAAATTGTAATGGTTTGAAAATTTTCTATAATTTTTCTTGGTGCTACAGCTTTAGATAACGAATGTATGCTCTATCTGGTGACAGCTTAACCAATTTTTTTTTTTTATATTTTCCAGTATCTTAGATCTCACACTTTTATTTTTTATTTATTTTTAAAAATTTTTTTTAGTGATTTATAATCATTTTACAATGTTGTGTCAAATTCCAGTGTTCAGCACAATTTTTCAGTCATTCATGGACATATACACACTCATTGTCACATTTTTTTCTCTGTGAGTTATCATAACATTTTGTGTATATTTCCCTGTGCTATACAGTGTAATCTTGTTTATCTATTCTACAGTTTTGAAATCCGAGTCTATCCCTTCCCACCTTCCACCCCCCTGGTAACCACAAGTCTGTATTCTCTGTCTGTGAGTCTATTTCTGTCCTGTATTTACGCTTTGTTTTTGTTTGTTTGTTTGTTTTTGTTTTTTAGATTCCACATATGAGTGATCTCATATGGCATTTTTCTTTCTCTTTCTGGCTTACTTCACTTAGAAAAGACACTCTCCAGGAGCATCCATGTTGCTGCAAATGGCATTATGTTGTCGGTTTTTATGGCTGAGTAGTATTCCATTGTATAAATATACCACCTCTTCTTTATCCAGTCACCTGTTGATGGACATTTAGGCTGTTTCCATGTCTTGGCTATTGTAAATAGTGCTGCTATGAACATTGGGGTGCAGGTGTCATCCTGAAGTAGATTTCCTTCTGGATACAAGCCCAGGAGTGGGATTCCTGGGTCATATGGTAAGTCTATTCCTAATCTTTTGAGGAATCTCCACACTGTTTTCCATAATAGCTGCACAAAACTGCATTCCCACCAGCAGTGTAGGAGGGTTCCCCTTTCTCCACAGCCTCTCCAGCATTTGTCATTTATGGATTTTTGAATGACGGCCATTCTGACTGGTGTGAGGTGATACCTCATTGTAGTTTTGATTTGCATTTCTCTGATAATTAGTGATATTGAGCATTTTTTCATGTGCCTTTTGATCATTTGTATGTCTTCCTTGGAGAATTGCTTGTTTAGGTCTTCTGCCCATTTTTGGATTGAGTTGTTTATTTTTTTATTATTGAATCGTATGAGCTGCTTATATATTCTGGAGATCAAGCTTTTGTCGGTTTCAGTTGCAAAAATTTTTCTCCCATTCCGTAGGTTTTCTTCTTGTTTTACTTCTGGTTTCCTTTGCTGTGCAGAAGCTTGTAAGCTTCATTAGGTCCCATTTGTTTATTCTTGCTTTTATTTCTTCTAGGAGAAAATTTTTGAGATGTATGTCAGATAATGTTTTGCCTATGTTTTCCTCTAGGAGGTTTATTGTATCTTGTCTTATGTTTAAGTCTTTGATCCATTTTGAGTTGATTTTTGTATATGGTGTAAGGGAGTGTTCTAGCTTCATTGTTTTACATGCTGCTGTCCAGTTTTCCCAACACCATTTGCTGAAGAGACTGTCTTTATTCCAATGTATATTCTTGCCTCCTTTGTCAAAGATGAGATGACCAAAAGTTTGTGAGTTCATTTCTGGGCTCTCTATTCTGTTCCATTGGTCTATATGTCTGTTTTGGTACCAATACCATGCTTTCTTGATGACTGTAGCTCTCTAGTATTGTCTGAAGTCTGGGAGAGTTATTCCTCCAGCCTCTTTCTTTCTCTTCAGTAATGCTTTGGCAATTCTAGGTCTTTGATGGTTCCATATAAATTTTATTATGATTTGTTCTAGTTCTGTGAACTATGTCCTGGGTAATTGGATAGGGATTGCATTCAATCTGTAGATTGCCTTGGGCAGTGTGACCATTTTAACAATATTGATTCTTCCAATCCAAGAGCATGGGATATCTTTCCATTTTTTAAAGTCTTCTTTAATTTCCTTCATCAATGGTTTATAGTTTTCTGTGTATAATTCTTTCACCTCCTTGGTTAGATTTATTCCCAGATATTTTATTACTTGTGGTGCTATTTTAAAGGGGATTGTTTCTTTACTTTCTTCTTCTGTTGATTTATCGTTAGTGTAAAGAAATGCAACTGATTTTTGAACGTTAATTTTGTAACCTGCTACCTTGCTGAATTCTTCAATCAGCTCTAGTAGCTTTTGTGTGGACCTTTTAGGGTTTTCTATGTATAGTAACATGTCATCAGCATATAATGACACTTTTACCTCTTCTTTTCCAATTTGGATCCCTTTTATTTCTTTCTCTTGCCTGACTGCTGTGGCTAGGACTTCCAGGACTATGTTGAATAGGAGTGGTGATAGTGGGCATCCTTGTCTTGTCCCAGATTTTAGTGGGAAGCTTTTGAGTTTTTCACCATTGAGTACTATGCTGGCTGTAGGTTTGTCATATATAGCTTTTATTATGTTGAGATATGTTCCCTCTATACCCACTTTGGCAAGATTTTTTATCATAAATGGGTGTTGAATTTTATCAAATGCTTTTTCTGCATCGATTGAGATGATCATGTGATTTTTGTCCTTTCTCTTGTTGATGTGATGTAACCAATTTTTTTTTTTGCCTTATATCAAGATTCGCCACATTATAGCATGAGTTGCCAGCTCTCCAGCCTTACCTGAGTTTTTACTGCTTGTTCTTCAATCACCTTAACAAGACAATTTTTTTTTTACATTCTTCCATTTATAGTAGTTAAAAATGATTGAGATTTAGGTAGAAGAGATCAAAGCAAATTTTAACATGTTTATTCTGAGATACATATGTGACTTCCAATTTTTAACATCATGAAGGCAATTGGATATGAGTCTAAATTATAGAGGACAGACGTGAGCCGAGGTAAAAATTTTGTGAGTTATCAACATTTAGAAATATACAGCTTAAAGGCAAGGGACTACTAAACTAAACTTTCTAGTTAAGAAATATTGGATAATAGAACATAATCAAAATTATATGGCATTTTAAAGGAAACTACCAAAACATAAGAATCCAGGAAAGTTTAAAGGATGGGGAAATTATGCCTATTAACATAGTGAAAGCTTTGGGCATATATTTTTTAAAAATTGTAGAACAAAGAAGAAGAACAAAAAGAGTGATTACATAGTTAGCCACATAATTAACATGCTTAATCTAATAAATGTATTTAGAATTCTGACTTTAACAATTAGAGAATACACATTTTTCAGGAATTCATGATTCTATTTTACTGTAGAAAAGTCTTCAAAATATTTTAAAATCTCAGTATCATACAGACACTTTGATCATATGCAAATAAATTATGAAAAATGAAAAAAGGTAATATTTGGACTTTTTTAGATTATTTTCTTAAGCAGTGAAACATCTAACAGAAATATACTCATACAAGGAATCCCAGTCTATTTATTCCCCCATTCCATAAATATTATATCCTGAAATCCTATATATATAAAAACAAAAAAAAAAGCCTCTTGCTAATTATACCACATATAAATTGTTGACAGTAATTACTATTCTTAGTCTTCTTAGCATTTCATTTCTAAAATACTGTCCCCATTTTTGTCCTTTGCTTTAATGCTATCTGCTTTTATTACATGTAAGAAGTTAATATAGGAAAAGAGGACTTTTATCAAATGCACTTTATCACTTAAAAAGAATCACACTCATTTCTTTAGGTATAATAACAGTAGAATGAAATTAAGTTTTTTTTTTTTTTGCCTGAAGAAGTGTTAGTGTGATCTGGAAAAATAAGTGCAAGTACTCTCATAAAAATAAGTTCAAATAAATTTTCCCCCCAGTCAGTTCACTTACTTCAGCAGGGGTGTCAGAATCATTGCTTTCTCTCTAACTTTAAAATAAATCATGTACAAGTACTATACTAGGTTTGCAGTAACTTTTGTTGTCTTCTGAGAAAAAGAGCAGCTTAGTTTATTTGAAATTTTAATTTTCCTCTTACTGTTTCTTTACTATCTCTTATTTGATACATTCTAAGACAAATTGCTACCAAAGGTTTACCAAATATAAACAATTTCTCTAGATATTCATATGGAAAGTGTTTTTTGAAAGTAGAATAAGTGATATCAACCCTTCACAAGCTTGAATTTTATCCAATAACAAAGATTTAGAATACATACAGTCATTGTAAAATAGGTGTCAAATGAGTTGACACAGCACTTGTTAATTAGAATTCAGAGCAGAAGTTTGCATAGAAAAGCTAAGCCCAGTAAGTGGATAATTCATGAACAATTTTATATATTTTTATAACCTCATACACTCATTGACAAGTAATACAGTGTTAAGATAGATTTAAGTGAAAGGCCGTTAGATATTTAAAATGAAGAAAAGAGTGTGGATGAGAGGCAAGATCAGGAAATACTGGATAGACCACCTCATGAGAGCAATTACCTTTTAAACTCCATATATTCAGTGTCCTGTTATCAACAAGTCTCCTTGAAAAGTTGGTGAGAAGAAGTGAGGCTGCGACAGGCATCAATTGTGATATGCAGATTAAATAGGAGATAAGAAATGTTTAAAAGGCAGGATATCTAACAAAAGGACTTGCAGGTAGCTTTGCCATGTAAATATGCAAAATAGAAGAGTAACAGTGGGAAAGGAAAACAAAATGATGTGTTAGATATATTCACTACATTGAAGAACAGACATTGCAAATTTGCTATCCATGGATGTCCATCAAATTGTGTGGATAAGAAGCAAAAGACACTTTTAGTGGTCAGAATTGTGGTCCTGAGAGTCAGACTCCAAGATTCAGTTCTATTTCCACTTTATTATTTTGGGCAAGCTAACTTACATCTTTATATCTAAATTTCCTTATCTATAAAATGCATATAATATCAATCTTTTTGATCGAATTCTTATGAGATAAACAAGAGAGTATTTTAAAGCAGTAAGAAAGTTCACAGCTCAATGTAACCACTCAAAAGTATTAGTAAGTATTATTGGTAACACAAAATTTCATGGCAGTAATATATAATATATTTATCACATCATACTGATCCTTAGCATAAGGATATGAATTGATTTTCTTTTTGTATTTCCCTATCACTTACCCAAATCTGCCTCACTTCTGCTAGTTACACTTCTGCATTTAATACCTAGTGAAACTTCTAATGTTCTTAAAACATTAATATGATGTTATCTTTTCACAAAGATTTGTAAAATTGCTTTTAAATCATATAAATGATGCCTACACAGCTTAAATTTTGTACTGGCAAATTATACATAACAAGGATGGAAAATAAATAACAAATTAATACAAAAAATAACATATTGGTTACTGACCTCTTATGAAACAAAAATGTATAAATTGATCATTATGCTTTATCTATTTTATTCAAATAAGCAATAGTAAATGATCAAGAAAGACTGTTACTAAAAATAATATTTAAAATATAACAAAACTCATAAGAGGTATAGTTCAGAGGTATAGGTACGAAACTTGTTAGGTTTCTTTTTCAGGAGTAATGGTATTCCTCAAAGCTCCTCTTCTGTGATATTCCTAAATACAGTCAAAGTGGATTCTCAGAATTTCATGGTGCATTGTGTATCTCCCACCTTTTGCAAGGTAGAATAACAGTCATTTCTATATCATCAACTCTTTTAACTCAAACTTAAATCAGTTCTAACAATTGTCTCAGAGGTAGTGCTGAAAGGAAGGTCATAAGGAAAACAATTTTTCGTGGGAAATGGCTAGGAATGAAGAATGTTCTAAAACTTAAGACTCAGAACACTTTCCCTTCTATAGCTAGAAAGAGCAAAAGCAAACAGTATTTACCTATGTGTTTAAGGAGAAAAGAATCACTTTCTTTTTGAAGGGATTATTTATTTCAGTCTCACTGCCCCTGTGATATAGTGAATGCTTGACATTGTTACAGAAAATCAATTGGATTCAATCTGAGAAAGTTGTGTTATATATATATATGCATTCAAACCTGACAGTCACATAAATCAGTAATTTTTGAGAGAAAAAAAAAGTCAACCCAAAATAAAATGAAATTCATTTGTTTACTTCTTAAGCCAGATGTGATTGCTACTTCATTTTCTTTTAGAAAGTGTTACAATACAAACTGACTTTGAACTGCCCAGTGAAGTTAAGCAGTGCAGGATATCTCTTTATAAAAATCTGATTAGAAAACATGTTTTCAAAACATTAGCATCTTGTTCATAGAAAAAGAAAAGTGAAAGCTTTTTTTTTTCTTCTCTAGGAAAAAAATAAGCATTTAAAAAAGCAAAGTTAATAATTTAATTAAAAAACTTTTAAAAAATATCAACTGATAACACATAACTAAAATAAATAGTTAAATAAATACAAATAAATAACTTTGACATTCATCCAGCATTATAGTTAGAAATTTTGTGATTGGATTAGATATTGATTGGTGCAAAATGGATTTAGAAATACAAATTTCAATCACTACACTTTCCTTGAAGTTTTATGTATGTACTTGCTTAGAAGTTACAGTGTATCATTTCTGACCATTACATGTTTAATTATTCTGAGCACAACTTGGGAATCCATCCCTGATTACAACCTGTGTGGGCCAAAGCGCAACTTTATCAAAATAATCAGAAGTTGAGATAGTTTTGCTTGGTTTTATGGTTAACCAAGGGCCTTACCACAGGTCCAAACTGGATTGTCTGTACACGCAGTGCAAATATATGAATTGTTAACAAGCTTCCCAGGTGGTTTTCATGTTCCTGAAAGGTTGGAAACCACCATTAGACATATTTAAATGAACTGGTCTTTTTGCCCCTACATCTCTTTGCACCTTACCAGTCCTTCAAGAGAGATTTCAACTTCCCGTATCCTCATAGAATTGTCTCTGATCATCTCTGCCAGCAATGCTCCCTTTCCTGAACTGTAGTAATGTGTAATTTCTATCTACATGTTCTGTATGGCCTTAAACATGTTGTATTAACATAAAGGACTGACTATAGTAGTAGGTGTAGAATGCAAATTTTTAAGGGTGCAGTTTAATACATTTTGTAATATGCATGCACTCATGAAAGTTTCCTCACAATCAAGATAGTGAACATATACTAAAACAAACATTTTTCCTCCCACCTATCCCATATACAGGTGATCGGAAATCTCTTTTAATTAGCTGAGGATGCTGATTTATAATTTTCCTTATAGTTTGATCTTAGCTCAGTCTTTACTGCTTTTAGTATATATGATTGAATGTTCATTAAGAAAAACTAGTGTTGTGTTCTGTTTATTCCCAGATCCTTTAACTGTGCCTAACACATATTAAGTTCTCAATAAGTTTTACTGAGAAGCAAATTAATTAGCAGCTAGTTATAAAAATTTATTATAAAGGGAAATAGATAGTAAGCAAATTTGTTCTTAATAGTATAAAAGCACAGATTGTGGATATTGATTAGTGTTAACACCACAAACAAGAGCTGGTCAGTAACTATTCTGATTATAAATAATAAATAGGCAATTATAATGAGAATGATGCTTAAGCATTATAATGAGAAAAAACAATCTATGAAAATGGGTCTTAGTAGAAGCCTGAACTGAGATCAGGCTTTGAGATAATTAATTTGCATAAAGTCATTGAAATTAGCCTAAGTGCTTTCCTACAGCACATGCCTTGCTCCAATTTTATAAGAAAGTGCCAAGTAAATAAAAATCAAATTAATTTTAAAATAGGGAATGTCAGAATTAAATAAATCAAACCTTACATATCAACTCCTATCATATATTTTAATGTAAATATAGAAGTACTTCTTTATTGAGAATATTGATAAATTAGCAAATTATTTAAAGATAATGCAGGTTTTATGTAATTAATGTGATGTTATTTTGGCTGTCATTCAAGCTTTTATGCAATTCTCTAATTTTGTAAACAAAAAATGGGCAAGTAAACAAAAAAATACGCTAAAATATAAAGTTATGGCACCACACCACAGATTTTCAAGTTGTAATAATAGAGATATTATATTTTAAATTATAATTGACTAATTGACAATTCAGTTATTTGGATATAATGTAAGCCTTTTTATTTGAAATTAATTTTTAAGAAAATATCATTTAAATACACTTCTAAGATAAACTTTCAGAAGCTTTATTCCATGTTACATAAAAGCATTGCAATTAAAATATTTCTTAGAATGATTCGTATAACCTAAAATAAAGTTTAAAATATTAAATGAAACATGATACTGTGAAACTGACTCATTTTAATTTCACTTGTGTCCTTCAGTTCATACAGTGTGTAGGGTTAAGATCCAGAGCTCCAGAGACAAAATGCCTTGAGCTCACCCACTTTGTGGTGATGTCTGATTGTGTGCAGGTTCCTTGGCTTTCTGTGCTTGACCGTAACCATGTGTAAAATTGTTATGGAAGTAGTACTTTCCTCAAAATTGTTGAGAGTATTAAAAGGCAATAAATACAAAGAAGAATCTAATATAATAAAATGGAATTAATCATGTTTATTATTATTAAGCACAAACAATAAATGGTCTAACATTTAACTGTATACCCAATCAAAAGGGTGTCTGCAACTAGTAGTTTAAAGTTTATCTAGACAATATCATTTAGTGAAACCTGGAATGAATTTTTATCAGGGATCCTTGGGACCAATAGCTGTTAACTTGCTGTGATATTTATAGCACCTACCTTAAGGTAAAATAACCAGATAAAGGAGAAAGTTTCATTTTTAATGAGCAGACATGTCTTCAAGATTTACATTCTCAAACACCTTTATTTACTTTCTGTTTAGCTGTACATTTTATATGTATTAATAAAATTTCTAAGAATATTGTATTAAGTATTATTTGATTGAGGACCAAACTTTTTCTGAAATTATTTACTATTGTTATTAAGCATTGCTAATTGAATGATTACTTATGCCTGATTCTAAGAGCTTTATATATCCTATTGCATTAAATCACCAGACTTAAAAAGTAGATATCATCTTCCTCTTAGAATTGAGGATGCTGAGCCTCAGAAATCATAAGAAATCTGTTAAAGGCCACACAGCCTAGTGGCTGAGCCAGATTTTAAGTCAGGGCTTTCTGTCTTCAATGTCTTCTTTATGTGTACACACCAGACACATTCAATGACAGGGACAAAGAAGGACACACTCTGCATTTTGTCATTAGTTGTAAATTTAATCCAGCATTATGGACAATTAATCTTTAGATTTATATATATGAAGGCCTAATTTCAATGGATATAATCAAATTGTTAGAAAATATCAGAGTGTGAACATACTGTACTATATACATTACGTTTCTGCTGTAATATCAGACTATTTATCAAATATGGAAAATGGGTTTGGTGTGGAAATTTTTAGCACTATGAATAAAGTTAATATTTATTCTGCTTTTTTCCCCTGATATTTCAGAAAATGGACAGAGAACTTTTTTTTTCCTTCCAGGTAGTTTTCCCTATCATTGAGCTTTTTATATTTTAATACAGAAAAATTTAATATGGACACAATGCTAGCTTCTCCATCAAAAAATAGTTTCAATGAGAGTGATGCTAACAATAAAGTTGTAAAAATCAAAAAGTGAAACAGAAAAACACTTCAATTCCCACTATATGTCCAGTCCTGCTAAGACCCCAAAATGGATTTCAGATAATGTCAAAATGATGTCAGGTTAATAGAGAAATATGTACAGACTTCAGTAAACTTTTAACCTATTAAGTAATTCCCCACATCCCTTTTATGTTGCAGAATAATATTCAGATATAATAGTTATGGAACATATTAAGTAATTAATTTTCAATTAATGATTATTTTAGTATATTAGAAGTTAATTAAAAATACACACTTTAATGATGCAAACCAGAAATTAGTATATCATTACTAAAAGGCCTGTGGAAAATCAATGTACTTACACCTTTTTTTTCCTCTCAGTGTAGAGCAGAACACCTGGGAATCTCCACAGAAGCAAGGTCAACCACAAAATGTACAAAGACCCTTTTTTCCCTTTAGACAAAACAAAATGCAATTTTACCTTTTTAATGTTAGTCTGAGAATGTCATGACCCCTAGGAAACTGGGCCTGCAAGGCATCAGTTCACCAATCATTAGCCTCCTTGACTGTCAGCCACAGATACTCAACAGGCCTGCAGTTTTATGTGACATAAAGGTTAATACTGAATCCTTAGATAAAATTTGAAAATTTTCTTGATCTTTGAAAGCTGTGGGGAAACTAATAAAGTTCCAGTGTGAAATTCTGACTCAGTTCAACCTTATGATAAGTGGACTGATAGTTAAAACATGTAGTGACTAAACACTAATCAGCATGTCATACATATGGTACTGTGGGAAAATATACATGATAGGCAGTAATTATAAAATACGATGTTTTGAAGGAATATTCATGTACTTTCATCTCTGCTCTCATTTATTTCTCTCAGTGTTGGTTTAATAAATCTGCTGGAATACGAACAAAATTATAATAGTCTTGGAGACATATGAGCATGTACATTTCGAACAGTTTATTAAGAGTGAGATTACAAAAATTAAATATTCCCCAATTCAATTTATGGGCTTGAGAAACTATTTTTCTTTGGTCTATATGTTACTGTATTTAAAGGAATGGGCAAGAAATAAAAAGCAAAATCACCAAAGCATGACCAAAATTCCCTGTTGTTTAGGTCTTATATTTATAGTGATATGTTGCATCTCTTTTTTTAAATAAAAATAATGAAAAATAGTGATATCTAGATGATAAAATAATTAGTCATTCAATAGTGTTCTCAATTCTCTTTACAAAGCAAGTTGATTTTGGCACTTGATATTTTTAGTGCCACTCAGTATTAACCAGCACATTGGTTAAAAATTTGAATGACAACTTGTTTTTTCTGTATAATTCTTTTCTAAAATATGATCAACACTTTTAATTAAGGACTTTAAATAATGTTTATATTTATTTTTAATCCATAAATTAAATGTGTAAAAAGTTGCCTGATGCCCAAAGAAAATGGCAAGATGAATATCTAACAAAAATTGAAGAATATAACTTTTATTGAAGGTTATGTAGCATATTAATAATTTCATAAAGTTTTGAGATGGCTTCCAGATTTTGGTCTCACACAAGGGAACTTGGGAGTCACCATTCATCTGAACAAGTATAAAGCTAACTAGACTGAAAAATCAACAGCTCTTCTTGGATTCATAAAAGAGATTAGGACACTGCCCCCAAGACTGGAGAGACAAACGGGTAGCCATGGCTTACTTAACAGAAACTCACAGGCAGAATCCACTGAAGGAACTGGTACTAGGGTAGGAAAACCTGAAGTGTAATTGATTAATTTCTGGAGCCTTAGTGTAGACAAGTCATAGCTAAAATATTGAGGACACAGTCCTAGAGGATCCCCCATATTTTGTGAGTTTTACCTCCTGGAGCTCCACAAGATTCTTACTGTAATTATTTAAGAAAAATCTCCTTATACTTCCAATAGGGGGAGGAGAAAAGGAACTACTTTGAAAAACATGAGAGCACTCTGTTCTTTTAACATGACCTGCCCTCTGGAGAAACTAGTTAATGAGAGTCTAGCTTGTTGGGCATTATCAGAATCTAACTGATCTGGAGGAAGGAAAATTCTCAACTTCAGTCAGCTGTAGCCTTCCACATGAGAGAAAGGTAATATCCAACTCCAATCCACTCTAGCCATCCTGTCCCATCTTAAAGAGAAGAAAAGAAGTAAGAAACGCTTGTGAAGTTCACAGTCCAGAGGCATAGACTCTAAAGATTTCTTAATCTTTAATTATTATTTAATTAATCATAGGACTATAGAATTTTTTTTCTTTCCCCCTAAAACTCATCACCACATTAGTGAAGGTCTGTTCACAGCAGTTCCTTTGACCTAGTACAGCATGTCTGGCTCTCAAGAAAAATTAAAAGGCATACTAAAAGGCAAAACACAGTTGAAGAGACAGAGCAAGCATCAGAACAACATGACAAAGATGTTGGGATTATCAGACTGGAAATTTAAAATATATCTGCTTAATATGCTTTAATGGATAAAGTAGACAGCATGCAAGGACAGATGGGAAATATAAGCAGAGAGATGGAAATCCTAAGAAAGCATCAAAAAGAATGCTATAGCTAAAAAAAAAAAATTATAACAGAAATAAAGAATGTCTTTGATTGCTTCTTTAATGGACTGGACATGGCTGAAGGAAGAAAAAAATCACTGAGCTTGAATATATTTCAATAAAGACCACCCAAACTGAAAAGCAAAGAGAACAAAAATCAGCAGAAAAAATAATAGAATATCCAAGACTACAGGATAAATACACAATATTTAACATATGCATAATAGGAGTACCAGGGGGAGAAGTAAGAGAGAAAAGAACAGAAAAAATATTTAAAACAATAATGACTGAGAATTTTCCCCAATTAGTATTAGACACCAAGCCACAGATCCAGGAAGCTCAGAGAACACCAAGCAGGATAAATGCCAAAAACTACACAAACTACCTAAAATCAAAGATAAAGATAAGATAAAGAAAAAAAAAATCCTGAAGGAAATCAGAAGGAAAAAAAAAAAATTCACCTGTAAAGGGACGAAGATAAGAATTACATTTGACTTCTTAGAAACCATGAAAACAAGGAGAGGGATAAAATGTTTAGTTTTAAGATAAAATACCCACCAACCTAAAATTCTATACCCTATGAAATTATCCTTCAAAAGAGAAAGTGAAATAAAGATGTTCTCAGAGAAACAAAAATTGAGGAATTTGTTGCCAGTAGGCCTGCCTTGCAAGAAATGTCACAAGAAGTTCTTTAAAGAGAAGGAAAATAATGTAGGTCAGAAACTTAGATCTACATGAAAACAGAACATCAAAGAAGGAAAAAGTGAAAGTAAATTTTTTTTAAAAAACTTTATTTTTCTTACTCCTAATTGATCAAACAGATCAATTTGCTAAAAATAATGCCCACAATGTATTCAAAGGTGAAATTAGAGAAATGACTAAATAAGAGAGGCTCCTGACTATTTCTCCTCCGTCAGACTCACCAAATAATCAATTACACAAGGATCAGTTCCCTCTAAGAGAAAACCAGAAAGCAGCTGAGTGGCTCCTACAGTTCAGGCAACTGAGGAAACAACTGCATTGAAATAGGTAGGAAGAGCTGACACACACCACAAACAATACTCAGAGCACAGCTCCTTACAATGGTGAGGGATCCCCCCAACTCTCAGTTTCTCCTTGAGGAGTGAAGGTTTTGGACCACACACGTAGCATCCCAACTTTTATGGTTACCATCTGAGGGACTGGCTCCCAAATTATCCAACTTGGAGAGACAAGGGGGCTTGACTTTGTGAATGTCATGCCCCTCTGGACCACATGAAACACAAAGGCAGATTTAAACCAGGAAGCAGTCATTTCCTGTGGCTATTCCCCCTGGGCTCAGTACAGAAGAAATAGGAAAAAAGCTTCTAGTTCCCAGTTTCTCACTGGGATTGGACTGCACACTTTCTTAGGTGCTGCCTGAGAGTGAGGTTTCTAGTTATCATGCCCTGAGAGCTAACTGGGATCCTTCTGGGAGCATAAAAGTACACATGGACTCTTCCCTTGCCTTCTCTGCTGGCTCATTCCAATAAGCCAGGTCTCTAGCTTCTCCCTGGCAGAAGCTTGTCCACAAATCTAGTGCTCCAACTTGCACAGCTGCCAACCAAGGGCTGGACACCCCCAAGTCACCTAGCACTGAGACCCAATGGGACTCTGCATTTTGGGTTCCTTAGGACCTCATTAAACACAGAGACAATTTTTAAGCAAGTGCACAAACATTTCTTACAGCTAGCCCTCGGGTTCCGTACAGAAAGAATGGGCAGAATCACAAGGCTCTCCATTTATTCCTAGAAAGGGTTTGTCTGCATACTGTCCCAGCTGCTGTCCAAGGGCCAGGCTTCTAATCAGCCTGCCTCTGGGAGCTGACAGAGCACATAATTAGCAGTCCTCCAGAAGCTTGAACAGATGTGTGGGAACTTCCAGAGCCTTCCGTCCGCTGGTTCACCCAGCAATAAAATCAGATCTATGGCTTCTTCCAGAGAGGAGTTTGTCCACACATCTAGCTGCCTGATTTCTGCAGTTGCCACACAAGGGACTGGCTCCTAAATCACGTATGTCTAGGCAGTGATGGAGCTTGACATTTGAGAGTCTCCTGGACCACAGAGAACAAAGGGACCATTCTATGTGGACACATAGCACTCTTAGGACTATTCCTCTGGCTCAGCACAGAGCAAGTAGACAAAAACACCCTGCTCCAGTTTCTCCCCACAGGGGCTAGACTGCGGTATTTAACATCTCAACATTCCCAGCTGCTGCTCGAGGTCAGGCTTCCAATTAGCTTGTATCTGGGAGCTGCAGGGCAGGCAATTAAGAGTCCTCTGGAAGCCAGAACAAGTGTGTGGGCATTTCCTTTACCTCTGGGGCACTGATAGGACTTGGCACACTCTAAGCACCTGGTAGCCAATTGCAACAATGCAACCTCAGTAACAATGTGTTTTCTCCAAAACCCTCTCCAGAGATGTTTTTTAAAAAGAGTGTTAGGTTGTATATATGGAATCTATCATTTTCATTACTTTAAATTATTGATGTATAATATTATATTAGTTTCAGACATACTATATAATAATTCAATAGATGTATGTATTGTGAACTAATCACCATGATACGTCTAATTAGTATACATCACCATTCAGAGTTACAATTTCTTTTTCTTGTGATGAGAACTTTTAAGATTTATTTTTAGAGGTCTCTAAAATGATCTCACTTATATGTGGGATCTAAAAAAAGAATTTTTATTTATCTGATGAATTCACTGTGGACTTCAATGATAATTCAAGACATATGCCTGAAAAAGACAGAGGAAAGCATATAAGGATTAATATTCTAAATTAGGGATGAGTGGTAGTAAGCAGAAAACTATTTTTTTCCTGGTAAAATTCCATATATTCACCATCATCAGAGGTAATAAACATTTTTAGAGTGTGAATATTTAAAGGAAATTAGGAAAGTTTGTAAAATATTGTTCTAAAAGAAGTTTCAAAATGTATTTCTTAGAAAGAAAGTTGATGTATGCTATCATGTTCCTTACGAGGTGTCACAGGAATTATAATCATATTAAATGCTATTGTCAGCCCATCAGCCTTTTCTTTTTTAAGACTTTTTTAACTCTCTACAGGTATAGTAAGAACCAAAGGGTACTCCTGCTAAAGGTAACAAATAATATATCCTGTTCCCCACCCGAATATCTTCCCATCCAGATTGCTCAATTCCCTGAATTAGAATCCAGTGAATCATCTTGGTTTCTTACTTCTCATAGTGTGACTGAATCTCTAACCAGGTTTTTGGGGTTTTCCTTGTTTGCTCCTGATTTTTTTCAGTGTTTACCCATTCCCAACTGATGCACTGATAATTTCACACCCTTATGGTTTTTCAACCAATTGGCATAACCATTTGGTTAATTTCTCTGTCTCTAGTCTCTCAAACACAAATTCTTTCTTTAAAGTGATCACAGAGTTCTCTTTCTGTAATATGAATTTGATCATAATTTTTTATTTATTTTTAAAAATTATATATGGTAAACATTATTTTATTCTGAAAGGACACCTTTTAAAAATAGTGTATGTTTCTGGAGATCATTTGAGTAGAATCTCTTAGAAATCTCTCATAATTGTACTCTATTTTTAACATCCTCAGCTGTTTAAAATTTTTTTATTTTTAAATTTTTTAAATTGAAGTATACTCAGTTTACAATGTTGTACCACTTATACATACGTATATTTGTTTTCATATTCTTTTTCATTGTAGGTTACAACAAGATATTGAATATAGTTTCCTGTGCTATACACTATGAACTTGTTTTTTATTTTATATATAGTAGTTAGTATCTGTAAATTTTGAACTTGCAATATATCCCTTCTCATCCCCATTAACCATTGGTAACTATAAGTTTGTTTTCTATGTCTGTGAGTCTGTTTCTCTTATGTAAATAAGTTTGTCTTTTGTTGCTGTTGTTGTATTAGATTCCACATATAAGTTGTACCATGTGATATTTTTCTTTCTCTTTCGGGCTTACTTCACTGAGAATGACAATCTCCAGTTCCATCCATGTTGCTGAAAATGGCATTATTTTATTATTTTATGGCTGAGTAGTATTCCACTGTGTAAATATACCACAACTTCTTTATCCAGTAATCTGTTGATGGACCTTTAGGTTGTTTCTATGCCTTGACTATTGTTAATAGTACTACTGTAAACTTGGAGTGTATGTATCTTTTCAAATTAAGGTTGCCTCTGAATGTATGCCAAGGAGTGGGATTGCTGGATCATATGGTAAGTCTATTTTTAGCCTTTTGAAGAATCTCCATACTGTTTTCCATAATGGCTGCACCAAACTACATTCCCACCAATGGTGGAGGAAGGTTCCCTTTACTCCACACCCTCTCCAGCATTTATCCTTCATGGACTTTTGAATGATGGCCAATTTGTGGGTGGGAGGTGATACGTCATTGTAGCTTTGATTTTCATTTCTCTGGTAATTAGCGATATTGAACATTTTTTCATGTGCCTATTGCCCACTGGAATGTCTTCACTGGAGAATTCCTTCTTTAAGTCTTCTTCCCATTTTTGGATTAGGTTGTTTTGTTTTTGTTGTTATTAAGTTGTATGAGCTTTGTATATACTCTGGAGATTAAGCCCTTGTCAGTTTCATCTTTTTTGTCTCCCATTCCATAAGTTGTCTTTTTGTTTTGCTTATGGCTTCCTTTGCTGTGCAAAAGCTTATAAGTTTAATTAGGTCCCATTTGTTTACTTTTGCTTTTATTTCTATTGCTTGGGTAGATTGCCTTAGGAGAACATTGATGAGATTTATGTCAGATAATGTTTTGCCTATGATTTCTTCTGAGAGGTTTATAGTGTCTTGTTTTATGTTTAAGCCTTTAAGCCATTTTGAGTTTATTTTTGTGCATGGTGGGAGGGAGTGTTCTAACTTCATTGATTTACATGCAGCTGTAGAGACTGTCTTTTTGTTGAAGAGACTGTCTTTACTCCATTGTATGTTCATACCTCCTTTGTCAAAGATTAATTGACCAAAAGTTTTGGGTTTATTTCTGGGCTCTCTATTCTGGTCCATTGATCCATGTATGTGTTTTTGTGCCAATAAAATGCTGTTTTAATTACTGTAGCTCTGTAGTATTGTCTGAAATCTGGGAGAGTTATTCCTCCAGCTTTGTTCTTTTTCTTCAGTATTGCTTTGGCAATTCTGGGTGTTTTGTGATTCCATATAAATTTTAGGATTGTTTATTCTAGTTCTGTGAAAAGTGTCCTGGGTAATTTGATAGTGATAACATTAAATCTGTAGATTGCTTTGGGTAGTATGGCCATTTTAATGATATTGATTCTTCCAATCCAAGAGCATGGGATATCTTTCCATTTTTTTAAGTCAACTTTAATTTCCTTAGTCAATGTTCTATAGTTTTCTGTGTAGGTCTTTCATTTCCTTGGTCAGATTTATTACTAAGGATTTCATTTTTGTAGATACAATTTTAAAAGAGATTGTTTCTTTACTTTCTTTTTCTGATACTTTATTATTAATGTGAAGAAATGCAATTGATTTCTGTATGTTAATCTTGAATCCTGCTACCCTGCTGAAATCTACAATTTGCTACTAAAAAACCCAATGAGTCAATGATGAAATCAAAGAAGAAATTAAAAAATACTTTGAGACAAGTGACAATGAAAACACAACTACATAAAATCTATGCATCAGAAGTAGTCCTAAGAGGGAAGTTCATAGCAATACAGGCCTGCCTTAAAAAAATAAGAACAATCTCAAATAAACAACTTAACTTACCACCTAAAATAATTAGTAAAATAAGAGCAACCAAAACCTAAA
This sequence comes from Camelus dromedarius, assembly GCF_036321535.1. Lineage (NCBI taxonomy): Eukaryota > Metazoa > Chordata > Mammalia > Artiodactyla > Camelidae > Camelus > Camelus dromedarius. The sequence goes on from NC_087448.1 coordinate 35,061,902, forward strand.
AGTAGCAGAAGGAAATAAATAGTAAGTATCAGGGAGAAAATAAATAAAATAGAGATTAAAAAAATCAATCAAACATAGAGCTGGCTTTCTGAAAGAGTAAACAGAATTGGCAAACTTTTGGCCAGACTCACCAAGAAGAAAAGAGAGAGGACACAAATAAACAAAATAAGAAATGAAAATGAAGAAATTACAACCAATACCACAGAAATACAAAAAAAAAAAAATCATAAGAGAATACTAAAAACACCTATATGGCAATAAATTGGACAACTTAGAAGAAAAGGACAAATTTCTATAAAAATACAGTCCACCAAAACTGAATCAAGAAGAAATAGATCATTTGATCAGAACAATCACTAGAAGTGAAATAGAATTAGTAATAAAGAAACCTTCCTACAAATAAAAGTCCAGGACCAGATGGTTTCACTGGGGAATTCTATCAAACATACAAAGGAGAGCTCATACTAATCCTTCTCAAACTCTTCCAAAAGATTTAAGTAGAGGAAATACTCCCAAACGCATTCTATGAAGCCACCATCACCTTGATACCAAAGCCAGAAAAAGACACGACCAAAAAAGAAAACTATAGGCCAATATCATTGATGAACATTGATTTAAAAATCCTCAACAAGATAGTAACAGACAGAATCCAACAACACATAGAAAAGATTGTACACCATGATTAAGTTGGATTCACCCCAACCAAGGACACAAGGATGGTTCAATATATGCAAATCAATCAACGGGATACACCACATCAACAACAGAAAGGACAAAAATCACATGATCATCTCAATCAACGCAAAAAAAATCAACACCGATTTATGAGAAAAACTCTAACTGAAGTGGGAATAAAAGGGACATGTTTCAATATAATAAAAGCTATTTATGACAAATTTACAGCCAGCATAACACTCAATGAAGAAAAGTTGAAAGACATACTGTTAAAATTTGGAAGAAAACAAGGATTCCTGCTCTCACCACTTCTGTTCAATATAGTTTTGGAAGTCCTAGCTATAGCAATTAGAAAAGAAGAAGAAATAGAAGAGATCCAAATTGGACGAGAACAGGTAAAATGTTCACTATATGCAGATGACATGATACTGTATATAGAAAACCCTAAAGGGTCCACACAAGAACTACTTTAGCTGATTAAAGAACCCAAGTCAGTTTTGAACATGATGAAAGGAACAAATCTCTATATAATAATTTATGGAAATCTTGAGAGGGATTAGAAATAGAATTGGGTGGTGTTATATTTCTTAGCTTACATGAGTTATATAAGCCATAGTTGTGGATAAAGTCACACAGAAAAATATAATATCATAGGTAGACAAATATGAAATTTTAAGACCAGTTCTGGAAATCATGGCCAATTATGCCCCAATGTACATCCTCTTATTTTCAGTAACAGAATTCCCCACAGTAAGTTTAAGCAAGACAATTATCTACCCTGATAAAAACTTCATTTCTCCATCTCCTTTTTTGCAGAGAAGTGTGGACATGTGACTTAATTATGACTACTAGGGTGTAAATAGAAAGGATATATGTAATTTCTACATTTCTTCATTAAAAGGAAATTTGCTTACCCTTTTTTCCTCTGTTTATCCCTTCTCACTAGCTGGATGTTGAAATGATGGTGAGCAATCTAGACAAGAAATACCCATGGGGTATGTTAACATAAGAAGAGAAAGCAAAGCTGAGAAGATGACTATCCTCTCTGAAACACCTGCTTTTCCACTCTGGGCAGCCACCAACCTCTGGACCATTCTGTGAAGAAAAACCAACTTCCAGGGTGCTTAGCCAATGTATTTTGGTCCCTCTGTTAGCACAGCTCAGCCTGGACTCCCTCAAAAGCAGCATTGATAGGGAAAGGAAGAAATTAGATAACAAACTGAACATTCAGAAAACTGAGGAAACCAGTCTAGAATGCCTTCCTGGAAGCCAACAAAGAACATAATTATACTAGGAGAGCAGGGGCAAGTAGTACCAAATAATGACGAGATATTATATGAGACAAAGCATTGCAAGTGGATATCGAGATATTGGTGGGATGAAAAAACTGAGGGACCTGTTAAAGATTAGGGAAAACTTCTGTGGGAAATGATAGTAAATGAGAAACACATGGAAAGATATCAACATTGAAAGCAGAAAATAAATTATAAACTGTGAATGTATATCACAACATATCTGAAGGATTTGATAATTTTCTAATGAAATATTCAGCAGCTTCAATGTAGATCTCTAAGTTAAAGTCAAATATGGATGAGAGTGTCAGGAACTTTCTGTCTCCACCAAAATTTGATTGCATATTTCAAAGGACAACAGAGCATACAGCCTAAGAAATGGGTTCTGGATTTAAATCTTAGCTTTTAATAGCTTTGCAAATGTGATAAATTATTTAAATAATAAAGGTGAGTTTCTTTATCTGTGGATAACACTGTACCTGGTGATTAAAATCAAACTTGCTCTGGTAGCAAACAACTCTAACTCTCAATGGCTTAAAGTCACAAACACTTATCATGGACCTACAGGACTCTACTCCATTTAGATCAGGTCATCTTGGCCAGGCTCCACCTGGCTTGATTCTAGACTGAGGTTAACTCTCAATCTATTACAATAGTTTTTCTGTCTAGAATTCAGGCTGAAGAAATGACCACTCTCTGAGACATATTCTTAAAATCAGAAGGTCTAGAGCCCAAGCAGAAATTTGCACTGTCTCTAAAAAGCTTTTATGAGGACATGGTGTTCTTTGTAGCCTCACATTCAATTGGGCAGAGCAGGTCATACAGCCATGCCAATGGTGGCAGAAAGGACACTAAATATACCTGACACAGGTCATAACTCAGTTAATATTAGCTAATTTTATTTTTATTATTGTTATTTAGAAGAATGTATTTATACTGGTGGATAATGGGGTCTACCTAATATAAGAAATGAAGCAAAACAAGGTTGAGAATGGGGGAAAATGGATCATTCCAGAAATACAATATGTTAAAAGAGAAAAGGTTATGTTTAAAGAGGCACATATCATATTTTGCTATTTATACAAGTTCAAACCAGTTATGGCATTTGGGTTGGTAAAGTGCTGATAAGTTCATTGGCATTGAGAAATCACAGATCTGTTAGACTATATCATTGAATGAATCAGGAACATGAAGCTCCAGGGAGAAAAATGACTGTGAAGTGAGTTCTAAAATCTAGACTAAATTGAGAGAGTGATTCAGAGTTTGATAACTTTAAACTACCAAAATTAATGGCATAGAATCATATGAACCACACAGGTATAGGGTTGTTTAAATAAAAGTTTGGAGATATGTTTTGGAAATCATACTAAAGAGTGTGAAAATACACTCTTTTAGGCTTAGTGACACAGTAAGAAAGAAAAGATGAAGGAAAAGGAAAACGTGCAAGTAAATAGAGGTTAAGTTATTTCACTTTTCCACACTAAGACATAAAAAGTTATTTCTTTGCTCTTTTGACCTGTTGGTTTCCTTGGCCTGTATGGCTTGCCCTGGCCGCCAAACTTAGGCTGTGTCACCATGACAAAGCTAGGTCTGGTTATATCCACTCACTCATATTCATATATTTTGTATTCTTTGCATTGCTTATTTCTGGCTTGATATTAAACTGAAGAGAATCATTCTCCTCAAGTTTTGAACACAGAGCAGCTCTTTGTGATTTGGCCTTGCTAGCAATCTTTTCCCTGTTGTTAAGACCAGTTGTCTCCTGTAGAGGCTTCAGAGAGGAGAAATATTTTTTCTGCCTAGAGCTAAGAAAACAGGAAAACTGAGAAAAGTTTCTCTATTCTGGGAACAGGATAGAGTTACTGGGGTTATTTATGGAGAAACAGGAACTTCAGAAGCCAGCCTTCCTCCACATAGTATAGTTAAAGTGGAAAAGGCTTCTTGAATGAATTAATTGGGAGGATAAAATAATTCCTTTTTAAAAGATTGTTTAATTTAAATCTGAACACAGACATCATTGGAATGTATTTGCTCAGATTTTATGTATTTGTCTTCATTTCATTAATCCTTCTTCTATTTTACAACTTCAAGACATCATGTTCTCTCCCTCCCCCATTCTTTATAGCATCATCACAAACTTTGCATTCTGTGAAACATTATGCAGAACTTCAGTGCTGTGTAGATGTAATGGGCTCTGGAAGAACATGTTTCTTCACATCGTAAGTACAAATTGTGTGAGGCCCATATATAGGCTGTGATCAAGTCAGTGCTTCACCATAAATGTTTTGTCAATTACATTTTCTGCCAAATAATCTAGAGTACTTTAAGGAGCAACTCAAAGGATATTTCTATGCAAATTCAAGCATTTTATTTATGAAAAAAATAAATTTTTCTCTGTGAAACAACCTGCCAAATGGTTTCCTAAATGCAGAGTGTTTTTGACAAGTGCATCTTAAATTATCAAGTGTTTAGATCCTAATTAATAAAGCTATTAAATTTGACATCATCACTGCATTGAATGCCAATTAACATAATGCCAATTAACACAATGGCAATTAACACAAATGCTAATAATGGTCTACTCATTTAGAATAAATTAACATTTGTATTTAATAATCACTTGCATATATATCATTAGTAAAATTAATTAGTAGAAAAGCAATTATATATATGACATATAGTTACTTTTATATATAGTGATATCTATCTAACTATCATTACTTGTCTATCGTTAGCTTTAAAATAAAAATGCATAATTGGAAGGTTAATTTTCAATAGATTTCTTCTTACATAAAAAGCCAGTAAAATGCTCTGGCCCAAGTTCACTTAGATAATAAGAGTCTGCCCTAATGATCATCTCATCCTTTGGGGCATATACTTGCTATTGAACTGTGATTTCCTACCTTCCAAGGAAACAGTGCTTTCCTGCTGTGCTTTGCCTTCCAGGTTCTAATGCAGAGATCTAATGCAGAACTCATAAAGATTTGTTTTCCCATGACTCAACCCAAGGCACAAATACTGCCACACTACTCAATTCTATCAACAAATATCACTCTCCATATATTTTCTGAAGTCTTTTATTAGTTGACCCCAAGTCATTATTTTCTCTTAAAACCATTTTAAAAATTAGATATATGTAAATATTATAATCTAATTTCCTGTATATTAATATATTTTTAGATTTAAATCAAACACTAGTACAAATATTTCACAATAACTTAAAAAATGCCACCTTTGAATTAAAAATCTGACTTTCTAAACAATAACTGTGACTTTTTTTGTATATATAAATTTCTACTGAGGTATAGTCTGTTTACAATGTTGAGGCAATTCTGGTGTAGAGCATAATGCTTCAGTCATACATGAACATACATATATTTGTTTTTATATTCTTTTTCACTATAGGTTACTATAAGATATTGAATATAATTCCCTGTGCTATACTGTATAAACTTGTTTATCTATTTTATATATATATATGTATATATTACTTAGTATCTGAAAATCTCAAACTCCCAATTTAACCCTTCCCACCCTCTTACCCCCCTGGTAACCATAAGTTTGTTTTCTATGTCTGTGAGTCTGTTTCTGTTTTGTAATAAGGTTTTGTTTTTTTTGTTGTTGTTGTTTTTTTTAGATTCCACATATAAGTGATATCACATGGTATTTTTCTTTCTCTTCTGGCTTACTTCATTTAGACTAACAATCTCCAGGTTCATCCATGTTGCTGCAAATGGCAGTATTTTATTATTTTTATGGCTGAATAGTATTCCATTTTACAAGTATACCACAGCTTCTTTATCCAGGTATCTGTCAGTGGATATTTAGGTTGCTTCCATGTTGTGGCTATTGTAAATAGTGCTGCTATGAACATTGGGATAAATGTACCTTTTTGAATTAAGGTTCCCTCTAGATATATGCCCAAGAGTGAGACTGCTGGATCATATGGTAAGTCTATTTTTAACTTGTTAAGGAATCTCCATGTTGTTTTCCATAATGGCTGCACCAAACTACATTCCCATCAGCAGTATAGGAGGGTTCCCTTTTCTCTACACCCTCTCCAGCATATATCATTTGTGGACTTTTGAATGATGGCTATTCTGACTGGTGTGAGGTGATACCTCATTGTAGTTTTGAGTTGCATTTCCCTGATAATTAATGATATTGACATCTTTTTCGTGTGCCTATTGGCCATTTGTATGTTTTCATTGGAGAATTGCTTGTTTAGGTCTTCTGCCCATTTTTGGTATCTTTTGACATGATTTTCCCCTGTAGATACTGAACCCAGTGTAAATAACAACTAAGTTCAAACTAAAATTTAATGCTGTATTTCATGTTGAAAATAAAATAGAACTTCCATGGATAAAACATGGGTATTTTATACAGACTGTTCTTGGTTCAAATAAGAGCTGAATTACATACTAGTTAAATGACTGTAACCAAGTCTCTGTTTACTCATCTGTATATTGAGTCTAATATAATAGATGTTCCACAGTCAATATTTGATCTTAAATCAGGTGTTTAAAGTGTATTAAGAATCACATTTTTTCCCAGTTTTATGATGTAGAATTATTACAGTTCAACTGCACATACACATTATATTGCATGTAAATACATATAAACAGTATACTGCACAATTTTTAGTTTTCATATATGTACTAAATATTATTTCTAAGAATAGATTAGATCTTTAGCTTTTTAAACTTACATAGTTATCAAAGGAATCAAGCCAACTACAAAATAAGAAACACAGAATGTGGTAATCCAATCATAAAGGACAGTCAAATGTGCTTACACATATTCAAGAAATCAAAATAATAATTAGTTAATTTGTGTCCTTCTTCTTATTATTATTTATTAGATTCTTCATATAAATGATGTCATATGTCATTTTTCTTTCTCTTTGCAGCCCACTTCACTTTGAATGACAGTCTAGAGGTCCATCCATATTGCTGCAAATGGCATTATTTTATTCTTTTTTATGGCTGAGTAGTGTTGCATTGTATATATGTTCCACATCTTCTTTATTCAATCATCTGTTGATGGACATTTGGTTTGTTTCAATGTCTTGGCTATCGTAAACAGTGCTGCTATGAACATTGGGGTGCATGCGTCTTTTTGAATTTCATTTTTCTCTGGATATATGCCCAGGAGTGGGATTGCTGGATCACATGGAAGTCTGTTTTTAACTTTTTAAGGAATCTCCATGTTGTTTTTGATAATGGTTGAACCAAATTACCTTCTCACCAACAGTGTAGGAGGGTTTCTTTTTCTCCATACCCTCTCCAGCATCTATCATTTGGAGACTTTTTGATGATGGCCATTCTGGCTGGTGTGAAGTGATATCTCATTGTAGTGGTGATCTGCATTTCTCTGAAAATTAGCAATGCTAAGCATTTTTTCATGTGCCTGTTGGCCCTTTGTATATCTTCATTGGAGAATTTCTTGTTTAGGTCTTCTGCTTACTTTTGGATTGGGTTGCTTGTTTCTTTGGTATTAAGGTGTATGAGCTGTTTGTATATTTTGGAAATTAGCCCCTTGTCAGTTGCATCACTTACAAATATTCTCTCCCATTCTGTAAGTTGTCTTTTCATTTTGTTAATGATATCCTTAGCTGTGCAAAAGCCTTTATGTTTAATTAGATCCCATTTGTATATTTTTGCTTTAAATTCCAATAATCCAGGAGCTGGTTCAAAAAATATATTGCTGTAATATATGTCCATGAGTGTTCTGCCTATGTTTTCCTCTAGGAGTTTTATAGTATCTGAGTTTAGTTTTGTACATGGTGTTAGGGAATGTTCTTATTTCAGTCTCTTACAAATAGCTGTCCAGTTTTTCTAGCACCACTTGTTGAAGAGACTGTCTTTTCTCCATTTATATTCTTGCCTCCTTTGTCAAAGATTAATTGATCACACGTGTGTGGGTATATTTCTGGACTTTCTATCCTGTTCCATTGATCTATGTGTCTGTTTTTGTGCCAGTTCCATTGATCTATGTGTCTGTTTTTGTGCCAGTTCCATGCTGTTTTGATTACTGTAGTGTAGTATAGTCTGAAGTCAGGGTGCATGATTCCCCCAGCTCCATTCTTCTTTTTCAAGATTGTTTTATCTATTTGAGATCTTTTTTGTTTCCATACAAATTTTAACACTATTTGTTCCAGCTCTGTGAAGAATGTTGTTAGTAACTTGATAGAGAATGCGTTAAATCTGTAAATTGCCTTAGGCAGTATGGCCATTTTAACAATATTGATTCTTCCAATCCAGGAACATGATATATCTTTCCATTTGTTTACATAATCTTCAGTTTCTTTCATCAGTGTCTTATAGTTTTCGGCATACAGGCCTTTTGCCTCCTTGGGTAGGTTTATTCCCAGATATTTTATTATTTTTAGCATGATGGTAAATGGTATCATTTCCTTAATTTCCCTTTCTGCTATTTCATTGTTAGTGTATAAAAATGCAATTGATTTCTGTATATTAATTTTGCATCCTGCACTTTACCATATTCATTGATAAGTTCTGGTAGTTTTCTGGTTGCTTGTTTAGTGTTTTCTGTGTATAGTATTATATCATCTGCAAACAGTGACAGTTTTACTTCTTTGTTTCCAATTTGGATTCATTTTATTTCTTTTTCTTTACTGATTGCTATGGCTAAGACTTCCAAAACCATGTTGAATAAAAGTGGTGAGAGTGAGCATCCTTGTCTTATTCCTGATCTTAGAGGGAATGCTTCCAGCTTTTCCCCATTAAGTATGATGTTAGCTGTAGGTTTGTCATATATGGCCTTTATTATGTTGAAGTATGTTCTGTCTATGCCTACTTTCTGGAGAGTTTTGATCATAAATGGGTGTTGAATTTTATCTAAAGCTTTCTCTGCATCTATTGAGAGTATCATATGGAGAATCACATTATTAACTGTAGAAAAATATCAATTGTTTTTAAACTAGTTAAAGACTATCAGAACACACATCATATTGAATGCATAATTGTGAAATTTGTTCTCAGAATATCATCATAAGTGATTGGATAATAGGTTTCTACCTGAGAACAAATAGGTCAAGTTTCAGTTCTTCTCTTCTAAATTCAAAGAGGCCATACTTAAATATTCTAAACCTTATAGTCTTAGCCCCTTCTCTCTCAATCCACTATCACATTTCCCCATTTTGTTTCCTTCAGAACACTAGTAAGTATCTTACTTCAACTGCCCACAGGATTATTTCCTGTATTCCCCACTAGAGGGACTGGAGAAGTTCATGGTATGGAGTAGACATTCAATACATATTTGCTGAATGAACCAATTGTCTGTATCTTGAAGGGCGATCTAATTTTGTTCTCAAATTTGTGAACTGAGCCAGACACCATGTGTACTTTAGAAGTATCTAGTTGTTACACAAGATGGAAAGGATATAAAAGAAATTCTTATAAAGAACTCTGTGTAGTGAGTGGTTCACACAAGAAAGTGAAAATTATTTTGTCTTTGGGACCTGACACATTTTGTGTAGATTTCATAATTTTTTGTGCTGTATTAGTGTAAGTTATTTTGGTAACTATATCGGCCTGCTAAGAATGTTTAAGTCTAATTTTTTTAAGGTAGAAATTTATGCTGCCACTCAATTTCCAGAAACTAGTCTCTAGTTGACTAGAGAAAACTCTATATATATGGATGTAAGATCTATTTGAATGAAGAAAGAAGACTGGTGTACTTTGGAAAGTAAATAAATATAAGCCTTCCCTCTTACCTCCTGCTTCCCCCTCCACCAGCCTCTCCTCCCATACCATGTATTCTGGTTGGATAAATGTTGGAAAGAATAAACTGCATGCTTTTGTGATAGTCATTTTTATCATGTTTACTTGAGAGAACTTGAAAAATCAAAATGAATACAAATACTTTATTAATGAAGTAATCATTTAAAACTTAGTGGTTATGAAGCTTAAAATGTATTATATCACAAATTAAGTCTTATATTAATATTTTATTTAATTCCATTAAAACTATTTATAATTCCTTGTAACAGTCCCAAGCAGTTGCTTTTATTTCTTAAAATTCTTACATTAGCTCAGCTGCAACTCAGTGCACCTCTTAGTATCCTCTTAGCTACTTCCTAGCCAAGTTATGGATTTTTCTAATCTTTTCTCATGAACAAATCCCAGTTAATAACTTCAATATTTCTCTAATATTTATGAATTTTATCCAAGTTTTCTACACATTTAAGTTTTTTCAGGAACTAAAAGGATTAGTCAAAAAGAACTATTATTTTCTTCTCTACTAAACACAATTTATTTTCCTTTGCACTTTAGATTAAGGTGTGACATTTTGTATTTCAATTGTGCTACTATAAACGAACCCTTAAATGATGTCCCTATCTTTGGAAGAGTCTAGGCATCTTTAATTTCTATATTTTTATATCATAAACCCACCCATTTGCCTCCATCTCAGCATCCAGCACTTGAATAAAGATAGTACTAACTGCTCAACTAAGGGTTTTTAATGTAAACTCTTTGGTATTAATAACTTAGCCCAGCTGAACCTTTTTTCATTTGTATTATAGCAGAGACATTTAACAGCTCCATAGATTCCATAGCACAATGAGAAAACAATAAAAACCACCAAGAGCTATCACACCAGAGATAAAGAATAGACAAAAAAAAAAAAAATTCCTAGAGAGAGACAAATAGGTCAACTTCAAATAAAACAAGGAACAAATAATGCTGGATTAGACATTAGTGACACTGGATATTAGAAAACAACAAAATAAAATTTCAGTGATTCTGAGGGGTCAAATTTTTATCTTAAATTTTTACATCCAGGAAAAACTATAAATGAATTTTAGAGTATGACTAAAACATTATCACAAATATGAAGAGTAGAAATATTTATTTCCCAATCCCATCTTCTTAGGATGTGTTCCAGCAAAATAAAGAAGTGAAAACATGCAATCCAGAAAGAAAAAAGCAATGAAAGTATTGAAGGAATGTTGTCTTTTCATCCAAGGATGCCTAAAGATCAATAAGCCAATTTGAAGCAGAAGCCACTTATAAATGATAGTTACTTGGTAGATTATCTTATATATTAAAACATTTGGAAAAAATAGGACATAATAATGGAAATTGAGGGTAAGAAGATAACAAAGCATTTAAAAACTTTGAGTGGGGAAGATATTAATAAAATTATATTAAATTATTTGAATTTGTAGCAAATATTATTTACATATATAAAATTATATGGAAAGTGATGTTAGGGAGACTTAAGAGAGTTAAAACTATTTCTAGTAAAATGAGAAATCAGTTTCTAATTTTTAACATCAATCAATAAAAAATATATATAAATACTTTACAAGAAGAAATGAAGCTTTGAAGAGCAGTATTGGAAAAAGCAGTGAGGTAGAAGACTGTGGGTTTTCATTATACACTGTCCCTGACTTATAATGTTTTGACTCAAGATATTTTGACTACAGTAGCAAGACAGTGATACACATTTAGTGGAAATTGTACTTTGGATTTTGAATCTTCATCTTTTCCCAGGCTTGAGACATGTGGTGCAGTACTGTCTGGTGAAGCTGGGCAGCTACCGTGAGCCACAGCTCCCAGTCAGCCAGGCTGTAAAGAAGATGAACAACCTATACACTTACAACCATTCTGAACCAATCATTCTGTTTTTCACTTTCAGCACAGTATTCAACACTTTTTTTTATTAAATAAGCTTTGCATTAGATCTTTTATTCCAAGTATAGGCAAATGTAAGTGTTGAGCACATTTAAGGTAGGCTAGGCTAAGCAATGATGTTTGGTAGTTTAGATGTATTAGATTTATTTTTGAAAAACAATACTTTCAATTTAAGATGGGTTTGTTGGGACATAATCCCACAGTAAATTGAAGAAGACCTATGTTATCCTTTTGGGAATTATAGGACACAGAATTCTAAGATGACCCCCAATGTTCCTCACTCTTATCTCTCCTAGGTAGGATTCTGTCACATTATATGAAAAGAGGGATTTTGCATATGTAACTAAGCCTTTGGAATTGGGTAGTGGGTGGGAAATGGAAAAACACTGAAGAGCACAAGAAAATCTTAGATCATCTTGACCAATTTAGAATTTTATATAGAATATTTTGTTTCATACATATAGTTATTTTAAAAACACAGTAATTTTACATTTTCTTTGTATCTGCACTTATTCAAACTTAAAATTCTATCTTCTACTTTTGTTTATTTTTATTTTTTCACTCTTTTTACTTTGATCCAATTTGCCAAAAGTTTGCTCTGTATTGTTTTTAAAAATTAGGTTTTTTAAATGTTATTTAGTGCTGCTCATGTTTTCTGTTTCATTGATTTTTGCTCATTTTATTAGTCCCTTTATTTGCTTTTTTGTTTGTGATTTTTCCAAATACCTGAGGTAAATGCTAAGCTTGTTTGCTTAACTAGTTTGGCTGTTAATTTTTTTTTCCTGTAAAATGAGTGTAATGCTATAAAATTTTTTCTGAGAACTGCATTCATTTTTTCTATCAAATTTTCATTGTATTATTTTCACTGCCCACTACTTCTAAATGTTATATAACTTATTTTAGAATTTACTTTAGAATAAAAGGTTTATTTAGTAATATATTATTTGATTCTAAACATGTCAGAATATGTTTATCTTTCTCTTATATAATATCAAATATTACTGCATTATGGTAAGAAAAATATATGGTGGCATTCACCTTTTGGAATTTATTGAGACTATTTTTGTGGCTTGATAGAAGTTCTGTTTTTTAAAAGCTCTCCATGTGTTCAGAAAGAATTTTCATTCCATGTTGGTATTAGAGGGGAAAACGTCTTTTATCTTAAGTTTTCCAACTCTTACTCACTTTTTTCTTCCTTCTAGTAGAAGTATTGATACACGGTTTAGTTTGAAACCACTAATTTTAGTTGCACATCTATTCCTTCTGCCATTGTCTCATATAATGTGGCATTTACTTATATTTCTCAAATATTTGTAATTGTTACATTTTATAACTTCCTCCTCATATGTAGTAAATATTTCCTTATTTTTCAGTATGTTAATAATATTTATTTTAAATTACTGCTCTATGTCATTGATTCTTCTGCAGTTGATGTATTTTGTTCAGCGACCTCTTACTTTTAGATTGATTTTACTTTCCCATCACCTAGTCTTCTTGATCTCTGATTTTTCACTTCCATAAAAGTAATATTTCAGGGGTGACCAATATGTCTGCATCCTCCAGGTATCTTTAAGAATTGAGAGGAAATATTGAAGAGCTTAACTGCTGTGACCACTCCACTGGCAGTCATTTCACCAGATAATTTAAAGTGGCGATTTGTACTGTTAAAGATAGCTTCAGGAATAATCAGTTTCCTTAATTTGTAATTCACTAGCCACTGGGTAGGATGGTGGATGATGGAGAGGGAGAGAAGGAGAGAAGTGAATCCCTGAGAGCAAGTGATCTGCCCATATCCCTTTCACCAAATCCTCAGCAAATTTGTTTCCTTTTTTTACCTGAAATAACTTCGGTGATACCGGGCTCTCCACAGTGCAGAGATAGAGCAGTTCTTGTTCCACAGCAATGGGGGAGGAGGTAGGAGTGATATTAAAATCTTCCTTCCCATCTGTCCTACCTCTAAAGCCTCTAGTGAAGGTTGGTCCCGGGATGTTATCTCTCAACAGAAGTTTATGGAGGTCCACAGCAGTTCACTTTATCATTCAGGTTTCTTAAATATTTCTCAGGGATTTTTAGTTCATTTCTCTGATCCACAATTCTCTCTTGCTTTTGCAATTTCTAGAGTGTTGATTAGAAGAGGAGGAAGTCTGCAGATTTTGTTGCTTCCCATTTGGGGAAACAAGAAGGCTAAACTTTTTCCTGAAGATTGTAAGGAATTAAAAAAAAAATTAAATAGCAGAGTAATCAATTCAAGGCCACATGTCAGAAATATCATCAAGTAGCCAGCCATTTGCTGTATGTTTTAGGCTAAGAAGGGAGTATGGAAGCTTGAGACAATGAAATCAATTAGGCCACTGTTACGATACATTTCATGAAAAGTAAGCATCTTGGAAATAGGAACAATTAGAAGATTTATAACTGACTTATCAAAGAGAATGACTAGAACTCTTTAAATTTAAGAAGAGGCTAGGATTCCCTGACATTTCTGCCTCAAAAAAAGATAATGGAGAAAAGGTGGTAAAATTTCCCAATGTGGTAGGAAAAGAAAAAGGAAAAAAAATGTCCAGAAGCTGAGGAAAAGGATAGATAATGGTTTTGGTTTTTGACTAATTGTGTTTAGATATTTAGCAGTACTCTGAGTGTCATATTTACCGTAGAATAATTGGGTGTAGGAAAGAAATCAACAAGTGGTTCCTGAAGACAAGTTCTTCCAGATGTTTCATGCATACCAAATACTCAAACTTTCTTGCACATCATAATCAATGGAAGAGAAAGGAAAAGAAAGAAAGAAAAAGAAAGAAAGAAAGAAAGAAAGAAAGAAAGAAAGAAAGAAAGAAAGAAAGAAAGAAAGAAAGAAAGAAAGAAAGAAAGAAGAAAGAAAAGAAAGAAAGAAAGAAAGAAAGAAGGAAAGAAAAGAAAAGAAGGAAGGAAAGAAAAGAAAAGAAGGAAGGAAGGAAGGAAGGAAGGAAAAAAGAAAGAAAGAAAGAAAGAAAGAAAGAAAGAAAGAAAGAAAGAAAGAAAGAAAGAAAAAGAAAGAAAGAAAGAAAGAAAGAAAGAAAGAAAGAAAGAAAGAAAGAAAGAAAGAAAGAAAGAAAGAAAGAAAGAAAAAGAAAGAAAGAAAGTGAAAGAAAGAAAGAGTGAAAGATAGAGAGAGGGAGAGACAGAGAGAGAGAGGGAGAGGGAGAGAAAGAAAGAACACAAAGAAGGAAGAAAAAAACATACAAGACTTAACCCTCAAGATTCTGATTTAGCTGTGTATCTGATCATCTGGGAATCTGATTTTCCTTTCAAGGCTCAGAAGGTGATCAGGTTTTGGAATCATTAGGGTAGAGGAATTTTAATATAGTGTGCATTGATTTTAGGATTCACTCCAGCCTAATGTGTGAAACCCAGTACCCAGAATATAATATTCCTCCACTAGATTCATACAATGAAAGATAGAAAAGTAAAGGTTGAGAAAAAAGTTATTTCACAAGTTCAAATGCAATTATCTGTGAAATTGAGAGATTCCCAATTGAAATTTAATTTGTTTTGTAGGTTTATTTGTGTTTTTTTATTTGTTGCAGGAGGGTAGTTGTACATACTATCATATCTTCTTTAATCATTGATATGCTCTTGGGTTGCTTCCATATCTTCTCTATTGTAAATAGTGCTGCTATGAACATTGAGGTGCATGTATCTTTTTGAATTAGTGTTTTTTCTTCTGGATATGTATACATGAGTAGAATTTCTGGATCATATAGTAGTTCTATTTTTAGTTTTTAAGGAACTTTCATACTGCTTCTCACAGTAGATGCACAAATTTACATTCCCAGTAACAGAGTAGAAGAGCTCTTTTTTTCTCCACACCATCTCCAAACATTTGTTATTTGTAAACTTTTTGATAATGGTTATTCTGACAAGTGTGAAGTGATATCTCATTGTTGCTTTGATTTGCATTTCTCTAATAATTAGTGATTTTGAGCATCATTTCATTTGCCTGTTACCCATTTCTATATCTTTGGAAAAATGTCTAGTCAGATGTTCTGCCCATATTTTGGTTCGTTTATTTTTTGTTTTTATTTGATATTGAGTTGTGTGAGCTGTTTAAATAATTTGGATATTAACCCCTTGTCAGTTATATTATTGTAAATATTTTATCCCATTCCATAGACTTCTTTTTCATTTGTATATTTTCTCTTTTTCTGAGCCAAAAACGTTTGAGTTTAATTAGGTCTCATTTGTTTATTTTTACTTTTATTTATTTTGTCTAAAGAGACAGATTCAAAACAATATTGCTAGAATTTATGCCAAAGAGTGTTCTGCCTATGTTTTCTTCTTGGAATTTTATGGTTTCAGGTTCTGCATTTAGGTCTTTAATACATTTTGAGTTTACTTTTGTTTATGGTATTTGGAAATGTTCTAATCTCATTCTTTTACATGGAGCTGTCCAGTTTTCCCAGCTACGCTTGTTGAAGAGACTGTTTTTCCTCCATTATATATTCATGCCTCCTTTGACATAGATTAATTGACCATAGATTTGTGGGTTTATTTCTGGGCACTCTATACTCTTCCATTGATCTATGTATCTATTTTTATGCGACTGTCATATTGTTTTGATTGTTGTAGCTTTGTAGTGTAGTATGAAGTCTGGGAGGGTTATTCCTCCAGCTTTGTTCATTTTTCTCAAGATTGCTTTGGCAATTTTTTTTTTTTTTGTCTATGGTTCCACATGACCTTTAGGATTAGTTCTGAGGAAAATGAAATGAGTACTTTGATAGGGATAGTATTATATCGGTATATTGCTTTGGGTAATATGACCATTTAAAAAATATTAATTCTTGCAGTCCAAGACTGCAAGAATTTATTTGTATCATGTTTAATTATCTTCATGAGTGTTTTATAGTTTTTGGAGTATAGATCTTTCATCACCTTAGTTCAAAATTTGAAGATACTAACTACTATATATTAAATAGATAAACAATAAGTTTATACTGTATAGCAGAGGTACAGTGTTTGAATTCCCAATTTATCCCTTCCCACTCCCTTTACCCCCTGGTAAACATGCTTGTTCTTTATGTCTGTGAGTCTGTTTCTGTCTTGTAGATGAATTTATTTCTGTCTTTTTTTTTTTTTTAGATTCCATATGTAAGTGATATCATTATGGAATTTTTCTTTTTCTGGCTAACTTCATTTAGAATGATGATCTCCAGGTCCATCCACGTTGCTACAAATGGCTTTAATTTTATTCTTTTTTATGGTTAAGCAGTATTCCATTATCCAGTCTTCTGGATCTTTTTTATCCAGTCATCTGTTGATGGACATTTGAGTTGTTTCCAAGTCTTAGCTATTGTAAATACTCTACTGTAAACACTGGGATGCATGTGTCTTTTTTTATTATTATTTTTCAGTTTTATTACATGGAATTTTTACAATTTGACTACACATATACAATGTATTGCATATAAATAGATATATACAATATACTGCACATATTTTTAAAAATTTAGATATATGTACTGTTTATTGTTTCTAAGAACATTTAAAGCTTCAGGTTTTTAAACTTACATAGTTATCAAGGGAATAAAGCCAATCACAAGATAAGAATTAATTTGAAATGATACCTACACCCTGCTATTAACAGCAACATTATTTATAATTACCAAGATACGGAAGCATCCTAAGTGTCCATCAACAGATGAATGGATGAAGAAAATGCAGCATTTTTATCTGATGGAATACAACTCACTCAAAAAAGAGATGTCTATTTTGCCATTTGTGGACCTTCATTCACTTTGTGTTTGTCTTTTTGAGTTATATTTTTCTCCAGATATATGCCCAGAAGTGGGATTGCTGGATCATATAGTAAGTCTATTTTTATTTTTTTAGGAACCTCCATACTGTCCTTGATAGTGGCTGCACCAATTTACATTCCCACCAACAGTGTGGGAGTGTTCTTTTTTCTCCATGCCCTCTCCAGGATTTATGATTTGTAGACTCTTTAATGATGGCCATTATGACTGGTGTGAGGTAATATCTCATTTAGTTTTGATTGTCGTTTCTCTAACAATTAGTGATATTGAGCATTTTTTCATGTGTTTGCTAGCCACTTGTACATCTTATTTGGAGAGATGTCTATTTAGGTCTTCTGCCCATTTTTTGATTGGGTTGTTTGTTTGTGTTTTTTTGTTTCTTTGTTTGTTTGTTTGTTTTGGTATTAAGTTGTATGAACTATTTGTGTATTTTGGAATTTAAGCCCTTGTTGATCACATCATTTGAAAACATTTTCTCCCATTCTGGAGATTGTCTTTTTGTTTTGTTGATGGTATGTTTAGCTGTAAGAAATCTTTGAAGTTTAATTAGATTCCATTTATATATATTTTGCTTTTATTTCCATTACTCTAGGAGCTGGTTCAAAAGTATATTCTGATGATTAATGTCAAGGAGTGTTCTGCCTATGTTTTCCTCTAGGAGTTTTATAGGATCTAGCCTTACATTTAGGTCTTTATCCATTTTGAGTTTATTTTTGTACATGGTGTTAGATAGTGTTCTAATTTCATTCTTTTACAGGTAGTTGTCCAGTTTTCCCAGCACCACTTATTGAAGAGACTGTCTTTTCTGCATTTTATATTCATGCGTCTTTTGTCATAGAGTAATTGACCATAAGTGGGTTTATCTCTGGAGTTTCTATTCTTTTCCATTGATCTATGTGTCTGTTTTTGTGCCAGTACCATACTATTTTGATTACTGTAGCTTTTTAGTATAGTCTGAAGTCAGGGAGCATGATTGTCCCAGCTCCCTTCTTTTTCAAGTTTGTTTTGGCTATTTGGGGTCTTTTGTGTTTCCATACAAATTTTAACATGTTTTTATTCCAGCTCTGTGAAATATGTCATTGGTAATTTGATAGGGATTACACTGAATTTGTATATTACTTTGGGTAGTATGGCTATTTTAGCAATATTGATTCTTCCAATCCAAGAAAATAGTGTATCTTTCAGTTTGTTTATATCATCTTCCATTGTCTCCATCAGTGTCTTACAGTTTTTGGAGTTTAGATCTTTTGCCTTCTTCAGTGGGTTTATTCCTATGTACTTTATTCTTTTAGATGTGATGCTAAATTATATTGTCTCCTTAATTTCTTTTTCCGCTCTTTCTTTGTTAGTGTAAAGAAATGCATCTGCTTTCTGTATATTAATTTTGTATACTACAACTTTTAACAAATTCATTGATGAGTTCTTGTAGTCTTCTGGTCACTTCTTTAAGATTTTTCTATGTATAGTATCATGTTATTTGCAAACAGTGATAGTTTTACTTTTTTGTTTCCAATTTGGATTTTTTTTTTAATTTTTTCTTCTCTGACTCTATGGCTAGGACTTTCAAACCTATGTTTAATAAAAATAGTGAAAGTGGGCATCTTTATCTTCTTCTTGATCTTAGAAGAAATGCTTTCAGCTTTTCCCCATTAAGTATGATATTAGCTGTGGATTTGTCATATATGGACTTTATTACTCTGAAACATATTCCATCTATGCCAACTCTCTGGAGAGTTTTCACCATAAATGGATGTTGAATCTTATTAAAAGCTTTTTCTGCATCTAATGAAATGGTCATATGGTTTTTACTCTTCAATTTGTTATCACAAATTTGTTTTACTCTTCAATGGTGTATCACATTGATTATTTGCAGATATTGAAAACTCCTTGCATTCCTGGGATAAATACCTCTTGATCATGGTGTATGATCCTTTTAATGCATATTAGAGTTGATTTGCTAGCATTTTGTTGAGAAATTTTGCATCTAACTCATAAGTGATATTGGCCTATAGTTTTCTTTCTTTGTGATATCTTTGGTTTGGATATCAGTGATTATGTCCTCATAGAATGAGTTTGGAAGTGTTCCTTCCTATGCAATTTTTTGGAATAATATCAGAAGGATAGGGATTAACTTTTCTCTAAATGTTTGATAGAATTCACCTGTGTAGCCATCTGGTCCCAGACTTTGTTGGGAGTTTTTAAATTACTGATTCAATTTCAGTACTGATAATTAGACTATTCATATTTTAAATTTTTTTCTTAGTTCAGCCTTGGCAAATTGTACCTTTTGAGGAAATTGTTCATTTCCTCTAGATTGTCCTTTTTGTTGGCATATAGTTGCTCATAGTAGCCTCTGATGATGCCTCATGTTTCTGTGGTGTCAGTTGTAACTTCTTTTTCATTTCTGATTTTATTAATTTTGGCCCTCTCCCTTCTTTTCTTGATGAGTCTAACTAAAGATTTATCAATTTTGTTTATCTTTTAAATAACTACTATTTAGTTTCATTGACTTTCCTATTTTTTTTAGTCTCTATTTCATTTATTTCTGCTCCAATCTTTATGATTTATTTTCTTCTACTAACTTTGGGTTATGTTTGTTCTTCTTATCTAGCTGCTTTGGGTGTAAGGTTAGTTTGTTTACTTGAGATTTTTCTTGTTTCCTGAGGTAAGCTTGTATTTTTATTAACTTCCCTCTTAGGACTTCTTTTACTGCATCCCCAAGGTTTTGGATCATTATGTTTTCATTTTCATTTGTCTCAAAGTATTTGGGGACTTCCTTCATTGATTTCTTCAGTGATCCATTGGTTGTTTAGTAGGATATTGTTTAGCCTCCATGTGTTTGCAGTTTTTTTTCTTGTACTTAATTTCTAACCTCATAGAGTTGTGGTTGAAAAAGATGCTTGGTACAATTTCAGTTTTCTTAAATTTACCGAGGCTTGCTTTGTGGGCCAGCATGTGAACAGTTCTGGAGAATGTTCCAAGTGTACTTGAGAAGAATGTGTACTTTGTTGCTTTCAGATGGAATGCTCTATAAATATCATTTAAGTCCATCTGGCCTAATGTGTCATTTAGGACATTTATTTCCTCATTGATTTTCTGTCTGGATGATCTGTCTATTGATTCAAGTGGAGTGTTAAGGTACCCCACTATTTTTGTGTTATTCTCAATTCCTCCTTTTATGTCTGTTAACAATTGCCTTATATATTGAGCTGCTCCTATGTTAGGTGCATATATATTTACAATTGTTATATTGTCTTCTTGGATTGATCCCTTGAGCATTATGTAGTGTTTCTTTGTCTCTTGTAACAGCCTTCATTTTAAAATCTATTTTGTCTGATATAAGTATTGCTACTACAGCTTTCTTTTGGTTTCCATTTGCATGGAATATCTTTTTCCATCCCCTCACCTTCAGCCTGCATGTGTCTCTAGCTCTGAAGTGGATCTCTTGTAAATAGCACTGAGGTCGATCTATCTATCTCTCTATCTCTCTATCTATCTATCTATCTATCTATCTATCTATATCTATCTATCTTGTTTTTGTATTCATTCAGCCAATCTATGTCTTTTGGTTGGTGTGTCTAATCCATTTACATTTAAGGTAATATGTTCTTATTGTCATTTTGTTCATTGTTTTAGGTTTGCTTTTGTAGATCTTTTATTTCTCTTTCTTTCTTTCTTCCTTTCTGTCTGTTTGTCTGTCTGTCTTTTCTTTTCTCTTCTTTTTTTTTCTCTTTTCTTGTGGTTTGATGACTAGAGAAGATCCTTCAACATTTGTTGTACAGATGACAGATGGTTTGGTAGTGCTGAATTCTTTTAGCTTTTGTTTATCTGTGAAACTTTTGATTTCTCCATCAAATCTGAATGAGAGCCTTGCTGGATAGTGTATTCTTGGTTGTAAGTTTTCCATTACCTCACTTTAAATATATTGCACCACTCCCTTTTGGTCTGTAGAGTTTCTGCTGAAATATTAGCAATAACCTTATGGGAGATCATTTGTATTTTTTTTGTTGTTGTTGCTTTTTTCTTGCTGATTTTAATATTTTCCCCTTAGCCTTAGTTTCTGTTAATTTGATTACCAAGTGCCTCAGTATGTTCCTTTTTTGGTTGCTTCTGTGTGGAACTCTCCACACTTCCTTGACTTGGGTGACTGTTTCTTTTCCCAAGATAGGGAAGTTTTCAGTTATTAGCTCTTCAAAAATTTTCAGATCCTTTCTTCACTTTTTGGGATCCCTATAATGCAAATATTAATGTGTTTCATGTTGTCCCAGAGTTCTCTTAAAGTATCCTATTTTCTTTCATTCTTTTTTTTTTTTCTGTTCTGCAGTACTGATTTCCACTAATCTTCTTTTAGCTCACTGATCCATTTTTCTGCCTCATTTAGTCTACTCTTGATTCCATTTAATGTGTATTTATTTTAGTAGTTTTATTCTTCAACTCTTTGAGTATTCTTTGAGTATTCTTTATATTTTCTCATTCTTTTCTGAAAACTTCCCCCTGTGCATCAATACTACTTCTGAGTTCTCTGAACATCTTCACCATCAATACACTAAACTCTTTCTAAGATAGATGGCCTATCCCATCATCACTGATTTCTTCTTCTGGACTTTTATCTTGCATCTTGGCCTGGAAGATATTTCTCTGCCATCTCATGCTGTCTGTCTTTTTATTTGTAGTTTTAGGTAGGTTCATTACATTTCTTGACCTTGGAAAAGTGGCCCTCTGTGGGAGACCTTCTGTGCACCCCAACAGTACATTCCTCTTTTGTCACCCAAGGGCAAGGTTTCCAGCAGGTCCCAGGGTAGAGTCTGGCCTCTGTTTCTGTATTCCTTCTATAGGCTTTGGGATTATTGTTTTCTTATTTCTGATATCTACTCCCTGGTGGATGAGGCTGGGCTAGAGGCTTATGCTAGTTTCCTGGCAGGAAGAGTTGGTGCCCCCCCCCCCAACTACTTGTTGGAGCTTGGTCATGGTTGTCTGGTAGGTAGGGCCTGTCTATGGGTGTGTCTAGAGGTATTTGTGGCTCGGGGTCTATGTTTTTCCCATTTTTCTTTCTGCAATTGATTTCTAGCTTCATACAACTGTGGTTGGAGAAAAATGCTCTTAAATTTGTTGGAACTTGTTCTGTGGCCTATTTTGTGATCTATCCTTGAGAATATTCCATATGCAATTGAAAAGTTTTGTATTATGCTCTTTTGGGATGTAGTCTTCTGAAGATATCTATTAAGTTCAACTGGTCTATTATATCATTTAAGCTCACTGTTGCCTTATTGATTTTTCTGTCTGGATAATCTGTCCATTGATACAATTGTGGTGTTAAAGTCCCCCACTATTACTGTATTATTGTCAATTTCTTTCTTTTATGTCTGTTACTGTTTGATTTATATATTCATGTTTCTGTATTGGGTGCATACATGTTAACAAGTATAATATCCTCTTTTATTGAACCCTTTATCATTATATAATACCTTTATTTTTTTGTTATAATCTTTGGTTTAAAGTTTATTTTTTCTGATATGAGTATTGCTGTCCCTGCTGATAAAGTGATACTCATAAGTGATTTGATTGAAAATCACCCATCAGAACAGCAGAATGAAAAACAAAATTTTTACTTGTTTGTTTCTTTTCTGTCCTTTTTTTGTTTGTTTGTTTGGTGAGGGGAGGTAATTAGGTTTGTTTACTTAATTTATTTTTATTATTTAGACAGAGGTTCTGGATGTCATGCATGCTAAACATTTACTCAATCACTGAGCTATATCCTCCCCAGAAAAAAAAAAATTAAAATAAATAAAATAAAATAAAAGTAGTTTAAGAACTCCCTGGGATTATGTATGTATCTTATATATTTTAATATTTTATGTAATATGCTGTTATGTTTTTCCTTACTCTTAGTTTTTGAAATTGTGAGTCTTTGTATTTTTATCATTTAGCATTATCACTTTAGAGGAAAATTGGGCAGCTAAAAATTACGCCATTTTAATTAAAAACCTAAGTGTTAATTTGAGATTACCATATTAGCCCTTCATCATTATATTCACTTTTTAAATCTTTCATTGTTTAGTGTCTCCTTCACCCAGTTCTATTTTAATAAATCATCCCACTTTCCTTAGCTTTAAAAATACAACTTAACAGAGTAAGCACATTTTCTAATTTCCTCTGAAATGCAAGTTATGCATCCTGCTTGTTTACATTCATTTCAATATGAGCCAAGTACTTTGTTATCTTCTCTTTGTCAATAAGTAATTCAGCAAGATCTTCTTCACTTCCAAGCTATCCACTTTCCTTGCATTTTTCATGTTAACGACAGATTTTTTAAATGAGTTCAGGATTTAAGCCTTTTTTTGAGTCATTAATTTTACACACCTCGTGATTTATTAAGTGTTCTATATTCCTTGGTGTTACTGATGCTGAGAAATAGGAATAAAGAACTGTCTGGCTGGGTTTTCCCCTGTAAACTTTACTAATGCTATATTTTACTTTGATTTCCTTTCCTTCATTTAAGAATGTTGTAATTCATTCCTTTAATATTATTCAAGCTGTGGGAAAGTCAATTTTTAATACATACATTTTTAATTTAAATAAATTTTAAAAATTTAGACTAGCTAAAGTATTTTAGGAAATCAAACACAAGCCTTTAAGTCCAGAATATTGAAAAATATTTTATTTCCATTGTAAATTCTTGATTTTAATATTCTTTCTCATGCAGTATACCTGAGAATAGAGGTTTTCAAATTTTAAAATATATTATCTCACATTTTTGTGTATTAACATGGCAAACATTTTATACGTATAGTCACATTTTATTCCAGCAACAACTCAATGATGTTATTATCACTCTTCCCAGATATGAAAACCAAGACAGTGATTGCTTGCATCACTTATCCATGATAAAAATAGGTATTGATTATCTTTTGTTTAAATAAAATACAACTATGAGACCAAATATATACAATACATGCAAAGCCCTGCTTTTTAAAAATAGAATGTATATAGTGGGAGGATGTGTACTCAGCCCTCATGGATATGGTCTAAAAATCTCCTGTGTGTCATCATTTCTCATGAAAAGAAACTGAAAATTCTCTGTTATTTTGTTAAACTATATATCAGTAAATAAATATATATATAGCAATATTTTTTCATGATGCAAATTTGTCACATAGTCACTGATTTTAAAACTTGAAGGACTTGCTATAATTTCCAGTTTCTTTATGAATATTTAAATATATTTAGGTAAATGTAGGAGAGAATATGGGAGAAGAAAAATAGCAAGCTAATACTTGAAGGAAAAATATGGTAAAAAAATTGCATCAACTGAGTACCTTTGAATTACTTCTACAATATTGTCACTTCTTACCTGAAATTTCTTAAGAGTCTTGACATTTTTAAATTTCTGAGGATTCAATGAGCAGATATGATAGGAAAAGAAACCTTAAAAAACAAAAAGCTAAACAAACAAGACAAACATTCCCAGGAAATTCTAAGGCACATTAATTTGCAGTTCTAGTTTTCTTTTGCCCTAAAGATACTTGCAAAACTTTCAGGTTAACTTAAAAATTGTGCCCTCCTTGATATTAGTGGGGTTTGTGGAAAAACTCATGATTGTCTGTTTGGAAATGCATCCATATATGAACACTTGGGTTGTTTTATCACTTCTCAGTTACTCCAATTTATCTTTTATGACAAATTTGCAATTAAATTACTTTGTATAAAATAACTGTGGATGTCCTGTGAAAATAAAAAATTTATTCTATAGCTCTAATTCCTAAAAAGAAAAAAAAATCCTCAAATTCCAAAAGATAAAAATTACCTCTCTTTCCAAATGTTTTGTTTGCATCTACAGAATTGGTTATATACTTTTCTTCTTTCTTTATTCCTTAATTATTTATATACTTTTCTTTATTCTTTGATATAATTATATTAATTGATATTCTAAAGTTAAACAAAATGAGGGTTCCTAAGATAAACTCCACTGTATCACACTGTATTTATACTATTTCTATCTTACAGGATTAAATTTGCTAGTTTTTTATTGAGGTTTATCAAGAATATTGGTGTGCAATTTCCGATTTTCTGTAATTAATGTGTCATGTTTTCATATTGTAGCTATACTAGGAACTGTTTTTACTTATTTTTCTGAAGAAATTTGTGTAAGATTTATTTTTTTCACAAATGTTTGAAAAATTGACTAATTTAACCACCAGAACCTGAGGTTTTCTTTTTGGGGAGGTTTTGATTAAAATTTTAATTTATTTACTTGTCATTTGGAAATTCTGTTTTTTCTTGTATTATCTTTCGCAAGTTGTGGTGGTTTTATTTTGTTTTATTTTAGTATCCATTTCATGTAAGTTGCCAAAATGATCTGTTTATGTCTACTCACATTTTTTCCTTATTGCCCTTTTAACATCCCCGGGATCTGAGTGAATATCCTTTTAAAATTCTGTTTGTCAGTAATTTGGCTTTTCCCTTATTTTCTGATCAGTTTTACTAGGGATTTATCAACTTAGTAATCTTTATAAAGAAACAGTTTTGGTGGGTAATTGTCTCTACCAATTATTTTCTATTTTATTCATTTCTGCTTTTATCTTTATTTAATCTGTGTTCTACTACTTTGAGGTAATTGTACTTTTTTAAAAAGTCTAGTTTATTGTGGTAGAAGTTTAGATAATTAAATTTAAACATTTCTTTTTTTCTGACATAGACATTTGAAGCTATAACTTTTCTTCTTGATAGTGATTAAACTGTTTCTCACAAATTTTAATATGTTACACTCTCATTGTCATTCAATTTGTGCTAATTTCTCTCATGATTTATTTTTGGTTTTAAGGTTATATAGAAGGCATTTTTAGATTTCTAAAAAATGCTAGAATTTCTAGATAGTGTGTTGTTATTTATTTGTAATTTAATAATGCTATGCTCAGATTATTTTCCAACATTTTAATTTTTGTAAACTTGAATTTGCTTTTAAGGCTGAGAATATGTCCTCTCTTGGTGAACATTCTATGTACACATGATATACTGCAGACCAGGGCATAGTTTTAAGTGTATTTCTAATGAGTTAAACATTAGTTTGAAAGTGATCACATTAATTCTTTGAATCTCAAAATTTGATACAAAATATACTTCTTGAAAAATTAGTTAAAATGTAGATTCCAGGGCTTCAATGCCCAAAGAATTGGTAGAACTGAATGTGGTCTAGATATCTGCATTTCTTACAAGCCCCTTTGTGCTATATAGGTATTCTGGGAACAGATTTGTATAAATATTGCTTAAATTGATTTTGAGATAAGCCTCTATACCTCATTGAGGTTGTGTTTGTGGTTCTCTGAAACTAAATAAAAATATCTGAAAAATACTCATCAAACAAGTAAATAAAAAGTATGCTAGGAATGAAAAGAATGTCTTTTAGTTGCTTCTTTTGTTAAACACATCAACAATCATTTGGATTATATCAATGGACAAAACAGACTAAGGTCTACGCCCAAATGGGACTGACATACTAATATGCATGACAAGCAATAAATTATAAGCATAATAAATAGACACTTTATGTAATACATCAGAAGATAAAATGTCTTCTTTAACAAAATAAAAATAAAACCAAAATATGTATGAGGGATGGGGACAGGGATATAAGGCTTTAAAAGATTGTCAGGATAACTTTACTGAAAAAGCGTTATTTGAGCTAAAGGAAAAATGTTTCAGGCAGAGGGAATAGCAAGAGCAGAGGCCCTTAGCTGAGGTTCAGCCTTGTGTATTACAGAATGGCAAAGAGCTTCTAGGGCTGACGTGCAGAGAACAAGGGGTAGAATAGAAGGAAATGAAGTCAAGGACGTAACCTGGGGATAATTAAAGATCTTTGCTTTTACTCTGCATAAATAGTTAAACATTGCAGGGTTTTGAGCAGACCAGTAACAAGAGCTAAATGAGGTGGTTACCCTATTTACAATGCATCCTAGGCAGGATACAGGTGTAAGAGTGGAGGGCTCATTTATAAGGCCACTGCAGTATTACAGGAGAGAAATCATACTGGCTTGGACTACTTGGTAAATAAGTGTTTATCAGCAGCATGATTTCCTGATAATTTGGATATGAATTGTGAAAAAGAGAGACATAGACTCAGAAATGATATGAAAGATTTTATTTTCTTTGAAAAATAAATGTAATAATAATACATACATTTAAAAAAGTAAATAAATTTACTTATCAACATTTCTATGAATTTTGCCAGATGAGAAACAGAATACATTTTTTTCCATCATGTTTGTTTACTCTTTAATTCAGCTAAGACAGGTATTATGTTTCTCAAATTGTTAATGGTGTAGTTGAAGCACAGAGTTTGAGTGATTCGGTTTTGATGGGGCTAGTAAGCGGAAGGGACAAATCTTGAACCCTTGTGATCTGACACCATACAGAGGGTTCTTTCTACTATATTAAAGAGTATTTCAGTGTTTGGAGATCTACTCAATCATCATGTACTCATTTATATTCCTGATTTTTTAAAGTACCTAAAGTGTTTTGAAATTTAAAAAATAATGTCATAAAGTCAACTCTAAATCTTATATGCTTGTTGGAGAAAGGAGAGAAGAAAAAACCAAGAAACATATGCCTGTGGATATGTTTGGTAATATACTACAAATAAAGTATAATTCTGAAAATTTGTAAATTTTTACCTTTTAGAATCAACAAATAGTCTATAGAAGACAACTGACTCATGGAAGTCCTTAAGATTCAAAATATTCCAAAAGATAATAGTGAAAACTAGAAAGCAGATTTTTCAGTCTGGATTTAGTAGTGTAGGCAATTGTAAAAATCACCTAATACCATTTTTCAGACAGGAAGTTTGGCAGAAGCTCTCCTTCTTGACAACAAATTTGTCTCCTGGCAGTGGTGATTTGTGGCAGCTGCTGCAAATCAGTAATAATTTGGGACTGTTCCATTGCACAGGTGTGGAAAGCATAGCATTTAAGAGGTTTACAAATTCTGAACTACATTTACCAGTAATGAACAACTTGTGTAACTTTTTTCTTTATAATATTTATTGTTATTTCAAAATCTAGAAGTCTGTTTTGTTTTGTTTTTCCAAGGTCAAAATGGCCAGCTAAAAATATCTGCAGAGTCTCACTAACCCTCTCTTTTCACTAAGGAAAGAGGAAATGTGAGCAATGAGATGGGATTTTCTTTATCAACCCGCTCTTAAATCTTTACTTAAGAACAATTGGGAAGTTGAAGTCTTGCTTCTATTCAAGGCTAAAGTCCTGCATATGTCACTTTTACTGCTTCTGTATTTCTTGCCACTAGATCTGTATAAAAGATGGGTGCAATAAACTTATTATTTTCTTCTTCACACCAGTATCCTAACATACATAGCAACGTCAAGCCCAAAACAGGGATCCTGCTGTGACACATTACTGCTGCAGTGGAAGGACCTGCTGTTCCATCTTCACTCATGTGCACTGGGTCTATCCAGCTCTCACTTACACAACTGAGCTCTGGAAACTCCTCACCATCACCCACAACATTGTCCTTCTAATCAGAAAGTGAATGATCAAGGTCATAACATTTACCTCCACAAATTTATGTCTTGGGCAGTTATATCACTGATGCCTATTGAAATATCCACTACAGGTAATTATAACCCTTCCTCATCAAGTCAGTCATAAAGTTCACATATTTAAGAGTAATTTGGCTGATCTTTTCCCTTGAAAAGCCCAATGTAATAACATTCTTAGGTATAATGTAGAAAAACAAGTAAAATGATTAAATTATGTGCCTATTTATTATGCTTATCTCTTTCTATCAACTAGTATCAGACACTTATTTGACACAAGGTAATATATTTTGCTACATTAATGGAGGGCAATTTTGGGGGAGCTTCTGTTACCCAGCTCTTGCATTGCAAAAGTGATAGTAATATAAAGGTTAACCTTTATCATATGCCTACATATTTTAGGTGCTTAATCAGAATTATTTCATTTAATGAACAAAACACTCTAAATGTTCCAAAGTCACACTTTGAACCCAGACTATTTGAATCCAAAGATTTGTGGTTATTCATTCCATTTAACTATATTCATATTGAACACTTTAAATACAAGTACACATTACCTTTTTCTGGCATTTTATTCCATGTTTACCAAAAAACTAGAAATCATTTGAGAAGGAAGGCGTTATAACAG
Source organism: Camelus dromedarius (assembly GCF_036321535.1). Classification (NCBI taxonomy): domain Eukaryota; kingdom Metazoa; phylum Chordata; class Mammalia; order Artiodactyla; family Camelidae; genus Camelus; species Camelus dromedarius. The sequence continues at coordinate 35,091,493 of NC_087448.1, forward strand.
CACTGGGATGAAATTTTAAAATATGGTTAGTAGACAATTTAATACATAAATACGTGCATCTACATGTATTTATAATATCTGCCTTACTTTAAAATAATAAACTCAACTATTTTTTATAGTATTTTATAGAGAACATTGCTTAAAAAATCAAACAAAAAATCAAAGGAAAATTGATTCTCTGAGGGGATTCAGTTAGTAATGTTGATGTTTACCAGACATGGATAGCTCAGCCTTTTGCCTATGGTCATGATGCAGACAGCAATAGCTACTCACATAGAATGCAATTAGCTAGTAGGACACATATAGATGCCAACTGATATTTGTAAACATTTTTTATATTCTGTGATACTGCCATGAATTATTCTCCCATGTGGTGTTTAAATCATATCCCCTTATGGTTATTGACTCTGCCATCAGCAATTCTCTCACATTGTGATTGCATAATGTTCCCCTGTTGTGATTGGCAAAGACAAAGAATGGCTATAATTTCTGAACAGTTCATTCCAGCAGATTTCATAGTGAAGTACGTTGTTTACTGAAAATTTTCTTTTCAAGTTCCAATGTAATGGGTAATAATTAAAATAAATTCTATATTTTATTGCCCTAAGATATCTTTTTGAGTCATTTTTCATGTACATAGATAAAATAGAAAAATATAAAATTACTTATGAGAAATGCTTATTTCTGAGTTTTTTTTTAAAATTATAGAACTAGAGAGAACCACCTACTCTCTTTCAGCAATTGTAAGCCAGCTTTGAAAGTGATCTTTACACTTTAACATTCTCCTTAATTAAATTGAAATAGTTCAGCTGTGCTGGGTTTATTATTAAGAAACACTTCTTTTATTCAAGATCTTTATCAGAGTCATTTTTGTATATGGTCTTAACAAAATAAATCCCAATTATAAATCATAACACTAGAAATCTAACATCAGCCCCTAAACTAAACTGATTGGGTGACCTTGAGCAACTTCGTCGACTTCTCTCAATCATAACTGTCTTGTTAAGGCCCAGGGCATGCCACTCAAAAATATGCCTTAATGGAAAACTGATTATTTTGAATTAAAGTTATTTGAACTTTATTTGAAACATCTAGTGAAAAATAAATAAATAAAAATACTATGATTCCTTCTATTTTCCCTTGAAAGTGGGAAATAAATCTCCCACATAAAAGAATCTTCCCTGTACCAGACACATAGCACTAGAGTTAGGGAACTCAAGGCTAACTTTGTTATTTATCAGTTAGTCTGTTACCCCAAGCACAGGCCCCTTTGTTGTGTTAAATCTTCACAATGATTATTTCTTTGTCCCAAAATAATACATAAACAGCCTGCTTTGGTCACTTCAGGGGTCCCTTTCTATGAGACCTCTGTGCATATGAATTAAATTGTTTTTTCCTCCTGTTAGTCTATCTTTTGTCAATTTAACTATTAGACCAGCCAAAAGAACTCAACATGGATAAAGTGGAAATTTCCCCCTCCCGACAGTCTCAACTCTGGAGCTGTGAGGAACCTGAAATGGATAATATGTTAGAAAGAAGGCCATACAGCATGTGTTCAAACTTCACAAACACTAGTCAACAGTAAGGGAAGATCAGTATCATCGCCACATTCCATACTGCATATACCTCAGTACAGTAATTTTATTACTTAATCTGTTTATTGAAAACACTTCATTTATCTCTTTACTAATGAAATACAAGTTTTAAACATTTTCTTTAAAAACAATCTGAAATGGAACTGTAAAAATGATCCATGTTATAATATTTTCTTTAGACCAGACTTAATGTTTGATCCCAGTAAAGGGATATACAATCTTAGGGAAATTATTTAAGTTTTATGACCTCACTTTCCTTATATATATATATATATATATATATATATATATGAAGTATTATATGAACCTAAAATTGTTACTTTTAGAATTAAACTAATGTATGTAGAACTTAACATATTTTCTAGTATATGGTAAATCAGTTTTATGACTAAGTTATTATAAGAATTCTATAAATATAACCCAGATTTTTCCTATGTCCCAAAATATCTGTTCAACACAGGAATCTGAGAGATCATGGACTTCTATACTTTCAAAACTTTATGCGTAGGTTTCATTGTGCTTCCTGGACTTGTGGGTTTATAGTTTACATCGCATTTAGAAAAATTTGATAATTATTTCCTCAAATGTTTTCTGTTCCTTTTCCTCTTTGGGGACTCTGTTTACAAGTATATTGCACCCTTTAAAGGTGTTGTAAAGTTTGTTTTTCTTTTTTTCATTCTTTATCTTATTTTAGATATTTCTATTGTTATGACTTCAAGTCCACTAATCTTTTTTCTGGTGTATCTAATTTGTAGAATCCTAGCTCATATATTTTTCACCTCAAATGTTATCATTTCATCCCTAGAATTTGATTGGATATTTTTATACTTTTCATGCCTCTACTTATTTTTTGACCATCTGTAATAGAGTTAACAATAACTGTTTTAATATTCTTGCCTACTAACTCCAATATATGTGTCACTTCTGGGTTGGTTTTGATTTTGATTAATTATTCTCTTCATTATGTTTTCCTGGATCTTCTTTGTATGACTAATAATATTTGATTGGATGCCAGACATTGTGAATTTTACCTTATTAACTACTAGATATGTTTATAGTCGCAAAGGTGTTTAATGCTTTTTGTTCGAGTATGCAGTTAAATTACTTGGAAAGAATATGATTCATTAAGGTCTTGCTTTTTAAATTTATTAGGAAGATCCAGTGCAAGTCTCAATCTAGGGCCAAGTACTTCCCATGAAGAATTAAAAATACCTGGACTCTTCTACCAGTTCCCCATAAGTTATGGGTTTTTCCAGTCTGGCTGGCAGGGACAGGAACTACTCTGACCTTGAGTGAGAACTGGGCATTACCTCTCTCCCCCAGCTTCAGCATGCTCTGTTATCAGTGCTGTGCTGAATACTTGAGGAGAATCCTTTTCAGATCTCTGGGGTTCTCTTCTATGCAGCTTTCTACTTAGTAATCTAGCCACCTTGGCCTCCTTGGAGACCATCTCTTGAACTTCATTTCCTCAACACAGGAATTTCAACACAGTGTCTGTCTGGATCCTGCTCTCTGTACCATGGAAAACCTTAGAAGGCAACAAGATGAAACAATCATAGGACTTAGTTGTTCCCCATCTTTCAGATACTGCTGTACATTATTACCTGATGTCCACTATTATAAACATGTTTCCCATTTTTTAAAAAGTATTTTGTATCTTTTTATTTGTTTATTTCAGATGGAAGGGTGAATTTGATGTTAAATTGTCAAGTAAGAAACTGGAAAAGCATCAGGGATTTTATTTTTCTTACTAAGTAATAATTAACCTATCACTGTTTCACAGATACCTGACACAGAGACATGAGATGTCTGGGTCAGTGACAAGAGACCATGTTCCACTCACAGTAAAAAGCAGCAGTCAGAATAACATGGTAGCCTTGGTTCCTGGACCCCGATTGCCACAGAGACTGGAGGTGTGCTACAGGAAAGAAACTCCAAGGTTAAGAGACATTTGTTATATTGGGATGGCCTGAAAGTATGCCCAATTTCCCTGCTGGAGGGACATTTTCTTCATTATCTTGAAATGTAAGCAAATATCTCTTGAAAGAGGAGAGTATTGTCTCATTTTTATTATCTTGGAATGTCTTCAGGAAGAAAAATGTCTCCATCTTTGCTATCTGAAACTGTAAATAAATTTGCTTCAGAGGGAGTCCTTGTCTCTATGTTTCCAGAGTTATGTATTTATACAAATATTCCTGAAGAGATAGACATGCAGCACATGGCCTTTTACTGCCTAGATGTGAGATTTATGGAGACTTGTCTCTCAATATCTGGTCCTTGTTAGCCCATCTTAGTTGGAGGTGGAAATTCTTTACAGCTCCTTAAGAAGGCATAAGGATAAACTTCAGGGAGGTTTAGAATTGACTTAGAGTGGTACTCTGATGCCAGCTGTAAACATAGTGCATATCAATGGGCATCTTCATCACCTCAGGTTCTTAAGGAAGAACTTTAGACACAACATAACATATAGATATAACTACAGAGGCATTTTTTTATATGTTAAATGTGTGTCCACACAGGTTCCAATAAGAGAATCTGAAATGAACAATGTATGACTACTTAATAACTCTAAAATTAGAGAACTCATTTTGTCAAGATTATCTCAGATTAGAAACTCTAGGAAAGTAATGTTCCCCTATTTGAAGTGCATCAAAATCAACTATGATTCAGCTTTTAAATTTATAGATACAAACTGCTCACACTAGACTGAATGAATCAGAATAACTTGGCCACAGTGTTTGTAGAACTAAAATACAGCTGAACAAAAGGAAACCATTCCACAAGTAATACTGGTGAACTTCAAAAGAAGAGAAAAAATGAATCTGGCAGTTATTTCATCTGTTCCAGAAAGATCAATGACTTTCATCAGTGAGAATGATTTTCATGGCACTTAAAAAGTAGCAAGTGGGACTCGATATCATGAGTAAGTGCACTAACTGTCCTGTAGACAGAACGGTGGATTTCTGAGTTTCTGCACTAAAAGGCACAAAAGCCACTGAAGAATTATAGCATCATTATCAGTGTGCGCAGTGCTTCAGCTTCCTGGTCAAATTTGCAGAGGTGACAAAGCAATGCACTGGTCATGAGAGATGCAAAAGCCATTCTGGATTGTAGTAGTGAGCATGTGTTTAGCTATCATGCTAGCACAGGCAAGAAAAAACTTTAGATTCAGCCTCTACTTAGTGCTAAATGTGAACCAATTTTAAGTCTCTGTGATGTATTTGTACTTCAGAATTTTTGAATAACCTTTATGAGCAAATACTTAGTAACCTTTGAATATTCTGAGAAAGCAGCTTCAGATATAATAGTAAAGAATTGAGGCTGTTAAGGGATATTCTCAGACCAGTGGTAGGATTACAATGCCTGAAGACTGACAGAGAACTACAGTAGAGTAAGGAGTGTCTTCAGAGTACATGAGAGTGAAGAATCCAGGAAAATGGACAGCAGCATTGAAAGAAATCCATCTTGACTTGAGGCACAGAAGCAGATACATCTTTAGGGTAAATATGACTACATTTTGAAGCTTGCGATAAATTAACTAAAACACAGATAGAAGGACTGGATATGTTGAAAACCCAAGACAATAAGACATCTCAAAGTTTTGGGAATCAATTTTGGTGAGGGTACAAGGGCCAAGACAAATAAGAAAGTAGTATAATTTTATTTAGGTATTTATTTAAGCTGATATATCCCTAAAAAAAGGTCAATATAAAAAATACACAAAATGTATTTTTCTTTAAAACATTTAATTATACTCAGTGATACTAAATAAGACCAAATTAATAGGTTTAAAAATTTTTATATCAGTTTACAACTTACAAAGTGTTTTCATGTACATTATTTTACTCTAAATTAACATTAATCATAGCTATGAAATTATAGCACAGTGAAATTTCCCTCAAGCTTTTATATGGCAGAATTCACTGGAATTCAGAATTACAGATTCCAAATTCAAAATGTTTCCAGTATACAATACAGGTTTTAAATAAAATATCATTTAAAATTTTTTGTATGTTTCATATACATAAGCATGATATCCTAAACTTAAATCTTAACTGGCTAAAAACTGTATTCTTCCACATTATAGAAAAATAAATTACTAATGAGTTGGATGACTATTCTTTTATAATATTGTTACACACTAACATTCTGTCATGTTTTGACTTAATAACCCATAGGTAATATCACTTTGTTTCTAGATAAGATTGCAAGATAAACCAAAGCAAAACTTAAAAGACTTCAGTTCAATTTCATCTTACAATTTTAGGTTAACTTAAAATATCAAATCTCACACTTACAAGTATCTTAACATCCAGTATACTCAAGATTTTCCAGTTATCTACTCTCTGATAAATTGCACAGTTCTTACTTTGGATGATTGTCAGGACACCGTTTCAATGCAATGAATCTTAATGACTCCACCATTGATTAATTGCTTACCTAATTGTGAAAACTGAATTAAATAAATTAGGAGCAAGAAAAATCCATTTGTCAGCCTCACAGCCCAATTAAGTTATAAAGTTGACAAATACAGGTTCCAAGATTACAAAAAAAAAATTCAAATGTCTCCTGGTAAGCCTCAACTTTTATTTAATTAGGAAGCAAGTTAAATTTCCTTCAGAACGTAGGAGTCACTATTTAAAAAATCTATTTGATTCTTTTCTTTTTTTAGCATCAAAATCAATCTTTCAAGAAGTTTCTCAAATTTAATCTTTCTCAACTGTTTTTCCATTTCTATTTCAATTATTCTCATTTTTTCCCCCAACTTTGGTCTTTCAACATTTCAAATCTTCCTGCATACTTTCAGCTAATTATCTGTCCATGTGATGCAGTGGCTCTCCATTGCCTTATTCTTTAAGGTCTACAATACAGTCAGCTTTCCAAATGTGAACTTCACGTCCTACATGAGAAATGCCAGATTTATCTCATTGCTCCTCTATATACAACTAATACCATTGCTCAACTGTCAAAATTACTACCTCCAAACATATTGACCACTTCTATATTTCTGTCCACCTCATTCAATCTTCTGGGCAGATTAAAATGACATTAACACAGTTAACATTTATGTATGTATGTACTATATTCCGGATACTGTTCCAGGAACTTTACTTGTGATAATTTATTTAGCCCTCATAAGAATGTTATGAGGTAGGAACAATTATTTTCGCTGCTTTGCTGATGAGAAAATTGAACTGTAAAGAGGCTGAAGTTCCACAACTAGCAAAAGGTGGCACTTTTGTCTTCGCAGGACCCTTCCTCCATAAAAATTTATTCAAAATTACATTTTACTATCACCATGATATAAACATAAATATGCTGGTATTTTGTAGTAAGATGTTTTCTTTGATATAAAAGTGTCCATTTTTCTTTTACTTTCATAAGAAATCAAATTTTTTCAGTCGTTCTCTGAAAACATCATGGGCTCCAGGCACTGCACAACTGTTCCAAACGGATGTTAGTTCTGACCACCAGTTCAATGCCAGTCTGGCTTCTTAGGGACAATGTATGTTTCCTAAGTTCTCTGGATCTAGTCTTGCTCCCAATTTAAAAAACTTTATTATATTTTACCTTTGCTTTTCTTCAATGATATTCATCATATTAAGCCTTATGGTATAATAATCTGTTTTTGCCTTGCTTTCCTTAATAAATTATCAACATCTTGAGGATATGGACTATTAATAGATCATATTTGCCTTTACATCACAGTGCCTAGTAGTGTCTCACATATATCTTCATAAATTTCTGTTGTGTTTTTAAACAAAGCAGTAAATACCAAACCTTTACCAGTTCAATACTACTAACTTTTGCAAATTTAATCCAAATGATTCATATATCATTAAATCACATTTACTGACCTAAAATGTCCAGAAATCATTTTATAGTCATTTCTTTTGGTAAACACGTTTCCATGTTCTACATTATTGATAGTATATATTTAATTTTAAGGAATTTTTAAATATTTAATATTTTATATAGACTTATTTCAAAAATCTCTGCTGAATTTTCAAACTTTAATTTTCAGACTCAGTTAAATCCTTTTATTTTTTTGTATTTGATATGTGGAATAGGATTTCTAAATTCTTCAGGAAAATGTAGCAGTAATTTCAAATGCAAAACTTTATTTCTATATTAAAATAATAATATGTTCCTGAATTGTCTTTAAAGACATGCATTTCTCAAACTACTAATTATTTAACTAATGTCTCATTCCTACTATGCATCTTTGGGACATATTAATTCAAGTGGTATAAAAAAAATATAGTTTTTGATATTCAGCTTCAATTCAGACCATTGCCACCATTTGCTAGTTTCCATGTCAAACTTGCAAAATAATTATTGACAGATGGTTATAGGTATTTCTTCTCTCTGATGCATTTACATCTTAGCAGAAAATAACCTAAAGGCAGAAAAACCTTCTTCAAACCTAAGAATGTCTTAAAGATGTTTTTAAAAGATCTTTGTACTCAGAGAAAGAAATATATTAATAACATGTGCGTCTACCCAATGTTTTTTCACCATTACCTTTCACCTTATTTTCCTGTGTTTATAGAATCCCCAGCACATGTTGTTGCCAGTGTTGAAAAGAGTATAGTGTAAAATCAAATTTCCATCACTATAATCAGCATATCACTTAATTGGCAAATTTTTGCTTCAGTGGAGATGTGCCAATTAACATTTTACTGTACTTTTTTTTTTACATGCACACTCAGCTCATATCTCAACTTCTATAAACCACTCGTGAAATACAAGAATTTTCAAACTCAATTAAGTCTTTTTTTTGCTTCATTAAGTATAAATACATTATCCCATTCCTGTTAAGTTTTATGGATGTTTTTAACTGGCTTAGGCTTTGTTGGTTGGATTTAGAATAGTCTTGTCTATTATACGATGAAATATGGGGCAAGGACATTTCTAGTAATGAAAACTCTTTAAAATTTCATTGAAATATATAAATTGAAAATATTCTCTGTTAATGAACATTTACTTTAAGATTTATAACATTAAACCCTTTAGAGCACTGTAGGTATTGCATGATCCATGAATTGTTCACTTTCTTACCTTCTGACATTGATTTGCCCTGTTACAGTGTTTGATAGACAGAGGAATCTATTTTGCCAGTAGAGGGGGTGTTCTCATAGACTGAAACAAATGAAGACCTACTCAATAATGCTATTTAGTTATGCATTTAAATGTGATCCTAAGACATTTCAACACATGCTAATTTAAATGTGATCTAATAAAATGATTTCTAACCTCAACTGATCAAGATAATCATGCATGAAACTGTTTGAGATTGCCAAGCCCATCCTATTCTAAATAAATTGTTTTCTAAGGACATGATTAGGGGAAATCTATACTTTTAAAGATTTCTTAAGATTATTTTAATGAGAGGGTTAGCTCTCTCTTTAATATAAATAATACAAAACACTCTTGAAATATTTGTTTCATTGTTAGGTAATCATCTTATAGTGGAATAAATATTTAAATTGTGTAAATGAAGAAAATAAGAGACTACTGAAACTAAAAAGGAAAAGCCAACACAAAGAAGAAGGAGATTTCATGCAAGCTGAGCAGAGAGCAAGTTCCACAGTAAGAAGCTAGACACTCATACCTGATAGAAGCAGTAGAGAGAATATGGAAGCTGTAAAAGATTTCAGAAACCACCTTAGAGTTGAGGAACTTTTTACCAGTTAGCTACAAACACACACACATACACACATTCACCTTTAAGAGAAGCCAAGATCAAGTCAAAGTTGGAAATTTGAGCTGAAGTTTGTGTTGTTCTAACAGGACCTCATCAAGATCAATTAGATAAAGTATGTCCTTAAGGCACAGACTTTCAATATTCTATGCTTATCTTTAAATGCAGGATGGTTTTTGTTGCTATGTAACTGAAATTCAGAATTATATAGAAATTAGAGCTTAACTGTCACATATTTTGCTCTAGATAAAATTACAAATAATGAATAATTAAATTTGGTTTAAGAGTAATTTTTTGCAGAACTGTTCTTTAAAATAATACGATTTAAATAGTCATATGTTATCATTATAACATAAAATGTTATTAATAAAGTAATGTGATTGGATAGAAACATATTAAAGTAATACATGATTTAATTATACTTACTCTAAACCCTTTCAGACAACTTTCTATTTTACCTATATTCTGCTAATATGGCATAAGCCATTTAAAAATATGATTTCAGTGTTTCATATAGCAGTAAAACAAAAATCTATGCAAGCAAAGAGCTATTATTCTTTATATTAATCACACATACATCTTTACTGGGTACCACTTGGCGAGTATGAATTAATTTAGTTTCCTTATCCCTTATTAATTTAATTTGTTTTCTTATTTCCTTGATAACACTTATCAAGTGTAGTCTCAAGGCTAGGCAACATTCTAGGACCTGGACAAGCAGAAGTTAAAGTATTTTCTCTTCTTAAGTTTTCAAGATCTGTTACAAAAAAGCAAATATAATTGGAAGTGATAGTGTCAGGAAAGAACTTGTCACCAGTTGTTGTGGGTTCCCGGTAAGGTCACATATTCCAGACTAGATAAGGTTGCAGGAAGTCAGCTGAAGAGTTCACATCTGATCAATGTTTAGAATGACGTGTGGAAGATAGCCAGGGGAAAAATGGGGTGAACTAAAAGATCCAAATAGTAAGTATTTTTCCTTCCTCTCTCAATGCTGGTTTAAACTTGGTCTATGAAACTCCTTTTTTTCCCCTGACCCTGATGAAATCTAAAGTAGAGTGAATATGTTATCCATTCATTTGCAAATATGGAAAGTCCTCTCATGTCTAGTCAAAAATAATCAAATAATAATTAAATAAATAATAAGTTATTCAATTTTAGAAATAAATATATTTTAAATGTGTCCAATATAATGATGGAACTTCAAACTTTATTTGAAATCAAAGGTATGCTATTATCCTTTTAAGCTGGAGTCTTGTGAGCAGGAAGGGGCAGATTTTCTATTCCTTTGTCTAAATCAGCCTCTATTTCCTCATCACAGGTTTTGACCCTTCAAGGGTCCAAATAGGGAAGAGAAAGAAAGAGATCTTGTAAGACATAGTGCAATCAGGTATTGGTTTATTGGTTTGTTTATTTATTATTTAAAACTCAGAGATTTCCCTGCAGACTCCTGGAACACTTACCCCCTTCTCTACCCTCACCTTGGACATCTAGCATTAACCCTCCCTATTGGTCCACAATAGGCATACCCTTCTGATTCCTCCTCCAAGCGAGTGCACTAACACCCTAAGGGCAGCTTTCTATTCACTCCCACAGCAAACCTATGACCTACACACTGCTCTACTCTTGTCTACTTTTTCTCTCTTCTGTGTGTGTGTATACGTTGCTTTCAAAAAACTTTACTGTCAGTTTTTCATTCTTAACTTTTGAATTTTCTGCAATGAAAATATGAGGCCCAGTGTCACTTTTTTTTAATTTTCACTTTGTTTCCTGCTCTTGCATTTGGTGCAGTACTTTTATTTCAGATATGCAATAATGGCCACTCTTTGGCTTAGTTTCACTAAAATTGAAACTGAATGAATCCAGATTTAACAAGCTGTTACACAAATAATATGTCTTCAACACTTAGTATGTGCTTGAAATTGAGATGTACATATATGACCTAATTTAATTTTCAGAGTGGCCTTACAGGTGGGCAACATTTTTATGATGAACAAGAGAAGAGAGGCACAGAAGAATACATATTCTATGATTGCATTTCTATAAAGTCCATTGATTGTCTGGGGATAAGGATCGGGGATGTGAGACTAATAGGAAAAAGGACCCAAAGGAAATGTGAGGAATACAGAAAATATTCTCTGTCACATAGGTTGTAGTTTAATAGGTGTATATAATTGTCAAAGTGCATAAAAGTGAAAACATAATACTGTGATTTTTCTTCTGTGTAAATTATATCTCTATTTAAAAAATAAACACTAGGTTCTTAAGGGAGTTTCAACGGGAGAGTATCAGCAAATGGGGTTAAGGAAGAATGATTCATTAAGAGAAGACACTTGGGAATGGATAAGAATAATCAAAGCTTCTGGATTTCTGGGGATATCTGTTTCCTCAAACCTCCCAGTCTCTTTGTAGTTTGGAAATAAATTAATTGTGATATAAAGAGGAAATTAATATAAAGTAATCTCTACTACTATAATCCTGGCAATTGTCTTGTAGAAAGTCTTTTATTTGTTTATTTTTCCTGTCAATTAAAAAAAAATGAAGTATAGTTGATTTACAATGTTGTATTAGTTTCTGGTCCACAGCATAGTGATTCAGTTTTATTTATATATATATATATATATATATATATATACACATATATATATATGTATATATACATATATTCATATTATTTTTCATTACAGCAGGTTACCATGAGCCATTGAATATAGAGCACTACTACTACTATGCACAGAATACATAGATAAAATGGTTCTACTGTATTTTTTAATTTTGTATTTTTTGTTGAATTATAGTTGATTTACAGTATTATATTATTTTAGGGTGCACAACATAGTGATTAATAGACACCACCAACTCCATCTTGGTGATCTGCAGCCATCTCCGGACAAGCCGAGCCAACTGCAAGCCACAACTTCCGCCTTCTGCCTGTAAAGCCCTCCCTGGACCTAAGTGAGAACTGTTGGTGGGAAAGTTCATCAGACATGCCCTTCTCACCTTCAGAGTCCCTCATTTGCATAAGAAGCCCATCAACCAGCTCCTACCCCCAGGCATAAATAACTAAGCCTGTACACAGAGAAGAGAGCTCCAGTCTAACTGGAGACCCCCTCTGTAGGTTTCTTGCAATGAACCTGACTCTGTCCTTGAGCTGTCTCTGGTCCTTTCTCTCTGATTCTAACATTTTGGTGCTGAAACCTGAGACAACCCTTTAGGCTGTCTAATTTAGCACATTCGAGACCTCAAACTTCAAGAGGTTGTCAAACCCAAACTTCTCATCTTCCTTTATAATACTGAAGGCCACAAAATAAACTTGATAATGACAGCCAATGGCCTGAGAACAGGACTTTTGATTTTAAAATTCTTAGAGACATTGACAATTTCCTCCAGTGCAATGGAGAATGGTAAGAAGTCCCCTGTCTCCAAGCCTTTTAGTACCTCAGATCTCATTGCTCCCTCTGACAATCTTGCTCTCCCTACCATATCCTCCTCCTAAATGAACCTTCTCCTCGACAACCTCAGCTTCCTAAAACAAAAGTTGACTTCCAAAATCCTCTTACCCCCACCAATCCTTCCTCATTTGAATTCGACCCAACAGATGAACCCCCTCCTCCTCTCTACAACCCTGCCCCTCTCCCCAACTGAGGCCCCCTCTACTCTCTCTCCCCTACACATGAGATATCAAACCCAACCCTCAGCCCCTGACTCCACAGCCCCAGCCATCCCCCTCCATGAGGTGGCCAGCACTGATGGTATCATCTGAGTCCATGTCCCTTTTCCTCTCTCCAACCTTTCAACCATTGAAAAACACTGCGGGTCATACTCGGCAGACACCATCACCCTCCAAAAGGAATTCCTGTACCTTACCTAGTCCTATGATCTGACGTAGCATGACATTTATGTTATCCTTTCCTCATGTCTCTCCCAAGAGGACCAGGGACGTATCTGGGCAGCAGCTGAGGACCTTCTGACACTCTCCACCAACAACATCCCAATACCCAACCCCTGGCAGTAACATTGGTCCCCAAAATAGACCCTAACTGGGACTATCAAACAGACTACCTAGACCACCCAAAACATGACCATTTTGTTACCTTCTTCCTAACAGACATTGAAAAGGCAGCCCTAAGAGCTGTCAATTATGAAAAGATCAAAGAAGTCACCCAAGATCTGGATGCAAACCCTACTTTTTTCCTTTCTTGACTCTGAGGCCATGTAAAAATATACCAACTTAGACCCCAATTCCAATGGAGGCCACATTTACCTTCATCTACTTTTCATATCACAATCTGCCCTAGACATTAGAAAAAAACTATAAAAACTAGAAGATGACCCACAAACCTTTCAGAAAGTCCTCATAAAATTGGCCTTTAAGGTCTTTAACAACAGAGAGGAAGAACAAAAAGCCCAAAAGACAAAACATGATCAAGCTAAACACCAGATACTGGCAAAGGCCCTACAAGAAGGGGCCATGTCTTACCAAACACAAAAGACCAGAGAACCACCCAGGGCCTGCTTCAAATGTGACAAAACTGGCCATTGAGCAAAGGCCTGCCCCAGCCCTAGACCCCTACCAGGGCCCTGCCCGCTTTGCAAACGAAAGTGACACTGGAAATCAGACTGTCCTCAGCGGGCGAACCCCTCGGACCTGAGTACATCCCAATCCCTATTCACTTCTGACCTGACTCAGCTCCTCGGCTAGGCCACTGAAGACAGATAAACCCCTTTAAGAGTCCATGAATCAGTCCATTGTCCCCGCTACCATCTCTCATGATGAACCTTGGATAACTTTAATGGTATCTGGGAAGCCTATATCATTCCCATTGGACACAGGGACTACCTATTCTGTTATACCAGAATTCCAAGGACCATTACACAGGTCCTCTATCTCTGTTGTGGGCACTGATGGCACTCCTTCAAGACCAAAGCAAACCAAACCTCTCCTCTGTGGCTTATACCAAACCCAATTCACCTACTCCGTCCTGGTAATACTGACTTGCCCAACCACCATTCTGGGATGAAATGCCCTCCAAAAATTCAGGGCAGCGACCCAGTTTTACCTCCCCTCCTCTTTTGTCCTCTGCCATTCAGAAATGCCCCCAGCCTCAAACGTGCCCTCTCTCTCCTTCTTCCTAACATAAACCCAGTCATCTGGGACACATTACAACCCATAGTCACCTCCCACAACACCCCTATCTCTATTTCCCTCCTAGATCCCTCAACCATAGTCTGTCAAAAACTGTACGCTCTGAGCTTCCAAGGACTCAAGAGGACTAAAGCCCATAATTGTTCATCTTCTAAGAACTGGACTCCTTCAGCCAACAAACTTCCCCCATAGCTCCCCTATTCTAGCTATAAAAAAACAAACAGGACCTACCGTTTGGTCCAGGATTTCCAATTCCTCAACCAAGCTTTTGTTGCCATCTACTCCTTCGTAGCCGATTCCTATACCCTCCTCTCACACATTTCTCCTCAGACTACCCATTTCTCTGTCCTTGATCTCAAGGACACCTTTTTCATAGTCCCTCTAAATCCCTCCTCCCAAGAGCTGTTCATCTTTACCTGGATCTATCTGGACACCACACAATCAACCCAACTAACCAGGACCATTCTTCCCCAAGGATTCAGAGACAGTCCTCACTTATTTGGCCAAGCCTTAATTCATGATCTCTCCCTCCTTGATCTCCTCCAGCATTCTCTTACAATATATAGATGACTTACTTACTTCTATGTAGTCCCTCAAAAGAACTCCATTTCCCATATCACCCAACTACTAAATTTCCTCACCAACCACAAATACTGAGTGACCTCCACCAAAGCTCAAATTTCCCAGCCACTGGTCACTTATCTGGAGCTCACCATTACCCCTCAATTCCAGGCCATTCCCAAAGAACAAGAAGCCCTAATTGACACCTTGCTTCTTTCAAACTCAAAACCCAAACTCCTCTTCTTAGGCTCAACCAACTATTTCAGAATCTGGATCCCCAGTTTTAGCCTCCTAGCAAACCTCTTTACCAGGCTACTAAAGGAGATTCACAAGAACCTCTAGACCAGACCATACCCATTTCTGGCCCAATTGAAAAAATAAAACAAGCTCTAACACAGGCACCTACCCTAGGACTCCCCAACACTACAAAGCCTTTTCAACTCTACCTGAATGCCACTCAAAGCCTAGCCCTGGGTGTCCTATGCTAAACATATGGAGAGGCTCCCCACCCAGTGGCTTGTCAAAACAACTCGACCCAGTAATGGCTGGATGGCCCTCATGGCTAAAAATCCTTGGTACCACTACAGCCCTGACAGCTTAAGCCAAAAATTTTTTTTCACCAGTCCCTCCTCATATTCTCTTCACACAACTTATAAGAACCTGCCATCATGCCCTTCCTAATCTACCCTCCTCTCATTTACAACAAATAGATATCACATTCTTTCAGGACCCCTCCATATCCCTACAACACTGTACCCCTCTTAACCCCACCACCTTGTTACCAACTCCCTTTGGTCCCTTATGACCAGCCCATTCATGCCTTGAAGTGTTAGATTCCCTTCCCTCTCTCTTCTCTCACCTATCTGACCTCCCCTTGCCTAATGCCCCTACCTGGTTTATTGGTAGGAGCTCTTTTAAGATCCTCACCCTCGAGCATGATATGCCATTGTTATACAGGACACCATCCTTGAAGCAAAACCCCTACCTCCTTGCACTACCTCACAGCAAGCTGAACTAATCACACTTACCAGAGCCTTCACCTTAGAAAAAGGTAAACACATTAACATCTACACTAACTCTAAATATGCATTTCATATCATACACGCCCATGCCACAATATAGCAAGAATGGGGATTCCTCAACACCCATGGAACCCCCATGGAACCCCCATCTCTAAAGGAAAACTGATTCATTGACTCTTAAAGGCAGCCCTACTTCCAACAGCCGCAACTATCCTCCATTGCAAGGGACACCAAGTCCGAGAAAATGACATAGCCTGAGGCAATGCCTTTGCAGATGCAAATGCCAAAAGGGCCGCCAGAGAGTTCATCAAACCCCAAACATACCCAAGTTCCTCCCCATCTTTCCACAAATCAAACCCACATATACCTGAGATGAATAACACACATATCAAATTCAAGGTTGCCCTGCGGTTCAAGGATGATTCATGCTCAATTCCAAAATCATTCTCCCAATGGGGTAGGGTATAGCCCAAGTGGTAGAGCATATGCTTAGCATACACAAGGTCCTGGGTTCAGTCCCTAGTACTTCCATTTAAAAAAAATAATAGTAAATAAATAGACCTAACGACCAAAGTCATACTCCTAAAATCACGAAAATCAGATCCTAGAACAAATTCACTCTCAATTTCACTCTGGACACCTCCCCCTCTATCAAACATTAACCCAGTATCCTCCCTGCCTTTAAAAAACCACCTTACAGCAAGTCCCTCTTGTCTGCACCACTTGTTCCAAAACATCCACCCAAGGAGCAATTAGGCCACCACCTTTTCCCACACACCAAGCAGGAGGACACCCCCTTGGACAAGATTGTCAGCTAGATTTCACCCACATGCCTCCAAGTATCTCCTGACCTATTTGACTCCTTTACTGGATGGATTGAGGCTTTCCAATCCACATCAGAAAAGACCCAAGCCATCTCTTCAGTCTTGCTACAACACACATCCCCTGATTTGGACTTTCAGCCAGCCTACAGACAGTGGCCCAGCCCTTACTTCCCAGGTCTCCCAACAACTCGCCAGAGCCCTAAACATCTCCTGAAAGTTTCATACCCCTTATAGACCCCAATCATCTGGTAAGATGGAAAGATCCAATGCTCTTCTAAAACAGCATTTAACTAAACTAACTCTGGAATTAAAACTCTCCTGGACCCAATTCTTCCATTAGCTCTTCTTAGGCTCTGCAAGCTCCCTTGAGAACCTACCAACTTGACTCCCTTTGAACTGTTACACAGGCAACCTTTTGACTTACACAACCTCCCCTCTGACTGATACCCCACTCCCTGACATCTAGCCTGCTCTGTACCTCACTCGACATCTCATGTGACAATATGCTGAAGAGACCCTCCCATTGCCCAACAGATGTGAACCTACTGACTCACCCTTGGCCCTCTCCCCATGAGACTGGGTATATCTGTGACAGAAGACCCCCCTCAACCTCACTAGTGCCCAAATGGCAGGGACTCTACCAGGTTTCAATAACCACCCCTACCGTGGCCAAACTGGTGTCCCTCCCACGTTGAGTACACAACTCACAACTAAATAGGGCCCTTCCTGATCCCAACCCTAAGAACCCCAAAAAACCCCCCTGCTTCCATTGTGTTCCTACAGGGGCAACCAAACTCCATCTAAGCCAAATCCCAGAGGGCAGCCTACCATCTAAAGGTGACAACCTAGAGCCCACCACAGATGATCACCTGTCTAATCCCATTAATGGCTCCTGTCTCCTTACCTATGTCTCCCTCATTGCCCTCATAATATTAATCCCTTTCATCTACTGTTGCCCCTTCCCTCAACCAAAAGTGTGCTGTTCTCCAAAGCCCTAGCCAAACTATGGCCCCTGGGCTCCTATACCAAATTCACCCCATCACAAATATCATTCTTTTCTTTCTGGCCAACCCTCCTATGCTCTTTCCTTCCCCCTTGCCCACACCAACCCACACTCAAGCAGAAAACACCTTCTACCCTTTAGTTAACCTAACCCAATCTTTCCTAAAATTAACTAATCCCAACCTAGCAAGAAATTGTTGGACTGCTTCTCCTTCCAGCTTGAGGCAGCCTATCCTGCAACCCTCGATTCTTGGGCCTCTAGCAAAATATCCCCACTCTTTTTATGGTGATCAGTCTGCTTCCTCACATGGACACCCATCTTGTACTTCTCCCAGCTTACCCAGTCAGACTCTGGCTGCTCAGCAAAACAATGGTCAGATGTCTACTTCACCAAAATTAACACACTTAGAAAATCTAGCAGATCCCTGTAGAGATACATCAAACACACACACACACACAAACAACAAAGGCCCTCTTGTACCATGGCCCGTATATGGGCCACTCTCTTCTCCCTTTTCCCTCTTACACCCAGCACCCGTCTTCATCAGCTGTTTTTTCAACAACATTGATCATGGCATATTCCTAGGAAACATCTCTGCTAATCTCCGTAACCAATCCCTACACTTACACCCCTCCCAAGACTGGTGGAATAGAGACCCCCAAATCTCAATCTTTACTACAATCTTCCCCAACCATCACTCATTGGTACTCCAGGTCAGATACACCCATCTCAATCCCCTGCTCATGACATAGGCCAGTCCTTACAAAATTGCTGGGTATTGAATGGCTCAGTGTTCAACAGAAACTAGATCAAGTGAAATGTCTAAATTTTACCATCTTTCAAATCGATACCACTAATTACTTCCTATCCACCCATAACATGACTCATTATCTGACCTCTCCCACCAATATAACCTACCAAAGCCCTTACTGGGGCAACTCAATTGGGAGAGTATTTTGCCTGGGGCAAGGTGTATTTTCTTGATTGCTCTGGATATGGTAGATTTGGCTCCTGCCAAACAAAGGCCTCCTGGCTTGGCACCATCTCCTTGACTTTTTGCCTTTCCACTCCCAGCTTGACTTTTCCATGCAGAACTTCAGCCTTCCACCACTTACCTGCCAAATGGACAGGAACATGCACCCTTGTAGATCATCTCCTCAAAATCCAAATAATGCCCAATAACCAGACTATTCAAATCCCCCTTTTCTCCTCTCTCTCTCCCCTTTGAGGATAACAAGGTCCACACTCACCAAAAAAGGGCAATATCATCCTCTCAGTGTTCCTCGGAATAAGTCTCACCTCAGCCCTTGGCAGGGGCACTGCAGGCACCACAACCTCAGTCCTTTTTGCTGAAAAATTCCTTCAAGAGGTCTATAAAATAATTGAGTAAGTACATGCAGGTTTCACTGCCTTACAAAATCAGCTTGACTCTCTTGCCCAAGTTGTTCTGCAGAATAGGTGTGGCCTCAATCTGCTGACAGCAGAAAAGGGATGTCTCTGCAAGTTTCTTCAAGAAGAATGTTGCTTCTATGTCAACCAGTCCAGAGTTGTTTGAAATGCTGTAAAGACACTCCAGGAGCAAGCCAGTCATCTGAGATCATCTGACAGGGTGGGGGAATGGGGTAGGGGATTCTAGGCATGGACAGGTACTGGTTCCCCCGGATTGCCTCCTTGCTAGGACCCCTACTTACACTGATTCTAATTGTTCTTTTCAGCCCTTGCCTCTTTAGGCTGATTTCCCAGCTTTTGTCCCCAAAAATGAGCCAAATGGTTTGAGGAACCGCCCAAGAGCAGATCACCAACATGCTATCCCTCCACCAATACCATGACTCTACCAAATAAAATACTAGTCCTGCCTTTTTCCCCTAAATCTGTGTCACCCCCATTCAGCAGGAAGTAGCCAGAGACAATGCCACCCTTTTCCCTATATACCAAGAGGCAGAAATGACAGACACAGCCAACACCATTTTGGTGATCCATGCCATTTCAGGACAAGTCAGCTTACTGCATTCCACAACTTCTGCTTTCTGCTTGTAAAACCCTCCCTGGACCTAAGTGAGAATACTGGCAGGAAAGTCCATCTGACATGTCCCTCTCTCTTTCAGACACATCCCTTTCAGTTTCAGAATCCTTCCAATCAACATAAGAAACCCACCAAACAGCTCCAACTCCCAGGCTTAAATAACTAAGCCTGTACACAGAGAAGCAGGCTCCAGCCTAACTGGAGGCCCTCTATGCAGGTTTCTCGCAGTAAACCCGACACTGCCATTCAGCTGTCTCTGGTCCTTTCTCTCTGATTCTAACAGTGATTCAATAGTTTTATAGATTAAACTCCATTTAAAGTTATTACAAAATTATAGCTATATTTCTCTGTGCTGTACAATATATCTTTGTTGTTTATCTACTTTATACATAGTACTTTGTATCTCTTAATCTCATACCCCTATTCTACCCCTCCACTTCCCTCTCCCAACTAGTAACCACTAGTTTTTTCTGTTTCTGTGAATCTGCTTCGGTTTTGTTATATAATTTATTTATTTTATTTTTTTTAGATTCTGCATACAAGTGATATGAGGGTATTTATTTTTCTCTGTCTGACTTATTTCACTAAACATAATGCCCTCTAGGTACATCAACATTGTTGTAAATGGCAGGATTTCATTCTTGGCTGTGGGTTGCTTCCATATCTTGGCTATTGTAAATAATGCTGCTTTGAACATTGGGGTCATGTATCTTATCAAATTTGTATTTTCATTTTCTTTGGTGGAATTTTTAGGTCATATCGGAGGTAGTCTTTCAGAAAGAAAGGAGTAATTTATTTTTCCTGGAGGCCAGAAGTAGGGAAGAGAGAAGACAGTGGTGGTTTAAATCATTGCCAGCTGCCATCCATGACCATCAGTTGGGTCATAGTTAAGACCAGAAAACACTGGAATATAGGAACAGAGTAGGTACAGACAGGAGCTCTGAGAATCTTTCTATTCACTAACACCTCTCTCCCTCTCTCTTTCACAAACACATGCACACAGATGCATTAACATTCACAAACCATGTACCACAAATAAATTAAAATGGAATGCTAGTAAAGGGAAATCTCTGGAAAGCACAGTACTTTTACTTCTTAATTAAGTGGGTATTTTTTGAACATTGAAATTTCAAGTAGTGCTGTAAATATGATAAATTATCATTTCCTAGAAGATAAAGCCTGAGGCATACCTTACTTTAAAAAAAAATATGTATTTAGAAAACAAAGCCACCTTCTTATAATCAGTGTACTTTTATAATGGAAATGTATCAAATAAACCACAGACTTTGGATGTGTCTTTTAATACCAAAAAAAAAAGTGTTTTATTTAAAAATTTATAGGGCATGATTACAAGATGTCTCAGATACTAAAGTTTTCAAAATCATCCCTTGCTATCTCTAAAGGAAAAGACATCAAGCAGCCTAAGCAAAGGAAGGGAACTCCTGCAAGGAATGCAAATCTGTGTTAAAGAGTAGTAGTAAAGGTGACAAGACTTTTTTGTTTCTTCTGTCACTGCTTTTTGTTATGCTTAGGAGTAGGAAAGATGATGGATACAATTTGTTAATAGAAGCTGAGTATGTGTATCCCTATATGTAAGAGGTAGTTTTGGTGTGTTTTATAACCTCATGAAAACTTGTAAGAAGAAAAAAATAGACCATCTCTAAGCAGCTACTTCCACAGTTGAAACCAGCACATTTTAGCTTTTCTAATGAGAACATACTCACAGACAGCAATGTACTCATTTTCTAACAGTGAAAAGAAACTACGTAGTTTCCCTTACTAGAAAATGTACACAGGACTCGGAGAAGATAGTGGAGTAGAAGGGCACTCACAGCTCACCCTCTCCCACAAATGCACCAGGACCCACATCCACAGACCCACTCAGCCAACCAGAGCACCTGTGGAACTCCGACAGAACATCGCCCTCTTCAAAAGATAAAGACGCCAAAAATCTGGTAGGAGAAAAGGCAAAAAGAAAGAACAAAAGGCAAAGCAGAGCAGGAAGAGTCCCGCAGGGAGGGAGCAGCAAAGGAGTACTGGCACTCGCTCGCTGGGTCTCCCCTCTCCAACTGAGAGGCCAGCGGGATGGAGGGGGAGCCTCCAAGGCTCGGATCTATACGGAGCAGCCCTTGACTGACAGAACTAAGTTAAGCAGGCACAGAGGGTCCCTCCGACATCAAGCCTGAGACCCGGGCCTGCAGCGGCGGGCAGGGCCAGGCTGCCCAAGCCAGGCAGAGGACGGGGGCGGCTGCACAGAGGCAGCCCTGGGGGACTACAAGGGGCTGCGCGCTGTGGCTGTGGGTGTACAGGGCAGAACAACCTGGGCCCTCCATAAAACAGCAAGGTTGATGTGCCCTGGGGGGAAGGGTGCATACCCCCATCTCTGAAAACCCGCGGAAAGTTTTTGGGGGAAGAGAGGCGGGGCTCAGGCACAGCCGCCATATCCTCAGGCGCTTAGCATCCAGGCGGGGGCGAAACCTGCATCCGCACCAAAGGGCTTAGCAGCCTCAAAGGCCAGACTGAGACTGGCCTGCAGCCCGGGGCAGATAGGATCCTTCCATCCTGGTCCCTCAGAGAACTTGCTCCACAAAGACAAACAAGGAGCTGGGTTTTGGCTCGGAGCAGGGACAAGGCTGTCCATCGGTCTTCCCCGAGCCCACCTGCAGAGCGCCGACCAGGGCGGAGTGCACAGCCGCACAGAGCAGCGGAGCTACTGGGGCAGGGAGAGGGAGAGCGGTCCCCGCCTTTCGGGCAGGAACACAGCCCATGACCGAGGTGCTGGGAGGGGGCACAACCCGCCCTCCTACCTGGCCAGTCTGCAACATCTGACTGCAGCATCCGGAGGGGCAGTTACCCGCCCGCCCACAGCAGAGGAGAGCTGCACCTGACCCAGTGTTAGGAGGAGGCGCGCTCTACTTGCTGACAGTTACTGGGAGCAGCATAGAAGAGGGCGCCAATGGAGGGCCTCTGGAAACAGCAAGCTGAGCTTCCAAAACAGGACGAAGACAAAAAGACTTCACATTAAAAGCACACACACTCCAAGAGAACGCTGACAACCCCCCATTTTTTTTTTCAATCTGTTTTTCTACCTGTTCTAATTTCTATTACCCTCTTAATTTTTACTTCTTAATTCATTTCTATTTCTCTTGGGTTTTGATGTCCTGTTATTGATTAGACACAGGTTTCAAATACACCTATTCATCTTTCCCCCCTCCTTTTTTTTTTAAAGGTTTTAAAAGGATGTCTCAACCCGATTAATACTCTGCTTCAACTAGCTCTTCTATTATTCATTATGCACTGTTTTCAAACCTTCTTTCTCCCTTCTTTTAAAATTCTTTCTCTCTCTCTCTCTTATTTTTTCTTTTTTTCCTAAGTTCTATTCCTAAATAGGCATTAGATAGATAAACTCCTTAAGGACCAAAATAGACAGCTGATACTATATAAACCACAGTGCCAAAGAGGTATGAGAAAGATGAAGAAGCAGAGAAACCATTCCCAATTAAAAGAACAAGAGAAATCCCTGAAAGAAAGATCAATGAAATAGATATCGATAACCTACTAGATCAAGATTTCAAAAAAGGAGTGATCAAATTGCTGAAGGAATTAAAAGAGATAGTGTTTAGAGATATAAAATATGTCAAAAATGAAATTGAAGCTATAAAGAAGAGCCAAGTAGAATGGGTAAAGGCATTGACTGAGATGAGGAATGATCTAATAGCTGTTCAAAGCCGACTAGATAGTGCAGAGGAACGAATTAGTGATCTAGAAGACAGGGCAATAGAAAGCACCCATTCAGAAGAACTACAAGATAAACAAATAAAAAATAATGAAAATAGCATAAGGGACCTATGGGATAATATAAAGCATCCCAATCTTCGCATAATAGGGGTCCCAGAAGGGGAAGAAAGATCAAAGGGGATTGAAAAGGTTTTTGAAGAAATCAAGACTGAAAACTTCCCAAACTTAAAGAAGGAATCAGATATCCAAGTACAGGAAGCTCAGAGAGTCCCAAACAGGAAGAACCCAAATAGACCCACACCAAGACATATCATAATCAAGATGGCCAGAGGCAAGAATAAAGAAATGATCCTAAAGGCAGCAAGAGAAAAAGCAAAGAGTAAGTTACAAGGGAACCCCCCCCTAAGTCTCTCAGCTGATTTCTCTACACAAACACTACAGGCCAGAAGGGAGTGGCAAGATATATTCAAACCCCTGAATGAAAAAAAGATGCAGCCTAGGATACTTTATCCAGCAAGGCTATGCTTTAGGATAGAAGGAGAAATAAAAGAGTTTCACAGACAAAAAAAAAGCTGCAGGAGTTTAGAAACACTAAACCCATGCTAAAAGAAATATTGAAAGGTCTATTCTAAATAGAAAAGCAGCAGGATGCTACAGAAATGAGAAACTCACACCTGGAAAGGTGATAACTCATGAATTAGAAATAAAGTAAACATGAAATTATAAAAGAAGACATACAAATCACTGAGAGTGGGAGAGGGAGGCAGGGAAATATAGAATATTTTTTTTCTTTCTTTTTAAATTTTTTTTTAACAGCAGGATGGGCTTGAGATCATGTTACTATCAGTTTAATAAAAACAGTTATAGTAATGGGTTAATAGATTTACAAAGAAGCGTAACCACAAGCCAAAAATTTACAAAGGAGTCACAAAAATTAAATAAAATCCATGATAATACAAAGGAAAATTACCAAACCACAAAAGGAAGAAGAAAGGAACAAAGAGGAAATACCAATTCAACTGCAAAGATAAGTTCAAAATGGCAATAAACACACATCTATGATTAATTACTGTAAATGTTAATGGACTAAGTGCTCCAGTCAAAAGACATAGAGTGGCAGACTGGATAATAAAGCAAGAACCTTCAGTATGCTGCATACAAGAGACTCACTTTAGGGAGAAGGACACATATAGATTGAGAGTGAAAAGATGGAAAAGGATATTGCATGCAAATGGAAAAGCCAAAAAAGCAGGTGTTGCAGTATTGATTTCAGACAAAATAGACTTTAAAACAAAGGCCATAAAGAAAGATAAAGAAGGACATTTTATAATGATTAAAGGAGTGATACAAGATGACGATATTACATTTGTTAATATATATGCACCCAATATAGGAGCACCTAAGTACATACAAGAATTACTAGCAGAGATAAAGGGGGATATTGAGGGAATACAATCATAGTTGGAGATTTTAACACTGCATTAACATCACTAGACAGATCTTCCAAACAGAAAATAAACAAGGCAACAGAGAAATTAAATAATACAATAGAAAAACTAGATTTGGTGGAGATATTTTCAGAGCATTACACACCCCAAAAAATAGGATACACATTCTTTTCAAGTGCACATGGAACATTTTCCAGAATCAACCATGTACTTCGACACAGAAGAAAGCTCAACAATTTTAAGAAGATAGAAATTATCTCAAGCATCTTTACTGACCACAATGCCATGAAACTGGAAATCAACAACAGAGAAACAAAGGAGAAAAAACAGAAAGCATGGAGATTAAAGAATATGTTATTGAAAAAACAATGGATCAATGAGGAAATCAAAGCTGAAATTAAAAAATACCTTGAGACAAATAATAATGAAAGCACAACCACTCAGAACCTATGGGACACAGCAAAGGCAGTGCTAAGAGGGAAGTTTATAGCGATACTGGCCTTCCACAAAAAGGAGAACAATCTCAAATAAATAATTTAACACACCACCTGAATGAATTAGAAAAAGAAGAACAAAAAGCCCCAAAAAGCAGCAGAAAGAAGGAAATAATAAAGATCAGAGAGGAATTAAATACAATAGAGATTAACAAGACCATAGAAAAAATCAACCAAACCAAAAGCTGGTTTTTTGAAAAAGTAAATAAAATCGACAAACCTCTGGCGAAACTCACAAAGAAGAAAAACGAGAGAGCACAAATTAGCAAAATAAGAAAGGAAAATGGAGAAATTACAACAAACAAAATAGAAATACAGAATATCATACGAGAATATTATGAAAAACTATATGGAACCAAACTGGATAACCTAGAGGAGATGGACAAGTTTCTGGAAACATACTGTCCACCAAAACTGAATCAAGAAGAATCTGAACACTTGAACAATCTGATCACTAGAAAGGAAATAGAAATAGCAATTAAAAACCTCCCTACAAATAAAAGTCCACGACCGGACGGCTTCACTGGGGAATTCTACCAAACATACAAAGAAGAACTCATACCAGTCCTTCTCAAACTCTTCCAGACGATTGAAAAGGAGGGAATACTCCCAAACTCATTCTATGAAGCCAACATCACCCTGATACCAAAACCAGGCAAAGACACTACAAAAAAAGAGAATTATAGGCCAATATCACTGATGAACATAGACGCCAAAATCCTCACCAAAATTTTAGCAAATAGAATCCAACAACACATAAAAAAGATTATACATCATGACCAAGTGGGGTTCATCCCAGGGTCACAAGGCTGGTTCAACATATGCAAATCAATCAGTGTAATACATCACATCAACAAGAGAAAGGTAAAAACCACATGATCATCTCAATCGATGCAGAAAAAGCATTTGATAAAATTCAACACCCATTTATGATAAAAACTCTTGCCAAAGTGGGTATAGAGGGAACATATCTCAACATAATAAAAGCTATATATGACAAACCTACAACCAGCATAGTACTCAATGGTGAAAAACTCAAAAGCTTCCCACTAAAATCTGGGACAAGACAAGGATGCCCACTATCACCACTCCTATTCAACATAGTCCTGGAAGTCCTAGCCACAGCAGTCAGGCAAGAGAAAGAAATAAAAGAGATCCAAATTGGAAAAGAAGAGGTAAAAATGTCACTATATGCTGACGACATGTTACTATATATAGAAAACCCTAAAAGGTCCACACAAAAGCTACTAGAGCTGATTGAAGAATTCAGCAAGGTAGCAGGTTACAAAATTAACGTTCAAAAATCAGTTGCATTTCTTTACACTAACGATGAATCAACAGAAGAAGAAAGTAAAGAAACAATCCCCTTTAAAATAGCACCACAAGTAATAAAATATCTGGGAATAAATCTAACCAAGGAGGTGAAAGAATTATACACAGAAAACTATAAACCATTGATGAAGGAAATTAAAGAAGACTTTAAAAAATGGAAAGATATCCCATGCTCTTGGATTGGAAGAATCAATATTGTTAAAATGGTCACACTGCCCAAGGCAATCTACAGATTGAATGCAATCCCTATCCAATTACCCAGGACATAGTTCACAGAACTGGAACAAATCATAATAAAATTTATATGGAACCATCAAAGACCTAGAATTGCCAAAGCATTACTGAAGAGAAAGAAAGAGGCTGGAGGAATAACTCTCCCAGACTTCAAGCAATACTATAGAGCTACAGTGTTCAAGACAGCATGGTATTGGTACCAAAACAGACATGTAGACCAATGGAACATAATAGAGAGCCCAAAAATGAACCCACAAACTTTTGGTCAACTCATCTTTGACAAAGGAGGCAAGAATATACAATGGAATAAAGACAGTCTCTTCAGCAAATGGTGTTGGGAAAACTGGACAGCAGCATGTAAAACAATGAAGCTAGAACACTCCCTTACACCATCTACAAAAATCAACTCAAAATGGATCAAAGACTTAAACATAAGACAAGATACAATAAACCTCCCAGAGGAAAACATAGGCAAAACATTATCTGACATACGTCTAAAAAATTTTCTCATAGAAGAAATAAAACAAGAATAAACAAATGGGACCTAATGAAACTTACAAGCTTCTGCACAGCAAAGGAAACCAGAAGTAAAACAAGAAGACAACCAATGGAATGGGATAAAATTTTTGCAAGTGAAACCGACAAAGGCTTGATCTCCAGAATATATAAGCAGCTCATACAACTCAATAAGAAAAAATAAACAACCCAATCCAAAAATGGGCAGAAGATCTAAAGAAGCAATTCTCCAAGGAAGACATACAAATGATCAAAAGGCACATGAAAAAATGCTCAATGTCACTCATTATGAGAGAAATGCAAATCAAAACTGCAATGAGATATCACCTCACACCAGTTCAGAATGGCTGTCATTCAAGTGCACAAATGACAAATGCTGGAGAGGCTGTGGAGAAAGGGGAACCCTCCTTCACTGCTGGTGGGAATGCAGTTTGGTGCAGCCACTATGGAAAACAGTGTGAAGATTCCTCAAAAGACTAAGAATAGACTTACCATATGACCCAGGAATCCTGCTCCTGGGCGTGTATCCAGAAGGAACCCTACTTCAGGATGACACCTACACCCCAATATTCATAGCAGCACTATTTACAATAGCCAAAACATGGAAACAGCCTAAATGTCCATCAACAGGTGACTGGATAAAGAAGAAGTGGTATATTTATACAATGGAATACTACTCAGCCATAAAAACCAACAATATAATGTCATTTGCAGCAACATGGATGCTCCTGGAGAATGTCTTGCTAAGTGAAGTAAGCCAGAAAGATAAAGAAAAATACCATATGAGATCGCTCATATGTGGAATCTAAAAAAACAAAAACAAACAAACAAAAACAAAGTGTAAATATAGGACAGAAATAGACTCATAGACAGAGAATACAGACTTGTGGTTGCCAGGGGGGTGGAGGGTGGGAAGGAATAGACTGGGATTTCAAAATCGTAGAAGAGATAAACAAGATTACACTGTATATAGCACAGGGAAATATACACAAAATGTTATGCTAACTCACAGAGAAAAAAATGTGACAATGAGTGTGTATATGTCCATGAATGACTGAAAAATTGTGCTGAACACTGGAATTTGACACAACATTGTAAAATGATTATAAATAGTGTTAATAAAAATAAAAAGTGTTAAAAAAAAGAAAATTTACACAATGTAGAATGTGTTCAAGGTTTTTAATCCATGTCCTATGGGCCTTAGCCTCAGGCAGATGAATGGGTCCAAGACAAGAAGATTTGGGATGGAGATTTATATACACCAAGGGTCTATATGTTTGCTGGAAGCCTTTTATTCTTTCCCCTCCCCTCTTTATTACACTGAGGTACAGTATCTGTTGTCAGAAGCACTTCAGGTAATCAGTGGATGGGAGCAATTGGACTCTGAGGGGATGCAAAAAATAATTCTTTTGCATTGTTGATTATTTTTCTTCATATCATATTGGACAAACAGGACAGATATTTGCTCCAGGAAATGTTTTAATTCTAGCAGTGTTGTTTGTGTGTTTTTAAGTGAAACTTTGCTACTAAAGAAGCTGCTTGATTCACATCTATATAGAAAGTTCATAAAAAATTGAAAGGCTTTAATAATTTTAAATCATTCTTTATTGCTCATGGAGATTTAAATTTCAGTGCTAATTTTTTATTAGCACTTTAATTTGGAAGGTACCAGACTTCTACAAGATTTAAAATTATTGGAGCATTTCAAAATTTTATAAGCTTTCCAGTAAGATTGTGGCTGTGATTCTGGGCTTGTAAAGGAAAGCCCAATTTAAAGTTAATTTAAATTATTTAAGCGCTGTAGACTTTAGAGGGATTGTTTTGTCTTTCAAACTGGAATTCATGACAGAAGATCAGAATCATGTTATAAAGAAAAAATAGTTTTGTAATTAAAATTTTAATAGTTCTGGTTCATGTTGAAAGCCAGGTATTTATTTTTGTTATTTCATGTTGACTTGTATTATGATAATATTATCATTTTTGCATTGTTAATTTTTGAGCAATTTTATTCAAATTGCATTTCTCAATGATTATCATCAAGCTAGATTGATATCTCTAGATCTCAGATCTCTGTCCGTCTGTCTTGTTCAAAAATATGATGATAATTTAGATGATGACCTTGGAAAAAATACTCATCTAATTGTATGACATAATGTGTAGAGATTAATTGATTAAATAAAAATATTGCTATTTAGGAAGACCTTATGACAACAAATTTCATATAAGAGAATGCATTTTAAGAAAAGTAAGTATAAAGACGTGTACAAGTATCTAACTGGTAAAATTCAGAATTGAAGGAAAATTATTAATATATTTAAGAAAGACAAATCATTTTTCACTTTTTTTTTAGAGAAAGCTTACCATGAGTCACAGATGTGAACTAAAATACTGCAATGTGAATGAAAATACTGCAACCATATCAGTAAACAAAGAATGCTGAAACCAAGTCATCAGTGGCAACAGCCACCCCCACAGTGAGAACAGGCCTGCAGCCCAGCCTCTGCAGCCACTCACAATGGTTCCCTCTGAGCGGACTCAGAATAAGAAAGAACAGGATACTGGCCCTAGATAGCTAGGTGCTTGTCAAAGGAATGAATTCAGTGAGCCCAAATGTATGCTTCCTCCCATACATAGAAAAGCACTAAATTCTTTAATTTAAGATGCCTGGTTTTCTTTAGATAACAAGCAATCTTTTATTGTTCCAACTACCTGTTCTTTGCTGTAAAGCTCCTATATACCCTAGCTCCTCCCCTACCTCTTCCGAGCAGTCCCTCAGAGTGATCTGGATCTGAGAGGCTGTCATCCCGGCTTGAGTCCTCTTGCCAAATAAAACATAACTCTTAACTTTTAGGCTGTGCATTTATTTCAGTAGACAAAGACAAAACAACAAAACCCCTAAATATGACTATAGTCAAGATCAATATATTTGTAATTATGTGAATAAAGGAAGTAGAAATTCCTCTCATGTGTAGGATAAGACCACAGAGTAAATATGAATTGTTTTTCTTTCAATATTTCTGGACATCAGACTTTACTATTAGAATATACTTATATAGTGAATATTTCAAAAGGCAAAAGACAAAATCTATGTGAGGAAACCCACCAAGGGAAGAAAGTCCCATGGATGTTTAAGTATTTTAAATAAGTGAAAGGCCATTGTGTATAAGTAGAATTTATTTTCCTTGTGTGTTTATTTGGAAATAGCAAACCTCACCCTGACAACAATCAATCAAGGATCAGAATTCAGCTAAATGTCAGTAAGACATACCTCAGTGCAATAAAGACTTGGAATAAAAGTCTAAGTGGTGTTGTGTCCCCAGGAGGAAAGGGGGACAAGATTTGTGAACAACAAAGTTCAAGAATTTTATGTCAGGTAACTTGGAAATAAGTTGACTGCCATTACATTCTAGCTTCTTTCAAACCTTGAGATACAGAATATAAAATAAAGAGAATTAAAACTTATGGTTGCCAGTTAAAATGTAATTAAGTTTTCTACACTAACCAATGTATATTTAAGGATAATGATATATTAATAACATACAGCTGTTTAACAAATTACCTCTAATTTAGTAGCTTAGAACAACAGTTATTTATAATGCTACAAATTTTGTAGTTATAATTCTGGGTCTGGCTTAGCTCTGTGACTCTGGACCAAGTCTCTCACAGAGTTGAAATCAAGGTGTCAGCAGAGAGCTGTGATTTCATCTAAAGCTCAAGTGGAGAAAATTAATTTTTTTAGCCCATTCACAGCATTTAGGTCCTTGTGGTTCTGTGGATTGAAGATCACAGTTTTTCCATAGTTTTCCCAGAATCTCTCACAGTTCTATGTCTTCCATGGGGCAGTCACAAATGGCAGTTGGCTTCATTCAGTGACAGCCAGCAAGAAAGCAAAAGAGAATACCTAAGATGGAAGCCACAGTCCTTTCCTAATATTATCTCAGAAGTGACATCCCATCACTCTTGTCATATCATATTCATTAGAAACAAATTAGTATGAACAGACCACAACAGGGGGGCACTGTACCAGGCAGGGCATGAATATCAGGAGTTCACATTCATTGGGGACCAATTTATATGCTGTCTACTACAAGCAGGTACACAAATTTTGTATATGAAGGGTTTTATCTCTATCAAAGTAAATCTAGGTTAAAATATGAAATACTGTTATTTCCTTATTCTATATAAAATTTTAAAATGCCTACAATATTTTTGATTGATTTTAAATGGCCAAGGGCAAAGACATAAACATTTGCTACACAGTTTTTTTTTTTCTGGGAGCATTTTTAAGGACATTTTGAAAACATTTGGCTTGATTCACTTCTCTTTCACTCCTTTGCAGTCTTTCCACCCGTCATGATCATGACACAGGCTTTCCACAGTGACTCACTCACTCAAAGCTAAATAATAGTCTACATCGTCTTTCTGTTTCTCATGACAGCAAATTTAAGAATAGTTATACTTATGTTATATAGAACACCAAGTAGAATTATGCACACTGAACTAGCTCAAAAAAGGAGGGGAGGAGTTGTTTTCCTTCTTTGTGTAAACTTTAGAATCTTTTACTTATTTGCTTTAGCCTTACCTGTAAAATATCTCAATGTGCTGTAGAGATAAGGAGATTATCTTGTTATTTAATTGTGTAAAAGTTTATATATGTGTATATTTGTGTATATATACATTACATACATATGATATACAAACATATAATGCATATATGTGTAAGTTATATAATATATACTATGTATGTATAATATGCATGTGCATATTATGTGTATATATTTTATATATGTATAATATATAATACATTTCATTATGTATACATATATTGTATTTGTAAATTCTTTATATATTTACAATGTTTATAGCTTAGGAATACAAAAGATATTTTTAAAGGCACTTAAATGAGTGATGATAATGCACATTGCTATTCTTAATATAGGGCATTTAAAAGAATATGGATTATTTTCTAATATAATTTTTCCTGCTTCCTGCAGATATATTTTAAAAAACTTTTTTCTTTTCTTTTTTGAATAAATGAAGACCTAAATTGTTTTGTATAATGTCTATAGTCCATCACACTATTATTTGAAGTTTATCTATCCTTTTCTTATCATTCTATCAATCCTGATTAAATTTAACCAGGCATAGGTTATAGAATATTCTCCTGGTTTCTTTTTATTTCTGGTGCTGAAGACAATTTACAGCACTTTTCAAGTTTTACAATTTTTATTGTGAAAAATTTTATATATAGAACAAAGGCAAAGAGAATAAGACAATACATCTTTGTGTATTTGTCATCCAGGTTCAATAACTATCATCTAGTTTTTGTTGTTGTTGACGATGTACTTGAAGAAAATCTTAATCTTAGACCTCATGGTTTTCAATTTATATACTTCATTATTTATTTAAAAATAATTATTTAATAACTACAGTGATAAAATTATACCTAAAAGATTAACATTAATGTGTCTTCCATTATGTATTAAAAAGTTTTAGTAATCTCAAATTCATTATTCTTTTATATTTTTGTATTCAAGTCAATTTCCAAATGACATGCACACAATGCCTTCAATTACTATGTCCCAAATTTTTTCTCCTGCATGACATTGACTTGTGAGGAAGTTATGTCAATTATCACAGAGAATACCTCACATTCTGAACGTTTTTCCCTCATGATGATTTTTACATGTTTTTCTATTTCCCATATTCTTGTAAACTAGAATTTGTATTTAAAGGTTTTATTCAATTTAGATTTAACATTTTGTGTAAGAATATGTTATGGCTGGTGTTGTGAACTTCACATTCCATCCATTAAGGAGACACATAGATCTGGTTTTCCCTCGCAGTGATATAAAGAATGATGTGCTAGATGAGGTGAAGACAGCAAGCTCCCATTTCCCTCAGCATTCTTTCTTCCTTAATAGTTCATCTAATATTTTCACCAATTAGTGATCTTTACCTGGATCAGTTATTTCATTAGCTGTTGCAAAATTGAGATTTTCTTATTCTATGATTTCTTCCACATTTATTAATGAGAATTGAATTTTAAAGCAGATTTTTTACATTGACAATTAACGCCATATATCTTCCTGTCTTGTGTCAGCAGTTGCTGGGTTGGCTACTCCTGATCATGTCATGAAATTTGCTAGGAATTCTTATCAGCAAATTTTGTGAAAGATATAGTTATCAGTCATGATTTGATCAGAGAAGTAGAACCATGAGAATTTTTATATGATAAATCTTATTATACAGATTTGATTCAGACAGGTTAAACAATCTATGGCCATTTTCCTTTGTATCTGTGGCAGCCTGAAGTAAGCAGGCAGATGGTTGGGAAGGGAAGGTTGACATGAAAGGAGAGAAGGAAACACATTGGTACCCTTGAGGATGAATGGGAATCATCAGTCTCTCACTCCCTCCAAGCCCACTGCCTAGATAATGTAATTGTCTTTTAGGAGAATGGCTGCCATTTTCATGGAGTTAATGCACATCTGGTCCAGGAGAACAGCAAGAGCTAGAGTTGTTGCAGCCCAGTTGCTTCCCCAGCCACAAGGTGAGGTAGCAGATAAGCAATCTAAACCTGAGGACAAGAACACTTCGTGCTCTTTTCAAATCTGTTGAGTGGAATAAGAATAAAGCTATTTCATCTCTGCCTTCCAAATCTCACACAAAATATGGTCTAGACTTACCCTAGATTCTGCAGGGAAGGACATTCTAGCAAATATAATTTAAATTTAACTAAACTGATAAGCACAAATCACTCATAAAAGTCATCCATTCCATGGTATTTTTAACCAACCCGATTAGTTTATTTGATTCAAATAAGTATTTGGAAGAAATTCATGATGGATGGCTAGTCTGTCCCTATCCTTTTTTTTTTTTTTTTGTCTAAAATTAATGAGCAAACAAATTAGTACAAATAAAGCAATAATAATGTTAACAAGCATTTGCAGTTACAAACAATTGATGCTACAAATAAAACAAGAATGAAAACAACTCTCATATAATTTCAATTTCTTTTGGAAGATGATAGAGGCATTTTGGTTTGTGAATCAGACAGACCTGACTTGAATCCCAGCTTTGCCATGTACTATTGATATGATCTTTGTTAATTCACTTTACATTCAAAACTTCTGGTTTTTCTCTTGTAGCAATTGAGATAATAAAACCAATCTTTCAAGATTACTATGCAAGATAAAGGAGACAATGCAGGTATATTGGCTGCATGCTGTTCCATAAATAATAGTTTTTAAACTTATTCTTAATGCTATTATTTCTGTTCCTCCCCCAACCCCTCCTATACACATTAAGAATATTTAGAGATTAAAGAATACTGAGTCAATCTTCATCTGAAGTCACCATTTGATAAGTTCTGGATTCTACCCTTTTAATGCAGAATTGAACCAAGAACAACTATTTTTCATTCCTGCAATCTTCCATCCTGGCA
The DNA here is from genome assembly GCF_036321535.1 of Camelus dromedarius. Taxonomy (NCBI): domain Eukaryota; kingdom Metazoa; phylum Chordata; class Mammalia; order Artiodactyla; family Camelidae; genus Camelus; species Camelus dromedarius. The sequence goes on from NC_087448.1 coordinate 35,126,578, forward strand.
GTATAATTACTGATATATGTATTACTTTAAAATACATATATCATATAGAAAAAATCAAAACCTTTATTGAAGTCAAATTATATTACATTTAGTGCTTTCTTCTATCTACAAACCTGTCGTTGTGTCATCAATGGAATTTAGAATTTTTTTTCATGACTTGTCCTCCTAAATCCATGATGGTTTTTATTTTGTAAACTATGATTTCTTGGTATATGAAAATTTATTACTTGGCTACACTTTCCATAGCATCTAGTAAATGAAATAAACTATAATTTTTAGCATGTTGTCATTTTGCTTTTTAAAGTAAGTTGATTATATGAAGTTAAAGAATTTTCTTCAAAAATATTCCAATTTTTCAAAATGTCAAATTGTCCTCTTAAACTAATAATGTTCTTTATTACTAAGTTTCCAAATCCACATGAGTAAAATCTCATAGTACAAGTCCTTTACCTTATGCTTCAAATTAAAGCAACTTATTCACTCACCAAACATTGGCCAAGTACCTGCCTTGTGATAGATACTGTATTATATGATGCAGTTACAAGAAAAGCAAGACATTTCCTACTCATGTGAAGGAGACAAGACTAGTACACATTTATCCAAAATTCTAGACCATCTGTAAAGAAAAGCTTTCAGATAAGTTCAATTAAAAATTGTGAGATTACAGAAAAGTAGCAATTATTTTTTATTATCAATTTTTCAATGGATGTTGCAAAGGTAATAACTTTTAATGTGAGTTTTGAAAGAGGATTTTGATAGGTATTAGAAAAGGGGGGAAAGTCCTGGCAGAGATGTCAGAATGCATTTAATTACAGAGTACAAGTTGTGCATATCTGCCCTGTACAGAGTATATTGAGGGTCTTATCTTTATCATATAGCCAGGCAAGTCTCTGAACTGTCCATGCAAAAACACCAGGAGAATCCTAAATGAGAAATAAATTTAGAAAGCTTGAGAAAATCTTCAAATGATTTTGTACATTAAAAGCAGGGTTGGGTTTTAGCAGATATAAGATGCTTGACAAGATCAATAACCACAGGAAAAATGTGACATAAATGTGAGATACTGTTCCTTGAGAACTGAATATGGAACAAGCATACAAATAAAGGAGAAGTACATCAATGATGCTAGAGTAAGGTTTTTATTTATTAGTACAGAATTATGTTCTGCAAATTCACTTTTTGTCATACGTTTCCATTTAAAGTTTAGGTCTTCTTGAGTACTTTGGCACTGACAGTCTTAATTTTTTTTCCAAGTACATTATTTACCATTAGGTGGTCTTCTGCAGTAGAAACTTGATTACATAATCACAGGTTTAGGAAGGAAATGGTGGTATATACAGCTAGGATGTATTTTTGAACCATATTTGGAAAGATTTAAAGAAGTTCTTTTTGGTATATCTGACCAACGCATGACATCCCTTTTATAAGAACTCCCCTGGGAGGGAGAACTTTGGCTCCACTGTTGGTGTTATATAAAACTCTACCCACCAGAACACAGCTGATCAGAGTAGAAATGGACTGTTGATCCATACTGTGGCTCTCAGCTACTCTCTCCTCCAGATCTGCAAGTGAGAATCAGAAATCAACTTTTTTTGAGATTTACTTGATCTAAGAATTTTTACCATGTGAGGCAGCTTTTTTCCATTATAAACAAAGAGAAAAAGTGAAACAGTAGATTAAATGAATTAACTAAACACAAAGAAAACACTAAGAGAGAGAAATTGTGAGTCCAGAAAGATACACTCAGCACGTATATGCTTGGCTTTCTACCAGCTTTCCAGTTTCTTATTCCAGTCCATTGTTAGCTCCAACCATCCTTCCTGCACTCTAGTGTTTTGAATTACCTATATATCCAGCTGGCCTCAAGATGTAGGTCTACTGTTTTGAGTACTTTAGATCAATAAATTTTCTATGACTTGAACCATGCAAAGAAAGCCTCCCTACCTTCAAACAGGCTGAGAATTTTAACACTCATTTCATAGGTAACTGGATTACTTGAAAAGCATATGCTATTATTATATAATATTACTGATTACTATCTTACTAATTCTCTTTCCCTCATTCTAAAAGTCCAGCAGTGAAAGCTTTTAATACAGGCTTTAAAAACCTATGTGAGACCATGAAGAGAAAGAGGCTTGATGTGTTTTAGGAACTGAGATAGATAAAAGTTTAAGACTGAATTATAATGAGCCAACTGGAGAGAAGAAGTTAAATAATATTAGGCAGTAGACAGAGGTCAGAGAGACCAATGGAATATTCAGAAGAGATATGTTATAAAAGTTGGATCACTGAGTCCCACGTTAGATTTTATAAAAGTTAATTTCTAAACATAGGAGCCAGTGTTTTAAATTATTTTACAAGCACTCCAAATAATGCTTATACAAACAAGAAAAGATAATTGTTTCATTATTGAAAGGAAGGGATTAAAATTAAACAAAGTAATGAAATTGGTTGCATTGTAACTGTTGCTTCTGCTTGAAATGCCTTCTCAAGTGTATACCATATTTTTTACCCCAACAAACTGATTGATTATATAATGACTTCAGTTTTTCTTTTCTGTATATCTTAAACTACACAAAATCATATTAGATGGTAACAAGTTATGGTATGTTTGAATCTGAAATATATACCCTGTATATTGCATAAATATGGATGATTGAAAAAAACTAGTTTGATAATCTGTACCTTTTGATTGGATATTTAATCCACTGTTGGTTAATGTTATTGATTTATTTGGATTCACTTACGTATGCCATTTTCACTTTGCTTTCTATATGTTCATATCTTTCTTATGCCACTATTCCTGCTTTACTAATTCTTTTACACCAAATAAATATTTTCTAGTGTAGCATTCAATCCCTTTAATTAATTTTTTCACTATATTTTAAAACATTTTGCTTAGCTCAGGGGTTAACATATACATCTTAAATTGTCATAATAAATTCAAATTTATACTAATATAATTCCATTGAGATAGACATAAACATTATTACTACATTGTTTATTTCATTTCTGTATTTTTGTGGTAATTTTCTTACACCTTAATAGGTAATGTAATCATATATTTATAAGCCAAACACTACATTGTTAGAATTATTATGCTATATAAATTTATGCATTTTAGAGAAATGGAGATTAGAAAGAAGAGCAAGTGTAAATTTACAGTTTGCTATAATATTTTTATTTACTCTTCTTGGTTCCTTTTGTTTGTTCCTGTGGATTCAAATTGCTATCTAATGCCATTTCCTCACTGCAATACAGCTTTTCTCCCATCCACATCCTTTGTGCTATTGTTAGCAAATATGTTACATTTCTATGTTACAGGCTCAATAATACAGTTGTATACTTTTTTATTCAATTGCTTAAAGAAGCAAGAAGAATAAATATGCTTTTAGACCTTCATTTATAATTTCACAGTCACCTAGACTGGAACTTCTTGCCTTTTCTTGTGGATTCAAATTGCTGTAGGAAGTCTACTTCTTCCAGCCTAAAGAATTTACTTTAGTATTTCTTCTAAGGCATATTTGCTAACAACAAATTATCTGTATTTTTATTCATATAGAATTGTTTCTGATTAACTTTTATTTTATAAAATTGTTCTGGTTATAGGATTCTTGTTTGACTGAGTTTTTTCTTTTTTTCTCAGCATTTTGAATGTATCATCCCACTGATTTCTTGCCTCCATGGTTTCCAATGAGAAGTCAGCTGTTAATCTTATCTGATGTTTTCTCATAAAAAATGTTACTTGTCTCTCTTTCAGTTCTGTCTTTCAGTTCACTGATCTATTCCTTTGTATCATGATCTATTATTGATTCCTTCTAGTGTTGTTTATTTCAATTATTATATTCTTTACCTCTGTTTGGTTCTTCTTTATATATCCTAACTCAGTTAAACTTTTCACTATATTCATCCATTCTTTTCCAAAGTTCATTGAGCATCTTTACAATTATTACCTTGAACTTTTTATTGAATAGATTGCTTTTCTCCACTTGGCTTAATATTTCTGGGTTTTATTTTTTTTCTTTCATTTGGAACATATTTCTTTGTCACCTCATTTTGCCTAATTCTCTGCATTTATTTGTATGTATCAGGTAGGTTAGTTATGTTTCCTGATCTTGGAGTAGTGGTCTTATGTAGGACATATTCCATGGGGCCTAGAAGCACACTCCCCTAGGGTCCCCAGAGCTATATCATTTAGGAGCACTCCACTTGTGGGCTATGTGGCCCCTTCTGCTGTGGTAGAGCCAACTACTGTGGGCACACTGGTGCATAGGGCTGGTCCCTAGCCCTGTTGGCTGCCAGGTCCTGCCCTGTGTGGAGGCTGCTGGCCACTGTGGGCAAGGCCAGTCCTGGCATGACTTGGGCTGGAAGTCCATGGCTGGTGCCAGCCCACTGGTGGACAGAGCCAGGGGCTTTGAAAGTTTGGGGGCTGGTTCTGGCCTGTGGATGGGCAGGTCTGGGCTTTGGTGCAGTTGATTGTGAGGCCTAGGGGTTCTCAGGGCTGGTGCTTGCCTGATGCTAGGTGGATCTGGGCCCCAGGGTGTCTTGCTGTGGGTGTCATGGGTCCTGGTGCTAGCCCACTAGTGGACAGGGCCAGGGCATTAAAGGTTCTGGGGCTGGCACTAGCCTGTTGGGGGGTGGGGTAGGTCCTAGGGAAGCTGGTTGGAGGGCTTGCAGATCCTAAGGCTCTTCTTGGCCTGCTTGTGGGCAGTATTCATCTTGAGGTTGCTTGCTGGGAGACCTGGTGGCTCCTGAAACTGGTGCTGACTGATTGGTGGGGCAGGCCAGGTCCCAGTGCAAACAGCCTATAGCGAAGACTCTGAAATGGTACTTGCCAGTACCAGGGTCCTTGGAAGAGAACAAGCTCCCCAAAGTGACTACTACAAGCATCTATGTCCCTAGGGATTTATTTCATGTATGAAATGATACAAGGTAAACTTTGTTTTGAAACAATGTTTAAATGATCTATTGATAAGCCAATTATCTCAAATTTGTTGCTTAAAATAATGCACATTTGTTATCTCACTGTTTTTGTTGGTCATAAGTATTGGACATGGCTTATTTGGGTCTTCTGCAAGGCTGCAGGTAAGGGCTTTCTTTTATCTGAGGACTGACTAAGAGAGGAGCTGTTCAGAGGCTGCCTTTAGTTCCTGACCATGTGGCATATTGCATAAGCAGTTTACAATAGGACAGCTTGTGGAAAGCCAGTAAGGGAGAAAAACTGTCTCCAGCAAAATGTGTAACAACCCTACATCACGTACACACATACACCTTTGTCATATTCTGTTGGTTAAAAGGAAGTCACAGTTTCCATTAACTTTCAAATGGAAAAGCACAAAAGACTAAATACCAGTAACTGAGGATCCTGAGGGAAATCTTTGAGTTGTTCCCCATAGTCAATGAAAATAGATTGTTTCCTTTCATTATTATGCATAACTCTCCCATGCTAAAAAAAAAAAAAAAAAAAAAAAAAGAAAAAGAAAAAAAAGGTAAACTACATGAGAACAGAAACTTTATCCACTTTATTTAGTTTTGTGTCCTCAGGGGCTAAAATAGTGCCTCTTATCTAGTAGATGCTCAGTCAATATTTCCTGAATGATAAAATATTAAGTGACTTTTTTTCCTCAAAAAAACAGTATATTCCTATGAGTTGCAATAATAGGCAATCAATATCATGTAGTGATTAATTGTGCAAACTCTGAGTTGATTTCTTTAATCAGTGCTCTGCTTCATGACTACTAGCTGTCTCTTTAGAAATGATGACATAATTAAATGAAAATAATATTAATTATATCAACAGCAGCAACTTTATAGAGTTGTCAGGGATAAATAACAGATATTAGATGTATGTAGTTTTTCAAACAATGCTTGTAACACAATAAACATTCAGTAAAATATCTTTACTATTTTTAGATTTATTAGTGCAGTAACTTGTTCACAATTCTCAAATGTTAATGTCTTTAGTGATCACTTGGGGATCTTGTTAAAATGCCAATGCTGATTCAGTGAGTCTGAAAGTGGACCTGAGTTCTGGATTTTTAACAAGCTCCCAGGTATTTTTTATAAGGCAGCTCTAAGGAACACAATTTCAGGAGCAGATAATTAGGTTCCCCTGGTAATATTTTAATATATGAAGTATCTAAATGACATCAAATTTTTTTTTGGCAAAACAATATAATGTTTTTTTCTTGTTTTTTAGAATTTGAATGCTTTTAATGAATCTGTTGGAGAACAATATTGTATAATTCTGGTACTTTTAAAATATAGAAAAGCTATTTTTTCTGAATTAATTTTAGTTTCTATTGACTATCCCTCTTCTTTCCCCAAGAAAATCTGATGCTATTACACTGTAATAATTCTAACTTGTTTTAGGATGATTATATTATCTGAACTAAACAATTTACAAATTCATGCTAAGAAATATCCACCAAATACAAGTCTATATTCACACTCAAAATGTGATAAAATTTAGTTATTTTACTCCAAGTTAATAGATATTCTGACCTTTCAAATGAGATGGTAGATTCTATAATTGATATGGAGACCCTTCTAATTAAAAAGAAAAAAGTAGGATTCTGCAAGTAGTCAACTGTCATAACATAGCTTACATTTTCCAAGCAAGTAAAAAAAATATATGTCTAATGTATGAAGATGTTAGTACCAAAAGTTTTATTTACCATATTTCTCTGTTTTAGAGTCCAGGGGGGGAAATAGTATTTATTTTATGGCTGCTAAAATAGCCAAAAAAAAAAAAAAAAAAAACTTCATTTACCCACTCTAACCAAATATTTGTTCAATTGGCAACATAAATTCTTATCTGAAGCCATTGTCTTCATTAGTAAAAGAAAAACTGGATGTAATTTGTCCTATCCAGGAAATTACTTTACGGTGGGAGCGGGGTTTTGCTGCAGGCACTTTCCCCATCAGTTCTTCTTTGTCTGCATAAATAAGAAAATTATTACCCAAGTCTATTACAGTTATTACTTTCTCAAACAGAGTGAACAATCAAGGCTCTCATACCCTGAGATTAGAAACAATTCATCTGATTAGTTTGTACATATGGCACCTTCCTGTTGCAGTACAGGTGGGTCACCCTGTGAGTTCTTCCATTAAACCATGAGCAAACATCTGAAAACAAAACTTACGTTGTAATCCTTCTTACAAGTAACAAGTCACCTGCCAGGAAGATTCTGAACAAATCAGACTCAAAACAAAAGGTACCAATAGTCTAGGAAATCATTCTAAAAAGGAAAGCTGAAAGTGACCTCTTTTTCCATTGAAGCAGACTCCACGAGAGATTTTGATTTTCCTTAGAAATCCAAACAGAACAAAACAAAACTGGATGTTTCCTGTACCTTCCTCACGGACTAAAGGAGGTTTGTAACAATTTTTCTATTTAGCAAGTTCCTGCCTTAGGAGATACCAATGCTTTACTGAAGTTAAAAAATACATCCAGCTAATGTGATGAATTTAATATAAACTAGTATTTTTACTCAGAGTTGAGGATAATTTCTAATGAAGACAATTTGTCTCTATCTGAATCCTCAGGGCTATTACCAATGACCCAGCTCTAAATGGAGAGTAATCTCATCAGACTCTGATGTTAGATTAAGCCACTCCTGTGGCCATTTGGCATTTCCAAGTTTCCTTTAAAGAGTTCTGATTGTCAGTAGGAATAAAGAGTTTCAGCATAGATATAAACAAGTTATCTGCGCTCACTTCTGAAAGAAAAGCCCTGGCAAGTCCAGATCCAAGACAGCAGAAGCACTAGGGAAGGAATAAGCAGCCTAATTAGGTTCAGTGGTTATATTTCAGGTGCAGTCTCTGCTAAATGAGTTGTTTTGCACAGTCCTCACCCCGCTTCTCACTTCTTCTTAAGTGAGCCTCATTAAGAAGAGTTCACTCTATAATACTGACTTACTGCCCTTTTACTTTTTAGACCAGTTCTATTATGAATGTTGAACTCAAAACTGACAATGATTTCTAAATGATTAACAAGTCAGGTTTTTATATGTATTTGCATTTCTTTTTTTTAACTTTTTTTTTTATTGATTTATAGTCATTTTACAATGTTGTGTCAAATTCCAGTGTAGAGCACAATTTTTCAGTTATACATGAACATACATATATTCATTGTCACATTTTTTTCTCTGTGAGCTACCACAAGATCTTGTGTATATTTCCCTGTGCTATACAGTATAATCTTGTTTATCTACTCTACAATTTTGAAATCCTGTCTATCCCTTCCTTCTTGTTTATATTGTGGTCGGTCTAAATTGTAAGTTGTTACAACTGTATTCACTGCTATTGACTATAAATTTTCTGAGCAGTTGTAATAGGGGCTTATGGCATGACAATACTTTAAAAAGCACAGGACCCAAATTACTATGTATGGGAATTTTGTTTACTGAAAAGGGTAGCATAGATTTGGGGGTGAATTATGTTGTCAACCAAGCTAGGAAACTAGCTTCCCTTAATATTCTGAGAGTGTCCCTCTGAGTCTTGAAAGAAATACTTCCTAACCACTATGCCAACGCTTTACTAATCCAGCAATGTTAACTGTAGAGAATGAAAAAGGGTACTCCTTAGTATTTTTAAAAAATTAACTCTACTGTGCATTTTTAATTATGTATAAAGACTAGAGCATATTAGGTCATGTGCACACCCCAAAAATAAATTGCTGGAACAGCATGGAGGTGCAAAATCAACCATCTAAATTTTAGACTCTGTGACGATAATTCAATATATGTAAATTTTACACACTGTGAAATAGCTTGAAAATCCAAATGCTGTTACTATCTTAAAACTAAATCTTCTCATTGATTTTTGAAAATGGATGATAAATCTTTGATTTCTAAATATGAAAACAAAAAAAATAGAAGTCAAAGGAAATAAAAAGCAATTATAAAAATTTTAAGGTAAGATTTCTATTATCTGGACTGTAGAATTATTATAGGTTCTTGAAACTCAGAATAACTTCAGTTATAAAAGTCCAGGGAAGGATATTTGTATATCACATTACAATAGAATGTTGTTATATATAATAGAGACTTTAATAGTTTTTGATAGCTCCATCTTCTAAATTAATAAAATGTTATAGAATATTTAACAAATGCAGCACTCATACACAAATTCTTGGTGTATGGTTTTAGTAACAGATAATTTTAAATTACCAGAAAGCTGAACTTCGTGTAAGTTGGTTGATATTCTTCTTTCTTGTTTTCACTTTAATCTTTTAATGAACAGTAGAAAATTGTCCAGATACTAATACTAATTAATTGGAGTTTCATATTTAAAAGTGTTAGAGCAGGCAGATAGCTAGACATGAGCTTAAAAGTGTTAGAGCAGGCAGATAGCTAGACATGAGCAGAGAAAGAAGGGGTACAGGTCGTATAGTAGGAAATCATACATCTTGAAAGCAACAGGGGTCCTTGGGCAAACAAAGAAAAGCAGGGACTCCTGAATTGACAGGAAACCACACATTTTGGGGTAACAATGGTCCTAGAGGCAAAGAAATGTGGGAAAAGGCAGAAATCTCCAGCTTTGTAATGTAACCTTTTGCTCATTATGACCTAATTACAATAAAATTAGCCTTGCAGATAAGAAGTACCCATCATGCACCAACAACATGACACTTATGACTAAGAGTAAATAAGGAAAAATATTATCTCCCCACCTCGGGAAGGTGGAGCTGAGATAAAAATCAGGAAATATGATGCAAAACTCCTCCCTCCCCACAGACTATTTCACCTGCTTATTTTTATAACCCATATAACCAGCTTGCCAAAGAAACTTTAGGCTGCTACTCATCTGAGTCTGCCAACTATCCCCTTGACAGCATACTAGCACTTAAGAAGTCCTCCCTTTGCTTTCTTTATTATGGGGTGGTGGTAATTATTTATTTTTTTAGAGGAGTTACTGGGGATTGAACCCAGGGCCTTGTGCATGCTAAGCATGCATTCTACCACTTGAGCTATATCCTACCTCCTAAATCAACCATCTAAATTTTTGCTTTCTTGATTTCTGTGTCTTGTCTCTGAATTCTTTCTGTGATTAGATAGGAATCTACTCTTCAGTAACAAAAGTACAGTATAGAAAAAAAATATAGAATCTAAAACTTTGAAGCCAAGTAATCAACTCTCTGATGTAGAGCAGCAATTCTTTCCTCAGAAAGGACTATGTATTAACAATATCAGAAATGAGAGATGTGATGTCACTACAGATTATTTAGATATTAAAATAATAATCAGAAAATATTACAAGTAATTTTATTCAAGGTCTTAGATGAAATGGATAAATTTCTTGAAAGATACACATTTCTAAGTTCTCTCAAATGAAATAGATAACATAGTCATATATCTTCTAAAGAAATTGATTTTTTAAAGTAAAAGCTTCTCCACAAAGAAAGTTCTAGCCTTATATGGAACCAATGGTAAACTCTACCAAACATTCAAAATTAAATAAAACCAACTCTATACAAATTCTTCCAGAAAGTTAAAGGGAAAGAAGTAATTCCTAAGTCATTGTATGAGACCTACAGTACTTCAGTACTCAAACCTGATAAAGATACATTAAGAAAAGAAAACTAAGTCCAATATCCCTATGATAATAAATGCAAAAAAATTCTTAGGAATTTGTTAGCATATAGAATCTAGCAATCTTAAAAAACAGATAACATATTCTCACTAAAAAGTGGTCTAATAAAAATGTAAAGTTTCTTTAATCAATCCAGCAATGTAATGTGCCATGTTAGATGAAAGAGAAAAAATCTGCCATCTCAATAGATGCTGAAATAGCATTTGACAAAAGTCAGCATTGAATGTTGATAACTGTCGGCACACTAGGAATAGAAGGGAGTTTCTCCAAAGTCAAAGAGTATTTGTGCAAAATTTACAGCTAACATCAAACTTAACGGTAAAAGACTCTTCCTACTAAGATCAGGAATAAGATAAGAATGTGCATTCTCTTTATTTTTCTAAACATTGTAATGGAGATTCTAGCTAGTGAAATAAGGTAAAAATAAGAATAAAAGACATCTAGATTTATAAGAAGAAGCAAAACTACCTTTATTCACAGGCAACCTAACTGTTTATGTATAAAATCCATTGGAAAATACAAAAGAAAGCTATTAGAATTAATAGATGAAATAAGCAACATTGTAGGATGAAAGACCAGTATTATGAAACTCAATTTTAAATTCTATAATTTAGCAAAGTCAGAAATTTAAATGAAAATAATATTTACAAAAACATTTTAATATATGATTTTAATTTCTTAGGGGTCAATCTGACAAAATATGTGCAAGACTTAAAATGTCAAAACAAATATACATTCTATGTCTATATTATATTGCTGAGAGAAATGTCTTTGATAAATGGAACAATATGGTTTAATAATTTAAAGACTCGTTATTATTAAGATGTTAATTTTCTCAGAACAGTTTTGATGAAATCCCAAACAAAACTCCAGTAGGCCTTTTTTTTTTTGGTTGTTGAAATTGACAAGCTAATTCTAAAATTCGTAATTCATGTGGAAAATATAAAAGGCCTAGTGTCCAATACAATTGTGAAAATGAAGACTGTTGGAAGATATTGCCTGACTTTAAGATTTATTATAATGCTGTAATGATTAAGACAGCTTGTTATTGGCATCAAGATAGACCTATAGATCAAGGGAACAAAATAGAATTCAGGAATAGACTCACACACATATAAATCAATGAAAAAAATAAAAACAAAGTCTTCTGAATAAATTACCCTCAATCCTGTTGCATACTGTAATCACCTGGGGATATTTTAAACAGCACTGATGCCTGGATCCCATCCTAGATTTTTTTTTTTAAACTGGATTTGTCCTAAATGGGGTATAGCTATTAGTACTTTTACAAACTCCTAGGTGAGTGTAAAAATTGTTCATATTTAGGAATCATTAAGTTACATGGTAAAATTTTTACCCTTCTGGAAGTGCCAGTCCATTCTTGAATTGTCATCTTCACAATCGGAATATGAAATCAGTTATTCATCTCACAGTTTGATATACAAACATCCCAAGGAAGAAATCATGGTCTTATTTTCAGAAGATGCCTAACACTTCCACATATACTTGGCCTTTTCAGAAGCTTATGCTGCATCTGACACCAGCTGTTAAGTTATCATTACTAAAGATTGCTTTGAGAAGGATTCATGCACACAATGCACAATAGCTATAGAGCTACTCAGTTCCAGGTATCCAGGAGCATGTGTCCGACGTGGACACACACCTCAACCACAGCTCATTGCAAGATCTAACTTCTATTTCTAAGAGGATTTTCAAACAAACTCACTTCACTGATTCCAACTTTGAGAGATCATCTAGTGGAATACATTATAGCACCACTTTCTTTTAGTAACAGCTACTTAATTGTTTTGTTGATAATAAATTGAGCATGTTGGTGGTTCATTGAGAAGAACAACCTCAAGTTTTTTTTCATTCTACACTTAACCTGTGTATGTGCATGTGCATGCAAGATTGGTTGTCATTTTGTGGGGTGATATCTCTGCAAAGTTCAGAAGAGTCTGCCAGAAATTTTGTTGTGATAACCTCTCACATCCCAAGTGAGTTCTTACTAGGTCGCTAAGTGTGTGTGGCCACACAATGTTTTCTGGGTTTGCTTACTGCTGTGATTGGCAGAATCCTAAAATGACCCCCAAGATTTCCACACCCTGATGTACATACCTTGTATGATTTCCTTCACTTGAATATATGTGAGTATCTGTGACTGTAATGAGACATCATGCCTATGATTAAGCTACCTTATATAATGAAGGTGAAGGGATTTTACAGACATAATTAAGTTTCATAATCAGTTGACTTTAAATTAATCAAAGAAAGATTACCCTGGGTGAGTCTGACCTAATCAGATGTTTTATAATAGGATCTAGATGTCAGAAACAGAAGTCAGAGAGAATCAATGCAGCCCAGACATCTCTCACTGGCTTTTAAGAAACTAACTGCTGTGATGTAGAGAGGGTCACCTGGCCAGGAACAGCACATGGCCTCTGTGACTTGAGAACCTCAGTACAACAACCATAAAAAATTTAACTCTGTCAATAACCAGTGAACTTGAAAGAGGACTGAAGCCTCAGATGAGACTGCATCCCCAGTTGACAGCTTGATTTCATTCTGTTGAGACTCTAAATAAAGAAGTCACTAATCTGTTCCCAGACAACTGACTCACAGAAATTGAGTTGTTTAAATATGCTAACTTGCAGTAATTTGTTGCTCAACAATAAAGAATTAATATAGATATCCATTCATTTTGCGTCTTGGTGAAAACCATGAATTAGAAAGCACATGCCTAAGTACCTAGGACCCAGAGACCTATGTCATCTCTTATCATCCAAATTTATACCAGTAAGTATATATATTTTTTCTTTATAGACCTAAAGTCAGTTACTGCACAGGTTAAAGACAGGTTTACAGCATTACAAAAACATGAAGATGTGTAATTTCTTTATTGAATAAGAATGTTAGCTGTATAGTAAAAGATGGATTCTGAGAAACATCTGGTAAAATTTTCAGAGAGCATCTCTCCCAGAAATTAAAATATGTATACACAGACAGACATAGATGGATACACACACACACACACACACACACACACACACACACACACACTCAGTTTGCCTCCCTTCAGGTGACATTGAATTTGAATTTCCAATTACCTGGACACAGTCAAATATTTGTTTTATGTAGAATCTGACTTGGAAAATCCATATCTTTTAAAGTTCTTTTAGTTACTATACTAATAAAATATAATTATGTTTATTAAGATCACATAGCTAAATACATAAACACGTATGTCAAATTAGGCAAAGGTGTCTAGCTTGACTTTCTAATATCTTACAGTCATTTCTCCAACAACAAAATATTGTAAGAATCACTCTAGACTTTAACAGCACTTATGGAAGCCTTGATACCCTCATATCATTCTGCCTCATTACAACCACTAAGAACATACTAGTTGCTCAGAAATCATGCAGGAAGAGTTGCTAACATGCTAGTGCCAATCTATCTCTGGGTTTAGGGTGTGGAATGTCCAGTGATAGATGGCAGTACTGTATATGGCAGAGAAAGCAGGTAGCATCTTAAGCTATCTTTGCAAATGGGTTGCATGATATCAATCCATGTCAAAATTGCAGCAGATTTTTAAAATAAACAAACTAATTCTAAAATTTACATAAAAAAATAAAAATACCTAGAAGAGAAAAAATATTCTTGAAAAATTTAATACCCTTAATACACGTTTAAAAGAAGATGGCATACATAGACAACATAAGATGGAAATTTGAGATAATAAAATTATGATTTTTTTTCACTTTTTCATTATCTTTCCAGGAAATTCCAGCATTCTTTTCTTTTATTATTATTTTTGTAGTTATTAGCATAGATGAGAATAATTGATAAAAGTAATAAATAATTCCTAGAGTGATGGAATAGCAAGATATTTCATGTATATTTGAAAATAAGCTATTGATTCCATTATGTATTTTAAATCTATAAAATATCCAATTGACTACTAAAACCATTATAAGATAAAATGTTTTATTAGACTAAGTAAAAAATTTTTGGAATATCTCTAAGAAAAAAATGAAAGTCATAATAATAAGTATTTACAAGCACTCACTTCTTAAAAATAAACTCAAAAATTTTAATTGAGGTCAATGGCCTCTGATGGTATAGACTGAAATAATTTGTGTTTTAATGCTGATTAATTCTGCAAAAGAAACACTCTAAATAATACCTTTATGTTAAGGATCTTAACACCAAAAATTTTTAGAAAACTTAATGTGTACCTAAAAGTGAACAGTTTGTTTACAAAAAATAAAAAGAATGTCATGTAGCTTCTAAAAAATATGAAATATATGTGAAAATATAGAAAATACTTTTCCATTCTTGGATTTTCTAAATATTCTCAAATACAAAATGTATCTGAAATAAAATGTGTTAATAATCTCAAAATTATATCATTAACATTTGTATTGAGAAATATTCCAGAAGTTTTTTTGGTACTCACATCATAGGAAAAACTATCTCCAAAAAAAAAAGAAAAAGCCTACTCTATTTTTTGCAACTAATATATTTGTGTTTGTAGGAGTTTTTAGAAAAGTCATATTTAAACTATAAGCTTGACATCTAAAGGAAAAGGATTAAACAGGAATGAAAAAAATTGAAATTGGAATATAATATATTTGGGGGATTATGCTCAACCAACTCTTTACCATTAATTACTTTTGCTTGTGCTGGTATAACATTTGCCTCTGGCAAGAGATGAGAGTGGAAACAAAACAATAACATCTTGAAACACAAAATTATCAACTAAACTGTGTTTAGACATGCATAATTAGAATATATATTAATTTGATTTTCTATGTCTAAATCAATAAGCCTGTTCTTCTTACTGCTAAGTCACCAATATGCAGTAGAGAGAAAGAACTGTATGTGATTTAGTACAATAATAATGATTTTTAATTATTTAAATTCTTTTGAATATATTTTATGTTCCATAATTAACTTGTTTGTCTTATAAAATTTCAGGGTTCTTGTTTCAGCCTTCTTCTACCTTGACAGCCCCTAAACACAGGACTAAGGAGCTAGGGCTTTTTGAATTGGATAATCAAATATTTTCTTCCACATAATGATGATTCTGTTTCTCCAGTGTATTTTTATATAACGAACTACTAATGCATGATACTCAAAATTATTTTGTATGTTAGTAGCACATTTTCCAAATTATTTTTCCTATTTCAAAATTTCATTACAGATACTAAGAATTTTAAACACATTTTTATTTACAGGCATAATCAAAGATCATTTTTACTTAAAAAATAAGGCAAATGATGTTGATGTTTACCATAACAGCAGATCTTTTCAGCATCAAAATAAAACAAAAGTTATCTCAGTTGAATATGCAAAAAAGATTTTTTTAATTCCAAAAGAATTGTGTTATGTTTGCTTATTAAATTAAAAAATGTACTAAATATAGGGTGATGTCCCTTTCCCTTCTTCACTCAAGTAAAATGGACACTAGATAACTAGAATCCTTATGGTTTGGGAAAAAACTGTAGTTCAATTTTTAGCACTTTATTTAGGAGAAAAATTTGTTGTTTGTTCTTGATGGTAATGTACATTGAATTTAATAAGACACTTTTATGTGATTTTCTCATTATTCTTTAATTAAATTTTATAGGAGAGTAAGATGATAAATATGTTAAACATTTTTCTAGGGAAAGAAGAACAGATTCAAAGAAACATCAATTATCTTGAACCTCTCTATATTTCATCAAAGAAAATGTATGAAGTTAAACTTTTTAATCTTTGACAATATAATCATGAAGTGATCATTTCTTAACTGGAGGTTTCAAGGTGGTTGCTTAAGGGAGATTGCTCTTATATCTGAAATATAGGTAAATGTCTTCCAAGCTGTGATATGACAGATGTTAATGAAAAAGTTTGGAAACAACAGATAAAAATAAAATTGTGTCAGAATGGTGGAGAGGATATAGTTCAAGTGGTAGAACACTTTCTTAGCATGCATGAGGTCCTGAATTCAATTCACAGTACTCCTTTGAATTGTAAATAAATAAGTAAACCTAATTACCTCCTCTCTCCCAATAAATAAATAAATAAAAATTTTAAAAAATTGTGTCAAAATGTAGAAACAAATATGTTTAATTTGTATGAACTTGCATTTCAGAAACTTGATTGATTTAATTCATTTTATGTTAACATAAGTATGTCTAGGTTTTATGGGAATATTAAATAGAAAACTGATCTCATATTAATTTTTTAAGTATGTTACTTTATTTAATCATTCTTGCTTTTGATATATATAAAAACTTATGTATACCTGGAAAGAACACTTCTTGGTATTTATTTTATTTCCAAATATAAACACATAATTCAATTTTTTTTTCCTTTTCAAATTAGGCATATATTCTCAGATTTTTTTATCCTGGTATTTGCATTCAACTCTAGTTTCTTTACCACTTCTACCCCTACTCCCTGCAAAGTGTGAATTTTTGATATAGAATGGATAAAAAGAGACAAATAATTTGCCTTTCCAAAAATAAATTCAGCTGATTTTTCATAAGCTGTCTATTCCATTTGTCATTTACTCAACAAACATATGACTTTGGAGCACTTGCTATTTGTCTGGTAGTGAGGATTTAGTGATGAAACCATTGTGCCTGAATTCATGGAGTTAATAATATGGTGGAAACATAAGCTGCTGATTAGTTTACCATGAAGATAACTCACCACTGATTATTATGCATTAAGGAAATCATTTATGACTTTCAAATCACTTGTAATCTTATATTTTTCCTATAGGTAGTAAGTCACTCATACAACATATCATCCATCAAAAATCTGATTATCTGTTTATGCATTAAATAGTCAATAATTGGTCAAACTTTCCAGCCTACAGCAAATAAAGCTGTAAAATGAGATCTGATGTAGTATAGTAAGTGCTAGATATCCTAATTATACTTTCTATTATGGAAATGGATGTCTTTTCCAATTTGTAATTCCAGATATCAATCTTATATATTATGAACTATCATTATAAAATTGCTGAACTTTCTGATATGCAGTTTAGTATATCAACCATATTTATTTTGTATGGTCACGTTTAACACAAGGCTACACTTAAATTCCTATTTACTATCTTAGTATGTTTTGTAATCTTGGAATTTTATTATTGATTCTGTTGTTGTTGACTCACTGAACATTTGAACATCTTTGCTGATTATTTGGCATAGAGGTTTTATATAATATATAAACGGTGGTACATTGTCACTTTAGTGGCCTGCCATGGACTGCAGCTTCCAGTATTAGTCTTCTACCTTTGAATAGGAGTTTGCCTGTGATTTGCTTTAATCAGTGACAGGGTAACACTGGGTTAGCTCCTGACCTAAACCTTAGGAAAGCCTGGTAGCTTATACTTATGCATCTTGGTGGAAGATGGTTGCCCTATATAAATTCTGACTTCATTGAAATGATTTTGCTGTGAGAATCCCAGTATGGACATGTTTTAGGAGCACTTGAAGGAAAACTGTGGGCCCTCACTGATAATCAGCTAAATATCTCACTGACAGCAATTTTCCAATCATCTTTATAAAAAACAAGATCACAGTCTCAGAGGTGATAAGGAAGATTACTTCCTGGCAAGTCAAAAAACTTGATCAATTTTGGTGACCTTAAAGAAATAAGACTTCAAAAACCATAGATAATATAGAAGAAACTTGGTAGAAAAAGGTTTGAGGAGGTCGAGTTCTTAACATCAGGATAAAGGGTAAGTAAGAGAAATTTTAAAAAGAGGTTCCAATCATTCATTCATAATGATATTTCTAGTTAGACAATTTTCTGACATCAACTGTTGCTAATATATGTGGTTCAAGGGGGTTCCTTGGTTCATTAACATCTCTTGCTACAGGTATGCAAATAGGGAAAAACATGAAGAAATCTTCAATTTTGTCTGATCAAGAGTGACCTTCAGAGATTATTTATAACTTAAATGTGGAGATTAAGATAATATATTTTAAACACTGATTTCAAAAAATATTAGAAGAAAAGTCTGCCATATAGTATTTCAATGCTATACTGAAGAGTTGTTTAACAAATTCACCCAACATTCATTATTTATCTTGTGAAATGTATGCTACATGCCGTATGTGTTCTTGCTGAAAATTACATAAGCCAGAGTGCAGCTGAACACAGTGGATTAGAAACTGGGCCCTAGAGTCACTGTAGCTGTGCTTATCTCACGTGTCTACCAGCATCTGCTTAGCTGACAGCACATTCTGTATGTTAACATTCATTCAAGAAAGATTTCATCATCAGCACACCAAAAAGAAGGAAGCAAAACTGGGGGAATATTCTGTTTCCCTTATGCAGAAATATTAAGTTTTCCTACAACACCACCACTTCCACTCCACCCCACCAGATGTCCACTTAGGTCTCACTGGCCAGAATTGGGTATATTGCCACTCTTAAAAGCAACAGAGGAAGATTTGCTAATAAGATTGACAAGATAGGATATAACGATGTGTGAAGTAGTTTCTTAATCTGAGCCCAGTGTCACCCTCAAGAAAACGAATTTTATTAATAAATAATGATAACACTTATTGGGTAAGCAACTAACAGTGTCTGTAGGGTTCTATCCCTTTTTCTACTAAAGGCACATAATCACAATGGTTTTTTTGTTTGTTTGTTTGTTTGTTTTTGGCAGGAAGTGTATTCACTTCCATTCACCTCCAAAGTAAACTAAATCTCATCCAGTTTTTCCTTGAGTTCCAGTATCTCCAGAGATACTTGATTTCATCAAGTCTAGAAATGGTTCCATGTTTGATATACTATATCCAAAAAGGCATGTTACTTTCCCTAAATATCACTGATATATAATGATGGAGATGGAACATTATAACTCCAATAAAATCAACTGTTCTGAGCAGAAAATTAAAAAAAAATTCAGTATGACAGACAGTGGCCAAATGGCAGAGTAAAAAGACCCTGAGCTCAATTCTGCCATGGGCTCACCAAAATGACAACTATTTACAGAACAACTATTGATGAGAAAAACTGGAAGACCAGCAGGAAAGATCTTCTGCAACTAAAGATATGAAGTACAAACCACAATGAGACATCAGTAGGGGCAAAGACACTGTACAATCCATACCAATACCCTCAGATGAGCAACCCACAAACAAGAGGATAATTACAATTGCAGAAGCTCTCCCCAAGAGCAAGGGGGTCTGAGCCTCACATTGGGCTCCCAAGTCCAGGAATCCTGCACTGGGAAGACCAGCCCCCATAAATTTAGTCTTTGAAAGTCAGTGAAGCTTGCTTTCAAAAGAGCCAGAGGGCTGTGAGAAATAGAGACTCCACTCTTAAAAGATAAACATAAAATCTCACATGCTCTGGGACTCAGGGGAAAGAAAAAAAAAACAGTAATTTGAAACCATCTTAGGTTAGACTCACCTGCTGATCTTGAAGATTTTCCTAGAGAGGGAGAAGGAATCTGGAGCTATCCTGGGGACATAAACATCAGTGGAAGCCATTCTGCAGAGCTTGTTCTACCATGAGGACACTGGTGTTGGCTAGCAGTATTCTGGGATTTTCCCTGTAGCTTATTATCAACTAGGCCCAGTCCCATCTACCAGACTGTCAGCACAAATCCTGGGACACTTCAGGCCAAACAAATAGTTAAGTAGGGACCCAACTTTACCCCCAGCTGATGTCCACTGGCCAAATCTTAAGGCCGGCCACCAGGGTCACAGCCTTGTCCACCAGAGGGCCCAGTCACCAGCCCCACCCATTAGTGTGCTGGCACTAGCCTGAATATCTCCAGGGCCTTGCAACTGAAGAACCCAGAAACTGGCTTTCTCATCAGGGGGCAGACAACAATTGCAGAAACTTTTGGGCCCTGACCCCAACCACCAGTGAGTTGGTTTTAGCCTTGGGACCAGCCCTGCCCACCAGCAGGCTAACACCACTTTGAAACAGTTGGAGGCCCTCAGCCAGTCACCCCAGGATCCACCCACCCCCATCTGCAGGCCAACACAAACTTTGGTAATCCCTGGATCCAGCAGCCAGCTGTATCAGCTTCTGTCACCAGCATGTCATACTAGCTCTGGGAACACTGTAGGCCCTATAGCTAGAGATTCTGAGACCTGGTTCCCTGACCATTAGGCTGGCACTAGGCCTAGGACCACCCAGACCCTGGCTTCACACACCAGCATACCAATACCAGCTCTGGAACACATTGGACTTTTTAGTCAGCCACCCTTGGATTCAGCTGGACCAATACCAGCTATGAGTCACCCTGTACCTAGCATGCAGAAGAACTAGGAACCAGCCCCATCTACCAGTAGAGATACATTAGATCCAGGACCCCTGGACCTGCAACAACTCACCCCAAACTATGGATCCCCCACCACTGGGACAGCTCTAGCTCCAGAAGCCCCTGAGTTTCCACTGCCAGCTGCCTTGAGACACAGCCCTGCCCACCAGTGGCCAGTAGCCTTTGTACAAGGCAGGCCCTGCAACCAACCAGACAGGGACCAACCATGTTCTACCAGATTTCCCACAGCACTGAACCTACCACAACAAAAAGACACATGCAGCCAACATAGGTGGCAGCCCTAGAGCATATAGCTCCGGCAACAAAAGGAGTGTACCCTGCTGGGATGCATAGGACATTTTCTACAAAAGGCCATTTCTCCAGGTTGGAAACATGGCCAACTTACCAAGTGTCTAGAGATAAAAACAGAAAATTAGGCAAAATGACACAACAGAAAAATAAGTTTCAAGCAGAGGAACAACATAACACACCAAAAGAAGAACTAAGTAAAGTGGAGAGGAGCAATCAACTCAATACAGAGTTCACGGCAATGCTTGTAAAAATATTCAAAGAACTTGGGAAAAGATTGAATGAACAAAATGAAAGTTAGAAGTTTTAACAAAGAGTTAGAAAATATAAAGAGGAATCAAACAGACATGAAGAATACCGTAACAAAATTAAAAATATATATATTAGTATTAATCAACAGTATGTTAGATAATACAGAGGGATGAATCAGTGAACTGGAAGACAGTAGTGGAAATCACTTGAGCTAAAAAGAAAACAATTAGAAAGAAAGGAAAGAAAGGAAAGAAAGGAAAGAAAGGGAAAGAAAGAAAGGAAAGAAAGAAAGAAAGAAAGAAAGAAAGAAAGAAAGAAAGAAAGAAAGAAAGAAAGAAAGAAAGAAAGAAAGAAAGAAAGAAAGAAAGAAAGAAAGAAAGAAGAAAGAAAGGAAGGAAGGAAGGAAGAAAGAAAGAAAGAAAGAAAGAAAGAAAGAAAGAAAGAAAGAAAGAAAGAAAGAAAGAAAGAAAAGAAAAGAAAAGAAAAGAAAAGAAAAGAAAAAAGAAAGAAAGAAAGAAAGAAAGAAAGAAAGAAAGGAATACAGTTTAAGAGACCTCTGAGACAATGTTAAGCATGATAACATTCACTTTATAGGAGCCCCAGAAGGAAGAGAGAGAGAACTGGGCAGAGAAAATATTTGAAGACTTAACAGGGAAAAGGAAACACATCCAGGTCCAGGTAGCACAGAGAATCCCAGATAGACTAAACTCAAAAAGAATCACAGTAAGACACAATGTGTCTTAAAAAGGCAAAAAATAGAGAATATAAAAGTAGCAAGGGAAAAGCAACAAGTTATATACAAGGGAACTGCCCATAAGTCTATCAGCTGATTTTTCATCAGAAACCCTGCAATCCAGATGGAGTGGTACAATATATTAAAGTGATGAAAGGGAAAAACCTAAAACCAGGAATACTTTACTTGACAAGGATTTTATTCTCATTTGTTGGAGAGAGCAAAATTTTACAGACAACCAAAAGTTAAAAGACCTCAGCACTACTAAAAAAGATGTTAAAGGATCTTCTCTAAGTAAAAAAGAAAAGGCCTCAAATAGAAATATAAAAATTATTAAAGGAAAAATCTTATTGGCAAAGGCAAATATGCAGTAAAGGTAGTAGATCAACCACATTTAAAGCTAGTAGGAACATTAAAAAGCAAAAGTAGTAAAGTCAGCAATATCTGCAATAAATAGTTAAGGAATATGCAAATCAAAAAGATGTAAAATATGATGTCAAAAATATTAAATATCATAGGGGGAGTAAAAATGAAGGGCTATTAAAATGTGCTTGAATTTAAAAGAGTAGTAACTTAAAATAATCATGTATATGTAAAGATTGCTATATATAAACCACATGGTAACCAAAAACAAAAATCTATAATATATACCATAGGAAAAAAAAAGAGAAAGGCATCCAAACATTAAAACTAAAGATAATCATCAAGCCATAAGGGAAGCAATCAAAAGAAAAAGAAAAGAATAACAATGATGACAACAACAACAAAAACAATGAAAGTAACTCAAAAACAGTTAACAACATGGCAATAAGTTATCTGTAATTACTTTAAATGTAAATAGAATAAATGTTCCAAATGGCATAAAGTGGATGAATGGATACAAAAATAAGACCTAAATATATGCTGCTACAAGAGACTCACTTGAGACATAAAGACAAACATAGACTGAAAGTGAGGTAATGGAAAAAGGTATTTCATGCAAATGGAAATGAAAAGACAGCCAAGATAGCAATACTGTTATCAGAAAATATAGACTTTAAAACAAAGACTGTAAAAAGACACAAAGAAAAACATTGCATAATGATCAAGTTATCAATCCAAGAAGATATAACAATGGTAAATATATATGCATCCAACAGGAGCATCTAAATATAAAGCAAATACTAATACAGGGAAAAATTGACAGTTACACAATAATAGTAAGGGACTTCAACACCCCCTTACATCAATGAACAGATTATCCAGAAGAACATCAGTAAAGAAGCACTGACCTTAAGTGACAGATTGGACCAAATGGACTACATATATATTCCTTTCAAGTGTATATGGGATATTGTCCAGGATAGATCACATGCTAAGCAAAAAAAAAAAAAAAAAAAAAAAGAATCTCAGTGAATTTAAGAAATTTGAAATAATATCAGTCATCTTTTCTGACCACAACATTATGAGACTAGAAATCAACTACAAGGAAAAAACACACAAGCATGTATAGATTAAAACATATACTACTAAACAACCAAAGTATCACTGAAGAAATCAAATAATTAAAAAATACTTGGAGCAGATAAAAATAAAAACACAAAGAACAAAAATCTGGGACACAGCAGCAAAAGCAGTTATAAGAGGAAGCTTTTTAGTGATACATACCTACCACAGCAAACAAGAAATTTCAAATAAACAACCTAAACTTATACTAAAAGAACTAGAAAAAGAACAAACAAAACTCAGTTAGTGGAAGAAAAGAAATTATAAAAATCACAGCAGAAATAGAAACTAAAAAACAATGAAAAGATTAGTGAAATTAAGAGCTAGTACTCTGAAAACATAAACAAAATTGATACACAGTGAGCCAGACTCATCAATAGAAAAAGACGGTCTGAATCAATAAAATCAAAATTAAAAAGGAGAAGTTATAATCTACTCCACAGAAATTAAAAAAGGATCATAAAAGATTACTATGAACAATGATATACCAATGAAAAGGACAAAGTAAATAAAATGGATAAATTCTTAGACATGTACAATTTCCCAAGACTGAGCAAGAAAGAAATAGAAAATATGAGCACACAATTTACCAGTAATGAAATTGAATCAATCATTTAAAACTCCCAACATAAAAAAAGAGCTTAAGACCAGACAGCTTCACTGGTGAATTCTGCCAAACATTTGGGCAAGAGTTAACACTTATCTTTTTCAAAATATTTTTTAAAAATTGCAGAGGAAGACATGCTTCTAAACTCATTCTATGAGGCCAGTATCATTGTAATATAAAAACCTAATAAAAGAAAGTTACAGGCCAACATTGCTGGTAAACATAGATGCAAAAATCCTCAACAAAATATTAGCAAGTCAAAGTCAACAATGCCTTAAAATGATCATACACCATGATCAACTGGGATGTACTCTAGGGATGCAAGTATGGTACAATATCTACCAATCAATCATTGTGACACACTATATTAACAAATTGAAAAATAAAATTTATATGATCTCAATAGATGCAGGAAAAGCTGTTGACAAAATTCAACATCATTTCATAATAAAAACTCTCAACAAAGTGGATAAAGAGGGACCACACCTCAACATAATAAAGGACATATATGATAAGGCCACAGCTAACAGCATGTTCAACGGTGAAAAGTTTAAATCATTTCTTCTAAGATCAGGAATAAGATAAGGATGACCACTTTCACCGCTCTTACTCAACACAGTTTCAGAAGCCCTGGCCACAGCAGCAAACAAGCAAAAGAAATGAAAGGAATACAAACTGAATGGGAAGAAGTAAAACTTTCACTGTTTGCAAATGACATGATATGTACAGGAAAATCCTAAAGATGCCACCAAATAATAATAACAAAATTAATATATAGAAATCTGTTGCATTTCTCTACATTCTTAATGAACTATGAGTATGAGAAATTAGGAAAGTAATCCTATTTACGATCACACCAAAAAGAATAAAATGCTTATTAATAAATCTAACCAAGGAGGTAAAAGACCTGTACTCAGAAGACATTGATGAAAGAAACTGAAGATGACCCAACAGATGGAAAGATAAAACATGGTCATGAGTTTCAAGGACTGATATTGTTAAAATAATATTACTACCCACAGGAATTTACAGAGTCCATGAAATCCCTATCAAAATACAAATGGCATTTTTCACAGAAGTATAAGAAATAATTCTAAAATTTGTATGGAAAAACAAAAGACCCTGAATTGCCAAAGCAATCTTGAGAAAAAAAAAACAAAGCTAAAGTTAGCATGCTCTCTGACTTCAAACTGTTCTACAAAGCTATAGTAATCAAAACAATATAGTACTGGCACCAAAATAGAAACAGACACACAGATCAATGAAATAGACTAGAGAGCCCAGAAATGAACTCACATTTATATGGATCATTAATATATGACAAAGAGGGCAAGAATATATATACAGCGATGAAAAGATAGCTCATAAATGGTGTTGGAAAAACTGGAAACCAGCATGCAAAAGAAATAAATTGGACTACTCTCTCATACCATGCACAACAATAAATTCAAATGGATGAAAGACCTAACTATAAGATTTAAAACCATAAAACTTCTAGAAGAAAACAGAGTACACTCTTAAAAAGAACTCACACAACTCAACATGAAACACACACAAGCACACACACACAGAAAGCAGATTTAAAAATCAACAGAGGATCTGAATAGACATTTTTCCAAAGAAGACATACAATGGCCAACAGGTACATGAAAGATACTCAGCATCACTGATCATCAGAGAAATGAATATCAATACAAGATGTCACCTCACACCTGTCAGAATGACTATCAAAAATATAACACATAACAAGTGTTGGTGAGAATGTGGACAAGAAGGAACCATTGAGACGTGCTGGTAGGAGTTAAATTGGTACAACTACTATGGAAAACAATATGGAAATTCCTCAAATAATTAAAAATAGAACTATCATACAATCTGGCAATTCCACCCCTGGCTATTTGTCCAACAACAATGAGAACACAAATTAGAACAGATGCACCCACTCCTGTGTTCATTGCAGTATTATTTATAATAGACAATATATGGTAGTAACCTAAGTGCCCATTAATAGAGGAATGGATAAAGAAAATTTGGTACATACATATGCAATAAAATATTACTCAGTCATAAAAAAGGATGAAGTCTTGCCATCTGTGACAACACTGATGGACCCAGGGTGTATTATGTTAAGTGAAATAAGTCAGAAAAAGTCAAAAACTGTATGATTTCACTTATATGTGAACTCTAAAAAGCAAAACAAATGAATAAGCATATCAAATAAGAAACAGAAGAATATATACAGAGAAGAAACAAATGACTTCCAAGGGGAGGAGGAGGGAGGATATAAAGGAGGGAGATTAATGGTACAAAGTTCTAGTAGCAAAATAAATGAGTCACAGTTATAAAATATACAGTGTGGAGAAGGTAGTTAATTATTTAACATCTTTTCATGGTGACAGATATTAACTAGACTTATCAGAGTGATCACTTTGAAATATATAGAAATATCAAATCAGTGTATTGTGTAACAGGAACTAACATAGTGTGTTGGCCAATCATACTTCAAAAACAAACAAGCAAAATCATAGAAAAAGATATCAGATTTGTGATTACCAGAGGTGGGGATTGGGGGAGGGAAAATTGGAAGAAGGTGGTCAAAATGTAGAAACTTCATATTATAAGATAAATAAGTAATAGGGATCTAATGTACAACATGATAAATATAATTGACACTGCTGTATGTAACATATGAAAGTTGTTAAGGGAATAAATGCTAAGCATTTTCATCACAAGGACAACTTTTTTTCCCTATTTTTTAAATTGTTTATCTATTGAGATGATGGGTGTTCACTAAACCTATTGTGATAATTATTTCATGACATGTGTAACTCAAATGGTCTTGCTGTGCGCTTTAAATACATACAGTGCTGTGTGTCAATTATATTTCAACAAAAATGGAAGAAAAAAATAATTCCCACATTCACTGGCAATACATGAGAGTCCTATTTGCTCTACCTCTTTGCCAACATTTGATATCAAATAATTGTTTTAAAGAAAAATAATTCTCCAAATGTAATCAATCAATTAATCAGTAACATACAAGAGTACATTTGAAATCGTGACAAGAATTACATAAACTCACTGCTATGGCAGTGGAGTTATATATTTTTTTTCCTTAGTTCTGTTCTCTGAAATCATCTCTACTCTCCATTACACTTTACAACTGAGTTAGACCTTTTATAGGGTATACACAATTTTCAAAGTCTATTTCTGCTACTGAAAACTCATTGATCTAGGAAATGTTTTAAGTGATGAAAGTCACAAGATGTGTCTAGCTAGCCTTTTTATTTATTTGTTTGTTGGCTTGCTTGCCATTTGTTTGTTTTGCCATTAGAATTCCTCTTAATACTTCTTAACCAGAGTCAATGAGTTTTCAGACATAGCTTTTAAGCCTGAGGGTTTATTTTTATTTGTTTCTGTTTCTGTTTGGTTATATTGTCTATTATTTTATGCAGTCTTCTCTTCCATTAGCCTTTGTTTAGCTTAATGGCAACTGCTTTGAAGTATTTCAAAACAATAGCCTTTTGGCAAAAAACAATGTTTTTAATCTACATCTGTTTGGCAAAGATCTTTTAATGTTACATACTTAAAATCCTAAGGCCAAGATTTTATCTTTTGCTGAGACACATATTACCTTCAGTTTGGTTTACAAAATTTGGATTTTTCAACTCTGTAGAGGTCCAAATTTGGGGACTCTCAGTCAATTTAGATGGCAGGTTATAAGCAGAGATGAGTATTTTGGTAAACACTATTTTCTTTAATTCCTGATTTCAGATTGATCACTTCTGGTCAGAGGTAATATACCTCTTGTAAGACTTGTTGAAAATGGTGACAAATCTACACATTCCAAAATATTTTTATTTATTTTTCCTATCATACATTCTAGTACTACAGCCTCCTACAGTCTATATTTTGAGACCCAAATATCAGTAACAGTTTGACAAGATGCTTTGCCATCACATTAAAAAAAAAAAGTCAATTTTCTGTTGGAGATAGCTGTCTATTTACTAGCATTGTTTTATCTTCTACATTCAGAAAACTCAACATTATAGATTTAATCATTTGTACTCATTTTGTTAGAGCAGGCACATAGCTAGATATGAGCAGAGAAATGGGGATGAAGGCCAGATGGCAGGAATTGGGGGAAAAAAAAAAGAAGAGCTTGGGCCAAATGGCAGGAAATCATACATTATGTGAAAGACAGGTGTTACTAGGCAAACAGAGAAAATCAGGAACATAAGACTGATAAGAGATCACATATTTTGGGGTGACAAGTGTCTTGGAGGCAGGCAAAGAAAGATGGGAAAAGATAGGAATCTATAGTATCTAAATGTAACATTTTGTTCATTATGTTCTCATTATAATAAAATTAACCTTTCAGATTAGAAGCACCCATCATACATCAAAGCCATGACACTTTTGATCCAGACTAAATAAGGACAAAAATTCCTCTTCCCCTTGGGAAAGTAGAGCTGGGATGAAAAACAGGGAATATAACCCCAAACCCTTCCCTTACCAATTAATATTCTGCCCATTCATTTTTACATCCCATGTAGCAAACCTGCCAAAGAAACTCAGCACAGCTGCTCACCTGAACCTTCCTGCTCTACCCTTGAGAGTATATTATCTCTTGCATAATAAATCATTGCTTCACTTTCTTGACCTCCATGTCTCATCCTCAGATTCTTTCTGCAATGAGACAAAAACCTAATAATCAACAACAATTTCAGGAAACCAAATTTTATTTTTACTTTATTGCCTATAAATTTTGAAAGAGGATAATAAAAATATTCACATAATAGGATCATTGTGAGGATTAAATGAAATCATCCATATATAGCCTTAAGACAGACCCTGGAAACCAGATAGGTAAATAACCAGCCATTTGTAATTTATTTATATATTTTGAAATATAGAATTTCCAAATTATTTAAAGTATGTTAAAAAATGAGGGAGGGGCCAAGATGACAGGGTAGAGAGACTCATAGCTCACACTCTCCCACAAACACACCAAGAATTACATCTACAAACCCATTGAATCACACAGATCACCTACTGAACTCTGGCAGAGTGTCTCTCATTTCAAAATATAGGAGGATTCTCACCAAATCTGGTAAGAAAGAAAAATGAAAAAAATGTTGGTGCAGGATCATTCCTGCAGGGAGAGAGTGGCATAGGAAGAAAAGAATCCTCATACTGGGATGATCCTTCTCCAGCCAGGAGATCAGTAGGGACAGAAGTAGAGCTTCCAAGTCTCCAAGGAGAAAGTGGAAAGAGCTTGACAGTCAGAACTAAGGGAAACTGACTGGAGGTTTCCAGCGATCCCTGGCCCTAGATGTGAGCCAAGCAGGGATGAGCCAGGACTTGCTGCCAAGATTGGTGAGGAGCCCAGGCAGAAGGCAGGACCCCACTGCACAGAGGCAGCCTCAGGAGACTGGAGGGTGGCTTGAGCTCTGGCTGGGGGTTGTGTGTGGAGCAGGACAGCCTGGCACCCCCATAAAAATGCACCACTTTTGGTGTCAGGTGGGGAGGGGCACAACATAGAGGCTGGGCTTGGTCATAGCCATCACTGCTGTGTGGAGGTGTGGCTGGAAGTTGAACTCATACCAGGTATCCCTGTAACTTCACTGGCAGGACTGAGATTTGTTTACAGTCCCAGGGAGACAGGATTGATTTACTCTTTATGGACCCATGGCAGACCCAGGCCTCTGGGACCAACAGTCAGTGAGCAGAGTTCTGACTCACAGCGGGGGCAAGTATGAATATTTACAATAGGCTGGGATCCTGTGTGGAGGCGAGGCTGGGGTCTATGGTAACCCCGTGGTGCACCAGATTCACGTGTGTGTCTGCATACTTGCTATGGGGGGGTCCTAGTGACTGACATTGGCATATCTGAACTGGTGGTTCCTGGGGCTCAGAAACCAGGGGGCACCAAAGCATGTGGTCAACATTCCTGCTGCTAAGGCAGGGACAAAGGCAGCATCAACAAAGAGTACTTTGTAAGCCTACATAACAAGTTATAGACAACACCACAGAGGACACATCCAAGTGGACATCTCCTACCTACCCTTCTTCCCAACTGAAGTACCCCAACACTGCCTACTACACACACAGCTCAGAAATAGGTCTAAAACCCCTATTCCAGCAGAATAGTATACAAGGCCCTTGTCAAGGTTGTGACAACTACAAAACAAAAAGGAAACCCAGTTCAACAACAATCAGGGCAGGCTCTGAATACCACAACACCAAACACACCCCCAGTCAAAGGGATAACAGCCAAAACACATGGAAGGAAGATGTGGCAACCATCCATGCTAGGAAAAGCCATTGTAACAAAATTATTAGATGCACACAGTCTACACAGGAATACTCCCACTTGAAATAAAAACAAACAAACAAAAAATAAAATAGCCATTCAAGACCACAGTGGATAACTGATACTCCTAAATCCATAAAGCCAGAGAAATATAAGATGAAGAAGCAGAGGAACTATTCCCAATTAAAAGTGCAAGAGAAATCCCCTGAAAGAACAATAAATGAAATAAACCTTGATAATCTACTACATCATGACTTCAAAAAGGGAATGATCAATGCACTGAAGGAACTAAAAGAGATTATCAATAGCAATAGAGATTAATTTAAAAAGGAAATTGAAACTATAAAAAGGGCCAATTAAAAACAGAAAACTCAATTGTTGAGATAAGAGTTGAGGTAAAGTCAGTCAAAAGCAGACTAGCTAATGCAGAGGAAGGAATTAGTGACTTAGAAGATAGGATAATATAAATCACCTAATTAGAACAGCAGACAGAAAAGCAAATAAAAACCAATGGAAGCAATATAAGGGACATATTGGGCAATATAAAGTATGCCAATCTGTGCATAATAGGGGTCCCAAAAGGAGAAGAAAAGAAAAGGGGACTGAAAAGTTATTTGAAGAAATCATGAATGAAAACTTTCCAAACCTAAACAAGGAAATATATCCAAGTACAGGAGGCACAGAGAGTCCCAAATAAGAAGAACCCAAACAGACGTACATCAAGACATATGACAATTAAGATGGCCAAAATTAAAGATAAAAAAGTTATCCTAAAGGCAGCAAGAGAAAAACAAAGAATTAGTTACAATAGAACCCCTATAAGGTTTCAGCTGGTTTCTCTACACAAACAATGCTGGCCAGAAGGGCATGGCAAGATATATTCAAAGCCCAGAAGGAGAAAAAGCTGCAACTTAGAATATTCTATCTCGCAAGACTATCCTTTAGAGTAGAGGGAGCAGTAAAGAATTTCACAGGCAAGCAAAAGCTCAAAAATTCAGCAATAATAAACCTATACTAAAACAAATATTAAAAGTTCTACTCTAAATAGAAAAGAAAGAGGGAAGCTATAGCAATGAGAAAACCATAACTGGAAATGTGATAACTATAGTGAATTGCAAGAGAATAAATATGAAAATGTAAAAGAGAACATCAAAATCATAAAAGGTGGGAGAAGGGAGAAAGAAAATATAGATTTTTTTTCCATTTTTCTTTTTTTTTCTTTTCTTTTTCATTCTTTTTAGGATGTGTTTGAGCCTACATGACTATCAGTCTAAAGGAAACAGATATAGTAAGGGCAAAACATATCTGAAAAACAGGGTAATCACAAATCAAATGCATACAGTACAGCCACAAAAATCAAAAAGAAACCAAAATAACACAAAAGAAACTATCAAACCACAAAAAGAAAAACAAAAAGGAAAAGAAAGGAACAAAGAATAGCAAATCAACTGAAAAACAAAGTTCAAAATGACAATAAACACACATCTATCAATAACTACTATAAATGTCAATGGACTAAATGTTCCTATCAAAAGATAGTGTGGCAGACTGGATAATAAAACAAAAGCCTCCAAAATCCTGCCTACAAGAGACTCATTTTAAAGTGAAAGACATACATATATTGAAACTGAGAGGTAGGAAAAATAAGTATTTCATGCAAGTGGAAATGAAAAGAAAGCATGAGTAGCAATACTTATACCAGACAAAATAGACTTTAAAACAAAGTTCATAAAGAGAGAGAAAGAGGGACACTATATAATGATAAAAAGAGCAATACAAGATGAAGATATTATACTCATTAACATATATGCACTCAATATAGGAGCACCTAAATATATAAAACAAATACTAACAGATAGAAAGGGATAAATTGATGGGGATACAATGAGAGTAGGAGAATTTAAAACCCCACTAATGTCATTGGACAGGTCTTCCAGACAGAAAATCAATAAGGCATTGGAGATACTAAGTGACACAATAGAACAGTTGGACTTGGTTAATATTTTTAGGATATTACAACCCCAAATAACAGACTATACATTCTTTTCAAGTGCTCATGGAACATCCTTTAGAATAGACCATATACTCAGGCAAAAAAGAAGTCTCAACAAATTTAAGAGGATAGAAATTATCCCATGCATCTTCTCTGACCACAATGGAATGAAACTAGAAACCAACCACAGGGGAAAAAAAAAAAAAAAAACTAATGTGAAAAAAAAAAAAATGACAGCATGGAGACTAAACAACATGCTAATAAAAACCAATGGGTCAATGATGAAATCAAAGAATAAAAAATACCTTGAGACAAATGAAAATCAAAACACAACCACACAAAATCTATGGGATGTAGGAAAAACAGTCCTAAGAGGGAAGTTCATACCAATACAGGCCTTCCTCAAAAAACAAGAACAATCTCAAATAAACAACGAACCTATCACCTACAAGAAATAGAAAAAGAAGAACAAACAAAACCTGAAAGTTGATTTCTGGTCAAGGTGACAGAGTAGCAGGACTATGAACTTGCCTCTCCTCAGAACTACAACAAAACCACAACAAAACCACAACCGACTGCTGAACATCATTGAGAAAAAAGACTGGAGCCAAGCAAAAAAGATATACTTCAACTGGAAACATAGAGAGGGAACTGTAGCAGGAAGGTAGGAGAGGGCACACTCACAATATAATTGGGCCCATACCCTCTGGGTGGGCAACCCACAAACTGAAGAACAATTAAGTCACAGAGGTGCTCCAATGGGAGTGAGAGCTCTGAGCCCCACATCAGGCTCCCCAGCCCAGTGTTCCAGCAGTGGGAGGAAGAGACCCCAGGACCCATGCACCAGGTCCAGGGGCAGAGAAAGTGACTGCCTAGGAACCTGGGCCAGACCAGTTCTGCTGGTTTTAGAAGTTCTCCTGGGGAGTTAGGGGGCTGCTGCAGCTCATACACCAGACATAAAAGCTGGTGGTGGACATTCTGGGAGTGTTCATCTACATGAGCTTTCCTGGAGGCTGACATCTTGATTGGATCAATAGCACCAAGACCCAGCACCACCAAACAGCCTGAAGGCTTAAGGGCTGGGAAACCTCAGGCCAAACAACATACTGGGTGGAATCACAGCCTTACCCATCAGCAGACTTTCTGAGTTGCAAACACCCCTACACAGGGCATTACCCACCAGATGTCAAGGCCAAGCTTCACCCAGCAGTGGGCAGACACCAACCCCTCCTGCCAGGAAATCTACATAAGCTTCTAGCCCAGCTTAATCTACCAGGGGAGATATACCAGAAATAAAAAAGCAACAATCCCAAAGCCTGTGGAAGGAATCCACAAACACAAGCCAGACTCTACACTGGGACCAGATCAACCCTGGCACTCAAGTGACAAGAGAGGAGTGTACTGATAGGATGTGTAGGATGTCTCCCACAGAGGGCCACTTCTCCAAGTTGAGAATTATAACTAACTCATCTAAAGATACAAAGAGGAAAAGAGACAAGATGAGGCAGCATAGGAATATTGGGGTCCATGTATTTTTTTGATTGATGGCCTTTCTGGAAATTAAGCCCTTGACAGTGTCATTTTTGTAAACATTTTCTCCCATTCTGTAGGCTGTCTTTTTGTTTTGTTTATGGTTTCCTTTGATGTGCAAAAGCTTATAAGTTTAATAGGACCCATTTGATTATTTTGCTTTAATTTCTATTGCTTGGGTTGATTGCCTTAGGAGACTATTACTGAGATTTATACATCAGTTCTTTTTGAATGAAGAAAGCAATAGTAAAAAAGGAAAAAAAAAAGAACAAGTCACCACCTTCCCACAGACTTCAGACACTGCTTCAGAGCTACAGTGATCAAAAGAGCAAGATATTGGAATAAAAATGGACATATGGATCAACAGGACAGAATAAAGAGCCCTGAAATAAACCCATACACCTATGGTAAATTAATCTTTGATAAAGGAGGCAAGAATAGACGATGGAGAAAAGACAGTCTCTTCAGCAAATGGTGTTGGGAAAACTGGACAGCAGCATGTAAATCAATGAAGTTAAAACACTCTTTCACACCATATGCAAAAATAAACTCAAAATGGCTTAAAGACTTAAATATAAGGCAAGGCACAATAAACCTCCCTGAAGAAAACAGGCCAAACATTCTCTGACATACATCTTAACAATATTCTGCTAAGGCACTCTACCCAGGCAATAGAAATAAAAACAAAAATTAACAAATGGGACCTGATTAAACTTATAAGCTTTTGCACAGCAAAGGAAACCATAAACAAAATAAAAGGACAACCTACGGAATGGGAGAAAATTTTTGCAAGTGATGAAACCGACTAAGGCTTGATCTCCAGAATATATAAGCAGATCATATGACGTTAAACAACAACAACAACAACAACAACCCAATCCAAAAATGGGCAAAAGACCTAAAAAAGCAATTCTCCAAGGAAGACATACAAATGATCAATAGGCACATGAAAAATGCTCAATATCACTAATTATTAGAGAAATACAAATCAAAACTATAATGAGATATCACCTCACACCAGTCAGAATGGCCATCATTCAAAAGTCCACAACTGACAAATGCTGGAGAGGATGTGGAGAAAAGAGAACCCTCCTACACTGCTGGTGGGAATGCAGTTTGGTGCAGCCACTGTGAAAAACAGTACGGAGATTCCTCAAAAGATTAGGAATAGACTTACCTTATGACCCAGGAATCCCACTCCTGGGCATATATCCAGAAGGAACCCTACTTTAAAATGACACCTGCACCCCAATGTTCATAGCAGCACTATTTACAATAGCCAAGATGTGGAAACAGCCTAAATGTCCATCAACAGATGACTGGATAAAGAAGAAGTGATATATTTATACAATGGAATACTAATCAGCCATAAAAATACGACAGCATAACACCATTTGCAGCAATATGGATGTCCCTGGAGAATGTCATTCTAAGTGAAGTAAGCCAGAAAGAGAAAGAAAAATACCATATGAGATCGCTCATATGTGGAATCTAAAAAAAAAACCAAAAAAACCCCCAAAAAACCAAAAAAAAAAAAATTCAAAACAGAAACAGACTCATAGACATAGAATACAAACTTGTGGTTGCCAAGGGGGAGGTGGGTGGGAAGGGACAGACTGGGAGTTCGAAATGTGTAGATACTGACAGGCATATGTAAAATCGATAAACAAGATTATACTGTGTAGCACAGGGAAGTGTGTGCAAGATCTTGTAGCTCACAGCAAAAAAAAAAAAAATAATGTGACAATGAATATATGTTTGTTCATCTGTAACTGAACAATTGTGTTCTATACTGGAAATTGACACAACATTGTAAAATGACTATAACTCAATCAAAAATGTAAAAAACAAAAAAAGCCAATCCGAAAATGGGCAGACCTAAACAAGCAATTTTTCAATGAATACATACAAATGGCCAAAAGGCACATGAAAAAATGCTCAATATTGCTATTTATCAGAAAAATCCAATCAAAACTCCAATGAAGTATCACCTCATACCATTTAAAATGGCCATCATTCAAAAGTCCACAAAGGATAAATGCTGGAAAGGCTATGGTGAAAAGTGAACCCTCCTACACTGATGGTGGGAATGCAGTTTGGTGCAACCATATGGAACACTGTATAGAGATTCCTCAAAAAAACAAAAATAGACTTACCATATAATCCAGCAATCCCACTCCTGGGCATGTATGCAGAGGAAAGCTTAATTCAAAAGGATCCATGCACCACAATGTTCACAGCAACACTATTTACAATAGCCAGGACATGGGAACAACTTAAATGTCCATCAACAGATGACTAGATAAAGAAGTCACAGCATATTTACATAATGGAACACTACTCAGCCATAAAAAATAATACCATTTGCAGCAACATGGATGAATCTGAAGAATGTCATTCAATGTGAAGGAAGCCCGAAAGAGAAAGAAAAATACTATATGATATCACTCATATGTGGAATCTTAAAAAAAAAAAAAAAAAGACAAACAAACTTATTTACAAATCAGAAACAGACTCAGACATAGAAAACAAACTTATGGTTACCAGTAGGGGAAGGGGGTGGGAAGGGATAAATTGGAAGTTTGAGATTTGCAGATACTAACTATTGTATATAAAATAGATGAACAACAAATTTATACTGTATAGCACAGGGAACTATATTCAATATCTTATAGTAACCTATGGTTAAAAAGAATATGCAAATGAATATATGTATGTTCCTGTGTGACTGAAGTATTGTGCAGTACACCAGAAATTGGCACAACATTGTAAACTAATTATACTTCAATAAAAATATATCAAATAAAAACAGAAAGAACTGATGTATATACCACAGCCAATGTTGCTTTTAATTTTAAATTACGTAAATCAAGCCTCTGTTTCCTTAACAATAAACCCTGCACAGTACAGCATGACCCTTGAAGGGGACTTAACATCCCCTTAATTTTTCTCCTACCGCATCCTTCACCAACAACCTCAAAATAGTGTTCAGTGTACTATTAATTTTACATAACTAATGTCAATGACATAGCAAGACTTTTCTATACCTATAATTTATATCATCTTACTATCTAATGCTGGTAACTAATTCACAGTTAATTTTATATTATTTCAAAAATTGAAAACAAATAAAATATTTCACAGAAATCTCTTCCTTTGTCTTCAGTATTTTTCTGGATATACAGGTATCCCCCTGATTTTTGAAATTTCTCTTTATGTCACTTCACTGTCATTAAAGACTTGCATTAGTATCTATTTTCACTAGCCAAAAGAAATCCCAGAGGATTTTCACTTTTGCGAGAAAAGCAAAAATATCATTCAGTGCTGGTGTTGGTTTTGCAGGAATCCATTATAGAGGCAGTGTACACATCAAGAACCAAGAGTGGCACTTTCAAACGCCTTCTCCGGAACTATACTTAGCTTCTCAGCATCCAACCACTTTAGCTTGAACTGTATGAGCATCTTTGCTTTATCACAATTTATTTTGTGAATCCTAGGGCAATTGTGTCTTCACTTTACACCATTTTGGCTTACGTGTTTCATAGGAAGATCTACTTTTGGACATGTTAAGTAGATAAATGGGGGCACTGGGAAGACAGGTGTAAGAGAGGAAGATGGTCTGGAAAATGGCACTATGCCCACCTTTAACTTAAAGGGGCTTTACTTCCAAATGAGTGCCAATAAGAAATCAGTTAGAACCTGACAGCTGCAATTGTGAACTAGTGACAAGGACCTAAATGGACACGACAGTGTTCATTGTAATGTAATAGCATTGCAGTTTAAGCCCCAAGGAATGGGTTTTTCTGTGTACACCATGGGTAAGAACATGCACAAAGGGGACAAACATGACTGAGCACTTCAGAGCCAAGAACCATCAGTCAATTAAAAGACCATCTCTAAGCAAGGGTATAAGAGAAGAGGTAAACAGAGACCACCATTTTTCATCCTTTGGATCAGCATGCCTCCTGTTCTTGGAGGTGTAATTTTTTTTCCTAAATAAATCCTTTAAAATATTTTGCTGCACAACACATTGTCTCCTGTCTCTATTCTTACCTTTTGAGATGACAGTAACTGGTGTCTTTTCCCTTCCCTTTTGGGTAACAGGTAGGAAAACTATATTTGCATTTCTAGTCCTATACTAGTCATTTCAGTGGCTTTGCTGAAAGGAAGGTAAATTGTGCTTATCTCACCATCTTCAAATAGATGTACTCATTTTAAAGGAGCTTACATTCAAAATATGTCTTTCCCTTATGAATTTTCAGAAAATCTTAAAGAGCAATCTTATGATATTCTATTAATTTACTTATCCCTAGTACCATAATATGTTTCCTTGGTATTACCATAATTGCAGTTTTTTAAAAATATTTTAGAATAGTTTTAGGCTTACAGGTAAATTGTGAAGATAGTACAGAGAGTTCCCATATACTCTGCACCCAATTTCTTCTATTTATAACATCTGACATTAGTATGAATTTTTTTTGCAATTAATAAATCAGTATAGTACATTATGATTAATTGTCTATAATTTACTCAGTTCTTTAGCTTTTACCTACTGTTTTCTGCTGTAGAGTGCCATCAATGATAACACATTACATTTTGCCATCCCTAATTGTTTGGCTCCTGTTGGTTGTGACAGTTTCTCACACTTTCTTTGGTTTTGTAAACTTGACTATTTTGAGAAATACTGGACAGGTGTTTTGTAGAATGTTTCTCAGTGTGGATTTTTGTGAAGTTTTTCTCATGATCAGGCTAGAATTGTTGTTTTAGAAGGATCCAGCTTTAAAACCACACATCTATGTTAGCCTCTATTTTTTCCCTCTTCCTTCTGTGCCTATAATCTATTTATTTCAATTCAAACTTAATTAGTAACTTTTTTGAATTTAAGGCTTTTTGAAAACAATTTTAATTCAACACTTGTTCTAAAGCATACTAAGTTTTAACTCTAAATTATATAGGCTTTCTAGCTTGACTAACATTTTAAGAAAATTTTATTTTGATTCTTACTGTGTAGTAATTTTTAATTGGTGAATCTATATAGACACTGTAACAGCTGAAGACATAAGTCTTCCCACTCCTGCTCCTGCAAAATGCTTTCTGTATATTTCCCCTGCTAATAAATGTCCATTTAAGGATGACTAGAGGTTATTGATGAAAAGTTCTACCTTTAAGTGGAGAAAGATGTCCTCCGTGTTGAATGCTATCCAGTTTACTCCCCAAGGACTGTTATTTATAACTCTTTCCAAACTTCTACTTTTAAATACCTTCCAACTGCTGCTCAGGTTCATTCTGCTCTCAAAATAACACATCTAGAAGCATTTAAAAATTCCTATTTTTTTCTCATTATAAAAATTTGCAGTTATTTCTGTGAAAATTAGAAAAAAATAAGACTTATTTTACAAGCAGAAATGTAAACTGAATTCATATTTGAAAATTCACAAGTAGAGAAAACATACTCACATATGACTATATGTATATATATAAATATGTCAAAATATATTACTCATATATACATATATAATTAGAATAATTTGAATATTAATTTTAACCATTCCTTATCACATAGCACTATTTCATATCTTGTTTCCTTGTATTGAAAATTATTCAAAAATATGATTTTTAAGAATTGCATAAAATAGCATTATAGAGATTAGTCATGTTGTAGGATATTTTTATGGTCTCCATATTTTGAAATTTAAAATAATATAGTGAATAGTATTCTTTTAGGCAAGCTTTTGGGATAAATTCCCAGAAATGAGATTAACTTCTCAAAGTAAATACAATTTTAAGAACTTAAAACTTACACTGGGAGTGGCCAAGATGACAGAGTAGGAGGACACTTTTAGCTCACCCTCTCCCTCAAATATACCAAAAGAGACATCCATGGACAAACCTATGCTCAGAACACCTGCTGAATTTTGGCAGATCATTACCTTCTTCAAAAGACAAAATTCCTAACAAATCTGGCAGGAGGGAGAAGGAAAAGGAAATTAGTGTGGGACCTGTGCCATGGGGAGGGAGTGACAAAAAAGGAATAATGCTTTTATGTTGGGACATCCTCTTTCCAGCAGAGAGGTCAGCAATGATAGCAAGGAAGAAGAGGTAACCTCTCAGCCTCAGAGGAGTGCACAGCATCCACTTGGCTGACAAAACTAAGAGAAGTGGGCACAAAGGGTCCCTGTGATCCTCAGGCCTAGATGCAAGCTGGCAGGGGTGGGCCAGAACTGGCTTCTTGAGCCAGGCAGAGGGCTGGGGCCAACTGCACAGAGGCAGCCTCAGGGGTTGGAGTGTGCTGTGGGCTGTGGCTGGGACTGTACACAGAACAAAATAGTCTGGTCCCACTTGAGAAAAAGAAAACAAAAAAGAAACACTGCTGGTGCACATAGTGAGGAAGGGCACACTCCAGCTGAGCCATATCCTCTGTCTTTGCAGGCCCCCAGCCCCATTACTGGCATGTTCTCAGGAGAAGAGAAGTGGGGCTTGGCCATAGCCACCATCTTCCTTGGTGCTTCTAGGTAGAGGTGGGGTTGAAACTTGAATCTGTACCTAGGGGCTCTGCAATTTCATAGGCAGGACTGAGATTGGTTTCCAGCCCCAGGGACATTCCCACAGTTAAAACAGGGACAAGGGAAGAGTCAACAAAGAGTACTTAAAGTGCTCCAATTCCACCTACCATGCACAGCAGCTCAGAAATGAGCCTGGAAATCTCCATTCCAACAAAAGGGGAAAAGACCAGGCCCCTGTCAGTGCTGTGTGAACCACAGAACAAAAAGGAGGCCATGCTCAACAACCAGGGCAGCAGTCTGAGCACCACAAACCTGGCCACACACCCAGTCAAAAGATACAAGCCAACACACACAGAAGAAAGAAGTGGCAACAATTCATACTGAAAAAAGACCTTATGACAAAATGTTTATAGGTGTGCAGCCTACACAGGAATGCTTCTTTAAAAAAAACAAAACAACAACAAAAAACAAAACCTTCAAGACCACCATAGATAACTCATAGTCCATAATCTATAGTGCCAGAGAGATATGAGCAAAATGAAGAAGCAAAGAACTACTCCCAATTAGAAGAAAAAGATAAGTCCCCTGAAAGAACAATAAATGAAACAGACCTTGACAGCAGACTAGATCATGACTTCAAAAAGGGAGTGTTAAAAGAACTGCAGGAAATAAAAGAGACTATGAATAGAGACAGAAAATATTATAAAAAGGTGCTATAAAGAGGTGCCAATTTAAAACAGAAAACTCAATGGCTGATTTAAGAGCCAAACTAAAGGCACTCAAAGGAGACTAGATAATGCAGAGGAAGGAATAAGTGATTTAGAAGACAGGATAACATAAATCACCAATCAGAACAGCAGACAGAGAAGAAAGTGAATATCAATGAAAGC
Source organism: Camelus dromedarius (assembly GCF_036321535.1). NCBI lineage: Eukaryota > Metazoa > Chordata > Mammalia > Artiodactyla > Camelidae > Camelus > Camelus dromedarius. The sequence goes on from NC_087448.1 coordinate 35,168,077, forward strand.
AATATAAGGAACCTATGGGATAATATAAAGCATGCCAATATGCATAATAGGTGTCTCAGAGGAAGAATAAAGAGAAAAGGAAATTAAAAAAGTATTTGAAGAAATCATGACTGAAAATTTCTGAAACCTAAAGAAAGAATCAGATATGCAAGAACAGAAAGCAGAGAGGGTCTCCAACAAGAAGAACCCAAATAGACCTACAACATATTATAATTAAGATGGCCAAGGTTAAATATAAAGAAGTAATTCTAAAGACAGGAAGAGAAAAACATAGTTACAAGGGAACCCCCATAAGGCTTTCAGCTGATTTCTTTACTCAAGTACTGTAGACCAGAAGGGAGTGGCAAGATACATTAAAATGCCTGAATGAGAAAAAGCTGAAATCTAGGATACTCTGTCCATCAAGGCTATCCTTTAGAATACAATGACAGATAAACAATTTCACAGAAAAGCAAAAAACTAAAAGAATTTAGCAATATTAAACCTATGCTAAAAGAAATATTGAAAAGTTTACTCTAAGTAGAAAAGAAGCAGGATGCTATAAAAAGGAAAAAAAAAAACATAATTGGAAATGAGATAACTACAATGAGTTGCAACAGAATGGACTTGAAGATGCAAAAGAGGATTTCAAAATCATTAAAGGTGGGAGAAGGAAGCAAAAAAAGGAAAATTTTTTTGTTCTTTTTAGAATGTGTTTAAGCATATAAGACTATCAGTTTAAAGCAAACAGAAAATAATGGGTTAATATACTTGAAAACCAGGGTAACCACAAATCAAAAGCTTGCAATAGAGTCATAACAATCAAAAAAAAAAAAAAAAGATAATGAAAATGAAAATTATCAGAACACAAAAAGAAAAAGAAAAAGAAAGGAACAAAAAGGACATGCCAAATCAACTGGAAAACTAAGTTCCAAATGGCAATAAACACATATCTATCAATAATTTCCAGAAATGTCAATGGACTAAATGCTTCAATCAAAAGAAAGAGAATGGCAGATAGGATAATAAAACAAGAGTCTACAATATGCTGCATACAAGATACCCACTTTAGGGTGAAGGACACACATAGATTGAAAGAGAGACAATGGAAAAATATATTTCATGCAAATGGAAATGACAAGAAAGCAGGAGTAACAATACTGATTTCAGACAAAACAGACTTAAAAACAAAGGACATAAAAAAAGATAAAGAAGGATATTATAAAATGATTAAAAGTACAAAACAAGATGAAGATACTACACTTGTTAACATATATGCATCCAATATAGGAGAACTTAAATACATAAAGCAAATACTAACAGACATAAAGGGAGAAATTGATTGGAACACAATCATAGTAAGAGACTTTAACATACCATCAACATCATTAAACAGAACTTCCAGACAGAAAATCAATAAGGCAACAGAGATACTAAATGACATAATAGGACAGTTGGCCTTGGTTGATATATTTAAGACATTACACCCCCCAAAAAACATAATAGTCATTCTTTTCAAGTGAGTTTGGAACATTCTCTAGAAGAGATCATGTACTTGGACACACACACACAGAAAAACTTAAACAGATTTAACAGGATAGAAATTATTTCAAGCATCTTTTTTCTGACCACAATGCTATCAAACTAGAAATCAACTACAGAAAAACAAAGGAGAAAAATATGACAGCATGGAGATTAAACAATATTCTACTAAAAATCCAATGGGTCAGTGATGAAATCAAAGAAGAAATTAAAAAAATACTTTGAGACAAACAACAATGAAAACACAACCACACAAAATCTATGAGATGCAACAAAAACAGTCCTAAGAGGGAAGTTCATAGTGATAGAGGCCTTTCTCAAAAAAGACAGTCTCAAGTAAACAACCTAACCTTTCACCTAAAAGAATTAGAAAAAGAAGAGCAAACAAAACCTAAAGTCAGTAAAAGGAAGATAATAATAAAGATCAGGGAAGAAATAAATAATATAGAGGTAAAAGAATGGAAAACATCAATCAAACAAAGAGCTGGTTTTTTGAAAGGGTAAACAAAATTGACAAACCTCTGGCTAGGATCATCAAGAATAAAAGAGAGAGAATACAAATAAACAAAGTAAGAAAGGAAAATGGAGAACTTACAACCAATACCACAGAAATAAAAATTATCATAAGAGAATACTATAAACAACTATATGGAAACAATTGAACAACCTAGATGAAATGGACAAGATTCTGGGAATATACAGTCCACCAAGACTGAATCAAGAATAAATAGACCACTTGAACAGTCCAATCACTATAAATTAAATAGAATCAGCAATAAAAAAAAAAAATTCCCTACAAACAAAAGCCCAGGACCAGATTGCTTCACTGGGGAATTCTATCAAATATTTAAAGAAGAACTCATACAAATCCTTTTCAAACTCTTCAAAAAGATTGAAAAGAAGGGAATACTCCCAAACTCATTCTATGAAGCCACCATCACTGTGATACCAAAACCAGACAAAGACACTACCAAAAAAGAAAGTTACAAACAAATATCACTGATGAACATAGATGCAAAAGTCCTCAACAAAATATTAGCAAACAGAATCCAACAACACATAAAAAAGATCATACACCATGATCAAGTTGGATTCATCTAAGGGCCACAAGGATGTTTCAACATATGCAAATCAATCAATGTGAAAGACTTCATCAACAAAAGAAGGACAAAAAACACATGGTCAACTCGAAAGATGCAGAAGAAGCATTTGATAAAATTCAACACTCATTTATGATAAAAACTCTTACCAAAGTGGGTATAGAAGGAACATATCTCAACAAAATAAAAGCTATTTATGAAATCCATAACCAGCATAATACTTGGTGGTGAAAAGCTGAAAGTCTTCCTACTAAAATCTGTAACAAGGAAAGGATGTCCACTCCACCACTTCTATTCAACATAGTCTTAGGATTCCTAGCCACAGCAATCAGGCAAGAAAAGGCATAAAAGGGATCCTAATTGGAAAAGAAGATGTAAAATTGTCACTATATGCAGATGACAAGATAATATATATAGAAAACAATAAAAGCTCTTCACAAAAATATACTAGAGCTGATAAAAGAATTCAGCAAGGTAGGAGGATACAGGTTAACATACAAAAATCAGTTGCATTTATTTATATTAACAATGAATAGGCAGGAAAAGAAAGTAAAGAAACAATCTCTTTTAAAATTGCCATCAAAACAATAAAATAGTTAGGAATAAATCAGACAAGGAAGTGAAAGACGTATACATGGAGAACTACAAAACATTGATTAAGGAAATTAAAGATGACTTAAAGAAATCAAAAGATATTGGAAAGATATCTTGGATTGGAAGAATCAATATTGTTAAAATAGCCATAATGCCTAAGGCAATCTACAGGTTTAAGGTGATCCCTTTCAAATTATCCATGACATTTTTCATAGAACTAGAATAAATAATCCTAAAATTTATATGAAGTCACAAAAGACCCAGAATTGCCAAAGAAATACTTAAGAAAAAGTTGGAGAAATAACCCTCCCAGCCTCTGGACAATACTACAGAATTATAGTAATCAAAACAGCATGGTATTGATGCAAAAAACAGACATATGGCTCAATAGAGCAGTATACAGAGCCCAGAAATAAACCCACAGACTTTTGTTCAATTAATTTTTTACAAAGGAGGCAAGAACATAGAATATAGTAAAGACAGTCTCTTCAGCAAATGTTGTTGGGAAAACTGGACAGCTGCATGAAAATCAACGAGTTAAAACACTTCTGGCCCATGCACAAAAATAAACTAAAAATGGCTTGAGGACTTAAATATAAAAATATAAAACCTCCTAGAAGAAAATATAGGGAAAACATTCTCTGACATAAATCTTAACAATGTTCTCCTACAGCAGTCTAGCCAATGTAAATCTCAGTAATAGTCTCCTAAGGCAATCAACCCAAGCAATAGAAATAAAAGCAAAAAATAACAAATGGGACCTAATTAAATTTATAAGCTTTTGCACAGCAAAGGAAATCATAAGCAAAACAAAAGGACAGCCTACAGAATGAGAGAAAATATTTGCAAATGATGTGACTGACAAAAGCTTAATTTCCAGAGTATATAAACAGCTCATATAACTTAACAACAAAAAAATAAACAACCCAATCCAAAAATGGGCAGAAGACCTAAACAAGCAATTCTCCAATGATGACATACAAATGGCCAATATGCATATGAAAAAAATGCTCAATATCACTATTTATCAGAAAAATGTAAATCAAAACTACAATAATCTATCACCTCATATCATTCAGAATGGCCATCATTAAAAAGTCCATGAAGGATAAATGCTGGAGGGGATATGGAGAAAAGGGAACCCTCTTACACTGCTGTTGGAAATGTAGTTTGGTGCAGCCATAGGGAACACTGTATGGAGATTTCTCAAAAAAATTAAAAATAGACTTACCACATGAGCCAGCAATCCCACTCCTGGGTATATTATCTGGAGGTATCTCTAATTCAAAAAGATACTTGCACCCCAATATTCATAGCAGCACTATTTACAATAACCAAGGCATGGAAACAACCTAAATATCCATCTACCAATGACTGGATAAAGAAGTTGTGGTATATTTATACAATGGAATACTACTCAGCCATTAAAAAATCAAATAATGCCATTTGCAGCAGCACCTATGGACCTAGAGATCGTCATTCTAAGTGAACCAAGTCAGAAAGAGAAAGTGAAATATTGTATATCTCTCATAGGTGGAATCTAAAAAAAGGAAAAAAAAAAGGAACACGATGAACTCATTTACAAAATAGAAACAAACTAGTAGACATAGTAAACAATCTTATGGTTACCAGAGGAAAGGGGTTGGGAAGGGATAAATTTAGAAGTATGAGATTTGCAAATGTTAGCCACCATATGTAAAAAAAGATTAAAAAAGTAAGTTTCTTCTGTATAGCACAGGGAACTATGTTGAATAACCTTTAATAAAAATAATATGAAAATGAATATATGTATATATATGCATGCCTGGGACATTGTGCTGTACACCAGAAATTGACACATTGTAACTGACTGTACTTCAATTAAAAAAATAAAATAAACCTAAGCTAACTGTGGTTGGCAAAATTTACACAAATTAATCCTACCACAATAGTTGCCCAAGACTCTTTTTTAAAAATTTTTCCACATTCAGTTTCTGATTATACAATTATTTTCTTTTAAACACCATCATTCTCTAGTGTTTTTATTTTATTGAGAAATTATTTCTTGATCTTAAACATACTTCTGGCTATTAACTTATCTGTTTTGTCTATCTCTGTGTGTCTCTCCTTTCTCTGAAAATAAGAATAATAGAATATTTGTTATGCTTTAACCCACCACCTTTTCTGTTCTTCTGAAAAATTATCAGACTTTGGTTCTACTTTTACAATGGAACAGAAACTTCTTTTCAAGTCAATAATATGTACAGGTTGCTCAATACCAAGAGTAATTTTCTATTTTTATCTTTCTTGATCTGCCAGCAGCATTTGATATAATTAATAACTATTTCCTTTTTGAAATACTTTCTTATCTTGTTTCATATGACTCCACACAACTGTGAGATGGCTCTTACACATTACTCAATATTTTTTTAGCTTTATTTTTTTCTTTCTTTTTGGCAGAGGGAGGTTATTAGATTTATTTATTTGGAGATACTTGGGATTGAAACCAGGACTTTGTGCATGCTAAGCAGGCTCTCTACCACTAAGCTGTACCCTCCCCCATTACCCAATATTTTTAACATTCTTTATTTGTTATTTATTTCTCTTTTGACCTCTGTCAGTCAAGTGTTAAGCAATTCACTCCAGACATCTAAAAGTTAAAGTTTTGATTCCCTACCATATTTGCTCTCTCTGAATCATCCCAATCTGAGCATGTAACACTCAGTATATACCATTCAATTGGCTTATGCCAAAAAATGTAACATCTCTAAGATTCCTTTCACTTATTCTCCCCTTCACATTTGATATTTCAGCAACCCCTGTTGGCTCTACCTTCAGTCAAATCTATTCACTTTTCTCTATCTCCATTGCTATCACCTGCCTAAGCCAGAATCATTGATCACGAGTCTTCTTACTTTTGCTCTTAATATATAAAATATCAATCAAAAATAGCTCCCCCCAACAGTTATTCTCTGTCATATCACCTTTTTAATTGTCTTCATGTAACTCATATATATATATATGTATATATATATATACCTGAAAGTATTTTTGTTGTTTATTTAGGTACTTATTTTCTGTGTTCTCTTACTAGAATACAAAATCTATGAGAGCAAGTATTTTGTCATAGTTATAGATATACCTGTATAAGTTTAAATGGTGTTTCATAGTATATACTCAATACATATTTAATGAGTAATAAAATAAACCAATCTCTTCATCTTTTGTGGTTTTTTTTAACTTTATAAGAAAAACATTGTGCCTTGTTTAATTTGCATTTTGTTACTAGTGGGCTTGAATGATTTAATTTTTTAATAAATTGTATATGTGTGTATTTATATTGATTTTTTTTGTTTTTGTTTTTGTCTTTTTTATTTTCCTTAGCTGGAATCCTCATAAATCTGGAGAGTAAGAAAATAGATGAAAAAAATCTATTTGAAGACTTTTTTTCACTCCATATATCACAAATTTTTATTGCCACTAAATACAACTTTCTTCATTGATAATGTATATTTTGAAAATCTACAGTTGGATTTTTAGACTAATTGTAATCTAAAATAGAAAGTAGTTCAAATTGCCCTATCTGATGTGCAAAAAGGGTATACTATTTTGATACTAAAATCTAATTAGATAATTTTCAGCATGGCTCTGGACACCTCTCTCCACCATTGAAATACCAGGATAAGAAAGATTGTGGTGCTCAATTAAATCTGTCAAAATCAAACTATGCTTCACTCAAAAAGGAAAGCTAAATTAAGTGGTTTAGATAGAGACAAGAGACTTCTGAACATTAAGCATAGATTGAACCAAAAAGTAAAATTCTAAGCGTAAGAACTGGTCTTTGTTGCCAAATTTTGCTTTTCCTAGTTTGTCATACCAGCTCACACTTTCAGTGTCTCTGAGTCAAGCTGACATTTTAACTGCTCTTTTTTTTTTTCAATTTTCAGGAAATCTTTCATTCTTATTGTTTGTTGAAGTGTAGTCAATTTATAACGTTAGTTTCACGTGTACAGTAAATCTTCCCTCTCCATGCTAAGAGAGGCGTGCTTAGGCCAACATTGCTCAGAAGCTAACATCAACACTGACAGACACTTTACCATTTTCCTATCATGGATATTCTTCTTGTTTAATATCCATTTCATTAAAAGGACACAACTGCAATATTTTAAAATTTTTATAATGCTAGATTTTTAAATCACAAGTTACTAAGTATATGCTCCCTGTGATGTCCTAACAGAAAAAAAAATAGTTTCAAATATGTGAATTCACAAAAGTTACATTTATGCTCTATAGGTTTTCATAGATTTACCAAAAATCATGTCATTTCAAAAAATGCAAAGGTGATTGTGTAATATTTCCTACAGCTAAGGAAGTCACATAAAGATAGAACTAATTTTGAGTGCTGGAGTAAAACAGATAAAGAGAATTCAGATCAACAATTTTGGCATGGCATTGGATGCTTTAGTTCTGGGTATCGTGAGTTGAAGATATACACATACATGCATATGTGTGTGTTTGTGTGTTTATGCTTCTTAACCTTGGCTCCATGAAATTTTAAGTAAAGACTGTATATATGTGCATTTATTCACTTGAGTTGATTGAAAATAACATTCCCAAGATTCTTCAAGGAATTGCTCAGAAGCTAACATCAACATTGGAAATAATGAGCACATCCAAAGGTAAAACTATTATGTTTTTGAGGTTTCTGGCCAGACCTAGAAAATCTGTATTGCTTGGTCATTTCTGTAGGATGAAGCAATTCTGGAAGGACACTGATCTGTGCTGGGTTGTCATTAATTCTAGAAGATAATATAATTATAAAGAAGAAAGCTATCTTTTTGCATGGCTATTGCCATTAACCTTCATTTAAACTGCTCCTCACAGTAATAAGAATACAACAACGCAAATACTAGCCAACACCTATTGAATGCTTACTATGTTCCAGGCATTGTAGCTTGTTCTAAAATCCCAGAAGTTAGGTTCATTTAACCCTCCCCATTTCACAAATGTGGAAACTCAGGGAGGCTGGACAACCTTCACAAGTGAACATTTAGCAATATCTGTAGTGTATTTGCTGTCAGATATCTTATACTTGGTTGAAAATTGCCTTGGTGCTCCTAAATAAGGAAATCTAAATCATACATGATGGTTGATGTTATGATGCTCTTAAATGTTACAAAGTCTAATTTTGAGTAGACAGATAACTAATATGAAGACCTTAATTCAAATTTGTTTTAAGTTTTCAGTTCTGAAAAGTCATATTTGGTTCCACTGACAAGCTGGGGGGCCTCCTTTCCTTGTTTCCCTGGACAAAACCTTACTGTAACCTACCAGAATATGGAAGAACTAAGAATGTCTGTCTCCTCTAATAGACGGTGAGCTTGTATCACTGCAAGAAGTTTGTCACATTTATTCCCATATTACTTCTGAACATTATAGAGTCAGAAATATAACAGAAGTTCAATAATTAAATTAGTTAATATATTAATTGACATTAAATGCTGTTATTTTTATATTTCTCATCCATGTCAATGAATTCATTTGCTTAGGTGGACATATTACCCCATAAAAATATTTTGAAGCAATATTCCTACATAAGCACTTAAAAATGCCAGTGAATAAACAGAGAAATAATCCAAGGAAGAAATTTCACATTTTTACAAGTGCATTTATTTGCTTAATAAGAAGTCAATATTAAAGTCTAAGATTTTAGTTTCCTAATGTAAGTATTAGCATATTTTGCTTGTGTGCTATTTAAACATTTTTTAAATTTAACATTTACTAAGCACTGTTCTGTACCTTGTTTTATTCCTCCATTATTCAGGCATAAACACTAATTAATAATCATAATAATAACAGAGTATAGCATTTATATGGTACTTACTCTGTAACAACCTCATTTTAAGTGCTTTACATATAATCCTTACAACATTTGAAATGTTTTTTATACATTATCTTTAACAACACTGTGAGGTTTGTAGTATTATTATCTCTAATTTAGAGAATGGAAAAATGACATGCAGTTAAGTGCCTTCCCAAAATCATACTGCTAATAAATATCAGAACCAAGAATTAAACTCAGGCAGAATGAATTTACATTCCTTACTGTTCAGCAAGGTATTTTGCCTTTGCATAAATAGTGAGTCTCATTGTATTCCAGTGTGTTTTTTTCCCCTTTATTTCCACCTTTGTTATTCCAGATGGCCATATTTTTTATATGCTTCCTTATTGGAAGTCTATTGTTAAAATTTAACTGAATTTCCTTTTGTCAGTTCTTATCAGAGATATACATGAGTTAATTGCATTAATTTATGACATTAAACAATTAATACATAACAATTCATTTTCTTTTCCCTAGAAGATTCTAGTCAAGCATTTATAATCTAAGACTTAAAATGGTCTTATGGATCTATATACAGGAGAAAGTTCATCAGTATTTATAACTTTGAAATGATTTTTTTCTCATTTAATTGGTTATAAATATTGGACTTTTAAAATTTCTTAAATCAAAATTAATTTCAGGATTTTTTTTTGTTTTTGTCCTTCCTCCATTTCTTTACTTCTTATTTACTTCTGTCACCTAATCAGGAATAATGAACAAGATACTGGGTCAACTTGCATTGTGAAGTCACTCTGACTCAATTAAGCCTGAGAGGTCTCTCAGGTATTTGGAGCAATGAACTAAAGTTGCAACAACCTGTTTTTTTGCACTTTATTGGTTCTATATTCTTCAAAAAATTGCTTTTTCAATTTATGCTTCACACGATTTAAAATTAAATTTATTTATTGGCATTGAAAGAATGCTACCCAGAAAAATGTTACTGATGATAAATACTTTGTTTGATTTCAACAGATTTAAAGTGCTGCTCCTTATAGAAACTGAATTGTCCTTCAAATTCAATATTTATTTCATTGAGCTTCAGGATCATTGCAATGAGTACAGTGAAAAGCTGATAAAAAACAAAAGACAGAATTTAGTACCAAAACCAAAAGCAGTACTTTCTTCTTTAATGACAAATATCACCATTGACTTCTGACAACTTTTTCTCATATTTTTTAGAATCATTTTTCTATTCCAAAATTTTAAGTGGTTTCCATTTTTTGTGTGCATTAAAGTCACGGTAAGTTCCAAAAATCTCACTATATACAGCCTATAGAAGATCAGGTTTTTGAAAAAGCAGATGCTGAGACAAAGATTTAGATGCAAGTAACTTATTAAGGATGTGTTACTAAGAGAAACTGATGAGGGAGTGGAGGAAGCAGAACAGGGAAAGGGAAGTCAAATGAAGTTGGAATTTCAATCAAAACACCTCATTACAGCCTGATGGAGCAGAAAGTGCACTTCAGCCTTTGTCCCACCTGAAGGTGAGGGTGTTTGCTTGTGGGGTGGATGTTTAGAATCAGTGTGAGTGACACAAAGGATCAGATTGTCAAATCAGAATGTACTAATCAAAGATCTTACCCTGTTCAGGATTTACTAATAATTTTAAGGATACAGAACATCAAGGACCTCCAATTGAGTAGGGAGAAGTCTGGGATATCATGGCCCTCCACAAGACATGCACCTCTGGCAAAGTGATGGATGAGGTGTCTAAGTGAGGTTCCTGGGGTTATCTCATGTAGGGAGGGACGCATTCAAATTACAAAACATCTCATCTTATGCTTCAGATAGGTGAGTAGCTTATGTGACATTCACTAGGAAAGTAAACCTTATAAATTATAGGTTCATGAACCATAAATGCCCTTTATCTAGGAACATTAGATAGATAAGTCTTCTTCCTCTTTGTAAATATCTTTAACCTATTTACCTGGAAGGCAAATTGGACAAGTAAACTAGGTTAACCAGTGGTGTCCCCCCAGTGAATGGATCACAGGCTGATTGCTTTCACTTCTCAGGTTACAAGAGATCTAAAAAGATCTGGAAGGAACAATGACAGTGACCAGTCTATAGCATGTCATAAGCCAGATATAAACTCCTTTCTCCAGTGCCCCTCCCTGTCCATTATGTTTCAACTGCAGCAAACCAGTTGAATTTCTCCAAATTCATTTTTTAACATTTTTTATTGATTTATAATCATTTTACAATGTTGTGTCAAATTCCAGTGTTCAGCACAATTTTTCAGTTAAATATGGACATATACACACTCATTGTCACATTTTTTTCTCTGTGAGTTATCATAACATTTTGTGTATATTTCCCTGTGCTATACAGTGTAGTCTATTCTACAATTTTGAAATCCCAGTCTATCCCTTCCCACCCTCCACCCCCCTGGTAACCACAAGTCTGTATTCTCTGTCTGTGAGTCTATTTCTGTCCTGTATTTACGCTTTGTTTTTGTTTGTTTGTTTTTGTTTGTTCGTTTGTTTTTGTTTTTGTTTTTTAGATTCCACATATGAGCGATCTCATATGGTATTTTTCTTTCTCTTTCTGGCTTACTTCACTTAGAATGACATTCTCCAGGAGCATCCATGTTGCTGCAAATGGCATTATGTTGTCGGTTTTTATGGCTGAGTAGTATTCCATTGTATAAATATACCACTTCTTCTTTATCCAGTCACCTGTTGATGGACATTTAGGCTGTTTCCATGTTTTGGCTATTGTAAATAGTGCTGCTATGAATATTGGGGTGCAGGTGTCATCCTGAAGTAGATTTCCTTCTGGATACAAGCCCAGGAGTGGGATTCCTGGGTCATATGGTAAGTCTATTCCTAGTCTTTTGAGGAATCTCCACACTGTTTTCCATAGTGGCTGCACCAAACTGCATTCCCACCAGCAGTGTAGGAGGGTTCCCCTTTCTCCACAGCCTCTCCAGCATTTGTCATTTGTGGATTTTTGAATGACGGCCATTCTGACTGGTGTGAGGTGATACCTCATTGTAGTTTTGATTTGCATTTCTCTGATAATTAGTGATATTGAGCATTTTTTCATGTGCTTTTTGATCATTTGTATGTCTTCCTTGGAGAATTGCTTGTTTAGGTCTTCTGCCCATTTTTGGATTGGGTTGTTTATTTTTTTCTTATTGAGTTGTATGAGCTGCTTATATATTCTGGAGATCAAGCCTTTGTCGGTTTCACTTGCAAAAATTTTCTCCCATTCCGTAGGTTTTCTTCTTGTTTTACTTCTGGTTTCCTTTGCTGTGCAGAAGCTTGTAAGTTTCATTAGGTCCCATTTGTTTATTCTTGCTTTTATTTCTTCTAGGAGAAAATTTTTGAAATGTATGTCAGATAATGTTTTGCCTATGTTTTCCTCTAGGAGGTTTATTGTCTCTTGTCTTATGTTTAAGTCTTTGATCCATTTTGAGTTGATTTTTGTAGATGGTGTAAGGGAGTGTTCTAGCTTCATTGTTTTACATGCTGCTGTCCAGTTTTCCCAACACCATTTGCTGAAGAGACTGTCTCCAAATTCATTTTATTTCCTCAACTTCAGTGTTTTTGTAAATCATATTTTATGGAGGAATTCCTATAGATTTTAGTGTCAGCATGATTTCCATTGTGGACTCCTTTTAGGACCCACAGAATCAAGATGGTCACCTTCTCCATGTCATAACTCAACATTATTTTTATTATAGCATCTATCATACTTTAACACAGCTATTTGTGTATACAAAATTATTTCCAAATATTTTAAGCTTTTTGGTCACTGACTTTTTTCAGAACAGTTTTATATGATACCACATGCCATGGATTTTTTTGTTTGTTTGTTTTGCATTTGCTAATATTGAGTCAAAGATCCCTGAATCCCAATCATGGGCCTAAGCTTGAGAAACTATAAAAAGTATGTTTATTAACAATAGTTCTCTATTCTATTCATCATTTCACATTTTGTACTCAGCTGTATGTATACTGAGTATGGGAAAGTTTCTTTTTAAGACTTTGGATCCTTTTACTTACAGATTGATCTCTTCCTCACGTGTATAAAGTACACTCATTAGCAATCTCCCTTTTGTTTTCTTGGTCCATTTAAAAAATAATTTATATTAGTATATACTGGGTACTGATCTCAGCATTTGACACATTGACTTTACCAATCCTCACTGCAAACGGATGAAGTATTTTCTATTGTTACCTCAATTTAAAAGTAAGAAACTTGATGTGCAGAGTGGGTAAGTGAATTGCTAGTGGTCACAGAATGACTAAAGATCAGTAAAGAGGTGCCACGTAGGCTGCTTGACTCTAGAGTTCCCACATTTTTCTCTTTGTTTTTAGAATTAGTTTTAAATTGATGTATAATTGACATATAACATTCTATTACTTTCAGGTGTACAGCATGATGATTTGATATTTGTGTATATTGCAAAATGATTACCGAAATAAGTCTAGTTAACATCTGTCACCTTGTATAGTTATAAAAGAAAAGTTTTCTTGTGACAAGAGCTTTTAATATCTACTCTCTAAGCAACTTTCAAATATACAACACAGTATTACTAACTAGTCACCATGCTGTACATTACATTCCCATGACTTATTTTATAGCTTGAAGTTTGTACCTTTTGACTACTTTCACCCATTTTAAAAATTTTCACCACTTAAATAATTTTACTTTAATATCTAGTTTTGTTGATTATTTTTCCATTACAAAAAAGTAAATATATAAACATATGGATGTAGGTAGGTGTGTGTATGTGCATGTGTATTAGGCATGTATTCACCCAACAACCAACCTAAGATGAAACATGATATAAATATAATTGAAACACTTTGTGTTCCTTCTTCCATCAGACATAGATATCTGTCTCTTTTTCCACCAGACGTAACCCTTATTATGCATTTGACTTTTGTTATTGACATTCATATCTATTTCTACTTTATATAAATATTTTTAAACAACATGTAGACACAATTTGCAGTAAACATTTGCACATATATATTATCATACTGCCTGTTATTTTCCACAAGTCACTTTTCTCTTTAATTTGATGTTTTTGAAATTAATTCTGGCTTTATAAAATATTATGATAATTCATTGATATAACATGTCAAAATTTCTTTATTGTTTTCCTGAAGGAATTTTTGCTTGCTTCTACATTTCAATATGAGAAATAATACAGCTGAGAAAAAAATTAAACCTATTTCTCTTTGCACAAATGCAATATTTTTTCCAGAATAAATATTCAGGAGTAAAATTCATTTTATAGAATATATTTATTATCAAATCTATTAGATATTGACAAATTTCAATTTTGGCCTTTTTAAATTTTTGCATTAATGTATAAATTTCCATTCACTTGTATCTTTTTGATAATTGGATATTTAAATTTGCCACTTAATGAATATAAAATATTTAAAAGTTGGGCATTTTGAATATATTTATTGTTCTCAATTGTAAATTGACTATCTTCTGGGCTTGTTTTTTTTTTGGCTAATAAGATTATATTGTTTACTTTGGCTCATATATATTCACATATGTATGAGTATATAACTTTTGAATTTTAACATAACATATCAGTCTTTCACTTTATGTTTTTTGAATGTATCATATTTGAGAAAACTCTTCCAACCCTTGATCATAGAGCTTTGAATTGGATCTATTTCTAGATTACCTGTGCCCCCACCTGTCTATTTTTCTCTGTATTAGTTCATTCAGGCTGCTATAACAAAAATGCCATAGACTGGGTGACATACACAGGGAATATTTCTTTGCCTCAGTTCTAGAGGCTGGAAAGTCCAAGATCAAGGCACTGGCAACTGTCTTCTTGCTGTATTCTTACATAGAGGAGGAGTGAGAGAGTTCTCTGGGGCAACAATTTCATTCATGTAGATTCTACCCACGTAACCTAATCATCTCCCAAGGGCTCCACCTCCTAATACTATTACATGGGTTGGGGGGTAAGATTTCAACATGTGGATTTCAGGGGACATGAGTGTTCTGTCCATAACACAACCTCTTCATCCCTACTGCAATGTCAAAATAACTCTATTTTGACAACGATTTTAATTTATGAGAGGGCATTTAAAATCACTGCAGTCAGGCTTTAACTAAACTCTGCCACTAATTATTCTGTTAACTGCAACATCAAACTGACTCTGAGGAATTGCTATATCTCTCCAAAATGGCATTTGACATTTTTGGCAAATATATTTCTAATTACCAATTTTTTTTTTAAATTTCTGTGAGTTATTTCCTAGTTCTTCTCCAAACTCTTACTTTTAAAAATCTCCTTTGAATGTTTCTATTCTTGGACTGTATATTAAATATCATAATTTCTCCAGAGTTACAATCTCAACCTTTTTTTTATCACTTTACCTGTTTTACCTACTCATTTTCTAATATCACTTCAGTGGTTGTCTTTTGGATGATGACTTTTAAATACACATTTTCTGACAGATTTCAAAAATAACTTTAAACTTGCATTCTGTACTGATTAATACTTATTTTTTCTGTATCTCAAATAAGTATGTCTAAAATTAAAGCAAATATATTTTATCCTAACTCTGTTTTTTTGTTTTCTATTTTGGTGGTTATACTACTTTCCTATTCTCAATACAAAACCCCCTTTCATTCACATTTTTCATCCAGTTAATGTCAGAAGCTTGATCTATTTAATGACTTAACAATCCTCACACATATTCCATCCTCTTTAAGCATGCTGATTTTTTCTCCCTCTAGATTCTCATTATTTTAGCTTGGGTAATGTAAATTCTAGATTGTCTCATTACAGCATATTTCTTTGTAATGGATAAATCTTTCTAAAATAAAAATTCAATCATGTTATCCCTTGGCCACATTTTTTTTAAATTACTCCTCACTTATTACACAATAAGAATCTGTAAACTATAATGTCATACATCTGTTTTCCCAGCATATTGAAAAATATATATGCCAAAATATAACTTTATAGGTTAAATGAGTGGCAAATGCTGAGAAAATAAATTAGAACAGATTTCTTATTTTACTGGAAGATTTCCCAATGCTAAAAGATGATCTGTATTTAATACATATTGGAAATTTCTAAATGAAAATTCAGGCTTTATATTTTCCTTATATATAAGTATCTCTCCCTCTCTCTATTTTTTTTTTCTGTGTACTGCAACTAGTTTCAATCAGTGAGTGCAAGTAAATACTCCTTAAAAGAGAGAGATTATGAAGAATTGATTTACTCATTTATGTATGCTGAGAAGTCCCCTGATCTTCTGTCTGCAAGTTATAGACCCAGGAAAGTGGAGGGTGTAATTCCAGTTCAAGTCCAAAGGCTTAAGAACCAGGAGAGCCAACGATGTGAGTTCTAGTCAAAGTCTGAAGGTCTGAGAACCAGATGGCCAATGATGTAAATCCCAGTCTAAGAGTAGATTGATATCTCAGCTCAAGCAGTCAATTTGAGAGAGGGTGAATTCTCCCTTCCTCTGCCTTATTGTTCTATCAGGACCTCAGTGGATTGGATGGTGCCCACCCCATTGAAGAAGGCAATCTGCTTTACTCAGTCTACCAATTCAAATGCTAATTTCATCCAGAAGAAAATATAGGGGGAAAGCTCATTAACACTAGTTTTAGCAAAGTTTTTTTTTTTAATTTGACACCAAAAGCAAAGGCATCAAAAGCAAAAATAGACAAGTGAGACTACATCAAACTAAAAAGTTTATGCACAGCAATGGAAACCATCAACACAATGAAAAGGCAACCCATGAAATGGGACAAATGTTTATATACCATATATCTGATAATGTTTAATATCCAAAATATATAAGTAACTCATACAAGTGAAAGAAAGAAAAGAAAGAAAGAAAAAGAAAACCACAAAATAACCCAATTAAAAATGGGTAAAGGACCTCAATAGACATTTTTCCAAAGAAGATATACAAGTGACCAATGGGTATATGAAATTTAGGGTGCTCTAAACTCCTAGAAATAGATAGACTTGCTTTACTAGGTAGCACTCTAAGGAATGTCTAGAACTGCAGAGAACTGGAAAGATGAAAATCTTTCTGATTAGGTGGTCTTTATGTTGATCTGGGAGATACAGCAAAGCTTTCAAGTATTATTTACTACATTTTTTAGTAAATAAATACCATTTTATTCTCTCATACATTGAGACAACAGGATGCTCTCCTGTTTCCTTTGGATTGATACCCGAGGAATATAAGTGGCAGTGTAAGCTACACAGTAATGCAGATTCCTTGACTTGTGTTGACAGCCCACTTTCCATTCCCTTCCATACCAAGTTATTAAGACTCAGTGGCCTGTGAGTTATTTGTTAATACCTAGTATGGCCTAGTAGCATCTCCCCCATCATCTACTATGTTTTTTTTTAGATGTAATTATTTATTTACTTATTTAATGTTTTCCTTTTTTAATTTTTTAAGGGGGATAATTGGGTTAATTAATTAATTTATTTTTAGAGGAGATACTGGGGATTGGACCCAGGACCTTTTGCATACTAGGCATGCACTCTACCACTTGAGCTATATCCTTCCATCATCTACTGTGTTGAGTGCCCATGGTTAAAGCCTATTCCTCTATGGGAGGTGCACTAGCATAAGACAGTAGAAGACAGCTTCTTGCATCAAGAAGTCAAGGAATCTAAATGAAGATCAGTAGTTACATAGCAAAGTATGAGAAACAGAAAATACACACCATGTGGCACTTGACCCACACTGGTATGTGTTAATTTGTCACAAAACACTTATGTGCCCAAACACACAGTTTAAATAAATAATCAGGGCTTAATTAAAGAAGGTATTCTGGAAGACTATATATAAGGGTATGAATAAAAGCTTACATTCTATGATTGTCATATGTTAATACATGATGTGTATCCTTGTAATAATACATAAGAGTAGTCTATGTGGACTTTCAAGATTAGATACTCAGACATTTGGACATTTTAAGAAAATGGATGCTCTTTCAGTAACCTGGAAAAACACTGCCTTTTTAATACATTTCTCTGCCTCATGCTTTGGCATCAGCACTCAACCTTTTCCTTTTGTTTTTTAGTTTACTTATCTGTAAAATAGAGATAATGTTAATTTCCTTCTCCTGCTTGCTGAGGTTGTTTTATACTTATAACTCTGAAAATGAAAAGCATTTGTGTTTACCATTAGCTTGCAATATTGGCCAAAAAAAAAAAAAAGAAAAAAAAAGAGAAGGGTCATTTGTCAGAAGAGTGCATTTGCTACATAGAGCAGTGCAGTAAAATTAGCAAGGGCAGCAATAGAAAATTATGAATTGTGGAAATAAATATAGGAAGAATGCTTTTTAAGGATTATTATATTTTTCCATGATGCAAATCTCCTAAAATGCTTTGATATTCTTTTTTTTACAGTGATCAAAAGAGGTTTTCTACAGTTAATATATGTGAAAAAGGAAAATATTATTTTCCACATTAGACATAGAAAATCATTATCTTCAGCTTAAGGAGTCTAGGTTTTATAGTTTAATAAGTATCAGGTTGGGTTAGGACTGAAAAAAAGCATTTAATTTTTTCCAATAGGTGACTGCAGAAAAGACTTTACTAAATTTAATTTAAATCATATATACTATCTCTTTCATTGTGCTAAATTATTTAAACACTTAATGATTGTAAACACAAATTACTGATTTCTTACTAAGACTAACAAATACACAGAATTAAACAAACATGGCATTTACTGATTATATTTGCCAAAAGTATCTCTTATTAATAACACCTAGAGAAAACAACAGTGGCAAAGTCAAGAGCCTGATATTTTATATTTTATACAATTTGTATTATAAGTGCTTTGTTGCAGGAAAGGGAACTGTCAGTATAGGTTCATTAATGTGGCATCCAATTGAATTCTTCATTTAGTTCTACTAGTTTACTGTTCTGCTCTTCTGTTTATGAGGCCAGTTTACTTCTGTTTAAGTCATTGATCAATAAAAAATATACATGTATTGCAGTAAAAACTTGATAGGATACAATTCTGTATTGAGCTCAGATATAAAATTAAACAGTAACAGAGTTGCTTTCAGACAACATTTATGCTCTATCTATAAGAGAAAGTAAAACAGTATATCAACAATTGATCAAAGAACTTCATTCAGAAAGACAGAAAAATAGAATATATTAAGCACTTAAGAACATTGAATTGTTTTTGTCAGAAAATTGTACTTACTTTCATTATTGCATCTTCTAATCTAAGGATTCTGAGGTGAATTTAGTAAATATTGAACTATCCAAATAAATTGACCCTAAGACTTACATTTTTAAGTTGATGGAAGTACTACTGTTTTAGTGATAGTGACCTGCCATTTAAAAATAAAAAAGATAGGATGTAAATTTCTTGCTAAAGCATGTTAGGTAATGATAATTTTTATATAATGGTTAGAATATAAATTCTAGTTAGAGGATGTAAAAAATATATATACACATATACACATATGCTTTGAGGTTTATTGGGTTAATATCTAGAATAAATTGTGCAGAAACAGAGGAATCTATCTACTAAAGTTTTTTTTTTGTATTTGTTTTATTTCAACTCTAATATGAACTGTGCAAAACATTCTGGATAGACTGAATAATAATGTGTTTGCTTAAAGCATATTGTAGTCATATTTTAAATAAATTATTCAAATAAGCCATTCAAATTTTAATTTTCCTTTTGTCTTACCTAAAAATGTCTTGAGTTAGTAAGGATTCACTTTTCACTGATCCTATTGTGTTTAATATTCTACTGAGGAAAATGAAGTAAGGGGTTTTATGAAATTGTAATGATTTAGGGGCATTTGGCAACCATTCAGTTTGTACTAGATAAGGTATACACATGAACATAAATTATGCATCTCCATTATTGATCTTGCTGACAAGATGACTGCTGATTTTTAATTAATGCTGTTGACTTTAAAATTTAGAGCATGATAAAGCATTGACGATGAAAACAGTAAGGAAAGAAATGATATATGTATCAGCAACAATCCCTACAGCAAAACAAACAAACCTCCATAAAAAATAGCCTGTTCTATTCTATTCTATTCTATTCTATTCTATTCTATTCTATTCTACTCATTCTATTCTATTCTACTTGAATAGCAAAATGGGCAAAGGTGGTCAAAAGGTGTACATTTCCAGTCATGAAATAAATAAGTCCTGGGGAGGTAATGTACAGCATGGTGTCTACAGTTAATACCTTATTGTATATTTGAAAGTTTCTAAAAGAGTAATGTTAAAAGTTTTCATCACAAGAGAAAACATTGCAGCTATGTGTGCTGATAAACATTAACTAAATTTGTTGTGATGATCATTTGCAACTTATACATATATCAAATCATTGTGCTGTATACCTGAAACTAATATGATGTCATATGTCAATTATATAAAAAGAACAGCTTCTTTTTCTAAAATTAAAAAGACAAGTAACAAGTATACTGTTGCTAATATTATTGTTTACTTTATAGAGTCTGTCATTTACCTTTGTACATTTCTGTCTTAACCAATGTAAAAATTGACTGTTTGGAAATCTATATTAGTATAATATGAATTAAAAGGTTCATCTTATGTATTGGGACTTGAAATTCATAATCTAATCAAATCACATTTTTTTTTTATCTTTTTAAAACCTAGTTCTTGTTCTCTTCCTTCCATCTTCCTCCTTTTACCTTTCCTCTACCATTGTTTTCTTCCCTTCCTTCTTTTTATTACAACTACCACAGCAACAATAGCACCTGATTGATAGGGACTTTTGCCATCATAAGCAGAATCATAATATCTAAGGTTTTAAAAAAATGCAATGAATAGACTGGAAATAACGTCCATTTAGAATAGTTACAATTGATATCATCACAATCAAACAATTTAAACTGAAACTTCAAGTTATCAGTATGAGAGAAAATATTTAAAATGCCATATGAACAATGATTTCAATTTAAAAACTAAATTGAATAATTCCATCTGAAGCTTTGTAGAAAACAATGAAGAAAAAAACCTAAAATAAGATGTCCAACAAGATTACAGAACTCTAAATCTAGCTTTTATATTAAATATGTAGATTACAGAGTAAAAATTGACATCTTACCTCAGAAAATAGATACACAGGAATCACATTTTTTTTAAAGTAATGTTGATTTGTCTTAAGAGATTGTAATTCTTCTTATACACAAGTTGGAGAAGTGTATTCAAATTTTATACAAACTACCTTGTTATTTTTGTTTGGTACTTATTTATTAAAATAAATGTTCTCCCACATTACAAAAGGTTAAATGATTAAATATTTCATTATTTAACTAAAGTGGTGAAATGCATGATAGGTTACTGTGATATTTCTGAAATCCCCTTCTTACAAGTCAAAAAATAAGTATGTCTATGTTCATATGAAAAATCAGAAAAAAAGAAAGAAAAAGTGTAAGTAATAGATGGATAAGTGATTCCTCATTATATCTAATTTGACTTAATGAGAAGGAGTCCTTAACTTTCAATCAACCTCAGTATAGAATAATATTCAAAGTAACTTTTAGAGGAAAATTTAAAGCTGGAAACATAGCCCTTTTGCATTTTATACCCTTGATAATAGATTTTTCTAATTTAGTTCAAAATTTTTGAGAAGCAATTATTAAAATATATGGCATTGAGTCCATTTTTTATTATAAAACTTTTATATTAACTAAGAGGTGTCTAGGTTGTCAAGGGAATTTACCAATTTATGTCAATCATCTGGGTTCATAATTAAACACAATTCTTTTTGAGAGTTTTATATAAGATCTACAAAGTTTTCTATAATGGGAAAGGGGAAACTAGGTCTTAAATACATTATATCAGTGACTAGCATGGACCCTTACAAAATACAGTTAGAAATTATGACACTGTTTTATTATAAATTGTGTCAAATCATACTGGTCATGTAAGAATCATGATGCTAAATAGGAGACCATAAATTCCAGATACTAGCCTTATTCACAGAAAATAAACCCATTTAAGGTAGAATATGTTGATGTTCCTATGATTAGAGCAAGTTCAGAAATTAAGGTTGTGAGAGCAAAGCAGGGAGAAACTAAGATTAAAGGAAGGAATGGGGGTGATGTGATGAGAAAGTATCCTACTGTGATGTTCTTCACTCAAAATCTATAAATTCAGTTAATCATGAGAAAACAGCAAATGAATCCAAACATTATACAAAATATTTGATGAGTATACTTCACAAGTGTCAGGCTCCTGAGAAATAAACAAATATTGATAACTCATAACTGGAGAACAGTGAGATGAAAATGCAACATGGAATATGCTATAGAGTAAATGCTGGAACAGGAAAAATGAGAATGTTAGTGGAAAACCTGGTAAATTCTGAATTAAAGCTGTAGTTTAGTTCACAGATTTGTACCAATTCTAAGCAACTTCTGAGTTGTGATAAATATATTATGTTTCATAAAATGTAAACTTTAAGAGAAACTGAAGTAAGGGTAAATAGTAAGTCATACAATTTTTACAACTCTCTTGAAAATATAAAAAGATTAAATAATAATAATAATCAAGAATATTAGCAAAACAATGAAAAAAGTCAGAAATAAGATAATTTGTAAGAAAATTGAGGATAAGTCAAAAGGGAACAAACTATGAGGAAACCAGTTAAAACTGCAACATTACATGTACATTTGTTTCCTGATGGTAACCAGGTTTTTATATACAAAGATTTTAGGAAATTATGTCTACTTTGTTCTCAAAGGATAAGATTAATTTGCTGTTGTCATCAATTTTCTATATGCTTCTGAATTTAGACATTGGTAGGATAAATAACAGGCTCTACATTGTAACTTACTGCTTAAGAGAGAGCTTTGGATGCAAACCATATATTCTGCTAAGGTATGGAAGAATGGGCAATTCTTAGTCCTGCTTCCAGGTATCATAGTGAAGGGCAGGGGAGGAAGGAAATAGACTGTCCAAATTATATCCTAGGGTTAGACTAATAGGGAGAATTACATGGGATCAGAGACAAAAGTCAAAGATTTTTGTCTTCAAATACTGGTGAATCCAAAAGAAATGGAGAGACTAGAACAAAGTACAGAATGAAAATAACAATAAGTTAAAATGAATATGCTACATATTTCCACATCTACTGAAACCATAACCTGATTTCAGAGAATGGATTTTGTAATCAAACACTGAGTCATAAAAGCATTGTCAGGTGCAAACAGTTAGCTGAGGAAACTAAGTTTTTCAAATCCTGTTCTGTGGTCTACTGATGACCTCAAAGATACTAAGTATCCCACGGGAAAAAAGAGAGTATACTTTCATCAAAATTTTTAGAAAAGACTGTATTAAATAAAGATGAGGAGGTTTCTTTACTCATTGACTACTCAAAGACTTTCAGAGGACAATGTGTTTTGTAAAGCTTGCTGCTGAAGGAAGTAGACTTTAAAGATATGGCAGGAATTAAAGAAAATATAGTATTTACAAAATTTATTTTCACCACTAAACATTTTTTTCTTTTTTTCCTTGGAAAACTTACCTAAATAATGATACATTGAACATTCACACAGCAAATGTGTTTACTGTCACTTTAAATATATTTGATGGTACTATTGCCATCATAAACCTGAGTCTTTGATTCCTGGATATCTTAGATGTTCATGTTCCTGGGTTTCTGATTTTAATGCCTGCTAATGCCCCTGGCTGATAATTTAGAGAGATCTTATGAGTTCTCTACTTACTCTTATGTAATATAAGAACCCAGTATTAATGATTAATATGTCCAGGACAATTAAATATATCACGACATGCAGGCACACACACACTGAACTGGAAGTAGGTCTCCTTTCCTGTCTGGTCCACTGTAGGTGAGCCACCAGAAGTAGGGAGTTGAGAATGGCAGTAGGTTTGCCTTGTTGTCTTTCCTGATGAGTAATTATACTATTCATCTTCCATAGTTTCTGACATTTCCAGAGTCTGAATTGGGGAAGGCAAGAGAGAAAACTGCCAAGAGTATAGGAAAAAAACCCTTATTTTCTTTTCTCTTAATAAAAATAAAATATATTAACTCATGTAAGCAGGAGTCCATGTATCAGGCAGAATACAAATTTTGGCAATCCTTGGCTGATTGCTATCTCTAAGGACTCAGTATCTTTGTCTTTCAGCTGTGCCATCTGAGGTGTCACAGAAATTAGTATCAGGGTGGTAGGATGGCCAGCAGTAGCAACCAAATCTGCAAGTTCCTTTATAAATATCCAGTGGGAGAGAACACTCATGTCTATGCTTTCCCAGAAGCTATTCTAAAATTCATCTTGATTGGCACTCATCCTCTCCTGAAACAATCCCCTCCTGTATCTAGGAGAATGGATTACAGTATTTGCTATAAACCTACCAAAGCAAGTAGGCATTTTTACCAAGCAGTAAAGCAGCAGAGGGGCATGAAATCAGTTTTATCTGAAGGGAATGGAAGCAGTTATCTAGTACTTAATGTGTCCTTAACTCTCTGCTTGACTATGGGGAGTTTTTTTAATTCCCTGAGATAGGGTAAATTTTAAAAGTTTAAAACTTTATAAAAGTTTAAAGATAGGATTCTAAGAATATGGTTCTGAAAGCTCAGTTTCAGAGTGATTATAGAATTTTATTCACTAATTCAATATTTCTTATTGATTATTATGCAATATACACAGTTCTAACATCTGGGCAATTGATGTTCATAAAAGGCAAACACTTTATATCTCATTGAACCTACATTCTAGGGAGGAGAAAGACAATAAACAAGAGATATTAAGTTTAGAAAGAGATAATTCTTCTTTTAGGAAATTGTATTACTTCAAAGAAAAGGATATTAGTAATAATCATAAATTCAAATTTAAGTGAAAATATATTTCTTGAATTTATTTTTCAGTAAGTATTCTGAATCTAGTTTATTAGATTTTTCATTCTGGTCAGATTTTCCCTAGTATTTCTATTAACTAACACAATAGCCATTGTATGTATTCAATATAATCAAACTTAATAGTTTTATTTTATTCAAATCTGATTGTCATTGCTTGAGAATTTAACTATAAATCACAAATTATGGTCACTTCTTCCAGATTCAAATTTCATAGAACTTTGAGATAGTAAAAATTAATACTGCTACAAAGATTTACTGACTCTTTTCAATACTACTTCTCTTTTTTATTATGGTGTTTTCAAAGTAAACATTGATTATCCTTCCAACCCACTGTTATTTCAGTTCCTTGAAATTCATTTCTTTTATGATTTTGTTTTCCATCATACCTCTCATTCCCATGATCATTACCAAAACCTTTATATTTCCAGTAATTCCACTTATACTTCATAATGTCAATATTATGTGTTCTATTCCCTGATCAATTACTTTTAATCTTTTTATTTCCAATCTTCAGGGGCCCTGCATCCAGAAATCCTTCCACTCCACCTGGACTCTGGGCCTACCATGTTTTCATCTCCTAAACCTCTTCAAGTCTGGATTCCTCTCTTGCCCACTTTATATTTCATTGTCACTGTAATCACTCCTGCCTGAAATCCTCCCACTTCGGTGGCCTAGCTCTCAGTCTGCTGTAAAATCACAGCAGTGGTTAGATGTATCTTGCCATCCTTACATTGCACTCATTCAGCTGAGCTCAACACTGTTGTCAGGTAGTCATACTCAGCACACTTTACTCCTTTGTTCACTCCATCAGATGACTGTTTTACATGTTTTCCTTTTTCCTGAAACCTCCCATACTCCTCAGCTGACCTTCATTCTCAAGTGATGGGATTACTGCTTATTTAACTGAAAAAAATATTAAAGTAATTTGAAGAAATTTAGAAATCAACAAAATTGAATCCACATCTTCATCCACAAGTTCTGTCCCCCCACCTTCTCCTATCTAAGGACAATCCCTATCTTCTGCCACCTGCTTGACAACATCTGTCTGCAATCCTTCCCTCTCTTTCTTACATCATGACATTTACACTCTCTAACGTTCCCCTCAGCATAGAAATGACGCATTATTTCTCCCATCTTGACAGTCCATCTTTTACACTTATTCCTCCATCAGTTACTACTTCATTTATTTACTCCCCTTTATAGCAAACCATCTCAAAAGAGTTGTCTTTGTTCACTGTTTATATTCTTGTTGAAAACACAGTTTGAAAGTTTTTGCCAAAGTCACTTATTGCTAAGCATATTTTCAATGTTCAATTTAATCAGTGATCAGCTTTCATCAGCAGGATTTGTCACAGTTGATCCATTTATCTTCTTTATTACACATTCTTCCCTTGGTTTTCATGACACCAAAATCTCAGTTTCCTTCCTATTTTGCTTGCCCCTCATTCTCCATCTTCCCTGATGGTTCTTCCTTTTCTCTGTAATCTCTTCAATTTAAAATGTCCCAGGGCTCAGACTTTGACTCCCTTCTTTTCAGTAGTTATAACATTTTCCAATCTTATCCACTCTCCTGATTATCTGTTAAATTTCCATCTCAGAATTCTCTCATGAACTCCAGACTCACAGGTGAATTACGTTGCCTGCTTGACATCTCCACTTGGATGACTAATAGACATTTCAATCTTTACAAATCTAAAATTGAATTTCTGCTCCCACCCTCAACCTACTCTTCTCACAGACTTCCCTTCTCAATCAATGCCAACCGCACCAATATAGCTGTTAGACCAAAACATCACAGAATAATTCTTGACATTCCTTATTTTCCTACATCAAATCTGTTAGAGAATCCCAAGGTCTCTACTTTCAAAATGCATCCAGAATATGGCTAATTCTTTCCAGCACCCCTATTCCAACACCTCTGTGGTTGGAGCAACCAACATTTTTAGCCTGTATTTCTGCAATAGCCTTCTAACAGATCTTCCTACTTCTATCCTTGACACTTGAGAATCACTTCTTAATATAGCAGTCAGAGGGTAACTTTAAAGCATAATTCAGATTATGTCACTACTCTGCTCAAAACTGCACAGTGATTCCCACTTCACAAAAGGAAAACCTGTAAGGCTCTATAAGGCCCTAGTGGACTTTCCCCAGTTACATCTTTCAGTCCAGTCCAGATAGTTCCTCTTCCACATGCTGATCTTCTTTCCAGGGTGGCTGATGTAGAGTAAGCAGGCACTTTGTAGCAGGCACCTGCTACCACAAAGCCTTTCCAAAGATCGGTCCTGTCCTGAATACTTTTCCCCCCAAAAGCTGCATGGCTCACATTTGAGTCTTTGGACAAATGTTACTATGCTACTAGGACTTCTTTGATTAGTGTATTGAAAATTGCAACCTATGCTGTCCCTGACCCTCTCAACCCCCTTGCCTTCCTCTACATGTTTTTCCACTGTATCCCTTATCACATTCTAACTTAATTATTATTTGCTTTTAAATTAGACTTTTTGTGTAATTTCTATCTTCCCTAATGGACGTTAGAAGGAAAGCAAAAATATTTGGGTTACAAATGTACCCCAAGGATCCACAAGGTAACTGACATATAAGCATTTATTTGTTTCTAACCAAATGAAATAATAAGAGCTAATGTTTAATGAGCACTTAATATTTTTCAGGCACTACACTAAGTGTCTTACATGTCTGATAGGTATTATTATCACAAATATATGGCTATTTGGGGGTGGAGTCAGATACTGTTTTAAGGGCTTTAGATACATTAACTCATTTTATAAAAACAGCAAACTATGCTTAGTGACTACTACTAAATTTTCCATTTTGTCAATGGAGAAAACTGAAGTACAGAGGATTTTGTCACTTGCTTAAGGTGACAAAGCTAATAAATTGTGAAGCTGGTATTTACATCCAGACAGTCTGGCTCTGGCATCCAAGATTTTAACCACGTATGCCCTATCTCATACTGGAAAGCAGAAGAGCTAAAATTTGAAGACAAGCAGTGTGATTCCAGAGCCCACATTCTTAATGACGAACATATATTTCATTCACTGCTAGACCCTTAGCAATAAATCAGGGCCCTTTGGCTGACTGAATGTGTTCTTTTTCAGTTCTATTAAGTTGTCAACAGGCACTAGAAAGGAAGAGTAGAATGCTATAAAAGTATTTAATGTCTGCAATCACTTTGAGATATAGGAACTTAAATAACTTCTTATGCTTATGAAACCATTAAATCTATGTCTGCACTGAATGCTACTGTAACTGATATGTAGACAAAAATAAGTGCCTATAAGAACATGAGTACTTCACTTAATTACTCTAGGCCACGTTTGTTATTACATCAAAATGTAGCAAGTATGAATCAAAATGATTCATAAGGTTCCAATTTTGAAAAAAATGTTATGATCACAGGTGACAACAATAAATTTACATTTTACCTTTATTATTTTTTACAATTTAAAATACACAATTAAAAAATTAACTGTCATAATCTTCATCTTCATCATAATGGCATTAATGTTTGTCATGTATCTACATATTTAATTTAAAATTACATCAGCATTTGTATGCTAATAATTATATTCACATATGATAATGATGAGAAGAAATGAATTTTTAGTTAGAATTGCAATAAATCCAAGTTGCAATTTTTTCTGCTGTGGGACTGTGATTATGATTTCCCCTCTACAGTTTATTTCATCAAAAATATCACAATACATTGCTGATATGTGTTAAATATGTCCATAATAGTTACAAATTTTATGTTTATGGACTTTGAAGATGACACAAGACATATTGTTTTTAAATGAACATTTTCAAGTTCTAACTTTTTAAAAAAAATCTTATGAGAAAGTTGTGAAAAAGTGCCAGATAGTGAAGGAAATAAAATTTACCATAGAGAGAAGAAATTCATGGTAAAGCACTGCTAAGAGCTTTGCATGAAAATTTAAGGAGCTTATTCTGAATATTCTCAGG
Source organism: Camelus dromedarius (assembly GCF_036321535.1). NCBI lineage: Eukaryota > Metazoa > Chordata > Mammalia > Artiodactyla > Camelidae > Camelus > Camelus dromedarius. Next base: position 35,196,996 of record NC_087448.1, read on the forward strand.
GCATATTTTTAATCAAGGGTATCTATGCATGTTTACTCATAAATAACTGGAATTTAATTTTCCTTTTCCACAGAGCCCTAGTTTAGATTTAAGTGTTCCAAACAATGTAACTCAAAGTTTTCTTCCTGAAAAGAGTACACTTTAAAAGCAGGTACTGTCATTTGGAACAAAACTTGAGCATAACTACACATTTTATTATTAATTGTATATTTCCTGTGAGTAGCAGAAATTTAAACAGAAGCTGCCTGCTCACAAATATAAATTTTGAAATGATCATGATATTTTGATCAGCTTTGTTGAAACATGTGACTAATATTTAGAGTAGAGCTTATCATGAATTTAATATTTGTATTGCAAAATAATCTTTTAAGATTATTAATAACTTTTTACTTAGTAGACTATACAATAGCTGCATTTGAAAATGGACTTTCTCAACTGGGAATTAAAGAAAAGAACAATGTGAAACCTGTGAGTTCAGTTTTATCTGGGGTTTATTGAGGAAAATAGCCAGGGGGACAGCCACTCATATAGCTCTGAGGAACTGCTCCAAAGAGGTGGGGGAGGAGGTCAGGATATATATGATTTTGATGAGGGGGGCACATACAATCAAATATACATCTGCTAGAAAGTTGCTGCTAGTCACAAGGAGTGGATGTCTCCATTAATTATTTTAGTGCTTTTCTAGGTATTAGAAGATATAAAAAATTGGGTTCATAAAATTTTCTCCTGAAAATATCTATTTGAAGGCCTACTTGACCAGATTTTCCCAGAGCACAGAGTGCCTCATTCTTAACCTCTACCTTGAACTCCTTTCAGGGTATGTTAAAGGTCAGTGACTGCAGTGGCAAATGACATTCTATAAATGGCTACATTAACAAAATTGCTTATATAATTTCTGCTTTTTAGACTTGAGAAAAGTCATTTTCACTTAAAAAGTTTGGGTGTATATAAATACATACACAGATACAAATTTTAGTTTTGAAGTTAAAAAAATGGTCAAATGTCACATATATGTGTATACACATATAATGTTTTGGTTTTGGAATAGTTTTAGAGAAGTTGCAATTTTACAAAATGGTTTTATCAAACTTTACCCAAGATTAAATGATTTTGAAATAGGACAATACAAAACCATAGAATTTAGGTTCATATTTCATTCCATACTATGTTACAAATAGATTTGTATATTAACTTTCCAAATAAAAACATTATATACACAAAAACTATTGAATAGCATGAAACATGAATGCTTTACATGAGTTCTGTATGTCAGGAAACTTGTAAAAACAATTTAACAGACATTTTATTTAGAAAAGATCTGTTTTTAAGAATAAAGACCAATATTTTAAAATGATTATGCAATTATATTGAGATATTTCTGGAAGTAAAAGCTTTAATCTTTAATTTTAAGGTTCAATTGATTGAATACTTCCTGATTTCAGTGGGAGAGACAAAAGATGGTTTAAAAGTCACTGTTTCCTTTTTTAGAATCTCTCCCTAATGCAGTAGAAGACTCTGGGAATAAAATTACAAGACTTGGCATTACCTCATGTCTCAGTTACATCCTTATGTTCAAACTATAAAACCTTCCAACCTCAGTTTCTCTACCAATGAGCCAATGTGATAAGCCTCATCTTGAGAGTTGCCTAGAAATTAGTTTAATGTAAGATAACATATAGTCACATTGTTGATTGTTAAGCATTTGAAAAGGTAAAAAAGTCAGTACTTATTCCAGCAGTATCAGTGTTAGGCACAAAATCATACCTGTAAAATTTCAGTATAATTGTAGTTACATTTGGTTAATACCATTTCTCTCAGCTTTCTCTGAAATTATTGAATTCCTCTTCGTATCTCAATTGATAAACAACTGATTCATTTTCAAGGCTATGAAAATAACACTTTCTCATTTATCAATCATATAATTTGTGATTTAAAATACTGCACATATTTATTCAGGGGGATGGAACTCGTGGAGTTTTAAAAACATTTCCATGGGAGCAAAATAGATACTGTATTGTAATATGTTTAATATTTTGTAATTTATCTAATCATTTGGATAATATCAAATGTTTTGCTCTTTCTTTATATGACATCAATGTTTTAATTTGTAAGTTTGTTTTGAGTTGCCATTATTTATGTCATGAGTATGAGAAAGTCATTTGCCTGAGAATTGTATAACAGGCTTTGGTTTCTTTTCCAAAATATATATGCTCATTCCACATTCTAAAAGTAGTGTATACATATTTCTTTTCAAGATACTGGGCACACATATTTGTTTAGAAAGTACAGTGGGTTATTTCAATTTGCACACTTGTATATGAACTATAAATTTGCCACAGTAGTCAAATAACAGAAGTGTGAACATTCCCAACACATAGAATGTGTTAGATATTGCAAATAAGGTTTTTCATACAAAGCCCCATTTAATCCACACAACAATCCTCATTATCCCATTTGTAGAAATGATAAAACAGAAATTCTGATAATTTGAATAACTTGTTGGAGACTGGTGCTGGGGACTAATTTAGGTCTTAATGAGTCTCTTCATGTTTGTAATGAATTTAGTGCAAGGGATTGCAACATAAAAATAATACAAGTAAAGCTAAAAATGAGATTGTAACATAAAAATGTAAGTAAAGCTAAAAATAATAAGTTAATTTTGGAAATAGGAAACAGAGTTGGAGAAAAAGTGTGGAGTCAAGCTTATATAACTTTGTGTATCAGTGACAAGATTTTGCTACTGATGAGTATTCTTTTGGGGAACCCACCAGGAGAGGCCTGAAATGGATGGAGGAAGGATGCTCACATAAATCTCCTCTGGTGTGCCTGTTTACATTTCTGGGAATCTCTGAGGCATTACTACTACATGGAAGAGACAGGAGCTTAACTTTGGAGCTTAAAAAGATAAGCAACACACAATCCACATGTGTTCAAAACAACACTACCATGCTAATTCTTGTTTATTTAATGGACTAATATATAAAGTAGCATAATTTCCGAAAATCTAATTCCAGAATCTTATTGAACAATTTGGCTAGGATGAATAAGTGAGTCAGAAAAGTCTATCTGTAAATTTAAACACTAAGTGCATTCCAGTGATTTACATTAAAAAAAAAAGTTACCTTTTCCTCTTGATTCTCACAAGGGACTCATGAACAATGATATTCACTTCCATAAATGACAAACCAGTATTGGTATAATCACATTATGAAGAGTCACTGAAATCTGAGACTCATAAACCAAAGTGGGCCTGTTATTAGGGTTAACCTAAGTCTATACTTGATCTATAACCAAGCCGTGGGAGGGCTTCTCAGTGCTTGACGACATTGCAGATCTTTCACTAGTTATTTACACACAAAGTTATTTGAAAACTCCAATAATTTCAGGAATATTGCTTTGTTAACATCTCTGCCACCAGCGCTTTGCATTGGTTGCTGTTACTTTGTTTTGTAGCATACAAATATTGTTCTATTATTATTTTTTTAGCATAGAAATATTGTTTTATTATTTTTGCTGTTTAGCATATATATATTATTGATTTTGTCTTATTAGTCTGACTTTAAACTTTGAAGGCTTTATGGTAAAAATTATTGTGTGTTGTTATTTATGTTTATATTAATAATGTTTTGCTTATAAAATTATCTAATATGTAGATATTAAGGCAGGTACTTATAGTTGTTTAAATACAGGTAACCCATACTACTCATTGTTAAACATAAGCCCATTAAATTTTGTATTGTGACTGTTAAAATATATCAGTCCATTTTTTAAAATAGTATTTATTTTTTAGAGCAGTTACTGGTTCAGAGCAAAACTGAGTTCCCATATGGCACCTCCTGCCCACACACTCATACACTTCCCACTGTCAACATCCCACTCCAGAGGGGTACACTTGTTATATCTGATGAACCAATATTGATACATAATTATCACCAAAGTCCATAGTTTACACTAGAGTTCACTTCTGGTGTTATATGTTATGATACATGTGTTTTAACCAATGTGCAACTACATGTATCCATCATTATGGTATCATACACAATAGTTTCAATGCCCTGAAACCCTCCTGAGCTCTACCTATTCACCCCCTTTTCCTCCCAAATTCCTGGCAAGCACTAATTTTCTTACTGTTCTCCTTAGTTTTGTCTTTGCCAGAATGTCATGGTTGTAATCATACAGTATGTAACCTTTTCAAAGTGGCTTCTTTTATGGAGTAATATGCATTTAAGTTTCCTCCATGTCTTTCATGGCTTGATAGAACATTTCTTTTTAATGCTCAATAATATTTCTTGTATAAATACACAAACCATCATTTATTTATCAGTTAGTATATTGAATTTATTTTGGTTACTTCCAGGTTCTGGTAATTGTTAATAAAGTGGCTATACACATCTTTGTGCAGACTTTTGTGTGGAAATAAGTTTCTCACTTATTTGGGTAAATGCCAAGGAGTGTGATTATTGGATCATATAATAAAAGCATGTTTGTGAGAAACAGACAAATTGGCTCCAAAGTGGCTGTATCATTTCACAATTCCACCAGCTATTAATAAGAATTTCTGCTACATCCTCACCAGAATTTGGTGTTGTCAATGTTTTAGATTTTAGTCATTCTAATAGCTATGTAATGGTAGCGTCTTATTTTAATTTGGTTTTCTCTAAAGATTTGTTACATGCAGGATATTTTTTATATGTGTATTTGACATCTGTAGATCTTCTTTGGTAAGGGTCTGTTAGATCTTGTGTCAACTTTTAAACTGGGTTGTTTTTTCATTATTGTTTAGTTTTTAGACTGTATATTTTGGGGAACAATCCTTTGTCAAATGTGTAATGTGATCCATTTCATGTTTTTTTTGAAGATCCATTTCTAGATCTACATTTTTGCCTTTGGATGTCTAGCACCATTTATTGAAAAGCCTATTCTTTCTTGATTGAATTGCTTTTGCTTCTCTGTAAAAGATCGGTTGACAATATTTGTGTGGATCTATTTCTGGGCTCTCTATCTGAGTCATTGATATATTTGCCTATTTTTGTTGATGTGATGGATTACATTAATTAATTTTCAAAAGTTGAACCAGCCTTGAACACCTGAAATAAATCCCACATGGTCACAGTGTATAATTATTTTCATATACTATAGATTTAATTTGCTACAGTATCATTGAGGAATTTTACATCTGTGTTTATGAAAGGTATTGGTCTTTAGTTTCTTTTCTGGTACAGTCTTAGTCCGGTTTTGGTATTAGGTAATGTTAATATGAAAGAATGAGTTAGTAAGTACTCTATCTACTTTTATTTTCTATGTGAAATTCTTGAGAATTGTTATTTGTTTACTTAGAGTTCACCAGTAAACTCACCTGGGCCTGGCACTTTCTGTTTTGTAAAATTATCAATTATTGGTTCAATTTCTTGTGTGTGAGTGTGTGTATTTTATATATATATATATATATGTTCTTATTTACATTGTCTATTTCTTCTGTGAATTTTAGTAAATTGAGACATTCTAAAAATTGTTCATTTCTTCATCTAGGTTATCCACTTTGTGAGCATAGTGTTGTTCATAATATTTATTAGTTTTTGTCGTTGTAATCTGTAGTGATGGCCCCTCTTTTATTTCTTACATTAGTAATTTATGTCTTCTCATGTCTTTGATAGCCAGGATAGAGGCTTATCAATTTTATTTATCTTTTTAGAGAACCACCTTTTGTTTCTATGATTTTTTTCCATTGATTTCTTATTTTTAATTTTACTGATTGCTCCTCTAGTGATTATTAGTTTCTCCTGCCTCTTTTATATTTAATTTGATCTTTTAGTCTGTACTTTTTGCAATCTGAGGAAGGAGAGCAGATTATCTCATGATCTCTTGCCTCAGCCAAATATTTTGTTAAAATAAATTTGAGAAACACTAAGGTACATGATCACCTTCAAGTTGTCTAAAAGAAAAAAAATATTAAATTTTAGTAATTTTATTAGAATTAAACAAAAAGATAATTAAATTGGTTAGTTAAGACTTTCCATTACATATATTATAATTAAGCAAATTAATATATTACTTTATTAACATAAGAACTTAGTACTGGAGAATAAGAGTGACCAAGTCTGACGCAATTTTACTCTTAAGAAAAAAATCTAGTGAGAGGGTTAAGCATTAATCAACTAATCATAAAAAATAAATGTAAAATTATTGTGCTTAATTTATTCACTAGTTTACACTCAATGCCTAGAACAGTATGTGGTACATAGAAAGTACTCAGTAAATGTATGTTGAATGAATTACTTTGAAAATAAAACTGCAATCTGGGTTAAGACATCAGGTCACTTGATTTTATGAGAGTACATAACAGGAATAAGTGATGTTCAAAATTAACTTGAGTGATTCAAGAAGGATTTCTATATGAAATGATGTTTGAACTGAAGCCTGAAAAATGAAGCAGAGTAAGAGGTGAAAAACATTTCAGATGGAGAGTCCTACATGTGCAAATACTCTGTGGCTAGAGAAAACATGACCATAAGAGAAACTGCAACATGGACAGTGCATCCCAGGAATACAGAAAAGGAAGTGGTGAGCACAAAAATGATGGAATGGAAGGTAGGAAACAGTCTGTCTTGAATTCTCTAGATAATAAATATATTGTTCAGTCTGCACTTGTCACTTATACATATACACTATTTCTTTTCAAAGAATAAAAGCAAGTGACTGCAATTTTCACAGTATATAACCTATTTCAAATCATAGTTGCTTGGTAATCTAAAACATAAAATCTAATGTAATATGCCTTCCATATCCTGACAAAAGTAGAACATAGGAAATGTATCTGCCCCAGCAATGAAACTGGAGACAAAGGTAAAAATAAGCTGAGAGGTGGTTATAAGGAAATAAGAAAGCTATTTATAATTCATTGTTGAAGTGACATACAGGCTCTTATTTTAGCTGGTAGCAGTGTCATACTGAGCTAGAAGAAAACACCAAATTGTCAAATTAGAATCTCAGAAATCAAATATGCTTTTAGAGTATCAAGCTTTACTCATAAGTAAAAAGATATATACAATAAAATTTATAAAAGATATAGGCAAAGCACAAGATATTGGGATATGTGATGTGGTTTCCTAGAACCTTTTTTTCCCCATATTATACACATGCTTTCTGTCCCTGAGTAACAGATTTATTCTCTATGTGAGGCTGATGTATTACTTCATACAGCAGGGGCAATTTAAGTTTTGAAACACCTCCATGTTATATCCCAGAAGGTCAGCTAGCTAATGTGACATTTTTTTAGGTCCACCCACAGCAGAAAGATAATAGACACCCTATATTTGGTGTGTTTGTGTAAGGAGTAGGAGTCCTTCAGTATCCATCCATCCAGCTGCACTATTCTAACAACAATTCCTACAGTTTTCCAAATTGCTTTCCATTTCCCTCACTGAGGATCAAATCCTTCCTGAACCAATTTAACCTCTAGAACCATAATAACGTGAATTGCTCTCTCTATTCAGCCCCTTTTCCTCAAGTTGTGGTCTGTTGGACTGCTCCTAACAAAGGACTATTAAGAAGCACAGTATTGTCAACCACCCAAATCTTGTCTTTTCTTAAAAATTTCTGTTGATTTACCCTCCCTGCTGCACCTCTTCCCCTGGCTCAAAACATTAGATTCCCTAAGGAGTTGCTGCAATAAACCAGGTCAAGGTTGTGCTTCCCATGACATTTTAGTTGCTGCTTTGGGGTGTCAGTCTCTTACATCAGGGGCCAAATTAATGAACAAATAATTTTTCGGACCCTTACACTTTCTCCACTTTTAGCCTGTCTTATCTAGGAATCCCCAGCTTAATGTGATCAAAGTCAACTATCTTTCTAATTCCAAAATTGAAAGTACTTTTGGTAGGGGTTGGTCAATATTTACCAGATAAAAGATGTAGAATTACTGAGTAGGCACTTGGGTTAGATTTTTGGTTTACTCTTTCCATTGTTTAGTTTATTCTGAAATAGGAGAAAGCAACTTTATCTCAAAGAATACTTTAAAATTTATATCTAAGACATTGTTCTATGTGCCATAACAGAAAAAAAAAAAAAAAGAAGGAAAACCAAATGAATTCTATTTTGATACCCTGGAAATAATAACTGTAACACACCTTGAGTTCCATATTTGCATTCATTATTTAGAAAGATAATTAAATAAATGTGTTGATATTTTCAGATGATTTCTGATATACTAAGCAATATAATAAGATGATTTGTTAACTAAAATCTGATTCAAATATTATTTTTCATAGTCAAAAGAGGTATTACCACAATACATATTTCTTTTTTTTAACTTTTTTTAAATGAGTAATAGTCATTTTACAATGTTGTGTCAAATTCCAGTGTAGAGCACAATTTTTCAGTTATACATGAACATACATATATTCATTGTCACATTTTTTATTTCGTTGTGAGCTACCACAAGTTCTTGTACATATTTCCCTGTGCTACACAGTATAATCTTGTTTACCCATTCTATATTTTAAAATCCGTCTGTCCATTCCCACCTCCAACCCCCTTGGCAACCACAACTTTATATTCTATATCTATGAGTCTGTTTCTGTTTTGCATTTATGTTCTTTTTTTTTTTCTTTAATTTTCCACATAGGAGTGATCTCATATGATATTTTTCTTTCTCTTTCTGGCTTACTTCACTTAGCATGACATTCTCCGGGAGAATCCATGATGCTGCAAATGGCGTTATGTTGTCAGTTTTTGTGGCTGAATAGTATTCCATTGTATAAATATACCAATTATTCTTTATCCAGTCATCTGTTGATGGACATTTAGGCTGTTTCCATATCTCAGCAACTGTAAATAGTGCTACTATGAACATTGGGGTGCAGGTGTCATTTTGAAGTAGGATTCCTTCTGGATATATGGCCAGGAGGGGGATTCCTGGGTTCTATGGTAAGTCTAGTCGTAGTCTTTTTTTTTTTTTTAATATTTTTTATTGATTTATAATAATTTTACAATGTTGTGTCAAATTCAAGAGTAGAGCACAATTTTTCAATTATACATGAACATATATATATTCATTGTCACGTTCCTTTCTCTGTGAGCTACCATAAGATCTTGTATATATTTTCCTGTGCTATACAGTATAATCTTGTTTATCTATTTTACAATTTTGAAACCCAGGTCTATCTCTTCCCACCCCCCACCCCCTTGGCAACCGCAAATCTGTATTCTATGTCTATGAGTCTATTACTGTTCTGTATTTATGCTTTGGGTTTTTTTTTATTTTTTTAGATTCCACATATGATTGATCTCATATGGTATTTTTCTTTCTCTTTCTGGCTTACTTCACTTAGAATGACATTCTCCAGGAGCATCCATGTTGCTGCAAATGGCATTATGTTGTCGGTTTTTATGGCTGAGTGGTATACCATTGTATAAATATACCACCTCTTCTTTATGCAGTCACCTGTTGATGGACATTTAGGCTGTTTCCATGTCTTGGCTATTGTAAATAGTGCTGCTATGAACATTGGGGTGCAGGTGTCATCCTGAAGTAGGGTTCCTTCTGGATATATGCCCGGGAGTGAGATTCCTGGGTCATATGGTAAGTCTATTCCTAGTCTTTTGAGGAATCTCCATACTGTTTTCCACAGTGGCTGCACCAAACTGCATTCCCACCAGCAGTGTAGGAGGGTTCCCCTTTCTCCACAGCCTCTCCCGCATTTGTCATTTGTGGACTTTCGAATGATAGCATTCTGACTGGTGTGAGGTGATAACCTCATTGTAGTTTTGATTTGTATTTCTCTGTTAATTAGTGATATTGAGCATTTTTTCATGTGTCTATTGATCATTTGTATGTCTTCCTTGAAGAATTGCTTGTTTAGATCTTCTGCCCATTTTTGGATTGGGTTCTTTATTTTGTTCTTATTGAGTCGTATGAGCTGCTTATCTATTCTGGAGATCAAGACTTAGTCAGTTTCATTTGCAAAATTTTTTTCCCATTCCGTAGGTTGTCTTTTTGTTTTACTTATGGTTTCCTTTGCTGTGCAGAAGCTTGTAAGCTTCATTAGGTCCCATTTGTTTATTCTTGCTTTTATTACTTCTAGGAGAAAATTTTTGAAATGTATGTCAGATAATTTTTTGCCTATATTTTCCTCTAGATTTATTGTATCTTGTCTTATGTTTAAGTCTTTGATCCATTTTGAGTTGATTATTGTGTATGGTGTAAGGGAGTGTTCTAGCTTCATTGCTTTACATGCTGCTGTCCAGTTTTCCCAACACCATTTGCTGAAGAGACTGTCTTGATTCCACTGTATATTCTTGCCTCCTTTGTTGAAGATGAGTTGACCCAAAGTTTGAGGGTTCATTTCTGGGCTCTCTATTCTATTCCATTGGTCTCTACGTCTGTTTTTGTACCAACACCATGCTGTCTTGATGACTGTAGCTCTGTAGTATTGTCTGAAGTCTGGGAGAGTTATTCCTCCAGCCTCTTTCTTTCTCTTCAGTACTGCATTGGCAATTCTAGATCTTTGATGGTTCCATATAAATTTTATTATGATTTGTTCTAGTTCTGTGAAATCTATCCTGGGTAATTTGATAGGGATTGCATTAAATCTGTAGATTGACTTGGGCAGTGTGACCATTTTAACAATATTGATTCTTCCAATCCAAGAGCATGGGATATCTTTTCATATTTTAAAGTCTTTAATTTCCTTCATCAATGGTTTATAGTTTTCTGTGTATAATTCTTTCACATCCTTGGTTAGATTTATTCCCAGATATTTTATTACTTTGGGTGCTATTATATAGGGGATTGTTTCTTTACTTTCTTTTTCTGATAATTCATCATTAGTGTAAAGAAATGCAACTGATTTTTGAATGTTAATCTTGTAACCTGCTACCTTGCTGAATTCTTTGATCAGCTCTAGTAGTTTTTGTGTGGACCTTTTAGGGTTTTCTATATATAGTAACATGTCGTCAGCATATAGTGACACTTTTACCTCTTCTTTTCCAATTTGGATCTCTTTTATTTCTTTCTCTTGCCTGACTGCTGTGGCTAGGACTTCCAGGACTATGTTGAATAGGAGTGATGATAGTGGGCATCCTTGTCTTGTCCCAGATTTTAGTGGGAAGCTTTTGAGTTTTTCACCGTTGAGTACCATGCTGGCTGTAGGTTTGTCATATATACCTTTTATTATGTTGAGATATGTTCCCTCTCTACCCACTTTGGCGAGAGTTTTTATCATAAATGGGTGTTGAATTTTATCAAATGCTTTTTCTGCATCGATTGAGATGATTATGTGGTTTTTGTCCTTTCTCTGGTTGATGTGATGTATTACATTGATTGATTTGTGTATGTTGAACCACCATTGTGTCCCTGGGATGAACCCCACTTGGTCGTGATGTATAATCATTTTTATGTGTTGTTGGATTCTATTTGCTAATATTTTGGTGAGGATTTTGGTGACTATGTTCATCAGTGATATTGGCCTATTATTCTCTTTTTTGGTTGTGTCTTTGCCTGGTTTTGGTATCAGGGTGATGGTGGCTTTATAGAATGAGATTGGGAGTATTCCCTCCTTTTCAATCATCTGGAAGAGTTTGAGAAGGACTGGTATGAGTTCTTCTTTGTATGTTTGGTAGAATTCCCCAGTGAAGCTGTCTGGTCCTGGACTTTTATTTGTAGGGAGGTTTTTAATTGCTATTTCAATTTCATTTCTAGTGATTAGTTTGTTCATGTGGTCAGTTTCTTCTTGATTCAGTCTTGGTGGACAGTATGTTTCCAGAAACTTCTCCATCTCCTCTAGGTTATCCAGTTTGGTTCCATATAGTTTTTCATAATATTCTCTTATGATATTCTGTATTTCTATTTTGTTTGTTGTAATTTCTCCATTTTCCTTTCTTACTTTGCTAATTTGTGCTCTCTCTTATTTCTTCTTTGTGAGTTTTGCCAGGTTTGTCGATTTTATTTACTTTTTCAAAAAAACAGCTTTTGGTTTGGTTGATTTTTTCTATGGTCTTCTATTGTATTTATTTTCTCCCTAATCTTTATAATTTCCTTCCTTCTGCTGCCCTTTGGGGCTTTTTGTTCTTCTTTTTCTTATTCATTCAGCTGGTGGGTTTAATTGTTTATTTGAGATTGTTCCTCTTTTTTGAGGAAGGCCTGTATCGCTATAAATTTCCCTCTTAGCACTGTCTTTGCTGTGTCCCATAGATTTTGAGTGGTAGTGCTTCATTGTAATGTGTCTCAAGGTATTTTTTAATTTAGCTTTGATTTCCTCATTGACCCTTGTTTTTTAAATATCATATTGTTTAATCTCCATGCTTTCCTTTTTTTCTCCTTTGTTTCTCTGTTGTTGATTTGTAGTTTCATGGCATTGTCGTCAGTAAAGATACTTGAGTTAATTTCTATCTTCTTAAAATTGTTGAGGTTTCTTTTGTGCCCAAGTACATGATCAATCCTGGAAAATGTTCCATGTCACTTGAAAAGAATGTATATCCTATTTTTGGGGGGTGTAATGCTCTGAAAATATCCACCAAATCTAATTTTTCTATTGTATTACTTATTTTCTCTGTTGCCTTATTTATCTTCTGTCTGGAAGATCTGTCCAGTGATGTTAATGCGGTGTTAAAATCTCCAATTATGATTGTATTCCCATCAAGGGAATATTCCCTTTATCTCTGTTAGTAATTGTTCTATGTACTTAGGTGCTCCTATATTAGGTGCATATATATTAACAAGTATAATATCTTCATCTTGTATCACTCCTTTAATCATTATAAAATGTCCTTCTTTATCTTTCTTTATGGCCTTTGTTTCAAAGTCTATTTTCTCTGAAATCAGTACTGCAGCACCTGCTTTTTTGGCTTTTCCATTTGCATGGAATATCCTTTTCCATCCTTTCACTCTCAATCTATATGTGTTCTTCTCCCTAAAGTGGGTCTCTTGTATGCAGCATATTGAAAGTTCTTGCTTTATTATCCAGTCTGCCACTCTATGTCTTTTGACTGGAGCATTTAGTCCATTAACATTTACAGTAATTAATGATAGATGTGTGTTTATTGCCATTTTGAACTTATCTTTGCAGTTGAATTGGTATATCCTTTTTGTTCCTTTCTTCTTCCTTTTGTAGTTTTGTAATTTGCCTTTGTGTTATCATGGATTTTATTAAATTTTTGTGACTCTCTTGTAAGTTTTTGGCTTGTGGTTACCCTTTTTTGTAAATCTATTAACCCATTACTATAACTGTTTTTAGTAAACTGATAGTAACATGATCTCAAACCCATCCTACTGAGAACAAAAAATTTAAAACAGAAAGAAAAAAATTTATATTTCCCTGCCTCGCTCTCCCACTCTCAATGATTTGTATGTCTTCTTTTATAATTTCGTGTTTATTTATAATTCATAAGTTATCATCTTTCCAGTTGTGAGTTTCTCATTTTTGTAGCATCCTGCTGCTTTTCTATTTAGAGTAGACCTTTCAATATTTCTTTTAGCATGGGTTTAGTGTTGCTAAACTCCTGCAGCTTTTCCTTGTCTGTGAAATTCTTTATCTCTCCTTCTATCCTAAAGGATAGCCTTGCTGGATTAAGTATCCTAGGCTGCATCTTTTTTTTCATTCAAGACTTTGAATATATCTTGACACTCCCTTCGCGCCTGTAGTGTTTGTGTAGAGAAATCAGCTGAGAGCCTTATGGGGTTTCCCTTGTAACTTACTCTTTGCTTTTCTCTTGCTGCCTTTATAATCATTTCTTTATTCTTGCCTCTGGCCATCTTGATTATGATATATCTTGGGTGTGGGTCTATTTGGGTTCTTCCTGTTTGGACCCTCTGAGCTTCCTGTACTTGGATATCTGATTCCTTCTTTGAGTTTCAGAAGTTTTCAGTCATGATTTCTTCAAAAACCTTTTCAATCCCCTTTGATCTTTCTTCCGCTTCTGGGACCCCTATTATGAGAAGATTGGCATCCTTTATATTATCCCATAGTTCCCTTATGCTATTTTCATTTGTTTTTATTTGTTTATCTTGTAGCTCTTCTGATTGGGTGCTTTCTGTTGCCCTGTCTTCTAGGTCACTAATTTGTTCCTCTGCATTATCTAGTCAGCTTTGCACAGCTTTTAGATCATTCCTCATCTCAGCCAATGAGTTTACCCATTCTACCTGGTTCTTCTTTATAGCTTCCATTTCATTTTTGACATATTTTATATGTCTAAGTACTATGTCTTTTAGTTCCTTCAGCACTTTGATCACTCCTTTTTTGAAATCTTGATCTAGTAGGCTATCAATATCTATTTCATTGATTGTTCTTTCAGGGAATTTCTCTTGTTCTTTTAATTGGGAATCGTTTCTCTGCTTCTTCATCTTGCTCATACCTCTTTGGCACTGTGGTTTATGGAATATCAGTTATCTATTGTGGTCCTTAAGGAGTTTATCTATCTAATTTCTATGTAGGAATAAGACTTAGGAAAAAAATAAGAGAGAGAGAAAGAATTTTAAAAGAAGGGAGAAAAAAGGTTTGAAAACAGTGTATAATGAATAATAGAAGAGCAATTTGAAGCAGAAGAGCAATTGGGTTGAGACCTCCTTTTAAAACCTTTAAAAAAAAGGGGGGAAAGATGATAAGATATATTTGAAACCTGTGTCTAATCAATAACAGGACATCAAAACCCATGAGAAATAAAAATGAATTAAGAAGTAAAACTTAAGAGGGTAATAGAAAATAGAACAGGTAAGAACAGAGTTTTTAAAAAAGGGGGGGAGGGGGATCAGTGTTCTCCTGGAGACTGTGTGCTTTTAATGTGAAGTCTTTCTGTCTTCATCCTGTTTCGGAAGCTCAGCTTTGCTGTTTCCAGAAGCCCTCCATTGGCGCCCTCATCTGTGCTGCTCCTTGTACCTGTAGGCAAGCAGATCAAGTCTCCTCCCAACACTGGGTCATGTGCAGCTCTCCTTTTCTGTGTGCAGGCAGGTCACTGCCCCTCCCGATGCCACAGTCAGATGTTGTAGACTGGCCATGTAGGAGGGTGGGTTGCGCTCCCTCCCAGCATAGTGGTCAGGGGTTGTGTTTCTGCCGGAAAGGCTGGGGGTCACCCTCCCTCTCCCGGCGCCAGTCGCTCTGCTGCTCTGTGCCACTGCACGCTCTGCCTCCAGTTGGTGCTCCACAGGTTGGCTCAGGGAAGACCAAGGAATAGCCTTGTCCCTGCTCCCGGCCAAAGCTCAGCTCCTTGTTTGTCTTTGTGGAGCAAGTTCTCTGAGGGACCAGGATGGAAGGATCCTATCTGCCTTGGGCTGTAGACAAGTCTCCATCTGGCCTTTGAGGCTGCTAAGCCCGTAGGTGCGGATGCAGGATTTGCCCCTACCCCTGCCTGGATGCTAAGTGCCAGAGGATATGGTGGCCCTGCCTCTCTTCCCCCAAAAACTTTCTGTGGGTTTTCAGAGATGAGGGTATGCACCCTTCTCCCCAGGGCACATCAACTGTGTTGTTTTATGGAGGGCCCAGGTTGTTCTGCCTTTTGCACCCACAGCCACGTTGCGCAGCCCCCTGCAGTCCCCCGGGGCTGCCTCAGTGCAGCTGTCCCTGTCCTCCGCCCAGCATGGGCAGCCTGGCCCTGCCCCCAGCTGCCAGCCCGTGTCTCGGGCTGGGTGTTGCGGGGACCCTCTGTGCCCATTTAACTTAGTTCTGTCAGTCAAGGGCTGGTCTGCACAGGTCCGAGCCTCGGAGGTTCCCCCTCCGTCCCGCTGGCCTCTCAGTTGGAGAGGGGAGACCCAGTGAACGACCACCAGTCCTCCTTTGCCGCTCCCTCCCTGTGGGACCCCATCCCTCTCTGCTTTGCCTTTTGTTCTTTCTTTTTTCCTTTTCTCCTACCAGATTTTTGGCGTCTCTATCTTTTGCAGAGGGCGATGTTCTGTTGGAGTTCTGCAGGTGCTCTGGTTGGCTGAGTGGGTCTGTGGATGTGAGTCTTGGTGCATTTGTGGGAGAGGGTGAGCTACAAGCATCCTTCTACTCTGCTATCTTCTCTCTTCTTCCTATTCCTAGTCTTTTGAGGAATCTCCATACTGTTTTCCACAGTGGCTTTCCTTTCTTCCCTCTCCCACTCTTAATGATATGGATCTTATTTTACAATTTTGTGTTTATTCTTTTCATAATTCATGGCAGTTATCTCCTTTCCAGTTATGATTTTCTCATTTTTGTAGCATCTTGCTTCTTTTCTATTTAGAGTAGACATTTCAATATCTCTTTTAGTATGGGTTTAGTATTGCTAAACTCTTTTAGTTTTTGCTTGTCTGTGAAATTCTTTATCTCTTCTTCTATTCCAAAGGATAGCCTTGCTGCATAGAGTATCCTAGGCTGCATCTTTTTTTCATTCAAGACTTTGAATATATCTTGACACTCCCTTCGCGCCTGTAGTGTTTGTGTAGAGAAATCAGCTGAGAGCCTTATGGGGTTTCCCTTGTAACTTACTCTTTGCTTTTCTCTTGCTGCCTTTAGAATCATTTCTTTATTCTTGCCTCTGGCCATCTTGATTATGATATATCTTGGGTGTGGGTCTATTTGGGTTCTTCCTGTTTGGACCCTCTGAGCTTCTTATACTTGGAAATCTGATTCCTTCTTTAGGTTTGGGAAGTTTTCAGTCATGATTTCTTCAAATACCTTTTCAATCCCCTTTGATCTTTCTTCCCCTTCTGGGACTCCTAATATGTGAAGATTGGCATCCTTTATATTATCCCATAGGTCCCTTATGCTGTTTTTATTTGTTTATCTTGTAGCTCTTCTGATTGGGTGCTTTCTGTTGCCCTGTCTTCTAGGTTACTTATTTGTTCCTCTGCACTATCTAGTCTTCTTTGCATAGACTTTAGGTCAGCTCTAATCTTAGCAAATGAGTTTACTAATTCTACTTGTTTCTTCTTTATAGCTTCGATTTCATTTTTGACATATTTTATATCTTTAAACACTATTTCTTTTAGTGTTGATCAATCCTGTTTTGAAATCTTGATCTAGTAGGCCATCAATGTCTATTCCTTTGATCATGCTTTCAGGGGATTTCTCTTTATCTTTAATTGGGAGTGGTTCCTCTGCTTCTTCATATTGTTCATATCTCTCTGGCACTGTGGCCGGTGGGTGGGCAGGTCACTCCCTCTCCCAATGTCGCAGTCAGATGCCATGCTAGTCCGAGGCAGGTGGTTGGATCACACCCCCTCCCAGCATCATGGCCAGGTGCTGTGATCCTGCCAGGTAGGTTGGTGGCCATATGTCCTCTCCCAGTGCAGTTCATTCTGCTGCTCTGTGCAGCTGTCCGCTGTGCCTCAGGTCGGCACTTTGTAGGCAGGCTTGGGGAAGACCACAGAACAGCCCTGCCCATGCTCTGTGCCAAATCTCAGCTCCTTGTTTGTCTTGGCAGTGTGAGTTCTCTGAGGTGCCAGGGCAGAAAGATCCTGTCTGCCTCGGGCTGTAAACCAGTCTCAGTCCTGCCTAGGAGGTTGTGGAGCCCCCAGGTGCAGATTCAGGTCTTGGTCCCACACCCGCCTGGGCACTGTGCACAGGAGGAGATGGCAGCTGTGGCTGTGCCCTGCCTCTCTTCTCACAAGAAATGCCAGTAATGGCACTGCGGGTCTGAGGAGACAAAGGCTGCAGTGCCCTGCCCCCCAGGGCACACCAGCCTTGTTGCTTTGCTTTTTTCACAATTTAAGGGGAACGGATGTTGTTTTGCTCTGTATCTTATCCCAGCCACGGTGCACAGCACCTTGCAGTCCCTTGGGGCTGCCTCAGTGCAGTCACCCCAGTCCTCTGCTTGGCTCAGGCAGCTTGTCCTGTCCCCCAGCTGCTGGCTTGCATCTCGGGCTGGGTGTTGCTGGGACCCTTTGTGTCTGTTTAACTTAGTTCTGTCAGTCAATGGGTGCTCAGTGCAGATCTGATCTTCAGAGGCACCCCCTCCATCCCGTTGACCTCTCTGTTGGAAGGGGGAGACCCAGTGAACGAATGCTAGTCCTCCTTTGCCTCTCCCTCCCCGCAGGACCAGTCCTGCACTGTTTTGCTTTTCTTCTTTTTTCTTTTGTCCTACCTGATTTTTGGTGTCTTTGTCTTTCAAAGGGGGTGATGTTCTGTCAGAGTTCAGCAGGTGCTCTGGTTGGCTGAGTGGGTACATAGATGTGAGTTTAGGTATATTGGTGGGAGAGGGTGAGCTATGAGCGTCCTCCTACTCCACCATCTTGCTTCTCTCTCCACAATACATATTTCTAAGATTGAATTTAGATCACTGTAAAATAACTAAAGCTAGGCAAATTCTGGTCATATACAATTTATTAATAGTTTATTTGTGCTCACTTTATTAGGAATAGGACCTTTTATATTTTTCAGGGAGCATTCTTCCTTTTGAGTTTGTCTGAATAAATTCAGACACACTTGATGATTCAAGCCTTCTAAGCAGGGAAGCTCCTGTATCCAGGGAAACCAGTCTGGGTTGCCAGGACCTAAAGTTAAGACAGGAGGAGCCCTGCTGTCTGGGATATAAGGAAGCAATCTGCTATCCTTCCCCATTATTCAGTGCTTCTTTCTACCTGTGATACCTCTTGCCCAATCTGGAAAGACAAAAATGCCTCTAGTCATGTTTGCTATCCACCACCTCACTGTCCATAGCCATAATCTACCCATGGAGATGACAGTCATATTCAAAAGCAAATTCTTTCAGATCTGTGCTGGTGCTCATGGCTCCACATGCCAGCAAGGAAACAACAGCAGGAACAGCAGTCATCTCTTGAGTCACAGTGAGAAATGTCTATGATCTTCACTTAGCAGCTGCTTTCTTGGAGTCACCAAGCCAAAAGCACTGGGCTGTGTTCAGTGTAGTGTGAGAACTTACATTCTAGAATCAGGATGACTGGTTTGAAATCTTCACTTTGCCACTTGCCACCTGCCAGATCGTAGTGAATTGCTTAACCATATTGAGGCTCTGTAATCTTATCAGATAAACAAGGGTAAATATAGAGGGTAATTTAGAAATGTTGGGTGCATTAAATAAGACAATGTGTCTAAAGGGCTTATTATATTGCAGGAATGAAATAATAACTATTCAGTAATGGCACCTACTAGTATCTCTGTGGTGTGTTCACCCCTTCTCTTTCACTTCTGAGTAAACAGAAAAAATGTAAGTAGCTAAATATATTGGAGAAAACGATTTAGAGTAAAGGTTAAATTATATTTTTATATTATGCAAATCTTAGGTGTGGGATATGCACTCTCTGCTCTGTCTACAGAAAAAAAGACCAAGATAATTGGGTCCTTAGAACAAATTTCAAATCAGTTCACATGGCACTACATTGAAGCTGTGGGCTTGATTCTCTCACTCAGCCTGTATCACTTAGAGAGGGAGCTAAATGTTCTGCCCTTCATGCTTAGTCCCTACTTGGCCTTGTTTGCCTAGCTCATGACTTGGGTAAGAGTCTGTGTCTATTCTTGACTGAGAGAAGAGTGAACAAAGAGCATATGAGTCCATCTTGGAAAAGAAAGGTCCTGATTCCTATTAATCCAGAAAGCAAAAAGAGCAAGAAGAATGAGAGAGATGAATGAGTGTCATGTTTTAAATAATACTTGACATCTAATAAAGTGAACCCTCTACACCTCTAATAAATCATGACCCAGTGGCTGTCAGAGTCTGAGCCATCCACTCCTTTATAGAGGAGATGACATAGAGCTCCCTTCCTGATGTTTTCTGCATAGTGAAAGAAGATTTCCTTTCTTAGATAAACCAAGACACATTCTTAAATGAATCAACATAAGCCTCTTCTTTCATCTAATCACACATTATATAGATGGATGAGTAGATTATTATAATTATCATCATCTCTTCGTTATAATTATTACTTTTATTTACATGATTAACTGAGATTCTTGCTCCCTTTGTTCATTTCAGGACAATTCTGAAAAAAAAAAAAAAAAAAAAAAAAAAGAAAGAAAGAAAGACAATTACTTCATCACAGCAAAAGAATGACAAAAATTCGAGTCATTGGTGACCAGATTGTCTTCCTCCGTTTTCTCTGAAATATTTTCTGATGAGTATCAATGTGGACCTTGCAGGCACATGTTCCCAGAAATCATCTGTCATTCTCTTTGCACCCTCAGTCTGCACAAGTCTGCCAAACTTTGCTCTTACAAACATTCATTTTTCTGTTTATAACTGTCACTATAAAGTTGTTGACCTAAACAGATAGACTGACAGTTATTTCTCCAGCAAAAATGAGTTTATTCAGGATCAGTAGAAAATTGCAATTCAGGGCCTGCAACCATGGCAAGCCATGTGCAATTTCCCAGCAAGGGAAAGGGGAGCTTTTTTATAGAGGAGAAAATGAAGCTGGGAGGGCTACAGTAAACAGACTCCAAAGCTTTCACTGGCTGTGTTGTTGCTAGGAAAGAAGAGAAGTCTTTCTTTCTGTTGGGCTCTGCTCTCATTGCAGAGCATGAAAGCTCCCACATCTGGTTTCCCAACTCTAGCTAATTGAGGTTTCTTTTTATTATTTTTTTTTTTACAAAGTAAACACACATCTGAAATGTAAACACACATCTGAAATATAAACAAAATTTTATTTTTGAGTAAAAGGAGAATCTGGAAGAAAGTAAAAAATTGCATAAATTATAAAATGCTCCATTATTTTATATCATGTAAGAAACTTCCAAATAATAATGTCAATTAAAATATCACTCAATATCTTCTAATCACATCAATTGTGACACTTAAAATTAAAGTTTTAATGAGAAAAAGTCCATCTTAGAATTAATGAAATGTAGCACATTATATGTAGCTTATAATATGCATGGTTATATCTGGCTAGGTGTAGCATTATTGCCATTCAAATATAAATTGAAGATATTAATCCTCATCTATTTAAGTAATGCAAACATTAATTGAGCACACACTATTCACCAGCTATTCTGCTACACCTTGCCGAATGAAAAGCAACTTGCCCACATAAATTATCTTTGTAAGGATCATTCTCTTATTTGGGGAAATATTTCAGTAAGATGACTGAAGAAAATCAAGAATGTTTGGTTGGTGACATTATAATAGTTCATACAGTGCAGGGCTGTAAGAAACAAGCTAGAAAATAAAGTAGATAAAGCATATAGAGAGAAAAGGCACCATTTCTTTCAACAATGATGTTTCTTGAATTTCAATACTTGATTGTACAATGTACTGACCTTAAAATCCACAACTAGTTTGCTACTACATTGGTTACAGGCATTTTCTGTGCTCTGTTTTGTTCTGCCATTTTGGTGAAAAGTGATGAAATACTTCTTTTGTTACTAGGAAGTAATATGTTCTGTTAATCCCTGAATGTTGTCCTTCTTTAGTAAAATTTTTTAAAAAGTTATACTTTTAGTTAAAATAAATTATTCAACCAAATTTTGCTATTTTATGTTTTCATTAAAAAATATTGTTTGGATCACTGTACCAAAATTATTGATTGAAATATATATCTATAAATTAAAAACAGTAAGTAAAATTTGTTTTAGTTTTAAAATATAGAATATGTTTAATAAGATAGGTTCTACTATTTTAAATAATGCTCAGTGAAACGAAGAATCAAGAAATCAACTAATGCATGTGTTGAAGGGTGTGATGAATGGATTTTGCAAAATTCTTGGTCTTGAACTCATTTAAAAATGCAATTTCAACATTTTCATATTCAGGACCAGAAACTAGTGATGCCCTTAATTAGTTTGCTTTAACAATCAGCTTTTTCTTTTTTCTTTTACTTTGTTAGCCCTGTGATGATCTAGATAATTATTTTTGTTCTAAAAATTTGAGGAATATGTGGAATGTCTGATTGTTTTCTATGAGAAAAAGGGTATAGCTAACTACAACAACAACAACAAATCCTGATTGTTTTTATTCCTTATACATAGCTTAGAGTTTGAATTATTTATTGTCAGCAAGGGTTTCCATTCCATTTTGACCATGTATAATGTATAAACATTTCTGTCTTCAATAAGTTGACTTACCAAACTAAAATTCTATCATCATATTTGTTCAGAAAACATATTTTGTGTATACATCATATTTTTGTTAGGCAGTTAGATAGAAATGAGCACCAGGCAGGGGGAAAGGAAAGGTAAAGGAGCAACCCAGAAAATAACAGTATGCCTGCACTTGGGATAAGGGGCTCCAAAAATTTTTACTTTCTGTAAATGAGGACCAGCAAAGAAGCCAGTTAGGATTGAAAGCTGTGGCTGCGCAGTAGAGAGATGGACCTGGCTTAACGTTACCCAATGCTCATTATGAAGTAATTAACATTGCAGTTTGAGCCCCCTCCCAATGGTTTATCTGTGTGCATCATGGGTAAGAATGTGCGTAAAAGAGATGTGCGTGCCTGAGCACAAGGGAACTGAGCTGTCAATCAGCCAGAGCACTCAACAGAAGCTGTCAATAATCAATCTGGAAAATGTCCCCTAAGCCAGGATATAAAAATAGGAAAAATAAAGGAGTGGTGTGTTTTTTCCTCTCTTGGTTTGGCCTACTCCCAATTCTTGGGAGTGTACTATATATTTTACAACCTTTTTACTTTACTAATAAAATCTTATTTATATCACACTTTCTGTCTTGTTAAAAAATTTTGTTTTCGGGTGATTAAGAACCAAGGTAATCCTTATTTCCCTCCTTCTGGTAACATTTTTATGATACAAATCAATGTAAAAATTTTTAATTAATCAATTTGAACACAAACTTTTTTTGTATATATTAAACAATCTGCAGATTTTGCATTTGTCAGTGAAAACTAAATGTTGTTTTTGGAGTGCTCCAAGACAAATGAGCCTTTATTTGTGTTACACTCCATGAATTCTGGACTTCATTTAGATTGTGTCCATACCTCTTACTTAAAACTAAAATGAAAAACAGAAAGAATTAAGTGATTAAAAATTTTCTTATTAAAAATTTGTCTAATTTTAACATCAGTTATAGTTAATATTAATAATATTGTATTTATAAAATTTAATACTCAAATTGGCTATATGTTGTGTCCATTTCTGTCATTTCAAAGATGAAAGAAATGAGCCATTTAAGTGGATACTATTAGAAGCCATATATTAAACTTATGTATTTTAGATCTGAAGACTACATTCTTCACTACTACAGTATGCTGATTGTATATACTTAGAAACCATATGCATAATAATTCACCTTATATGCCCATGACAACCTTATATATAGCCTTTAAATAGCTTATACATATAACAATGTTCACTTAACTGTATTTAGAGTGCACTTAATTAAATTTCAGGTGCCATTGAGAAAATCTTTTTGGCTCACAATTTTAAATTATAACAAAAATAAAGCATATTACTTGTTTGTCTCCTTCAAATATGGTATTTTAATTTTCCTTTATCAGAATAATTTTCTTTTTATTATCAGTGGACTTTGAGATGGCTATCTGGTTTGCAGCTAACATATCTTATTTGTAGATAATTTTTTATGATAAAATTTCCATGATGTTTAAGGCAAGATAAATTAAGTCACAAAACTTATAACTTAAATTATCTTTTAAACATAATATTATAATTATAAAATATGCTTAAAAAGTGAAAAAATAAACATTTTTATTTATAATTCTACTAGCATAAGATAATGATATTTTAAAATTTTCCAGTTTGTTTTCTAAATTTTATTGTTTAGAAAAATGTTATTTTTTAAGTCACTAAAAACTATCTTTCATACTGCTTACACTTAAATTTGCAGCCATGTCACTATATTTAGGTAGGAATTTTCAACAGTTGCCACATACCTATGATTTCTAGGCATCTTCTTGTAGTCAGCTTTCCTGACTCCCATTTTCCAGTGTGTTCTAACAGTAACATTACTAGGTCAGAGATAAAACTGATTTAATCCAAACTACCAATACCACTATGTAGGATTAGCCATTTATATAAAGTTTATGTATTGAATACAATGCACCAATAATAGTTTGTTTCTTTGTGCTGTTAAGACCCAGTATAGAGTGATTTATCAGGGAAAAGAGATTATTTTATTTGCATTTATTTCAACTATTCTAAACTTCAAAGACCAATCATTTTTCACATGTACTCAAAAAACGTTTTGCTAAAAAAAACCTAAACACACACACACACACACACACATGCACACACACACACAGGAAAAGAAAATACATTGCTACCAAGCAAGCACAAAAAATTCTATCATATACTAGGAATTCCAAGGAATAGTCTCCCATATATAATATTTAGAAATCTGGATAAAGAAAAATCTTCCATGAATGAAAACATTCTGCTTCAATAGAGATAATCTAACTGGAAAAGATGTAAGAAGGGTTTTTGGCTGAGTCACACAAATTAATTCAAACCCAGATAAGATAAAGCTATACTAATCTGAAAAGCAATTGTGTTTATGAACTAGTAGCATTGAGATCATGTGAAAAATGTAAAGAGAACACAGAGTTGACTATTAGGTTATCTCAGGTCAGTTCCTATAGAGGTGTAGATAAACAAGAAAATATAATGGAAAATAAATAAGAAAAAAGTATTAAAATTATCTCTACAAAATATTAAATGTACTATATCACCACAAAATAATTTTAAAAGTGAGGTATTATCATAAGAAAAGATCAAATGATGAAACAGACTTGAAAACAAAATAATAGTTCATATCATATTCAAGAATAACATGAAATACAGGATTATAGATCAATGAAGAGGAGCTATTGATTAAATGAGTTTGTATATAAATATATTCATTATAATATAAATATCCCCCAAATAAAACCAACTGTGTAACTCAGGTCAATAATGTTAAAAATAAGTACAAATGTAAAAAAAATCAATAAAATATTTTGAATAGTTAATTAAACATTTGAAACACAAGAGTATGATGTTAGCAAGATGGTAGAGAAGGAAATCACAGACCCTCCTTCCTACCCTGGGGACACTAACATAACAATTTATATATCAGTTTCCTTTGTGAGCAATCTAGATTTCTATCAAAAGGAGCCTGTACCCTGGGTGAGTTTGA
Organism: Camelus dromedarius; assembly: GCF_036321535.1. Lineage (NCBI taxonomy): Eukaryota > Metazoa > Chordata > Mammalia > Artiodactyla > Camelidae > Camelus > Camelus dromedarius. The sequence goes on from NC_087448.1 coordinate 35,221,983, forward strand.
AACCAGTGACACTGGCAGGAAAATGTGTGGTACAATAAAAATACTCCCTCCCTCTGGCACAGTATGATCTTATTTTTTATTTTATTTCCATTACTCTAGGAGCTGGTTCAAAAAAATATTACTGTGATTTATGTTTTCCTCTAGGAGTTTTACAATACCTGGTCTTACATTTAGATCTTTAATCCACTTGGAATTTACTTTTGTACATGGTGTTACAGAATGTTCTAATTTCAGTCTTTTATAGGTAGCTGTCCAGTTATCCCAGCACCACTTGTTGAAGAGAATGTCTTTTCTCCATTAATATATTCTTGCCTCCTTTGTTGTCCATTAATCGACCATAAGTATATGGGTTTATTCCTGGAATTTATATCCTGTTCCATTGATCTATGTGTCTGTTTCTATGCCAGTACCATACTGTTTTGATTACTGTAGCTTTGTAGTATAGTCTGAAGTCAGGGTGCATGATTTCCTCAGGTCTTTTCTCCTTTTTCAAGACTGTTTTGGCTATTTGAGTATGTTATGTTTCCATACAAAATTTAACATTTTTATTCCAGCTCTGAGAAAAATTTCATTAATAATGTGATAAGGATTGCACTGAATCTGTGTATTGCCTTGGGTAATATGGTCATTTTAAAAGTATTGATTCTTCCAATCCAAGAACATGGTACATCTTTCCATCTGTTTATGTCATCTTCAGTTTCTTTCATCACTGTCATAGTTTTTGGAGTATAGATCCTTTGCCTCCTTGGGTAGGTTTATTCCTAGATATTGTATTCTTTTTGGTGCTATAGTAAATGAGATTGTTTACTTCAGTTATTTTCTGCTATTTTGTTGTTAGTGTATATAAATGCAACTAATTTAATTTTGTATCCTGAATTTTTACCGAATTCATTGATGAGCTCTAGTAGTTTTCTGGTCACTTCTTTAGGGTTTTCTATGTACAATATCATGTCATCTGTGAACAGTGACAGTTTTATTTCTTCTTTTCTGGTTTGGATTCCCCTTATTATTTTTTTTTCCTCTTATTGCCATGACTAGAACTTCCAGAATTATGCTGAATAAAAGTGGTGAGAGTGGGCATCCTTGCCTTGTTTTTGATCTTAGAGGAAATGCTTTCAGCTTTTCACCTTTAAGTATGATGGTAGCTGTGTGTATGTCACATATGGACTTTATTATGTTGAGGTATGTTCCATCTATGCTCACTTTCTGGAGAGTTTTTATCATAAATTGATGTTAAATTTTATCAAATGCTTTTTCTGCATCTATTGAGATGATCATATCCTTTTTATTCTTGGATTTGTTAATGTGGTATATCACATTGTTTGATTTGCAGCTACTGAAAAATCTTTGCTAAATCCCACTTGATCATGGTATATAATCCTTTTAATGCATGGTTGGAGTTGATTTGCTAGTATTTTGTTGAGGATTTTTGCATCTAAATCATAAGTGACTTTGGCCTGTAATTTTCCTTTTTTGTGGTATCTTTGTCTGGTTTTGGTATCAGAGTGATGGTGACTATGTAGAATGAATTCAGAAGTGTTCCTCCTTCTATAATTTTTTTGGAATAGTTTCAGAAGGATAGATGTTAACTATTCTCTCAATGTTTGGTAGAATTTGCCTGTGAAGCCATCTGGTCCATGTGCATTTGAGATAAAAGTTCATGCTGTTGCTTTCAGTTGGAATGCTCTATAGCTGTGAATTAAGTCTATCTTGTCTAATGTGTCATTTGAGACCTGTATTTCCTTATTGATTTTCTGTCTAGATGACCTGTCCATTGATGTAAGTGGGGTGTTAAGGTTCCCTACTATTATTGTGCTATTGTTGACTTCTTTTATGTCTGTTAACAATTGCCTTATATATTGAGGTGCTCCTATGTTGGGTGCATATATATTTGCAATTGTTATATCTTCTTCTTGGGTTGATCCCTTGAGCATTATGTAGTGCCTTACTTTGTCTCTTGTGACAGATTTTATTTTAAAATCTATTTTGCCTGATATAAATATTGCTACTACAGCTTTCTTTTGGTTTCCATTGGGAAATGGAATGGAATATTATTTTTCATCCCCTCACCTTCAACCTGCATGTGTCTCTACTCTGAAGTGAGTCTCTTGTAGTATTTATGTGGGTTTTGTTTTTGTATCCATTTAATCACTTTATGTCTTTTGGTTGGAACATTTAATCCATTTACATTTAAGGTAATTATCAATAGGTATGTTTTTATTGCCATTTTGTTACTTGTTTGGGGTTCATTTTATAGGTCTTGTTTTTTTTTTTTTTTTCTCTTTCTTATTTTTGTTCTCTTTTCTTATGTTTTGTTCACTAAAGAAGTTCCTTTAACATTCATTGTAAAGTTGGTTTGGTGGTGTTGAATTCTTTTAGCTTTTGTTTATCTGTGAATCTTCTGATTTATTCATCAAATCTAAATGAGAACCGTGCTGAGTAGGGTATTCTTGGTTGTAAATTTTTCCCTTTCATCCCTTTAAATATATTGTGGTACTCCCTTCTGGCCTGTAGAGTTTCTGATGAAAAATCAGCTGTTAACTTTGTGGAAATTCCCTTAAATGATATTTGTTGCTTTATCTTGTTGATTTTAATATTTTGTCCTTAATTTTTGTTAATTTGATTACTATATGCTTTGGTGTGTTCCTTTTTGGGTTGATCCTGTGTGGAACTCTTTGTGCTTCCTGGACTTGGGTGAAGTTTCCTTCTCAGGTTAGGGAAGTTTTCAGTTATTATCCCTTCAAATATTTTCCTAGGTCTTTTCTCTCTTTCTTCTCTTTCTGGAACCCGTATAATGTGATTATTAGTGTGCTTCATGTTGTCCCAGAGTTCTTTTAAACTGTTCTCATTTCTTTTCATTCATTTTTTTCTCTTTTCTGTCCTGCAGAAGTGATTTCCATTGATCTGTCTTCTAGCTCACTGATAGATTCTTCTGCCTCATTTAGTCTATTCTTGGTTCTTTTTAATCTGTTATTCATTTTAGTAATTATATTCTTTAACTCTGGTTATTCTTTATATTTTCTAACTCTTTGCTAAAACTTTGCTTTGTGCATCTATATTCCTCCTGAGTTCTCTGAACATCTTCACCATCATTACTTTAAACTCTTTCTCATATAGATTGCCTATCTCCTCATCACTTATTTCTTCTGGGATTTTATCTTGTGCCTTGGCATGGAAGATATTCCACTGCCACTTTACATTGTCTAACTTTCTATTTGCATTCTTAGGTAGGTTAGTTATGTTTCTTGACCTTGAAGAAGTGGCTCTCTCTAGGGGACCTCCTATGGATCCCAGCAGTACAATGCTCTTTTGTTACCCAAGGGCCAGGATCCAACTGCTTCCAGGATAGAGTCTGGTCTGTATTTTCAAATTTCTTCCACAAGCTTTGGGATTTTTGTTCTTTCATTTCTAGTATCTGCCCCCTGGTGGATGAGGTTGGACTAGAGTCTTATGTGCGTTTCCTGGCAGGAGGAGTAGGTGTCTGCCCACTGCTGGGTGGGGCGTCGTCCTGGGGCTTTGGTGGGTAAGGCTGTGCCTAGAGGTATACCTATAGGTGGCTATGGGCTCAGGAAGTCTGCTGATGACCCCATCCAGTATGCTATTTGGCCTGAGGCTTCTCAGCCCTTAAGTCTACAGGCTGTTGGGTTGTGATTGGTCTTGGTGCTAAAGATCCAAGCAAAATGTCAGATTCCAAGAAAGTTCATGTAGATTAACACTCCCTGAATGTCTGTCACCAGCTTTTATGTCCCCAGAGTGAGCCATAATAGCCCTCTATCTCCCCAGGAGACTTTCCAAAACCAGCAGAAAGGTCTGGGCAAAGGTCCTATGAAGTCACTTCCTCTGCCTTTGGTCCTGGCATGTGTCAAATTCTGTGCATTTCCCAAGAAGGTGAAGTCTCTGTTTCCCCCATTCCTATGGGGCTCCTGGATTTAGGCCTTGCTGGCCTTCAAAACCAGATGTTCTCAAGTCTCCTCCACAAAATGTTGGAACCCTGGGCTGGGGAGCCTGATGTGGGGCTCAGAACTCTCACTTCTGTGGAAAGGTCTCTGCAATTTAATTATTCTTTAGCTTATGGGTCACCCACCCAGGGTGGATGGGGCCAGATTATATTGAGAGCACACCCCTGCTACTGCCCAGCTGAGGTTCTATCTTTATGTTTCCAGTTAAAGGGGATCTTTTTTTTGTTTTTCCAGGTTGCAGTCTTTTAATTTTTTTTATGATTGTGTAGTAATTGATTGTGGTTTTGTTGTAGTCATGAGGAGAGGCAAACTCACGGTCCAACTTCTCCATCATCTTGACTGGAAACCTCAATATGAGACTTCTGAACATATTCCTGGCATGCTTATTCTGGCATCAGCAGCTATTATGTAAGCAGTCTGAACACACTGAAATGTCAGACTTGGAAGGCCATGTTTTGGCCCTCAGATCCATATCCCCCAGAAGAGCTAGCAGCAGACTCAGCCAAGTGGGTAAGACACTTTGGATGTCTGCAATCCCAATAAACACCTGGCTGCAATGATATGAAAGTCCTCAAGCTAAGATTCCTCTTTTGAGCTATTCTGGAAGCCTGGAGCAAAATAAAATTATTCTTTGAAGATGCTAAATTTGGGAGTATTTCGTTATACAGAAAGTATAAGAATACAACATTTTCACTTAGGTAGTAATATATTTGGTCAAAATATGTACAACAGTTTTGAAAGAACTACAACATCAAAAAGTAATGGTGAATAATCAGATATTCAATAAAGTCAAAGAATAAATTAGTATTTTAATCTGCTTTGTCCATATTAGCTCTACTTGTTTTAATAAGAAGTTCTAGTTTGTATTAAATGTTATTAATAAGCAGTCCTTAATTTGTATTAAATAAACAATCACCATTCCACTATATGTGTTTTGTTTTGTTGTGTGATTTTTTTTTTTTTTAGGATCTACAACTCATTTGAACTGTCCTAAACAAATTATGTGTTTTAAAATTAGAACTCTTATAAATTCCAGTTTACCACTGATTATTTTTGTTACCCTGAGACAATGATTTAATCATTTTCAGAGAAACAGTTTCTCATATGGAAATCATTGATAGTCATAGTAATGATTAAATAAAATTATGTATATGAAGCACTTTGCACTGTGACTGCTACATAGAATATATTCAATAAATGATAGTCATTATTACTTATAATAATGAAATGCATATTCTTAACACCATGAATTATAAAAATTTAAAAAAATAGATTGCTTCTTTATTTTCTTTCATCAGCATATTACAGTTTTTGGAATACAGATCTTTTGTCTCCTGAGATAGGTTTATACCTAGGTATTTTATTCTTTGGGATGTGATGATAAATGGGATATTTTACTTAACTTCTCTTTCCAATTTTCCCTTATTAGTATATAGAAATGCAACAGATTTCTGTATATTAACTTTTGTATCCTGAAACTTTACTAATTTACCAATGAGCTTTAATAGATTTCATCTCCTAAAGTAAAGGAGATAAAAGCAAAAATTTAAAAATGAGACTTAATTAAACTTAAAAGCCCTTGTATAGCAAAGGTAACTATCAACAAAATGAAAAGGCAACCTACTGTATGGGAGAAAACATTTGCAAATTATATGACCAATAAAGAATATTTATCCAATGTATATAAATAGGTTATAAAACTCAACATCAAAAAACAACCCAATTAAAAAATAAGCAGAAGAACTGAATAGACATTTTTCCAAAGAGGATATACAGATGGCCAACAGACAGATGAAAGATGCTCAGTATTGCTAATCATCAGGGAAATGTAAATCAAAACCACAAATCATACTTGTCAGAATCGCTGTCATCAAAAAGAACATATATAACAAATGTTGGCAAGGAAATGGTGAAAAGTGAACCCTTATACATCCTTGGTGGGAATTTAAATTGGTGCAGTCACTACAGAAAACAGTATGGAGTTATCTCAAAAAACTAAAAATGGAACTACCATAAGACCCAGCAATTCCACTCCTGGGTATATATCTGAAAAAAATATATAAAATAAAAATACTAATTCAAAAAGATTTCACCCCAATATTACTAGCAGCATTACTTGCAATTGCCAAGATATGGAAAAAACCTGTGTCCATCAATAGATGAATGGATAAAGAAGTGGTGTACATATACAGGGGAATACTACTTAGCCATTAAAAATCAAAATTTTGTCATTTGTAGCATGGATGGACTTGGAGGGCATTATGCTAAGTGAAAAGGTTCAGACAGAGAAAGACAAATACTATATGACATTACTGATATGGGGAATCTAAAAAATACAACAAACCTGTGAATATAACAAAAACAAAACAGAAAAAAAGAGCAGGCTCACAGATATAGACAATAAACTAGTGGTTGCCAGTAGTACTGGGGGGCAATATAGTGACAGGGGAATGGGAGGTACAAATTACTGGGTGTAAGACAGGCTCAAGGATGAATTGAATAACATGGAGAATATAACCAATATTTTCTAATAACTGTTAAGTGGAAAGTAACCTGTAAAAATTATATAATTTTTTTTAAAGATGAAAAATCATTACTGATTCAATATGTTAGGTAGTTAGACAGAAATGAGCACTAGGCAAGGGGAGAGGAAGTGGAAGGGAGCAACCCAGAAAGTAGCAGCACACCTACACTCAGGATAAGGGGCTCCAAAAACTTTTACTTTCTCTAAATGAGGGCCAGCAAAGAAGCTGGCTAGAATCAAACATTGGGGCTGCATATTAGAGAGGACCTGACTTAAATTGACCCAATGCTCATTACAGCATAATTAACAAAACAGTTCAAGGCCCCTCTTGTAGGTTTCTCTTTGTGCATCATGGATAAAAACATCCATAAAAGAAATGGGCATATCTGAGCACAAGGAACAAGAGCTGTCAATCAGCCTGCACATTCGAAGAATATGAGCTGGCAATCAATCAGTCAATCAATCAATCAGGAGATTGTCCCCCAAGCCAGGATATAAGAATGGGAAAAACACAGGAGCAGCACCATTTTTTCCTCTTTTGGATTGGTCCGATCCCAGTTCTTGGGGGTGTACTATGTTTTACTACCTTTTTGCTTCACTAATAAAATCTTCTGTTTATTTCATGCTGTCTGTCTCCCATTAGAAATTCATCTTTTGGGGGGTGACTAAGAACTGAGTTAACTTTTATTTTCCTCCTCCCAGTAACAAATCCATTACATTTAAATAATATGTTCAAGTAATGCAATAAGTGGCAACTTTTTGGATAAGTAAATTAGTCACTTAATTTTGTTGCATTAAATAATTTATCTATACTATTTTAATTTTTTTCCAAAAATGTAAGACTTTTGTTAAATTATAACTAGTTTTTCTTGCCTTCTTTTCACATGGAGAGTTTCAGTTTGAATAGTACCACCTCTGGTGGGGTAGAATAGTTTCATTTAATGAAATAAAAGCAAGCAAAAATTATAACACATAGCTACATTATAATTCTTCCAAATTTGATGATTTTTTTTCTATTAGTGTCTATTTAAACAGTTTTATAAAGGAAAGGTTTTGTGTAATTTATTTTTCTGTCAAATTAGATGATTTTCCTATAAAAAAGCGTGAACTCCTCAGCACTGTGACACTTGGATCTAGTCAACAAATTAAACCAGCATTATAAATGATATTGTAATAAAGATCTATGTGCTGTTTTTAAAAATTAATCATATATTTTTAAATAAATACAATTTTCTAGATTTTTATTTTCCAACATTTAAATTTGTTCTGAGTCTATATTTAATAAGAGTAAAGTTTTTTTTTGTGATGCCTAATTATGCTTATCCACTTCAGTATAAAATAATTTGATTATGAAAATCTATTTCTATCACTTTTTTGCTGCCTGTCCATGGGTATTACATTAACCACTTAATTCTACAGTTTTCTCTATTTAAAATGAGTGTAATAATATTTATTTTGTAAGATTATGGTGAATATGAAATTAATTAAACTGTTTAAAATATTTAAGAACTGATAAATGATGTGAACACTTCAAAAGTGAAGCTTTGATTAATATTATGTATGTACATAAAAATTATATTTCTATATTATATACCAGAGGATCTTTGGGATTCAAGTCCCATTTGAATCTTGTTAATTATGTACATACATATATACTCAATGAGGTTCATTATGTATATTAGATTACATAGATAATACAATAATACACTGTACTATGTATATTATGTATAATATCTATAATAAATATTCCTAATACTGTAATATCTACCTATCAACTTATTTTCCCATTCATGAAGCCCTAACCATTCTCTTTTTATGATAAAATACTCATTAAAGTAGCCTTAACATTTAGTTCACCTTGATCAAACTTTAAAAAAGCTTCTTCCAGGCTCTAAGCCTCTGACCTCCATTCTAGGCTCCATCCTTACAGAATCCACAGGACTTAAATACCAAGGCATCTGATTTCCCTTTGCTCTGAGCATTTACTTCAGAAAATTGCAAATTCTTTCTTTTCCCTCAGAGATGTAAATCTATTTAAAAACTTCTTGCAAATTTTACAAGGCAGAGTTGTTGTTTTTTTTTAGGGACCTTGGAGCCATCCCTTTGAAATGTAACCATCAAGAAGACATTGCTCTTTTCTCCCAATTTTTGTGGAAGTGTAGGAGCTTAACAACAGGCATCTTTCTCCAAATTGTGAAACTACTTTCTATGGTGAAGTTGTTACAAAGTTTGCTTCTCCTTTCAGTAAAGTCAATTAACAAATACAGATGGTCCATGATCTGTACTCTCTAGCTCTTAAAAACTCATTTTTTACTTTGACAGTGTTGTTATTGAGCAGGACCCTGTGTTGTCCTCCCTAGTACAAATCATCCCATATTCCTCCATTTTTATTTATAGGAAATAGGCTTCATTCAGCCTCTTAGACTTTCCCTGAGTTCCAAAGGGCAGATTAAAACAGTTGCTAATCAAGAAAGGGAGGGGATACAGAGACTAGGGAGGAATAGACAAGAAACAATAGTGCAGCCTTGGGGCAGGATCTTGGTTCCTTCTATATACCTAACAATATCTTTAAGTTTTTTCCTGCAGGAGTCAAGGCCTCCCCAATTCTAAACTGCCTCTTGTTTATGGCTGAGCAGAATCTTTGGAGATGATTTTTTGGGGTATACTGTGTCCACCAGATTGCTGGAATTCTGATTAAAAGCAACTTTCCTTTTTGTTACCAAGGGTGTTTCCTGCCCCTTTCTCAACAAGAAACCAATTATTTTTATCTAAGTCTCAGGAGGCAATTGCAAGGAGAAGAAACAAGAACTGGTTAGAAGCAATGGAACCCAATATGGTGAAGGATTTGACTTTCAGTCGACCTGGAACCTCATTTACACTCATTGTAATGTATTAGCATGCTGAATGACACACACACAGTGCCATAACAATTGATGATTTCCATGACGACAACCAGAAAACCTGTACAAAGATGGAAAAGAAAGATCATTTGGTTCCAGTACATCCCGAATGAGGACAGGATGGTAGAACTCTCCCACAAAAGTCCATGTGGCCTGACCTGGGCCAGAACTGTTTCAACCAGCCATCTTGGCTGACACCTCCCTCTCAAGTACTTCCTTTCCTTTTCTTCTTTAGAAAAATAAAGAGGATTTTTTCCACTTTGTTCCTTTGCTTCTATTATGAATTCTTTCACAGCCAGTGGCAAGAACCCACACTTTGGTGGGCCTCTTAATTTAGAGGTCTCACTATCTGCTAACTGTGTCTTTTTAATAAAGTGATGGGGAAAAGAAAAATTGCATTCCTATGTCATATGTAGTAGGGGATTTTTGGGATTAAAGTCCCATTTTAATCTCATCGATCTAATCTTATTTGCTGGAAAATTATAGTTGAATCTGTGTAATAATTTCTGATTAGCATTGTGTAGTTACAGCCATTTTTATGAAGAAATAATAATAAAAATTATGACTATCTAGTAGGCAGACATCATGAAGTATATTTTGCTAACCATGAAATTGTCAGCCATTCCTGAACATGCTACCTGCAACCCAAAGTCTTGTCTCAATCTGAATGTGTCATGGTTTTTTATACTTTCATCTTGCTGTTGGTTTACTCTCTCCCTCATTGTCATGCAGATTTCCTGGAGGGCCATTGTCTTCTTTGTTAACCATTGTTTCTCCTGGGCCTGGCTGAGAGGAAATTAATTAAATATGAATTAATGAATAAATGACTGAGTAAATAGAATCTGGAAATTATCAGCAACCAAATATCTGTAAACCTGTTTCTCATTTACTTTCATTCTTAGATCCTATTTCATTCATTTCTTTCTTTCCCTTTAAGTGGAGTTTAGTTTTTCTGTGTGCACATAGCCTGAAATAGTTTCTGAAAATCCCTGAATTTATATAATTTGAAATCAATCAACTTTCAAAGATGATTAGCTGTCTCTCAGACACAATCCCAAATTTCTAGAAGAGAGAATCTAATTAATTTATTTTGGGTTAGTATTCATCCACTGACAAAGTAGATCGCCAAGCAAGCAAAATCAAGTGTCACCAACCTAATTGTTGGGAATCTATCCTTATTGAATTGGGAATGTCTCTGCAATATATTTTATAATATATTTGTTGGTAAAGAATCATTATTACTATATTAGAACTTAATGTGGTTGTTAAGAGATATTAGTTGATGACAAAATTAAAGAGGAGTTTCAAAACATGGACCCTTCTGTTTTTTCATGCCCAGTTTATCAAGAGTGTGGTCTATGTTCCTGCTTCTTGAATCTGGACTTTGTAATCAGTGAAATAAAGTGTTGGTGACTCCAGGCCAGTTCATGAGTTCAGACCTTAAGGAATAGGAATCTTCCATGTTCTGTCCCTCTGGATGGATTGCCCTTGAAATCCAGCTATGAGGAAGAGCAAGAGACCCCATGGAGAAACCCATGTGAACAGAAATAGCCAGCCAGCAACTTGCTAAGCCATGTGCGTGAACCATCTTGGAAGAGCATTCTAGCTCATTTGATCTGTCACAGCTAATGCTGAGTGGAAAAAGGAAGAGTCATCCAGATAAGCCCCATCCAAATTATAGTTTCATGGACAAAATAAAGTTTTTTAAACCAACGAGGATTAGTTGATTTGTTTCACAGCTGCATAAAACCATAAAATAATCCTAAACATTGCCATATCCTATGCTTACTTCCTAATAGTATGTGTGTGTGTGTGTGTGTGTATAAAACAATCTATCTGCATTTAATTGTCATTTAAACTCTGATTTCACTTTACTCAGTTAAAGAATTAATCACTTCCACTGTGTCTTGCTATAAATATTCATTTGAATTCAACTATTAGATGAGGGAAAATTAGATATTTTTTCACAGGGATCTCAAAAAATGCACATAACAGTGATTTTTTTTCCATTATGTTTTGGGACTTGCCCGTTGGTAACAAAAAGTGCTTAGCTGTGTCTTTTATATAATGATTACTCCTAATGATTATTGATATAGCAGGGTGTTTCTAATTATATTTTAGCAGAGGTCTAAAAGCATAATAACCATTTAGTATTTATGGATTGACAGATTGATTAATTTTACAAATATCTCATGCAGTTGTTGCTTATAACCTATAAAAGTGAAGGTCAGCACTATTCCAAGCATGTGGAGCAAAAATGGAAAAGACATTCAGACTTGTTTAATAAAGGTATCTAAGAAAAACTGAGGAATAATGTTTAACTTTGGTGGGTGGAGGTGGGAGGAATTTGGAGAATTAAATTGCTGCTATTACAGGTGAGCAATAAGAGGGAAACTATCAGCTCCACCAGCAGAGCACACCAGCTGAAAAACTTGCCCCATACACATCAAAATGATTAATAATTATGTTATAAATATATTACATCCCACTAAATTGCATGCCTCTGAATATACAATTAAAATTTACAGAAAATATAATAAAATTAAACATTTTATAATATTTCATTTCAAATTTTTATCAGAGGAAAGAGGAAGATTGACATGCTGTTTTATATGATACTTTCCCACATTCACCTGCCTGTACAAGTTGGGCCCATTTTTAAGTGGACTTTTGAAAAATGACAGTTTTCTCCATTTTTCAGATATCTTTTCTCATGTCTCATAAAGTGAGTGCACCACAAGATTGTGGATACAGTCTTATTTACTTATTATGACTGTGCTTTGTTTGTTGAGGTTGGCAAAGATAAGCACAGCACTTAAGGACTAGCAACCGTAGTCAAAAATCAGCCTACGTTTACAGTTTTCCCAGTTCAGACTGACAGCTAATATAATGAGGGAAAGAGAACTTTTCATTAGGATGGATACAATCTTCTCTATGGATAGAATTTTGTGCCTTTTCACTGAAAACTAGAAATACCAGATTGAAATTACAAAAGCTGCAAATATTCAAGGGAGGAACTATGAAAGAAAAATTCTGTACAGGAATATAAACACTGTAGTAATGGATTCTGATAGACATTTTAAAAACTCTATTTGAGAAAAAACACAAATATGAAATTTAATTTTTTATTCTAATACACACAAAGCAAAATAAAAAGTATAAGATTTTGTGCATAAAGAAGGCCTCCTTACAGATTTTAATATATTTTTGAAGCATCATGAATTGATATTACATATTTCCTAGTATTCATAAGTATGTTTAAATACAGGGAGAGTTTTATGGGCTTATGTCTAAAAAAAATCTGAATTTATTATTCAAGCAGGTGAAATAAATGGTAAAATATTTACATTAAAAATGAAACTTTAAAATATTATCTTCTGAATGAATTGGCTCAGTGTAATATTTTTAATCTTATTGTATTAGTATAATTTTTAAATTATATTTTGTAACAAGTGATGACTGAGATGTAAGAAAGTTTGTAATAACATTATAAATTTAAATACGTTTCTATATTGAGGTCAGTTATAGACTTTCAGCATATATTGACAATATAAATGAAAGTTTTCTTTGCATTCCATAATACTGCCATGACTTTATGTAGAATTAAATTTATTGAAAGTCAGTTTTATCATGTAATATTCTATTGGATATATTCATTTATTTTCCATTCATTTGTTGTTGTTGTTTATAATTTTCCTCCACAAGAAATTGAGGTTTTATTTACAAACATTATAATAAAAATTCTGGAGTTGTTCATTAACTTTTAAAGAATTTACAAAAATTTGGACAATAATTGGGATTTAATTGGGATTATTAAGAAAATATCAGCAATATGAGTCATATTTATTTTATAATTGGCCAGTAGAGCAAAAGGTGGCCTGAATATGGCATGCTGTGATTTTAATATTGCATTTGATACAGTCATTCTTTAATCTGATAGTATGTATGGGGTAGTAGAGTCTGAATGAAAGTGGGCTTAAGTATTTTTTTTTTTTTGTATAAGAGAAACAACATAATGCTATTCTATAAAATAAAAGCATTTGAGGAGAAGGTCTTGAGTAATATGCATGGAATTCTCTTTTTATCTAGATACTATTAAACACATATTACTAAATATTTGAAGGAAGTTATAGTAAGCAGCTTCTTACATTTTCCTGATAGCACAAACCTAAATGGGTTCTTAAGTAAAGAATTAAGTTAAAAATCATCTTTCCATGTGGGAATGATATGTTAGAAAAACAGCAATTTGACTCTCATAAGGATACATTTAAAGTCTTTAAAATCTTAATTTTTTAACAAAGCCTCAGAAGTAGTTTATCAAAATATCTTACATGCTATTGCTCTAAGGTATAAGTACTCAAAACAAACCAACCAACAAACAAACAAACAAAAAAACCCCAAAATACACACAAGAAAATGTATGATCAAATTTGGGCAATGATTCAAACAATATATGGAGATTTGCAATTCACAGTGTGCAATAGATACTGTTTTTTATTTATTGTGGTAAAAAAATTACAAAATTCATCATCTTTACTACTTTTAAGTGTACAACTCAGTAGTGTTGAGTATATTCACACTGTTGTGAAACAAACCTCCAGCACTTTTTCATCTTACAAATTGAAACCCTATACACACTAAAGAACCTCCTTTTCCCCCTCCCTTCTAGTCCCTGAACCATTATTCTACCTTATGTTTCTATTATTTTGACTACATAGCTACATCATAGATATTTAATAGTTTTTTTAAATGAGTTTTGTTTTATAGAAACTTATGAATGTATTATCACCCATATATATTTAATAACATAACTTATTTTCCCACAAACATATCCAAAAATCACTTGTGGAACATAACCATGTAGAACAGTATGTTGAGAAACACTGAGTAAAAGTGTTAACATTTTGACTGCATTCCACTATATTCCTTTTTCAGAGGACACTTTAAGAGAAACAAACTAGAGAAACGTAAGGGGGCTGAATAGAATTATGAAATAACTGAAATCAGAGGGCAGTTAATCTATTAATTTGAAAATAGAAGATTTGTAGGGCAGATAATAGGTTTATATCAATTATTTAAAGCCATATATTTGGTAAGAAACTGAATGGATAGGTAAATCCAGAGAAAAAAATTAGTATCAAGTCAGCAAGGCAGATTTCAAATTAATGAAAAGAAGTAACAGCTTCTAAAATAATTTAGCTATCTTTTACCAGAAGTTTGAAATACAAAATTATATGACTTAATGTAAGAAATATATTTACAAGAAATTCTTAATCAGATTTTTGTTTAGATTATATGCTTGTTAAGTTTGTCAGAAGTTATTATACATGAATCTAGATCTTGGTATAAAAAAAATACCAGGAATTATGCCATTTAGATCTAAACAGGATATGTAGTATTATTTTTCCTTAAAAATATTTATCTAATTTTCCTCCATTACAGTTTTAATCTTTAGATACTTTTAATCTTTAGATACTTAACTGAGAATTATAAACACCTACCACTGTGAAATATCTCAAGATCTGCTCACAGTGGGTTTAGTCAGTGCTCATGCTGCTGTTCCCAGGCTATATTTATCTTTCCCTAAACATATTAGAGTCAGTGTAATCTGCTGATGACCAAATGTTTCCTGGGGAACTTCAGTTTACAAATAAATTAGTTTGGTAAGTGTTAATTGTACAAGTCTCTTGGTAGACCCAAGAGTACATAGTAAAGAATACTGAGTGCTTCCTCCAGTGAAAGCTGACTTTGAGTGGCTTTCTGCTTATTTGCTATTTATGGTTTCTAAACAACAACCAGCAAAAATTCTTTGTCCCAGAAACCCTCCTTCTTACTTGTTTTCCTCTAAGAAGTAGAAATCATATCCTTTACAAGAAAGCAAAACTTTAAATATGATATTAAAATTAAAAATAGTGCTTAGTAAAATCATCTGCTATTTGTAATTTTTTTTATAAATACATATTCTCTTCTCTACATATACTTTCATTAAAATACCATGTTCGAAGAATATTTTTCTCCCAAATATTTAGGGGAGTGTTTTCTATTTAGCCAGACCATAAATCAAATATCTTCAATAGTTGAAATACTAAAAATGAAGGCTCTTGATTTATTTTTACCTGTGTTTGGAAGCTCTGCTTTTACATATATTTTGCCCTTTGTTTACATATTACAGTAAACATCTTTAAGAAAAAATGTTGATATGTTTACATACAAGTCTTTGAACAAAGCATTTGAAAGGGATATGTTATGGTAACACCGCAGCAAATGGATATATTGTGACAGAGGACTATTGGGAAATAGAAGCAGGCTCACTGATATTTCTCATGCAATTAGCAAAATCCTAAACCCTTTTATTTGGTGGGAGTGTGGAAAGACTATTACAAAAATGCTGATGTGTCTTGGAATCATTGCCTATATGTCAATTACATTTTGTGTGGGCGAGATGAATTTGGTTATTATTTTAATTGACATAAAAAGATAGAATTGTAGAGGTCCATCTTTCACTAGCTCCTAGGGGCAATGAAATGGGAAAATGAGAGGCTAGAATATATAATCTCTTACTTGTAACAGGCTGTGACTGTGGTAAAGACAGGGTGGTGATCGCTTTGTCAGGACTTTGCAGCTGAGAATACCAACACCTAACTCTTTACAGTGAGAGAAAAGATGTTTTTAGGAGAATGGAAAGTTTTATTTGCATTTGAAAAGCTATGTCTTACAAATTCAAATTAAGTTTGTTGGAAAGACCCTGTAAGGGAGTGCTTAGAGTGATTAATGATTCAATTTTATCTATAAATGTTATGTGGAGAAACATAAAACCAGAAAATTGTTAAATCAAAGTGCAAGGTCAGAGTTTATAAAAGAGTAGAAACATTCAGGATAAACACACTTAATGTTGATCATTTAAGATACTGAATGCTTTTGTCCAAGCATAGGTTATATTCCATAAAATAATAAAATGCACTCATAACAACCTCTGCATATAGTGTATTTTTTCACAATTTCAGTGACAATATTAAAGTGGTTTTACTTTAGGAAGAGTCTGTACAAAACTGTGATGAAGTTTTCAATTGATTATTGAAAATCCTAATTCTGCTTTAGCACTCATTCTATTGTTACTATTTTCAACTACAAACTAAGCACGGTTTCTGTTAGAAATTAACCTCAACACTATAAATTATTTCTGAGTCTCATTTTGATAAAAATTGGTAGATACTTGAGGTCTAATAAGTTAATGAAAGTCTTTCTGTCACTTCTTACTGATATCCTTAGTTTAAATAATGTGCTATACATAAAAAAAGAATCAAATATGAGATTTGCTGATTGTCTATTAAAATTAATGTATTTATTTTGATAAATACTGGAATAATTGGAATAATTTTAAATACTCCATCCACATTTAACTTAAAAAAATAAAATTAGAAAACTGGCTTCATGTATGCAGAATAATAAGTAAGTAATAGCTATAAAAATACTTCTGATATACTATGCTATACATTAGAAATTGACATATTATAATTTACTATATTTCAAAAAAATACACTTGTAAACATAACATCTGGCAAAATGATGCTAACTGAAAACGGAACTGAAAGCAAAAACTAACATAAGGTTTTCCACTGATTGGAGCTGGCGTGAATTGCCTGAATGGTTGTTATCTATAGAGTTGAACAAGGTCAGATGCAGTTGGGATGGCTGGTTTTAGATTCTTACTTTTCATAACATTTAGCAGTGGCTTTATTAAGATATCATTTACAGTTGGTATTCTCTGCATACTCAATATGTTGAACAATACATAGGGCACTTCAGAGAGGCAAAGTTGTTGGCAAGTGGTTGTTTCTCTACAATGTATTTCAATAATTTTTTTTTCCATATTCAGAGGACTTAGACCATGGACTATCACCGTTGTCAAGTATCTTGAGGGGTTTCTATGTTCAAACTATCCTAAATTGACTCTTGTTTGTCATCAAACCTTGGAACAATGCCAATACAAGAAATTAGAGATCAATCATCCTTTTCACATTTCTCCTATAGCTTTTTTTTTCTTTTAATTCTTTGACTAAGCTCAAATCTCTCTTGTACCTTACTTCTTTTGGAGCTACACAGATAGCTTAAGCACACACTTAATTAGGAGAGTAAAAGGTCATTTACTGTGTAGCTAAACATGGAACATGTGGAAAATAACATTTCCAAGCATTTCATGAACTTATAGAAAATGATTTTCTAGAGCTATTTATCTGTCCATGCTATATAGTTCTTCCTATCTAAAAAATGAATTCAGCACTCATGAAAAATGCCACGATGACAAGCTAAGTTGACACATCTTCTATTTTTGTATACACTAACAGTAGCATCCCTACTCCACTCTGAAACAGTGCCTCAGGCCTAAGCTTGCAGAACCATCTGTGGGGATCAAGATATTTCAGTTCTTGCTGCCTCAGTTTAGATGCCAGAAGGGTGCCAATTATGTCAATGCTTGTCCAGAAGATATATAAGTATTTCATGTAGACCAAATGAGAATGCTGGTGAGATGATATAAACTGGATAACTAAACCCTCAGCTAGATATAAACTAGGGATACACAAAAGAAAGTCTTGGTTTCATTTCTAACTAAAATATAAACCCTGATTTTTTTTAATATTTCTATGCATTTTTAATTTTATTCGGTCTTTCTATAAACAGTGTCACAAAGAGTCAAGGGTTAAAAGATATGTATAGAATATAGTAAATATAAAGGATGCAATGAGTTAATTTTTTGTAGAAAAACTGCACTATAAATACTCTAGAATATTTATTTGTGGTCATTATATAGTAGGAGGGTTAAGTTTGCTGTGTCTCTACCATTTTCTTGCTTAATTCAGTTCTGTGAAAAGGCAAGTATCTTAGACATGTATTTCTTTGAGCAAAAGTAGAATTTATGATAGTATTTTTAAATTTATCTGTGTTATTGATAGACTGAATGATTGAACAGAGACCTTTTACATTCTAACCCAAAGCAGAATCCCCCATTAAACATTTACATCACATTAATACACAATGAGATAGAGAGTGAAGGAAATGTGGGGTTTTTGTACACATATTTCAAATATTTTACATATCTAGAATGAAGAGAGAACCTAGAGAGAGAAAAATGATCTGAAATTCAGGAAATGATTATGAGAATCATCATTTTTCCATATTTGAAATACTTGCACCTATAAATGAGGTTGGTTCTCCATAAGAATAAGCATTTGTAAGTATACAGAGACAGTAGAAATTAATCATAGTAAATGACATATCTCATTAAAAAACTTAGAAACTAAGAAGAATTAAAAACTGAAAAAATCAAATAAAGCTAAAAGGTATTAACAGAATATTTTAGATAGTTACACTCAATGAAGTTTTGGTTCAGTTAACTAGGATTTTAAAGTAGACATAGATATGACTCCCAGAGTGAAATTTATAACCAAACCTAACCAAACCAAGTAAAACAAACAAACAAACAAACAAACAAACAAAACTAGATTTAGAAAATGAAAAATAGTGGATTTTATCATAAGGAAAACTTTTTCAAAGATAAGTACCTACATTTAGATGTTGCTAAATTTTAGAATATTATTATATATTTTTAGTTAGAATCTCAGTTTATAGGAAATAAAAACTCAGATTTACTGCATTAATAAAGCTTTATTTTAAGGATTTACATATATATAAGAAAAAGGGAGTCAGCAGCGCAAACATGCTTAGAATTACTTGCAAAATTGTACAATATACATCAATAGGTCCATTCAGCTCAGAGTTCTTTCAAAGACCCTACAACAGCAGCTTTCCCAGTCTGCTTCTGACCACCTTCCACCAAGCAAGAGCCTCTATTTTTTGATGCTACATTCTCACATATAAGCTCCTGAGTCAACAATGTTTGAATTAGACTCTGTCAATTTATAGCTTAATGGTACCTACCAAGCTGAAGTAAGCTTAAATAAGATAAACATGTAATCAGTATTAGTATTTAGCCTTTCTATCATAATCATGACTCACTTTTCTACCTTTGAATTTCATATTCTTTTCTTAATTC
Organism: Camelus dromedarius; assembly: GCF_036321535.1. Taxonomy (NCBI): domain Eukaryota; kingdom Metazoa; phylum Chordata; class Mammalia; order Artiodactyla; family Camelidae; genus Camelus; species Camelus dromedarius. Next base: position 35,241,417 of record NC_087448.1, read on the forward strand.
TTCTTTCTTACAGCTTGTTTCCTTCAAATTTAAAAATCCCTACTCTCACAGACTTATCAGGTCTACATCTAATTTAACAAAAGTATCTTTATACAGGTGTACACATCTTTTTGGAATACACAAAGCCACTATAATAGAAATGATTTCTCCAGTGAAGACATAGAATGGCTAAAAATAGACTTACCATATGATCCAACAATCCCACTCCTGAGCATGTATCCAGAGGGAACCTTAACTTAGAAAGACTCCTGCACCCCAATGTTCATAGCAACATATTTACAATAGCCAAGATATGGAAACAACCTAAATGTCCATTGACAGATGACTGGATAAAGAAGTTGTGGTATATTTATACAATGGAATACTACTCAGCCATAAAAATGATAAAATAATGCCATTTACAGCAACATGGATGTCCTTGGAGAATGTCATTCTAAGTGAAGCAAGCCAGAAAGAGAAAGAAAAATACCATATGATATCACTTATATGTGGAATAATAAAAAAAAAAGACAAATGAACTTAATTGCAAAACAGAAACAGACTCACAGACATTGAAAATTGAAAACAAAGTTATGGTTACCAGGGGGGAAGGAGTTGGAAGGGATAAACTGGGAGTTTGAGATTTGTAGATACTGACATATATATATATATACACACACACACATACATATATATAAAATAAATAAACAAATTTATACTATACAGCACAGGGAGCTATATTCAATATCTTGTAATATCTTATGGTGAAAAAGAATATGAAAATTAATATATGTATATTCACATATGACTGAAGCATTGTGCTGTACACCAGAAATTGACACAGCATTGTAAATTGACTGTATCTCAATAAAAAAAAAAAGAAAGAAATGATTAGGCATAGTAGCTTTAAATAACTGAATATTCTAGATTCTAATCTGTCCCATATTCCACACCCCATACTTGCTCTATCAATAATTTTCCCTGAATAATTTAGTACAAGTATGGCACAAAGTTAGTCTAAATAATTTTACTATTCCTTTTAGAAATCATATAGAAATAAAACAGCATCAAATTTGAATGAAATAGTGATATGAAAATACCAGACTGAGAAATCCTGCTTATTCCAAACTATGGGTAAACATTTATGAACATATGTGTAATGATGTATAAACATTTACAGTCAAAACAAGCAGAATGGGTAAGAAAAGACATGAGTCCAGAGGGATTATGCAGTAAGATCTGGGGGTCAGGCTGACAGAAGCCAGAAATTAGCAGAAAATATCCACTCCCCAAAAACAAGGACCTCACTCTGAGTGAAAACTGACATTTAAGCAATAAAGAGACAACACTAAGAATACACAAAATATGTGAATATATATTATTATATCTGTATTATATATATATATATATATTTATGTGTATACTGAAATTATGTATACCTATCTATCTATATACAGAGAGAGAATAATAGAAGTTACAAACAAAATGTAGTTGTAGGGGGAGATTGTTAGCTGTAGAAACCAACTAATTATATATTTATATATATGTGTATATGTATATGTATATGTATATGTTTATACATAAGATAAATTTGACAACAGTAGAGAAAATAACCAAACAATGATATAGAAATGTTTTAAAATAAAATTGAGGATGAGGAGGAGCCAAAATGGTGGAGTACAGAGACTCACAGCTTGCCCTCTCCCACAAATACACCAAGAATTACATCTACAGAACCACTGAATCACACAGAACACCTACTGAACTCTGGCAGAGTGTCTCTCAAACTGCAAAGGAGGGTCCCTGTGATCCCTGACCCTAGATGTGAGATGGCAGGGATGAGCCAGGACTGGATGTTGGAGATCCCTGAGGAGCCCAGGCAGAGGGTAGGGGCCCACTGCACCAAGGCAGCCTCAGGGAAATGGAGGCTCTGGCCTCAGGGGAATGAGCTCTGGCTGGGGGTTTGTGCATAAAAAAAACAGCCTGGTACCCCCATAAAAAGTATCACTGTTGGTGTGTGGAGGAGGAGGGGAGCAATACAGCCACATCACAGATGCTTTCTCCTCTTGGCTCCATTGTTGGTGTGATCCCATGAGAAGAGAGGTGGGGCTTGGGCATAGCCATCACTGCTGCATGGAAGTGGGGCTAAAAGCTGAATCCATACCTAGTGGCCCTGCAACTTCCCAGGTGGGACTGAGATCTGTTTATAGCCCCAGTAAGAGGGGGCAGCTTTGCTCTTTCTGGACCCTTTGTGGACCTGAGCCTATAGGAGGAACAGGCAGTGAGCAGAGTTCTTACCCATGATGGGGAAAGTATGAGTATTTACAACAGGCCAGCATACTGGACCATATGTGGAGGTGGGGCTGAGGTCTGCCCTGATCCTGTGGTGCACCAAAGATTCAGGTATGTGACAACAGGCTAGCTATGGCAGGTCCTGTCACCTGACATTAGTGGGTCTGCCCTGGTGGCTCCTGGGGCTCAGAATTGGGGGACACAAGAGTAGGTGGCTGACATTCCCACAGCTAAGGTGGGGACAAAGGTAGCATCAACAAAGAGTACTTTGTAAACCCACGTAACATGTAACAGACAGCACCACAGAGAACAATTCCCAGTAGATATGTCCTGCCTACTCTTCTTCCCAGATGAAGTGCTCCAATACTGCTTACTACACACCACAGCTCAGAAATGGATCTAGAAGCCTCTATTCCACAAGAAGGGAGCAGACAAAACCCATGTAAGGCTGTAAAAACTACAGAACAAAAAAGGAGGCCCACCTCAACAACAACAACTAGGGCAAGCTCTGAACACTACAATACCAACCACACCCCAGATCAAAGGGAAAACAGCCAACACTCATAGAAGAAAATGTGGCAACCATCCAAACTAAGAACAGTCATTGTAATAAAACTATCAGATGCACACAATCTACACAGGAATGCTCCCACTTTAAATAAAAACAAACAAAATAAAACTGCCCTTCAAGACCACAGTAGATAACTGATACTCCTGAACACATAGAGCCAGAGAAATATAAGTAAAAGAAGCAGCAGAGGAACCTCCAGTTAAAAAAAACAAGAGAAATCCCCTGAAAGAATGATCAATGAAATAGACATCAATAGTTTACTAGATCATAATTTCAAAAAGGGAATGATCAATACACTGAAGGAAATAAAAGAGACTGAATAGAGACCAAATACTTTATAAAGGAAATTGAAACTATAAAGAAGAGCCAATTAAAAACAGAAAACTCAGTTGCTGAGATAAGAGCCAAGCTAAAGGCAGTCAAAAGCAGACTAGATAATGCAGAAGAACAAGTAAGTGACTTAGAAGACAGGATAACAGAAGTCACCCAATCAGAACAGCAGAGAGAAAAGCAAATAAAAAACAATGAAAGCAATATAAGGGACCTATGGGATAATAGAAAGCCTGCCAAGCTATGCATAATAGGGATCCCAGAAGGAGCAGAAAGAGAAAAGAGTTTTGAAAAGATATTTAAAGAAATTATGACTGAAAACTTCCCAAACCTAAAGAAGGAAACAGATATACAAGTACAGGAGGTACAGAAGGTCTCAAACAAGAAGAACCCCAATAGAGCTACACCAAGACATATTATAATTAAGATGGCCAAAATTAAAGATAAAGAAAGGCTTTATAGTCAGCAAGAGAAAAAAAAAAAGAGTTAGTTACAAGGAAACCCCCAGATAGCTTTCAGCTGAACTCTCTACACAAACACTACTGGCCAGAAGGGAGTGGCAAGATATATTCAAAGTCCAGAATGACCAAAAGCTGCCACCTAGGATACTCTATCCAGTAAGACTATCCTTTAGAGCAGAAGGACAGATAGAGTTTCACAGTCAAGCAAAAACTAAAGAATTCAGCAATACTAAACTTATACTAAAAGAAATATTGAAAAGTCTACTTGAAATAGAAAAGAAATGGGAAGCTATAGAAATGAGAAAACCATAATTGGAAATGTGATAACTACAGTGAATTGCAAGAGATTAAACATGAAGATGTAAAAATAAATAAATAAATAAAAATAAAGAATATCAAAATCATAAAATGTGGGAGAGTGGAGCAAGAAAGCATAGATATTTTCCCTCTATTTTTTTTCCCCTTTATTTTTTGAGATGTGTTTGAACTTACAAGACTATCAGTCTAAAGCAAACAGATATAGTAAGGAGTTAACATACTTGAAAAACGGTGTAACCACAAGTCAAAAACATACAATAGAGTCACAAAAACCAAAATGAAACTGAACTAATACAAAAGAAAAAAGTATAAAACCACAAAAAAGAAAAACAAAGGAATAAAGGAGATATATCAAATCAGCTGGAAACCTAAGTTCAAAATGGCAATAAACAGACATCTATCAATAATTACTATTAATGTCAATGGACTAAATTCTCCAATCAAAAGACATAGAGTGGCAGATTGGATAATAAAATCCTACCATATGCTGTCTACAAGATATGCACTTTAGAGAGATGGACACACATAGATTGAAAGTGAGAGGATGGAAAAAGATATTTCATGCAAATGGAAATGACAAGAAATTGGGATTAGCAATATTCATATCAGACAAAATAGACTCCAAACACAGGCCATAAAGAGAGATAAGGAGATAAGGAAAGACACTATATATATATATATAGTGATATATCAAAGGAGCAAAAGAAGATAAAGATATTTCACTCATTGACATATATGCACCCAGTAGAGGAGCACCTAAATATATAAAGCAAATAGTAACAGACGTAGGGGAGAAATTGATGGGAATACAAAATAATACTAGGAATCTTTAACACCTCACTAACATCATTGGACAGGTCTTCCAGACAGAAAATCAATAAAGCAATGGACATACTAAATGACACAATAGGAAAGTTGGACTTGATTGATATTTTTAGGACATTACATCCCCCCAAAACAGAATATGCATTTTTTTCAAGCGATCATGGAACATTCTCTAGGATAGACCACATACTTGGGCACAAAAGAAGCCTCAACAAATTTAAGAGGATAGAAACCGTTCCATACATCTTCTCTGACCACACTGGCATGAAACTAGAAATCAACCACAGCAAAACAAAGGAGAAAAAATGACAGCATAGAGATTAAAAAATATGCTACTAAAAACCCAGTGGGTCAATGATGAAATCAAAGAAATTAAAAAATACTTTGAGACAAATGGCAATGAAAACACTACTACAAAAAATCTATGGGGTGCAGCAAATCAGTCCTAAGAGGGAATTTCATAGTGATACAGATCTTCCTCAAAAAACAAAACAAAAAAAAAACCTCAAATAAACAACCTAACCTACAACCTAAAAGAATTAGAAAAAGAAGAACAAACAAGACATAAAGTCAGCAAAAAAAAAAATAATAATAATAATAATAAAGATCAGGGAGAGAATGAATAAAATAGGTATTTAAAAAAAACAGTAGAAAAAATTAAATAAACCAAGAGCTGACTTTTTGAAAGAGTAAGCAAAATTGACAAACCTCTGGCCAGGTTCACCAAGAAGAAAAGTGAGAGCACACAAATAAACAAAATAAGAAAGGAAAATGGAGATATTAAAACCAACACCATAGAAATACAAAAAAAATCATAAAAGAATACTGTGAACAATTATATGGCAATACATTGGAAATACTAGAAGTAATGGACAAGATACTAGAAACATACAGTGGCCCAACACTGAATCAAGAAGAAATAGATCATTTGAAGAGACCAATCACTAGAAATAGAATCAACAATAAAAAACTTCCTTGCAAACAGAAGTCCAGGACCAGATGGCTTTCTTGGAGAATTCTTTCAAATATACAAAAAAAAAAAAAAAAAAAAAAAAAGAGCTCATACCTCATTCTATGAAGCCACCATCACCCTGATAGCACAGCCAGACAAAGACATTAACAAAAAGGAAAGCTATAAGCCAATATCACTGATGAACATAGATGCAAAAATCCTCAACAAAATATGAGCAAACAGGATCCAACAACACACAAAAAAAATCTTATGCAATGATTCTTCCCAGGGACACAAGGATGGTTCAACTTACGCAAATTAATCAATGTGATAAGCTCCATCAACAAAAGAAAGGACAAAAATCACATGATCATCTCAGTAGATGCAGAAAAAATCTGATAAAATTCAACACTCATTTATGATAAAAACTCTTACCAGAGTGAATATATAGAGGGAACATAGCTCAACACAATAAAACCTATGACAAACCTATAGCTAGCATAATACTCAATGATGAAAAGCTGAAAAGCTTTCCCCCTAAAATCTGGAACAAGATAAGGATGCCCACTCTCACTACTGTTATTCAATATAGTATTGGGAGTTCTAGCCATACCAATTAGACAAGATAAAAAAAAAAAAAAGGATCCAAATTGGAAAAGAAGAGGTAAAATTTTCATTATATGTGGATGACATGATACTATAAGGTAGAAAACCATAAAGGAGCCACATAAAAAAAGGTATTAGAGCTCATAAAAGAATTTGGCGAGGTAGCAGAATACAGATTAACATACAGAAATCAGTGGCATTTACTTACATTAACAATGAAATGTCAGAGAAGTAAAGTAAAGAAGTGATCCCTTTAAAAATCAAATTTAAAAAAAATACAATATTTAGGAATAAACCTGACCAAGGAAGTGAAAGACCTATATGTGGAGATCTACAAGACATTGATTAAGGAAATTAAAAATGACTTAAAGAAATAGAAAGGTATCCCATGTTGTTGGATTAGAAGAATTCATATTGTTAAAATGGCCATACTATCCAAAGCAATCTACAGATTTAATGTGATCCCTATCAAATTACCCAGGGCATTTTTCACAGAATTAGAACAAATAATCCTAAAATTTACATGGAATCACAGAAGACCCAGAATTGGCAAAGCAGTACTGAAGAGAAAGAATGAAGCTGGAGGAATAAACCTCCCAGACTTCAGACAGTACTACAGGGCTACAGTAATCAAAAGAGCATGGTATTTGTACAAAAACAGACAAATAGATCAATGGAACAGAACAGAGAGCCCAGTAATAAACCCACAAACTTTTGGTCAATTAATCTCTGACAAAGGAGGCAAAAATATACAATGGAGTGAAGATAGTCTCGTCAGCAAATGGTATTAAGAAAACTGGACAGTTGCATGTAAATCAATGAAGTTAGAATATTCCCTCATACCATATATAAAAATAAACTCAAAATGGATCAAAGACTTCAACATAAGACAAGATACAATAAATCTCCAAGAAGAAAATATAGGCAAAATATTATCTGACATACATCTCAAAAATGTTCTCTTAGAACAGTCTACTCAAGTAATAGAAATAAAAGCAAGAATAAACAAATGGGACTTAATGAAACTTACAAGCTTCTGCACAGCAAAGGAAACCGTAAGTAAAACAAAATGACAACCTACAGAATGGGAAAAATATTTTGCAAAAGATGAGACTGACAAAGGCTTGATCTCCAGAATATATAAGCAGCTCATATGACATAACAAGACAAAAATAAACAACCCAGTCCAAAAATGGGCAAAAGACCTAAACAAGCAATTCTCCAGTGCAGACATATGAATTGCCAATAGGCACATGAAAAAAATGCTCAATATCACTCATTATCAGAGAAACGCAAATCAAAACTACGATGTGGTATCACCTCACACCAATCAGAATGGTCAGCATTTAAAAGTGCACAAACAATAAAGACTGGAGAGGGTGTGGAGAAAATGGAACCCTCCTACACTGCTGGTGGGAATGCAACAATTTGATGCAATTATTATGGAAAATAGTATGCAGATTCTTCAAAAATCTAAAAGTAGACTTATATGATCCAGCAGTTCCACTCCTGGGTATATATGCAGAGGGAACCTTAATTCAAAAAGATGCATGCACCCCATGTTCATAGCAGCACTATTTACAATAGCCAAGACATGAAAACAACCTAAATGTCCATCAAAAGATACTGGATAAAGAAGCTGTGGTATATTTACATGAAGAAATACTACTCAGGCATAAAAAATTAATAAAATAATGCCATTTGCAACAACATGGATGAACCTGGAGAATGCTATTCTAAGTGAAGTAAGCCAGAAAGAGAAAGAAAAATGCCATATGAAATCATTTATATGTGAAGTCAAAAAAAAAAAAAAAAAAGACAAACTTATTTACAAAACAGAGACTCACAGAGATAGAAAACAAACTTATGGTTACTAGAGGGGGAAGCGGGTGGGAAGGGATAAATTGGGAGTTCGATATTTGCTGACATTAACTAACATATAAAAAATAGATAAATAACACGTTTATACTGTATAGCACAGGAAACTATCTTTAATATCCTTTAGTAATTTATAGTGAAAGGGAATATGAAAACAAATATATATATGTTCTTATATGACTGAAGTATTTTGCTGTACACCAGAAATTGGCATATTATAAAGTAACTATAATAAATGTATATATATATATATATATATAAATTAATAAAATTAAAAAATTGGTAACTTTCTGAAAGAACAGACATTTCAAGTTTACATATTGATAGAACACACAGTCTTTCAGAGGAATTTGACAAATGCCTATCTACATTGAGCTTTTACATATAAATAATGTATTTATAAAACGTTAAATATAAACATTCCTTTGGGCAGCAAGGCATATTGATCAAGTCACTTAAAAACTAGAGAAAATCATGTAGTTAAAGATTTTTCCATGGTAATATATTTACTTAAGTTCTTTCATTTCTTGAAAGTTTTAAATGATGAAAAAAAAGTTCTCTCTCATAAGAAAGTCTCAGGAGAACAAAGCAAATACATATTAATAAGATTTAAAATGCCCAAATGTCTTTATTATTTTTCATATGCTTAAACATGAGGAATTATTTTCAGCCATTCAAGGAACTTCAAGAAACCAAATCAATATTGCTTGAAGATGCTGATTGTTTTAAATCTAATGGTAGTGTTTTTCAAACCTACCAATTAAGTATGTCTATATGTATATGAACACATATATATTTGAGATATATTTAAAATGGTATTAGATATGTGCCTGCAATCAACTTTGACTAAAATCAACAGATAAGAAAGACAGTACATAATTTCTTTTTAATACAGTGCACATTATTCAATAAAACACTTGAAGATATTTGATTGTTTTATTCTACAATATATTTATTGCAAATAATCTTAATCTCATTCCATAATACAAACGATTTTTCTGCTTCTTACAAGTTAAAAATAAAACTAGATTCTATTTGCCGGAGGGCAAATATTTAGCAGAAAAAAGTAAACACATAATAAATTAGTATACAATAATATGAACCTTAAAGTCATAACCTTAAGCAAGTGTATAAAATAGCCCGAAAAGAAAAAAAAATATTACCATTGATAATGTTCCTCATGATATTTTAGAAGGTAAATGATAAATAAATCTATAGTTGCTCTATTATCACACTTAAATTCCTTTCCCTTTAACTTTGAAATGAAGGCTTAACTGAGGCCTTGTGATAGTATTTAGTAATTGTATATCAGATAAGAAAAAATAATGGGTTGGAGGATAGGCTATATCTCCCAAAGCTTTCACTCATTATGACTCTTGACAGAGGTGAGGAAAATGAGAAGAGAATATGTTGAAATACATTTTTCACACGTATCTTTTATGATTTCATAAATATTAATAAGATTATATAGTCTCTTAATATCACACATTTTCTAAGACTTCACCTTTCCTAACCCAAGTTTTAATTGACTGTGCACATATAGGAAATAATGTCCTTCAAAACCTTTTAAATATTTCAGTTCTCATTTCCTGGACGACTTCCAAATTTTATATCTCCTCTTGGTATTGAGTAGAAATTCACATAGTTTTTTGCAGGATGCTGATACATCTTTTAATAACAATATTTTCGGTTTTCCATTTAATAATGTTAACAACTGTGTAGGTCTTTGTTTTCCACTTGGCAGTCCATTGGAATGTTTTCAGGGAATATTTTGCAATTAATCAATCATCCAGTAACTTTGTGGAAGATCAAAATAACTTGTAAGTTAAGGTATGATTCCAAATAGAATGAGTTTACAATCCAATCTAGTGACACTTTCCTTCCAAAACACACTTTCAAACTTATATCCTCAAAAAGCTTTTTTTTCCCTCCTTAACAGATTCACTGGGAATTGAATCAAGGACCTTGTGCAGGCCAAGCATGCACTCTACTGCTGAGCTATAACCCCCATCCCCTCAAAAAGCTTTTTTCTTTTTAACTTTTCATTGATGCCACATCAACTCCATGTGATTATATCATCTATACTTGTCCAGCTCGATATCTAAATTTTTTGTTTCTACATACATTAAATTTTGTGTTTTGAAGTCAATTATAAACAGACTTCTATGTAATTTACATGAGCTCCCCTTGAGAAGTATAGATGAGAGGTCTTCCCATTATATGTTCTCTATATGGTAAATCACTGCATTGACACATACCTGCCACCTATCTGCCTACTCATGCAATTTCACTCAACTGCTTACGAGTGAAGAAGGAAAAAAAAAATTAATCCTAAGCATTTAGCACTATTTGAAAATTGGAGAATTTTTAATGTCTGCTTTCATCCATAACACAAATAAGAACAGTGCTAGGTATTCTGTTGTCTGGGATCCAGACACTCAATTCCTGGTCTTCAGAATGCTATATTATTACCAGGCAAGTCCTATCAATTACTAACGGACAATATATTACATGTTAACAAAATGTATGAAGTCAAACTCTAGTTTTCTAAGACTAAGATGAGAGGTGGTATTCTTTGAGAGGAACTGTCTGAGCCCTGTATCTTGTGAGATTCACTCTCTTAAAAATCCCACCACAGGTGCCATTGCTATCACCACCTAGACTTAGAGAATCTTTCCTTATAAATTCTCAGTTAAATTTATATTTATGCCCCTTCCTTTTCTGTAATTACATGTAAGGTAAATCTGGAACATTTTAACAAAAAAATATAAACTCATGGTACAATGAAAATAATCATAAAGAGCAATATTTAATTGAACTAACAGGTGTACAGATTTTATTCATCTTCAAACTGTGACATCTTTTAAGGATAATTTATCCCAAGTACTTAGATTGTCCTGTGGCCAGGACTCTCCTATCAACCTCCAAGAGTTAAGTTAAACCTAGCTAAACTTCTACAGTATGGTTCTCAGCTGATGGTGATTTTACCCCCCAGAGGATATTTCGTGTGTAAAATCCAAAGAATAATGCTTTGGAGTAAAAGCACTAAGGCTTTAACAATTTGGAATGTAACTCACTGATGAATAAATGGAGTGGACTTTGACTATGTGGACATGAAGTCTTTTGGTATTATGTGAACCAGTTGAAATTGTAAGTCTTATATGTCCCTTGATTTTTTTTTTAATTTTATTTTTTAATGAAGTGTAGGTGATTTCTAATATTAGTTTCAGGTGTACAGCAAAGCAATTCAGTTTTATATATACATACATATATATTTTATATATATTATTATACATACATTCTTTTCTGTTACATGTTATTACAAGACCTTGAATATAGTTCTCTGTGTTATACACTAGGTCCTTGTTCTTTATCTATTTTATATATAGTAATGTATATCTGTTAATTCCAAACTCTTAATTTATCCTCCCCCTGCCCTTTCCCCTTTGGTAACCTTAGTTTGTTTTCTATGTCTGTGGGTCTTTTTTTGGTTTGTAAATAAAATTTGTTTCATTTTTTTAGATTCCACATATAAGTGATATCATATGATATTTGTCTTTCTCTGTCTGACTTCACTTAATATAATAATCCCTGTGCCCATCCATGTTGCTGCAAGTGGCATTGTTTCATTCTTTTTTATGGCTGAGTAATATTCCAAAATATACTACAACTTCTTTATCAAGTCAAATGTTGATGGGCATTTAGATTGTTTCCATGTCTTGGCTATTGTAAATGGTGGTACTAGGAACATTGAGGTGCATGTATCATTTCAAATTTTAGTTTTCTCAGGATATATACCCAGAATTGGGATTGCTGAATCATATGTAAGTCTATATTTAGTTTTTTAAAGAACTTTTATACTGTCCTCCATAATGGCCACATCAAACTGCATTCCCACCAACAGTGTAGGAGTGTTCTTTTTCATTCACACCCTCTACAGTATTTATTATTTGTAGACTTTTTGATGATGGCCATTCTGACTGGTGAGGTGATACTTCATTGTAGTTTTGATTCGCATTTCTGTAATAATTAGAGATATCGAGCATCTTTTCACATGCCTGGTGGCTGTCTGTATGTCTTCTTTGGAAAAATGTCTATTTAGGTTTTCTTCCCGTTTTTTGATTTTTGTTTTTTTGGTTTTTTTTTAGTATTAAACTATATGAGCTGTTTGTATATTTTGAAAATTAGTCCCTTGTCAGTCACATCATTTGCAAATATTTTCTCCCATTCTACAGTTTGTCTTTTTATTTTCTTGATGGTTTCCTTTGCTGAGCAAAAGCCTTTAAGTTTAAGCAGGTCCTATTTTTGCTTTTATTTCCATTACTCTAGGAGACAGATCTAACAAATATTGCTGTGTTTTTTTGTCGAAGAGTGTTCTGTCTATGTTTTTCTCTAGGAGTTTTATAGTATCTGGTCTTACATTTAGGACTTTAATCCATTTTTAGTTTATTTTTATATATGGTGTTAGCAAATGCTTTAATTTTATTCTTTTACATGTGGCTGTTGAGTTTCCCCAACACCACTTATTGAAGAGACTGTCTTTTCTCCATTGTACATTCTTATTTCCTTTGTCATAGATTAACTGACCATAAGTGTGTGGGTTTATTTCTGGACTTTATATCCTGTTGCATTGATCTATGTGTCTGTTTTAGTGCCAGTACCACAATGTTTTGATTATTGTAGCTTTGTATTATAGTCTGAAGTCAGGGAGCATGATTTCTCCAGCTCCATTCTTCTTTCTCAAGATTTCCTTTGATTTTTTAAAGTTTGAAGATAATGAGAGATTATAGCTTATCATTTCTGTCTTTTTACCTACTGTTTCTCCCATTATAAGTTATAACTAAGTGGGTTGGTGTGAAACATGCAAATATTCAATGTAGCCAGAGTAGACATTCTCCTTTCTTCTTTGAGACTGAGAGAGACACAGAAAGTTATTTGTCTTCTCTGTGAGTCCTCTGCCAGATTATTATGATTCCTGAAAATGCCCTACATAGGAATATATAGCCTAGGGGTCTTTCCTTTATAGGGATTTATTTTCCTTTCCTCCTAAGGTATTAATAATTTAAAGAAATTTCCTCATGGTATTTTTTACTTCCTTCACTCATTTCCTGATAGTTATCTTGGCATTTGATGCTTTTTCTAGATTTCTGTGCAATTATTTCCACAGGATTGAATGTTCATAAAGTTTTCAAACTTAATTCTCCTGCTTCATTTGTCCAATTTCCTGTCTGAATCTCTGGGACCAGCTACCTTTTCAGAATGCATATTTCTGTATTTACAAAATTCTTGTTTGTTAGCTATTATAGAAACCAGTTTTATTTCTTTGCTTGTTTGAAAACATCTTACTGGCTGAGTTTTTCTTTTATGGCACAACATTCCACAGACATCATGCTTACACATCTTTAGTGTTGATCATAGGAATCTTAGAACCAGTTTCATTAATATTATAAGTTTTTTCTATTCTCTGGAAAGATACTACTATGATATTGGCCAAGAAATTTAACTCCACTACTCATCACTGCACAAATGAAACAAATTACCATAATTTCTTAATGTAAAGGGAATATTAATTTTTCAAGACAGCAAAATCATCAGGTGGCTGGGCCTGAGACCTGATTGGCCTAACTTTTGTCTCTGTGAATTACTTTGGCCTTGTGAAACCTGGCTCACTACTAATGCCACAAACATCATGGACTCAAGGAGCATCTTTCCTTCTTAATTACTTTATCAAGTACAAATGCAAGAAAAAACTTGCAATTTCAATAATACAGTTAAGATAAACAAAACTATTTAAAACTCATGTGAGGTATGGGATTTTTTAAGTATTATTTTAGCCCCACAAATATCTACTCATACCTTTGGTGTTTAAGAACCTATCCATTGCAAAATTTGCATAAATGACTTTTTAGACCCTTTTTCAAAATAATAAACATTCTTCTATTGTAAGGAATTTCTTTCCTGTGGTAAACATTTGATACTTCCTCAGTCATAATCAAGAAAGGAAAAACAGACTAGGGACAAAAACAGACTAGGTATACATCACATAATAAATTTCATATTCAAATTGAGGAGCTGATTAAGCCTATATAGATACATTTCTGCCTTATTTTTGTAATTGCCAACCATGTTACAAAGGTCATTATTACCACCTTTAAGCATTTGTCAATGTCTTTGAGCATTTTTTTCCTCTATTTTGTACTAGGGAAGTTTGGCTGAGAGAAAGAGAAAGCGAGAGAGAAAGGAAATAAATCAGAATTTTTGAATAAATCAGAATAAACCCCATTATGGTTTCATAGAAAATGCTCATTTTGTTAAATAGTTAAGGGAAATCTACTATATTGTGTTCCTAATTTGGTATGATTTATAGATTATTACCTGTACTATGTTACAAAATATATTTGATCCTAAATGCTTAGAAATTGATTTAAAAAAAGTATGTCTTGATTAAATGCCATGTTTAATAGAATTAAATGATTCCCTCTCAAAAGTGACCAAAGAAACATTCTTGAAAAAATCAGATTTAAATGTAAGGCTTAGAATCAAAAGAACAGGTCAGCTGCACCCTTTTTAAAATGATGCATCTAAAAGCCTATTTGTTTCCAGGCTATTCTGTAGGTAACTGAAATCTCTGTAGCTGAACATAATAAACATTCAGTGCTCAATAACATCAGAATTCAAAAGGACTATAGTTAAAATGTACTCTGTTATATTCAATTTCTTGTAGATCCGGACTCCCTCCATGTTAGGCTCACTGTTCTGAACAAAAGACCATCAAGTTTACTACAGAAAAAAAAGAAAGGAGAATCATACACTGAAGGTGTCTTATGAGCCTAGGTTGGAAGTGGTTACAACACTGTCACTCAGTTTCCATTCATCAGAAATTATCTCATGACCCCACATAGACACAAGGTACCAGGAATATGTAATCATCCTTTGAGTCCAGGAAGAAAAAGAAATAGTTTTGTCACACAGCCATGTCTCTTCCACACCGCTGTTGTCTGAGTTCACCATATTTTATTCCACTACCCATCAAAAAGATGTATTTGCCCACTTCTTTATTTTCTGACTCTCCTTTCTTTCTCAAAGTGTTTTCCTACGGGGTAGATGTGTCTTTGCTTTGCCATAGGAATGGGTAGTAGTGAGGCATTGAAAAAGTGGGGAAAATTGGAAGGGCAGAAACAGAAGACCTGAATATTGATGTTCCAGGAGGCAGACCTTTCTGATTAAAATGAAACAAAATCCCATTCAATGCATACAGGTCTATTGAAAAGGCATTTCAAAGATAAACAGTTTACAAAAGAGAGTTTGGAGAAATGTATTCTTGGACAAATATTTTTGAGCAGTAAAACGCAAGTTATCTTGCATTAGAATACTCCTTGTGATAACATTCTATGCTTTAAATCACTACATCTCAAAACTCCTTTCTAACTACTTACTGACAAGTTAAATGAAATTTCAGAATGGTAAGTATAGAAAGTGGAAACATTTTCACTATTTGGCCTCTTTTATAAGCTAGAACTTGAGAATTGTATTAGTAAACATAAAGTAATCCCAGATTATTTCCATGTGGGGATTTCAAGTTTGCTAACAATGTCCAAACCGCAAATTTAGAGTTCTTTTAAAAGCCATAAGCAGTGTTTTATGTTGGCTTATTCACAGGTTTAAAGGTGTGACTGTATTTTCCTGAAGGAGCCTCTGACACAGCACCTGCCGCAAATGTTCACTTTATCACTCTTGCCAGCAGCTGTACATGCAAGGAGCTAATTTCTTTAATTTATTTCTAAATCCACATTAGAGACATTATCTCACTAAGCTTCCCCAAATCCCTATTATATTTATATTACTGATGAGGTAACTAACACAGAGAGCATTGAAGGACTTTTCCAAGGTTATATGTATGAAAAATGGTGCAGGGACCATCCCCCATATCTTAAGATGCCTGGTTAAGCAATCCTATCTCTCAGTTTTGCTTTAGTTATTTTGCCCAAAGGAAAAGGTGTCCTTTTATAACAGACACCTAAACTTTTCCCAGGAGGGGAAACAGTTTAATAGCATCATTTTTTAAAATACTGGTGCTTTCAAATCCAGCCTTCTCCATATCCTCCAGGAGAATACATTATCAAATGTCTAATCTCTCTCTCCTGCCATCAATCACTCTTCTGACCCTCAGCCTTTGATCCCATTTTAAACAAAACAATGATCTATTTTAAACAAAATAACAACTAGTTTCCCTTTGATCCAGTTAGACTTTATATATTGTATTACTTCTATTTTTCCAAAAAGGAAATGAACATGCAGTTTAAATACACAGTATATATGTTTATCAGTCTCTTACTTCTTGACATGTTACTGTATTGAAATGATCCTCTAACTTAAGTTTGAAATCTATCTAAGCTATGTAACCTATTAATAACCAACACCAACGGTTTCTCTGATTTTTTTCCTTTTCTTCCTTCTATTCTCTTTTCCTTTCATAGTTTCTACCCTCCCTCCTCTTCCTTATCTCCTTCTCTTCCCTCCCTCTATTTATTTCTTTCTTGAATGAGTTTCTTTAAAATTTGGAAGCACAATCCTTGTACTTAATGAATAAAATATTCAAAAACACACACACAAAATTAAATGTCTCTCCTCCTAAAGTTCTTTCTCTCAGAGACGCACTTTCAGCTTTATTTGTCAAGTGGTCATTACCATAATTTTAGATAATAAAATTAACCCCTAGTAATTTTTGTGATGTATGATTTGGTCATGTATGGGAAACAGATTGTTCTAGGTATTTCAAAGAAAAGGAATTAAACATATGGAAGGGGAGGACACCTTTGGTTTTTACTTTAGCACATAAGGAGCTTGGATGTTGTCATTCCCAGGTACAAAACAAGAAAAAAAGATGAACAAACATGCAACAAGCAAAAGGAATGGACAAACTAAAAATATACAGCTCTTCACAGAAGTCAAGGCAAACTTCGCTCCCCAGAGTTGAAGAGACAGACAAGGAGATAAAGTATCACAATTTACTGATGTTTTCTCTTTTGTGGGAACCAGGACTCGAGAAATAACAACTAAACAGTAACTGTTGAATTTCTGGAGGCTCAGTGTGGACGAGTTTCAGTTAAAATCCCCAGGAGGTTTCAGTATTAAAGGGGTCCCCATACTGACAGCCAGCCCAGGCTGTGACTGTTCATGTGCAGGTTACCAGCTTAAACCCCCACAGCTGAGCCCACTGCCATCCATGTGTTTGGGCCTAAACTTTCCATCTGTGCACTTCCACATCATTGGCCTGACGCTGATCAGTGGTGCCCACCTGCCATGTAACCATGTGGAGGTGTGCCCTGCCATGTGCCCATGGAGAGATCCTGCAGCCAGGGAAGTACACACTTACAGCCAACACTCCCCCAGCTGCTTGTAGGCCCAGATTTGGCCCTGTCTCCAGTGGCTGACCTGCACTCTGGGCTCACCTGCAGCTAGCCCCCCGAGTTGTGCATCTGTGTGCCTCTGGACAGACTCTTGTCACTGGCATCCAGCACTGTGTATCTTTACTGAGACTCTGAAGCCATAGGAGTGCACAGCGACAGAGGTCTCCCACAGATGCTTGTGGGCCCTATCTCCTGTTGCTGTCTGCACTGCTGGGCTCAACAGCAGCTAGCCCCTCCAGCTGTGCACCTGTACACCAATGGCCCAACACCCATCACTGGCCTCCACTGTCCCATGCATGCCCACAGGGAGACTTTCCAGCCACTGGAATAGACAACAAAAACCAGAGTCCTCCATCTGTCATTGTGCCCACAGTTGTCCCTGGCCTTTGCTGCTGGTCCTGGGCTTCACCACTACATGGGTGTCTGCAGTCAGCTGCTAGTACTACAAAGGCAGCTGCAGCTTGTCCCCTACAACTGAGCGTGTGCATTGGTTACAGCCACCTCCACTGCCTGTCTTGATCTCCTAGTCTCTGGACCTAAATGTGCCACCAAAGACTCCAACAACCCTTCTTGCAGCCACTGTGGAGACCCCTGCCATGCTCACCAAGGACCATGCAGTTGTCAGTGCTATATATAAATTACATATATGTATATATAATATATATAATAGAATATTATTTAGCCATAAAAATGGAGGAATCTTGCTATTTGTGACAACATGTATAGATTTTGACGGCATTATGTTAAGTAAAATGATTCAGACAGGGAACTGTATATACTGTGTGATTTCATATGTGGAACCTAAATACAGCAGGCTTGTACAAACAGAGTAGAATGGTAGTTGCAAAGCATTGTTGGGTGGAGGAAATGAGGGCACATTAGTCAAAGAGTACAAACATTGATCATAAGAGGAGTAAGTTGCATGGTGAGTATTGTTAACAATCCTATATTGTATACATGAAGGTTCCTGTGAGAGTAGAGCTTTAATTTTCTCACCACAAAAACTCACAGCAAAAGAAAATGTGACAATGAAGGTATGTATGTTCATATATAACTGAAAAATTGTGTTCTACATTGGAATTTGACACAGCATTGTAAAATGACTCAATAAAAAAAGTTTGTATAAAAAATCAACAAAATAATTATATTAGGTGAAGAATGTGATAATTAAACTCACAGTGGTAAGCATTTTGCAATAAATACTTACATAAAATATTCACATTGTGTACCTTAATGTTATACAATGTTATATGTCAATTATATTCCGATAAAACTGGAAATAAGCTTTGAAGAAAGATTGCTGTGGAAAAATAAAATCCTAGTAAAGTTTTTAGTTTATTTAATAGTATTATACCAGTATTGATTTCTTAGTTTTGATAAATATATGTGGTTATATAAGATGTTAACATTATTAGTAGCTGGGTAAAGAGTATACAGGAACTCACCCTGCTATCTCCCAACTTTTCTCTAAATCAAAAATTATTTAAAGATAAAACATTTATTAATCCTTCCACAAAACAAAACAAAACAAAACAAGAAGCCTCTACGGACACCAAGGATAACAAGGGAGACAAAAACCACCAGAGGAAATTTTAGCCTCTTACACAACATCTAGAGCAAACAATAAACACAGTCTAATTCTTTGAGAGATAAACATGAAACCTCATACTGAAACCTTTTTCCCTCAGTGCCTTTAGTCAGTACATTCTGTCCCACTTTTAACAACAACAAAAGAATTATAAGGCATGCTAAAAGACAAAATACAGAGTCTGAAGTGGCCTTGTGAACATGAGAAATATAAGGACTTATGTACAAAAATTTTGGTAAGCCTAGAAGAAAAATAATAGAAGGAAGTGAGTATGGAGAATTTATAAAAAAGATATAATACAAGAATTCAGAAGCTGCTAATACTCCTGAATAGAAATTTACAACAGCTGCTACACTATAGTCAATGCTTTTGCAACTAGTATTTGAAGTGATGTTGGTAGTTTTAGCCAGTGCAACTAGACAAAGACAGTTGGAGAGATACTGATTGGAATGGAAAAGTTATAAAGCTCTGTGACAATGGACAAATTGAATTTTGGAGAAACAAAAACACATGGGAAGAAATGACTGAAAACAGTAACAGCATTTAGTCAAATAGTAAGATGTAAAATTAACAGGCATAAAAGGCAAGAAAGTTATTAACCTCAATCCATAGTTTTACTGTTAGTAGTTATATTACTATTTAGAAATATATATCCTTCGTATATTGTATACACATGTACATGTGAGTGAAGCAAATAAATGTTTTATTAATGTTGTTCAGAAACAAGACATGAGCATAACAGAAAAGAAAATATAAAATCAAATAACTAAAACCTTAAAATTTAAATCTGAAATATCATTAGGGACTCATATCTTCTTTAAAAAAAAACCCAGCATAGTTCTACCTAAGACCAATAAATAATAATAGCTCAGTAGAAACAACCATGACTAATGCTTAGATATGGTCTCCAAATATATTCCCCACTTAAAAGTGCCAAGTTTCCTAGAAGAAATGACAAATCCTCGGTCTTGTTAGATTGTATGAAATGATATTGGAATAGCTTGTGCCACAAAGTAAATAACTTTTCAAAGGCAGATTGAAGGGGTTCAGTTTGTCAAAGAAGGAGTGATTTGAGCATTAAAAATGAGTAAAGTTGGCTGAATATATAAAACTCCAATTTTACTATGGGAGGCAACCAGGTCACCAATATTGTAATAAAAGAGTCAAGCAAGGAGAAATAATTAAAAGTTTATCTTGTCTTTTCTGAAATAACTGTATTTCTGGATAACACAACAGCCCTAGCTAATGAGAGAAATCATTCTCTACAGAAATCCAGCTAATAATTATGCAAAGAACTAGAATATCATAATTTTAGAAACCCTGATAAAAATTAATTCAAGCAAAGCATCTTGATGTGCAGCTATTTTTACAAAATGTTTATAGAAAACTTCATAAATCTAATATTCAAACTTAACATTGCTAAGAATGAGATAATCAATTATTTGAGATGTGACAAATATGAAGTGCATAGCGTAACTTCTAAAGTGTTCCTATACCACAGCATTTGAACTAAAATCTAATTAAACCATTTGAAGTAACTTTTAATTCTTACTCACAGGGATATGGTAAATATGGTAAATTACAAGTTAAATAACATCACAAAGAGTCAAACAATTGAAATCCTGACTCAAACAGATCAAAATATGAATGTGTATTTTGTAACCATTGGGAAATTTAACATAAAGTAGTTATCAAAGGATGCCAAGAAATTATTTTAATTTCATGGTTGATGATAGCATTTCTGCTATTGTAAGAAAATAGCCATTTTTTAAAAGTTGTAAACTGATGTAGAAAGGCAATGGCATAAAGAAGGGTATTTGCTTAAAATATTTCATCAGTGAAGAGCTAACAAACACAAAACAAGTTAGATAAAGCTAAAGCAACAAATTACTGATAGTGAGTTGATTTATTTGGGTGTTGAGTCTTTAGAGGTTCATATCATTCTCTCTACTTTCGTATTGTATGTTTGTAATATTTCATAGCTAATGAATAAATTAAGAGTAGATAAATATATTGATAGATAAATAGATAAGAGAACACATAGGCAGAGAGAACAGAACAAAAAATTACAGTTCAAATTAAACCTGGAGAAAATAAATACAGAATAAGATTAATGACAGGAATCCTTAAACTTACAGTCAACTAGTAAAAAAGAGCAATAGAAAAATCTGGAACGAGACAAAAGGGAAATTTATTAATGCAAAACAATTAGCACCCCTCCCCCAACTACTTCCTATACTGAAAAGCAATAGCAACGATAACTTCCAATATGTTAGAAAAGTATAAAGCTGCTTTACAAGTAACTTGAGTATCTGCTTGGATCGTTCACTTACCTAGGATCCAGGAGCTATAAAAAGGATCCTGAAGTATTTTCAGATGGCCCCAGGAGACCAGAGAAAGACAAAAATGTAAAAGGAAGCCAACTCCAGTGCAGTTGTTAGGATGAATTCCTAAGTATAGGTCACAGAAATTAGAGCTACAAGAGAGGAATAATAGTGCACCGGGGACCAGATACATGACAGTGCCACTAGTTAAATAATAACTTCTAAGAGGGACTTGGGATCTGAAGGCGTCGAGATCCAGAAACTAGCAGACCTGTATAGCACAACTGCCACGCATCTCCCACAGCAGAGGAGGACTACTTCCCTTCATCTTACAATGCCCACATTTCTCCAAAGGTAAAATCAAGAGAAGGTTCATTTTTCATACCATTTACTCTAGTTAATAATATGAAAAGTAAAACAATGTGAAGGACTAACAATGCTTTCCAGCTAACCTTGACACATTAAAAGAGAGACATGATGGCCATCCAATCAAAAGGGAATGAAGGTGATCATTTCAACATTCCAGCCAAGTTGCTGAACAGGGAGTGGTGGAGCACTGAGATCAGATGTGAATCCTGCAGGTCTCCAAAGAATTGAGTTGATGATGTCTTCTCCTCAGTGAGGTATCACAATTTTATGATGGAGTTCCAGCAGGTGTAACAGCAACTTCATTGACAAGAGACCCTGCATGTCAGTTCAAATTGCTTCAAATACATTATTTTTCAGCTTGAGGTATAACTGACAAAATTGTAAGACAAAATGTACAATGTGATGATTTGATATACTTGTACAATGTGAAAGGACTTCCTCCTATCGAGTTAATTAACACATATATGGTGATCTTAAAGGCCTGAGATGTTGTCATCCTCATGATCCCTAGGTACATTCTTAGGATTGAAAGTGTGATCTATTGTCCCAACACGAGCATCACCTGGGAGTGTTTTAGAAATGATGGTCTTGGTCTCTCTATAGAACTACTTAATCAACTGCAATTTAGTAACAATCCCAGATAGTTTGTGAATACACTGTAGTTTGAGAGGCACTGATATAGAACATTTATGAAGTTAGGAGCTAAGCTACATTTTATTAATGCCTTCTAAAATAAATTAATTAAATCAAACACACTCATACTTTTTGAATATAGCATTTATACCCAAATTGTAAATATACCACATTATAAACAACTTGCTCTTCCCTATTTTTAATTTAAGATCTTCAGGTTTCAACTAATATTGTGACCAAAGAGAGAAAGTCTCAACATATAATAGCATTTAATTTGGAGATCCAGGACCTAAAAGGGATTTGTAAATTGGGATCTTAAATATTTTACCATATACTACTATTTATTTTTATACTGTAACTAGTATATAAATATACTGGTATAATCAAATTCTACACTGAAGAACAAGCAAATACTAATTTTCAACTGCCCAAAAAAGAAAAGAACAATAAATTAAACATTTTGAGAAAATCAGATGAATATGAGTACCAAAATTACAAAAAAAAAAAAACACTAAAAGAATATTTCAAGTGAGAAATAAAAAAGTTAAATTATAATTTATCAAATATTCATAACAATAAGAAAAATTAGCTATTATGTAGTAGAAATAACCAGAAATTTGAAATTTTAATACATTTTGTCTAAGTTTGGAAGAAAAAATTCAATTATTGGTCTGAATAGCACTATGAATATAGATGATCATGAAAACCTGAGTCTGAAGGCATAAATTGATTATTCTTCCACAATGCTAGTGATATAAGCAAAAATTGGAAAATGTGAATGAAAATGTAAAATACCACGTGATCCAAGACTTCACTTATTCTTCTAACAGGAATTACATAGGGAGAAAAACAAGGTAACTGAGATGTTATTAAAACAAGTAAAATTATTTTTAAAAAGCTTCAAAGCAGAGGAAAAAAAATAAAATCTAAAACAGAATCAACTATAGAAGTGTTTCCAGGAAGAAAAAGAAACAGGTATCTATCTATCTACAAAAGAAGAGTAGTCTGGCAACAAAATTTCAAAAACACCACCAAATACAAAAGAGACAATATCAATCTGAGTTACCATTTATAAACAATAGAGGCTAATACTGGTTCTCTTAAACAAATAGGAGTTTTATTGGAGTGATATAAGTGGATGATATAACTAATGTCTCTATAGATATTTAGAAATTAGAAAAAAAGACATTTCACAGACTACACTACAGAGATAATTTCATCAGAAAACAACAATTAGCATTGCTGAGTACTATGCCTGCCACAAATAAGAAAAGGGAGTTTCATTTTCTCTCTCTTACCTTTCTCTTACTTGCATCAGTTTCAGTATCCTTGGAAGAGAAATATTGACTAATGTTACTTTTGATGCTTATACTTTTAACTGTTAGTGGATAATGAGAAGGAAAATCCCTTGTTATGATCCTACAGGTGTGATGCAACAAGGAACAAAGCATTGCACTGACATCATGGAACTTGAAAAATTACCCAAATACCAGGAGTTACTCTAACTTTTATCACTTGATGTTGTAATACAATGCACAACCTCAGAAATCTCTGTCTTCCACTCACATGGACCTCATAAGAGAGAAATATTTGTTCCTCTTTGCTCATCAGGTCTAATCATCTCAGAGAGTGATATGACATCCCATTTTACCTATTGACTCAGTTATAAGGAACTTCAAACAGACAGGTGGTAAGCTTAACTTCCAACAATCATGGGACCATTACTATGATCCATAATGGAAGTATATGTTTTGAGTTTCTAACATTGTGATATCAACAGATCCCAGAATCACCGGGAAGAATGCTAAAATTTACTAGTGATCAATAAAATGTAATTGTGAGAGAAGTGATCCTCACTTCCAACAGTTGTGTGTAAAATCCATGAAATATGAAAATGGAAAGAGCTATACTATTTTTTGTTTGTTTATTGTGTCAAAAAGAGCTACCCTGAGAAACAGGACTTTTTATCTTGTCTTCAAGCATTTAAATAAAATAAAATACTATATTTTCTGATTGATGTAGCATATGATAGGACACTTAAATCACATGGCATCAAGTATTTTCCTTATTTCTTTCACTGCAAAAAGTGTTTCTTTTTCTTCAGAAGCAAAGTTGTGTGGTTCAATAAGTTTTAACACATACAGTGAATATATGAATAAAATTAATAATAGAAACATGATGGACAGGATAATGTGTACAATTAATTGACATCCACAGAATAAATCCTCTAACCCATAATGTTTATTATGAAAAATTTCCTTACCTCTCTTTTCATAGTGCTTGCATTGACCATAAATATATGTGAAGATGCTAGACTCATGTTTATTAGTCTATGAACTATTGATGTGTTTTTCCCAAGGGTTTTTACTACCAATTTTCCATCGTTTCTGATCATATTGGCAGAGAGATGTCTTGCTACTAATATCTGCTTTGGCAAAAGCTATATAAAGAGTAACCATTTATATGAATGTGTTAGAGAATGCAAAGTATAGGTTATTAAAACATAAAGGGAACTCACTGTAGATATGACAAACTGGGAAAAAGGTACAACTCTGTTGCTGATCCTAGGTCATTTCATTTACTAATTCATGAACCCAGCCTGGCCCAATGATGTACGAGTGAACACTGATAATTTTAAAACTGTAAGCAAAAGGCAGTAAGATAAAAACAGAGTTAAATTAGTTAAGTTACAAGGGAATTCCCATAAGGCTTTCAGCTGACTATTCAACACAAACATTGCTGGCCAGAAGGGAGCGGCAAGATATTCAAAGTTGTAATGAGAAAAAACTGCAATCTAGGAAATTTTATCCAGCAAGCGTATCCTTTAGAATAGAAAGAGGGATAAGTAATTTCACAGACAAGCAAAAAATAAAATAATTCAGCAATACTAAACCTATCTTAAAAGAAATATTGAGAAGTCTACTCTAAATATAAAGGGAACAGGACAATATAGAAAGAAGAAAATCAAAATTGAAAAGAAGATAACTACAATAAGTTGCAACAGAATAAACATGAAGATGTAGAAGAGGACATCAAAATAATTCAAGGTGGGAAAAGAGAGCAAGAAAATATAGATTTTTTTCCCTTTTTCATTCATTTTAGGATGTGTTTGAGCTTATATGACTATCAGTTTAAAGCAAACAGATATAGTAATGGATTAGTATACTTGAAAAACAGGGTAACCAAAATCAAAAGCATACAATTGAGTCACAAAAACCAAAGAGAAACAAACATAATACAAAAGAAAACTATCAAACTTTCTTTTGTGAAAAGAAAAAAAAGTAAAAGAAAGGAACAAAGAAGAAATACCAAATCAACAGGAAAACTAAGTTCAAAATAACAATAAACACACATCAATAATTACCATAAAGATCAAAGGACTTAATGCTCCAATCAAAAGGCATAAAGT
Organism: Camelus dromedarius; assembly: GCF_036321535.1. Taxonomy (NCBI): domain Eukaryota; kingdom Metazoa; phylum Chordata; class Mammalia; order Artiodactyla; family Camelidae; genus Camelus; species Camelus dromedarius. The sequence continues at coordinate 35,267,362 of NC_087448.1, forward strand.
GGCAGGTTGCATAATAAAACAAGAACCTACAATAAGCTGCATAAAAGAGTTCCACTTTAGAGAGAAGGAAACACATAGATTGAAAGTGAGAAGATGGAAAAAGGTATTTCATGTAAATGGAAATGACAAGAAGGCAGGAGTAGCAATACTAATATCAGACAAAATAGACTTTAAAACAAAGGCCATAAAGAAAGATAAAGAGGGACACTATATAATTATTAAAGGAGCAATACAAAATGAGGATAGTACACTTGTTAAAATATATGTACCCAATATAGAAGCACTTAAATATATAAATCAAATACTAATGGACATAAAGGGAGAAATTGATGGGAAGACAATCATAGTAGATTTTAACACCACAGTAACATTATTGGACAAATATTCCAGATAGAAAATCAATAAGGCAATGGAGGAATTAAAGGACACAATATAACAGTTGGACATGGTTGATATTTCAGGACATCATCCCCCCAAAACAGAATATACTTTCTTTTCAAGTGTGCATGAAACATTGTCTAGGATTGATCATATACTTTGGCACAAAGAAGCTTCAACAAATTTAAGAGGATAGAAATTATTTCAAGCATCTTTTCTGACCACAATGCCATGAAACTAGAAGTCAACCACAGAAAAACAAATGAGGAAAATAACAGCAGCATGGAGATTAAACATGCTACTAAAAACAACAATGGGTCAAAGATGAAATCAAAGAAGAAATTTAAAAATACCTTGAGACAAATGACAATGAAAACACAACTACACAAAATCTATGGGATGCAGCAAAAGCAATCCTAAGAGGGAAGTTCATAGAGATATAGCCCTGCCTCAAAAAATAAGAACAATCTCAAGTAAACAACCTAACTTATCACCTTAAAGATTTGGAAAAAGAAGATAAACAAATCCTAAAGTCACCAGAAGGAAGGAAACAATAAAGATCAGGGAGGAAATTAATGTAGAGATTAAAAAAAAAAATAGAAAAATCAATCAAACCAAGAGCTGGATTTTTGAAAGAGAAAACAAAATTTGCAAACTTCTGGCTAGTCTTACCGGAAAGAAGACAGAGTACATAAATAAACAAAATAAGAAAGAAAAATGGAGAAATTACAACCAATACCACAGAAATACAAAACATCATAAAAAATACTATTAATAATGATACAGAAACAAATTGGACAACCTAGAAGAAATGGACAAATTTCTGGAAGCATACAGTCCACCAAGACTGAACCAAGAAGATACAGACAATTTGAACAGTTCAATCGCTAGAAATTAAATAGACATAGTAATAAAAAACCTCCCTGCAAACAGAAGTCCAGGACTAAATGGCTTCACTGGGGAATTCTACCAAACATACAAAGAAGAATTCAGACCTGTCCTTCTCAAACTCTTCAAAAAGATTGAAAAGGAAGAAATACTCCCAAACTTATTCTAGAAGCCACCATCACCCTGATACCAAAACCAGACAAAGACATTATCAAAAAGAAAATTATAAGCCAATATCACTGATGAACATAAATGCAAAAATCCTCAACAAAATATTAGCAAATGGAATCCAACAGCACATAAAAAATATCATATGCAATGATCAAGTTGGATTCATCACAAGGACATAAGGATGACTCAACATATGCAAATCAATCAATGTGATACACCACATCCGTAAAAGAAAGGACAAAAATCATATGGTATCTAAATAAATGCAGAAAAAAATTGATAAAATTCAACATCCATTTTTGGTAAAAACTCATACCAAAGTGAGTATAGAGGGAACATATCTCAACATAATAAAAGCTATTTATGACAAACCCCAGCCAACATAATGCTTAACAGTGAAATACTGAAAGCCTTTCTACTAAACTCTGGAACAAGATAAGGATGCTCAGTCTCACCACTTCTATTCAACATAGTCTTGGAAGTCTTAGCCACAGCAATCAGGTAAGAAAAATAAATAAAAGGGATCCAAATTGGAAGAGAAGACATAAAATTTTCACTATATGTGGATTACATGATACTATATATAGAAAATCCTAAAAGCTCCACACAAAAACTACTAGAGTTGATAAAATGATTTTGCAAGGTAACAGGATACGAGATTAAGGTACAAAAATCAGTTGCATTTCTTTACACTAACAATGAAATAGCAAAAAAAAAAAAAAAAAAAGAAACAAAGTAAAGAAACAATCCCACTTAGGAATAAATCTGATCAAATAGGTGAAAGACTTATACTTGGAGAACTACAAAACATAGATTAAAGAAATGAAAGATGACTTTAAGAAATGGAAACATATTCTATGTTTGTGGATTGGAAAAATCAATATCGTTAAAGTGGCCACTACGCCCAAGGCAATCTATTGGAAAAATCAATATTGTTAAAGTGGCCACTACGCCCAAGGCAATCTACATGTTTAATGTGATCCCTATAAAATAACCCAGGTCATTTTTCACAGAACTAGAGCAAACAATCCTAAAATTTATATGGAATTACAAAACACCCAGAATTGCCAAGTAATATTGAAGAAAAGGACCGAAGCAGGGAATAATAACTGTCCCTGACTGCAGACAATATTACAGAGCTACAGTAATCAAAATGATGTGGTATTGGCATAAAAATAGATGTATGGATCAATGGAACAGAATAGAGAGCCCAGAAATAAACCCACACACATAAGGTAAATTAATCTTTGACAAAGGAGGCAAGAAAAGACAGTTCCTTCAACATGTGGTGTTGGCAAAACTGTATAGCAACATGTAAATCAATGAAGTTAGAACACTCCCTCACATCATACACAAAAACAAATTCAAAATGGCTTAAAGACTTAAATGTAAGACCAGACATGATATACCTCCTAGAAGAAAACAGGCAAAGCATTCTCTGACATAAATCTTAGCAATGTTCTCCTTGAGCAGTCTACCCAGGCAATAGAAATAAGAGTAAAAATTAACAAATGGGACCTAATTCAGCTTATAAGCTTTTGCACAGCAAAGAAAACCATAAACAGAACAAAATGATAACCTATAGAATGGGAGAAAATACTCGCAAATGATGTGACTGACAAAGGCTTAATTTCCAGAACATATAAACAGCTCATACAACTTATAACAACAACAACAACAAAAATACAACCCAATCCAAAAGTGGGCAGAAGACCTAAACAAGCAATTCTCCAATGAAGACATATAAATACCAACTGGTACATGTAAAAATGCTCAATATCGCTAATTATCAGAGAAATGCAATGAGGTATCGCCTGACACCAGTCAGAATGGCCCCATCATTCAAAAGCCCAGGAATGACAGATCCTGGAGAGGCCGTGGAGAAAAGGGAAACTTCCTATAGTGCTAGTAGGAATGCAGCTTGGTGGAGCCATTGTGGAAAACAGTATGGAGATTCCTCAAAAAACTAAAAATAGTCTTACCATATGATCCAGCAATCCCACTCCTTGGCATATATCCAAAGGGAAGTCTAATTCAAAAAGATACATGCATATATGTATGTATCAAAAAGATACATGCATCCAATATTCACAGCAGCACTATTTACAATAGCCAAGACATGGAAACAACCTAAATGTCCAGCAACAGATGACTAGATAAAGAAGCTGTTGTATACTTATACAGTGAAATCTCACTCAGTGATAAAATAAAGAATAAAATAATGCCATTTGCAGCAACATGGATGAACCTAGATACCATTATACTAAGTGAAGTAAGCCAGAAAGAGAAAGAAAAATACCATATGAGATCACTCATATGTGGAATCTAAAAAAATAAAAAGAATAAAAAGGACACTATGAACTCATCTACAAAACAGAAACCGACTTACAGGCATAATAAACAATCTTATGGTTACCAGGGAAAGGATGTGGGAAGGGATAAATCTGAGAGTTTGAGACTTGCAAATGTTAATCACTATATATAGAAATAGATTAAAAAATCAATTATCTTCTGTATAGCACAGGGAACTGTATTCAATATCTTGTAATAACCTTTAATAAAAAATAATATGAAAATGAATATAATGTATGTATATGCATGACTGGTACATTGTGCTGTACACCAGAAATTGACACATTGTAATTCTGTGTACTTCAATTTAAATATATAAGTAAATAAATAAATAATTAAAACTGTGGGCTATATTGAATGATGTTTAGGAGGCTTAAGTACAGGTTACCTATACTCTAGTCAAATAGGATGTAATGTAAATATAAAACTAATTATGACTATGAGCAAACAAGGTTGGAGAGTATGATAATCTTTATGTATGTCTTTCTGAGTACAAGAAAGAGAAATATTAAACAGAAATAACACAAGGAAGTAGGAAAGATGGGGAAAAGGGAGGAAAGATGAGAGTAAGGAAAGAACAAAGAAGGAAGAAAGTAAGAGAAGGAAGGAAATAAGGGAGAAAACAGGAAGGAAAGAAGGAAGGAAGGAAGGAAAGAAGAGAGATAAAGAGACAAAGGGATTAAAAATTGCACTCCTACCTTTAATCAACTCTGCCCAAATGAAGTAAGATGTCACAAATTCTGCTAAGCTTGTGGTCATCATACATTCATGGTTATTTACTGCTGTGTAACAAACTACATTAAACCTAAGTAGTATAAAATAAAAACCATTTTATTATATCATTTGATTTTAGGGGGTCATTTTATGAACAGACTGTTGTTTTATTTCTATTGAACATTATTACATTTCTATTGCTGTAAATCAAATTCCTTAGTTAGAAGCAGCATTGTATAGAATAAAATTACTGTAAAGAAAGCATTTAGTAAGTTCACAGGTGGAAGTTTTGGAAGAAGCATTTTGGACTGTGAGGACAAATCTATAGTCAGAATTAATGTCTATTCCAATGAAGACAAATCACTTCTCCCTCTATAATCAAAGGAGTCTAATAAAATTAGCCTGTTTAGAGGTGTCTGGCTATACCCCTGGGACACAAGGTTATATCAGAGGTAACCACTACATAGAGAGTCTTTCCTTCAGCTAGAAAAACGTGCTTCCACTTCAAGATAATTTACTTACATATGACAGAAAATTGCCATAACAAATAAATTACCATATGATATACATATGTATACCATACATAATATTGATGATGTCACCTAGATGGTATGGTATAACTAACACTAAACAGCTTTACATGTGAAACTGACTATAGTAATTATATGCACTACCTTTTTTTCATGTATATATTTATAAATATTAACTACCATTTTTCCCTCTTACTTTTTCCTCCTATTTAATAATAATATAGGTTATTTTCATAGTGGGTAAAATATAATTTGCTACATATTATAAAATAGTAACGTAGGCTACCTAGAAGTATATCAATTATCACCAGAGATGGGAAACTTTCTGATATAATGGTCCTCCCTGATGAAAGACTGGGTGTGCTTTATAATTATACAATTATGCATATTAGGAAAAAAGAGAGTTTTTACTGCTCTTGTTTCTCTTTTGAAGTTTAAATAGAAAGATGTGCATGGATTTGAGCTGCCAAAGTGATACAATGTAATAATTATTGTGATATTGTATTCCACACACCTTTTAGGACAACTTCTTGTTAGGAGTTTGAAAACTACATTTTCTGATCAATTTTGGGGCTTAAGTTCTGAAGGCAAACTGGGCTTTTACTGACTAGATGCCCTTATGCAAAGCATGGAAGTCACGGTTAATACAGAGGTTATTTTCCTGCTTCTTTTTGCAAACTGTCTGGTTCTTAGGCAAGGTTTTGGAGAATGTCCAAATTCTCCAAATTCTATTGTCACAGTGTCCATTATCTATCTTTCATTTCAACCATAATGCTAGATATGTTGGCTTCTTATGTTTACTTTTTGATCCTGATGTAGCTGCAGTGAATAAAGAGTTCTTAAATCAATAGTTGTTGTGTTGGCCTGATAGGTGTTACATTCCTTGATGGATAATTGTGTCCCATACAACTCATTCATGGAGTCCCTGCCTCAGTCTTGATTTTCTACTCCCTTGAACAAAATTGTAAATACACAGCATTTTATAACTAAATATATTCTAACTTAAAATAGTTTAAGTTAATTACATTGATTGTTCTGAATCCAGAATTGATGAAGAAGTTGATATCGAAAGTGAGGTAAAGTGTATGACCTTGACTAGTTACCAGTGGCCAAAGGCAAAGAACCCTAATTATTTGTTCGTCTGGGGTGAACTATTTCATGAAACTGTAACCCGCGTTATTCTCAATGGCTGTCCCTGTTCCTAAGAGGCTGCATGTTACTAGAATTATTTCATATACCTCAAAATTTAGCTGTGTATTGGCTGTTGTTTTGACTTTTACCAAATTACCGTAAGACACAGATAAACTGAGGCCATTATGACAGGCGGCTGTGAAGAAGCAGATTTAGCAGCAGGTAAGACTACAAGAATTTTCTAACAGGCTCAGTATAAGCATGCCAGACAACAGGAGGCATCTTAGAGCCATATACCAGATATTAGATGTTACTTTCCCACCAAAGCCTGTAATTTTAGATGCCCTCAAGTTTGCCACCATACATTTAAGAGAGAGGAAAGGGCTCAACACAAAGGCATTGATACTAAACAAAGCAGGATTCAGTAGTTTGTCTAGATAAGGTTTTTCATATGTTCATTTGCCTGTAGTACCGATTGAAAGAAAATAAATTCAAAACCAATTCAGTTTCAAGGGACTTATATCACCAAAGAAACCACAAATCTGGCCTGAAAAACTCAGTGCCTGTTTCATTTCTAAGGCAAACCTTGGGCTCCAGACCTATCCTGATGGAAGCTGGCAGTGAAGCTGTGCGGTCTTACTTCTCACAGTGCCTGAAGAAGAGACTGAAAACAAAGACTTATCCGAGTGAGCAAAGCCAGGGTCTACAGAACACAATGCAGTGGCAGTCAACCCAGAGAGCACAGCGGTGTGTCCACAGGTAACTTTCTTCACTGCTGAGGCAGGCACTTTTCACAGTTCTTGCGAGCAGTATGGTGTGACTCCAATCAATCTTGTCAGGACTGCTGGAGAGTTCTCATTCTCTTGTTTTCTTAATGAAATTGTTGTGTCTGCCTTGTTCATACGGCACTATTGGATGCTGGCTATGAGGTAAGTTATCTTTTCATTAGATTATAGGTCACCAGACCACAGAGAGTTATATCTAATCTGATGGTCCACATAACACTTAGAAATCTTAGACCTGGGTGTGGATGTGATGAAGATCAGACTTAAGCTGCTTCATTTTGGCTAAGGTTAGATTTGTGCTGCAGGTAATAACAAATGTACTCACAGATATGGGGGTAACAGAGAGAGGCAAGTCTACACATTGCTATGCCACATTCAATTTTCTTTTTCTATTTAGCAAGAGTATTTCTGAGTTTTAGGTAGGCATATGGTGACCAAGCTAGGTGAGACATGCTTTCTCACATTGAAGACTAGAGTATCAGTAAGTTTTTTTTTTCTTTTTTTTTTTTTAGTCTTTTTTTGTTTGTTTGTTTGTTTGTGTTTAGTTTTTTTTGGGGGGGAAGGGGAGGTAATTAGGTTTATTTATTTAATTTGTTTAATGGAGGTACTGGGGATTGAACCTAGGACCTGGTGCATGCTAAGCATACACTCTACCACTTGAGCTATACCCTCCCCCCATGAATGCAGTAAGTTCTTGACAACAAGGATGTGAACAAAAATGATAACTTTTAACATTGTAGTGAGAATTTAACTGACAGAGATACAATTATACTTTCTTATCCTTCACCAATACTATAGCAATATTTTATTGTATTTACTCTTAATTCAAAACATCTTTAAAATATTTTTTAAATGACCCCCCCTTCCTAATTTTGCATTTTGTATGTAAGAGAGTAGTTACTGACAGGCAGAAAGAAAGAGTTAAACCTAAAGGAACTTCAATGGATAAGAGAATGTTGGAGAGATTTTATTTTCCTCTGTCACAGATGGGAGGAATTTGAAGAGGGCAAATTCTTAGCATTCCTACAGACTATAAAATCTGGAGACCTGCTCATTAAAATAAAGATCTACATTTGAAATCAAACATCTGCCTTATAGTCATGTTTCATTTATATAGATCTAATCTAGCTAATTAGTTATATCTATCTAGAAAACTCTTATATGTATTCTGTTCTTTGTTCCTCATAGAACAAACCTGGAGGACTTTTTATGACAGTACTACATTTGGCACATACAGTACACATCTTCGAAAGCAGACATTTCTTGCAAAGACAAATACAGTTTCATGTCTTTTAAAAATCTTATCTTTGGAAAAATTGGAATGGAGAAATCATTTTTATATCTTTTTAAAGGTGTTTTGAATTTAGAATAAATACAATAAAGTACTGGTACAGCTTTGATGGAAAATGGGGATTAAATTATAGGCATACTTCTGTCACTTAGCAAATTCTCATAATATTGTCAAATCGAAATCTCATGTAAAAGTGACTTGTATTTATGGCAGAAACTCTGTAAACCATTAACTGTTTTGTGTATATGTATAAGCAGCTAAAGTAATTTGTGATAAAAGCCACAGCATAATACATTTTCATATCTTAAATGACTTAGTGCTGGTAAATTTGTGAAGCCATTAAAAAAATCTTCATCCTAAAGACAGTTTTATCTTCTCCCTGTTTTCTCTTTCTCTCTCCATTCTCAAGCTTAGGATATTTACTGTTTTGCTTCTTCACAACTCAGCCTCTATTTCTGCAGATAGTCTAGTGAATGCATAAGTACCACAATAAGTAGGAAATTTAAAATGGAGAAGGTACTCTTTCTGAAACCAGGCTAGTGAGCATGGCAGTTGTACTAAATCTACCTTTTCTGTAATATTCCAGCAACTCAAAAATTTCCTGACTGGAATATTTCTTAGAATATACTCTGCTATGCATGGAATAATATACATTTTAAAGGATATAAATTAGCAAGGTTTGTTTGCATGATAATCAGATACACCATGTATGCACATATTTGTCTATTAACTATGAGCATAGAGACCTGTTATTAAAAAACAAATTTGCAAGGAAACTTTATTTAATGGTTGGGTGTAATAAGAATGCATGCACTTTTTACATACTACCAAAGTAAAATAAAAAAAATGTATAATACCAAAAAAAAAAAAAAAAGAGAAATAGTTTTCTGAAACCATTCCCCAACTTCCAGTTCACTTTCTAAAGGAAAACTTTTTTATCTTCGGAGTAGCCACTTCTTTAAGTGATTACTCTATAAATATATACTATATGCATTAATGTCTATTTCTTGATAAACATGTTTTTGATTGCCTTTCCGTCTCTGAGAAATTAGTTTACCTCACTTATGCTTATCTTATTATCACTCACTTTCTATATACAAATCATTAACTTTACTTAGTTAACAGCTAATTCAGTTGTTCGTTAATTCAAATTAGCATATTTTTAAATTGCCTGGATTCAAATCGTGACTGAAGTTCTCTCTCAAAATGTATACATGCATATTTTAGAATATGTTTATTTTGAGTAAGTTATATAACTTTTCCGTCTCTTGGTTTTATAAATTGTAATGTCAAGAGCTGTGTTGGAGGCAGTTATATGGAATCTGTGAGAGAATGCATATGAATTAATTAGAACAATTACATTCAAGTATAAAATACCTTTTTTATTTATCAAAGAATAGTAATGTAATATTTATTTTTGTGTTTTGCTGACAATTGATGATCAAAATTGAAAATCTCTGAAAATATATTTATACCATATGGCTATGCTAACATTGCTGAATACATAACTCAAATTGAAGGATAGATGTACATTGTTTTTGTCATAGCTACATTGCTTTCATTTCTGCATAGTTCAAGAAAAATCTAAAATGTTAATTTTACCAGCAGTATAGGAGAGTTCCCTTTTCTCCACACCATCTCCAGCATTTATCATTTGTGGACTTTTTAATGATGGCCACTCTGACTAGTGTGAGGTAATACCTCATTGTAGTTTTGGTGGGAATGTAGTTTGGTGTAGTCATTGTGGAAAACAGTATGGAGATTCCTCAAAAACTAAAAACAGACATACTATATGATCCAGAAATCCCACTCCTGGGCATGTATCTGGAGGGAACTCTAATTTGAAAAAATATATGCACCGCAGTGTTCATAGCAGCACTATACACAAGAAGCAAGACATGGAATCAACCTAAATGTCCATCAACAGATGACTGGATAATGAAGTTGTGGTATATTTATACAATGGAATACTAGTCAGAGATAAAAAGAATAAAATAATGCCATTTGCAGCAACATGGGTGGATCTGGAGATCGTCATTCTAAGTGAAGTAAGCCAGAAAGAAAAAGAAAAATACCATATGATATCATTCATATGTGAAATCTAAAAAAAAAAGAAACAAAGAAAAAAGAGGACACTAATGAACTCATCTACAAAATAGAAACAGACTTGCAGTCATAGTAAATAATCTTATGTTTACTGGGGGAAAGAGGGTGGGAAGGGATAAATTTAGTAGTTTGAGACTTGCAAATGTTAACCACTATATATAAAAATAGATAAAAAACAAATTTCTTCGGTATACACAGAGAATTATATTCAATATCTTGTAATAACTTTTAATGAAAAAGAATATTAAAATGAAGATATATATACATATGTATATGTATGACTGAGACATCATGCTGTATACCAGAAATCAGAATTGTGTCCCATTTTCTCTCATAAATGTTCCATGCCCTTTTTAAAATATTCTCACTTGGTATTACTAATAGTCTTTCTTTCATTTTTCTTTATGCAATGAACAAATGTCTTTCCATGTACTTCTGCCATATTATCCCTCTGCCACACTACACTACAAATGTCTCTGTATCACTCTCTTGATGTTTTTCTCTTTCATCTCTTGCACTTTCTTTTAACATTTATTCATAATAATGTTAATATATACTATAACAATATTCATAATATCAAGCAGCAGTAAGATGTTTATTGTCTTCAATATTTTAACATTGCTCTTAGAAAACTAAAACAATAAAATAAGATACTCAAATAAGAAATATTAGAAATCTGGTGACAAAATGGTAATTATTTGCAAATGAACTATCTAAAATATCTGAGACAACTGAAAAACCATTAGAGATGATGACACTTTACTGATGTATATTTAATATGATTAAAAATGCATCTCTGTAATAATCATATTTGAAAACATCTTCTCTTTCCAGCAATATATTGAATATTCACAAAAAACTACCTAACATGGCATAATTAAAAATGATAACTGTTTGATATTGTTGGAAAACCATTTATTTAAATGCATGGTTGAGATAGAAGAAAAGTAAGATGGTTCAAAATATTATTCTCTTTGATAAATGTGGGTGTCGGTACCTGGGAATACATTTTTATTTTTATAATAGACATATAGGCATGATCAATCTTTTGTATGAATGCTATATTCAACAAAAATAAAAATATAAAATACAGAAGTAAAGAAATCATTTCCTCAAGTGTTGTAATAAGTAATTATAAAAAACTTTAAAGTAAACTTGGAAATAATTGTAAAATGTATCTTAAAATTAAAAAAAAAACAAACAGCGAAATCTATCAATTTTATAAAGAAAGAAATAAGAGATTTTCCATGAAATCAGAGTCTATTACTCAGTATAATGTGAATGATAATACTACTAATAATGTATTATTTTACTGAAATATCAAGCAAAATAACAAAGTTATATTTTATTTCAAATTTGATAAAATATCATGACAGTTTTCAAATGGAATTTTGAACATACAGTATAAGGCACAATATTTTTGAAAACTGCTCCACTTGAATATACAAGAAATCTTAAAATGAATATAAATATTCATTGTTAGGTTGCCAAAGGGGAGGGGAGTGGGAAGGGACAGACTGGGAGTTCAAAATTTGTAGATACTGACTATATGTAGAATAGATAAACAAGATTATAGCACAGAGAAATATATACAAGATCTTGTGTTAACTCACAGCAAGAAATAATGGGACAATGAATATATGTATGTTCACGTATAACTGAAAAATTGTGCTCTACACTGGAATTTGACACAACATTGTAAAATGAAACAACATTGTAAAATGACTATAACAATAAAAAATGTTTAAAAAAAGTAAAAAATATATTAATTTTTAAACAACTAAAAAGAAAGTATGATTCTCTATTAGTGTATGCTCTGGATAAAAGTTTCATCAAATAGAAATATAAATTCCTTGTGACATATTGTTAAACACACTCACAGAGCTCTCACAAACAATACTTGACATTAATAATTCATCAAAAATACCATGTAAAATATATTTTGCTTTGTTTTCTTATTCACAATATTTAGAATTTACATTTTTAATAAAAATGAGTGCTTTACAGTACTTAAAACCACATCGCCATCTGTTGTCAAAAGTAACAGGCTCCTTTTAGCTGTTTTCTTTGAAAACAGGGACGACGTGACAGGATGCCCTAGGCAGTGCATCTCAAATTTCATCAAGGTATCCTCAACTCTGGGGAAAAGTAAACTTTCAATTCTGGTCTATTGCCAGAAGGGAACTACAACAAGCACAAGCTTTTTCTCGGAATTTCCTATTTTACCTAACATTTTAGGAGGAATCTTAACATTTTGCTACATAATATGTATATTGGTGAAAATTGTTTTTAAAAAAATTTCATTAAAGTAAATGTTACCTGATTTGTATGTGAAAACTTCCAATTTTTAAGTATTAGTTAATTGGAAAAAATATTTCACAGGCAAATAAGATGATTCTCGAAGCCCTCATAGCCTTTTAACTTTGAATTGGTCAACATTTATTTAGAACAAATATTTCTGGCTTTTGACTTGAACTGGTCCAAGTCATAGGGATTAACTTCATCCACAAAACAATAGTGTGGTCTCTACTTACAAAGTGAAACAATAATGCTATGGTTTATATGTTATATATTACATGATAATTTTATGAAATTATGTAGTTCAATTATGCAGATTGATTGCAACAAAAAATCTATAGTTTTAAAGAATTAAAACTTGTAATCATTCCTTCCTATCATTATCATCTTCCTCTTCTATTGTCATATTTCCTCTTATTTCTGTTTCATTTTCCATGTTTGAATGTTGTAGCTCATCTGCATTATTTCACTTGGAAAGGAGACAAGAAAAATAGATGTACATAAACCATAAAGCATCACTCATCAGTTAGAAGCAGCAAATCATCGTACACATAGGAGCATGAATGACCTTAAAGACACACTGCTGATTAAAAAAATGTAGCAGACAGAATTAGATCTATAACCACATTCTAACTATGTAATAAAAAGTGGGTACTTTCAGAACCACCTTTATTTCACAAGATCATTTTCAAACTAAAAATACACATGTTTTCTTCCTATTAGGTTATACAGCTTAGAAAAAAAAAAAATCTGCCCTAACTAAAGCAATCCTTCTGCTGCATTTCTGCCCAGGTTTGGTTATCATCCCAACTCTTTTATTCTTGAGGAGTTGTATTCTTCACAGGACACTTGAAGTTCATTATTGCCATTCTCTTATTTCGAATTTGTGTTAGTTAAGATAATGTTAAACTATTGCGAAGAAAATAGACCTGAATTTTACAGCAGCTCCACAAAGAGAATCTCTTGTCACTCACAGTTCAGAAACATGCTCTTGGATAGCAGGAGCTTCTTTCTATACAAGGAGATTCAGGGATCTAACCTCCTTGCATCCTTTGTATCTATACTCCCCTTGGGATGTTATAAAATTTTTCTGTACCACAGAGTTACCTGGAGGGCACGTTAAAGCAAAGATTGCTTTTACCCCTCACACTCATCCCACTCCAGTATTTCTTATTTACAAAATCAGGCATAGCCCTGGGAATATACTTCAAGCATGTTCTCAGATGCTGCTGATGCTACTGCAAACTTTGAATATGCCTGTCTCAGCATATTGTTTTCATCTGCACATAGCTGGGTTGAGATGGAAGGAAAACATAGAGAAAGCACAACCGCTCCTTACATCCAGGCCCTGAAGTGATATTTTACAGTGCTACTCACAGTCTGTAGGTGAGAAATATTTTCTTGTGAGAAGCAAGGGAAGGCTCTGAGATAGCATGTCTACCCAACAAGGCACTTCCAGGCAGCAGCTCTATTACAAGGAGCACAGCTACGGTGAGTCAGTCTTTCCTTCTGGTCATCAAACCCCGAATACTTCACACTAAAGAAGAAATTCACCATCTCTTATACAGGTTCAATTCAAGTCTCATCTTGATACAGCACTTGTCCTAACCCACAACCTATGGATTTTGTTTAAAATCATCTTCATAGACTTTAGGTGTGGTTCTTTGTGGTCCAGCCATCTATATGAGAAAGGAAGATTAACTTAAGACTAAAATCATCTTTAAACCTCACATTCGGTGCCTACTTAGGGTTCAGATCTCATCCCCAATGCTCGAGGAGAATTGAATGATGCTGGCATAGACTGAATGGCAAAAAGCTGGGAAGATGTTAAATAGACCGTGATATCTATGTAGACAAAATTGACAGGCAGTAGAAAGAATGTTACTTAACATACCCAACCATAAAAGGTAAGAAGGCAAGAGCTGAAGACTCTGTCCCTTACTGAGAACTCCCACCTGAGTCTGTTTTGAATCCAGAATCCATTGACATAAGAAGTGGTCAGCGCCCTAAAGAAATGACCCTAACACCACAACAATTATACACCGTAATGGCTTCCCCAGTCTCACCAAAGGAACCCACAACCATTTACTCTGAGGATTCTATACTAGACAAAAAATAGCTTCCAGATAGTTTGAAGACGACTGTGCCTAAGATTTGGTTGACACTGATGCTCAGAGACACAAAATGTCGTTATAGGTCATTTGTTAGTATGGGAACATAGGGAGAACAGATAGTAAATGGGGCCCTGGTTAAATTCTAGTTCACAGTGGGTCTGCTGCACCCCCATCCCCACCTAGTAGCCCTAGCTGCCAAGTGTACACTTGGTACCACTGCTCGTGCCAGCTGGAGTAACCGTTACATGGATTCCTTGGCTGGGGAGTAAGAGATATCACATTGAGGAAAGCAAAATGAAAATCTGAAACTGCTCATCCTTCAGAAAGGGCACAACTTTTGTAGCAGAGATTTATATACCTTTTGAAAACTGGCTTCTGGCATGTCACTGAATCCTAGGAGAGACGGAACACCTCACCATGCAGCAACAAGGGACAGTGCATCTGTGATTGCCATTATGAGCTGTGTTCTGCCAGATCAAGTTATAAATTCAGAGGTCCCGTCAGTAGTCAGAGAATGCCACATCCTGGATTGAACTGGAACAGTCTCAGAGCACATAAATAAGCTTTACATGAGTGTGTAGCCTGGGCCCTCATATCACCACTGAAGTTACACAAATAAACCCTTCGTAGCTCGCCTTTGTTCACATGGCTGTTCTTCTATGTTCAGCTGAAAGAGAGGGAAAAATCTCCAGGCTCTATATATAAATGAGTCTGCTCAGCATGTGAGTTCAAGCTGAAAATCAGTGATATCAGCATGACAGCCACACTCAGGGTAGCTATAATTGGTAGTGGACAGAAAATATTTCCCACTGGGTGGAGCTGCTAGCAGTGAAGTTGGCCTCCTATTTTGTGTGGCAGCAGAAGTGGCACACGCATACAAAGCATGTGCAAGTGGACCCCGAGTGTAAAGATGCTTGTATCACAAGCTGTTGCCCACCATAAAGCCTCCACCATAAAAACAGCCCTGGATAACCAAGTAGGTAGAATAACGTGGCCAGCTGAAGTTAGCCAAACTTCATATGTCATTTTGGCACTGGTCTGAAAGGCACACAAATGGAATAATAGTGTGTTGTGAAGGTTAATTACAGCAGGCTTGCAATTAGCTTCAACTGTCTTGCTAAAGTTTGTGCACAGCAATGACCCTTAGCCAAGGCTTGAAACATTCTGATTAATAGTGTTCTTTATAACCATAGATCTGAAGGGTTTCCGGCCCATTTGTTCCAGTTCGTAAGCATTGTTTATTGATAACAATGAGATTGATGATTCACACCTGGTCTCTGTGAGACCCTGGAGAACTCTGCTGTTAAAGCTGGTTATGTAGCAGAAATATGTTACATGGCCAGCAAAAAATAAAAATCTACATCCAAGATTCTGTTTTGATTTCCCTAATTCCAAGGTGTTCCATGAACTCATTGGTGGTTCTTGATCCAAGAATAAAGGTGCATCTATCCGTGGCCCTTAGTGAAGGATTTCAGTAGGAGCCTACACCTGATGTCTCTGAACCCCTGGCTGTGAGACAGCCTCTGGCTGTAACACATTTGCTTACTTTCATGCTGTTGCAAATATGCTATGTCTTTTAATTGTAATAAACTGTAGATTTGTTAAGTACTTCATCTTGGATCTTTAGCAATCAATTTCTGTTTAACACCTACTGCCCGTGCAGTTAGTGGCAGAAATGGAGGCTAAGGAATCACTCAACAACATGGACTTGCACTTACAAAGCCCAGTCTAGCTACCACCTCTTGGAATTTCCAACCAGCCAGACACAGACCTATTCTGAGCCCCTGATATGGCACCGTTCCTCTGGTATAAGCTACTTGGTGGCAATTTGACTGTATCAAGGCCTCACCTTTGTAGAAGAGCCAGAAATTTACCCTCACCGGTATTGAACCACATTCCAGGTATGGATTTGGCTTTCCTGCCTGCAAAGCCTTGGCTAACACTACTGCACAATGGCTTATGGATGCATATTCCACAGGCAGAAAATCTGTATTAAGTTTACTATTGCTTCATTGCAAATTATCACAAGTTTAGTGGATTAAAACAACATTTATTTACTATTACAGTCCCTATAGATCAGAAGCCCAGGTACAGGTTAGCTGGGAAGAATCCAGCTGAGGGTCTTAAAAGCTAAGGTGTTGGTTGTAATCCTTCCTGGAGTTCAGGGCCTTCTCCACAGGGGGGCACTCTCAGCTCTACTGGCTGCCTGCTTTTTCTTGTTATATGCCTTAATGCCATGCTATTTTATTTTTCAAGGTCCACACAAAAGCATCTTCTGCATCTTCAAATGTCGCTGGTTTATTCTGTCTCTTATGTCTAAATTCTCTTTTAAAAAGGCTCTCCAGGTTAGGTGAGGTGTACCCAATGTACTACCTAGAAGCAGCTGGTCTTGTAGAAGTCTGGAATAGCCTTCTAAAGGCAAAGCGGAAGCACCAGTTTAGAGATAATCCTTTGAAAGAATGGATTATCATCCCTCAGGATTCAGAATAGGCTTTAGGTCAGAAGCATCTGTAGAGCTGTTGTGTCTTCAAATGGGTCTGGAAACCAAGTAGTAGAAATAGAAGTGCCCTCATTTACATCATTCCTAATGATGCACAAGGGTATTCAGTGCTTCCTATTCCTGCAATCCTGGGCTCTGCAGGGTTGGGTGTTCTTGTCCCATATGTGGTTCATCCTTGCTACAACACACAGTTAATGTCCCATTGAACATAACTGCTACTTGGGCACCTTAGACTCCTTGTATTCAGGGAGCATCAAGCTAGTAGAAGAAGTATCATTACGGGAAGTGTAATAGACTACAATCAGCTGGAGGAAGTAAGACTATGTATGCCTAACAAAATCACGGTAATATGTATATGGAACCCAAGTGATCCACTGGGCACCTCCTTGGTATTCCTTTCCCCGTGACTGCAGAATGGATACTTAAAGTAACCCAACCTGGAAAAGGCATGATTTCTAAGGATGAATACCCAGGGAATTTAGGTTTGGGACATGTTAACAGGTAATACTTTAAGACATGCAAGGAGATAGATGAAAGTAAAAAGAACTTAGGATGGATGATAGAGAAAGAGGATGTGTATCAGTTGTGGCCCTGACACCGACAGTAACAAAAAAGCTTGTTCCACTAATGTGCCTTTTCCAAGGGAGTTATGGAAGAGCTCATCCTGGAGACTGCAGTGAACTTCAGCACAACCATGAGTCACAAGTGGTGGACTGTGCCAGTTACTAAAATAAGTGTTAAAATAAGACTTTCAGATCTTCTACTGGAAGCATATTGATTGATGGACAAGATGCCACTGCATCCACCCCCACACTTGTGCTGAGGCCACCTTTCCTGAGGGATATTTCCCAGTCAATGACTGAACAAGGCCGTGGTGCTATGCAGCCCATTTTACAAGATCCAGAACCCTTTTAGTAGGCAATTTTGGCTCTAGGACACCCCATCCATCAGCCTGGCAGAAGCTTTCTTAGGAAATAGTGTTGTGTCTGAGAATCTCCCTTTCTAACCCCTTTTACTTCCTTCCCTCTTTCACAGCAGTCAGACAATTTGAAGTTTGAACATTCCTGGTCTACTCAAGATCTCTCTCCTTTTTCATTCATGCATTTTGCACATGTAATCTTAGGTTGACATCTGATTCTTGGAAAAGAAAACTAACCTATCTGGCTTCTCCCATGGAGTTTACTTGTCTTTAAGAAAGGATAACAGACAGACAGGTGACTCTCTCTGTATAGCAATAACAGCACAAGAGCCTAATGGATTCCAGGAATAGCAGCTGACACTCCCAAACTGCACAGCGTTTGGGACACATGTTGGCACTGGGACAAGGCTAGGTGAACGATAATTAATTTAATGCAGTGAAACTATCAACTATCAAGTATCTTCAGTTTTTAAATTTCCTTGTCAAGTAGGACTCTAAACTGTATATGATTAGCCGCCATTCTCTGGTGCTGCTAAATCTCATCAGTTACCAGTTACTGACCATCTACAAATTAGGCAAAATGCAATGTTGACATGAGGTACAGGTGCCAGGTTAATGCATAGTAATGTAAGTAGTTCTGAAGATGCTGGTATAAATATTTTGAGTTAGGATTTGAAGGATAATTAGAGTAAAAGTTAAGTCCTCAGGCACCCCTGAGATTGGAGAAAAGACCTATGAATCCCTTCCTTTCAAACTTAGTGCTACTGAAATTTTTCTACAACTTACAATTTCCTAAATTCTCTAATTTGATTGATCCTTTGGTTGATCTAATTTCCTAAAATTCAATAGTATTTACCCAAATATCCATATTTTTTAACTTTGATTACTTTCTTTGTTTTACTTTGTCATCTTATGAAGTTGTTCTGAATCTTCAGGGTAATATTTCATATCAACCCCTTTCCCATTAGATCTATGTATCTATGAGGGTCTCCTTCCTAGTCCAATCTGAGATAAATGTTCTCTTGTCCTTCTACAGAGTTGTCAACATGTGGCATTTTGTTTTTATTTTACTGGGGAATATATGATACATTTTGGATTCTGTATCTTCTGCTTCTTTGATTTAGTATCTCATTTTGATAAAGTACATTTTTAAAAACTTACTAAAATATTTGTAAGGAGTGAAGTTTGTGAATTTTTGAATATCCAAATTTGGTAAGTAGCTAAATGTTAATGCTAGTTTAAAAATCATTTTCATCAGAAGTTTAAAGCATTATTTTATTATCTTCTAAAAACCACTGTTGCTGATGAGAAGTTTGATGCCAGTCTGATTCTTATTCCATCACCATTGTTGTTTTCAGCAAAGAACACTTTAGTCATTTTCTTTGCTTGAATGCTTTAATTTTAATAACATAATATTTAGATGTTTCCGTAATTTGACAAATCACTTACTTGAGAATGAACACTTAAGTCAATATATCATTTTGTCCTCATGATAAAACAGTTTGCTTACTTGTTTATTTGGAGTTAACTACTTACTATATTGCCAGTAATTGTATAGAATTCATCGGTTGTTTACAGTGTCAGAGACACAGATTTAATATAAAAGAAATGGCCAACTATTCAGGGAAAATAAAAAAATAAGTTAAACTTTTAAAATTATCACTCTTATTAAATTAAAACCATCTTCATATAAAAATATATACTTACAAATACTAAATCAGAGATGAGACACATCTGGTAAAGGTTGCTGCATAAAACCTTCCTTTATATAAAGCTTACCTCCAGAACACATAAGAGGATTACTTAACCACAATTCTATTAGAGAATAAATATGCTGGGCAAAGAAGGGAAATGGTATATCTGTTTCAAATATAAAACCAATATGTAGAAGAAAGTAAGATTATCAGTCAGTGCATTCAGAAACTGATTCTGATTAAATAAAAATGTATTGTTCTCCAAAATTTAAATTTTCATATTAATGATAAATGCGTTTTGCAAATCACGCTTGAAATTTAGAACCTTGTTCTACAGTTGTCTGATATAAACAATGCTAATTGCCTTTGCATGGTAATGTTAAGCCTATATTAGATTTTGCACATTAGGGAGCTCGCAGAAAGACTGACCTTGGACAATTTACATTACAGAAACTGCCGTATAGATATAGCACAGTCCAGATGGTGTGTTATAATTTTCTACTTTGTAGTCAAAGACTGTGAAAAGGGTTCTAGTACTTGAGAATGATTACATCCATATTTACATCACATCTGCTATGCATGTTTATAAGTAATTCTACTGAATTTCTTTGAGTTTTAGGATTTTGTAAATTGTACACACAACTCGACCTACTGTACTTTAAGCAATCATATAGTTAGAGTAAGTAGCTTAGTTAATTGAAAAAAGAATTGGACTGGAATAAAGAGATGTAAATTTTACTTCTGTCATCAACATTATCTGCTAATTGAAAAACCTCTAAAAATAAACTAGTAGCTGCTCAAAATGTATTTGTTGAAGTTATTTATGAATTTAAAGTTAAATGAATTAAGATAAGTTCTAGGGATGCAATGTTCAACATGGTGACTATAGTTAACAATAATTTATATTTGAAAGTTGCTAAGAGAATAAAACTTAAAAGTTCTCATCACAAAAATAAATTATAAGAAGGTGACATGATAGATGTTTGGGTAATTATTTCACAATATATACTCATATCAAATGATTACAGTGCACATCTCAAACTAATATAATGTTATATGTCAAGTATATCTCAGATAAAGCTGGAAAATAAAATAAAATTTAAAAATAAATTAAACTAATAAATAATTGTGTGGTATATCAGACAAGAGTTACATGTAACCAGTGTTTTCCTCCCGCAAATTCTGAGCATTGTGAGAATAAATATGAAGTCAAATTTTTAAATTACTTTTATATTAGAATTGTTTTCAGCATTTTTAAAATATAAAAATTCAATATAATAAAAGTGGAGTATTTGTGTTCTTTTATCTCATTTGATATTTTTCTTTCTCTTTCTGGCTTACTTAAAATGACTATAACTCAATAAAAAAAATGTTAAAAATAGTGTAGTAGTACAGACTTATCTGAGATAGAAAGAGTGAAAATCAACGTTGACTTAAAAAGCAAAAGCAGTCCTGCCATTAATCAAGCTGGGAGGGCAAACAGATAAAAAAATTGTGTGCTAAGTTAAGAGAAACATTGCTTTTCCCAAAGTCATGCAGCGATTGTAAAATGGCTTAATTATCTTTTTTTTTTTTTTTTTTTTTTTTTTTTTTAGTGACTGCTGCTTTCTTACCAATGAAGCCCCAAATCTACTTGGCTATCTTCATGCATTCGTGAGAATATCCAATTGTTAAACTGTCCTTGCCTTAGGACAGCACCAATCCCTAATTAATCTGTTTCTCCTACACTGTCCTCAGAAATCCCCTGCTTCATTCACACCCTCCTCAAAACACTCCAACATAAACCAGACCTTTAAAAATAAGTTTCCCTTCCTCCCCTTACAGAGTAACATTCTGCATTTAATCTGGAACTATGTTACGTGCTGCAAATTGGTAAATGCAAATCTGTTAATAAACTACAGGCCTGGTCCTGTTGGCTGATTAAGCTTCATCAAAAGAGTGATTGTTTTGAGAATTCTTAAACAGCTTAGCCAATGGAGTTAGTTTGGAAAAAACATCTGGCCACTCACTTTACAAGATCTCGGTTTTAGAAAATTGTTAGGAGAGAATAATTGTTTTTATTCCATAATTTTTTAAAAATATAGGCTGCAGTAATTTAGGCCCAGATAGACTCAGAAAAAGTAGAACTCAAAAAGCAGTTCTTGGGTGGTTGCCTGAGGTGGGGGATAGAAGGGTCAGCAAAATGGATGAAGGGGGTCAAAAGGTACAAACTTCCAGTTATAAAATACGTAAGTCCTGGGTATGCAATGTACAGCATGGCGACTATTGTATATTTGAAACTGTAACTATGTGAGGTAAGTGATGGTAACTAGACTTATTGTGGTGATTATTTCAAAATATACACAAATATCGAATCATCAGGCTGTACACTGGAAAGTAATATCATTATATGCTATTTATATCTCAGTTTTAAAGGGGGGATTATGACAACAATTAAAAAAAAAACAACAGCTGTTAAACAAGATATGTTATTTCAGCACAGGAGGTAATGTAAACTCCATAGCAGATAAGAAAATTTCAGTTATGTGTTTGTACTGTTATATAACAAAACCTCTCAAAATTTAGCAACTTAAAATGAGAAAATTTTCATCATCTCTCAATGCTGTGGCTTGACTGGGCTTAGCTCTTGTCGGATGGGGCTGCAGTCATTTGGAAGCTTGTTGGGTATAGCTGGAATAGTGGCTCAGCTGAGATACTGGGGTGCTGGAGTCAGCTGGGAAACCGGCAGAGGGAGGCTCTTCTCCACCCAGTTACACAGTGCTCCCTCTCCAGTTGGGCAGCTGGACTTCTTAAGAAGCACCTCAAAAACAGATAAACAAGAGATGTCAGGTTTTCTCAGAGCTCTAGCCCCAAGTGGACAGAGCCTCATTTCTGCCACATACAGTTACCTAAAACAAGTCACATGGCCAGGCCAGATTCAATGTGGGAGAGAACTACATAAGAGTATTAATACAGGGGACACACAAATTTACTGAGAAACAAATTCTTCAGAAATTAGCCACCACATTCCTCCATTGACCCTCCATGAGTCATGTTACACCCATATGCCACGTACACTCACCTCCAAAGTTTCTTTTTCTTTATGCCACCAGGTTTAAAGTCTCTTCATCTGAATCAGACCCGGCTGCAGATGAGACCTCTTAAGTGGGGTTTCTTTTTAGCAGGAGATCTGTGATCTAAAGAGACCAGTTATCTGCCTCCCTACTCCCCACATGTATACCCAACATACAATGCTGAGAACATAGTGAAGAGAGAAGATGCTTGCATTCAAAAGGACCCAGGGGGTGTAGAAAACTATGCCAGTCACTGATCCGTGACAACTCTAAATTCAGCAAGGTGCAGGCAATAAAAGTCTCACTCTTCCAGAAAGTAAGGAATCCCCATTTCTTATGCCCCAGTTTTGTGGTTCTTGACTCCACTCTCTAAATCATCCTTCGTTTTCTGTGAGAAATGGCTCACATTTGGATCTGAGTAGCTCTCTCAGTTTGCTTCCTATCAAAAACTTACTGGCTTAACACAATAACTATATTTTTATCTTCATGCATTCCATGGTTTAACAAACTGAGCTGGAAAGTTTTTGTATCCCATACAATATCACCTGGAACTATAATTATCTGGGGGCTTAGTCAGGGTTATTATCCAAGATGGCTCACTCATATATCTGACACTGTGTTGGGGACAGCTGGAAATGGGAGGCCCACTCTCTTTCTTTGTTATCTTAGGGCTACTCTCTCTCTCTCCATGTCATTTTCAATTTTATCTATTCACTTAATAACTTAACATGGTCTCTCTAGCAAGATAACTGGACTCTAATATGGTGGCTTAGTGTTCCAACATGCCAAAGAAGGAGTTTCCAGGACTTCCTAAGGCTGAGGTCTCAAAGTTGTACTGAGTCATTTTCACCACATTCTGTTGGTTCATATAAGTAATATGGCCAATCTCAATTCATGCTGGGGAGAGACTACAGACGGGCACAAATTCTGAGAGAGGTGATTCATTAGAAAACTAGTTACCACAGGCACCCTCAGGTACTCTCACAACAAAGCTTCAATGACTCACACTCTGGCCAGGAATCAGACCATTATATAAATTCAGTAGGCTTAGTAGCTTAAATCCCCCATTTCTGAAAACCAGGATTCTTTATAGGCACCAATCTTGATAATTTTTCTTCCCACAGTGAGGAAACTGTCAGTAGTTTTATTATCAGATGTTCTCATTGTCCTATTATTTTGCTCAATTCCCATAGTTACTGTTGTGATTATTGAACCTACTCCTTCAAATTTATGTCTCCATCTATTCTCTCTGGGGATTTGGAACCTGGGGCCTGTAGTACCAGGAGTCCCTGTGTTTGGATTTCAGTGTAACTGAGAACAAAATGGAATAATACTAAAAATGTATATGTCTGCATATAAGCTTTATAAGAGCTTCTTCTCTGCTGTACACAGGTGACCTAGCCCAGTAGTGCCTGGCTCATCACAGAAACCCAATAAACAAGTATTAGATGAATTGATGCATAAATGACTCAGTGTGTGTGTACAGTGAGTCTAAGAATTTTATCAGGGTTTCAAAAGCACCTATAACCTTAATTACTTCTGTTGAATTTTTCTGTGTCAATTATTACATATTGTCTTCGTTTATTTTTTCTCAGATAGGCCTTGAGACAGAGCTTCAAGTATGAGCATTTCTTAGGAGATAATTCCAGGAGAGTAGGCATCACTCACAGAAGAGTAGGAAAGAGAGAAAGAGAAAGAAAGGTGGTCAATAAAGTGTGTGTTTTCAAGCGGATTACTGCTGGGAGGAGATCGGAAAGGATCCTGCTGGGATCTGGGAGTGAGTGATGAACAAAATAATCTCACCCACAAGGTCTGGGATCTAAAGAATTTACACACCAGCTCTTCTCAGTCATTAGTTGAAGGTTATTGCAGAGACAAAGCTGTAATTAATTGTCTGGTTCTTCCAGGCTGCTATGTATGAAGGCAGAGCGGCTTTAGTCTCCACAGAAAGCCCTCAGATAGTGTGAAGGGCACCCCCTGCACCTCAGTGGCAAGGCCTCAGGTTAGAACATTGACAGTTTTGGCTACACAGAGCAATACCAGACCCCATTCCATAAATACTACCCTCAACTCATTACTCTTTGCCTTAAAAACTTATAATGACAGTGCAGAGTCATCTAGCTGATTCTAGGATTTCATAATTTTGTTCCAACTAAAAAAAAAAAAAAAGTCTCATTAATTATGACATCATTCTTGAAGCTCGTCCTCTTCCAGTCATTATTGGTCTTTTACTACACATTCCTGTTGAATTAATAATCAGTAGCGTATAGTTACATTTCATTTTTATAAATACTTTAATTTTACCACTGTTGATTCTTTATTTCCAGACTTTTTTTTAAGCCAAGGACAGGGTCCTGCATTTTAATTGTGTTGCCCCACATTGCCTCACATATGTAGAAATCATTTACCTCCTCTTTTAAAAAAGCATTCAGGAACTTTCAATAGCTTTTAGAAAGAAGTATCACTAAATTCCTGAACCTGGCACATAAGGCAGCTCACAATCCAGTCCTTGTGTATATGTGTCATGTCCCTCGAAAGTGTCATTCCATTTTCACTCTCATGTTGGCGTCCAAGCTTTTCTCCAACATGCAGGAACAACTGTCTATTTTTCCACTTGGTCCCTTCCCGGTCATGGAATTGCTCAGATGTCAATTTTTTTAGGAGAGCATTTTCTATCTCTTAGGACAATTAAAGTTGTCTTACTCTTTCACATTAAACAGCACTTTAATTTTGTTTATATTTTCATTGCTACTTAATTGTATTAATTCCTCCCTAATAAAACTTACCTCTTCGGAGAGTAAAGAAAATTGTATTCATCAATGGGAGTAGAATCATGTAGAAGTTAAGCTTTTAGCTTAGGAATCATACAGCTGTGTGAAATTGTATCCTATTTTTACTATATTCAAAATGTGTCTCTTTGGACATTACCTGGCCTCTTTAAACTTAATCATTCTTCTGTAAAATGGGTATATTAATAACTCATAGGCCATTGCCTTGTTTTTAGAGTTGAGTGAGTTAGTAAATGGAAAGTGCTTAGCAGAATGATTGATATAGTGTATTCAATTTGAACTATATTACTAATAGTAGATGGAATGATAGTAGACCCAGTTGTGCTAGTAGTGATAAAAGTAGTAGTTCTTATTTCTTATTTAGTAGAATGTCCTTAAAAGTGTTAGTTGAGTGAATGAAATAATCAATGAATTAAAAGTGGGCAGTAGCAATTCATATTACTATTACATTTCAGCCACAGTGGAACAGCTAGCATCCCTTTTGACAGCGTCTCCCTTCTGTCATATGGGACATGATGAGCTTGCTACACTGAATCACAAGTATGCTTGATGACAGAAAAAAGAAACGCAAACAGGACTGTGTAAGTGGCACTGGAATGCTGGATGAACTGGCAAGGCCACCTCTTCTTCCCTCAGCAGTAAGCCCATACTTTTGGGTTTCTCTAACCCAAAATATTTCTTGCTCTGTGCAGGGAGTTAAAGAGTGGAAGCCTTTCCATGAGAAGCAGTGGTGGGGAACTGACACTGGATTTTATAATTATCTTTGCACTGCTTGTTTGTAATAGCATGGAGGGAAAGTAACTTATCTGAATCCTTGTTATAACTCTCTAATCCAGGCTGACCACTTCAAATGTTTATGCCACACTCTATAGTTGTCTAGTAAGTACAAAAACTAAATTACTTAGAGATAATTTCTTTAAAAATGTATAGGAAATTTAAGTCAGAAATCTTAGTAATAATTAGGTAGGCTACACAATTGGAATTGACTAAATATGTTTCCAGTTTCTTCACAAAGGATGGTCATAAAATTGTTGCATATCTGAGCCCTGAAAATCTCTTTTCCCTGAACCAATACAAACCTAATCAATTATTTGTGTTTAAAATAACAATAACCTTTAGAAAGATGACACTTTTATTTATCATCTTTCATATAAAGTCTTGTGTGAATGAGTGTGTGTTTGATAGAAAGTGATGGTTTGGAGAGGGCAGTTTAATAGTACGGAAGTTCTAGAAAATGCAGACAAAGCCGGGAGAGAATAAAGCAATAAGCATAACATCAAGCTAGAAGTATGTCAAATGGTTTATTACTTTGCCTAGGGCATTTTGCATACCATTTACCATAT
This sequence comes from Camelus dromedarius, assembly GCF_036321535.1. Classification (NCBI taxonomy): domain Eukaryota; kingdom Metazoa; phylum Chordata; class Mammalia; order Artiodactyla; family Camelidae; genus Camelus; species Camelus dromedarius. Next base: position 35,294,418 of record NC_087448.1, read on the forward strand.
AAGACAAAGTGATTTGTCCAGAATTCAAATCTGTACATGGCAAGTGGAGGATTGGACCTGAGGTACTTTACAGAACAACAGTTCACAAATAATTTAATCTCATGTTTCCCTGTGAGGCATATGATTCTTTCACAATGAAGGATGCATTCTTCTCTTTCTTTGGGAACAAAATCTAAGTGTGGGTATTCATCTCTTTAATGTCTGCTCCTAGAGGGATAATTTAGTGAAAGTGAAAGCTAGCCAAGGGTGAGGACTTCAACTTTCAACTTTTTTCTGTTTTCTGACCGCAATTGTTGAGCTTTTTCCTTAGATTTTACATTGCATTCATCCAAATGATTGGCAAATTCGAGTTGAAGGTATGCTTGGATGAACATCGGGCATTATTTCCCTTCGCAAAGTCTCGAGCCTTCGATACCACCCAGAAGCTTCTACATAGGCTGAATTCCGCGGCTCAGCAACTAAGTGGTACAAGCCACAGGGAGCGCATGATACCAATTTTCCACAGCCTGCACTGCCTTCCTATTTGCTTAAAATTGCCTTTCAAAGATGTTGACTTTAAACTATAAAGCTCTAAACAGCTTGGGTCCTGGCTCCCTCAGAAATCCCTTCTCTCCTTCTGCCCTATAATGACAACTGAAGCCAAGCAGTATGCTCTTGATGAGAGTTCCCGAATTTAAGGCATATGGAGCTTTATTTAAAGTGGGAAGAGCATTCCACAGGTCATCTCTTCCTCAGGAATCCCTGTGCTGCAATAGCTTAACGCAGTCTCATGTTGACCTTCTGGGCACCTCTTTCTTATGACCTTTAATTAAAATAGTTACTTGTAACAATGTTATTCTCCATTATTTCCAGAAAGTCTTTCCTGCTTGTTTCATATTTTCACTTTTATTGCACTTTTATATTTTCATTTTGGATGTTGTGATTTTTAACAAACTTGATAAAGGGTACAATTTAAATATATTATTCAAATTCATCATCTTTAAGATCTTTTTAAAATCAGCATAATGGCAGGATTTAGCACATGTAAAGAATATTTTAGGACCTGTTTGGGGAAAATAATTGCAGTTGTGTTTTGGAAAAATGTTATGACTGAAATGTAAAGAGAGCCATCAAAACATATCACTGAGGGCTGACTAAATAGTGGAATATTCTGATATATGTCAAGAAACTTCATGCACATATTTTTTGGTCCTTCTATGAGCAATGTATTTTAATAAGAATATAATTATTTGAAAGAAACAAATGTAATTTAATGGTGACCCACTTTACTTTTTGTTACACATATATATTACATTTCAATACATTATTTTAATAATTAATATTAAATTTCAACAAAAGTAGCTTTTCAGATTCAAACTTAAGTACTGAAATATTCTAAGAGTAAAACCCAATAATCATGTGATCATAAACTGCTCTTAAATGTCATTGATTTTCCTTTCTTTTATATTTATAATTCAGCCTACATGCAATTAAGTTACCAACATTCCTATAGCTTTATATTTAACTTTAAAATATGCATAATATGCTTCTTGGGCACTTTAAAACTAAAACAATGCACTCTCTTGGGACAGATTTTAGTTTTAATTGAAAAGCACTGGTGTTAGATTAAAAAATCAAGTTTATAAAAGCAATATTAAACATATAATTTTAAGATGGCCTAACATTTAAAACCCTGAATGATACAACTGGGAAAGTACTGTAGCTAATTTAAGGGCATTTGAGGAAAACAGTGAACTTTTCTTATGTTTGAGAAAATTAGAGTATCCATGTAGCTGTACTGAGGATACGTATTTGCTGGTTCAGTATCTCAATATTTCCTTATACCTATATGTTATCACACCCTGTCACACTTGTTCTTAGAAATGTCTTTGGTTTTGTCTTTACGTACACATTTGTCCCCAAAATTGTAATCCATAATTTTACCATTTCCCCATCAGGAACATTGTATCTTCCTCCTCACCCCCGCCCTCCTTCATCTTATTCCAATCACTTCTGCCATACTGAGGTCCACTCTCAGGGTGTTCTTTTCATCACACCATCATTGTCAGGCAATTTCCTTTCTCAACAATCTAGTAAGATTCCAATATCCTTGGATTTCCTACCACTTTAAGTCTTAAATCTTCTTGTTCTTTAAGTTTCCCAAATCTTAATAAACTGTCCCTGAGTAATCTCCATCCATCATGATATTATTTCTACTAGTCCTGGCTACTTTCATCATTTTTTCCTTTGAACTCTTATTGTGAGTTTAAATTTGAATCAGACTGTTAAAATGAATCATTTTCTAATATACCTAATAATTGTTCACTGATAATCTAAGATATATAATATATCTTCTGTCTAATCTAAACAGTGCTTATCTCCCCAACTTAATGAAAATTTGAGGAGAGAAGCCATATCTTATTCAATTCAATCTTTCAATCTGCTCCACATCATAAAATAAATCATAGAGGCATAAAGAAGAGAGATACTTTTTTTTTTTTATGATTGAGCTAATCAGTAAAGATATCCTGGAATTACTAGCATTAGAAAATATATCTTGAAATTTAGATATAATGTCTGTAGGTGAGAAGCTGGTTGAACCCATTTCCAGAAGTCACAACTTTAGTCATTTTTCAAGCATACGGTGGGGTGAGAGATAAAAACCAAAATGTGAAAAACTTCTGTTTCTGTTGCTGTCCAGTCAAGTGATGGTGTCACAGTGTGAAACCTGCACCGTCGCACAGATCCTGCCTTCACAGAAGCCCAGTGCTTGGTTTAATGCTCTGTTCCAATGCTGTCCTGAAATCCTTAATAATCTTTTAACACCAGGTCCTGCACTTTTATATTGTACTAGGGCCAGCAAATGAGGAAGTTGGCCTTAGAATTAGAGCAGTGTTTCTCAAACCTTCTCCCAGATAAAAAGGGCCCCAAACAAAATTTTTTTTTTTTTATGGGATACTTTGTGTACTGTCAGGCCATTCAAGGTGGCTGTTCTCTTGTTCTCTGTACATCCCCTGCTAGACCAGTGCTTGCTTCACCTACACCTCACTCACCTGACTGTCTTTCAAACATGCTTGCTCCAAACCCTGGTGAGTGATTGTTCTTATCAAAGGGGCAGTGAGGAGTGTGCCCCTCTGCTGGTTTCCCTGGTAAACAATGAGCTAACCTGACATCAATTCCCCCTATAACTGGTAGCCTCCTCCTGCTCTTGGGAGGCAGAGGGCTGCCTCCGTGTCTTGCCCGTTTACTGCCACACGTGGTGGGGTGTTGCTGGCTGCATGACCTTTCGTCAGACATGCAAGATCCCCCTATCCATTAAACCACTGATGTCTCTGTCACCAACCCTGGACTTTTTCTTTGGTCTTGAAGCTGAGCAAGCACAGGCCTTGTAGACTTGTAAAGTGCAGCCCAACACTTTGTATACAGAAATATTGACGAACATACGTATTACAAAATGAGCTGGTCCATGGGAAATACAGAGATTTATTACTGATTTAGAACAAAGTAGTACTTTCATGCCTCTTACCTTATTGTTTAATTAGTGCAAGTGAAGATTCTTTGCCACGCCCAGAGTCCATCTAATAATGTTCAGGTTCAAAAATCATCTCTTCTTCTTCTTTATTGTCATATGTACTGTTCCTGGATAATGTCATATTTCCCACCATAAGACAAATCAAGCAAATTATTAATCACACTGCCGTTTTGAAAAATCTGCATTGAAGCACTACAGATTTTCTTGCTAATACAGCTTCCTAATGTCAATGTTAATGCTTTTAACAACACATGACACTGTCCTCTGTGCAGTGAATACTTGTTGCCTCCAATGACTTTCTCAAAGGTTGTTAACTGTTACTTCTTTGATGACATACAAGTCTTTCAAAGAGTATGCTAAAGAATATGAAAGATGGTTCATTTTTTTTCTTGATGTTAAATTTGCTAATAGGAATTTTATAGCATAAGGTAGAAAAACACACTCTCCAATCATGGTTTCTCCTGAGCTCATTAGGCTGTATCCTATGTATTCCTAGAATGTGGTCCCCAGGAAAGTTTAGCAGAATGGCCTTGGGGAGGGTGAAAAGAGCAACTTCATTGCAGTGGGTGACCTCTCTGAACTCTCATGGATCTGTTCTGTTTTATCTGTCTTAAGCCTGTGCAAGAGGACAAAGGAATATTCCTTGCACAAACAGGGTCACAGCTACTGGAGAGGACTATCTGATATGTGGCTGGAGCCTGTGAGACAGTGACGATATCACCATGAGTTTCTGGTAGCACAGGCTACACAAGGTATAGGTTACCTTCTTACATTCCTGCAATTCTTTGGAGCCATAGCAGAAGTGACACCAGGGTTGGAACATGGACAGATTAAAACCTATACAGGGAAGTCACACATGTGGCTCAAGCCAAGGATTAGTGGCTGGGCTTTGGAAGTCTGGAGTAATGACGTCATCTTTATTTAGCATGTAGTACCATACCAGGTATGCTAAAGAGAGTGATCCCTGGGCCAGACTGCCTGCCTGGAGTGTGGAGGATCAGAGAGTACCCCAAAAGGAAAAAAACAAGGCAAAGAGCCCACTCAGGTCCCTATGTGGAGTACATGAACTCCACCAAGATGGCACTAATAGACCAACCCGTCCAGTTTACCTAAGAGGAACTTAGAAAGTGTCAAGGAAGGAATTCCAGAGCCCAGGGCCTGGGTCAGAGGCCATGCTTGCACAGGCTAAGATGAGCACTGTTCCAAGCAATTATACAAAGATCTAAGTAAAAGATACTTCAGAGAATCTCACTTCCAGTGATTTTGACTTATAGATCTGGACTTTACTTAAATTTTTTTTTCCAGGTGATTCTTTATTTCCTGAATATTGAGAATCATAATAGAATGTTGCTAAGTTATTTCTAAATAGTCTTTTCCCCAGGTCTAACGAAAACCCTTAAAATGCTGTTCAAGGAAGGGACATAAATCATATGAATATAGAAATCTCATAGTAGCTTTGATGTTACATCCACCAGGAAACTTAAGTTATCCTGTGTACTGAGTTGACGGTTCTTACATGCTCTTACAAGACATTTTGATTACCTGGTATATTTTCCACTGGCTGAAGTAATAAAGTACCACAAACTTGGTGACTTAAAAAAAAATAGAAATTTTTTCTTGAGACCAGAATTCTAAAATCAAAGTATCAACAAGATCATACTCTTTCTGGAGTCTCTGAAGGAAATCCCATTCCCTGTTTTATTCCAGCTTCTGGTGGCTGTTGGATTCCTTGACTTGTGGCTCCATCACTCCATTCTCTGCTTCCATCTCTACACGGCCATCCGCACTTCAGTCTGTGTAATGTCCCTCTGCCTACTTTTCTAAGGACACTTTTTATTTGATTTTGTGGTTGCCTGAATAATCCAGGACAAGTCAGCTCCTCCTCTCAAAATCTTTAACTTGATAATTTCTTTCACCATATAAGTTAATACGTACTCTTTCACCAAATAAGGTAATATTCACAGTTCATGGGAATTAGGATGTAGATTAATCTTTTTTGGTCATCCATGCAATGGCACCCACAATCATATGTGCAGTCATATTTGCTGTCTACACAGAACCTTGTAGCATGCATGATATATAGCAAGCAAAAAATACATTTTGAATAAACAAAAGGTAGATTCCACAAAAGCTCTTTAGCTCACTGAATTCTTAAACTCATGTTGCCAGAATGTGCATATATAGGTAAGCATATTATTTTCTAAATATGTTTTTCCTAATAATATAGTTTAAAAAGGAAATTCTAGTTCCTATAACTATAGACAGTATTGAAATTAATATCATGAAAAATTTACTATTTAAACTGTGGACTACCTGGCTGATACAATTTTGAAGATGTGCTCTCTTAACATTAACTCTTATGTTTAATTTGGTTGAAAAGGCATGATCAACCAAAAGCAAGCTTAAGCAAAGAATTCATTTTGATTTTCATAAATTACATACGGACAAAGGGCAAGATATTAAGATTTCATATAACAGAATAAAAACCCTCCAAGCTACTTTATTTTCCTTGAGAATAGGGGTTAATATAATTACATTTCTTAGTGGACCAAACAATGAACAGTGTATTTTTAAGGAATAAATATACTGAGAACTTTCTTTTGTGAGGCAATGAACTTTGTCCTAAGGATAAAAAGATGAATATGAGACAACCATTCACTTGCAAGAAAATAGGATTTAAAGCAGTTACATTCAGATACCTACTGTTTCATTTCAAAAATTAGTAAATGATTAAAATTTAACATGGAAGACAAAGTTTTCATGAGCACAGAGATTCCATTGCTTCAGTTGAGAATGACTTCTTTTTTTTATCCTGCTTAATCTGCAAAGATTTAAATATATGTAGACTCTTCATACAGAAGTTCAGACAAAAAACTCACATTTTATAAATAATAACCCAAATGCCAGCACTCAAGATGTTAACACAAATCTTCCAAATCAAAACACTAACAAAAGACCGAGTTAGCTCTAGACTCTGAACTGACTTACTATCTAAGTCTCAGACTAGTACAAATTTCCAGGATATAAAACTGTAAAACAGAAAAGTATTTAAAATTTTTTTTCCTGTGATTTATAGTAAGATGAAATCAAGTACAGACATAACCTGAATACATTTTCCAAAAAGCATTTGGAATTTTAAATGTACTTTATATTTAAAATTTTTGCATTTTATCTGGTAAAGTGGTGTCAGTCCTTATTATCATGTGACTTTTTCTATTTGTTATTTTATTTGTATGCAACTCTTTTTTGTATACAGAACATTCTTTATATGTTAATACTGTATTTTAGGTTTTATAGGTTCCCAAAGCCAAGGGAACTACTAAACTTTTGTTTGTTTGTTTGTTTTTTGGTTCCTGAGACATGTGGTGGTACTAAGGTAGCCCAGGGGGTTGCAACTCACAGTTAATGAAAACAGTAACTTTAAAAGTAAAAGGGATATTAAACATGTTAGAAATTATGATACATTTTCTTACTACAATAATTTTATGAGTAACTGGAAAATCTTCAGGAATAATAAAAGCAAAAATTATAAAGTAAGTAAAATAAGATGAATCTATTTACTGAATAGGCATATTACCTCTGGAAAAAATTCTCTTAGAAATGTTATGTTTAGGAAGTTCATATTTTGTTTAAAATATCTTAAGGTCAAAAAATCTTAGACCATTAGTATCTTTAGTGAAATTATATTAAATTTTATTCTTAACTAAAATTCTGATATAGATATATAAAAGATCCAAGTAAACAAGTGATCTGTTTTAAGTAGTTGTTTTATTGTTTTACTTGACAAATTCACCAATATGGTCTACAAAATAAAATTCTTCAAAATCTTATCATAAAAATAAAAGTTGGAAATGATAGCAGAATCTACTAGCTAGCACACATGTTATACAAATATAAGGAAGAATAATTATTGTATTCTAGTCCTTTAGCTAACAAAGAAATGAATAAATTAAATGTGTACATTCACATGTGCAAGCAGAACTGGCTACATATCTTGAAGATCAAAATGAAATGCAGACCTCCTTGCTCAAAAATTAGTAAGAATTTCAAGATGACAGAACAGAGGCAGAACATTAAACCAAGACTGGGTCCCTTCTAGGTAAGAAAACCTGTGGACTTCACAAGTTACATGTTCATGATCATAAAGCTGTTCCAGTTTACAAGTAATACAGCACCATTTACCAGTTTTGCTACATACAGTATTCCAACATCAGTATTTAATGATCAATGATTCTACGTGTATCCTTTTCTGGAGATTAAGGTTTCATCATTTAACAATGGTCTGTTCTCATTGTGATAGAATTTTTCTTGGATCTAGAATCTATTCTGGATCTTAGGCTTTTTCAGTAAGTGATACTCTGATGCAACTGGTTCCAAGTTTATAATTGCTAAATATACTTTATTCTGGGAAAATTTGACTTTCCTGTCTAATGTTTCAGGTTCCTTTTTACAATAAATTTTCCATCCACATATTTATTGTGCCCCCACTATGTTTTAGGCTAAGTGATAGGGGTGATTAAAACAGACAAAGGCCCTGTCCTCAAAGATTGTGTTCTAGTGAGGAAGAAGGATTTAGGGGGAAAAAGTAATATCTGGAAGTAAGTGCCTTGCAAAAATTGAATAAAAATACAAGGATTGTTGAAATATTTACTTATTTATAATGCAAGAGATATGAAGGTCTCTTTCATTACGATGCATTTCTATCAGCAAGTAAGAATGGAAAAGTTGGTGCAAAAGAGAAATAGCATCCATTCAAGGACAAATTTTTAAGTAGGTGAGAAGGAAAGAATCCTGTGTGTAAATGGAATATCTGACCTTAGTAGTTAGTACAGAGTCATTATTTTAACTGAAAATAAAGCAGAAAATAAGGACACAGGATCAAATAGAACAGTGTTTGGTACATAATAAAATTTGGGTATGTATATCCTATGACTTAGCAATGCCATTACTGAATATTACTAAAAAAATGTTCTCATAAAGATCACAAAGAAACATAAATGAGAATGATTACCACAGTACTGTCTGTGATATCAGGTTGTTGAAGGCAATCTGAGTATCTATTGAGAGATAGGTTGGCTAGGAAAAACTGTGGAGGATGAGTACCATGGAATTCCATCCTTCAGGTAGGAGCAATAAATCAGATCTAGGTATAAACATGTAAATTTTAGAACCATAGTGCTAAGTGAAAACAAAATTACAAAAGAAAATGATATATAAAATATAATACTTACAGAAATCAATATATTTATTCAACAGTATACATTCTACAAGAAAATATACATTAAAGATATTTGCGTTGTGGGAGTTAGGGGACAGGAAGGAAGGCCGGGTGGATGAAAGAAGCGAAAGAAAGAAGGAAGATAAAAAAAAATAGAACCTCTATTTTTGAGTCATGGAAATTTTACTGTTTTAATAACCAACAATTATCAATCAAACAATTACATACATTTAAACTTACATTTTCCCCTAAACTCTATAGGTAATGCATTTACTTATTCAAAATTTTTGATCACCATTAGGTCTCCTCACTAAAGAAGAAAACTACATCATTATTCTCCTCATGGATTTTGCAATGAATAAATGAAGGTTTTTTTTTTTTTAAATGTATTGAGTTTCACTTGAGTGCAGTAGGTTGAATTTCCCTGATCTCACACAGTGTCATCTATTACGACCTCAATGGGGGGTGGGAATAATTTGAATATCCCCCAGATTATAAAAATTGATCTGATTATAATTCTTCATGCAGTACTATATCTTAATGAAGCTTTAAGTATTTTCCTAAAATATATAGATTTATAGAAATTTAAACACTATATTAGGAAAATTGTATTTAGTGTGCTTGTTTTCTTTTATTGTTTGAAATTGCTATGATTGCAATGCATGTTTCCAGCATTAAATAAGCCATGGGTGTGGACATAGCCAAACATTGAAACCATGACCTATTTTGGCCTTACTTAAATTGTCATTTTCTGTACTTAGAAGTACTACAAAGTTTCTGAAGATGTTATAAAACTTGAGATATGAACTGAATATGTTTTGTACTCTGAGAAGGCAAGATTTTCCACAACTAGGATTCAGTTCAAGCTTCTGAAAGGCACTTTGAACTAAATGAAGCTCAGTCAGTGTGTTGCACATGATTAAGAGGATAAGCAGAGTCATTAACTAAACTGACTAATGGACTGCAGAGCTCTAAAACTCCCAAGTGCCATCATGATGAAAGGAAGGTATTTACTTATTAATTTTCCTGCATAGATCTTATTTTGGTAGCAAGCGATTGGATTCATTACTTTATCCAGACTTGGTGTTATTGGTATGGAGTTATATTGCCCTCCTTATCATAAAAAACCCATCATTTTCATGATCTAGGTATAATTTCAAACAACTTGTCTCATCTGTTCTTTCTCAGTAGATACAATTTTGTGAGGACTTCAGATCAGTCAACACTGGATAATAGATTGTTTTTTTTTGTTTTTTTTTTTTTTTTGTACAGAGTTCATTAAACTATATAAGGTCCCATTAGGCTGAGGAACAAATAGATATAATGACATAAGCATGGGGGTCTTATTTACAAAATACAAAAGAAACCCACATAACAACTTGTTCTGTTCTAAAAGATAAAACTTAGGTCTGAGGAATTATATGTTTTGTAGCTCATATGTTTCTTTTATCGCATCTTTCCTTACATCATAAGTCCAATAGGGTAAGTGAAATATTCTGAATATTTCAAGGCACTAAAAGAGACTTCTCTCCATATACACAGCATATTAGGTCATTGATGAGTTATAGATGTAGAAGAGTACTGTTTTTTTTTTTTTTTTTTTTTTTATAGAGGGATAGAGGATGCTGCAGGCTAGAAGGCTTTTGACACTACTGAGAAGGCAAGTGCTACCGGATTCTGGATGAGGTGGTTGGAATATAAAATAAATGGATGTGAGGTAAGCATTAACAAGTCTCTAGAGGCTTTATAAATAGAAAGATGTTGACCTGGTTCATAAAATGGATAAAACCTTTTGGAAATAAGTATGTAGGAAAGACAAAAATGAGTTGTGGAGAGAATTTTTCTTAGTCAGTGCAGGTGAACATTAGAAAGGGCATGGGCACTGTTGCTAAAAGGATAGCTGTAAGTAGTGTAATGTTACACAGAGAGAACTGAGTTAGGAGCCAGAAGTCCTGAATTTCAGCTTAATCTCCATCCTCTCTTACTTCTGTGACTTTTGACTACTGGCTGAAATTTATGGGGTCTCAGTTTCTGCATGAGAAAATAAGTAGAGTAATAACTGCCCTTGCAAGATTGTTGTTATAGTTAAATGATACTGGCAAGATTAAGAGATTTGTAACTGGATGTACTTAGTGGTTATGGGGTTAAATGTATTCATAATGAAGAAGAGTAGGACAGAATAAGAAATCTGTAGCTATTTATTACACATACACAAATATTGATAGATAATTATGTACACATTTAATATAAAAACATAAGAATTTCATCAGTGTTGAAAGGAGAAAAATATTAAGTGTTACAATCAATAAAAAACATGAGACATATTTTAAAACTTACGTTTATTAATATTTAGCTAAGATGGAGAAGGTATCATCGACATTTCTATTAGGATCACCAAATAGGTAAAAATATTTGATTCACAAAACCTTTAGGTTTCTGCTAACATCATTCCTACAGGTAATGGTTAGCAATTAATTGTTGAAAGAAAGTTACATTATTTCTTCTCTGTGGTACTTTACCTAATGTTATACACAAGCAGAAGTTACTTACAGTGCACCTCACTGAGCCTAATGAAACCCAGGTATTTAATGATATACTGGGACTTTTCTGACCTAATGTACTGAGAATATTCCCTGGTATTTGAGTATCTGCCTATTTCCTAGGTAGTCTATTGTTTTAAAATTGATTATTCATATATAATAAATTCTAGCTACATTAAACAAAGATTTTAAAAACAAATCACTCATTTTTTTACTTCTGATATATAAGCTATCTAAAACTTCATTAAGTTTACAAGGAAAACAAAGTCCTTAAATATGCCCATTTAGATTATACTTTAGTTTGATTTTTAAAGATTATTCAGCTTCAATCTCTTAAAGAATAACAAGGGAGGGGTGAATAAATACATACATACATGCAAACATATATACATACATACATACATACATGCATACATACACACATACCTACTAATTGCCCCGCCCTGTCAAAAATAAATAAAAACATTTAAAAAGAGTAACAAAAAATAGTAACTGAACTGGTCAAGAAGTAGTAAATGCATTCCTAAAGAATGGCATTTCATAGACTTCATGTAGCATCTTCTTAATTTAACTTTCAACAAATAATTGGATAAATGTGTCTGTCATTACAAATTGTAGTCATACTTTCAAAAATTGAAATTAATCATATTTTAAATATTGGAAATAGAAAAGATAAAGTTAAGAAATACGATCATGTTATGACTCAAGGATTCAGATAAAAAGCTATTACTATTCAGTCTTCAAAACTTCAAGTCACATGTGCTGTTTGTTTCCATTTGCAAAAAAGAAGATACATTAAAACCTTAGAAAGGTATGACATTTGAAAGAAACATATTTCAGAAAGTAATCACAAATTATCTGCCATAATTTTTATGTTTATATTAATTAGTAAATCTGTATTTTGTACTCTTTTACTAAATCTTCCTCTATAGTGATACTTCATAACTTATATTCTTTGGTTGTTTTCAATATAAAAGTTTTTCGACATTAGTGTTTATGAGTAAAAGTCAGAGACAACTTTTCTCTCTTCTGGAGTTTAAAATTTTTTCTATTTGATTCAGAAATTAAACTATTTAAAAAAAACAGGTCTCTAAACTATGATTTATCTGTATAAATTAATTAAATGACAGTTGCTATCAGAGCAGCATGTATTTTTCAAAAGTTTGAATATGTAGTCATTAATTTATTATATCTATCTGAATGCTATGAAGTAATACATTGTGCTCCCTGAAATCATGCTCATATATCATGACAATGCAGAATAATTTGGCTTATTTATTATTTTTAAATAGTCTTTGAATTGTGTACTGACATGTTTTATTTCCCAAGCTTCTTGGACATGGTATGTGATTTTTACATTAATCCACAGTAACTAGAAGATATTTTCCATAAGAAACAGTAACAAGTGCAATTGATAAATTGTGTTTGCTAGTGGAAACAACATGGTATTATTTTCTAATAATGAAACAGCTAGTATATTGTCACTGATCAGAGTACAAATTAAAAATAAAAGTAGTGCAGTATATTTGTTATAACTCAAGCTGGATAATTGTCAGGACACAAGAAAAGCTGAAATGTACTTGTAATAAATCCCAGAATGGCAGAGTTCTGTATGTCTGATGCATTCAGCAGAAAGGTCGTTCAGGCAGCAAAAGCCAATTATTTTCCTATGTTTGGGCTCATATTGATTTTTATACCTGAGGTTGTTTAGTGGGTGGCCCATGAATATCTAGAGAACTCATTTTCATCTGGGTTCTATCTGGAAGATAGCGGATATAGAAACAAAACTGTCAACCTACAATGTCCCTGAATATTTCTTTGAAATGGAGAAATGGAAGTGGCTTCTTCCCAAAAGGACCCATTAGAAATCAGAGTAAGAAATAGATAATGGAATGAAGACACAGAATTTTCAGACCATGGAAACTACTTATGCCCTGCTATGGGATAAGTTTCCTTCCCTTTAGGTTGTCTGATATACCTCTAAGTTATAAAAGATGTGTATAGCTATAACACTAAACATGTAAAAGAAATCACCCAAACACTCTACCTTGTTAAATCATGATTTGAAAAATTAACACAAAATCACTGACTGCAAAAGGAAAAAATTTCTTACAGATAATTTATGCTATCCAATGTTCCACTCTAGTTTTTCCAATTCTATAAATGATACAAGAAATACTATGCTCCTTTCCAGAATTTATTCAACTAATGATAGAGCAAGGTGTAGAACCAGTTTAGTGTAGTTCTGTAAGTCACTCTTTTGCTCTTTTTCTGTTTGTTCATCTCTGTTTTCCTCAGACCTTAATCATAAAAATGGGATCACTAGGTAATATTTAACCTAACTCCTGAGTTCTGCTCTACTGAGTATGCATAATGCGTTGCCTAATCTGTTGATTCCTTTCATGGATTAAAATGGGTAAGAATTAAAAATTAAGTAGTTAAAGAATGACTCTCCACCCCAAGCTTCCCCTTAGCAAATTGGCAGGTGGACCGCATGGCCAAGGCAGCATCCAATTGCAGGCAGACCACGTGGGAAAGATGGCATCCAAAGGAAGATCAGGAGAAGTCAGCAGGTCTGCATGCAGTGGAAAAATGACAAAGAATCTGACCTCCCACCTTAATGATTTGAGACTCCCTTTTTCTTTTAAAAATTGTCATGGCTGAGCAGAAACTTTAGAATTGGTTTTTGCAGACCCTGAGTCCAACATTTTCCCAGATTGCCAGCATTCTGATTAAAAGCACCTTTTCTTTCTACCAATATTTGCCTCTCTCAAGTATTGATTTTTGAGCAGTGAGCAGCTGGACCTGAGTTACGTAACAGTTCTGTAAACACTGCAGAGTATGTGTGTTCATCTGTCTGCGTGTGTATATGGGTATTGATGTATGCCTGCAAGTGTGCATCAGTGTCTGTGCCCCTGCATGTGTATGTGTGTATGTGAGAAAAGAAACAAATATGTGTCATGGATAAATAAACAGTTTAATGAATGTAAATCACTTTTCAGTTGCCTAATTGCTCCTAAGGAGCAGAACACATTCTACTACGACTTTAAAAGGTTTCTTATCTTGAAATTATTGGAAAAGAATCAAATAACATAAAATAAAATAAAAGTAAGAAAATAAAAGAAAATCAGGAAATATTTATGAAATTAAAATCTTAATTATTAACACAACTTACGGCTCTAATTTATTCTCCAAAATGTGATCTGATTCAGAATTGTATAATCCCTGGAAAAGCCTAGATGAGGTCATGCCACCATTTAATATTTGTCTCTATAAGGTGATGTGCATAGCAGTTAAGAGCACAGACTCATGACCTGTTGCTTAGGACTTTTCATTTTAATAAGGGTTGGGGCATAGTTAAGTTATCTAAACTCTCTGGACATCAGTTTCTTCACCAGTAAAATGGATATATTAACAATATCTATCTTATATTGTTACTTTGAGGAACAATGCCTAGAAAAAAGTGCCTTAAAAGTGTTAGCTATTATTTTAATTATTGTATAATTAAATGGAAACTAGAGGTATTTTTTAAACATTTTTTATTGAGTAATATTCATTTTACAATGTTGTGTCAAATTCCAGCGTAGAGCAAAATTTTTCAGTTATACATGAACATACATATATTCATTGTCACATTTTTTTTGACTGTGAGCTACCATAAGATCTTGTGTGTATATATATATATATCCCTGTGCTATACAGTATAATCTTGTTTATGTATTCTACATTTTGAAATCCCAGTTTGTCCCTTCCCACCTCCCACCCCCTTGGCAACCACAACTTTGTATTCTATGTCTATGAGTCTGTTTCTATTTTGTATTTATATATTTTTTCTTTTTGTTTTTTTTTAAGATTCCACATATGAGCAATCTCATATGGTATTTTTCTTTCTCTTTCTGGATTACTTCACTTAGAATGACATTCTCCAGAAACATCCATGTTGCTGCAAATGGCATTATGTTGTCAGTTTTTGTGGCTGAGTAGTATTCCATTGTATAAATACACCACATCTTCTTTATCCAGTCATCAGTTGATAGACATTTAGGCTGTTTCCATGTCCTGGCTATTGTAAATAGGCCTGCTATGAACATTGGGGTGCAGGTGTCATTTTGAAGTAGGATTCCTTCTGGATAAATGCCCAGGAGCAGGATTCCTGGGTCATACGGTAAGTCTATTTGTAGTCTTTTGAGGAATCTCCATACTGTTTTCCACAGTGGCTTTCCTTGCTTTCATTTCCTACCCTTAATGATTTAGATGTCTTCTTTTACAATTTTGTGTTTATTCTATTTGGAATTCATGGTAGTTATCACCTTTCCAGTTATGAGTTTCTCATTTTTGTAGCATCTTGCTTCTTTTCTATTTAGAGTAGACCTGTCAATATTTCTTTTAGCATGGGTTTAGTGTTGCTAAACTCTTAGTTTTTGCTTGTCTGTGAAGTTCCTTATCTCTCCTTCTATTCTAAAGGATAGCCTTGCTGGATAGAGTATCCTAGGCTGCATCTGTTTTCATTCAGGACTTTGAATATATCTTGCCACTCCCTTCTGGCCTGTAGTGTTTCTGTAGAGAAATCAGCTGAGAGCCTTATGGGGGTTCCCTTGTAACTTACTCTTTGCTTTTCTCTTGCTGCCTTTAGGATCATTTCTTTATCCTTGACTCTGGCCATCTTGATTATGATATGTCTTGGTGTGGGCCTGTTTGGGTTCTTCCTGTTTGGGACCCTCTGAGCCTCCTGTACTTGGATATCTGATTCCTTCTTTAAGTTAGAGAAGTTTTCAGTCATGATTTCTTCAAATACCTTTTCAATTCCCTTTGCTCTTTCTTCCCCTTCTGGAACCCCTATTATGCATACATTGGCATGGTTTATATTATCCCATAGGTCCTTTACATTGTTTTCATTGTTTTTTATTTGTTTTTCTCTCAGCTGTTCTGATTGGATGTTTTCTTTTGTCCTGTCTTCTAGGTCACTTATTTGTTCCTCTGCATTATCTAGCCTGCTTTGTATGGCCTTTAGGTCAGCTCTCATCTCAGCAAATGAGTTTACCAATTCTACTTGGTTCTTCTTTATAGCTTCTATTTCATTTTTGACATATTTTATATCTCTAAACACTATTTCTTTTAGTTCCTTCAGCACTATGATCACTCCTTTTTTGAAATCTTGATCTAGAAGTCCATCAATGTCTATTTCCTTGATCGTGCTTTCAGGGGATTTTTCTTGATCTCTTAATTGGGAGTGGTTCCTCTGCTTCTTCATATTGTTCATCTCTCTCTGGCACTGTGGTTTAAGGAGTATCAGTTATCTATTGTGGACCTTAAGGAGTTTATTTATTTATCTATCTAAAGGCTATGCAGGAATAAAACTTAAAAGAGAGAGAGAGAATTTTAAAAGAATGGAGAAAAAAAGATTTGAAAACAATGTATAATCAATAATAGAGGAGCAAGTTGAAGCAGAATAGCAATCAAGTTGAGACGTCTTTTAAAACCTTTAAAAAAGGAGAAAACATCAAAAACAATGTTTGAAACCTGTGTATAATCAAAAACAGGAGATCAAAACCAAGAGAATTAAAAATGAAATGAGGTGGATTTATAAAAATAATAATAATAAAAAGATTTTAAAAGAAAAATTTTAAAGAGATTAATACTGTAGACATACACAATTGTTTAAAAAGTAAAAATTTAAAAAGTAATAGAAAGTAGAACAGATATAAAAAAGATTTAAAAAAAACCAAAACAAACAAAAAGGATTTATTCTCCTGGAGACTGTGTGCTCTTAATGATTTTATCTAGTGGTCTTTGTGTCTTTGCTCTGTTTCACAAAATCAGCTTGCTGTTTCCAGAGGCCCTCCATTGGCGCCCTTGTCTGTGCTGCTCCCAGTTGCTGTGGGCTAGCAAATCAGGTGCTGCATTCCTGCCAGGAAGGTGGGTGGCTGCCCGCTGTCTCCCAGTGCTGGTCACTCTGCTGCTCTGTGCAGCTGCCCACTCTGCCTCGGGTCGGTGTTCCATAGGAAGGCTCAGGGAAGACCACAGTGTGGCCCCACCCCTGCTCCATGCCAAATCTCAGCTCCTTGTTTGTCTTGGTGGTGCGAGTTCTCTGAGATGCCAGGGCAGAAAGATCCTATCTGCCTCAGGCTGCAAACAAGTCTCAGTCTTGCCTAGGAGGTTGTGGAGCCCCTGGTGCAGATTCAGGTCTCAGCCCTGCCCCCACCTGGACGTTGTGCACAGGAGAATATGATGGCTGTGGCTGTGCCCCATCTCTCTTCTCACAAGAAGCCCCAGTAATGGCACTGTGGGTCTGAGGAGACAAAGGTTATGGTACCTCCTTCCCCCAGGACACCAGCAATGTTGCTTTGCTTTTTATTTCCCATAATTTATGGGAGCCCAGGTCATTCTGCTCTGTGTCCCCTCCCAGCAACAAGGTGCAGGACCCTGCAGTCCCCCAGGGCTGTGTCAGTGCCTCTGCCCCAGTCCTCTGCCTGGCTCAGGCAGCCCGTCTTGGCCCCAGCTGCTGGCTCACATTTTGGGCTGGGTGTTGTGGGGATCCTTTGTTCCTGTTTAACTTAGTTCTGTTGGTCAAGGGGTGCTCAGTACAGATCTGAGCCTCAGAGGATCCCCCTCCATCCTGTTGGCCTCTCCATTGGAGAGGGGGAGACCCAGTGAACAAACGCTATTCCTCCTTTGCCGATCCCTCCCCATGGGACCTGTTCCTCATTGTTTTGCTTTTTCTTCTTTCTTTTTTCCTTTTCTCCTACCAGATTTTTGGCGTCTTTGTCTTTCAAAGAGGACGATGTTCTGTCAGAGTTTGGCAGGTGCTCTGTTTGGCTGAGTGGGTCCATAGATGTGAGTTTTGGTGTATTTGTGGGATAGGGTGAGCTACAAGCTTCCTTCTACTCCACCATCTTGCTTTAGACATTGGAGGTATTTTTAAATCTTCAGAAGATTGAAACATTATTTACCCCCCAAAAATAATGTCATCAAAATAAAGAAATAACCCTCTTTTTCTCTTGTATCTAAAAGTGCAAATACTCAAGAGACATATTTAAAACAGATTCTAAAATTAAATTAAATTATTCAACTACTTAACACAGTTTTTAATAAAAAAAAAAAAATCCCTTCCTAGCTGTAACTTAGATTTTATGGAAATGTTCTTTTTGTGCTAACATAGGTGATAATTTCAATATATGTATTTTTATGCCAATTAATATTCAGTGAGCCTATTGTGTTATTGTCACGTATTCAATGGCTCATTGAATTTAGTGTCTTTACCAGTTTCTTCTTCTATATTTCCACAAAAATAGAGTCTACTAATATAAATTAGAGAATGTGCAGAAATGATGACAGGCCAGCCATGCACTGTGAATGTGTTGAAATAATTTTCTAAGCTCAAATTTGTAACTCATGTATTTTGCTTCACATTTCTATATCAAATATTTATATACATTGAAACATTTAAAGAAAAATGTTGCATATATTCTTAAATTTATAAATAAATCATTTAGCCATTTTTCAAATTATTTTATATTAGATATTAAATGTTAAAAAGTCCTTTTCTCATCAAAGAAATATAGATATTGATGGGTTAAGTTGACTTTAACCTTGAATATATATTTTCATAGTTAAAAAATAAAAACCTCTCAAACATTGTCTTTTTATTTATTATAACAGTGGTTGACAAACTAGAGTCTGTGGGCCAAGTCTGGCCTACTGACTGCTTTTGAGAAAAACCTACTGGATCAGCAACATTCATCTGCTAACATTTTTTCTGATGGTTTTGATGTTATACCAGCAGAGGTAACAGAGACAGTCTACTTTGGAATATTTACTGTCAGGCCTTTTATGGAAAAAGTTAAGAAAATAGAACTTTTGTTTTTAATCTACTTCAAACTATTATAATCTAGTCCAATTCACCATAATTTTCTTAAAATGTCATCCTAACTAGTCTATCCAAACACACATTTTTTCCTCTCATTTATTATCCAAAATTCAAATTGCACATGGCATCTGTTGCCATGAACACACCCAGTGTTCAATGTTAAGTTCTTTGCCTTTTTCTGTAGGCTCTACATGGTTTGACCCTTTCAACTTCCCAGTCTCATTTTGAATTCTGCTACCCCCCATTTGTCTGGCCTGCTTTGCACACTGCACTTTTCTACCTGCTTCTCCTTTGTTAGCTTCTCTTTATTGTTTAAATCACAGATCTTTCCTTCCTCTATTGATCTGGTTCCCTCTGATAAGCATACTTATAGCACAGTTTATCTCTTTTTAGTAGCACTTAACTAAAAATACTGTTATGCACCATTTATTCTGTAGGGGGATAAAGCATACTTACCCTGGTAAAATTAAATTACATGAGGGCAGAGAACCTTGTTTGTTTGTCTCAACCTTGCATGCTCAATCCCTAGTACAGTGATGAACACCAGAGACCTAAAATAAATATTTACTGACTGAAGAAACAGATACTAAATTTCAGTATTAAATTTGTAATCCAAACAATAAAAACAATCTGATAATTTTAAAACTGCTGGAAATAATAAAAATACATCATTTCACAGGAAAAAGTAATTTGAATATAAGTGTTTGAAATCATCTAAATATACAAAGTAAATATTATTTCAGAAGAGAAAAAGTAAATGGAACAAAATATAGTCAATAACTTGAATGTTTTTCCCAAAGAGCTAAAAGAAGGACAGAAGAATCAGGGATTATATCAAATAGTATGGCTGGCCAAAACCTTGATTAATTCTTCAAGAAAGAAAAAAAAAAACTAATTAAGACAAACAATTTGCTTAATATGAGATTATCTTATTACACATTGTAAACTCTGCAATGAAAAGGGAATGTTAAGCAATCCAACAGCTCTTTTCCACATTCCTTTAGACATTTTCTTTTGATAAGCCTTTAAGCTAGAAGATGATGTCAGAAACTAAAAGGATATGATGATAAATTGAAATTAGAAATCAGCATTTCTAGCATAAAAATTGCCAGTAGCAATTAAGGAAGGAAGGTAGTCATGACTGGACCTTTAAAAATGGCTTCTGACTCTGAGAATGTATGATAGTTTGGGGAAGATACCAAGGTGCCTTGGTAAACATCCTATCACATTCTCACCAATCCTAATGAAAACTGTGGCAAAACTTTTAGCAAAGGAATTTCTGAAAGCCTTCAATAACTCATAATTTTGATGTAAAGCAGACATTTTAGCCTGAAAATGAATAAAAGAAATCACATTTAAACTAGAGATTATTATACTAAATGAAATAAACCAGAAAGAAAAAGAAAAATACCATATGATATCACTTATATGTGGAATTTAGAAAAAAGAAAAGACAAAAATGAACTTATTTACAAAACAGAAACAGACTACCAGACATAGAAAACAAACTTATGGTTACCAGGGGGAAGAAGGAGTGGAAAGGGATAAATTGGGAGTTTGGGATTTGCAGGTAATAACTATTAAATATAAAATAGATAAGCAACAGAGTCCTACTGTATAGCACAGGGAACTGTATTCAATATCTTGTAATAGCATAAAGTGGAAAGTGAATATACATATATGTCTGAATCATTATGCCATACTCCAAAAATTAAGAAAACATTGTAAACTGAATCTATGTCAACAAAAATCAATCAATCAATCAATCAATCAATCAATAAGATGAAGGGAAGCCCTGTAGGGTGAGCTCTCACACTCCACCATTGGCTGCTATCTACAGGCCTTACATCCCAGACCTCAGACAATACTACAGAGCTACAGTAATCAAACAGCATGGTATTGGTTCAAAAACAGACATACAGACCAACTGAGCAGAATAGAGAGACCAGAGATAAACCCACAAACTTTTAGTCAATTAACCTTTGATGAAGGAAGCAAGAACATACAATGGAGTAAAGACAGTCTCTTCAGTAAATGGTGTTGGGAAAACTGGGCAGCTGCATGTAAATCAATTAAGTTAGAATACTCCTTCACATTATACATAAAAATAAACTCAAAATGGCTTAAAGACTTAAACATAAGACAAGACACTATAAATCTCATAGAAGAAAATATAGGCAAACATTATACAACATAAATCTCAGCAATGTTCTCCTAGGGCATTCTAACCAAGCAATAGAAATAAAAGCAAAAATATACAAATGGGATCTAATTAAACATAAGCTTTTGTACACCAAAGGAAACCATAAGCAAAACAAAAAGACAACCTATGGAATGGGAGAAAATATTTGCAAAAGATGAGACTGACAAAGTTTTAATATTGAGTATATAATCAGCTCATATGACTTAATAATAAAAAAACAAACAACCCAATCCAAAACTGGGCAGAAGACCTAAAAAACAATTCTCCAAAGAAGACATACAAATAGCCAATAGGCACATGAAAAAATGCTCAATATCACTAATTATCAGAGAAATGCAAATAAAAACTACATCACCTCACACCAGTCAGATTGGCCATTAAACAATAAATGCTGGAGAGGGTGTGGAGAAAATGGAACCCTCCTACACTATTGATAGGAATGTAGTTTGGTGCAGCCAACATAGAAATCAGTATGGAGGTGCCTCAAAAAACTTAAAAGAGACCATATGATACAGTTCCCAGAGGGAACTCAAATTTGAAAAGATACATGCACCCCAATGTTCATAGCAGCACTAATTACAATAGCCAAGATGTGGAAGTAACCTAAATGTCCATCGACAGATGACTGGATAAAGAAGCTGTGGTATACTTATACAATGGAATACTACTGAGCCTTAAAAAATAAAATAATACAATTTGTAGCAACATGGATGAACCTGGAGAATGTCATTTTAAGTGAAGTAAGACAGAAAGAGAAAGAAAAATACCATATGATATCACTTATATGTGGAATTTTAAACAAACAAACAAACAAACAAAACCAACAAAAGGCAAACTTATACTTATTTACAAAACAGAAACAGACCCACAGACATAGAAAACAAACTTATAGTTACTGGAGGGAAAGCGATGGGAAGGGATAAATTGGGAGTTCAAAATCTGCAGATACTAACTAATATATATAAAATAGATAAGCAACATATTTATACTGTATAGCACAAGGAACCATATTCAATATCTTATAGTAACATGTTGAAAAAGAATGTGAAAATGATTATATTATGTTCCTATGTGACTGAAGTATTGTGCTGTACACTGGAAATTGGCACAACATTGTAAACTGATTATACTTCAATAAAAATATATGAAAAAAAAAAAGAAAGAAAAACAAAAGGAAGAAGCTTACTTTACATACCCCAGCAATAGCCTAAGCCAGTGAGAACTCACCATGACTCGGCCAAAGAGAAGCAGTCACAACCCTAAATTCCTACTCTCCTTAATGGAATTTATTCTGAAACTGCCCTCCCAACTCCCCTTTTTCCCGATAAAAGAACTCTTCCCTCCTTTGTTCTCTGCACTTGCTATGGTCCACCATAGTTTCCTTATCTCTAATCGCAATTCTTCTGCTATTCCCAAATAAATTCATTTGCTGGTAAAATAATTGGTTATTTTATTTTTAAAGTTGACATTAGACATCTCAGGGGAAAGACAAACAAACCTTCAAAGTAAAAGCTATTCCATACCATCCCTGTGTCTCAGGAGAAGCTCTTTTTAAAAATAAAAGTAAACAAGCAAAAACAATTGCATAAGAACTCACCATTTTGAAATTTTCTGTTTCAAGGAATCTGAGAGGAACAATGATAATCACTCAGGCTTAATTATTTTTAGTAATAAACATAATTTTATACATAGGATAAATAAAGAAAAAATCCTTTGAGAAATGGATTTTTCTATACTAAAAAGTGGGAAAAAAGATACTAAAATGAAACAACTGAAACTGCAGGTCTGGAGGCAGGGAGTGGGTGGGGTGCAGGTAACATGACTTTATTTGCATCACTTTGATAGACTGTCTTACATGGAAGAGCAAGAAGTTTACTCTCAACAGTGCCCTTTTAAGAAATAATAGTTTTCTCTGCCATGAGGATCAAGGTTGAATAAAAGATGTTGGCTGTGTACCACAGAAGAGATCAAAAGTCTGGATAAACTGGGTGTGAATTTCTGTAAAGTATATACCAAGAGTGTAATCTTAGGCAAAGTATTTTACTTCTCTGAGTCACAGTTTTTCCTTTCATCTCACACTAGCACAACAAATACAAGCATGTTATGAATATGTGATTGCAGTTTTAGAAATAAATCAGATTTGAAATTGTGAGAATTAATTGCATTTTGGTTTTGTGTCAACTTGTTATGGCATTAAGGATAAACTTTCCGTTTAAGAAGTTTATGAAACCTGTTAAGAGATGGTCATGTTAAAAGAGAATTTTATCACCCTTACAATATGTTATGCACAGTATTTGTTAATTTCCTTCACCTAGAATTATATTTCTTTAAATACATGTTTTCCTTCTAAAACATTCTTTGTTTTTACATTTTCAAGAAAATTTAGTAAATCAATCTAGCCAAAGGTAAAAATGTCCAATTTTTAAAGGTTAAATACCAATTACTATAGCATATGAATAATGATATATTATTAAAATGAGTCTGCTATTAACTTGATATATAAAGATATAAAAAAAAAACCCTCATGGGGTTTAATTTTATGCTTTTATATGTCCCACGAATATTCTGGAGAGTTAAAGTTCAACCCCAAGGCAATCAGTAGAGATGACACCATAAAGACATGATTTTCTGGTCCCTAGTCATTTATCTGCTGATTCCATTTTGAGTTCTGTTACTTGCCAAGATTTTTGGAAGATGGTGATTTCAGTGGTTGGCATTCACAGAACTTTCTGGCAACTTAAAATGTTAAGTGCAAAGTGTTATTTCAAAGGACAGACAAAGAAGAATTGATTGAGAGAATTTAGGGGCAAAAGCTGTTATTAACATGGAGTGTGGTCAGAGGCTTGTACTTGATGGAATAGGAAGTATTTTTTTAAAGGTTAGCTTTATTTGTCTCTGTCTTACAGGGTTCTCAGATTTTCACTTTCTTGTCGACAGCTACAGAACAAGACTCATTCTCACTCGTGTTCTGTGTTATGCACATAACTACTGGTTCACATCCTATCACAAATTAATGCTTCTTTACAATTTAATCTTACTCCAAGATTTCATTTTCAACTATTTTCAGCAAAATGATTGTTAATATCAATCTATTTTTAAAATGAAATAGGTTAGACATAAGAATGATATCACTTTAACACTTTATTTTAGAAAAAGTAAAATATAAAATGGTCCAGATTAAAATTTATAATTTTTCCTTTGTAGATAAAATATTAATTCATCTTCTCATATATATAATTGCAGACTGTTATTTTTTAATAGCTTGGGATTCATATTGCTAGAAATATTTTGTATACGAAACACAGGAACAGAGCAGAAAGATAGATTCCTATAAACCACAATTACATGCCTAGTTTCTTTTATATTATGCTAAGAACTTCATGACTTTATGAACCCCTCATAAAAGAACATTTCCATACATTAGGTAGATTGGTGAGAAAGTGGCTTAGCCTACCGACATTGACATTTTCAGTAAAGATTTTTGTGACTTAACAAAAAAAAAAAGTTTCATAATGATAGTAGTTCCATTAATAGAATTATAATTCTGCTGAAGAATATTACCAAATTTCACTTGAGTGCCTATTACCTAGAACACCTAAAGTTCCTACTTCTAGTAGATTGGTCACAATATATTTTTAAAACAGTATGTGGGATCCAAAAGAAATGTGGAATGAACTGTCTTTTTAAAGGAGAAACTTTAATGTATTTTCAATACTTGTATTAGGGTACTGCATTTTTAAAATGGATACTTATTAGGTAATTCTTTTTACCTCTCTAGAATCAGACAGCTAAACTGCAAGGAATATCCTGAAGTATTTTCTTAAGCTTGGGATATCATATTTCATAAAGAATGTGTCCCTGAGGCATTCAACAATGGAAGTTCCAGACCCAAGGTGTTTACCAGGAGTTCTTCTTAGTGAATTTTCTCCAAGTTGCAATGTTCCCCCCTCTCTGATCCTGGAAGAAGGCAAACACAGGTTTTACAAAGTTCCATTGGTATAGGAAAGCAGTAGTGATATCTGCTGAGATTATTTCTATGAAATATGGTAATATTCAACTTTTTATATATTTGAACGTAAGATTTGATATAGGTGCTCTCAGGCAGTATATTTACCAGACTGCCATGGGCCATGCACCTTATAGGAGGTGGCCTGAGTTTAATCAGAAAGTGTGATACTTCAGTGATGTTAACAGTTACTCATTTGATTTCTTCATAGGGGATTAGTGGATTACATAATTTTAATTCAGTTAGACTCATCTTTCAGAAATAAAGAGATTTTTAAAAAATCTCTGAAAATAAATCACCATTTGAGAATAATAATAAGATACAGTGAAAGTCATTAAGAAATTGCAGGGTAAAAGTTCTCTTCCAAATAGAGATCTTAGACTCAGCAGAAGTAAAAACAGTGATAAACTCATCTGATATGAAAAAAAAAAAAAAAAGCCAAAAATACCCATGAAATTATGTGAAATATAGAGTTGGATCAATTGTCATCAGTCATCAACCTTACCTAAACTTCACTGTGCTTTGAGATAATGGATAATGATGCTACAGGAATTACTTGATATATAACAATTTAAAAACATTCAAAATATGAAGGTCATCTAAATATGTTTTTTCCTACAATAATTAAAGCCATGTCAAACTGAATCCAAATCTTTAAAAAACACTTCAATAATTCAAAAACATCATGATATTGTTTAGAATTTTTTATAAGATTCGTATTTGATAGCTACCTGGGGAAAAACATGACTACACTATGTACACTTAATTGAAAAACCTCTTTTGAGAATACTTACTGAAAAGGGAAAGAAAGAAAATTTATGTTCTTCCTTACCTATTAAAAAGAATGGCTCAAATAATACTTAGAAAATAATATACATTTATTTTTCAGCAAATATAATTTTTGGGAAAATAAGTTGGAAAAGTCTTTAATGACTAGAAGAATCGAGTGTTAAAAAATTACATAACATGGAAGATGTTTAATAGTGTTGGATGAAAGTACATATGTTTCCAACTAGAAAAGGAGTTTTCTCTCAGTCTGTAATAATGCAAGAAGCTTATATAACTGATGCATTTGTTAAAACCGAGACGTTAACATTAGTAAAACACTATTTTTTACATGAACTACAGACTTTACTCTAATCTCACCAGCTTTCCACTGTCCTTCCTTTCTTCCAAAATGAGATGCAAAAGGCCAATTGCATTTAATCATTATGCCTTAATCTTCTCCTCTCCGTGATAGTTTGTCAGTCTCTGCTTGTTTTTCATGATCTTAAAAACTTAAATGATCAGATACTAAAATACCCCTTGATTTGGGTTTAACTTTTTTTTTTTATGATTAGACAGGGTTTGGATTTTTGAAAAACTGTCACATAGGAAAATTGGCTTTCTCATTGCATTACATCAGAGGGTACATGGAATTGACATGATGAGATATTTATATAATTTTGTATTTTGTTTCAGGGTCATAATATTACTAAAGTTAAACAAATACAAATTTCAACTTGCTATGTGCTTATAAATAAATTTCTCTAGTCAGTTTTTGAATATAGAATTTGCATTGCTTTATCTAAATAAGCCCGATTTGTGAATCATAATATAGTTATTTAATAATGATTTTAAATCTATAATAATCCCAATATACCAAATATATATATGTATCTATATATATAGTTATGCATATTTATGTGGTGTGAATGTATGTTTGTGTATATATACATATATATACACACATTGAGAAGAGTATAAATTTATAAAGCATCTTAAAGTATATAGACTGGATTAGATTTTAAATGTCTCCCATCTCTTTCTTCTATTTCTATTTTTGATAGCTAAGTTTTTGGCAATATTAGTATATTGCAAATGTTTATATAGAGTTAATTTTTGTAATTTCAAATTTTTATTATACTCACTGATTTCATTCAGTGTGTCCTGTTAATCTTTCTCCTGTCACAAAAACTTTTAAAAAATAACATTTTTTTCTTCTTTTCCTTACTCTATTTTACCTCTAGTTTCTTGTACAAATAGATGGCTAAATGAGCCAAGTAGGAAAAGAAACAAATGCTGCCTTGAGCATTCATAATTTGGTATTTGAAAGGGGCAATACAAAAGAAGAAAACTTTTAAAACTCTTTTAATTTTCTTTCAAATCATAGAAAACTGTTTTTGTTTGCTTGTTTAGAATGACTAGGTTTTTTCCCCCCTGCCCATAATTTTGACAGTATCTTATTATCAGTATGATTGTTGACTGCAAGCTGCCTTCTTCCTTATGTTACATTTTCTTATTAAACTATGAAAGACTAAATATTGATATTATAAATCCTTAAATATGCAATTTATTTCTTTGGAGAAGTAGGGTGAGTCATTTAACATTTCAAAATCTTTATTTCCTCATTTCTAAAATTGGGATAATGCTCCTTTATGCCCTTCATGAGTTTGCCAAAGTAATTAAATGAACAAAGTAGGTGAAAAACTTTGTTAAAGATAAACAATGTACAAATATGGCTGACTGCCCTGCTTGATATGTAGATAAATGAAAGGTTGTGAAATGACTGATAGGGTGACTGAATGAGCACATGAATGAGTATATATAATGGTCATGATGCAAAGTCATTTGAAATGCTTTTCACATTGGGATACATAGGCTTAAATAGTTGACTTTGTAGACTGATTTTGTCTGATGTCAAAATTTTCATCTTAATGGTTTTCATCCTTCCTTTTGAACTGCTGCCCCCATATATAAAACTGAAACTAATCTGTGGTCCATCTAGCTTCTCTCATTCCAATTTGATTAAAAGTTATGATGACCACAACATGCTTTCCTTCCATTGTCCTTAGCACAAAGGTTAGGTAGATTTAGCATTTCTCTCCACTACTAAAATTTTATAAAATTTTAGTAAGATCTATGTGATTTCAATTTGCAAGCCTAGGATTTCATTGATCCACTTAACTTCAAGGGTTATCAATGCCCCTTTTCTCTCATCCACATATCACATACTATCTCTGCCTACTAATCAAGGTGCATTAAAGTAAAATCTTCTAACCCTTTGTTTCCTTACAGCTTCTCTTCTTGTAAGTCTGGTGATATAGGCGTTCCTCTTTTTAGGAAAACAGATACTGATTTTTAAACCTGTCTCTGATTTATAAAAATTTTATTTTTCGAATTACCAAAGTTTCAGTTGAACCCAGATAAGACTTTGTATTCATTGACAAGTAAAGAGAATCGTATAACACTACCTTGGGGAATCTAGGACTTCTCCTAACTTTGTCTATGGCTGTTACATTCCTTCTTTATGAAAATATGCACTTATTTTCAAGTCTAATTACATGGATACACAGAGAATTTGTTACTTACATATTCTATAGCATTGAAATGAACTTAAATGAATTTAGAGCTTTTATAAATATTGATTTTCTCATTATTAAAAAATTAATAATTTGAAAATATTTTCCTGTCTTTCAAATTGTTTTTATTTACTTTTGTAAAGTAATTTATTGACTGGCAATATCCAAGATATTCAACATCTGGTAGAGTATCTTAGATGTTGTAATTTTCTCTGCACTTAGGAAATAATTTGTTACATCATCTTCAAAAACAGTTTCACTTAGAATGGTTTGTTCACCCTAGACAATCTTTCTAAGCATAATGGATCTAAGTATGCTAGCTTTATATTTGTAGATTGATTTACTTGGATTGTATGAGTATCATATGCTCAGTGTGGTCAAAATCAGAATGGAGGTTGGTCTATTTTATTATTCTTGCATTATGAATCAACTCTTATTTTATGTTATGTTTCCTTATTGCACTTATGAACAGAATTAATTGGTTCACCCAAACATACCACATGCCATTCTTAAGTTCACACTCACTGAGTCAAATATTTTAAACTCTATAAAGCAAATAAACATCTTTTCCTTATTAATATCTTTCTGTCTTTATCTCTCTGTCTCTGTCTCTCTCACTGTAAGTTGTTAATAAATGACCAATGGAAAACATAAGCTTTATAATTTTATTTTTAGTGAGAATAGTCTTTAGGTTTTGTGGAAGATTTATTACAATTTATTTATTGAATTCTCATTTTATTGGAGATGCCACAAAATAATTTACTGATGCAGCTGCTATCCCAGATACTTTTGTAAAAAGTTTTGAACATTTCTTCAAATACCTTGGCATAATTACTCTGCATGACTATATCTCATTTCTTCAGGGTTCTTATGTTGTAGCGAAGTGTGTTACAGCTCAGTGTTACAGCTCAGTTGTGACAGCAACCTGGATCTGGGCGAGAGATCAAGCAGCACTGAGAGAGTTGGAGAACTCAGGTTTATTATGCCAGTGGGCCCAGAGGAGTTAACACTCCAAGCTCTGGACACTGTCTGTAGGTTTACACAGGCTTTTATAGGCTATCAGTCTAGACTTTGCAACATATGCAAATAAGATATAACACAGTTGACTAATTAAGAACAAGCTTTGTAGAAATGGAACAATCAGGAGTAAGAGAAATAAATCAATCAGGAGTGAGGGAAACGGGTCAATCAGGAGTTAGCTCAGGGAACCAATAGAATCTTAGGGGTAAGTTCCGCTTTCCTAGAAGTAAGCTGTTTCAGAGTTTAAAAAGTGAGATAATGTTGCCAGGCCAGGGAACCGGATGGTGCTGGGAAGAAAGTAGTGGCCCTGCATGGGGGTCCTGCTGTCTTTTTCATGGGGCTTCCCACCTCATTCCCCCCTTTTGATGCTCTCTTTAACATCTGTAGTGGACATCAACCTCTAGAGTGTTGCACCTTACTCACCATTGGGCTCTTCCTGGTCCAGGTGCCTATACTGAGTGACCAGTAGCTGTAGCTTTAATGACTCTATTTGTGAGCTGATAAAATGGGTAATGAGATTAAGGATGAAGGGACCAAACAGCAGTGCCAGAAGGATCATAAGGAGGGGTCCTGCTAGGGGAAGGAACCAGGAGGCCCAATTCCAGAGTCTATTTTATTGTGCTCAGGAATTTGTTAATTCCTGGTTCCTGCATTTAGCTCAATGTTGTAGTCGTTGGACCATATTTTTGACAATTCCTGATTTATTTACATAGAAACAGCTTTCCTCATTTAGGAAGAGACAGAGTTCCCCCCTTTTCAGCAGTAAGCAAGTTTAAATCCCTTCTGTTCTGTAGGACAATTGGCACTAGGGAGCTTAACTGGTTTTGTAGAGTCATTAAAGACTCAGCCACTTGTTTTAAGTCTTCAGTGACCTCAGCAGATAACTGCTGGCAATAGTAGGATGATAAGACAATTCCTCCTACACCTGTGCTGACTCCAGTTGCTATTCCCCACCCAATGAGTAGTGGTGTCAGTTGGATGGCCCTTTTAGATCGAGTATGGGCCATCAGGGTTATGGGAAGACTCTGGTTATTAGGTATTATGTCCATCTGAGGGGTAAGGAAGGCCAATGTGAAAGTACCTGTCCAATTGGCTGGCAGGCACAGGTAGGCATGTGTCCCACATATGTAAAAGGTTCCTGGGCTTTGTGTGCACCAGGGCTTGACAGGCATACAACAATAAACAGTTGTGCAGTTATGAGCTTGGGCACACTGAGTAGTGTCTAGATTTCCCATTGAATGTTTTGTCCCCAGGTTGTAGATGCAGTCAGGAGCTGTATTGGCCAATTGTACATTAACTGACTCGGGGCTTACATCTGCAGAGTAAGGGGTCCACCCAGTGTGGCCATTAAACTTGGTTAGATCTGAAAGACCTAATGGACTGGCTACATGCTGGAGGGGGCCAGGACACAGGCAGAGCCAGCAATCACTTGCTAGTTGTGGGTTAGTAGCATTGAGAAGGTGATGGATCTTGCTTAATAAGGGACTTAATTGGGGGTCCCTGTTATAAGGCATGGGCCTAGGCCTATATTTTTTTCTCCAGTCCTTACCAGGTCTATAGAAGGGCCCTGTGCATGTGGGCTGGTGGGGGGAGGTTTCCTGCAGAGAAGGTCCCTGCCAAATGCAAATCGGTAATCGGGTCCCATTGGAACCCCCGTCATTGAAAAAGATATGTCAGCAATTACTTTTATAAGCAGCAGAAGAGTTTGGGGTTTCATTTTTTTTTTTTTAACAGGGAGTTATGGTTCCTATAGCAGACACTGACCATTAGGCTTTCCATTATAGAGAGATAAAGTACAGCTAGTATTACTTTCTGGCTTATGTTCCAATCCTGGGGTGTAGTGGCCATCAGTCCTATAGCTAGCAATACAGCAACAATACTGATTAATAAAATAAAGTAGAGGTGGCAGTAAGAGTTCATTTTATGTCCTGATCAGTGGTTCCTTGGTGTTCCGCTGTACATTGACTAGCCAGCTTCCAGGTGTGGCTAGAGCAAGGCTTGGTGCTCTCTGGCAGGTGAGGTGGGCATCTCTGGTCCTGATTTCAAGTGTCTCCTCAAGATCCTAGTTGATTCTCCAGATGTCCTCATCTTGCGGTGGTGCTTCCCTCTTTATCCTGGTGTGATGAATCCATGGGGTGATACCTGCAACTTTAAGAACTGTTGGGATGGTTACTGGGTAGGGGCACCTCCAAGTGGGTTCCAGGAGCTCCTTTTTCCAATCTTTTACCCAGACTTGATCTCTAGGTTCATATGGGTATAACATTGTTCCCAGTGAGACTGAGATCCTGTCAGTTACCCACCTATGGACTTTCCACATAGTTTTTTTCAGGGCCTGCATTTGCTTCTGAAGTTCTAAGCTTCCCACTTCTCTAATTTTTTCTCCTAGTATAATTAGGGGAGAGGGTTTCCCATATAGGATTTCAAAAGGGGAGAATCCCATCTTGGACCAAGAGGTGTAGAGTACCCACTGGAGAGCCATTGGCAGAGTGTCAGTCCAAGGTAGTTGAGTTTCTTGACCAAGCTTTATCATTATCATTTTTTTAAGGTCTGGCCCATGAGCTCCATCCTCCCTGAGTTCTGGGACCTGTAGGCCTCATGTAGATTCCAGAAGATGTTTAATGTTTTTGCCACTTTTTGTACTATTTCCACCATGAATGCGGGTCCATTGTCTGACCCTATGGTTAATGGCATCCCGAATCTGGGCATAATGTCTCTGAGTAAGGCCTTTGTTACTTCTCTTATTTCCTCAGTCCATGTTGGGTATGTTTCTACCCATCCTGAAAAGGTGCAGATAAAAACCAGCAAGTAGTTGTATCCTCTGCTGGGCCCCATTTCTGCAAAACCCATTTCCATAACTTCAAAAGGAGCCTGGCCACAGCACTGGATTCCTCTTGGTCCAGTTGACCCCTGTTGTGCATTGTTCTGGACACATATGAGGCAAGGCTGACAGACTGAGGCACAGAAGGATGGAAGTCGAGTGATCAGACAGTACCATTCCAGAAGGGCCTCTATGGCAGTCTTTCCCAGGTGGGTGAGCTCATGTTATTGAAGGACCACCTGATGGGCTAATTGTTCAGGTATATATATCAGTTTGTCAGGCATCACCCACCATCCTTTTCCATTGGTTCCTCCTTTAGTTTTGGCCCATGAGTTTTCATCTTGGCTGTATGCTGGAGACGTTGGCAGTTTGGGTGCTGGTTGAACCTTTGGGATGGCTCCATGATCTCTGGCATGGCCTTATTAACTTGTTGATTTTTGCATAGTCTGATCTGTTAGTCAGTTTCTTCTGTTTATGGGGTCATTTTCTTTTTTGGTATCTTTTACAGTGGATGATTGACATCTCTGTGGGCTCCCAAATTTCTTCTCATATAAGTCCATGGGGAACTTGTCTACCTTTTGGATCATGGTGGTTTTAGACATGTTGGTTGGTTTCTTTGCCCTGGCTTGTAACCCATGTAGGAGGGATCTCTGATATGTCCACAGAGCCTCCTGTTCAATTTGGGAGTTAGAGTTCCATTCTGGTCTTGTGTCTGGGGCTGCATTCTGGGCCCATTCCTCCACATCCATGGTTCCCTCTGGGGCCTGCTTTTGTAGCCATGTTCTAGTTTCTATTATGATCTGGTTTCTTTCTCCATCTTTGAAGAGTGTCAGGAGCAGCTGTGGAATGTCATCCCAAGTCAGCTGGTGGGTCTGGAAAATGGACTCTAGGAGGGCAATCATGGCCTGGGGTTTTTCTGAATATGACAGTGTGGTGTCGCCAGTTCAGGAGGTCTGTCATACTGAAAGCCTGGTAGTACAGGATGGAGTAAATGGGATGTACAGAGCCATCATTGTTAAATTGTTGGGGCCCTTGGGTCTCCCAGAGAGGCATCCAGAGGGTGACCACTGGCTGGGTGGCCTGCAGGGCCAAACGGAGTTTCCTCCCCATGGGGTCCTGGCCCAGAACCCAGGGCCACCTTGGCAGTACAGGCAGCGGTGGACCATCCGGTATAGGCAGCTGTGGTGGAGCCACAGAAGCAGGAGGAACACATGGCAGGGGCATTATTGGCAGTTCTTTAGGGTTCCCCTGAAGGACTGGCCTCATTGCATCATTTTTTACCTTTAATGTTGGGACCACGAGGATGTTATATTGTTCCTGACCATTTGCGTAGACCCGGACACATGGAGGCAAGGTTTGGGCAATCGTTAGACAAGAGTCAATATATGGGAATTGGTTGGGGTGCCCTGGGGTTGTGGTGATTATCCAGTGTATGGCCCCAACTGCTGACAGGTTGAGTGTGCCTTTTGAGGGCCATCCCACTCCAAAAGTGGGCCACTCTAACTTGCACAACATGCATAATTTTTCTGGTGACAATTTAATCCCATAGCTTCCTGAGAAACCCTTTTGTAAAATTTTTAATCATGCAGTCCAGAACTGTTGGCTTTGATTTTGAGGCTCCCATTATTATTAGTTGACAGACTTTATGGCCTATAGGTGTGGGTCTGCTTCTGGCACCATGGACTGTGACCCTAGTATCTCTGTTTTTCCACTCCTCAAAAAGGTGTTTTCAAAAAACCTGCTGCCTCACTGGGCCTAATATTGACCTACTTGTCTGCAAGTGCTGCCAATGAGTTAGGTTCCACATTAGGCAAGTAACCCTGAGACTCCCTTGGGCCTGGATGAGCTTTAGGGATCCCTGCATGAAATCTTTTCTATAGCCTAAATTGACAAAATATGAGGCCAGGATGGCTGGCTGGTGGCAGAATAAATGGACCAAAAAGGGGGACCTCCAAAGAGGGTTCCAGCCAGTCCTGTGGTGGCTCCCTCTGGCTCAGGTCCTGCAGTCTTAATTTTAGACAGAGGGGTAGCATTGAAGCTGGTTTATTAATTGCTACAGGATATTCTGGGGGAGACTGGTGTCAAGGTCACAGCTGAAACTTTTTAAAGTAGTCTCATCTTAATCCCCAAGGGCACAGGGGTCATTTACTCATAGGCTGTTCTATGTCCCTTTCCCTCCCTGTGTAGCCACCTTGTGCCGATGTCGCAAACGAGACAAAAGGAGGGTTTTTGCTGTGTCTGCCTGGCCTCTCCTCTCACAGGGATGAAGGTGCCTCTTAGCTTTGATGGGTCAGTATTAGCCACTGACTTTGACTGATACTCCAAGGGGCTGATACCACCATGAGCCATATGAGGTCACCATGGAACCGCAGGTTGGGACTCACTCGAATTCTGTAGCAGAATGCCATGGAGCTACAAACTCGAACCTGATTGCATGCTTTCCAGGCCGCATGCACACAAACACACACAGATTATTTGCACATTTCCCTCCCTAACATTGGGGCATCCCTAACCTAACCTAATCTCCCCACCTGGAAAACCATTGGACGGGGAGCCTGACCTGATCTCCCAATCCAGAATACTGTTGGATGGAGAGCCTGGAGGAGGTGATCAGTCTCCACCTCTGTTCACTTGGACAGGACCTGAATACCCTAACCTAAATATAGACACTTCCTAGGGCTCCTACCTTGTTCGGCCATGTGCTTCGTGAGTTGTTCTGTCCCTCCACTGAGTCCAGTTGGAGGACAGCCTCCCAGAGGATTGAATCACCTCTGTGAACGAGGACCTGGAATACCATTGGGCAGCGCACCTCCTCATTTGCTTTCAGAGTTCCAGACCTCCAGGTGGTTGCTCTACTGCCCCAGTGGCTCAAGGGGCCGGTGTGGTTGGAACCTCACTGGGGCCTCCAGAAATGTTGCAGCAAAGTGTGTTATAGCTCAATGTTATAGCTCAGTTGTGACAGCAACCTGAATTCAGGTGAGAGATCAATCAGCACTAGGAGAGTTGGAGAACTCAGTTTTATTACACCAGTGGGCCCAGAGGAGTTAACACTCCAAGCTCTGGACACCGTCTGTAGGTTTACACAGGCTTTTATAGGCTACCAGTTTAGACTTTGCAACATTTTGCAACACCATATGCAAATAAGATATAACAAAGTTGACTAATTAGGAACAAGCTTTGTAGAAATGGGCCAATCAGGAGTTAGCTCAGGGAACCAATAGAATCTTAGGGGTAAGTTCCGCTTTCCTAGAAGTAAGCTCTTTCAGAGTTTAAAAACCAAGATAATATTGTCAGGCCAGGGAACCAGATGGTGCTGGCAGGAGAGTAGTGGCCCTGCATAGGGATCCTGCTGGTCTTTTTCATGGGGCTTTCCACCTCACTTAGACCAAGTTTTAGCACATTTTGTGGTAAACCAAATCTCTTCTGGGTAGCTGGGTAACACTATACAGGTGTTACAGCCATTACTGTATGAGATAATTCTTGCCTACTTAGACAAATATGATATATTGAGTTTATAGAGAAAAATGGTATTTTAATTAAGAAAAAGACAAAGGACTTCTCTGAGCACAACTATAGAAGGAGTAGTAGGCGTATACGTTGTTGTTATGAGTTTTATCTTTTTCATTCAGCTTCCTAGCTTTTATAAGATCACATTAACAGAAAAAAAAATATTTAGCAAATGAAAATATCCTCTGAGCTTTATCCCTTTGTATGAAGTAGGAGCTACTACTATTTATAAAAGTTTTATTTTTCTGGTCCATGAATGCAGAAAGATCTTGATTTACAAGTATATGAATTACAAATAGTTGCAATTCTATCCTCCTTTCTCCTCTTGCCACCAACAACAGTCTGGCCTAACAGTTTCTCTACCTACCAAAACTCCAAGTGTTGCCTCTATGAGAGCAATTAAGACACCAAAACATATGAAATGTAACATAATATACAAATGAAAACTTGAAGTTTTAGAATTCCATGAATTTAGATTGGGGAAGTTAAGAATGTTTGAAATTGGGTAAAATTTAAGTATTGAGTCCTGACTAAGGGACAGTTGTCTGGTTAAAATAATGCCTACCTCATATTTCACAAATGTTTTTACTTTGTGTCTTTACATTCGAATAAGTAAATTCACACACACACACACACACACACACAAACACACTGGAATGGTGGAAGGCAGTCATCTGGATCTTTTGTGTTTCTGAGTATTTGTCTTCAAACAAAGAGCAGTCTTTCTTTCTCCTTCCTGTAAAAGTGGCAGTTACTTAAACTCAAATTTCCTTAGCAGTGATACAAAGCCCACTATGTGCCTAGTGTCTATCTTTGACAACTAAGCCAACCCTGATACTTGGGGACAGGGGACCTGACATAATTCTGCTAATGCTTAATGATTGTAATATTCTGAGCAATAAATTGTCTTGTTTAATCCATTTAGTCTCACTTTCTACTTTCAACATTTATGGGATTGTAGCTGGTTTATATCTTGCTGTCCTCTGTGAGCTTGGGATTCTTTCCTAACAATAAATTAAATGAGAGTGTTCTAGGATGGAGTATTGATCTGTCAATCTTTCAGAAAATTATTTCCATCCCATCTATTTACTTAATCATTTATTTTCCTGCCCAGAGGTAATGAATATTTTGAGAAATTATATAGAGAAAGCAAACTGGCACCCTGGAAATAATTTGCTTTTTCTTCTTTCTTTTTCTTTTTTTCTTACTTTTTTTTTTTGTCACAAATAAGAAATTAGAACAGCATGAGAACACTGTATGCCTGAGACTTTGAGGAATCAGTTATATGAAAGGATAACATAAAAGAATAGGACAAGAAAAGATATATGGCTTACATATATTAAGTTTGGCTTGAGCCTGAGAAAATATGACAATAGTTGGTGATATTTCCTTCTTTCTCTTCTCTGCTCTTTTATCAAATGCTATTCACAGGACAAAAATGATTGTGTAGTTACTACAAGTACATGCCAAATACAAGTAAAATATATCCTAAATACAAGTAAATCATGCCACCTCTGTTTCAACAAACCACACCCAGATCACCATTTCTTTCTCACTTAGGCAGAAAAGCTGCCTCCTAACCATTCTTCCAATCTTTAATCTTGTCCCCTGCTAAGCAATCTTCACACT
Source organism: Camelus dromedarius (assembly GCF_036321535.1). NCBI lineage: Eukaryota > Metazoa > Chordata > Mammalia > Artiodactyla > Camelidae > Camelus > Camelus dromedarius. The sequence continues at coordinate 35,332,078 of NC_087448.1, forward strand.
TCAGGCAGACTGATCTTTAGAAACAGCAATGTAATCTCATTTCACTTCTACAGTCTATACAGTATAGTCAAGGTCATATCCCAACTTTTCACCGCTATCTTTGCCCTCCACAGTCTGGCCTTAGCAACATTTCAGACTTTGTCTTGCACCACCTTTCCTCTTGCAGCTAAGTTCACTGGCTTTCATTGTGTCCGTGGAACATGGGAGCACATTCCTAGCTCAGTCTTGTGACTTTGAATTGTAGCCTGTAGCTTCTAAAAGAGAAGGTAAGGAAGCAACTCAACTTCTCTGATAATCAGTGAATCAGTGGAAAAAGGAAAAATACAAAAAGATGGTCCAGACATAAAACAAACAGACATGCAAAAAACAGTGAACAAGCAATGATTCTGTGTGTGTCTGTGAGTGTGTATGTGTGAGTGTGTAGTCATTTATTTTCCCACTTTCCATCAATACCTTTCTCTTCTTTCATAGTGTCACTTTTATTTTTAAGTTTAATGCATATGAAATATTTTATACCATACACTATGATTTAGAAGCTTCAAATTCAATATTGTCTGAATCAAAACTAGTAATTAAAAATGGTTGATAGCACAGGTTGTTTCCATGCCTTGGCTATTATGAATAATGCTGCAATAAACATGGGAGAGTACTTGTTTCTTTGGAATTCTCTTTCCTTTTCCTTCAATCCAGAACTGGGATTGCTGGATCACATGCTAGGCGATGTTGATCAAACAGTGCAAATTTACAGTTATAAAATAAGTTCTGGGGGGTCTAATGTACAACATCACGATTATAGTTAACAATACTGAGTTGTATACTTGAAAGTTACTGAGAGTATATCTTAAATTTTCTCACCAGAAGAAAGAAATGGTAATTATGTGGTAATCATATTGCAACATATACGTATATCAAATCAACACCTTACACCTTAAACTTACACAATGTCATATGTTGATCTCATTGAGACTGGAGCAAAGCATATCTCAATAAACCTAGCAAAAATGGTTAATAGAATGAGGTGTTAATGCGTGTGTTTTAGCAGATCCCGTTTAGGGCCTCGAAAAGGAATATGGCGCGACAGCCATTTGAGGAGTCTAATCTCAAAATAAATAAAGTGGGAAGGAAAATGAAGACTGAGAGAATCTCTTTCGTGCTTTATACTAGTCCATGGCTTTTATTCTCTAAGATAAAAGTAACACGTTACTTAAATTTTTCAAGTATGAAAATAAGCAATAAAAATTCTTTAAGTCCCAAATAGATGTCAGTATCTTTAAACTGAATTATACTTTTATCTTAACAATGAAAACCACATATTGCTGCATTTTTAAAGAAAATAAATATACATATTGATATTAGTAGATTTTATGATAGAAACAGTAACATACATCAAGAACCTGAAAAGTAAGATATGTAAACTATAATCATGTTCAAATATTAGTAATTTATATATAGGGAGATTATATATATAAATTATATACAATGTATAACACTTGTATTATATAGTCCTATATTATATATAATACATGCACACACACATGCATATACATATGTGTATGTATCTTTCAGACCACTTGCTATGGCTCTCTCTCACTTTCTATATATATATATATAGAAAGAGAGAGAGAGAGAGCTCTACTAGTAATAGTAGTAATGTTACTAATACACATATATGTACATGTAGTTACTAATTACATATAATATACTAACATATAATTTTAATTATATATATTAGTTTTATGGTAACTATATATATATAATATGTAAGTTGCTATATATCCATATATATATATATATATATATCTCCTTATAATATCCAAAGAGATATATATGTATCAGTTTAAGATTATATACATATATGTGTGTGTATGTATATATACACACACGTATGTTGGGGATATACATATAATCGGCACTGCTAGTAACACAATATATATCTAATATTTTTAGTGTTTAGTAGCTACTACTAAACATTTTCCCAAAATAAAGTAAAATTTTTACTCCTAACTTCAATGTATGAAATGGTGTGTGAGACTTGCTCTGTATCCTTTGTTGCTGGGGGTTTTTTTTGTGGCATTTTTAGACATTCTGGTGTATATGGGGGCATTTATAACATTTTAACAAATTGTGTATAGAAAATAGTGAGCTAGAGTGGAAATACTAAAACATTTATTGGATCAATCATAATATCCTCAAATAAATTCCATACACTAGGAGTATGACATCAAATTTGCTTTTATATTTTTAAACTAACCCCTGAAAATCATGGGCAAAAATGTTGATATTCTGAGTAAGTGGTCAAAGAGTTTAAACAGCACCTTTATCCGTGTAAAATACATTTAAAAATATTACACATATTTTCAGGACACATCACGTATTTCATGCTAGCTACCCCTCCACTTCACCACACAAATGCACACTTGGACAACCACTGCACCCCACCCCACATGCCATCTCCTACATTAGTGCACTCATTATTTTGTCTGGGTTGACCCCACTCCTGTGGGTGTCTGCCTCAACCTAGAGAGACGACGACCTCCACACCAGCTCACCCCTTTCACCCTGTTTGGCCCCACTGCCCTTCTCTGGGCCACATCTCTTGCCTCCACTCCAGAGCACAGATGTCTATCTGTATCTTTTGTGTCTTATTCTGACCTGCATCTCTTCTACCCTCAAACTCTTAATTCTTTAACTATGAAATACAGATTTAAAATAGTATTATCAGGGGAAAGGTATAGCTCAGTGGTAGAGTGCATGCCTAGCATGCACAAGGTCCTCGGTTCCATCCCTAGTGCCTCCATTAAAATTGGAAAGAAAGAAAAAAAAACAAACAAACCTAATTACCTTCCCCCCAAACAAATAAAATAGCATTCTTGTCTCTACTCTTTTCTCTTCCTCTTTATCCACTTTCCCCTTCCATCATTCCTTTTCCTTCCTTCTCCTCCCTTCCCTTCCCTTCCTGAGCAATTAAGACTAAATGGCATTAGGAAGATGGCCGATACTAGCAGAATGATATCTGCCTTCTGGAATGGAGAAGGCAGTGCTGTAGCCCAGACTGGTGTATCAGGGCCTAAGGGGAGTAAGAGGGTGGCCTGGGGTGAGGGTCTTCATCTGCCTAAGTTGAAGATGACATCCACAGGAGTGAGTGGGTGGGATGCAGGCCAGGAAAAGGAGTCATCCCCACAGGATGAAGGGCATACTCCAAGGGGTGGTTCCCACTTTGGGTAATTGTGTAAGCTGAAAAGGCAGAGTGCTTAATTTTTACTTATTACTATTTTATCATGTCTCTAGTGCACACAGCATCTAAATATTTATGTGAAACATCTTATTCCAAGAAATAATAATAAAAATGTGACATTTTACAATTACATGTTTATTTATAAAATTCACAAATAGTATTTATTTATCAATAGAATAAAAGTAGATATTTTTAAATATTAGCAAGCATGAAAGTATTCTATTCTGCAATATATTCTAAGAATTAAAGTGTTTTTATGACCAAATTATCATACTTTCTATTCTAAATAAAACAGTCAGAGAATTATAAATTATTCCCATTATGTGACAATGATCAGAGATCCTCTAGCTTTGCATTTCAACATTCTCAACACAGTGGATACAAATGAAAGATTGTTTAACATTTATGCAGCCCCAAAACACTCATATAAGTTCACAAACTTAGAATATCCCAAAACTAAAATTTCATAAAACTCAAAATTCTTGGAGAATATTGTAAACTCCAAAGTGCCTTTAAAATGGTTGTAAGTCTATATTTTTGATCTTCTTTATTTAAAATGAAAGTAGATAAAAATATAAAAGGACAAGAAAAAATATTCTCTCTGTAGTGAGCATCATGATTTCCCTACTTAAAAAAAAATTCTGATGTCTTTTTCATTGGCACACCTGAGATAAACTGAAGTCAATAAACGATTGCAAGAAAAAAATTAACAAAATTTAACTCTATGGGAAGAAAGTATGAGTTTGCCATTTTCAAAAAAAAATAACACTAACAAAACTTTAAGGTTTAGATAAGAGATCTAAAAAAGTGTTTAAAGAAACTATGGCATATTGATACTGCCTCAGAATGAAAAGAGAAAACCTTTAAAAAATAAATATTTACCCATATAACAATTGTTATAAAGACAACTTTGTGATCCTAAAATGATCTGTTACTCTAAGTACTAGTTCCTCACTCATTTTCCATGGGGCCACTTATAGCCATGTGCTTAAAGCATACACATGTGTAAAAGGAAGTCCCTTTCTAGTAACCTTCACATTTTGTCTTACTTGAAATGTATGATGTGTTGTGAAGAGGAATGGCATGGCTATTGTTATGATGAAAATAAATGCTCCTCAGAAGGACATGGTCTTTTACATACAGTTGGTAATTTTCTAAAAGTCACAAGATATTATTGTCTCTTCATAGACATAGTTTCATATATATATAAACTTTTTTGAATGTGTACTGCTCAGAGAACAGAAAAATTTTATCCATTTTATCTGTTCATTATCTGTATGACTAAAATACCAAGCAAATTGAGGAAGGAGTATGATAGGCAGAGAATCACCGAATCTGTGGAGATGTGACTCTGGAGAGCTGTGGTCACAGCCAGTGCATTTTTTCAGGAAGATGAATCAAGTCTTTGAACTTCCACTGACATTCTGACACTCATTTCTTTTCCTCCCTCAGGTGATTCCTTTGAGAAGAAAAGAAGGAGAAAGAAGTGAGCAATAGGGGGAAGGAAAACTGGCAGTTCCACTGGGACAAATCTGAAGGGATTTTACTGCCTGCCTCCAAGTGCAAAGACACGCTTTCTAAAGGGCCTGCCCTAGGGAATGAGTGAGCAAAGTGTCCTGATGAGGAGATATTAGCAGGGTCTTGGAAAGGTCAAAACTACCTTGATGCTTTTGAGGACAATCTTGGAAAGCTGGTAAGATTTGCAGTAAAATAATAATGAGCCAAATCTTAGGTCTTCAAGTGCAAGACCAGAAAAAAGAGAAGTAGCAAAGACAAGAGAGTGACTAAATAATGGACATTTGATTAAAAAAAAAATCTCTTTGCTAATGAATTCTCAGTGTCCAAATACAGGCTGTTGTATCATACTCTTGATAACATGTAATATTCTTTAAGTTTTTGATCAATATAAAGGGGGTTGGTACACTGCCTAATTGAGTTTGGATAAATTATACTACTAGAACTATCTAACAACTTTATGGCTGTGTTTATAAGCAGAATAAGGGATCATCATGGTTGCATAGGGACAGCTTACTTTTATTAGAGAGCTGGGGTTTCCCACATCTTTGAGGCTTTTGCCAGTCTGACCAATGAGATACAATTGTTGGGGTCCAGGATATGTGCTTCAATGGCAAATTGATTATTTTGAATTAAAGTTATTTAAGAAGTAACCATTGCAAGGGGGACACTCTGACCCCCTTCTTTGTTTCCCTGAAAGCAAGAAATAAATTCCTCGTGTGAAATGTATACTCCCTGCATCTGGAAATAGAAGGACACTCTTATCATCAGACACAGGGAATTCAGGCTAAGAAGTCTTTATAAACAAATCTTGTTGCTTTAATTTACTACCTTAAGTCCAACTCTGTTTAAATTCTTCACTAATTGAGCCCCCAAAACCTAAGCTTTTTTTTTTTTTTATCCTATCAATTCCTCACAAATTTACTGTTTCTTTGTCCAGAAAGTATAAAAATCACCTGCTTTGGCCACTTCTTAAGGCATATTTCTATGACACCTCCATGCACACAAATTAAAATATGCTTCCTTTTTTCCTGTTAATCTATCATGTGTCAATTTTATTCCCAGTCCAGCCACAAAAACTCAAGAGTGGTAGAGGGAGAAATTTTCTCACACACCATAGCATCTTAGAGTCTTATGTACATTATTTTTATAATGAAAAAGTTTAAGCTACATTTCATTTGTTTAAGGATCATTTGTATGTTTTCTGTGAACTGTATTTTAAAGTCTTTTTGTTCATTCATTTTTTTTAAAGTGAAAGTAGATTTATTCAGGGAGATACACACTCCATAGAGGGAGTGCAGGCTGGTTGAAAAAGGCAACAGGCTTAGGAAATACACATTCCAAAGACAGAATTCAGGCCCTCTCAAAAGGTGAGAGGAACAGAAGCCATGAGAAGTGAAGGTGTTTAGTTTAAAGTAAATGTGGATACACACCCCATAGAGTGTGCCCATTCTTCAGTTCGGTTTGGGAGCATTTTTTTCTTCATCTTTCCCACTTTGTGTATGAGAGAGATTGTATTAGTTTGTCGGGACTGCCATAACAAAATACCACAGATTGGGTGGCTTAAACAATGAAATTTTGTCTTCTAATTGTTCTGGAGGCTCGAATTCCAAAGTTAAGGTTTGTTAGGTTCAGTTTCTCCTGACACCCCTTTCCTTGGCTTGCAGACCACTGGCTTCTCCCTGTGTCTTCACATGTGCTTTTCCCTGTATATGGGCATCCCTGGTACCTCTCTGTGTGTCCTAATCTCCCCTTCTTACAAGAACACTATTCCAATTGGATTAAGATCCACATTAACAGACTTTTCAACTTAATTACTTCTTTAAAGACTCTATCTCAAAAAAAAAAAAAAAAACACACACATTTTGAGGAACTGGGGGTTGCCTTCAAAATGTGAAATTTGAGGAGACACAATTTTTCTTACTCTAGGCATTTTATAATAATTATTTATCTTTGATATTGCTCATGCCTACCACAACAAGTTTGTTCTTCATGTTGTTTTATCAGATTTTTTGGTTTGACTTTTAATAAGGTTCAATTTATTAATATTTTTTACTATAGCTTTTCTTTTTGAGTGATAGTTTAAAAACTTTTCCACTCCAATATTTTAAGTAAATTCATTTATATTCAGCTTTTATTCTAGTCCTAATATAATGCCATTATTTACATTTAAATATTTGGTCCTTCTGATGTTTACTCTGGCATGTGGTATGACATTCAGATACAATATCATTTTGCAATGACTATTAGCTTTCATCATAGTAGGAATTTATAAGTCCATCTTTAGCTCAGTAATCTGAATGCCAGTTTAATACATTTTAAGTCAAAATAGTTATTTTTTTTCTCTTTCTGGACTTTGTATTCTATTTTATTAGTCTGTCTGCTCATGTACCAATACCATAAGGAGTGATTTCTAAAAATGATTGTCTCACAGCTGGAAACTGAGAAATTAAGAAAACAGCATGAGCCCTGTGTGACCTTGTCTTTGACTACATCTTCAATATTACTGTATGTGCTGGTTCCTATATCATATATTAGCAATGGGTGAATGTTTGAGTTTCCCTGCATGTTATGCCTTTTATATCTCTGTGTATTTGCTCATTCTCTTTCTTTCTGCCTCTCTGGTAGTAGCAAACTCCTCTCTTCATTAATGGCTCAAGTGTTACCTCTGGAACATTTTCCGTGTAAGTGACTTCCCCATGTAATTTGTGCCCCCTGTTCCCCATGAATAGTTTGCTATGAAGTATAGTATTTTTTCACCTGTGGTAAGTCTTTTGCAAAGGAATCATTTGTGATTTGTTCTTATTTGCCCAATGCCTCCCCTGGTGTCTTTCTGAAGGAGATATTCAGCAGATATGCACTCAATGACTGAAATAAATGCTCTGTGAAATAACACCATTTGTAGCTTTGTAAATATTCAAGGTGAGCATTAACATCTATCTTTAGAATCAGGAGTCCTGCATGCAATACTAAGCAGCATGAACTTTATGTCTTTGAGACCTATTCCAAATCTGACGATTTTATGAATTTCATCCTTGTTCCTAGCTGGCTCAACACTTCTCAAGTTGAAGTGAAACTGAAACGGAACTTTTGAGAAGTACCTCCTAATGCTGAAGAATTTGGTGGCTTACCTGATTTTCCTTTCCAAGCAAGAAGAACTCTTTCTAGCTGAGTTCCTTCCTGGCACTAAACAGTGCTAGTTTGGGGATGGGATGACATCTTCCTTTTCTTCTTGTGCAATTATTCTCAGGTTTTTTGTTTCCTGTGTTATTAAAATTTCTAAGTAGACTCTGGAGGCCTTCCAGAGCTATTTTTGTTCATGGATAGCAATCTAAACATTGATCATTGTGGGGTGATGAGGAAGTTGTATTCTCTTAATTTACCATTTTTTCCAGTTTGAATTCTATATTATTCTAAAATATAATATTAACCTTATTTGTATACTTCAAAGTAAGTTACATAAAATTATTTTGCTCTCCTCTGCTATAAGAAATTTTCTACATATAAAATATCTATATTAATAAAATATTTCTGCATATTTCTATTTATTTTATTTCAGTGAAAGCTGTTTGAAAGTACACAAAGTATGACACATCAGAAAGTGCCATGTATTTAAATATTTTAATATGTATTTTTAGAGACATAATTGTAAGTTCTTATTTATCAAGTTCAACTTTTTTCCAGAATAAACACATGCGGTGATGGTTAATCTTAAAGTGTATTTCATGAGAATTGTACAGTAATTTTAATCTTTATTCAGTTATGTTATTTATTTGATTACAAGACATCTCTAACTTGAGGATGATTCATTCACTTTAATAATTTATAAAGTACTGTTTCAGATAAAACTGTAAAATGGATACATTAAAATATGCAGAAAGTTGGAAAAGATAAGCTTTAACTTCATAATTTATCTGTTGATTTAAGTTTATAAATATACATAATGATCATACAAAATTAGTGTATTTTATATTTCCTATGCTACAATACATTAAAAGTAAAAGACATAACTCTATAGATATTAACTATGTGGCTGGCTGGATGGCTACAGCATGACCAGCTAATTTTTAAGAAATTTTAGTCTAGGAAACAAAGTCATGCTAATTAATATTGAGAAATTTAAAAATTTTGGAGAAATAATGCATTCTACTCTCAAAAATTTCATTTACAAATATAATCAATTTAGTTTCAATGTTTTTTACCATCACAAATCAAGTTTTTAAAAGAATTACTTATTAACCAGTGATTCTGAATTTTAAAACATGTGGCAGTATACACTTTGTCTTAAATACAATTTTGTAGGTTTAGAAATAAACAGCAATGCCAAGAAACTGATATGGGAAATTAAAGAGAATTAACAAGCAAGACCTATTTCCATTGTACGAAAAGAAAAACTAGGAAACTAATCGACTCTTTCACTGTTGAATAGAAAGCGTGTCACATTTTCTAAAGCACTTTGCTACATTTGGTACAGTAATCTCCATCAAGGGGCAAATTGGCTTTCCTTTTACAGACCATTACCAGCCACAATTCAGCCAATGGGACTTGAGAGAAAATACTTCTAGAATAGACCCTGAATTCTGACTTTGATTTGTGTCGACATTGTAAAAGATCTGAAAAAAAGTTACCAGATAAATATTGCTTCCTTATCTGTGATTCATCTTTATGTATACTGGCATTTAAAAAATTCTGAATAAATGAAATTATTACTTTAGGAAAAATATTCATTTGGAAAGAATTGAAGATGTACTTCACTTTTTTCTTTGCCAAAATAATCTTAAAATGGACTTTTTTAAAAAACATGATTATTGTGAAAATAACTTCCAGAATCCAAATATTAATTTGAAGACAAATTGCCTTAGGATATAAAAAATCAGTTTGATTTTTAAATAAAAGCTTTCATAGATTTTATTTTCTGAAGGAAATAAGCAATGTAAATGCAAAAAGTACATTTGAATCAACCTGTTTATAATAAGTTATTGATATATTTTGATATTTATTTATGTAAGGGAATAAAAAGTTATAAAAATATCACTTATTTATCAGAGATTCCTGATTTTATGTCCCATCCTTAATATTTCCATTGTACATTGAACTCATGTATCAAACTACTTGTTTGGTATCACAACTTGGATGTCCATAGACAGTTCAAATTTAACATGACTTTGCCTACAACCTTACTCTCCTCAATACACTCATACTCACATATACAAGATAGTTTCTTCAGTCTTTTTTTTAACTTGCTTGCTAGAGTTGAAAATGTAGGAGTCATTCCTTGACCTTTGCCACAATATCCAAATCAAATTCATTAGTCCTCTTAATATCTCAGTCATTAAACTCTCTGAAACACCACTATAAACCTAGATCAAATCATTATTATTTATCTGAAATATTATAATTGTTTGAAGATAACTATGAAATTATTATAATTTTATTATTCCATTAATAAACTTATTCCAATAATTTAAAAAAATCCACCTCCTTTTCTCCAAGTCTATTATCATCTGATTGAAGTGATTAAAAAATAAAAATTATCTATGGCTGTTCAAAGATGAAAACTTTTCCTTTCTTTCTATTGCTTTTATAAGAAAAATTATATTTCTACTGCCTATGTCCCTCAGCTTACTCTTATTCCTCATTCACTAAGTTGCAGTCAAAGTGCCTTTCTCTACCATTACAAGAAAATCATCCTCACTGCTCATGTACACATCTCTGACTCTGCCCAAACGTAGGTGGCTAGATCTACTCACAGCTGACTCCCTTCAGGCATCCCTGTCTCAGTTCAAATATCATTTTCTCAGTGACACCTTTCAGTACCACCTAATCTAAATCAATTTTCCCTGTCTCCTCACACACATCAATCAATCAGACTTTAATTTCCTTGTAGCATGTTCCATAGTCTAAGATGATCTTGTTTATGTGCATTTTTAATTGACTTATACTTGTCTATTCCTTTTACAGGAAAAGGCTCAAAAGATCAGACTTTAATTTCCTTTGTAGCATGTTTTATAGTCTAAGATGATCTTGTTTATGTGCATTTTTAATTGACTTATACTTTATTCCTTTTACAGGAAAAGGCTCAAAAGATCAGTGACACATATACCAAGTGTAGAAACATTGGCTGGTATATAAAAGGCATTTCTTATTTTTCAAATGAATTAATGAATATTTAGTTACTGCTTGCTGAATATTTACATTATGTTGGGTGTATGAAGCTACAGAAGGACTTGGGCCTTGTTAGAAATGTTTTGATGAAATAACTCTAAAGTAAACAAACAAAAAAGGGAGCCATTTTATAAGTGTAAATAATTTATCACGTGGTGTGATCTCATGGATGGAGGTGTTTGAAACTGGACTTGACCAATAAGCAAAAGGGAGAGATTAGAAAGTTATTAGTAAGAAAGTTATGCAGTCAATTTCCAAACTCATCAAGCTGTGTATGCTTATTATATTTCAATCATCCCTCAGTAAAGTGGTTTAAAAAAAATAAAGAAATAACTTTATTCAATAAAGAATGCATATAAAATAAAGACAATTTTAAGGGGAAAAAATGGACTTGGAAACTAATTACATATTTTTATTGAGAAGGATGAGTAAAAATAACCCCATTTTGGGGTGACAGATAAATGGTGGTTTCATAAATAGTAACAGAGAAATTGAGAAGGGATTATCAGTGGATAATCCCTAAACCTAATTTTAGCAGTTGGTATCAACGGACTCTCTTATCAAGCTTCTGAAAGTAAAACCATTGAAGAGATTTGAGTTCTATGTATCTTCTTCCTTGCCAAGTATTTCCAGAGTGATAACAATCAGTGAGTGATACATTGTGTGGGAGAGGCATATAATCCAAGTTTTCTACTCTCTAGCCAGACATTTTCCTGCAAGTGGGTAGTCTACCAGGTCAGTTATTGCAGATGACCTTTCATTGTTTAGATGCAGAAGTTTTAAGGACAGGTTTTTAACTTTTGTAAATGCCACTTGTCCTGTGTAGAAATAAAAATGAAGTAGGAGAAAGACGATTAAAAAGAAACAAGTAACACTTTATTTTTCTTTAAAATTTTTTTTGACTTATCAGATTCAAAAAGGTTGTAAAAATAATACAAAGAATTCCAACTTTCCTTTCACTGTTTCCCCAAATGTCAACCTTTTATCACTTTTACTTTATCATTTTCTTTATGCATATTTTTGAAATATTTAAGATTAGGAAACATTACTTCACTTTATTCCTAAATACTTCAGTGTGTATTTCCTAAAACAAAAAATTTCTTTTTTAAATATTTATTTACAGAGCCACAGAACAATTACCCAAATACTATTATCTGATCTACAGCATTTATTCAGATTTCTATTTTTTCAGTAATGTTACAGTAAAAGAAAATTCTGTATCACACTGCATCTCAAAAGTCTCTTTTAATAAGGAACAATTTCTCAATTTTTCTTTTACTTTTATGGAATTGATACTTTTGAAAAGCACAGCAGTTATCATGTAGAAAGTCTCTCAATGTAGGTTTGTCTGACATTTCCCCATGAGCAAATTTATGTCATGCATTTAATAGTAAGAATGTTACATAGTTAATGCTGTGTTCTTCTCAGTGTGTTGTATCAGGAGGCACATTATGTCAATTTCTTTCCATTGTAATTAATATAAGTAGATATGTTGAGGCCATGTAAATAATCCATTACTCATCAAACCATTATCCACTAGTTTTATCCTTAATTTTAATTCTTTCTTGAATCAGTTATTATTATGCTGATTTCCAGATAGTCATTTTTTAATGTCATTCTATCTTCTGAATGTATATGATGAGTTTATAATGTAAGGAATAGCATTCCTTGCCCTTTAGTTATTTATATCAAACACATATTCAATTCTTATTTTATTTAATTGATTGTAGTATGTAGTATGAGTTGTATTTAAAAATAAATTTGTGTTAGGACACCAAGTCTATGGTATTTTGCTATGGCAACTTGAGCTGATTCATATAATTTCTATAGGCACTCCAGTAGAAGTTGGGATTATTTTTTTAAATCTTGGTACTAAGGCTTAAGGATTTCTAGATGACCTACATAGTGGACTACTTGTTTCTTCACTATAATGCCAAGAACTATGACATTAATTTGATTATTGTTTTAATTTCTTGTATATATGTATACACATATTCTCTTTAGGAGCTCTAGGCTGACATAATATGCTTTTTAGCTTCCCTGGGATATTTGGCTGAGTTTTTATACTTACATTCCCTCTTTGAGTACAGGCAAGGTTCTCAGGTCTGTGTCACCCCCACCTTGCTTATGATTCATTTTCTTTTAGGAAACAGCCTATAGTGAATCTGCAAGTTGATAGGGTTTTTCTTTACCTACTAATTAAAGCTTTAAGTATTCATATTCCTATAGAAAAACTAAAAGTCATACTGTTCGAGTTATGTACACAAAGTCAAAGTTATTGAAAGAAGAAAAGTAGAATAAACTAAAGTGTTACTTGACATCAAGCCCCATATATTTTTCTTATAACACATTGTCTTTCAAAGAAGACATTTTAGGGGGAGAAATTTATCTTGTCCTTAATTTTATTTTTACCTAACAATAAATTTAATGCAGAGAATATTTTTGTCTTATTTTAAAAAAAATTCAAGGAAGCTATTAAAAAGTTATATAAATCCAATATACTATTTTCTAATATTTTTATTTCATTTTTCTCAACCTGTTATTCTGTTATCTGCCATAATATTATCATGTTTCACTGAATATAATTGTGTCATTGAATTCTCTTTAGGAATGCAAAGTCAAACACCCTTTATAATTGCAAGTTTTTTAACTTTCTTTAATATAGCTCTCATGTGAGCATCTCATTCACTGAGTTGTTATTGTAGATGCACAATCAGACATTCTTTATTCTAAAATATTTCTAACGGGGAAGGTATAGCTCAGTGGTAGAGTACATGCCTACCATTCACATGATCCTGGGTTCAATCCCCAGTATCTCCATTAAAATTAATAAATAAACCTAATTACCCCCCCAACAAAAAAAAAATCCTAGGAAATAAAAATAGAATATGAATGATAAAATCTAAAAAAAAAAGCAAAATTATTTGAAAAAATGTTTCTAAATAACTTTAATATTTTAAAAATAATTTTCAGTAGTATTTTATATATCCAAACATTAATTAGAATTGAGAAAAATTAAACATAGCTAAAATTACAGCAAGAATGTAGAATATGATGACTTTAAAAAATATTTACTTAAAATTAGAATCTAAATACACAAGAAATTGTAGCACCTAAACAGTTGGAGAGTGAAAAAAACATTAAACAAGGATGCATGGAGGTATGTAAAACTTCAGGTGAATAAAATGAAACTAAAAATTGAATATAAGTACTTAACAAATTCAGTCAGAGTATCCTGAAGCATTTTTTTAAGGCAGTGTTTCCTCAAAATGTAGGGATTTATAATCAATATAGTTCACTCAGGTCAACAGCAGAGCCATATCTCAGGAGATGACTCATCTCAAGGGTTTTTGTCTGCCCCAGACTTTGGTCAGAAACCCCAGACTGTGCTAACCAAACCAATGACTGAAGCAATGAATATATTGTCAAGACTGTAATCCATTCCTTACCTCCATGGGGAAACATCACTTTAGCATAAAAAAGTAAGGGGTGATTTAATTTTATTTAATTGAAATTTACTAAGCCAAGTAGAACCTAAGTGATCTCACACAGAAAAAAATATATATATACACTATATATAATACATATATAATGTATGTGTATATATAATGTAATAAGTAAAAGTATATGTGTGTGTGCGTATACACATTATTAAAAAGGTTGATGACTATCATAGCCACAAAACATTGACTATAGATTAAAGGATTTTGCAGCAGACTCCATTAGTTTTTTATACTATAATGGGTCTCTCATTTTCATAGTTAATGGATGTTGTTTGTATATGTGACAGAAGTATATGTACAGGGGAAACCAATCATAAGAACAGTTCTCATCAAAGATAGTTTCAGAGGTAGGAAGCTAAAAGCTTGAGGTAGCAGAAACCATCTTATGACCATGAATATACAGACTTGAGAATAAAAGCCAACACACAGGAACTGGCACAGCAAAACATGGAGAGAATTAGGGTTTTGATGTTACCCTGTGGCTGAAATAATTAAACCTGGAAGAGCTTACCTTCGGACTCCTTGTTATGTAAAACAATACACATATATTGATTAAGCTACTTGGACAAAGCTTCATATTTCCATGGATAAGTGAAATTATAGCAACAAATACAAAATTAAATGCATAGATTTCCTAGAAAAGTAACACAAATAATGTAAATCCATTAATAACATCCTGACTGGTTACAGATCTAAACTGTGGAAGCAAGAGTTCCATGAGAAATAAACAGTCTAAGAACTAAACAAATAACCTAAGATAATTCTAAAAAATAAGAGAAAAATATTTAACTATTGAAACTTAAACGTTTAATAAAGAGACCAAAATATACTGTCATTAGAGGAGAAGTGAAAAACAGAATTATCATATTCAATCAATATGATCAGAAATACAGGAAACATCTGGGTACAAGACATGTAGATGCTGTTTAAATTTCAATTAACAAAATTTTAATTATATAGCAGAACCCACAAGAAGAAAAGATAAGAAAAAAAGAAGAGGAAATCCAGAGCTTTCAACACAGAGGCAATAGACAACCAGAATGATGAGAAAACCAGGTTTGAAAACACACAAAACAAAATAAAAACAAGACTCTGGTTTGATATTTGTCACACAGAAAAATAGAGAAATGAGTTTTTTCATCTGTGATGAGGGTAAAAGACAAAGTTCTGTGCCTTTACTACATGCAAGACAGAAACTGAGAATATCATAAACCTCCAAGTAAAGGAATAGATTATAATCTCCATAACCTCAGCCATGGCTCTTGGTAGGT
Source organism: Camelus dromedarius (assembly GCF_036321535.1). Taxonomy (NCBI): domain Eukaryota; kingdom Metazoa; phylum Chordata; class Mammalia; order Artiodactyla; family Camelidae; genus Camelus; species Camelus dromedarius. The sequence goes on from NC_087448.1 coordinate 35,347,767, forward strand.
ATCTCCCATGATAAGTAGATACAGTTTTGAAAGCATATGTTACTCATATGATCCAGTATATCCAAAGCTTGAAAGTTAAATTGATGCAGTTTCCAGTGGAAAACTCCCTAGCCTAAGCAAAAGCAAGTACTCTTTGGAGAAAAACATGCTTAAGTAAACGCATTAGTGTTCCCAAACATTTAGATTAGCCACTTATGATCATAAAATCAAAATTCAAGAAAAATTCCTTTCAGATGAATAAGGTCTAAAGATCTAAGGTATAAAAAGGTGACCATAGCTGATAACAATTATATAATTTAAATTTCCCAAGAGAACATAAATGATCTCACACCAAAAAAAAAAAAAAAAGAGATGATAGATGTGTTAATTAACTTGATGGGGAAATCCATGTACAATGTATATCAAGTCATCATATTGTATATTTTAAATATATTACAATTTTATTTGCCAGTGTTACCTCAATATAACTGAAAAAAGAGAGATAGAATACAAGGGCAATTTACCAGGAAAAAAAATTTCATTGAACTGCCAATAGTGATAGTCACTAAATATAAAATCCAATGACTTAGAATTCACACTGGCCTTATAAAATACAGATGAAAACATCATTATTTAAACTAATAAATTGAATTGAAAATATATTAAAATATATTTACTAAATATGACCATGCAGATTTAATAAAGAAACAAAAACAGACTTTGAAAAGAACATATATGCCTGTATATGTAATGTGTGTGTGTATTCAACTCAATGGCTAAGTTAATGAAAGAATATTCACAGTTGATGACACAGAACAAGTAATTAGTGAATAGAGAATGAAAGTTAGATCAGAAAATGTTATATATAATATAAATAAAAAAGGGGGAATATGAAGCATAGATTTGGGGAAAAAAAGAATAGAATTAAAATTTCAATTACAGGCTAAATAAATGTCCAAGAATAAGAGACAAAGACTGAGGGAGAAGAAAATTGGAACATATTATGACAGATTTTTCCAAAATTGATGTAATACGTGATCAAGTCAGATTCAAATGATGGAAACAAATACCATGCAAAAAGATAGTAAAATATACCAAGTAATATCACAGTGAAACTATCAAATAGAAATGCGAAAGATACAATATTAAAGGTAACTAGCGAATAAGGGAAGATTACCTACCAAAAAAAAAACCCCATATATACATATAACAGCAGTCAATAGTATAATGAAATCACAAAGAAAATAAAATATTATCTTCAAAGTGATGACAGTAAGTAATGGTCAACATAAACTATCAATCTAAAGTGGAGCAAAATCAAGGCACTTATACTGAACAAAATCAGAGAGAACTTCACTACAGGATCTTCAGATAGATTCATCTCATGAAAAGGAAAATTATTCTATAAAAAGGAATATGATGAAGTTTTTTAAAGGTGAATAAGTAAATCTGCATCAATGTATATGAACATAAACAAGTATTTGCTTATAAAATAATAGTTATATTGCTGATTTAATTGTCAATTGTTGCATGAGATCATCCCCAAATTAAAGACTTAAACAAGATAAATTTTTGCTCTACATTATTCTACAACTGGGGCTAAGTACAGGTGGTGTCTGATAAATCTGGAATGTTCAAAATGGCTTCTTTCTTCATGTTTGAGCCTAACCTGTGATGACTGGAATATCTAGGGGCTAAGTCTCTCTCTTTTTTCTATGTGGATGCTTTAAAATAGTTGCTGGACACCAATACTAGTGGTTCAGAGCTCAAAAGAATATTCAGAGGACAAGATTCAATGTGCAGGCAATTATCAAGCTTCTATTTGTATCATGCTTGCTGATGTTATGTTGGTCAAACTAAATCATATGGACAAGCTGAGCTGATGTGACAGTAGCCTAGCCTACACAAGGTAACATAAACCAAACTATATGGTTATGAGGGCCACTAATGTAATAGTCTGATACATTTGCCTAATTGTGGAGTTTTAAAAGATATAATCAGATTTATGGCTATAATAATGGACACTATGAAAATTAATAGTGATAAATTGAGTTTTATTTCTGTATATTCACAGGGTTTCAAGAGTTTTTGACAAATCATTTTATATGGTGCCTCATTTAAGATTATGCAATATATTTTAAATCTATTAACTTGTTACTTATTCATTTATTAAAGTAACAGTGATATAATAGTATCTTTTAGTGAAGTTATATTCACTGCAAAATTATATACTATGGATATAAATATAAAATCGTGCTATATTATTTGCAAGCAATGCCTCCTTGGGTAATGTAACTTTTCTCAAATTCAATCTTTGACTAATAGAAAAGATACAAAACAGTATCATATAGATAATAATTAATATAGTCAGATGTTCAGACTACTAACCAATTGTCTTTATGCAATCTCGAAGATACATTACTTGTATTATTCTTAAGAAGACAGAAGGAGAATGAGATGCAGAGAAAATAAAAGTGTTCTAAGATCAATATATAAAATGTATTATTATCACCTTTTTCTTAAATTTTCATATACTTCCACTACCCTGTATTCAACAGACATATACCACAATATATACCATATACTTAACCTACATTTGTTTTTAAAGTAAAATTAACAACCTTCTTGACAAACATATAGTAGAGAAGAAACATTGTGAAAGAAAATTGTTACCTTTAGATATTTTTTCTTTTCCAATATTATCCTGCTGCAAACTCAGCATGAGAAGACAGAATTAGAAAAGAGTAAGATAATAGTATTGAATGATGTACTCTTACTTTGTTGTGACTTCATTAATGCTAAGTTATCCAAAATTTTTTAAAAATCTCAAATTCACATTCAGCCATTTTACTCAACCTCAACATTACTTAGAGCTTGTATTATTGTGTTGCAGTACGGAACTTGGATATTATAAAACAACTTCACAAGAACTTGAATTTATAATAGCATAGACAGAGGCACATATTGTTTATTTTAAAACTTTATGGACATATGCTGTAACTCATTTACTGTTACTGCAGTTTTTACTCATTCCTCAGCCATTTGGCTTAAGTTACAAACAAAACCCAAAATAACAACTTTACCCACAATATCTAAAAAATGTACTTTCTAAAGAAAAATATAGAACCAGTTGGTGGGTGGGTCTTGAAATATTTAATAAACAAGCAAATTGTGTTTTCCAATTTAAGTATAAAATCAGCATAATATAATAGTGTTTAAATAAAGTATCATGATAATATAATAATGATAATTGCATGAAATAGGTCTCAGCACTGTTATACTTTTGGTCATATATTATTTAGAATTCTCAACTATGTTTTGAAGTAGGTATTCTTTATCTCTTAATTTAAGAGATGGAGAAACAAGGACTTAGAAAATTTAAATAACTTTACCCAGTTAACTGCACTATTTAGTAGTATGGCTATCAAGGGATTGCATTAATATATCAAATAAGAGGATTAAAGGTGGCATGGTTCCGGTTGCTAAGTTTGTAACAACAGTCCAGCCAGTGGCTAAGATGAAGGAAGTAAGTTATAACTGACAGGCTTTAGGACTAACTGAAACATGGAAAGGGGAAAGATCTCTGCTAAGAAATCATGCCTCATGCCTCATGCCTCATATGAACTAGAATAATACCCAAGAGAGCTAAACAAGCGCAGCTGGCATCTGATGTGATGGGTGAAAAGAGGTATCTGAATGTGGTGGAATATGTAGTAGAAAGGAGAATCAGTGAGCATCACAGCACACAGAAAACATTGGATATATATTTTCTGGCCACTAGACTAATTTCTAAACTGATTAGTAGGTGGAGGCAATCTTTACAAGATGGATTCAAAAAGCAGATGAGGCTATACCTGGAGGTAGGAAAGAAGGATTGAGTACAGCTAGGTGATCTGGAAAAAACACAAAAACAGGACAAATCTAACCATATATTTACGTACACTGAAATGAGGTGAATAAAGGTAAGTATTCTCAAAACAAGACTCTACTAATACCCTAGTAAGAAATGTGCCTCATGGACTAGGTAAAAACAACCAAGTTACAAATAGCATTTATGCCATGTGTTTAGTTTCCAAAGTAGATGAACATTAATTATAGAGATGTTGTATGAATTTTACAATATTGCAACCAATTATACAATATAAATAATTGCAAAGAAAGGTAGTTGTAGAGGATTAGATAAACAAACTTACCTATAAATAAAACAAATATTTAGAATATTCAAATACTATTAAATTAATATTTACTGTATAACTACTACAAAGAAGTATGATGGTTGACATGTCAAATGGATTAGATCCAGTTTGCAGAAGGCTTTTTATGCAAGTCTCTTTCTCTTTATCTAATCAAGCTGAATATCAGGACCTTGATGTTATGTGGTTGGATCTGCCTGGTTAAAAGCTGTCTTTAATACCTGTGGGAAGTCTTTTCACTTAGGAAATTGTGGTTTAAATAATTTGGGCAAACTTTTCCCCATGAGAATATGCAGAAAGTCCAAACAAAATATGTAGAACAATTTCATTGATAACAAAGCTAAAATACAGCATTCCAAGAAAAGTTCCAAGAAAGAAGAAAACTCAGAGAAATGAGTTATCATTTGGAGCCATCTTCCACTTATGGATTTGGCCATCCATTTAGAGGCAGCTAAAAGGTTATGCACCTGTTGAGAACTTCTATCTGACCCTGAGGCACTGGTGAAAAATGGAGTCCTGGAAATTTTGGCCCAACTAGAATTGTATATCCACCAAATATATTCTCAATGATGAGTTTCAAACACAGTTTGAAAAAGCAAAACTGTACTTTTGTCAATAGTGTAGAAAAATGAACAACTAAGATTTAAAAATAGTAAATCTAAAAGGAAATAATAGAGGTTTTTTAAATTGCTACATAACACATTGTAATAAATTTAGCAGTTTAAACAACACAGCTTTATTATATCACAGTTTCTACAGTTCATCAGTCTGACATCTTTTAACTGGATTCTCAGGTTAGGGTCTCACAGGGCTAAAATCAAGGTTGTAGCCAGATGTATATTCACCTGGAGACTCATCTAGGGAAAGAACTTTTTCCACAAACTCACATTGTCACAGAATTGATTGTATTGTGGTTGTATGGCTAAGGTACCAGTTTTCTTACTAGCTCTTGGCTGGAGATCACTCACCTCTGGAGATCATTCTCTGATCCTTGCCCTGTGGCTTTCTCCATCATATGGCTCACTTCATCATCTCCAACATATGATGCTTCATCTTTTAAATTTCATCTAATTGAGTCACATCTACCCATGATAATCTCCCTTTTGATTAACTCAAAATCAGCTTAATAACAGTAATACCATCATGGAAGTCATATCCATTCATAGTCACTGGTCTGTTCCACCCTCAAGTGGAGGAGATTATCCAGGGCATGTACATTAAAGAGTGGGATCTTGCAGGCCATTAGATTTCTTTCTACCACCAAGGGAAAGAAAAAGCAACAGAAAATGGACAATGAGGAAGGAAAAAATAAAATAGTAGATTCAAATGCAGTTACATCGGAAATTTCTTAATGTCAATTTTCATGTTCCAATTATTAAACAAAGAAAACCCCAATTGTATTTTGTTCATAAGTACTTATAAAATATATGAATTATATATATATGGACAAGTGAAAGATATTCATAACTCTGACCTCAAAAAAAAAAAAAAAGAGTCTCTAAAATAAAAAGTGTGCCTGGGGGAAATAACAAATGTGTAATGATAGAGGTGCAATTCATTAGAAATAAAATAGTTCACAATTTTTGTGTATCTGATAATATAACCTCAAGTATGTATAGCACAATGATAGATCTTCAAGGGCAAAATGTCAAATACACCATTGTTGTGGGAGATTTTTAACACTTTTCACAGTAACTGATGCATAATATAGAGAAAAATATGCAAAAAATGTAGAAGATGGGACAACATAATTAACTATTTGACCTAATTAAAATATACTAAATACTCAAATTTCAGTTTATAGACTCTTTCACTGAATATTAAGCATTTAAAAAAATTGAATATATCATGTACCATAAAGCAAGTTTCAAAAATTTTCAAAAGATAGAAAAGACATAAAGTATGTTTTATGAACATAATCTTATTTAGCCAAAAAATTATCAAAAAAGGATATACAGAATGTATAATAGGTGGTAAACAAACAAGAATATTATAATAAAAATTAGAAAATATTTTGAATTGGATTAGAATGAAATTAGTAAGTAGCAAAACATTTGCCTTTCAATTAAAGTCATCTTTAGAGGTAAAATTACATCCCTAAATACTTGCATTAGAAGAGAATAAATGATGGAATTCAATCATCTATGCATCCATTTCAAGACTGTAGTAAAAAAGACCACCAATTAACACAAAGAATGTAGTAGAAATCATAAAATTAGAAATTACTGCAATGAAAACATTATAAATATTTCAACCAAGCCAAAATTTGATACATTGAGAAGAATAATTAACTGGTAAACCACTGCCAATAAAGCTTTTTTTTTTTTTTTTTTTGTGAGAGAGATAGCATAATTAACCAGTATCAGGGAAAGAAAAAACTTTCTCAGTGGACATGGTGTAACGTGATTGAGGACCACATTAGAAAGTTAAGTTAGATCCAGATTATTTAGTTTCCTTCAGACTACGTTAAGGAATTTGGGGTTTTCCTATACACATTGATGATCTCAGTTTGAAGGACTATAGATGAAAGAATGCTCAAGAAACTAACTGAACTGATAGTAGAAATGGTAGAGAGACAAATTTGGAATTATTCAAAAGGGAAAATTTAAAGAACTTTGTAAAGTACTTAATGTTGAGGTTGGGGATAAGGAGGGATAAAGGATAATTCTAAACTTCAAACTTTATTAACAGGATGGTTAAATGTTCTTTAATTCAAAAGTTTATTTGGAATGAGGGGAAACAGAAATAAGCAGATAGGAAATTGGGGAAGAGGAGTCCATTTTGGATCATATGGAATTGGAGGTGCCTGCAGCCACTCAACTGGAGATATGTACAAACAGCTGGAAATTTGGTTTTTGAGCTCAGGAAATAGTTTGCCTGAACACTGTCAAGTTACTCTAGGCATCTGAATTACAACTCCTGACTTTCTCTTGAGAGAGATTAAAGAGCAAGATTTTGTGTTGCAAGTTTGAATAGTAAAGGATCCTTTATTACCTGAGTCTGTTTCCAGAATATCAAACAGCAGGCAGTAAGAGTACACAATATGATAGTTCCTATGAAGGTAAGTAATCATGCATGTGATAATAAAATAATAGGGTTGAACAAAAAAATCTAGGGATTACTGAGCTTAATGTGACAAGCAACAGAAGAGGAGACTTTAAAAGAAAATGAGAATAAAGTCTCCAAGGATTAGAGTGTGGTAATGATGGCTAAGAGAAAAGAGTGGAATGATCTAATACATCAAGTTAACTGCCCATTCCTGAGAGGATAAGCTCAGGAACCAAAGCAGAATTTGCAGTGATGGATTTAAGGCAATTTTAAGAGGTAATACAAAAAGTGTATTATATGTGAGGGCAAAAAGTAGGGAGAAGAGTTGAGAATTAATCCCAGATTTTTTGTTTGCAAGATAACTGGATGGTATCGCCACAAAGAGAAAAGCATTCAGGTGATTAAGTATTTTTGGAGGAATATTATATGTTTTGCTTAAGAAATATGTTTGATTTGAAGTCCCAGGTATTTGAAATATGGTGTTTTGGATATTTAATGCTGAAATTTGAGATGGACACTAAAGGTTTAGGTTTTGCTAGAATATTGGTTTCCTAGGGCTGTTTATAACAATGACCACAAATGTGTGTTTAAAAGTAATAAAAATTTATTATTTCACAGTTATGGAGGTGAGAAGTCAAAAGTCAAGATATTGGCCGGTCCATGCTTCCCCTGAAGGCTCTAGGGGAGGATCCTTCCTTGCCTCTTCCAGCTTCTGGTAACCCTATATACTCCTTGGCTTGTGGCAGCAAAATTTCAATCTGTGTTTTTGTCTTTACACAGCTGTTTTGCCTTGGTGTCTGTGTCTGTATCCAAATGTCACTCTTTTAATAAGGACATCAGTCATATATTGAATCAAGGGTCCAAGGTCCTCATCTTAATTAATTACATCTGTGATGAAGCCATTCGCTTGTAAGGGCAGATTCTTTTTGAGATACGCAGTACAACACATAGCTTAGCTCTTTGCTTCATGTGGTAATAGTCCATAGAATTTTCTTGTAGACATTTTTTTTTTTTTTGCTGGACTAATTTGTAGGTAGCTTGAGCTTATCAGGCTCCTTTGGGAGAACAACATCTGTAGTCTTGTCTCTCGAAACCTCTTGTCCTATTTGTAAAATACTTGCTGAGAGCCAATAAACCAAATTAGAGATTTTACAAAGAATTTCATGATCAGACTTCAGACTCGGTCTATTCCATGAGGCTGTTTATTTAGTGACTTCTGACACTAGATTTTGTCTTTAATTGACTGGCTATGAGTCACAGTTGCATCTTTCAATACTAAAAGTCCCCAAATTTTTCATGTTTTCTTTTCATTTGCGTTTGCCATCTGGCCAATTGTTTTCTCAGTGCATTTCTTTCTTGTTACCTTGTTAAATGCAGCCTATATATACAAATTCACTTGCTGAATAATGTTATTCCACATTGTGCTTTTGATAGCATTATCAAATGTTTCCCCATTACATAACGAGTTTTACCATCTTTCTGGCTTCCAAACCTACTCCTCTGGTATATTTTATATATTATGAAAATTTTACACATTTTGCTGTGGTAAAACAACAACAAAACAAACCCAATTGCTTACAAGATTAAAGTTTTATATCTTGCTTTTTTTACATGTTGACTAGAGTCAATTGTGGCCCTGCTTCATGTGTCTTCTTGATGAAAGATCAGCCTCTATCTTGACCCGCAGTTCTTGCAGCAGAGAGAAAAGCCGAAGGGTGACACTAGGCTATGGTGCCATCATGATTAAATTTTCTGCTGGGACAAAAAATTAATATTTTTGCTAATTTTTACTATCAAAAGCAATTTATATTTCTAAGTCTGATATAAATTAGTGACTTGGAGGAATTTTACCACAAATGACCTACAAATGAATGGGGATATATATTCCTTTCATTTGGAAGTCAGTGAATTGTTTGGAACAATAATAATCCATACAATAGTTAGGACAATTATAGATTGAATAGGGAGTGAGGACAGAGAAATCAGGAAAATAATTGCCTTTTCAATAAATTTAGCTGAAAAATGAAGAAAGGAGAAAGAGCATAAAGTATGGTGGGATAAGTGTGATATATTTGTATTTGTGGGTGTTTTGGCTGTTGTGTGTGGTTTTAAAAGAGATTAGAAAGGAGAATGCTCAGAGACTGACAATCAGGGAGGAGGGGTGAAGCCACTTATTTTCCTTAGGAAGATGAATAAGATAGGTGAGAGGTAAACTGTGTAATGGGAGGGTTATATATTCAAGTGAAAAAATTAAGACTGATGTCTCATGTTTTTCTTCTAAATTATGTAGCAATACTTTCTACATGGAATTAAATAAAATTATTAAATTGGTGGATTGACCATTGTGAGTACTAGAAGTGGTTAAAGACATACAAACGAGAGGATAGATATATGGCAATATAAAACCAGTGTCAAAGCTATAGGACCTGAAATTGCAGAGATATTGGTTGGTACAACACTACAGTTTCCTCAGAAAACATCAACAGATAGAATATAGTGATAAGGAAGGTACTAGTACTACTAGAAAAAGAAAGTTAATCAGTGAAATTTGAAGATATAAAACATAAATGAAGGACATGGCATTGATCATTTCAGAGGGAGAAAAAGAGAAGGAAACTGACATTAGAGGTAGTGCTTTAGAAAAAGGGAGCTGTTTTCTTTTTGATATAGAGGAACAGAAGATAACAGTGGATGATTCTTAAAAATTTCTGTATGATTAATTTTTGGAATCCCTTCAGCTACAGAAGGAAAAAAAACACCTAAATCAAGTCAGTTAATGGATGGTGTAACACTTTAGCAAACTCATTAATGCTCTAACACTCAATTACCAATCTAACTTATAAGTGTTTACATAAAACTGGAAATACCATGTAGGAAATACTATATAGTTATTTTTTCTTAACCTATAGGCATGTAGGGGTGGGAGTGTGTATTGCAAAATCGCTATTAAGATAACTGAAACAAGATAATTATTTTTATTGTCTTTAGAAATGCATACATACATACATATATATATAAAATGCACAAATTCTACAAGTTGATAATTGTTCTGATTTAAATATATATTTGGAAACATTTGAACTAACTCAAAACTGTGACAATAAAAACAAAACAAAAATCCACAAAGAAACTTCTTGTATGTGTTTTGTATTTTTGTTAGGCCATCTGCTCCTTTACTTTTTTCCTTTAGGATATAAATTCCACTCCTAACTTAAGTGATGTCTTGTGTATTATCCGTTTTCTTAAAAATAGTGTGAATGTGTGTGTATGTGTGTGTGAACATGATCTATATAAAGACCATGATTTCACAGTCTGCACTAAATTCTAAACTACTTAAATGACATTTATCAGGATTTTATTTTAAATATTAGACAATTCTATATTATTTGTAAAAATAATTTAAGAGGATAAGAAATAAAAGACTGATTCAATTACTTCATGGTGTTCCATACTAATGATAGAATAGTGTATTTCTAATTTTTTGTAGATGTTTATATTCTCTGTTCCCAGAGGTACTCCAGTTTTCTCTCAAGCCCACTTTCAGTGAATAAGAAACAAATGAAATTAAAGGTTTAGAGATCAGCCATCCAGCCTAGTTGTACTTCTGTAATGACAGCTATTCATCAGAGCCCAATATCCATTTTTTAAGGAAAAAATAAAGATGTTTAATAAATTTCAGGTAGGATCAAACATTTTATATTCTCTTCTTAAAACCATGTTTAAAAAAATACTCTGTTACAGAGAATTGTTTCATTAAATTAATGTATACGGAGTTTGCTGTCAACATGAGCAGAGTTTTCTAACACTATCAAGAGAAGAAAAACACATGTTCAAATACTCTAACTATAAATATCCTAAAGTCTTTGATTTTTCTCATTACTAAAGTTACTTTCTGCTCAAAAATAAATTTAATAATTTTGGTTTATTTCAATAAATATTATGTAAAAATCAGGGTGATTTTCTAAGTCCCTTCAATTTTTATTCAATTTAAAATTTCAAAAAGGAATCAAAATTGGAAAAGAATAAAACTGTTACTGTTTGCAGATGACATGATACTACACATAGAAAACACTAAAGATTTAGAAAACTACTAGAGCTCATCAAAGAATTTGGTAAAGTTTCAGGATACAAAATTAATGTACAGAAATCAGCTGCATTTCTATACGTTAACAACAAAATAGTAGAAAGAGAAATTGAGGAAACAATCCCATCACATCAAAAAGAACAAAATACTTAGGTATAAACATACCTAAGGGGGAAAAGGGCGTGTACACCAAGAATTATAAGACACTGATGAAAGAAATTGAAGACAACACAAACAGATGGAAAGATATATTGTGTTTTTGGATAGGAAGAATCAGTACTGTTAAAATGACCATACTACCCAAGGCAATCTACAGAGTTGATACAATCCCTATCAAATTATCAATGACAATTTTCACAGAGCTGGATCAAAAGAAATCTTAAAATTTGTATGGAGAAGCAAAAGATCCATAACAGCCAAAACAATCTCAAAACAAACAAACAAACAAACAAATAAACAAACAAAAACAGAGCAGGAGGAAATCACAATCCCTGACTTCAAACTATACTACAAAGCTACTAATCAAAACAGTATGGTACTGGCACAAAAACAGACACATAAATCAATGAAACAGGTTAGAAAGTCCAGAAATAAATCCATGCAATTATGGTCAATTAATTTATGACAGAGGAGGCAAAAATATAAAATGGAGAAAAGGCATTATCTTCAACAAGTGATTCTGGGATAACTGGACAGCTGCATTGTAAAAGAGTGAAATTAGAACATTCTCTAACACCATATATAAAAATAAACTCAAAATGGATTAAAGACCTAAATATAAGAGCAGTCACTATAAAACTGCTAGAGTAGAACAATTTGACATAAATTGCAGTAATACTTTTTTTTGACCAGTTCCTACAGTGATGGAAATAAAAGCAAAAATAAACAAATGGGATCTAATTGAACTTCAAAGCTTTTGCACAGCTAAGGATACCATCAACAAAATGAAAAGACAACCTATACAATAGGAGAAAATATTTATAAATGATGCAAACAACAAGGGGTTAATTTCCAAAATATATAAACAGCTCATACAGCTCAATATATTAAAAAAAAAAAGCAACTCAATCCAAAAATGGGCAGAAGTCCTAAACAAGTAAATCTCCAATGAAGACATGCATGTGGCCAATAAGCATATGGAAAAAAAAAATGCTCAATATCACTAATAATCAGATGAATGCAAACCAAAACTACAATTAGATATCACTCACACCAGTCAGAATGTCTGTCATTAAAAAATCCACAACTGATACATGCTGGAGAGGGTGTGGAGGAAACGATACGCTCCTACACTGCTGATGGGAATGTAGTTTGATGCAGTCATTATGGAAAACAGTTTGGAAATTCCTCAAACACTAAATATAGACTTATCATATGATCTAGAAATTCCCACTCTTGGGCATATATCCAAAGAAAACTATAATTTGAAAAGTATATCCACCCCAATACTCACAGCAACACTATTTACAACAGTCAAGACAGGGAAACAAGCTACATGTCCATTGACAGAGGACTGAATAAAGAAGTTGTGTTGTATATATACAATGGAATACTGCTTAAATATAAAAAAGAATAAATAATGCCATTTGCAGCAACATGGATGGACCCGGGGATCATCATTCTAAATGAAGTAAGCCAGAAAGAGAAAGAAAAATGCCTAATGGTATCACTTATATGTAAAATCTAAGAAAAAGACACAAATGAACTTACTTACAAAACAGTCTCACAGACATAGAAAACAAACTTATGGTTACCAAGGGGTAAAATGCGTGGGAAGGGATAAATTGGAAGTTTGAAATTTGCAGATACTAACTACTATATATAACTAACTACTATATATAAAATAGATAAACAACAAGTTTCTTCTGTATATCACAGATAACTATATTCAATATTCTTGTAGTAACCTATAATGAAAAAGAATAAGAAAACAAATATATGTATATATATGTATGACTGAAACATTGTGCTGTATACCAGAAATTGACACAAAATTGCAAGCTGACTAAACTTCAATAAAAAAATAGAAAGAAATTTCATACAAATGTAATTTTAGAAAATATAGAAACTTAATCTTACAAAATGATGTTGAGTGAAAGAAGTCACACACAACACAGTAGATATTGTATGATTCTAATGACTAAATCTTAAGAAACACAAAATGAATGGATGATGTAACAAGTCAGGGTGTTGGTTATTGAAAGGAGGCAGGAGAATAATGATTGGGAGGGTGCAAAATGAGTTTCTGAGGATGCAGATAACATTCAATGTCTTGACCTGGGTGGGTGTGTTCACTTTCAAATAATCTAGTCAACTGTACATTGAGGATTTGTTCAATAAAAGAGGTTTAAAATCAATTGAAAGAATAAAATATTAGAGAAAAAGAAAATATATAAACTTATTTAAAGATGACTTAAAGAAATGGAAAGAAATTCCATGCTCTTGGAATGGAAGAATCAACATTGTTAAAATGGCTATACTGCCTAAGGCAATCTACAGGCTCCATTCGATACCTATCAAATTATCCATGACATTTATCACAGAACTAGAATAAATAATCCTAAAATTTATATGGAATCACAAAAGACCCAGAATTGCAAAAGTAATACTGAGGAGAAATAACCCTCCCAGGTTTCAGACAACACTTCAGAGCTACAGTAATCAAAACAGCATGGTTTGGGCATTAACAAACACACACACACACACACACACACACACACACACACACACACACACACACACACACACACACACACACACACACACACACACACACACACATATGGAACAATGGAACAGAATAAAGATCCCAGAAATAAACACACAGATCTATGGTCAATTAATCTTTGACAAAAAAGGCAAGAATATATATTATGGAGAAAAGTAAGTCTTTTCAGCAAGTCGTGTGGGGAAAACTGTATAGCAGCATGTAAATCAGTGAACTTAGAACACTCCCTCACACCATACACAAAAATAAACTCAAATGGCTTAAAGACTTAAATACAAGACAAGATACAATAAACTTTCTAGAAGAAAACATAGGCAAAACATTCTGTGACATAAATCTTAGCAATGTTCTCCTAAGGCAGTCTACTCAAGCAATAGAAATAAAAGCAAAAATAAACAAATGAGACCTAATCAAACTTACAAGCTTTTGCATAGCAAAGGAAACCATAAGCAAAACAAAATAACAGCCTACAGAATGGGAGAAAATATTTGCAAATGGTACAACTGACAAAAGTTTAATTTCCAGAATATATAAGCAACCCAGACAACTCAAGAACAAAAACAAACCACCAAATCCAAAAATGGGCAGAAGACCTGAACAAGCAATTCTCTAATGAAGACATACAAATGGCCAATAGGCACATGAAAAAATCCTCAATATTTCTAATTATCAGAGAAATGCTACAAAGCTACAGAATGGCCATCATTAAAAAGCCCATGAATGATAAATGCTGGGGAGTTTGTGGAGAAAAGGGAACCCTCTTACACTGCTGGTGGGAATGTAGTTCGGTGCAGCCTTTAAGGAAAACTGTATGGAGATCCCTCAAAAAACTAAAAAATACACTTACCATATGATCCAGTAATCACACTCCTGGGCATATATACAATGGGAACTGTAATTTGAAAAGATAAATGCTCCCCAATGTTCATATCAGCACTATATAATATAGCCAAGACTTGGAAGCAACCTAAATGTCCATTGGTAGATAACTGGATAAAGAAGCTTTGGTATATTTATACAATGGAATACTTCTTAGCCATAAAAAGAATAAAATAATACCATTTGCAGCAGCATGGATGGACCTAGAGATCATCATTCTAAGAGAAGTAAGTGAGAAAGAGAAAGAAAAATACCATATGTGGAATCTGAAAAAAAAAATGACATTGCAAACTTATCTACAAAACAGAAACAGACTGGCAGACATAGTAAACAATCTTATGATTACCATGCAAAAGGGAGTGAAAAGAATAAATTTAGGAGTTTGAGATTAGCCACTATATATAAAAATAGATTTTAAAAAAGTTTCTTCTGTATAGCACAGGGAACTATATTAAATAACTTGTAATAACCTTTAATGAAAAAGAATATGAAAACAAATATATGTATGTATATACAGACATTGTGCTGTATATGAGAAATTGTCACATTGTAACTGACTATTCTTCCATTAAAAAAATCTTAAATATCCATAATTTTCAAAGATGTACTTAGTATATGAAATGTCATGAGTTATTTATCATGGATACATAAAATCATAGCCTGGAAAGCTACTTATGAGCACAGGGGAATAAAATCATGTTTCCTGATGTGGTGTATATTTGAGAAAAACAAAATATCTCATTAAAGTGGAATCCTTATTATGAGAAGTTGTTCTATCAGCAGTATTGTTCTGAAAGTAAAGTTAATCACAGTGGCTACTAGATAAAGTTATTTTCCTTTACTTTTTATTTTGAAAAAAAATTCACAGTGACTGAAAAGTTATAAAAATCGTAAAAAGTAATTTTTGATTACCTTTTATTTTTATTTTATTCATCTAAATTGTAAATATTTTATATACATTATATCATTGTTTTGCTCTCGTATATTTGTGTATTTGTATATGCAAATATACATGATATCCCACTAAAGCTAAGTAATTGAATGTGTGCTTTCTAAAAACAAGGACATTTTCCTCTATAGTATGACCCTTTAGAATAAGAAAATTTATATTGGTAATTATCATCATTTTTATAGCAAGTTGACCCAATCCAGAGTAAGGATTATCATCTGGTGGCCATATCTCTTGAATCAATCAATCTAAAACTATAAAAAAACTAGGTCTTTTATAATCCTAAATTAATAGGCTTGTTATTTGTATAATGTTCCTCAATTTTGGTATGATGAATGCTGCTTCATGATTAGATTCAGGTTATGTATTTTTAGCATAAACATCACAAATGTAATCCTTTATTCTTCTCAGCACATTTTATAGCTCATGACATATAACATCAGTTTGTGTCATCATGGGCAATGTTAACTATGATCAACTGATAAAGGTGCTGCGTTTCTTCATTATCATATTTCCATATTCCCTGTTGTAATTGCTAAGAAATTTAACAGTAGATACTCTGATGCTGTAAAATACAATTTTCCTTTTACATTTTTAGCATCCACTGATAAAAGATTTTGTCTAGATAATTAATGCTGTAGTATTTTCCAAAAGATTATTTTCTGATTCCTTCATTTCTTCCACATTAGTTGCCCTACTATAAGAAGAGCTTCCTCGTCTTCCCATTTCTTTCTTTCTTTCTTTCTTTTATTATTCATTATATTATAATTTGTTACTCTATTTATTTGGATGCCCAAATTGTCCTGGGTTTGGCCTGTAAGAACCCATTTAGGCTGGCTTTTATGTCCTTTGACAAGACACTACCCTTCTTTTGGCATTTTTTTACTTTCTGGCACAAGATTTTCCAGGGTTAGGTATTAGTTTTTTCCTAGCCCTGGGAGCTACCAGTATTCTTAAAAATCCTGGTATCTTTCAGTAAAAAGTGATATTTAAAAGCCAAGATCTGGGCATTGCTAAAGGGGTTTTACTGCTCCCAGGCCTATCAGTGACCTGAAGTAAAAAGTATAAGCACCCATATATACATACACAGACACACAAAATTGCACACACATGTGTGTATATAAACATACAAACACACGACATGCACTGACACCTGTTTATATCAATCTATATCCATATCTATATTTATATCCATATTTTGAAATACATAAGAGTTCATCCCAGTCCTTCTAATTCTAATCTAACATGTCGGGTTTATCCTATGTTCCTCCCTTTCCATATCTATAACTCTTCTGATAGTGAAAAATCTGTTTTTTCCCTATTAGCTTTCTATTGTTTCTGTGACAAATTACTTCACACTTAATGGCTTGAAACAACACAAGTGTATTATCTCACTATTCTAGAAGTTAGAAGGCCAACATAGGTCTCACTGGGCTAAAATCAAGGTGTCAGCAGGGCTGTGTTCCTCTCTAGAGATTTCAGAGGAAAATTGGGTTTGTTGTGCTCATTATTTTGTCTTTTCTGGTTTTTGTTTGTTCTGCTTTTTCCAACTTCTAGAGATGATCTACATTGTTTAGTGACTTCCTTCCACCATTTTGTGAGCCAGCAACAGTGTATTTCTCTGACAACTCTTCTGTAGTCACACCAGTGGCTCTTTGACCTTGACCCAGTGCAGACTCTGCTTTACATGTTACCTTCTTAATTGACCCTAACTGTCTTTTCTCCTATTTGGCCTTGACCTAGTGACAGTTGCCACTTCATTTGGCTTCTTCCTTATTTGTCCCTTCATCACAGACAGCTGATTATTTAGCCCATTCCTCACTCTTGATTTGCACAGGTTAACTCCAGTAAATATGTTTCAAGGGGGAAAGAACACAGAAGAGGTAAAGTTTAAGGTTTTATTTTAAAATCTGAGATTGTTGTGAAAGAAACATATAGTAAATAACAGGTCTATTGTTTACTATTATTCTTCGAGAAGACTATTATACCTGTTCTAAACTTCAGTTGTGTTCCAATCATGAAATAAAAGGTTTGGGTTATGTTATCTCTAATTACTATTCATGACTAATATACAAGGATACAGTTATTTATATTTCTCAGAAAATTGTATATTGTGTCTGATATATTTTCATTTGAAAAATAATCTACCTTTTAGATAAGAAATGTGTTGTTTCTAAATTTTGAAATGCTTATAATTTACCTATGTAAATTTTGTGCTTCTGCCCTAAGATAATTTATTGTAATTCTTGTTTGCAATATAAAAGACTATAAGGGTAGACAAGACTTTTTGAGTTACCTCTTCTGTATTCTAATCAAAGGAGTTTCACATAACCTCCTTTGTAATGAAAAGATCTACTTTATAATGGATGTATTAGTTTTCTAGGATTGCCATTACAAAGTACCAGAAACTAGGTGACTCTAAATGACAAATGTATTCTCTCACAGTTCTCTGGAGACTAGAAATATAAAATCAAGGTGCAAGCAGTGCTGTTTCACTGCTGAAAGCACTAGGTAAAAATTCTTCCTTGCTTCTTCCAACTTCTGGAGGCCCCTGGCAATCCTTGGTATTTCTTGTCTTATAGCTGCATCATTTCAATCTCTGGCTCTATGTCACATGATCTTTTTCCCTGTGTGTATCTCTGTGTGTCTTCTAATCTTCTTATGAGAACACAGGTTACTCGATTGCAGATGTGCACTAATCCAATATGACCTCATTTTAACTAATTTCATTACTCTATTTCCAAGTAAGGTCACATTCTGAGGTTCCTTAGACATGAGTTTTTGGAGGATGCTATGCCACCCACTATACTGAAAAACATTTAACGACCAAAGCAAAAAAGCAAAAAAAATATCCATTTTTAAATGGATTGATTATTAAATGACAATAGGGAGTTAATGTTAATTTTCCATAATATGATAATAATGTTCTGAGTATTCTAGAAAATATTCTTTTAGGAAATTCATGCTAATATTTAGAGGTGGAATTGGTAACTTATTTTCAAATGCTTCAGGAAAACAGACAGAAAGAGACAAAAAAGGAAAAGTGAGAGAGGGAGAGAGATACAGAGACAGAGATATACACAATAGAGAATAAAGCAATGTAGGTGAGAAATGGACTGCAAGAAAGTCAGGATAAAGTTGAAACAGGGCAGTCAGGACAACTCGCATTGGGGAGTCAAAATATGAACAACAGTTTAATGGTGCAAGAGAGTTAGCCAAGCATATATAGGGAAGAAAATGTTTCTGGAAAAGAAGCCACCTAGAATAATGATGCTAAAATATGAACATAATTAGTATGTCTGAGAAAGAACAAGGAAACCAATGTGGTAGAGTTGGGTGAGTAATGGGGCAGTAAAGAGCATCTGATACATAACTGGAGATCCAATCATGTAAGGCCATTTTAGCCATGGAACAGGCTTTGGCTTTTACTCTATGGGAAATAAGGAACCAAGTCACAGGAGAGATTTGAACTGATCTACATCATAAAGAGTCTGACTGCTTTGTTGAGAATAGATTGTAGGAAAGCAAGAATAGAAGGTATTGGGCTTTTTTGAAAGCTACTTCAATACTCTAGTGAACGATCATGGTAATTCATTCGTAAGTGATTGCCTCATATGGAATGGGATTCCAAAATGGTGGGATCCTAGATATACTTTGATTTTTTTTAACATTTTTTTATTGAGGTATAGCCATTTTACAATGTTGTGTCAAATTCCAGTGTAGAGCACAATTTTTCAGTTATATATGAGCATACATTTATTCATTGTCACATTTTGTTTTCGCTGTGAGCTACCACAAGATCTTGTATTTATTTCCCTGTGCTATACAGAATAATTTTGTATATCTATTCTACATTTTGAAATCCCATTCTGTCCCTTCCCACACTCATCCCCTTGGTAACCACAAGTTCGTATTCTATGTCTATGAGTCTGTTTCTGTTTTGTATGTATGTATGTATGTATGTACGTATGTATGTATGTATGTATTTATTTATTTATTTAGATTCCACATATGAGTGATCTCATGGCATTTTTCTTTCTCTTTCTGGCTTACTTCACTTAGAAAAGACACTCTCCAGGAACATCCATGTTGCTGCAAATGGCGTTATGTTGTCAGTTTTTATGGCTGAATAGTATTTCATTGTATAAATATACTACTTCTTCTTTATTCAGTCATCTGTTGTTGGACATTTAGGCTGCTTCCATTCTTGGCTATTGTAAATAGTGCTGCTATGGACATTGGGGTGCAAGTGTCATTTTGAAGTAGGGTTCCTTCTGGATATATGCCCAGGAGCAGGATTCTTGGGTCTTATGGTAAGTCTATTCCTAGTCTTTTGAGGAATCTCCATACTGTTTTCCACAGTGGCTGCACCAAACTGCATTCCCACCAGCAGTGTAGGAGGGTTCCCTTTTCTCCACAGCCTCTCCAGCATTTGTCATTTGTGGACTTTTGAATGATGGCCATTCTGTCTGGTGTGAGGTGATACCTCATTGTAGTTTTGATTTGCATTTCTCTGATAATTAGTGATGTTGAGCATTTTTTCATGTGCCTATTGATCATTTGTATGTCTTCCTTGGAGAATTGCTTGTTTAGGTCTTATGCCCACTTATGGATTGTGTTGTTTGTTTTTTTCTTATTATGTCCTATGAGCTGCTTATATATTCTGGAGATCAAACCTTGGTCAGTTTCATCATTTGCAAAAATTTTCTCCCATTCTGTAGGTTGTCATTTTGTTTTATTTATGGTTTCCTTTGCTGTGCAGAAGCTTTGAAGGTAAATTCAGCATGATTCTTGGATGGTCAGATGTGAGAAGTAAAAGCCTACAAGAAAATGAACAACTGGAAGAGTCTCTGTCACCTCAGATGAGAAAGGCCATGGATAGAAAAGGATGGAACTGAAAGATCATGAGTTCAATTTCAGACATATTGACATTGAAACACTGAATAAGCACAGTTGGTTATGTACGTCAGGACTTTGGAAGGCTACCCTGCCTGGTCTAGAAATATAACTTTTGAAATTGTCAGCAGAAAGGTGGTATTTATACCATAGAATTGGTGAGATAATCAAGGAAATGATTATAGTTAGAGGAGGTAAAGGTCTAAGAATAAAAGAGACAGATGCATCAATCAGAAAAATGGAAAGAAAACAGAGTGCAATGTAAAGGCAGAACTGGTGACATAATTTGTGACTCTAGCTCAAAAAATGTGAACCCTTTTTAAAAACTGATTTAAAATTTCAAGACAGTGACAATAGTACACTAAACCATGTACAGAACCTTTCCAAGCTTAGGGCCTATGTGACTGCACAGATCACATTCCAATAAATCTGGCCATTATCTGAAACCTATGTGTGTGTGTGTGTGTGTGTGTGTGTGTGTGTATCAATCATTTCAAAAGCTGCTGATGGGTTAGATAAGATGAGGACTGAGAATTAATCACTAGATCAATCAATGTGGATATAACTATTGACCTGAACTAGAGTAATTTCTGTTCAATAATGTTGGCAAAATCATCATAGGAGTAAGTTAAAGAATGAATGGGAGGAGGGTAATCTGAAGCAGTGAATATAAACAACTTTCTTGAGGAGATTTTCCTGCTAAGGTTGGAAAGTAGGAACTGATGAAAGATTTTTCTTTTCTTTTCTTTTTAAAGATGGAAAGGATAGTAGAAAGTATTCAGGGTAAGAAGTCTGTACATGATCCACTAATCCACTAAGGAATCTGTACAATGATGCACTATGAGTATGAAAAATAGATGATGTAAAAGAGAGAGGAAAATTGAGTTGCAATGTCATTCAGTAGGTGAGAAAGTATGTACTCTAATAAATAAATAAAGTGACAAGATTTTCTTTCAGGTACCCTGAAAATGTATCTACGTTAACAGACTAGAAGTCAAAATATGCAAACAGAAAGGGAGATATTGCCACTGCTGTGGCTTTTGAGTTGACTATAAGGAAGCCAGGGATTTGGAAACATGTAAACATAGTATTTATAATAACTGAATCTGGAGAGTAAAGTTTAATTTTAAAAAGGTTGAATTGACACAATATTGTAAACTGACTATACCTCAATTTAAAAAAATTTAAAAAAGAGGAAGTTTGAGTGTATGATGAAGATATATTGAAATAATAATATCTACCAGGAAACTGAAAATATCAGAGAATCTGGTTGATAGAGAGGAGGGTTGTAGGGTGGACAGAGTGCAGATAATCCCTTTTCTTTGTTTCTGGGTTTTTTTTCTTTTTTTTTTTTTCTCTTCAGGACCTGCCTCAGTCCTAAGCTGCATTCCTGCACCAGCAGCAGCTCCTCCTCCCTGAGCGGGAAGCTGGGAATGTGGGTCCCTGTTGTCCAGAAAGAATGAAGGGAATTCTTGTTATTCTATTTATTATTCTTTCTTTCCACCATTTTGTCCCAGTCTTGGGAAGTATGTAACAATATTAGAAAACCAAAACCCAAAATGAGAGATGTTAGAATAAATATTAACTGCACCTTCATGGAATCCCAAGATGGCAGTAGCCAGTGTCTGTGTGGGTGGTGTGGTGATGGCTATAGATCAAAAACTTTGATTCTGTGTTAATAATTGTTGCAAATTCTTGATTGTTTTTTGGCACTTCTGTATACTTGTACCTGTATAAAATTTCAATAAGAAAAAGTAAAAAGAAGATTGGATATCAATTCTTACAAAGATGTCCTCCTGAAAAAATATAGCTCTCCAAACTCCCTAAAATATAGTTAGTTCAGAGGTGTTTGCGAACTTTAATAAACGTTTTGCTTTATTTGGTGGAAGAAAAAATCACTACCTAATAAGAAAATGGGTATAAACTGCTAAATCATAACTTATCTTGGGCCCATCAGAAAGCTACAAAAAGCTTTTTCTAATGAAGACAACCAAGTAACTTGAATTTCAAAGAGAGAGAGTCCCTCAGAGAAGAAAAGAAATATACAAACTATTTCACCTGTAGGACAAGATGGGAGGAAGATGTTCCGGCTCTCAGCCAAGATAAGGAGAAATTAACTAAAACTTGAACAGAATGCCAAAAGCTAGTATGTCAGTCTGAAAAAAACTGGTACTCTAGACACAAAGGGAGTTTGCATTTATTTCATCATCTTTCACAATGGCCCTCTACCTAGAGCTTACAGAACCTGGGTAGAGAAAAGGAGATCAAAGAGCTCCCTCTTTGGTAGAATAGACAGAAAAAAGGCATAAAATAATTCTTTGGAATCATTTCCTTGAAAGAAAAAGATAAACTACTGCAGGAGTGGATTTAAAACCTGTCACCTCTGGGGTAAAGAGAAAAACATTATCACTGATGAAAGAGAAGAAAAAGTCTGTATCCTGGAGGATGGTCAGGTAACTATTTTGGAACCAATATGCTGTACCTATACCAAACATAGATCTCTACATTTAGACAGAAAGTGAGAAATGATTGCCCAATATCAAATATAGATGCAAAGCAGAGTTTGGCTGCCCCAGGGAGGAGGGGCAGGAATCTAAGAAAGCTCTAATTCAGAGGACCTGACAAAGGGCATCCCTAAGACTGAGGTTAGCGTGGACTAAGAAAAATGCTTGTATTTAATAGCGGTTAGGCAGGAATGCAAACAACATCATTTTACCACTAAAGCAGGGTGGGCAAAGGGTATGGTGTGCAACCATGAATGAACAACAAGTAGAATTTCAAAACTGAGAAAAACCCTCCCGAGTTGCCCAGTCCACAGCCAAAACACAAGGGTTTTGGTACTCTGAAGGTAGATATAGCAACAAAGATGAGGAGGGACTGCAATTCTCATACACTGATTTGAAAATGAGAAATGCTACTGCCATTTTGGAAAACACTTTGAAAGTTTCTTATTAAAATTAAAATGCACTTGCTTTATACTCTAGCAAAGCTCCCCATAGGTATTGACCCAAAATAAATGAAGATATTTGTTCATAAGTATCCCAGTACAGCAATGTTTATAGCATATTAATTCATAATCATCCCAAACTGAATGCAACCCATTGCCCTTCAATTAGTGAATGGATAATCACTGTGGTACAGTCATAGAATGGAATATTACTCAGCAATTAAAAACTGGTGAGCTACTGACACATGCAACAATATGGAAGAATCTCAAAAGCATTATGCTAAGTGAAAGTCAGACTGAAAATGCTATATTCTAAATGACTCCATTTATATGAGAGTCTAGAAAAGGCAAAATTATGTATTTAGTCAACAAATCAATGTTCTTCCAGGTCCTGTATTAGAAATAGGGGCTTGACTACAGGGAGAACAGGGACTACTCTGGAGAGAAGCAAACATCATAGTCTTGATTTATGTGACATAACTGTTGAGTTAAAAACATGTTAAAAGTTACAGAATTTCATATCAAAAATGGGTGAATTTTACCGTATATAAAGTGTTCCTCAATACACCTGACTAACAAAAAACATAAAAGGCATGTATTCACCTGTTTATGCATTGTGGACATATTTCACTTTTCAGAGTTTAAAATGTATTTTCTTAGTTGTCTATAAGTAGCTATTATTTTGAAGTAAAATTAGTTAATAGAAATCTGTTTGCTGCCACATCATTATAACAAATATGCTTTCAGCTTTATTTTTCTTTTTGTTCCCTGAGTTATATTTCCATTGAAAATTTTAAAATTATATTTCAAAAACTATTTTTAAGTTATTCATAGTTTCTAGAAATATTTTCCTTATGCATGAGTAGATCTTGAGCTGTGAAATATCAGTACTATGCATGTTCCTAAAACAGTAATTTCTAGATTCTGTTCCTGAACAGGTCATATTTCCTATATTTCCTTAATACTATGTACACAGAGAAGCACACACACACACACACACACACACACACATATGTGTATATATAAACAAACATTTAAAATAATAATAATAATAATTTTGAAGTACAAATAATAATTAAAAGTACTGAGAATGTTTACATTACTTCTATTAAATGATTTGAGTTTCAGAAAGAGCACTCAAACATTTAGGATACTGTCTAGTTTCTCTAGTTTTAAATTAAATGTAAAAGTATAGTAACTTTTATAACATTCTTCTTGTGAAAACCTAAATTATTTTCTGTGCTACATGATCTTTCTGAAGTTTTAAGAAGAGTTTCATTTCCAAATATCTCCTGATATTTAAAATGATATATATATCTGTGGTAAGCAGAATAATGACTGCCCAGATGTCTACCATCTAATCCTTGGTACTTGTGACTATATTAGTTACATGACAAAGGGGAATTGAGTTTGCAGATGGAATTAAGGTTGCCAATAAAAGGACCTTGAGATGCAGACATCTTGTATAATCCAGGTAGGGCCAGGGTCTTAATAAACAAATTTAAGAAGGAGATAGAGTAAAAGAAAGAAATAATGAGGTATCACCTCACACCAGTCAGAATGGCCATCATCAAAAAGGTTTAGAGAAAAGGGAACCCTCCTACAAGTGGTTGGTGGGAATGTAGTTTTGTGTAGCTATTATGGAAAACTACTGAAATTCCAAAAAAAAAAAAAAAAAACCTTAAAAATAAACTTACCATATGATCCAAAATCCCACTCCTGGGCATATATCTGGAAGGAATGATAATTTGAAAAGATACATGTACCCCAATGTTCATATCAGCACTATTTACAATAGCCAATAGCCAAGACATGGAAACAGCCTAAATGTCCATCAACAGATGACTAGATAAAGAAGCTGTGGTATAATTATACAATGGAATACTACTCAGCCATAAAAAAGGATAAAGTAATACCATTTGCAGCAACATGGATGGACCTGGAAATTGTTAATTCTAAGTGAAAGAAACCAGAAAGAGAAAGAAAAATACCATATGATATCACTCATATGTGGATTTTTTTTTAAAAAGAGACAAAAATGAACTTATTTATAAAACAGAAATAGGCTCACAGACATAGAAAACAAACAAACTTATGGTTACCGGGGGAAAAGAGGGTGGGAAGGGATAAATTGGGAATTTGAGATAGCCAATATCTTATAGTAATCTATAATGAAAAGGAATATAAAAATGAATATCTATATGCATATATATGTGTCTAAAATATTATGCTGTACACCAGAAATTGACACATTGTAAACTGACTATGCTATAGTAAGAAAGAAAGAAAGAAAGAAAGAAAGAAAGAAAGAAAGAAAGAAAGAAAGAAAAGAAAAGAAAAGAAAAGAAAAGAAAAGAAAAGAAAAGAAAAGAAAAGAAAAGAAAAGAAAAGAAAAGAAAAGAATAGAAAAGGAAGGATGATGGCAGTGTGGTAAATACAGGTGAGTTCTGGAAAAGTCAAGAAGACACTTTCTCCACTAGAGCCATCAGAATGTAATACAGCCCTGCAAGTACCTTGACGTTAGCCCACTAAGGCCTATTTCAGACTTCTGATCTCCAGCAATGAAAGATAATAAATGTGTTGTTTTAAGCCACTAATTAGTTGCAGCATCAAGAGGAAAGTAACACATTATCTAAGATTATTTTTGAGGCATATAGCTGTAATTATTATGTTTTATGGGTTATATAAAATTTTGAGATCAACTATTAACAATTAATGCTTATTTTTATGCAACAAAATATCCCACTGACAAGATTTAAAAAAAACCCTCTCAACATGGTTTAATTACAGATTGTCTAAAAACATATGGTCAATTTATTTTAATAAAATTGGGCACACAGAAGTAAAAAAAATATAGGGGCTTAGGGGAATGTTGAGGAATGGATATAAAAGTAATTTATCTTCAGATATACTGTAATATGAAATATAGGAATTATTCATCAGTCAGTTGGAAATACTTCTTGGAACTCCAGAAACAAAAAGACTTACAAATCTAAAAATTTTATCTATGTTATGTTGGCTTTTTATATACTCAGATTACAAAATTTCCAGAAAATATAAGAAAAATAAATAAGAAAAAAATAGTTCTGGAATGAAAAACATAAGCAGAAAAATATTGGATTATGATCCTGGTCATGAAAAAAATCATAATAAGTAATTATCACAATGACCTAGAGCAAAGGAATACCAAGAAGAAGCAGATTATCTTTTTCAGATAATATAAAGAAGTTGAAGACAAAGAGAAGTCTGTGAAATTTTGCAACTAGAAAGCTTCAGTTAACTTCAGATAAATAATTGAAAAATTCTGCATACTTGAAGATAAACATGATTTTGAAGATTAAGTCAATTGTGAAGTGGAGGTAGCAAAACCTTTCAAACATCAGAATTAATTTTTTTTGAGGGAGAGGTAACAAAATCAAGGACAAACCTAATGCAAATGTTTAGATGATATAACACATCTAAGCTCCTGTTACCTCTAGCAAGAACTGTGATTCTTCACCTATCACACAAAGTCCATGCAAGGCTATGAGAGCCTGTATGTGGTGACTATTGGCTTATTCTCCGACTTCATTACCTATAAATATCTTCCTTCTTCCCTACAATCCAATCAAACTTTCTTAATACAGTATCTTAGATCTGTAACTTTAAGATCTACCTTGGGAATTTTCCACTTATTTTTGCTATATGATGGGCATATGGCTTTAGAGAGTGTTCATCACCAGAGGAAAGTATGAGGAAATCACATGTGGTGTTAACCTCCTTTGGCTCCTTTTAGCTCTACTAGTCACATAGGCCCAAAGTAAATCCAAGGCAGACTGAAATTCCTTCCATGTGCCTGAGAAAGAAAAATGAATCAGGTTGGGGAACACTTGCTATCTCTATCCCATTGACTTTATCTTCCCTCCAATAATCTGTTCTCCATAACTTTCTAAATACTATTTTATTAATATGTGAATTCTACACATCTATTTCTAGCTTAAAAGCTTTAATGTCTTTCCAATGGCTTCAGGATAATTTCCCTTATTGTTTATATTAATCACCATGCACTTTCTACAAGGCCACAAGGAATTCAGCCACTTTTATGTATGAACTCACTGAAAATACCATACTAATTCATGCCTCTGTTCTTCTAAGCATGTTATTGCCTCTTCTCATAATGTGTTTATTCTTACATTAGTGAGCCTCTTTCAAAATCCAGCTGATGTCCATTTTTTTTGGTAATGCTATTTCTGTGTTCTCTCTTAGAAAGTCAATCACTTTTTCTGCTGTACAACATTATGCTATTTATTTTCTTCATAATTTAAATTATTGTACTATATGGAAACTAGGTAATCGTGTTTTAATTCCCAATACTAGGCTATGAGTGCTTTGGAGGTCGTGTCCATGTCTTATTTACTGTGACTATCACCCCCCCAATATCTGTTGTATAATATGCTGTAAAATATTTGCTGAATTTAATTGTAGTGGAAGGAAGTTAATTGCTTGGTTTGTGAAATCTTTAGAAATGGTAATTATAATGAAGGAGCATTTGGTTTGTATTTCAATATTGGGTAACTTTGGAGGAAATTACCTTTTGATCAACCAGGAGAAGCTTCATGAAAAATATTAAAATTTGAAGTACTGTTTAAATAAAACTATTATTTTAAAAAGATTATTTAAATAAAAGTAAAAAAAAATGTTTTGAGCTAAGAAATTTCATAATTGTTTTAATAACTCAGAGAATAAGAACTGAGTTCTGTTCTACTAATCTGTATAAAAATAGCAATTTCTATCTCTGTTTATGTATATATTTGAATTATATTCTTTATTCTACTTGGGGAAATTAATTTTTCAACAGAGAGAGTCCATTAATAAAAGTTGATTTTTATGACTTGAGTTATTCTCAATTAAAAAACATTCCAAATGAACATAGAAAATAGCATATACAAGAAGATAATTCAGAAGATGAAAGTAATTTACTATGAATTTTAAGCAAATGCTTTGTCATGATCAAAAGCTATTTGATGCTCATTTTGTCAGTTCCAAATTGGCCATTTCAAAGTCATATAAACTTGAAGTTTAGAAGCAGCTTATTTTATAAAACTTTGATTTTGAAAGCTTTAAAAGTTGTCATTTAAGCAAATAGATTCCTTCTAGAGGTGACAAATGGTAGCACTTTGTTTTAGAATAGCCAGTTCCTGAACACATTGATGAAGGCTTATGAAATATGAAGATCATGGAGGGCACAGATCAGGACAAATTTCATTTTAATTTTCTGTGATATTACTATTATTAGTTAGTTTGTACATATTTATAACAAATGAGAGAGATGAGAGTGCTAGAAGACTAGATTTTAAAAAAAAGCTGCTTCCATAAGGTTATAAGTCAATATTTATATTAGAAAAATCAGAATGCAAGCAGAAAGTTTCCACTTCTTGTGATTGTTGTTCATTTTGGAGATTATATAATTCACAGCTCTTAACACCAGAGAACATTCCAGTAGGTATAACAATTATATCAGTTAAAACAGAGACAAAAGTTCTTTATGTTCAAGTAATCACAACCAAAAAGGCACGTAAATCTTGATACATGATTTGATTAAGAAACTGTTGTCATGTTTACATTTCATTTCTCAAGTTCTGAAAATGTCTTTGTAAAGCAAATTATCTGCTTTTTTTTTAAACTTCATTGTAATTCTTTACTACTGTTTTGTTTATTTCATAGTATTCTTATGATACCTGATAACTTACTATTTTCTGTAGAATATTAAAAATTGCTTTTCATTAACAGAAATGGTTTACTAGAAAGTAGACTCTGGTGACAACCTTCTCTCTTTGGATAGTGAATCACCAGTAAGGGGTTGGAAATCAAGTGGCCATATTAAAATGAATGAGGATTTATTCTCTGATCTAAGTTTTAACTCTCAGCCTACATTAATTTTGCTCAAATTGTTGAGGAATTCTGAGTATAGTTCCTGTATGACCATAAAATGGTCTACATTTATGTTTCCATAACTAATGTACTGAACACACATAAAAATTGCTTCATGACTGCACTTATTCCATTGCACAGTCTCATAATTTAAATTCTCAATCTTACTAAAAAATTTACCTATATTGACTTGTAGAAATTTGTTATTATATGCTATGCATTGCATATGGAATTTTTTTAAAAAGGCAAATTTTACTCAGATATATCTAGTAACTTTTGAAATTTACTCAAAAGTCTAGCCTTTAATAGTATAACTGACACTTTTATTAACAGTGTTGTTGGGAATGATACCCAACCTGATAAAAACAAAGTATTTGCTGAATAGTTAAATGGCAGAGAACTTAACATGATTTGGATAGCCAAATATCATGTCTTTTGCAAAGGTAAAACCTGAATTTTGTATCATTGTATCATATTTAAGAGAATCTCATATTGGATAGCATTCCTAGATGATAAGAGGGTGTAATTTATATTTATATTGTCAGAAACCTAATATTTACAGCAAAGCATGCTATGGTTGATGCTTTAGAAGCTAGAACACCCATCACAGTCACTTTATGAACTATTGGGCACACAAGTATGAGACGCAGTTGAGATGCATTCCTGCATATCAGAGTTTAAATTAGACAAATAATCTTGTTTGACTCCCTCTCTGTGTGTTTGGTCCATAACAGGGCTTTTTTATTTGGAAACATTACAGAAGCAAGTGGAAAATCATTCCAATGATTACAGTGTGGTGCCTCTAATATAAAGGATGTGTAAGTTAGGAATCTGAACACAGTGTGTCAGGCCTTGGTTTTCTGAGCAATTGTGTTTTAGTCATTATTTCTCAAGCTACCTGATGAAAAGTTAGAAAAGAAATAATATTTAAAAACTGAAGTTTTCTTCTCAACAATGGCAGCACTTCACAGAGTTGATTTCAATCTTAAAGCGAGGAAGCGAATGCATGTTTACTGTTCATGAAGGAACAATCATTGGGGACAGTATTATATAGTGAGAAGAGCATAGATGGAGGGTTTAAACAGGTTTGGTTTTTCGTCTTAACTCTGTTATAAGCAATGTGACCTTGGAAGTAGAACTGAGATCTGTAATTTCCTCATTTGTTAAATGACAAGGACAAGCCTAATTTCACAGGATTTGATAAGAAATTAGCTCAAATTAGGCATGTACATAGACCAAGTTTTGGCACACTCTAATAAGCTAGATGTATGTTACTCTCCACTATATACACATTGTGACACAGAATCAGACCCTCAAAAACCCTGAATGCTGGTAGAAAAGTGAGCAATGCTAGTTATACATGCAATATCCATATCTTGTCTACAGTCATGATACCATACATTGTAATAGAAAAGTTTAGCATTAATAGATTTTTTTTTCTGTCTTGTAAGATCTTTCTTTTCAACACAATCCAAATCATGCATATTCTCCTCATGTTTCAGCTATATCTGGCACCCGTTTGGAGCAAGGGAGAACTAGCATTGCTAATCCCATGCTAGATACTCAATAAACACACTCATTGAATCAGAAAATATGTTCATTATGCTGTACTTTATGGTTAAGCCTAATAAAATTTTACATTAATAAGACTCTATGCCTGGATAATAACTGTTTGCACATTAAATTTCTGGATTTAACTAAGTCTATGGTGTAAAATAAAAGGCTTATGGAATTCAAATTTCATTCTTGGATTTCCTAAGACACTAACTAAGATGGACTGAAAGTCCCCTTCAGCTTGACTGCCTGAAATTTACACTGGAATTTTCCTGATTAGATCTAGGTCCCTGACCTTCCTTTTCTTAGAGCATTTACTTTAGAAAATGTGTAGTAGTAAATTCATTCTCTGTTCCTTTAAAATGTAAATCTTTTTAAAACTCCCTCAGTTTTATAAGCCAGGAATGTCTTTCTTAAAGACCTGGGAGCCATCCCTTTGAAATGTGACCCTCAAGGAAGACAATACCCTCATCTCCTAGTCTCTGTAGTGGGATAGGAGTTTAACTTTGATGAGTGCCAATTATCAAACTCAGGTGACATATCATAGAGAAAAACATTTGCAAACTCAGTAATAACTCAACGTACTAGACACATTCCATTGATCAACCTCCCCATTCAGTAATTTCTTCTATCACTTTGCAGTAGCTCATTTCAGCACTTAAAAACTTTCCTGCCCTTTTTGTTCAAAGGAGTTGAACTCAGTCTCATTTCTGGTTTCTTTTCTTTATTGTAATTGCCATGAATAAAGTCTTCCTCGCCTATTTAACTTTGTCCATTGCAATGTTTGCTTTGGCAGTATGTCAATTTACTTTTGGCAAAAGTAGCCATAAGTAAAGATAATCTAATTCAAAATTAAATAGTTGAAAATATTCATTTTATTTCTAGTAAAAATGTTTATTTTTAATGTCATATATACATATATAAACTCTCCTTCCATGTATCATTTAATGAAAGTATTTAACTGTGGATTTGCAAATTATGCCATTGATGTATAAATTTGTAATACTTGTTACCAATCGGTTGAGACTGAGAGCCATGCCACTTATATTATTGCTCCAAGACAACAACACAGAAAAAATAAACTTTGCAGTCTTCCCTGAAATGAACTAATGGATTTAATTCTTGTTATTTACATGGGTCATACAAAGTGTAATCAAGAGTAGGTTTGGCCATGTGAAGAGATGCATTCAATATTCCAGCCCAAAAATACGATATTGGACTATATATTCAAAAGAATTATTTTCAGTTTTTACTTTATCTTTGTCAACACGTAGTTCCTGAGTATATGAATATAGGATATTATAAATATGATATCAATATGATTAATATTATTAAAACAGGATATTAAATATTATAAATATGATGCATATTATAAATATAGAATATTAAGGTGGCTAAAACATTTTATAACTAATTGTAATAGGCTAGTAGCTGAACAAAAATTAAACTATTTGTATATCAGCACTTACACTCTATTGTTTATTAGAACATGGGGTATTTTGATCAAACCTCACTCAGTGTATGTGTATTGTGAGTGGATACATATAAAGTATATATATAATATTTAATATGTATATGATAGATTATATGTTATACACACATAAAAACACAAAATGCATTTAATATTTTATGTTGTTGACATATTTGATATGAAAATAAACTTTCTAACAAAATTTGATTTTTAAAATGAAATATATAAACTGGAATCTGATCAATCTGATCTTCCTTTAGTTAGGTGCATACAATTTTTATGACTTATTTAGAAACCTGTATAATTTGTAACCTACATAATTTAAAATATATTTAGAATTTATTTTCTAACAAAGTACTAATCTAACCTAGACTCAGGAAAGATCAGAATGTTGTGTCTCTTCTTCAGTCTGTCATAACCTCTCCTCAAGAACAATTATGGAAATATTAGCAATAATTTGAGATACAACAGTATTTAACAAGGCTGAAAAAAAAACTTTGTAATGTAGTCCTAATTCCTCTAAAACATGTCTGAAGTCTTTGTAATAAGCAACTCAACTGGCAAAATTTCAGAAAAATTCTCTTTGCCTGACTCATAGCAATGAAATATGTCACCATATAATCCATCATCTAGGGATTCAGAACAATACCCCTAAAATTTAAGGGCCAGGGTAGTTTAAAGGAATTATAGGCTTTGGAAAAATAGCAAAAAAAATTTTTTTAAGCAATAAGATTTTCACAGTTAAATTACTATAATAAATGACATCCATGCCACTGATTTACATGAATTATTGGATTTTTCATTGCCTAAAATTCTGTTGAACAGATTAAAATATAGACTGATATATAAATAGCTGCAGTCCTTTTTTTGAGGAAGAAGGACATGCAAAACCCAAAATCTGTATATAAAGTTTGTGTTGTGTTTTTGGCCACAAGCAATATGAAATTACATCTAATTCGTTACTTTTTTAAAGATTGGGATATTTTAATATTACCATGATAAATCACAGAATAGAAGGGACTGTACATTCACACTTTAGTAGGTGCCTGATGATGGTGCAGCTACTTGGCAGCTCAGCAGTCAGGGTCTTGGACCACTTTTCCAGATTCATCCTGAAATATAGTTTAAAATGGAAAGCAGAAAAAATGTTTATTTTCCCTTTAATTACCAATTTTCAAAATAAGAAGCTGTATGAATAGCTCTTTAAGTGTGACTTAAATAATACTTTGTTTTTTTTCCAGAACCTAAGAAACATGCATTTTCTACTCATTAGTAGTATTACTCTTTCATTAATTCTAGAGTCTAGAGAGAAATGATCTACTGTGTGATATCAAAGTTGATGGCTCAGTCTCCCTTTATTTACAAACTTACTCAATATGCATACTGATCTGAGGCTTACTGATTTTGATGTGGTGCCACAGACTTTTCATA
This sequence comes from Camelus dromedarius, assembly GCF_036321535.1. Lineage (NCBI taxonomy): Eukaryota > Metazoa > Chordata > Mammalia > Artiodactyla > Camelidae > Camelus > Camelus dromedarius. The sequence continues at coordinate 35,381,836 of NC_087448.1, forward strand.
TATAAAGAAAAATGTTTTACATCAAATTATTTAGTTATTGGTCTCCATGTTCTTATGAGCAAAGTTCATGGCTTTTAAATTATTGAAACCTAACATGTAAAAGGCACTATTGTAGATATCAAGAATTCACGGGTAGATTTTGCGTTCAAGATGCAGGAAAAACCCAGATTGCATACTATTATATCTAGATGAAGGAAAATTAAATATTAGGTCAGAGAAAGAATAGAAAGGAGAATATTCAGAGACATTCTAAGTATGCTAATAGGTTTGGTAAGTGCTTGTCTGAACTTGGAAATAGAATGCACAATCAAGACTCAATTTAGAATATACTAAAGGCCAATTACTTGACCTTACATGATCATGAATGAAGATAAATACATTTAAATATAGAGATTATTATTATTATTTTTAATTGAAGTATAGTCAGTTACAATGCATTAATTTCTGGAGATCATCATTCTAAGTGAAGTAAACCAGAAAGAGAAAGAAAAATACATGCTATCAATCATATGTGGAATCTAAATAAAAAATTACTATTTTTTAAATTATGAGTTTCCAAGTGTGGGGAACACATTCTCTGTAAACTACTTTAGTTTTCCCTAATTAAAATAATCTCTATGAAAATTTACATATGCTCTCACATTTTATTTATAAAACTGTTTGCTTATTATTTACTTAATGAACTTAATTATTAATTTCCTGAGGGTAAAGAGACTGTTCATTGCTGTACTTCAGGATATGGAATAATTATATGTTCTCAATAAATGTTAGATGAAATTTCAAGTCCACAGATATTTTTATTTTAACTTTTTTTGGGGAGTTGGTAACTAGGTTTATTTATTCATTTATTTAATGGAGGTACTGGGGATTGGAACCAGGACCTTGTACATACTAAGCATGTGTTCTACCACTGAGCTATACCCTCGCCCTCACAAATATTTTTGAAGTACTTATTTTGTGCTAGGCAAGGTTAAGCAATGGGGATATATCAATGATTAGGGTGCAAACATTGCATTTCATAAGCTTAAAGGTAGAACATATATCCCTGCCTTTGCTGGTTGATGACTTAGCAGATGTAGGATGGAAAAAAGCATAAGCTAGAAAATATTTGATTGTTATTGACTTTCAGAATTTGTGGAAGTGTGTACTGACATAGGTGTTGCACTGCTGTTAGCTCAATGAATCAATGCAATACCCTACTGCTGAAGGTGGAAATCTGTTTCTAATGATTATTCCTGTGCTTACACTGCATACCCCTCTACGCTACTGGCAATGTTACCAATATATGTCAACGTGCAATCATTTCCATTCCAGAAATAAAGTTCTGAATTGTGCCTCTTATTCCATTCTCAGTTTAAAATTCTAGGTTTGGGTTTGTTTCCTCTTCCTTGCACCTTGAAAGTTTTTTGTTACCTACAAGTTAATTTGTAATCAGTAACCTTCTGGTGTACTTTTACATGTTAATTATGCACATTTTATGTACTTATTATAGGCTAGATTCAACCTAGTACTATTTGCAGTGATTTTATTTCTATATCTGACCAATCAGATACTTCTTTAGCAGTACTCTTGTTCCTTTCTAATCTTCTACTTTAAATTGCAGTTCAGAATTTGTACTTAAACAGTGACTTTCTAAATTATCTTGGAAATTAGTTTTCAAAAGTGACTAGAAACTAAATTATCAAATTTGATAGAAAAATTATGTATTGTCTAGTTTTACCCATTTAAGCCATAGTTAGTCAACTTGAACACCTATATTATCCTCCTCAATAAATTTCATATTTCAATATGATTGATTAATCCAACCAAATGCAGTAGAAAGAAATCATGAGATTAGTTTGTTAAAGACATCTCCCTGGAAATCCACTACCTTAACCAAGGAGATGAGTACTTTCATGGAAAGAATAATCCAGAGCTGTATCTCCAGGGCCTAAAGTACCAGGCATTTCCATGTAAGAATCTACAACATGCTACCTTTATATGCACTAGCCTGACCACTCTTATCCCAACCATAAACAATAATACAAATTTTAAAAAATTTCTTTGTCAACCAGAAAATTGAATCACTTATGTCTGAAGCTACTTTCATTCTTTCCCCAGATATAGTCAGAATACCTCCTTTTATTAAAGAGTCATCTATTTATGCCAAGATGACTTTAAATGAATTTATCTCCAGTCCTTTCAACCAGAGCACTCTATCTCACAGAACAGCTGGGGAGCTGGCCTTGACCTTGGCTTTCTTGAGTTCAGCTCTCTCTGATACCAACCATGACCTTAACAACTGTATTTGCTGAGTCCTCATATGCGTTATGACCCAGGTTACTGCCTACCCCTGACTGTATTACCTCCCAGAGCCCTGGCTCAGCTGTGTCTTGAACTAGTTCTCAGCATGCTCCCTGCTTCCTGTTAGACCTTAATACAGTGCCAGTGCTTATTTTTAGCAGGCACTTGTGTTCTTTATGTAGGATTACCTACAGACTGTTTTTCTCACCTTGTCCTCCTGTACCTGATACCATCAGTTAACAGAAGGACAAACTGAGTAGAAATTGAAGTAAGAATTTTCATTAGGTTCTCAAACTCATCTATCCTAATCTGATGGAAACTGAATCTATTGACCTTCAAATGTAAGGTATGTGTCTTTGATCTTCTCTTCTTAAAAACTAAGTCTGCCTTCAGTTTATAAATGTGCACAGCTCTAACCTTATTTCATCAGCAAAAAAATATTATTTTCAGAGACTAATTGAACTCTTTGGATATTTTGTTAAGAATATTAATTTGCTAAGGTTCACAAGATCAGTTTACAGTCTTTCTGTGGAAATGAAATATTTCGATTTTCTTTCAGGTTGTACTTTGAGGAAATATTTCAGTAGTAAATAATACTAATGCTATCTTTGATCCAAAGAGACCAGTTACCCATATCTATGCTTTTTTTTTTTTTTAATTTTTGATGGGTTATTAGCCAGAGTGAGGCTAAATGCTTGTACAAATTTGCTTTGCTAAGCACATTTTAGTCAAATCTTAAATCTCTGATGTTATTTTGCCTTTAGATATGTTTTCTTTGTTTTTAAATTTTCATCTTTTTTATCAGTTATGAAAGCTTTATGAGCTTGTGAGAATGGAAAATCAATTAAGTACGTTTGATTGAGTAATTGTGGGGTTTTTTTGTAGTCAAAATTCATTTTTCACTATAAATGGAGTGAAATGTTATAATGGAATAGGGCATAATGTTTATATGCATATCTTGAGACAATAAAACTTTTATCTCTAAATTTTAAGTCAGTGGGACTGCATAGCTCAGGTAATTTTTAAAGTAACAAAATAATTATTTGTTATTATTTGAATCAAAAAGTATTGACTATTAAAAATTAATGTCTCATGCTGATGTAATTTTTCTTCAGATATACTTGAATTGAGAGTCTTTATCAAGCAGCTTAATTGAAATACATTGGAATTATTACAAAGTCCAGCAATTAGTAACACTCACTAAGACAGAAAGTTTTAGGAAAGAGAATTATATCAGTCTTGGAAAATTAGTAAATCCTAAGAGAACACATATCTTTCCCTTCACCTCATTATTTAGGATCAAGTGGAACACAAACAAATATATAACAATTGCAAAGTCATTATCAGTTTTATCTTTATTATTCTTTCACATATGAGTGGGCATTAATAGTTTGCCAAAGAAGGAGGGATATGTTATGTTTTTATGGAGTAAGTTTATTAGTAGTTATTGAAGGTTTATCCTTAGATTGTTTTTCCCTTCCACAAACTAGACTGACAGTACTTACATTGAGTGTAAATAGATTTTGCTCTTGTTCAGTGACTGTTTGTAAGCAGAGTGTGACTTCCTGGAGACGCCTGCCCATTATCCTTCAGTACAGGTCTAGGAAAGAATTCAGGATGGTGATTGATAAAATTCTTCTTTTTTCTACTTTCAGGAAAAGGTAAAACTGTTCCTTAAGTAAGAAAATGGAATGTCTGCTTTTTAAGCAAATTTTTTAATTAAGAATTACACCTCCTTATTCTTTTGACTACAATAGCTATATGCTTAATATTTTATATATTGTGTTTATGCATTATGTGTTATATATTACTTTATTTGAGCCTATTAACATTATCTTCAATGTTTAATTGAGGTAATTGAGGCACGGATGGGTTTAGAGTTAGAGGGTATTAATTTACTTCCATCTCTGAGATGTACTTCATGTCCAAGATCATGTAGATAGAACTGTGTCTAGCAAGTAAAAGATGCAGAATATATATTTAATAAATGTTTCTTCAATATAAGATGCTAGACTTCCTTTAGAACATAAGAAGTAGTTCTTTTACTTTCAGTACAGTACCATGCCTTTTCAGAATTTCTTCACTACCCCAAAACACGATCTGCTGAGTAATTTTACTTTACTACTCCAAAAATACAAAAAAAAAAAAAAATACACAATTGACAAGTTCAAAATAGAATACAGCTCTCTCCACCCTTATTTCCCAAATATGGTTATTTTTCTGGGAATCCCTATCTCCTGTTTGCATCATTATACACCTAATTAACCAAACCAAAAATCTGGAAGTCTTTCTTTTACCTTCCTCTTGCTCACATTCTATAACAAATCAATACTTGTGCTAGTTTTCTTTCCTGCCTGCCTCAGTGTCTCTTTGGCACAATGTTTCTTGCTTGTGTTAATTTGAAGATATGGTAACATGCCACTTAGAGTATTTCTTAGCCTCCACATTGTCATCCCTTGTTCACATTTCTTTTTATTATTAGTAGACTTTAGTTTTTAGAGCAGTTTCATTCACAGCAGAATTGAGCAGAAAATACAGAGAGTTCACACATAGCCCTCCCCATCCAGACATATATACTCCCCTATCCTCAATATTCCTCATCAGTGTGGCATATTTGGTACAATTGATGAACCAACATGGACATGTTATCAATCAAATTCCATAGTTTACATTAGAGTTCACTCTTGATCTTGTACATTCTATGGGTTTTGACAAATGTGTAATGATATGCAGCCACCAGTATCATACAGAATAATTTCATTGACTTAAAAGTCCCTTGGAATCTATCTATTCATTCCTCCCTCCCTCCCTCTCCCCAAACCCCTGGAAACCACAATCTTTTTATTGTTTCTGTAGCTTTGCCTTTTCCAGAATGACATTTGGCTGGAATCGTACAGTTTGTAGCCTTTTCAGACTTATTTCTTTCATTTAGTAATATCTCTCTTAACTTTCTTCCATGTCTTTCATGGTTTGATAGCTGATTTTTTTAATGCACACATATTTTTAATTTACATATATGTACCATTCATTGTTTCTAAGAACGTTTAGAGATTTCAATTTTTTTATTCTTGAATGTTTCTAACATTATTTATTGATTTATAATCATTTTATAATGTTGTGTCAAATTCCAGTGTTCAGCACAATTTTTCAGTCATTCATGGACATATACACACTCATTGGCACATTTTTTTCTCAGTGAGTTATCATAACATTTTGTGTATATTTCCCTGTGCTATATACAGTGTAATCTTGTTTATCTATTCTACAATTTTGAAATCCCAGTCTAACCCTTCCCACCCTCCACCCCCCTGGCAACCACAAGTCTGTATTCTCTGTCTATGAGTCTATTTCTGTACTGTATTTATGCTTTGTTTTTGTTTGTTTGTTTGTTTGTTTTTGTTTTTGTTTTTTTAGATTCCACATATGAGCGATCTCATATGGTATTTTTCTTTCTCTTTCTGGCTTACTTCACTTAGCATGACATTCTCCAGGAGCATCCATGTTGCTGCAAATGGCATTATGTTGTTGGTTTTTATGGCTGAGTAGTATTCCGTTGTTTAAATATACCACCTCTTCTTCAACCAGTCACCTGTTTATGGACATTTAGGCTGTTTCCATGTTTTGGCTATTGTAAATAGTGCTGCTATGAGCATTGGGGTGCAGGTGTCATCCTGAAGTAGGGTTCCTTCTGGATACAAGACCAGGAGTGGGATTCCTGGATCATATGGTAAGTCTATTCCTAGTATTTTGAGGAACCTCCACACTGTTTTCCATAGTGGCTGCACCAAACTGCATTCCCACCAGCAGTGCAGGAGGGTTCCCCTTTCTCCACAGCCTCTCCAGCATTTGTCATTTGTGGATTTTTGAATGACGGCCATTCTGACTGGTGTGAGGTGATACCTCATTGTAGTTTTGATTTGCATTTCTCTGATAATTGGTGATATTGAGCATTTTTTCATGTGCCTTTTGATCATTTGTATGTCTTCCTTGAAGAATTGCTTGTTTAGGTCTTCTGCCCATTTTTGGATTGGGTTGTTTATTTTCTTCTTATTGAGTCGTATGAGCTGCTTATATATTCTGGAGATCAACCCTTTGTCAGTTTCATTTGCAAAAATTTTCTCCCATTCCGTAGGTTGTCTTCTTGTTTTACTTCTGGTTTCCTTTGCTGTGCAGAAGCTTGTAAGCTTCATTAGGTCCCATTTGTTTATTCTTGCTTTTATTTCTTCTAGGAGAAAATTTTTGAAATGTATGACAGATAATGTTTTGCCTATGTTTTCCTCTAGGAGGTTTATTGTATCTTGTCTTATGTTTAAGTCTTTAATCCATTTTGAGTTGATTTTTGTATATGGTGTAAGGGAGTGTTCTAGCTTCATTGTTTTACATGCTGCTGTCCAGTTTTCCCAACACCATTTGCTGAAGAGACTGTCTTTATGCCATTGTATACTCTTGCATCCTTTGTCAAAGATGAGTTGACCAAAAGTTTGTGGGTTCATTTCTGGGCTCTCTATTCTGTTCCATTGGTCTATATGTCTATTTTGGTACCAACACCATGCTGTCTTGACTGTAGCTCTATAGTATTGTCTGAAGTTTGGAAGAGTTATTCCTCCAGCCTCTTTCTTTCTCTTCAGTAATGCTTTGGCAATTCTAGGTCTTTGAAGGTTCCATATAAATTTTATTATGATTTGTTCTAGTTCTGTGAAATATGTCCTGGGTAATTTGATAGGAATTGCATTCAATCTGTAGATTGCCTTGGGCAGTATGACCATTTTAACAATATTGATTCTTCCAATCCAAGAGCATAGGATATCTTTCCATTTTTTAAAGTCTTCTTTAATTTCCTTCATCAATTGTTTATAGTTTTCTGTGTATAATTCCTTCACATCCTTGGTTAGATTTATTCCCAGATATTTTAGTACTTTGGGTGCTATTTTAAAGGGGGTTGTTTCTTTACTTTCTTTTTCTGTTGATTCATCATTAGTGTAAAGAAATGTAACTGATTTCTGAATGTTAATTTTGTAACCTGCTACCTTGCTGAATTCTTCAATCAGCTCTAGTAGCTTTTGTGTGGACCTTTTAGGGTTTTCTATATATAGTAACATGTCGTCAGCATATAGTGACATTTTTACCTCTTCTTTTCCAATTTGGATCCCATTTATTTCTCTCTTTTGCCTGATTGCTGTGGCTAGGACTTCCAGGACTATGTTGAATAGGGGTGGTGATAGTGGGCTGCCTTTTCTTGTCCCAGATTTTAGTGGGAAGCATTTGAGTTTTTCAACGTTGAGTACTATGCTGGCTTTAGGTTTGTCATATATAGCTTTTATTATGTTGAGATATGTTCCCTCTCTACCCACTTTGGCGAGAGTTTTTATCATAAATGGGTGTTGAATTTTATCAAATGCTTTTTCTGCATCGATTGAGATGATCATGTGGTTTTTGTCCTTTCTCTTGTTGATGTGATGTATTACATTGATTGATTTGCGTATGTTGAACCAGCCTTGTGTCCCTGGGATGAACCCCACTTGGTCATGATGTATAATCTTTTTTATGTGTTGTTGGATTCTATTTGCTAATATTTTGGTGAGGATTTTGGTGTCTATGTTCATCAGTGATATTGGCCTATAATTCTCTTTTTTTTGTAGTGTCTTTGCCTGGTTTTGGTATCAGGGTGATGGTGGCTTCATAGAATGAGTTTGAGAGTATTCCCTCCTTTTCAATCATCTGGAAGAGTTTGAGAAGGACTGGTATGAGTTCTTTTTTGTATGTTTGGTAGAATTCCCGGTGAAGCCTTCTGGTCCTGGACTTTTATTTGTAAGGAGGTTTTTAATTGCTATTTCTATTTCCTTTCTAGTGATCAGATTGTTCAAGTGTTCAGATTCTTCTTGATTCAGTCTTGGTGGACAGTATGTTTCCAGAAACTTGTCCATCTCCTCTAGGTTATCCAGTTTGGTTCCATATAATTTTTCATAATATTCTCTTATGATATTCTGTATTTCTATTTTGTTTGTTGTAATTTCTCCATTTTCCTTTCTTATTTTGCTAATTTGTGCTCTCTCTTTTTTCTTCTTTGTGAGTTTGGCTAGAGGTTTGTCAATTTTATTTAGTTTTTCAAAAAAACAGCTGTTGGTTTGCTAGATTTTTTCTATGGTCTTGTTAATCTCTATTGTATTTAATTCCTCTCTGATATTTATTATTTCCTTCCTTCTGCTGCTTTTTGGGGCTTTTTGTTCTTCTTTTTCTAATTCATTCAGGTGGTAGGTTAACTTGTTTATTTGATATTGTTCTTCTTTTTTGAGGAAGGCCTGTATCACTATAAACTTCCCTCTTAGCACTGCCTTTGCTGTGTCCCATAGGTTTTGAGTGGTTGTGCTTTCATTATCATTTGTCTCAATGTATTTTTTAATTTCAGCTTTGATTTCCTCATTGATCCATTGTTTTTTCAATAACATATTGTTTAATCTCCATGCTTTCCTTTTTTTCTCCTTTGTTTCTCTGTTGTTGATTTCCAGTTTCATGGCATTGTGGTCAGTAAAGATGCTTGAGATAATTTCTATCTTCTTAAAATTGTTGAGGTTTCTTTTGTGCCCAAGTACATGATTGATCCTGGAAAATGTTCCATGTGCACTTGAAAAGAATGTATATCCTATTTTTTGGGGGTGTAATGCTCTGAAAATATCCACCAAATCTAGTTTTTCTATTGTATTATTTAATTTCTCTGTTGCCTTGTTTATTTTCTGTCTAGAAGATCTGTCTAGTGATGTTAATGCAGTGTTAAAGTCTCCACCTATGATTGTATTCCCATCAATTTCCCCCTTTATCTCTGCTAGTAATTCTTGTATGTACTTAGGTGCTCCTTTATTGGGTGCATATATATTAACGAGTGTAATATCCTCATCTTGTATCACTCCTTTAATCATTATAAATTGTCCTTCTTACCTTTTTTATGGCCTTTGTTTTAAAGTCTATTTTGTCTGAAATCAGTACTGCAACACCTGCTTTTTTGGCTTTTCCATGTGCATGGAATATCCTTTTCCATCCTTTCACTCTCAATCTATATGTGTCCTTCTCCCTAAAGTGGGTCTCTTGTATGCAGCATATTGAAGGTTCTTGCTTTATTATCCAGTCTTCCACTCTATGTCTTTTGACTAGAGCATTTAGTCCATTAACATTTACAGTAATTAATGATAGATGTGTGTATATTGCCATTTTGAACTTATCTTTGCAGTTGAATTGGTATATCCTCTTTGTTCCTTTCTTCTTCCTTTTGTGGTTTGGTAATTTTCCTTTGTATTATCATGGATTTTATTTAATTTTTGTGACTCTCTTGTAAGTTTTTGGCTTGTGGTTACCCTTTTTTTTGTAAATCTATTAGCCCATTACTATAACTGTTTTTATTAAACTGATAGTAACATGATCTCAAACCCATCCTACTGTTAAAAAAAAATTAAAAAAGAAAGAAAAAAATATATTCTATATTTCCCTGTCTCCCTCTCCCACTCTCAGTGATTTGTATGTCTTCTTTTATAATTCCGTGTTTACTTTATTTGTAATTCATGAGTTTTCACCTTTCCAGTTGTGAGTTTCTCATTTCTGTAGCATCCTGTTGCTTTTCTATTTAGAATAGACCTTTCAATATTTCTTTTAGCATGGGTTTAGTGTTGCTAAACTCCTGCAAATTTTTTTTTTTTTTTTTTTTTTTTTGTCTGTGAAACTCTTTATTTCTCCTTCTATTCTAAAGGATAGCCTTGCTGGATAACGTATCCTAGGCTGCATCTTTTTTTCATTCAGGGCTTTGATATATCTTGCCCCTCCCTCCTGGCCTGTGGTGTTTGTGTAGAGAAATCAGCTGAGAGCCTTATGGGGGTTCCCTTGTAACTCACTCTTTGCTTTTCTCTTGCTGCCTTTAGAATCATTTCTTTATCCTTGACTCTGTGCATCTTGATTATGATATGTCTTGGTGTGGGTCTATTTGGGTTCTTCCTGTTTTGGACCCTCTGAGCTTCCTGTACTTGGATATCTGATTGCTTCTTCAAGTTTGGGAAGTTTTCAGTCATGACTTCTTCAAACACCTTTTCAATCCCCTTTGATCTTTCTTCCTCTTCTGGGACCCCTATTATGCGAAGATTGGGATGCTTTATATTATCCCATAGGTCCCTTATGCTATTTTCATTATTTTTTATTTGTTTATCTTGTAGTTCTTCTGAATGGGTGCTTTCTACTGTGCTGCCTTCTAGAACACTAATTCATTCCTCTGCTTTATCTAGTCGGCTTTGCAGAGCTATTAGATCATTCCTCATCTCTGTCAATGAGTTTACCCATTCTACTTGGCTCTTTTTTATAGCTTCAATTTCATGTTTGACATATTTTATACCTCTAAACACTATCTCTTTTAATTTCTTCAGCAATTTGATCACTCCTTTTTTGAAATCTTGATCTAGTAAGCTATTGATGTCTATTTCATTGATCTTTCTTTCAGGGGATTTCTCTTGTTCTTTTAATTGGGAAAGGTTTCTCTGCTTCTTCATCTTGCTCATACCTCTTTGGCACTGTGGTTTATGGAGTATCAGTTGTTTATTTTGGTCCTTAAGGAGTTTATCTATCTAATGCCTATTTAGGAATAGAACTTAGGAAAAAAGAAAAAAAATAAGAGAGAGAGAGAAAGAATTTTAAAAGAAGGGAGAAAGAAAGTTTGAAAACATTGCATAATGAATAATAGAAGAGCGAGTTGAAGCAGAGTATTAATCGGGTTGAGACGTCCTTTTCAAACCTTTTAAAAAAGGGGGGGGGGGAAGTTGAATAGATATATTTGAAACCTATGTCTAATCAATAACAGGACATCAAAACCCAAGAGAAATAGAAATGAATTAAGAAGTAAAAATTAAGAGGGTAATAGAAAATAGAACAGGTGAAAATAGATTTAAAAAAAAAAGAAAAAGGGGGGGTTGTCGGTGTTCTCCTGGAGTCTGTGTGCTTTACATGTGAAGTCTTTCTGTCTTCATCCTGTTTTGGAAGCTCAGGTTGCTGTTTTCAGAGGCCCTCCATTGCTGCCCTCTTCTGTGCTGCTCCCAGTACCTGTCGGCAAGCAGATCACACCTCCTCCTAACACTGGGTCAGGTGCAGCTCTCCTCTGCTGTGGGCGGGTGGGTCACTGTCTCTCTCGATGCCGATGCCACAGTCAGATGTTGCAGACTGGCCAGGTAGGAGGGCGGGTCGTGCCCCTTCCCAGCACCTCGGTCAGGGGCTGCAGTTCCTGCCCGAAAGGTGGGGGGCCACTCTCTCTCTCCCTGCGCTGGTAGCTCCGCTGCTCTGTGCGGCTGCGCGCTCTGCCCTGGTCGGCGCTCTGCAGGTGGGCTCGGGGAAGACCAAGGGATAGCCTTGTCCCTCCTCCTGGCCAAAGCTCAGCTCCTTGTTTGTCTTTGTGGAGCAAGTTCTCTGAGGGACCAGGATGGAAAGATCTATCTGCCTCGGGCTGTAGGCAAGTCTCAGTCTGGCCTTTGAGGCTGCTAAGCCCTTCGGTGCGGATGGAGGTTTTGCCCAACCCCCGCCTGGATGCTAAGCACCTGAGGATATGGCGGCTGTGCCTGAGCCCAGCCTCTCTTCCCCCGAAAACTTTCCGCGGGTTTTCAGAGATGGGGGTATGCACCCTTCTCCCCAGGGCATATCAGCCATGTTGTTTTATGGAGGGCCCAGGTTGTTCGGCCCTGTACACCCACACCCACGGGGCACAGCCCCTTGCATTCCCCCGGGGCTGCCTCAATGCAGCCATCCCCGTCCTCTGCCCGGCTTGGGCAGCCTGGTCCTGCACGCCGCTGCTGGCCTGCATCTCAGGCTTGGTGTCGGGGGGACCCTCTGTGCCCATTTAACTTAGTTCTGTCAGTTAAGGGCTGCTCCGTATAGATCCAGGCCTTGGAGGCTCCCTCTCTGTCCTGCTGGCCTCTCAGTTGGAGAGGGGAGACCCAGCGAGCGCGCGCCAGTCCTCCTTTGCTGCTCCCTCCCCGCGGGACCTGTCCAGCGCTGCTTTGACTTTTGTTCTTTCTTTCTTCCTTTTCTCCTACCAGATTTTTGGCATCTTTATCTTTTGAAGAGGGCGATGTTCTGTCGGAGTTCCGCAGGTGCTCTGGTTGGCTGAGTGGGTCTGTGGATGTGGGTCTTGGTGCATTTGTGGGGAGGGTGAGCTGTGAGTGCCCTTCTACTCCGCCATCTTCTCCAAGTGTCTGAGATTTCAATTTTTAAACATACATAGTTATCAAAGGAATAAAGCCAACAACAAAATAAAAATTAATCCAAAAAGATACATACACCCTGCTATTAACAGTAGCATTATTTATAATTGCCAAGATACGGAAGCGTCCTAAGTGCACATTAATAGTTGAATAGATAAAGAAGATACACATATATGTAATGGAATACAACTCACCAATAAGAAAGAAGGATATTTTGCCACTTGTAGCCCTTCATTCACTTTTTTTTCACTTCAAAAACCAGAATTTTATAACCAGCATACACATTTCCATTACATCAGAAACAACATACCTAGAAATAAACTTAACCAAGGAGGTTGCCTATACTCTGAAAGCCTAAATGACACAACGAAATGGAAAGATTTTTTTGTGCTCTTGGATTGGAAGAATCAACACTATCAAAATGGCCATGCTGCACAAAGCAATGCACAGATCCAGTGCAACCCTCATCAAAATACTCACGACATTCCTCACAGAACTAGAACAAACAATTCCAAAATTTATAAGGAACCACAAAAGACCCTGAACAGCCAAAACAATTTTTCCTAGGTCTTTTTTTTTTTCTTTCTTTCTTCTTTTTGTTCTCTTTTGTTAGGGTTTGATGGCTAGGGAAGGTCCTTTAACATTTGTCTGGTTTGGTGGTGCTGAAATCTTAGCTTATATTTATCTGTGAAGCTTTTGATTTCTCTGTCAAATCTGAATGACAGCCTTGCTGGATAGAGTATCCTTGGTTGTAAGTTTTCCCCTTTCATCACTTCAAATACATCATGCCACTCCCTTCTGGCCTGTCTTGAACCACCTGAAATGTGTACTCAATTTTTCTGAACAAGCTAGCAATCTAAATCTCAGATTTTGGAATGGCATTTTCTGCTTTTAAACCTTCAGTGACACTTCATCCCTCTCAGCACCCAAGGCCTCCACAGTCTGAGGTTTGCTTTACCTTCTAAAATATCATCTGCCTTGGTGTCTCCTTCTTCTACTCACTAGAATTCTTCCTCTCTCTAAAGCCCTGCCATCTAATTAATTCCAAATTATCTATCAACATTCAATTTAAACTATAACTTCTGGGAACTTTCCAGTTCAATTCCTTCAAATTTTGTAATTCTTCTCACCTTTCCTAAAGAATGCATATCATAATCCTTAACCTAAATATGTTATGTGTAAAGTGACTGGTTTCTGTGTCTGAATATTCTGATAGACCCTAAGTACTTAGAAAACAATAAACCTAACATAGTTCCTGGTATACAGTAAGCAAGCAATAACATTTCACATACTCAAACAGCAAAACCAATACAAAAAAGAAACAACATAAGTCTAATTCCTTTGAAAATGTATAGGTTTACTATTACTAAGGTCATTTTTTTAAGTATTACAGAATTTCTCAGCAGATGAATTCTGCACTGTTTAAATAATAACGTAAAATTATATATAAATGTAGATATAATGGTATAAGTATGGATTAAGTTTTGGCTTGAATATAGAAATGGAATGTGGATAAAGGTACATACATAGTCATAAAATCTATAGATGTAAGTGCATTTTTTTGTTTATATGCTAGGCCAGAATTACTATTTTTGATTTTTATGAAGGCCAAAACATAGTGGAAAAAATTAATCTCAAATCAAAATAAAATTCTTACTTAATAGCTATTCTGAATTTAAATATGTCTATTGCTTAACTACCAAAACCAAAAGGTTTTTTTTTCAAAGTCTAAGCTTGATAAGTGATGAAATTATTATGATAAATTCATAAGCCAGAGAATCTCCAATTGTAATACAATTGAAGTGTCTAAAACTTGGGTAATTTTCACAGAAATATAAAATTTCCTCTAAATTTCAAGATGTACTCTTGGTAAAGTATAAGGATTTCCATGGGTGCCTGACTTTGGTTAAAAACATCAGAATATTCATTCAGCAAAATTGGTTTATTTCCTTGAAGAGGATTATAAATGTTTTCTTTAAAATTTTATTTACTTGAGCATTTCATCTAAGTGTTAAACTAAGGAACTCCTTAATAAGAAAGCATTTAAAACAAGTTTTTAAAGCAAAATTCAATATGCTTATTGGCACAATTTTGAATGATGGTTAATTTCTGAATTGGTGACAAATACTTCTGTTTTATGCGCTGTAGCATGTCTTCAATTGCAGATGATACGATTGGAGAACACAGATGTGCCTAAATATTAATAATATCAGTCACTGCATATTCAGAGAGTATGTGCATAATTTGGTAGGGCTTAATTGCAATATGAAATACATAACCATTTGTTTATCTATGAAAACCAAATAATACCTATTCAGAGAAACATTTCATTAGCTTGCTTGGCAGTGCTTTTGGAAAGAATCAGTGCCAGATGTGGACACAAAGGAAAGAAGCAGAAATTAAACCAAAGAAATTCTTGGCTACTGTTAAACTCTTTATTTATGCCTAAGCATATTTGCTTACTGTGCTTTTAATTTTTAATGTGTACATATTTTTCATCCTCCATATGTATCCCTATGCTAGAAGCATTCCATTTTTCCTAAATACTGCATTCTAGAAAATGTCATATAATTTTTAGATGATTTCTGTCTTGTGAAATGATGATATAACCACCAAATCAGATGAGACAGTGTGTACTGGATTTTTTTCATAGTATTTATCTAACAATTTGTATTGTTTCTTCTCATTTTGGACTACACATTCCAGACTTTTGAGGAAAATCCAGTGTAAACCTGTTATTCATTTGGAATTTAATACTTACTTCTGCTTTTATTTGTGTTACCTGTTTTGGCTTTGAATGAAATAGAATATATGGATGTATACATAAATAAATTGCAAATACATCTGTGGTTGGTCACAAGATATTCAAATATGTCTTTCTCAATATGTTCACAGTGAAACTTGGATAGTAATTGAAGATAATGTTATGTAATGATAAATTCAGTGAATAATTTTACCCAACACAAAAAGTAATGGACAAGAATATTACATAAAAGGAATATGCAGTTCTTTCAACTATTTTATAAATTCAAATGAAATAAAATTAAAATTAATTCTTATAATTATCAAAATTTAATACAAATATTTAAATTGGCAAATAATGTGAAACAATGGTTTTCACATTTGGATGTAAATCAGAATTAATTGGACATCGTTGAAAATGTAAGCTTTCTGTATCCTTCAAAAACCAAATTACAATCTTTGAAGTCTGGAACTCCAAAATATGTATACTAATAGCTCCATGGCTGATTTTCTTCACAAAGTACAGCACAGTGAACATATTTTCTGATTCAATTAGTATGTTTACTGACCCTCATTTGAATACCTCTAATCTGCTCCAGGTTTTTTTCTTAGTGTTAAACAGTTCTATTCTTTATGAATGCTGTTGGATTTGTCCAATAACCTTATCCATTCTAGAGCATAAATACAATGCTAAAAGTTACAAAGAATTACTTTATCCAGCACCTGAAAAGAAGTAATAGGGGGACGGGGGTTGGGAAGGGACTGGGATTTCAAAATGTAGAATAGATAAACAAGGTTGTACTGTGTATCACAGGGAAATATATACAGGATCTTGTGGTGGCTCACAACAAAAGAGAATGTGACAATGAATGTATGTATGTTCATGTATAACTGAAAAATTGTGCTCTACACTGGAATTTGACACAACATTGCAAAATGACTATAACTCAACTTAAAAAAAGTATAAAATACAAAAAAAGAAGTAATAAACATGACTTTTACATTCTAACAGTCTTTAATGTAGGCTTTTCAGACCGACAAATTGTGTGTGTATATTGGTGTATATGTATGTGTGTTTGAGTGTCCTCCAGATTTGTCTTTCCACTAAAATGTGTGTAATTTTGAAAAAAAATTATTGATGGTTGCATTAAAATCTCATTTTGCTACTTTATACTCATTCTTTTCTACAGCTATGTATAGTGAGCATTTATTTGTAGCGTACAAATGAAATAATGGTGGTAAGTTATAATTGCATATTTTTTCTTAAATCTATTTAATTTCAGAATGTTTAAAAGCAAGCACATGCATTAAACTTCCAAAACACCTCAGCTATTATTACTCTGTAATTGATATAATAATATAAATGAAAAAGTCAAAATACATTTATATGATTTCAAAATAAAATAAAAGCATTTTTCTGTGTGTGTGCCAGACTAGTACTGGCAAAATGGAGCTGGGTTGAAAATCCCATGCTTAGCTAGTACAAGTCACATCAGGAATATCAGGCTTTCTGAGCATGAAATACTCTTATGCATGGATTATCATGGATCAGATCTTCCTGCAAACAACACTGCAAGATTAATGAGGCAAAACAAAATAGCTGAAGTATGCAGATGTTGAAACAGTCAAGCAACACACAAGGATTCTCCCTATTAACATAAGAAAAGACTAGAACCTTGTGATAAACTTTCCAAATAAAAATGGAAGATTGTATTTTATTATTGATCTACTGGGCCTATAAAAAGATGAGATGCAGCTAATTTATTTGTAATTACATTCAAAGGACTATTTATGTTTATTTCTTGTGAGAGTTTCTCATTTTGGAGTCAGGGAATTTTGAAGGGAGTTCTGATCTCTTGTGAGAATGAAGAGAAACCAAAGTCTGAGAAAGTATACTGTCCTGTAGTTCCCAAGAGGCAAAGCACTCTTTTACTCCACCCCATCTCACTTTTCTATTTCATGACAAGGATGTAGAAGAGCTTCTCCAAAGAAACAAAACTAATAGAATATAAAGAGATACAAAGACAGAAAGAGATTTATTATGAGGAAATCGTTCATGTAGGCTGAGAAATCCCACGATCTGCTTTCTGAAAGCTGGAGGCCCAGCAAAGTCACTGATATAGTCCCAAACCAAACTGAAAAGACTGAGAACCAGGGGAGACAATCATGTAAGTGCCAGTCTGAGTCCAAAGGTCCAAGAACCAGGAGCACCAATGTTCAAGGGCAGGAAAAGATGGACGTCCCAGCTCAAGCAGAGAAAGCCAATTTCCCTTCCTCTGTCTTTAAGTCCATTTGGTTGATTGGAGGAGGTCCATCCACATTTATGAGGGTAGCCTTCTTTACTCAGTCTGCTGATTCAAATGTTTCTCCTCCAGAAACACCCACACAGCATCTCCCAGAAATAATGTCCTAACAGATGTCTGGGCATCCCTTAGTCCAGTCATGTTGACATATGAAATTAACCATCACAAGGCTAGAGACAGAATTTTACAATTTTACTAAAGACAACATGTAGGTTTCTCTTTGAAGTTTCATGAGACAAATACAATAAAAATATGTGAGAAAGCCAAATACGTTAGAGAATCAGAATTATACCTCTAAGCAGCTGTCTGCTATAAAAAAATTGGGCATAATTGACCTTATCAACACAGCATTAACTTAGTTGAAATCCTTAATTCAAATCTTATTTCATTTATTGATTTGACTAATATTTAATAAATTTATAATATGATCAGTTTTATTTCTCATATGAAAGATATTATTAACAATACATGAAAATATTTCAACCTAAAGGCTACTATTCATTACATATATAATAAATGAATCATGTCTTATTTTCTTTATTACTGATATTAGCTTCCATGTCCACAGCTACAGTTTCTTTTTGTGGTAGGCAGTATATTGGTCTCCATGAAAGTCACCCCCAATTACTTCTGTGATTATACTAATTTAAATGGCAAAAGATACCCTTAAGATGTAATTAAAATTGATGATTGTAACCTTAATTTCATCACATCTCACCTTAAAGCTCATCTTGGTTTAAAACAATGAGCTATACAAATGAAGAAGGATCTTCCTCTACCCATCCTCCTCTCACCCCAAATGTCATCCCTCTGCCCAGGAACTGACTGTTTTGAAAGGAAGGTTAATTAAAAGGTCAATTACCTTCTTAACTATTAACAGTTGTCCAGTTTTGCTAAAAGATGCTTCTGTCCTGATCGTTAAATCCTGAGACTATCCCTTTCCTATCATTGGAACAGTGGAATGGACCTCCTCAGTCACAGATAACCTCATATACTATTACTGGGCACCGCACGGTAGGAACAAGTTAACTATCCCCTACAGATGCAGGTGATAAATACACCACAGTATTGGCTAATTCAAGGTACTGAAGGTTTATGTTCTATCATAGCTGTCTTGGTTTTAAAAGAGGGGTAAAGATGGTCAGCATCTCATCTTTCAGTTACCCAGGTGACCTGTTTTTAAAGTCATTACTAAGGAGTAGATGCTGACTATAGACTAGATAGGGTTAAAGCCTACTCCTTTTATTCTGGAGCCTCTATCAGATCTTATCATCTTAACATGTGTAAAAGGTTTAAAGTTATAGACTTGGCTAAACTGTTCTATACAATGAAATTTAACAGGAGAGTAAGGCATGTTCATCTACCATCCACATAATTTGCTCCACTAAAGACAATATGGAACAAACACAGACCTGCTCCTAGCATTCAGGATGTGTAACTACGTGCCCACAGACAAGACAACACTGTTAGGGTGATATCCAGGGGACAATCAGATCCCCCATGCCAGCCACAGGTGACCTCTGATTTTAACCCTTGTTCTGTTGCTGTGCCTCTTCTTTGCCTTAAAATGTTCCTACCCTTGGCAGTCTTGACCACATATCTGCTGGTGTATCACCCTAGCCCTACATTATTTCATTGCTTACTGGCTAATAAAGAAGTGGGTCTTTGAACTTTGTTCACATTACATCTTTGTAGGTAATACCAAGTTTTACAAATAGTTACTCAAGAGGCCCTGATATCACTCTATTGACTAAAGAGATTAAAGTCAAAATCTTTTTTTTTCATCCATTCTCCTGACTTTCCTCCATGAAATGAGCAGACTGGCTGGAAATGCTCTTTAAAATCCTAGCTTGTGCCCTGAAAGAATTCTAGGTCTTAAAGATGCTTTCTCGATGGCTCCAAACTCAAAGATTATGAAATTCATAAAACAGATTATAATAGAACCTGAAGCCAGGGGACAGATTGTTACCTAAATGATCCAAAGATTGCCTTTGTATATTGACCTCTAGGTTGTTTATTTCTTCACTGCAGTCTGAGAATCTTCAGATAAAAATTCCTCTGGTGCCAAACTCAAATTCTTACACATACAATTACTTTTGAAATAGCCAAAACAAGCAGATTGTTAGCCATTTAGAGCTTACCTAACTAGCATATCCCAAAAAGTTCACCCAACAACTGTTACCTTTAGATAAGATAGGGCCTGTTAGTTGTGCAGCTCAAGCCACTGCTACCCATCAACCTTCTGACCCAGAGACAGTCCACTATGCTGCTGAGTGCCCTTACCTAGAAATGAAAGCCTCCTCCTTCTGATCCCTCTCTCCCTCTGGTGCTCCCATGCCCTCCTTCACTTCTGAGTAGTGACTTCCATACCACAAGCCTCTGCAACCACAAGCCATGAAATGCAGCTGGCCTCTAGTAATTGAGAATGACCCCTGGCTGACCGCAAAGAAGTGGGGATGTCAGTTCTATAACTGCCAATAACTGAATTATGTGTGCAACCTGAATAAGCCTCTAGAGTGCCCAGATCAGAGCCCAGACTAGACATCACTTTATTTTGGCCTTGTGAGACCCTAAGCAAAGCACCCCTTGGAGAATTCTGTATTTCTGAAACTGTTAGGCAATAAATAGATGTTATTTTAAGCTTGCAATTTTTTAATTTTAATTTTTGTGACAAATTGTTACAGAAGAAATCGAAAACTAATAATCCTCCTTTCCTAAACCTTCAACTCCTTTCTAACTACTTTGAAATTGCAAATCCCAATGTTGGCTAAACTCAACATCATGGCATACTCCTCACTTACAACTAGCAACTGATCATGGCTAAAGAAAATCATATCTCTGTGATGATTAATCTCACTACTTCATATTCATACCACAAACCTTCAGTACTGCCAAGACATCCTACTATATTATATTCTATTTTACTAATATATTTATTTTCCATATCTATAAGATTTCTATTTCACACTTTTCCTTCTTTCTTAAATACTTAACATTATTATTTCTCTTTTTTTAAAATTGAAGTATAGTTGATTTACAATATTGTGTTAGTTTTTGGTGTACAGCATAGTGATTCATATATATATTCTTTATCACATTCTTTTTCATTATAGATTATTACAAGCTATTGATTATAGTTCCCTGTGCCATACAGAGGGATATTGTTATCTATTGTACATATAGTAGTTTGTATCTGCCAATTTCAAACTTCTAATTTTGTTCCTCTCTCCACCCCTCTCCCTTTGGTAACCATAAGTTTGTTTTTTATGTCTGTGAGTCTGATTCAGTTCTGTAAAGAAGTTCATTTGTGTCATTTTTTAGCTTTCACATGTAACTGATATCTTTTGATACTTGTCTTTCTCTATCTGACTTACTTCACTTAGTATGATCATCTCTAGGTCCATCCCTATCACTGCAAATGGAGCTCTCTCTTTGATGAGGTTGCTGATTCTGATATCACTGGAAAAATAGAAACATGAAGATTATTTTTTGGCATTCTGTATCCAAGTCTATCATTTCTTCTACAGATTGGCTCATGTGTTCTTATTTTCTGTCTCTTACTAATCAGTTTGGTTATGCTCTTTATTTTTTGTATATATATATATATATACATATATAAATATATATATTAGTTGAAGTACAGTCAGTTTACAATGTTGTGTAAATATCTGCTATACAGCATAAATCTTCAGTCATACATGGACGTACATAAATTTGTTTTCATATTCTTTTTCACCATAAGTTACTATAAAATATTGAATATAGTTCCCTATGTTATACAGTATAAACTTGTTAATTATCTATTATATGTATATTAGTTAGTTATCTGCAAATCTTAAACTCCTAATTTATCCCTTCTCACCTTCTTCCCCCAGCCTGGTAACCATAAGTTTGTTTTCTAGGTTTGTGTGTTTGTTTCTGTTTTATAACTAAGTTCATTTGTCTTTTTCTTTTTTTTTTTTTTTAAGATTCCACATATAAGTGATATCATATGGTATTTTCCTTTCTCTTTCTGGCTTCCTTCACTTAGAATGACAGTCTCCAGAATGGGTGGCTGATATTCCTGCAGTTAAGGTAGGGACAAAGACAGTATCAACAAAGAGTAATTTGTAAGCCTGCATAACTTACAAATAGTACCTTGTAAGACAGACAACACCACAGAGGGCACTTCCCAGTGGACATCTCCTGTGGAGGTACACTCAGTGACTCTTCTTCCCAGCCAATGTGCTCCAACCCTGCCTACCACACACCACAGCTCAGAAATGGGTCTAGAAGCCTCTATTCCAGCAACAGGGGAGCAGACCCAGCCCCTGTCAAAACTGTGACAACCACAGAACAAAAAAGAAGGCCTGGCTCAACAATAATCAGGGCAGACTCTGATCAACGTAGCACCAACCACATCCCAATCAAAGGGATAACAGCCAACACACATGTAAGAAAGAAATGGCAACCATCCATAGTAAGAACAGCCCTCACAACAAAACTATTATATGCACAAAGTCTACATAGGAATACTCCCATTTCAAATAAAAACAAATAAATAAAAAGCCCTTCAAGACCACAGTTGATAACCAATACTCCAAAATCCATAGAGCCAGAGAAATATAAGTAAAGTGAAGAAGCAGAGGGGCCACTCCCAATTAAAAGACAAGAGAAGTCCCTGAAAGGACAAACAATGAGATAGACTTCAACAGTCTACTAGATCATTACTTCAAAAATTGGGTGATAAAAGCACTGAAGGAAATAAAAGAGACTATGAATAGAGACAGAGAATACTATAAAAAGGAAGTGAAACTATAAAGAGGAGCCAAGTAAAAACAGAAAACTCAATGGCTGAGATAAGAGCCAGCTAAAGACAATGAAAAACAGACTAGATAATGCAGAGGGTCAAATAAGTGACTTCAAAGACAGGATAACAGAAGTCACCCAATCATAACAGCAGGCAGAAAAGCAAGTAAAAACTAATAAAAGCAATATAAGGGACCTATGGGATGATGTAAATCATGCCATTCTATGCATAATAGGGGTCCTAGAAGGAGAATAAAGAGAAAAGGGAATTGAAAAAGTATTTGAAGAAATCATGACTGAAAACTTTCCAAATCTAAAGAAGGAAACAGATATCCAAGTACAGGAAGCACAGAGGGTCCCCAACAAGAAGAACCCAAGCAGACCTACACCAAGATGTATGTAATTAATGTGTGATTTAGATGGCCAAGGTTAAAGATAAAGAAATGATTCTAAAGATAGCAAGAGAAAAACAAAGAGTTAATTATAAGGGAACTCCCATAAGGTTTTCAGCTTATTTCTCTACACAAACACTGATGGCCAGAAGGGAGTGGAAAGATATATTCAAAGTCCTAAATGAGAAAAAGCTGCACCCTAGGATACTCTATCCAGCAAGACTATGCTTTAGAGTAGAAGGAAAGAGAAAAAATTTCACAAACAAGCAAAAACTAAAAGAATTCAGCAATAGTAAGCCTATCCTAAAATAAATATTGAAAGGTCTACGCTAAACAGAAAAGAAGCAGGAAGTTATATGGCTATGCTCTTAATCCAATCAGTTCATGTTTGCAGTTATCATACTCCTGCTGTTTACCCAGTGACTTCAGTCTTGAATCTGGCCTCTAATTTTCCAGCACCATCAAGTATTTCATGTCCTCTGTGTCTTTCCCACCAGTATTCAAACATGTTATATTTTCCATTATAAATGAAAGCTTCCTTGACTTTCTTGACTTTGTATCCTGTGATACAACCACCAAAGGATTCACTTTTATACTATCTTCCCCCCAAAGTTGTTTATACTTGCTGACTTTACATCATGCCCTTCAGGACCCCTCATTCCACTACAGAAACTTTCATTTATACCACTCCTATGAAGCTAATCTTATCAAGGAAATCAAGTAATTTGTTTTGTAAAACTTATGCATCCCTGCTTAGGTGTCATCTTGACTAACTTGTTGGTAGCATTTAACACAACTGATCATTTTATTCTTCTGAAAATATGTCCTTTGCTTGGCTCCCAGAACATTGTATTTTCCTTATTTATTACCTTTTACTGGTCATTTATTCTAAGAATCCTTTATTAGCTATTTATTTTCTCTCTTATTTTAGAATGTTTAAGTACCTTAAAACTTATTTTCAGGACTTCTTTTTTACAATTTATTGTAATCCTTACCACATAAAAGGTGGTATATGGTGATTCAGTGCATGGGATCTGGAGCCAAACTGTCCTGATTGGGATTCAGGCCTTGATCATTTATCAGCAAGTGGCCCTGGGGCAAGATATTTAATCTGTCTGAACCTAATTTTTCTTCCCTCCAAAATGAAGACAAATACTAATGTCTACTTTTTTAGGCTTGCTTTTTGAAATGCCTTAATAAAATTATTATAATAGCTCTCAACACCAAATAAGATCCCAATGCATGTGAGTTATTATTATTGAGAAAAAATTTTAGTGCCATAACTCTACTAACCATTAATATGCTGATATGGCAAAAATTTATATCTCAAGTATGAACTTTACCCCTTGATTCCCAATCTCACATTATTAATTCATTGAATAAATATCTCATATTTAAATTGCTAAAACAGATTTTTTCACTACAAGAATTTCAATTCTTTTAATATTTCCCATTTCACTAAGTGGTACCAATATTTATCTGGTATTTCAAGCAAAAAAAAAATCTATTTAACACAGTAAGAACCCTGGATATGTATTTCAGGGCTATGAATGTGATGGAAATATATTTTCATAGGACACAAAGATAAGCTCAACTTCCCTAAGAGTCCTTTTCTTCCACCTGCAGATTGTGTTACCCTTCTATGTACAACAGATTATCTCAAAATCCTCACTCACTAATTATTGACGTTATAAAGACAGTGGGGTGAGCTGAAATATACAAATTATCCTAGCTCTTCTCTTCAAGAAAGATGTGAAGATAAGAATGGAAGAGAAACTTACATTTATAACCAATTATCTGAGTAAGCTTGAACAGTTAAAGCAGTTAAAATAGAAATTGGGAAAGTAAAAATTATTGATCATATTATTTTTGGGAAGCTCTGCTCTGTTTAATTTGTCCTAGGCCAAAGTTTTCCACAAAACTCTTGGCTGACATTCACATGCTTCAAAACTAAATCTTTCTTTGATGAAGGAAAGACATTCACTTGGCACTCAGTACCCACCCCCATCTGCTCCTGACATTTCCAACTGCTTCCCTTATGGTGCATGAATTTAGAAAAGTCATAAGTGTCTGAAAATGGGAGTGGTATCCACTCCCTATTCATACATTGATATTACATCATGCATTTCAATTTCTGATTGGAAACTTGTAGAATGTTGATCAGCTCTCTCGTGATTATTGATTCTTCAAGGATTTAAACTTAAATCTGATTTGCACAGAGGAAATTCAGTGATTCTTTGAAAAACTTGAGGTTTCTTAGAGGTCCTTCAGTTAAATTCTGTTTCCTTTCATTATAGAATGAATCAAAAATTTAACAAACATTAATGAATACCTACTATTAGAAGGAGGGCATTTATCAATTTAGAATTCTTATTCAAGTATTCACATATTATAAAAAGATATCTAATGAATAACTTCATACTACTGAGAGTGTTAAGGGAGGTCTTATTCATATACCTATGTGTTTAATCATCTTATTTTTCAAGCAGTGGCAGGAGAATTGGGGATTTTATGGTGGCAGGAGGATAGATAATTAATATGGGAGTGTGAAGCACTTGAGGACAGGTGTGTTTAATTTGGAGCTTTGGAGGCCATTGAATTCACAGAGTCCCTCACTGTCCTAGGCATGAGAGATGGAGGACACTAAGAGAGAGGAGAGGACAAATGTGAAAAATTGGAGAGGAGACACCTTTAATTATTTTAAGAGTTCACTTAATTTTGCTAGGGCTTTTCTCACCCAACACAATTGTCATTAGTTCCTCACTAGTCTTGGTCCTTCATCTTGCCTCTCAACTATTGAATTAGTCTGGGAAATGGATAGGAGCTAAAAGATCTAACTTATGTGGTTTGTCCAGTGTGGTTATTGCAAGCATATAAGTAGTACAGGTGGCAACACTTAGGATTAGACTCTATCAAAGTTTCACAGGGCCCAAGTTCTTTCACTGGTCTCACAGATGGCTTAAATCACACAATCTAAAAAGTTTTTCTTGTTAGCATTTCCTAATGTAACTTGTCTCCTAAGAGAAGTTTCATGTCAATTCAGGAACATCTGAATGTAGATCAAAACCAGCCAGGCACATGAGCACTGAGATGTTGGGAAAGAAGGATGTCAAATATAAAATATGGATATTTCACCAAAAATGAAGTAGTGGTGATGAAGAAGCTCATAATGTTACTTAGACAGTCCTTATAAATGAAAAGGGAACTAGCACCATATTAGGGTATTTTGAGATATTGTGGCACTATTTACTTTGAAGGTCCCTCTATATGACATAAAAATACACTCATCCATGATGAATAAACCTTATCTCTAAAAATATGAGTTATGATGGAGTTGTATAGTTTGTATAACATTGCATTGCGTAGTAATGGTTGTTCATTGATTAGTCAAACTTTCTGTGTTTTCTGACTCCAACACTTTCAGAAGTCTCAGAAAATTTTATAGGGCTTAAGCTCAGCCTACAGTGGTTAATGTCTAAACTAACTGTGAATGGGGCAATGGATTTATTCAAAACTACCTGGGGGAGAGTATAGGTAAAATTCCATGGCCTAATTATATACACTTGTCAAATGATTTTACTCAACTCTCACTTGTTATGAAACATGTTCTTTTTAAAAAAATTACACATAATTATCCATAATGCACAAGATCTGAGCCTTCCTTTTCTTTTCTCACACAACATATGAAGAGGTTGACATTAAAACTGATCTAAGGATAAGGCAGGAACAATTACTCAGAGGTGAGTTTGTGAGTCAGTGAATTACTGGTTCAATTATCTTTCAAAGTATGTAGTCATTCCATCTAAAAAATTTCTCTTTTCAAACTATCAGTTCTCTTTAAATATCTTTTACTATATTCATGATAATGTTCTTTTTAACATTCAAAGGGATTAATAAAAAAGTAGACTCCATGGTAATTAGGGATTAAGATTATAAAAGTCAAACATTTCAGATGAGCCATACATTATTGAAGTAGCAATATATGTACAATAGGAGTGATTCCTGGACTATAGTCTCTCTCTGAACTTATAATGTTATTATACTAAGAAAAATGAGTTTAAGTATGCTTCATTTACTGCCATGTCTAGACCACCAAAAAATAAGTGAATCACATTTTTACTCTTTTTAATCTTTAGTGTCTTTTCAGATATATATATATATATATAAAAGACCTTCAGTAAACTATGTTAATTTAATATACATAATGTACAAAACAATAAATTTTATAAATGGCATAGAGAAATTCTTTACCTTTCTCAAGTTATACATAAAATTACAGTGGTGCTGTTAGAACAAGTAAATAAAAATGTTCCTTGGCTGACTGGCCGTTGGTTCACCTAACAAAGGCTGAAAGACCGCAATACATCTGTACTCCTGTAAAATATTTGAGTTGAATTTCAGTACACTGAATGGGAAGCTCTGACATTAGACATGATTAAGAATCATATAAAATAGCTTAATGTCTCTGATGGAAAAGAGGTTATTAATATAGTAATTTTTTTAAAGTATACTCATGTATAATGCATAGTTGCTGTATCTAAGTAAATCAACCAGATATGAATGAAGAAGAAATTAGTATGGCTGACAACCAAGTAAACATCATTTGCTTAAAAACTATAACTCTTGTAAGAAGTATATATTAATTATGCAAGAAGTAGGTAACACAAAGGCTGACTTGACCAATGCAACCTTGTGCTTCTTTCATGTAGTAATGTATTTACCACTGCTACAGAATGGTCACAAATAAAAACTGTGTATATTTAACAAGTATGTATTGAGTTATCTGGGAATCTTGAAAAGCAGAATCTGATTTAGAAGATCTGAGGGGGGCCTGAGGTTCTTCATTTCCAATAAGATCTTAAAGGATGTTGTTGATACTGTTTTGGGAACCCACTTTGTACAGCAAGGAACCAAAGCATTTCACCAATGTATTTCAAAGATATAAAACTATTTTATATCAAAATTAACTAAGTGTGAGATATTAATAAACATGGAAATATGAACCTGATATTTTTTAAAATTTCTACAATACCATTACAAAATTTTATAAATTAATAAATGTTTATATTTTATATGCAATGCTAGTGGGTTTTCCTTCCAAAATATTTTAATATCACCTGTTTTACTAAATTGAAAAACTTATCAAAAAAATCATGACTGTATATACTACTTTCATGTGACTTCATTGATGTGATAGAAGTTGATAAGCCTTTTTTTAAATGAATAATCACAGAAGCTTAATTTCATAAGAATAAGAGAATTTATCTTTAAATTACAATTACTATTTCCCCAGAGCAACACAAAAATTTATGCTTCTCTGAAATATTACAACTTAAAATTATAAAAATCTCATTGATTTGAAATTTTAAGAATACAATGAAGTAATAATTCTAGTGATACTAAGACTAGACTATTTCATTTTTGGGGGGGCAGGTTTTTTTCAACAGTTTTTTTTTTTATTAAGTTATAGTCAGCTTACAATGTTGTGTCAATTTACATTGTAAAGCACAATTTTTGAGTTATACATGAACATACATATATTCATTGTCACATTCTTTTTCGCTGTGAGCTATGACAAGATCTGGTATATACAGTATAATCTTGTTTATCTATTCTACATATGCCTGTCAGTATCTACAAGTTTCAAACTCCCAGTCTATTCCTTCCCATCTCCCTCTCCCCACTGGCAATCACAAATTTGTATTCTATGTCTATAGGTCTGTTTCTATTTTGTATTTATGTTCTTTTTTTTTTTTTAGATGTCACATATGAGTAATCTCATATGTTAGTTTTCTTTCTCTTTTGGGCTTACTTCATTTAGATTGACATTCTCCAGGAACATCTATGTTGCTACAAATGGTGTTATGTTGTCATTTTTATGGCTGAATAGTATTCCATTGTATAAATATACCACATCTTCTTTATCCAGTCATCTGTTGATGGACATTTAGGCTGTTTCCATGTCTTGGCTATTGTAAATACTGCCACTATGAACATTGGGGTGCAGGTGTCTTTTTGAAATAGGGATCCTTCTGGATATATGCCCACGAGTGGGAATACTGGGTCACATGGTAAGTCTATTCCTAGTCTTTTAAAGAATCTCCATATTGTTTTCCAGAATGGCTGCACCAAACTGCATTCCCACCAGCAATGTAGGAGGGTTCCCTTTTCTCCACAGCCTCCCTAGCATTTGTTATTTGTGTAATTTTGAATGATGGCCATTCTGACTGGTGTGAGGTGACACCTCATTGTAGTTTTGATTTGCATTTCTCTGATAATTAGTGATATTGAGCATTTTTTCATGTGCCTACTGATCATCTATATGACTTCCTTGGAGAATTGCTTGTTTAGGTCTTCTTCCCATTTTTTAATTGGGTTGTTTGCTTTTTTCTTATTAAGTCATAAGAGCTGCTTATATATTCTGGAGATCAAGCCTTTGTCGATTTCATCATTTGCAAAAATTTTTCCCCATTCAGTAGGTTGTCTTTTTGTTCTACTTATGGTTTCCTTAGCTGTGCAGTAGCTCATAAGTTTCATTAGGTCCCATTTGTTTATTCTTGCTTTTATTTCTATAGCTTGGGTAGACTACCCTAAGAGAACATTTTTGAGATCAATGTCAGATAATGTTTTGCCTATATTTTCTTCTAGGAGGTTGATTGTATCTTGTCTTATGTTTAAGTGTTTGATCCATTTTGAGTTGATTTTTGTGTATGGTGTAAGGGAGTGTTCTAGCTTCATTGTTTTACCTGCTGCCGCCCAGTTTTCCCAACATCCTTTGCTGAAGAGACTGTCTTTATTCCATTGTGTATTCTTGCCTCCTTTGTCGAAGATTAGTTGACCAAAATATTGTGGGTTCATTTCTGGGCTCTCTGTTTTATTCCATTGGTCCATATGTCTGTTTTTGTACTGTTACCATACTGTTTTGATTACTGTAGCTCTATAGTATTGTTTGAAGTCTGGGGGAGTTATTCCTCCAGCCTCTTTCTTTTTCTTCAGTAATGCTTTGGCAATTCTAGGTCTTTTGTGGTTCTATATAAATTTTATTATGATTTGTTCTAGTTCTGTGAAATCTGTCCTTGGTAATTTGATAGGGACTGCATTCAATCTGATATATTGGGCAGTATGACCATTTTAATAATACTGATTATTCCAATCCAGGAGCATGAGGTATCTTTCCATTTTTTTTAAGTCTTCTTTAATTTCCTTCATCAATGGTTTATAGTTTTCTGTGTGTAATACTTTCACCTCCTTGGTTAGATTTACTCCTAGGTATTTTATTACTTTGGTTGCTATTTTAAGGGGGATTGTTTCTTTACTTTTCCTTTTCTGTTAATTCATCATTAGTGTAAGAAATGCAACTGATTTTTGAATGTTAATCTTGTTACCTGCTAACTTGCTGAATTTTTTGACTAGTTCTAGTAGTTTTGTGTGAATCTTTTAGGGTTTTCCATGTATAGTATCATGTCATTGGCATATGGTGACACTTTTACCTTTTCATTTCCAATTTAGATCCCTTTTATTTCTCTCTCTTCCTTGATTCCTGTGGCTAGGACATCCAAACTATGTTGAATATGAGTGGTGATAGTGGGCAGCCTTTACTTGTCCCAGATTTTAGTGGGAAGCATTTGAGTTTTTCCCCGTTGAGTACTATGCTGGCTTTAGGCTTGTCATATATAGCTTTTATTATGTTGAGGTATGTTCCCTCTCTACCCACTTTGGCGAGAGTTTTTATCATAAATGGGTGTTGAATTTTATCAAATGCTTTTTCTGCATCGATTGAGATGATCATGTGGTTTTTGTCCTTTCTCTTGTTGATGTGATGTATTACATTGATTGATTTGTTTATGTTGAACCAGCCTTGTGTCCCTGGGATGAACCCCACTTGATCATGATGTATAATCTTTTTATGTGCTGTTGGATTCTATTTGCTAATATTTTGGTAAGGATTTTTGCATCAATGTCCATCAGTGATATTGGCCTGTAATTCTATTTTTTGATGGTATCTTTGCCTGGTTTTGTTATCAGGGTGATGGTGGCTTCATAGAATGAGTTTGGGAGTATTCCCTCCTTTTCAATCATCTGGAAGAGTTTGAGAAGGACTGGTATGAGTTCTTCTTTGTATGTCTCATAGAATTCCCACTGAAGCTATCCAGTCCTGGACCTTTATTTGTAGGGAGTTTTTTTTATTGCTAATTCGATTTCCAATTTCCAGAAACTTGTCCATCTCCTCTAGGTTATCCATTTTGGTTCCATAGTTTTTTATAATATTCTCATGTGATATTCTGTATTTCTAAATTATTTATTGTAATTGCTCCATTTTCCATTCTTTTTTTGCTTATTTGTGCTCTCTATTCTTCCTTGTATGTTTGGTCAGAGGTTTGTCGATTTTATTTACTTTTTCAAAAAAGCAGTTTTTGGTTTGATTGTTTTTTTTTTCCTATTATTTTTTTAATCTCTATTTTATTTATTTCCTCCCTGGTCTTTTTAATTTCCTTCCTTCTACTGCCTTTGGGTTTTGTTTTGTTTTGTTTTGTTTTGTTTTTCTTTTTCTAATTCTTTCAGCTGGTGGGTTAAATTGTTTATTTGAGATTGTTCTTTTTTTTTTTTTTTTTTTTTTTGAGGAAGGCCTGTATTGCTGTAAACTTCCCTCTTAGCACTGCCTTTGCTGTGTCCCATAGATTTTGTGTGGTTGTGTTTTCATTTTCATTTGTCTCAAGATATTTTTTAATTTCAACTTTGATTTCATCATTGACCCATTGGTTTTTTAATAGCTTGTTGTTTAATCTCCATGCTTTCCTTTTTTTCTCCTTTGTTTCTCTGTTGTTGATTTCTAGTTTCATTGCATTGTGGTCAGTAAAGATACTTGAGTTAATTTCTAACTTCTTAAAATTGTTGAGGCTTCTTTTGTGCCCAAGTATATGGCCAATCCTAGAAAATGTACCATGTGCTCTTGAAAAGAATGTATATCCTATTTTTGGGGGGTGTAATGCTCAGAAAATATCCACCAAATCTAATTTTTCTATTTTATCATTTAAATTTGCTGTTGCCTTATTGATTTTCTCTCTCGAAGATCTGTTTAGTGATGTTAATGTGGAGTTAAAATATCCGACTATGATTGTATTCCCATCAATATTCCCCTTTATCTCTGTTAGTAATTGTTTTATGTACTTAGGTGCTCCTATATTGAGTGCATATGTATTAATGATTGCAATATCCTCATCTTGTATTACTTCTTTAATCATTATAAAATGTCCTTCTTTATCTTTCTTTTTGGCTTTTGTTTTAAAGTCTATTTTGTCTGAAATCAGTACTGGAACACCTGATTTTTTTTGCTTTTCCATTAGCTTGGAGTATCCTTTTCCATTTTCTCACTTTCGATCTATATGTGTCATTCTCCCTAAAGTGGGTCTCTTGTATGCAGCATATTGAAGGTTCTTGTTTATTATCCAGTCTGCTACTCTGTGTCTTTTTATTGGACCATTTAGTGTATTAACATTTACAGTAATTAATGATAGGGTGTGTTTATTCCCATTTTGAACTTTTTTTTGCTGTTGATTTGGTATTTCCTTTTTGTTCCTTTCTTCTTCCTTTTGTGGTTTGATAATTTTCCTTTGTATTATCATGGATTTTATTTAGTTTTGGTGACTCAATTGTAAGTTTTTGGCTTCGAGTTACCCTTTTTTTGTAGGTCTATTAACCCTTTACTATAACTGTTTGTATTAAACAGATAGTAATATGAGCTCAAGCCCAATCTACTGAGAACAAAAAATTTTAAAAAGAAAGAAAGAAAAAATACTTTATATTTTCCTGCCTCCCTCTCCCACTCTTAATTATTTAAATATATTCTTTCACAATTTCATGTTTATTCTTTTTGTAATTCATGGTACTTATCACCTTTCCAGTTATGGTTTTCTCATTTCTGTAGCATCCTGCTTCTTTTCTATTTAGAGTATTCCTTTCAATATTTCTTATAGCATGGGTTTAGTGTTGCTAAACTGTTCTAGTTTTTGCTTGTCTGTGCATTTCTTTACCTCTCCTTCCATTCTAAAGGATAACCTTGCTGGATAAAGTATCCAAGGCTGCATCTTTTTGCCTTCAGGACTTTGAATATACCTTGCCTTTCCCCTCTGGCCTGTAGTGTTTGTGTAGAGAAATCAGCTGAGAGCCTTATGGAGGTTCCCTTGTAACTCACTCTTTGTTTTTATCTTGTTGCCTTTAGGATCTTTTCTTTATCCTTGACTCTGGCCATCTTGATTATGACATGTCTTGGTGTGAGTCTGTTTGAGTTCTTCGCGTTTGGGACCCTCTGAGCTTCCTGTACTTGGATATCTGATTCCTTCTTTAGGCTTGGGAAGCTTTCAGTCATGATTTCTTCCAATACATTTTCAATCCCCTTTGCTCTTTCTTCCCCTTCTGGAACCCCTATTATGCATAGATTGGCATGCTTTATATTATCCCATAGGTCCCTTATGTTGTTTTCATTGTATTTTATTTGTTTTCTCTCAGCTGTTCTGATTGGCTGCTTTCTGTTGTCCTGTCTTCTAGGTCACTTATTCGCTCCTCTACATTATCTAGTCTGCTTTGCACAGCCTTTAGAGCCATTCACATCTCAGCAAATGGGTTTACCAGTTCTACTTGGCTCTTCTTTATAGCTTCTGTTTCATTTTTGACATATTATATATCTCTAAATACTACCTTTTTTATTTCCTTCAGTACTTTGATCACTCCTTTTTTGAAATCTTGATATAGTCTACTCCATCAATGTCTATTTCATTGATCCTTCTTTCAGGGGATCTCTCTTGTTCTTTTAATTGGGAGTGGTTCCTCTCCTTCTTCATCTTGCTTATATCTCTCTGGCACTGTGGCTTATGGCGTATCAGTTATCTATCATGGTCCTTAAGGAGTTTATTTATTTTTTTATCTGAGGCCTATGCAGGAATAAAATTAAAAATAAGAGAATTTTAAAATAAGGGAGAAAAATAAAGATTTGAAAACAGTATATAATTAATAACAGAAGAACAAGTTGAAGCAAAATAGCAATCAAGTTGAGATGTCTTTTAAAAACCTTAAAAAAAAAAAAAGGAGAAAAGAACAAAAACAAACTTGAGACCTGAGTATAATTGATAACAAGAGATCAAAACCAAGAGAAATAAAAATGAAATGAGGTCGATTTAAAAAAATAATAATAATAAAAATATTTTGAAAGAAAAAATTTAAAAGTGATTAAAACTGGAGACATACACAATTGTATAAAAAATAAAAATATTTTAAAATGTAATAGAATATAGAACAGATTAAAAAAGGAGAAAAGAAAAAAAAAAGGGGATGTGTTCTCATGTAGACTGTACACTCTTAATGATTTTATCGAGAGGTCTTTCTGTCCTCACCCTGCTGCACAAACTCAGCTTGCTGCTTCCAGAATCCCTTTGTTGGCACCTCTGGTCTGTGCTGCTCCCAGTGTTGGTCAGCAAGCAGATCGCACCCCCTCCAGACACTGTGGTCAGGTGCTTTGCTCCAATTGCTCCCCTGGTCTGTGCAGCTGCCTGCTCAGCCTTGGGTCTGCACTCATTAGGTGGGCTTGAGGAAGACAGCAAAACAGCCCCGCCCCTGCTCCATGCCAAATCTCAGCTCCTTGTGTGTTTGTCTTGGAGGCAAGAGTTCTCAGAGGTACCAGGGCAGAAGAATCCTATCTGCCTTGGGAAGTAGACAAGTCTCTGCCTAGGCTTTGAGGCTGCTAAGCCCTTAGGTATAGATTGTAGTTTCAACCCCACCCCTGCCTTGGTGCTAAGTGCTGGAGGTTATGGAGGCCGTGGCTGAGCCCTGCCTTTCTTCTCCGGAAAACCATTGGTGGGTTTTTGGAGATAGGGAATATGGCACTATTCCCCTCAGGGCACATCAGCCATTTTGTTTCTTTTTTTCATATTTTATGGAGGGCCCATGTTGTTTTGCTCTGTGTGCACAGCAACCTGCAGTCCCTTAGGGTTGCCTCTGTGCAGCCTGCCCCAGTTCTCATCCTGGCTTGGGCAGCCTGTCCCATACCCCACCTGCCACTTTGCTTCTAGGGCTGGGGGTTCCAGAGAACCTCTGTGCCCATTTAACTTAGTTCTGTTGGTCAAGGGCTGCTCTGTACAAATCCAAGCCTCAGAGGTTCCCCCTCCGACCCACTGACCTCTCTGTTGGAGAGGGGGAGATCCATCAAATGAGCACTATTCCTCCTCTGCCACTCCCTCCCCATGGAACCGGTCCCACACTGTTTTGCTTTTTCTTCTTTATTTTTTTCCTACCAGATTAATAGCATCTTTGTCCTTTGAAGAGGGCAATGTTCTGTTGGAGTTCAGCAGGTGCTCTGGTTGGCTGGGTGGGTCCATGGATGTGAGTTTTGGTGTATTTGTGGGAGGAGGTGAGTTATAAGCATCCTTCTACTCTGCAATCTTGGCCAATCTCCAAGAGTAGACTTACTTCTGATAATCTCTTGAATAATATCATTCCACATGTTATTTAGGAAGCCCGAGTACTAAGAAATACACTAATGCACACAAGTTCCTGTTTGCATTTACACTTTGAGATAGCTTGTATATATTATTTGAAAACCATTTCTGTATTTTGAATTTGGTATGTTGTTCTGATATATGAAGTATATGAGGTACTACTGTGTTGCACAGTTTTATCGTGGAGGATTCTTTATATCAGGCAGAATAATAATTTTTATCCGGAATATATATGCAAATTATAGACCAGCTCTCTGTGTGACAAATTATATTTTGAATTCTATATTCCTCTGGATATATGCCCAGGAGTGGGATTGCTGGATCAAGTTGAAAGTCTACTTTCAGTTTTTTAGAGGAACCCCGTACTGTCCTCCATAGTGGCTGCACCAATCTACATTCCCACCAACAATGTAGGAGGGTTCCCTTTTCTCCACACCCTCTTCAGCATCTATCATTTGTAGAATTTTTAATGATGGCCATTCTGGCTGATGTGAAGTGATATCTCATTGTAGTTTTGTTCTGCATATCTCTGACAGTTAGCAATAATGAGCTTTTTTTTTTTTTTATGTGTTTCCTGCCCAGTTGTATATCTTCACTGGATAATTTCTTATTTAGATCTTCTGCCCATTTTTGGATTGGGTTGCTTGTTTCTTTGATATTAAGGTGTATGAGCAGTTTGTATATTTTAGAAATTAGTCTCTTGTCAGTCACATCACTTGCAAATATTTTCTCCCATTCTGTAAGTTTTCTTTTCGTTGATTGTATCCTTAGTTGTGTAAAAGCTTTCAAGTTTAATTAGATCTCATTTGTTTATTTTTGCTTTAAATTCCATTACTCCAGGAGCTGGTTCAAAAAATATATTTCTGTAATGTATGTCCATGAGTGTTCTGCTGAAGTTTTCCTCTAGGAGTTTTATAGTATCTGGTCTTACATTTAGGTCTTTCATCCATTTTGAGTTTATTTTCGTACATACTGATAGGGAATGTTCTTATTTCAGCCTTTTACAGGTACCTTTTCAGTTTTTCCAGCACTACTTATTGAAGGGACTGTTCTCCATTATATATTCTTGCCTCCTTTGTCATAGATTAATTGACCATAAGTGTGTGGGCTTATTTCTGGACTTTAGATCCTGTTCTGTTGATCTATGTGTCAGTTTTTGTGCCAGTATCATACTGTTTTGATTACTGTAGCTTTGTATTATAGTCTGAAGTCAGGGAGTATGATTCCCCCAGGTCCATTCTTCTTTTTCAAGATTGTTTTGGCTATTTGCTGTCTTCTGTGTTTTGAAATAAATTTTAACATTATTTTTTCCAGCTCTGCGAAGAATGCAGCTTGATAGGGATTGCTTTGAATCTGTAAATTGCCTTGGGCAGTATGGCCATTTTAACAATATTGATTCTTCCAATCCAAGAACATGGTATATCTTTCCATTTGTTTATGCCATCTTTAATTTCCTTCATCAGTGTCTTATAGTTTCTGGCATACAGGTCTTTTGCCTCCTTGGGTAGGTTTATTCTCAGGCATTTTATTCCTTTTGGCATGATGGTAAATAGTATCATTTCCTTAATTTCATTTTCTGCTACTTCATAGTTAAGGTATAGAAATGCAACTAATTTCAGTATATTAATTTTGTATCCTATAACTTTACCATATTCATTGATGAGTTCTAGTATTTTTCTTGTTGCTTCTTTAGGGTTTTCTACATATAGTATCATGTCATCTGCAAACAGTGACAGTTTTACTTCTTTGTTTCCAATTTGGATTCATTTTACTTCTTTTTCTTCTCTGATTTCTATGGCTAAGTCTTCCAAAGCTATGTTGAATAAAAGTGGTGAGAGTGGGCATCCTTGTCTTGTTCCTGATCTTAAAGGGAATGCTTTCAGCTTCTCCCCATTAAGTGTGATGTTAGTTGTAGGTTTGTCATATGTGGCCTTTATTATGTTGAGGTATGTTCTGTCTATGCCACTTTCTGAAGAGTTTTGACCTTAAATGGGTGTTGAATTTTATCAAAAGCTTTTTCTGCATCTATTAAGAGTGTCATATGGTTTTTATTCTTCAGTTTGTTAATGTGGTGTATCACGTTGATTGATTTGTGTATATTGAAAAATCCCTGCATCCCTGGGATAAATTCAACTTGATCATGGTTTATGATCCTTTTAATACATTGTTGGATTTGATTTACTAGTATTTTGTTGAGGATATTTGCATCTATATTCATAAGTGATATTGGCCTATAATTTTCTTTTTGTGGTATCCTTGTCTGGTTTTGGTATCAGGGTGATTATGGCCTCATAGAATGAGCTCGGAAGTATTCCTTCCTCTGCAATTTTTTGGAAGAGTTTAAGAAGGGTAGGTGTTAACTCTTCTCTAAATGTTTCATAGAATTCACCTGTGAAGCCATCTGGTCCTGGACTTCTGTTTGTTGGGAGGTTTTTAATTACTGATTCAGTTTTAGTACTGGTAATTCGTCTATTAATATTGTCTATTTCTTCCTGGTTTATTCTTGGCAAATTGTACCTTTCCAAGAAATTGTCGATTTCTTCTGCATTTTTGTTTTTGTTGTTGTTGTTGTTGTTGTTGTTGTTGTTGGCATATAGTTGTTCATAGTATCCTTTTATGATTCCTTGTATTTTTGTGGTGTCTGTTGTAACTTCTCCTTTTCCATTTCTGATTTTGTTAATTTGGGCCTGCTCCCCTTTTTTTCTTGATGAGTCTGACTGAAAGCTTATCAATTTTGTTTATCTTTTCAAAGAACCAGATTTTAGCTTCATTGATCTTTCCTATTTTTTTTTTTTAGTCTCTATTTCATTTATTTCTGTTCTAATCTTTATGATTTATTTTCTTCTACTAAATTTGGGTGTTTGTTCTTCTTCCTCCAGCTACTTAAGGTGTAAATTTAGGTTGTTTACTTGAGATTCTTCTTGTTTCCTGAGGTATGCATGTGCTGCTATAAACCTCCCTCTGAGAACTACTTTCGCTGTGTCCCACAGGTTTTGGATTGTTGTGTTTTCATTTTCATTTATCTCAAAGTTTTTTTTTTGATTTTCTCTTTGATTTCTTCCATGATCCACTGGTTGTGTAGTAGCATATTGTTTAGCCTCCACATATTTTCAGTTTTTGCAGTTTTTTTTTTTTTTCTTGTAGTTAATTACTAACCTAATAGCTTTGTGGTCTGAAAAGGTGCTTGGTACAATTTCAATTTTCTTAGATTTTCTGAGGCTAACTTTGTGGGCTAGCATATGGTTGATTCTGGAGAATGTTCCATGTGCACCTGAGAAGAATGTGTATTCTGTTGGTTATGGTTGGAATGCTCTATAGATATCAATTAGGTCCATCTGGTCTAATGTATCATTTAGGGCCTGTATTTCCTTATTGATTTTATGTCTGGTTGATAAGTCCATTGGTGTAATTGGGTGTTAAGGTCCCTCACTTATTATTGTGTTAATGCCAATTTCTCCTTTTATGTCTGTTAAAAGTTGCCATATATATTGAGGTGCTCCTATGTTGAGTGAATATTTATTTACAATTGTTATATTCTCTTATTGGATTGATCCCTTAAGCATTATGTAGTGCCCTTCTTTGTCTCTTGTAACAGTCTTTATTTTAAAATCTATTTTGTCTGATATAATTATTGCTACTCCAGCTTTCTTCTGGTTTCCGTTTTCATGGAAGATACTTTTCCATCCCCTTACTTTCAACCTGCACGTATCTCTAGCTCTGAAGTGGGTCTCTTGTAGACAGCATATATATGGGTCTTGTTTTTGTATCCGTTCAGCCAGTCTATATCTTTTGGTTGGAACATTTAATTACATTTAATCCATTTACATTTAAGGTGTGTTTACTGCCATTTAGTTAACTGTTTTGAGTTTGTTTTTGTAGGTCTTTTTTCTTTTTTCCCCTCTTTCTTCCTTTTGTTCTTTTCTTGAGATTTGATGACTAGAGAAGTTCCTTTAATATTTCTTGTAAAGCTGCTTTGGAGGTGTTGAATTCTTTTAGCTTTTGTTTATCTGTGAAACTTTTGATTTGTCCATCAAGTCTAAATGAAAGCCTTGCTGAATAAACTATTTTTGGCTGTAGGTTTTTCCCTTTCAGCACTTGAAATATATCCTGCCACTCCCTTCTGGCCTGAATGGTTTCTGCTGAAAAATCAACTGTTAACCTTATGGGATCTTCCTTGTATGTTATTTGTTACTTTTGTCTTGCTGATTTTAATATTCTCTCTTTATCCTTAATTTTTGTGAATTTTATTAGTATGTGCCTTGGTATATTCCTCTTTTGGTTGATCCTATATGGGACTCTCTGAGCTTCCTGGATTTGGGTGAGTGTTTCCTTTTCCAAGTTAGGGAAGTTTTCAGTTGGTATATCTTCAAAATTTTTCTCAGGTCCTTTCTCCCTTTCTTCATTTTCTGGGACCCCCTATAATGTGAATATTGCTGTGCTTCATGTTGTCCCAGAGTTCTCTTAAATTATCCTCATTTGTTTTCATTCTTTTTTCTTTTTTCTATTCTGCAATAATGATTTCCACTATTCTGTCTTCTAGCTCTTGAGCTGGTCCTAGTGTAGAATCTGGCCTGTGTGTGTGGATTCCTTCCACAGGCTTGGGTCTATTGTTTTCTTATTTATTTTATCTGTCCCTTGGTGGAAGAGGCTGGTCTAGAGGCTTATGTAGGTTTCCTGGTAGGAGGGGTTGGTGTCTGCCCACCTCTGGGTGAAGTTTGGCCTGGACTTCTGGTGGGTAGGGCCCTGCCTAGAAGCATTTGTGACTCAGAAAGTGTGCTGATGAGTGAGGCTGTGTTTCCACCCAGTACATTGTTTGGCCTGAGGGTTCTCAGCCCTTAAGCCTACAGGCTGTAGGGTGGGGCTGGGTCTTGGTGTTATTAATCAAATCATGATGTCAGCCTCCAGGGAAGCTCATGTAGATGAACACTCTTAGAATGTCCATCATCTATGTCCCCTGGGTGAGATGCAGCTGTCCCCTATCTCCCTAGGAGTACTTCCAAAATCAGTAGCTCTTCTGGCCCATGTTCCTATGCAATCACTGTTTCTGCCCCTGGAACTGGTGCACTCGAGATCCCATGCATGCCTCCCAAGAGAGTTAAGTCTCTGTCTCTCCCAGTCCTGTGTGGCTCCTGAAGTTAAGCCCCACTGAACTTCAAAACCAGATGTCCTGGGTCTCCTCCTCCCACTGCTGGAACCCTGGTATGGGGAGCCTGACATGGGGGTCAGAATTCTCACTCCCCTTTGGGAGTGCCTCTGTAACTTAATTGTTCTTCAGCTTGTGGGTGCCGATTATATCATGAGCACACTCCTCCTGCCTTCCTGTTGTGGTTTGGTCTCAATGTTTCCAGTTGAAGCAGATCCTTTTTGCTAGACTCCATTCTTTTTTCTCATTGGCTGTTCAGAAGTTGGTTGTGGTTTTTTGTAGTTGTGAGGATAGGTGAGTTTGTGGTCCTACTACTCTGCCATTTTGATCAATCTTTTTTTTTATTGATATATAGTCAGTTTAAAATGTTGTGTCAATTTCTGGTGTACAGCACAATTCTTCAGTCATACATGAATATGCGTATATTAAGTTTCATATACTTTTTCACCATAAGCTACAACAAGATATTGAATATAGTTCCCTGTGCTATAGTATAAACTTGTTTATTTATTTTATATATATTCATCAGTATCTGCAAATCTCAAACTCCTGGTTTATTCTTTCCCGCCAACTTCCCCCACTGGCAACCATAAGTTTGGTTTCTATGTCTGTGAGTTTGTTTCTGTTTTGAAAATAAATTCATTTGTCTTTTTTTTTTTTCACATATAAATGATATCATATTGTATTTTTCTTTCTCTTTCTGGCTTACTTCACTCAGAATGACATTCTCCAGGGACATCCATATTGCTGCAAATGACGTTATTTTAGCAATTTTTTATAGCTGAGTAGTATTCTATTATATAAATATAGCTCTACTTCTTTATCCAGCCATCTGTTGATGGACATTTAGGTTGTTTCCATGACTTGGTCATTGTAAATAGTGCTGCTATAAACATTAGGGTGCAGGTATCTTTCTGAATTAAGTTTCCTCCTGGATATTTGCCCAAGAGTGGGATTACTGTGTCATATGGTAAGTCCATTTTTAATTTTTTGAGGAATCTTCATACTATTTTCCCAATGGCTGCACCAAACTGCATTCAAACCAACAGTGTAGGAGGATTCTCTTTTCTCCACACCCTCTCCAGCATTTATCATTTGTGGACTTTTGAACGATGGCTACTCTGACTGGTGTGAGGTGATACCTCATTGTAGTTTTGATTTGCATTTTTCTGATAATTAGTGACATTGAGCACTTTTTCATGTGCCTATTGGTCATTTGTATGACTTCATTGGAGAATTGCTTGTTTAGGTCATCTGCCAAATTTTGAAAAAAATTTTTTTTTGTTTGTTTCTTACTAAGTTGTATGATCTATTTACATATTCTGAAAATGAAGCCCTTGTCAGTCTCATCTTTTACAAGTATTCTCTCCCATTCTACAGGCTGTCTTTTTTTTTTTTTTTTTTGCTTATGATTTCCTTTGCTGTAAATTTGTAAGTTTAATTAGTTCCCATTTGTTTATTTTTGCTTTTATATCTGTTTCTTGGGTAGACTATTCTAGGAGAACATTACTGAGATGTATGTCAGAGAATATTTTGCCTATATTTTCTTTTAGGAGGTTTATTGTGTCTTGTCTTATGTTTAAGTATTTAAACCATTTTGAGTTGATTTTTGTGTATGGTGTAAGGGACTGTTCTAGCTTCACTGATGTGCATGCAGTTATCCAGTTTTCCCAACACCATTTGTTAAACAGACTGTTTTATTCCATTGTATGTTCTTTCTTCCTTTGTCGAAGATTAATTGACCAAAGTTTGTGGGTTCATTTCTGGGATCTCTATTCTGACCCATTGGTCCATATGTCTGTTTTTGTACCAACACCATGCTATTTTGATTACTATATGTCTGTAGTATTGTCTGAAGTCTGGGAGGGTTATTTCTCGAGCTTCATTCTTTTTCTTCAATAATGCTTTGAAAATTCTAAGTCTTTTGTGATTCCACATAAATTTGAATATGATTTGTTTTAGTTCTGTGAAAAATGTCCTGGGTAATTTGATAAGGGTTGCATTAAATCTATAGATTGCCTTGGGCAGTATGAACATTTTAACAGTATTGATTCTGCCAATCCAAGAACATGGGATATCTTTCCATTTCATTACATCTTTTTAGCTTCCTTAATCAATGTTTTATATATATAAGTCTTTCACCTCCTTGCTTAAATATATACCTAGGTATTTTACTACTTTGGGTGCTATTTTTAAAGTGATTCTTTCTTTAGTTTCTTTTCCTGTTGGTTCATCATTAATGTAAAGAAATGCAACTGATTTTTGTACATTAATCTTGTATCCTGCTACCTTGCCAAGTTCTTTATTATCTCTGATAGTTTTTGTGTCGAGCTTTTAGCGTTTTCTATACGTAGTATCATGTTGTCTGCATATAGTGAAAATGTTATCTTTTTTATTTTCCAATTTGGATCCCTTTTATTTCTTTTTCTTGCCCAATTGCTGTGGCTAGGATGTCCAAGACTACTTTGAATAGAAGTGGTTAAGAGTGGACAACCTTGTCTTGTCCCAGATTTTAGTGGGAAGGTTTTCAGTTCTTCACCATTGAGTACTATGCTGGCTGTAGGTTTGTCATAGGTAGCTTTTCTATGTTGAGATATGTCCCCTCTATATCCACTGTGGCAATGGCTTTTTATTATAAATGGGTGTTGAATTTTATCAAATGCTTTTTCTGCATTTATTGAGATGATCATGTGGTTTTTGTCCTTTCTTTTGAGGATGTGGTTTATCACATTGATTGATTTTTGTGTGTTGAACCATCCCTGTGTTCCTGGGATGAACCCAAATTTGGCATGGTGTATGATCTTTTTTATGTGCTGTTGGATTTTGTTTACTAATATTTTGGTAAGGATTTTTGCATCTATGTTCATCAGTGATATTGGCCTATTAATTTTCTTCTTTGGTAGTAATGTCTTTTTCTAGTTTTGGTATCAGGGTGATGGTAGTTTCATAGAATGAGTTTGGGAGTACTCCTTCCTTTTCAATCTTCTGGAAGAGTTTGAGAAGGACTAGTATGAGTTTTTCTTTTTATGCTTGGTAGAATTCCCCAGTGAAGTCATCTGGTCCTGTGCTTTTGTTTGCAGTGAGGCTTCCTATTGCTAATTCGATTTCATTTCTAGTGATTAGTTTGTTCAAGTGGTCAGTTTCTTCTTGATTCAATCTTCGTAGACTGTATGTTTCCAGAAACTTGTCCATTCATCTAGGTTATACATTTGGTTTCCATATAGTTGTTCATAGTATTCTTGTGTGAGATTTTGTGGTATTGGTTGTAATTTCTAATTTCTTATTTTGTTTGCTTGTGCTGTTTCTTTTATTTTCTTTGTGACCTCGGCCATAGGTTTGTCAATTTTGTTTACTCTTTCAAATAACCACTTTTTGGTTTTATTGATTCTGTCTATTGTTTTATTCATTTTTATTTTATTTATTTCCTCCCTTATCTTTATTATTTCATTCCTTCTTTTGATATTTGGCTTTGTTTGGTCTT
Organism: Camelus dromedarius; assembly: GCF_036321535.1. NCBI lineage: Eukaryota > Metazoa > Chordata > Mammalia > Artiodactyla > Camelidae > Camelus > Camelus dromedarius. The sequence continues at coordinate 35,425,676 of NC_087448.1, forward strand.
CTTTTTCTAATTCTTTTAGCTGATAGGTAAGACGGTTTATTTGAGATTGTTCTTTTTTCAAGAAGGCCTGTATCACTATGAACTGCCGTCTTAGGACTGATTTTGCTGTGTCCCATTGTTTTTGTGTGGTTGTGTTTTCATTGTTGTTTGTTTCAAAGTATTTTTAAATTTCTTCTTTGATCTCATCATTTACCCATTGGTTTTTTAGTAGCATGCTGTTTAATTTCCATGCTGTCATTTTTTCTCCTTTGTTTTTCTGTAGTTGATTTCCAGTTTCATGGCATTGCAGTTAGAAAAAAATGCCTGAAATAATTTCTATCTTCCTACATTTTTTGGGACATATTTTGTGCCTGAGTACATGATCTATACTAGAAAATGTTCCATGTCCACTTGAAAAGAGTGCACATTCTATTTTCAGGGGGATGGGGATGTAATGTTCTGAAACTATCAACCAATTCTTATTATTCTATTATATCATTTACTGTCTCTGTTGCCTTATTAATTTTCTGTCTGAAAGATCTGTCCAGTGATGTTAATGAAGATTTAAAGTCTCTTAATATTATTGTGTTCCCATTAATTTTTCCCTTTATATCTGTTAGTATTCACTTTATGTATTTAGGTGCTCCTATATTGGGTGCATATATATTATTGAGTGTAATATTCTCATCTTGTATTGCTCCTTTAATCACTATATAGTGTCCTTCTTTATCTTTCTTTATGGCCTTTGTTTTAAAGTTTATTTTGTCTGAATTCAGTATCGCTACTCATTCTTTCTGGTCTTTTCCATTTCCATTACATATCTTTTCCAATTACATTACATATCTTTTCCATCCTCTCACTTTCAATCTATGTGTGTCCTTCACCCTAAATTGGGTCTCTTGTATGCAACATATTGTAGGATCTTGTTTTATTATCCAATCTGTCACTCTATGTCTTTTGATTGGAGCATTCAGTCCATTGACATTTATGGTAATTATTGATAGATGTGCGTTTATTGCCATTTTGAGATTAGTTTTGCAGCTGATTTGGTATTTCCTCTTTGTTCCTTTCTTCTTCTTTTTGTGTTTTGATACTTTTCCTTTGTATTATCTTGGTTTCTTTTTAGTTTTTACAATTCTGATATATGCTTTTGGCTTGTGGTTACTCTGTTTTGTATGCATATTAACCCATTACTATATCTGTTTGCTATATACTGATAGTCCTAGAAGATCGAACACTTCCCAAAAGGAATGAAAAAAGGAAAAAAATCTAATTTTCTTGCTCTCTTTTCCCACCTTTAATGATTTTGATGTCCTCTTTTATAGCTTCATGTTTATTCCATCACAATTCATTGAGTTATCACCTTTCCAATTATGATTTTCTCTTTTCTATAGTATCCTACTTCTTTTCTATTAGAGTAGATGTTTCAATATTTCTTTTAGGATAGGTTTAGCATTGCTGAATTCTTTTAGTTTTTGCTTGTTTGTGAAATTCTTTATGTCTCCTTCTATTCTTAAAGTGTATCTTTGATGGATAGGGTATCTAGGGTTGCAGATTTTTCCCATTCAGGACTTTGAATGTATCTTGCCACTCCCTTCTGGCCTGCAGTGTTTTTGTAGAGAAATCAGCTGTAAACCTTATAGGGTTCTCTTGTAACTATTTGCTTTTCTTTTGCTGCATTTAGAATAATTTCTTTATTTTAACTTTGGCCATCTTGATTATAATATGTCCTAGTTTAGGTCTGTTTGGGTTCTTCTTGTTGGGGACCCTCTGTGCTTCCTGTACTTGGATATGTGTTCCTTCTTTAGGTGTGGGATGCTTTCAGTCATGATTTCTTCAAATATGTTTTTAATTCCACTTTCCCTTTCTCCTCCTGCTGGAACCCCTATTATGCATATGTTGACATGCTTTATATCATCTCATATGTCTCTTATATTGCTTTCATTAGTTTTTCACTTGCTCTTTTGTCTGTTGTTCTGACTGAGTGACTTCTCTTACCTAGTTATTTTCCCCTCTGCATTATATAGTCTGCTTCTGACTACTTTAATTCAGCTCTTATCTCAGCCACTGAGTTTTCTGTTTCTACTTGGCTTCTCTTTACAGTTTCAATTTCCTTTTTAAAGTATTCTCTGTCTTTATGCATAATCTCTTTTAGTTCTTTCAGTGTTTTGATCACTCCCTTTTTGAAGTCATGGTCTAATAGACTATCAATGTCTATTTCATTGATTGTTCTTTCCAGGGATTTCTGTTGTTCTTTTAATTGGGAGTGTCTCCTCTGCTTCTTCATTTTACTTATAGCTTTCTGACACTATGGATTATGGAATATCAATTATCTTCTGTGGTCTTGATGGGATTTTTTATTTTTTTTTAAAGATAATACAGATATAAAACAAAAATAAGAACAAAAACAAAACAAAAATTATTTTTTAAATTAAAAAATTTAAAGTAGAAAAAATAAACAATAAAGTAAAAAATAGCAAATTATATTTTTTTAAATTAAAATGAAAAGAATTAAAAATAAACTGAAAAAATAAAGTAACATAAAAAATAAAATAACACTTAAAAATAAATAAATAAATGAAAAATAGAAAGAATGAATTTCTATGTAGACTGTGCACCCTTAATGCTTTCATTGTGATGTCTGTTTTTAGTATGAATGTTTGTCAAGCCTTTCTTCCTTGTTTGTGGTCTGTTATTCCTTTGATTTTGGGTGTGGCAAATGTGACCATGGCCTGCCCTGGATGTTAAGCAGGGCCTCTTTTTGTTTTGTGGTTATCAGAGCCCTGACAGGGTCCAGGTCTGTTCATCTTTTATTGGAATTGAGTCTTCCAGACCCTTTTCTGAGCCATGGTACTTAGTAGGCTGGTTGGAGTGCTTTAAGTACTCTTTATTGACTCTGCTTTTGTCCTTGCATTAGCTGCTGGAGTGTCAGTGTGCTGCTCTGGTGTCCTCCAGGTTGTCTGCCTTCAGAGTTACCAGTGCAAGCCAATTTCTGGGTTGAACACCTGGATCTTGGCACACTATTGGATCAGCAGCTTTCCCAACACCAAATGCTGTTCCTGCACCAGCTCTAATACAGAACTCCACTCACTCATTCCAGAGGACTGTGGGTCCTGCTACTGGATCAGTGCTGCTCTGAGTGCCATGTCCACTCAAGGTAGGTAGGCTTGAAGAAAATGACCACACCAGCCCTCTCCCCTGCTGCATGCCAGAACTCTGCTCCTTGCTTGTTTGTCTCAGAGGTGTGGGTCCATAAAGGCACCCTTGGAGCAAAATTGGCCCCTCTGCCTGGGTCTTTCTTCCTTTCTTTCCTTCTTTCTTTCTTTCCTTCTTTCTTTCTTTCCTTCTTTCTTTCTTTCCTTCTTTCTTTCTTTCTTCCTTTCTTTCTTTCTTTCTTTCTTTCTTTCTTTCTTTCTTTCTTTCTTTCTTTCTTTCTTTCTTTCTTTCTTTCTTTCTTTCTTTCTTTCTTTCTTTCTTTCTTTCTTTCTTTCTTTCTTTCTTTCTTTCTTTCTTTCTTTCTTTCTTTCTTTCTTTCTTTCTTTCTTTTTGGGGGACCCAGGATGCTCTGTTCTGTATACATTCCTAGCCATGGAGCATAGCACACTCCAGTCCCCTGTGATTGCCTCTGTGCAGTTGGCCCCAGTCCTGTACCAAGCTAAGGCAGTCTATCCTGTCCTATCTCTGCTTGTTTGTGTCTAGGTCTGGGGGTCACAGCTTTTGTGTCCATTTCACTTAGTTCTGTTGGTCAAGGTCTGCTCTGCACAGGTCCTAGCTTTGGAAGTTTCCCCTCCCTCCATCCCCACCTATCTCTTCATTGGAGAGGGGGATTTGCAGTGTAAGAGCATTATCCCTCCTTTGCTGTTTCCTCCCAGTGGTACTGGCCCCACACTAATTTTCTTCTCCTTCTCCTCCTCCTCCTCCTCCTCCTTCTTCTTCTTCTTCTTCTTCCTTCTTTCCTACCAGATTTGTGATGAATTTTGTCTTTTGAAGAAGGTGATGTTCTGTTAAATTTCAGCAGATGTTCTGAGTGAATGGGTGGATCAATGGATGTCTCTCTTGGTGTATTCATGGGAGCAGGTGAGCTAAAAACACCCTTATATTCTGCCATCTTGGCTACTTCTATAAATTTATTTTAGATTTTAGTTTCTCAACTTAACTGAATGTTGAAAATAATTTTAACATAAAATATGTAAGGAAAACAGTGGGAAAACTGAAGCTTAAAACAGAGAATTAATTAGTAACAACTTGACTGCTACACTTGGGTTGGAGCAGATATGTTAGTTTAGTCTGTTCCCAAAATTGTTCTTAGTGTATCTTCCTCATTCTATCATTAATGCAAGGCTTTAAAAGAATATCACTAGACTGCAGCATAGAGTAAGTAGCCTAAAGTTTGTGTTTATGATTGAATGGGATGGCATTACAACTAATGCAGGACTAGTGGGTCTCTGGCAGGCCCTTATCACATTATGTAGATGTAGACTTAGAGGATCAGGTGATTACAACCAGGGGAGATAGCTCTTAGAAAATATCAGTATTTGGGAGAAAATTAGAGGTTATTTGTGAGGAAATGTTGTTGGAGTCATAGAATGGTCAACTCATTATTTTATCAATGGTTCTCTTCCCTTCCTAAAGTGATAAATTGATGGATAACCCCCGCATTCAGCATTAGCCTCTCCTATTACTTTGCCAGGAAACTGTTTTTTGTTTGTTTGTTTGTTTGTTTTTTTACCAGAGGACATGAGCTTACAAAGGAAACTGAACATTTGAGGAATTCAACCAATATATAAGAATATCTTAAATGAAACAATCTATGGCACCTGAACTAGTATTAATAAACCAAACTAAATTAATTTTGTAATCAAAGTATTAAATAGTCTCAAAGAGACAGAACCAAATATTGGAAGTATAAAGCAGGAAAAAGAAGTCATAAGGAAAAATCAGGTTGAAATACTGATTATGATAAATGCAATAAATAAAATAGAAAACTTAACTGGCAGTTTGAAGTGCTCAGAAACAAATTAGACATGAACAGGTAGAGTATTAGAAAAAAATCCTAGATTTGAAAGGTAGAGGTAAAAACTTCAGAATCCATCTAAGAAGAATCTTACAATGAAAGACAATTTAGGGAAATATTTAAAGTTACAATGTCAGAATTTAATAGAATTAGTGAAAATGTAAGACATTAGATTGAACAGTCTTATCAAGTACAAGGCAGTTACCCAGAAAAAACTACATTTGTGATCAATAAAGCAGAAATGACAAATAATTTAAAAAATCTTACAGAGAAACAGTTTCTTTACAAATATAAAAGAATTCACATCAGAATTCTCAATGGTGACATTGAATGAAAATGGATACATAGAACAATAACCTTTAATTTTTGAAGGAAAAATATATTGTAAATCATGTCTATTTAATATATTATACAAATTTGTTATGAAAAATTGAGAGAAAGTAGCTTTCTAAGTAATAGAAACAATGTATTGCTTTCACTTTTTTTTTCATGGTAGAAGTATCCTACCAAACTTATAAATCAATCACAGAAACTTCATGAGGTTTCTGGGTTCAGGATATAAAATAAAAATATAGTAAAAATGTCTATAAATAAGGTAAAATCGTATATCCATAAGAATTCAGAATTAAATTCTGGACAATACCTGTATGGTCAACAGTGGGTAGAGCTGAGAAGGACCAAAAGTAAGAAAGAAGAACACTTGTTTCATTTATGGAGATGATAAGATGTTGATAAGCTTAACAAACTGAATAATATATTACTAACTATATTAAAAAAGCATATAATCTTTAATACTTTATGGATAAATCAGAAATGTAAGCATGTAATGAATAATGACAAACCAACTGCAAAATTGTAATAATTTAAATGGAAACTGGGAAAAGAGGGAAAAAACAAGAAATGTATCAGAAATAGAAAACTTGTAATAAAATATCTGAAATAATTGCAAAAGTAATAATAATTAAATAAATATAAATTAATAAAAACAGTGGTCCTCAAATTGATTTGAGATACACACTCACACATAACTGATGTTCACACATAAACACAAACTCACACAGGAAAATTTAGCAAAACTAAAAGAGTCTTTTAAGGCAAAAGGATTTTGAATGTAAGGGAAGAGAAATTATACCAAGGGAACAGGACATAAGAAATAGAAATAAATTGAACTCTACATTTTAGACACTTTTTTTTATTGTGAAATTATCCTAATGGATAATGATAGATTTATAGACTGATAAAATAAATAGTTGTAATAGATATTTGCCTAAAGATACTGTAGCATATGAATGACTAAGCTTATGTCTAAAATTAACACATGATCTTATCTACTACTGATGTATCAAAGAATAATTGGTGTTTGGGGATAAAGCTCTATGTACAAGATTTTGCTTCCCCATCAAATAAATGCTACACCTGTTATGTAATATCTGAGAAGCCAGTGTTTAGAGGCAAAGGGAATTTCAAGTACCACCTTCCTATAATCCTGAATTTGGTTGGTTGATAATAGGGTCCTGAACTAGGGCAGAGGTAATAGCATGAAAATTCAGAGATTTAAAAAAAAAATTATTAGAGGGAAGCAAGATGGCAGAGTAGAAGGATGCTTGTAGCTCACCTCTCCCACAAATACACCAAAGCTCACATCTACTGACCTACTCAGCCAACCAGAGCACCTGCCAAACTCCGACAGAACATCTCCCTCTTTGAAAGACAAAGACACCAAAAATCTGGTAGGAGAAAAGGAAAAAAGAAAGATGAAGAAGCGAGAGTGTGGGACCGCCCTCATGGGGAGGGAGTGGCAAAGGAGGACAGGCGCTTGTTCACTGGGTCTCCCCCCTCCAACGGAGAGGCCAGTGGGACAGAGAGGGAGCCTCTGAATCTCAGATCTGCCCTGAGCACCCCTTGACTGACAGAGCTGAGTTAAACGGGCACAGAGTGTCCCCGCAACACCCAGCCCAAGATGCGAGCCGGCAGCTGGGGCTGGGAGAGGCCACCCAAGCCAGACGGAGGACTGGGGTGGCTGCACTGAGGCAGCCCCAGGGGACTGCAGGGGGCTGCAAATCCTGGCTGGGAGGGGATATGGAGAAGAACCACCTTGGTCCCCCACAAATTGCGATAAAAGCAAAGCAACACAGCTGCTGTGCCCTGGGGGGAGGGGTGCCGTAGACTTTGTCTCCTCAGACCTGAGCCATCTTTACTCACAGTTCTCACGAGAAGAGAGGCAGGGTACAGACACAGCTGCCATCTCCTTCTGTGCACAGCACCCAGGCGGGTGCAGGGCCACAACTTGAATCCACACCAGGGGGCTCTGCAAACTCCTAGGCAGGACAGAGACTTGTTTACAGCCCTAGGCAGATAAGATCTTTCTGCTCTGGCACCTCAGAGAACTCGCGCCACCAAGACAAACAAGGAGCTGAGATTTGGCATGGAGCAGGGGCAGGGCTGTTCCATGGTCTTCCCTGAGACCGCCTTCAGAATGCCAACCCGAGGTGGAGTGGGAGGCTGCACAGAGCAGCAGAGTGACCAGTGCCAGGAGAGGGTGGGCAGCAAACCGCCTTCCTGGCAGGAATGCAGCACCTGCCCGTGGTTCTGGGAGAGGGCATGATCCGCCCACCTGCCTCACCCAAGCTCAGCATCTGACTGTGGCATAGGGAGTGGGAGTTACCCGATGGCTAATGGGTAAGAGCTCAGCACTTGACCCAGTATTGGGAGGGGGCACGATCTGCTAGCCAACAGCCACTGGGAGCAGCACAGATGAGGGCGCCAATAGAGGGCCTCTGGAAACAGCAAGCTGAGTTCATGAAACAGTGCAAAGACACAAAGACCTCTCGATAAAATCATTAAGAGCACACCGTCTCCAAGAGAAATAGATAACTGATACTCCTTAAGCCACTATGCCAGAGAGATATGAACAATATGAAGAAGCAGAGGAACCACTCCCAATTAAAAGAACAAGAGAAATACCCTGAAATCATGATCAAGGAAATAGACATTGATGGCCTATTAGATCAAGATTTCAAAAAAAGGAGTGATCAAAGTACTGAAGGAATTAAAAGAAATAGTGTTTAGAGATATAAAATATGTCAAAAATGAAATAGAAGCTATAAAGAAGAACAAAGTAGAATTACTAAACTCATTTGCTGAGATGAGAGCTGACCTAAAGGCTGTACAACTGTACAAAGCAGGCTAGATAATACAGAGGAACAAATAAGTGACCTAGAAGACAGGGCAACATAAATCACCTAATTAGAACAGCTGAGAGAAAAACAAATAAAAAATAATGAAACCAACATAAGGGACCTATAAGGTAATATAAAGCATGCCAATCTACACATAATAGGGGCTCCAGAAGGGAAAGAAAGAACAAAGTGGATTGAAATGTATTTGAAGAAGTCATGACTGAAAACTTCCCAAACATAAAGGAATTAGATATCCAAGCACAGGAGGCTCAGAGGGTCCCAAACAGGAAGAACCCAAACAGACCCACACCAAGACATATCATAATCAAGATGGCCAGAGTCAAGGATAAAGAAAAGATCCTAAAGGCAGCAAGAGAAAAACAAACAGTGTGTTACAAGGAAACCTCCATAAGGCTCTCAGCTGATATCTCTACACAAACACTACAGGCCAGAAGGGAGTGGCAAGATATATTCAAAGTCCTGAATGAAAAAAAGATGCACCTTAGGGTATTCGATCCAGCAAGGCTATCCTTTAGAATAGAAGGAGAGTTAAAGAACTTCACAGACAAGCAAAAACTTAAAAAGTTTAGCAACATTAAACCCATGCTGAAAGAGATATTGACAAGTCTACTCTTAATAGAAAAGAAGCAGGATGCTACAAAAATGAGAAACTCATAACTGGAAAGGTGATAACTGCCATGAATTACAAAAAGAATAAACACAAAATTGCAAAAGAAGACATCTAAATCATTAAGAGTGGGAGAGGGAAGCAAGGAAAGCCACTGTGGAAAACAGTATGAAGATTCCTCAAAAGACTAGAAATAGACTTACCATATGACCCAGGAATCCCACTCCTGGCCATATATCCAGAAGGAACCCTACTTCAGATAACAGCTGCACCCCAATGTTCATAGCAGTACTATTTACAATAGCCAAGACATGGAAACAGCCTAGATGTCAATCAACAGATGACTGGATAAAGAAGATGTGCTGTATTTATACAATGGAATACTATTCAGCCACAAAAACTGACAACATAATGCCATTAGCAGCAACATGGATGTTCCTGGAGAATGTCATTCTAAGTGAAGTAAGCCAGAAAGAGAAAGAAAAATACCATATGAGATCGCTCATATGAGGAGTCTTAAAAAAAAAATACAAAACAGAAACAGACTCATAGACACAGAATACAAACTTGTGGTTGCCGGGGGGGGGGTGGAAAGGGACAGACTGGTATTTAAAAATGTACAATAGATAAACAAGATTATACTGTATAGCACAGGGAAATATATACAAGATCTTGTGGTAGCTCACAGCAAAAAAAAAAAAATGTGACAATGAATATATGTATGTTCATGTATAACTGAAAAATTGTGCTCTACACTGGAATTTGACACAACATTGTAAAATGACTATTACTCAATAAAAAATATAAAAGAAAAATTATTTTTAGCCACAGTTGATTAATTCACCAAATGTTTGTTGAGTTCCTATAGATGTACAGTGTTCTACATATAATATTATGCTTGAGGTTATGGGGAAAATAGATATTGTAATGTAAATTAAGTCACAGGAAGGAATCACAGAATAGTAAAATTTTTACATAGCTTAGATTTTGCTTTTAAAAAGGAGAAAATAGAGCACTTTGAGGAATGGAAAGGCATGAGTAAGAATATAGAGCAGATACATAGAGACAAGTGTTAGCTTAGTATTCACCTGCTTTATTCACCTCTCTGAATACATTAGTAGATATTTAAAAACACATATTCCTTGCATATGAAGAATAAACACTGACATATAGTTAATATATACAGGCATACTTCTTCTTTTTACAGTTTGCTTTTTTGTGCTTTGCTGATATTGGGTTTACAAACTGAAGGTCGAGCAAGGCTATTGGTACCATTTTCCAAAAGAATTTTCTCACTCTGTGTCTCTGTGTCACATTTTGGTAATTCTCACAGTACTTCAAACTTTCTCATTGCTATTATACTTGTTTTGGTGATCTGTGATCTTTGACTTTACTTTTGTAATTGTTTTGGGACACCACAGACCTTGCCTACATAAGAACAAACTTAATAGACAAATGTTGTGTGCATTCTGACTGCACCATTGAACTGTGTTCCCCCTTCTCTCTCCCTCTCCTCAGGCCTCCTTATTCCTTGAGACACAACAATATAGAGATTAGGCCAATTAATAGCCCTACAATGACTTCTAATTGTTCAAGTGAAAGGAAGAATCACACATATCTCACCTTAAATCAAAAGCTAGAAGTGATTACACTTAGTGAGGAAGGCATGTCAAAAGCCAAATAGCCTTCATAGGTTTCGTATTATTTGTGTGTTCACTAAGGTAGCACTTTTCACTTCATTCAAGAACTTTTCTTTTGCAGTCACAACATGGCTAACTGACACAAGAAAGCAAAACAGTCTAATGGCTGATATGGATAAAGTTTTAAATGATCAAAGCAGTCACTAACTTCATTTAAACCAAAGTCTGATCTAGACCCTGAACTCCAATTCTATGAACTCTGAGCAAGGTGAGGAAGCTGTAGAAGAAAAAATTAAAGCTAGCAGAAGTTGGCTCATTAGGCTTAAGAGAAGAAACTATCTCTGGAAGATAAAAGTGCAAGGTGATCAGCAAGTTTTAATGTAGAAGCTGCAGCAGGTTATCCAGGAGATCCAGCTAAAGTAATTAATGGAGATGATTACATTAAACAACAGATTTTCAATGTAGATGAAACAGCCTTCTATTGGAGGAAGATGCCACCTAGGGCTTCCATAGCTAGAGAAGAGAAGTCAATACATGACTTCAAAGCTTCAAAGGACAATTTGACTCTTTTCTTAGGGGTGAATGCAGCTCGTGACTTAAAGTTGAAGACAATGCTTATTCACCATTCTGAAAATCCTAGGGCCCTTAAGAATTGTGCTGAATTTACTTTCCCTGTGCTGTGTCAATAGAACTACAAAGCCTGGATAACAGCAAATCTGTCTACAACATGGTTCCCTGAATATTTTAAGCCCACTCTTGAGATACCTGTATTCAGGAAAAAAAAAAAAAAAAAAAGATTTGTTTCAAAATACTACTGCTCATTGACAATACACGTGGTCACCGAAGAGCTCTGATGGAAATACACAATAAGCTTCATGTTGTTTTCATACCTGCCAATACAACATCCATTCTGCAGCCATGGATAAAGGAGCTCAACTTTTAAGTCTTATTATTAAAAAAATATATTTCATGAGGCTATGACTGCCTTAGATAGTGATTGCTTTGAAGGATTTGGGCAAAGTAAGTTGAAAACCTTCTGGAAAGGATTTGCCTATCTATATGCCATTAAGAACATTTGCGATTCATGGAGAGAGGTTAAAATATCAACATTAACAGAACTTTGAAAGAAGTTCATTCCAATCTCAATAGGTGACTTTAAGGGAGTCAAGACTCAAATGGACAAAGTAGATGTGGTGGAAATAGCAAGAGAACTAGAATTAAAAGTGAAGCCAGAAGAGGTGGTTGAATTGCTGCATTCTCATGATAAAACTTTCATGGATGAGTGTTGCTTCTTATGGATAAGCAAATAAAGTGGTTTCTTGAGATAAAACCTACTCCTGGTGGAGATGCTGTGAATATTGTTGAAATGACACCAACAGCTTTGGAATGTTACATAAACTTAGTTGATAAAGCAGTAGCAAGGTTTGAAAGGATTGATTCAAATTTTGAAAGAAGCTCTAGTCTAAGTTATGTGCTATCAAATTGGATCACAAGTTACAGTGCAATCATTCTGGAAAGAAAGTTAACTAATGCAGAAAATTTCACTGTTGTCTTATTTTAAGAAATTACCACAGCCACCCTAACTATCAACAACCACTGCTCTCATCAGTCAGTAGCCATCAACATCAAGGCAAAACCTCCACCAGCAAAAAGATTATGATTTGCTGAAAGCTCAGATGATGCATTTGTTTTATAGCAATACAGTATTTTAAATTAAGGTATATACATTTGTTTAGACATATGCTATTGAAGGCTTAAGAGACTACAATTTAGTATAAACATAACTTTCACATGCACTGAAATACCAAAAAATTTCCTGTGACTCACTTTATTGCAATATTTGTTTTATTGTGATGGTCTGGAACCAAACCTGCAGTATCTCCGAAGTATCCCTGTCTGCATATTTTTCAACGGTCTACATGTATATAACAGAGGTTACTGCATGTAATATCTGGCACTGTTTGAATGGGTTAGAATGTAGCCTTGTAATATTTCTATTTACCATCTAAATAAAACTTTTGGTTGCTTAAAGTTATTCCCAAGCTTACTCCTTCAAACAGTATGATTCATGTTAACTGAATTATTGCTTTACTCACATTACTTTGCTGTATGTTGATCATGTTTACATTAAAAATATTTTTTTAGGGATTTTACATTTTACTATAGGATGGATCCCAAATAGAAGAAATGGCTGGAAACCAGAAGAGGATAATAGGGAACTTTTCAAAGAAGAATGACCTTGATTGTATAACATGACCCTAATCTCTTGCTAATAGCCAAACTTCTACTCTGCCACATAGTAAGTACGTGGATAAATATACTGGTAAATTGACAGAATGGTGCTTGTAGGAATATCATTTTACTGAGCTAGCTTTGTGCTCTACTTTTTAAATAAATTTACTCAGAGTATAAGCTCTCCATTATGAGTTTAAATGACCATTATTTTTAAATTATCTTAATTGTCATTAGCACACTTTTTGTTTCTTTGTTTAAAATTGCTAATATAGTTGTTTCCAGGAAAATTACCTAACTGAAATCAATGAGGTGATGGTTTGTTTTCTAAATAGCTACAATCATGAATCGAATTTCTCAATAGGGGCATACAAAAAACCTGTCTTAACAGAAAAGCCAATCTTACAAAAGCATTAAAAAATAAATAAAAACAACTCTTTTTAAGTATATTATTTTCATAGTGCTTTTAGCAAATTAAAGGGCTTATTTGATGTTTCAGACTTCATGTAGCTGTATATCTGACAGCCTTATCTTAGAAATATCCCATAGTATAGAGAACTGATAGTGATGCTGATATAACACAATGCTGCAGGTGTTCTCCTGACTCAAGCTTAGATCACAGTATTTTTCTCCAAGATATGAAAGTGGGGCTTATCAGCATGATGCATTTCTGTTGATTATTTGAACTGAGACTACATAGACTCAAGAATTTATATGTGGCTATTAATGGTCATGTGCCCATGTCTAGGAAGAGAAAATTCAATTTTATGAAGGTGATAAAGAGAGTGCTATATGCCAGAAAGAACAAGTTCCAGACTCTATGCTAAGGAAAGAAAGAAATTGAGATACAAGCTTTCTAGGGCTTTTGCTGATGGTTTCTAATGGAGTCTCAGCACATTTCCTTTTCTTAGGTACCCAATAAAGTACGTTGATAGTTTGTAATAAAGTGTCAATTTTTTGTTTTTTGTTTTCTGTTTTTTTTTTTTCTGCTGAAAGAAGTTCTTGTTTCTTGCAAATAAACAAAAGCATTAAGACATCTAATCAAAAAAAAGTGTTATCCAGTAGCCTGTGGAATTGTTACACAGAATGGTGTTTTGACAGTTTATCCATTTTAATTGGATTGAGGTACATTGGTGCTGCGCAGTTTCTCTGTTTTTGCATTTGTTTTTGTTTATTTGCCTTTTAATTGGAGGATAGATTAGCTTCATGTAATTTACCTAATAAAAAGCATCACCAGGCTTCTGTTCCCAGAGAAAATCAGGGCTTGAAGGAATTTACAAGCATTAATTTTACTTTGTTGTGGGGGGAGGTCATGTGTGAGGCCCTGTTTCATGGAGGCTAAAAGAACAAGCTATTCCCTGGAGGCTAAAAGAACAAGCTCTAGATCCAGGCACCCAGGGTGTGAATTCTGGCCTATTCTCACTAGGGTTGTGAAGATGAGCAAATTAAGTAACTGCTCCTTAAGTGTTTGTTTGTTGTTGAAGTCAGTTTACAACGTTGTGTCAATTTCTGATGTACAGCATAATAGTCATGAAATATACATACACATATTCATTTTCATATTCTTTTTCATTATAGATTATAGGAGATATTGAGTATAGTTCCCTGTGCTATAGAGCAGAAACTTGTTATTTACCTATTTTATATATAGTAGTTAGTATCTGAAAATCTTGAACTCCCAGTGTATTCCTTCCCACCCCTTTCCTCCAGCCCCCGGTAACCCATAAGTTTGTTTTCTATGTCTGTGAGTCTAGTTCAGTTTTGTAAATAAGTTCCTGTTTTTTTTTTTGTTTTTTTTTTTTTTTTCTGATTCAACATATAAGTGATTTCATATGGTACTTTTCTTTCTCTTTGTGGCTTACTTCACTTAGAAGGACTACATAAAAGAGAACCTTAGTTATATGGTTTTCATGTGGGTTAATTGTGAAGTGAATAGAAGAGTGCCTGGGAAATGCCAACTGTTTAACAAACATTTTATAACTGCCTAGACCAGTAAACAGGATTGAACAGAGTAGCCGTTGTGAAAAGACTGTGAGCAGCCAGGTACAGAAAAAAGGAGGGTTTCGTTCTTTTAGGAAAGGGAAGGATTCAAAGGTAATAACATTTGAAAAGAGACATGAAATAATGTCAAAGACAATCAGTGTTCTTCTCAGATTTTATAAAGTAGTTATCTACCAAAAAGATTATATGGGGATCTTGAATTAATTTTGGGGAAAAACTCATCATGTATTTTATTTTCTATTTGTACACAGCATGACTCTTTGTTTCTAGTATACTTTTGCTTGGAATGAGTCACAGAGTTCAGGTAGTAAACATCTGAGTGAAAAAGAGGTACTAGGGGATAAATGGACTCTGGGCACAGTAGATAATATTAAAGGTCTTGTTCTTTCCCACCTCACATCCAATCTACTGCAGTCCATGTCAGCTCTACCTTCACAATATACCTGAGATCTGACTTCTCCCCACTTCTACCTCCATCTTCTTCACCTGGCTTATTTCAGGAATCTACAGACCGTTCTCTTTAATGCTACTTTTGTGCATTTTTCATTTATTTTCCCCAGAGTAGCAGAAGTAATTCTATAAAACCTAAAAATTTCCACATCACCCCTCTGCCCCAGCCTCTCCAGTAGTTTCCCCTCTCACCCAGAACAAAAGGCTCTGAAATGGACTGAAAGGCCTCCTTCGTCCTTCAACTGTTTCTTTTCATCTCATTTTCTGCTGTAACCCTCTTTGCTCACCCCACAGCAGCTACACTGGTCTCTTTGTTTTCCTCCAAGTACACAGAGCAAACACGTTTGAGACATTTACAGTTCCCTGATGTAGACATTGTCTTCCAAAATATTGATACTTCTATTTTTTTTGGTCTTCTTATTAAGAAAAATTTCCTATCTACTCTGTCTAAAATATCAGCTTTCTCTAATTATCTTTGTATCTTCCCTGGTTTCTTTCTTTACAATATTACTCTTTACACCAAATAGCATTTATTTGTACATTGTCAGTTGCCGCTCACTTAGGTTTTAAGTATCCTGAGAGTGATGGCTTTCTCTGTTTTGTTTGTTTGTTTGTTTTTAAAGAAGAATGTCTGGTTCCCTTGACTCAGAACAACATCTGGGGAGCAAAATTCCAGATAAGAACTTGCAGATAGTTTAAGACTACATTTTCATGGAACTGCCAATTAAAATTTTCTGTCAAAACTTCTTTCAGTACCTGTGTCCTATCTAGCAGCCAAATGGTTTCTTCTACACATTTCAATGTGAAAAATTATTTTGTTATTTCAATTTATCTTCCTAAGTGCGTGGAAAACTATGGAGTTTAACACGCTTAAATAGAAACAGAAATATGGTGATTAAACATATATGGCCATTTTCTTTTTATTAAGAGCTTCCTTGGGCTGCATTTTATCATAAATATCATGTAGTACCAGCTTAAAGCTGTTTAGAACTAATATGAGAATCTTAAGCTAGGTAAGCCAGAGTGTATTCAAGTGTATGTATGTATGATATGAGTGTAAATGTGTGTCTATTTGTTTTATTTATATATAATATATAATTACATATAGAATATATTAAAATATTTTAGTATATATACTTAATGTAAATGAAGCTCATATTTAAGGGTTTGTATATATAAAGGGCAATTTATCAAATGGAAAATTTTTAATATGCCAAATTATATTTTAGTGAATACATTTAGCTATGTGAATAAAATCTCTAATTTTGCATTTCCTTCACTGCTTGTGAATTAGTCTAGGAAGATGTTATGGATAGCAATGAAAAATTAAAAGTAGCTTCAATATTTACTCCTACCACTCCCCAGATGATAAAGTTCTGCTAAAATACTCTTTCAGCTGAAAAAAGTGTGATTTCTAACATATTCCTTTAAAAAATAAATGTGCAATTTATATATCCATTTACACACTTATTGTAAATGAAGTTTTGAGGGATACAAAAATCCTTATACAATTGTCATTATCATTTCCATAAATATCTACACAGAACTTGGTTTGATTTATTATAAGGGAAGTTTGCTTCTTTTTATGAACTGTGGCATCTAATTTTTAGATTTGAAGCAGTATGTTCTGATTTATGTTGGCATTAATAACATTGACTCTGTGAAAATCACCATTCCCTCCCGGTTGGGCACTACCCTTGGGAGGATAGGTCACGGCTATCTAACAGCAGCATCCACAGCTGTTTGTGCTGACGCAGATTTGAGTGCTATTTCCTTGACAGAGGTCAGAGAGTAGCAGTAGAAGATAATTTTATGAGGCATCTGCTATATTTGTGGTTATATTCATTCTTCAAGATTGACCTACAAACTTTAGCTTCTGCAAGAAAATAACATTAAATCAAGACTCAGGGGCTTATAAATGGAAAGCTATAACAAATGAACTTTCATATGAATGGAATGTTATCTCCAATTGAAAAATCAATATAGTTAAAGCCAATAAAATGTTGGTTTCAAAAGAGGCTTAAATAGAGGTCAAAATAAATATATTTAACTGGAAAAACACTAAACTATAATATAAAAATCCAGCTAGAGTATGTTTTATCTAAGTATTCAACAGTCAATGCTGAGGCTAAACTAAAGAGTTTAGCTAGATTCTCTTCCTTGAAATATTCATTTTTTAACTACAGCAAATAAAACATGATTAGAATAAACAATTTTATTTCTCTAGTTTTTAAATGTGGTTATCAATGTATGGCTTAAGTAAAAATCTATTCTAAAAATAATTTGCTATAAATTAAAATCTGAAAGGACTAGCTCTCTATTGGGCTTTTTATTTCCCCTCCTGAAGCTTCTTCTTGGGTGTACATTCTAATGTACATAATCAAGAAAAAAGAAAGCTAGAAAATTATTAGCTTTGAAGCCAGAACTGTGTTCAAATGTCTTTTTTTACCTATGTGATATTGAATAAATTACTTAAATCTTTTGAGTCTGTTTCTTCATCTATATAATGACAAATAAAATACCACAGGATAATTCTGTGAAGATTAAAAAAATTACCTAGAAAACTATTAAGTAATTATTAGCTATTATTTAAATATATACTGTGTACCTTCTTTATAAGTTTAACTCTAAAAAAAAAATTCTGTCTAACTTAGTCCTAAAGAGGAAGTTAAGAGACTAAAATAACTTTTTTTATCTATGAGCAAATGGCATATTTTGCTGCCATTTCATTTTTTCTTATTAATTACTTTTTTTCTGAGAAAAAAATAGTTTTTATTTGCCTAATATATGGTAGGCACAAACTCTCAGATGTAGATATGAAGACATATAGGAGCAGGTAGGATTTTGCCTGCTTATGAGGTACACCAAACACAAATATGGTACATGTCAAATAAAAGTGACCTGAAACTATCCTAAATTTGGGAAACCGTGGGTTCCTTCCATTTTTTCAGTAAGGAAATAGAAGAGTAAGAGAAATGTACCTACATCATATCTTTTGTGTGAGAAACTTGAATTTTATACCAAATCTAATGAGAAAACCTTGAGTGTTTAAAATATACTAGTGATGTGTATTTGACTACACATTAACCAAATAGCCCAATAACTGTTTTATAAAACACATAAAAATATAACCAATATAATGTGAGAAAAGTGCATTTGAAAACAGACATAAGTGAACCCTCACCTTCCTTCAAGAAAATGGTTGAACATTTGAACACTTTAGACTGAGAGATTAAACACAGGAAACACACTCAAATATTTTTCATTGGACTTTACAACTATTTTTGCTGATGGAAATTGTATCTTTTCTTAATCCAAAAGGGTATTATTTCCCTGAAGGTTATAAAATATATTTAAAAAATAAATCTAAGTAAGAAAGTGGCCAAGATAGCAGAGTAGGAACTGAGCAGATGAGCTCCCTCATGTATATCAAAATTACAACTATTTACAGAGCAACCATTACTGAGAACAAACTGAAGACTAGCAGAACTTACCTTCTACACAAGAAATCTAAAGCAGAAACCAAAATGAGTTGGGTAGGAAGGGGGGATATGAGGTATAAATCAAGATCCTCATTCCCACATGGGTGACTCAGAAATGGGAAGATAATTACAATAGTAGAGTTTCTCCACAAAGAGGAAAAGGTTTTATCCCCACATTGGACTTGACAGCCTGGGAGTCCTTCACTTGAAAGAAAACCCCCAGAATGGTGGCTTTGAAGGGCAGCAGTTCTTGCCTACTTTCAGGAGAGTCAGAGAGTGACAGGAAATAGATACTCCACTTGTAAAGGGTGCTAAATCTCACATGCTTCTAGACCCAGGGCAGAAGCAATCATTTGAAAGGAGCCTGAATCAGACTCACTTTCTGATCTTAGGGAGACTCCCAGAGAGACAAGAGGCAACTGGGACTCACCATGGGAACATAGAGGCTGGCAACAGCCATTGCTGGGAGTTCATTCTACCACAAGGACACTGGTGCTGGGAAGCACCATTTTGGAATCCTTCCTCTAACTTATTAGTGCCATGACCCAGCTCTACCCACTACCCAATCAACACCAGTCATGAGATGCCCCAGGCTAAGCTGCTGGTTAGGTGGGGACAAAATTACACTCACCAGTAAGCTTTATGAACTCCTGAGCCCCCAGCCATGTTGAAACTTGACATCACCCACCAGAGGGCCAAGGACAAGGCCCCACTCACCAGTGGACCAGCAGCCTGAGACCCCAGAACCCAGCTTCTCCCATAATAAGGTTGGCACTAGCCCTATGACACCCTGGGAAATGATCCCACCCACTGGCATACAATAGCCTGACAACCACATCTACCAGCATATTCAAAGTAGTCATCTTCCCCCAATAAGGGGGCCCATACAGCCCACAAGAGGGCACCCCTAGAGCATGTATCTCTGATGACCAAAGAGGAGTGTACTGTTGGGTGCCAGGGATACATCTCCTACATAATATCTCTTTTCCAAAATTGAGAAATGTAACTAAACTACCAAATACATAAAAATAAAAACAGAATTAGGCAAAATGAAATGACAGAGAAATATTTTTGAAACATAAAAACAAGACAAAACCTCAGAAAAAGAACTAAGTAAAGCGGAGATAGTCAATTTACCTGTTAAAGAGTTCGAGTAATGATTATAAAGATGCTCAAAGAATTTGGCAGAAGAATAGATGAACACAGTGAGAAATTGAACAAAGAGAAAATATGAAGAAGAACCAAACAGAGCTGAAGATACAGTAACTGAAAAAGAAAAAAACACTAGAAGGAATCAATAGTAGATTAGATGACATGGAGAGACAAATCAATAAACTGGAAGACAGACTAATGGTAATAGTATTAGTAGCAGTAAGGAAAAAGCAACAAATTATGTACAAGGGAACCCCAATAAGCCTATCAGCTGAATTTTTAGCAGAAACTTTTTAGCAGAAACTCAGCAGAGAAGAGTGGAGGACCTATTTAAAGCAATAAAAAACAAACAAACAATAAAATCCCACACAACCAAGAATACTCTATCTGGTAAGACTAGCATTCAGATTTTAAGGCAGGATCAGGTGTTCTACAGACAAGCAAAAAGCTAAAAGAGTTCATTGCTACAAAAACAGCTTTACAAGAATTTTAAAGGGACTTTTCTAATCAGAAAAGGCCATAATTAGAAATATGAAAACTCTGAAAGGACAAACCTCATTTTTAAAGGCAAATATACAGTAAAGATTGTAGAAAAGAACAAACAAAACTCAAAATTAGTAGAAGGGAAGAAATCATAAAGATCAGAGCATACATAAATGAAATAGAGACAAAAAATAGAAAAGATCAATGAAACTAAGAGCTACTTCTTTGAAGAGATGAACAAAACTGATAATATGAATAGACCAATTGCCAGTAAGGAAATTGGAACAGTAATAATAAAGACTCCCAACAAACAAAATCCAGGACCAGATGTCTTCACAGGTGAATTCTACCAAATATTTAGAGAAGAGTTAACATCTCTCCTTCTCAAACTATTCCAAAATTTTGCAGAGGAAGGAAGAGTTCGAACTCATGTTATGAGGCCAGTGCTGTCCTGATAACAAAACCAGACAAAAATTCAGGCCAGTGTTACTGATAAACATAAATGCAAAAATTCTCAACAAAATATTAGCAAACCAAATTCAGCAATACATTAAAGTGATAGTATGCCATGATCAAGTGTGATTTATTCCAAGGAAGCAAGGATGTGTCAATATCTGCAAATCAATCAATGAGATACACCACATTAGCAAATTGAAAAATAAAAGTCATATGATCATATCAACAGATGCAGTAAAAGCTTTTCACAAAATTCAACATGCTTTCATGATAAAAACTCTCAACAATGTGGATATAGAGCAAACATACCTCAGCCACAGTAAACAGACAAGAAGAAAAAATGACAGGAATCTTAATTGGAAAGGAGGAAGTTTGCAGACTGTATGATATATACATAGAAAATCTTAAAGAAACACCTAAAAACTACTAGAACTCATCCATAAATTCAGTAAATTTGCAGGATACAAAAGTAATATACAGAAATCTCTTATGTGTTGATACATGTAACAGATAATTGGAAAGAAAAATTAAGAAAATGTCTCCATTTACAATCCTATCAAAAAGAATAAAATACTTAGGCATAAAACAAACTAAAGAGTTAAAAAAAACTTTCAGTAAGAAAACTGTAAAATACTGATTAAAAAAATAGAAGATGACACAAATAGATGGAAAGTTATATCATGCTCAAAAATTGGAAGAATTAATATTGTTAAAATGATATTACTACTCAAGGCAATCAACAGATTCAAGGCCATCCCCATCAAAATACCAGTGGTGATTTTTACAGAACGAGAATAAATAATTCTAAAATTTGTATGGAAACACAAAAGTGCCTGAGTAGATAAAACAATCTTGAGAAAGAAGAACAAAGCTGGAAGTATTACACTCCCTGGTATTAAACTATACTACAAAACTACAGTAATTCAAACAATATTACTGGAACAAAAACAGACACATAAATCAACAGAACAGTATAGAGACCATAGAAATGAGCACTTATATGGGCAATTATTCTACAACAGTGGGGGCAAGAATATACAGAAGGGAAAAGGCACTCTCTATAATAAATGTTGTTGGGAAAACTGGACAGCTACATGGAAAATAAGCAAACTGGACTGCTCTCACACCATACACAAACATAAACTCAAAATCTGTAAAAAACTAAAATCTAAGACCTCAAACCATAAAACTTCTAGAAAACATAAGCATTAGTCTTAGCAATATTTTTTGGATATACCTCCTCAAGCAGGGAAACAAAAGCAAAAATAAATGGGACTACATCAAACTAAAATGGTTTTGCATAGTGAAAGAAACTATAAACAAAATAAAAGGGCTACTTATTAGATTGGAGAAGATATTTGCAAATGACTTATCCAATAAGAGGTTAATATCCAAAATATACAAAGAACTCATGCAACTCAACATCAAAAACAAACAAACAAATGATTGTATTAAAAATGGCAGAGGAACTGAATAGACATTTTTCAAAAGAAGGCATACAGATGGCCAACAGGCACATAATGTCTCCACTATGAAAAATAGTGTGGATATTCTTCATAAAATTAAATTTTGTTCCTGGTATTCATTTAAGGAAAACAAAACAAAATAATTTGAAAAGTTATACAGGGCCCTATATTCATTGCAGCCTTATTTGCAATCACCAAGTTATGGAAGCAACCTAAGTGCCTATTAATATTTGAATGGATAAAGAAGATGTGGTATATTTATGTTTATATTTCTATTTATACGTACAAAATGGAATATTACTCAGCCTTAAACAAAAATGAAATCTTGCCATTTTTGACAACATTAATAAACTCAGAGGTGTTATTTTAAGTGAAATAAGTCAGACAAAGAAAAACAAATGCTGTATGATTTCACTTTTATATGTGGAATTTAAGAAACAAAACAAATGAACAAACATACCAAAACAGGAGAGATACAGATACAGAGAACAAGCAGATGGTCGTAAGAGAGGAGTGTGCTAGGGAGGAAAGAAATATGTAAAGGAAATTAAGAACTATGAATTTCCAGTTACAAAATAAATGAGTCACAGGAATAAAATATACAGTGTGAGGAATATAGTCTGTGATTATATATTTGTGTGGTAACTGATGGCAACTAAATTTATCACAGTGAACATTCTGAAATGTTTAGAACTATCAATCACTGTATCATATGTTACAAGAACTAATACAGTGTTTTGGTCAATTATACTTCAAAAACAAACAAACAACTCATAGAAAAAGGCATTAGATTTGTGGTTTCCAGAGGTGAGATTAGAGAGAAGGCAAACTGAGATGAAGAGAGTCAAAAGGCACAAACTTTCAGTTATAAGATAAATAACTACTAGGTTTATAATACACAAAATGATAAATATAATTAATACTACTGGATGTTATATATGAGCATTGTTAATAGAGAAAACCCTAAGAGTTATTATCATGAGTTTAAAAAAAAGTCTTTAATTTTATATCTATATGAGATGATTGTTCACTAAACTTATTGTGGTAACCATACCATGATTTATATAAGTCAAATCATTATGCTGTACATCTTAAACTTATACAGTGATAAGTAAACTATAGTAAATAAATAATAAATAAAACTAGAAAAAATTCCCAAATGACACAAACAAATAATAATATTTTTAATTAAAAAGAAAATTACCAAATTAATCAGATTGAAAGCCTTTGTACTCAGTAAATTTGCAGTCCAGTAAATTATCATATGAATCAATAACATTCTTTCTAATCCAGTGTCCTTAAATAAAAAGTAAGAAATCACTCCTATTCTTATTACTAACTTTAGGAGTATAATGCTTTGTTTTTTGTTTGTTCTGCTGAATACTTGACAATAAATAAGCCTCCAAAAAGCTGAAAAAAAAAACTGCTTAGTTATTTCCTCACATACTTCCTGCTTATGTGCAGAGAGAGAGAGAAGTTTTATTACAAACTTTTCCTCTCTTGGGAGTCTTTTAAGGAAAATAATAGGGCTCCATAAACCTAAAAATAATATTATGAAGACCTCTTACTCAGGAGAGATAGAATTTTAAAGAATTTTTGATAAAAGGTTAACATTTTAGCCCATGAAAATTAGTTGAAATTTAGAGTACCCAAGTACTCCTTATTGATTCAACCAAGAAGCCAAAAGGAAGAAAAACTAGTAATAAGCAACATTAGTTTATCTATTATTACCTAATTTTGAATTATAAATCATTGCCCTAAAAGACTCATCTTGATTGAAGCAGTGCCTGTTTTCCTGGTACTGGTTCTTTTGTTGACATTATTAAAAATAAATGCACAACTTTAAGAAATTTCTTCTATGATATGTTTGTAAACATAATTTAATTTCAAATTACTTCTATTTGTACATATAATACTGAGATTTGTAAGAAAAAGAAAGTATGTTAAAAATAATGACCAACTAATAGAATATTACTCAGCCATAAAAAGAATGAAATATTGCCACTTGCAGCAATGTGGATGGATCCAAAGATTATTATACTAAGTAAGACAAACATTATATGATATCACTTATATGTGGAATCTAAAAAATAATACAAGTGAACTTACTTACAAAACAGAAACAGACCCACAGACATCAAAAACATACTTATGGTTACCAAAGGAGAAGATGCTGAGGGCTAAATTAGGAGTATGGCATTAATAAACAAACACTACTGTATATAAAATAGATAGACAACAAGGGTTTACTGTATAACACAGAGATCTATATTCAATATCTTGTAATTACCTATAATGGAAAATAATGTGAAAAGAAATATATATGCATACATATATAACCGAATCACTTTGCTGTGAACCTGACTCTAACACAATATTGTAAGTCACTTGTAATTCAATAAAAAAGTAAACAAAAACTAAATAACCAACTACAACTACAGAAATTTGAAGAATAAGAAAGTAATGAGAGTAATAGAAACACTTTGTTTACACAAACACAAAGAAAATGAAGCCTATCACTTGTCTTCTTTAGTGGAAATAAAAAGGAGTGGCATTTTTCCTTTCTTTCCCCTTCTAGCTAATAGAAAAGTATGTGCTTGGTCTCTGAGAACTAAGCCATGGGAGGATGTAACAAATTATGACCAATTACTAAATATTATTGCTTAGAGGACAAGTATTTTGACAGATATTTGGAAGAAATAGGAAGTTGGTAAATTAGTGATAGGTTGAATGGTGCTACAAGTGAAAAATGTGAAGTTAATGTCTATGATCTATCAACAATTGGAAGCATGGATAAATTGCAAGAATCTGGGATATTTGTCAAGTAATATATTTTAAATGCAAAGTAAGTAAAAATATATGGAGGTCCTCCTATTTTCTTTTTTCTTTTTTTTTTTAAGAAGACATTGTTTGGATATGCTCTGAATAATAAAATGCTCAGTAGATAAATGCATGGATAGTCATTTAAAACTTTGAATGTATCCAGAAGAAACCCTACTTCAGGATGACACCTGCACCCCAATGTTCATAGGAGCACTATTTACAATAGCCAATACATGGGAACAGCCTAAATGTCCATCAGTGGATGAATGAATAAAGAAGATGTGGTACATTTATACAATGGAATACTACTCAGCCATAAAAACCAACAACATAATGCCATTTGCAGCAACATGGATGCTCCTGGAGAATGTCATTCTAAGTGAAGTAAGCCAGAAAGAGAAAGAAAAATGTCGTATGAGATCACTCATATGTGGAATCTAAAAAAAAAAAACAACCCGAAAAACACAAACAAAGCATAAATACAAAACAGAAATAGAATCATAGACATAGAATACAAACTTGTGGTTGCCAAGGGGGTGGAGGGTGGGAAGGGATAGACTGGGATTTCAAAATTGTGGAATAGATAAACAAGAGTATACTGTATAGCACAGGGAAATATATGAAAGATCTTATGGTAGCTCATGGTGGAAAAAAAATGTGACAATGAATATATATATGTTCCTGTATAACTGAAAAATTGTGTTCTACACTGGAATTTGATACAACATTGTAAAGTAATTATAAATCAATAAAAAACATTTTTAAAAAACCTCGAATATTTTACTTAATCAGAGTTTGAATTTGAAATTTATTGTATGATTTTATTTGCACCCAAATATTATGTAAAGGAAATGATATTTTTCATTTACCCTGAGAGATGAAGTCTGATCGATATTGGATTATGTTTTTCCAATTATTTATTAAGAAAAAATTTTCTATTTAACCACAGCAAACTTGTTATAGCAAAGTATGAGTGATAGTGTGGGAAGACTGATAGATATAATTTAAGGCTGACAATGTTCAGTGTTTTATTCTTTGATCTCCTTTTATTCTGCCCTATATTTTCTTTAAGAAATGATATTAAAACTTTAATTTGCTCTATATTGGTTTTTGTTCTTCTGTTAATTTTTCCTTTAATCCATTGAAATTCTCACTACCTAATTATCTACTGAAAGATTTATGTATATGTTTTCTTTAAAAATCAACAGATTTTCAGACATCATTCTTGTGAGATGGTTACTTAATGATATCATCAATAAATATTAATTTAGATACTAGTCACTTTTCAGTGAAACACAGACATAGATATGAACTAGATAGAAAAAAAAGCCATATTTGTGAAGATTTCACTCTAGTTAGGGAAGACAATATTAAGCACATAATAGTCAAAACATGTACATTTCACATAATAAATACAATAGAATACAATTTAAAAAATGAAACAGTAAAGGAGCCTTAGTGAGTGCCTGGGTAAGGGGATTCAATTTTATATATGCTTATCAGAGACTGAAAAGTGTGATTTTTCTACAAAAACCTGCAGAAGTGAGGGGTATCTTATGAAAGAAGTGTAGTTAAAGAGAATAGAAATTGCTAGTCCCTTAGGTGGGAACATTCTTTGTTAAATAGAGAAACACTGTAGTCCAGTGTCAACATAGTCGATTAACTAGAAACACATAGACGGATATGACATTAGAGAGTAATTAAGGATAAAATATCCTGTAAATATATTAAAATATTGGGGAGTTTGAGGCAGAGGAGTAATATGGTCTGTTTAAAATGATAATGTGGAGACATACACTGCATATAGGTAGCCTGGACAGATGAAGGGAATGTGGTTAGAGGGGAATGGATATGGTTCAAAAAAAACATCTGGTGGCTCGGATGAAAGTGGTGGCTGTGGAGGTGGTGAGAATTGATCAGATAATGGTTATATCCTTTTAAAGGAATCAAAAGGATTTGATGATGAATTGAATTTGAGATGTGGAGGGTCAAGTATTCAACATGAACAATAGTTACCATTTGTTGAGTTGCAAAAGTTTTTGACATATTAAATTTGAGATACCAAATGTGGAGATGTCAAATAGGGGTTAGATCCAGGTTGGTTTAGTTAATATCAGCTCCTGGACTCAAAGAAATCAACAAAAAAGTAGGTTTACATAGAGAAGAAAAAAGTTATCAGGCTTATATGTTCCTTAGGAATAACAGCACATGAATATTGGGAATGAGAAGGAGGAAGCTAACATGAAGACTGATAAGGAACTTCCAGTGAGGCAGTAGGGAAACTGGGGGCAGGGGGGGGGTGGTCCTGTGATCTGAATGGTGAATGTATTTCAAAGAAGAGAAACAAATTAACTTTTTCAAATGCTGCTGATAGTTCAAAAAAAAAAATGAGAACTGAGAATTGACCATGTATTTATTAATGTGAATGCCATTGGCAATCTCAACTAAACTAGCTTTAGCTGACTGGTTGGTGGAGTGACTTCAGGAAACAATGAGAATTCCTAATAGAATGAGGAGTTAGATACTTGGATTGAAACCTCTGATGTCAACAACAAAAACAATTCTGAATAACATATTTAAAATTTTTTGTACAAACATTGATGAGCTGTGAAAAACGCAAGAATTTCTGGCTATGAAGGAGGGCAGTTCAGAACTCAGAAAATTAAGAAGAGTAGTGTAGCAAGATTCAAGTTCATCCTGAATGCTTTAGTATAACTGAATAAAACTCAGCCAAAGTTGAAGACCAGAAATAGACTTCCCCCATAAAACTAGGACTTCCAAAAAATACACTATCATTATAAGGTTAAATGAGAACTAATCTCCTAAATCCCTGAGAATTGTCAGAAAATTCAATCATGTTTGACTACAACCTGAGCTAGAGGGGGAATCATTGCTGGGAATTTGGGACCTCATTTCAGACTTCTTATGAGTTTGCAATGTCCATTTGTAATACCTGAGTAGTCAAAGAATGTTTAAAATTAGATTACAATTTATAGAGATCCTAAGTTCAGCACTGCCAAATGCCTGGCAGAAGCAAATGACATAAACCTCTGTAAGCACTTACTCTCATCCACAACCAGAATAATAATTCTACAGATAAAATAGCTGCAAAAATGACTAGTGGAGAGCAAAAATAATAAATGAATTTAAGAGGATACAAATTTCTTAAGCTTGTGGTAAAGGAAGACTCAATAAGTTAGATGAATGTAGGTTATATATATTGTCTAGGAATGTATCTTAAGGAATTTGTTAGTGATTTATAAATAAGCAAATGCATTTTTGAATGATATCAGAACATAGAAGGCAGTGGTCAAGAAGACCACACTAAAAGACCAAATGCCAAAATCCATGATGTATTTCAGGGAGTCTTGGGAATCATCTCTATCTTGAAATCAGTGTTTGATATTTCCAGTGATAAACATCTATTTCTGATGATATGACACCAAATACCTAGAAATAATGTATTGAATATACCAAAGGGACATATAAGTGCATAATTGAGATAGTAGGAAAATAAGAAATATATTACTAAGGACAAAAAAGAAGTTAACAAAGGGAATTAGATATACCAGCTTGAAGAGGACAGAAGAAACCTTTGGTCTCTTGTAAGTCAGAGAGTAAAACTCATACAGAAAGTGGTCACACATAAAGGACTGCACACTTGGAAAAGGGGGAGATGAGAAAATAATAATTCCTACCAGAGAAATGAAATTAAACAGAAGCTAATGATTCTTCATGAGGACTGTTGTTAAACACAAAACAGATTTTCAGTCTTCTCAGGAATTTATTCTCACATAGTTTTCAAGTTCCAGTTTAAACGTTTACATAGTTTGAGAAACTGAAATGAAAATTTTACACAAAACTTGGACCAAAGCCACAAGTGTTCCTAAAGGTCATGGAAGAAGCAAATGCAAAATTTCTGGGAGAATATATTCCTAAAACAGACTGTAAAGGGCTTCATTTGGAAATACTTAAAGAACTTATCATCTAAAATTACTAAAACACAGACACTTGGACCATAAATGGATGTGAATATACAAGTTTTAAAAAGCAGCAAAATTAGTCAATAAAGAATCCCTATAAAGTATCATTGGAAAAAGCTATTAGATAACTCTAATACAATTCATAAATACAAGAAAGGATTTTAAACATGAAAAAGAACAATATACTATTAAAAAGAAAGATGAGAAAGAATCACAAAATTCCTTTATATGAAATTTATAATTATTAACATTAAAATTTAATGTAATAAGTGAGCATCATATCAGACAATTTAAAAAACTGTGCTTGCAGTGAATTATTTATGAAACTGGCCAGTGAGTATAAATGTGTTCAAGTTTTTATAATCTTTTTTCATCTAAAATATTATTCTGTATTTTTTTCATTAAGGCTCATCTCTTTGGAACTTAATTTTCTTGTATAAATCTTCTCAAATAATTAATCTCAAGTGTTTTTATTATATATTGAGTGATTCTTTAGTGATAGGAAAACCATATGATAAAAATTACATTATGTCATATTTATATTCTTTCACAAGCAAACAAATCAAGTGGCTTGTGATTTTTACTTGCATCATTCTGCCAAATATTTATTTTTTTAATTTATAAACCATCTATAATTGATTTAAATTATTCCAGTGATATTCACACAATGTGCCTATTGGTCTATTCCTCTTAAATATTCTATTCTGAACTTCTATTCTCTTAAATATCTAATTCATTAAAATATTCTCTTGTCTTTTTTTAACAAAAAATTCTTTCTAGTTTTCTCACTTCCATTCTTGTTCCACACACTTCCTCCCATTTAGCTATATTTCCTTGGGGTATCAATGATGCTATTGTTCAAATTATATTACTTAAATTCTTGCTATAAACTGAAATCTAAAAAGCCAGAAAGGAAGGAAAAAAACTTCATTATTGCCCTTCCAGATTAGCCATTCTTGCAAATTCCCAATTTTCAATAAAGATATATTTGCTAAAATGTGTATTTAAAATTCTTATTCAGAGACTGTAATGTTGCTTCCCTCATCTCTCAAATCTTCTGCTTCATCTCCCTTTTAAGCCAATGGACTAAAAGTAGTTTAAATAATGTAGAAATATATTGACTTACATTGCAATAAGTTTTATGAAAGTGTGATGTTGGAGGTAGATTAGATTTCACTAACTCAATGACGTCATCAAGGGTCCCAGGTTTTTCTATATTTTGACCTGCTCATTAAATCACAGTTGGCTTTGCCATGAATTTTATCATGGCCAGATGTTGGTTGCCAACAGCAATCAAGATCATGCTTACTTTTCAATAGTCAGCATGTGAAATGCAGCACATGTGAACATGTGTGTACATATATAGCAACAGTTCACCAAATCACACCTTGAATAATTCTGAAAAATTTCTCACTCTTTTATACATCTAGTCCATCAAAACCAGGGTCTTACTTATCTTTCTTATATTATTTATCTGTAGTAGTCAGGGTTTTCCAGAGAAATAGGAGCAATAGGAGTTATATAGATACATGTAAGAGGGCATTAATTATAGAAACTGTCTCACACAATACTGGAGACTGAGATGTCTCAATATCTGTTGTCTACAAGCTGGAGATCCAAGAAAGCTAATGACATAGTTTAGTTCAATAGTCTTGAAGGCCTCAGAATTAGGAGAGTTGATGTCTGAGATCAGGAGAAGATGGTTGTCTCAGCTCAAACAATGAACAAATTTACCCTTCCTCAGCCCTTTTATTCTATTCAAGTCCTCAGTGAATTGGATGATGCCCATCTAATTAGTGAGGGCAATCTTCTTTACTCAGTCTACCAATTTAAATGCTATATGCTACTGATTCTCTTCTAAAAACACCTTCACAGATGCACCAAGAAATAATGTTTTAGTGGTTATTTGGACATCTCTCAGCCTAGTCACATTGACACATAAAATTAACCATCACAGTACATGCCCAAATTACTTTAATTGGATTCTGGTTTAACTTCAAATTTAAAAAGGAAATTTTAGGTTCTTCCATACTTTAATGTTTATATTCACATTCATAAAATTGATTTCATAAAATATTACATTCTTTATGTTACCTCTCATACATAATTTCTGATTTCCTCTTAAATTAAATCCAAATACCTCAATTAGGATATCAACTCTTCATAGGTTGAGTTCCTCAGGAAGCAAACTCATTGATAGAAAAGAGTTAAGATAATTTATTAAAGTCTGCTCTTGGGATCAACCTTTAGAAGGAAAGAGAAAGAAAATTATAATGTAATATAATTTCAGGGCAAGCCAGAGTATTGTGCTTAGATAGTTCTGAAGTGGATATGGCTCGTCAGAGTTTGTCCAATTGGCACAAGGTGGCTGGATCGTCATACCCTCAAGCAGACCAGTCTTCCCTGGGAATAGTATTTAATTTCAGGAAATTCTACAAGGTTGCTGAAAGCAATGGGCTGTCTACAGCTCTCCATGCAGGTGGAGTATATATTTTCTTCATTCCTGAAGAAGGAAATAGTAGCACACATTCTCCTTTTCAACTCTTTTTGGGCACACAGATCCATCTTTGTCCTTCCCCAAAGACATCTGCTTCT
The DNA here is from genome assembly GCF_036321535.1 of Camelus dromedarius. Taxonomy (NCBI): domain Eukaryota; kingdom Metazoa; phylum Chordata; class Mammalia; order Artiodactyla; family Camelidae; genus Camelus; species Camelus dromedarius. The sequence continues at coordinate 35,457,239 of NC_087448.1, forward strand.
TATTATTAGCTCACTAATGTAAAGAGCAGTCCATATATTCAGGTTGATCTATAGTCTTTATTTATGTTCTAAGGTAACATTTATTTCATTCTATAAACTTATTAAGGTATAAAACATTTTTATCTTCCATTTCTTCATTTCTAATAAATTTGCTGTAATAGTACTTGTATGCTTGTTATCAGATGAACCAATATTTTTGTGTAATGTATTCACAGAAGATAGTCTTATTTACCAAGTGGCCAATAATATTACTGAAAATGAAATCTATCTTTGTTTCCACAATTCTTAAAATAGTATTTAGAAATATTTATAATTTGTATGAGTTTGTGTGTGCATGTGTGTGTAGATGAAGAGAAAATAGAAATATAAATGCAACAATTCTATGCATGTTTAGTTAAATTAAACTGCCACATAATTAAAGCTACTAGCTTAGTTCCTTTGCAAAGACTTCAGACACAACAATTTAATATAAATGCCTAAAAAAATAACAAATAATCAGTGAAGTACAATTGTTTTCTGATTTCTGATTCTCATTCCCTTATCTACGACCTCATATTATCAAACTTTCCTCCTCTGGGAGATTATGATAATAAAGGGGATCAGTCCCCAACAACCCAATAGAAACAAATTGGGTTGTCTTCTCCAAGACTAAGTGCAGTAATTTGAATAACCTTTAAGTATTGTATACAAGATTCAAGTACTAATCATTACTAAATATATATATATATATATATATATATTTATTTCCATGATATCTGGATCTATTTATCTGTAGATAGACTACTTCCTTTTTAAAATCTGTCTTTTCAAGGGCTTATTACACCTGTATTGACAAAATTTATCTGCTTCATTATTCTTTTTTGGACAAGTTATAAAATTGAATTTAGTAACCTTGGAGACATACATTTTCTATCACTCTATAATTAAAGTAGTTTTACATTATTAACTATTTCTTTTAAAACAATAAAAATCATCACACCGTAGTGAAAATTATAAGAATGAAATAAAGCAACAAATTTTAATAGGTTTATTATTTTATGTTATAATCTAATATATATGTAATATGTGTCATATGCAAAATAAATTTATTAACATATTACATGTATATTTAGAAAGAATAATTTTTATCTTTCATCAGTTACATATTTTAACATTTTATTTAATAGCAATATATAATACTCATTTTTTAGTTTAAAGCACATTAACAAATATCATATAAATGCATTTATCTGATACAAAATATGAATTAGGTGCTCACATCAAAATTTCACTAATTATACTGTCTTTGTATTAATCAACTTCATCAACTTATTAGTAATTTTTGAAATGTTAAAATAAGCATGGTGTAGTTACAGTAATCAATCTTACCATATTTAAGAAATCATTTAAGAAAACAAAATCAAGAAAGAAAGAGCAAAGAGATTGAAGGATGGTTTTTATGAATTACTTTTTCAGCTTCATTTTAGATGACATGCTGTTCATAGATTTCTATCATATTGAATATTTATTACATGAAAATTAATAGTGTACTGCAAAAGTAAATGTAGTGATTAGAAACTGGGTGGGCCAAATTGAATGAGAGATGTATGTGATACTCACATAAAATACAAATAAATGTGTAATAAAATATAAATGATGTTTTACTATATTAGATTTTTAAGCAGTTTTTTTAATTGGAGCAAAGTTGGTTACAATGTGTCAATTTATGGTGTACAGCACCATGTCCCAGTAATGCATATACACACATAAATTGATTTTTCATATTCTTATTCATTAAAGGTTATTACAAGATATTGAACATAGTTCCCTGTGCTATAAAGAAGAAATTTTTTATATCTATTTTTATATATAGTAGCTAACAATTGTAAATCCCAAACTCCCAAATTTAACCCTTCCCACCCCCTTTCCCTGGTAACCATAAGATTGTTTACTATGTCTACCAGTCTGTTTCTGTTTTGTAGATGAGTTCATAGTGTATTGTTTTTTTTAGGTTCCACATATGAGTGATATCATATGGTATTTTTCTTTCTCTTTCTCACTTACTTCACCTAGAATGAAAATCTCCAGGTCCAACCATATTGCTGCAAATGGCATTATTTCATTCTTTCATATGTCTGAGTAGTATTCCACTGTATAAATATACCAGTGCTTCTTTATCCAGTCATCTGTAAATGGACATTTAGGTTGCTTCCCTGTCTTGGCTAGTGTATATACTGCTGCTGTGAACATTGGGGTGCATGTGTCTTTTTGAATTAAGGTTCCCTCTGGATATATGCCCAGGAATGGGATTGCTGGATCATAAAGTAAGTCTGTTTTTAGTCTTTTGAGGAATCTCCATACTATTTTCCATAATGGCTGCACCAAACTCCATTCCCACCAGCAGTGTATGACAGTTCCCTTTCCTCCACACCTCCTCCAGCATTCATCATTCACATTTTGAATGATGGCCATTCTGATTGGTATGAGGTGATACCTCATTGTAGTTTTGACTTGCATTTCTCTGATAGTGATATTGAGGATTTTTTCATGTGCCTAATGGCCATTTGTATGTCTTCATTGGAGAATTGCTTGTTTAGGTCTTCTGCCCATTTTTGGATTGGGTTGTTGTTTTTTTGTTACTAAGTTGTATGAGCTGTTTATAATTCTGGAAATTAAGTCTTTGTCAGTCATGTCATTTGCAAATATTTTCTCCCATTCTGTAGGTTGTCATTTTATTTTGCTTATGGCTTCTTTTGCTGTGCAAAGGCTTATACATTTAATTAGGTCCTCTTTGTTTCTTTTTGTTTTTATTTTTTTTTTTTTTTTGCCCTGGCATACTGCCCTAGGAAAACATTGCTAAGATTTATGTCAGAGAATTCTTTGCCCATGTTTTCTTCTAGGGGATTTATTGTTTCTTGCATTATATTTAAGTCTTTGAACCATTTTGAGTTTATTTTTTATGTATGGAGTGAAAGAGTATTCTAACTTCATTGATTTACATGCTGCTATCCAGTTTTCCCAACACAACTTGCTGAAGAAACTGTCTTTTTGCCATTATATATTCTTGTCTGTTTTATCAAAGATTAATTGACCATAGGTCTGTGGATTTATTTCTGGGCAGTCTATTCTGTTCCATTGATCCATATGCCTGTTTTTATGCCAATACCATGATGTTTTGATTACTGTAGATCTGTAGTATTGTCTGAAGCCTGGAAGGGTTATTCCACCAACTTTGTTCTTTTTCTTCAATATTGCTTTGCAATTCTGGATCATCTGTGATTCCGTATAAATTTTAGGATTGTTGTTCTAGTTCTGTAAAAAAAAAAAATGTCCTGAGTAATTTGTTAGGGATCATGTTAAATTTGTATATTGATTCTTCCAATCCAAGAGCATGAGATATCTTTTCATTTCTTTAAGTCATCTTTAATTTCCTTAATCAATGTTTTGTAGTTCTCCATGTATCGGTCTTTCACCCTCTTGGTCAGATTTATTCCTACATACACAATTTTAAAAGGGATTGCTTCTTTACTTTCTTTTCCTGCTAGTTAATTGTTAGTGTAAAGAAATGCAACTGTTTTTTTGTATGTTAATCTTGTATTATGATAACTTACTGAATTCTTTTTTCCCTCTTTTTAAGTTTTATTAGGTAGAATCATTACAGTTTGACTACACATGTGCAATATATTGCATGTAAATACATATATGCAATATACTGCACTTTTTAAATTTTACATATATGAACTGATCATTGTTTCTAAGAACAGATTAGAGCTTTATCTTTTTAAACTTGCAAATTTATCAAAGGAATATAGCCAACCACAAAATAAGAATCAACAGAATGCAGTAATCCAATTGTAAGGGACAGTCAAATGTGCTTACACACATTCAATAAATCAATCATCTATTTTATAAATAATAAGTAGTTCATTTGTGTCTTTTTTTTAAGACTCCACATATAAGTCATATCATATGGCATTTTTCTTTCTGGCCCACTTCATCTCGAATGACGATCTCCAGGTCCATCTATGTTGCTGCAAATGGCATTATTTTATTCTTTTTATGGCTGAGTAATGTTCCACTGTATACATGTACCACATCTTTATCCATTCATCTATTGATGGGCAGGTGGGTTGTTTCCATGCCTTGGCTATTGTAAATTGTGCTGCTATGAACATTGTGATGAATGTGTCTTTTTGAATTTTATTTTTATCTGGGTATATGCCCAGGAGTGGGTTTGCTGGATCATATGGTAAGTCTATTTTTACTTTTTTAAGGAACCTTCATACTGTCCTCCATAGTGGCTGCACCAATCTACACTGCTACCAACAATGTAGGAAGGTTCCCTTTTCTCCACACCCTCTCCAGCATCTATTGTCTGTAGATTTTTTTAATGATGGCCATTCTGGCTGGTGTGAGGTGATGTCTCATTGTAGTTTTTATCCACATTTCTCTGACAGTTAGCGATGCTGACCTTTTTTTTTTTTTTTTTGTGCCTATTGACATTTGTAAGTCTTCATTGGAGAATTGCTTGTTTAGGTCTTCTGCCCATTTTTGAATTGGGTTGCTTGTTTTTTTGTTGTTTGTTTTGTTTTGTTTGTTTGTTCGATATTAAGGTGTATAAGCTGTTTGTATATTTTGAAAATTAGTGCTTTGTCATTCACATCATTTGCAAATATTTTCTCCCATTCTGTAGGTTGTCTTTTCAGTTTGTTGATGATATCCTTAGCTGTGCAAAAATGTTTAAGTTTAATTAGATCTCATTTGTTTATTTTTGCTTTTATTTCCATTACTCCAGGAGTTGGTCCAAAAATATATATTGCTATGATTTATGTCAAAGAGTTTCCTGACTATGTTTTACTCTAGGGGTTTTATAGTATCTGGTCTTACACTTAGGTCTTTAATCCATTTTTGAGTTTATTTTTGTATATGATGTTAGAGAATGTTGTTATTTCAGTCTCTTATAAATAGCTTTCCAGGCTTCTCAGCACCACTTATTGAAGAGACTGTCTTTTCTCCATTGTATATTCTTGCCTCCTGTGTTGTAGATTAATTGACCATAAGTGAATGGGTTTATTTTTGGACTGTCTATCCTGTTCCATTAATATATGTGTCTGTTTTTCCCTAGTACTATACTGTTTTGATTACTGTAGCTTTGTAGTTTAGTCTGAAGTCAGGGATCATTATTCTCCCAGCTCTGTCCTTCTTTTTCAAGATAATTTTGGCTATTTTGGGTCCCCTCTGTTTCCATACATATTTTAACATTTTTTGTTTCAGTTCTGTGAAGAATGTCATTGGTAATTTGATAGGGACTGCACTGAATCTGTAAATTGCCTTGGGTGGTATGGCCATTTTAACAATATTGATTCTTTCAATCCAAGAACACAGTGTATCTTTCCATTTGTTTATGTTGTATTCAATCTCCTTCATCGGTGTCTTACAGTTTTTGGCATACAGATCTTTTGCCTCCTTCAGTAGGTTTATTTCTAGGAATTTTATTCCTTTTGGCATGATGGTAAATGGTATCATTTCCTTAATTTCCCTTTCTGCTCTTTTGTTGTTAGTGTATAGAAATTAAACTGATTTCTGTATATTAATTTTATCCTACAACTTTACTAAATTCCTGATTAGTTCTAGTAGTTTTCTGGTAACTTCTTCAGGGTTTTCTATGCAGAGTATCATGTCATATACAAAAAGTGACTTTTTACTTCTTCATTTCCAATTTGGATTCATTTTATTTATTTTTCTTCTATGATTGCTATGGCTACAACTTCCAAAACTATATTAAGTAAAAATGGCAAGTGTGATGATCCTTGTCTTTTTCCTGATCTTAGAGGAAATGCTTTCAGCTTTTCCCCATTAGTTATGATGTTAGCTGTGAGATTGTCATATATGGCATTTATTATGTTGAGGTATGTTCTGTCTATGCCCACTTTCTGGAGAGTTTTGATCATAAATGGATGTTGAATTTTATCAAGTTTTTCCTGTATCTATTGAGATGATCGAATGGATTTTATTCTTCAATTTGTTAATGTGGTTTATCACATTGATTTGTGTATATTGGAAAATCCCTGCATCGCTGGGATAAATCCCACTTGATTATGGTATGTAATCCTTTTAATGTATTTTTGGAGTCAATTTGCTAGTATTTGTTGAGAATTTTTACATCTATATTCATAAGTGATACTGGCATGTTATTTTCTTTTTTGTGATATCTTTGGTTTTGGTGATGGCCTCATAAAATGAGTTTGGAAGTATTATTTCCTCTCCAATTTTTTTGGAATATTTTCAGAAGGATAGGTGTTAACCCTTCTCTAAATGTTTGATATAATTGAACAGTGAAGACATCTGGTTCTGGACTTTTGTTGGTTGGGAGCTTTTTCATCCTGATTTCAATTTCAGTAATGGTAATTAGATTATTCATATTGCCTATTTCTTCCTGATTTAGTCTTGGCAAATTGTACCTTGCTGAGAATTTGCCCATTTCTTCTATGTTGCTGTTTTTATTGGCATATAGTTGCTCATAATATCCTCTTATGATCCCTTGTATCTCTGTGGTGTCGGTTGTAACTTCTCCTTTTTCATTTATGATTTTATTAATTTGGGCCTTCTCCCTTTTTTTCTTGGTGAGTCTGATTAAAGTTTTATCACTCTTGTTTGTCTTTTCAAATAACTAACTTTTAGTTTCATTGATATTTCTTTTTTTTTTTTTTTTTAGTCTCTATTTTTATTTCTGCTCTAATCTTTATGATTTCATTTCTTCTACTGACTTTTTGGTTTCTTTCTTTCTCCAGCTGCTTTGGGTGTAAGGTTAGTGTGTTTAGTTGAGATTTTTCTTGTTTCCTGAGTTAGGCATGTATCACTATAAACTTCCCTTTGAGAACTGCTTTTGCTGCATCCTTGAGGTTTTTAATTATTGTGTTTTCATTTTCATTTGTCTCAAAGTATTTTTGATTTCCTCCTTGATTTCTTCTGTGATCCATTGGTTGTTTAGTAACATATTGTTTAGCTTCCACATGTTTGCAGTTTTTGCATTATCTTTCTTGTAGTTGATTTCTAACCTTATAGGATTGTGGTCAGAAAAGTTGCTTGGTATGATTTCAATTTTCTTAAATATGCTGAGGCTAGCTTTGTGGGCCAGCCTGTGGTCCATTCTGGAGAATGTTCTATGTGCACCTGAGAAGAATGTGTATTCTGTTCCTTTTGGACGGAATGTCTATAGTTATCAGTTAAGTACATCCCATCTAATATGTCATTTTGGGCCTATATTTCCTTATTGATTTTCTGTCTGGATGACCTATCCATTGATGCAAGTGGGGTGATAAAGTCCTCTGCTATTATTGTGTTATTGTTGTTTTCTCCTTTTGTGTCTGTTAACAACTGCCTTATATATTGAGGTGCTCCTATGTTATGTCTTCTTCTTGGATTGATCCCTTAAGCATTGTGTAGTGTTCTTCTTTGTCTCTTATAACAGTTTTTATTTTAAAATATATTTTGTCTGATATAAGAGTTATTACTCAAGCTTTCTTTTGGTTTCCATTTGCATGGAATATCTTTTTCCATCCTCTTACTTGCAGCCTGCATGTTTCTGTAGCTCTGATATGCATCTCTTGTAGACAGCATATATATGGGTCTTGTTTTTGTATCCATTCAGCCAGTCTAAACCTTTTGGTTGGAGTGTTTAGTGCATTTATATTTGAGGTAATTATTGATAAGTGTGTTTTTACTGTCATTTTGTTAACTGTTTTGAGTTTGTTTTTGCAGGGTTTTTTTTTTCTTTCTCCTTTTTGTTCTTTTTTCTGGTGGTTTGATGTGGTTTGATGACTTAGAGAATTTCCTATGCCATTTTCTGTAAAGCTGTTTTTGTGATGCTGAATTATTTTAGCTTTTGATTATCTGTGAATCTTTTGATTGCTCCATCAAATATGAATGAGAGCCTTGCTAGAGTTTTTTTTTTTTTTTTTGAGGAACTTTTTCCCTCTCATAATTTTAAATATATCCTGCCACTCCCTTCTGGCCTGAAGGATTTCTGCTGAAAAATCAGGTGATAACCTTATAAGAGTCCCCTTGTATGTTATTTGATTCTTTTCTCTTGCTGATTTTAATATTTTTTCCTTATCCTTAATTTTTGTCAATGTGATTACTGTGTGCCTTGGTTTATTCCACTTTGGGTTGGTCTTGTGTGGGACTCTCTGAGCACCCTGGACTTGGGTGACTGTTTCCTTTCCCAAGTTAGGGAAGTTTTCAATTAACTCTTCAAAAATTTTCTCAGGTCTTTCTTTCCTCTCCTCACTCTCTGGAACCTCTATAATGCAAATATTAGTGTGCTTCATATTGCCCCAAACTTCTCTTAAACTATACTCATTTATTTTCTTTTTTTTTTTCCCTTTTTCTGTTCTGCAGTCATGATTTCCACTGATCTGCCTGCTAGCTCACTTATACATTCTTCTGCCTCATTTAGTCTATTCTTGGTTCCTTCTAGTGTGTTATTCATTTCAGTAATTTTATTCTTCAACTCTGAATCTTCTTTATATTTTCCAGCTCTTTGTTAAAAACTTTTCTCTGTGCATCTATACTCCTCTTTCCAATTACGGTTTTCTCCTTTCTTTAGTATCCTGCTTCTTTTCTATTTAGAGTAGACTTTTCAATATTTCTTTTAGCAAATTTTAGTATTGCTGAATTCTTCTAGTTTTTGTTTCTCTGTGAAATTCTTTATCTCTCCTTCTATTCTAAAGAATAGCCATGCTGTATAAAGTATCCTAGGTTGCAGCTTTTTCTCATTCAGATCTTTGAATATATCTTGCCGTTCCCTTGGCCTGCAGTATTTGTGGAGAAATAAGCTGTAAACCTTATGAGGGGTTCCCTTGTAACCAACTCTGTTTTTCTCTTGCTGCCTTTAGAATAACTTCTTTATCTTTAACCTTGGCCATCTTGATTATAATATGTCTTGGTGTAGTTCTTCTTGGGTTCTTCTTGTTGAAGACCCTCTCTGCTTCCTATGCTTGGGAATATGATTCCTTGCTTAGGTTTGGAAAGTTTTCAGTCATGATTTCTTCAAATATCTTTTCAATCTCCTTTGTTCTTCTACTTCTGGGACCCCTATTATGCATAGTTTTGCACAATTTATAGTATCCCATAGGTCCCTTATATTGCTTTTTTTTTTTTTTCCTGCTCGTTTGTCTGTTGTTCTGAATGGGTTACTTCTGTTATCCTGTGTTCTAAGTGACTTATTCATTTCTCTGCATTGTCTCATCTGCTTTTGACAGCCTTTAGCTTAGCTCTTATCTCAGTCATTGAGTTCTCCTTTTTTACTTGACTCATTTTTATAGTTTAAATTTCCTTTTTATACTATTTCATGTCTCTATTCATAGTCTCTTTTAGTTCCTTCAATACTTTGATTACTCCCTTTTTGAAGTCATGATCTAGTATACTATAGGTTCTATCTCATTATTTTTTCTTTCAGGGGATTTCTCTTGTTCTTTTACTTACTCTTCTTCATTTTACTTTTATCTCTCTTGCACTATAGATTATAGAGTATCAGTTAGCTACTGTGGTCCTGAAGGGTTCTTTCTTTTTTTTTTAATAGAGGATGTGGAAATAAAACTGCAAAAAAAAAAAAAACCCACAAAAACCCAAAAGAACAACAACAACAACAACAACAACAACAACAAATAAAATAAAATGTGTACATTTAAAACTTAAAAAAAATAAACAAGAAGAAAAAATTAAAATCTTAAAAAAGAAAAATAAAATTATAAAAAATTAAAAAAGAAAAGAAGGAAAATAAATTTATTTATTTATTATTTTATTTAAGAAAAGAGAATACATTCCTGTGTAGACTGTGCACCCCTAAAAATTTTGTTGTGAGTTCTGTTTCTATTATGGATGGTTGCCAGGACTTTCTTCACTGTGTATTTGCTATTATCCCTTTGATTGTGGGTGTGACCAATGTTGTGGTGACCTGAGCCTGCCTTGGTTGTTGAGGGGGGCCTCAGTTTTGTTCTGTGGTTGTCACAGCCCTGACAGGGGCCAAGTCTCTTCCTTCTTTGTTGGAATTGAGGCTTCCAGACCTGTTTCTAAGTTGTAGTGTGTAGTTGGTGGGGTTGAAGTGCTTTAGGTATTCTCTGTTGACTCTGTCCTTATCCCTGTGTTAGCTGTGAGAATGTCAGTATGTTATTATGTGGTCCCCCAGGTTCTCTGCCCTCAGAACTACCAGTGCAGTTTCACTGTCTTCTGGATCACACACCTGGATTGTGACACACTGTTGGATTAGCACCTTTCTTGGCACCAGACACCTCTCCTGCACTCATCCAGCTGTGCAAACTCCACTTGCTTCTTTCAGATACCCATGGTTTGGACCACCAGATCAGTGCTACTCCCAGGACCGTGTTCATGCATGGTAGGTTGGCTTGGAATAAATGGCCACTCCAGCCCTTGCCCCAGCTGTGTGCCAGAACTCAGCTCCTTGCTCATTTGTCTTAGAGGTGCAGATCCACAAAGACACCCTTGGAGCAGAATGGTTCCCTCTGCCTGGGGCTATAAACAAATCTTAGTCCTGCCTATGCAGTTGAGGAGCACCTGGGTATGGATTCAAGTTTCAACCCCACCTCCACCTGGGATCCTCACACCAGTGAAAATATGGTTATGACTGATCCCCATTCTCTTCTTCAGAGAATGTACTAGCAATGGCGCCACAGGTCTATGGAGACAAAGGCTATAGCTCTCCCTCACACACCACAAGTGGTGCTTTCTTTTTTTTATCTTGAACCCAAATTATTCTGTTCTGTATAAACTCCCAGCCATGGCACACAGCACACTCCAGTCCCCTGAGATTGCCTCTGTGCAGTCAACCCCAATCTTCCACCTGGCTCAGGCAGCCTGCCCAGTCCCACACCTGGCAGTTCGTGTCTAGGGCTGGGAGTTGCAGGGACTCTTTGTGCCCATTTCACTTAATTCTGTCAGTCAAGGGCTGCTGTGCACAGAACCAAAACTTGGAGTTTTCCCCTCCATCCTTGCTGACCTCTCCATTGGAGAGGGGGAGACCCAGCATAAGAGCACTATCCCTCCTTTGCTGTTCCCTCCCTGTGGGACAGGTCCCACACTGATTTACCTTTTTCCTTCTTCTTTTTATTCTCCTACCAGATTTATGAGGAATTTTATTTTTTGAAGAAGGCAATGTTCTGTCAAAGTTAAGCAGGTGTTCTGAGTGAGTGAGTGGATTCATGAATGTCTCTCTTGGTGTGTTCATGGGAGAGGGTCAGCTAAGAGAATCCTTCTACTCCACCATCTTGGCTGCTCCCTTAAACATTTTCTTTTAACCTAGGATAAATCTGCCTCAGAGGTAGTTAATTGCATGCAACAGATACATGACTAAATTAACACAATAAAATGTATTTCATAAAATCTCATGAACTAAAAAGAATTAAAATCATGACAAGAATAATTAGAAAGGGTATGAATCTGGAATGCTCTGCAATCCTGAGCACAATTGTTCTTTCTAATATTATGCTATCAAAGCAACTCACCATATGTATTTGTCTCATGACACAAAATGCAGAGAGAGTTAATGTTTTTTATCTTCATGATGATCAATAGATGGTCTTCTTCAGAGTTAAGAGTTTCCTGTTGTCTAAGTAGCTATTGATAAATACAAGTAAAGGAGGTAAGAAGGAACCTCTTCAGTTTTATTGAATGTCTATACAATCCAAGATAGTGAATGTTCCCTTACTGGTTTTCAACTCAGTCTGCATCTCAATAATTTTTATTTTATTTAATTTTCCCAATAGATTTACCTAATATATTTCTTTCTGATAGCTCAACTGCTCTATTGGTATAAGAATAAGGAATAAGAAAGATTGGAGACATGGATAATGAAGCATAGATGAAGAAAATAAAAACACAGTGGATAAGTTTTGTTTTGTTTTGTTTTGCTTTGCTTTGTTTTCAATACAAACATGTCAAAGAACAAAGCTGGTTGGAAGTATGTGAATAGCTGATGGTAAAGCAAAAATTACCACGAGGTTGTTTGAAATCCAAGGGAAGAGAAAAGGAAAGTAAACTAATTTATAATTAGTACTTATTTTATGACAGGTACTTTTTAAGGTCATTAACATATTCTCTCTCGTTTAATGCTTGACTAGTATGTAAAGAACTATGCCATTTTAAATAAAGATTTCTGAAACAGAGTGATTAGTTAACATGTCTAAATTCACACAGCTTTGAGGTGATGAAACTATGACTCAAATCTAAATATCTCAAAGTTTAAGTTGTATATGTTTTTCAATGCTTTATAGAAGGAATATTAGACAGAAGAGCATAATTTTAAAAAACAATAAATTGACATCTGAAAAAGTACATATAAGAGATTCAGAAATATGTCTAGGAACAAGTAAAAACCTAGGATAATGAGAAATAACCATTGGTTAATTTTAAAAAATGGGTAAATAAGTAATTTCAGTATTTTATTCAACTGAATTCCCCTACAGATTCCTAAAACTAACAGATTTGTTACTCTTCAAGAAATATTTGGATTATAATTCAATATTAGCACTTCATTGAAAACTATCACATTTTACTTGCTGTTCATCTCTTCCTGTGGATAGATATCAGCATATTTGATATTTTGTGTTATTTTTCACTTACAGTATTTTTGTAGTAGGCACTTTTTAATTTAAAATTTTAGCATTCCTGGGTCATAGAAGTGGCATCACAAATGTTCACTCAGTTCTTGTCTCGTCATTCCCTTTCATTCCCTCCTTAGTTAAATTACACATTTAGCAGTAAACTAGGAGAAATATGATACTGATGCAAAAGCTGTTCCTAATGACATGATTTGCTCACAGTCTCATTATTTTGTGAATAATGACAGCTAATTTAAACTTAATGCACAGGCAATTTCTTTGCATATCCACACCAATAGCTTTAGAAAGTCAATGATCTCAAGGCTGAGGTAAAAAGTCTTTGAGACAATTTAGGAAATTTTCAGCTCATTGAGCAAATATAAGGGGAAAAAATCTTTGGAAAGAAGATATAGGAGCACATATGAAAATTTAGTTTAATTCATAACATGCGCAGTTACTTCAGTATTTCTATATAAATTTAGCATCTAGATCTATTAACTATAGCCATGCTTATATCCATTTAATATGAATTAAATTATATATTTTTTTCTTTTCAATTATTTCCTTAATATGACATTATCATTGGAATATAATTGGGGTTTGCACTTAAAAATATACATTTTGTATTTGATGGTATTTTATATTACTGACACTCTGAACAGGTAAACTATTATAGCCTCTTCTTTTATTATCATGTTCGTATCTCCTTGATAACTTACCCTCACAGATTAAGTTCTTATTCCACAGAAGTACAATAAATATCACGTCTATTGGTTTTCTCATATTCCTGCCTGTTCTACACTTGGCTTGAGTAGGAAATTGACTATGCTTTACAGGACTATGCTTTCTAACCAGTGGGAGTTTCACGTATATTTTAGGGACATGCTCAGTTGAATGACAGTCACAGTTGCTTTGACCACTCAGGGGTCATCACATTAATAGAGAAAAATGAAGGTCATTTGGGAATAAAAAAATCCTTACTAATAACCATATTTACTCCCATGGTAAATGGGAGTAAATAATGCAATATTTGAAGGTAGTTGAAAAGACAACTTAGATAAAGGTTTATTAGAGTCATTCTTCCACTTTGCATTACCCCATCATGTCCATTCCTAATTCAACCCCTTTCATAGCTTTAATAATCCTATATCATCCCTCAGCATGGTGCCTGCCATATGATTCTTCTTCATCTAGTATTAGTTCAGTGACTAATAATATCAAGTATTTGGAAAAGATTATAGAAAATATTTATAAATAATACAGACATGTACTCTTCACATTTATATATAAAGAAGAGTTAGGTAATTAAAATGTTTAGCATAATGACATTGTATTAAGTACTGTGATAGACATGGAACAAAGTTCTGTAAGAGAGTATAATAGATATGTTGGATAGCCTGGATTTTTCTTTCTTATTTATATATTTCTTCATTATTTAGTTTTCTATATCTTTTTTGTGAGGAAGAATAAAGCAGCCTCTTACATTTGGGAAGTGATCTGAGAATGACAACTGGGCCTCAGTGTTGTTACAGACACACAAACACTCATAGCTGGGCCATATTAATCCCTTGTAGATACGACATACATCATTTCATAGATACCAACATCAGACAAGATCACTCAGAAACTATAAGTTAGAAAAAACAAGATTATCACACAACCCATGAAAAAGCAAACCTCCCCATTTCTCAACTATTATGAGTGACTGTTTTTTCTTAATCATTTATAGTGTTGTTCTTGCTCTAAACTTTCCTCCTTATGGATAAATTGAATGGAAATACTCAGTCACAGAACTGTTACTGCCTTCTGTCAGCACCCAATCCAAAGTGGACCCCCACCTTCATACTCTCTTTCCAAAATTACTCAATAAAAGACCAAATCCAGTTATGGGTTCTTTCTAATGCTTTCTTTCTAAGACTTGCTACCATCCTTTATAGTGTGCTTTCTCTCTGCAATTAATAATGAATTCATTTGTTCATCTACAGATGTGTTCCTGGTGGTCCTTGGTTAGAAGATACTGTCAAAGTATTTTTTTGAAATGGACAGAGACCATTTTAGCTTTATTTTAAAAATTGATAAACTGAACTGTAAAGAAGTAAAAGAAGAAAGTTAAAGAACCTAAAGAAGATTTAGGAAATAAAATTTTTTCTTTTTATTAAAAATTATTTTCACTTGACACATTTTCAGTGACGTAGAAGAATCCTCTGTCAAACTAGGCATATGTAGCCATTTTAATTTCAAGCTGTGCTGCAGATATTCAAAGACTTCATCCCTGCCTGTCTCCCTTAGAAATCCAAGTGTTCTTTGATCCACAGTGTTCTTACTTCAACTTAGATGGTTTTAACTATTTTGTTGGATGTGTGTGTTAATCAAAGACTTTTAGGGGGAAATGACTCACTTTAAAGGATTTCCTCTATTAATATGAATGAATTCTCAGAATTTCAGGAGTCACAAGGAAGAGGTCATAAAAGAAATTTAAGAGGATCACAGCACATGGGCACACATTCCTGCACATGAAGTAAGACTTGATTTTAGTGACAGAAGCAGTAGGTATAAATCATCAAGTCAAAGAATATTTCACCCTGGAGATGCTGTATGTTCCATCTACTCCAAGTCACTAATTTCACAGGTGAGAAAATATGTATACACTCAAAATTATTTAAAAAAATTTAATGTAGGTCATTTATGGAAAAGTCTCTTCTTATGACCCTTCTGGATGTCAGTGTTGATTCTTGCTATTGGAAATACTGAAAGACTTTTTTTTAAGTCAGAAATTTAAAATATGCACTAAATTGTAACACTTCTGAAATTAGTAGTGTTAATTCCATTGTTTTATTATGCAACATATAAGTGACTCAAAATTGCCCATATTCATTGATAAAATTTATTCTTCATATTTATTGCACTAAATAATGCTCAACTTTCAAAGGCGCAAGAAAAATCTCTAGCTTATTGATATATTATGTAGTGCTCACTTTCTACTTGAGCATTTCAGTGGATAATTCTTTTACTCAGTGAGAAAATCTCATCCTGTCAATGATTAATTGACATTACTATTTACATATATCTCTAAAGAAATAATATTTCTGTAAATTGTATTATTTTTACAATTGTGAGGAAACAGTTGTTTACTGTACTTGGGAAATTGTCAAAATGGAAGAGATTTGAAAGTTAATAAAACACAGTTTTGTCTTATGCATTCCTTAACTGAGAGGAATTTAGACATCTATTAATATGTTTTTATACTTTATGATCAGAACTCTGAAACTTTGAAAAATGGGAGACTAATGATTTAAATTAGTGAATTGCTAGATTAGATTCTTAATCTGACAAAGGACGATTATTAAACCTATTTTATACAAGTTATACTTGTGCAGAATTAATTAATTTTCTGTCTCTGCAGAATGTAACTAATGAATGAATTGTGATTTATTGTTTTATCTAGTATCTAATTTGTGAGTGTCCATTCTTTACCAGACACTTGTGTAAATGCTATAAATTTATCAGTGAAGAAAACAAATGCAGTTTATGTCTTTGTGAGTCTTACAGTCTGGTGGAAAACTCAACATTTAGGAGCTAACCTAGTGTGGAAGAACTAAAATTTAATATGAGAACTAACTTGAACTGAGATCAAAAGGATGTGACAGTCATCCAGTAAATTTAGTATAAAAGGTGAATGAAGGAAACTTTCTTTCAAACGAAACGATGGAAAGGGTTAGATATTAGAAAAAAATTCAACACCCTAAAAATTAAGAGGTGTTTTGATGGATTGAATAATGTAGAAAAAACTGAAAAAGTAGGCTGGAGAGAAGGACATGCACCAAATTGTGAGGTTGATGTATAGCAAGGACAATGGAAAGCCACTAAATCCTTTTTTAAAATAGGACTGACACATTCTCATTTTTAAGGATTTTTAGAAAGATTTTTAAAGATGACAGTTCTATAGAATGGACTACACAAAATAAGGTCTAGAGAGATCTACTCTAGTTAAGATATGATGAAAGAAAGGATGAGGTGTTAACACAATGATAAAAAGCAGTGAATGGTTTCAAAATATATAGGAAATACACAAGGTCAGATGGTAAATTAGAAATGGATTGATGGATAGTGAAGCACAACAAGGTATTTTAAAATTCAATCCATTATAATTGAGTTGATGGATTTCAATTAGATAGCTATATATATTTTGGAATCAGTGATATCTCGCAGGCGTTAGGATTGAGCGATTGTGCAAACCGTGCTAATAATTAAACAGGAGTGTAGCATACAAAGAGAAGACTCAGTTAAGAGTCACGTGAAGCCATTACAGAGAAGCTATGAGTGAATATTCTGGGAGGTGGAAAGAAAATCAAGATTCAGATGTTTGTAGTATATAGCAACTAGCGAACAGAAGCCTTTAGTAAAGGGGATGCATTACATCTGTCAAACGCTGCTGAGGAGACAAAGTTACAGATTCTGAATAAAACTTGTATCTAGCTAGTTAGAAGTCACAGATGTCTTTAGCAAAAGAACAGTGTCTTTGAAGAAGTAAGAACAATAGTAGACTGGATGGGATGAAGTATTGAATTATGAAAATATGTTTGTCGAAAAAAGTTTAGAAGACTGTGTGGTAATGATGCTCATTTTTAATTAAAGAAATTAAAGCTTATTTTAAATACTGATTAAGAGATTCTAATATAATTTGAAGAAATACAACATAAAGTGAAATCAGCAGTACAAACTCCCTACTAAGAGATAGACTAGGATAGTCTGTCTGCAGTTGATGTGGGTAAAAACAATCATTTATTAGAAAGAGTGTCAATTTATCATTGTAATGATGGGAAAATAAGAGGAATGTGGCATGTAATTATTCCTAGTATTATCATGATCCTTTGTATTTCTGTGGTATCCATTGTAATAATTATTCTTTCATTTCTGATTACATTTATTTGAATCATTTCTCTTTTTTTCTTAACCTACCTAAAGATTTGTCAGTTTTGTTTATCTTTTCAAAAAACACTTAGTTTCATTGATCTTTTCCATTATTTTTGTAGTATCTGTTTCATGTGCTGCTTCTTTTATCTTTCATACTTCCTGCTAGATAGGCTTAGTTTGTTCTTCATTTTCTATTTATTTGAGTTATAAAGTTAGGTTGTTTACTTGAGATCTTTCTATTTTCTTGATGCATGTATTTATTGCTTATTTTCCTCATGGCATTTTTTTGCCGCTTTAATAAGTTTTGATATGTTATGTTTTCATTTTTATTTGTTTCAACATATTTTTAATTTTTTTTGATGTCACCTTTGACTCTTGGTTGTTCAGGAGTGTGTTGTTTAATTTGTGATTTTTTCAAGTTTCCTCCTGTTATTTCTTGTTTTACACTGTTACCAGAAAGTAGGTTCATGTTTCTTTGCAGAATGAATTCAGATGAGACATGAAGATCAAGAAAGTAAAGTATGGATTTATTAAGTAATAGTGCACTCTCAAGGGGAAAGTGGGCAGACTCAGTTGAGTAGCTGCACTGGTTACTTTGACTAGATAGTTATAAGGGATGTAAAAATGAATGGGCAGATTATTCTTTCGGGAGGGAGGAGGGGGCTTGGGGTCATATTTCCTGATTTTCATCTCAGCTTTACCTGAAAAGTGATTTTTGTTCTTATTTAGTTTTGATGGAACATGTCATGGCATCAGTGCATGATAGGTACTTCTTATCTGCAAGGTGCATTTTATTGTAAACAGCATGTAATAAGGCTCAAGGCCTACTAGAAGTCAAATCTTCTGCAATCTTGGGCCTAGTTAGTTCTAACTAGCTTATGTCCTATCCTCAGTGTCTGTGTCATTCTTTCAATGGTTGTGTCCTGTCCCTTTCCCACCTGTCTCAGTACCATTGTGGTCAAAAATGATATTTGATATGATTTCGATATTTAAAAACATTTTTAAAACTTGTTTTGTGGCTTAACATATGATTTATCCTAGATAATGTTCTATATGTGCTTGAAAAGGATGTGTATTTCATTGATATAGAATCAATATTCTGTGTATGTCTGTTAGGACCATTTGGGCTACAGTGTTATTCAAGTCTGCCATTTTCTTGTTGATTTTCTGTTTGGAAAATGTAACCATTCTTGAAATTGAAGCACTGAAGTGCCCTATTATAATCATATTGCTATTTCTCTCTTTAGATCTGTTAATATTTGCTTTATATATTTAGGTGTTCCATTGTTGATTGCACATATACTTACAATTGTAAAAATATATAAAGAAGTCATACAACTCAAAAGTGAGGGGAAAAAAACCATACTCCCCAAAATCACATAACCTAATTTTAAAAAGAACAAAGGACCTAAGTAGGCATTTTTTTTCAAAGAAGACATACAAATTGCTAACAGGTATATAAAAAGGTGCTAAAGATTACTAATCATCACAGAAGTAAAAGTCAAGACCACGTTGAGATACCACCTTACACCTGGTAGAAGGGCTATTATCAGAGAGTCAAAAGATGACAAGTATTAGCAAGGAAATGAAAAGAAAAATGGAACCCTTATACACTTTTGGTGACAATGTAAATTGGCATAACTATTATGAAAAACTGTACTGAGACTTCTCAAAAATTAAAGATAGTGCTATCTTATAATATAGCAATTCCATTCCTTGGTATATTTCAAAAGGAAATAAAACGAAGATCTTAAGAAGATATCTACACTTCCATGTTTATTGCAGCATCATTTACAATAATTAAGATATGAAAACAACTTAAGTGTTTATCAATAAATTAATAAAGAAGAAAAATGTAATATATATATATAACATTTTGTGTTTTTAAATATATTTTGTGGTGTTTTGTAGAAAATATGGAATATATGTCACATGTATTTATAAATATAAACACTTTATATACATATATTTTAACCTTAAAAAAGAAAGAAATCCCATTTGCAACAACATGGATGAACCTGAGGACATTATGCTAAAAAGTAAATAAACCAGAGAATGATGTCAAATACTACATGTTCTTTCTTATATGTGGAATCTATAAAAGTTAAATTCATAGAAGGAAATAGTATAGAATAGTAGTTGTCAGGGCTGGAGGATGTGAGTAATGAAGAAATAGTCAAAGGATATTTACTTTCAGTTGTAACGTGAGTCAGTTCCAGAGACCTAATGTACTATATAAAGACTAAAGTATTGTATACACAAGAGTAGCTCTTGTGTATTCTCATCACATACACACAAAAGGTAACTATGTGAGGTGATGGATGTGTTAATCAGCTTGATTGTGGTAATTATTTCACAACATATCAAAAATCACCTTTTATACCTTAAATATATATAATTTTTATCCATCAGTTATACATTAATAAAGCTTTGGAAAAAAAGGATGATGCCTGTAACTACAGGAATGTTTGTATATTTATAGAAGACATTCTTTTTTTTTTTTTTTTCTTGCAAACTAGAAGGTCAGTCTTTTGTTAAGCATGTGTGAGACAGGAGGTTCAGAAATTTAGGTAAACAATGGAGTAAAATGAAATAACAGCTATTTTATACCCACCAAAATGGTTAACATTTTAAAAAAATAACATTATTATTAAATGAAAGTTTGGTTGTGGAGCAGCTTGAATCATTGGTATCCTGCTGGTCAGAATCTGAAATGATATAATCACTTTAGAAAAATTTTTGGCAGTTTATTTAAATTTCAGCATGTATGTCTATATCATGACCAAGCTATTCTATACC
Source organism: Camelus dromedarius (assembly GCF_036321535.1). Taxonomy (NCBI): domain Eukaryota; kingdom Metazoa; phylum Chordata; class Mammalia; order Artiodactyla; family Camelidae; genus Camelus; species Camelus dromedarius. The sequence goes on from NC_087448.1 coordinate 35,477,548, forward strand.
TAGGCATTTACACAACAGAAATAAAATGGAAAACTGAAAAACAATGGCAAGTGAATATTTATAACAGCCATAATCAAAATAATCAAAAACAAAGACAACCCAAATGTCCAAACATAAGATAACAGATAAAAATTAAAATGCTTCCATATAATAAATTATTGTTCAACAATAAGGAGAAAACTGTTACAAGTACAATGCAACAACATAGATACATCTCAAAAGCATTTCACTGAGTTAACATCGTGAAAAGTAGAGTATATGCAACATAATTCCATTTACCTGAATTTGTAAAGAGAGTAGATAAAATGGATATAATAATAGAAATCAAAAAGTTATTATTTCAATAACATTGATAAGTTAGTCAGCCCTCTGCAAAAAAAAAAAAAAAAAAAAAAAGAGAAAGAGACAGAAGGAGGAAATGAAAGGCGGGGCATCACTACAGATACCATGGTCATTTAAAGGGAAAAAAACATGTAAAAGGCAACTATATGCCCACAAATTTGATAACCTAGATGAAATGGACAAATTCTTTAATAGGTGCAATTTGCCAAAACTCACACAAGAAAAACTGGACAGTCTAAATAGGACTGTATCTACTAAAGAAATTAAATAAAAAATTAATAACCTTCCAAAACATGAATCTCCAGATCAAGATGGGCTCACTGGTGAATACTACCATACACTTAAGAAATAATTATACCAATTCTCTATAATTTCATTCAGAAGATAGAAACAGAGAAAACACTTCCTAACTTATTCTATGAGGTTAGCATTACCCTAATACTAATACTAGAAAAAGACATCACAGGAAAAGAAAATTATATCTCGTAAGCATACATGCAAAAATCCTCAACAAAAGATAGGCAAATCAAATCAAACAATATATAAAAAGAATTATATACCATGAATGAGATTTATCTCAGGTGCAAGGCTGGTTCAAAATGAAAAAAAAAATCAAATAATATTTTTTATTACATCAACAAGCTAAAGATGAAAAATTATATGATGACTTTGTAGGATATTTGGTCTTATCCAAAATATTCACAAACATATAGTCCATGCCAAAAAGTCCTTGATATTTGGTCCTGTCCAAAATGTTTATAAGTCATTTGGTCTATACAGAAATGCCCTTGATATTTGGTTCTGTCTTAAATCATTTGGCATCTTTTATGTGAACCAAATGTCTTATGAATGTTTTGAATAGGGCCAAATATCTGCTAACTGATAATTATATTAACAGATGCAGAAAAAGCTTTTGACAAAATGCAATAACCATTCATAACTTTAAAATATCAGCAAACTAGGAATAGAAGGAAGCTTTTCATAACTAATGAACTTCTACAGAAACCCTACAAATAACAAGACCCTTAATGATGAGAAACTGGTTGCTTTTCCAGTAAGATCCTGAATCAGGATTACATACATATGTTTTTCCACATATATCCTGAACCAGACATGTATATCTTCTCCCACCACTTCTTCTTCTTTTTTTTCAATATTGCAGTAGAAACCATAGGTAATACAATAAGACAAGACAAGAAAAGAAAATTATATTGATTAGGAAAGAAGAAATAAAATTGTCTTTGTCCATAGATGACAGATTGTCAATGTAGCAAATTTGAAAGAATTGCAACTAATAAGCAACTAAAGCCAAGCTGCAGTGTGCAAGAGCAATATACAAAAGTCAATCATTTTACATATGTTAGCAGTTAACAAGTGTAACTCGAAATTAAAGACACAATACATTTATTTTAGCACCTCCCCCAAATGAAATAATCAGGTATAAGTCTAAGAAAATGTATACAATATCTATATGAGGAAAATTACAAAACTCTGATGAAAGAAATCAAATGAGAACTAAATAAATGGGAAGAAATTTCATGTTCATGAATTGGAAGACTTAACATTGTCAAGATGTCAGTTTTCTCCAAGTTAATCTACAAATCCAATGCAATACAACTACAAATCCTAGGAAATTATTTTGTAGATATCAACAAATTGATTATAAAGTTTATACGGAGAGGCAAAAGACCCAGAATAGCTAACTAAATATTGAAGAACAGTCAGAGGAATGACACTCCCCAACTTCAAGACTTACCATAAGTATACATTAACCAAGACAATGCAATATTATTTAAAGATTTGTACAAATAAACCATTAGATCAGAATAGAGATCCCAGAAATGGACCTACATAAATATGGTCAACTGACTGCAAACAGAGGACATAAAGCAATATATCCAACCAACCAGTCTTTTCAACAAATGGCACTGGAATAACTGGACATAAACCTATAAGTATGCATCATATGAAAATATATTCATTATCATATCTCACTAGACAATTGCAAATTAAAACAATGAGATGTTACTAATACATAGCACATCAAGTAGAATAGCCAAAATCCAAAGCACTAATGCCATCAAATGCTAGCAAGGATGTGGGAATGCAAAATAGTAGTCACTTTGGAAGACAGGTTGGCAGGTTCTTATCAAGCTAAACACACCCTTACCACATGACCCAGTAATCCTTGATATTTACCCAAAGCTGTTGAAAATGTATGTCCACACAAAAAAAAATCTGCACAGATGTGTATAGCCGCTTTACTCATAATTACAAAAACTTGGGAGCAAACAAGATCCTATTCAGTAGGTGAATAGATAAACTGTGGCACATTAAAAAAATGGAATCTTATTCAGAATATTGGGGAAGAAATAAATGCATATTTGTAAGTAAAATAAGCCAACATGTAAAGGTTACATACTATATAATTTCAATTATATGAAATTCTAGGAAAAGCAAAACTATGGTGACAGTGAAAAGATCAGTGTTGGCTAGGAGTTTGGGTGGAGACATCGATGAATATGCAGAGTACAGGGGATTTTTAAGGCAGTGAAACTATTCTTTATGATACTATAATGCTATATAGATAATGATATATGTAATATATCATAATATATATATAACTGTATGTGTTTTTGTTTTGTGAATGTGTGTAAAAAGATGTTTGAATAATGATATATGTAAGTGCATATTTTATGAAACTATTAGATGATGTCTATAAAATAAAAAGAATGTAAAATTTAATTCCACATTTCAATTTTTAAAAGGTAAATTTTTCAAAATCAATAAAAGAAAGGCAAAGCAAAAACATAGAAAGTTGAGAATTCAAGTTAGGTAGAACTTTATAAAATAACACATTTTTAGGAAATATTAACTCAGTTTGAAACTTCTATAGAAAGATATTCCTAACAAACATATATAAAAATATTCATTAATATACAAAGGATTTCATGATTAGGGGAAAATATTTAAATTACATTCTTAGGAGGAAGACTACATAATACTATGTAAATGTCATTTGATTTCTGTAATTTTGAAAGTATTAACTTCTTTTATTCTTATGAACACAAATCACAAAAAGCTGACAGCATTGAGTTAAAAGAGAAGGAAGGAAACATTGTGAAGATCAAATATTATTAACTGAAGAGTATTATATTTCTAGAATATTTTTAGAGAAGAAATTCTACCACAAAGAGTGGACTTTGTTATGTGTGGAGGAAGGTACCTAGATGAGTACAAAAAATAATAGGAAGTAACTTTTTTAAAATTTGTCCTTGAATGAGGGTAACAATTGGACAAGAAAGAAATGAGGAAAAGCAAGCATTAGAGAATGAGACTACAAAAAAAAAAAAAATGGAGATACTTGATCCTTTCAACATAGGAGCATATGATGTTCTTTTCGTCTTTTATGCTTCAGGTTGACCCTGTTAAATCTATTTTAAACCTGATCTTACATTTGCCCATGGGCCATAATTAAATAGTTGAGACATTACTTATTTGTTATCTGATAAGAGATCTATTGAAATGAACAGGTGTATGTTCCTGAAAAACCATGCAGGTTTTACAAGGCTAACATCCCTATTGACTGCTGAGTCATAATTTCTGACCAGTGCCCAAGTCAAAAAATATTTGAATAACATCCCTGTACTTCTTCATATTTCAAAGAAATTATGAGACAGAAGTTCTGATCATTTTGTATTAATAACTATCAATATCATTATTATTGTGTACCCAGCACAACTGTATCATTTAAAAAGAACTACATAGATTAATTATTTTATGGAAGAAAATATTTGAACACAAATGTACTTTGGAGAATAGTCTGGTTTATTTTAGCTCTATAAGTGAACAAAAGTGGTCTAACAAAACGGTAAATGAGATCCTAGAGTGTGTCCCAATCTGGCACATGAATAATGGCATTATAATTATTACAACCAGCCATTGACCTACATGATCCATCAATCAGCAAGAAAGCATAATATATTTTTTTAAAGAAAGCATGATCTTGATTCAACAATAGACATGAAAAATTCAGTACCCATTGCAGACCTTAATCTCTTAAATGGGGGGGGGGGATCTCATCCTTCACGTGAATTAAAAGTCACAGTGAAATTTGTATGTTAAACACATAATTGACTGTACAATTTTTGCCTAATCTTACATCTTTAAAGATAATATAAAAGTATATTCAGACTTAGATTTCTTAATATATAATCTAACTTTTATAATTTCAAATAACATAATTTTTTATCTTAGCATGTTAATTTGCTTCAGGTCTCCTGTGACAGAGCATACCAGCATATACCATTCTTTCTTTCTCTCTCTCTCATCTATTGTTAGTTTCCTTTCTTAGTCTGTGGAATATGGAAATACTATTAATCTTTTGGCATATGGAGAACTTGGAAATACTTTCTACATCACTTGTGCACTTATAATTATGTAAATTGAATTAATGTTTCCCAAGAACGTACTGTGTTTTTTCCTTGTTTGTGACATTTGTAATTGTACTGTATATTATCTAATAAAAGATTACTTAAGCTGATAAAGTATTGGTGTGAAAATAGTTTTTTTCTGTGAAAACAAATTAATTTTCAAATATATTATTAATAGAAATAAACCCCACTATTAAGGAATAAGTGGATAAAATAATGGTAAAATATTAGAATAAGTAGCAACAATTTTCTCTCAGAATAATTCATAAATGTATTTTAATTTTTTATTCCAACTTGGATATATGGAGACTGAAATTCCTCATTGTATATTAGGGGCATATTTTATATATAAACTTTTGGTGGTCCACCATCCCTACTGGACTCAAAGGACTCATTAAAATAGAAACCTCAGCTCTAAATTAAATACCTAGTGAATGTTCACTTATTTGATTATTTTTATAATATTAATTGTGTCATTTATGTGATATATGATTTAGCTCTTTAGACAAAAAAATGTTCTCAGTACAACTGATCTTAATCACATAAAGGGCTTTTATATTCCCCATATTTTCAAAAACAAGTTATAGATATTTAAATGTACCTTTTTCTTTTCATGTAGCAAAGTATCATTGTATATTCATTTTTGGTTTGAAAGAGTGATATGTGCTTATTATGTAGAATTTAAGTGATTCAGAAAAGTACATAGTTACAATCTAGGGAGATGTTATTTCCAAAGATAGCATCTGTGGTTAAGAAAAAATAGATCACATAAAATATTAAGAATTCAGTTAGTATATATGTATATGTGTATAATAGTGTGCAAATATATAATAAAATAGTGTAAACTGATTATGTATTAATAATGAAGACAAAATTATCACTGTATTCTTGCCAATACCTTTGTCACTTTAGAAAATCTTAAGAATTATATTGTTACATATTATCATGAATTATAAATGAATATTTCAAAAATATTAAAGTAACTTTTTAATATTAGCTCCAAATTTCAATCTAATGAAGGTTAATTGACAATGTTTTTATCCCCTTATGGTTTATTAATTTTTTACTTCTTAAATAATTGAATTTTGCTATGAATTTTCTTTTTCTGACAACTGTATTTTAGCACTCCAAATCCTGAGTTCTTTTATATTGCAAATTAATGTCTGTTGTGTTTTCTAATCAAATGGCATTATAATTTGGTAAAATATTCTGGGATCACAGGAACTCTCAACATCTTATGCATATTGACACATCCTGTCAATCTTGTCCTTAGATTGAAATTATATCATGAATGAAGCTGAGTAACCACCTCCACATTTTATAAGTGAATTGTTTTTCTTCTCATTAGATACTTGAATAACTTTATTTCATATACATACATATGGACATTTATCATTTAATAAGATGTACATCAGCACCTGTAATTTTTCTACTGGAAACTCAGTTTTTATTATTTTTTTAAAATTGTATTATACTTCTTAGTACCATTCTCATTTTATTTGTGTGTTCTCTTCCTGAGATATTCCAATTATTCTTACTTTGGATGTTTTGTAGTTTACTAAGTATATTGTCTTTTCCAGTTCTGTTATTTGACATTTATAATATATTTGACATAATTATAAAAATATTTTGTTGCTTAATTCATATCTTTAAGTTGCAATCTTCTTTTATTTTAGATTTCAGCTTTCAGTAATAGAAAACCTTATCATTTTTAAGTCTCAGTATATTTAAATTGGGGTGAAATTAAAGAAAATATATGAAGCAAAACATGTACTATTTTGATTTTTTATTATTTTTCGCCAAGCCTACTTTGATAGTGATTTTTAACCAGTGATGTCTCTGTTAAACTGTTTCATAGTGTAAAAATGCCCTATAGAATTTCTTTCCTTGAGATTTTGTTCATTCTTATGCCCAATTTTTGTCTGTTTTGCTCACTACATGCCTTCCTTTTGTTTTATTTCTATTTATTTAATACCACATTTCCCTTTTAGTCACCCTGTCTGTCTTTCACTAGCTTACATTTTTTTATGCATAGAGTCCAGCACCTAGTTAAAAAAAAAAAAAAGAATACCTTTTGTGGTCTTTCATGCTCAACCATGGGCAATGACAAAGGATTTGCCTGGTAGGCTTCATGAGAAGAGCTGACTTCCCCACACCAGACTTGGTGAAGACACTGTGCAGTTGACTGAGGATGTTGCAGTCAAAGACTGAGATCCTCTGGCCAGTCATACTCATACATGTATTTATATATTTGCACTCCTAATCCAAGTACTTTTATTACTAATTATCTTTATTTGACATTTTGAACAGAGATCTTATTATAGGCAATTTTGCAAAGGTCTCCTGATGATTTGTTTTTGGAGGGTAGGGTAGTAAGGGAATAGGGGAAACTTAAGACACATTTCTACTCTGACTCAGTATTTAGTATTTTTCCAATCTTTCTTTGAGGCACCTTCAGCAATAAGACAATCCCATGTCTGCCCAGATCCACAGGACCCTTGACTGATGTGTAAAAAATTAAAAATCAAAAACTTCACTTAAACTGAATTAGGAGACCAGCAGGGGGAGCTCTCACGTCCTGTGATGATAGCGGAGACCAACAGGAAGAAGAAATACTCTTCTCTCCTAGCAACAACTTAGACAATGAAAAGCCATGGACTTTTATTTACTATAACCCTCCCAACTTCCTTTTCCACTCATAAAAGAGCTCTCCTTCCCCAGCCATGCAGGGACTTGCATGTGTACTGCCATGGTTGCAGGCCCTGAATTGTAATTCTCTGTTGATCCTGAATAAACCAGTCTTAACTGGAGAAGTGACACATTCTGGTGCCCTGTATTGGGACTAGAGAAGACCCCTGAGGGCTCTGGAACTGGTGAACAAACAGAGGCAGTATCCTCTGCTCTTCTCAGCAACTCTGGCGTTTGAAGGTGTATCTTTCTCCTTGATTTGAGCTTATGCCCTCTTTATGTTTGAAGCTCTGCAGGCTAGGGACTTATTTGAAAGTTTTATGCTTTCTGATTAAGGTTTCATTCTTTATGTGAGTACTTGTTTGTTACCTTGGTCTGATTTTGAGTTCAGACTGTTTTAACCAAAGAAGGCTAAGACAGCATCAGCTCATTGCTTCAGGAACAGGGGCTGCTTCACTGAAATTGTATTTTTCAGCCATCATCCCATTCCTTTGGGATAGAGGCTATTTCATGGAAAGTGACTGAAAAAATCTTTGGTCTGGCCCCTCCAGGACTGAGCTATTTCCTTAGAGCTGGCTGGTGTTAGGCCTACAGTCTGTCTGAGTTGCAAGCTATTTGAATTGAGCTGCTTAAGCTATTAAGATATTTAAGGTATTTGAAAATTATTCTCTTACTCCAAGAAAAGCTCCTGAAAAGTGGAACCTCAGTCATTTAAATATTTTGAAGTCACCCCTCTTATAGAGACTTCAGCCAATTTTATGTTTAGAAACCACTGTACTTCTTCATGTGCATTTCTGACTAAATGGACTGACCTGACCAAAGGCAATTTAGGATACTAATGGCAATAATAGGGAAACTTGGGAAATTTCCAATTTTGGGAAATTAATTTTAATTTTCTTATAACCAAATTGGATTATAATAGAACAAAAGTTTCCAGAACTGAATGGCTCTTTTTTTTTTTTAATTGAGACTTTCCAACATTATTAGGAGTTCAAAATTGCCTTTTTACAAAATAAAATTTTAAGATTAGCTGAGGCAAACAGACAATTAAGAAAGATAAAAATGGCTCCTGAAGCCTCAGGCCCTTCTTCCTAGTCTTTTTTGTCTCAGGCTCCACCTTTGGCACCATGTTTTGTGCTCTGTCCCTTCTCTCCCTCAGCTCCTCATGGTCAAACTCTCAGTGGGAGGATGCTAAAAAAAAAAAAAAAAATATTCTTATCAGCTCTGGCCAAACTTCTGAATGGTAAAACATACTGTACTATGACTGGAAGTCCCAGTTATTTGGGGATGATATCACAAAGACTAAACTCCTTCAAATTTCAGATCATTCCCTGCCAACCTGGGGCAAATTTTAATTGTGTTTGAGAGATTAGTCAGTCTTCATTATTCATTTCCTTTATTACATCAGACTACCAGTTAATAACTATCAAAAAGGAGGAAATATAATTTTCTTCATTTATTACATCTCTATGTAGAAGTACATAAGAATTGTTTAAAGTTTCACAGTTAGAGATTGAATTGGTGACAATGAGATTAGGAGCCCTCAGCATAATTCTAGAACTTTCTGTTTCTATTTTAGGCAAAAAGAGTTACACAGTATGGCCAATTCTGAATTCTATATGGTCTGGGAACCTTTTGTAAAGCACAGGATACAAACCTACACGTGCTTACTTAGACAGAGAGCTTTGGATGGTGCTCATAGAAGTGAGGTGCCCCTTAGTTTAATCTTCATTAGCTCCACAACAGATATATCTCAGTTTAAACTGTTACTTTTCAAAAAATATCATGCCATTAGGTATGTCCTTTCCATTGAGCTAGCACTACATTTTTGTTTTGTTTTGTTTTAAAAAGTTTTGCTCATTTCATTATATTTTTGATAAGGCTGGCTTGAAATTCAGTTCCATTCTAATTTCAACACTTTGTGATCTTAATGTTCATAACAGTATGAAGTTATTATGACTCCAGAAAGTACACCAAGACACTCACAGTGTAAGTAGGTTGTTCAATAAGTGGTCAGGTTGGAATTGAAATCCAGATCTAGTTGAAACTCCCACTTTTGAATGTGGTAGATAAATATGATGACAAATAATATGAGGCCTGAAACTTATAATTAAATAATTATTTTATTTTGAAATAAACTATTAAATACATTTTCTTAAACGTGTCTAAAGATGACACAATTGAATATTGAATTTGTACCACAGAAAATGTATATTGCACTAAAGAAAGTAATGGCATGGCATTTATTCTAAATCTAGACCTCCAAAACTTGGTTTTAAATACTGAGTTACTGAATGTTTGATAGTGGGCAAACACTAATATTTCTAAGCCACCAATTTCTAATCTGTGAAAATGGGGTTAATACATATAAGTATCAAATCTAATATCCCAGATTCAATAAATATCAAACATATATGATCACTTATCAACACTTAAGAATAGTTATATGGAAAGTATACTAGAAGACAATTATATTATTTTGTAAACTATTTATATAAACATTTCAAATACATTTAGAGATGAACATAGTCATTACTAAAATATATAAAAATCTGTATATGTCCTAGTTAAATAGTTCAAATGTATATACTTTTTAAGATGCTATGTATTTAATATTAATTGTTTAACACTAAGATATATTAACAATGAATCTCAAAATAAATGAACTACTTTTAGCTTTTTAATTACTCTGAATTCCCAAACAAAATTTATAATAATTTCTTGTATCAGCTCTTGAAATTCTGTTTGTGATCCTGAATTGTTTGCTCTCTGTAAGATTTACTGGCTCTGAATTGTTTGGTGAACTGTCATTATCCTTCTACTTAAAGAATTAGTCAAGGTTGTGAACATTACTGAAATTCATCTGAGGCAACCTAAGGTAAATATAAAAATAATGAGCAAGGACTTTTTAATAATGTGAAGTGTCCCACCTAATCTGGAAGTACAAGTATACAGACAAGACAGAAAAGCATGTTTATATTAAAGCAGTCACACAGCAAAATTGAAAAATATGAAGGACCAAATTAAAGAAGAAAAGCAAAACTTTTGAAAATCATCAGCCTAGAATTTTATTACTGTAATCTCTCTGAAATAGTTTGAATTAAAAGAATATATATACATTCTTCATATTTGCTCCCTCGATCCTATTTTCCCTCCTCTTGATTGTGTGAGTTTGCACTCATCAATAAAGCATTGTCAGTAAATTTTTGTTTCAGTCTCTCTTTTCTAGAGAGATCAAGGTAAGAAGACAACGTAGTGTCTCATTAACAATTATAATGAGTTAATTTTGGTAGACTTATTTTCCATTCATATTATTTCCCCCAAATACAGCAGTCTATATAAAGGTTAAACATGAGAAAATTTTCAGTGAAATTGTTTTCCACAATCTTATTTATGCAATACATGGAAATTATAATGTATTCTAAAGAGAAAATGGAACTTATTTGTAAATGAAAATAATTAATTTTTGTTTTGAAAATGATGAGCAAATAGATAGAGTGGAATCAATGGTGGATATATTTTACATGTCTAACTGCAGATATTTAAAAAAAAAAAAAAAACACTTCCAAAAGGGAGAGCCCTAAGATGCATTTGTATTAGAATAATATAGTTGTCTCAGTATTGAAATGGTATTGTTCCATCAAAGTATAAAAAATAAGTTTCAAAGAAAAAATTAACATTTTTATGTAAAAATAGTTGTATCTGTTTAAACAATTTCTGTTGAAATCAATGTTTTATTATGAACATTTGTAATTTTCCAGGAATTTTCTCCCCTTCTTGGTTTTCACTTTCTTTTGCATGTTATTTTTATCTTAACCTTTCTACTGGGAATTGATTCAAGTCTCTTCAGTTCAAAAGTGAAACAAATAAACAAAGAATAGAATAGAAAAACAAAAAATATCTTTACTTGTTCCCCAAATCACAGTTCTTTTATTAGGCTTACAAAATCCTTTACTTGTCCCAAAATCATAGTTCCTGTGTTTACAGAGATATTTTTAAAACATGTAAGTAGTAATTTACTCTCAGTTGGTATCTGTGAATTTGATATCCAATAAAATCCTCCTTTATCTTAATGTCATAATAGTTGTCTTCTGTATTTTTATCTGAGATTTTGCCCTTTGTTTTCACTTTAGGTCATTTTTCTGTCTGCAGTTTATGTTTATAGTATAGAGAATTTGTTTTAGTTTTTCTTCCATAGTGTCCTAGCACCATATATTGAATAGTTAATTCATTTTCCCAATAATTTTTAAGGCTGCTTCTGTCATATACCAAGTTCCAATTTATATGTTGATTTTTACTTGAGCTAATTATTCTGTCCAATACATTTATTTACTGATCTCTTCGGTAGTACATTTAAAAATATTTATAAATTTAAACTTATACTCACTACCTAGATAGGAAGTTACCTTATTAATTTTCTTCTTCACAACTATATTATCTATCTTTCTTCCAAATAATTTTAGGGTATACTTTTTAAGAATTATAAAAATACTGTGCTCAGAAAATAATTGAAATTGTGTTCAACTAATAGAGTAATTTGGGGATAATTTCTATCTTTGCAATATTATCTTCCCATCCAAGACCATAAATCTTTCTAATTACATTAAACATTTCTCTTAATAATATATTAAAACTAGGGTCTTTCAATATGATACGTTTTTTTCAAAAAAGATTAGCACATCTGTTGTTAGATCCATTCTTGCACAAATGATAGATATTTATTGCTTTTGAAATATATATGCAAATATTTATATTTTATTTCTCATGTTGACATATAGATATTCTGTTAATTTTTTACTGATTGTAGCATTTATCTCATCCTGTTTTTGTAAAACACATTACAGAAATAACCTTCAGTTACATTTTGTTGCAATGTACAATTTATTATTGAAAAAATCATTTATGCGTAATATGTTAAGATGATTTCCATTGGTATGTATACAAAGAGTTTAACTTTTCTTTAAAGAATTTACCTTATGGAATATGTAATTTACAAAACTTTGTTCTTTCTGCTTTAAGGTTAGAAACTCTAGTGTGGTGAAGGGGATTTTGTTTTAGATTTTCTTCCTGTCTGTGTCACTGAATGTGAAAACATGTTCCATTGCAGGTTTCTATTGAATTAATATTCCCTCTTATTTACTGTGGATTTGAATTATACACAATTTGTCAGGATTTAAAGTATGGATGTTCACCAGCTAATATGTGTGTGTGTGTGTGTGTGTGTGTGTGTTTGTGTGTGTGTGTGTGTGTGTGAGAGAGAGAGAGAGAGAGAGAGAGAGAGAGAGAGAATATGAAAATAATGGACAGTGTGCCAAAAATTCACCTGCACTCACTGTACCTATGCCCTTAAAATAAGGTGATGTGCGGTGGGACTGGAGAATCTCTGTTTCTTTAGCCAGTCACTGTGAGTTTACATCACATATGTGTAACACTAGTTGTTAAGAAAAAATAGAAAAAAACATTAAATGGACAGAAAATTTAATTAACCTGTTTCATTTGGTACTCAACACAGGAAAACTTACTTGAGCAATAACAGAAGAAAATTAGCTTTCTTGGGTTTATAGAGAGAGGGTCTTTCAGCTTCCAGTGTTTCTTATAAACATGGTTGAAGATATTTAGTATGTGTGCTATAAAGTTTTGAAAATGTGCAATTAATTCCAACATGTTCCAAAAACTCAGTAACAAACCAGAAAGCAATGACAGTAATACTATTTTTTTTTAAAGTTGTATTTTGGATAGATGATACAAATGAACCTGAGAGGTGACCTTCCAACACACCATAACATAAGAAAATTCTCCCAAGATGTGCAAATCTTTTTTTGGTTTAAGCCAGCAAGGGATAGTTTATATAATTTAGGAGACAATACATTTTAATAAATATGTAGGTGAGTATGAAATTAACTAATTTTTATATTGGACATTCACATATTCATTTTGTTCTAGATTGTATATATATTTCAATTTGGGGACAATTTAACTCCATGATTAGTTTTCCTGGTAGTTAGGTAATGATATAATTTATTATCCAATCTAGGACACTTTGAGAATTAAGTGGAGACATTAATATATTCAGTTAAATTAAAATTAGAAATTTCTGGGGCTTATATCAAATTTGGGAATGTTTCAACCATTTTCTTCAATATTTCTGCCCTAATATACTTTTTCCTCTTCTTCAGTAATACTAGTTAAGCATATGTTTAATGACTTGATTATATCAAAAGTCTGACAGTTATAAAAAAAAGTGTTGTTTTTCATATATTGATCTATTGTCAAATTCACTTACTCTTTTTTTAAACATTTTTTATTGAGTTATAGTCATTTTACAATGCTGTGTCAAATTCGTGTACAGCAAAATTTTTCAGTTATACATGAACATACATACATTCATTGTCACATTTTCTTTTGCTGTGAGCCACCACAAGATCCTGTATATATTTCCCTGTGCTACACAGTACAATCTTGTTTATCTACTCTACAATTTTGAAATCCCAGCCTTTCCCACTCCCCTTTGCCCTGGCAACCATAAGTTTGTATTCTATGTCTATGAGTCTGCTTCTGTTTTGCATATATATATATATATGTATTTTTTAGATTCCACATATAAGCGATTTCATATGGTATTTTTCTTTCTCTTTCTGGCTTACTTCACTTAGATTGACATTCTCCAGGAACATCCATGTTGCTGCAAATGGTGTTATGTTGCCAGTTTTTATGGCTGAATAGTATTCCGTTGTATAAATATACCACCTCTTCTTTATCCAGTCATCTGTTGATGGACATTTAGGCTGTTTCCATGTCTTGACTATTGTAAATAGCGCTGCTATGAACATTGGGGTGCAGGTGTCATTTTGAAGTTGGGTTCCTTCTGGATATATGCCCAGGAGTGGGATTCCTGGGTCCTATGGTAAGTCTATTCTTAGTTTTTTGAGGAACCTCCATACTGTTTTCCACAGTGGCTGCACCAAACTGCATTCCCACCAGCAGTGTAGGAGGGTTCCCATTTATCCATAGCCTCTCCAGCATTTGTCATTTGTGAACTTTTGAATGATGGCCATTATGACTGGTGTGAGGTGCTACCTCATTGTAGTTTTGATTTGCATTTCTCTGATAATTAGTGATGTTGAGCATTTTTTCATGTGCCTATTGATCATTTGTATGTCTTCCTTGGAAAATTGCTTGTTTAGGCCTTCTGCCCATTTTTGGATTGTTTTTTTCTTATTAAGTCATATGTGCTGCTTATAAAACCAGGTGAAAACACCACCAAAAAAGAGAATTACAGGCCAATATCACTGATGAACGTAGATGCAAAAATCCTTACCAAAATACTAGCAAATAGAATCCAACAGCACATAAAAATGATTATACATCATGATCTAGTGGGGTTCATCCCAGGGACAGAATGGTGGTTCAACATACGCAAATCAATCAATGTAGTACATCACATCAACAAGAGAAAGGACAAAAACCACATGATCATTTCAATAGATACAGAAAAAGCTTTTGATAAAATTCAACACCCATTTAGGATTAAAAACTCTCACCAAAATGGGTATAGAGGGAACATATCTCAACATAATAAAAGCTATATCTGACAAATCTATACCCAGCATAGTACTCAACAGTGAAAAACTCAAAAGCTTCTCACTAAAATCTGGAACAAAGCTAGGATACCTACAATCACCACTCCTATTCAACATAGTCTTGGAAGTCCTAGCCACAGCAATCAGGCAAGAGAGAGAAATAAATGGGATCCAAATTGGAAAAGAAGAGGTAAAAGTGTCACTATATGCAGATGACATGATACTATATATAGAAAACACTAAAAGGTCCACACAAAAACTACTAAAGCTGATTGAAGAATTCAGCATGGTAGCAACTTACAAGATTAATGTTAAAAAATCAGTTCCATTTCTTTACACTAACAATGAATCAACAGAAAAAAAGAAAGTAAAGAAACTATTCCCTTTAAAATAGCACTCAAAGTCAAAAAATACCTAAGAGTAAATCTAATCAGGGAGTTGAAAGACTTATACACAGAAAACTATAAAACACTGATTAAGAAAATTAAAGAAGACTTAAAAAAATGGAAAGATATCCCATGCTTCTGAATTGGAAGAATCAATATTGTTAAAATGGTCATACTGCCCAAGGCAATCTACAGTTTGAATGCAATCCCTATCAAATTACCCAGGACAAATTTCACAGAACTAGAACAAATCATAATGAAATTTATATAGAATCACAAAAGACCTAGAATTGCCAAAGCATTACTGAAGAAAAAGAAAGAGGCTGGAGGAATAACTCTCCCAGACTTCAGACAATACTACAGAGCTACAGTAATCAAGACAACATGGTATTGGTACAAAAACAGACATATGGACTGATGGAACAGAATAGAGAACCCAGAAATGAACCCACAAACTTTGGGTCAACTAATCTTTGACAACAGAGGCAAGAATACACAATGGAATCAAGACAGTCTCTTCAGCAAATGGTGTTGGGAAAACTGGACAGCAGCATGTAAAGCAATGAAATGGATCAAAGACTTAAACATAAAACAAGATACAATCAACCTCCTAGAAGAAAATATAAGCAAACCATTATCTGACATATATCTCAAAAGTGCTCTCCTAAGGCAGTCTACCCAAGCAATAGAAATAAAAGCAAGAATAAACAAATGGGACCTAATTAAACTTACAAGCTTCTGCACAGCAAAGGAAACCATAAGTAAATTCACTCACTCTTTGTGATATGTATTCTGCTTTAAATCCACTTAGCAAATTTTATAATTTAGATACTATAAAATTTTTCAGTTCTACATTTACATTGTTTAAGCATTTCCAGTTGTCTGCTGTGATGTCCTTTTATAATTTTAATTGAAAAATAGTCTGTATAAAACATATTGTTTTATGGTGTACAGCATGCTGTTTCAGTTTTATATATAGATGTTCCTTTCTATATTATTTTTCTTTATAGGTTATTATAAGATATTAAATATAGTTCATTGTGTTATAAAGCAGAAGTTTGTTATCTATTTTATATATATAGTAGTTAGTATCTGCAAATCCTGAACTCTCAATTTATCCCTCCACCCACCTCCTACACACTTTGTAACCATAAGTTTTTCATATCTGTGGCTTAGAATTTGCCTTCTAAATAAGTTAATTTTTGTCATTTTTCTTTAGATTCCGCATGTAAGTGATATATGGTGTTTTTCTTCCTTTTTCTGACTTACTTCACTTAGAATGACAATCTCCATGTCCATTTATGTTGCTGAAAACAGCATTATTTTATTATTTTCATGGCTGAGTAGTATTCCATTGTATAAATATACCACAATTTCTTTATCCAGTCATCTGTCAATAGATATTTAGGTTGCGTCAGTGTCTTGGCTATTGTATATAGTGCTTCTATGAACATTGGGGTGCATGTACCTTTTTGAATTTGAGTTCCCTTCAGATATATACACAGTAGTGGGATTACTGTGTCATATGGTAAGTCTATTTTTTGTTTTCTGAGAAATCTCCATAATAAATGCACCAAACTAAATTCCCACCAACAATGTTAGAAGGTACCCTTTTCTCCACACCCTCTCCATCATTTATCACTTGTGAACATTTTAATGTTGGCCATTCTGAATGGTGTGAGGTGATATCTCATTGTAGTTTTGATTTGCATTTCTCTGATAATTAGTGATGTCAAGCATTTCTTCTTGTGCCTATTTGTAATTTATGAATTCATTGGAGAATTGCTTGTTTAGGTCTTCTTCCTGTTTTTGGATTATATTGTTTTTGTTTTTGTTTTTGTTTTGTTACTAAGTTGGGTGAGCTGTTTGTATAGTGTGGAAATTAAGCTCTTCTGTTGCATCATTTGCAAATATTTTCTCCCATTCTGTAGGTTATCTTTTTGTTTTTGTTTATAGTTTCCTTTGCTGTGCAACAACTTATAAGTTTAATAGATCCCATTTGTTTCTTTTTGCTTTTATTTCTATTGTCTGTGTAAATTGCTCTAAGAGTAGATTCCTCAAGATTTATGTCAGAGAATATTTGCTCATGTTTTCATTTAGGAGGTTTATAGTGTCTTGTCTTATGGTTAAGTCTTTAAGACATTTTGAGTTTATTTTTGTGTATTGTGTGAGGGATTGTTCTAACTTCATTGATTTACATATGGCTCTCCAGTTTTTTCAACACCACTTGCTGAAGGGACTGTCTTTTCTCCATTGTATACTCTTTCCTTTTTTGTTGAAGATTAATTGACCATAAGTCTATGGGCTTATTTCTGGTCTCTCTATTCTGTTCCATATGTCCGTGTCTCTTTTTGTACCAATACCATGCTGTTTTGATGACTGTGGCTCTGTAGTATTGTCTGAAGTCTGAGTAGGTTATTCCACCAGCTTTGTTTTTGTTTGTTTGTTTGTTTGTTTTGTTTTGTTTTGTTTTGTTGTTGTTTTTAAATCAGTATTGATTTGGCAATTCTGGTTCTTTTGTGATACCATATAAAATTTAGGGTTGTTTTTTCTAGTTCTGTGAAAAATATCCTGGGTAATTTGATAAGGATCACATTAAATCTGCAGATTGCTTTGGGTAGTATGACCTTTTTAACAATATTAATTCTTCTAATCCAAGACCATGGAATACCTTTACATTTCTTTAAATCATCTTTAATTTTCTTAATCAATGCTTTGTAGTTCTTTGTGTTTAAGCTTTTTACCTCTTTGGTCAGGTTTATTCCTAAGCATTTTATTTTTATTTTTGATGCAATTTTGAAAGAGATTGTGTCTTTACTTTCCTTTTCTGATATTTCATTGTTAGTGTAAAGAAAGGCAACTCATTTCTATATGTTAATCTTGTATCCTGCTACCTTGCCAAACTGTTTTACTAGCTGTGGTAGTTTTTGTATGGAGCTTTTAGAGTTTTCTATACATAGCATCACATTCACATATAGTGACAGTTTTACCTCTTCTTTTCCAATTTGAATCCCTTTTATTTGTTTTGTTTGTCTGATTGCTATGGCTAGGACTTCCAATATTGTGTTGAATAGAAGTAGTGAAAGTGTGTGTCCTTGTCTTGTTCCAGATTTTAGTGGGAAGGCTTAGAGTTTTTCACCATTGGGTAGTATGCTGACTGTGGGTTTGTCATAAATAGCTTTTATTATATTGGGATATGTTGCTTCTATACTTACTTTCATAAGATTTCTTATCATAAATGGGTGTTGAATTTTATCAAATGCTTTTTCAGCATCTATTGAGATGACCATGGGATTTTTGTTCTTTCTTTTGTTGATGTGGTATATCACATTGATTGATTTGTGTATGATGAAAAATCCTTGTATCTCAGGGATGATTCCAACTTGAAATAGTGCATAATATTTTTAATGTGTTGTTGAAGTCTGTTTGCTAATATTTTGTTGAGAATTTTGCATTTATATTCATCAAAGATATTGTCCTATGACTTTTTTTTTTTAATTTGGTAGTGTCTTTATCTGGTTTTTGTATCAGAGTGATGGTGGCTTCATAGAATGGTTTGGGTGTGTTCCTTTTTTTTCAATCTTTTGGAAGAGTCTGAGAAGGCTTGGTATAAGTTCTTCTTTGTATATTTGATGGAATTCCCCAATGAAGCCATCTATTCCTGGACTTTTGTTAGGAGGGAGGTTTTTTATTACTGATTCTATTTCAGTTCAGGTTATTAGTCTGTTCAATTATCTGTTTCTTCTTGATTCAATTTTGGTGGACTGTATTTGTTTAGAAACTTGTCTGCTTTTTTCTAGGTTCAGTTTGTTGCCATATATTAGTTCACAGTATTCTCTTACCATTTGTTTGGATTTCTGTGGAGTTGGTTATAATTTCTTCATGTTCATTTCTTATTTTGTTTCTACATGTTCTCCCTCTTTTCTTCTTGGTAAGCCTGGTTTGTCGATTTTGCTTCCTCTTTCAAAAAACTAGCTCTTGGTTTGAATGATTTTTTTTCTTTTTTTTAGATCCCTTTTTTATTTATTTCCTCCCTGGTCTTTATCATTTTCTTCTTTCTGCTAACTTTAGGTTTTCTTTTGTCTCTTTTTCTGATTTTTTAGGTGGTGGGTTAGGTTGTTTATTTGAGATTGTTCTTCTTTTTTGAGGAAAGCCTGTATCACTATGAACTTCAACCTTAAGATTGTTTTTGCTGCATCCCATAGATTTTGTGTAATTGTGTTTTTATTGTCATTTGCCTCATGGTATTTTTAAATTTCCCTTTGATTTCATCGTTAACCCATTCATATTTTAGTAGCATGTTTTTTAGTCTCCATTCAGTCTTTTTTTCTCATTTGTTTTTCTGTGGTTGTTTTCTAGTTTCATGGCACTGTGGTCAGCAAAGATGCTTGAAATAATTTATGTCCTTTTAAATTCATTGAGGCTCCTTTTATGTTTGCATGTGTGGTCTGTCCTAAAGAATATTCTATATTCGCTTGAAAAGAATGTGTATTCTTTTTTTTTTTGATGTAATATCCTGAAAATATTATAAAATGTAACATTTCTGTTTTGTCATTTAGTATCTCAGCTGCTTTATTGATGTTATGTCTGAAAAATTTTTCCAATGATGTTAGTGAGGTGTTCCCATCAGTTTCTTCCTTTATGTCTGTTAGCATTTGTTTTATATATTTCTCTGCCCATATATTGGGTGCATATGTTAACAAGTAAAATATCGTCTTCTTGTATTGCTCCTTTGATCATTATGTAGTATCCCTCTTTATCTTTCTTTATGGCCTTTGTTTTAAAGTGTATTTTCTCTGAGATGAATATTGCTACCCTTACTTTCCTATCATTTCCATTTTCATGAAATATCTTTTTCTATACTCTCACTTTCAGTCTATGTGTGTCCTTCATCCTAAAGTGGGTCTCTTGTAGGCAGTATATTGTAGATTCTTCTTTTATTTCTTCTTCTTCTTTTTCTCTTTTTAATCCATTCTGCCACTCTATGTCTTTTGTTTGGAGCATTTGGTCCATTGACATTTAAAGTAATTATTGATAAATGTGTTTATTGCCATTTTAAAACTTGTTTTCCAGTTGTTTTTGTATTTATCCTTTGTTATTTTCTGTTTCTTTTTGTTTTTCCTTTTGTATTAGCTTGATTTCTTTTCTATTTGATTTTTGTGACTCTGTTGTATGGTTTTGGTTCATGGTTACTCTTGTTTTCAAGTATGTTAATCCATTATTATATTTCCTTGCTTTAGACTGATTATCATATAGCTCACACATATTTTAAAAAGAATAAAAAAACACAAAAAAAACTACATTTGCTTGCTTCCTTCATCCATATTTTATGATTTTGATGCCCTCTTTTACATCTTCACATTATTTTGCTCTTCATTGTAGTTATATTTCCAATTGTGTTTTTCTCTTTTCTATAGATTTTCCTTTTATTTCATTTTATAAAAGACCTTTTAACATCTCTTTTAGGATAGTACCCTTTTAGTTTTAGACTGTCTGAAAAATTATTTACTTCTTCTATTCTAAAATATAGTTTTGCTGAGTAGAGTATCCTAGGTTGCAGGGTTTTTTCTTTCAGAACTTTGACTACATCTTGACACTCTCTTCTGGCCAGCAGTGCTTGTTTAGAGAAATCAACTGAAAGACATTTTTGGGGTTCCCTTGTGACTAACTCTTTGTTTTCCTCTTACTCCCTTTAAAATCTTTTCTTTATTTTTAACTTTGGCCATCGTAATTATAATATGTTTTGGTGTAAGTCTATTTGTGTTCTTCTTGTCTGGGACACTCTGTGTTTTCTGTACTTGGATATCTGTTTCCATCTTTAGGTTTGAGAAGATTTCAGTCATGCTTTCTTCAAATACATTTTCAAACCCCTTTTCTGTTTCTCCTCTTTCTGGAATGCCTATTATGTGTAGATTAGTATGTGTAAAACTATCTAATAAGCCCGTAATATTGCTGTCATTTGTTTTCATTGGTTTTTCTACCTGCTGTTCTGATTGAGTGATTTCCTTTATTCTATCTTCTAAATACTTATTTGTTCTGCATTATTTAGTCTGCTATTGACTGTCATTAGCTTGGCTTTTATATCAGAAATTGAGTTTTCTGATTTTAATTGGCTCCTTTTTATAGTTTCTATTTCCTTTTTATAGTATTCTGCATTTCTATTGATAGGCTTTAATTTCGTTCTTTGCCTTTATCACCTCCTTTTTAAACTCAGAGTTCTGGTAACCTGTTAATGTCTATGTCATTGCTTGTTCTTTCAGTGGACTTCTTTTGTTCTTTTAATTGGTAGTGGTTCATCAGCTCCTTCATTTTACTTATATTTCTCTGACTATGAATTTAGGAGTATCAGTTGTGTACTGTGGTCTTGAAGGGCTATTTTTATTGGGAGTCACCCTGTGTAGCACATGTGCATCTAGTTTTTTTGTTGTGAGAGCTATTTTTATTATGGATGGCTGCCACATCTTTCCTCCATGTGTGCTGGTTGTTACCCTCTTGATAAGGGTGTGATTGGTGTTGTGGTGAATATAGCCCGCACTGTTTGTTGAGTGGGACCTTCTCTTTGCTCTGTGGTTATCACAGCTTTGACAGGGCCTGCTTCTGCTCCCTTTTGTTGGAATAGAGGCACCTAGACCCATTTTTGAGCTGTGGTGTGTGGTAGGTGGGACTGGAGCACTTGTGCTGGATGAGGATCTACTAAGTATTTCTCCTTAGGTGATTTCCACCAGGAATTGCCCTCTGTGGTGTCTCCTGGCACTAACTGTGCAGACTTACAAAGTAAATTTTGTTGGCACTGCCCTTGTCTCTGCCTCAGATTGGGGAATGTTGGCAATCTGCCCTTGTGTCCCCTAGGCTTTGCTCCCACAAAGTCACCAATGCAGATCTGCCAATATCAGGCACTGGGACCTGTATCCACCAGTATCCACCATAAGCCACAGAGTTAACCCAGACCCCAGCCCTGCCTCAACATATGCACATCCTCTATTATCACCAGACCCAACTCTGCTACACACCAGAACTCTGCTAGGATGTCTCAGAGTCTCTGAGATGACAAAGACACCAGCAGAACAAATCTGCCACAGCCACCTGGGGCTCAACTTAAATCTCAGCCCTGCCTGTGAAGTTGTGGGACTCTGTGGAATGGGTTCAGGGTCAGCACGACCTCTACCTGAGAGACATGCACAGTGATTGTTCCCCTCCAATGCAAGCTGAGAAGATTGATATGTCTGTATCCTGACCTTCTGTTCATGAGAGAGTGCACCAAAAATGGTGTTGAGCAACTCCTTCAGGCTAAGGGAGAGGGATGTTAGGCTGGTCTGCCTTGTGCCACTCCCCACCAAGGCATACCAGCAGTGGTGATTTCTATGGTGGACCCAAGCTCTTTTCCATACACTGCCAGCTTCAGCTCACATGACACTCCAGCCCCTTGAGTCATCTTCTGCAGTAAGCCCCAGTCTTTTCCCCAGGTCTGTCCTCAGAAGCATGAGCTCCAGCACCCAGTTCTGGCCTGCACCTGCTACCTTGTGTCTTGGGCTAAGGATCATATAAACCTTCTGTGCCAGTTTCTCTCTGTTCTGTCTGTGAAGTGTCTGCTCCTTTCTTCTCTTAGCTGACCTCCCTCCCAGGATAAGGACACTTTTCCTCCTTTGTCACTCTCCCCAGAGGATGGACCCACCTCCATTCCTTTTTCTTTTCTTTTCTTTTTTCTTCTACTTGGTTTTGTGAAGATTTCCCTTGTAGTTTCAATTGTACAAGATCTTCTGCCAAAGTTCAGTGGGTGTTCTGTGACAATTGTTCCATATGTGTTGTATTTTTGATGTACTCATGGGAGAAGGTGAGCTCTGAATCCTTCTACTCCACCATCTTGAAGCTCCTCCCCACTATCTTGAAACCTCTCTTGTAGTTTCTTTTTCATTTTTTTATCCACCGTGAGCATTTTTTAAACTTTACTGAGGTAAGTTACAATAGTTGCTTTCAAATTTTGACCACCATTTTTAACACTTGGGTATATCAGGATCTATGTTAATTTTTTTCCCTTGGGGACAAGCATCATCTTATTTGGTTCTTTCTACACTGGGTAAATTTTAACTATATCCTGAATTATAACATTTGAAAGATTTTGGATTCTGTTTTGTTTTAAATTAAAATTATTATTTTTTTAATCAGACAATTATCTTTACTAGACTTGAACATGAAACTCTATGCCTTTGGAAGGCGCTCTGGTCTCATCTAATTGTCTTCGTTTTAGCCCCTTAGAATCTGTTTTACACATGCAGAATTCAGGATTCAGTCAGGATTAGGGATAGACAAATTTGGAGATTCCCTCTTTATCTCTTTTCTTTCCAGGATTTGCCACTGTTAAGCATTTGCAGTTTCCCTGGTTTCAGTTTTCTAGTTTCTCTGGCCAGAAAGTCACCAATGTATTTTTCCCAAAAAACAACAGATTGGAAAGAAGAAACTCTGTCTTCCTAAAACAATGTGACATGTATCTAGATAAGCTAGGTTAAAATTTAAATGCTTCATATGTGAGCCTACAACTGCATTTCTGCATGACAAGCAAAACTGAGTGTGAAATTCTGTGCTGCTTCAAAGAATGACCTCTTGAATTCTGTCCTTAGAATATCTTACTCAATAAGCAAGTTAACTAATTGCTAGTTTTGGACTTCCATACTTCCTGATATCAGAGTATATTTTTCTGCTTATTTATAGTAGGGCCCTTATATTAATAATATATAAATTACAAATTATATTACTTATTCAAGATCAAATTTTGAAAGTGGGTGATTCTTAAATATCATTTTGTGGTTAAAATTCTCATTTAGCAGAAGCTGACAAAGATAGAATACTAGAATTTAAACTGCACCTTTCACATACATGCCAAAATCTTAATATACTATTTACGGAATAAAACCAGCTACTTAAAAAAATATTACACCTAAACTACTTCATTATATGGGGCAGTTTTGAAGACAATATACTTCCTCATCAGAGATTAGTTTATTAGCTGAACTCCTTAATATAGTTTTATCTAGATATATCATTTTTGAATTTTTCCTGCTATTTTATTTGACAATAACCAAAGCTGAATCACTTTTCATTACCATTTAATGTAGGAAATAACTTATACCTATTTTTGTATTCTTTATTTTCTAAATATCTAAAGTGTATCTCTTTTCATTGGCATGCTGCCCGTCATATGTTTGCCTTAATATATATAAATTATCTTTAGAAATAAATGTAGTTACCTCATAACAGTGGTTGCCCCTGGTGCACAGAATTCTGGGGATAAAAATGAATGAGAAACTCATATTTGATGGCATTGCTCTTTTAACATAGTTCTTGGTAAATCAATTAATTTCTTTAGAAAAATGAGTACCCAAAAGACCTGAAAACGACATATAGCTAAATTGCACCGGTTAACCTTATGGCCAATATATAGTCTCTGCAAGTTTTCCATGTTATTTTTTCCTTATATTTCTATTTTTAGTGGATAAGCTTAGAATTCTAGCATTTTTGCTTAAACAGGTTTCTGCTGCTATATAAATTTAGTTAATATTCATATATTCAACTACATCTCCATATAAATATTAAATAAACTTCTATTATGTAAAACAGAACTGTGCCCTTTACAGTTATACTACATCCAGGTAGTTCTTATTCTAACTTCAATTATCAAAATTCTACGCCAGTTACTTGCTCTTAAATATCATGGTTCTATTAATGTCCACTTAGTATTTACCTTGATGCTGTCCAAAGAGTCTCTCATGTGTTAACTTAACAATTTGTTTATTTTGAGTTTATGGTATCAGTTAATTAATCTAGCAAACTGAGATGCTTATGAGGATGCCGAAGCTAGGGACAGTTTTAGAATACATACTCTGCATTTTCTGTATTTACTGAGTTTTTGAAATGATTTACAAAGGGCCAAGATACTGTTTGGCCCTGTTTCCTCTTCAGATTCTCTATGTGGTTTGTCCAGCCCCCATATTTTGGTCATACTTCCTATCATATCTTGGGAACAACTCATGTCTTCAGGGAAAATCTATGTCAGTGAAAAGTCTATATCAACAGTCATCAGACTGACTGACATTTAAGATATGCAGAGGGAAAACATAGCCATTCTTTCCCATCTCTACTCAAACCAGATTAATGATTTAAAAAAAAACTTTATATAGCTTAGAATTTTTGTTTTTTTTAAATCACTCACAAAGTTTATTTTTATTTTGTTAGTATTTATTCTGCTGTATTTTTCTCCCAGAGTATTAAAAATACTATTTTCTAAATTCACAGTTTAAAACAAAAGTAAGGTATTTAAGCACATATAAATGAACAAAAGAAGAGTAATTTTCATTCACTCATATTTATTTTAGCAAAATACTTCTTGTTTAAAACACATATCAGTTAAAACTATGTCTCTTACTGTCATTTTGAAAATACAGTGTTATGTGTCAATATTAAATTTTAGTAATTGTACTTGATATCAGCCAGTATGTAACAATAAATACTAAATAAAAAACATTGTTCAAAGCACATAAAATTTCTTACTATTGTAATGAAATTTACAGCTTAGAAGGAAAAACAAATATAAATTAATGACAACAAAAGGTTTGAGTGACATGACAAAAACAATACAAAACAATACTCTGGTCTTCACTTTGCACACATTAATTTTATTTTATCCTAACCAAAACATTAAATAAAATAAAGAAAGGGAAAGAAGTGTATCTAAGATAGTTACTGTGATTAACTACATTTTACAAATGAGACACAAAGATTCCAAAAGATTATATAACTTTCCAAATTCTGTAGCTATTTAGTGGTTGGCCCAGCATTAACCTTGGCTAATACAACTCTAACATCCACACTCTTAACACGACTGATATATAGGCAGTAGAGGGACAGGTAAAAGGTAAGCATATCAAACTATTTAAGCAAGGAAAGCATCCAGGTGCCTTAACCATGTATTTAATATTTGATTAAAAAATAGTTATATTGGAAATAAAAGTGGTGGAAAGAATAGAAGCATGGACAAAGTATGATATATTGAGAACCACAAGTAATTCATTATGACTGGAGCAATGGGGAGTGTGTAGCTTTGATGGCAGCAATTGAGGCAAGGTGGAGAAATAGAAATATAATCATGCAAGGGGTTTGCTATTGAACAAAATAGCCTTAATATTTCCCTTAGCTTGACTAAAATTTAGACAGGTTTCCTCCTGACCTCTATTTTAAATTTTACATTGGAAAATGTTATAATGAATTTTCCTGTGCCCTTTTGAGATGTAAATGTTCTCCTGGCCTCTCACTAGTTCTACAAGAAAGAAATGTCTTTCTAAAAGACCTGGAAGCCATTCCTCAGAAATGTAATAATCTAGAAAGATAGTGCCCCTATATCCCAATCTCTGTGGGACAGGAGAAGCTTAACTTGGATAAGCAACAATTAACAAACACTGGGAACCTACTCATTCTGACCAAATAGCACACCTCAGACTGTTTAAAACTCCTCTGGCTTTCCTTTGGTTTCAGTAGAGTTGAGTTCAGTCTCTCTCTCCCCTATTGCAGCAGTCTTAAATAAAGTCTTTCTTGCCTCTTTCACTCTGGTACATTTTTATTCTTAACAGCATTACTATAAACATTGAAACTTATAGAAAAAAATTATATCTACTCAGATCAGCTAAATTTATTTTACTGTCTACAGCTTCTGTTATAATAATGAATGTGTGTGTATGTGTGTGTGTGTGTGTGTGTGTATACACATAGACTCTCTGGCCTGATAATAACCAGGTGTTTGAGGTTTGGATGTGTATGTGAAACACAAATTGCTTTTTGAAGCAATAAATCTTCTAGAGACTAGAAGAAATAATACTGAGGAGTTTTAGAATCAGGATTCTAGGTAGGCTTACAGGGTCAGGCAATGCCTGCCTGTCAAAAAAATTAGTAAGGCCAGGAGTTTGTCATTTGATGGATAGACTCATAAGGACATGTCTCTGAAGGGATAACAGAGATCAAAAGATCAGTTTATGAAGAGGGAAGTAAAGTGGCAGATTGCAAGAATGATTAGCCAGATGTCCACACTTCAAAGTGTCTGTCCAAGTGAGGGCGACAGTTGTCACTGTCTTTCTCTGTAATTTCATGTACACAACTATCTTTGAGATGGGGGAAAAGTTTGTATTTGAACTAACAACAGCAACAGCAACAACAAATAGCCTTGTCTTACATAGTATTAATTTATGTTTGATTAAAGTACGGTCCTGGATGGGCTTTAGAAATAGGATTCAAAGGGCAGCTTCAGTTCATACCCAGTTTAACCTATATAACTCAATTTAAAATTTATTCACAGGGCTTTGAAATATCACAAAGTAGTATATAGTTATGGTTCTCCGATTGTTTCTCTTCTTTCTTCCCAATTTATTGTTAATGTTAAAAATTTAAATATCCAAAGTTGTTTAACATTAAATTCTATTGATATTTTAATTACTATAGCTGTTTATAATATATGTATCTGAAATAGATTTAATCCTCTAACTATACCATTTATCCTGAACTCACCATTCAAGGATTAGAAACACCAATTGGTTTCATCAGAAGACATTATTTTCTCTTCTGAGAAAGTTTATGGATATTAGGCATTTTTTATGTATTTCTCCATGTTTAAAATTTATATCCTTTGTGTGCATGTTGTATAAATTATAGTTTTTACATTGTACTTGATGAATAATTTTGCCTGGTATATCTTTTGTTTTACAATTTATTTTTCTGCCTTTGAGGTCAGCCTAATTCTACCTGGTAGCTATAGGATTATTTCTCTTTCCTCAAGATGCAATGACTTACTAGAATATATCTCAATTTTCACTCTGCCTGTTTTAATAGAAATTATATTTTAGAATAGGTTTATATTCTTCTAAAAGAAAGCAAAGATAACACAGAAGGAGCCCTTAAATCCTTACATGCTTTTCTTTGTTGTTAACATCTGACATCACTATACACTTGTCACAACTAAGGAACTGATACTACTACATTACTATTAATTAATCTCCACATTTAGCTCATATTTTAGTAGTTTTCTTCCAATGTCCTTTTTCTGTTTTATAATTCCATAAAGGATACCACATTGCATTTAATCTTCCTTTCTGTTTCATTCCCCTTTGGTCTGAGACAGTTTATCAGACTTTCGTTGTTGCTGATGATCTTGAGTTTTGAGGCATGATAGTAAGGTATTTTTCACAGTTTCACTCAATTTTGGTTTGTCTAATGTTCTTTTCACGGTTAAACTTGAGTTATGGACTTTGAAAGAATGCCCTTTGAGATGAAGAGCCATTTTAAACACCTCATATCAAGAATACTTACTATCACTATGTCTTATTATTGTAACAACAACTTTTATCTCCTGACTTGGGCAATATTTGCTAGATTTCTCTACTACAAAGTTATTTTCTCTTTATCTTTTAAAACTCTGTTTGTGATGGTTGATTCTTAGATATCAACTTAACTGGGCCACAAAGTGTCCAGATATTTGGTCAAACATTATTCTGGATGTTTCTGTAAGGGTGTTTTTGGATCAGTTTAATATTTAAATTGATAGGTAAAGCAGATTGCTCTTTCTAAAGTTATTGGGCCTCATTCAATCAACTGAAGACATGAATAGAACAAAATGACTGAATAAGAGGGAACTCTTCCTGTGTGACTGCTTGAGTTGGTACATTGGTCTTTTCCTGTCTTTGTACTTGGAACATCAGCTCTTCCTCGGTCTTGAACCTGATAACTTTTGATCTGGAACTTACACCACCATTCTCCTAGTTCTCAGGTCTTCAGACTTGAACTGGAACTATATCACTTCTCTTGGGTCTTCAGTTTGCTGACTGTAGATCTTGGGATTTGCCAGCCTCCAAAATGAGCCAATTTCTCATTATACCTATGTGTTATTCCTTGGAAGAAAGTCACTAAGAGCAGAGAAATGAGCATATTTCACTGGTAAGAGCTATACTTCTATTGTATGTATACTAATGCACATGTACACAGATATCTGTAATTACTTTTGAATTTGTCCATTTCTTTGTATATGAAGCTAAGTATGAGTTCATACTGATATCTCAGAATCTAATCCAGTACCACATGGTTAATTATAGCCTTACATCATTTTCTTGCTTATCTGCAGCCTCCATCTCGAAGACTCAAAACTCTGATTCCCATCATCTGCCACTCATTAGTTATTTTTCAATCCATTCACACACACACACACACACACACACACACACACACACACACACACACTTCATGTTAAATTTTGCAGTTTCCAGGCAAAATGCCATTTTCCAAAGTTACTTAGATGAACACTTTTTCCCCTACCCCCTTAGATGAAGGTATGCCTTACATACACTTGTAGTATAGCTAGATTCTTTTGCCACAGTATGCATTCCATTCTGGAATACCCATTCTCCCCTGCTTGATATCCTGGTAACCTTTAAAAATATAAATGCATTATATACTGTTTTTGCAATATAATTTGCCCTTTCAGTCTGCAAGTTCATAGCCACCTTCAATGAAGAAGAGATTCTTTTTATAATATCACTAAATATTTTTCTACTCCATTTGTTATATTTCATTGCAATACATCAATAAAGCATATGCTATGTCACCTTTAATTTTCACCTCAGTGGTGTCTTGTCTAATAATTTTCATATTTTTTGTCTTTTTTCATCTCTTTTGATGTTTTCAAATCTGTTCTCTGGTCAAGATTTTGTGTTTATTCTTGCATGCTCTATTTTTTTTAACATGATATGTTTATCTATGTTTTAAAATTATTTTAGCTTAAAATAGTTACCAAGATCACTGACGTTTTAATTTACCTTCTCCATGGTTTTAGAATTATCCTAAAGTGATGCATTTCTTATTTGAATTTTTTGAAAGAATTTATGAATAAAATTTCTCTGAAACTGTGATGAAGTATTTTTCTGGAATTTTTTTATTCTTAGGAAATATTAGCTTTCACTATTGGCCTTATGCTCATATTCTTCTCCTCCTTTCATTCGTACTTTTTATTAAGCTTTCCTTGTTAGTTTGTATTCATTTATTATTCTTATTTTGAACAACTCTAATATTAGTTGAACAATTGTGTGGGAGGTAGCAATGTGGAGTTCTGTGGAGTGTGAAAAGTTCATAGATTCTGTTTAACCTGTGATAATTAAAACTTTTAAAACTACAGCTGATGTATTTTGGGAGTAATCTTTCAAATAATATGTAAGGAGTGTGTGTGTGTGTGTAGTGTGAATGTAAGAGAAAGATAATATCATATGTAGTATCATTCACGCCAAATACATATATGCTCATGAATATATATAATAACTTAAAAAATGAGAAGATTTCAGGAATAAAGGAAGAATGGTCACTTTATTTTTATTTTTCTATTAATACACCTAACTATATTCCTACTTATACAAATTAACTAGAGATTTATCTTCAGCTTATTAAAATTGTAATATTTGAGAAAGTACCAAATATTAAAGGAAATATCAACTGTGGTGTTGCAGATAATATTAAGATGACTTTGATATGAATGAAACTCATCCCAGGGATCCTCTAATTTGACAGTTTATATTTTATGTTAACCAATGTCATTATTACACATTGACATTTACTCTACTTCCATATTCAAAATAATTTTATGTGTCTTATAAATGAGATAAGGTCAATAAATATTTGAATGGAGAATCAAATCTGTTGAAGACCCAGATTGGCAAGATAGCTTTAGGCCATAAGCTGTATTCAAACTTTAAGACCAATTAATATATAATTTTTCAAAAATCACGTTGTCCATTGACATTGAAAACCTCTACAGTGGGAAAAATACTTCCCCATTGAAGTTTATGGCTGGATTACTGTGTTTAGAATATAAAACTGAAGAAACTAAGTTTTGGTATTTGGTTAGTAGTTTGTACAAAGCATATATTACTTACACATATGAAACCCTTCACATGTATTCTTGGCTTTTGAGCAGCTCTATGCTTTCTCTACCACTACTTAACTAGTAATCTTGGATAAGTTTCTTTCAACTTGAACATCCTCATAAGAAACCTCTAGGATAAATATATTTCCTTTCAGGTCTAGCATTCTGTGTTTTTAAATACATTTTGAACTTTCAAAGAATAATAGAAACAACATTAGGAGGCAATGATAATAGGTGAAAAGAATACTATATTTCAAATTAACATTCATTGAATGTCCTTTCCTTTCATTAAAGTATTTCCTTCCATTTTATTCTCTCTTTTTAAAACAATCATTTGTTTCTACTCTTATGGTTTTCTCTCCCATTTCCTTCATCTTGCCTTCTTTCTTCATTCAGTAATTAAAAGTTAAAATTTAAATAATAGCATATCCAGTATGCACATGTAATTTGTTAACATGTCACACTGCCATATAGATGTATAAAATATGGTTATCTCTCAGTCTTCCTCAAGTGAAAAAAATTCCATTTTCTACCTTCTCTTTATTTTTTACTTCTTTCTCAGAACATAAACCTTGTTCTCATCCTTGAATCTTCTTTGTCTCCTATTCCATTCATTATAAGTCCTTCTTTCCATTCTATCTAATCATATCTAGAACCCTATCAATTTTACCACTTACTCAACTAAATTGTTTTTCAAATTATGACATCTCTGACTTGGATGATGGCCACAGCCTTCTAAGAGTTACCACCCATTATCTTCTCAATTTCCACAAACACAAGTTATTCTCCACAGTGCAGCCATTATGATCCTTTGAAAACTGTATCTCTTTTTTTCCTTCAGAATAAATAAAATAAATAATAAATACAAATAAAAAGTAATTGGAAAATAAAACAATAGCTTCCTATATTATTTGCAATAGCATCCAGACATGCATGATTCATAGGACCCCAACATATCTGGAAATTGTTTGTCTCTGGGTCTCAATAACAACAACTCTTATCCTTGCTTAATCTTCTTCAGTTGTACTGATCCTCTTGCATATCCTCAAATGTGACAAGCATGCTCCTGACTCAGGGTCTTTGAACTTTTGTTTTTGTTTGCCTGTAGTGTTCTTCCTCCAGAGGGCCATGTAGCTACATCTATCACTTTCTTCAAGAATCTGCCTAATGTCTCTTTTCCATATGGGCTTTTTTTGGCATATATCTCAGCTAGAAATATATTTACCTGTTAATATATTAATTAACTTCACCAACTTGAATGTAAACTCCATGAAAATAGAAGCCTATTGTTCCATCTTTAATAACCCCAAAAGTTCAGAAGCATATTAGGTACTCGATAGATATATATTAATTAAATAAAGGAAATAATATTTACTTTTCAATATATTTCACATATGTGCTATATGTGTGCATGTATATTCTAATCTAATTGTTATTTAAAATAATTTAACAGAAAAGTTATTTACCTGTTTTCTCTCAGTTGAGACTCATTTATGACTTCACAGTGATGAGCAGGAAAGCTGTTATGTGACATAGGAAAATAATTTCATTCTTTTATTGTTAGTCAGCAAGTATGGTGCAGCTGTCATCAAGGCAATGTTCTTAGCACTGACAACATAGCACCAAGCAAGAAAAGGTCTCTTATCCTTTGAAAGTTACATTTTACTTGTATAGAGTCAAAAACAAGCAAATAAATGTCAATATATAAACAAGTAGAATCTGATACATTAAATACAGGTAGTCAAAATAATGCAATGAGCTAGAAAATGAATGGATGAGTAGATTGGTGAAGAAAGAAGTATCAGTTCAAAGTCAATAATTGCCAAAATATTGGTTATGTCTCCTTTTGTAATACATAGTCACCCTAGGAAATAGCTGAGAGCCCCTTTGGATGAGTATAGGATGGAGTTTCGTAGGATATATTTTTACAGTGTAGCAGGGTTCTTCCTCAAGGAACCCAGTTTATTTTTCATACAAGGAGCTCTGGCTCTTTAAGTTGGCTCAAGTCTGGAAATTACTTCAGGGGCTCTGTTTTTCTATTGTGGTGATTGAATTCACACATCCCACTATTAGAATCTAAACTTGAAAAGTTCAAAAACTATATTTTCCATGTATTTTTGAATAGATGTTGGATTTTATAAATTCATTCAGTAGAAATATTAATATTTGATGCATATAGGCAAGGAAAATATGATAAACTGTTTATCCATTTATATATAGCATTTAAATAGGTAACAGTGTTCCCTATTAATATTTTCTATGTATAATTTCTGAATGTACAAAGATTCTGGGGTATTCCCTGAGGAAAAAGTATCTGATTTAGGTGTTATCCTCAAAGAACAGCTTGGTTTTAAGACTCAATATCTGTGGCAGACTATTTATTTCCATCACCAACCAAACCCTTTGAAAAGTCTTGAGGAGAAAATAACCTGGCAGGAGACATGAAAAATAATAATAGAAAGTCTATCATGTGACCTAAACAGAATTACATATTGAATGCAAATTATATACTATAGGAGTATATGTAGAGTTCAGTCATAGGCATGGAAGAATAAGGGATGGTGCTTATGATTGGTTTCATCTATTCTGGTCTTTTAGCTGTCAGCTTATGGTTGACAAGTTGAATAATTGGGGAATGTGTCTGATGGCTTAAAACAGAATGTTTTGTTTTATGTGATTTGGAGCCTGTTTTTCACCTGGACTTTTGAACAGTTTCAGAAAGAAAAATAATGGGCATCTATTCTTAGTTTCCTAAAACTGTAAGGGCAAATTCATTTTCCTGTGACAAATTGTCAGAAAATAAACTGCCTACTCTTCACATAGCAAAGGGTTTGAAAAGTGCATATGATCTGATAAAAATAATACTGGAAAGTGATATTTAAACATTTTTATGGTGACATATGTGCTTTATTTTTTTACAAGTGTGCTTGCATGTGACAATTTTTTCAGATAATTACTTAATATTGATGAACATCATAATTATTCTTTGAGCAAATGCATGTATAATTTAGTGCTACTTATGCTCCCACAGCTGCTGCTACTGCAATACCATACACATTTTTTATTGCTCTTTTATTTTTTTTTTTGTCTTTTCCTGAGATAAGGACATCTATTTTCTCTCTTTCTTCCTTTTTTTGTCCTTTTTCTTTAGAGCACTGCACCACCACTTTCCATAATGAAAAGCTATCCAGTTACCATATGTGTGAGGATAAATGACCCAAGCCTTCCTTTTCATGAGAAAGGATAGATTACATAGTTATTTTCTCATTCCAAAATATTTTGGCTAAATGACAAGTGTGAAGTTAATCACTGTTTTAGAGAAATCTGTTAGACTGTGTTAGATACTACTCTCTGCTCACATTACACACTCTCCCAAATGAGAAGATAGATAGCGATAGAGGAAAGGAGAATAAAAAGGAGGGGGAAGAAAAAAGGCAGAAAAATATGGAGAAAGACTGGTAATAATGCAACTAATCCTATATGACATATATTTTTTGGTGGAAGTCAAGAAATAGGTGATATTCATGGGTTAAAATTATAAAGCAATTCTTAGACTCAGAGGTTATTTTCTCTTATGCTACTTGTATAGCTAATCTTTTTTTCAATTTTAAGGTAGGGTGGTTGGGGCAGGGGAGCAATCATATTTAAAAAATTAATATTTTTAAAGAAAACAAGAAAAATGAAATCAATAAATTATAAAATAATCTTTTCACAGATTTTTTTGGATTTTTTATAATCGTGTTATAGTGAATACTATTAACCCTTTGGAGTACTATATTCCTAGGAAATTGTTAAATTAACTGCATCATTTATTCACAGAGTGTGTATGTTAGTTTTCTCAGTTTTTTAAAGCTAATACTATTTAACATGTCCTGGGCCTGTCCTAAACTCTTCATATGCATTATCTAATGTCATTCTCATATACATTTCAAAAGCTGGGTTCTATGACTTCCATTTTAACCCAAATGCAACTGATTCTACAGTCAATTATTGCTGAAAATGGAACTTAAACTCATCTACAAAATTCTAAACTTTGACTTTAAAAAATGTACATTAATACTTCTGTTAAGTAAAATGAAACCTTAAATACAAGTTGTTGGAATTAAAGGATTAATCAGGATTATGTCTCTGAATTATATACAACAAGAAACTTCTATCTAGTATAGTCAACAGAACAGGAAATAATTTATATTTTCAGTAATTTGACAAATCATTTTCATTTTTCATATATTTCCATCTTTGACCATATT
Organism: Camelus dromedarius; assembly: GCF_036321535.1. Classification (NCBI taxonomy): domain Eukaryota; kingdom Metazoa; phylum Chordata; class Mammalia; order Artiodactyla; family Camelidae; genus Camelus; species Camelus dromedarius. The sequence goes on from NC_087448.1 coordinate 35,513,167, forward strand.
CTTTTAATTTTTTACATTGTGATGTACATTGTGATATAATGTACATATAATTTTGCAATTTGCATTTTAAAATTTTTACACTGTGATATAATAATGTACATATACTTTTGCAATGTGCATTTTAAAATTTTTATCCAACATCATGTTTACACATGAATGCCTCGTGAGAACCTATACATCCATCTTAGTTTTATATTTTCTTAAATTGCTATTTACTAATTACTTTTGATTTATGAATACTACATAATTTCTTAACAAGAAAACAATTATTAATTTCATATAGTTGATTCCAATTTTTAAAGAATGTGATTTGAATTATCATTGTACTATATTATGGAAGAGTATAAAAACTGTGGTGAAAGCAATACTTGAGAGATAATTAATATTTAATTTGAAAGATAATTTCCTTTTCCTTGAAAATTAAAATTATCTTAATATTGTTGAATAGGAACTCTCCCATGTTTTAACACCATGTTTTCCTGTCTAAACGTGAATTGGCTTACACGTATTAATCACAAAGATGTGGTCAACTATGAGATTTTTAAACTTTATTACAATATGTATACAGTGCATATCTGTTAATCACATTTGTATTTTCATACATAATTTACTTGCTTCATATGCTAGTAAAGATTTCCACAAATCACATATTTTCAGATTTTTTAAAAGAGAATACCTGATTCTTCCAGCAACTAGTGAGAAACTTCTCCTGATAATCTTGAAAACAATACACGTTTAAATATAGCTACTTGGGTTTTAAATGTGATAATAGGAAATGCCTACATTTAAAATTCCAGTGTCTATATTATAAATTAAAGAAAAATAAAATTACTTGTTATTGTAATAATTTATACATAATCACATATTGTTACAAATTACATAAATACTGTCAATTAAATTTTTCAAAGAGGAAGGAGCTGTTGAGAAAAAAAAATGAAATAGTGAAGTAGCTTTTTTATAACCATGCAAAATGTGTCTATATAATATTGATAAGATGTTATAGCTATCTACAATTTAACTGAAGGATTTGTTATCAGTTAATACTCCACTCCCATAGTTATAAATCCTCATCTTCTGCCCTTTCATATTGGCCTTGTATTTTGTTAAGCATTTCTTTCTATTCCGTAGTATGCTAGACAATGGTTGTTAAATCATTTCTTGTCAGCAAAATTATTTTCTTATATATTATACATTTTTCACAGCTTATACTTATTATTGCTGATAATTAAAGTTATTTTGCCAGGACAAAATATGTATAGCATGTTACATTTATTTGATCCATTGCTGTGTAATCAAGGATAATTCAGATTATGGCTGCACTATCTTAGTGAAACACTGCCTCATTTACTACATTTCCTTCAATGGGTTTGCATTAAGATGCACACATTAAGTGGAATTACTATTACTTGTTAATCTCATATTATTCTCTTTTCCCCATGAATTTGGTTGGGAGGCCTTGACAAGTTAGAGCACCAAAAGGCAGTACACAGATTTTCTATTAAAAAGGGAAATTTGTACTTCATACAATCTTCCATATCTTATATTTACTGCCATAATAATTTGCATCATTCTTATTTGTGTGTATATATAGCTGTAAGTATTGCCCATATTTGTCCTCTGCATTAATGAACTGGTCTTTTATTGCATTTGTAAATTACAAAGGAAATAGAAAATAGGAGAACTTCTTGTTTTTCATTTTTGTCTGGCTACTATGCTGAGAAACATTTAGGAAAATATAGTGTAACATTAAAAGAAGTAGACATTAGTTATAAATCCCATCATTAGTAGGCACAAAGCTGTTCCTGCAGTAATGGTTAGCCAACTTACTTCAACAAATGTTCCCTTTAGAATTTCTTTTAATATTGCTTTGTAAATTAATTTTTTGGCTATGTAAGGGTGGGTTAAATAATCAAGTGTTAATCTGTAAAGAGAGCATATAAAAGGCAATAAAATCTTCCCTATGGTGCTGATTAAGATGGTAGGCACTTTTCATAATATAATATGTATACAAATTCATATAACAACTTCTGTTCTTATCATAAGCTATGAGGTTTGCCTCTTTTTAGACAGTCATGGCAAATAGGCTGCCCAAGGAATTGTAGACTGAAATATTGATTTTTATCTTGATAAAGACTATTTTTATCCTATACATAAAACTCACATCCATAACCCCACTTTTGAAGTATACAAGATATTCCACAGAGTTGTTTTCATCTCTATTGCCCATAATAACACAATATGCGATTGGAGAGGGAGAGTTGAGATGGCATAGAAAATACAAAATGCAGCCCAAATTAAAAACTGTTCAATATATCCTTAATTCTGTGTATATTGGTTAATCACAAGATATAACAAACAAATGAAAACAAACATCAACAACTGTTCATCTAATATTCAAGTTTAGTTTAGCAATATAAATTTAGTGAGGTAGTTTCTTGGCTTCTGAAAGCAATAAAATTATCTTACAGTTGAATAACACTGGTTGAGCAGATTATTGAATATTACAGGAAAAAGAAAGGAAGAAAGAAAGGAAGAAAGAGAAAGAAAGAAAGAAAGAAAGAAAGAAAGAAAGAAAGAAAGAAAGAAAGAAAGAAAGAAAGAAAGAAAGAAAGAAAGAAAGAAAGAAAGAAAGAAAGAAAGAAAGAAAGAAAGAGAAAGAAAGAAAGAAAGAAAGAAAGAAAGAAAGAAAGAAAGAAAGAAAGAAAGAAAGAAAGAAAAGAAAAGAAAAGAAAGAAAGAAAGAAAGAAAGAAAGAAAGAAAGAAAGAAAGAAAGAAGGAAAGAAGCATGAAGCAAGTGATTAAGGGACTAGATCCAAAAGATTAAGGAAACATAAGATATTACATACTCAGTTAACTATGAATTACAAGAATATTTAAGGTAGTTTGAAAACATTCAAATATTCTATAGCTATAAGGAACGATGTTCACTTTCTCTATGGCATGTGAACATTTGCATCACTACTTGTATTCAATTTTACTTCTGTTCAGAATATTCAGAAACTCATTCTATGTTGCCTCTCAGTAGTGGTAGTGGGGCCATTCCCTCACTGTTGATATCAACTTTGCCTGTGTAACTTATTTAGGCTAATGATACATAAAAGTGAGGTGCCAATTCCAAGTAGTTTAAAAATAATGTAGCCTCATCATCTCTCTTTCCCTTCTTGCTTCAAGACAAAGTGTGTCACAGAGAGAGGCTATTCTTTAACCTGAATTCTTGAATGATGAAATTTAGGATTAGAGACACAACTGATTCAGATGAGCAAGATGTAGACCATTGTTCTTGTAAAGTTCTGAGAATTATTTCATGTTCAGTCTAAATGACAATAGCTGATAATATTCACTTATGTGCATTAGAATGGCAATATAGATCAGAAGAAATCTGTGAATTTCATAATGTATCTTTAAAGCACAAAATGTTTAAAACTTCCAGTTTTAGCTATGATGTATAAGGCTTGGAAGTTCTTGCTGCAACCCTTTTACAAGAAAAAGATGAACAAACTGCAAATCAATGACTTTTCTCAGATGCAACAAAGAACTGAAATTGCAGGGCAAACCACCACCCCAAAGTCTGGAGAGACAGGCACACACAGAGAATTGCAGCTGAAATGTACTCACAAGGAGTAGTAGCCACTGGAGCAATAAATGAGTGCAAACAAATTGGTAATTTTGACAAAATTTTGGAGACTAATCTACACTATTGTGGGAGTGTAAAACTTCTGGAGGGGGTCACAGAATTTGGGTTACCTGCCCCTCTTTTTTTTTTTTTTTAAATTCTAGGAACTCCTCAATGTTTTCACAAGAAGGCCAAGAAAAAACAAAAAACAAACAAGTGAACACATACAAAAAAAACTTGATTCTGGCAAGGAGGGGTGGGAAACGTACCATTTAAAAATACATTCAAAATATTTCCCATAGCGAAGTCTACTCTCCATAGGGAAAAATTTTGCTAGTATCTTGTCTTACATAAAGGGGAGGACATTTACCAAATTCTATTTAGCTCTTTCCTTCCTAGCTGACCTGAAGGGGGTGGTGGAGGAAGGTAAGAAACATTTGTGAAGACAATAGTTATGAAAAGACTGAAATTTCATCATAATATTATAAAACATTTCTACTTCATAACACATTAACACATATCAAAAAGTCCCCAGCATAAAAATGATATACAGTTGAAAAACCTGCAACACAGACTCTATTTGAGAAGTTCTTATGAAAACCCAACACAACATAAGAGCAAATAATAAGAACAAAGATCAATTTGGATCTTTTGATATTCAAAGTGATACAGAATTAAACACAGTCCAAAACCTAGTCAATTGAACATAAAAGCTCACACCTTAGAGGGATCAGCCAAGATGGCAGAGTATAAGGACACTCATAGCTCACCCTCTCCCACAAATACACCAAAACTCACATCCACGGACCCACCCAGCCAACCAGAGCACCTGCTGAACTCTGACAGAACATCACCTTCTTCAAAAGACAAAGACAACATGAATCTGGTAGGAGAAAAGGAAAAAAGAAGACAAAAAAGCAAAACAGTGTGGGACCAGTCCCATGGGGATGGAGTGGCAAAGGAGGAACAGCTCTCATTCACTGGGTCTCCCTCTCTCCAACAGAGAGGTCAGTGGGATGGAGGGGGAACTTCTGAGGCTTGGATCTGTACTGAACAGCCCTTGACCAACAGAACAAAGTTAACGGGCACAGAGGGTCTCTGCAACTCCTAGCCCTAGAGGCAAAATGGCAGGTGGGGGAGGGGATAGACTGCCCAAGTCAAGCAGAGGACTGAGGCAGCTGCACAGAGGCAACCCCAGGGGCCTTCAGGGTGCTGTGTGCCATGGATTTGAGGGTATACAGGACAGAACAATCTAGGTCCTCCATAAAATACAAAAAAAAAAAAAAAAAAAAAAACAAAAAACACAGCTGGTGTGCCCTGGGGGAAAGGGTGTCTTAGACTCCATCTCCAAAAACCCACCTAAACAGTTTTCAGGAGAAGAAAGACAGAGCTCAGCCACAGCCACCATATCCTCTGGTGCTTAGCACACAATCAGGGTGAAGTCGAAACCTGAATCCAAACCTGGGGGCTTTGCAGCCTCATAGGTGAGATGGAGACTTGTTTATAGCCTGAAGCAGATAGGATCTTTCTTCCCTGGTACCTCTAGAACTTGTGCCTCCAAGACAAACAAACAAGGAGCTGAGTTCTGGTATGGAGCAGGGGTGAGTACTGTTCTGGCATCTTCCTAAAAACCAGCCTATGGAGTCCAGACCCGAGGCTGAGCAGACAGCTGCATAGAGCAGGGGAGCAATCAGAGCTGGGAGATGGTGGGACCAATTCATTTTCCTTGCAGAAGCACAGCACCTAACCAAAGTGCTGGGAGGAGGTGTGACCTGCTAGCCTACCATGCACGACTGCTGCATCTAACTGCGGCATCAGGAGAGGGAGTTACCTGACCACCTACTGTGCAGGACAGCAGCACCTGATCACAGTGTCAGGAGGGGGCAATCTGCTTGCCAACTGGTACTGGGAGCAGCAAAAAACAGGGGTGCTAACGGAGGACCTCTGGAAGCAGTGAGGTGAGTTCACGCAAACGGGTGAAGACAAAAAGACCTCTCAATAAAATCATCAAGAGCACACAGTCTCCACAGGAACACATCCACATTTTTTTTTCATTTTTCTTTATTTCTCAGTTCTTATGCTCTAGATATATAAATAAATAAACTCTTTAAGGACCACAATAGATAACTGATACTCCATAAGCCACAGTGCCAGAGAGAGATGAGCAAGATGAAGGAGAAGAGGAATCACTCCCAATTAAAAGAAGAAGAGAAATCCCCTGAAAGAATGATCAATGAAATAGACATTGATAGCCTACTAGATCAAGATTTCAAAAAAGGAGTGATCAAAGTATTGAAGGAACTAAAAGAGATAGTATTTAGAGACAGAGGACATGTCAAAAATGAAATTGAAGCTAAAAAGAGGAGCCAATTAAAATTGGAAAACCCATTTGTTGAGATGAGAGCTGATCTAAAAGCTGTACAAAGCAGGCTAGATAATGCTGAGGAACGAATAAGTGACCTAGAAGACAGGACAACATAAAACACCAAATCAGAACAACAAGAGAGAAAAAACAAATAAAAAAAAATGAAAACAATATAAGGGACCTATGTGATAATAAAAAGCATGCCAATCTATGCATAATATGGGATTCCAAAAGGGGAAGAAGGAGCAAAGGGGATTGAAAAGGTTTTTGAAGTAATCAAGACTGAAAACTTCCCAAACATAAAGAAGGAATCAGATATCCAAGTATAGGAAGTTCAGAGGGTCCCAAACAGGAAGAACCCAAACAGACCCACACCAAGACATATTATAATCAAGATGGTGAGGGTTAAGGATAAAGCAATGACCCTAAAGGCAGCAAGAGAAAAACAAAGAATGAGTTATAAGGGAACCCCCTTAAGGCTTTCACCTGATTTCTCTGCACAAACATTACAAGCCAGAAGGGAGTGACAAGATATATTTGAAGTCCTGAATGAAAAAAAAAAAAAAAAAGATGCACCCTAGGATAATTTATCCAGCAAAGTCACCCTTTAGAATAGATAGATAAAGAACTTCACAGACAAGCAAAAACTAGAAGAGTTTAGCAACAATAAACCCATGCTAAAAGAAATATTGAAAGGAATACTCTAAATAGAAAAAAAAGAAGGATGCTACAGAAAAGAAAAAAAATCATAACTGGAAAGGTGATAACTACCATGAATTACAAATAGAATGAATATGAATTTGAAAAAGATGACATCTAAATAATAAAGAGTGGGAGAGGGAAGTAAGAAAATATAGAGGTTCTTTTTTTTTTTTTTCTTTTTTAAATTTTCTGTTCTCGGTAGGATGGCTTTGAGCTTATATTACTATCTGCTTAATACAAACAGTTATAGGAATAGGTTAATAGACTTAGATAAAAGGGCAATGATAAGCCAAAAACTTACAAATGAGTCACAATAAATAAATAAAATCCAAGATAATACAAGGGAAAATTACCAAACCACAAAAGGAAGAAGAAAGGAATAAAGAGGAAATACCAAATCAACTGCAAAAATAAGTTCCAAATGGCAATAAATACTCATCTATCATTAAGTACTATAAATATCAATGGATTAAATGCTCCAATAAAAATACATAGAGTGGCAGACTGGATAATAGAGCAAGAACCTTCAATATGTTGCATACAAGAGCCCCACTTTAGGGAGAACACATATAGATTGAGAGTGAGATGATGGAAAAGGATATTCCATGAAAATGGAAAAGCCAAGAAAGCAGGTGTAGCAGTACTGATTTCAGACAATATAGACTTTAAAATAGGCCATAAAGAATGATAAGGGACATTTTATAATGATTAAAGGATTAATACAAGATGAAGATGTTACACTCATTAATATATATTCACCCAACAGAGGTGCACCTAAGTACATAAAGCAACTACTAACAGAGAAAAGGGGGAAATTGATGGGAATACAATCATTGTTGGAGAATTTAATACCACATTAACATCACTGGACAGATCTTTCAGACAAAAAAATAAATAAGTCAACAGAGAAATTAAATGATACAATAGAAAAATTAGATTTGGTGGATATTTTCAGAGTATTATACCCCCCCCAAAATAGGATATACTTTATTTTCAAGTGCACATGGAACATTTTCTAGGACTGATCATGTACTTGGGCACAAAAGAAGCCTCAAAATATTAAGAAGATAGAAATTATCTCAAGCATCTCTTCTGACCACAATGCCACGAAACTAGAAATTAACTACAGAAAAACAAAGGAGAAAAAAAATGACAGCATGGAGATTAAACAGCATGCTATGAAAAAAAAAACCAATGGGTCAATGATGAAATCAAAGTTGAAATTAAAAAATACTTTGAGACAAATGACAATGAAAACACAACCACACAAAATTTATGGGATGCAGCAAAGACAGTGCTAAAAGGGGAATTTATAGTGACACAAGACTTCCTTAAAAAAGAACAATTTCAAATAAATGATCTAACCCACCAGCTAAAAGAATTAGACAAAGAAGAGCAAAAAACCTCTGAAAGTTAACAGAAAGAAGGAAATAATAAAGATCAGGGAGGAAATAAATAAAATAGAGATTAAAAAAATAGAGAAATTAATCAAACCAAAACCTTATGTTTTGAAAGGGTAAATAAAATTGACAAACTTCTAGCCAAACTCACAAAGAAGAGAAAAGAGAAAGCGCAAATAAGCAAAATAAGAAAGGAAAATGGAGAAATTACAACCAATAACATAGAAATACTCGATATCATGTGAAAATATTATGAACAACTCTATGTAACCAAACTGGATAACCTAGAGGAGATGGACAAGTTTCTGGAAACATACAGTCTACCAAGACTGAATTAAGAAGAAACTGACCACTTGAAAAAACTTATCACTAGAAATGAAATCGAATTAGCAATAAAAAAAAAAACTCCCTAAAAATAAAAGTCCAGGACCGGACAGCTTCAATGGGGAATTCTGCCAAACATACAAAGAAGAACTCATGCCAGTGTCCTCAGATTCTTCCAGAAGATTGAAAAGGAGGGAATATTCCCAAACTCATTCTATGAAGCCACCATCACCCTGATACCAAAACCAAACAAAGACAATACCAAAAAAGAGAATTACAGACCAAAATCACTGAAGATCATAGATGTAAAAATCATTAGCAAAATATTAGCAAACATAATCCAACAGCACATAAAAAAGATTATACACCACAATCAATGGGGTTCATCCCAGGGACACAAGGGTGGTTCAACATACACAAATCAATCAATGTAATACATCTCATCAACAAGAGAAAGGACAAAAAACACATGGTCATTTCAATAGACTCAGAAAAAGCATTTGATAAAATGCAACACCCATTTATGATAAAAACTCTCAACAAAGTGCATATAGAGGGAACATATCTCAACATAATAACATCTATATGTGACAAACCTACGGCCAGCATAGTAATCAATGATGAAAAATTCAAAAGCTTCCCACTAAAATCTGGGACAAGTCAAGGCTGCCCACTATCACCCCTCATATTCAACATAGTCTTGGAAGTCCTAGCCACAGCAATCAGGCAAGAGAGAGAAATAAAACGGATCCAAATTGGAAAAGAAGAGGTAAAAGTGTCACTATATGCAGTTGACATGATAGTTTACGTAGAAAACCATAGACGGTCCACGCAAAACATACTAGAATTACTAAAACAATTCAGCAAGGTAGCAGATTACAAGATTAACATACAAAATCAGTTGCATTTCTTTACACTATTGATGAATCAACAGGAAAAGAAAGTAAAGAAACAATCCCCTTTAAAATACATCCAAAGTAATAAAATACCTAAGAATACATCTAACCTAGGAAGTGAAAAACTTATGCATGGAAAACTATAAAACATTGAGTAAAGAAATTAAAGAAGACTTTAAAAAATGGCAAGATATCCCAAGCTTCTGAATGGGAAGAATCAATATTGTTAAAATGGTCATACTGCCCAAGGCAATCTACAGATTGAATGCAATCCCTATCAAATTATCCAGGACATAGTTCACAGAAATAGAACAAATCATAGTAAAATTTACATGGAATCATCAAAGACCTAGAATTGCCAAAGCATTACTGAAGAGAAAGAAAGAGGTGGAGGAATAACTCTCCCAGACTTCAGACAATACTATAGAGCTACAATCATCAAGACAGCATGGTATTGGTACTAAAACAGACATATGGACCAATGGAACAGAACAGAGAGCCCAGAAATGAACCCACAAACTTTGGGTCAACTCATCTTCAACAAAGGAGGCAAGAATATACAATGGAATCAAGACAGTCTCTTCAGCAAATGGTGTTGGGAAAACTGGACAGCAGCATGTAAACCAATGAAGCTAGAACACTCCTTTACACCATACACAAAAATAAACTTAAAATGGATCAAAGACTTAAACATAAGACAAAATAAAATAAGCCTTCTAGAAGAAAACATAATCAAAATATTATCTGACATACATCTCAAAAATGTTCTCCTTGAGCTGTCTACCCAAGCAACAGAAATAAAAGCAAATGGGACCTAATGAAACTTACAAGTTTTTGCACAGCAAAAGAAGCCATAAGCAAAACAAAATGACAATGTACAGAATGAGAGAAAATTATTGGCAAAGATGGAACCGACAAAGGCTTTATCTCCAGAATATATAAGCAGCTCATACGACTTAATAGGAAAAAAACAAACAACCCAATCCAAAAATGGGCAGAAGAATGAAATAAGCAATTCTCCAATGAAGACATATGAATGATCAATAGGCACTTAAAAAAATGTTCAATATCTCTAATAATCAGAGAAACGCAAATGAAAACTTCAATGAGATATCACCTCACACCAGTCAGAATGGCCATCATTCAAAAGTCCACAAATGAAAAATGCATGAGACGCTGTGGAGAAAACGGAGCCCTCCTACACTGCTGGTGGGAATGAAGTTTGGTGCAGCCACTGTGGAAAACAGTATGGAGATTCCTCAAAAGACTAGGATTAGACTTATCATATGACCCAGGAATCCCACTCCTGGGCATATATGTAGAAGAAGCCATACTTCAGAAAGACACCTGCACTCCAATGTCCATAGCAGCAGTATTTATAATAGCCAAGACATGGAAACAGCCTAAATGTCCATCAACAGATGACTGGATAAAGAAGAGGTGGTATATTTATACAATGGAATACTATTCAGCCATATAAATGACAACATAAGGCCATTTGCAGTTAAATGGATGTCCCTGGAGAATGTCATTCTAGGTGAAGTAAGTGAGAAAGAGAAGGAAAAAGAAAAATACCATATTAGATCACTCATATGTGGAATCTATACAAAAATGAACATAAATACAAAACAGAAACAGATTCATAGACATAGAATACAGACTTGTGGTTGCCAGCAGGGAGGGGGATGGAAAGGAACAGGCCGGGAGTTTGAAATTTGTAGATACTAACAGTATATATAGAATAAATAAATAAGATTATATTGTATAGCACAGGGAAATATGTACAAAATCCTGTGGTAACTCATGGTGAAAAAGTATGAGACAATGAATATATGTATGTTCATGTATAACTGAAAAATTGTGCTCTACATTGGAAACTGACAAAACATTGTAAACTGACTATACCTCAATAAAATACATGAATTCTAAAAAATATTTAAAATAATAAAGGCAGTTTGACTTGTAAAAAAAAACCTCACACCTTAGTTCTTAGTACTAAAAACATATCTAGCATTCAACCAAAAGTTGCCTGTTCATAGACAAGTAAAAATACAGTCAAATAGACAGTAGGTATCAGATTCAAACCCCAGTATAATACATTTTGGAAATAGCAGTTCAGGAATTTAAAATAATTATGTTCAATATGTTGATATTAATTAACTAATAAATAACTCTAAAATATTTACAAAAATAGTAAACTGAAGTAACTGGAGTATCAGGAGGGGAACTAAGAGAAAACTGAGCAGAAGATATACTGAAATATTAGCAGCAAGATATTTCCAAAATTAATGACAGACAAAATTTCATCAACAAACCACATATATATTAATCTCAAAAAATTACATCTAGGCCCTTCATATTAAAACTGTTGAAAAACAAGACAGTGTGAAAATTTCAAAATAAACCAGTAGGGATGAGAACAACTTAACCACAGAGCAATGGCAATAAGAATTACAGTAGACTTGTGGTTAGAAACCATGCAAGCAGAAAGAGAGTGGTATGAAATGTTAAAGCTGTCAAAATTTTAAGAATAAAATAAAGCCCATATACTTAAAAATCTATATCCAACAATATTATCCTTCAAAAGTAAAAAAGAAATAAAGGCTTTTTCAGAAAAACAGAAAGGAAATTCATTGCCACCAGCCTAGCTCGCAATAAATAATAAAAGAAATATTTCACAAAGAAGGAAAATCAATATAGGTCATAAATGTGGGTCCACTTAAATAAACTAAGAGCTTCAGAGAAAGAATTAAAAATGTAAATTAAAACCATAAAGTTGATAAACATCTAGTCAGGCTAATCAAAAAAAAATAGCAGACAAAATCTTCAAGATCAGTAATGAATGAGGAGTTAACACGACTGATTCCATGGATGCTAAATTAATACAGAAATATTATCATAAATAATATGAACAACTGTATGCCCACAAAGCTGATAACACAGATAACATGGACTGATTCCTTGAAAGAAAAAAATATAAAATTCAAGTGAGGAAAAATAATATAACAAGTATATACATTATATGTACACATACATATACATATATACATATATGTGTGTGTGTATATATATATATATATATATATATTTAACTCAATAATTAATTATCTTCCTTCAAAAGATCCAGCTATTGAATTCTACCAAACTTGTCAGGTAAAGAAATAATGATGTTATTTTCCAAAATCCATTCCTGAAAACAAAAGCAGGGGAACCCTCCTTATTCTATATGAGTCCAGCAATACCCTACTATGTAAACAGTTAGAGACAATACAAGAAAGGAAAAGTATAGGCCAATAAGTTTCTTGATGCTGAATGCAAAAGTCTTTAAAAAATTACAAAAAGCATTCCAACAATGTATAAAAGTAAGTAAACACTATGACCAGGTAGGGTATTTCCCTGGTATGCAAAGCTAGTTCAGCATTTAAAAGTAATTTAGTGAAATTCATCACATTAATTGGTTAAAGAAGAAAAATCAAATGATTATATCAATAGAGGCAAGAAAATCACTGGACAAATTCCACCATCCATTCATATTCATGATACAAACTCTCAGTGAAATAGCAGTAGAACTGAATTTTATTAACCTGGTAAAAATATTTTCCAAAATCCTACATCTAGCATTGCACTTAATGGTAAGAAGCTGGATAAATCTTCTTAAGTTTAAGGCAAGATAGTTCCTGCTCATCCCTCATATTAAACATCATATAGAAGACCTGGGCAGTACAATAAGACAAACAGTTAAAAACTATGAATATAGGGTAGGACAAAATAAAACTTTCTTTGCTCTCAAATGAAGTGATTGCCTTTCTAAAAAATCCTAAAGAGTCCACACACACACAGACAAAATCTGGAACAAATAAGCAACAAACTGAGATTTTAGGATACAAGGTAAATATAGAAAATCAATTTACTTCTTATGTTCCATTAATGATAATTTGGAATTAGAGATTATAAAATAATGCCACTTATAAAATAACAGCAACAAAAATTCTCAGGTAAAATTCTAACAAAATATATCCAGGACATATGCTCATAAAACCTGTATGCAAAGGTTTTCAGTAGTTTATTTACAACTTCAGAAGGTGGAAGCAACCAAGATGTCCTTCCTTCTATAGGTTAATAGATAAACTGTGGTAACTCCACACACAATGTAATATCATTCAATGATTTAAACAAAGGGCTATCAAGTCATAAAAATGTAAGGATAAATTTCAAATATATGTTGCTAAGTGAAACAAGCCAGTTTGAAAAGATGTTATACTGTATGATTCCAATTATATGACATTTTGGGAAAGACAAGATTATAGAAATAGTAAAAAGATCAGTGGTTTCCAGGGGAGACAGGAAATGGGCAGGACTGTGGAGTAATGTTAGGGTTGGATAGGTAAACCATAGGGAGATTTTTAGATGGTAAAGCTGTTATCTAAGTTACTGTAATGGTGGATACACAATACTACATATTTGCCAAGACTATAGGACTTCACACCACAAAGAATGACTCAATGCATGCAAAATTTAAAAAAAAAGTGAAAAGGAGATCCCACAATTGAAAGCAGATGAGGACAAAACAATCTAGCTGTATAACAAATATAAGAAATTACCTCACTGAAGGCAGCAGACGTGCTTCCCTAAGCAATTTTGGAAATGAATGAAGACTAGGAAATTAAGATGAAATGAACTGCACACAGCACTGCATTTTAGTTAATAAATCTGTTTCTTACAGATTTACAGTTCAGGTTAACAATTCTGATACTGCTCCACATGTGTACTAAAAATGTATTAAACATGAATAACAAATCCTGGGAACCAGCGTTCTCATTGTTGGAATGAAAGATAAGCAAGGGATAAGGAGGCTAGAATGATCCATGTGGTAATGGATCAGTGTTGGAGACCTAGATAAATGTAAGTGTGGCTTAATATAGATACAGACATTAAATGGAGAAGTAACTATGCATGTATATATACATAAGTTAGTATATTCACATATATTCCTTTGTCTGTCAGTTAAGAAATCCTAGAAGCAACAATACCCCAATAGCAACAAGTACACTTTCCTTGGTTTCTAATAGGATTCTTCAGTCAAAGGAAGCAGGGTGACTTGAATTAATGGCTTATTATGTGACTGGGACAAGAAATACATGTTTTAAGAAGCTTGTATTGACATCAGATAAGGTCTTGCTAAAATACACACACACACACATACACACACACATACACACACACAAACACATTGACAGAAGAATGTCAGAGATACATAGGAGACAATTAAATGAGGTCTCAGTGGTCAAAGTTGGAATAATATGTTGATTGAAATCAGGAAGAAAAGATGGAAGGAAGGAAGGTTAAAAGGATGGAAGGAAGGAAGGTTAAAAGGATGGAAGGAAGGAAAGGAAGGAAGGAGGGAGGAAGAGAGTACAGAAGGAAAAAAAGAGAAACATGAGAATACCTTCCCTAATGTACACACACATAAACACATACAAACATTTGAAGAACAGTATCATAGTCTAGGAAACCTACTCAAAGGGTAAGATATTCTGAAAACAAATACAAAGAAAGAGAAAAGACACTATTTACAATAGCCAAAACATGGAAACAGCCTAAATGTCCATCAACAGGTGACTGGATAAAGAAGAGGTGGTATATTTATACAATGGAATACTACTCAGCCATAAAAACTGACAACATAATGCCATTTGCAGCAACATGGATGCTCCTGGAGAATGTCATTCTAAGTGAAGTAAGCCAGAAAGAGAAAGAAAAATACCATATGAGATCGCTCATATGTGGAATCTAAAAAACAAAAACAAACAAACAAACAAAAACAAAGCATAAATACAGGACAGAAATAGACTCACAGACAGAGAATACAGACTTGTGGTTACCATGGAGGTGGAGGGTGGGAAGGGATAAACTGGGATTTCAAAATTGTAGAATAGATAAACAAGATTACACTGTATAGCACAGGGAAATATACACAAAATGTTATGGTAACTCACAGAGAAAAAAATGTGCCAATGAGCGTGTATATGTCCATGAATGACTGAAAAATTGTGCTGAACACTGCAATTTGACACAACATTGTAAAATGATTATAAATCAATAAAAAATGTTAAAAAAAAAAACTAAAACAAAAACAAAAAACAAAAATTCTCATTTGCTAGTGCAAAGGCCAGGAAAAAAGAATGAGAAAACTCGGCCTGGGGTAAAGTGAAAATGTGTTTAGAGCTCTAGCAAATGCTGGAGAAAGGTGTATGTAGAACCAGATGATGGGGTACATTAAAATGATGTAAAGAAGTCACTTTAACATTTTTTTCTCTAATTGTGAAACTAGTACATTTAATAAAACTTTTTACTGCATAGTAACATTAATACATTTTAAAAGTCAAAATAGTTAATGTAAAATTACTTAAAAGTGTGTCACAAAATATTAAATTATGTGTACCTTGCTGCCTATGCATAATACTTTGTTAATAGAATGGGAAGAAAAGAAATAGAACAATTTCTTAGATGAGTCTTGACCTGGATTAAGAGCTCTGGTAGCATAAGCAATGATAGATGACCTTAACTGGCTTTTTTAAAAATCCAATGGTCAGAAGAAAGGCTTTGTTCATTTGCTAATTTGATATTTAATATTTTTCCCTAGATGCAAACACTTTGAGGGTTTGTCTCCATTTTTAAACTTTAGTTTCCTTCCTGTATATATTTCTCCTATGCATCTTTTGTTGTTGTTGTATACTTTCTGTTTTGAGCTTAGATCTTTCTACTACTGACTTCTGGGTATCAGCTTTTTTCTGGACATCAGAAACTAGCCTGTTATATCCAATACTGAACCCATTATAAATTTTGTCACTGCATTCCTATTCTGACTCACTACTGTGGTGCTTATTCAGTTCTCCATCATGCCTCGTCCACCATGATTGAATAGGTCAGTGTAAGGGGTGAGTGATAAAGAGACAAATCACAGTGTATTCTGTTTAAAAGACTTGCATCAAGTGTAAAAATCTATAGATAGATTTGTGAGGGATGCCTGGAGAAAGAATATTCTGCAACTTTGGGGTACAGAACAATCAATAGCAGGGAACAATTTGAAGAGCTTTGCAGACACATAAGGATAATCAAAATTAAAGTCTTTGCGGAGAGAAATTTGTTACAATACAGCATTATCGAATAATGTCAGACATTTTAAATATAGATAAATGATCATAAATAGAAAGAGTTTTGGAATCTGCCATTGCTTATTGGATATTTGTTTTGAGCTTTTATAGAAAGGTTAACCTGTTTCTTTCCTTTCTTTTTTTCTTGTTCTATTGTTTTTCCTTTTCAGGATTTACCCCCTGGTGGGGAGATGGGAGCCAATACCAAAATACCAATGCCCCACTTCTTCTTTATCAAAATATCAATGTGCTGCTTCTTCTTGCATGTATGATATTAGCTAGTTTTATGTAGAACAGTATTTATATGGAACATTAAACACTAATTATAATAACTTTTGGAAGCCCAAATATTTAAATACTCCCCTTCATAGTCAATTGCCAAATGGAACAATACACCTTGTTAAATTAGACCTATAATTAAATATTATAAATTATAAAAACAAAACAAAGTCCTATTAATATTGTATTTTAAATCACTGTCCTATAATCAGTGAGATACAGGGGAAAATCTTAAATTCTACCTTATCTAATGCATTAATATAGGAAATATAGTTTATCATTTACCTTAAATTAAATGTATAGTAACATTATAATAAATGACTATTTACAATTAAAAATGTAAACATTACCAAAGACTTGAGGCACCACAGAGTAAGAATGCATGCAAATTATGTCAATAAGTAAGGGAAAAATATTTACTTGCTTACATATATGTTTATATTTTTACAAATGCATATTCCAATGTAATTTCAGGTTTTAGTTAGCAACAATTATAGAAAATTATGTTCTGGTAAGTAAGTAATAATTTTTAAGATGCTACATGTTTAAAAGATAAAGCAAGGTTATATAATTTTTTCTGTAACAGTGTATTTTTTTCCTGATCTGCAGCAGTTTCCAGCATTGAATTTTCAGATACTATTTATACTGTTTCATCATTTGAAAACAAATAAACTGCATTTTAAAAACAATTTTCGTGAACAATTCATTTTTAATGAACAGTCAGAATTGCACACTCCATACACAGCTCGTTAGTGTCCCTTTATTGCTGAGATTTCTCATTATGAGTGTGGTAATTCCACAAAGTAGTTGTTGAATATTAACACGAAATTAATGTTATTAAAAAAAAAATCTAGAATAATCTGTATAATAGAACACACTCAAAACAATGATAAATCTACAGTTTTCCTCCTAGCTATTCCTTCTATTATATTTCATTTATTTTTGTTGAAGCTGAATATATTACTAGTAAATATTTCATTATTAGATTCTCTCAATAAACAATTCAATTGATGTGAGTTAGAACAGAAATGTAAATTTTACAGATCTTATAACAAGTAAACTGGGACAAAAGGAGAAATGTTTGGTAGACATTGAAAATAGTAAGAGCCAGATATCCTGAAATTTAGTTTCTTTGTTCAGGCTATTATAAAGCTAAATCATGTTGATATAAATATTTATGTAATATTTAAGCTAAAGAGCTGGACAATGTTCAGTTTCAATTAAAATATTCAGTCATATATTTTACTTTTTAAAATTCAATTTCCAAATTTAGTATTTCAGAAAATCTTCATTTTGGCCCTTTATCCTATAGCTAGAATTTAGTGAGTTTTTCTTTGCCTAGCATGGAAATACTTACTTTACCTAGATGACTTCACTTAAATCTTTCAACAATTTTATGAGGTATAATTGTTTTCCCATTTTACAGATGAAAAAATAAGGCTAGAGAAATTATATATGATTCGTCTAAGGTCAGATACCTAATATATATATTTCTGGGTCTTTAGCTAAGATTCAGTAATAAAAGAAAGGTAATCTACAGATTTAATGCAATCCCTATCAAATTACCCATGACATAGTTCACAGAAATAGAACAAATCATAATAAAATTTATATGGAATCACAAAATACCTGGAATTGCCAAAGCATTACTGAAGAGAAAGAAAGAGGCTGGAAGAATAACTCTCCTAGGCTTCAGACAATACTATAGAGCTACAATCATCAAGACAGCATGGTATTGGTACAAAAACAGACATATGGACCAATGGAACAGAACAGAGAGCCCAGAAATGAACCCACAAACTTTGGGTCAACTCATCTTCAACAAAGGAGGCTAGAATATACAATGGAGTAAAGACAGTCTCTCCAGCAAAGGGTGTTGGGAAAACTGGACAGCAACATGTAAATCAATGAAGCTAGAACACTCCCTTACACCATACACAAAAATCAACTCAAAATTGATCAAAGACTTAAACATAAGACAAAATAAAATAAGCCTTCTAGAAGAAAACAGAGGCAAAACATTATCTGACACACATCTCAAAAATGTTTTCCAAGGGCAGTCTACTCAAGCAATAGAAAGAAAAGCAAGAATAAACAAATGGGACCTAATGAAACTTACAAGCTTTTCACAGCAAATAAGCCATAAGCAAAACATATCGACAACCTACGGAATGGGAGAAAATTTTTGGCAAAGATGAAACTGACAAAGGCTTTATCTCCAGAATATATAAGCAGTTCATACAACTTAATTAGAAAAAACAACCAACCCAATCCAAAAATAGGCAGAAGACCTAAACAAACAATTCTCCAAGGAAGGCATATGAATGATCAATAAGCATATGAAAAAAAATGCTATCTCTAGTCATCAGAAAAATGTAAATCAAAACTTCAATGAGATATCACATCACACCAGTCAGAATGGCCATCATTCAAAAGTCCACGAATGACAAATGCTGGAGAGGCTGTGGAGAAAGGGGAACCCTCCTACACTGCTGGTGGGAATGCAGTTTGGTGTAGCCACTGTGGAAAACAGTATGGAGATTCCTCAAAAGACTACAAATAGACTTACCATATGACCCAGGAATCCCGCTCCTGGGCATATATCCAGAAGGAGCCATACTTCAAAATGACACCTGCGCCCCAATGTTCATAGCAGCACTATTTTACAATAGCCAAGATACGGAAAGAGCCTAAATGTCCATCAACAGATGACTTGATAAAGAAGAGGTACTATATTTATACAATGGAATAATATTACGCCATGAAAAAGAAAATATAACACCATTCGCAGCAACATGGATGTCCCTGGAGAATGTCATTCTAAGTGAAGTAAGCCAGAAAGAGAAAGAAAAATACCATATGAGATCGCTCATATGTGGAATCTTAAAAAAAAAAAAACAAAAAAAACCCTTAAATACAAAGCAGAAACAGACTCATAGACATAGAATGCAAACTTGTGGTTGCCAAGGGGGACAGGGTTGGGAAGGGACAGATTGGGAGTTGAAAATTTGTAAATACTGACAGGCATATGCAGAATATATTAACAAGACTATACTGTATAGCACAGGGAAGTATGTACAAGATCTTGTGGTAGCTCACTGTGAAAAAAATGTGACGATGAATATATGTATGTTCATGTATAATTGAAAATTGTTCTCTATACTAGAAACTGACACAACATTGTAAAATGACTATAACTCAATAAAGAAAATGTAAAAGATAAGTATAATAAGAGAAAACAAACAAAAGTTTATTACCATGTATATCCCATGTGTATGAAAAATACTCAGGGGAAAAATATGTAATTACCCAAGGTGGCTTAGAAATCAGACTTACTACCATCTTAATAAATGGAGTGGTGGGGGGAGGCTTCTTAGAGCAACTTATTTTTAGGAAAGATCGATGGACCCTTAGAATTATAAATTGGAGGTGTGATAGTTTGTGACAAACTTTGCCTGGATGTAGTGTCACTTCTAGTTTCCTCTTTTATAATAGGAGTCAATCTTCCTTGGTTGATGAAATTCCTAGGGACATGATTGATGACAATTGAGTTCCTTTTAGAGGATCCGTCTTTAGGAAGTCAAGGGGAGCTCAGAGAAAGTTTCTGCCTGCATTTGTTATTTTTCAAGTGCCTAATTGAAAAACTCAATATAATCAATATATCAAAATAGTATATTTTGGGGTGGCATGTCATGAACTCCTACAGTCATATTTTGCTACCCTTCAGGTAACCCCAGGCATTTTGATTATCCAACTATGCTTTTCACCACAGTATTTTAGGTCCCTGCCAATCTTCTTTATGCCAAACTGGTTGAGAAATTTATTCATTCATTTGTTTGCTCATTGGTTCATTCATGAAAATTAAGTGGATTTACGAGTAGTTCTGAAGTTTCTAATAGTAGTCTATGGATCATATTTGGCTCAGAGATATGTTTAATTTGAAATGCAAACTTGTTTTTTTGATTGACTCAACTAGAAATACTAAAAATTTAGAAAATTCACAGAAAATTGAAATTCCTTACTCCTCTTTGAAAATTCAGAAAATCTGAATTTCTTAACTGGTTGAAGCTCATGAGCTCTGTTCCATTCAAAAAGACTCATCACAGTCTCAGTCTTTTCTTGTTGACTCTTTGATATTTGTGTATGTATTAGTGAGAGTTTAGACCACATGCTGGCAGAGATGAGAATTTAAGGGATTTATTAGGAACATGGAGAGATTTAGCTTCTTCTTGTGGATTTTAGTAAGCTCAAATCTAGCATAGGTAAAAGAAAAAGTAACATCACTGTATTTTGTTAGTATTTTAAATCTAGAGCCAACATCCATGATTGCTGAGTATCAGAAATTTTCCAAGTTATAATTAAGACTCATGTTCAGGGAGGTAGAAGAAAAAAGAGATACTATTTATCATAGTAGAAGAAACTTAAATAATTAACTCCACTAAAGTATCTCCTGCTGCATTCTCTGTCTTAGAAAGTAAGTGAGGGAGCAAAATTTGCCACCCAAAAAATGTTTCTATGCAATGTGGATTATTGCAAGCTGAAAAGTGCCATCTTAAAAGCCTCTGGAAGAAACTTTGACTTTCCCCCTAACTTCCTAAAAAAATTTAAGAGTGCCTGTTCCCAGAATATAGCTATCATCAGAGATATATTCACGGAGGAATATATGTGTGGGGGAAACTCAGCAGGGCTCAGAGATCAGAGTTTTCTCTGTTTCCCATTATCTCTGAATGGCCCACCAAACATTTGCTTTTCCATTTTCATGTGAATTACTTTCCTCCCTTTCCAAAGGCCTAAATCACTACCCCCAATGTCATTCTGTTGTCTTCAAATGAAGGTGGTATTTAAGGTGGAGGTTTCAACCATTTTGTCAAGTTACTCAATTTCCCTGTATCTCTCCCACATCACTATTTTTTTTTCTCCTGTTAATCTATCTTATGTCAATTTAATTCTTAGAACAACCAGAAGAACCTAGAAGTATAAAGGAAAATTTCTTTTTTCCAGACATTAGCAATGTGTTTCTATATCTTCTGGCCCTATCTGTGCTAAAGTATCCTCCATTAGGATCCATTTTGGAGCAGACTAGATTAGCTATGTATCTTCATCTCAGTTCATTGTTTCTAAACAAATGTCATAGAGATATACAAGCAGTCAAGTTTTAGGCAAAGTTTAGAGCCTTGCTTTCAATAGAGACAAAAATTAGAAAAAATGTTCAGATTCAAAGTTTGTTACCCAATGTCAACAACAACAACAACAACAACAACAACAACAACAACAACAACAACAACAACAACAACAAGTCTGGTTTTGGTTGCTAGTTTATTTTATCTCCAGAAATTAAAAACACATTTTACCTATTGTTGTATGTGAATTTATTGACATAGAAATTCCAACCCCAATATAAAACATCTTATAAATATATAACCATATGCAGCCTCAAAAAGTGCTGAAGACTATGGTGCTGGTCAACTCCTATCAGACAGAACCAGATTTGTCTATATTGATGGACAGAGAATTTACTTTTTGACAAATTGCTGCTTTCTTAAACTTCAGGGTAAATCTTAACAAGTGACATAAACTAGTGACAACTATATATTACTTCCTATAGTTTTCACACTATATTATGTGCAGACACATCCTAAGAATCTCAGTGGCTTCACTTAACAAAGTTCATTTCTCATTCACATATAGCCCCAGTAGATATGAGCAAATCTTTCCATTGATATCTCAACTTCTTAATTCTATGTGGACATATATTGTCACAATCACTATAGACTGAAAAACACTTTTGTCCTGAAGTTGTATACTTGATTTCAAACTACAATTTTTTGGTTAAGCAATATTATCATACTTACCTTTAAGAATACAGTGAATTGTAACCCCTTTCTTGTGCACAGGAAGGAGACAATGTGCCTTGGTGAATAGCACTAATGGCTGACACTATTCCTTTTTCCAATTTTGAAACAGATAATTTTTATTGCTGCTTAGCCTGTTTTGCCTGAAGCCCTGAATATTTTGCTTTTAGAAACAGCAGTGTTGGTTGATTTTTTATCAAAGAAAGAAATTACTAAATCAGAATTTACATCCAGAGCTGAAGAATTGGAACTAAATAGCACACCAATATCTTGAATTTGAAACTAATTGTATCAAACTTGCAATAACTGTGGTTCTTACCTTTGGATAGTTTTTGGTTTTATGTCTCATAGCGGTATTATTTTAGATGTATGGATTTGTATGTATTCTAAGAGAGGTATATACATAAAGGCTGGGAAGAGATTGTGTAAAATACAGGGGACACAAGTATTCATCTTTGTCCAACATTATTTCTTTTAAGCAGGGAGGAAAGGGAAGACAATTGCAATAAACTACCTACATGGGCCATAGGTATGTACATATTGATATTTTCTTCAACTTTCATAGAATCCCATTCTTCTGAAAATTTAAATGCAAGTTTTCCAGATTAAATCCGAACAGATTTATTTATTTATTTATTTATTTATTTATTTATTTATTTCTTTATTTCTTTATTTATTTATTTATATTGAAGTATAGTCAGTTTACAATGTTGTGTCAATTTCTGGTGTACAGCACAATGTTTCAGTCATATATATATATGTGTATGTATATATATATATATGTATGTTTTCATAATAGGTTACTACAAGATGTTGAATATAGCTCCCTGTGCTATATAGTAGGACCTTTTGTTCATCTATTTTATAGATAGTAATTAGTATCTGCAAATATTGAACTCCCAATTTATCCTTTCCCACCCCTTCCTCCTCCCCGGTAACCATACATTTGTTTTCTGTCTGTGAGTCTGTTTCTCCAAGGAGATTTATTGTTTCCTTCTTGACTGATTTATAATTTTTTCAAGAAGCCCTCTATTTTTTTAGATTACTTATACCCCTCAATTCTGGCATTTGAAAGATATTCCAATTCAGTGGGAGAAAAATAAGATGACTACCCAGAGGGAACCAGAACTAAGAAGCCTGAGAAAAAGGGGGCAAAACCAAGAAGATGGTCTAAAGTCCTAGATCCAGCTATACTTTGTAGGAGCCCAGGGTAGACCACTCCAAAATGTGCTTTATTGGCATATTGAGTATTTTGAATTAAAGTTATTAAAGAAATGGCCAATTCAAGATGGACAATCTGACTGTCTTTTCTGTCTCCCTGAAAGCAGGAAATAAATCTCTCAAATAATTTGGATATAGAAGGACACTCTCATCACCAAAGATATAGAATTCAGAGTTGAGAAGCCTATATAAAAACACCTTATTATTTCTTTAATTTACTACCCCAAGCTCAAACTCCATTTAGATTCTTCACTAATTGGGTACCTAATATCTAGTATTTTTTGATTTGTCATTTCCTCACAAATGTATTGTCTCTTTGTCTGAAAAGTAGAAAAGATGCCTGCTTTGGCCAGTTCTTTGGCCTTATTTCTATGGGATCTGAGTGTGCATGAATTAAAATATGTTTCATTTTCTCCCATTGATCTGTGTTGTGTTAATATTAGTACAGCTATAAGAAGTCAAGAAGAGTGGGGGGAAACTAATCCCTCCTCAACAACCTAAACCGAATATACTTCTGAAATCATCAGAAATGTAAACAGTATATTCTCAAAGTGCATAAATTAGGGGGAATGTCTTTAATAACACACACACACACACACACACACACGTTAGAACTGGACTTGACAAGTGGTTTAATTGACAGAATGCAGATAACTGTGTTAAATAATGCCATTTCTAATGTGGCCTTACATCAAACAATAACAGATTAGATAAGAGAGGAAATTTAACTGTATTTTGAGGACAGCAAAAATATCAAAAGAAAAATAACATGCAATAATGTAATTATTCCCATTCAAAGATAGAACTACCACAATGAAGACCACCTACCATAAAATATTTTTTTAATTTATAGAAAAATGGATATGAAAATAAGAAAACATCCACAATAGTGACAAAAATGAAGACCATAATACCAATAATTATATATGGATCCCAAAACAAATTGAACAGAAGAAAAAGTCAAAAGTGTTGAAAAAAGTGGAAGTTGTATTACTCACTTCATTGAAAAACTAATTTTGAAATTGAATTAACTACATATCAAAATAAAGCCAATAATTTTTAAATTGAATGATCTATAGACTTTATAAAAATTTACATTTTTTGTGTAAAACATTAAGGCTGAAAAATAAAGTTTTTAAGTAAAAAATAAATTAAAACTGCCCAAGTAGTCTGCAATTTCACAAAAAGTCAATGCAGTAGCTCTCAGAGGCTTATGAAAGAGGTTTTTGTAACCAAGAATGCTGGTTACCACATTTAGCTTTGCATTAGAAACATGTATCCACTTACTTGCTGTCTTTGTATGAAATATACAAATACATAAAATAAAAACTTATTTGTTATTTAATTGAAATTTAACTTAACTGGGTGTCCTGAATTTTATTTGGCAACCATTTTAAATACAAGTTATTGTTGCTTTTGAAAATTAGTTAAAAACTTTCTAAAACATGTAATCAACCTTGAGAAAACAGGATAGAATCAAAAAATAAAAAAAGAAAATTCATAGTGACAAAAAAGGAAATTCCAGTTTAAAAGAACTAGTATTGAGTCTTGTAAATATTTATCTATGAATAAATGGCTATTATAAATAAAATTGTACAATAGGTAAATAGCCTAAATTTTTAGTACAAGAGAAAATACATAATAAACAATAATGCTTAAAATAAAATACTAATAAACTTTAAATTATACTGAAATCATGATAGTAATAACAAGTTAACTGATAATAACAAGTTTGCTGATGTCAGTGGCTGTTTGTCCCTCATGCCAGGAAGGAACTTTCAGGGTGTAGTGTCTCTTGTTAAAGTGCTCAGATTGGAAACCTACTGAGATCACTTTCAAGTAACAAGGAAGGGAAGGAGGGAGAACACTCAGGTACTATTTATCTAAAGTCCATACATTAACAAGATCATGGACATCAGAGACCATCTGAAGCATCATGTTGTCATCAAAGCTTTGGCATCAAAATTCCAACAGGCTTGATTTAATTATCTTGGTCTGGAAATCTGCCTCATCAGGTGTTGTCTGGTTCAATTACCAGCAAATTTTACTTTTAGGTCATCAGATTGCATGCAGGTCCAGTTAATGTCCCATGTATTATGTGAATCCTAGTCTCTAACCTGGAGTTGTGGTTCAAGGTTTGGTTAGTAGTGATTGACAGAAGCCTTTCCAGTGATATTGAAGAGAATTCTTCTGCAGGTGTCTTTCCCAAAAGACAAAATCTCCAGTTTGTAAGGTATATGCTTAAGGTCTTTGTCTCCCAAGACTGCACTGTGAAAAGATTGCTTCATCAATACATGGTTATTTTTAAAAGAAAAAAATTAAGCTTTTTCAATACAAGAGTATCCCTCCTTTTACCAGCTGTGGGTCAAAAGTAGCAGGGGCCAGGTACATCAGGTTTCCTGGGACTATCACAAAGTGTAAGAGATTTTGAGTTTCAAAAGGGGTGGATTTGAGATTTCTAAGGGCCAACAACAATGTTTTTGCCAGTGTTTGGAGGGTGTCTTCATATACTGTAAAACTGGCCAAAACATAGCAGACTTATCAAAATACCTGACGACTGAAATGGGTTTCTCAATCACTATGAAGTTTGAAAAGAGCTCTCCAATTAGGGATATATATATATATATTTTTTTTTTCCAAGAAGACTTTAGTCACAGAAGAGGCTTATCAGCAAGGCAAGACTGAAGTCCAGTGTGAAAACATACAAATCATGACTAAGACATATTTATATCCATGTAACAGAGGAAGATGTATGAAATCCATGTGCCAGCACACAAATGGTCCACTAGGCAGTTTAAAATGTTAGGAAACCATACAAACAGGCTTCCCTGGGTTATATTTCAGACAACTGGTATAAATGAGGTAGATATATTTTACAGTCCTGTTAATATTTTCCTACCAATGTTGAATCACAAGTAACATCATTTTGTCAGTGAACCAATGGCTTAATGCATGTATGGTGATAAGCAGTGGGAATTTTAGTCTCGGGTAGGTCTGGATTGCTATTTTGTTCAAAATTAAGTTTTCTCTTTTTACCAAACCAACAATTGTTGAATTTCTGATCTTTTTTTTTTTCCTCTTATAAGCCAATTGTTGGACTTCCCTAGCCAGTTTTTCTAAATTATTATTTGGGTAAATATTCCTTTGGACCATGACAGAGCCTTGTCTGCTGCTGATTCCTTTAAAAGCAGCATCTTTTGCAGAAATGTCAGCAAGGTTATTTCCCTAAGATTCCTGACAGTCAGGTTGAAAATGCCCCAGAATCTTAATAATAGCTAAAGCAGTACGTAGAAATATTGCATCCAATAATTCCTGAACTTGGGGTCATTTTTAATTTTATTTCCACTAGAAGTAAGGAAGCCATGTTGCTTCCTCATCATTCCAAAATAATGAGCTACTCAGAAAGTATCTTTACTGACAGAATAAATACTGGTAGTTTTGTCCTTGGATAAAGAGCAGTCTTGTGTAAGAGCATACAGTCCAGCTTGTTGGGCCAAAGTAGGTAAATATGCTGCCTCAACAATATCAAAGTGAGTTGTAGTAACATATCCAGCACAATATTTATTTTGCCATTATCACTTTTTAAATAAGTACCATCAGTGAACCATGAGAGGTCAGTGTTAACCAAATAATTTTCCTGCCAGGAGGTGTTCAGTCAGCATTAAGCAGTCAAGAAGGACTTCCTCCGTAGTGGAGGGGAGAAGGGTAGCAAGATTAAGGTTATTACAACACAAAAGAGTTAAGTAAAAAGCAGTTAACAAAAGGATTACATAGGAGGTGATGTGGCTGATGGAGAAAATTGTGATGAGAATTCAAGACAGCATCTACTACAAGGGTACAAAAATGGCTAAAAGAAGATCCCACAGTGATTTTTCTCAATGTTTTTAACCAAAATGTTAGTGACTGTAATGGTTCTAAGCAAGGTGAGGGGGATGTTGTCCCTGTGCCACAACATCCAGTTGCTGGTTCCAATATTCCATATATTTATGGTGGACCCTATCTTTTTTTTTAGGTTTATCTATTTATTTAGCTTTTTGATGGTACTGGGGATTGAACCCAGGACCTCATACCTCATGCATGCTAAGCATAGACTCTATCACTTGAGCTATACCCTCCCCACTAAATTTTTTTTTTATTGATCAGTTTACAATGTTGTGTCAATTTCTGGTGTACAGCATAATGTTTCAGTCATACATATACATACATATATGCATTTTCACATTCTTTTTCAGTGTAGGTTAATACAAGATATTGAATATCATTCCCTGTGATATACAGTATAAACTTGTTGTTTATCTATTTTAAATATACTAGTTAATATCTGCAAATCTTGAACTCCCAATTTATCCCTTCCCACCCCTTCCCCTCTAGTAACCATAAGCTTGTTTTCTATGTCTGTGAGTCTGTTTCTGTTTTCTAGATAAGCTCATTTGTCCATTTTTTTTTAGATTCCACATATAATCGATATCATATGGTATTATACTTTTTCTTTCTGGCTTATTTCACTTAGAATGATGATTTCCAGGTCCATCCATGTTGCTTCAAATGGCATTATTTTATTATTTTTTATTTCTGAGTGAGGATTTACTAATTTATTAATTTATGACTATATTATGTTTATTCTTTACTATCTGTCTTCCCCACCAGGATGAAAGTTCCTTGCTTGATTTATATAATTATATATTCCAAGTGACTAAACAGTACCTTACACACAGTATGTGCTCTATTAATATTTATTGAATGACTAAATCAGAAAAGAATAGGTGAGGATTTTTTTATCCTGCTCAGGACTAGATGTGCTCCTTCAATTTGGGGACTTGTCTTCTCTCATCCCTGTAATATTCTCAACCGTCATCTGCTATAATGCAACTCTGCTCCAACCCCTCCACCTTCTCCTTCTGGAACTCCTTTCAGAGCAGATTGACCAAGTAATTCTATCCTCAGTGTCTCCTAAGTTCTTTCTTATATTTGACAATGATTTAGTCCTGTTTTATTCTGAGGCAATTTCCTCAGCTCTGCCATTGTCTTTTTTTTAAACTTTTATTGATTAATAGTCATTTTACAATGTTGTGTCAAATTCTAGTGTAGAGCAGAATTTTTCAGTTATATATGAACATATATATATTCAGTCACAGTTTTTTCTGCTATGAATTACCACAAGATCTTGTTTATATTTCCCTGTTCTATACAGTATAATCTTATCTATTCTGCATTTTAAAATCCCAGTCTGTCCCTTCCCACCCCCCGCTCCCCCCTGGCAACCACAAGTTTGTATTCTATGTCTATGAGTCTATTTCTGTTTTGTATTTATGTTTTATTTTGTTTTGTATTATTTTTAGATTCCTCACATGAGCGATCTCATATGGCATTTTTCTTTCTCATTCTGGCTTACTTCACTTAGAATGACATTCCCCAGGAACATCCATGTTGCTACAAATGGTGTTATGTTGTCAGTTTTTAGGCTGAATAGTATTCCATTGTATAAATATACCACTTCTTCTTTATTCAGTCATCTGTTGATGGACATTTAAGTTGTTTCCATGTCTTGGCTATTGTAAATAGTGCTGCTATGAACATTGGGGTGCAGGTGTCATATTGAAGTAGGGTTCCTTCTGGATTTATGGCCAGGAGTGGGATTCCTGGGTCATATGGTAATTCTATTCCTAGTCTTTTGAGGAATCTCCATACTGTTTTCCACAGTGGCTTTCCTTGCTTCTCTCTCCCACTCTTAATGATTTAGATGTCTTCTTTTAGAATTTTGTCTTTATTCTTTTTGTAATTCATGGCAGTTTTATCCTTTCCAGTTATGAGTTTCTCATTTTTGTAGCATCCTGCTTCTTTTCTATTTTGAGTAGGCCTGTCAATATTTCTTTCAGCATGGGTTTAATGTTGCTAAACTCTTTTAGTTTTTGCTTGTCTTTGAAGTTCTTTATTTCTCCTTCTATTCTAAAGGATAGCCTTGCTGGATAGAGTATCCTAGGCTGAATCTTTTTTTTCATTCAGGACTTTGAATGTATCTTGCCACTCCCTTCTGTCCTGTAGTGTTTGTGTAGAAAAATCAGCTGAGAGCCTTATGGGAGTTACCTTGTAACTCACTTCGTTTTTCTCTTGTTGCCTTTAGGATCATTTCTTTATCCTTGACTCTGGCCATCTTGATTATGCTATGTCTTTGTGTTAGTCTGTTTGGGTTCTTCTTGTTGGACACACTGAGCCTCCTGTACTTGGATATCTGATTCCTTTTGGTTTGGGAAGTGTTCAGTCATGATTTCTTCAAAGACCTTTTCAATTCCCTTTGTTCTTTCTTCCTCTTCTGGAGCCCCTATTATGTGTAGATTGGCATGCTTTATAATATCCCATAGCTCCCTTATATTGTTTTTATTGTTTTTTATTTGTTTTTCTTTCACCTGTTCTGATTGGGTGCTTTCTGTTGTCCTGCCTTCTAATTCACTTATTCATTCCTCTGCATTATCTAGCCTGCTTTGTACGGCCTTTAGGTCAGCTCTCATCTCAGCAAAAGAGTTTACTAATTCTACTTGGTTCTTCTTTATAGCTTCTATTTCATTTTTAACATATTTTATATCTCTAAACACTATTTCTTTTAGTTCCTTTAGTACTTTGACCACTCCTTTTTTTGAAATATTGATCTAGTAGGCCATCAATGTCTATTTCCTTGATCATGCTTTCTGGACCCTATGTTTTGAGCTGAGTTTCCCAAAGATATTTCCTTCTTTTTACATATGAAAAAGGGGGGCAGGGGGACTCTGATAATTGGGATATCCAAGAACAGATTGAGTTCATCAACTCTCCATTAACTCCTTGAAGCTATGATGTACAATTTTTCTGATAATATTGGATTGGTGTTGTTATTGTTTAGTAAAAATCATACAGAGGTTTGGCCATAAGAGAGAAAGTTGAAATGCAGTTTTGACAATAACCAACTAGCCTGAGAAAACCTCACAGTTTGCACTAAATTTTTAATTTTGGAAAACTTAGAATTCTCTCTGGACCTAAGGATAGCACTTGTTCTGGTATCAGATGCCATAAATATAAAACTTATGTTTGAGCAAAATGGAATTTTTCTTTGGAAACCTTATGCCCCTTTAAGGCTAATAGCTTTAGCAAATGGATAATGGTTAGAGAATGGGAGTTAACTTAATTTTGCTACTTAAATTTGTAACAATCTTTTTTTCAGTGCCAAAGTTCTTTTCAACAATAGCAGAAGCAAGGAGGGTTTTGGTTTTCTTTAGAAACCCTCATTTCTGGAGTTGAAGATAAGAATGTTGGTGTATTTACCTTTCAGGTGATTAATCTAGTATGCAAGAGACCTGCTTTGCCAGATTAACTAAATTTGGAGTAGACATAGTCTCCCAGTCCATTCTGATCATTTTTACTGGAAGAGAAAGATCCTGCTTCACCTCATTAATAAGCATAGAGTTAAAAGTTATCTGGGTGAAATCAACATCTGTATGAAGATCCAAATTTTCTTTCTAAAGGATTTTTATATCAATTGAAATAGTCATGAACAAGTTCATCAAATTTTTGTGCACAAGGCTGAATTTTGTTTCAAACAGCAGACTTTGGAAAACCCTAGGAATTGCCTGAAGACCTCACTTAGTGATCGTCTGAGCCTGATCATATAATGAGTTAATGAGCTAGTCTCCTGGTTGTAATTCTACAGAGCTTTCAGAATTTTCCCAGTTAGCAATTTTCATCCAATGCTGGGTCTGGTCTTTATCAACAAACATTTGAACTAGCTGATATAAATTGGAGGAGCCAAGCTGATAAGTCTAAAGGACTATTTCAAATTTCTAAGCAAATCTTTGAGGAACTTTAGTTACTTTGGGAAAATCTTTGACTAAGGCTCACAGTTCAGCTTTAGTCCAAGGATTATAAGAAATTAAGGATTTAGCATCTAGATCCTCAGAAGGGATCTTTCTTTAACTTTAAAGAAACAGATTCTGATAAGCTCAGAGAAAAAGGGAGTGGAAAGAATCTTACAAAAAGGAAGTTCACCTAGATAATTAGTATAGTGTAGCTGAGGGTATAGAGGACGGGTAGGTGGTATAGATAGGAATGAGAAAGATGGCACTGGAGGCAGAGCCTGAAACAAAGAAGTCAAGGAAAAATAGTCTGAAGCTTCAGGAGTTATTTTACCTTTCTTAAATCATTTTTTTTGCCTTAGTTGATCTTAAAATCTTACTTTGCAGACAGGCAATTTTAGACTCTTGATAATGTTGGAAAGCCTCAAAATACTAATTAAAATAGACATACCATTCAGTTCTGGAAATTTCTGAGCTATTGTAGTCCAATTCAGTTTCAAGAAAATTAAGGTTGGGGGTTTCAAAAAATTCCCCATAATGGTTATTGATATTCTAAATTGCCTTTGGTCAAGTCAGTCCATTCAGTTAATAGTGCACCTAAGGAAGAACCACCATTTTTAAGTACAAAATTGGCTGAAGTACCTTTTGGGGAGACCCCCTCAGAATATTTAGGTAACTGGGATCCCATTTCTCAGGAGTTTTTATCTAGGATGAAAGAATCATTTTCAGAAAACTTAAAAAACTTACAGCTCAAGCAGTTCAATTGAAACAGCTTACAACTCAAACAGCCTGCAGGCCTATTTGCAGACAGTTCTAAGGAAACAGCCTGATCCCACAGGAGCCAGTCCAAAGGCTTCTCAGCCAATTTCCATAAAACATCCACTATTCCAGATAAATGGGCTGAAGACTGAAAAATGGCACAGTTTTAATGAAGCAACTTCTGCTCTCAAAGGAAATGGCTAAAAGCTTTTCAAGCAGTTTCAGATGTAACAGTGTGATCTCAAAATCAGACCAAAGTGCCAAATGAATACTTACATATAGAATAAGACATTAACTAGAAAAGGCAAAATTTTAAAATAAGTTTCAGATTCTGAAGAGTTTCAAACACAAAGAAAGCATGAGCTCAGATCCAGGAGAAAGATGAATCTTCAAACTCCAGGGTTGATGAAAATAGAAAGTGAACTCAGTGGGAGGGCTACAGTAAGCAAAAAATCCATGTCTTTTCATTTGGTTGAGTTGTTGCCATGAAAAAAAAAAAATAGTAGTCTTTTTGTTTCTGGCGCTCTGATATTGTTGCAGGGTGTGAGAGCTCCCCCTTTTTGGTCTTCCAGCTGTGTTTAATTAATGTTTCTGTTTATTAATTTTTTTTTACAAAACTATTAGAATAAGTAAGATAAGAATATATTCTTTAAATCCTTAGTGAGGAAAATAATTAAAGAAAATATACATAATTTTTCTAAGCAAAGAAACAGGAATTGGGAATGCAGAATGGTATCAATGATGGTTAATTTTAGATGTCAACTTGACTAGGCTGGATGATGCCCAAAAAGCAGTAAAATATAATTTCTAATTGTGACTGAAAGGATGTTTCCAAAAAAAGGTTAGCATTTAAGTAGGTAGGCTAAATAAAAAGATTAGCCTCATCAATATGGGTAGCAGCATCTAATCTGTTGAGGCCTAAAACAGAACAATCGGGCAGAGAAAAGGTATATTCTCACTCTCTTTTCTTGAGCTGGGACATCCATCTTCTCCTGCCATTGGTTATCTGAGACCCTTGTTCTTGAACCATCAGACTCTAGGATTTATACCAGAAGCCCCCTGTTCTCAGGCCCCAAGCCTTGGACTGGGAGTTACACCATCCACTCATCCGATTCTCAGACATTTGGATTTGGACTGAATTACACCATAAACTTTTCTGATTCTCCAGTTTGCAGAAGGCAGATTATGGGCATTCTTGGCCTTCATAACTGTGTGAGCCAATTCCTATAATAAACTTCCTCATGTATAAATCTATATATACTCTATTGTTTCTATTTCTCTAGGGAAACCTGGCTAACATAGAATCATAAATAAAAATGGGTTTAGTTCCACTTTCCAATTTCTTATCAACAGATATTTTCAGAGCTTCTATTTGTAACAAGTCCAGTGCTGGGCATAAGTCCAGTCATGAGCACTGACAAGGTTAGAGGAGACAGATGTAAATCAAATAGCCAAAGAGAAAAGATAAAATCACAACTATGATAAATGCAATTAATTTAAAGTATGTAGCAGCGGATCTGACACTGCAGGTCAAGGAGAGCTTTCTCAATTTAATGGCATTTGACCCAAGATCAGAAGTTTTCAAATGGGGTGAGAAAGTATTTAAGGTGGAATGGTCATAGAAGAAAAAGCTTTAAGATGAGAAAGGAAATAAAAGGAAATAATATTTCTACTAGAGGAAAGTGAATTTGCTTTGCATAACAAAACTGTATCATCATGCATGCTGTCTAAAAGAGATATATATGGAAGTTAAATTATATGGAAGGCGAAGGAAAAATAATAGGCTAATCTATTTTAACAAATACATAGGCTCAGGTTTGATTTGAGTTTAACAGAATTGATCATTAGTGTTCTCAGGAAGAATAATTTTAAAAGTTGAGTGGGACTGTTGAGGTAGAAGTGAATAGGATTCTAGGGAGCTGAACAAGTGCTCAAAGGCCATTTTTTTCATGCAATATTTTTATGAAATAGTTGAAAGAATATAGTCACTGAGGATAGTGGATTTTAAAGGGTCCAAAAATAACTGTATTATACTAAAAATAAGAACATTGCCAACTATAACTAAATCCATGGTATAAATATTTCTCACTGCTTCCATCACCACCACAGTAGTTTTCATAGCATCCTAATTGGTCACTACACATCCACCCTCTTTCCTTTCAGCTTAACAACTACATGAGGGAGTCTGTTAAGATATAAGACAAACCACATATGCATGCTCAAAATCATATAATTGCTTCCTATGTAATTCAGAATAAAACCCAAAGTCCACAGTGCCCTTCCCTCACTCATTTTATCACCCACAGATATCATGTGGACTCAGACATGGCAAGCACAAACTCACCACAAGCCCTTTGCCCTTGTGTCTCCCTCTGTAGTCAGTATTCTTTTTCCAGCTATTTGGTTGGATGACTATCCATTTCATTCATATCTTTGCTAAACTAACATATGAAAATTTATTTTTCAAGACAACCCTGTCTAAAATGGCACCTCCATCCCTCTTCCTTACTTCTCCTAGCCCCTAACTCTACTGATATGCATTTATTTTTTGTCTAATGCCTGATCCTCACTATTAGAATGTAATGTTTATAAAAGGAGGCTGTTACAGGCATCTAGCACATATATGAACAAGCATAAGTGACTATGAAGAGAGTTTCTTACCTATTAAAGTAGGAAATACTAAGCCTCATAAATAATGTGTATCTTATATAAACTGGATATAATCCTAGTTTACATTTAGTAAAATACAGTTATCTGAATTTTAATTCCTACCCTTGGCATCTCAAAAGGTTCTAGGCAGGCCTTCTGATTCCCTAATATTAAAGCTTCAATGATCAGGATTTTGGCATGAAAGGATGTGAGCTGATGAAATGTGAGTTGCTACAGAAAGGTATGGATATTATGAATTATACTCCAGAGATAAAAAGATAAGCTAAGATTTTATATTTTAATGCCATATACACTTATTTCTCCTCTATTAGGTTGAATAATTGAGAATTGGGCATATATTTAATCATTTTTGTTCATGCTTTGCTGTATTATAATAATCAGAAAATAATGTAATTTCTATAACTGAATGAAATTAATTCTGGATCTTACCATTAAATATGTTTGAAAAATGATATGCAAATAGCACACATTAGGGAAAATATTTTAAAATAAACTATAACATAAGGTTTTCTTAAAATGTAAAAGTTTATCCTGGAAAATATACAAACAAAGAAAAAAGAATAATTATAATTTTCAACATTCTAGTTTAAGAAAAAAAAGAAATGGGTATATTTGTACTCATGGTATCATAATTGTAACTTTGCTTTTTGAATCCAGATGTTTAAATTGCAAAAGCAATTTAAAATACTCCATTTTTTTTTTCTTGGTTGAATGTGAAGACTCAATTAATTGCATTAATTTTGCAGTATTGGGTTTTAATATGTTAATTTATACTACTTTTGCATATTTTTCAGATAATTTAAGTTTTTTACTTTTAATTTGACTATACAAATGCAGAATATTAATTGGCTTTATTGGTTGCAAAATATATGTGCCTCTCACTTTACACATTGCTGATTTCTCCACTTGAATTTTACAGTTGGTTATGTAGTAAATTATTACATAAAAATAGTCATAATATCAATGGATATGACACATATAGTTTAAAAAAATAGGTAAGTTAACATTGGCAGGATTTTATAGGGTTATATAATTTATATTTGTTATTTATGGATAATTAGGCTAAGAGTTATTTCTAGAAAGAAAACTAAGACAACAATAGTGCAACTAAAACTTCTAGCTCTTACTCTGATGTTTTACTCACAAATAGATAAACAAAAGTTGCTGTGACAAATTGAGTTCATTTTTAATTGAAGTATATCTCATATCTGTGACATACACTCATTAAAATGAGTTTATGAAAGACAATACAGAATTTATCTGTGCATATATATAATTATTGTTATTATTTATTGAAAATTTAATGTAATCTTTCTTTTTTTTACTTTTTTATTGATTTATAATCCTTTTACAATGTTGCATCAAATTCCAGTGTACAGCACAATTTTTCAGTTATACATGAACATATATATATTCATTTTCACATTTTTTTCTCTGTGAGCCACCACAAGATCCTGTATATATTTCCCTGTGCTATACAGTATAATCTTGTTTATCTATTCTACAATTTTGAACTCCCAGTCTATCTCTTCCCACCCCCCACCCCTTGGCAACCACAAGTTTGTGTTCTATGTCTGTGAGTCTATTTCTATTTTGCATTTATGCTTTGTTTGTTTCTTTTTCTTGTTTTTTTTTAGATTCCACATATGAGCGATCTCATATGGTATTTTTCTTTCTCTTTCTGGCTTACTTCACTTAGAATGACATTCTCCAGGAGCATCCATGTTGCTGCAAATGGCGTTATGTTGTCAGTTTTTATGGCTGAGTAGTATTCCATTGTATAAATATACCACCTCTTCTTTATCCAGTCATCTGTTGATGGACATTTAGGCTGTTTCCAAGTCTGGGCTATTGTAAACAATGCTGCTATGAACATTGGGGTGCAGGTGTCATCCTGAAGTAGGATTCCTTCTGGATATATGCCCAGGAGCAGGATGACTGGGTCATATGGTAAGTCTATTCCTAGTCTTTTGAGGAATCTCCATACTGTTTTCCACAGTGGCTGCACCAAACTGCATTCCCACCAGCAGTGAAGAAGGGTTCCCTTTTCTCCACAGCCTCTCCAGCATTTGTCATTTGTGGACTTTTGAATGATGGCCATTCTGACTGGTGTGAGAAGATACCTCATCATAGTTTTGATTTGCATTTCTCTGATTATTAGAGATATTGAGCATTTTTTCATGTGTCTATCAATCATTTGTGTGTCTTCATTGGAGAGTTGCTTGTTTAGGTCTTCTGCCCATTTTGATTGGGTTGTTTATTTTTTTCTTATTAAGTCATTTGAACTGCTTATATATTCTGGAGATCAAGCCTTTGTCAGTTTCATTTGCAAAAATTTATTCCCATTCCATAGGTTGTCTTTTTGTTTTACTTATGGTTTCCTTTGCTGCGCAGAAGCTTGTAAGTTTCATTAGGTCCCATTTGTTTATGCTTGCTTTTATTTCTTCTAGGAGAAAATTTTTGAGATGTGTGTCAGATACTGTTTTGCCTATATTTTCTTCTAGGAGGTTGATTGTATCTTGTCTTATGTCTAAGTCTTTGATCCATTTTGAGTTGATTTTTGTGTATAGTGTAAGGGAGTGTTCTAGCTTCACTGCTTTACATGCTGCTGTCTAGTCTTCCCACCACCATTTGCTGAAGAGACTGTCTTGATTCCATTGTATATTCTTGCCTCCTTTGTTGAAGATGAGTTGACCCAATGTTTGTGGGTTCATTTCTGGACTCTCTGTTCTGTTCTATTGGTCTATATGTCTGTGTTTGTACCAATACCATGCTGTCTTGATGATTGTAGCTCTATAGTATTGTCTGAAGTCTGGGAGAATTATTCCTCCAGCCTCTTTCTTTCTCTTCAGTAATGCTTTGGCAATTCTAGGTCTTTGATTGTTCCATATAAATGTTATTATGATTTATTCTGGTTCTGTGAAATCTGTCCTGGGTAATTTGATAGGAATTGCATTAAATCTGTAATTTCCTTGGGCAGCGTGACCATTTTAACAATATTTATCCTTCCAATCCAATAGCATGGGATATCTTTCCATTTTTTAAAGTCTTCTTTAATTTCCTTCATCAATGGTTTATAGTTTTCTGTGTATAATTCTTTCACCTCCTTGGTTAGATTTATTCCTAGGTATTTTATTACTTTGGGTGCTATTTTAAAGGGGATTGTTTCTTTACTTTCTTTTTCTGTTGATTCATTGTTAGTGTAAAGAAATGAAACTGATTTTTGAACGTTAATCTTGTAAGCTGCTACCTTGCTGAATTCTTCAATCAGCTCTAGTAGTTTTTATGTGGACCTTTTAGGGTTTTCTATATATAGTAGCATGTGGTTGGCATATAGTGACACTTTTACCTAACCTAATCTTTCTTATCAAGTCACTTTGTGGAGGAGTGTGGTCATAATTTTTAAATAGGCTATATTCATCATAAATAAAATTATTGAATGAAAAAAAGTAAAGTCATTAAGTATGTTGTTGCCAAAATTATCTTTTAAACTTTTCTCTGGAAATTGTATGAGTTCATAATCATTGATGCTTTACATACAGATTGTTACATTAATATTTGTAAGGGAACACATAAAGTGTTAATTTGCCTTAAGTCTTGACATTGTAACTAATTAGCAAGATATGCTTTAGGCATATTTGATACCTCAAATTTACCTTGAAGATTCTTTCATCACTGAACATTTTTTTTTTCACCTTTTAGTTTTGTGTCCATCTTTACTTCATCATATGCCTATCCAAAGCTTTACCTTTGAATAATCACTTTTGGAAAAGCACATTTAATTTGAGTAGTACCAGATTCAGTAAAAGGTACACCATACAGGAGAAAATGAACACAACAAATTATCAATAAATTCTGTAATGAAGCTAGGCAGCTAATATCTTAAGTTTTTTATTTCTATATTCTTATAATCTAACTGCTTTATATATCAGTACCCAGAATAACTATTTCTTTCACTTGTGGATTCAAGATAAAAAATATAGAAACTATAGCATACATCTCTCTTACAGGTTATGTTAGTCTGGATTCTAAGGAGTTAGTTTAAGTGACCCAAGATCTGCATTTGGCAAGTTGAATATCAGAGGAGCCAATTCTGGTCTAAAGTCAGTTCTGGTCTAAATCAAAGTCTGAAGGCAGATGACTATTATCTCAGCTCAAAGACAGATAAAAAAAGAGAGCGTTGTTTCCTACTTAGCCTTTTATTCTACTCAGGTCTTCAACAGGTTGTATGAAGCATCCACTTTGGGAAGGACAATTGGCTTTACTCAGTCTGTGTATTCAGATGTTAACCTCATCCAAAGACATTTTCACAAACAGACCAAAAATAAGGCTTAATCAAGTATTTGGGTACCTTGTGGCCTTGTTAAGTTGACACATAAAATTAACCATCACATAATTTCACATTAATTTTCAAACAAAAGAAGTCAATATCTTCATGATTTTTAAAGACCAATTGTTGTTTAACATGGAAAGAGATATGCATTTTTTCATTTAAAAGTAAACATCATATTTTCCCTAAATGTTTGCCTTAATCATTGACTTCTATATTATATAAAAATAAAGCAAATAAGAACAGACATAAAAGTTTTTTTTAAAACAATTGCGCCATTTTAGACTAGAAGTGTATATTATTTTTACAATTGAATAATATAAATGTTTTAAAAAATAAATGTCAAAAACACATTTTTGTTACTACATAGTAGGAGTAAATCTATTGAATTACCATAATATGTAATGAATTCCAAATTGAAATTTAGAAACACTTCATAAAATATTAAACAAAATTAAAATGTATACTACATATATACTCATTCTGTTGAACTTATTGAAGGTCAACAAAATAAGAACTAGAAATTATTGGATTTTGCAACTGAAAGGCTGTCTTGATCCAAACAAATGAAGTCTGAGTAGAATGATGTAGACAGTGGAGGCATTAAATCCTAAAGAAAAATTCTCTCTGGACAATCAGGTGGCATTCTCTAAGTAAAGAAAACAAAGAATGAATAAACATTGGAAACATTGGAAATGAAATGTGACATTCAAAGAACTTAAAATATAACATCCAACTGTGGATGTGTGTGAGAACAAAGGTATGGGAAGAGGACTAGATATCCAATACAAAATATGTGTAGTTTCAAAAGATGAATTCCAATATGTGAAATTAGTCTTAAATTTGTGTTCAAATATCACACTGGAAAAATAGAAAGAGGAGTGGCAAGGATAAAAAATCTGAAAATGTGGGTTAATTTAGAGGTAACTGAATTCAACCAGAATTGATTATTTTAAAGTTCCAAACTGATTCTCATTTTCCCAACAATGCCCAAAATTTCTACCAAGTCCTTGGGAGACTGTGAGGAAATTGCTTTCAATTGCATGGAAGAAAATAGAAAACTTAGAAGACCTCTGTGTTGGGACTAAACTTTAAACTCTTTACCCTACCATATACAGAATGCTGAGGCCTATTATTTTTGTCACCCCTCTCATAATAATCATGAACAAGTAACCATTTACTTGATATAATGCATTAGAATGTGTGATTTTATTTCATTAGTAACTGATGGTACAGGTTTTAACATATGATTTAAGAACTCAATTAATTTTTCAGACAAACAATACGAACTTAGAAAAAATTTTTCTTCAAGAGTAAAGTAATTTTGCATGTCTCATTTTACCTAAAATTAATAATAAATCAATGATGGAAAAATATGTAATGCCAAAGAGGGTATAATTATTTAAGGATTTATGATGTTATATCATAAATTTTTCAATTATAAGATGTGTTTACAATATGCCTGGTAGCAAACCAGTAATTTCAGTAGAATTTGGCTCAGAATAAATACTGCAAATTTTCTAAGAACCTGTAAACAAGATTTGTTAGTATAAGATAGTACAAAAATTGGAAACAACTAACTGGGGACAAAACAAGGATTAGTACTGTCTTAATCTTATTTAATATCCTAATTATTGTTAAAAGAGAGTAAATGCAAAGTCAGGAAACTCACAGATGGTACTAAAAGGGAAAGTAGATAAAATGCTAATAAGGACAATGAGATAATGAAATAAATTGAGGAAATAAAATGTGAGAATAATTTCCCCAGATAATATGAAATAAGTGAGGAGATTTTTTTTAACTTTAGCACAATAATAATAAAAATACAAGGCAGATAGAGTATACTTAAAAGAGAGGTTGAAGACAGTTCAGAGAATTAAAATTCCCTTACAAAGAACAATTTCAATGGATTTAGAAGATTAATGAGGAGAGTTGTAAAGCTGAAACATTGGCAGATCAGATCCTTGGAAAGGAATATAATTTATTACACATATGAACTCAAGATAAGGAAGATCTTGAGCTGATTGGAGGGGTAGGGGACAGATGTTGTTTCAAAATAGAAAGTGTTATATTGAAATTTACTATTTTCTATGATATATAGTTTGTATATCTTCTATTTGTGATTAAGACCCAGATATGTAATTGAATTCAGTGGCCATGAAATCCCACTTTAAAGATTCTAATAAATAATGGCCTTGAGATAATTGAACACTAAGTATAAAAAAGCATGAGTTCAGGAAACAGATCAAGGTTAGGGTCTCTTACTCCATCATATATTAGCCATGCAAATTAAGCAAATTATTTGAACTCTCTAAATTGCAATTTTCTCATATATAAACAGAGCCAATACCCTCAATTTACACATCTGTAATAATTAGAAGGGTTAGTATATGCATAGAAAATACAGCACAGTGTTGTTGTGAGAATTAAGTGAGGATAATATATGTAAAGTACCTAGAACATGACTTAGCACTGTATTTGCTATTATTTGTACTATTCTATGGCCTCAATATCATTTTGAGACAAACATAATGTATGTAAATGTAATGTAAATGTTTGGGGGGGTTTATTTCTAGTGAAAATCTTTCAATTTGGAAACAAAGTAATAAATAGGTAAATAGTGAGTTAGTATACGTCACATGCGATTGAAAGTATCCATCTACAAGGTTTGCCTTTTGCTATATTATTTAACAATTTTCAGTATGCAGAATAAATAAAACATGTAAAGATTTTTTATGTGTACTTAACCTTTGAGATAAATACTTCTGAAATTATTTTGTCTGAAGCCATTGTTATCAACACACAGCCTTACTATTTATTTTAATAAAATCTGCTCTTTTTACTATGGCATAAATGATTATCCTTCAGAGTAAAGCAGTCAAGTGAGAGTAATTGTGGACTACGAACGCTTTTAAAACCAGTGTTCCAGATCTGTATTCCATGAAGATAGTTGATGATAAAGTCTCCTGAGAGTTTTAAAAACACAGATTATAGGCATCTTCCTTGGAGATTCTGAACATCTAAAACTGAAAGAATAGAATTCCTGGCTCTGTTAACTTCCCTAGGTCATTCATATTATTAGACAAATTTGGGAATTTGGTTTAAAGCATTCTAGTGGTTTCAGTTTGTGTCTTTCTTTATTCAGGGAAGAATCAAATGATCCTGTTTTATGATAAGAGAACAAAATTTTGTAAATGTTAAATACATAATTCTCATTCAAATATATACAAGCAGATGTGAACATTCTGTATAACTCAGCTTAGGGACTGGCAGAATGATAAGGTGATTCAAAAGAGGATGCAAAAGAAAGCCTGAAATTAGATTGCTAAATTAGATACAATCTGGCTAATGTCCTGTAGAAACAATAAGCCCATCACTTTTTGGATTGTCTTGTCTTTTAGACAGAAACTATTTACATCTTTTAAAGCCTCCAGAGCCTTAAACTGTCAACATGTCTAGAACCTGTTTAATTGTAAATAGTGTGTCAGAGTTGCCTGTCCTTTGGAGACAGAGAAAGTCCTTAGATGGGCTTGTAGTGTCAATGATATTAAAAAGATTTGCTGTCAATGTTTTGCCTCATTTCTAATGTATGGGTAATTTTCCTTAAGAATCAATAAAGTTGCATAAATCATGTATTTGCTTTTGTTTGTATTTTTTAATTTAAACAAACCCTCAAATAGCATGCATATGGCCTTTGAAGTTAAGAAAGAAGTGGGTTTCTTTTTTTTTTTTTTTTTCTTTAAGAGATTCAGCTACAGGTCTAAAATGTGAGTTGAAAACTGATTGTATTGAATGGCTGTATCTAACTCAAACACAAATCAAATGATAAAATTTGGTCTGGGTTTTTTTTTTTTTTCTGCACTGTTTATTGGAAAGGATTTGCTTGATTAGAACCCTCTGATTGCTAATTCTTAAAGAAAGGAAGCTGATGATAATGCATCAAATAACAACAACAAAAAACCTCTAATTTCAGAACTTGGAAAGCTACTATGAGTAAACCTCAAATGAAAGATTAAAATAGTTTTAAGTAAATTATCTTTACTATGATTATATAATTAACTGACTATTTCATAGCAATAAGTGCTTTTATGCATACTTTTTTCATTAAGAAATGTTTGTAGTTACGGAAAAATCTAAAGCTATTATTTTATTCACATAATGATGTTCAGATATTATAAATTCATCTTGACTATTTGATTTAAACTACTCTATCTTCAGTTCAATGATATTCAAAAAATATGTAAATATTTTGTCCTTTTGGTGACCTTATGTAGATAGACTGTAAAATAGTAATTGGTTTTATTATGCTTCTCAAAAGATTACTGGTTACCAAATTCCTTCTAATATAATTTATGCATACTATTACTTCAAATGTTTTAGGTATCAAAAATGTATATAATAAGAACATATTAAGCATTATTTAAAAATAAGAAATGAGAAACATTCTCCTACCAATAAATGTAAGCATTGGATTAAATCTAAGTTACTTTAAGTTTACATATTGTACATGCATATGAACCCAACAGAATATCACAACAAATTACACAAGGTAGTTTAAAAAAAAGAAGTCCAAATATTTTATATATTTATCATTTTTGTGCTTGCCTATTTACCCCACTTTTTATTTTTCTATAATAAAATTGTGAGATAATAGAACTATATATATATTATATATATATATATATATATATATATATATACACACACACACACACACACACACATTGATCCCTGCCCCCATCCCTGGCTTGTAATTTCCAAAGTGATAAGAGCTTCTAGCAAGAATCTCTCTTCTAATAGTTGGTCTTTGACCCTGATTTCTTACACAGAGTTCCTAAATCTCTTGGGATTTCTTGGGTGATGGCAGTGTTTTTTGTTCTAATGAGGTTACTCTTGGTGGGCTCCAAAATGGGGGCTGCTCACCAGAAAGACCAGTCATGATTACAAGCTTATGCTTTTCAGCTCTGCTACCCATTCTCCAAAGAGGGGAGATGGCCTAGAAATGGCTGATTTTGCACATGTGATGAAGCCATCATAAAAATTCTAGAAGTAGGGGGTTCAGAAACCTTCCAGGTTGGTGAACATGTAGAGGTGCTGAGACAGCGGTGCACTCAGAGACAGCAGGGACACTCTATGCCCCTTTCCATGCACTTTGCCCTATGAATTTCTTCCATATGGATACTTATCTCTATCCTTTATCATATAGTTTTATAACAAACTGGTAAACAGGAAG
Source organism: Camelus dromedarius (assembly GCF_036321535.1). Taxonomy (NCBI): domain Eukaryota; kingdom Metazoa; phylum Chordata; class Mammalia; order Artiodactyla; family Camelidae; genus Camelus; species Camelus dromedarius. The sequence goes on from NC_087448.1 coordinate 35,557,785, forward strand.
TAAACTGTTTTCCAGAGTTCCATGAGCCAAGGAAGTGTTCATGGGAGCCTCCAATTTATAGCCTATGGGTCAGAAGCACAGGTAACAACCTGGATTTGTGATTGACATGTCAAGTGGAGGAGGGGCAGTCTTATGGGACTGAGTCCCTAAACTGTGGAATCTGAGGCATCTCTAGGTAGAGAGTGTCAGAATTGTTAAATTGTATGACACTCAGTTGACACACAGAATTGCCTGGTGTGAGAAAAAAACCCATTCATCTGATGTCAGAAGTGTTATGAGTGCCATAGTATTGTGAGAGTAAAGGAGAAGCATAGTAAATGTAATGTTGGCTCAGGGCAGAACACCCTCAAATATGCCACAAGACATATTGATTATTTTAAATTAAAGTTTCTTAAGAAATGACTGATGCAAGAGGAACACTCTGACCGTCCTCTGTGTCACTCTGAGAGCAGAAAATAAATCTGTTATGTGAAAGGTGCACTCCCCAAATCTGAAGGTAGTAAGACACCGTTAACTGCCAGAGAAAAAATTCAAGGGGAGAAGCCTGTATAAACAAACTTTGTTACTTCTTTAATTTACTCTCCTAAGTCCAAACTCTCTTAAGATTCTTCACTAATTGAGTACCCAAAATTCATGTTTCTTTGTCTTGTCAATTCCTCACAAATTTACCATTCTTTGTCTAAAAAGTAAAAAAAAAAAAAAAAAAAAAAAGCTGCCTGCTTTCACCGCTCTTAAGTTCCCATTTTTATGAGACCTTCATGTGCATGACTAATATGTGTTTCTTTTTCCCTGTTAATCAGTCTAATGCCAATTTAATTATTAGTCCACCCAAAGAACTCAAAATAGGTATTGGGGGCAATTATACCCCTTCCCTAAGAGTAGGTTTCTTAAACAATTATCTTATTCCATAATGTCAGTTATGAATGAATTTTAAGAGATTTGGCATTGATTTGTAGTTACAGAATGAAATGTTTCAAAATTATACTTTTTAAATAGAAAGGTTTATACACACATGCAATATACATGATACAACACACATATACATATGTATATGTATTCATTGTGTGGATATATATAACATAAAACATATGTTATGTTTGAATATATTTATTTTGTTTCATAAATTTCTTACCTGTTTATTGTCCTGATTTTAATCATTATTTCCTGTGTCAGTGACTGACACTTCTCCTTTCAAATTGCTGTTTCTAATGTGTCATGACCTAGGATTACACATATATCAGTAGAATCAAAACATGATATAAATATATCATAGACTGCAGAATTATGAGCTTTTCAATAAAGAATAAATGTATGAATTAATTCTGTATTTTAAAATATCTTAATTTATAGTAGTTATTAATACAAGCAAAGGGTTATTTTATAAAATTATCCTTCAGCTTGTTATCCAGAAAGTGACATTTGCCAAAGTCTGATCCAACGATAAATTTATATAACTGTGGTTGATTTATCTCTAAACATGGTGGCTTAGATTAATTTAGAGGGGAGTCTTCTTACTTCCTCACAAAGAAAACCATATGATGCATACGTTTATGTTATCCTACATTTTACTGCCAAAGGTTGATTTTTGATCAAGATCTATTTTAGTGAAAGTTTGACTCTCCAGTGAATCCTCAGAACTGCCTCCAGATTCTCGGGATAGAAGAAAATGGCATTCATCAGTAGTGGAAATGGATACCTTTTAACGAAGCACAAGCAGCACATTCTTAGACTATGAGACAAGCATTTTGTATTCTGAGTTCTTTCTGATTTTATGATTACTTTGTCTTTGATGTGAAAACAAAACAGATACCTGTTAAAATATCCACTTTTTTTTTTTGCCTTTTCCTATTGCTAAAGGTAATGAGAACTGTGTAACATGAAGATGCTCACACAAAATTTAAATTTGTGGAGAGAAAAGATGTTAAGGATGGCAGATTTCATGCTTGTTTCTTTAGGTGGATAGATGTCATTATTATTTTAACTAGACACCTCAGGTGTGCAAAGGTTTAGGGGAGTTTGTTTTTCCAACATGCCACAGAAGATGAAATGAATAATAAACATTATCTTACAGTTACTGTTATTTATTAATTCAAATTCTTATGTTTAGCTAATAAGTTTCCTTCAAACATCTTCTGTAGGTCCATCCCTTGTCTTTATGAGATCATGTGGTCCATTTTTGTTAGTAAATTTTACTTCAGATTTACTCACATGTGGTTCAATGAGGTAAATCCCAACATATAATTAGCATATATAAAGACATTTTTCCATTGCTTATTTTTATAAAATATCACTGTAGACCATATTAGCAAAGCCTTCATACATCTATACAATAGAGGTTTTTTGTTCTTTATTTGCTTTTTTACCATGATTCAATTTAATAAATGTATACTTAAAACAACAACAACAACAACCACAACAACAAAAACCTACTACCTGCAAAGTACAACTATGAGTTATAAAACATATTTTTATGAAGGTGGATATACAGGTGATATAAAGGTGGAAATACCTTAGTGAATCATTATCCTTTCAAATCACATTTTATTATTGACTTACTAGTCCAATTATTTATAGGTCAATACTACATTTTCCTGTCTCATTTTTTGAGAGAGAATATGAATAAGTCATACTGATTATTTTAAAAGAAATTATAATCCACTTTAGAGATAAACATAGAAACAAATACTTGCCCCTTGAAACAGAAAGCACTATATTATAATGAAGTACAGAGAAAGGATAGTCAAAAGTAATAAGACATTGCAGAAAGCAGCTCTTTGCCTCTTTCCTGTTTGCCCATTTCTGTTCCCCTCTAACCTTGAAAGAACTTAATCATAAGAATGGAATCACTAGGCAATTTAACCTAACCCCTGATTTATGCTCTCAAATGCACATCATGGCTTACCTAACCTGTTGATTATTTTCCTAGATTAAAAGAAGAATAAAGAAATAAGCAATTAAAGAATAACTGGCTCTCTATCCCAAACAACCCTTTTAGCAATTTTGCAGGCAGATCATGCAGGCAAGGTCACACCTGAAGAGAGAGTCAGCCAGTCTGCATGCAATGGAGAATGATGCAGAATCCAACCTCCTGCCTCAATGATTCACTGAGATTCTCCCCCTTCTTTCCCTTTAAAGACTTTCATGGCTGAGCAGTCTTTAGAGTTGATCTTAGGACGTGAGTCTACCTTCTCCCCAGATTGCTGGCTTTTCTGATTAAAGCACATTTCTTTCCTATTGACACTTACTCTTGATTATTGGCTTTTGGGTAGTGATCAGTTGATCTAAAGTTCAGTAACATTAGAGTAATATGGTAGTCTAAATATCTTGAAAAATAATGTTGAAAACCTAAAATTTATGAATTAAATGTAAACTATATCTGTATAATATAAAATATATAAATGCATTATATATGTATAAGTATATATAATACATGACTTAACTGTTTAGAAATTATATACAAATTTTCAGAAATCAAAACTGTGTAAACCTTAGCCTTGTCCACAGGTATAAACTTGAAAGAGGCTACTCTTAAATAGAGAAACAAGAAAATGTGTAATCTGTACATTTACTCTTGGTAAAGGGACAAAATCTCCCCTGAATTTATCTCCTGAATTATGGCCAGCGATTTTGAACCTTCAGTTGCCTTGCAAAAGCAAATAGAATTACTCCCAGTTTCCTCAGGAAAAAAAGTTCTAAGGAATGTGAGCTTACCACTCATCTAAAAACATCAGTCAAAGAGAAAGGACCACATACAAACACAAAGATTAGAGTAATAGTTGACTTCTCATCACCAACAATGCAGTATTACAATTAACATTTTCAATATAAATATTCTTCACTAAAAGGACTTAAAATTTTTCATTAGATTCAGTAATTTTGATATTAAAAATCAATATATGATAATTTGAATAAATTTGAGAGCTAACATGGAATAATTTAATATTATAATAATATTTTCAAATAAAGTCACTACATGTACACCTCTTATACTTTATATTGCACAAACATTAACTGTTTGTTTTATTGCACCTATGATTTTTCAGTTTTATATGAAGTTATTTAGAACCATTTCTTGAGAAGTATAAATTCTGAAAATGTATGTTATCAATATTTAGCCACTCACATATTTAACTGTTAGAGTGAGAATCAAAATTAATGCAAAGTTATATTAGCTCATGCATGAGTTACATATGTTATGTTTAGATTACTTAAGAAAATAATTTATTTTTAGTTAACAATATTTTGTTATCAATAATAAATGTTTTATTATTCTGCTCAAAATACCATATATTTAATATATTTTAGTAGTAAAAATCATTTTTATTTTAAAGATGTTTAAATAGATAGTATATCTTCAATTTTAGACTATTGCCAATATTAGAAGCAATAATAAATTAGATTAAATTCAAGCTTAAAAGCTTGAATGCTAAAGAACTAAAAAATATTTCTAGTTCTTATTTGCCTGTAATTATCTTTTCCTTGGTGAATAAAAATAAAAACAGAAAGTAAGGCTAAACTTTAATATTTATTAAAAGTCAATTATACTAAACATTCAATTAGCAACTTTCTTCTACATACTCTAAATAGAATAGTGTTTGTGAAACATAAATATCTGTACTCATTTGTTAATTTCAAATTAACTTTATATAACTTATTTTTTATGATTTCATTTAAAACGTTATGTAATTTAAACTGGTTTGGCGTGAATTTGGTGGAGAATCTTGGTTTCAGGTTTCATAACCAAACCAGAGTAATATCAAAATTCAAAGGGAAAGCTATGACTCGGGATTTTAAAGTAATCCTTACTATTCCTCAAATATAAAAAAAAAAAAAATTGGCATACATAAGCAATCATATGGGAAACTATTTTAATATGATACAGACAACCAAGAGATTAATCAAAAAGAAAAAGCTGTGGGGAATGAGCTAGTTGTAAAGTGAAATATAATACAGAACTGAAATGGACCAATGATAGATACAATGGTTAGAGAATTAATTACAAAGTAAATAGCCACAAACCAACCTTTTAAGAAATCTAATTTACGTACTAGAACATAGGAGAAATAAGGATGAGTAACAATTATTAACAATGTTCTGAAAAGCCTATAATTAGCACAAATAAAATAGTGAAATGGATAGGAATATCCTAGGTGTCATGGTCTGAACATTCATATGTTGAAAACCTAATGCCCAAGGTATTAGGAGGCAGAGACTTTTGAAGGTGATAAGGTATGAGGGTGAAGCCCTAATGAATGGGATTAGTTTCCTTTTAAAGGAGAACCCAAAGAACTCCCTTGCCCCTTCTGATACGTGAGGACACAGTGAAAGGCATCAGCAATGAACCATGAAAAGGAACCTCGTTAGAATGTGATCATGCTGGTTCCTTGATCTTGGACATCCCAGGGTCCAGTACTGTAAGAAATAAATGTTTGTTGTTTATAAGCCACCCATTCTGTGATGGTTTTAATAGCAATCCAAAAAGATGAAGATGTGTAAATAAATAACTTTAGACCATAGGTCTCCAAATATTCCACTAAGAATCTCTAAAAATCAGTGGCTTTGAGTCATTTCCATATAAATCCACCAGCATGTCATCACATATATACATAAACATTTGTTCAGGATATATGCACTTTAGCCCAGCCTCCAGCTATAAATCTGGATTATGGATGGACAACAAACAGAACTGTGAATTAAGTACTATCTCCAAGTGAAAACACTAAATTTTGATAGGTTTAATTTTTTATTTGTTGATATATGAAGTTAAAAAGACTTGTAGAAGTGATTTGCAGAACAACTAAATAAGAACATAATTATAAAACTTCAGAGGAACAGAATACCATTAGAATCTGAATCATTAGAGTCAGCAAATAAATAAGAATTAAACTATTTTCCTAAACTCTGAAGTTAATATGAAAAAAATTAAGCATTTTAAGAGTAAAAATTAGCAGAAACAGAGCAATATTACTAGATGAAAAAGAATATAAGTAAACTAGAGAATGTTGCAAATAAACTAATTTTGCACCAATAAACTTGAGATTCACATTGAGATTCATATTTCATAATGATTCAGAGTAGGGAAGAAAAATGTTTAGCATGGAATAGTACATTAGTTGAAGTGGTGAAAAAATTGGTATTTCAGATCACAATCCAGAAGAATAGAATAACTATTCAAGTGCAGCGATAAATGCATATAGATTTTGAGGGCATTCAAACATGAACCAATCTGAGAACATTCTAAAAAAGAGGGGAAATTATCTGGCACAGATAAATGATAAAGGTATATCTTGTATATGTTAAGAATATATTTCATGATCTGAAAGTGACTTGCATATGCATACCAAAATCTTTCCTGCATTCTCGGCAAATTTAAGAAAAATGGCTAAAGCAAAATACATTCATAAAAATTACATTTTGCTTATTTGTTTTGTTGTTATTATTTATTCATTTTTAAGTTACAAAATCAAAATTAAAAATATTGCAAACATCCCAGGAAAAAAAACCCAGATGGTATAAATATTAAATATAACTAGAAGGATCATGACAATGAAACCATCTTTAAGAATATTATGAAAATTAATTTATACAAATATATTTATTAGTTTTATTGAAATGCAGTTCATGTATAATACTATGTTAATTTATGTGTACTACACAGTCATTTGACGATTACATACATTAAGAAATGATAACCATAAGTCTAGTAACATCTATACCTGTACAGTTATTACAATATTATTGACCATATACAATACTTATGCTGTATATTATATCCTCATGGTTTATTTATCTGATAACTAGAGTTTTGTACCTCTTCACCCCTTTTCCCCCAACCTCCCATCTCCATCCCCACTGACAACCACTCATTTGTTCTCTGTATCTGAGTCTGTATTCACTTTGTTTTGTTTGTTTTGCTTTTTGGTTCTTCATATAAGTGACATCATATGTATGTATCTCTTTTTTTTTGGCTTATTTCACTTAGCAAGATACCCTCTAGTCCATCTATGTTATAAGTGACAGTATTTCATTTTTAATGGCTGAATAATATTTCATTTTAAATCTTCTTTATACATTTATTTATTGATGAATATTTAGATTGTTTCCATATCTTGGCTATGGTAAATAATGCTGCAGTAAACACTGGGGTGCATATGTCTTTTTGAATTAGTGTTTTTTTCCTTTATGTAAATACCCAGAAGTGAAATTGCTGGGTCATATGTTAGTTCTGTTTTCTAAATTTTTTAAGGAAACTCCATACTGTTTTCCATAGTGACTGCACCAATTTACAATCCCACCAACAGTGTACAAGGATTTCCTTTCCTCCACATACTCACCAAAACTTGTTATTTGCTGTTTTTTTTTAATGATAACCATTCTGACAGGTGTGAGGTGGTATTTTATTGTAGTTTTGATTTGTATGTCCCTGATGATTAGCAATACTGAGTAACTTTTCATGTGCCTGTTCGCCATCTGCATATCTTCTTTGGAAAAATGTTGATTCAGGTCCTCTATTTTTAATCAGATTGTTTGCTGTTTTTGATGTTACATTGCATGAGTTTTTTGTGTATTAATCCCTTATTAGATGTTTTATTTGTGAACATCTTTTCCTCTTCAGTAAGGTGCATTTTCATTTTGTTAATAGTTTTCTTCACTGTGCAAAAGCTTTTTAACTTGATGTGGTCCCATTTGTTTATTTTTGCTCTTGTTTCCCTTGCCTGAAGAGACAGATCAAAAGCAATTTGCTGTCAAAGGGCACTCTGCATATGTTTTAAGAGTTTCACAGTTTCAGGTCTTAATATTTAAGTCTTTAGTCCATTTTGAGTTTATTTTTGTATATGGTGTGAGAAAGTAGTCCAATTTCATTCTTTTACATATAGCTGTCCAGTTTCCCAATGGTGTTTATTGAAAAGACTGTCTTGTCCCCATTGCACATTCTCGCCTTCTTTGTTCTAGATTATTTGACTAGCATAATTTGAGGCAAAAAATGCCATGTTTATTTTATCATGGCTGTATTTCCTATGTTTTCTGTTACACTATTTAAGGAGGAGAAAATAATTATGGTTATTTGTAGTACACAACAGAACTAAAAATCTAAAACCATTAAAAAATTCTTACATAGTTCTATTGTCAAACCAATGGTACTACTATACCCTTATGCAAAATGCACTTCTTAAATACTAAATTAATTTTTAATTCCCCTTTTCTATTGTGTTGGAAATTCCAGTTCTTCTTTGACTTACACTGGTACATAACTTTTAAATTTACTTTCTGGTATAAATATGCTCCTATCTACAATTCACCCATATATATTTCACATCTTATAACTTTTATGGCATACATATATATACATATATATATATATATATATGTATATATATGTATAATTTGATTCTGCAACTATCTGTTCAATAACATATTGGATATTTCTGATATAAAGTATAAACAACAGAGGAACCTATATTTTAATCCAATGTATTAACATATTATTTATATACAGTATAGTCAGTACATATTACATTTTTGAAAAGACTGTCAGAGGCAAAAAGAAATGTTACATACAAGAGAGAATAAATTAGAATCACATTTGGTTTCCCTCTGGTATCATTTTACTTAAGGTTAAAGACTAGCAATTCTTGAAGTACAAGTGTAGTGAGAGAAAATTTTCTGATTTTGCTTTGTTTTCTTTTGGTGTGAAATATTATTTAACCTTCATTTTTAAGGATGTTTTGGCTACTTATAGAATTTTGTATCAAAATGTTTTTTGTCTTTTCTTTTCATTTTACTTTCAGCATGTTGACGATGCCTTTTTGCCTGCATTTTCTTAAATGCAAGGAAAATTCTTGTTTCTCCCCTGTATTTAATATGTTTATTTTCTTTGTCATTTTAAAAATTTATCACTGGCTTTTCACAATTTGGTTATAATTACTTGGAGTCATATTGTTAAGAGAATGCTGAATTTTATTTTGATGAGCTTTTAAGTTTAGACATTGTTTCTTTGATTTCCACATATTTAGGGAATTTGACAGTATAATTTTTTAATTGATTTTTAATTTTTTTACAGTATCAAATTTATTGAAATCCATGGAGTTGAACTTTTATTCCAGAAACTGTACTTTTGAATTTTACAAATTCCATTAATTCAGATTTTTTTTCCTCTCCATGCTGAGATTTCCCATCTATTCATTCACTGTGACCATTATTTAACATTAGTGTTTTAACACATTTATTAAAGTGGCTTCTAAGTACTTGGCTGCTCATTTTACCATCAGTCATCTGAAGTTTTGTCACTATTACCTACATTTTTTTCCAAATAATAGATACATACTCTTCATTCTTTGCATGTCCATTATTATATACTGAATACATTTAAAAGTACATCATAAAGATTTTGAATTTGATTACTCTCTTTTAAAAAGTTTTTATTTTATTCTATTAGGCAAGTATATTATGGGCTGAAAACCTTACATTGTAAAGGCTTATTTTATGCTTTGTGAGAGTATGACATTTAGGAAATCTGAGACATTTTGAAACTTGTCTAACTTGATGGGGCTTAAATTTCTCTGCCCTCTTTTGGTAAAAAGCAGTTAAAATCTCTGATCAATTTTTCCAGCCTTCCAATTGTTTTCTTTGCTTTGTCCCTGTTTATGTTTCAAACCTATTTGGCTCATTGGATTCTCCCTCACAGATGCCCACTGTAGTTGTCAACTAAGAATATGACAGGAATTTTATGGAGATATTGAGACTTGTGTTTCTCCCCTTTTGTGGGTTTACCAACATAATGTCCAGTCCCTATAGCAGCCCTAAATTTTGGCCTCTTCTATTTCAACCCAATAAGACTTCAGATTTCTGCATGAGTTCTATCTTCATTGCTCCTTTAGAACATGTCCTTGGGACAAAGTGCTTTATAAATGTGAATGTAATGTAGTATGTTTTTATTATTTAAACCACCAGTGGTGTCTGATTTTAATTATTCATAGTGTCTTTAAATATTTGTTTTATGTGTTTTCTTCAAGCTTCAAAATTCCTATCATTATCAGTAGGACTAATATTCCAATACAAGGTCATCTATCATAAACAGTATTATATTTTCTATGCTTTTATTCTTGCTACAATGGAGTATTTGCAATAGATATCTCATGTCTCCAAAAGCCTAAAATATTTACTATTTGGCTATTTACAGGAAAATTTGCATACCATTGATACAGTCAGTAAAATTAGTCAAGAAGACATTCTTTCCAAGTGTAATAATAACACAGTAACATTGTACATCTATCTTTATAAATACTGTTGTGACCATATGAAAAGATTTTCAACTCTCCAAAATATTATTATAAAAGGTTAGTTTGAAATACTTGTAACTTTAAAAGATGCATAGTATATTTACTTTGGTTAAATTTCAGGATTAATAACTCTATGTACAATATTTAGAAACATATTTTCTCTTTGTACACTTTTTATTTTGCACATACATTTTGTGGAAAAGATGTAATTTCCTACTCTCACTGCAAGAGACTTCCACCCACATACATACTATTATTTTTTGCTCTGCTATAACTATGTAGAGATTTTACTATGTAAATGTAAGTCATTACCTTCACTGAGATAAAATAAGTGCATACTTCAATGTTTCAAATATATATTATTATCTATATTAGAACTCTATTATTCATTTTAATCACTATTCCTTCTTTATCAAAAATCTTTTTGCCACTTTTGTAGGCAAAAAAAGAAAATGTATCCATGTCTTATCATGGTTCCATTTAAATATGACTCAGCAATTCAATCTAACACACTTACGAACTGATAGTTTAAAATTGGTCTTATCATGTTTGCTGGTGACTAGTCATGTTATATTTCAAACAAAACATATGAAAACTCTGTTGGATATTTTTAATGCTAAATCAAATGAATAAATCTGAAAAATAAGATAATTAATTAAAATTATAAAAACTATTATTTCTAGATACATTCAAACCTTAAAATGACTAATGCATGAAAATTGCTCAGACTAAAATGAAATTCAAAAGAAATAACATATGTTTTTCAAAAGTCAGGAAATCAGCATATTAAAATACTTTTATATTTTGACATGATATTTATAATAATAGATAATTAGATTTCAAATTAAAATTCTCATGGTTTTTCAAGATCAATGGTAATCAGCTTTCAAGAAATAGTCAAAAGAAGGTTTTTTGATATAGTACCTCTATATGTATATAAGGAGCAGTATGATGTAGTTCCTAAGGACACAGAATCTGGAGCAAGACTGCCCACATTCAAAATTTGACATCACTAATTAGCCACAGTTGTGACCTTAGACAAGACACTGAACAGTGTACATTAGTTTTTCTTACTAATATGGAAATAAGAAAAGTATTTGCTTCAAAGAGTTGCCCTGAAGATTAAATACATAAATGTATTTAAACATTTTAACACAGTGCCCAACACAATGGAAGCAAAATGTATTAACTTTTTCTTTATATATGTGTGTTATCATTTTAAATGGCCTCATGTATGTTTTTTCTGTGATATATAGGAATACCAAAATTTAAATACAATGGTTATGAATATATAAAACACTTAAATTGTGCAACAAATTCTGATGGTAAAAATCATAATTTAATACTTGTAAAAAGAATTTTCAAAGACTAACAAGGAAAAGACAAGTAATTCATTAGAAAATAGAAAAAACATGGAAGAGCAAATCCAAATGTTCATCAAATATATGAAATGATATTCAAATAGACTAGTATCCAAAGAAGCTCAAAGTTATAAACACTTATCACTTTACCTTTTAGGTATGATTATAAAAATTTAGGAAATGCTACCACATTTTTTATTTTTAGGGATTTAGGAAAATACTTTTAAATATTGTTGATGTACATGCAGCATTAGAAATTTTCTAGAAATCTAAGGGAATATATGTACAATTAAAAATACATATACTTAGCGTAGCCTTCCTGTTTTTAATCATTGCTAAGTAGCTTTTATCAGACAAATCCTCTTGCCAATGACAATTAACTTTTTAAAGACACTCTAGAGTGTGCAAATCAGATTAAACTGGAGGCTTAATGACCTTAGGGAAAAGGGAAACCCAATAGGTGATGTCTAGGTTTAGCTGACTTTTCCATAAGGGCACTCCCTAGGCTGCTTAACACACAGAGTATATTGCTAAGCAGAAATTAATATGTCTTACCAGGTAGAAATATCATAGGTCAGAGTTTGGGACTACAGAATAGCTGGAAGTTGAAGGAAATGAAAAATCAAAGAGGGCAAGTCCCAAAATCTGAATAAACTCTCTCCAGTCTTCTGCTAGCTTATAATTTGGGCATACTTGGGGCAAGACCACAGGGTCCCAGGGGAAAGCTATCTTTGAAAGGTTGAAAGAACTGAGTTGAGATTTCAGAAGTTTACTGAGTGAGTCAGTTTCTGTCAATTTAGAAAAAAAAAAAGATTGGTAAACAAGTTGAGCTTTTCATGTAAACCCTAGAGTTCACATTTTAGGAGAAAAGCACCTTGGACTAAGGTGTAGGTCCTTGGACACAAGGCAAATTACACTAAACCTCTACTTTCAGCCCAGACAGGATCAACAGCATCTACTAGTAATCCCTGCTTTCATGAAATTCAACATTCCATAAAAGAAAATAAAAATCCAGATCTATCCTGTACAACAATGAGCAGTGTAAATATAAATTATGAGACATGTAATGAAACAGAAAAAATTTAACCTAGAATCTAGATAAAAATGTTTTAAATACACTCTAGTTTCCTTAATGGTAAAATTAGGAGTCAGAGATATATTAAAAAAACAAAAACAGACAAACAAAGGAAACATATTGGAGTTAAATGGCTTAAATGAAATATATGACAAAAATAACATAAATGACAGGAAGAGAAAAATGGAATAATATGATCTTATAAATCTTATATTTCTTACATTGTGCAAAAAGTGGAAATACTTATCTAAAACAAAATTCCCTGATAGACAAAGAAGAAATACAACGAGTAGCCAGACATAAAGGAGAAAAACAATAATGATTACTAGTAAAAAAAAAATCTAAAAAAAAATTATGCATGTGCAACCTTGAATTCAAGAAGTCACGTGGAAAACAATAATTGGAATACTTAAGGACCTGAACAGAGTTTTCAGCTGCTGCGCATCTCAGGGGAGACATGAGAATTTTAATTTTAACACAGTAAAGAGGCTTCATAAGCTCTTGGGGCTTCAATACACCCTGCCCTAACAAAGCAATAAATAACCCTACACAAATTCAATATTATTAGCTAGTCCTTAAACTACATGATAGAATAATGCAGTGCAGCCTCACAGGCATAGAGAACAAACTTATGGTTACCAGTGGGGAAGGGGCTAGGAAGGGATAAATTGGGAGTTCAAGATTTGCAGATACTAATATATATAAAATAGATAAACAAGTTCATACTATACAGCACAAAGAACAATATTCAATATCTTATAATAACATAATGAAAAACAATATGAAAGCATATGTATGTTCATGTATGGCTGAAACATTATGTTGTATATTAGAAATTGACACAACATTGTAAACTGATTATACTTCAATAACATACATATATATATGTGTATATATATATATATATACACACAATAAAACATAAATAAAATAAAATTAGAAACAAAAAATGCAGTGCAAATATCCTTAAAGGTAAATTTATAAAGGTAAACTTATAACTTTAAACAATTATACTGGAAGAGAAGGAAATTCATGATTAGCTATATATTTAAACATTTAAAAATGTTAAGCATACCATGTTATATTCATGCAATTTAATATTTTATCAAAATAATTTTATATTGGGTTTAATGACAGCAATATGAGTCATTACATTACATGTGTAATAATTTATAAAATTATATATAAAACACAGAATTTAGTGAATATGAACAAGTTACATTAAATAAAAATATCATAATCTTAAGTATGAAAATATTTAATACAAATTACATTGGGAGACAATTGCAGAAATATTATTTCTGCCTAGTGAGTTATGTGATTTTGTAGTTGTTTTAAATATATATATTTTTAATTTCCAAATGTTTCAATAGTTGGATGTGTACATTTAAAATGCAATTCAATAAAAAAAACCTTCAAATATCTCTTTTTCAATCTTTAATGATGTTTATTTCAGTGTGATTTCTGTATGCTCTTCTTGTGTTTAGCTATCTGTTCTCCCATTTTTTAGACATGTGTCCAGATGAACATACTAGTTTGGATTACTCTGTCTGCAAGATAACTTAAAGTTTATTTTTAAATTCTTCTTTGACAGCTTGACTAATGCATAACTGGTTCAATAATATGTGAAAATATTAAGATCATGTAGGAAAGTTGACATAAATGTCCCATAATCAATCTCTAATGAAATATCTAAAGAAAGGTAATTCCAAAGAGATTATTATGCTATGTCCTTCATATAAAACATTTTAGAATAAGCTTCATAAGAAAGGTTGACAGCATTATGTAAAATAAAACACAGCATTTTTGAGTTTGAAGTAAATATATTGAATTTGAGTATTTTTCATTTGCATAATATTAATTTTATATAATTGAAGATAAGTTCATACTTTTCACACATTACAAATGGTCACTTTGGTGCAATTGCTTATTTTAAAATACATTATAAGTAGTTTTGAAAATCATCCTATTTTGTAGTTGTTCAGTTTCATGCAAAAAGAAGTTTTTTATTCATTATGTATTACAGCCTGGGATTTCAGACTCATATAGACTTCAGTTTCATAGGCAAAATGATTCCATTCTGCAGGTTTCTGATATGGCATTTAAGTAAGCCTTTGAAAGAATAAGTAGATGCATATTACGTTGACACTTTTATTGAATTACACTTTTAGGTTTCACTATCCATTTATTAAAACCAGTACTGATATTGACTGCAACTTACTTATTTTTCTCTTTAGTTTTCCTGGTTACAGCCAAATATTACATTGTAATAATGTTTTTGATTCATTTCCTGGAGTATTATTTTCCAGTTAAAGTGGAAAGAAAATCAAGATGTTTAGGTTTAAAACAGCCACACAGATATAGTAGAATACCCCTCATAATTATGTTAATGTATTTACCTTTTAATATAAGTTATAGTTCTGATGTAAAAAGTGTTCATATGACTAGAAAAATTAGACGAAATTTATTATTTAAAGAATTTTAACAGAAGGCTCATTTTCAAGTCTATGGGCTAAATATAATATATATTCTTTCTGTCTCCACATTAAATTAATAGGAAACAGCATAAAAATCTTACCAAAATTAAAATTATCAAATATATTTAGTTCTAAAAAATACAACAGGTAACTCTTATAGTTCCAGAGGGCCTAAGGATTGTCTATAAACTTGAGGAGGCAGCAACAATGGCAAAGACTAGCAAAACAGATTAAAGATGAATGTTCTGAACATACAGTTGGTAGGAGTTATGAAGTAGAGAAAGAACATCAACAAACAGTAGCATGTTTATTTCGGGCACTGCCATGGAAGCAGAAGGTGCTTCAAAGTCTTGTGTCCTCAGATAAGCAGTAGCAACCCTAGTGTCCTCCAAGAGAACATTGAAAGCTTGAGAATTTGTCATGAAGTTATGTAGCATGGTTGCAATTACCTACCAGCAATGGGGAAGATTCACCCAAGATGGCTATAGAAAGGACACACATTAAGAACTTGTAGATTACCAATAACATTCAGATTGACTAGTAACATGAAAACAACTGAGTGGTGAATTAATAAATGGAAGCTGAACTAAGAATTCTTGCAGATAGCAGCATGAAAGGAAAGTTCAAACATTGAGAAGAGATTCATAAGTTCCAAAGTCCACCCAAGACACAGTGGAGAAAAAACAAAACATAAAGACCTCATGGGGGAAAAGAAAAGAAGCATTACTTGAAGGAAAAATAGTTCAATATTTCCCCTAACGAAAATTTAAAAGTATTCTTCAGAATAAAAGAATAACAATCGCTAAGCAGGATTTTTTGAAAGGCTACATACACTTACACACATAATAGTAAATACTTCAACACTGTTTAAAGAGTCAACTTGAAAGATCATCAAAAAATGTCAATCTTCTCAGAAAGAGAAATCATATTGATATAAGATGTTTCCCAGTACTGACAATTTCAGAAAACAAACTGAGAAATTACTTTAAGAACAAATATTTGGCAGAGATCTCTAGAGAGATGAATTCAAACATTTTCAAACATATGAGCACTCTGAAATTTTATCAACCACATAGCATCTGTGAATGAATAACTGGAGGCTGTAATACAGCAAGAAGGAAATCTTAAAGGATTTAATACAAAGGGAAATGTAATGGATAAGATGTCATATATCCCTTGGGTATTAAAAAAACCCCAAAAAACTAGAGGCAAATAAAAATTTGAAAAACAACTGGCTATGGTTAACCAATACATGGTCAAGAAGAAAATAAATCTGTGACCTATTTACTTTAAATAAGTCCAATAAGTAAATAATCTATGCTTTATCAGATACAGCAAATTTTTTCCATCTTTCCAGTGTATTTGCTTGGATACATTTTATCTGAGCATGCTATGCAATAATTTTAAATTGGCTTTAAAATCTAATTTTGATTTTCCACCTTTTATAAAAGGAAAAATAAAATGAGTTATTTGATAGTAATTTCAGACCAAATTGCTATTTTGGAGATTCGAGCATTCCATTCCTGACTTCGTTTTTGGCTTAATATGTTTTGTCGTTATTCCCTCTTACTAATTGTTTTCAGATTCATTAACTCTACTTTATTGTGTTGGATATTTTAAATTATTATTTGATATGTTACTATGTGTCTATTCTGTACAGTTACTGTCTTATTCTTAGTTTCTAAATATATTTTGAAGGTGGGTAACAAGATAAGAAAGATGTTAAGTTCTTTTTAGGCACAATGGCTCTAAATGATGTTTCTATGCAACATCAGAAGATTAGTTTTAGAGTGCTCATTTCCTCTGATCATACCTAATATAAACCCCAAAATGTATGATTATAAATGTGTGGTTGAAGGAACTATAACTCACAGAAAATACACTTTATGTCTGGAAGTACCTGAATAGAAAAGTCTTGTATCATTTTCTCAACATGGAAATTTGTATTTTCTGTGCTTTTCTTTCTTTCAGGTATTTTATACTTACTAATAATTAGTGTCATCAGACCTAGACAGAGTAACAGAAATCATTTACACTTGTTGGAAAACTAGAGATCACCACTGGGTTTCTACTGATTCCTGAACGATATTGAGAAGTTTGCTAAGTGTTCCATAAGCACATAAATACTAGCTGAGAGAGAACTTGATGCATTTTCAAAAGCTTACCAGACAAAATGATACTTCAAAAACATATGGAATACTACTTAGTATTTGGGTTCTACCTTAAAAAAAAACACACAAAAATGGGATATTTTACATATCTTTCTGCATTTTAATTGTTGATAAAATGCATTAAAATATTTGTAGTTTAAGACAATAAATGAAAGAAGTTCAAAATTTTCAAAATCAGGAAAAGAGATTAAAATGTAATTCAAATACTTTAGATGATGGTTTAAATTTTAGTATCTTAGGCAATTTGGGTTGATTGTGGGGACCAATTTGCAAAGAGTTAGTCTTTATTGATCAAGTCATTATACCCGTTTTTACTCATTTTTCTAACCTGTAAAATAGGACTTTTATTTCTGGCCAATTATGATTGTGCTTCCATTGCCTCCCTCCCAACTTCCTTGCTCTTATAAAACAAAATCAAAACAGAAAACTATGACAAAAGAAAAACAAAAAACAAAAACAGTGGTGCCCAGGCAGATCCTAGCAGGGGAGGAGAAGAGAACAGGATGTTACAGGAGGGATCCTAAATTTCAGGCAGCTGCATTTGAATTTAGTCACTGATTCTCAGAGCAGGGGGCCGGCCCCTTTTGGGTTGCCCTTTCCATGAAGTAGATGAGAGGAAGAAGCCAACTGCTCCCTTCCTGCAGATACTGAGCAGTCATTATATCAACACAAAATGCTTGCAAGTAGGAATTGGAGTAAGGAGAAGACCAAACCCTTAGGCTGAGGGTGACTTATAGAAAGCTGTGAAATTTTAAAAGAAAATGGCTAAGAAATCATGTGTGAAAGAGGAAAATCTAGAAATTACATTGTCTATAATGAATAGGCTGAGTGCTTAAAGATAATTTTTGCAGTTATAAATATAATCATTTGTTTTTGTGAAGATAAAGCTAATACTGATTTCAGATCAGTTAATCCATACAGTATGCATATTTTCCCTTATTATATTGACACACCACCTATAGTCTCCTATTAAAAAAGAACCTGAGACTGTTAATGTAAAAATGAAATACTTTGTTTTCAATCACAAGATATATCTCTAATTCCCCATGTCATCTGTGTATATGTTCATACAAAATTTTTTTATTATTTTTACTCTTTAATATAAGTTGAACTGTCAATGAGCATTTACTGTAAAATAGAATCTACAATACCCTCCCTACTTTTGCCTTTCTCTTTGAATTCCCTAATTGTTGATATGAAAATTTACTCCTTTTCTAATATAAGCAATACTCTAAATATTCCTCTAGCTATGCCTGATAAAGGTTGGCATGTTGTTATGGTTACTTAATGTAGTTCAACATATTTTCCAATATCCATTCTATTTCATCCATATGTGGTTATTATTTCCAAATTTATGGGAATTTTCAAATATCTTTCAGTTACTGATTTCTAATTTAACTTCACATTTGGTAAGAAACTATACTTTGTATAATTTCAATTTCTTTAAATATATTTAGACTTGCTTTAAGAATGTTGCCGAGCATGAAAAATGTTCTATGTGCATTGAAAAAAAATGGATTCTGCTGTTTTGGGGGAGGAGTGTTCCATAAACGTCAATGTGCTCAAGCTATTCTATAGTGTTGTTCAAGTTGTTTTTATTCTTACTGATTATTAGTCTACATGTCCTAGTACATATTAAGGAAGAAATATTGAAATCTCCAATAATAATTGTGATTTTTATCAACTTTCCTTTTATTTACACCACCTTTCTCTTTATGCATTTTGATTGTTTTTATACGTATCCACATTTAGCATTGTAATGTTCTTTTGATACCTTCTTGATATATTTTTTATTATAAAATATCTTCATATTCTTCATCTCCAATAATGTCCTTCTCCCTAAAATATAATGCATTTATTACCAAAATGGCCTCCCAAGCATTCTTTTGATTAATGTTTACCTGGTATATATCTCTTTTCGTCTTTTTCACATTTAAACTCTCTGTCCCTATATACATAAAAAGTTGTTTTTATGGACAGTATACAGTTTGGTCTTGAATTTTTATATACTCTTACAATTGCATATACATAGTCATATGTAATATAGATATTATATATTTAATTAATATATTTAAACCATTTACATTTAAAATGTAGTTTTTATTTTTCTAATAAAATTGAAAAAATTTAGAAAAATCTTCTTTTTGTTTTTGTTTTCTCTGCTTATTCTATCCTGCTGTTTTACTTCCTGTGTATATAGTCATCTTAGATACTTTGCAAGCATTATGTTTGAACAATTGTTGGTAGAAATTATTTGAGGCTTATTATGCTATGATCTATCTCCAAGGAGGATTTTTATTTGATTTTGCCAGGTGCTAAGAGGGAATTACTAATTGGATAATCTTAACCTATTTTCAGAGCCTTGAAACTTCTCTTTCTGCTTTCTCTGATTTGGACAACAATGGTTTTGCAGTAAAGGAAAGAAGACTGCATACAAAGTCCGAGGAGGGGGGATTAGAGGAAAGTGATCAAATGCACAAACTTCCAGTTATAAGACAAATAAGTACTAGGGATGTAATGTGCAACATGATGATCATACTTAACACTACTGTATGGTATATAGGAAAGTTGTTATGAGAGTAGATCACAAGGAGAAATTTTCCTTTTTTTTTTAAAGTTATATCCATATGAGATGATGCGTGTTAACTAAACCTCCTGTGGTAATCATAGTATAAGTAAATCAAACCATCATCATACCTTAAATTTATACAGTAAAATATGCCAATTATTTCTCAATAAAACTGGAAAAAAATCCAAGAGAGAGAACTTTATTCTGATAGTTCACCACAGTCATTGCTGCTTCTGCTATATATGAGCACTGCCATGCAGCACAGACTGCTCCTGGAAAGTTTAATAGATGACTCTTGTCTGCTGCCCTTGAGATTTGCTTGCAAGTTTAAGCAGTTGACCAAGCAACAACAGTGTTCTGTATTGGAAGAAAGTTACAGCTTGTGTAGTTCATACTCTGATACTTAGTGTTCCTCAGAGCGTAATTACTATGTCAGTGTGGCAAAGCCAATATCTAGCACCAGCCATAACAGGTAAGAAAAAAGTGGTGTATCATATGTGCTTATGAAGATGACCACCAGTACAAAACATCTTTTACTCAAAATATTTATTACTGATTTTTTTTTATGTTTCTTGCTGTAATGCCATGGTTAAGTCAAATTAGCTCATCCATGAGAATGTTTTTAAGTTAAGATTTGATGAGATTTTACTGCTTTTCACATAATTTTGTGCCTCCATTTAATAAACATTTTAAAGACCTAATATCAAATGCTTAATTATCAACCTCATATGTTCTTAAATGTTGTGTAAATATATTATCATTTTTAAGACCATTTCCATTTCCATTTTGGAAAAATATGATGTTTCTATTCAAGTGTAAAATTTGTTTTTGCTGAATACTTTGAATTTTATATGAACTCAGTCTTAGCTGTCACTTTTAGTTGTCTCAAAATTAATTTATTCTAAAGCCATTTGATATAAATATAGGTAGTATATTTAAATAATAAATAGTTATTCATTTTTAATGAGTCTTTACTCAATATGAAATGATAAAGATATAGAAAATAATTAATTAATACAAAAAAAATCAACCCATAACATCCTAAATTGTAACTTACAATACAAAAGTGCCATGGATAGAAATAAGAATATTATGCCAATAATAACACTTGTTTTACATTATTCATAAGATGATTAAAAACATCATATAATAGCATAAGATAGTACCTATAATAATAGATTGTGACCAATCTACTTTTTTGTTTTTGTTTTTATTTTGCCTTAACCCTGGCTGGAGTGTAAATATATATACACACATATAATAGATTAACATTTATACATTGCAAATGACTTAGTAAATGAAAACATTAATGTTTTTTATTATACTTGTCTATTTTTTCAGAAAAATCACAGAGTAAATTTTCTAGCAGTACACACTTCACAAATATTCATTCACAAAGAGTATATGCAGGAATACTTTTCAATATCTTCAAAGATGATGGTGTTCTTAGTGTTTCTATTTACAGTGTAATTTTATTTCACTTTTCTCTTTCTAGGTAAAGCCCTCTAGTACCTAGATTTATTAAAAGACAGTGTTTATATGTGAAGGTTTAAGATAATAGTAAAGTACCATTATTTTTAATCCGTTATTTTAATAGTTTAGAATAGATAAACTTTCTACATATCTTTTTAGTGTCCTTTCTATGATGCAAATACTAGGTATTCACTTTTCTTGAAAGACTTGAAATAAGTAAATTTTAAAGTAACATAATAAATTAACACTAATTTGGAAATTATTCTTAAAAATTACCTTTAAAGATCTACTGATGATACAACTTCAATGTGTCATACTTTAACTGATGGTGGTTGATCATAGGACAATCTGGTAATTGAAATATTTTTCAATAAGCCTACTTATACTACTTTCATTAAAATTTATATTTAGAAGTTGGAGTGAGTATTAAAAATGGGAAAAAAAGTAAACATTTAAAATGGAGGTATATAATATAATGTAAATTTCTATAAATATCTAACACATAATTAATTATAGCTTTATACCAAATTCAAGGTTTTCATGTAATTTTTTTGAAAAAAAAATATGTATTGGGGTTAGATCATCATAATTTGGACCCCAAAATACATGCTGAATTTATTGAAGAATGTAATTTCTTAATAAACTATAAAAATTATTCACTTAATAGGACAACTTTTGAAGACTTTTCTGTAATTTTGTAAAAAATAATTTCAGTTAAAACTAATAATTTACTTCAGTTTAGTACTATTTTAAATTATATTTGCAAGATACATTTTTTGAATTTTTATTATATTATTCTTAAATAATAAAGATGAACATATAAAACATACAAATATAAACATATATGTCAGTCATTATTATATCTATCATCTAGTCTCTCCATGTGTATATAAATGATGCCAATACTAAAGTCTATTTTATTGATCCTTATCTTTGATATTAGAAAAAAATGGTTCATGATAATATACAAAAAACATTACAAGATGGTTAAGTGATTTAAGAACTGTTGCTTATTTGTTAAATAATATTTTAATTGAATATTAAAAATTCTGCTCTAAATCACTCATATTAAATCATAAAACAAATAATATCATTAATTATTTTAAAAAGACAACAGTCTCAAAGTTTTTCAATAGCGTCAAAAAAAAAAAGAAATCTAGTCAAAAATAATACTTTTATCTTTAGCTCTTTATATCTAAACATTAACCGAGTGCACTGGGAAAACAGGCAACAGTGGTAATAATTAGGGTGCTTAAATCGAAATTTTGAATGCTCAGCATAGTCTAATACTGACAATATGGTTTCTCAGGCAGACTGTCACAGCTATTGGGCCTCAGCACACTCAAGTGCCATTCAGAGAGTGTACGTTTGGCCTGATGGAATCTGGTGTAACCATAGCCCCTTTTGGACTACCAAATACTATCAACTTCTATGTGTACCCTAATGTGGGAAACTTTGGAAAGCAATGAGTTAAGGTGTGACAGTGGAAACTGGTCCCTGAACTTAAGCAGAAAACAAATTCATCAGAGGTAGGAAGATCATTTTTCAGAACTAGTGGGAGAAACACTGGTAGAAAGGAAAACAGCAAAACATGGCTAAAATTGTCTTCTTTAATTTGGGGAGTAAGGGGGAAGTTTGTGAATATTGCAACAATGATGGATTTGCTTAAAATAGACTTTTATATTCTTTTAAATAATGGGGAAAATATAATCTACATGCTCCCAAATCAACATTAAAGACATACAAGATGGTCATTTGTAAGCCTTAGAGTATGATATATGAGGAATTGAGGGGAAAAAAAAGTGCTATAGCTTGAAGGCCTGCAGGACATGCTGCCTTAGAAGGAGTCTCAAGGTTACTTTTGTTTATGTTTAACAGTAGAACACCAAGGCCCAACTGTGATTACCCGGCTGGGTTCCAGCGACACAAAGGCCTAGCTAATGCCTATCCCAGGCCAGCTCCTGGATCTAATACTAGATTTTTATCTTTCTCAAAACAGCTGATATGAATGCTCAGGAACTGTAAAAACCTGTTTAATTTTGTCCTCAAACCATCACTAACACTACATCCAGCAGAAAGGTTTAGTAAGATTAGAGTACAGTGTGATCCTGGATCCAGCTGAAGACGAGTGAAACATGGTGAGGAGAGCCCAAGTGATGAGCAATAAAGAAGAAAAGTTGAGTTTTTAGGTGACTATCCTATAAAAAGTTGTAACTTCAAGGAATTGGTACTGATATTCTCTTAGGGGTTGGAGAGGTATCAGTGCCATTTAGAGTCTCCTTGAGACTGATATCTTAGGCAGGATGCTCTGCTGTGCACATGCATGTGTAGGCAACACCTGTAGCCTTCTCAAAAGCTTGTGTGGACTTTTTGGTTTCTACCTTGAACCATGTGAAAAACTAAGCTGATGATCAGAGAAGAACAGATATTCTAAAAATGTTAGTGCTCTTTAGAATCTCCCTGATTGCAGCAGAATTGGAGTTTGAGTCGGGCTGTAAGTTATACTCCCTGGAAAATATGAAGCTCTAAGACTTTACTCTTTAAACTATATAAGGTTGGTATAGGAAATTACCTCAGATGCATAGGTTATGATAGCATATGGGTTGGACTGTAAAAGATCTAATACAATATTTTACTTTTATCATTCTGTTAATAATATAAAATATTTAAAAAAATTTTGAAATTGTGGGTTTGCTAACTTGATGCAACATGAAACAAATAGTTTTATGTTCATGCCTTAAGTGAAATATTATTTTGATAAAATAATATAATTAAGTTTAGAAGGAATGAAATAAAATGTAGTAAATAAATTCATAAAGTAAATTTTACTAACAAAGTTTTAATTAAATAATGAAAAGAGGAAGAAAACCTTCACAACACAATTTTAAAAAAAGCTAAAATCCATAATAATAATTTTTTAAAAAAGCATCTGTTAGCCAAATGTAGTGAAATTGGCACTCAGGTCTAGTGCCATTACATAGTTGCACCAATATACATAGCTGCACCAATATATAGAAAACTGAATGATCCTGATAAAGATAACTTTGTTGATTTCAATTTTTTAACTTAGTATTTGTACGTACAGGATTAATATTGAAGCTTATCCTAAATATAAGGGATTCATGGCATTTATTCTGTACATTTTAACTTTAAACCCCATATCAGTACAAAATAGTGGCTCCATATGTCTATTTTGTCCATTTATCAGCTTGGTCTTCCCTCTTAGAAATACAGAATATTTACGTTTCTCTATACGACAACATAAACAAGTTACTTCTGCTTAAGTGTCCAACTGACCTCATTTTATTTTTTCTGTGAATCTCCAGTCCCCTACTTTCCCACTTCCTGTTGATCATGGGTGAGTTAGGAGGTCTTGGTTCTATCCCAAATCATGTTACTATATCAGTAATTCTCTAAGTTGCTCTCCACTTCTCCAGTTCTGACTATACTAGTCAGAATTCAATTTCAGATAACAGAAACCATTCTCTCTAACTTAAACAAAATAAAACAGTACAGGAATTTTTCACTTCCTAATTTATTTTAGGCTCTGCATAAGCAGATGTTAGTTGAGGTGGGGAGGTCTGGGAATCACTCAACCCAATAATGGGCTGACCCCTAAGGGATCTGCAACTTCTGCCTCATCTTCTCACCCCAGAATGAAGTGCCCATAACTACTATGTAGAGAACAAGTAGCCACCAGTATGATTTTTGGCTCCAAGTGACATAGCACCTGTTACAATAACGTATTAAAATGAGTGGTTTGTGCACAACCTCCTCTTATCCTTACTCAGTCCAAATTTAAATCTCACCTGGGTGAATCTGAGCATTGCTTAAGTGAAGGAGAATTGTTTTTTAGCTTTGCAAGCTCTGAATTTCAGGAAATTACACTAGAAAGTGGTTGGAATATATGCTGAGTGATGCAATCTATTGTATTAGCTGTAATGACCTATCAAAATTCAAATTACCTACTCCTGTTCCTAAGCTTTCTCAACTATAAAATCATGTGACTGGATTAGAAAATACCAAATATTAATGCTAGTTGGAGCATTCTATGAATATAAGTAGTACGAAAAAGCATATTAAGAAATGGTCATAGCTAAGAATGGGATTAATCAAACACAAGTATCAAAGAAAATATTGAAGACTATAAATAATAAAATGTATGTAATTATTGACTACAATATTAACTTAGAGTCTTTAAAACAAGAGTGTGTTTTTTTAAAAACACATGATTTAAAAAAAAAGAAACAGTAAGATCTTTGATACAAAATGTGAAAACTGTGCTGATTCTGGTGTTATAACTGCTAATCTGAACAAGTTCTGCCAACAATCTCTTGAGAGTAATCAGTTCAAATAGACAGATGCATGTGCACATGCGTGTGCACACATACACACACACACACACCTTTCTCTAAAAATCAAGATGCAGGCAATGCTAAAAATGAGGTAGTGCTGTCCAAAACTAAATGATTCTAATATCTGCTGTTTAACTTATAACAGCTTCATTCAACACTCATAAATGCAATGTATGCTTTCTGGTTCTGAATCTAAGTAACAACAAAAGTATAAAGAAAATTTGTATTGTGTTATCTAACATAAATGATCATGATTGCAATTTGTTTACGAAGGGAAATTCTATTTCCCTACCCTGCAATTAGTAGACTAACAAAGATAGCATTTGAGAAATATTGCTAATTAATTGTTAATAACCTGCTGGGAACATAACCAAGACAGACACTAAATTGCAAAACTAGTTATCAAGTGTGTTGGAGCAGAAATGATTTAAGGATTTTAATCAGAATCCTTTGTGCAAAGTATTTATTTAGCTTGGCTACTTAAATAAATGAGTCATTAAGTAAAGAATATAATCTGAAAATGGGTATGGCCAAGCTTAATTTACTAGACATAAAGTTCTTTATATCTTCTTGGTTATTTTAAATAATTTTTCATGATTTTTTCATTAAATAATTTGGTGTTTTTGTAAGTTATAACTCTAAAAATATTCGTTATTTTACTTTTTACTTCTGCAGCTTTACAAACATGTCCAACAACTAGGAATCCCTAATTACAACAACTAGATTAATCCATATGATATTAATGGATATATATGGAATTTAAGAGTCAATAGAAATATTACAATACGTTCTGTGAGGTCTGTACAAAAACTCAACAACAATAAAAACCCCAGCGTTTTTCCCATGCAGTCCTTATATTATCTCCTTACATCTTTAAAATATTATGCATTATAATTTGATAAAGATTCTACTTACTTTAATCCTCTTCCCATTTTCTTCAGCTATCCCTGAATCATTCATTATATATTCTCCATTTTCACTTTGACATTAGAATCTCACTTCCTAATATTTTCCACATTGATTAGCTTTATCAAGTTAAATTTATTTATCTAACAAGTTTAGTCCGTACTATGTTTTGCTATAGAGACAAGCTATGACAATTTATTTTTATGTTTATTCAACCCATATTAACATCTTATATTGCATGTTCCAATCCAAAAGCTGAGACTAGAACATTGATTCTACAGACTAAGTCAAGTCCTTCTGACACTTTTACTTTAGTGAAAAAACTACACTTGATGTAATGGTTAGCAATGACGAGTGCCTTGAAGAAAAAGAAAAATACATTAATGATTTAGAGGGTGGAAGGAGTTTGTTATTTTAAATAGGATAAACAGGAAGAACAGAGTAAATTAATAGAAAAATATATTGGAAAATTATTCAGGAGACACAAAGTCTTACAAGTGATTATAAGTACTTGAGATGTTATTTTAAGTCTTACGGGTAGTTATTGGTGGGTTTAAGCAGATGATTAGATAATTTGATTTTCTTTTTGAAAGGATCACTTTGATTAATATTTTGAGAATTGACTCTGGAGGCAAGAGAAAATGCAGAAAATTCTCTTAAAAGAGTGTTTCAGAGGTCCAGGTGTGAAACCAGAATAAGTATAGTAAGAAGTGATACATTAAAAAATAATTTTCAGTGAGCTTTAGGACAAACTTTTGAGCAGAAGGAAAATTGAGAGTGTAAAAGTAGTCTTTTAGCTTCTCAGTACAAAAGCACTGTTAAAGCAAGGGGTTTATTCATCAGAATAATTAGAGTCATCATACCTCTTATGAACATCTAAAAGGATGATTATGGCTGACTCTTATAAATTTTCTTGTAAATTTTTTTTTGATATTTCTAAACCCAGTGTTAAATTTTTACAAACTTTGTCTTGCTTTTATTATGTTTACTTTGCAATTTCCATGTTTATGCTTTTTTATATTTAAATTCTTTTAAACCATTTTTTAGAACTAAGCCTTACCCAAGTTTTTAGAAATAAAGATAAATTTCAATTTCTGACTATTCAGATTTAGACTATTGAGACTCAGTAGTTTTATATTATTTATTTAGTGTATAAAAATATAACATTATTTTATATTGCTATGAACTCAAGCAATATAAAGAGAAAAACTATATAGGAAGGAGATACCTAACAAATGTCAGAGTTATGGTTACTTCTGAGAATCAAACTCAATAAGTCTATGCCTAAGAATATAAATATTTAAAATACATATTAAAATAATATAACAAACCAATGTGAAATATCCAAAATTATAATGGTTGTCTAAATTAATCTAGGAAAATTATGGCCATGAAAATTAACAAGTTTAATGCAAGTAACAAATGTGAAACAGATTATAAAGAAAGATAAAATAAGATAAAATATATTTTCCATGTGTAGGCTCTGTGTATGAAATGGTGAAGTAAACAGATTTGATCCTTGCCATTTTAAATCTCTTGGTCTCATTTAAGAAAGAGTCATCTAATAGATAAATACAACCACAATTATTAATGTTGATTGCAAACTGGAAAATGTGTATATAAAGGAAACTAATAAAGAAAATTAATTTAGATTAGGAAATATTCAATTCAGATGTCTTTGATAAGACTTATTTATTTAAAGTTGGAGAATGAGTTCAGGGAAAATATGAGAATTTGTCAGAGACTAGTTGCATTCCAAAAAACAGGGAGGTGAATATATTTTCTAAAAATATGACAAAGAGGTAGAGACACTTGATAATCATGGAGCACATGATTTGGAACAAGTCTAATGGAAATGTTTAGTTGAGATGGAATCCTGGGAGATGAGATGACCAAGGTTTTAATGTTTTGGTAAATGGATAAACAGAAAGGATTTAAAATATGATGATAGAAACAATGGGCCAAGATCATAATAGAAATGAAGCAGGAGGGATTAAATGCCTGTTAGTTAAGAAGGGGATAGTCAATTGTTCCTAATGTTTTTGTCCCTCCAATTTCAAATGAAGGTGCAACAGAGTACAAGGCACTTTCCTCTGGTAAAGCAGCTACTGGAGTGTAGCTAACTCCTTCCTTTATGGTTGAATCTACAAATTTCATAGAAGTATTTGTATGCAGGTAGGCAGGAGCATGTCATTATTTGTAGAGGTTTGGATTTTCTAACCTGAGGATCCAAGGCAGTCAACTAGAAACTGATTAGTTGTATGTGAGTTCCACAAGGGAACCATATACAATGTCAACAAATAAAAATCAATATGTATGTTTTGTTCTGCACACTACCAATGAACTATTAAATGTAAGGAAAAATGTTCCATTCACAATAAAAATATATTTTGAAAATGCTTCTAATAATATACTTTAGAATGGAAAAGGAGGAAACTGAATTAAAAGAACATACAATCATCACTAAAAATCAAGAGACTTATATATATATACACACATATAAAGATACATATATACATACATAAGATATTACTGAATGGGGGGTCTTAATCTATTTTTAAATGTTATAAATTAATCTATAAATTTTATGCAATTTTAGTTTACACCTCAACAGAATTTTTATAGAATTTTATATACACAAAAAGCTAGTTTAGTTTTTTTAAAGAATAATTAGAAGGGAATTATTTTACATTTGTATAAAATTCATTACATAATTACAGTTAATACAACAGCTTTGTATTGCTACTGAAAGTGAAACATAGGGAAAACAAAACCAGAAGAGATGCTCCAAAAAGAGACATATGTTTAGATGGTTCTATCAGTTAGGAACAGCTTTAGTCTGTTATAGAAGCCTGGGGAGGGGAGGTTACTTGCTGGAGTCAGTCCTGCTGGGAACAGCTATAATTCATAAATTGTGGAGGGCTCAGTGTGGACTAATTTGAGAGATTAAAAAAAACCCAAAAGACTGAGGGCCCAATATTGAGGAGATTCCCACACTGCATGGATTTTTACCACCAGGAGTTCCATGAAGTTCTCAGGGTGAAGATCAGAAAAAGATTCCCCTGTTTTTCTGGTAAAAGGAGAGGGAAATTAACCATTTTGAAATATGCCCAGGAGATTATGCTCTTTTTAACTAAGAACTGCTCTTGAAAGAAATTATTGCAGCTTAACAAACTGAGAAACTTCCAAAACTAACTGATCTGGGGAAAGGGAAATTACCCATTTGCAATTGATCTAGTCATCTTGTCTCTCCTAAGGTGGGGGAAAAACTGAGAAGCACTTGTGAAAGATCATAGCTTAGAAGCAAAGTTTCACTAAGGGATCATCACCTAACATACAATTTTAGAATATTTGCCTCCCTTCACATCTTACCACCACATCAAGTAGACTGCTGTATAAAAATATACCATATAAAAGCTATAAAAGTAAGATTCTTATCTTATTTACAAAGTCTCTAGAAAACCCAACACAACAAGGGAGACAGAAACAAGGGCACCAAAGAAAGTTTCAGACATTGACACATACACCTATATAGCACACAGTAAACACAGCCTAACTTCTAGCCAGATAAACATAAATATCACACAAAAGGCTTGTTTATCTTAGTTCCTTTTACTTGTAACGTGGCACCTGGCTTTCAACCAAAAATTTAAAAGACATATTAGAAGATACCAAAGTATATTTCCAAGTGGAAAATGGGGGATAGAAATCAGTTAGGCAATCTTTTTCATTTTCATTTGTATGTGAATTTTTTAAATATAAATATGAGAGGGGCAGGGATGAGAAACATGAAAATCTAATCAAAATCTGCCATATGTTTCATTTTTTTTAAGTCTATCTTTTACTTAATAGGAGCAGAGGGAGAGGTTAGAAGCAGAAAAAAGTGTGCTGTTTGGGGACAGGGAATCACCATTACAACCCATAAAATATTGTCTACATAACCACTTTTAATGAAGTAAATATTACAAATGCCACTGTCTTTACATCTTGGCACCGATGTAATTATTCATGCTAATGTCAGTTTTATACTCTAAAGTTCTAGAAAACAGGAATCATATCTCTAATGTGCTCTAGTCCATGCACTGCACAGATGGATATTTCCTTTTTGATTGAGAGATAAGTGTAGAAGTTGTCATCCTGGAAACCTTGTAAATGGGAAAGGATACCTTTCCACCCTGTAATATATCAAGAACAACTGAAAAAATGTTCTTTAATTGTAACAAAAATTAACCTACAGGCTAAGTCTAAGCATAAAAATTTCATTCTAAATGATACCTATAAAAAAAGTGTGATTGACTAGAAACAGTGGCCTGTAATGAAAGATGTCTCACAAATCTCACATTTCCTACCACAAATAATGAAATACACACCCCATGTTCAGGTCACATTTCTGAGTAATATGATAGAATTTGCAATATAATATTATTGACATTGATTTATTAATATTGATTTCTACGTTGTACAACATAGTCAAAGCTATTTTCTTTTGCTTTCTTTCCTAAGCAGATCAAAATATAAACAGTGAATTATGGATTGTGAGCTGTCTTGATTTTTGATAAAATACCAACAAAGTGACTTTTCAATGTCACATTTTATCAACAATAATTAATTGCCTTAAAAGTGTACATTCTAATACAAGTTTCAGTCATTTTACATTTAAACATGGCTCTATTTAGAAGAAATAAAGGTTGAAAATTTCAATTGTATGTTTTAAATTGTATAAAATAATTTTATTTGTTATTTTAAACACCGGAAATTTAAATGTAACCTAATTACATCATAATACATGATGCAATACATAATTATATCATCATGGTATCTCTAATATTAAGTCAATTAAAATTGGCTTTTTTAATAGATTTTTATATATTTAGGGAAAAGTAGATTTTTATTTATTTTCTATCTGTTGTTTTGTAATGTATCAAGAGAGAAAAAATATATTTTCATGTTTTCAAAAAATCTGTGAAGGAATATTGTACCTATAAATTAATATGATTAATATGTAAATAAATTGTCACTATATAAGATTAGATACTATTAAAATTACTAGTAGCAAGAAAAACAAATTTTGTGAACTTTTCAGAATCTCTTAGTAACATAGTGTGTATAATTAAGGAAATTATAAAATATTACCTCACACAATAATTTAATAAAAAATTATATTTTCGTAGAAATAAGAGCTATCCTAGGTAAAAATATGTTGCTGTTAGTGTTCATTGTACCCTTAATTTCTTTTGATAACTTTCCTCTCTATTCTAAGAGACTACTTCATTCAAATTTTCATTCATTTTTTCTCTGTCAATACCTATTTCCTTTTTAACTTGCTGTATCCTGATTGCCTAGTGTCTTATTCTACCCAATCTGCCTAAGATTTAGCAATCTCTAATTTAATTTATGAAAATTAAAACATATTGTGTCATGTCTCATTTTGTTAAGGACTTATATTCTTTTCGTGAGAAATCACTTCATTACCCATTTTCGTATGCTAAAGCGGATCAGTACTGCAGTCCACAGACTGCAAGCTACTTAACAGGAATAACATTTATATCTTTGTCTCTCTAGTGCTTAGGGTAATGAATCCTTCATATGCATATATCTCTAAATATGTTATGTTATTAAAGTAATATTTGATATCTTCCTAAAATTTTATCTAAATTTTGAAAGGTTTTGTGTTTGACCCAAAACTTCATATCCTGTTAATAACAATAGAAATGTTAGCTTACACAGATTTGTTCCATGGAATTGAAAGTCATGTTCTATCCATGCTCCCCTCTGCATTAGCCAATATATGCAATTTTCATGCCATAGCTATTTTCATTTAAAAATATGAATATGGATTGAGATCTCTAAATAAACATAATTCATATGTCACTACGTAAAGGAAAATACTTAGTTTTACATAGAGGTGATTTCAAGGAGCTTATATATGATATGTCTGCAAACAAGACATCTGCTGTAAATATTCCTTGCAATAAGTTTCTCTAGATTACGTGGGATAATTTGAAAATATCTAGTGCCATGTAGTTGACTAGATTGACTCTGAAAAATCTATCACCAAGAAATTAGTTGGATGCTGCATATTTACTCATAGTTGTTCTACTTATGTCATTAAGTCAACCAAGATTACTGGAGCACAAAATGAACATTACAATTATTTGGGCAGACTCATCTGAATGGAAGTGATTATGCATTGATCAAATAAGATTCTCTAGGGCTTGGTTGTTAGGAGAACTGAAATGTTTGAACTCATCACATTTTTTTGTTGATTTGTTAATTCTCTATCTAGCTTCTCCCTGATACAGAATTCACTGACTGAAAATCACTTTAAGAAGCAATATTTGCCCATTTTTGCTGTTTCATTGGACTTTACTCTGAAAACTTGAAAGCTAAATACAGTATTGTTGAAGTTTTCAGGTTGAAGAAAATTCAAAAATGAAAGCATTATATGTAACAATATTTTTTAAATTTTCAAACAAAAACAGATTGATAGATAATGTGAGTACTTTCAATATGAATCAGTATTTTAAAAAATCTTCTTTGCTACATATTTCCATAAATTTAAAAAATCACATTGAGTGAGTGTGTGTATGTGTTTCCATTTGTAATTTTCAAAAATTTATTGTTAGCAGTTGTAAATTAGATATGTTTTGCAGGACTGAATGTATCAAACTTTATTTTATAAAATAAAAGCCACTTGAACTGACTATTTTTCCAGGTAGCTCTTTGGAAAAATAAAATATGGACATTAAATACCCTTAAAATAGCAGTGATTTTTATCTTTCCATATCTAACTGGTCAAATTTATACTGACAACTTGTCTCACTCTCACTCTTTTTCTCTTGTCCTCTGGAGCCTAGCAATTAATGCCATTAAATAGTTGCTCTGCAAATGATGAAAGGAAAAGGCACTTCATATCATGAAAAGGCATAATTGAGGAGACAAATTTTAGACAAATTATAAATTTTATCATTTTATAAGAATCTATATTGGAAAAGCAGCCAGTAAAATCCATTTTTTTAACTTCCATCCCCCTAATTTACTTCTGCTTAAAGATTTGTTGGTGTTGCGATACCATGTACACATACACACCATATGCGGAGAGAGCTGATGGCTACTCTGAAGTTTTATTAAGTTGCACAGTCTTATATAGCAAAGAGGAATGACAAGGGAAATGGTTAACAGGCAGCATCTGACTCAAGGTCAGAAGACCCTTTATGTTTTGGTAAATCATGTTTGTGTTGGCACCAGCGAGCCTTACAGCTTATCAGGGCAGAATGTATGATAAATGGCTGCTTTACAACATTCTTCCTGGACTCAGGTGGCTGTGCCTGTCTTAGGTTGCTTCCCTCTGGGGATCTTACCCATCCTTGGCTAACCAGCCTTCTCACCTCTGAGTCTGCACCTTTTTGTAACTTGTTTACCATTCTGGCCCAAGGTTCATTCCTTTGTTCCCACAGGCCTACAAGTTTCTTTGCTCCTCTATGTATCAGCCCTAATGAATTAGTTGTTTATATAACTTACTTCATGAATATGAAGTATTTACACTGTAATTATTTAGCAACTTCTCTATGTAATCAACTAAAGACTTGTCATGCTCAACACTTTTAAAATATATATAGCACTTATACAAATACCTGGAACTACAACAATACTCATTGATTTGATTTAACTGAATTAAAATATGAGGGACTCTGCATTGATATTAGGATCCAGGGAGGTCCTGAAGCATTAGAAGAATCAGAATGGTAGGTCCAATATAAGATGGAAAATATAAATAGCTATTAGTGTGAATGTGTAACAAGATATGTAGGTATTGTCTTAGTTTGGGTTGTTAAAGTGAAGTTATAAACTGTTACATACAACAGAAATGTACTTCTAAAAGTTCTAGAGGTTGAAAATCTAATACTGGAGTGCCAACATGGTTGGGTTCTGGTGAAAGTTGTCTTCTAGGAAGCAGACTGCCCACTTCTTGTATCTTCACAAAAAAACATCAGGCGTTGACTTACTTTAGTTGTTGATGTTAAGAAATGACATGCTAAAGTTTACCACTTTAAAGGAGAAGGAGAAAATATGTGTGAAATAAAAGAAGAAAATCAGTAATAGGTAACAAAGATAATTAATTCTCTGAAGATCAAAATCTAGTTATCGTCTATGAAGTGGCAAATTCAACTCTGCTGAAATCTGTGTTTGGAGAGTTTTAAAAGCTGAGATGTGGGATCATAGGCCACCTTTGTTTGCTAATTTGCTTTGCGCAAACAAAAATAAAGCTTCTCATATCTTCATGACAAGAGAAAGCATTACAACTTGAAGCAAGACTGTAAAATTTAGACTCCTATCCTCGCATAGAAACTGGGAGAGAGTGGCACTATCTTCCTTGACAATAACATATCAAAGTGATGGTTTCCAGGTCCTTGAGAAAGTCCTTCCTGCTGTGAAAAACTATCAAGAAGCCTTAAAATAGATAAACAAGTTTATACTGTATAGCACAGGGAAATATAGTCAATATCTTGTAGTAACCTACTATGAAAAATAATATGAAATTAATATATGTATATTCATGTATGGCTGAAGAATTGTTCTGTGCACCAGAAATTGACAGAACATTGTAAACTGACTATAACTGATTAAAAAAATTTCAAAAAGAAGAAGCTTTAAAAATATTTACATCTCAAGAGTCAGAGAAACAAATTATAATTATAAATTTTCTGAAATAAATGTTCTAAAAAAAGGGAATCAGAGGCCTAAAATCAGGAAGAAGGCTGTTTAAAGTTTAGTCAACTTGAAGGGAACATTAAAGCTATCTTGATCACCATATGCCAAAAAAGACTTGAAAAGACAATATTCTAATCTGTGGCCACCCTTTTCACTATTCCTTTATCAAAATTGGAGAGAACTACTCTACCAACTGTGGCTGCTATTTTGAAGAACTGAGAAGAAATGCAATTCTTCACTGACCCCAGATTAGCTTGCAAGAGCCACTGAAGAATCAGTCTACCCAAAGGATTACTTAACAAAGAGTTCAGATTGTGAAATCACACTGACAGGAATCAGAGATTTTACATAATATCGATTATACTGAGAATCCAATGATTTGGGCAATTGTAATATACAGGTGAGGCATGGACAATCTGAAGCTGCCAGTGAACTTCCCTTGGCCCTTCCTCAGCACATTGGGGTGAGTTTTGGTTCAAATTTAATTGCAAGCATTATGTAATGCTTAAGGGCAGCATTTGAACGAAAGAAGCTTCTTCATCCAGTCATGGATGATCTCCATTTTATCATCGCTACGTACATCACTACATGGCAGTTCCTAAAAGACACAATTCTGAGGTTCTTTCTTTTTAAGAAGCAATCTACACAGATATGGCACATCTTAGCTAAAAACACTTCAAAGATAAAGAATATTCTGCTAGTAAATATTATTACATCATTAGCAGGAGATTTATCGTTAAGTGTGTTTAGGTAAACAAGACGGCTCTAACTTGCCATCTTTTCCTTTCTCAGATTCCTCTTGGAAAGGAAGGAAATCAATTTGAGAATTGTTGTGAGACCTTTCATTTCCAGTTGCTAAATGTGGCCCTCCCCTACACCTTTCTATTATACTGCTAACCTTTATCAACCACTATAGAAAAAGAGACTCCTTTTCAGTTAAAGCACATGCACGTAACTTAAGCACAAATAACAGATATAAGGGAAAGCTTTCTGGGGAATAATTTCAGAAAGATTTCCCTCCCAATATGTGATGTGTAAGGAGAAATCCACATTATTCATTTCCTCCATTTATACAATTTCTGGTGACGATATCATCTGTGGGACATCAACTGCCATCTTATAACCATGAGGCCAAAGAATAATATAGAAGCTGACTCAGAGCTCTGGCATTGTTGAACAGCTGAGGATTTCCAGGAAATTCTATAACTAGTTATAGTGTATGAGACAATACATTGTGGGAGCCAATGATTGGGTTAACAAATTGTAACAATCCCAGCCACTTACCTCCTTAAAGAAGATGTGCTTAACACCTGCCTTGAGGTTTTAGCAATGACCCAGGCCCCCAGCTATAAACACTGGGTGTACCTGCTGTTAGTCTTCTATCCCCAAAACAGCCTTGGGCTGGAATGGTAAAAAGCTGCAGACTCAGAGGTGAGAAGGCTCGTTAGCCAATGACAGGTAAGACCCTCTGAGGGGGCAACCTAAGACAGGCACAGTTGCCTGAGTCCAAGAAAAATCTTGTTAAGCAGCTGATTCTCATATGTTCTGCCCTGATAAGCTGAAAGGCTCAACACGATTATGATTCACCAAAAAGGGTCTCCTGACCTTGAGCTAAACACCAACAATAAACAAAGCTTTTGTACTCATTGTGATCCCACCCTGTCCTCCCCTAAATTCCTGCTTCAACTGTACTCAATAAATGTGAGAGATTTGAGAGGCTCGGGGAGTTGGCTCCTGACTCCCTCTCACTCTTTTGACCTTTTCCCAGAGTCTTGAATAATTCATTCTGTCTCGGTGGGATTTCTGCTGGACAGAATCCACAACTGATGACAAACCCACAATACATCATTTTTATTAGTCATAATTAGTCAGATATTGTGTTAATTGCAGCTGATATTTTCAACTGATACCACCACCAGAAAATATTTTTTTCAACACCAGACCCACTGACACACAACACTCTAAGTGCAAAATTCTAACCCATCTCATATCCATGATATCCTCATTTACTGCCTGTATCTAATCTTATCTGCTTATTTTTATCAAAGATAGAATAATTTAGACTGTACCTTGAAATACCAGCTCATCACCTACACTCCTGAACCCTTCCAGAATATCTCTTGAAACTCCAAATTAGTTCATAAGCAAATTTTTATTTCATGTTTTATTCAATGTGTTTAATTGAAATGTATCACCTACCCTCCACACACAACATTCTCTCTTAAACTGTCTTTTCTTTTACTCTTAAACTTCTTAGATCCAGAAGATGAAGTCAGTGTCCATTTTGCTCTCTAACAATGTATCCAGATTTCTGTTCCTTCTTTTTGCAAAAATAGTAATGCTTTTAATATCTGTAATATTGTATGTTCCTTCTGTCATTTATATGTTCCAGTTATGGTAAGTCAAGCATCCATATTTATTGGTATTTTGAAACAAGTGACTGGCATTTCCCTCATTGCATCATTCCATGGCATGAAACATCCTGAAAATATACTTGCTTTTTTTTTTTTCTGGAATGACATCAGTGAAAAGTGTCATAGATATAATTGTTATAGCTTTCTGCATGTTTACATAAATGCTATAAATTATTTCCTGGTTATTGAACTATTAAAATGAAGGAAAGTAAATGTAATGATTTGGTATTCTTTTCCAATGCTAATTGGTTGAATTACAGAAGCATTTTACAATTTATGTACTGTTAATTTCACTTCAAATTTTTCCTGAAACAAAAGAAATTCTTGCCACATATTCAATAATTAAAGACAAGTAGTCAGAGTGATTTACATTTTCTTAACTGATACACTGAATTAAAGTGTGCTACATTTGAAGCTTCAGGAATAGAAATATTTTATAGGTGTCCTAGCTGGAAAGAGATGAAAATTTGTGTTGAAATTGAAACTTTTCATTATATAAATCAGTAGTAATTTTACATAGTTCATAGTATGACTTTATATTAGGAATATTTTAATTTTAATAGAAAGCATTATTTAAACTGACTACCAAAAACCACAGTAAAAATCCAAATAGTTTATTTTGACATTATTTAATTTATGATATACGTACTTGAATTTAGTGTTTATAATATAAAGATTACACAAGAGATAGTGAATTTAATTAACTTTTAAATGAAAAATAATTTTGAAACATATTATGCATCTCCACCAAAGTTAAACCAATCCATCCAAATAGATGAAGTGATGGGTTATGGGTATAAATATTAAAGAAAAATGTTTTTGACAGCCAATTCAGCAGTTGTGCTATCTCTAAATGTTTAGAACAACTTGGTCATGTAAATCTACCTTTCACATTTAATGTTATAAAACCCAAATACAAGAAATTATATTTGTCAAATTTTAGCATCTGAATTGAGTGACAAAGTGAAGGTAAAATACATAATGGATTTTTAAGATTTAGTGTGAAGAAAAGTTGTAGTTTCATTGTTTTTTATATAGATTGAATGTTGAAATAATATTTTGATCTATTGGGTAAAGTACATTTAAAAATTTAATTCTACCTGTTTCTTTAGACTTTTCAACATGGCTACTAGAAATTTTAAAATAGTGGCACCCATTATGATTCTATTGTACTCAAATTATCTAAACTTTGTTGCTACTCAAAGTGCACAATCTCTAAAACTTTGTTTTCCAAACTCTGCCATAAGAATACACCCTCAATGCCAATCTTTCACCTCATTATACTTGTATGCAGCACTGCCATGAGACCCTCTCTAGCACTTGAATTGAATGCTCCCCAAACTGTCAGAATGTATGTTGTCAGTGTCCCTCTTGTCCAGCAAGCACATGAAATGGTGTATTTAAAATATTTCACTCTCAAATGTCTAAAACTCATGTATCTGTCTCTCCTTTCCTTTCTTTCCCTTCCCTGCCCTTCACTTCTCTTTTTTTCCCTCTCATTTCCCTTTCTTCCATTCCTCTCCCTCCCTTCCTTCTCTTCTCTCCTCTCCTTTTCACCTCATCTCTTCCTCTCACTTTCTCTCCCTTGCCTTTCCAAGTATTTCACCTGGAAAATCTTCCTTGCAACTTGAGCCTACCTACACAGCTGCTCTGTATGTTAAACAAAAAGCATAAGTTAATTACTAACTCTGCTGTTGCATTTCCAGAAAGCTCCATGACTTTTTTTCTGAAGTGACTACATTGCACCATTTCTTTTATTTTTCCCCACACATACTCAAAACTCTGTATCATTACTTGCAAATGATGTACCCTTACAGTCACACTTACAAAAAAATCATCACGTTAGGATCCACTCTTCTCACAACCAAGAATAAAATTGCACTAGTTTCCATTCAATTTCAAAGGTACCATCTTCACTTATGCCTTAGATCTCATCTTCTCTCCCCTATTCAATGATATCACTCTTTTGGTTATCTCCTCATTTTTATGTATCACAAAATTCCTTTCCTCTCTACTTAAAAGATGTATCTACACAGAGGGTCTCTGTTTTCTACAACTCTTCCTCCTCATGCACTATAAATTTACTTCTTTTCCTGACATGCCACTTACATTGTACTTTCCTAAGCCACCACTCATTTTCTTATACTAAATTCATAGATGTATTTCTGTTCTCTTAATTAACTCTTCTCCTTTGATTCTTTAATATTACAGTCTACTGTTTATAAACTTATCTCTCACAATCATTTCAATTTTCTTTCTGTCTCTTTTTCCTCTAAACAACTCTAAATCTCAGACCTCTTTGTGGTCTAGACCTCAGACCTCTTTTTTTTAAAACCTCTCCCTGACAGATGTTATGTTTTTTTGCTGCTTTTTTATATCATTTCCATTTTGAAAATTCTGATTTTTTTCTCTCCAATTCAAGTACTTGATTTGAGTTCAGATTTATATTTTCAACTAAATTATTGAAAAATCCTCTTGGATGTCTTATACACATTAAAATATCTGTTACAACATTCTAGACCTCCCATCCTTCATGTGTACATATGTGCACACGCACACACACACACACACACACATCTCCAGGCATTGCAATTCAATGAGTAGTGCCAAGTTACATGAATTACTAAGTCCAGGAGCCTAAATGCATATTCATCCTATCAGCAAAATATAGCTCAAAATTTGTCCATTTACCTGAAAAGTGATGGCCTTCATCTTACTGCAAGCCACTATCTTTTCTTGACTAAATTACTGTTCTATTTCCCTAAGTACAGTATCCAAGTTCTCACTTCTCCTTACTTCTCTTTCAAACCAGCAGCTGGATTCAATTTACAGAAAAAAGAAGTGAAAAGACAAATATGTATCTTAAGTAAATTCCTTTTATATGTTGGTAAGGAAAAA
Source organism: Camelus dromedarius (assembly GCF_036321535.1). Lineage (NCBI taxonomy): Eukaryota > Metazoa > Chordata > Mammalia > Artiodactyla > Camelidae > Camelus > Camelus dromedarius. The sequence continues at coordinate 35,598,476 of NC_087448.1, forward strand.
AAAAAAAGAAAAACAAACAAAAACTTATCCCAAAGTCCCAGTTTAAGTAGAATTCTGTATACCAAGAAATCTCATCTCCACATAGTCTACTTCATCACTTGTCCAATATATTAAAAAAATAACTTTATATACTTTTCCTTCAGTTTCTCAACACAGCTGAGCCAGGACGGAGGGGGGCAGGGCACAATCATTGAAGGAATGACACTGCAATTGAGGATAGGACAAACCTATTAGAACCAAGATGGCAGAAGATTTGACTTCCAGTAGACCTTGAAACTCATGGCACACTCACAGGTGACATGACAGTTCCTAGGCTGACCATAAAAGGTCAAAAAGTAGGTGAGGGGGGTGTTTTCTGGAAATCCTCACCATTTTCCCAACATAGTTGGAATAAGCCTCCTTATTAGCATATGAAATTACCAAGCCCATAAAAACTAATAACTCTGCACTCTCTCTCTCACATTCTGATATGGCCTGCACTCTGTCTGTGGAGTGTGTATCTCTCTAAAGAAACTTGCTTTCACTTTACCATGCTTGCCTCTTGAATTCTTTCATGTGCGAGGCAAGAACCTATTCTCAGAAAGTGCAACTACTTAAAAATGTGTTGAATAAATCCCCTGAATCTTATGAAAATGCCTGTTACAAAAAAGAAAAACTTATTTCAATATTTTAAGGATTTTTCTAACAATGCTTACCAGAAATGATACAATGAATCACCATGATAATGTGGAACTCATCAATGAAAAAGCAAAATCAAATATATTTTCAACAATCCTGGTATTTACTTTATCTGTTAATAGAATGGAAAAATATTATTCTAAAATTATTGTTCAACAAATATTTCCCCCAAGTTTAAATGTCAAAATATTTAAGAGTTCCAAAAGGGGCTAAAAATATATAAATAATTTTTAATATAAAAATTTGTGTAAAAATAAAGCCAGAAACAATGTGGAGAGTGGTATGAGTAGTTTTTTGTGCAGTGTCATTTGATGTAAATCACTAAAAGTATATCTTCCAACTTTACATGATATACAATATTAATTGAATGCTAGCAATTTTAAGTTTGATATCATTTAACAGAGAATTCACTTCAATTTTTTTCTTCTCTGACAAGTCATAAATAAGCTGAGATGGTTTTAGCGCAGATTGTTTCGCTAATATTCCCCCAATATGGTTGAGGCATATCAGTAATTCACACTTTATTTTCAGAATGCAGTTTTTAAGGCACAGGGCATATAATGGATGCTCTATAAATATTTGCTGAGTAACAGAGTGATCACCTATGATAACTTCAGGTTACTTTCAATAATATGTTTCCAAGAACAAAGTAATGGGCACATTCATATTTGAAAGTCAACCACAGTAATTAACATTTGCAATTTTAATTATAGGGCATCATTTAATAATTACTATTAATAATTTTGGCAAAATAACAAGGACACAGTAATAGTTATAGATATTGTAACCATTTTAATTGATGTTCTATATCTTCAAGTATTATATGTCTTTATATATTCATCATAACTTTACTGAGTAGCAGAAACAGACAAGTGTTGAGAGGCAGAATTTAATTAGTGAATATACTCTACATAAAAATATCTAGGTAAAACAATATATTGATAACGTAATTTAAAATAAAACATATTTGGAAAAGAAGCAAGAAGGCGGAGTAGAGGGATACTTGTACACCAAATACACCAAAACTCACATCTACAGATCCACTCAGCCATCCAGAATACCTGCCGAACTCCGACAGAACATTGCCCACTTCAAAAGACAAAGATGCCAAAAATCTGATAGGAGAAAAGGAAAAAAGAAAGAGGAAAAGCAACACAGTGTGGGATCAGTCAGGCGGGGAAGGAGCGATAAAGGAGGATTGGCACTTGTTCACTGGCTCTCCCCTCTCCAATGGAGAGGCCAGCGGGATGGAGGGGGAGCCTCCGAGGCTCAGATCTGCCCTGAGCACCCTTGACTGATAGAACTAAGTTAAACAGGCACAAAGGGTCCCCGTGCACCCAGCCTGAGATGCAAGCTGGCAGCTAGAGGCAGGGACAGGCTGCCTGAGCTGGGTGGAGGACTGGGATGGCTGCACTGAGGCAGCCCCAGGGGACTGCAAGGTGTTGTGCACCGTGGCTGGGAGGGGATACAGAGCAGAACAAACTCAGTCCCCCATAAATTGCGAAAAAAGCAAAGCAACATGGCTGATGTGCCCTGGGGGGAGGGTCACCGTAGCCTTTATCTCAGACCCTCAGCACCATTACTGGAGCTTCTCACGAGAAGAGAGGTGGGGCACAGCCACAGCCACAGCCACCATATTCTCCTGTGTGCAGCCCCCGGGCAGGGGCAGGGGCGGGGCCAAGACCTAAATCTGCACCTAGGGGCTCTGCAACCTCTTGGGCAGGACTGAGACTTGTTTACAGCCCGAGGCATGTAGGATCTTTTTGAGCTGGTCCCTCAGAGAGCTTGAACCACCAAGACAAAAGAGGAGCTGAGATTTGACATGGAGCAGGGGCTGGATTGTTCTGTGGTCTTCCCCGCCCGAGCCCTCCTATGGAGCGCCACACCGAGGCAGAGTGGGCAGCTGCACAGAGCAGCAGAGCGACCAGTGCTGGGAGAAGGTGGGCAGCAACCTGCCTTCCTGCCAGGAACGCAGCACCTGACCATGGTGCTGAGAGGGGGCATGATCCGCCTACCTGCCTCACCCAAGCACAGCATCTGACTGCAAAATTGGGAGAGGGAGTGACCCACCCGTCCACTGGTGCCAAAGAAATATGAGCAATACGAAGAAGCAGAGGAACCACTCCCAATTAAAAGATCAAGAGAAATCCCCTGAAAGCATGATCAAGGAAATAGACATTGGTGACCTACTAGATCAAGATTTCAAAAAAGGAGTGATCAAAGTACTGAAGGAACTAAAAGAAATAGTGTTTAGAGATATAAAATATGTCAAAAATGAAATAGAAGCTATAAAGAAGAACCAAGTAGAATTAGTAAACTCATTTGCTGAGATGAGAACTGACCTAAAGGCTGTACAAAGCAGGCTAGATAATGCAGAGGAATGAATAAATGACTTAGAAGACAGGACAACAGAACAGCTGTGAGATAAACAAATAAAAAACAATGAAAACAATATAAGGGACCTATAAAATAATATAAAGCATGCCAATCTATGCATAATAGGGGCTCCAGAAGAGGAAGATAAAACAAAGCAGGTTGAAAAGCTGTTGGAAGAAATCATGACTGAAAACTTCCCAAACCTAGAGAAGGAATAAGATATCCAAATACAGGAGGCTCAGAGTGTCCCAAACAGGAAAAAGCAAACAGGCCCACACTGAGACATATCATAATCAAGATGGCCAGAGTCAAGGATAAAGAAATGATCCCAAAGGCAGCAAGAGAAAAACAGAGTGAGTTGCAAGGGAACCCCCATAAGGCTCTCAGCTGATTTCTCTACACAAACACTACAGGACAGAAGGGAGTGGCAAGATACATTCAAAGTCCTGAGTGAAAAAAGGATGCAGCCTAGGATACTCTATCCAGCAAGGCTATCCTTTAGAATAAAAGGAGAGATAAAGAACTTCACAGAGAAGCAAAAACTAAAAGAGTTTAGCAACAGTAAACCCATGCTAAAAGAAATAGATAAAGACATATAATACTCTAAATAGAAAAGAAGCAGGATGCTACAAAAATGAGAAACTCATAACTGGAAAGGATAAACTGCCATAAATTACAAAAAGAACAAACACAAATGTCTAAAAGAAGACTTCAAAATCATTAAGAGTGGGAGATGGAAGCAAGGAAAGCCACTGTGGAAAACAGTATGGAGATTCCTCAAAAGACTAGGAATAGACTTACCATAAAACCCAGGAATCCCACTCTTGGCCATAAATCCAGAAGGAACCCTACTTCAGGATGACACCTGCACCCCAAAGTTCACAGCAGCACTATTACAATAGCCAGGACAAGGAAACAGCCTAAATGTCCATCAGTGGATGACTGGATAAAGAAGAAGTGGTATATTTATACAATGGAATTCTATTGAGCCACAAAAACCGACAACATAACGCCATTTGCAGCAACATGGATGCTCCTGGAGAATGTCATTCTAAGTGAAGTAAGCCAGAAAGAGAAAGAAAAATACCATATGAGATCACTCATATGTGGAATCAAAAAAAAAAAAAAAAAAAAAGGAACACAAATACAAAACAGAAACAGACTCATAGACATAAAATACAAACTTGTGGTTGCCAAGGGGGTGGGTGGGTGGGAAGGGACAGACTGAGATTTTAAAATGTAGAATAGATAAACAAGATTATACTGTATATCACAGGGAAATATAAACAAGATCTTGTGGTATCTCACAGTGATAAAAAATGTGACAATGAATATATGTATGTTCATGTATAACTGAAGAATTGTGTTCTACTGGAATTTGACACAACATTGTAAAATGACTATTACTCAATAAAAAAAAGTTAAAAAAATAAAACATATTTGCATGGTCAAATTTTAAAGGCATATAAAAATCAAAAAAACAAAACTAATGTATTTTACTCACTAGGAAATTTTTTAGATGCTTTAGGTGGTGTTTATGCTTTAGGAACGAGTTTGATAAAGATCTTTAAGAACTTTTTCAAATATATTGTTAATATACTATATATAACATAGTATTTTATGAATTATATTAAATTATATATATACTATTATATTGTCACAGTTCCCAATTCAACAACAAATAGGGGGAATGTAATTTAGCATACACAAAAATAAGCCAAAACCTTAGTATGCTGCAGGTGGGATTATAAATTGGTGCAGCCACTATGGAAAAGAGTGTTGCAATTCCTCAAAAAACTAAAAATAGAACTACCATATGATCCAGCAATTCCACTGGTAGGTATATATCCAAAGAATTTGAAAATATTAATTTGAAAAGATACATGCACTGCAGTGTTTGTAGCAGCATTATTTACAATAGCTAAGATATGGAAATGACCCAAGTGTACATCAACAGATGAATGGATAAAGAAGATGTGATACACACACACACACACATATACACACTCACACACATATATATACACATACGTACATACACACACACACACACACACACACACACACACACACACGCACATGATGGAATATTACTTGGCCATGGAAAAGAATGTAATTCTGCCATTTGCAACAATGTGAATGGATTTAGAGAGTATAAGCTTAGTGAAGTCAGGCAGAGAAAATACTCTATGTTATCACTTTAAATATGAAATCTAAAAAATAAAACAAATGAATTTGTATCACAAAACAGAAACAGACTCACAAATATAGAGAATGAAGTGATGGTTACCAGTGGTGAGAGGGAAGAGGAGAGAGAGGAGCGAGCAATATGGGATTAAGAAACTCAAACTACTATGTATAAAGAAGCAACAACTTATAATGTACAGCATAGGGAAATATAGCTATTATTTTGTAATAACTTTATATAAAGTATAATTTATAAAAATATTGAATCACTATGTTGCACACCTGAAACCAAAATGATATTGTAAATAAAATATACTTCAATATGAGTAAATAAAAATATAAACTGAACATGAGTTTTATAACATTCGTAACACAATTTCATCAAGATATTTGAAGAATAAAAATCTGCTTTAAATTATCACAGGTAAATTTAAATCTAACTAGTTGATCTAATAATGTCTTATTTTATCTATAATTTTATTTAATACTTTAACAGCAAAATAGCTCATAAGAGTATTTGCACAGACTCTTTTTTGAAATCTTTAACAGTAAAAATGAATTACAATCCAAATAAACACTCAACATCTTTTACAAACCAACAAAAATGCATATTATATAACATATGTTTTTGTTATACCAATTTAGTAGCAAATTACATAGCTATAATTTTTCTCTATAATTTTTAAATTTTCCATCTGCTTATTGACAGTGTCATTTCTGTACAGTACTGAAAAAATACTAATATGTCATAGTATATGGGCAAGATGCTATTTTTAATGAGTATATTACAATAATATTTTCAAATGCTCATTTGTGAAAAATTATATTTCACATAATTTTTTTAAAAACTTAACTGTATATAATAAAGAAAATATACCATTAAGTTTTTTGTATAAAAAATGTGTGCATAATACCACTAATTATAGTAATCAAAGGAAAGTTCTTTTATGGTAACATTTCATACTACAGTTCTCTTGCATTTTATAGTTCTATTCTGCCAGATAACAGATGTCATCTGCTTTGCCTTAGTGATGATAAATTTTATCTCATAGTTTGCTGGGTAAATTTTTCATGAAAATTAATTTGCTCAGTCATGTACTGGGCCCATTTCATGGAACATAGAGGTGACTACTGGAATCCATTCAAAGTTCAAAGCAAGATACATATTTAACAACAACCTACAAAGTGCAATCGTAAAATCTGGATTTTTCAAAATAATTACTTAAAGAAGGGTTTAATAGAAAGTATTTGAGCTATACTTTTTTAAAGTGAGACACTGGTGTATCTGATAGTAAATACCTAGTATTAAATACATTTAAAAGATAACATTTATTGTTATATATTAAAGAATATTTTTAAAATAAAAATTAAAAAGTCAACTTTTTAACATCAGTGGGGATATCTATTGGAGGAGCAATTCTAATGAAAAAACACAATAAGTCAATAACATCAACCAAAAGTAATTATCATTTTTTAACTTAAATTTAACCATCAACAATCATCAGCTCTGTGAGAAAACCTGAAAGCATAAAATATAAAAATCAAGATGAGATAACCACTGAGTAGAAGACAAGTAAGTAGTAGAAAAAGAAGACTAAAATATCTTATGCAAAGAGATTTTGGAAATAATTCCATGGAAACAAACAGGAAAGAAGAATAGGGACGAGGAGAAGAAACGTTAGTTGAAAATGCAAATTATGATTTCTACAATAATAAATTCTATACAAAGGCTAGAATGTGAATGTATACCTAAATTAATTTATCAGAAGATAAAGCAAATTGACAGGTATTTGTAAGAATACACAACATAGATAGAATAAATGGAGAAGGACCAATATGCAAAGAAAGATTCTGAAAAGAACTGAAAAAAAAAAGAAAAAGAAAAAGAATTGAGTAAAATTATGGATAGGAAGAAATCTATCACAGAAACAATAAAGCTGAAGAAAATATAAAGTTGTGGAATGAAGAGGAATATACTGTGCTGATCAAGGTAAAAGTAGATACCAACCTAAATACTTCAGATGAATTATCATTTTGGGGAAAAAAACAATTACAGACACTAATAGGGAATCTATAAAAGGAGTGGTGAAGTCTATTGATGAGAATTCCTGCATGCTAGGGAAAACAGTTGAAAAATATTTATAGTATATAAAGAAAATTATTTTGAATGTAGCCATTATTACCCTGAAAATATGAGGGTAAACTAGGGACACTTTCAAGTATGAATGAACCCTATCTCTTCTGAGGAAATCTAGGTATGTACTTCAGAAAAAATAAAGTTGGAAAAAATCAGGATAGAGTGGGAAATAAAAAGTCACCATGAAGGGACTTAAAACAGGAGTGTTATAAATTGTGCAAAGGAGTTAGCAAGCAAGCATTCTCTTTTGAGAAAAAAATGGTATAAATAAAGTAAAGCAACAAATAAGATCAATGAGAGAGTAATAATGTAAGCAAATTATTATTTGACAGAAAAAGAAGTCAATTTATGCATCAGAGAAATTATCAGTTGTTTCATAATTTATGTGATTAAAATATGAAATCAGTCCAAACATTACACGGATTTTAAGTCATTTTTTTTAACATTTTTTATTGATTTATAATCATTTTACAATGTCTTATCAAATTCCAGTGTAGAGCACAATTTTTCAGTTATATATGAACACATATATATTCATTATCACATTTTTTTCTCCGTGAGCTACCATAAGATCTTGTATATATTTCCCTGTGATATACAGTATAATCTTATCTATTCTACAATTTTGAAATCCCAGTCTATCCCTTCCCATCCACCTGCCTCTTTGGCAACAACAAGTTTGTATTCTATATCTATGAGTCTATTTCTGTTTTGTATTTATGCTTTGTGTTTCTATTTTTTTTTTTTTTTTAGATTCCACATATGTGCGATCTCATATGGTATTTTTCTTTCTCTTTCTGGCTTACTTCACTTAGAATGACATTCTCCAGGAACATCCATGTTGCTGTAAATGGTGTTATGTTGTCAGTTTTTATGGCTGAATAGTATTCCATTGTATAAATATACCACCTCTTCTTTATCCAGTTATCCATTGATGGACATTTAGGCTGTCTCCATGCCTTGGTTATTGTAAATAGTGCTGCTATGAACATTGGGGTGCAAGTGTCATCCTGAAGTAGGATTCCTTCTGGATTTATGGCCAGGAGTGGGATTCCTGTGTTATATGGAAAGTCTATTCCTAGTCTTTTGAGGAATCTCCATACTGTTTTCCACAGTGGCTGCACCAAACTGCATTCCCACCAGCAGTGTAGGAGGGATCCCCTTTCTCCACAGCCTCTCCAGCATTTGTCATTTGTGGACTTTTGAATGATGGCCATTCTGTCTGGTGTGTGGTGATAACTCATTGTAGTTTTGATTTGCATTTCTCTGATAATTAGTGATATTGAGCATTCTATCTAGATTTTAAGTCTCAAGAGAGAATTGAGAAAAGTTTATTAGACTTTGACATTGACTATATTCTTAGACAAATTGCATAGGAATTTACACAGCCTTGACAAATATTATATATTCAATACAGTGTAAATACTTCTATTTTGATTTCAACTTTTAGGATTCACCAGTAGATAGTATAATTAAATGTTGGAATAAGATTACAGTGGAAAGTGTAACATTAAATCAATAGATGACAAGTGTGGGGAAGTGGGACTTGGGGAGGTTATATGGATAGAAAGATATAGGCACTAATATTCTTTCACTTAATTAACAAATACTGTCAAATGTTGATAGAACTTCAAATAGAGGTTAATAATACTATCACAGGGTTGAAATATGACTAGTAAGAAAAACTGCAATTTGTTCTAAAATTTGGGAACAGGCTGGGAAGAAAAAATAGAGAATGGCATAAAACATTGAATACTCTTTCTTACTAGGGAAAAATAGGCATGATGTAAAGTTAATAAATAATACACAGAAGCATAAACATACAACATAAAGTTATATCAAGGATTGGCTGCTTCAAGTGACAACCTGGTTAAAAAAAAATATATATATATATACCTTACTTTATTTACCCTGGGTGTGTTATATGTTACAGAATTATTCTTGCCACAGAATTATGGGAAACAATTAAAGAAAATAACAAATATCAAAAATTTCTGATTATGAGCTTAAACTATATACCTCTCTTTTTACACAAAAAATCTCAATTTTTGAGTGCTTATTACTTTGCTTTTTTGAGATGAGATGAGATATGAATGATCTTTCCTTTAGGTACTAAAAACGTATTTTTATTTCTGACTAACTTGATGAACAAATGGAACTTTACTTTCTACACTTCTGAAATAAAGAGCTTGGTCCATGTTTACCATGCATCATGACTTGGGAGTTCACCAACCTTATTTATTGTTAACCTTGTGGTTTGCATGCTGAACTAGCATTTATTTTATGAAGAAGAGACATTACCATGTCCTTTTCTCAATCATCATGTTTCTCCTTTCTCCCAATTGCCACTGCTTTTCTGCCAGAAAGAGACCTTTCCATTTTCCTATGAGGCATTTTCTCAACAACCAATCCTGATATTCTCTTTCCTAGACATTTTCTCCCATGCCATTGGCGTGTAAGTGCTTGCAATTTGGAGTCCAGGAAAGAAAGAGCTCAGTTAGCTAAAGAGCACCACTCCCTGCTGAATTAAAGAGAAGGAAAGAAAAAAATGGGTAAGAGAAAATTTGAAGCTAAGATAATATGATTATTATTAGGGCTACAATCTTCTCCATAAATTAAGTGAAAGGGAAAGAAGACTTTAGGAGTACAGAATTTAATGACTATGGTTCAGACTAACCTGAGGATTCAGAGAGAAAATTGCTAAGCAGCAGAGTCACTTAGGTTTATTCATGAGAAAGGAAAATTTGAGGGTCTATTATGAAAGAAGCAAGAAAAACAATGATGGATGATTGAAATACAATAGATAGGGTGCAGACTAGTAATGGAGCATTTCAATTATCATATTGATAACATGTAATTGATCTGAAGTTCATATTTAAAACCACTGAAGATTCAAGTGTACATGATATGCAAGACAGCAGAGAGCATACAAATAACAAAACATAAAAATAAAAAATCTAAAGTAACTTTGGTCACTGATTTTACTACAGCCATAACATCCGTGTATATACATGTATTTTTTTTTCTCTCAGCTATCATTCAGGATAATTTTCAGTGTATTTGTTAAGGTTTCTTAATAGCCCAAAGATTTGAACAATCAAAATGCACAATGATATGGTTTTGATAAAACAAGCCTACTAAAGGATGATTACACAGTAGTGGAAGCATATCCTTTAAAAGTATGTAACCCCTCTTTTATATTCAGCTCAAAAAGGATGACTTATTTACTATTTAAAAATGTACTGAAGGTATGACTGTCAAATCTGAGGAAAAGATATGTCGTACTTACCCACACAGATCCTAAATGAATAGTTACAAAAGTGACATTAGTGTTGTGCTATTCTCATATGTAATTATATATTCCCTGTATGTTGCTAACAGGTTAGAGTTGAAAAATCTCTATCGGAAAATGAAACCATATTTGGAAAACATGTCTAGTTAAGTAATATTTAGGAAAATTCTTCACCATTGCTTTTGAATAACAGCCACAAAAAATACTTTCTTTTTAATCCTCAAGTTTTACACAAACATTGAAAGAAACATTCCATTGTAAGCCAACCTAGTGCATTATTGACAAAGGAAGCAACAGAAGCAGTCTGTTTATACTTTTACATTATAAAGGGAGTATCATTAAATATCTGAAAAGATCAAATGAAATGTCTGGAATGTACAATTCGGCAGATGAGCTTTCTTACACTGCACTACAATGAATTTAAATCTCAAATATAAGGGCTGAGAGATATACCTAGAAAAATAATATATTTCAGAATAACTATTTTTAAAACAAATTCTAAATAGCAAAACTTAAGAGGAAATTCTCAATGTATTTCTTGAAATTAAGCAAAATCAGGATTTATACTAAAAAAAGGCTATTATAGACAGAATAGTGTTATAGTTTTTATTAATATTCAAATATTTGATGAGAAAGATAGTAGAATACATGAAAGAATACTAAACTCACCATCAACATCATTACCATCAACAACATAAATGGATATTGTTTTGAAAACAGACAAAATTTATGAATGAATTTGCATGTGACAGAAGGGGGATTAGAAGTGAATAATAATATATAAAAAAGTAAAACCTGTCTAGTAATCAGATTATATTAATACTAAGTTTATATTTCTATTTATGTTTCATATTTTAACATGCAAAACTTTAAAACCATTAGAATAGCTAAAATAGCAAAGTTGAGAATTACTAAATATTTGTTTACATGTGAATAAAGGATGAAATGTAGAATTTTTCATTAGGTCAGAAAGAGAGCAATGTAATCATTTGAAGGGCAATTCCCAAAATTAGTTAAATTGAGTAAATATATCAATTAAAAAATATGGAGTTTGTCATTTATGTTGATATAAACACAAAGATAAAAATGAGTATAATATTTTCTTAAGTTTTTGACCTAAAGCACAATATGAAAAATAAAAGTATAAAATAAATAACATTTACTTCTTCCAAATCAATGTAAGAAGGAAGCTTGAATAATGAAATTTTATATAGATCTAACACAAGTCAGGACAAAAGGGGAAACAAAGAAGTGAAAACAAAACTAACCAAAGAGATAACCCAAAATAAGATAGTAGAGATACATAAAAATATGTCAATAATCACAGTAAAAGTAAAGAGATTTGGTTTTATCTATAAAAAGCTAGCAGCTACTACAATTTTAAAATCTTTACATGTAAAACATTATTTTAATACCTCATGAGTAGAGGAGAAATTATAATGGAAATTATAAAACATTTATCAATAAATACAAATTGAAAATTATATATAATAATTTGTAGGATGCAAATAAAAATATAAATCTATAGATTCATTAATTCATTAAAATTCAAGGACTATTGAAAATAATTCACTCAAGCATACAAGCTAAGGTACTAGTTGGAAAAACCAGAGAAAAATTCAAGGAAAATAAAAGAAATACAATAATAAGTATAATAATTAATAATGTAATAAATTAATAAGATGTGAATTTACACAATTAAATACTTGGAGGTTTCAATTTGGCAGTAGAAAGACTGTGTCATTCTTGACCCAAATTCTCCCATTTGGTCATTCAAATTAAATCAAAAGAAATAGAATTTCATTCTCCAAAATGTATACCAAAAATAAGTTAGGGGCCATCTCATGCACATTACTAATAAGGTGTAAGTTGATGGTAGTGAACTTGCACACCAGAAGATTTAACTTTAATAAATACTGTATAGTAACAGCAGAATGATGAATACAGTTGGTGAAAATTCCTTAAATGCCAAGAAAGTAGAATCCAGGGGGGAAAAAAAAAAGCAAAAGTTTTCTTCTCTAGTAAGACCCCACCTTAGTTGGGGACCACTATGGACACATCTGAGATCAAGCTGAGAAACACATGGCCACTGGAAGGAATTGAAAAGAAATGTGTGAAAAATTCAGAAAAAACAAAGGAGGTAGTATACACTTTTTTCCTATTGATTTTAAGACACATCATTATTTTATATGATGTTATTATTTACAACTTGATAACTAATGACACAGTCATCAGGACAGTCATGTGCAACAGCTCATGAACAAAGTTATGAAATATGGAGATTAACATCAATAACAAAGAATCTTTATAAAAACAGCAATATCTCATACATATATGATACTAGGTTCAAACTTTAATAAATGTGGGCAGCCAATAAATGACATATTTCCTGACACTCAGGGACATTTGAGAAAGTCATCACTTGTCTTTTTTTCTAGTTATCTAACAGGAACAACTGAATTCTCTATCAAAGAAAAAAAATCACTTTTTTATCAGGGGGTGGGTGTTGGCACTGGCTCTGATCCTCCCAAAGGAGCCAATAATTAAATTTTCAGGAATTTCATGAGTCAATTGTTAAAAATAGCCATTTCTGAGAACTCAATTTTATAGCTTAAAATGAAATAAATTATACAAAATCAGAGGTAATAAATACTAAAACTACCAAGTTCTAATTATTTTGTTTCAAAGTCCAAACTCATTCTGCTCACCACATGACAGGCGAAAGAATCAGGAGATGAGGTGTAAGGGCAAGGAACAGTAACTTTTTTCAGAAAGCTGGAAGACCAAGAGAATGGCAGACTAATGTCTTAGAGAACCATCCTATTCCAGTCAGAATACAGGCTCCTTTTATACAAAAAACAGAGGAGGTGTTATGTTTTGTTGTTGCAAACTTCTTGCTGTAGGAACTCTTTGTTCTTGCAGGCTGTCCGTGTGGGTCAGGTCACAGTGTCCCTGTAATCCTCCAACAAAACAAAGGTCATTTTCTATTCTGCAAACTTGTTATATTTATATAATGCAGAAGTGTTAATATCCTTAAATGTCAGAGCCTTGAGAAAAGGCTTTCCTGTTTACCAGACAGGCTAAAGGCAACATTCATCTACAAAAGGTGCAGAGCTAGCAAGAATAAACCTAGAAAAAAGGGCACAGTGGTTAAAACTAAAGGAAAAGATCCAATATAGAGTCAGACTTGTTCTCCTCTATTACAGTTTAACTAATGTTGCTAATTTCTTTGCTCTTGAGGTTATTTATATTCATGTGTCTGTAGTGTGTAAATATTCCATAATAGTTTTCTGTGGCACATTTATTTCCTTCTTTACATTTAAAGACACCTAATGGATAGCTTTGATTGTCCATAGTAAGAGTCTTTACACCACAAAAATAGATATCAAAAAAGATATCAATTGGGATATACTTTAGAGTTTTGTGTTTTGTCTAGACTTAAGAAAGTAATAGTAAAGTATTAAGAAATGAGTTTAACTTAAAAGCATATTCATATTTGCAGCTGTTACAATGGATATAACAAAAAATGAGAAGCTATTCTAGTTTTTGAAAGCTATTAACTAATTCAAAATGAAGTGGCTGACATCATAGAAAAATAAGTGGAGTCAAATATGTATCATTATTATTTTTCTTTATTTTACTCTTTAATGTTAAAAAAAATAACCAACATCGGGACTATATTCATTCATAAAATGCAATCATTATTTGGTTAAAGATGCAAGCATTTGGCAAAAATTAATTGACATCTTTTATGAGTGACAGTTAACAAAATAGAATTCACAATATAAACTATTGCATATTTTACTATCAAATGGAAATTATGGACTGCACATCATTTACATCATAAAAATACATAATAAACATATATGATAATTTTTAAAGAGCTAGTTTTTAAATTTTCTCCAGCATGCTAATGATTCCGAAGCTGGTGGATGCAACACGTGTTCCAGATTCTTGTCCTATCCCAGAAAGAATTCAGAGATAAGACATAGTGGTTAAAAAAGTAAAGTGAGAATTTATTAAAGGATGGATAGTAGACTCTCAAGAGAAGAGCAGGCAGGCTTAGGTGAGTGGCTGACCTGTGTTTCATTAGCAAGTTAGTTACATAAGGTGTAAAAATGCGTGGGTGAAATATTCATAGGTGAGGGAAGGGTTTGGGGTTGTATTCCCTGATTATCATTCCAACTCCACCTTCCCAAAGGGAGGAGGGATTTTTGTCCTTGTTTAGTCTAAATGGAAAGTGTCACGGCATCAGTGCATGATGGGTACTTCCAATCTGCAAAGCTAATTTTATTGAAATGAGAGCATAATGATAAAAAGGTTACATTCAGACACTGGAAATTCCTGCCCTTTCTCACCTTTCTTTGTCTGTCAGTCTCCAGGCCACTCATCACCCTAAAAATTATGACCACTTATCAGCCCAATGGTTCCTGCTTTTCTTTCTCTGACCAGGGACCCCTGGTGCTTACATAACTTATGATTTCTTGCATTTGGCCTGTGCCCCTCCTTTCTGCCCAATTCCTGCCATTTGGTCTGTGTCCCCTTTCTCTGCTCATAACTAGCTATCTGCCTGCTCTAACAAAACTACTTTTATTATAATTCTGACAAATGAAAGAAACAAAGTTTTGATGTACAGAAAATTCCTTCTTGATACATGTTAGGTTAATTTGGTGGTGTTGGTGGATATGTGTGTGCCTGTATGTATGTTAGCTACTGATTATTTTTCATGTGTAAATTTCCCTTCTACCACGCCTTTTGAGTTTTAAGTAGTATTCATTTATTCTAATCTTTCAAACAGTGTACATTTGGTCTAAAGTATGGATATGGTCTACATTTCTCTACTGATATATATTTTCCCAAAACATCTATTCATGCATGATTTCTCTACAAGTGTTTTACTTCAAATTTGTTTCCAAGTTTTTTATTTAGTTGAATTGATTAATTTGTTATATAACATTAAATGAGCTATTTTTCTTAATCCTGATTTTGGAATATGCTTTAATTTGTGAAGTTGAGGTCCCCACTGTACTGTTCTTGGTCTAATTTATATAATTCTTATTTGAAATTCTATAACCATATAACTTTCAGAATCAGTCTGAAACCATATAAAGTTTCTTAATTGGAATTGTACTATGTCCATTATTGAGATATAATATTTTATAATATTATATCATTCTGTCATTAACAAAAGAGATATATTCCTTTATTTCAGTCATTTAATTTTTTCTAATTGAAATTTAACAATTTCCATAAATTTAATGGGTTTTGTTTTCAGATCAATTCCTAAATAATTAACAGTGATCGTTCGTGCTGTGAATGTATTATTTTTCCATCATATTTACTACTGTGACAGAAAAATGCTGCTGTTTTTTATGGAATATACATATATATACATTTAATAACCATGTTGAGCTCTCTTATTAACAAAATGTTTTGATTAATTCATTTCTATGTATAGTAATTTAGCATCTTCAAAGTAAAATAGGTTTATCTCTCTGTTACAAAACTTCTCTTGTTTCTGTTTAATTATGTTTTATTGGTTATAATCTCTCATACTATACTAAACAATAACAGTAATAGCAGCTATTCATGTCTTATTACTGAATTCTAAATAAAGGGAATCCAAATTTTCCCCATTAAATATATATACACACACACACACACACACACACACACACACACACATATACATACACACACACAAATATATATACATAAAGATATATATATATATATATTTTTTTTTTTGCCAATCTATCCAGCAGATACTCTTGAGCAAGTTCCTAACTGTCTCTATTTAAGGAGACTTGTCACAGAAAATATATTGAGCATCATCAAATTATACCTTAACAGAAAGCTATGTGATCATTTGTCTTCTTTGGTATTTTAATGCAGTGAACTAACATATGCAGACTCAATGTTAAACTGTCACTCTGGGCCTGAGATTAAACAGACATGTCATGGTGTAATTTCAATCTAATATTCATTCTTCTTTTGGTAATCTATACTTTTTGGGATGTTTTAAAGGTTTTTGTTTTAAATTTTGGGTTCTGTAGTTTTATTCCAACAGGTCAAAATTGTATTTATTTGTTTTTAGATCTTCTGGTTGAATCTATTTGTGTCTTTGAAATTATTGCTTTAAGTATTGATTTTCTTCTATTCCCTGCCTTTTCTCTTTCTATAAACAAAGCATTTATCAAAACATTTTAGTCTATTCTATCTCAGATAAATCTTTTTCATCTTTCATACATTCCATTTATATCTATCTATGTTTTGTGTGTAATTTCCTCAGACCTATATCTCCAATTTAAACTTTCTGTTCATATTTTTCAAACAACTAAATTACTCTAGTGAGGTCTAGTTAAAAGCACTATTACTTTTCATTAATAAAAGTTACATTTAATTCTCTTTCATAGTCCCTGGTCGCTTTGATAGTCTTTTATCTATTTATCTTATATTCAGTAAATCCTATAATTTTTATACTTATTACATATTTTAACATTTGTGTTTCTTAGTCTATTTTTTTATAGCCTGTTTTATTTGTGATCTTTTTTATGTGTATGGATTCATATTTTGGAAGCTTTTTCTACAGTGTTTGTTTGAGGCTTCTTGTCTCCTCCCCCATGCATCACATTCCTAATTTTTCCTATTTATTTACATCTTAAATTAGTATGGCTCATTTGACATAATTAATGAACCAACCCTGACACATTAGCAACTAAAGTTTGTAATTTATTCATATTTCTTTACTATTTACCTACTGTCCTTTTTCTCTCTAGAATCCCATCCTACATTACGTTAGTCACAATTTCCCTTAGTCTTCTACTGTTTGTGACATATTCCTAGACTTTCCTTATTTTTGATGACCTTAAATCTTTGAGCATCACTGAACAGGTATCTTGTTGAATATCCCTCAGTTTGAATTACCTGATATTTTATAGTGATTATATTAGTGTTACAAGTTTGGAGGAAAACTACCATAAAAGTAAAGTACCATTTTCATCTGATCTTATTAAGATCACATATTATTAACCTGCTTTATCATTGATATTGATCTTAATCATCTGTCAGAGATAGAGTTTGTCATGTTTCCCCATTGTAAAGTTATTCTTTTGCTTCCCCTTTTTATTCTGTGTTCTTAGTCACTGTTCACAGGGTGGGTGGGGCAGGACACTTCTTACAGTTGAGATATCTATATAAGTTGTTTGAAATTGTTCTGAAGAGAAAACATGTACTTATCCCTATTTATTTATGTATTTATTCATTCATTCAATTATTTGTATTGGTAGGGAATCATAGAATTTATTTTATATTTTGAGTTATAATACAATATTTAATTTGTTGCTCAGATTATTCCAGCTTTAGTCTTTCATTAGGCTCCTGTGTCCCCTTGACATAGCTCCTTCATTTTGTGTGTGTTGGTGGGGCAGGGATGTTGTACATTTGTCTTTTGAGCACACTCTTACATTCTAGCACTACAAGGCTCATCTTGTACATTTTCTGTACCAGTCCTAAAATCAACTACTTCTGGTTTCTTTTGTGTAGAATATTATTAGAAACCACTAGGAGTGTTGTTATGACTATAGGGTCATTGATTCTTGCACTTGTGACCAAAAAAGAAAAAAAATATATGTGTATACACTAACACACTTATAGACACATAACTACAAATATTTATTTACATCTCCAATTGTGTCTATATTACCCTATGTGAGTTCATCCTGTTGTCTCTTACTCTAGTCTGTCACCACACAATTTATTCTAGCCTCTTTCTCTTAATATCTAATTCCCTTGATAATCTGATTATCTATAAACTCCCATTCCAAAATAGACAATCTCACTCAGAACATCCACCATCCTTTAACTTAAATATTTATTTCCAATATACAAATATAATAGTAGAATTATTAACTACTATTCCTGTGCAACACAACTTTATCAACTAGAATACAGTGGTTGTGCAATGTTATTTGCTGTTAGTCTTACAAGTTCCACTCATTTCCAAAGTTACTTAAGCCAGCATCTATTTTCCCTGCTCTCTTCAGTTACATTTATAATACTGTTATATTGTTTTTTCCCCCACATTCTGTATTACTTATTGTGATCCTCCAACTTTCTAAAATGATTATTTTAATTAAATACATCAATTCACTCTTTTTGATGTAATAAGTGCACAGGTTCATGTACCCACTATTAAAGTATACTGAAGAATAATTTCATCACTGAGAACTCATGGATTTTTTATGTATTCATGATTTATAATCAACTACTTTAATTTTCCTCTTGATCAGGAATCTTGGTTTATTTTTGCAGAAAATGATATTTTGCTCCCAAATGCAATCTACATCCTGTTTTTTTTCTTTTCATGATTTTAATTCCAGAGCCATTGACTGATATCTCCTTCATCATTCAATAAATAGCTGTTCAGTATCAGATGCTTACCAGATTACAACTGCAATCAAAGTTGCTGGTCACCTCCTTAAAACATGAAAATTATTTTGGATTATCTGAATGGATCTAATATAATCACATGAATTCTTTAAAAATAGAATGTCAGAAGGGAGAGGTCAGAGAAAGATGGGCTATGAAACAGGTCAGAGTGATGTGACATGTGAAGAGTTCAACAAGCCATTGCTGACTTTGAAGACACAGAATGGGGAGCACAAGCAAAGGGATTTAATGACCTAAATGTTAGAAATGACCCTGAGATTACAGCCAGCCAAAAAAAAAAAAATGTGGATTTTTGTCCTACAACTTCAGGGAATTGAATTCTGGCAACAATCCAAATGACTGGGAAATGAAATCTCCCCTAAAACCTCAGGGAAAGAGCACAATCCACCCACATCTTGATTTTATTACTGCCTGACTCTTACTGAATTTCTGACCAAAAGAACTATAAAATAATAAATGTAGTGGCTTAAGACACTAAATTTGTAGAATTTATTAGAGTAGTAATAAAAAACTATTTCAGTTCTGGAGAATTTTAGCCCCAATGTCATTAAAATGTTTTGAAGTAACAAATGTAAATCTTATAAACAATATTTAGATATTTTACAATGTATTTGCTTACTGTTTATTCTTTCATCTCACTTCTTAGTTCTGTTTACATTTTCTTATTTTTGAAATTAATTTTCTAACATTTCTTTCAATAGTCTGTTGGTTGTAAGCTATCAAATAAAATATTGTACCTGATGAGTCATATTACACTTTTGCTGTTTCTCCTTCAGCAATTTGAAACTATTTTTTTGTTTTCTACTTTTGTCTGTTTTCTTTTAGATAATCTATCTTTTCTCTTTAGAAGATTTTTTTTAAAAATCCTTCATGGCTTACAATTTCACTGGATATGCTTAGGTGAAGATTTAATTTTATGTTCCTTGTTTTTCATTTAGTGTGTACTTTCTGGCTAAAAACCAAGCTAGTCTTTATATTAGAGGGGAAAAATCATCTACTCTTTATTTAAATAGAAGCTGTCTATATTATTCCTTGTATTATCTTATTTTAAAACATATATTGGATGTTGAAATTGTATTACAGTCCCTCAAATGTATTCTCCTTATCACATATGGTTCTTTAATTTTTTAATCAATTTATTGCTTTCTATCCACCATCAATATTTCACTCTTTCCTTTAAGGTTTAATTCATTTTAAGCTTTCATTTATGGTGTCTCTAATCTTTATTTTTTTACAAATTATTATTTTTGTCTAATTGTATTTTATCAGGTATTTCTTCTTTAAAGGATACAATAACTGCTATTGTCTGAGATATCTAAATATATTATAAATTTATTTTTCAACTTGCTCTGGTTTTGAGTGGCTGTGCTGCTGCCAGAGGTCTGAGCTGCCTCTGTGGCCCTCCCTGGGTAAGGACCAAAAATGGCTGTTGCAACCTCACGCAGACCATACCCCAGGCACCCCAGTGACCTTTATGTTGCTAGATCGAGTTTTTCACAGGACCCCGTTGCAAAGACGTGGTGTAGAGTGAGTAGGACCAGAATGCTCACCTGGCTCTGATTACAGAGGTTTGGGAGGTGGCAGGCACTAATGCAAAGCTTTCTCTGCCCTGTCTCTTGGCAAGCCAGCACCCACTCACTCCTTGAGAGTGATGTCTAGGTTTCTCCAGCCCTTCTGTCTGTCCCAGCAGTTCCCCAGCACTGAAGGGAGATTGTCTTCTTCATGTAGAACACCAGAAGTGAGATGCTCAGTCTGTAGTTTGACTTGCTCATTCCCCAAGGCAAGAATCCACCTGAGTGGGCTTTCTTTTTCTCTGCCAGGGTCAAAAAAAGCAATGAATTTTTTCCAATCCTACTTAGTTAAGTGAGAATCTTTCTTGCAGTCTTGGTTGTATGGTTTTTTTTTTTTTTTTCTGACAGTTTCCTGTTAATTTTCCATGAGAATTGTTCCACAGGTAAATATATTTTTGGTGTGTTTGTGGGGTGAGGTGACGTCCAAGTTTGCTTACTCTACCATCTTGTTCCCACTACTCTAGATTCACATTTTATTCATTTTAAATATCAATTTGCAACAGTCACCTGATGACTTTGTATTGAAAACTTTTATATAAGAGTCAGGGCACTAAAAGGTCCTGTTTGGAATACAGAGCTAGAATTTAGGACTGGAAATAAAGTTGAATATTTTGAAAAATAAAGTAAAGTCTATGAGAGAAGTGAAATGAAAATATAAATGTTACTGAACCAAAGAGCCAAAGCGAAAGATGAGCTATACATACCTTCACTGAAGACACTATGTTTGATGGCAGATTTATATCCAAAAGATAAAAGGGACAGGATTCCACAATGGTAGGGTAGAAGGATGCAGTGCTCACTGTGTCCCACAAATACAATAAAAACTACATCCACATATGAAACAATTTGCACAAAATGCCTACTGAACTTTGGTAGAATATGTAAGACAAAAAAAAAAGTAGGATTGAGTTAACATACTAGAAATACAGGGTGACTACAAGTAGAAAGCATACACTAAAGTCACAAAAACCAAAAAGAAAAGACATTAAGCCAATACAAAAGAAAATTGTGAAATGACAAAAACAAAGGAACAAATAAGAAATACCAAATCAAATGGAAAACCATTGACAAAGACAATGAACACACATCAATAACTGCCTTAAATGTCAATAAAAAATAATGTCAGCAGAAAATGAAAGAAATAATAAATATCAGGGAGGAAACAAATAAAATGGTAATTAAAAAACAATAGAAAAAACAGTCAAAATAAGAGTTAGTTTTTTGAAAGAGTAAACAAATGTAACAAAACTCTGGCCAGTCTCACTAAGAAGAAAAGAGAAAGGGCACCACAAATAAATAAATAAATAAATAAATAAATAAATAAATAAATAAATAAATAAAATAAAAATGGAGGAATTGCCACAAACACCACAGAAATAATAATAAAATTAAAAAAACAGGAAAGAATATTATGAACAATTATATGGCAACAAACTGGACAACCTAGAAGAAATGGAAAAGGTTCAAGATACATACAGTCCACCAAAAGCGAATCAAGAAAAAACAGATAATTTGAACAGACCAATCTCTAGCACCAAAATAGAATCAGCAATAAAAATTTTCCTGCAATCAAAAGTCCAAGACTGGATGGCTTCTATGGAGACTTCTACCAAATATACAAAAGAGAACTCATTCCAATTCTTCTCAAACTCTTCCAAAAGACTGAAGCGGGAACATTCCCAAATTCATTCTTTAAGGATACTTTACCTTGATACTAAAAGCAAAGACACTACCAAAAAAGAAAATTACAGGTCAATGTTGTTGATATATATAGATTTAAAAATGTTCAGCAAAATATTAGCAAACATAATCTAACAGCATATGAAAAGATTGTACACTGTGATTAAGTTGGGTTTATCTTAGGAACACTAGGATGGTTCAATATTAATGTGATATACTACATCAGAAAATGAAAGGACAAAAATCACATGATTACCTCAATAGATGCAGAAAACTAATTTGATAAAATTCAACAGAAATTTATGACAAAAACTCTTACCAAAGTGGTTATAGAGGGAAGATATCTCAATATAATAAAAGCTATTTATGACAAACCCTCAGACAACATAATAATGATGAAAAGTTGAAAGTCTCCCTGGTAAAATCTGGAACGAGACAAGGATGCCCATTCTCACCAATTCTATTCAACACAGTATTGGAAACCCTAGCTATAGCAGTTGGACAAGAAAAAGAAATTAAAAGAGATCCAAATTGGACTAGAAGGGGTAAAATTGTCACTATATGTGGATGACATGAAACTATATACAGAAAATCCCAAAGGTTCCACACAAAACTACTAGAGCTGTTAAAAAAATTCAACAAGGTAACAGGAGACAAGATTATAATACAGAAATCAGTGACATTTCTTTACACTAATAATTAAATAACAGAAACGGAAAGTAAAGAAACAATTTCTTTTAAAAATCACACCAAAAATACTTTGGAATAAATCTGACAAAGAAAGTGAAAAACTTCTACACATAAAACTGTAAAACATTAATTAAAGAAAAGATAATCTAAGGAAATGGAAAGCTATAACATGCTCATGGATTAGAATAATTAATATTGTTAAAATGTCCATACTAGTCAAGGCAATCTATAAATTTAATACAATCTTTATCAAACTACCCAGGACATTTTTCACACAACTAGAACAAATAATCCTAAAACTTTTATAGAATTACAAAAAGTCCCAGAATTACCAAAGTAATACTGAAGAAAAAGAATGAAGCTGAAAGAGTAACCCTCCCAAACTTCAGACAATACTACAGAAATACATTCATTAAAATAGCATGGTATTGGCCCAAAACCAGACATATGGATCATTGGAACAGAATAGAAAGCCCAAAAATAAACCTACACACCTACAGTCAATTAATCTTTGACAAAGGAGGCGGGAATATACAATGGAGACAGTCTC
Organism: Camelus dromedarius; assembly: GCF_036321535.1. NCBI lineage: Eukaryota > Metazoa > Chordata > Mammalia > Artiodactyla > Camelidae > Camelus > Camelus dromedarius. The sequence goes on from NC_087448.1 coordinate 35,622,088, forward strand.
TTCAGCAACTGGTGTTAAAAAAGCTGGATAGCTACATATAAATCAAATAAATTAGAACACTTACTCACACCTTACACAGAAATAAACTCAAAATTGGTACAGACTTAAATAAAAGACAAAACTCTATAAACCTCCTAGAAGAAAGCATAGGTAAAACATTCTCTGGCATAAATCTTAACAATGTTTTCCTAAGACAGTCTACCCAGGCAGTAGAAATAAAAGCAAAAATAAACAAGTGAGGTCTAATTATACTTACAAGCTTTTGCACAGCAAAGAAAACTATAAACAAAACAAAAAGGCAACCTACAGAATGGGAGAAAATATTTGCAAATGATGTGACTGACAAAGGTTTAATTTCCAGAATATATAAACAGCTCATACAACTTAATAACAAAAACAAAAGAACAACACAATACAAAAATAGGCAGAACACCTAAACAAGCAAGTCTCCAATGAAGACCTACAAGTGGCAAATAGCCACATGAAAAAATGCTCAATACTGCTAATTATCAGAAAAATGCAAATCAAGACTACAGTCGGGTATCACTTCACACCAGAGAGAAGCCCATCATTAAAAAGTCCACAAATGATAAATGCTTGAGAGGAATTAAGAAAAGGGAACCCTCCTACACTGTTGATGGGAAAGTAGTTTGGATCAGCCATTATGGAAAACACTGTGGAGATACTTCAAAAAAACTAAAAATAAGCCTAATAAATGATCCAGTAACCCTACTTCTGGGTGTATATCTGGAGGAAGCTCTAATTTGAAAAGATACATGCACCCCAAAGTTCATAGTGGCAGTATTGACAATAGTCAAGACATGGGACCAACCTAAATGTCCATTGACAGATGACTGGATAAAGAAGTTGTGGTGTGTGTGTGTATACACACACACACACACACACACACACACACAATGGAATACTATTCAGCCATAAAAAATAAAATGATGCCATTTGCTGCAATATGGATGGACCTGGAGATCATTATTCTAAGTGAAGTAAGGTGGAAAGAGAAAGAAAAATACTGTAAGATATCACTTTTATGTGGAATCTAAATAAAAGACACGTGTGCACTTATTTACAAAACAGAAACAGACTCACAGACATAGAAAACAAACTTATGGCTACCAGTGGGGGAAAAGGGTGGGAAAGGATATATTGGGGCTGGACATTTGCACACACTAACCTCATATATCTAATAGATAAATAAATAAATATAGCCCAATAACTATATTTCATATTTTGACAAAGAATTACAAAGAATATGAAAATATGTATGTATATGTGTGACTGAAACATTATGCTGCACACCAGAAATTGACACATTTTAAACTGACTATACTTCAATAGAATAAATAAATGAATAAATAAATACAATTAAAAAACCCATGAAATACCGCCTTACACCTGTCACTTAGCAGAGATGACTCTCATACTTTGATGCACTTATTAAAATTATTTTACTCAAATAAAAGCAGAGTAAACTAATTTCCAGGAAATACATGTGTCAGTAACTTCTAAAATTCATTTACTCTTCAAAAACTGAAAACTGATTTTATAAATGAGAAAAACTATATTAAAGTTGTGCACTTTTTCCAAATATTAAAAAATTGATAGAGATAGATAAACATCTGGCAGAATACCCAATGCTTCACACATTTCTACTTAGGCTTCACATCAGGTGGATTCATAAGGTGTAAATAAAACGTTTATGTTGGGATTCCAAAACACTGTGGCACTTAATGATTAATTGATGTTAACAAAATGAGTGTCAGAAAAAACAAAAAGAGAGCAAATATCTTTTCTTCAAATCTCAGTCCAGTAAATCTTTCAGACAGAACTTCCTTTGTGGAAAATTTATAAATCCCATGTTTCTCTTTAAGACAGTAGGTATCTCTTATATGATATATAAATATTACATAATTGGGTGTTCCAGGACTCTTTCCAAATTTTCTACAAGAGGCATAATTTTTCAGGCACACATCTGCCATAAGTAAAAGAAATAATAAATCTTAGAACAATTATCCATGAGAACTAAATCTTATGATTTATGCAGTGAAAATAATTTGACTGTAGAGTCCTTGCCTCATGGTATGCATGCGTGCATGTGTGTGGATGAGTTTGTACTATATTGAATTTTCATTCATTGCTGAAAATTACGGGCATAGGGTAATTTCTTCTAGTCCCTTAGTCATTTATTTATGCTAATTTATTCAAGGTGGCATAGGGAGTTCTGATTGTAAAGTTTGAACAGTATAAAGTCACTGCTCTTGATATAATTTAAAATAATCACTCTTTAAACTGCAGTTTCACATAAAGCTGTAACATAAACCTTAGACAGTTTCTATGACAAGTAGCACATACCTCATGATTACTGAGTTATTAGCTGCTTACTATTTTCCTTCCATCATTGTTATGTTGCTATGGACATTGTTTGTTGGCTTGTATTTTCCCACAAAGCGTAGTTTCGAATAGAAAACAAACAAAAACAGTTAATCCCAAATTACTGTTTAGATATTAAGGAATGTAGTTATCAAATTTCAATTTATTTGAAGGAAACAAATCAACTTATTTATTTCTTCATTCAGTCAAATATATTTGTTAAACAGTTGCTATAGAACAATTGTAGGTATATCTGAACTTCACAGAGAAAAAGAGTCTTGTATAGCCAATATGTATTAAGTAAAGAAATAATTACACACTGAGATACTGAGGTGAGTGCCTTGGGGAGAGTCTTATCTAGTTCTAAGGCTTCCTTTAAGAAATAACATTGAGATGGGAAACTAAGAATAGAATAAGAAATATCAAAAACTATGGAGAGAGATGAGGTTATTCTAAGCACACCCTAATAGGCAAATCCTATGAGGCAAAATGGAAACTTGAATTGAAGGTCACCATCTGAAGCACAGGTATAGAAGAGGCACATGGGCTTATTGAAGTAAGAAGATGGAAATTATTCACATCATAGAGGAGAACACAGTCCATGTAAAGTATGTTGTCCTTTATGCAAAGATAAATAAGAATGCAATCCAGGGTTTCAAAGGAGGGAATCTTATGATCAATTTTGTTTTTTAACAATTCCTTTTGCTCCTCTGGTTAGTGTGGTTTACAGAGGGATCAAAGTTAATTCGGAGAGCAATCCATAGTTTATACCAGAGGCCTATGAAAGAGAAAAATAATAGACTGGTTATATTTAGGAAACAAAATTAATGGTTTGATTTCTATTTAGTTATAGAAAATACAAGAGAGGGGTGTGTCCATGTTGACTCATAGGAATATGGATATAACAATTGCGTGGATTGTAATAAAGAAAAATAATTCAAGAATTATTAAAGGAAGAACAACTATAAAATAAGCAATGGATCTCATCAAAAAATCTACAAACAACAAATGTTGGCTAGGCTATGGAGATAAAGGAATCTGTACACTTTGGACAAGAATGTAAATTGGTGCAGACACTAGAGAAAAGAGTATGTAGGTTCTTCAAAAAACTAAAATAAAACAACCATATGATTCAGCAATTCCAATTCTGCATATGTATCTGGAAAAAACAAAAACAATAATTCAAAGAATGTCATTCTAAGTGAAGTAAGCCAGAAAGAGAAAGAAAAATACCATATGAGATCGCTCATATGTGGAATCTAAAAAACAAAAACAAACAAACAAAAACAAAACATAAATAAAGGACAGAAATAGACTCACAGACAGAGAATACAGACTTGTGGTTACCAGGGGGGTGGAGGGTGGGAAGGGATAGACTGGGATTTCAAAATTGTAGAATAGACTACACTGTATAGCACAGGGAAATATACACAAAATGTTATGATAACTCACAGAGAAAAAAATGTGACAATGAGTGTGTATATGTCCATGAATAACTGAAAAATTGTGCTGAACACTGGAATTTGACACATTGTAAAATGATTATAAATCAATAAAAAATGTTAAAAAAAATAAGCAAAAAGTTCAATTTCCTAAAAAAAAAAAAAAAAAAGAGACATGCTATAGCAACACTATTTACAGTAGCCAAGATGTGGTAGCAACCTAATTGTCCATCAACAGATGAATGAATAAAGATGTGGTATATGTATATGTGTGTGTGTGCTATACAGTATGAACTTGTTGTTCATCTATTATCTATACACATACACACATATATATATATATAGATATATAGATATATACTACTACTCACTCATAAAAAATAATGAAATTCTGCTAATTGTGAACATTTGCATGCCCCTAGAGAGTATTTATTTTAGTGAAATAAATCAGACAAAGACAAATATTGCATTATATCACTTATATGTGGAATCTAAAAATTGAAACAAATGAATATACATAGCAAAATGGAAATACTCATGGATATAGAAAACAAACCAGTGGAGAGAGAGAAGAGGGAAGGCAAAATAGGGATATATGATTAAGATATACAGACCACTATATATATATAAAATAGATAAACAATAAGAATATATTGTATAGCACAGAAAATTATAGCCATCACATTCTAATTGCTTTTAATATAGTATAATATGTAAAAATACTGAATTACTATGCTGTACACCTGAAACAAATATAATATTGTGAATCAACTATACTTCAATTAAAAAAAAGCAATATACAATGTAACAGTTGATTCTTCTTCATGAATGTAAATTATTTTCCAAAGTAATAGTTATATATTTCTCCATCTCCAGAATGTCAAGTACCTTAACTTTAAAACAATTGCTATTTTGAATAACAAATAAAGCATATATATATATATATAATATGTGATTACTATATTAAATTATTGTATTTCTAGAGACAAAAATGATTATCATCTTGCTATGAAAATATCAACACTTTAAGAAATTTTCAAGCCACTGCTGAAGCTAACTCAAAGGAAAATATATATTGTAATAACACATATATATGTATATATATATACACATGTGTATATGTATGTATATGTGTACATATATGCATATGTATATATACAAAAGACACATATTCATATATAAGTATGTAGCTATGGATTAAATTGCCTTCATTACTAAGTTACCAGATGAGAAGCAAAAAAAATTTCAAATCAGGCAAACAAACAGTAGAAAAAAATGCTTTAATATCTCTAATTTAAAGCAGGATTTGAAAGCATTTTAATAATTGGTACAAAGAGAAATAACATATAGGCATATGATAGTTTTCCTAAAGTAGTAAATTCAAGGTGTTATGTTCATTTTATTACATAACATGTTGATAAGTTTAGACTATTTTATGGTAAAGTTATAATGTTAATTATTTACCCATATATTAATTATATAATGTACATAGACATAAACATATTTTTGTGATTTTAATTGCTTATATTTATGAAAGCATATTAAATTAATAAAGTTTTGAAGTAAGAAACTAATAGTTGAGCACATTACTGGTTTTTGAGTGTATTTTTTGTGTTTTATCATGATCAAATACGTTTTAATGAATACGCTACTTCTACAAAAGCTAGTGTGTCTAATATTCAGTTCAATAATGCTTTACTGATATTAGAGCCCATATAAACATAAGAGATATGACACTTTTGAAGCTAAGATAAATGCCCTAAAGTCTACTCAAAACTCATATTGTTAATTTCTATTAAATTATTATTGTTTTTATTTATTTTTTATGTATAAAATATGTTGGGGTAGGTTTATTATAGATAAAATCTTTTAGCTTTTTCTTGCCTGAGAAGTTTTTTATCCCTCCGTCTGTCGTAAGTGATAATCGTGATTAGTAGGGTATCCTCAATTGCAGATTTTCCCCTTTCAGGACTTCGAATATAACATGTCATTCTCTTGTGGACTGGAAATTACAACAGAGAAATTAACTGATAACTTTATGGGGATTCTCTCATATATGACTAATTGTTTTTCTCTTACTGCCTTTATATATATATATATATATATATATATATATATATATATAATATATATAAATGAAGTATAGTCAGTTTACATAGTTTGCAATGTTATGTTAACTTCTGGTGTACAGAATAATGGATCAGTCATAAGTCACACATGAACATACCATATTAATTTTCATATTTTTCACCATAAGTTGCTTCAAGATATTGAATATAGTTCCCTGTGCTATACAATATGAACTTGTTGCTCATCTATTATCTATATATTAGTTAGTATCTGAAAATCTCAAACTCCTAATTTATCCCTTTCTACCCCCTTCTGCCCTAGTAACCAAAATTTGTTTCCTATGTCTGTGAGTCTGTTTATGTTTTATAAATGAGTTCATTTGTCTTTTTTTTTTTTAGATTCCACAAATAAGTAATGTCATATGTTTTTTTTTTTTTCTCCTCTTTCTGACCTACTTCACTTAGAATGACAATTTCCAGGTCCATCCATGTTGCTGTAATAGGCATTATTTTATTATTTGTTATGGCTAAATAGTATTCAATTGTATAAATATATCACAGCTTCTTTATCTAGTTATCCTTCAGAGGACATTTAGGTTGTTTCTATCTCCTGTCTATTGTAAATAGTGCTGCTCTGAACATTGGGATGTATGTATAGTTTAGAATTAAACTTCCCTCTGATCATATGCCCAGGAGTGGGTTTGCTAGATCATCTGGTAAGTCTATTTTCAGTCTTTTGAGAAATCTCTATACTGTTTTCCATAAAGGCTGCACAAAACTACATTCCCACCAACAGTGTATCAGGGTTCCTTTTTGCCTACAACCTCTCCAGCATTTATCATTTGTGGACTTTTGAAAGATGGCCATTCTGACTGGTGTGAAGTGATATCTCATTGTAGTTTTAATTTGAATTAATTTGATAATTAGCAATAGTGAGCATTTTTTTCATCTACCTATTCACCATTTGTAGGTCTTCATTGACAATTTGCTTGTTTAGGTATTCTGCCCATTTTTTGGATTGGGTTGTTTGGGGGTTTTTTTGTTGTTGTTGTTGTTATTAAGTTGTATGAGTTGTTTATATATTCTGGGTATTAAGGCTTGTCAGTCTCAAATTTTGCAAATTTTGTCTCCCATTCCTTAGGTTGTGTTTTTTGTTTTGCTTATGATTTCCATTGCTGTGCAAAAGCTTATATGTTTTATTAGGTCTCATTTGTTTATTTTTGCTTTTATTTCCATTGCCTGGGTAGATGCCCTAGGAGAACATTGCTAAGATTTATATCAGAGAATGTTTTGCCTATGTTTTCTTCTAAGGGGTTTATAGTGTCTTGCCTTATGTTTAAGTCTTTAAGCCATTTTAAGTTTATTTTGTGTATAGTGTGATAGAGTATTCTAAATTATTGATTTATATGCAGCTGTCCACTTATTCCAATGACATATGCTGATGAGACTGTCTTTACTCCATTGTATGTGCTTGCCTCCTTTGTAAAAGATTAATTGACCAAGAGTTTGTGGGTTTATTTCTAGGCTCTTTTTTTCTGTTCCATTGATCCATATGTCTGCTCTTGTACCAATACTGTGATGTTTTGATTACTGTAGCTCTGTAGTATTTGCTGAATTCTGGGAGAGTTATTACTCCAGCTTCATTCTCTTTCTTCAGTATTGTTTTGGCAATTCTGGATCTTTTGTGATTCCATATAAATTTTAGGATTGTTTGCTCTAGCTTTATGAAAATTGTTCTGGGTAATTGCATAGGCATCATACTAAATCTATAGATTCCCTTGGGTAGTATGGCCATTTTAAGAATATTAATACTTCCAATCCAAGAACATGGGATATCTGTCAATTTCTTTAACTCATCTTTAATTTCCTTAGTCAATGTTTTGTAGGTTTCTACTTTTAAGTCTTTTACTTCCTTGGCCAGATTTATTCATAACTATTTTACTGGTTTGGATGTGATGTTAAAAGGGATTGTTTCTTTACTTTCCTTTTCTGATATTTCATTTGTAGTGTAAAGAAATGCCACTGGTTTCTTTACATTATTCTTGTATACTGCTATCTTGCAGAATTTTTTTTATCAGCTCTAGTCGTTTCTGAGTGGAGCCTTTTGGGTTTTCTATATATAGTGTCATGTCATCCACATATAGTGACAATTTTACCTCTTCTAGTCCAATTTGGATCCCTTTTATTTCTTTTCTTGTCTAATTGCTACGGCTAGGACTTCCAAAACTATATTGAATAGAAATGGTGAGAGTGGGCATCCTTGTCTTGTTCCAGATTTTAGCAGGAAGGTTTCAACTTTTCATCATTGAGTATTATGCTGGCTGTAGGCTTGTCATAAATAGCTTTTATTAAGTAGAGATATGTTCCCTCTATACACACTTTGGTAAGAGTTTTTGTTCATAAATAGGTGTTGAATTTTATCAAATGCTTTTTCTGCATCTTTTGAGATGGTTATGTGATTTTTGGCCTTTCTCTTGTTGTTGTTGTGTATCACGTTGATTGATTTACAAATGTTGAATCATCCTTGTGTCTCTGGGATGAACCCAACTTGACCATGTTGTATAATCTTCTGATGTACTTATAGACTCTGTTTGCTAATATTTTGCTGAGGATTTTTGCATCTATGTTCATCAATGATATTGGCCTATAGTTTTCTTTTTGGTAGTGCCTTTATCTGGCTTTGGTATCAGGCTCATGGTGGCTTCATAGAATGAGTTGGGAGTATTTCCTCCTCTTCAATCTTTTGGAAGAGTTTGAGAAGGATTGGCATGAGCTCTTCTTTGTATGTTTGATAGAATTCTCCAGTGAAGCCATCTGGTTTTGGACTTTTGCTTGCAGGAACTTTTAAAATTGCTAATTCTATTTCACTTCTAGTGATTGGTCTGTTCAAATGATCTATTTTTTCTTTCTTCAGTTTTGATGGACTGTATGTTTCTAGAAACTTGTCCATTTCTTCTATGTTGTCTGATTTAATGCTATTTAGTTTTTCATTGTATTTTTTTATGATTTTTTGTATTTCTGTTGTGCTGGTTGTAATTTCTCCATTTTCATTTCTTATTATATTTATTTCTCTTTTCTATTTTTTCTTCTTGGTCAGCCTAGCCAAAGGTTTGTCAATTTTGTTTTTTCTTTCAAAAAACCAGTTTTTGTTTTGATTTTTTTTCTATTTTTTTAATCTCTATTTTATTTATTTCCTCCCAGATCATTATTATTTCTTTCCTTCAGCTGACTTTAGATTTTGTTTGTTCTTCTTTTTCTAATTCTTTTAAGTGGTAGGTTAGGTTATTTATTTGAAATTTTTCTTATTTTTTTGAAGAAGGCCTATATTGCTATGAACTTCCATCTTAGTACTGCTTATACAGCATCCCATGGATTTTATGTGGTTTTGTTTTCATTGTTGTTTATCTCTAAGTATTTTTTATTTTTTTCTTTTAGTTCATCATTGACCCATTGGTTTTTTAGTAGCATATTCTTTAGTATTCATGCTGCTATTTTCTTTTCATTGTTTTTCTGTTGTTGATTTCTAGTTTAATGCCACAGTGGTCATAGAAGATGCTTGCAATAATTTCTATCCTCTTAAATTTTTGAGGCTTCTTTTGTGCCATATTAAATGGCCTGTCTTAGAGAATATTCCATGCTCAATTGAAAATAATGTATATTCCTTTTTCAGGGGAATGTACTGTCCTAAAAAAAATCAACTAAGTCCAAATGTTATATACTTTTTCATTTAGTATCTCTGTTTCCTTATTGATTTTCTATCTAGATCTGACTAGTGATGTTTGAGGTGTTAAAATCTGCTATTATTGTATTCCCATCAATTTCTCCCTTTATGTCTGTTAATATTTGTTTATATGTCTATTATATATTTAGGTGCTCCTATATTGGGTGCATATATTTTAACATGTGTTATACTCTCATCTTCTATTGCTCCTTTGATCAATATATACTGTCCTTCTTTATTGTTCTTTATCACCTTTGTTTTAAAGTCTATTTTATCTGATATGAGTATTGCTACTCCTGCTTTCTTATCATTTTCATTTTCATGAAATAGCTTTAAACTTGTAGTCACATAATCTCAAATACATCCTAAAAAGAATGAAAGAAAGAAAAAAAAAACTTTATGTTTTCTTGTTCCCGTCTCCCACCTTTTATGATTTTGATGTCCTTCTTTACATTTTCATGTTTACTCTCTTCAATTCACTGTAGTTATCCTTTTCTAATTATAGTTTTCTCCTTTATGTTGCTCCCTGTTTCTTTTCTATTTAGAGTAGAGCTTTCAATATTTCTTTTAGCATAGGTTTATTGTTGCTGAATTCTTTTAATTTTGTATTGTCTGTGAGATTCTTTATCTCTCCTTCTGTTCTAAAGGATATTCTTGTTGAATAGAGTATCCTAGGTTGCAGCTTTTTTCTCCTCAGGACTTTGAATGAATCTTGTCACTCCCTTTTGGCAAGGTATTGTGTAGAGAAATCAGTAGAAAATTTTACATGGGTTCCTTTATAACTAACTCTTCATTTTTCTCTTGATGCTTTTATAATCATTTCTTTATCTTTAACTTTGGCCCTCTGAAATATAATATGTCTTACTGTATTTCTGTTTGGGTTTTTCTTGTGTGGGAAACTGTGCTTCCTTGGTTATCTATTTAGATTTGGCAAGTTTTCAGACATGATTTCTTCAAATATCTTTTCAATCTCCTTTTCTCCTTCTTCTCCTTCTGAGACCCCTACTTCACATAGATTGGCACACTTTATACTATCCCATAGGTCCCTTATATTGCTTTTATTAGTTTTCACTTGCCTTTCTGATTTGGTAATTTCTGTTACCCTGTCTTCTAAGTCACTTATTCATTTCTCTGCATTATCTGGTTTACTGTTGACTGCCTTTAGTTAGCTTTTATCTCAGCCATTGAGTTTTCTGATTTTAATTGCCTCTTGCTTATAGTTTCTCTTTCTTTTTACTGTATTCTGTGTTTCTATTCATAGTCTCTCATTTCCTTCAGTGCTTTTATCACCCACTTTTCGAAGTCTTGATCTAGTTGACTGTCAATGTCTATTTCATTGATCATTCTTTCAGAGGACTTTTCTTGTTCTTTTATTTGGGAGTGGTTCCACTGCTTCTTCCTTTTACTTATATTTCTCTGGCTATTTAGGATTTAGGAGTATCAGTTATCTACTGTGGTCTTGAAGGGCTCTTTTTTTGTTGGGATCATTCCTGTGAAGACTGTGTGCATCTAATAATTTTGTCATGAGGGTTAATTTTAATATGGACAGCTAAACTGGAAGAAAAGCCACTGAGTACTCCTCCACTGGAGATGTCAACCAGGAAGTGCCCTGTATGGTGTTGTCTGTCACATGTTACCCAGGATTACAGAGTTCCCTTTGTTGATGTCTTCCTTGTCCCCACCTCAGCTGTGGGGTGTCAACAACCTACTCTGGTGTCCCCCAGTTTCTACACCCACTAAGGCACTAGTGCAGATCCACCAATGTCAGGCACTAGAACCCACCATAGCAGGCATGCAGTCTCACACCAATATTCATGGTGCACTACAAGCTCAGTGCAGACCACACTCTGTGCCCACATATGGTACTCAGGCCTGCTTTAAATGCTAAACCCACTCTTGCAAAGTGTCAGAACTTTTCTTAAAGGGTTGGATTCACAAAGGCTCCAGCGGAGCAAATCTGCCTCTCTGCCTGGGGCTGTAAACAAATAACATTCCCACCAATGAAGTTTTAGGGCCCCTGGGTATGGGTTCAGGTTTCAGCCCTTTGTCTACCTTGTATCTCAACACCAGCAATCGTGATGGCTATGACTGAACCCTGCCTCTCTTCTCGTAAGAACACACCAACAATGGTGCCATGCTAGCCCTTTGGGCAGGAGGAAACAGAGGCTTTGGTCTGTCTGACTTTCACTTCTCCTTCCCACTGCACCAGCAGTGATGCTTTTTTATAAGGGTCCCAGGCTTTTCTGCTCTAGACACAGCTCACACCATACTCCAGCCCCCTGAGGTTGCCTCTAGGCAATTGTCTCCACCCTTCCCCCCAGGCTCATCACCAAGTTCCAGAAACCAGTCCTAGCTTGCTCCCACTAGCTAACATCTTGGGCCAGGGGTCACAGGGACTCTCTGCTCCTTTCTGTCAGTTCTGTCTGTCATGTGGCTGCCACTTTCTCCTCCAAGACTCAGAAGCTCCCTTTCTGTCCCTGCTGACCTCCTTGCTTCAGAGGGAGCATCACAGTGTGAGGGTGTTTTTCCTCCTTTGCCACTCCCTCCCTGCAGAACAGGTGCCACACAAATTTCCTTTTCATTTTTTTCTCCTACCTATTCTTGTGAAGAATCTTCTTATATTTTGAAGTAAGAGATATCCTGCCAAAATTCAGTAGATATTCTGCACAAATAAATGGGCCAGTTGATGTAATTTTTGTTGTATTTGTGGGAGTGGAGTGAGATGTATATTATTCTATCTGCCATCTTGGCACTCCCCTAATTCTAATTACTCAGCAGCTATAAATACAAACTTTTTTGTCCTCATCCCCAGACCACCAGCATATATATGATTCATACTTTGCTATTCTCATGGATATTGAAAGAAATTGCTTAAATTCATATAGATATTCTTTCTTAGAATAAGGACAAAGTACCAGGTTTATTTTGCTTCTTAAGATATATTATTTCTAATAAACTACTGGTTATTCTGATCTACTGATTTTTCTTCAACTACCTCTTCTTCACTGCCCATCATCTGCTTTATTTCTATAGAGTAAGCATATTAATAATGCTTAAAATATACTAACAAATTAAATATCTAATACATCTTTCAATGAAACATTATAAATTTCATAACCTTTTTTAGAAAAAGATATGTCTATCACTGTAACTTTTCTTATGCATTTAACACTGAAATACAGGATTTAATTTTAACTAACATTTCTGGAAATAATTATATTGTTCTTCATCTATTCAGAGATACTAGAGGATGGTATGTACCTTTTGTGAAAGGTGTGGTCTCTATTGCAGAGTCACACATTCAAAGACATAAGCAGAACTGTATCTATTAAACCAGCATTATTCACCATTAGTTCTTCTTGAGATTTATGAACCAATCACTAAAGTTTTACACCTTTACTTATTTAAAGCTATATTTTGCTGAGCTGAGTTTTTCCTTAAAATATTAGTACATTAAGTATCTTTGAAATGCCAAACATTGAGTTAAGTATTTTGATATGCAAAATTGGGAAAGAATCACTCAATGGCTCATAATCATGACCAGTGTGCATTGTGTGTGTAAAATAAGGGATGATATAGATGGCAATTAAACAAATAATTTTAATATATGAAGTGTCATTATCAGCATTATAAGTACACAGGTGCACATGAGTGCATACAAACACACACACACACACACACACACACACACACACACACACACACACAGTTATATAACTGAGATTGGCCAGAAGAGTCTTCTTGAGTTAATATGATAGATAAAGAATTGACATGAATTTTTTTAAAAAATCTATAATTTTTGTATGGTTTTTAAAACTTTGTCTCACTGATAGTGACTTAGCTTTGCAAATAATGATAATGCTTTAAACTATAATCTGAACACATTTAGTTCAACAATGTTATATGAGTGAACTCTTCCTTTTTCAATTATTTCTAAATATAACACATTTATAGATATTGTGTATTTAATTTTAATTTTAGTATTTAACACTTCTGAAAATAATATTGTTCATTTCTGAATTAATAGTAGTAATTTAAATATTATTTACTCTATATTGTAGTAGTGAGGTTTTTATCAGAATTATCAGAAGTTAAGAAATTGTGACTTTAGATGTAGATTCTGAAGGTATCAAAAATAGCCATTGATATTAGTTTTTTTTTATTTTAAGATAAAATCAATAATTGGAAAAATGTAATTTACTAAAATGCAAGACTATTTTAGTAAGTCTATGAAGTCTTGTATCTTCTAAAGTGTCTTGAAAGTGAATGAATACAGAAGACTTGTTTGCAATTAGGGTGGCAATTCTACCAATTAACAAATGTCAAAGTTAATTTCTTTTACATTCTCTGAACACATTATTGTAATATTGTTAGCATATATTTAAATCTGCATACCCTGGAAATGACAGGATTAAAAAGAACTGACTCCTATGCTATGGATAGATTTGAAGAATGAACATTTTTAATGTGTTGTAGAAACTAGAAAGTCCTCATGCTAACAATGCCACATGTACTTTAAAAATTACCATTTGATATGTTAAATGAGCACATTTAGATACTATACTCAATCAAAGGGTTATCCATATAAAAGCTATTATATGTACCAGTGAAATTTTTCCCTTAATCCCCTGCATTTGCTACCAAATGTAATGCCAACACCAACAACAACAAAAGCTTTTCAGAAAATGATATTTACTTTCTAGGGTGTTTAATATAAAACAGAAGGTAAGATTCTTTGATATTTCTAACTTTTTATTGTAGTTCAAGTTCCCCATGATAGTTGCTTGTTTTTTAATTTCAGAAAGTTTAGGACTGAAGAACTAGTGATTCTTTTTTTAAAAAAGAAAAACACAAGTATAATTTGCATTAAGAAAAACTGGCTTATGAAATTCCTTCTGTAGAAATAGTGTTCTAAAAGAAAAATTATACTTTTTAAATACAATTTTATTTTTCTAGGAAATAAAATTATATAATACTACTCTTGATTAATTTTGATCATTCTACAATTTTTGTAACATTTTTTATTGATTTATAATCATTTTACAATTTTGTGTCAAATTCCAGTGTTTAGCACAATTTTTCAGTCATACATGGACATATACACACTCATTGTCACATTTTTTTCTCTGTGAGCTACCATAACATTTTGTGTTCATTTCCATGTGCTATACAGTATAATCCTGTTTATCCATTCTACAATTTTGAAATCCCAGTCTACCTCTTCCCACCCTCCACCCCCCTGGCAACCACAAGTCTGTATTCTCTGTCTATGAGTCTATTTCTGTCATGTATTTATGCTTTGTTTTTGTTTGTTTGTTTGTTTGTTTTTTAGATTCCACATATGAGCGATCTCATATGGTATTTTTCTTTCTCTTTCTGGCTTTCTTCACTTAGAATGACATTCTTCAGGAGCATCCATGTTGCTGCAAATGGCATTATGTTGTCGGTTTTTATGGCTGAGTAGTATTCCATTGTATAAATATACCACCTCTTCTTTATCTAGTCACCTGTTGATGGACATTTAGGCTGTTTCCATGTTTTGGCTATTGTAAATAGTGCTGCTATGAACATTGGGGTGCAGGTGTCATCCTGAAGTAGGGTTCCTTCTGGATACAAGCCCAGGAGTGAGATTCCTGGGTCATACAGTAAGTGTATTCCAAGTATTCTGAGGAATCTCCACACTCTTTTCCATAGTGGCTGCACCAAACAACATTCCCACCAGCAGTGTAGGAGGGTTCCCCTTTCTCCACAGCCTCTCCAGCATTTGTCATTTGTGGATTTTTGAATGATGGCCATTCTGACTGGTGTGAGGTGATACCTCATTGTAGTTTTGATTCTAATTTCTCTGTTAATTAGTGATATTGAGCATTTTTTCATGTGCCTTTTGATCATTTGTATGTCTTCCTTGGAGAATTGCTTGTTTAGGTCTTCTGCCCATTTTTGGATTTGGTTGTTTAATTTTTTCTTATTGAGTCATATGAGCTGCTTATATATTCTGGAGATCAACCCTTTGTTGGTTTCATTTGCAAAAATTCTCTCCCATTCCGTAGGTTGTCTTCTTGTTTTACTTATGGTTTCCTTTGCTGTGTAGAAGCTTGTAAGTTTCATTAGGTCCCATTTGTTTATTCTTGCTTTTATTTCTTCTAGGAAAATTTTTGAAATGTATGTCAGATAATGTTTTGCCTATGTTTTCCTCTAGGAGGTTTATTATATCTTGCCTTATGTTTAAGTCTTTGATCCATTTTGAGTTGATTTTTGTATATAGTGTAAGGGAGTGTTCTAGCTTCATTGTTTTACATGCTGTTGTCCAGTTTTCCCAACACATTCTACAATTCTGTCACATGTATTTTGAGCATTGTTTTAAAGAGCTACTTTATCATTACCTCTTCCCTTTAAAGTGTATAATCATTTATGAATGCACACCAAGAAAATAACCAGGAAAACCAATGACAAACTATTTGACTTTCAAAATAATTTTCCAAGCCTATGACTTTATATTTTCCAAATCAGTGAATGAATAAACATTAAAAATCATAATTCTTTTTTGAACAATTAGGAGACATACTACAAATAAATAAACACACATTCAGGAGTAGAGGACTAAATACTTATATTTTTAATTTAAAATTCTTATACATTGTTAGTCTGTTTATGTGTTTCAAATGTGAGGTGGATCTTTCAGGACTAAAGATATTCACAGAATATACTGCATACAAAAGAATTCTTCCCAAATTACAGATGTTTTTCAAATCAAATTGCCTAAGCCTGGCATTATATGAGGACAACTACAAGAGTGATTATAGTCAGTACTAAGTATCTGCAGATGTGAAACCTGTAGCTATGAATGAGCTTATATAGAATTTCTAGATTCTTTAAAGCACTTTTCAGATAAAAATTATGATTTCAAATAAATATGACACATTTCACTGTCTTTTCTGATTGAATTACTACATTCTGTTGATTCTTATTTTGTAGTTGGCTTTATTTATTTATTTTTTTGATAACTTTAAGCTTAGAGCTAAAGATCTAATCTGTTCTCAGAAACAATTAGTTCATATATGTAAACAAAAAAGTGAAGTATACTATATATATATATATATATGTATTTACATGCAATATTATGTGTATATGCAGTCAAACTGTAATAATTTTACCTAATAAAACTGATAAAAGAAAAAAATAGTTATAATTGTCTTTATAAATATTTATACATTGATCTCACAATCAAGACAGACCAATTATTTCAAATCATTTAGAAAATGCTTAATGGTCTAGAATTAGTGTACTTGAATTTTCTTTATCTCATCCTAATATTCCATCTTCTGAACTTTGAAGACTTTCTGACTATAGAAAGACTCTAGCACAAAATTAGTTACTGTTGGGACAAGAAGGACATGATTACACACCTTGACCCACAAAGATAAAATGATAGATTTTTGTTATTTGAAATGGTACTTATTCATAGATATTGATCTGAAAAACAAGGTAAGCTAAATATTGGTACAATGATTTTATATTATCTTTCTCTCTAGGGAACTATGTTTATATATCTATGATTCACCTATCTTTTCAGCCTATATATCCATGCACACATTGATAGGAATAATAACACATGCCAAAAAGTTTACACAATTTTCAGTTAATCCTTGTAGCTTCATAAAGTAATAGACATTATTATGCCCATTTCATCTGTAAAGAAAGAGTTTGAATGTTCAATATGCTCAGATTACATCAAGTCTATATGAGCAGATCTGCTATTCAAGCTCAGTTGTTTAAAGTACATAACCCTAATTTCTTCAATTAAACCTGTGGATACCATTAAATTAAACAATATATTGATATTTGACAATGAATAAATACATTTCATCAGTTTTTCTCAGTTCTTTTGTGAGGTGTCCAGTTCTTCCAGTCTTTTAAATCCATCAAAAACTTTGATGTTCCTATATCTTTAAAGAATCCATGAGAATATTCATAAAAGGAAGATATAACATGAGTACCTGATGGGCCTGGAAAGGATAGAGTCAGCTATTGGCAGTGCATGCCTAGTAAGATGATTCCTCTTTAATTCTCTTCCTCTGTCTAGTAGTACCTTCCCAACAAAGTGGGATAATAAAAGACAAGCGTTTTGCAATCTAGTTTTTAAGAATGACATGCACAATCATCTACTGAAAATAAACATTTTCACATCAACTCTAATACTTTATAACATCACAGTGGGTAAATTTACCATTGCAGATTTAATTAGTGACATGAGACAGTGTTCCCAGGAAACAGATGTGAATGAAGGAGGTATAATCTTTCTGGAAATCCCTTTGCTCATGTCCATTTTACTTCCTATCAGTCTTACCAAAAGTTTTGCCAATGTGTAACATAGGTCAATAATTTCCTATCATTTTCCTATCAGTTTCCTTGACTTTTCTCCAGGCTTTTATAATATTTTCCATAACAATTTCCATCTTTGTACAATAACTTCCTCTTCATCTGCTGCCCTTTCCTTCCCCAACTGCCAAATCAACATATTTTGTGTTTTGCTGCCAGAGTATCCAATTTCTGGTAAAAATATCTGCATCATAATAATCCTGCATTTGACAAACAATAATGGATCATTATAAATACATATTCAGCTTATAAGTATGCTGGTCAACACTTATAGCAGATCTTCACTGGGTAGATTTTTATCATACCAGCTGGGCTGATTTATATGGTTAGTGAGGTTGAGTATTGACTGGTTTAGTCTGGCTTCACCTAGAAAGACTTCGGCTACTGGTTTGTCTCTACATTTCTCTCACCCTCCAACAGCCTAACCCTGGAATGGCCCTTCATGATTTCAGATGCATAAAAATTCAAATACAGACATGAAAAGGCTTTTGCAAGACTTTACTCTGTTATAGCTTTGAAGAACAGATTGGCCAAAGGAATTTGTGGCTGGGCTCAGGTCAAGAGTGGCAGTCCTGAGAGATTGGTCAAGATGGCAGAGTAGAAGGATGCTCGTAGCTCACCTTCTTCCACAAATACACCAAAACTCACATCCATGGACACACTCAGCCAACCAGAGCACCTGCTGAACTTTGACAGAACATTGATCTCTTCAAAAGACAAACATGCCATGAATCTGGTAGGATAAAAGGAGAAAAGAAAGAAGAAAAAGCAAAACAGTGCAGGACTGATCCCATGGGGAGGGAGCAGCAAAGGAGGAACAGCACGCATTCGCTGGGTCTCCTCCTCTCCAATGGAGAGGTCAGAGGGAAGGAGGGGGAACCTCTGAGGCTCAGATCTGTATGGAACAGCCTTTGATCAAAAGAACTAAGTTAAATGGGCACAAAGGGTCTCCAGAACCCACAGCCCTGGAGACAAAGTGGCAGTGGGGGACAGGACAGGCTGCCTAAGTCTGCCAGAGGACTGGGGTAGGCTGCACAGAGGCAACCCCAGGGTACTGCAGGGTGCTGCACACCATGGATGAGTGGGTACACAGGGCAAAATAACCTGAGCCCTCCATAAAATATGGAAAAAAAAAAGGCAACATGGCTGGTGTACCCTGGGGGGGGGGGGAAGGGTGTCATACACCCCATCTCAAAAACTCTCCAAACTAGAGAGGCAGGGCTCAGCCACAGCCACAATATCCTCCTGTGCTTAGCACCTAGGTGGGGGCAGGTTCAAAACCTGATTCCATACCTAAGAGCTTACCAGCCACAAAGGCGAGAAGGAGACTTGTTTACAGCCAGAGGCAGATAGGATGTTCCTGCCCTGGTACCTTTGAGAACTCACACTTCAAAGATAAACAAGGAGCTGAATTTCAGCATGGAGGAGGGCTGGGGCTGTTCCATCATCTTCCCGGAAACCACCTACAGAGCATGGACCTGAGGCAGAGTGGGCAGCTGCACAGAGCAGGGGAGGGACAGGCACTGGGAGAGGGCTAGTGGCCACACACCTACCCTGAAGGAGCACAGCACCTGACCTCCGTGCTGGGAGGGGGTGTGACCCACCCACCCACAGTGTAAGAGCACAGCACCTGACCAGAGTGTTGGGAGGGGGCACGATCTGCTTGCCAACCAGCACTGGGAGAAGCCAGACCAGGGTTGCCAATGGAGAGCCTCTGGAAGAAGTGAGCTGAGTTTGTGCAGCAGGGCAAGGACAGAAAGACCTCTCGATAAAATCATTAAGAGAGCACAGTCTCCACGAGAACACATCCACTTTTTATTATGTTTTTTGTTATTTCTCTATTCTATTTTCTATTACATTTTTAATTTTTACTTTTTAAACAATTTTATATGTCTCCAGTTTTAATCCCTTTAAAATTTTTCTTTTAAAATAATTGTATTATTATTTTTTAAAATTCAACTCAATTTCATTTTTATTTCTCTTGATTTTGATCTCCTGCTATTGATTATACTCAAGTTTCAAATATTTTTTCTACTTTTCTACTTTTTTAAAGTTTTTCTCAACTCAGTTGTTATTTTCCTTCAACTTGTTCTTCTGTTATTGACTATATGCTGTTTCAAACCTTTTTTTCATTCTTTTAAAATTATCTTTTTAAAAAATTTTATTATTGCATCTCCTTTAGAAAGCTAAATAAATAAACTCCTTAAGGACCACAATAGATAACTGATACTCCATAAGCCACAGTGCCAGAGAGATAAGAGCAAGATTAAGAAGCAGAGGGATGACTCCCAATTAAAAGAACAAGAGAAATCCCCTGAAAGAGTGATCAATGAAATAGACATAGCCTACAAGATCAAGATTCCAAAAAAGGAGTGATCAAAGTACTGAAGGAACTAAAAGAGACAGTCTTTAGAGATATAAAATATGTCAAGAATGAAATTGAAGCAATAAAGAAGAGCCAATTAAAATTGGAAAAAACATTTGCTGAGATGAGAGCTTATCAGAAGCTGTACAAAGCAGACTAGATAATGCAGAGGAACGAATAAGTGACCTAGAAGACAGGACAAACAGAAAGCACCCAATCAGAACAGCTGAAAAAAAAATTCAAACAATATAAGGGACCTACGAGATAATATAAAGCATGTCTATCTATGCATAATAAGGGTTTCAGAAGGAGAAGAAAGATCAAAGGGGATTGAAAAGGTATTTGAAGAAATCATGACTGAAACACTTTTCAAACCTAAAGAATGAATCAGATATCCAAGTACAGGAAGTTCAGAGGGTCCCAAACAGGAAGAACCCAAACAGACCCACAGCAAGACATGTTATAATCAAGACAGCCAGGGTTAAGGATAAAGAAATGATCCTAAAGACTGCAAGAGAAAAGCAAAGAGTGACTTACAAGGGATCCCTGATAAGGCTTTCAGTTGATTTCTCTACAGAAATACTACAGGACAGAAGAGAGTGGCAAGATTTATTTAAAGTCCTGAATGAAAAAAGATGCAGCATGGGATACTTTATCCAGCAAGGCTATCCTTTAGAATAGATGGAGAGATAAAGAACTTCACAGACAAGCAAAAACTAGAAGAGTTCAGCAACACTAAACCCATGCTAAAAGAGATATTGAAAGGTCTACTTTAGAAAAGAAGCAGGTGCTACAGAAATGAGAATTCATAATTGGAAAGGTGATAACTACCATGAATTAAAATAGAATAAACATGAAATTATAAAAGTAGACATCTAAATCATAAAGAGTGGGAGAGGGAAGCAAGAAAATGTAGAGTTTATTTTTTTTTCACTTTTTAAATTTTTTGTTCTCAGTAGGATAGGTTTGAGCTACAGTCATGAGTTAATAGACTTACAAAAAAGGCAAATGATAAGCCAAGAATTTGCAAGAGAGTCACAAAAACTAATTGAAGTCCAAGATAATACAAAGAAAAATTACCAAACCACAAAAGGAAGAAGAAAGGAACAAAGAGGAAATACCAAATCAACTGCAAAAATAAGTTCCAAATGGCAATAAACACACATCTATCATTAATTACTGTAAATGTCAATGGACTAAATGCTCCAATCAAAAGACATAGAGTGGCAGACCGGTCAATAGAGCAAGAACTTTCAATATGCTGCATACAAGAGACCCACTTTAGGGAGAAGGACAAATATAGATTGAAAATGAGAGGGTAGAAAAGGATATTCCATGCAAATGGAAAAACCAAGAAAGCAGGAGTAGCAATATTCATTTCAGACAAATAGACTTTAAAACAAAGGCCATAAAGAAAGATAAAGAAGGACATTCTATAATGATTAAAAGAGTAATACAAGATGAGGATATTACACACGTTAATATATATGCACCCAATATAGGAGCACCAAAGTACATAAAGAAATTACTAACAGAGATACAGAGGGAAATGGATGGGAATACAATCATTGTCAAAGATTTTAACACTACATTAACATCACCAGACAGATCTTCCAGACAGAAAATAAATAAGTCAACAGAGAAATTCAATGATACAATAGAAGAATCAGACTTGGTGGATATTTTCAGAGTACTACACCCCCCACAAAATAGAATGTATATTCTTTTCAAATGCAGATGGAATATTTTCTAGGATTGGTCATGCACTTGGGCACAAAAGAAGCCTCAACAATTTTAAGAATACAGAAATTATCTCAAGGATCTTTACTGACCACAATGCCATGAAACCAGAAATCAACTACAGAAAAACAAAGGAGAAAATAGGGACAGCAGGGAGATTAAACAACATGCTACTAAATAAAACCAATGGGTCAATGATGAAATCACAGTTGAAATTAAAAAATATCTTGAGATAGATGAAAGTAAAAACATGACCACACAAAATTTATGGGACACAGCAAAGGCCGTGTTATGTGGGAAATTTACAGCAGTACAGGCCTTCCTCAAAAAGAACAATCTCAAACAATCTAACCCACCAGCTAAAAGAATTAGAAAAAGAAGAGCAAAATACCCCAAAAGTCAGCAGAAGGAAGGAAATAATAAAGTTAAGGGAGGAAATAAATAAAATAGAGATTAGAAAAAAACAATAGAAAAAAAATCAACCATACCAAAAGCTGGTTTTTTGAAAGAGTGAATAAAATTGACAAATGCCTGGCCAAGAATAAAAAAGAGAGAGCACAAATCAGCAAGATAAGAAAGGAAAATGAAGAAATTACAACAAATAACACAGAAATACAGAATATCACAGGGGAATAATATGCAATACTATATGGAAGCAAAGTGGATAACTTAGAGGAGTTGGACAAGTTTCTGGAAACATACAGTCTACCAAGACTGAATCAAGAAGAAACTGACTAAATCAAATTAGCAATATAAAAACCTCCCTAAAAATAAAAGTCCAGGACCAGATGGCCTCACCAGGGAATTCTACCAAACATATAAAAAAGAACTCAAACCAGCCCTTCTCAAACTCTTCCAGAAGATTGAAAAGGAGGGAATACTCCCAAACTCATTCCATGAAGCCACCATCATCCTGATACCAAAACCAGGTAAAGATACTACCAAAAAAAAGAGAATTACAGACCTGTATCACTGATGAACATAGAAGCAAAAATCCTTACCAAAATATTAGCACATAGAATCCAACAGCACAGAAAAAAGTTTATACATCATGATCAAGTGGGATTCATCCCAGGGACACAAGGCTGTTTCAACATATGCCAATCAATCAATGTAATACATCACATCAACAAGAGGAAAGACAAAAACCACTTGATCATCTCAATAGATACAGAAAAAGCACTTGATAAAATGCGACATACATTTATGATAAAAATTCTCACCAAAGTGGGTATAGAGGGAACATATCTCAATATAATAAAAACTATATTTGAAAAACCTACAGCCAGCATAATACTCAATGGTGAAAAACCGAAAACCTTCTCACTAAAATCTGGGACAAGACAAGGATGCCGACTATCACCACTCCTATTCAACATAGCCTTGGAAGTCCTCACCCCAGCAATCAGCAAGAGAGAGAAGTAAAAGGGATCTAAACTGGAAAAGAAGAGGTAAAAGTGTCACTATATGCAGATGACATGATATTATACATAGAAAACCCTAAAAGGTCCACACAAAAACTACTAGAACTAATCGAAGAATTCAGCAAGGTACCAGGTTACAAGATTAATGTACAAAAATCAGTTGCATTTCTTTACACTAATGATGAATCAACAGAAAAAGAAAGTAAAGAAACAATCACCTTTAAAACAGCACCCAAAATAATAAAATACCTACGAATAAATCTAACTAAGGAGGTGAAAGTCTTATACATGAAGAACTATAAACCATTGATGAAGGAAATTAAAGAAGACTTTAAAAATGGAAAGATATCCCATGTTTCTGAATTGGAAGAATCAATATCATTAATATTGTCATACTGCCCAGGGCAATCTACAGATGTAATGCAATCCCTATCAAATTACTGAGGACATAGTTCACAGAACTAGAACAAATCATAATAAAATTATATGGAATCACAAAAGGCCTAGAATTGCCAAAGCATTAATGAAGAAAAAGAAAAAGGCTGGAAGAATAACCCTCCCAGAATTCAGACAATACTATAGAGCTACAATAATCAAAACAGCATAGTATTGATACAAAAACAGACATATGGACCAATGGAACAGAATGGAGAGCCCAGAAATGAACCCACAAACTTTGGGTCAACTAGTCTTTTACAAAGGAGGCAAGAATATACAATGGAGTAAAGACAGTCTCTTCAGCAAAGGGTGTTGGGAAAACAGCAGCATGTAAGTCAATGAAGCTAGAACACTCCCTTACACCATACACAAAAATCAACTCAAAATTGATCAAAGACTTAAACATAAGACAAGATACAATAAACCTCCTAGAAGAAAACATAAGCAAAATATTAACTGATTCATACACCTCAAAAATGTTCTCCTAGGGCAGTCTACGCAAACAATAGAAATAAAAACAAGAAAAAACTAATGGGACCTAATGAAACTTACAAGCTTCTACACAGTAAAGGAAACTGTAAGCAAAACATAATGACAACCTACAGAATGGGAGAAAATTTTTGCAAATGATGAAACTGACAAAGGTTTGATCTCCAGAATATATAAGCAGCTCATACAACCTAATAAGAAAAAAACAAACAACCCAATCCAAATATGGGCAGAAGACCTAAACAAGCAATTATCCAAGAAAGACATACAAATGATCAAAAGGCACATGAAAAAATGCTCAATATCACTAATTAACAGAGAAATGAGAATCAAAACTGCAATGAAGTATCATCTCACGCCAGTCAGAATGGCCATCATTCAAATGTCCACAAATGACAAATGCTGGAGAGGCTGTGGAGAAAAGGGAACCCTCCTACACTGCTGCTGGGAAGGCAGTTTGGTGCAGCCACTGTGGAAAATAGTACGGAGATTCCTCAAAAGACTAGGAATAGACTTACCATAGGACCCAGGAATCCCACTGCTGGGCATATATCCAGAAGGAACCCTACTTCAAAAAGACACCTGTACCCCAATGTTCATAGCAACACTATTTACAATAGCCAAGACATGGAAACAGCCTAAATGTCCATCAACAGATGATAAAGAAGAAGTGGTATCTTTATACAATGGAATGCTATTCAGCCATAAAAAAATGACAATACAACGCCATTTGCAGCAACATAGATGTCCCTGGAGAATGTCATTCTAAGTGAAGTAAGCCAGAAAGAGAAAGAAAATACCTTATGAGATCGCTCATATGTGAAATCTTAAAAAAAAAAAAAAAAAGAATATAAATGCAAAACAGAAACAGACTCATAGAGACAGAGTCCAAACTTTTGGTTGCCAGTGGGTGGGGGGGTGGGAAGGGACAGACTGGGGGACTGAAATCTGTAGATACTCACAGGCATATATAGAATAGATAAACAAGATTATACTGTACAGCACAGGGAAATATACACAAGATCCTGTGGTAGCTCACAGTGAAAAAGAATGCAATAATGAATATTTGTATGTTCATGTATAATTGAAAAATTGTGCTCTACTCTGGAAATTGTCACAACATTGTAAACTGACTATAACTCAAAAAAAAAAAAAAAAGGAAAGAAAAAGAAAGAAGGAAAAAAAAAGGAGTGGCAGTCCTTTCAAGTTTACATGGTAAGGACTGGGATACCTGGAGGAGCAAAAAACTGGAGACAGTAAAGCAACAATTCTCCCAAATACATATGTGGGACTTTTTTAAAAAAAATTATATGTTATATTATGAAATATCTCATTCTACAAAGCCTTCATTGTGAATGTTTCCAGATGAACTACTAAATCATTTTGTCAAGTTATATACTCATGGAAAAACTGGTTGGATATAGTTCAAGTTTACATTTATTTTATGCACTCCTTCATATCTTTATATATTGATTTTTATGTTTCATTCAAGACCATTATTGAAATGCTGTATTTAAGACATCTGTCCTTTTCTGTGTATAGTTTCATAATATCCTTCAGAAATACAATACACTTAAAGTTCCTTTTTCTTTCGTCATTGTTGCTATTACAATTGCCCCCCATTAGATGTTCATTTTATTCTTTTGTTTTAAAAATATTTGTTTAATTTATAAATAGCCATTACATTTCGGAAGTATTATTTCTTAATTGTTAACCGTCAAAGCGTTGAAATGGCCAATGTGGGAATTATGACTAGGTTGGAAGAAGCCTGGGTGATGGGTCAAAAATGTGAGGGCTACTAGTCCCTATACATTACAAAGTAAACTTTGGTATGAACCAAGACAAAATTCATGATGAGGAATTCCAGGTTGGCAGATCAGACCATGACAGTGGATCGTATAAGGAAACAGAAGAAACTTAATCCAAAATTTGTCATATGATAGAACTAGAAA
This sequence comes from Camelus dromedarius, assembly GCF_036321535.1. Lineage (NCBI taxonomy): Eukaryota > Metazoa > Chordata > Mammalia > Artiodactyla > Camelidae > Camelus > Camelus dromedarius. Next base: position 35,648,492 of record NC_087448.1, read on the forward strand.
CTCTGACATAGCTTTTAGATAATAGTAACAATAAAATATAGTGTTATTAGATATGTGCTATGTTAAAAGTGTTCTTACACACATCTATTAATTTAATTCTCATAATATCCTCTATGTGTATATACACACAGTGAGTTTCTCTAGAACACCATAAACTTTCAGGGCTCATTTTCTTTGTCACTTGACTTTCCAACTTTCTGAAATGTTCTATCAATATTCTTTTTTTCTTGAAAGTCTCTGATTCATTATTCAGACTCAGGTCAAAGAGCACTTCTTCATTAAAACTTTCCCTGATTTATCCAGGAAGAATAAGCTGATCATCTGTAATCCTGTAACAGTCAACCCATATCTTTTTGCTTACTATATTATGTTTCAAGTTCTATTTGCACTTGTCCTCTCAGGAACTTATTTTTTCTTTTCTAAGCTCCTTATCAGCTTTGTAAAGTATAAGTTATATTAACTTGGGGTCATCATGTTATTTGAGTTTCTACCCTGACAATTTAGAACAGTTTCTGGTAAATATAAGACTGAACAAACTCAGGTAAAATGAGTTAATAAGGGAACCTGAGGAGTTTTTATTTCTTTTTTTTTTTTTTTTTTGCTTAGCAAGAGTTAGCCACCAAAAACAAGGAGAATACATACTAATAAATTAACTTTATTTTGCAATGCTTTTGTTTATCATGTCAGAAATTATTAAATTACAATACTCACAATTACCTAGAGAGAAAACAACCCTGCCTTATACCCTCTCTATTGATATGAATTCTGTATTCTGAGGAATCGTTATTCATATATGGTATTTTTGGAAAATATGGAAATATGTTAAAATGTTAGTATCACCTCACATTACAGAATATTTTTCCTGCTCACTTTATCAATAGACTAACCAGAATAAATAGCAGATTCTGAATAACTCCCTTCTGTTTGGTACTTCTCAATTAATTAACTTCTGAATGTGTGAAGAATAAATTTTCAAACAATAACAATGACTTTCAATTTTTTTTTTATTGAACACAAAATATGCTTATTCATCTCACACATTTAGCAGTCCCAGGCATTTGCAGAAACAGATGTTCCTGGGAACATATCTGCATACAGACATCAATATTATGCTTATCTCATATATGGAGCTTTAGTTTCTAAGCTAATACTTAAATCAACATCCAGAATGTTTCAGTGATTTATATAGTCCTTCCTTTAAGTAAACTGGAAAACAGTTCTCAAAAGCAGCCAGACATATAACAGACCTGGAAGTGCAGAAAAACCACCAATGGATTTGCCAAAGAACCAGATGCTGTCTTTGGAAGAAAATTTCCCAGCTTGGCATTGGGTGCTTACAATGTCATCCAAATGATTCTTCCACTCTTTGGAAGGCAATATTTTCAAACAACCTAAGCACACAAAAATCCACTTGAATAGCACTAAAGCTAAAGTGTGATGAGTCTTTGGAGATCAGATTAAGGTGTACAAAGTACACCTAGTACTTGTGTTATTTTTTAATAATTTACTCTTGAAAAAATTTCAAATAACTTTTTTAAAGTGCTTTAAATGAAATTAAGATAGAGAATTGGTTCCCTAGAACCGATTACACAATTGGTTCAAAAGAACCAAGCAATCCTCAAAGTATATAAAAGTACTTTCCAAGCCTCTTACACTTGTAGGGTATGACAAAATCAGAATCAGAGGGGTAACTTTATTGGGGAATTGTTCCGGATAAGCCTGTGTGTGTGTGTGTGTGTGTGTGTGTGTGTGTGTGTGTGTGTGTGTGTGTTACATTTTGTATCATTTTAGTTTTATGATCATTATTCCAAAAATCTGATAAAACCAGTAAAACTCAGTTTACTATACTTTAAGGACTTTAAATAAAGAAACTAGAAAATACAAGAGGAGTCTACAGCACAAAATAAAATATGGGCCTGAACAAAACTATTAGGTGAGTTTTTGTTTTTTTAATTCTGAATACCAGGTAACAGTTAAATATTTAAAAGTAAACTATTTTTCCTAAACTGTTACTAGTAATATTGACCCTCAATTTTTTGTCTTGCTCAGTGTTGAGAACTTTTGATAAATATTTTTATACTGCACATAACTTTGAAAGCACCTAATTTTAAATAAATATTTATTAATTTATTTTTTCCTAAAAAATAATTACTCAATTGAGACATTATAGTTAAAATACAAAGGAAAGTTCTCTATTTTTTGTAAATGCATATAAACATACTTTTTATTATACTGAGAATCACTTGATTTGATATGATCTGATTAAGTGGATTGAGTCAATGTTTGGGATTTGTTGCAAATTTTGGAATATTCCTTCTGTATCTCCAAAAGTGATACATTATTTTCTATTAATAGCAAACACAAGTTACTTCTGAATATTGTTGCCTGGCATTTGATTACTCAATTAAGGGATTACACATTAATTAATTTACTAAAAGTGAAAAAAATATGGTTTTTTTAGCAATTCTTTTTGAAGCAATGTGAAAGGATCATCCAAAGACACAGAGAATTAATTTGAGATTATTTAAATGAATAGTGCTTTAAAGCCTTTTTTTTACTTCTACATGAAAATTATAGATGATTTTTATTTAAGTTACTTTCATTAAATGAGGATGGATTCCTGTGGACACAGAACATCAGGAGAACAGAGATGATCCATTCCTAGGATCAGGACTTTTCGACTAGGTTATCAATAGCTGACTTCCTCAGTAGGTCATTAGAGCCTACTATACATATATAAGCACATTTAGCAGTGAAGTCATCAGACATAACAGCCTCATCCAAGCACCAAACTAAGAAAACAGCCAAGAGCTTTGCATAGACACAGATGTTAATGCTAAAAATTGTATTCCAGACCTTGGCATCTGTGTTCTTTACCACTCAAACATCTCCTTTCTGTGGCTCAACTGCTGGCCCTGTATAGGGACATAAAGGAAAAGGGAGGATGGGGAAAGAATATGAATTACATTAATTCTTTCCTGTAAATACACTGCCAGAGTTTAGTAATTTTATTCTCTATCTTGTTAAATAATGGGGAATGGAAGTATTTCATAATTTATATTATATATAAATTAAGGAGTTCTGTATTGAAGGCAAAATTCTGACTTAGATAAAACATAAACAAATCAGGTTAAAGGTATACACTTCTGACATTAAAATGTAGTCAGAGATATAGTAATTGCAACCAGCTTCCCACGACCAAGACATTTTTTTAAAAAGATCATCATATTTAGAAACTTGAAATATATTTTTCAAAGAATAAATGTTTTTTAAATATACATTTTAAAGTGTAAATGATGACTTTATTTATATCACAAAACGTTTTATCATAGTAATTTAAGTAGCATACATATAACATATATTGTTGACTAATATAATGATATCTTTCTTGGTGTTCAATTATTTTTCAAATCCCAATGTCTTTTAATGTCACATTTTCTGGATCTAGTGCTCCTGATTCATTGCCAGCACCATCATGCCAACCTTCTCCTCAGCCAGATACCAGTAAATAAACAATGGGTAAACAAATCTCCACTAATGATCCTTCATTATGTTAAAAATTTTTATAGGAGCAATTCATTTCTAATTACTGAAATGTATAACCATAGACACATATAAAGTGGACAACTTTGCTAACAGGAGCCAAAAGGAACTGATTTATCCTTTCCCCTTCTAGTAATGATCATTTGCAAAGAAGCAAATTGTTGTAGTTGATATATAAGTTGGCACTTTAAGAAGTTAATAGGTGTGAGTATTAACTGTCAGATAATTGCTCCATCTACTTCTTCATTTTGTTGGTCTACGTTGTTCCCATTCATTGCTAAAAAAGAAAAAATAAGGCAGCCAGAATAGATGTAAGAAATGGGAGTTATAGGAGTAAAATAATTAAATTTTAGTATATTGACTTAGTTGTAATTACACACTAATTATAATAATATTTTAAATATAAAGTCTTTAATAATCAGTTATTTTATCTGGAATATATATATATATATATAAATGCATAATTTTTTTTTGGTCACTTGTGATGGGATGGTATCTTTGACAACTTTGAAACTTCACTTCAGAGGTATAAATAATGGTACATGAAACACCTTCTGAAGATAAGAAAATGTTTTCCTCAAACCAGCAAAGTGTATTATGTTTATATTCTTTAAATTTTGAAGAATAGTATTTACAAACTGAGGAATCACTTAGCAATCATCCCAAGATTTTGATATACAAATCTGCTCTTAAGTTTATGGTGTGTCAGCATATTTTTAACTGCAATCCTTTTGTGTTACAATTAACAGAAAAAAATTCTATTATTACACAAGAAATTTGAAAGAATTAACAGAAAACTTCTTTCTTTGTAAAGAAAATTAATAGAAAAATGAATGTTTAAAATATACTAACTCATTTTTAAGGTATTCTTCAAGTAAGAAGAATACCTTAAAATAAATAGTCTCAGTCTACATTCTTGGTTACAAGATACACATCTTATTCTGGATGCATTAACAAATAATAATGATAATAATAATAACAGAAAAACACACATAATTATTATAATTATAATTATTTATGAGAATGCTATTGGGAGCCAAAGAATCCTCAGAATGCTAGAGGTCTGAAATATATGCTGGAAAAAATAATTCTGAAAAGTTTTATAAGCAGTTGTTATTATAAAGGGCTATCTCTGGAACAACTTAATCCACCATCACTCAAAATCCAAAGTTTCCAGAATCATTTCCAATTGTCTTACTCAAACATTTGTCTCCCTCCCAGGCTGTGACAGAGCATGGTAATCATCCCCATGTGTTTCTGTGGTGCAAAGAAATCCTCTCCTCCTAAAAATAACAGCCCATTCCAATTAAATACTGGGTGATATAAGAAGGGACTTGGGATTTGATTGATGGATAGACAAAATATGACAAGCATCTTCTACAATCATTCAAACAAAAGAGAAAGAAGTATATACATAATCCAGTGTCAGTCAAGGAGGGATAAGTTATAATTCAATAACAATAGCAACAAAGCCTGTGTGTTTAATCAACAGTTTTATTTCTTGTATATTGTTTTTATGGTGGTTTTCCTGCAAGGATCTGTGCTTATGGAGTACTTCTCACATGGAATATTGCTTATCAGCATGGAAGATAGTGTTTTTACAATAAAAGTCTGACAGTAGTAAAAGTATATAATATTATATTTTAGCTTGAAAATAGTTGAAACAAGAAATATTTTGAACCTAGCTTTCCTCTAATTAATGTCTTGGAATAGTAAATACAAGATCTTAAAATTCAACGTTACAAAGGAAGTAAAGATTGCAGTGTTAATTTTATCTTTATATTTTGCCAAAGGCAAAGTTCTAAGTTAAACAATGTGAAATTCAGCTGGAAAAATAGAAAATCTCTATTATTTTTTAATTATGATGACCATGTTTTTTATGATGTCATCTCTAGGTAGATCATCAGCCTCACAATTGCCTTTTATCATTTGAACATGCAATTCATGACCCCCAACTCTAAAACTAGTTAATCATATTCTTCTCCAGAAATATGCATTTTTTAACAGGCAGTCCAAGTGATTCTTAAATTGACTGAAATTGATGAATCTCTTTCCATGGTTCATTTAATTTAAAAATTGGTAATATGAGTTATAGACTATACATGACAAATGAAAGAGGGATCAAGAAGTGATACCCATTTCCAAATCATCTTTTTTTTAAAGACTATTCTTTCTGGAGCAATTTTTGGTTCACAGCAAAATTGAGAGGAATTATAGAGATTTCCTATCTATCCCCTATCTCCACACATTCATAGATTCCCCATATCACCATCCCCCCACACCCCCAGAGGGGTACATTTGTTGCAACAGATAAACCTACATAGACATTTCATAATCACCCAAAGTCCAAACCTTACACTAGAAATCACTCTTGGTCTTGTATGTTCTATGGGTTTTGACATTTGTATAAAGGCAGTTATCCATCATTATGGTACCATACAGCATATTTTTGCTGCCTTAAAAATCCTCTGCTCTTGGCTTATTTATTTCTGCCCCTTATCCTAACGCCTGGAAACTGATTTTTATCATGTCCATTGTTCTTCCTTTTCTAGAGGGCAATTTAGTTGGAATCATTCAATATTTAACCTTTACAGATTGGCTTCTTTCACTTATTATTATGCATTTAAATTCCCTTCACATCTTTTCATGACTTGATAGCTCTTTTCTTTTTAGCATTGATAATATTCCATTGTCTGGATGTACCCACAAGTTATTTATCCAGTCATCTACTGAAGGACACCTTGGTTACTTCCACATTCCTTCAAATTTTCATGAGCAGAGATATCTGGAAGTAAAGAGGTGACACTCAAGGGTTGCCTGGGCTTTGGATCTCTGTGCTCTCACAAAAAGAACCACAGTATAATTGTTAAGAGTCCAGCTTAGTTGTTATGATATCTTTGGTCAAACTTGGTTCTCATATTTATTAACTTATTATCTTGGGATGTTTGTTTAAACTATTTGAGCCTTGGCTTCTTTACCTGCAAAATGCAGAAAATATTTGAAAATTAAATATAATTATTATTATTACTTAGAAGACTGGCCATAATATCTCATACCTATGCTAATATATTTTGTTATAGGGTTACTATTAATATTTTTATCAAGTATAGCTCCAAGTAGTTAAATATAACCTCTGCTTTTATGGCAAAGATTTTCATAGTTTAGCACTGACTTGAGTACCAAAAATGGACATCTGTGATCATCTAAGTCAGAATAAACCTATTAGAACCTGTATGCTGGTATTTGTCCTTGATTCTACTCTTTCTGCTGTTTTTTTAAAAAATATTTTATCTTTTTAATATGCAGCTATAGCAGATCAAGCTTTTAGCTTTTAATTGCTTTATTTCCCAAATACAGTCTATTCTCCCTTGAAATTATTTCTTACACAGCTTTGTAATACATTTTCTAATACACATAATTTTATAAGGATTAATTATCATTATGTTACCAATTGCATGATGTTGCTGATGAGATTTGGTATAATTATTGAAGGAAACTAACTGCGTCTTGAATGAGAAGATAAAAACTCATGACTGTGTAAGTGTTGGCAACACTTGTTATTGCCTTCACTTAAAAGGAATAATATATTGCAACTTTTAGACATTTTTTGTAAGCTAACCTTTTAATAGATACTGAATTCTAAAGCAAATTCATTAACGAGCTAAGATGAAATTTTGGAAATTATTATGGTAGGGAAATACCTTTTACTTAACCATGGGAAATATTTTAGAATACACAGTCATTGAGAGCATGAGTCATTTAAACGGTTTTAATCCTTTCATTTTCAGTTGTCATGGCTGTTAAACAAAAACTGTTATGAATTCTATCATATTTGATAATTTATTTATAATTTGTCATTTGATGAATCCATTTTAAAGGATACTAGTGACCTTTAAATATATAGTATCTATATTACAGCTATCATACTCTGTTCTGCACAGTGAAACATGATGAACCTCTGTACTTCCAAAGCTACTTTGTCATATATGTTGACAATTATGTGCAATAAAGTAGTATAGCAAACAATGACATAGAGTTCACAGATGCTTATCACTCTAAACAAGACAGATTTTACGGCAGTGGGCCCCACAGAAGCCAGTAAAAACCATTTGAAGTGTCAAAACGTATATATTGTTCAATAATGAAATACTTCTTTGCAATCACTTTATGTGAAAGTAATCCCTAGGAAGGAAACAATTTAAAGGGCAAACTCAAATGGAGGAGTGAAGCTGCTTTAGGTGATACATATGTTTTAGAGGATTTAATTGTAATTGAGGAGCCTGAAGCTGATAGAATGCAGTCTTTAAATATCTCCATGTTGCATGGGGCACACTTCCTCCTAGATTAAGTCATAATAAAACACATTATGTTTCATAGGAAACATAACCTACAGGTTATCCTAGTAATGTTTATTGTTTGTTTGTTTTTGAAATTTATAATTGTTTAAAATATGCATTCTAAAAACCGAATTCAAATATTTCACTCTTGATCAGTTGCTGCCTACCCAGGAGTGAGCGGTAGCCATTCTACTGTACAGAAATGAATTTGCATCTCAGTGAGGATTCACACCTGGTTAGGTAGTCAGGCTAGGTTAAATGGATTTTGCCCCAGGGAAGATAAGAGTTATCACCCTGTTGAATCTGTTCTTACCATTTGAATCTGAATCTGAATCTGAATCAGGGAACTAATAAGGGACAGCTGGGAATATTCAAGAAATGAACTACTTAGATCTTTTTGCTATATATGCTCATGATGGCATTTAAAATGAACATCCTTATCTTCTATTGTATTTAATATAACACAATTAATTAAAACTATATTTACAGATAAGTTTTTTTTTCTCTCTCTTCCGATAGTGTTAACCTAAATTGCTAGCAATATTCCTACTGGGTAAGAGTATATGTAATGTTAATTTATAGCTGTAAAACTCCCAACATTCTGTTTTTATATGAAAAACTAAAAAGACTTAGGTGAGAGAGACTTTATTGCAAAAAGAGGAGAGAGCCTATTTCAGTAGCGGAAGGGAGGCCATGGCACTAGGAAAGAATTTTGACCATGAGATCTACAATCATCTCAAAGGTCATGCAGGAAAGAGGTTTTCTTTTATAAGGGAGCAGTAAACAAGGCTGGAAAGAACCAGACTCAGACATGTCTTTTTTTACTGCCTATTTTCAGGGGAAGCAATGGAGAAAGTGTTATTCCACATTCAATACTTGATCAGACTGAGCATGGACCAAAGTTTAAAGAACTGAAATGAGTGAAGTCTAACTAAATTTTGGTCAAATCATATTAGTAAACATTTTTTTTTTCTCATGGGTCAATGAGGACAAAATGTTCAGTTAATAATTTATGAGGCAAAGAATGGGAATTTGGAGGGCCTGTGTCTGGCCTTGCCAGAAGTAGTTCAGGAGCAGGGCAGGAGGCATCCATTAGTCTTATCTAAATCATAGGGAAAATGATGGTTCTTTGTATTAAGCCATTTTTCAGAACAAGAGAGGTTGGGGGACTTTCTTTACAATTGCTGGAGCTCAGGACTCACATAATACTTAACATTGTCTTCCCCGAGTCTTCCATGCTTTCCAATCATACTCTTTTCTTCAAATATAGTATGTAATCCATATGCTATAGATAATGTCATTTATAATATAATATTCTCTATATTATTTTAATATCACTTTGATCTTTTAGTAATACAATTAGTCTGTATTTTCTGAAAGTGTTTTAAGAGCACTAGTGAAGTGATAAATCTACTTTCTAACTTTCCCCAATGCCCTCTTTCTCTTTGTCTCTCACCTCTGTGTCTTAGATTTCCCCATCAGTTCTCTCACTAGTCTCACTGCCATGTCTTCTTCATTGTTTCCCCACCCTTCAATCTTTTTCATGCCATATGTCCCAAGGTCAAATTTATGTTTCTAAAATGCAAAAACTTCCATGTAATCTCATGGTCTAAAACAACTTAATAACTTCTAGCATTACTGGACACAATTCAAACTCCTCTGAATTATATAATTGATTATTTCAGATAGGTGCCACTATAATAACATACTACAAGCAATCTTCGAACATTCAAAACCCTTCTGTTACTTTTGGTAGTTATCTGTCCTATAATGATTTCCTCTCACATGGAGAAATCCTGTGCTTCTTTTAAAAATGGCTTAAGTTTCATCTCATTTGCAAGCTTTGCCTGGAGAGTTTGATGATATTTAGAGGCTTCTTCTGTACTCTAATGTCACTTTGAGATACACTGTCATTAAACCAATTCTTATCCTGTAGTGTAATGTCCTAAGAAATTGTAAGCACCTTAACATCAGAAGACATGCCTTTTTATTTCTACAGTCAAAAAGAATTGTCAACACATAACTGAAAATCAATTCATGCTTTTTTATTTTAAATGAAGAAAAGAAGTAAACTTCTTTTTTAAAACAGGGAAAACAAAGGTCATCCAGATGAAATGTCTATATTTTCCCTGAAGATTATTAGAAACAGACCTTTTAAAGCTTCCCCAAATATAACATTTTCAGAGTACAGAAACAAAAATAACACTCTGCATTATGTCCACATAAATTATTTCCTTCTTTAAATCTCTATTGTTCACTTACATGAAAATGGAGATTGGCTATGGGGAATGCTATTTACAAAAAAGTAAAAATTTAAAAAATTTAGTATTAGCTTTTAAATTTTTTATTCTATACTAATTCCCATTTCTTATAGCTCACATTTCTACTGACTACTACCTTAAAATTTTTGGTGTCTATATCTATGTGCATTTTTAAAGGATGTTACTAAAACCTAGATGCAGCACATTTGTGTTACTTTTGCTAATGAAAGCTGATTCAGAAAGATTAGTGTCAAATCTTTGAAATGTCACAAAGGTAGTTTTTTCATACTATAAAATGATAATTTTCTTCCACAACGTTAAATTTTCCTCACCTGGTTTCAAGTAAATTGCTATTCTAATTTGACCTATCTTTTTTCATGCCATATAAAAATTATATTTTGCTCCTAAATTCTATCAGTTTTCACCTGTCTTCTTGAAACTGCTTACTGACTTAAGTACTTTTGATTATGAAATTTAACTTATAAATACGGAATTTCATTTTGTGTTATAGATTCTAAGCAACTTTAATTTCTAACCATATACAAATTAGAGAAAATATACTTATCTCTAAGAAATATAATGAAGAAAATTGATCTTGTTTATTAATAAGAAAATGCAAATACAAATTCCTTCAGTGTAGGACTGTGTTAATTGTGTGATTCATATTAACACTGAAAATGTGACTTATATACTAAATTGCTGAAAACATCGTGTAGATTAGTCTCAGAAACTTATTAAACTTATGTTTTGTTTTCTTTGTCATAGTTTTATAGTTGGTTTGATGTAATAAGTAAATTTGCATGTTAAAATTTGAGAAGAAATTTAAACCATCAAAGCTTAAAGATTTTTATATCTTTTGATCAAGAACAAGAACTGAAAATACATGGGAAAAATATTTATCTCCTTTGTACCTCATTTGTTGTATATTTAGACATGTACATACATGACCATAACTCATTTGTTAAGCTTTTGAATTTCCTTATTGGACTCTGATACTAAATTTGAAATGTGAATATATTCTTAAACTAGTGTTATAGAATAACTATTTCCTTTGTACATTTGAAACTGGTTTAAAATATGTGCATGGTAAAGAATAAATTGTTTAGGAAGATGTAGCATGTTTTCAGAAACAATAAATATTTTGACATTATGACAAGATAGTAATAATTTTTATGATAGAAAAGGAAAACAATGCTGTATGTTTAGAAGTAGTCAAAATTACAAAATGTGCTTTTTCAAACCTAAAGTGTCATTTGTTTTATTTTATATCTACCTCCAACACAGACTGGCAAGTGTTTTACCAAATGAACAAATGTGAACAAGTGTATGAAAGCAGTAGCTGTAAATTGCTTTTTAAAATAGCATCATCTATGACACACAAAGGATAAGAATAAATCAAAGAAGTAAACTATTCATCCCTATTATGTATTCAACATGCATTTATTGTGTGCTTTCTATTTCTGAGTAGTTTGCTGGATAGCAAGGCATAAAAGTTGGATAATGCTAGGAATTATACACACAAGTTGTTATGGTAACATAAAATAAATATCCTACACTTTTGAGAGGTTAGAGAAACATTTACAGCAACACATTTTTTTGAATTCAGTTATGAAGTATCAGAAAGAGACAACCATATATAGTGAAGAGCAAATCAGTCAGAGCAGAGAGAACAGAATGTCCAAACTCTTGATAATATAAAATATCCTGACCCAGCTTGGGAATTCAGCAGCTGCCTATCACTGGAATGCAGTGTGGAGGAACAGGGAAAAATGTAGATATGGACCAGAATGTGAAGAACATTAATTGCTAAGCTAAGGTATTCAAAAATTTTTCTTAAAATTATCAATGTATTTTTTAATGACTGTTATGCTGGACCTCAGATGTTATTGTCTTTATTGTGCTCAGCTATGTTATCTTCATATGGAATCTCAATAATTTCATAGTTTTTTTTTTAATTTTTTTAAACTTTTAAAAATGTATTTATTTTAATAGAGGTACTGAGGACTGAACCCAGGACCTCATGCATGCTAAGCATGCACTCTATCAGTGACTGATACCCTCCCCCACAGGAAATACTTTAAAAATACATTTGTGATATCTTTTATTCTATTGCACTTCTACAAAAGTTGATTTCTGTATGACAACGCCACTTGTGCAATTCTTATTGATTGCTAGTCACAATTGACAAGAAGACCAAGACCCAGCAACTCAGAAGAAAGCAACTGAATCAGGAACATTCTTCTGCCCTCTGCCATATGATTTTCACTAGCTAAAATAAGTTTTGTAAAGGCCAAAACCAAAACAAAACAAAAACAACTGAGTCGTATTAATATATGAGCGCAGAGTACAAAGAGGCAAAGCCAAGACAGGAACCTAGATAAAAGCAAGAAATTTATCAGGATATGCCTGTATTATAGTTTAGGAATTAAGACCAACACTTCTATTAGTGTCTTCTTTTCTCTTTTTTTAGATTCCATTATGAGTGATTTCTCTTTCTGGCTTACTTCATTTAGAATGACAATCTCCGGGTCCATTCCTGTTGTTGCAAATGGCATCATTCTATTCTTTTTTCATGGCTGAGTAGTATTCCCTTGTATAAAATACACCACAGTTTCTTTAATCCCTCATTTGTTAATGGATATTTAGGTTGCTTCTATGTCTTGGCTGTTGTATAGAGTGCTGCTATGAACATTGGGGTGCATGTATTCTTTTGATTTAGAGTTCACTTTGAATATATGCCCAGGAGGGGTGTTGCTGAATCAAATGGTAAGTTTATTTTTAGTTTGTTGAGGACTCTCCATACTGTTTTCCATAATGGCTTCACCAAACTGCTTTCCCACCAACAGTGTAGGAGGTTTCCTTTTCCTCCATACTTTGTCCAGCAATTATCATTTGTGGACATTTTAATGATAGTCATTTTGACCAGTGTGAAGTGCTACTTCATTGCAGTTTTGATTTGAATTTCTCTGATAATTAGCAATATTGAGTATTTTTTATGTGCCTATTGACTCCCCTGGGAGAACACTGCTAAGATTTATGTCCAAAAATGTTTTGCTTATTAATGTGTTTTAAAGCAAAAGACTCTCATGGGAAGATTAAAATTATGGAAGAACCATAATGGCATTATTTAGGAGGCAGACTTGAAAAGGAATAAACTGAAAATACAGAGATAATTTAGGAAGCTCTTACAATAATACAAGTGAGAAGTAACATTCACATGGAATAATTGCTATCCATGGGAAGAAAAAAGGAAGGAGTATATAAGAGGTATTAAATTGGTTAGCTTGGAGGTTTGCAATTGAGAGAGAAATATCATATGTGGATTGGCTTCTAATTTTCTGGAGCTGGTAACTGAGAAATGGAGGTCTTATTCACAAGGACACAGAACAAAGAAAGGGAAGTAGAACTTGGGGAACAGATGATTTTTAGATGGAAGCACTTTTGTGACATCAAGATGAAAATTACTCTTGATCATATATAAGTCTACTATACTACAAGGTAGAGTTATGATGAGTTGTATATAATCACTTTTAATTTGATATAAAAATACATATTTGTGTTAACATTTTTAAAATAAACAGGCTTTATACAAAATTTCAAGCACTTTTGAAAACTGTGTGAATTCCATGTACTTTGTCTACGAGAGAGAGCAGAAATGAATAAAAGGTCAAGTCTTAGTCGAAAAGATGTTAATACAAACTAAAGAATTTTAACCCAGTCATTATAATTAGTGGCATTAAGTATTCACATTTCCTAAATAATTATTTTGAATCAAAAGTTCCCTGGGGTATAATTTACCCATTATGTTGGTAAGTTGGTGCTTAAACTAAGTATTGAGAATGTCTCTGAAAAAGGAGTTACTTCTTTAATGCTTCTAAATCCTGGAGTTATGGATAGAATTTATAGGATTGGAAGCACTACCTAATGCTATTAAGATTTTGAGAGAAGAAAGGATGCTTGTACAATATACTTACTTCAGTCAGGATAATTTGTCTGTAAATAACCAAACACAAATGCAAGTGGCTTAGAAAATGAATACAGAGTATATTCCGTTTAATAAGATCTTAGAAATTAGGCAACTTTTCAGCTGTCCACTCTTCTATTCTCAGAATCTTGACTTTTGTCCTCAGATGTGTCTTTCTGAATTAAAATGTCTGTATGGCCCAAAACAAAGACGTGAAGAAAGGGACCTTTTTCTTTGTATGTTTCTCTCTTTGCATTATAGGTAGAAATGTTTTTCTGATTCTCCCACAGCATCACCTTCCTGTGCCATTTTCCAGGTTTTCTTCACATATATTCCATTAAAATAATTGCTATCAAAGAGGATTAAGATTTGCACTAGGAATGGGAGAGACTGACATTCTTCTAGAGCATCAAGCATTTACAAATCCTGAGTTCTGTATTAAGGAAAAAGAAGAAATGGCTATTGGATAGGCAACCCAGTATATTGGCCACAGCTTGCTATATTGAAATACTTTTTTGATATGAATGTCAATAACTGTAAAATGTTGCTGGGACGAAGTTTTCTGTGATGTACTTGAAACTTCTAGAGGGAAGATCTTAATTTCCTTGGTTTTAGTTTCTTCAGAACCTAGCACAAGACCTATATTATAACAATGACTAAGAACATTTTGATACAGTGAATAAACATATCTATTATTTAAATTCCTTCTCAGTGATGTATGATTATTTCATATGACTTTTTATTCTATACTCCATCTACTAAAAACAACACCCAGAAACTCTTCATTGAAAATACTCACAGCATTTCTTATAGCTGTATTGCAAACATACCTCTCAAGCCTTAATATCCTAAACATTTAAACTTAATATCTATTAATTTTAAAACATATTTGACTTATTTTTTCTTGTTAAAATAGAATAAGACTGGATTTATACTCTCATCCGAAGAACTAAAAATTATAAATGACATAAGAAACAGCAAATTTACAAGGTATTGGACATCAGGAAACAAAAGAAAATGGTTGAGATGAATGGCAAATAAGGGGGGCTTTATTGTTGTTTCAGCTGAGTAATACCTCTAATACTTAAATCTTATCCTTTTTGTTGCAACCATCTTCATTTCTCTACATTTCCTGATGGATCTCCAAGGTCCAGCAATTTTATAATTCCTTGGAAGTTGTCTTCAGCATCCTTTCCCTTCTCTACTTTCTGCAACTAATAGTAGATAACCATGCTGTTGTGAGTTGAATTATAGCCAGTCTTTAAAGTTCATATGATGAAGACTTAAAACCAGTACTTCAAAATGTGACATTATTCCTAAATACGATCATTGATAAAATGAAGGTGGCCCTGGATCCAATATGACTGGTGTTATCATAAAAGAGTGGAAATCTGAACACAGAAACCTGCACACTGTGAGAGCACTAAGTGAAGATGAGGGTTCAGATGATGCTTCTCAAGCAAGGAAATGACAAAGAAATGCAAAAGATTGCCAGCAAGCCACCAAAAGATGGGCAAGAAGCATGGAAAATGTTCTCTTTCATAACCTTCAGAAGAAGTCAACTCTGCTAACACCTTGACCTTGGACTTCTAGCCTTTAGAATTGAGACAATAAATTGTGTTATTTAAGCCACCTAGTTTGAGGTGGTTTGTTATACTAGTCTTAGGATACCAGTGCACCCTGATGCACATCCCAGTTTTCCACTTCATGTCAATAACCATTCAGATAGATTTTCTTAAAAAGAACAGTGCATTAATTTAAACATATAGCACTAATTGTTATGATCATCAAACTTTATTAAATAAGAAAGGCAATGTTTCAAGAGTATCTAAAAACATTATGTCATAACCTCCTTAACAGTTTTTCATACCTTCTAACTTTTCCAGCAGCTCTTAACTTCTCCGTTGCCTTATTTTTAGCTGCTGAAATTTCTTGTACTATGCTCATGAAATATAAACTATGTTTCTTTAATTAAACAAATATTTATTGAATTTCTAATGAATGCTAGACCTATTAGATCTGGTGGAAACACAATAATGAATACTTTCTCATTAAGTATACACTGTAGGAGACATTAGGAGTGGGAAATAAACAATGAGTAAGATAAGTACTGATTGTAAAAAATTATTTTACCATAATAAGAAATGGGAAGAAGTAGAGAATATGGGAAAATACATATCTTACAAATTACTTATAAGATTTCATAGAAACCAGTCTGAAGACTGCTAATTAATTTCAGACCTAAAGGAGAGTATTGTGGAAGTGTAGGTGAAAGGATATTTGAGGAACAAATAATGTCTGAAGGCTCAAGAATCAAGATTTATTTAAGGATGAAAAAATAAAAACAAAGACAAAATGTGACTAAAGACGGAAGATTGAATCAGTGGGAAAAGGTAAGATATTTTATAGAAACAAGGACATTTTATTAAAATGCTTTTTAGACCTAAGTAAAGGGTTTTATTTTTAGTGCAATGGTAAGTGATTAAAAAGTTTTAGCATTAATCTGACTTGACATATTTAACATTTATGATCAACTTTACTGACTATATAAATTCTCATGTATCATCAAAGTTGGAAACAAAAGGAGGAGTTTGGGTTGGGGTAACTAACAGAAAAGCAGAATAAAGAAAATGACAGAAACCTGATAGCAAGGCTTTATAGAGGACATTTAGATCAGGAGTTAGTAAAGTTGGCAAAACACCAGATACCTCTTTTATTTTTTTTCAATACCAGGCATCAAGTAGATGTCTTCAACTTTAGACTGCCTATGTGCATAAGTAAAGGTATAGGAGAGGGAGGAGAGAAAACATTCCAAATAGAAACTTTAATATTAGAGCAACTGAGCTTGAATACAGAATTGACTATTTACTGATTCAGAAATAGATAAACTTATAAACCAGGAGTGACTCATTTTGAAAAAGCATTTTCCTCCCCTTCAATAGATGCTATGAAGGCTGATAAACTTGCTAAAATTAGAGAAAATTACTGAATCAGTGTAGCAGTGTGCAAATTTACACTATTACTTATTGCCAATGACAAATGAAAACTGACACTGTGAAGCAGTCAGCAAAGTATGAATTTTGTCCAATAATTTAGTCTATGAAAGAAATATCAATATCCAGATACATTAAGTAAATATGCAAATGTAAGATGAATAAGTTGAAATCGAAAATATTTTTGGAATTCTGAAATATTTATCGCTTAGCAAATATTTGACTACTCAGGAAGATATTCTAAAACTTATCAAATGACTCTTTATCAAAATATGCTAAAGTGTATAGTTAACGGAATTCAAAGACCACCACCAACCAGTCACAATATGGATTAGATGTTAAAAAGTAAAATCGTTAATAAGATAAACTGCAGATTATTTTAAAATATTTCCATAAAATATGATGTAAAATTATTTTAATATATTGGACATTAGATTAGTTTAAAAAGTATTGTTTTTAAAATTCTTTAGTGTAAATTGTCCTCATTAACTAAGTAAAAATCATGAAAATAAAAATCTAACATGTGTTATTACTCCCTTATCTTAAAAAGTTTATATTTATTTCTGATTCAGTTTTCATTGGTATATCTTCTCTTACTACTCCTCAAATTCATACCCTTTTCTAAAATTTTATTTTCCACAGAAATGGTGAAGCAAGATAAAAATGGTAAGTTTGAGGTGATTATATTTCTGTAACACATAATTTTTTGTTTATAACTAAAATTTCCAACATAAATTGTATTAGTTTCACCTTAATGGCCAAACTACTTTCAATCCATTCCTAAATCATTAAATGTTTATAAATATAACAATTTATTGAGGTTTTGTCTCTTAGGCACACTCACACACACAAATTAATACTTCTTTTAACTTTGGAAACAATTAAACTCCTTAAAATCCTAATAGGAGATACATCTGTCCAGTTTTCAGAATATGCAGAATGAATGAATTGTGATATGAATCTAACACTAAAAATATGATAAAATTAAATCAAAGAAGAGTTTCTTTAATAAAATGTAAAAAACAAATTGTATCATTATTTTCTGTAGACTAAAGAGTCCATTCGGATTTTTAGAATTTAATTTATCTGGTGAAAAACATTAAAAGAAAGTGAAACTTTTAATGTAGTGGTAAATGAATTTCTATAACTATATATAATAAGATACTATAAAGCAATAAAAAACAGATACATGCTGTTAGTAAGAATAATACCAATAAAGAAAAAAGCACAGAAATATTAATAAATTATAAGGTTGCAGAAATTAGAAAATGTTCTTTTATAAATCTTTTGATAACATTTCTCATTTCAGCTTAATGAGAACATAGTAATTTAATTTATTTTAATGAAATGTTAGAGAATAAATTAAGCAAAATCAGACTCATAATGAGTGAATTTAGGAGGAAACATAGAACATTGTGATGAATTGCTAAATGCTTAGAAAGTAATTATTGAAATTACTGGATAATAGGTCTAAATTTCAGTACAAAGCTAGAGATATTACAAGGAACAAAAGCATCTTCTGAAAGGTTTCTCGTTAATCAAGAATTAATCAAGAGTAACATACAAAATTTGTCATTCAGTATCCATAGAATGTTCTTGCTTCCATGTTCAACCTCAGATTCATCTATTCTACCTCATCAAACACTTCTCTTGGGAATGTGTGTGTGTGTGTGTGTGTGTGTCAGGGTTTGAAAGATTGGATTGATTTCAGGTTATTTGACACAATAAAAAATGAACAAGCAAAGTTGTGACAACAACAAAACACAAGAGGCATTTGTCCTGCTCAAGTCTATTCTACTTGTGGTGTTGATGAGGGCATCCCCTTTTATTGAACAACGCATAGCATTTTGATTATCCTGTTGACTAGGAAAATAAAATATTCTAAACTAAAGTTAAGTGTGAATGTTGAAGAAAAACAAAAATCAGTATTCTTCAGAGAAATTGAAATACTATTAAAATGATGTTTTGAACTGACTTGTAGAAAGACAGGAGATTAGTTTGGCTATAAAATACTTCATATACTGTGTTAACCACACGGATTTAAACAAAAAGCAGCATTCTAAAATTAGTAGCTATATAATATTTTTAAAAGTTTAATGACGTTATTTCTGATATTACTCGCTGAAGCATTGCATTAGAATCACACAGATATGTCCAAAATCACCATTCTTCATTTTTCATGCACAGATAACTAATGTTGCAGCACATATTTTGAGTGATTCAGCTGAGTCACAAAGATTCTTTTGAGTTGTGTTTCCTTAGCTCTGGCCCTTATGCCTCCTATAGAGTGAGTTCACAATGACAGCTCTACAAATACATGAATGAATTTTTCTCACACACTGGATTGGGACACCATGTGAGGAAATGCTGCATTGAAGTGAGTTGATTTAGTAGTGTAGCCCATAGGCAAATGCAAGATTCTTTACTTTCTTTGTAAAATGTTAAAAATTTTTTATCATGTTATTATACATGGATTATCTTATTCTTTATTTCCATTTCACAAATATGTCTTATTTTTCTCACAATTCACTTACTTCTGACTCTATTGAAGTTTATTTTATTTATAAACATATCAATTAAAAAAACTATCTGAAGTCAGCAATAAATGTGTTAATTCAAGTAAATTCTTTACAGATTTATCACTTACTACCTCCATCTCAAATAATTTTCTTTCCTATACTCTGGCTGTTCCTGTTTCTTTTGTAGAAAATATGTTCTTTTGCATATTCCTTAAATTGTATTTTTACAATGTTCGACCTAAATGTCTCTCTTTCCATGTACTCTTTGGATAATCCAATATATATCCAAAGGTCAATGGTCATATATATTTGTGATATCTTTCAAAACTTAACTCCTACCTAAAACTCTCTCTTGAATTTTGAACAGGTATATTGAACTTATACGAGACAGAAACATGTATAAAACTTTACATAAATTCTTTCTCTTAAATCACATATTTTTGGGGAAATGATCTTCATTTTAGTTTCCATTTCAGAAAAGTGAAAGAGTCATCTTTAATTTTTTATTCCTACTTATATCTCAAATGCAATTATAAAGCCTTATCAAAACTTCAGTACAAATATTATCTTATCAGATTATCATCACCACTGCTAACATCATCTTCTGGTGACTGAACTCATCTTACTGTTTCCTTTTAAAGTAGAAGTGACTAACTGATCCTCAAAGAACTTTTTTTTTTCCTACCAAAGCCAGTGTGTTAGTCAGCAAGTTAAGTCAGAGAAAAGTAATCAGAGTAGTAGTATGCAAATTTTAAACCTCCTCCAAGTGACAAAATGACTATGTAACTGTAAAGGAGTCAACAAAATATGATTTTCTTCAGTAATAATTGGAAGAATTTATGTGGCTAATAAACTGGCATCAAAACCAATAATAATCCATAGTATAAATAATGTAGGTATAATTAGACTGAAATACAATTATTGTAAGCCACATTATCATAGCAATCTCTAATGAATTAGACAACATGGATAACAATGTAGTTGGTAATATCAATATCTATATATTTTTTTATCTTTATGTACCATATATATGTGTGTGTATATTTATATATATATATTCCAAACTTTTATAGACTCTACATTTAGATATATCATATATATAAAAACTTCTCACAATCTCCACATCTGGCAGACTAGGATAAACCAGCATCTTTTTTTTTTTTTAAACTGCTGTACTATATAATCCAGGCCAAGGGTTGGCAAACATTTGTTTTTAACATTTTTTATTGATTTATAATCATTTTACAATGTTGTGTCAAATTCCAGTGTAGAGCACAATTTTTCAGTTATACATGAACATATATATATTCATTGTCATATTTTTTTGAGCTACCATAAGATCTTGTATATATTTCCCTGTGCTATACAGTATAATCTTGTTTATCTATCCTACATTTTGAAATCCCAGTCTATCCCTTCCCAACCCCGCCCCCTTTTGGTAAACATTTTTGTGAAGGGGAAAGTAGTAAGTATTTTAGGGTTTCTGGCCAGGAGGCAGAATTGAGAATATTATGTACATACACACAGTTTTTGTGATCTGCAGTAGTTTTGTTCTATACAGTTTCCATTAACATTGTTTTAGTAATACTAAACCAGTGCTCCTATAGAAAATACAAGATTAGGCCCCTGTGAGCCTCTGATAACAACATTTTTATCAATCATTCAATACTTAAACTTGTTTTATATGTGTTTCTGTTTAAAGATATCTTATTTATTGTACACCATTGATTAATTAGTATTGAAATCTCAACCAACAGCACTATCATTTATGCCTGAAAGGATGTTATATGAAATGTATATTTCCTCCATTATGCATATCACAGGCTTCTTGCACTTTGAACACTAAACAGAGCATTAGCACTCCTTTGGGCGTCATTTTAAAAAATGAAATCACCAACAAAATGCACAAGAGTGAAAAATCTGGCACTAAACAGACCAGAATAAGACACTTGCTTACAATATGAGAGTTGAAACAAGCTAGCAGATTGTGGCTTTGTTTAACCTCAGCTAGGAACATGCTAACAGGACAACTCAATCTTCTGCAGCTCTGTATGTGTGCACATCTGCTGATGATTGCTAAAGTGCCTCCAGTATAGATTTCGGGGTTATAAATACATTTTAGTGAGTAGCCAACTTTGCAAATGTGGAATCCATGAGAAATGAGGACTGTCTCTACTTATGTGACCATTTAAAAATATAAAAACAATTCTTAGTTCATCACTTTGTAGAAACAGGCTGTGTGCTGGATTTGGTTTGGTGTCTGTATTTTGCTGACACCTAATTTAGACGACTCCCTTTATTCATTCTCTTCCTCCCAGATTCTGCAGTTAGATAAGTAAATACTTACCTTTCCCCAACACAATTCATGCTATTTTTTGTTCATATTTATCCAAAGGATTCCCATTATTTTTATAGTAATGTCTAAACTCCTTACTGTGCTCCACAAATTCCCTAGAAATGTTCAGGCTTGGACCTTTCCCTTGCTCACACTATTCCAATCAAATTCACTTTCTCAATGTTATTAAAATACAACAAACTTGCTTCTAGACCAAGGTCTTTGACCAAACTGCTTCTCCAGCATGGAACACTTGCACTTCAGATCGTTGTAAAAGAGTTCTTTATATCATGCAGGTGTCTGCCTACTGTTCCCTAAAAAAGAAGCCTGCTGTCTGAAATGGCTACTGAATTTCTCTTGTTTTTATGTTGAATTATTTTCTGTAGTGTTGTTCATCATTACCTGGTACTACGTTACATACTCATTTATTTATTTGCTTGTTTTCATTCACTGTTTCCCCATGAGGGCAGAGATCTCACTGGTGTTTGACACATGTCTAGTCTAGACAACGTCTTGGCACTTAGCAGACACTCAATAAATATTTGCTCAATGAATGGGTGTTAAAAGATTACACTTACTCTGGTATTTTACCCATTGTATTGTGAAGACATTTACACAAATCATAAGAAATGGAAAGAGTTCTATTGAATCTCATTCATATCTTACTTTTACATATTTAAATCCTCTTTAGACTTACAATGTAAAATTGCTCAAATCCTACAAACTTTCCAAATGGTTCTGCTAGTATTTAAATTCCTTGCTGCAGTAAGCTATATAAACTTCTTTTTGTCTGACCATTTTCTAGCTCCTGGAGGTCATTTTGTCTTGGTTTTTGGCATTACTAAGCTGTCTAGTATCTTCTAACTAATTTCCCACTAAATATTAATATTTTTTATCTCTCATTTTTGTAAATCTTTAAATGATTGGTAATTTAATAACATCTACTAACTTGATATTAAAATTGTGGTCCACAGATGAGCAGATCAGCACATCAACATCATAACAGCAATGGGGAATTTCAGTCCATATCCCACAAATACTGAATCAGAATCTGTATTTTCAAATGATCCAAGGGTTATTTATATGACTATTAAATTTTAGAAGCATTGACAGTGGGCTAAGAAGGTAGGATACCAGAAATTAATGGTATGTCTCTTAAGTGTTTACTGAATCTAGTTGCAGAGCCAAGTAAAATTACAAAACACAGTGCTTATTATTCTAGAAATGTAGAGAGCATACTACTCTATGATCACTCTGTAGGATCACAAATCTGTCCCAAGGAAATCAGAGAAGGTTTACCAAAAGAGGTAAAACCTGGAACTAAGTTAAGACTTGGATGAAGAGGAGAATGCAATTAGTCAGTATTAAGTAAGTATCTGAAACACCAAAGATGTGATATCCTTCTTAAGGACAGATGTCAGATCATAGTCATCTTTTATTCTCAGTAGTTCCTGGCCCTTAGTAAATTGATGAATGAATTTACTTCATACTCAGTGCTTCTCTCCACCATTAAATCTTTGCTAACCTAGTTGCCATAAATGTGAAAAAAATCTTCACTATTAATATACATTATATATCACATTTGTGGAACAATCATAATCTTCTTTACGAATTTTTTTTAAATTTTCAAGACAACTAATTTCATGTTTGAACTGCTATTTCCCCAAAATTAGTATGATGTAATTGAACGTTAAATATCTTCTAAATATTATACCAATGTTAGTCTGTTCTGTTTGTGAAGTTAAGCTGCTCCATGTCGTAGTTATATTTGTTCCTCTGAACCAGTAATGCTGGAAAACAGATATTTGACATTTTGATTTTGTATTTGGTCAATTTAAGTGTTGATAAAACAGGAAGAAAAAGAGTCTGCAAAAATTATAGCAAGGTGTCCAAATCTATACTGTCTATACATGATGACTTTAATTCTTTAAACTATAGAAATTTTTGTAGTTCTCAACTATAAATGAATATTTATCTCAATAATTTTATGTGCTGTTTTTGAGAGACATATGCATACAAATCAATGCTTTATTACTGGTTTACCTTTAAACAAATATCCCCCCTTTTTATTTTTTCCTGGAAAAGTTATTCACAATATAAAAAGCTATTTTTTTCATATCATACTTGCTAAGTACATGTAATTCAATAGTGATGCCTTGAAATTATAAACAGAATAGCTACATTTCTCTTTTAAAATACGTGGTATTGAAATCATTTCACTATAACACTGACAGTGAAGTTCCTTTTGGATTTAATGCCCTCTTTAACTTTTTCTTTGAATATATTCTGTACCAAAAGCAGCTAAAATTAGGAAAAATTGCCTTTATGGATTATGGTAATACATTGACTAGCAGAGATTTGGTATTTGTGAATTGACCTAAGTGTGTACAATGCTCTGGGATATAAATTGTCTAAATTTTATAAACTTTATGTGCCAAAGTTCATTTTCTTTAAGTACATATACAAATATTTCCCACCATGTTTTAAACTCTTTACCGTCAAGTCAAGTATGACAATGACCAGGAATCAATGCTATTTCTAATTTCATTAATCATACTAATCTCTCTAGCAAATTAAAGCTAACAAATTCACTTGGGAAAAATATACTTGTATTATCTTTGGGGCAACAGTTTCTTACCTACAAGCTGTAAATTTTATCAATATTCCAGAATCCATACTTATTAAAGAAAAAGACCTATAACAAGTATAGTGCTACAATTTTTATTGGGTTTCCTTTGCACTATAACCAGGTCTGCAAGTAACAACTCAGTCTTCAGTCCAAATTTGAGGAAAGATTTTGATATACTCATGTCAAATATAGGTTGTAGTTTATATCTTTTTTCTAGAAAATAAATTGCTATTTCAAATTGCTTTCTTTCCCCTAATACTTCTATTGCTTCACTTCTACTTTAAATTAGATTTATATACATATATGGATGCCATCACAAGCACTTTACCTACAATAAGCTATATAATATATAAAATTAATGATATGAACAGATTTACAAAATTGTACAATGCACATGGGGGCTCTGTAATATTTTAAATGTTTTATCTAATTGATTAGTTTTCTGTTTATCAATGATTTTATTTTTTAATTATTATGGGATATTTTCTCTGTTTCTTGAGTCTCACATATGCATAACTAGCATGTTTTATTACTAGTTGATATTTAAAGCACAATTTTGTCTCTTTTTCTGCTGGGAAAAATTGTTAGGTACTGCGATAACAGTTTTTTTTTTTCAATCTCAACCTTGTTGAGTTTCATTTGGTATATACAGAAACTGTCAAAAAATGAGAGTAAGAAAAATAGCACTCAGCAGATTGTGAGATAAGTGGTGAAAAATATGTTCATGGATGAAATAAACTATTTTAAAATACCTTTGGATTAAAACTGTCAGTCTTTGTTTTTTACTGAACTCTGTGATTCTCTAAATAGTTTAAGGTTATAATTAGAAATGAATTGTGAAGAGATTATTCCATGTTTCAGTCATGACTTTCAAGTAAAATTGAGTAAATACGCTAAAAAGAAAGAAAAGAAAAATCATGTATATGCAGTTACTTGTATCTAAAAGTGTGAGATCTAAGATACTGGAAAATATAAACATTCAATTGCATTTATCAATTGCAAAGTGAGAAAACAGAAATATGAAAAACCTGTGGTGTTAATAATACTATTTACAGCAACATATCCTACTACTTAATTAAGTTGCTAGTCAAATGGAGATAATGATAGGTTTACACAGAAGGTTATTCAAATTCTTTTTATTTTTATACAGAAAACAGATTGAGTTCACTCTCTATTGATTCTAAAATAAGGTAGGGGTGGGAGGGGAATCTGAAATGTTAGCCAGAATTAAGAAAAATCAAAGCCAAATTTTACTGGTAGTGTAAGGCAAGCCATCAGATGAAATGATAATGAGAATGCAGTATTTCTAATATCCTCAAGATCATATCAAGTTTTTCATACTTTCAGGTTTGTTCCCCAAAAGGTAGCTTATTTCAGAAGAGTCACAAAGCTTACTCCTTGGCAATCTGTACATACAGACTACTTTTTTTTTGCTTTTAGTACCTAAAATTTAAAATCATCATCATCATCATCTTAGGTAGTCTTTTTTGTGTGTGTGTTTTCCATATGAGAGTTATAAAATTTTCTCTTAATTAATTAATTTTACCAGGAAACATGGATAACTTTTTTTTCTTGTTATTCTGACCCAGAATTTTGTGGATTCCTAGTCTGCAAACTGAGGTCCTCAGCAGAGGGAAATTTTTTTCTATTGACTTAATTACCACCTTTCCTCCAACAGTTCTATAGTTTGAATACCTTATACAGATTACTCTAATAATAGAGTCCACAGATCTCTAATCCCATAGTTTACCAGAATTGGCTGCATTTTAGTCTTCACTGGAGTGCTCCAAACTGCTCTCCAGGTTCTTGTACAAGCCAGATCAAAGGTATTTGGAGAAATTTAAGGATTTACTTGAAAATTGAGAGGAGGATAGAAGAGAGCTTGTTGGGTAAGGGGCAGAATAGCAAGAAAATGGTAGTAGACCTCAATTCCAGTCCACTCTAATCTTTTTCTTCCACCAGCCTAGTTGTTTCCAAAGCCATGGCTAAAATACTCAAGGCAGAACTACTGGCTCAAACTGGTTAAGTGTTTTACCTGAAGCAATGCAGTCAGATAATTCCACTTTCTAGTAGTAAGAGAATAGAACAAAATACAGACGATGTGATATTTCCAAATTTCCTATTTCCAAAGGGAGGTTTAATTCACATTCTTTTTCCTCTACCTCTTTCTTCCTCTCCTTCCCTCTTTTCTTATTTCCTTCCTTTCATCTTTCTTTCTTTATAAAGTATATACAATGAATCAGAAAAGTCTACTAAGGCAAAAGTTTATGTGATTGCTTATAACTAAATGATCAGATATTACTAATTCAGTATCTTCTCCAATTTGTAGCATTCAAATTATTTACAGTAGTTTTTTGTCATCTTCTCAACTAACTGAACTGTTTAACTATTACTATCTGACAGAGGTTTGGAAAATATAGACATGACTGAACAGCCATGTACTGGAAACAACTCTACATTAAGAAAGGAGGATCTAAGTCTTTGGGGTCATTTTTTATTTCCACATCAAGAGAACACAATGGGACATTTAATATGTTAAGGTTCATCTAAAGTACAATGCAAATAAAATGTTTAAGTTATGTATCACATTATTCTTCAACTAAATTGATCTTCTTTTTATTAAGTATATATTTGCCAGGGTGTTAATAGGTCATTGGTCTGTTACTAATTTAATAATGTGTCTTGGATATAAAGTTGAAAATTATGACCTTGATTACTTTTTAAAAATGTGAAATGGAAGTTTTATTGATTGCTATTTATTTTTCTGAAACAAGAAAGAGAACATATTGCATCTGTTTCGTTCACTTTCTTTGAAAGGATATAGTCTGAGTACAATTTTTAATTTGCTTATTCAAACAGACTTCCTATTTGGCTGCTCTGCAAAAGCAAGCAAAATGCAATTTTCAAATTTTTATATAGGATTAAAAAACATGCAATATATCTAACTTGCAGGGTAAAGTTATTCCAGATTTTTTTATCTTATTTGCCACTAGAAAGCATAAAACATCTTAAGTATTTTGCAACAGAATTCTGACAAAATGTATGTGAGTTCTATGGCATGAGGAGAAATGTTAACATCTGATTTAATTTTACCAAAATCTCATGATTGATTTACTATGACATTTATTTCCAATTGTAGATTAACATTTGAAAACACATTGCATACATTGTACCACTCTCCAATTCCAGTTCTGTTGTAAGGAGCACATGATATAGTAATGATGCTTATGGAATATGAACATTTTTTCATATTCTTTCTAATTCAGTAATTTAGACAATTAGCATCAATTTATCTCATTTGGAAAGGTAGATAAAATTATTTGTCCACTCCATTCTTCAGTTGGTTCACCCATATTATTTCAACACACACACACACACCCTATCCAATGGTCCATCTTTCCATGCTTGCTGATGATTTCACTAATGTTATTTGTAAGCATGATTTTCTAGGAAATATGTATTTGTTAATAAGAGTACAAACAAGACTAACATATTCTCAAAAATTCTATGGTTTAAATAAGAGAAAACTTTACTTTTTTTCACAAAGTAATATAGATGAGATTGGTTCTGGACTTAGAGAAATTCAGCTCCAAAAGGTTATCGAGTGAATAGAGCTAGCAAGTTGGTTCTAGTTTCCTCAACATGTTGCATCCCTCTCTAAGTTCAAAGCAGCGGTCTTGCCATCTCTCAATCAGCAAGAATGGAGAAAATGTAGTCCAGGGTGTATGATTTATCTTTAAGGAGAAGACTCAAATGTTTCACATGCTGCTGTAAGGGAGGATGACAAACTCTTCTTTAGGTGGGCAACAAAGTGTTCTGATAAACTGGGGAATTCTCTTAGTAAGAAAAAGAAAGAATGAATGGATGCTAGGGATAACTATCACAAAATATAAATTCTATAAGAGAATAAGTGACTTTCTCTCTCTTTTTTTTTTAATTGCTGTATCCTCAGGATACATAATAGTACCTGCAGCACATTAGGTTTCCAGGACATTTTCTTGACTGAATAGCTTGATGTATCTGTCCCTTTCAGTATCTCCTATTTCATGTGAATAATTCTCTATTACTTATATTTTTCAGGACTTGGGTTTTATTTTCCCATCTCAAAGTTTAATAAAGTAGCAATTAGTGTCAGCTAGCCAGTCACTTCAGCTCCTAATATTTCCTAAATTACTTCCCTCCTCCCTTTCATCAACCATTGCATGTTATTTGTTCCATTATCTTAGCATTTCTGTGTGCACAAGTTTATCTGGGAGAATTTTTAATAAAACATAATTATTGTTAATTTTCCACATAGATATGCAGTATAAAAATATAGTTAGGCATAGCACAAAAAAGTGGCTAATATTTAATTTAACATTTTCCATGTTCATTAAGTGTACACCCAATATTGACTCACTAACCTGACTACTAAAAAATCTTTTCATCAACTGTTATCAGTAAGTAGGCATGACTTTAATTTTCTCATTAGTGACATTTTTACTTAGTCAACATTTTCTTCATTTTTAAAATTATTAATCTATGTTATTATTCTTAAGAGACATTCATTTTTAACTAGAAAAAGTGAGTTTATAACACGTTCATGATTTTTTTTACAAATGGTAGAAATATAATTCCTTTGGAATTTATTGGCTTTAAATAAAAGTATAGTATATCACCAAGATGTCTTTTGGCTACTAGCAACAAAACCCCCAACTCAGATTTGCTTAAGTAATGAAGTTGTTTGCTTGCATGAAAGAGGTTCAGAAGAAAGCCTAACTCCAGGAATGATGTATCAGAATTATTATACTCTTCTCTATAATTCCTTAGAGTATGAACTAATTTAGTCACACATTATATTCAACTTTGAAAGTGTCCAGATTAAATCAAAGTTTTCATATATTTATTTGTCTTTTACTGATGAACAATAAATCCCTTTTCAAAAACTTCTCAGATGACATCCCTGTTGTCTCATTCTCCAGGAGGAAGCCTATAGCTGGCAAGGTAAAAGGAATTTCTGTTCCATGATTGGCTTTGATAAGTTGCTAATGTTGGGATGGATCTTATAGAATAAAACAAGTATTTTTCTGGTACTTACATATTCAACAAATGCAGTTTAGCAACACATATTCATGTGAGAATAAATACATAATATTATTGAAATGTAGCATTAGGATTTGGAATCTATAAAACAATCATGACATATGTATCCCAATGATTCTCAGCTAGAACCAGAACTGCTCTGGTAATGGGCATTTGAAAGTATGGGGTGGAGGGTGTTTTTCATTATCATCATACACTAAGGGTAACAAACCAAGGATAATAAACACTCTACAATACATGGATTAACCTTGCACAATTAGACATGTTAAGAATCACAGATAAGCTCATATTTATATAGAAAGAAAAATAAATAACCATGTCAATATCAAAATAATACATGAAGATATAACTACATATGTAGATTTATATATAGTCATATATATCATATTAAATATACTACAACAAATATGCATTCAGTTACTTCTTTTGGCCATGATAAACTTCACATGAGCCCTGTGCTCCTTCCCAGAAAGCAGTAATGGTTAAGAAATTGCCTCACCCTTTTGGGTTTCAGGATATGACTCACTGTGAAGAACCCCCTTCCTGGTATGACTTACATAGACTCACATATGCCTCCTTCATTTACCTATGGCAAGGTGAGATATAGACTTTCCAAATGCCTATCCTTTATCTCATAAGTGATTAGCTACTTGTACAAACTGATCAAAATCAACTTGTTAATTTGATTGGACCAACTTTAGTTAATTTTCCCTACTTCTCTCAGGGCCCAGAAGTTTGAACCATCATCAGCCTGTGTCAGTATCTAAATAGGGAAAAGTCTGTCCTAACAACAACTGCAAAGAATCTGGTAATCTCCAAGAAAGACATTTCCTGCTTAACTGTACTATCGGTCCCCCTTCCACTGACTCCCAAATACCCGGTACTTACTGTCTTCTTTACCCCACCCTATAAAAGAAATTTTCTTCTTCCTGATCTACGAAATGCTTGCAGATCACATGGTCTCAAGGTTTTCCTTAATAAATAGTATTCAAATAGAGTATTTCTTTATCCAAGTATAGATTTATCATTCATCAGTGTTTATTGAATATCTATCACATGCTGGGAACAAAATGCACAGGATTTACCAGACTGCAGTGGTGAGCTCTGTGTTAAACAAATGGGGTTGGATTATTTTAAATTGAATGGTTCAAATTGTTCCTCTGAGAAACTGATACTGTATTTAGGTCATAAAAAAGAAAAAGGGTGCTGTTTTGTGAATAGTGGCATGTAATATTCCAGGCAGAAGAAATAAAATGTATGAAGGTTCTGGAATATAAAACAATAATGTATTCACTTTTAAAATTCAATTTGATATAACTGTGTAAACAAATCCCCACAATTAATTGCATGTTATTTAAATGTTTACAATTTTTAA
This sequence comes from Camelus dromedarius, assembly GCF_036321535.1. Taxonomy (NCBI): domain Eukaryota; kingdom Metazoa; phylum Chordata; class Mammalia; order Artiodactyla; family Camelidae; genus Camelus; species Camelus dromedarius. The sequence goes on from NC_087448.1 coordinate 35,679,530, forward strand.
TGTAAATTGTCAAAGAAAATCAGCGAATCAAGTTTTGTGAGAATGGTTGAGATTAATGCTTGTTTGAAAAGAAATCAAGGGCATGTACATTTTTGATTATCAGTTTTGTTCCTCCTGTGGAGGAAAAACTGATTAAAAAATGAATTTCTGGATTGATATGGATATACAATTAAAATAAAAGTTTCTGACATACTATACTGTGCCCCAAGTAATGTCAAAATTATGGTACACACTCAACCAGTTATCAGAGCAGAATGTAAACTCCTTCTTTATATCAAACTCTTTTTCAAAAAATTTTTCCTCTGAGGGTATAAGCTTCACTCCTTAAGTAACATTTGTAATAAATTAAAGTTAGTGTGTCAAATATTTATATGAATACTGACATTGCATTATTAATATTCCTTGGACAGCTAGGAGTCATACACTCAAATGACATCTGGTATCGTTATTAGGTCACCTTCACCTCTTCTCTTTGAACGTAATGTCAGTCTGCTCACAACGAAGCTATAAAATCATAAAGTTTAGATTCTGCCTGTATACATAGTTTTTATTTTCCTTATATAAAATATGCTGTATGCTGAGTAATATCCTGCATATTCACTAAAAGTGAATTTAAATAATAATAATGATGACAATGATGATGATGTATTATAATGCAGATATAACCATTAATTGTCTTTTTAAGAATGAATTTATATCATAAGCATTAAGAAAGATTAGCTACTCCATGTGAAAACTGATAGACTATAACAGATATGTAATGAAAGTAAAAAAATGCCTTATTTAATAAACAAATATTGAATGTGACATACATGAATTTTGATCAAGTGTTGTGACATCTAAAATGTTTTTTTCCACATCCATTCATAGATATGGAGATGAAAAAACATATCATTCATAAATGATACAGAAAAAAATTCATAGATGTGGAAAAAATATATCAAAGGATATGTGGAAGCATATTATTCTTACTGGTCTGCAGATAGTCAACACAATTGAATGATTATAGTATATAAAATAGTTTGATATAAAAATATTTTTAATAAAATAGTTTTGATACATTTTATCATTCTAACTCTCCTATTCTATCGTTAAGACCAAGGTTAATGGTACTTAATTATGTACTTCCCTACTTCCCTGCTTCCCAGGGAAGTACTTCCCAGGGAAGTACATAATTCTTCCCCTCTTTCTCCCATTGGAGCATTGCAAATTGGAAAAATGAAGCACAGACTTTCTGTCTTTCATCCTGAATTTAAACTTCTCAACTCGCTCTCTTTTGAGCCTCAAGTTGTTGGAGAATGAGACAGATAATATAAAAAGGAGCCCAGTGGACATGAAGACCCACAGGACACAACTGAACAGTGTGCTACCTTCATCCCCTCATCTTTTCTATCAAATGAACATTTTCCCTTAGTATTTTATTTTTTGCAGCTACTGCTTGAAAGAGACAGTGTGTCCCTCTTTCTGTTTAGCATACAGCTGTCTGATCCTACTAACTTTTGAAAATATTTTCCTCTTCTAATTAGTTTAATTTTTAAATCATTATTCTATATTTTTATATTTCTATGGAAGCTCTTAAACTCTGTAAGGTCCCCCTGCATCCTTTCCTGGATTCCTATATAGGGATATTGAGTTAGGCTAAGTATGACATCAAGCCAACAGATCAAATACTATGAAATAAATCTTTAGATATAAAGGAGAATTAAATGAAGGATGTAATAACTGCAAGCACTAAAAAGTTATATAATTAGCAACTCATGTGATTAATTTATAACATGACATATTCACATAGCAAATATTACAGAAAGACAACACAGCCTAAACCAAGATTTTAAAATATGTTCAGAATGATAAATGTGTTGTTGATATTTATATCTCAAATTTTAGGCCATTGTATTAAAAGGAACTAAGCAATTGTTAACCTTACATCTTTTCTAGATTAAAGCAGGTTATATATAAATAAACTAAATAGATTAAAGATCTTTATATTATGTAGCAATAAACTGACTTTTTTTCAAGTTTAAGCCATTTTGTAATAAGAATGAATTATGTGATCATGACTTCTAGGAGAAAAAATAATTCAAAAGATGGCTGTTAACAATTAATGAAGCAATGCCATGAGGGTGAGTATGTATAAGCTTGTGTGTCTGTGAATATTTTTTCTCTTTTCTCTTTTGGGAGAATGAATGATAAAAATAGGGATTATTTTCCTTACTCTACTATACTAACACTCCCTTAAAATTTACCACATGGTTAAAGGTGATAGTTTAAAAGTACATGTTATTGTACACAGGTTAAATGTAACACAATACCTTTGAGAAAAAATATTTTGATCTAATAATTAGGATACTTAAAAGTCATTTGTTTTATTCAACTGAGAGTAAATTAACAACCAAAAGGATTTGAGAACTAATAAAAATAATTTGTGTGGCCTTAAGGTATATGTTAAGAGAATAAATGATAAAAAGGAAAGAGGACAGAAAATACATATTCAATGTGTTTATTAGTACCACAAAGAAATCTTGGAATTAATATATAATTTTACTCTCAGTAAATCTATGGGTCAAGTGAGTACATGTATCTTATTTTAATAGTGTACTTTTTCCTTATAATAAAACTGAAACATGATTTTGTACTTACTATAATGTCATATACATGTATATAAATTAATAATTACTTATCCCTTCAGTTCCTTTCTTGTATTAAACACAATTTTAAGAGTAAAATCAGATTTAAAGTTTATAATTCACAAACAAAATATTTACTGAAATTGTTTAATATAAACATTATGGTTTTTTTTAATGCTCTAAAGTATCTTTGGTTGATACTTTCATATGCATATTTATATAAATCATTAGGGTGATTCACATTTCTTTGTTTCTTCCTAAAATTTAGAATTCTGGGATTTCCAGTCAAGTAGGCAGAGCGGTAGGACCATGAGCTCCCCTCTCCTTGAGGCTGCGAGAAAACACAACTAACTGCTAAACAACCATTGAAAAAAAGACTGGAACCTAGCATAAAAGATCTTCAACTTGAAACATAAAGCAGGAACCACAACAGGATGGTAGGAGAGGCATGCTCATAGTATAATCGGGCCCCATACCTGCCAGGTGGGCAACCCACAAGCTGAAGAATAATTAAGTCTCAGAGGCCCTCCCCTGGGGTGAGAGTTCTGAGCCCCACATCAGGGTCCCCAGCCCGGGGCTCTGGCATCAGAGGAGGAGGAGACCCCAGGACATCTGGTTTTGAAGGTCAATGGGGCTTAGCTCCAGGAGCCCCATGGGACTGGGGGAAACAGAGACTTCATTCTCTTGGGAAATACACACAGAATTTCACATGTGCCAGGCACAAGGGCAGAGGCAACAATTTCAAAGGGGCCTGGGCCAGGCCTGCCTGCTGGGTTTTGGAAGTTCTCATGGGGACATGGGAGGACAGCTGTGGCTCACCCAGAGACATAAAAGCTGGTGGCAGACATTCTGGGAGTGTTCACCTTCACGAGCTTTCCTGGAGCCTGACATCTTGATTAGATCATGAGCACCAAGACCTGGCCACACACAACAGCCTGTGGGCTTAATGGCTGGGGAGCCTCAGGCCAAACAACATACTGAGTGGGAACACAGCCCCACCAATCAGCCATAATGCCTTTTGACATGGCCCTACCCACAAGAGGTCCAGGACCAAGCTTCACCCAGCAGTGGGCAGGGATGAGCTCCTCCTGCCAGAAAGCCTCTAGTCCAGACTCATCCACCAGGGGCAGATACCAGAAATAAGAAAACAACAATCTCAAAGCCTATGGAAGAAATCCACAATCATAGGCCAGATTTTACACTGGGACTGGCTGGACCCTGGCCCTTTAATCACAAGAGAGGAGTGCACTGGTGGGACATATAGGACATCTCCCACAGAGGTCTACCTCTGCAGGATCAAGAAACTTAACCAACCTATCTAAAAATACAAGTAGAAAGATAGACAATATGAGGCAGCAGAGGTATATCTTCCAGGCCAAGGTACAAGATAAAATCCCAGAAGAAGAAATAAGTGATGAGGAGATAAGCAATCTATCTGAGAAAGAGTTTAGAGTAATGCTGGTGAAGATGTGCAGAAAACTCAAGCTGAGTATAGATGCACAGAGCAAAGTTTTTAGCAAAGAGCTGGAAAATATGAAGAATACCCAAACAGAGCAGAAGAATAAAATCACTGAAATGAATAACACACTAGAAGGAACCAAGAATACACTAAATGAGGCTGAAGAATGGATCAATGAGTTAGAAGACAGATTAGTGGAAATCACTACTGCAGAATAGAAAAAAATTAAAAAAAAAGAATGAAAAGAAATGAGTATAGTTTAAGAGAACTCTGGGATAACATGAAGAGTACTAATATCCCCATTATAGGGGTCCCAGAAAGAGAATATAGAGAGAAAGAACCTGAGAAAATTTTTGAGAGATAATAACCAGAAACGTTCCCAACTTGGGAAAGGAAATAGTCACCCAAATCCAGGAAACACCGAGAGTTCCACAGAGGAAGAACACACCAAAGTACATAATAATCAAATTGACAAAAATTAAGGGTAAGGAGAAATATTAAAATTACAGGAGAAAAGCAACAAATAACATACAAGCAAACTCCTATAAGGTTATCAGCTGATTTTTCAGCAGAAACTCTACAGGCCAGAAGGGAGTGGCACGATATATTTAAAGTGATGAAGGGGAAAAACTTACAACCAAGAATACTCTATCTAGTGAGGCTCTTGTTCAGATTTGATGGAGAAATCAAAAGCTTCACAGATAAACAGAAGCTAAAAGAATTCACCACCACCAAACCAGCATTGCAGCAGATGTTAAAGAAACTTCTCTAGTCATCAAAACATAAGAAAAGAGAACAAAATGAAGAAAAAGAGAGACCTACAAAAGATTGCTTTGGCAATTCAGGGTCTTTTATGGTTCCATATAAATTTTGGAATTGTTTGTTCTAGTTCTGTGAAGAATATCGTGAGTATCTTGACAGGGGTTGCATCGGATCTGTAGATTGCTTTGGGTAGTGTGGCCATTTTGATAATGTTGATTGTTCTAATCTGAGAGTACAAGATATCTTTCCATTTCTTTGTATCATCTTAAATCTCCTTCATCAATGTTTTACAGTTTTCAGTGCATAGGTAAACTCTTTGGTTATGTTTATTTCTAGGTATTTTGCTGTTTTTGATGCAGTGGACATGTTTATGCCAGTTATAAAATTCTGGATTTTGAAGTGAAAAAAAAAAAAGTGAAGGGCTGCAAATCACAAAATATCCTTATTTTTTATGGGTGAGTTGTATTCCATTGTATATATATGCTGCATCTTCTTTATCCATTCATCTATTGATATGCACTAAGGATGCTTCCATATCTTGGCAATTATTAATAGTGTTTCTGTTAATAGCAAGGTGCATGTATCTTTGAATTAATTCTTAATTTGTGGTTGGCTTTATTCCTTTGATAACTATGTAAGTTTAAACAGCTAAAGCTCTTAATGTTCTTAGAAACAATGAACAGTACACAAATGTAAATTTTTTAAAAATATGTACAGTATATCGTGTATGTGTATTTACATGCAATATATTGTATAAATGCAGTCAAATTGTACCAATTCTACCTAATAAAACTGAAAACTGAAAAAAAAAAGAATTCTACTAACCTATTTGATTTATGTATCCCTTAATTCCAAAAAAAATTTATTGAATATTTACCATGGACAAGTAAAATTTTAAAATGTACTAATTCTTTCCAATCTAGATTTAAAGATAATTTTGTTATCATTCTTGAGACAAAAAATAAATATTCTTGACCTGCCTCTCACTACCAGTTCTTTTGTTTTCCTAGTAATATTCTTGAACTAATGCTTTTTCAAATATTGATGATTGGATAATGAAATGAATGTGATATATTCTTCAAATTTACAGTTGTCCTACTCTATAAGAACTGATATATAATTTGTGTCCATAGCCTCTGATGTTATTACTTACTATTTGATGGAAAATGAAAAAATCATGTGCAGAGGACAATGGAATAAAAAGTTAGAACAAATTGTTAGACAAGTAATCCATGTAGGATATATTTGGAATTGATCATACTACAGTTCATTCACTTAATCCAATGTTCATAAATTGGGTGATTTTTCTAAGCTCCCTAGCTCCACAAACCATTTAGCTGACAAGATTTGAAAGTTTTGTGTTCTCTGTTTATTGATTTCCAATGGAATTCCCACCTAAACTGATGAATGAGAACCTGTGCTGAGAAAAGACGTTTTTTGTTTTTCTGCCCCCTCCAACATGACTCTAATAATAGAATTTTGCTCTAAAAACATAGGTCAAGGAAGAAAAGGGGGAAATAGTCTTTAAACTTACACAAAATAAACAATATAAATGAGGCCACCAAATAGATTTGCAGATGATTATAAAAACAGCAACAAAAGAACTGAAAGCCATTATTACATATTCATGGCAAATACTTATCTTATAAAAATTTTACATTTCTTATAAGTGTCTAATAAGCTTTGTGTTCATAGTTACTAATTAGACATATTTTTTGAAAAAAATGCTTCACAAATACAGAGATTATTGCACATATTAAAAATAAAATACTTTCTTAAGCAAATAGCTTTGGAGGACTAATATTTGGGGAATATTTTAACATCTGTAATTCAGCAAACTTCTATAATTCAAACCTGCTTCCTGCATCTTACACAATTGGAAATATTTTGCATAGACCTACGGGTTTCAGCCTTTTCAAAATTATATAATAGGGACAGAGAGCAAGAGATTAAGTTGGTAATATATTTATTGACCAAGAGAAAAAAATCTTTTGAAAGTTTTGAAAGACAAAATCATTAACAGAAAGCCCGGAAATAGTCATGGAGTATTTCATTAGTCAGGGAATGTACTGTAAATATAGATTTGCTATTAAATTTAGGAGTTGAAATAACCAAGAAATATTTCACTTATACTGGTTTTCCTGAGATCCTCTGACAAAAGCTGAGTCAGAAATAACTTACATGTAAAATGCACCAAATTAATTTGCATATTAAACCACAATCCTCAAAATTAGTTTCCTTAAAAATATTTTTTAAACCCTCTGTATGTCTACATAAGAAGAATACAATTTAAAAATAGAGTATACTGGTACAAACATTTTTCTAGACACCGCAGAATCTTGGAAAGTTTGAAGAATGCAGATTCAAATATAGTGTGATTTTCAGTAGACCACCTACAGGGCTGGCTTCATGAGTGCAAGACTTGTCCAGTTATTTGTATGAGGATTCATGCTCTGAAGGGCACTGCTCTTGGGTTAATGCTCTGCTGTCACCTTCTTGGGATTTTTAATAATTTTATCTTTGAACTCTTGTGCTGTAAGTCCAACGGGACAATTAAATATGTGTGAGAGAAGAGGAGACACACACATTATATTTCTACTGCTGTTTCTTGCTGCCCTGTTCACGTACAGCATCTCCAGTGTTTCAAGTGCATGGAATTACAGTATGCTCATGATGTGTATGGAATCAGTGAGATTTAAAGCAAGTGCAAAAAATGCTTGTTAACGTTTACTATCAAGTGAAGGCCCTGATAGCTTTGAGAGACTGGACTTTCAATCTGAACAAGAACTTGCTTCAAATGCAGGAAAAAGGCACTGGTGTTCTAAGAAACATGAATATTCTTGGAATCCTATCATATCATTCCTTTTTTGTATTTCTCCTTGTATTAGTCAACCACTTACATAGGAGATGATGACACAGAGAAAAGGGACATATAAAACATCCCATATTTCTTTTCCCTTTCACTCTTTCCTTATTCACTAGTAAGTCAAATGTAGAGAGTGTCTGTAGATTGTACATGTGTCAGGAAGTAAAAATCAATTGAGTTCATTTCCAGTTTGTTGTTAAGAACAAAATAAAAATGCATGTATGCAATACAAAAAAATTAATTGTATAATTTTGGTAATTTTATATATGATTTAGATGCTCTTATATTTGGATTTTAAACTGGTATTGCACATTAAAGATGAATACAGATGCTAAATTATTTAAAATTTTAATTTTTCTATAATTAGAATATTAAACAATAAATAAGACTTATCATGTCCAGTTATGAAAGAGAGCTACAGATGAAAAAAAGTTTCAAGTTGTAATTACTTTAACAGTATTTATTTTTTCCTACTTTTGTAGCAAGTGGTCCAGAATCTGACTTTTGTACTGGACCCTGGGGATTATGCAGTCAGCATTTATCACCTGGTCTGTTTGCCTCTACCCTCAAGGGTCAAGTGGAAATTCTACATGCTTGAAGTAAGGCAAGTTCTTTCTTGGTTTCCACACTTGTTTTGACTGAAACAAGAGATTCCAGGTGCTTCAAATGGGGAAGAAGCTAATAGTCAACTACCAGTTAGCTGGAAGCTCCATATCCAATGTAAGTGCTTTGTGAGCCTCATAATTTCCCCACCCTGAGTAACCACCTCTCCTTTTCCCCTACCTAGTAACTAACAGATTCCTCAGCACTATCTTCCTGTGGACATTAGAATCTCTTTTCAGTCATAATCCAGGTTTAAAGCTGTTTTAGGTTTCTTTCCTTAATCTCCCAATTCCTTTTTTTTTTATTGAGTTATAGTCAGTTTACAATGTTGTGTCCATTTCTAGAGTAGAGCACAATTTTTCACTTATACATGAACATACATATATTCATTGTTACATTTTTTATTTTGCTGTGAGCTACCACAAGATCTTGTATATATTTCCCTGTACTATAAAGTATAATCTTGTTTATCTATTCTACATATACCTGTCAGTACCTACAAATTTCAAACTCCTAGTCTGTCCCTTCCCACTCCAACTCCCCTCTTGGAACCACAAGTTTGTATTCTATGTCTATGAGTCTGTTTCTGTTTTGTATTTATGTTCATTTGTCTTCTTTCTTTCTTCTTTTTTTTAATTTTTAGATTACACATATGAGCTATCTCATATGGTATTTTTCTTTCTCTTTCTGGCTTATTCACTCAGAATGACATTCTCCAGGAGCATCCATGTTGCTGCAAATGGTGTTATATTGTCATTTGTTATGGCTGAATAATATTCCATTGTATAAATATACCACCACTTCTTTATCCAGTCATCTGTCAATGGACATTTAGGCTATTTCCATGTCTTGGCTATTGTAAATAGTGCTGCTATGGACATTGGCGTGCAGGTGTCTTTTTGAAGTAGGGTTCCTTCTGGATATATGGCTAGGAGTGGGATTCCTGTGTCATATGGTAAGTCTATTCCTGGTCTTTTGAGGAATCGCCATACTATTTTCCACAGTGGCTGCACCAAACTGCATTCCTACCAGCAGTGCAGGAAGTTTCCCTTTTCTCCACAGCCTCTCCAACATTTACCATTTGTGGACTTTTGAATGATTCATTCTGACTGGTGTAAGGTGAACCTCATAGTTTTGATTTGCATTTATTTGTTAATTAGTGATATTGAGCATTTTTTCATGTGCCTATTGATCATTTGTATGTCTTCCTTGGAGAATTGCTTGTTTAGGTCTTCTGCCCATTTTTGGATTGGGTTGTTTGTTTTTCTTTTATTAAGTCATATGAGCTTCTTATATATTCTGGAGAACAAGCCTTTGTCGGTTTCAACTTTGTCAAAAGTTTGTTCCCATTCCGTAGGTTGTCATTTTTTTGCTTATGGTTTCTGTTGCTGTTCAGAAGCTTGTACGTTTTATTAGATACCATTTATTTATTCTTAGTTTTATTTCTATTGTTTGGGTAGACTGCCCTAGAAGAACATTTTTGAGATGTATGTGAGATAATGTTTTGTCTTTGTTTTCTTCTAGGAGGTTTATTGTATCTTGTCTTATGTTTAAGTCTTTGATCCAATTTGAGTTTATTTTTGTGTATGGCATAAGGGAGTGTTCTAGCTTCACTGATTTACATGCTGCTGTCCAGTTTTCCCAATACCATTTGCTGAAGAATGAATAGACTGTCTTTATTCCATTGTATATTCTTGCCTCCTTTGTCAAAGATTAGTTGACCCAAAGTTTTTGGGCTCATTTATGGGATCTCTATCTTGTTCCATTGGTCCATATGCTGTTTTGATTATTGTAACTTGGTAGTATTGTCTGAAGTCTGGGAGAGTTATTCCTCCAAACTCTTTTTCTTCAGTAATGCTTTGGCAATTCAAGGTCTTCTGTGGTTCCATGTAAATTTTATTATGATTTGTTTTAGTTCTGTGAACTATGTCCTGGGTAATTTGATAGGGATTGCATTAAATCTGTAGATTCCCTTGGGCAGTATGAGCATTTTAACAATATTGATTATTCCAATCCAGGAGCGTGGGATATATTTCCATTTTTTTTAATGACACAATATAGAAAACCCTAAAAGGTCCACACAAAAACTACTAGAACTAATTGAAGAATTCAGCAAGGTAGCAGGTTACAAGATTAATGTACAACAATCAGCTGCATTTCTTTACACTAATGATGAATCAAAGGAAAATAAAGTAAATAAACAATCCCTTTAAAACAGCACCAAAAGTAATAAAAGACCCAGGAATAAATCTAACCAAGTAGGTGAAAGACTTATACACAGAGAACTATAAAACATTTATTAAGGAAATTAAAGAACCTCCCAATTCTAATTCATATAACAGTTGATGCAATCTCTTTTTTATTCCATCTATCCCTCTGCTTGACTACTGAACTTAACTACCACTTTACTGAAACTGCACACTGGAATTTATGTTTCATTACTTAAAAATTCTCTTCTTCCTCAAATTCTTCTTTCAGTATTCCTTTCAAGCTTCTTGAGAATTGGATCTTTTCAGAAGACATTACTTCCTATTAATCCCTTTAAGTTGTGGCTTCTTTTGTTTTCATAACCTTTTGTACCAATGAGATTGTAATTGGGATGACTTATCTCAGATTATTCTCTCCTATCTTCTATGCTGACTGCACCTATAATTAGACTTGACCCTCCACTTTCCTCCTCTTTACAGTCATCTACAGATCTCACTCCTGACTTTTTTTTTTTGGAATAATTTAGCTCTAGATTAATTTCACTTTCTGTAACACACCACCACTCTTATCATATTTTTTGTGTTTCTGTCCATGCTGTTAATAAATCTCCCTTCTAATAGATTTGTCCTTCTGATAATTTAGTCATTTATCTTCCCCAGGGTCATATACCAGGCATCACCATTACAAGTAATTTGAATTGCTATATAATATCAATTTAAAATACCTCATTCTAAAACCACTGCTTCCTCTTAAGCTCACTTGATTTAGAAATGCTTTCATTAATCCTTGGTTGAGAAGACTAAATTCCTTCTTGATTATTATTAATACCTTTTCATAATTTCTGGACATTCTTGCTGTAAATATTACATTTTGAGAGAGGTTACTTCATTTTATGTTGAATCAAGAAATGTATACAACTGAATAATTTTAATACAATTTAATATGTTTTAATATATGTTTGGTGTAAGGGTAGGAGAAAAAAGGGTTATTATGGGATTAAATGAAATCATCTGTGTGAAACTTTTGAAAGTTGTAAAACATTATATAGAATTTAAAGGATCTTTCATTCAGTAACAATTTTAAATAAGTTAAAAATCCAATTTAAAAAATAATTTATGCTTAATATTTTTAAAAGTTATAAGAAAAACAAAGTTCTGGAATAAGTGACTATGCAGGATTAGCTATGAATTGACCCATTTAAAAATTGTATTCAGTTAATATTCAAATTATATCACTGGGACATTTTTATAGATAAATTCAATTAAAACAAATAATCTTTAAAGATAAATTATGGAACAAATGTTCGTGCTCAACTATAAGACTATGCTTTGGAATTCTTTGTTAACTTAGGAAAATTACATATTTCACTTTCCAATTAAGTAGCATACGTACAGACAAGCCTTAGGCCGGGATCCCCTTAGCAGCTCATTCCACTCAGAGCAGCAAACAGCAGACAGGCTGTTCATTCTCTTCTATGTTTCTTGTACAGATGGTAGCAGCTGCTGCTGTGACAGGCTGTCTGTCTTGTCATTTCTTTATGTATTCATTTTTACAGCTGCAAACGGAATCTATTCTTGTGAGTAAGAATTTGCATAGAAATTCATTTTAATAAACCAGGTCTCAAATATTTAGATAGTCCATATACTGATATGAAACTTTTTCTATTACTTTGTCTTTGAATAAATATTTTGTTTTTGAAAATTAATTATTTTGTGCAGTGATCACATATAGTACAAATTAAAAATACTTATGGGTTACAAAATATTTATAAAAATGAACTGAATAATGTGTTCTCAATGATTATATGGTACTTTAAAAAGTATATATATATTCCATATATTTATTTAACTCTCATTTAAAGAACTACTTCCATTAGTGATATCTCTTGTGATACACATTAAGCATAGTGTTTATAGCTAGAATTCAATTAAAAAATTAAATACTGATCAATATCCCACTATCTAGTGGTGCCATGTTGTGAGAACAAATTAATCAAGAATATGTAATTTTAAAGGAAGTCATCAACATTTTATATTATTTTTTAAAGAAAAAAGAAATCTCAGTGAAATGCATGTGAAGGAAAAATGCTGCTGTGACAAAAATTGTTCCTTGAATGCATTCGGGTTTGCAAGTTGCATTTTCATTTGCCGAGTTCAGCATGCTGGGAGGAGTGCAATCTAATCAAAAGAGTGCTGGATTTCAAGTCAGCAGATATAGATGCTGCCATAAACTTTGGGTCTAAAAATACCTATCTGCAAAAATTATATATTATCACCTTTTATGGTCATTTTGAAAATAGATAGTATATTTTTATGTTACAACTTTTTCTTATTATGCATTATTCAATTTTAGAACTGGAAGAAAGAGTCTGAGATCATTTAATACCTTTACTTTAATAAGAATAAGCAATGTATTAGTTAATACAATTAGTTGCTTAGGGACTTCAAGAAAAAGGAATAGAAAGTAGGGAAGGATAGACTTTTGTTTTTTCAATCAGAGCCTAGAGCACTATTTTATACCATTCTTAATTATTATTATTCTGTGATATAAAAGTCATTCTCTGCAAATAAAAAGCAAAGTTTATGGAGGAATAATTCTCAGAAAATGAACTATAACCTGTAAACTCATTTATTATTTACAATTAAACCCTGAATGGATTTAATTTTTTACTCATTGAAATTATAAAATTGTCAATAATTATGATTCCTGAGACTTGACAAGATGAAATAACCATATCATAACCACAAGTTCTAATGAAATTCAGTGATTAGATGTGGTATATAAAACAGTGGAAGAGATCTGGAAGACAATTTATTAACTCTTTTCAAATATCTTAAAACATTCAGACTAATGAGGATGAGCTGATGGAATTAGCAATTGGTACACCAGCAGTGAAGACTGTAAGATGGGACCCCCTTTCTGAGACAAAGACATGTATTCAAAATCTAAAACCATCCTTGACAAGCTAAAATCCTGTGGGAGGGACCAATAAGCACACAGAAGAAATTTTTATCTCCATTACATATGTATCTATAAAGTTCACAGTGCCAAACAATGTGTAAGGATTAACAAGAGACTTAATATACAATTCTTCACTTCCTTGAATTCTAAGTAATATCTAATTCATTTCTGAGAAATACTATATTATAGCTTAGAATGTATACAAAAAGATATTATATAAAAGCACATTTTAATTAGAATTATGATTAGGCCAGTGGTATTAGGGATCACGTCTTAAGCCTACAATGGTAAGGTAACTGTCTGCTTGGTTGGTAATAAATTTAGACGTATCAAGATGTTTGATAGTATTGCATTGTATGACCCCATGGTCCTGCAAACTCAGCTGCCACAGAAGGTCTTACACTTCTTTAAGAGGTCTCATTTTAAACAATAAAATGATATCTAAGGAAGATAATAGCTACTATTGGTACTTTTCACCACATAAGCAAGTATGGCTATGAATTTAATGACAAAAACTATTTTCAAAAATAATAATAAATAAATAAATAAAATAAATAAGAGTGAGGGAGGAAAGAAGAAAGGAGAAAAATAAAATAAAATATAAAATAATAATTCCAACAGTATTTCCTTGAATAAATTGGAAACAATACAAATCTAAAGTAAAAACAAAATGGAGAAATAAACTTTGTAGTATCTTTACAGTGGAATATGATGCAACTTTTAACATAACCATTATTAACTACTATGCAGTGACATGAATGCCACTTTTATAAAATGTAGATACATTTTTTTCTCATAATATATCCCCAATTCAAGATTCAGGAACTGTTTCCTCCAGCTGCTGGTACCACTGACTACACACAGGTCACAGGAGAATGTCTTCTCAGGAATTTCCCTAGCCTAAAGGAAATTGCTGAACTTATAGTTATACTCTCTTTTGGGACATCCTGAATCCAATGATTAGTAGATCCTAGTACCCCTGCCTCAAGTTAACATATCACTGAAGGGTAAATCCAACTTCTGGGCTAAGAGATGGGTTGAGACCTCACTTCTGGGAAAATTGCTTTGCAGTTTAATGTCTATACCCAACTCCTGACTTCCACATTTCCTTGCAAGGGCTTCCCACTAGTCTCCTCACACACAATTTCTGTCTCAATCTATTTTCCAGAGAATCAATAAAATAAAAAAAATAAGCAAATCAGGGTATCAAACTGAATGTAGGCTAACATCATAGTTGTGAAAAATATAAATGAAAAATAGAAACATATTGCTTACAAATATAAAATATATTATATATAATTTAACATTTGTTTTCTCCAATGCAGTTATTTTTAGATTTTCCAGTTATTTGTTTAAAAATAGATAACTAGATCAAAATTCTGAGGATTATACTCTATCCCAATCAGATATTAGTTGAAATAGTAACATGATAAATTTTGCAGTAAAGACTCAACAAAGTTTTAGTTTTTATCTAGTAAAGTCTTACTAGTTGTGAGAGTGAAAGGAATTATGTGCATTTAACATACATATATGTTAATGTTCTAAAATCAAGTTATTTTTATAGAAACTATAGCAATTGGATTTTTTAAAAAGACTACAGAATTTTCACAACTAACTTGAGCTAATTTCAACTTAAATAATGACAGACTTAATGCCCAGTGATGTTTAAGACTCAAAGGTAAATAAGAACTAACTTAGTTGATCATTGCTTCCAGAATTACCAATTAGTTTCAACTATTCATTACAAGTCTACTCTTAACAATGAACTTTAGTCTTCCCTTAGCATTAACTTAACTTTTCTACACGCTTAGGAGACCTACTTTGTTCTACCTTCTCATTGCAAAAATTGTCATTTCTGCTTTGCCCAGCACTAGCCACATCCAAGTGGCCATGTGCCAAGAAGTTTGTTTTGGTTCTGGGTCAAATATTTTCTGCATGTAAAGTGGTCCAACCTTAGAGGAGTGACAGCAAGCTCTTAGGTCCATTTCTAAATGCCTAAGGTGAATTGCTTTATGTTCTGCCAAAAAAAAAAAAATGCAACCTACAATAGAAGAACTGTATTGGAATCAGTTAAGAGAAGTCTGCTTTCTTCTCCACTGGAATGTAAGGTGGCAACATAAATAAGAATGAAAAAAGAAAAAATAAAATTTCAAATTCTATCTGCATAGCACCCTACCATAGGCTATTTAAATTTAACACTTCATACTTAGTTCTCAAAATGATAATGAATCTATAATTAAAGCTTTACTCTATGGCTGGAAAATGTAAGACCCACACAATTTATTAAATCTGTCTAAGATGACACAAGTAATGTAAGTTATACAATAATAATTGTAGTAAACAAATGTAATAAAATAAAAAGTGTAATAGGACAACAAGATATCACAAAAATAAAGTGTAATACTAATGATATATGTGATATAATTCTATATATGATAATGATATATAATTACTGCATATCTTCCTAAATGGAATGAAACAAATTTGACATATCCACATATCTTAATCTTAAACTGGTTTTCAGTGCTTCTACATGTGAACACTAGTAACTATGAGATAATCTTTGAATAACTTATTAAGGTCAGTATTAAATTGTTAAAAATATGCTTTTCTCCTGAATTAAAAATTAGAAGAATATATGTTTCTAAATTATCATAAGTATGTGTTAGTATTAAAATTTGATATATTTTGTATAGATTTAAATTTATGACATATTTCAGGAAATCTAAGAATTTTACCTAACTATGATATATGCACAAGTATCCTTTGATTGCACTTGACTATCCAAGGGATGAAGAACAGGTATACATTGTACAAATTTTGCTTTCCAAATTTGCTAGCCAGAGTGTTTAACGATAGGTTTGCTTGTGAAATTATGTAATGATACATCCACAAAGAAGAAATGCCTTTAAAAAAATTTACAAAAGGTCACATCTTGCCAAGGAATGTATCATCCAGGCTGAAATATCCTAAGAGTCTGATGTTATTTTCTAATTTTAATTAGGCACCATAAGGCCTAGAAAAAACTCCAAAGAAAAACTGTATTTTGCCTGAGTTATTTTATGAAAACTGAAGAGTTGGAGTATTTCAAAACATAGATTTTCTTTTCAAGTTATTGTCATGCATGCAAAGAATTGCTGCTGCATCTATCTTGTATTAAGCCCCATGAATTTATCTTTTGTCAAATAATGAAAAATAGTGGCATTTTACTGAAACACTTAGAGGATAAGAACACAGGAAGACCTCAGGGCCAGATATGAAGTAAAAATGTTAATCTAGAGGGGTAAAAAATGTTTTAAACCCAGTGTTTGCCTGGAGTCAAACACCAACCCTGGTGATATTGATATTCTATATCTTATGGACAAAGTGCAAGAGAAAAAAAAAAGACAAAACCTAGTGCTTACCTAAGTTGGGCAATCAGAAACAATCCCCAGCATAAAGTTGGGACCAAATGGATCATCATATGAGACTGATCTGGGTATGAAGAAACTTGTGAGCTTCAATCTTGTTCAGTCATAGAAAAGAAAACAAAGACAAAAACAAAATTCCAAAAATCCTTACCACAACAGCCTTACACATTTTTGAAATCAAGAGTCACACTACCAATGTGATCTACATATACTCAAGCTGAATTTTTTTTTTCAGTAATATATAGTTACATGGCTGAAACAAATGAAAATCCTGTCTAGTGGCATGTAACTTCAACTCAAATATTGTTTCAAATAAAATAAATTCCAACAAAAAATAAAATAAGAATTTACTAGGAAGGAAGGTATGAGAGAGTACAATCAGACTCCATGTATTTTTTTAATATTGGAATTTTTAGAAATAAAATAAATGTTAAATATATTTAAAGAAATAAATAAGAGAGATACTATAAAGTTTAGCAAGCAGATCTCAATAAAAGAATAGATCTAGAAATACAGTATTAACAACTCAGATGATGGGTA
Organism: Camelus dromedarius; assembly: GCF_036321535.1. Taxonomy (NCBI): domain Eukaryota; kingdom Metazoa; phylum Chordata; class Mammalia; order Artiodactyla; family Camelidae; genus Camelus; species Camelus dromedarius. Next base: position 35,696,966 of record NC_087448.1, read on the forward strand.
AACCATTATTTTAGACACAGAGGAATTAGAAAATAATGAATTTATCTGATAAAGGGTTCAAAGGAAAAGTAGTAAGAATGCTAAACAAACTCGGGAAAGAATAGATTTACAGAATTAGAATTTTAACAAAGAATTACCAGATATTAAAAAGAACTAGTTAGAGTTGAAGAATATGACAACTGAAATTAAACAAAAATACACTAGAATTAATTAACAGCAGACTAGGTGATTCAGAATAACACATAAGTGATATGGAAGATAGAATAGTGGAAATCACCCAATCAGAAAAGCAAAAGTGAAACAAAACAAAACAAAACAATACAAAACAAAAATAGGGATAGTTTAAGGGTCTTCTGGAAAATCATAAAGTGTACTAATATTTACATTATAGGAATCCTAGAAGGAGAAGAGAGAAAGCGGTATAAAAAAGTATTTGATAAAATTATGGCTAAAAAGTTCCCAAAACTGACAAAAGGAAGCAGATATCCAGGTACAGGAAGCTTAGAGAGTCCCAAATAAGATGAACCCAAAGAGACCCACACCAAGGTGTAGCATAAAATTAAAATGACAAAAGTTAAAGAGAAAAATTTAAAGGCAGCAAGAGAAAAACAGTCATATTCAAGGGAATCCTTATAAGGCTATCAGCTGATTTTTCTGCAGAAACTTTGCAGGCCAGAAGGGAGTGGCATGATATATTTTAAGTCCTGAAAGGGAAAAACCTACACCCTAGAATATTCTACCCAGCAATGTTATCATTCAAAGTTGAAGACGAGATAAAGAGCTTCTCAGATGAGCAAAAAATTGAAAGAGTTTATTAATACTAAACTGACCTTAGAAGAAGTGTTAAAGGGTTTTTTTTTGTTTTAAGTGAAAAAGAAAAGGCTACATACAACAAGAAATAAGAAATTATAAGAAAGGAAAATGCCACTGGTAAAGGCAAATACATAGTAAACCCTGTGGATCAATCACTTAAATAAGCTAAGAGTAAAAGATAAAAATTATAAAATTAAGTCTAACTACAATAAATGGTTAAGGGAAAGACATAAAGGTGAAAAATATGACATCAAAAACAAATAGGAGGAAGGAGAGTAAAAATTTAGATTTTTTAGAATGTGTTTGAGTGTAAATGACTATCAGTTTGAAATAAGTAGATATAGTTAAAGGTCAGCATATATGTGGATCTAATCCTGGAAAAAGTGGGGGAAAAGCATTTTTCCTCATGAGATCGTATGTACAGAGAGCATATGATAGTCCACACAGAGCTCATAGAATAAGAAAATGTATTGCCCACAAAGGCTTATGTTGTTCATGTAAGGATAACATCCCTGAGTTAGATTAGCAAAAAGCTCACCAGGTTTACAAAGCCTGCCATGGAATAAAAAAGAGAATGACCCACTGAATGACCCACTTACACTCCCACTAAAGTCTGGCCAAACATGATTACTATTAACATTTTCTATTTTTTGTTACTAGGCCATAGATATGTGACAATTCTTGAGATTAAAAGCAGAATGTGGAGGATGGAAAGAAAAAAGTACTTACAAGAAGAGGAAAATTTATGAGAGCTTTAAAATAATAACTGCCCTATTGATTACTGATTTGGAATATATATTTCCAAATGCATTTATTTCAACATGTACCTGCACTCGTGTATGTATATTTACACACATATATATTTACATATATTCTACACACATGTATATATTTGTGATTTTCTACTACCCAAAATGAGGAATTGTGAACTACTTTATACATATGAGAACACTTATACACATATCTGAAAATAGATATAGAGTAGATCCTTATTATTAACTTTGGTATTTGTGAATTTGCTTACTGGATAAATGTCTGTTACTCTCAAGTTAATACTTCTTATGTTTTTGTAGACGTCCAAAGACATACACAGAGTATCAAAAAATTGAGTCACTCAACAGTGCACAATCCCAGCTGAATTCTAAAAAGGCAATGATACTCTGCTCTCATGCAGAAATGACCAGAGGATGGAGACAGCAGGGGCAGTGTAGTATAGTGTAAGAAATCTTGGGTGTGGGGACAGCTAAGTTTGAACCTCATTTTCTCTCTTGTAAGATAAAATAAAACCTACCAGGATGAATTGTTTTAAGACATAAGATTTTAATCAATGTGAGACAAAGGTGGGATGAAAAATGTTTACTTTTAATTATAGAGTCATAAAATATTACAATTCTATACACATCCGATTCAAGACTACCAAGCTAACACTGGATAGAGTAGGCTGTTGATGACTTTTTAAGAATACTTTAAATACTTATTAATCTGTTTTACATGGACTGAAGTAGGAATAGAGATTAGGAAAACATTTGCAGTGAGTATAGACTATCCTTTTTGATGATGAAGTGTAGGAAAGCCAGAAGGTAAATATATGAGGGAAATTAAAGATTTAGGGATGAAATAAGTAAACTGAAAATCTGTATGAAAGGTTTGAATTGGAAGGATAATTGGGAATTAAACATTCAGGAAGGTAACCTGGGACATAGTGACAGTGTTAAGAAAACTCATTCCTGAGAGCTTTTATTTTCTGTGTTCATTATGAAGCAAACTATCTATTGAAATGTGGGCAGCAGGGTTAGAGAGAATGAGGATAAAACATTTCACAGCAATCACTACACTGAAAGAAAGCAGAGTTGGGATAAGTGATATAATTGGTAAGTAGTGTTAATTTTCCCACAAGTTTAGAGATTGAATCAATAAATGTGTTTTGGCACTATTCAGATCAGTTATATAACATTCTCCAAAATGTTCCAAAACCTTGGGGGATAGGAGCAGAGAATGAAAATGGTTAAATTCACTATGTGAAAGATTTTTAACAAGGTATGTGTAGTGGAAGGATGAAAAAGCTGAGGAAATTGATGGTGCCTAAAGTGAAGCCAGAAAGTTAGGGAAATAATAATTGAAGAAGAAATCCCAGGTTTCATAAGAGAATATATCTTTGGAGATAGCTATCAAATGATCAGCCATCTGATACTAAATTTTTGGAGCTAGAAAAATTCCAGTAAAAATATAGTGTAATGATTTTATTTTTTTTTACAAATGTAAAGCTTATGGGAAAATTAAAACAAAAAAGAAAACCACATGTTATGTGGCCAACTGTATTATGTTAAGGTGTCAGTAGGGAGTAGGAGTCAGGACTGTAGGTAAGTTACCAGGTAGCTGTGCTTTCAGTAGATATGAGGAGAGACATGAAAACCCATATGTTAGATACATTTTTCCATTTATACTTCCTTTAATTTTCATAAAGTTTTGACTTTATCTTTGGATTTTTTTAACATGTTTATCAGGTATGATATATGTAGTACTAAGTGTACTAAGTACAATTCTTAGAATAGTAAACCTTGATAATTTCTATATTCATCAATAGAATGTAATTTTATGGACCCTTCCTTTTTTCAGTAATTTTCTAATACATTACCTTATGTAATAAATACTGTCAATAAAGTTCATATATGTTTAATTATACTCGTTTCCTTCTCTGAGTTTGCTACTCATATACCCCCACCTTAGAAATAATCTGGTTTTTGTTTTGTAAAATACAGCTTGTAACTGTAAATGACAGTCTGTTCTGTCGTAATGTAAAGTTGTGATTTGTTACCTCAGTGACTTCCTGCACCTGCCCTGCTTATTTTGAACTTTTACCTAGTTACTGACCATTACTAAGTACTTGTCCCCAGCATGTTTGTTCAAGCTATAAGCCTCATGATGACTTCTCCATTTTATTCCTTTTTTCTTTCCATTTTGACCCAGTTACATTAAAATTACCTAATTAAAATGTTTTCCACATTCTACAAACTACCCTACCCATGACCCTCAAAAGCACCTGTCTGCAGGTCCTTGCTCTGTTCCCTTCTTGCATTACACACAACATAAAAAGAGGTGAAATAATTATAGAACCTACAGGTATCAAAAGAATTTTAATAGGAAAATTAAAATAACTCTATATTCATAGTGCTTCATATAACATAACATTGGCAAATTATTTTAAAGACACAAACTATGAAAGCCTACTCTAAAATAAGTAAACAACATTTTATACATTTTAAAATATTGAAATTGTTACCAGTCACTTTCCAACAAAGAAATCTCCAGATCCAGTTGGCTTTACTGATTAATTATTCCAATCATTTACCCTAATAGTAATTCAGCAGAAATTATTTGAGAATACAGAATAGGAGGGGACTTTATCAATTCATTTTATGAGGCCAATAGTATATTGATAACCATAGCCAAGCAAAGACAGTGTATTTTAAAAAACCTATTAAGCTATAGACTTTATGAATAAAAAATAAATAAATGAAAAAAAAATCTAAAAATAATATAAAAACTAGCAAATTCAATCCATTAATATTTACTTTTAGTGTTTAAAAATAACAATAAATGATAGTCTAATAATATTAATCTTATTCAATATTCTGATTCAATATTAAAAAATCTGATTCAACATTAAAATTAATTAAATTAATCAAGTTAACAGAATAAAGAATAAAATCTTTATTATCTTTTTAATAGATGCAGAGCACAAAAGGCCAAATCTCAATATCACTTATGATAGAAACTCTCTGTACACTAATAATAGAATGATATATCCTCATTGTGATATCATATTAAATGGTTAAAGATGAAATGTTTCCCTTATTATCAGAAATTAGGCAATAGCATTTATTCTCACCATTCTTATTTTATTTCCTATGGAGATACTAGCTAGAGCATAAAGGCAAAAAATATAAATAAAATACATACAAATTAGAAAGGCAGAAATAAAACTGTCTCTTTTCCCAGCTTCTATGGATCTGTGCATAAAAACACACAGAGAATCTCCAAAAATATTATAGAACTAAGCAATGAGTTTAGGAAAGTTGTAAAATGTAAGGCCTGTGTATAAAAATCAATGATAATTCTCTATCATAACAGTAAAGAATTGAAAATTAAATTTTCAAAGAGTTTATTTTTAATAGTGTTAAAAGATAAAATGAGGTATAGTTAAAACAAAATAAATATTAAGTTTATTTGAGCAAAAATCAGTTTGAATCAGGCAGTGTCAAACCAGAAGTGCTTGGGAATGCTTCACTGAAAGGAGCTAGGGGCAAGACTTTTCTAGAGAATTGTTGAAAGCAAAGCAAGATAATTATTTGATTGGCTTAAGTAGTTGCCTTATTTGGGAAAACCAAATTGGTTGTGTTTGCTTGTGCTTATGTTTTCCTTTCTTAATCTAAAGACATTTCAGGCTTAGTTTTGGTTTGTTTATGCAGACTATTAAGGCTTTAAAGCCACTTTAGTCTAATGGCCTCCTTGACTAGTTAATTTAACAACAGCACACAAAATATAAAATATTCAGGTATAAGATATAAAATTTAGGCAGCATCTGTATTCTGAAAACTGCAAAACACTGATGAAAAAAACCATGTGTTCTAATTAAAAAGATACACCATATTCATGGATTGCACTACTCCATATTACCAAGATGTCAGTTCTTTTCAAACTGATTTATAGATTTAACACAATTGTAATCAAAATCCAAGCTGAATTTTTTGTACAAATTGACAAGCTGATCAAAAGGTTAATATGTGAAAGAAAAAAATGAGAATGGTCAAAAGAAGAACAAAGTTAGGAGACTAAAATTTCATTATTTTCAGGCATAATATAAAACTATATTGATCAAGACAGTGTGTTTTTACACAAAGCATAGATAAAGATCAATGGAACAGAACACAAAGTCCAGAATTAGAGTCATGCAATTTGGTCAATTTATATGGAATAAAAGAAAGTTCCTTCAATGGAGAACAGAGAACAGACAGCTTTTTTAACAGATAATGCTGGAATAAGTGGATATGCATATGAAAATATTAATATTGATTCATACTTTATGTAATATACTAAAGTTAACTTAAAATGGATCATAATCCTAAGTCTCCTAACTAAAACTACAAAACTTCTAGAAGAAAACATATCAGAAATTTTTTATAACTATGGATTATGCCAAGATTTCTTATATATTACACCAAAAGCACAAATCATAATTTTCTATCACTATACTGAACTTTATCAAAATTAAGTTTTTCTGATATTTTAAAAATGCTGCTAAGAAGATGAAAATACAATCCAACAACAAAGAGAAAAATATTTGCAAATTTGATAAAGGACTTGTTTTAAGAATATATAAAGTACTCTCAAAACTTCATAATAAAATGAACAATGTGATTTTAATAAACAGATAAAATATTTTAATTGTTACTTCACCAAAGATATATGGATGCTACATGTGCATATAAAAAGATGCTATCATTAAATTTTAGAGAAATGCAAATTAAAATGACAATGATATACTGCTATACAGATAGGATGGCTAAAAATCCTGACAATATCAAATGCTAACAAGGAGACAGTACAGCAAGAAACCTCATTTCCACATACATAGAGGTAATGTAATTTGGGGTAGCCAGTTTGGAAAACAATCTGTTAGTATGATGAAGTTACACATATCCTTCCCATATAATCCAATAAAATGATAACCAAGTATTTTTCTAAGTGAAATTAAAAATATATACATTCATACAAAAACCTGTAAGTCTTGACAGAAAAAAAGAGTGTGGATGCACATCTTATAGTAAACCCATACAATAGAATATCACACAGCAATAAAATGTAACAAACTATCAACACATGCCACAACGAAGATTAATTACAAATGAATTATAAGGGAAATAGACTCAATGCCTATATATTTCGGAATTCCATAATTACAATATTCTTGGGAAGCTTAAACTATAGAATCAAAAACAGATCAGTTGTTGCTAGGAGCTGCATTTTGGGGTTGAAATTGACAACAAAGTGACTTGGGGAATTTTTTTGATGTGATTGAACTATTCTTTATATTTACTTTGGTAGTAGTTATATGACTGCATTTGTTTATTAAAACTTATGGTACTATACTCCAAAAAAGGTGAATTTTACTGATATAAGTTATATTTTAATTTAAAAATTAGAAGTGAATTAATAAAAATAGATAAATGAATAATACTCAATTTCTGATTTTAACAACTTTAGGTGATCAACAACAGCCCCTTGAAATATGATTTTTGAGAATACAATAGTAAAAGAAAAATTAAATACATGAAAGTTGTGGGAGGAACATTTTTAAGCAGAGAAAATAAATTCCAGTGGCACTAAGTGTCAAACTGAACTTGACCTGTTAAACAGAAAAAATAGTAGATCAAAATGTGCTGAGGGAATGGTGATAAGAAGTGAGATTACAGAGTTTTTAAAGGACCCTTGTAAGGATTTTACATCTATGATGGGCAGAATTTTGTGATTGCCTCCAAGATTTCCAACTGCTGGCACACACATCTGATATAATTCCCTTCCCTTTCTGTGTGGATAAGACCTGTAAACAAAGTGGCTGTGATTCCCATAATTATGTTATATTATATAGAAAAAGTGAAGAGAGTTTTTTCCTTGCAGATTTGATTAAAGTCTCTAACATTGACTTTGAATTCATCAGAAGAGAGATAATCCTTGGTAGACTGGATTTTATCAGTCAAGCCTTTTTAAAAAAGGGTTTAGAGGGAGGAAACTTCAAGCAACAGAGACCCCCTCCTGCTTACATTGAAGGATCAAGCCACTAAGAGTTCTAAAGCTAGGAGAAAATGAATTCTACCAACAATCACATAAGTTTGCAAGAAGATCCTGAATCTCAGATGATACTACAGCCCTGGCTGACAACTGGATTCAGTCTATGAGACCCTGAGCAGAGAATCCCGCTAAACTGTGTCTGGACTCTTGAGTCATGGAAACTGTGAAGTAATCCATGTTTGTGGTGTCAAGTTGCTAACTATATAATAATTTGTTATGTTACAATAGAAAACAAATCCCATATCTATGTCTAATGAAAACTCACTGCAGGCTTACACGCAGGATTGGTGCTGTGAGAACTACTCTGATTGGTAAGACGTGTAAAAGGTAGAGCTAGTAAGATTTGTTGATGGTTTGGATGCAAGGAATTAAAATTTAGGAAAATTCAAGCTGATTCTTAGGACAATGCTGTTGCCTTCTACCAAAATGAGGAAAAGTGGGGTGAAAATGAGATTTGGAAGAGTTAAGGAATGAAGAATTTGGTTTTATAGATATTACACTTGATATGCCATTTAAACATCCAAGTAGATAGACGCTAAATAAACTTTTGTAAATATAATTCTGGCACCTTGGGAAAACAGGTTAAACAATTAAAGCGTGATACTTTAGCAAATAGGGAAATTGTAAAATTGTGAGAAGGGATAAGATTACCTAGGATGTTAGAGAATATGGACGAGAGTTTAAGATTAGTTTTCAAAATTATGAGAACATTTATAAGTGAGCAAAGGGAGGAGGAATCAGTGATGTAAACTGAAAAGGAGCTGAGATTCAGTATTTTGAATCCACTTGCCTACAAATGTTTTATAATATTTATCAGATAATGGAGATTCCCATGTATTTTACCCTTCATATCTTAAATGATTCCAAACTTATACAAAAGATAGGTTAGTTTATAGTGCTCCCTCGAGTCACAAAGTGCACAAAGAAGAGAGTACAGCAAACGGGAAGAGGAAGGCTGAGAAGGACATAGTGTATAGAGAATTCTTCCAATCATACTGAGATGTAGAATGCACAATAGAAACAGAGGTGTGGAGGTAGAGGTGGTGATACCAGGAGTGCTGTTAATAAATTTGTTTATGCTTAAATCACTATAGTACTTTTAAAGTAAACATATATTTGGTATTACAGTTCTCTTCAGAGTTGTATACTGGTATCAGTGAATGCTGACAAACCAAAATGAATGTAGAATTAACAGACATCCAAATGATATATGTGTGTGTTTGTACAGTATGTCAAAATGGTAAAAGATAACAATTGATAAACCAAATAAGAAAATAAAATCAGCTATTTATACTTTCCCCATGCAAACACCATTAACATTCTTAAAATATGTATATTTTAATGCTTTCTATGTCTAGAAAAGATAATTTTGTCATAGCAGACCCATATAACTTTACAATTAAAATAATAAATTTTAACAACTTTTTTGAATTCTAATTGATATATAATAAACTGTACAATTTCAATATTTAAAGCTTACATTTTGATATTTTCTATGTTTAGGGACATGTATACAATTGTGAAACCTTCAGCAAAATCAAAATGGTGAATATATCCATCACCTCCAAAATTTCCTTCTGCCCTTTGTAATTACCCCTTCCCCTTACTGCCTCCTTCTCATCCATAAGAAACAATTGATCTTCTTTGTGTTACTATAGATTAATAGGTTAGTATGCATTTTTATGAATTTTGCATAAATGGAATTGTGCAGTAGGTACCCCTTATCTACCTTTTTTCACTTAGCATAATTATTTTGAAATCCATAAAGAAACACACAACATGTTTTATAACTTTATTGAGATACATGTCATATACCATGGCTTTGCTTGTATAAAGCATATAATTCAGTATTTCTTAGTATTTTACAGAGTTGTACAATCATCACTAAAGTCTATATTACTATATTTTCAATACTCCAAGAAGAAACGCTTTGCATATTATAAACTGTTCCCTGTTTTCATTACCCCTTCTTCATTCTACCCTGATTACAATCAACCACTAATCTACTTTCTGTCACTATGACTACTCACTCAGGAAATTCCTTATAGATGGAATCATACACTAATCTCATATTCTATGGCCAGTTTCTTTCACCCAGTAATGGTTTTTAAGGTCCAGTCATGTTATAGCATGTATCAGTATTTCACTATTATTTTACTCCTAAATAGCATTTTATTGTATGACTATATTGCATCTTATTTATCTGTTAGTCAGCTGAAGGATATTTAGATTGTTACCACTTTCCAGCTATTATAAAAAGTGCTATGAACACTTTCATATAAGTTTTCATGTAGACATATATTTTCATTTCTCAGGAGTATATACCTAGAAGTGGAATTTCTGGGTCTCATATTAACTCTATATTTAACTTTTTTGGGACTGCTAATGTTTTTCAAAAGGATTACACCATTTTATAATCCCATCAACAATATGTTAGGGTTAAAATTTCTCTATATCTTCAGCAACACTTATCATTGTTTCTTTTTTTTTTAAGCCATCCTAATAGGGTGTGAAGTGATGTATCATTGTGGTTTTAATTTGTATTTTCCTAATGACTAATAAGGCATTGGCTATTTGTATACAATCTATTCAAATCCTTTCTTCATTTTCAATTGGGTTTTATGTCTTTTAATAAAGTCTCTTGAGTAGTATCTTGTTGCTGTTGTTATTTGAAATTATATCAATCAGCCAGAGAAGTAGTACCCTCTGCCCAGAAAACATGTACAAGTACACACACACACACACACACACACACACACACAATTACTTACTTACCAACCTCTGTAGAGCTGTTATCTTTATGTCTGATGCTGGGTCTTGAAGTCTCAAGGCAGGCATATTGGAAGGGAAGAAGGATGTAAAGCAAGACCCCACAAGGAAGGACTTGGATCAAGCCAGTCTCACATTGACTCCAAATTTGATGATGGCTGTGTCCTGTGGAGAATCTGGAGCCCTTCATTACAGAGCAAAGCACATGACCTAGCCCAGGAATCAATCACAGAAGCTAGAGGAAGTTCTAGAGAAAAATGGAGCATCTATAGACCTAGCTGTGTCATTAAAGTGAACCAGGAGATGAATTGTTCTTGTGATCTGCAAGGGCACCTTGTAACAATACATCACCCTTTCAAGTGGCAAACAATATGGCTGATGCTTCACTTTTGCTCTCTAAATCTCATACAAAATATTTCTGTGCTGCCTTCTAACCAGAAACACACAAGGAAGAGAGTTCTTTGAAATTACATCAGTCTAGCCCATTGGACACACTACAAAGCCACTCCAATGATAACATTGAAAGCTATCTTTAAGAGCAAGCATTTTAAGTCAAATTTTAATAGGGTATCATGGACCTTAAATAAATTGCACCAAAAACATTTTGAAGACATTTAGAGCAGTTTGACTCATCTGACATCTAAACCAGCCCAGAGAGCTACTCAGAGCCTTATTTAACTTTGAGCAAGACAAAAGTAAATAACAATTTCTAAGCTGTTCTCTACCCTCTTCTATAATCTCCTATTCTAAACAGTCCGGAAATCTAATCCTTTATTTAGTCTGAATAGCCGGAACAAACCATGAAGATGAAATATATATTCTAATAGTATCCTCTGGCTTTTTGAATATTTAAAGTTTCTCTTGTTTATCGTTGCATTTTGTTGAATCTTATATTCACAATAAAAACATTCCTAAAATCAAGTAAAAGAAAAAACTTGTGGTGAGAAGTTGAAATAAGCATTAATTTCAATTTGCAAAACAAGGGAACAAAATTTGTGATGTTTGCTCTTTATTTTTTACATCTAAACATGTCCTCTTCGGATATTATTATCTCCCTTTATCCTGGCATCAGTAAACTTGTTTCTATACAGAGCTAAATTAACTCTCAATGTGGTTTCCAAATCATTATTCCATTTTCTCAGGATTGTGAAATTTTGAATTGATTTAGAAAGGGTGTGTTAAAGAAATATCATTTCTGAGTAAACTCTGCCTTCAATTTCAAACTAAAATTAAAAAGATAACCCATATTTATTAATCTCATTAAGTGAAACTCTCCTTTTTTTGTCTTTTTTCTTATGTATTGGTAACAGGGTAGACCAAAACTAAATTTAAATCAGTTTCTATTCAACTCTATGAGTTTAAAAAAATTATAAGTGTGTATAATGTTTATATAGAAATTAAAATATCCAACAATATTCCAAAACAAGACTCCTGAATGTACCTACATTTAGAATGCTTAAATTAAAGGGCCAGACAGTAGATTCTCTGATACAGACAACTAAACATATCACTATCCAGAGATCATTTAATTTCTTTAAACTTGTTTATTGAAAACATAGATCATAATATTGCAATTAATTAAACATGCATAAGAATTTTTGTCAAACATTAAACATATCCTTTGTTTCTGTTTTTTATTTACTGTTAATATTTTTGTTATGAATAATTGTCAGTTATACTGTATTTTAAAAGTGTTTATGGTAGATGTTGGAACTGATGGAGATTTGGTCCACTACAGTTTATTTATATGGCCTATCTTTAATTCAAAGATCATTGATTTAATTGATTTTAACCTGTCTTTTATTTTTTCAGAATATGTGGTATCTGAGTCTCACTGAATTTGTGAGGTTTATGGACTGAATAGTGAAACCAAATTGTGTGTCTTAAAAATATAAAAGAGAAATTATATCATAATTTAAAATTTCAACTTTGTATAATTTTGCTTATATAAGTGATAACATAGTCTAATTTCTACAGTAACTTGTGTGATATATTTTTAACTTTTCATAAAATGTCAGAATATTGCCCTGTTTATTATATTTATTTATTAAAAATTATTACCAGCAAATAACTGAGATACAAATGGAACTCATGTACACTGTAGGTAGAATCATAATGTATTCACAGTCAGTTACTAATTTTACTTTACTTTTAAAACATATTTAATTTTTTTCAACTTTAAATGACATCATACTCAGGAAAGAAAATACTTCAATATGTTTGGGTGAAAAACATATAAGCTTATTTTTAATTATACCTGAGTAGAACTAACTTGCTTACACTTTTGCCAAGGTCACTTTTGGAGAAAACAGCGTTTTGCCATAGGTATAGAAAAGCTATTAAAAATGTATACCTGCATGGGATAGCTATTGCTCTTTATAACTTTACTGAAATCAAACTGAAATACTTCTCCCACTTTGATAAAAAATAATTTTCTCCCAGTAGGGAAGTTACAGGATAAATCTGTTCAATGTGCCAGGAAGGGATTCATGACCTGGCTTCTATTAACAGAAATGGGGTGTCTTGCAGCTATGTCCCCATAAGTTGCACTGAAAAATACCTCTGTAAGTAAAGATTCAACCCAAGGGTTAGCTTTTACTGCAAGTTATAAACTTCAAGAAACTGGGTATAGAATGGAAGTGCTGACACAACCTTAAAGATAGCCGCCTGAGAGAAGCAACTATAATACTCCCAACTTCTTCAGTTCAGAAAGTGTGAGTGTTTATTTTGCCACTGGATAAAAGAATTGCTGTGGAAATTACTCATGCATGGTGAATTGCATGGTAATACAAGAAAGTCTTACTAAATAGAGCTTTGAATAAAATGGAGTATGGACTCAATTTTCCCTAAAAAAACATTTTGCAAGATTTATGTTTTATAATTTATGTTTTACAAATCCTGTACATTGTGTTATTTATCAGTTCTGCATTTCATTTGCAAATACTTCACTGATGAGATGATTTATATAACAATAATGAGACAGTTCACTTTGAATTTGCAAGGAGGAAATATAATGGCAGGAAAAATAGCTTTTTAAAAATATCATAAAGTCAGGTTTTCTGTTTTATGGTTATTTAAGTTTCAAAAAGTGTTTTAACAATTGTAGGTATCTATGCAAGAATTTATGATGTTGTCCTAAATATCAGTTTATAATTTTTAGAATAGGAGAGCTATATATTTCAAAAAATACCTCAAATAAGGCATTAAAATATACAATCTTATAATCTTATTTTTTATTTTATTTCTTCAAGAGTTGTATTACTTTAAGTAAGAATCTAAAACTTTTTTAATAAGCCTTGTCTTGTAATTTATGAGTAAGAATAGTGAAGGCTTTTCAAAGTAGTATGTAAAATATTGGAAATCGATTATTGCCTTTGTTTACAAGATTATAACTGAGACTTTTATGAAATCTGTACATAGATAAATTTCAGGATTGTAACAATACTGTGATACAGTACTTGGTCTCAGGGATTTTAGTCTAATCTGAGAGAGACATGAAAACACACAAAAGAATGTAATGTTTTATTGTAAAGATGTAAAAATAAGAAACATCAAACAACTAATAGCCTGGCATCTTGAGACCAAAAGAAGATAAAAAGATGGAATATTTATCATAACTCTTGAATTATAAGCACAAATTCTCAGTTAGATGGAAAGAACATTTTGTGGAAGAAAGGAGATGAAGAGATAAATGGTAGAAAACCAGCACTCCACATAGTAGACACAGTAGGAAGTGTGAAGGCACATAACCACTGCTAATATATCCATGTGGATCTATCCAGGTAGCTGGTAGATGGGTAAGATGCTGATGGGTAGGATGCTGAAAGAAGAATAGAACTGTGCTCTGCCTTGGGGGCCTTCAGGATGTGTGAAGTAATTTTGTGCATTTTCCCACATGAGATGAGATAATAAGAAGAAAGAAAAGCATAGGAAAAAAAAAGAATGCGACAATGAATATATGTATGTTCACGTATAACTGAAAAATTGTGCTCTATACTGGAAATTGATACAACATTGTAAACTGACTATAACTCAATAAAAAAAATTTAGCCTCCAAAATAATAATAAAAAAATAAAAATTAGGAGGGAGAAGCAAGATGGTGCAGTAGAAGGATGCTTATAGCTCACCCTCTCCCACAAATACACCAAAACTCACATGTATGGACCCACTCAGCCAACCAGAGCACCTGCCGAACTCCAACAGAATATTGCCCTCTTCTAAAGACAAAGATGCCGAAAATCTGGTAGGATAAAAGGAAAAAAGAAAGAACAAAACGCAAAGCAGTGCGGGACTGATTCTGCAGGGAGGAAGCAGCAAAGGAAGACTGGCGCTTGTTCGCTGGGTCTCCCCTCTGCAAAGGAGAGGCCAGCAGGATGGAGAGGGAGCTCTGAGGCTCAGATCTGCCCCGAGCACCCCTTGACTGACAGAACTGAGTTAAACGGGCACAAAGGGGCCCCACGACACCCAGCCCGAGACGCAAGCCAGCAGCTGGGGCCAGGACAGGCTGCCTGAGCCGGGTGGAAGACTGGGGCGGCTGCACTGAGGTGGCCCTGGGGGACTTCAGGGGGCTGCGTGCTGTGGCTGGGAGGGGCTATGGAGCAGAAAAACCTCAGTCCCCCATATTGTGAAAAAAGCAAAGCAACACAGCTGGTTTGCCCTGGGGGGAGGGGCGCCATAGCCTTTGTCTCCTCAGACCTGCGCCACCATTACTGTCACTTCTCGCTTGAAGAGAGGCAGGGTGCAACCACAGCCGCCATATTATCTAGTGCACAGTGCCCGGGTGGGGGTGGGGCTGAGGTCTGAATCCACACTCGGGGGCTCCACAACTTCTTAGGCAGGACTGAGACTTGCTTACAGCTGGAGGCAGATAGGATCTTTCTGCCCTGGCACCTCAGAGAACTTGCACCACCAAGACAAACAAGGAGCTGAGATTTGGCACAGAGCAGGGGGGGCCATTCCGCAATCTTCCCTGAATTCACCTTTGGAACACCGACCTGAGGTGGAGCGGGCAGCTGCATAGAGCAGCGGAGCGACTGGAGCCAGGAAAGAGCAAGTGGCAACTCACTTTCCTGGCAGAAACACAGCACCTGACCATGGTGCTGGGAGGGGGTGCGACCTGCCCACCTGTCTTCCCCAAGTGTAGCATCTGACTGCAGCATCGGGAGGGGGAGTGACCCACCTCCCCACCAGATAAGAGCTCAGCACCTGACCCAGTGTTAGGAGGGGGTGCAATCTACTAGCTAACAGCCACTGGGAGAGGCACAGATGAGGGCGCCAACAGAGGGCCTCTGGAAACAGCAAGCTGAGTTCATGAAACAGCGTGAAGACACAAAGACCTCTCAATAAAATCATTAAGAGCACAGCGTCTCCAGGAGAACTAGATAACTGATACTCCTTAAGCCACAGTGTCAGAGAGAGATGAGCAATATGAAGAAGCAGAGGAACCACTCCCAATTAAAAGATCAAGAGAAATCCCCTGAAAACACAATCAAGGAAATAGACATTGATGGCCTACTAGATCAAGATTTCAAAAAAGGAGTGATCAAAGTGCTGAAGGAACTAAAAGAAATAGTGTTTAGAGATATAAAATATGTCAAAAATGAAATAGAAGCTATAAAGAAGAACCAAGTAGAATTGGTAAACTCATTTGATGAGATGACAGCTGACCTAAAGGCCGTACAAAGCAGGCTAGATAATGCAGAGTAACAAATAAGTGACCTAGAAGACAGGACAAAAGAAAACATCCAATCAGAAAAGCTGAGAGAAAAACAAATAAAAAACAATGAAAACAATGTAAGGGACCTATGAGATAATATAAAGCATGCCAATCTATGCATAATAGGGGTTCCAGAAGGGGAAGAAAGAATAAAGGGAATTGAAAACGTATTTCAAGAAATCATGACTGAAAACCTCCCAAACCTAAAGGAATCAGATATCCAAGTACAGGAGGCTCAGGGGGTCCCAAACAGGAAGAACCCAAACAGACCCACACCAAGACATATTATAATCAAGATGGCCAGAGTAAAGGATAAAGAAATGATCCTAAAGGCAGCAAGAGAAAAACAAAGAGTGAGTTACAAGGGAACCCCCCTAAGGCTCTCAGCTGATTTCTCTACACAAACACTACAGGACAGAAGGGAGTGGCAAGGTATATTCAAAGTCCTGAATGAAAAAAAGATGCAGCCTAGGATACTCTATCCAGCAAGGCTATCCTTTAGGATAGAAGGAGAGATAAAGAACTTCACAGACAAGCAAAAATTAAAAGAGTTTAGCAACACTAAACCCATGCTAAAAGAAATATTGACAGGTCTAATCTAAATAGAAAAGAAGCAGGATGCTACAAAAATGAGAAACTCATAACTGGAAAAGTGATAACTGCCATGAATTACAAAAAGAATAAACACAAAATTTTAAAGAAGACAACAAAATCATTAAGAGTGGGAGAGGGAAGCAAAGAAAGCCATTGAGAAAACAGTATGGAGATTCCTTGAAAGACTAGGAATAGACTTACCATATGACCTAGGAATCCCACTCCTGGGCATAAATTCAGAAGGAACCCTACTTCAGAATGACACCTGCACCCCAATGTTCATAGCAGCAATGTTTGCAATCGCCAAGACGTGGAAACAGTTTAGATATCCATCAACAGATGACTGAGTAAAGAAGATGTGGTATATTTATAAGATAGAATACTATTCAGCCATAAAAACCGACAACATATCGCCATTTGCAGCAACATGGATGTTCCTGGAGAATGTCACTCTAAGTGAAGTAAGCCAGAAAGAGAAAGAAAAATACCGTATGAGATCACTCATATGAGGAATCTAAAAACAAAACAAAACAAAACAAAACAAAACAAAACAAAACAAAACAAAACATAAAGACAAAACAGAAACAGACTCATAGACATAGAATACAAACTTGTGGTTGCCAAGGGGGCAGGGGGTGGGAATGGACAGACTGGGATTTTAAAATGCAGAATAGATAAACAAGATTATACTGTATAGCACAGGGAAATATAAACAAGATCTTGTGGTAGCTCATAGCGAAAAAAAATGTGACAATGAATATATATATACGTTCATGTATAACTGAAAAATTGTGCTTTACACTAGAATTTGACACAACATTGTAAAATGACTATTACTCAATAAAAAATGTTAAAAAAAACATAATAAATAAATAAATAAATAATAAAAATAAAGAACCCCAGAGATTATAGTAAAAAAAAATAGAAGCAAACTACATTTTAAAAAATGAGATCAGAACATTTATGTACTGAGTGGAACAGTCTGAAAGGGTTCAAGAGTGGACATATAGCCTCAAGACTTGGTTAAAACAAGACGCACAGAAAATAAAATGAAAAACTTTAAATGAAAAATGTTTATATCTCTTAAAATTTACATTAAGTCCTACAGATTTAAAAAATTATGGCCAATAAAAATAGTCAAGTTTTTAAATAAAATAGATTTGAATTTGAATCCTGTGTTAAAGTTCATTAATTTATGAGCTTGTGTTCTTTTACCAGTTAATGGCTATATTATAGGAATATTGCATTAATTAAAAGGGAAACATATGTAGAGTGCCTGGCTCATAAGAGTTACTCAATAAATGAGCCTCTGTTTTTATTTAATGTAAACACCCACAGTGTTATTTCCTTTTTTTTTATTTTTAAGTCCACTAGACAGTGGAGAAATTGCCGTTTGAAGTGCCTGTCCTAGATGTTACATTAAACTATGACAGATGGAAACTCAGTAGCAGTCATGCAGAACATTTGCCAAATAGGATAGTCATCTGAAGAAGATGGCAATAATAGAATTCTTCACTGTGGGACCCAAAGACCTACTGCCATTCAGCAATGACTATAGAAAGTGCCTGATGATTCTGTGTCTATGACAATAGATATTAAGTAATCTTTGCTAAAGACACTAAGAAAAGAGAAGCTGACCTTCAAATTAGAAAGTTAGGATCTCTCCCTCTCTCCCTCCCCTTCTCTCTCCCTCTCCCACTCTCTCTCCCCTCTCTCCCCCTGTCTCTCCTTCCCCCCTCCCATTTCCCCCCACCCAACCTTTACACAAATGAAATAAAGAACATTGGATGATAAAATTAAAATTTAGTAGAGGAAATAATCCAGGTGGAAGATAAGGGGGACATTCTCAACTTCTTTAGATATAAATATTCGAATGTTCAAATAAAAATCATAGACTTTCTGTGACTTAATAATTAGAAGATGAAAAACAATCACTCCACCTGTGTAGTTTAGATGACTGATATTCTCACAGTCTGCTTTTCTTTTCCTTCCTTTCTTCCTCCCTCCTTCCTTATTTTTCTCCCTCTCATCCTTCATCTCGTCTCTCCACTTTATCTGCTTCTCTTTCTCTCCCTCCATTTCCTCCTTTTATTCTTTCACTTCATTGTGTATTTTCTGTGAAAAAAAAAGTTTATATAATTCCAGTCTCTTCTAACTTTTCTAACTCTGTCTTTTCTGGAAGCATTTTGTTATCCAGCCTTGGAAACTGCTCCACTACTTTCTTAGGCTGACAAGATTTCCTGTTGATCATACACTGAGTTATTATAACCAGTGGTTCAAGTAAAACTTAACTGCATATCTCAAAGCTTTAACTTAATATTTGATATCAACTTCTTTCTGGAAAAGAGTAGAACTTTACTCAGGATTGAAAATAAAAAATCTTGGTAGCATTTTATGCTAGGAGACTCAGGGAGTTTTGGTTTGTTTATATGTTTGTTGTTTTTTTATATTTAATATTTTATAATTTCAAAGCAACAGAAAAATTGGCAAGAAACAGTGTAAAATCCCTACCCAAATGTAGAGGAATAATAATAAACTTAAATAATTGTCATGTATTGAATATTTACTATACACTGAGCTATATAGTAAACTATATATATATAAGTAAGCTATATAGTAAGCACATTACTAGCCACTTTACTGACAACATTTAATTAACCCACATAACCATTCATTTTTGTAAATACTCTCATTGGCAATGTTTTATAGACAGAAAACTTTTGAAGGAACTAAGTAATTTGCCCAAAGTCAAATGATTATGTATTTGTTCTAAAACCCATGCCCTTAATAGCTCAGCATACTATCTTCCTTAATATTGATTGAATAAATCCTAAAGACAGATTGTCAGCCAAGATGCAGTGCTTATTAATTAACCTGGCCTTTGTTGGAGGTACTATCATTTGCCTTCAAGACCAAGATGCATATTCCCTTTACTGTAGGAAGTTATGGCTTCTGAAGGCTCACAGTTAAGTTCCTTCTTGGGAATTGCCCTTGATTGAAAGTTATTAACTCACCCAAGATTATGCTTCCCTGTCAGGAGCAGCCTGCATCTAAAGACCATTTTATATTGGTGCTCAGTTTCATCCCTTTTGTCCCAGTTCAGGACAACTCTGAAAGGTCCAGGTCCAGCCATCTCTTATAGATTGGGCTGGGGACTCTGTTGCAACTGGATCCCTATTCAATGTCTCCCCTGCTAATTACACTTCATTCATTTCCTTAGAGGTGTCATTCTTAGATATACTGCCCAGTAAGCCTCCTGCATGCAAATACCCTACTCAGAGTCTGTTGCCATGAAATCCAACCTAAGACATTTTGTCCCTCAATTATTCCAGAATCCATATTAAAAAGGGATATTTTGTGGCTGGATTACTTGCCAGACTTGTGACTTTGAGTGCTCAACAACTGATAGTATGTAGAAATTTGAAAGCCCTAAGAATTATGTTGCAGAGCAATTGTTATAAACTTCACTGGTGTTAAAACTGAATAGGATATATACAAATGGGAATGAACTCCATGAGTGATGCAATATTTTATGCATTTGAGAGGTAGGAGGGCAATAATAATTATAAGGAATACAGAACTATATAGCATTGTTGGATGCTATTCATGCATAATAGAAAGTCAGTTAAACATTGAATTAATGTTAAGTGTGAAAACCAATGGGATTCCTTGGCAGCTTATAAAAGTTAATCTCATCTTCTGCATTTGATGGTCGAAAACACATGAACATCTGACTTAGATGTTTGAATTCTCACCCCAATCAAATCTCTTTACCACAAGATCAGAATCCTGAGTAGAAAAGAATGAAAACTTGATAATTGAAGTGAGTTCTTTCCAGAATCTTCAAAACCCAGATTTTTATGAACCCTCTTGAAGTGCAAAGTGGTTTACTCTTCCTTGTTGAAGACTAGAACCATCCCAGGCCCTTGCTTCAACGTGATGCAGAATTATCTGCTCTGAAAAGATATACAAACTTCCTTGGAATTTATTCCCATTTTCCCTCTTGGCCATAAGATAAATAATAATCTCGTCCAGGTTGGAGAAGTGCTGGTTCTGCTAAGAAAAGAAGAAGCTGAATGCCAAAAACAAACAAACAAAAAAAAAACAAAAAAAAACTACAGAACAAGCCAGGAGAACATGTAGGAATGAAATCTAAGGATCAAGGGAATCAAAATATAAAATTGGATATGGGAGAGTATATCAATATGGGACACACTCCAAGATATATGCTTTATCACTCTGGTGATAAAGAAAGATCCTGAGAGGAGATAGGACTTGGAAGTTGGGAAAAAGCAATGGCTTACTCTAAGTGATGTAGAAATTCCAGAATAGAAGACAAGGAAAGAAAGAATCAAAATATACAGACAATCTCTCCTACTGGAGTAGACACATTATACAACATTGGAAAATTCACTATGAGAATAACACATTGATTCACCCATGTTGATGACATCTTATTAATTAGACATCAATCAGTCACTCAGTGGTAAGTTTACTACACTGACCACTTATACATTGGAAGGATTAAAATCTATCACTTGCATGTAACTGATGAATATTCATGTCTTTGCCTTTTCTGCCCACCAGGTTCACCAGCATCACTTGTAAGGGTTCAATCACAGTGGATCTCTAATACTGTTGCCTCTGACCAAAGGAAGACTTACAACAGAAATATAGCAGTAGATAAACAAAGATAGGATCCACTATTATACCAACTACTGCAACCTCTGAAGCCTGCTAGAACAATGGAATAACCTCTTAGAAGGTCATAAAATGCACAAATTGAGTTGATAACCTAAGAAGAGGAGCCACTATCCTCCAAGATATGGTATACATCATAAGTCACTAACCATTATATCCTGCTGTTTCCCAATAGGTGGAACACCTGGGTCTGGAAACCAAGAGGTATAAGTAGACATAGTCCTGATTTCCATCCTTCTAGATGCAGTACTTCCTCTCCCCACAATGTAGGCTCTAGGAGTCCTAATTCCAGAGGTGGACAACACTTTTGAAAGAGAACATGATGAAGTCCAATTAAATTTTAAGCTATGGATTCTATATGGTGAATTAAGATTCTTTGTTCCCAGAGACCTGAAGTGAAGGAATTCAGTTACTGATAAAATTGACACCAATCAGCAGTGAGTAGAAAGGCTATTGCTAAAAAGGGTAGTAATGAAAACGTGTTTGGCATTCAGTTACTTCACTATTTCTTTTGGTACCTTGTTACCTCTTGTAATGGTAAATAGATAGGCACATCAGCCAAAGACTGAAGAGACCCTTAATGAGAAATAAAAAGTCAGGTATACCTATGAGGTAAGTTATCTAGATCAGTGGAAGCATTAGTCAGTATTGGAGAATCTAGAAAAGGTATGGAGGAGGGAGAAAATGAGAGTCACTTAAGGCCTTGAGACCAACAACAATAGGGAGAAAGGGAAATTTAAATCATCCCACTAACCTACATGTTACAAATTTTCCCAGGAGATGAGACAAAATGAAATTCTGCAGACTATGAAATAGATGAGGTGAATTTGCTACTACAAATATATGGATCAAAATGACACAAAATGGAGACTTTAATTGTTACTACAGTGTTACTTTGAGAACTGGATTCTGACAACTCACATCTGAATCTTCTCGAATGTTACTTGCCCAAAAGTTGGCCTGAATTCAAAGAATGGTTTGTTGGGGTACAAAGTCCTGGACCTCTTGTCACAGTTTTGAGCAGCTCAGTCCCTGGGATCAGCTGAGACCTTTGCATCACAATTTAACCTCAGCCTCTGTTCAGTCTTGGTTCCCACATTTATATTTTATCCCAAGTACATACCTATAAATCTCCTGCATGAAAATATTTAATTCAGAATCTTTTCTATAGGGAAAAATACCCTCCAGCCTAACATTTATGAAGGAATTATATATAAAAATAGTCAGATAGAAAATAAGCATGCTTAAAAGCTAGTTATATACTTTCTGAAATTGTAGGTTGCTATATATCTCTTTTATTCCTGAATAAGCAAACAGAAAAAAAATTATAGCAAAATTAAATTCATAAAATACTACAGTGAGATGTAAATGGAAAAGCAGCCTAAGATTCAGAAGAAGATAATACTATTGAAATTATTTATAATAGAAACCAGAAGAAATTTTAGAAAGTTGCTAGGCTTATTTTAGGAAGTATGTATGATTTTTAATTTAAAAAGAAAGTGTAATACAGTATTCAAATAAAAGAACATATAAATATTTTTTCATCTGCTATGGCTTTCAAAAATAATATGACTTCTGTAGAAAACAGTGACACAAAGCTGGTTATATTTGGATAATCTCATCTATTATTAAAGCTTCAACACATACTTATCCTGATGAATAACAAATCAGAGTATCCTACCCACACATCCATCTGAGCTTGAAACTTTCATATACAACTTTCTACCTTGTATTTCCAGCTGAATATCCAATAGGCGTCTCAAAGTCAATATTTATAAAACTGAATTATTTATTCAACTTTATTATCACCTCCCTACTCTTCTCTATTCTTCTCTTTTCATTTTTATGCAGGTTGATGACAAAGTGCACAATTATTATAAAAATTGAAACTTGTTTTTGACTGTAGGATCTTTTTCATCTTCTATATATTATGTAATACATATATCAGACAAAATAGACTTTAAAGCAAAGCCCATAAAGAAAGATAAAGATGGATACTATATAATGATTAAAGGAACAATGCAAAATGAGGATATTACACTTGTTAACTTATATGCACCCAATGTAGGAGCACCTAAATATTTAGAGTAAATGCTAATAGACATAAAAGGAGAAACTAATGGGAACATAATCATAGCAGGAGACTTTAACACCCCATTAACATCACTGGACAGGTCGTCCAGGCAGGAAACCAATAAGGCAATGGAGATACTAAATATCACGATAGAACAGTTGGACTTGGTTGATATTTCTAAGACATTAAATCTCTTCAAAACAGAATATGCATTCTTTTCCAGTGCACGTGGAACATCCTCTAGAATAGATCACATACTCAGGCACAAAAGAAGCCTCAACAAATTTAAAAGAATAAAAATTATTTAAAGCATCCTTTCTGACCACAGAAGCATGAAACTAGAAATCAACTACAGAAAAACAAAGGAGGAAAAACAATGGAAAGGAGACTAAACAACATGTTCCGAAAACCAGTGGGTCAATGATGAGATCAAAGAAATTAAAAAATACTTCGAAATGACAATGAAAACACAACTACACAAAATCTATGGGATGCAGTAAAAGTCCTGAGAAGGAAGTTAATAGTGATACAGCCTTCCTCAAAAATTACGAAAAAGCTCAAAAACAAAAAACAAACAAACAAAAACAAAAAAACAAAAAAAAAACAAATAAAACCCTAACTTACCACTGAAAACAATTAGAAAAAGAAAAGCAAACAAAATATAAAGTCAGCAGGAAAGAAATAATAAAGATGATGGAGGGAATAAATAAAATAGAAATAAAAAATAGAAAAATCAATCAAACCCAGAGCTGGGTTTTTTTGAAAGAGTAAACAAAATGGACAAATCTCTGGCCAGGTTCATAAAGCAGAACAGAGAAAGGACATAAATAGACAAAATAAGAAAGGAAAATTGAGAAATTACAACCAATACTACAGAAATATAAAATATCCATTAGAGAATAATATGAACAACTATATGGCAACAAACTGGACAACCTAGAAGAAATGGACATGATTCTGGAAACATACAGTCCCCTAAGATTAAATCAAGAAAAATAGACCACTTGAAGAGACCGATCACTAGATGTGAAATAGAATCAGAAATATATTAAAAAAAAAAAAAGAAACAAAAAGCCCCCCTTTAAACAAAAGTGCAGAACCAGATGGCTTCACTGGGAATGCTACCAAACAAGCAAAGAACTCATACTGATCCTTGTCAAGTTATTCCAAAAGATTGAAAAGGAGGGAATATTCCCAGGCTCAGTCTATGAAGCCACCATCACTCTGATACCAAAACCAAACAAAGACATTACAAGAAAATTACAGGCCAATATCATTGATAAATATAGATGCAAAAATCCTCAAAAAATATTAGCAAACAGAATCCGACAATACATAAAAAAGGTCATACACCATGATGAATTGAATTCATCCAAGGGACACAAAGACAGTTCAACATATGCAAATCAATCAATGTGATATACCATATCAACAAAAGAAAGGGAAAAAATCACATGATCATCTCAATTGATGCCAAAAAAGCATCTGATAAAATTCAACACCCATTCATGATAAAAACTCATACAAAAGTGGGCATAGAGGGAACATATCTCAACATAATAAAAGCTATTTATGACAACTTCAAAGCCAGCATAACACTCAATGGTGAAAACTGAAATATTTCTCACTAAAATCTGGAACAAGACAAGGATGCCACTCTCACTACTCATATTCAACATAATTTTGGAATTCTTAGCCACAGCAATCAGGCAAGAAAAATAAATAAAAGGGATCTAATTTGGAAGAGAAGAAGCAAAATTGTCACTATCTGTGGATAACATGATACTATATATAGAAGAACCTAAAAGCTCTACACAAAATCTACTGGAACTGATAAAAGAATTCAGCAAGATAACAGAATATAAGATTAACATACAGAAATCAGTTACATTTCTTTACACTAAGAATGTCGAAAGAGAGTAAAGAAGTAATGTCTTTTAAAATTGTATTCAAAACAATAAAATACTTAGGAATAAACCTGACCTAAGAAGTGAAAAACTTACACGTGGAGAACTATAAAACATTGATTAAAAAAATTAAAGATGACTTAAAGAGATGGAAAGATATTACATGCTCTTGGATTGAAATAATCAATATTTTTTAAAATTATCATAGTGTCCCAGGCAATCTACAGATTTAGTGTGATCCCTATCAAACTAGCCAGGACATTTTTTTTCACAGAACCTAAACAAATAATCCTAAAATTTATATGGAATCACAAAAGACCCAGAATTGCCAAAGCAATACTCAGGAGAAAGAACAAAACTGGAGAAATAAGCCTTCCAGATTACAGACAATACTACAAAGCTACAGTAATTGAAACAGTGTGATATTGACACAAAAACAGAATAAGGATCAAATAAACAGAATAGAGAGCCCAGAAAAAACCCACACACCTACAGTCAATTAATCTTTGACCAAGGAGGCAAGAACATACAATAGAGAAAAGAAAGTCTCTTCAGCCAGTGATGTTGGAAAAACCACACCGTAGCATGTAAATCAATGAATTTAGAACACTTCCTCACACCATAAAAAACAATAAACTCAAAATGGCTTTAAGACTTAAATATAAGACAAAATATTATAAACATCTTAGAAGAAAACATAGCCAATACATTCTGTAACATAAATCTTAGCAATGTTCTCCTACAGAATTCTATGTAAATAATATAAATAGAAGCAAAAATAAACAAGCAGGACCTAATTAAACTTATAAGCTTTTGCACAGCAAAGGAAAGCTTAAGCAAAAAAATAAAAGAGATCTAATTTGGAAGAGAACAAGCAAAACAAAAGGACAAATTACAGAATGTGAGAAAAATATTTGCAAATGATGAAACTGACAAAGGCTTAATTTCCAGACTATATGAACAGCTCACAAAACTTAACAACAACAACAACAACAAAGACCCAATCCAAAAATGGTCAGAAGAACTGAATAAGCAATTCTCCAATGAAGACATACGAATGTCCAAAAGGCACATGAAAAAATGCTCAATATCACTAATTATCAGAGAAATGCAAATCAAAACTATAATGACCTATCACCTCACACCAGTCAGAATGGCTATCATTAAATGTCCACAAATGATAAATGCTGGAGAGGGTGTGGAGAAAAGGGAACCTTCCTACACTTTTTGTGGGAATGCAATTTGGTGCAGCCATTATGGAAAACAGTATGGAAATTTCTCAGAAAACTAAAAATAGATTTAAGTTACAATCCAATAATCCCACTCCTGGGCATATATCTGGAGAGAACTGTAATTCAAAAAGACACATACACCCCTGTGTTCAGAGCAGCAGTATAAACACTAGCCAAGACATGGAAGCAAACTAAATGTCCATTTACAGATGACTGGATAAAGAAGTTCTGGTATATTTATACAATGGAATACTACTCAGTGATTAAAAAATAATAAAATAATGTCATGGATGGACCTGGAGACTGTCATTCTAAGTGAAGTAAGCCAGAAAGAGAAAGAAAAATGTCATAAGATATCATTCATATGTGGATTCAAAAGAAAGAAAGAAAGAAGAAAAAAGAGAGTGTCCTAAGGATTTTTTTTTTTTTTTGAGAATTCTGTCTATTGTCATGAGAGACATTTGTCTCTAGTTCTTTTTTGTAATGCCATTGTATGGCTTTGTTATTGGGGTAATGTTGGCCTCACAGAGTAAGTTAGAAAGTATTTCCTCTGTTTTTCTCCTCCAAAAGAGATGTTAGAGGATTGGTATTGTTTCTTTCTTAGATGTTTGGTAGAATTTGCCAGTGATCTTATATGGGCCTAATGCTTAATGTTTTGAAAGCTTAATAATTATTGACTAAGTTTCTTTAATAGGTTCAGGCCTATTCAAATTTCGTATTTCTTCTTGTGTGAGTTTTAGTCAATTGAGTCTTTCAAGGAATTGGTCCATTTCATCTTAATTTTAATCAGATTTCTTGAGTTTCATTGTACAATTTTATTATCTTTTTAGACATTTCCGTGTGGTCCGTAGTCCCTCTTTCATTTCTGATGTTAGTAATTTGTTTCCTCTCTCCTTTTTCTTAGTTATCTTCTCTAGAGTCTTGTCAATTTTGTCGATCTTTCATTGATTTTCTCTATTGAACAATTTGCTGTTTTCAATTTCATTAATTTCTGCTCCAGTTTTTATTATTTATTTTTTATTCTGCTTACTTTGAGTTTGATCTTTTTTTTTCCAGTTCTGTGTAGTGAAAATATATAATAATACCTTATAATAACAAAATAATACTAATTTGTCCCTCCAATTCCTTGCATCACTGCTGTCACCCATGTCATTTATTTATAAGCATACAGAAGTATTTATATAACCATACATAAGTGAATACACTGTTGTTATTATTGTGAACAAATTATAATCTTTTAGCCCAATTAAGAATAAAAATAAAAGTTGTTATTTTGCCTTCACTGAATCCTTCTTTAGGATGTTCTTTCTTTCTTTCTTTCTTTCTTTCTTTCTTTCTTTCTTTCTTTCTTTCTTTCTTTCTTTCTTTCTTTCTTTCTTTCTTTCTTTCTTTCCTTCTCTCTCTCTCTCTTTCTTTCTTGCTTTCTTGCTTGCTTTCTATTCTTGCTTTATTTATATAAACCTGTGTTTCTGATGCACATTATTTCCTTCTCTCTAAATAATTTTTTCTTCAACATCTCTTGCAAGACAAGTGAATCATCAGCATTTTCTCTCAATATTTGTTAGAGAAAATTATTTCTCCTTCACTATCAAAGGATAATTTTCCAGACTAAAGAATTACAGTCAGTGGTATTTTCTCTCACCATTTGAAATGTTTCACTCTATGCTTTTCTTGCTTGAATGGTTTCTGAGAAGTCAGTTGTAATTCTTATCATTGTTTCTCTATATGTAATGTGTTTTTCCCTTCTGGTTTCTTTCACAATTTTTCTTATCTTTGATTTTCTGTATTTTAAAAATGATATGCCTAACTGTTGTTTTGCTTTGTTTTGTTTCTTTGTTTGTTGTCAGTTATCCACTTGGTGTTCTCTGAGTTTTATAGGTCTGTGGTTTGGTGTCTAACATTAATTTGAGAAATTCTCAATCATAACTGTTTTAAATATTTCTTCTGTTCTTTTTTCTTTTCTCCTCCTGGCATTTCCATTAAATGTATGTTACACCTTTTTATAGTTGTGCCACAGTCCTTGGACATTCTATGTCCTTTTTTCCCTCAGTCTTTGTTCACTTTGCTTTTTAGTTTTGGAAGTTTCTGTTGAGATATATTTCCTCAGCCATGTCTAATCTATTTATAATCATATCAATGTCATTATTTATTTGTGTTAAAGGATTTTTACTCTTTAGCATTTCTTTGGGGTCTTTCTTAGGATTTCCACCTCTGCCTATAAGCCCATCTGTTCCTTCATACTATCTACTTTATCAGTTTGATATCTTTCCTATTCATTCTTTGTCTTCATGTCCTACTATTCTTTCTTGACTTGCTCTGTTCAACTATATGGCCTCCTTGATATTTCTAGAACACACCACATGCTCTCCAATCTTGGGTATTTTTCACTATCTCTTTTCTCTAGTTAGAACTTTGTCCCCTAGTTATATGTGTATCTAACATTTTCTCCTCCTTTAATGAGTCTCTTCTCAAATGTCTCTTTCTTAACAATTCCTAGTATAGCCACCTTTTAAAGTAGCAGCCTGCCAATCCTGCCCCCTAACACTCTTACTCCTGTGTATCCAGCTCCACTAATTATTTTTCCATTGCACATATCACCTTCTGACATACTTAATGACTAATTTATTCAATATGTTTATTTTTTATTTATTTTCATGAAGGGAGAAAGGTTCTTTATCGGTTTTGTTCACTAATGTTTCCCAGAGACTTAGAACAGTGCCTAGCACATGACATTTTCTCAATAAATATTTGTTGAATGGACAAATTAGTACTATATTCTATTTCATTCAAGCTTCTTCCAATAGCTTCAGAACTGCTCTCATTAAGATCATAGATAAGATAATTATTCCTTACCTTATGAAACTTTTTTTGGACATATTTTACTACATTGTTTTCACAAACTCCTGGGTTTTGGTTTTTCTATTTTATTTCTGTACCTCCCATGCTTATGCATTGCTTATTTCTAAATTATATATAGGCACATGGGTAGATATGTATATCTATGTATGTGTGTGTAAATTATACATGCTCCTTATCATAAAGCCCTCAACATTAGTCCCCAGATTAGCTCACTAGCCTCCATTCATGTTGCTGCTTCTATAGCTTCATGTGTTAGTCATAATATCAGGCACTGGCCATTGATTCAATAAATATTCTCCATCCTGAAGGGCAGCTCTCCAACTCCACAAAGTATTGTCCTTAAGCTGGCTTTAACTGAGCCTTCAACAAATTATTTCACTATTATGTCAGGCTAACTGTTTCAGAATGATGATATATTTCCTACTATAACATCATGTGATTATTTCCTTTTGTAAAATTTTTCAAATCAGTTAGCAAAAGTCAGGCCATCCCTCTATATTTACATTTACTCTTTTGTCCATATTGTTGAACTAACACAACCATTGCAAATGGCAACACTTCACCTTTCACTTGTACCCATCCCAATTACCCACAAATGAAAGTATCCATACTTATACCATATTATTTCATTACAGAAATTATCACTTCCACCAAGAATTAGTATTGCCATTTGACTAGGGAGTGCTTTACCTCTAGAGCCCCACTCTAAGTATCTGCTATTTAAAGATATTTATGGTGCTCATTGTGTTGACCTGGGTTTCCTCCAAGAACAGCCCCCATGATAAAGTTTTATGTGCAAGTAATCTATTTGTGAATGTCATCCCAGAGACCAGGAAGGAAGAAGAGTGAAAGGATAGAAAAGGAAAATATTGACTTATCAGCTCATATATCCTATTGGCCAAGAGTCAGCCCAACATTGCTCACTATGCCTTAAGTCCCTTTCTCTTTTGAGTTCTGCATTCATAAGTGGCAGATATGTATGTGTACCTACAATAATAGGAAAACAAGCAAGTTGTGGCTGCAAAACAATAATTTGTGTAGACAGCAATCTTCTGTTTAAGCCTATGTAGAACTAGACACTGCAGCAGTAGCTGCAATAGGATAAGGCCTGGAGGATATGACATTGTGTACAAAGTGGACCAATGTACTGCTTATTTATTATATTACTCATTGTATTAAGTAATTAAGTGTTTTATGTTTGTTATCCAACTTGACATATTTATATGAAGCTTAGATTAGCCTTGTTCACTACTGTTGTATACTAATACCCAGCACAGAATATGTTATAAAAACATTTTTGCTCAATAATATTTTAAGAGAAAAATAAAAAAAAACATTACTGTTACTCCTCTAAATTCTCCACTATGACTTTCAAAAAATATTTTTCTTACTGTTACATAAAATGTAAATTAACTTCAAAAATTTCTCAATCTAACTTCTAATAATGTTAATCAGCTATCTGCTGAAAGATTAAAAATGCTAAATTCTAAAGAAAATAGAATATTTTTTATAGGATGAAGGTGTGGAATAATTTAGTTGTATTTAAAATATTTTAAGCTAGAAGAAATATCTTATGAATATGCATTTATAGCACCAATTTAAAAATAACAAAACAACTAAAGCTTAATATTTCTGTTCTCATAAGCAGCAATCATTAATACTATAGGTAGTCTTTGTTGATTTTCTAGCATTTCTCTGGGGAAAGTAAATTATGTTTTCCTTAAGTGCATTGAATATATTTCAGGTCTCAGAGGCATCTTAAGAAATTTACTCTTGAGGCCATTATATTTATGTATTTATTAGAGATTAGGATGTCTGATTTAACATCAAGACTTTGTGTGTAGAATGTTATTATCATTTACACTCTTTGTACAAGGTTCTGTTTTATGGATTTTGTTATATCAACATAGTATATGACTTCCACACTTCAATATTAAAAGCTTCACCAGTTGCCTACTATCTACCAACAGAATAAATGTTCTGCATTCTGCTGTGAAAAGTTATTAATATTTAACCAAAACTGACAGGACACTTGAAAACCAAGTAAACTGAGACTCATTACAGTGAAGCTGAAGGTCTTCTTTCCATGACATACACACCATGATAACCAATGATCTATACAACTGTAATGTGCTTGGGTCACTCATACAAGTGGGGGTAAATTTCTGGCTTTCATGGGTAGAAATATTGCTTTAACTCAGGAAATTTGAACCAGAAAAGAAGTTAATTGTATTCAAAAAGAGTTTGAGAATTCTATTCTCCTATGACCTCATGGATTTGCACAATGAGGCATTATTTCCACAGAGATCAGTACCACAAAGGACCACTAAAGACCACATTGAGTAGTAAGTTAAAATTACATTAAAGTAAAGCAATCAAGTTTGTGCCAGTTTTGCAATCCTTTAAGTAAAACATCTGTAAAACTTCTCCCCCCATATAAGCATAAATTTCCAGGACTAAAACAGTATATGAGTGAGTGGGGTAGCTTAATGGACATGTGATATAGATCAAAGGAAGCTGGATTTAATATTCTCAGTCCTAGTTTCCCAAGAGGAAAAATGAACCTACCAAAAATATTTCAAGCCCAATTAGGTAATTGAAAAGCAAGTACCAGATACTACTAAGTAATCTGCAGCCCAAAATGAGCTAAAGAAACACTTCTCACTTACTTTGAGCTTACTTTTTTTTCCTCCAGTCAGTTGCTGTTTTTATTTTACAAACTTGTTTGTTTGCTCTTTCATTTAAATAAGGTAGAACTGATTTAACAGAGACAAGACTTGTGGTCTCTTGAAGCTTTCTCATGCTTTTATCTGTTTCTTAGATTACAACTTTGTATTTTTGCTCTCATAACTGTTTCTAGCCCTATCATTTCAATAATATCTGGACTTCCCAGTTGATGTATTGGATTTTGATTCATGCCTCTATTCCTGGAACAGTTTACCTTCCTGTGTTTGTCAACTCATTTGATTTCAGTTGAGCAAAAACCAAAACAAAACAATTAACAAACAAAAATTTCTCTTCATTGTAGTGCTAGCTGCAGCCAGATCTAACTGCCATATGTCACCTTCCCTCAATCAAGGAGGTTTCTGTCATCAAATATTGACACTGACTATAAAACATGCAATAGAGTTTGTATTCATTCTACCTATAAATCAATTTCAGAAACCAAAATTTATTGGTCATACCATTAAATTATTTTCTAGATTGAAAATCTGATTGCTTCAATGAAATCTCATGGTCAAGGTAATAATAAAAATAGCTATTTTGACTTTTAATTTGTAGAAAAAATCGATTTGTGTATCTCCAAACTATTTTTCAGCTTACTTTTTGTCCCCAGTTTTATTGAGGGTGACTGACAAAAGCTATACAATGTGATTCTTTGTCTGATATATGTATACATTGTGGAATGACTACCACAAAGAGGCCAAATAACATATCCATCACCTCACATAGTTACTCTTGTGTATGTGTGTGGTGAGAACATGAGATCTACTCTCTTACCAAATTTCAAATATACAGTAAAGTAATATTAACTATTTTCACTATACTGTGCATTAGGTCTCCAAGACACAGTCATCTTCTGTTTCATAACTAAAACTGCAACATTTGACCAGCATCCCCCATTTCCTCCCATCCCCAACATCCAGGAAATATCATTCTATGCTCTAATAGTATGTGTATTGAAAGCGCTCAAGGCCTGGCAGGTTCACTTGGGATTTAGACAGACCAAAGAACATTCCTGGATCCAGAGGTACCTCTGACATGCCTTTATTGCAGAGGAGTGCACAGGATGTGGTGGCAGCAGAAAATCCCATCCACCTCATACATCAAGGCAAACAAATCCAGAATCTAGGCAACTATTACCTAGGAGCTAACTAGTGCACTTGCATAGTGCAAATCATGCTTCTATAGCACTACATGGTTACTGCACATGCAGGACAACATAGCCGAGTCACTGGGCACCAGACGTCTGGTGAGGGAGCCTGAGAAACTCCATTTTCCCTATGGTATGTTACTTTTTTAGATTCCACATATAAATGTGATTTATGTAGTATTTGTTGCTCTGTATCTGGCTTATTTTGCTTAGCATAATGTCCTCCAGGTCATCCATGTTGTCACAAATGGCAGGATTTCCTTCTTGTTTAAGACTAAACATTAAAAATCATCTAAGTTGTCAAAGATGGGACAATATCCAGTGAAAAAGTGCAGCTAGTTTTCATTAGGTCACATTATGATTTCCTACTCTTTATTTTAAACTTGAGATCTCCAATCAGTTAACGTGATGATATGGGGTTCTCAAGAAGCCCTGTTTCTCTTTAATGTGCTTATCTGCTTGACCCTATCATGTGTTCCACCTGGAAGAGATGAGATTAGACTAGACTTAAAATCAAAATTGTATTAGGTCTTAGGTGATAACAAAAGGGTAAAATGAGAAAGGAGTGTGTCTCTGTGGGTCCCAACACCATTCATGCAGCAGTGAGTATAATACCCTTAAGTGTCTGCCCCTAAGCATAGGTATGTTAAGCTTTATCTTCCTAGTATCAAGACCCTGTCTTAAAACAAATCTTTTCTGGATGAATTACAAACTTCTCTGGAAAGGGCATACACTGCTCAAAAATAAGTGTTCTTGAATGTAATATGATTAATTCAATATTTATCCTGCAGAAATAATCTATGCATTACTAGAGTGTTAGTTTAGTGATCAGATATTTTAGTGACAATGTAGAAGCACTGAAATGATAACCTAAATTTAAGTGAAATTATAACAGGCTCCATGAGGGATATGGAACAGTAAACTGTGTGATAGAGTAGAGCAAAACCCTTGTAAAATGTTGTCTTGAGTTAAGGATTGTAGCCTTCTATGTGATCATATTGACCACAAGATTTGAATTCCTTAAGGTAAGGATTTCTTACCTTAATTTTAATTCCACAGATTTTTTTTAATGCAAGATAATAATCTTTGCAGGAATTTGAAGTGTATTGAGAAATGAAACTATTAGGTTGAATAAAAAGTAATGGTTTTGTGAGTCAAAAATGGTCAGATAGAGTAATTCACCTGTGGTTGATTCATGAATCAATGAAAGGAAAGTAGATGACAATAATAAAATTGTTAAAAAAAATAAACTGAGAGCAAGCTGTGTCACAAGGTATAACTAGCACTGAAATAATTTTACTTATTTAATTTTTACAAAATTATTGATGGAACAATCAGAGTTCTCCTCAAGCAAACCATTGATTTGTTGCTTTGCTATTTATTTGCTTTACTATTGCATGCTGTCATTTATTCACCTGTTTGATAGATATTTTATGAGTACCTGATATGTTCCTTTACTACAAAACACTTAATATTCCATATTAGATAAGTAATATTGTGTTACAAATCTGAAAATAGAATTAATGAAGACAACTTGATCAAGTCTACACAGCATTAAAGTGGCAAACCTGGAACTCAACATATGATTTTAAACACCTTTTTAAAGTATTTTTGAGCCATAGTTCCATTTTTCCTTTATATTTAATTATACATGCTTGCTCTAGGTATAAAATTCATGTATACCTTTGCAAATATACTGTAAAAGCATTAACTTTAAAAGAAATAACCATTTATACCTTGCCACAACATTAAAAACATTTCTAAGTTATTATTTTTAGAATATGTTACCAAAAATGTGTTATGTTAACAAAATATCTCCATATTATACTGAGATCAAATATTTTTCTCCTTGTTAAGTGCTAGTCTATCAATACAATGCAATTCACTCAGTTATCTCTTTGTCCGCATGTTAAATATTTTAGGCTAAACAAAACTTTAAAATATATCAAGGTTCACAGTTGCAGTTTTATTCTCTTACCATTACAGGAAAACAGTGTTTCAAATCTGCAAACAACTTTTCCTTGCGACTGATGTCACTACTATTTAGCCCTTCAAGGTTAGCATTTATTGATTTTGCCTTTACTTTGATTGGATCTTACCTACCTCGGTGCTTCAGTAAATTGAAACCTTCTGCAGTTCATGGAAGAAAGCTAAGAGCAAGGCTATGAGAAAATGTACACTGACCTCAATTTGTTTCAGACTGTATTGGTAAAATCATCGTCACTGTGTTGCAGATGTGACCTTAACTGGATTTGTGTAAATTCAATCCACAATATTCTAGACAGCTGATGAAAGATTGGCCTAAAGTATAAGAATTAAAAATTTTAAAACTAAAAATAAAATATTTGAGGCAATTTTATAAAATATACTACAATATTCCTCACATGCATTAACTTCTACGCATTCATTAAATCAATCCGACAAATTTTGTGAATATCTCTCGTGGTGATGTGCTTGCTGTGAGGGCTGCAGAACAAAACATAGTGCAGTCTTACTCTTACAGAGTCCATAACATAGTAAAGGATGTACCAAAGGTAATTGAAAATTATATGTTATAATAAATTACAAACATTATGTAAACTGTGGGAACACAGATTAAAGCATGACCATATGAATTAAGGCACAAATTGGAGTTAAATGGGAGTCATTATTGTTAATTATGCTGATGCAAAAGGCGGGCATTAACCTGGGATAACGGGCAGACTATCCTGGCAGTGGTAGAAGACTCTACAAGGAACAGCTGAAATTAAATTTGAATTGGGAGCTACTCAAAAGATAGAGTGGGAACAGAGGAAAAGAGATTCAAGGTATATGAGGTACCAAGCATAAGCAGAAGTACTGAGAAGGAAAAAGATTTGGGAAATCTGATAAATACAGCAAAACATGTAGTGGCAGATATAATTTGGGAGAAATTAAGGACAGATTGTGAAGTTGATTTTATATATGTTATATAACTTGACAGTTATGCTGTCCAAAAATTAAAGATAACTTAGTGTATAGCTAAGTTACCAAACTTTGCTGCCTATTAGAATCACCAGGTAAACTCTTAAAAATTCAGCTACCTGCGTTGCACACAACAATAATTCAGTCATAATGTTTAGGGGTATAACCCAGACATTAGTAGGCTTTTTAAAGATCACAGGTGATTCTAATTTGCATCCACATTGGGAACTGCTGGCTCAAGCCATAGAGTAACCTATTGCAGGGCATCTGCAAACTTCTGAATAAAATCTTCAGAACAATGTACAACCACATGGGCCCTTTTTTGTATTCCTCCAATATAATATAACAAACAATAACTTGAACAACTTTTCATGGCCTGTTAATTCTGACTGTCACCGATAGATGCAACCAGTGTTCCAGGTTCTTGTCCCATCCCAGAAAGAATTCAGAGACAAGACTTAGAGGTTAAAAAGGTAAAGTGAGGATTTATTAAAGGATGGATAGTACACTCTTAGGGGAGAGCAGGCAGGCTCAGGTGAGCAGCTGCCCTGAGTTCCTTTGGCAAGTTAGTTACATAGGGTGTAAAAATGAATGGGTGGAATATTCATTGGGTAGGGAAGGGTTTAGGGTTGTATTCCCTGATTATCATCCCAACTCACCTTCCCAAAGGGAGGAGAGATTTCTGTCCTTATTTAGTCTGGATCGGAAGTGTCATGGTGTCGGTGCATGATGGGTACTTCTGATATGCAAGGCTAATTTTATTGAAATGAGGGCATAATGAGTAAAAGGTTACATTCAGACACTGGAAATTCCTGCCTTTTCTGACCTTTCTTTGTTGGTCTCGAGGTCAAAAGGTGTGGCCCCTTGTCAGCCCAAAGATTCCAGCTTTTCTTTCTCTGCCCAGGGATCCCTGCTGCTCACATGATGTGTGGTTTCCTGCATTTGGCCTGTGCCCCTCCTTTCTGCCCAGTTCCTGACATTTGGTCTGTGTCCCCCTTTCTCTGCTCATATCTAGCTATCTGCCTGCTCTAACATGACTACAATGTTCTTTAAGAAAATATTTTGCATAAGGTTCTCCCTTCAACTGTATTAATCACTCTCCAGACAGATGTACTCAAACCACCTCACCTAGAATAGTAATCCTTATCCCTTTTTCACTCAGTAGCATAAATTTATGTATTTTCTTATTACATATATCCACCTGATATTTTACCATGTATTTATTTGTTTAGCCATTTAGCCTTCTGCCATACATTAGAATATAAACCCTTTGACAGATAGGATGTCACAGACAGGTTTACTTTTATGTATCTGGCATCTAAATGGTCCCTGAATCATAACAGTTACTCAATAAATACTTGCTAAATGAATGAGTCTAGTTAAAATATTGCCATTTGAAAAAGAGAGAGAAAGAGAAACTCTTCATTGATATTAAAGTTGTATATCATTTCTCTGTTTTAAATTTGAAACTTACAGAAAATGAACTTTATTTTCTTTTCAAGGGATTATGCTAAGTATGATGGAGCTTTGAAGTTATAATCTAGAAGCTTTTGATAAATTTGTTGAATTTGTGGTTCACTGTTCATTTTTACCAAAAATTAACCTGAAAGCCACATGACCCACAAGTGATGACTTTCTCCCTTTACATCTATTGTTCTAAACCAATGTAATAATCTTGCCACAAATTTTAATTGATATTAAAATTTATTTTTCTAAGGTTTCCAGATATTGAGAATATAATGTAGTTTCTGTATAAATAGAATGAAAATTAAAACAATTAGAAGTATACAGATTCAGTGTTTATTATTTAATGTTTCCCTCTCCTTTATTAATTTGGATGCTCTGAGATCAGTTGACTGACTCAACCTTAATTGCCCAGGTTTAGCAAAGTTTTAGCAAAGTTCCATGTTCGGCAAAACTTCTCAAATCTGAAGAAGCTGGAATGACTGACTACCCTAACACTTTACTCATGACAGATGGAAGCAAGAATAAAATGGCTGTTTTTCAGGTAGTATAGATTGGTTTGCTTTGCCCCTCTGACTATTATCAAATTAGGTTCATTTTTTCCCATCATGCAGCAAGACAAAATGCCAGGATGCCATGGTTTAAAGCAAAGAGAGGATTTATTCATAAGGCAGGCAATTGAAGAGATGGGAGAACAGGTCTCAGATCCACCGCCCCAAAACCAAGGGGCTTAGGGTATTTATGGGATAAATAATAAAGAAGTAGGGCAGTCTGAGACATAGGAAGTGTAGGAAAACAGGACTGTAAAAAAGTGCAGTAATCATCACTCTGTACTGGTGTAACTAAGCCACAGGGCTCTGCATGTTCAAAAAAAGGCACTTAGCATAATCCGGGTGTGGAGTTTTCAGCCCTCTGAAGTCGAAAGGTCACTGAGTGAATCCTCGAGAGTGCCTAGTAAAGAGATTAGTGGTCATATCCAGTCTTAACCAGTTCAAACTGAACTAGACACAACTGCCCCCAAGTTCCTGGAAAACGACTTGGACAAACATCATGTTGTTTTGGCTAGGCTCTGCTTGGAGGACATGCAAGTCCTCTGTAGCAAAAATTAAAATGACCTTGATTAGTGAGGGCAGGTGAAATTGATTAGATTAATGACTACCTACAGGTTTCAAGAGTGGAGATTTTAATTTGTTAAAGATTGATTTCATGAGCCATCTTGATCATTCAGCCCTTTAGGTCAAGAAACTATTCAATTTTTTTGGTGCAGCTTCAAATATTGGTAATATGATTGGGATGCAAATATTTTAATTTTTGTTTCTTAAGTATTTTATTTAATATTTTTAAATGTTATTATAAGAAGAATGAGAAAGGTGATATATTTACATAAATATTTATATTTATATGTGAAGAAACTAGAAAATTTCTATCAGGCTAAGATGTGAAAAGGGACTCTAAATAAAGGAAAATTAGACTTAAACCAAGCAATCACAGACAGAAGAGCCACCCTTCATTCCATTACTTCAGCAGAATATTTTAAGAATTGTAATTACCAGAATAGCTTCCAACATGTTCAAAGTCTGCCTTGGTAATTGAAGTTAATTTTTACCTTGTAGTTTGTCATTTCTCTTTTTTATAATTGAAATTAATGGGAAAAAAAGAGTATAAATTAGTTGAATTATAAAATTATTTTAAAGTATACATATATTTGTATGTATATATGCTTATACATGTGTCTCTGTCTATATATATACACACATATATATACACACTTATGTATATATCATTTACTTAACATCTTTACCTATCCCTAAATTTCAAATAATATTTTTGTGTACCATATATGAATATAGGTTTCTCTGAAACAATAGAATCATTGTTTCTAGAGATCAATTTCTGCACATTATTATAACAGATCTACTCCAATATCAGTATCTATTTCCTAGCAATAAACATCTTAGGCTCATATGCCTTTACAATTGTTACCCAAGCAAGCTGAAATGAACACAGTCTTTCTTTCTGCCCTCTCAGGAAAACAGACATCTTTTTTTTCTGCCCCCCAGACCTTTTCCATCTCCTTTTCCATTGATGGGATCCAGTCTTCACAGACTTCATCAGCTGTATCAAATTCCACTGAATATTTGTCAACACTGTAAATTAAATTTTATGGTAGAGTTTTGAAATAAAGATAGAATTAGAGGAAAAATGGATAACTTTTCTACTATGGTGAGAGCAGAATTTTTGATAAAACAATAATTTAATTTTTATTAATTGCTTTAAAATAGAAATACTGTATATCTATAAGCCTAAATGATCAAGAATATTAGTTTTGAAAGTATATTCACTGGTGTTCATAGTTTTACCCTAATAGGAAAAGAGTAAAGACCCCAGTGCTTGTCAAACCAGAATAATAAAATTACAATTGGGAGATGGTGCACTTCGTAGCAAAATATTTTAAAAGATATATTTAGAAAAGAAAAATTACACCTCTAAGAATAGGAGGTGGGCTGATCCAAGGGAGGAACAGCAATTATTTTTGACCCTTCTTTCGCTTATACCCTTGCTTAGGCATGGTGTTTTGACTGACAGTTCTTATCCCTGGAATGCTGTTATGTTTGGTCCCTTTTGCACATGTCCTTACCCATACACAGAAAAACCTATGGGGGTACCTAAACCACAATGTTAATTACAATACAATGAACACTGGATCATGTCTGGTTAAGTCCTTTCTGCTACTGCACATTCATGGCTGTCAGGTTCTAACAGGTTTCTTACTGGCACTCATTTAAAAGAAGTAAAGTCCCTTTATGCTGGAAGTGGGCATAATGCCACCTTCTTGACCATCCTTCCTCTTCTTCACCTATCTGCCTGGTGCCCCCACTTATCTAGCTACCTAACAAAAGCAGTTGCCAATCTTTAAATATAGTTAGTTTTAATCAATCGGACATGTACAGAGCTTGAAAACTATCATTTTCATCCTTACAACAAGAAAAAAAAGCATACTGAAAATCAACAATTCTTGTTAGACATATCATAGAATTGGGGTCACAGGGCAAACTTGCCATGAAAACTGGAAAGACAGATACAGAGAATCACAGTTATCAGGAACAGAAGCCTCACAATAGCAGACGTCCACTGTAGCCAATATCAGTAGGAACCTTTTAAACTGCAATTGACAAATATCAGGAGGCTCAGTGTATACTAGGCTGAGAGTTAAAAACTCTGATGGGGCTCAGTCCTCAAGAGGCCATTGCACTGCTGTGTGTTTTCCCTCCAGGAAGAAATGTGAAGGTTGGTGAAAAAAATCTTGGTGCTTCCAGCAAGAGGAGGGGAAAGGAACTGTTTTCACATAAGTTGAGAGTTCTCTGTTATTATTTTATCAGAGGTTAATCAATGTGGGGAAATGGAAATACTTTAACCCTCTGTAGCCTTTGACTTGGAAGAAGGTAAATTCCCAACTCAGGCTCACCAGAAGAGTGAGATGTAATTATAAGACTATAGAATACTTCTGCCACCCACACACTTTATCACCACATCAATAGCACTGCTGTATAATAACAGTGCATAAGAGCTAAAATTACTGTAAACTTCAGATCCTATTTAAGGAGTCTCTGGGAAAACCCAAAGACAAAATCGAAAACAAAAACAAGGATATTACAGGAAATTTTATCCTTCAACAACAGTTACTGTAATTAGTAAACATCCTAACTCTGCCCCCCCCCAAACATATATATATCTCACTAAGGCTTGTCTACCTTATTTCAACTTACCCAATACAGCATGTCTGGCTGTCAACCAAAAATAAGAGGGTGTACTAAAAGGGGGGGGGGCATGGTCTGAAGACACAAAGCAAGAGTCAAAAACCACACTCAGATGTGGCAAATATTTTAGAATTATCAGGCTAGAAATTTAAAATAACTATGTTTAATATACTAAGACTCTAATGGAAATAGTGGAGACCACAAAAAACAGATGAGTAATACAAGCAGAGAGATGAAAACTTTATGAAAAAAATCAAATGGAAATGCTGGTGGAGGAAGGGAAACTGTAACAGGAGTGAAGACTGCCTTAAAGCCTTAGATGGATTTGTCACACTAGACATGACTGAGTAATGAATCAGTGAAGTTTAGTATATGTCAGTAGAAGCTTATAAAACTGAAATACAGAGAAATAAAACAATAAAAAAGATGAAAATGAATATTCAGGAAATGTGGAACAATTACAAAAGGTGTAACATACACATAATGGGAATACCAAAGACAAGAAGGAAAGCAAGAAATATTTGTAGGAATGATGACTGATCATCTAAAATTAGTGATAGACAGCAAGTCAGAAATCATCTAGGAAGTTCAGAGAAATCCAAGCAGAGTAACTACCAAAAAACCAACACAAAGGCATATCATATTCAAGTTGCACAAAATTGAAGATAAAAAGAAAATCTTAAAAGTAGTCACAGGAAAATAATACTTTATCAACAAAGAAACAGCTCTATTGCAATAATCACATTATCTCAGTTGTCTGGAATTGAACACACAATATCTCCAAGGTATGCCTGTACTTCCACTACCTATAAGGTGAAATAGTGTTATTTGAAGGAGAATTTGGATTAATTTTAAATGTACATTGCAATTTCTAGGAAAGCCACCAAAGATTCAAAAATAAAATAAATATAACTGATATGTTAAAATAGGAAATAAAACAGAAACATATGAAATATTCAATTAGAATTGGAAAAGGAAGTAAAAGAGAAGGAAAAAGAAGAAGGGCAATGAATAAAACCTAGTTGCAAATGTACATATTGATCTAACTATATTATAATCACTTAAAATGTGAATGGTCTAAATATATTAAATGAAAGACAAAGTTTGTAAGCGTGGGTAAAAAAAATCTCAAAATATATTATCTATAAGAAAACTACTTTAAATGTAAAGATGCATATGGATTCAAAAAAAAAGATAGAGAAAGATATATACTACACTAATCAAAAGAGAGCTGTACTATCTAGTTTTAGACAAAGAAGATTTCAAGGCAAAAAAATAAAAAATTGACATAAAGAGGGACACTGTATAATGATAAAAGAGACAATTCTCCAAGAAGACATAACCATCTTTAATGTGTATGCCCAAGTGATAGAGTGGAAAAATACATGAGGCAAAAACGGATAGAACTACAAGGAGAATAAGACAAATTTGTTATTACAGTTGGATACTTCAGCACCCCTCATTTAGTAATTGACAGATCCAGGAGGCAGAAAATCATTAAGGATATAAAGTTGAACTGAACATAACCATCAATCAACTAGATGAAACTGACATTTATAAAACACTTAATTCAATAAAGCCAGAATATACATTATCCTCAAGTTCATGTAAACATTCATCAATATAGACCACATTCTTGGTCATAAAACACATCTGATCAAATTTAAAGTAATAGATATCAGATAATGTATGCTTTCAGAAACTAGAAAATAAAAAAGAAGATAGTTAAAATTTTCCAAATAGTTGGTTATGAAATTATATCTTCTAAATCACACATGGGTTAAGAAGTCTGAAGAGAAATTTTAAGATATTTTGAACAAGATGAAAATGAAAAGGCAACCTATTAAAAAATTTAAGATC
The DNA here is from genome assembly GCF_036321535.1 of Camelus dromedarius. NCBI lineage: Eukaryota > Metazoa > Chordata > Mammalia > Artiodactyla > Camelidae > Camelus > Camelus dromedarius. The sequence goes on from NC_087448.1 coordinate 35,740,380, forward strand.
ATTAAAAGCAATGTTTAGAGGTAAATCTATAGCATCAGATACATATATTAGAAGAAAGATCAAATGTTAATAAGCTAGGCTTCTATTTTGGGAAGCTGAAAAAAAGAAGAGAAAAATAAATCCAAAGTAAGCATAAGAAAAAAAGAGAACCCAAGAGCATGAATCAATAAAATTGAAAACAGGTATACAATAGAGAAGATAAATGAGAAAAAAAAAAAAACTAGTTCTTTGAAATGGTCAATTTAATTGGTAACCCTCTAGCTAGTCTAACCAATAAAAATTAGGTGAGATACAAAGTACTGATATCAGAAATGGAAGAAGGACCACCACTAGTGATATATGGTCATTGAATAATAATACAATATATCATAAAAACTCCATGACCACAAATTTGATAACTTAAATGAAATGTACCAATTCATTGAAAAAAGCACATAACAAAAATTTACTTAAAAAATAGATAATATAACTAGGCTAATATCTATTAAAATTTAATGAGTTGATAATCTTTAAAACTAAGAAAATAATTAGCCCAGAAATTTTCATCAGTGAAATCTATAAAAAAAATATAAATAACAATTGATACCGATTTTCTACAATTTGATTTAGGAAATAGAAGAAAGGGAAATATTTCCTGATATATTCTATGAGGCCAGCATTTTCCTAATACTAAAGTTAGACAAATAAATTACAAAATAGAAAATCTACAATATCTGTCATAAACATACATGCAAAAATAATTAATTGGAGAAGATGGCAGAGTAGAAGGACGCTCGCAGCTCACCCTCTCCCACAAATGCACCAAGACTCACATCCACAGACCCACTCAGCCAACCAGAGCACCTGCGGAACTCTGACATAACATCACCTTTTTCAAAAGATAAAGATGCCAAAAATCTGGTAGGAGAAAAGGAAAAAAGAAAGAACAAAAGGCAAAGCAGAGCGGGAGGGGTCCCGCAGGGAGGGAGCGGCAAAGGAGCACTGGCGCTCATTTGCTGGGTCTCCCTCTCCAACTGAGAGGCCAGCAGGATAGAGGGGGAGCCTCCGAGGCTTGGATCTGTACAGAGCAGCCCTTGACTGACAGAATTAATTTAAATGGGCACAGAGGGTCCCCCTGACACCCAGACTGAGACGCGGATTGGCAGCTGCAGGCAGGGCCAGGCTGCTCAAGCCAGGAGGAGGACAGGGGCGGATGCACTGAGGCATCCCCCAGGGACTGCAAGGGGCTGTGCGCCATGGCTGTGGGTGCACAGGGCAGAACAACCTGGGTCCTCCATAAAACAACACAGTTGTGCCCTTTGGGGAAGGGTGCGTACCCTCGTCTCTGAAAACCCTTGGAAAGTTTTCAGGGGAAAAGAGGCAGGGCTCAGGCACAGCCGCCATATCCTCAGGCACTTAGCATCCAGGCAGGGGTGGGGGCGAAAGCTGCATCCGCACCTAAGGGCTTAGCAGCCTCAAAGGCCAGACAGAGACTTCTCTACAGTCTGAGGCAGATAGGATCTTTTATCCTGGTCCCTTAGAGAACTTGATCCACAAAGACAAACAAGGAGCTGAGTTTTGGCCCGGAGCAGTGACAAGGCTGTCCCTCACTCTTCCCTGAGCGCACCTGCGGAGCGCCAACCCGAGGTGGAGCGCTCAGCCACACAGTGTAGGGGAGCTACCAGTGCCTGAGAGGGAGGGTGGCCCCCTGCCTTGCGGGCAGGAACACAGCCCCGACCTTGGTGCTAGGAGGGGGTGCAACCCGCCCTCCTAACTGGCCAGTCTGCAACATCTGACTGCTGCATCAGGAGGGGCAGTGACCCGTCCACCCACAGCAAAGGAGAGCTGCACCTGACCCAGTGTTGGGAGGAGGAGCAATCTGCTTACCAACAGGTACTGAGAGCAGCACAGAAGAGGGCACCAATGGAGGGCCTCTGGAAACAGCAAGCTGAGCTTCCAAAACAGGACGAAGACAGAAAGACTTCACATTAAAAGCACACAGACTACAGGAGAACATGGACATCCCCCCCCCTTTTTTTTTAAATCTGTTTTTACCTGTTCTATTTTCTATTACCCTCTTAATTTTTACTTCTTAATTCATTACTATTTTTCTTGGGTTTGATGTCCTGTTATTGATTAGACACAGGTTTCAAATACATCTTTTCATCTTTTCCCCTTTTTCTAAAGGTTTTAAAAGGATGTCTCAACCCGATTGATATTCTGCTTCAACTCACTCTCTATTTTTCATTATGCACTGTTTTCAAACCTTCTTTCTTCCTTCTTTTAAAAGTCTTTCTATCTCTCTCTTATTTTTTCTTTTTTTCCTAAGTCTTATTCCTAAATAGGCATTCCTAAATAGTTCCTTAAGGACCACAATAGATAACTGATACTCCATAAACCACAGTGACAGAGAGGTATGAGCAAGATGAAGAGGCAGAGGAACATTTTCCAATTAAAAGAACAAGAGAAATCCCCTGAAAGAAAGATCAATGAAATAGATATCGATAGCCTACTAGATCAAGATTTCAAAAAAGGAGTGATCAAAGTGCTGAAAGAATTAAAAGAGATAGTGTTTAGAGATATAAAATATGTCAAAAATGAAATTGAAGCTATAAAGAAGAGACAAGTAGAATGGGTAAACTCATTGACAGAGATGAGGAATGATCTAATAGCTGTGCGAAGCCGACTAGATAATGCAGAGGAACGAATTAGTGACCTAGAAGACAGGACAATAGAAAGCACCCATTCAGAAGAGCTACAAGATAAGCAAATGAAAATAATGAAAATAGCATAAGGGACCTATGTGATAATATAAAGCGCCCCAATCTTCGCATAATAGGGGTCCCAGAAGGGGAAGAAAGATCAAAGGGGATTGAAAAGGTTTTTGAAGAAATCATGACTGAAAACTTCCCAAACTTAAAGAAGGAATCAGATATCCAAGTACAGGAAGCTCAGAGGGTCCCAAACAGGAAGAACCCAAACATCCACAGCAAGACATATCATAATCAAGATGGCCAGAGTCAAGGATAAAGAAATGATTCTAAAGGCAGCAAGACAAAAGCAAAGAGTAAGTTACAAGGGAACCCTCATAAGACTCTCAGCTGATTTGTCTACACAAACACTACAGGCCAGAAGGGAGTGGCAAGATAGATTCAAAGTCCTGAATGGAAAAAAGATGAAGCCTAGGATACTTTATCCAGCAAGTATATCCTTTAGGATAGAAACAGAAATAAAGAATTTCACAGACAAGAAAAAGCTGCAGGAGTTTAGCAACACTAAACCCATGCTAAAAGAAATATTGAAAAGTCTATTCTAAATAGAAAGGCAGCAGGATGCTACAGAAATGAGAATCTCACAACTGGAAAAGTGATAACTCATCAATTACAAATAAAATAAACATGAAATTATAAAAGAAGACATATAAATCACTGAGAGTGGGAGAGGGAGGCAGGGAAATATAGAATATATTTTTTCTTTCTTTTTAAAATTCTTTTTAATGGTAGGATGCGTTTGAGATCATGTTACTATCAGTTTAATAAAAACAGTTAGAGTAATAGGCTAATAGATTTACGAAAAAGTGTAACCATAAGCCAAAAAATTACAAAGGAGTCATAAAAATTAAATAAAATCCATGATAATACAAAGGAAAATTACCAAACCACAAAAGGAAAAAGAAAGGAACAAAGAGGATATATCAATTCAACTGCAAAAATAAGTTCAAAATGGCAATAAACACATATCTAACATTAATTACTGTAAATGTTAATGGACTAAATGCTCCAGTCAAAAGACATAGAGTGGCAGACTGGATAATAAAGCAAGAACGTTCAATATGCTGCATACAAGAGACCCACTTTGGGGAGAAGGACACATATAGATTGAGAGTGAAAGGATGGAAAAGGATATTCCATGCCAATGGGAAAGCCAAAAAAGCAGGCGTTGCAGAACTGATTTCAGACAAAATAGACTTTAAAACAAACGCCATAAAGAAAGATAAAGAAGGACATTTTATAATGATTAAAGGAGCGATACAAGATGAGGATATTACACTCACTAATATATATACACCCAATATAGGAACACCTAAGTACATAGAACAATTACTAACAGAGATAAAGGGGGATATTGATGGGAATACAATCAGAGTTGGAGACTTTAACACTGCATTAATTTCACTAGACAGATCTTCCAGACAGAAAATAAATGATGCAACAGAGAAATTAAATACTACGATAGAAAAACTAGATTTGGTGTATATTTTCAGAACATTACACACCCAAAAAATAGGATATACTTTATTTTCAAGTGCACATGGAACATTTTCCAGTATCGATCATGTACTTTTGCACAAAAGAAACCTCAACAATTTTAAGAAGATAGAAATTCTTTTAAGCATCTTTACTGACCACAATGCCATGAAACTGGAAATCAACAACAGAGAAACTAAGGAGAAAAAAGGAAAGCATGGAGATTAAACAATATGTTACTGAAAAAACAATGGGTCAATGAGGAAATCAAAGCTGAAGTTAAAAAATATCTTGAGACAAAAGACAATGAAAGCACAACCACTCAAAATCTATGGGACACAGCAAAGGCAGTGCTAAGAGGGAAGTTTTTAGCGACACAGGTCTTCCTCAAAAAAGAAGAACAAACTCAAACAATTTAACCCACCACGTGAATGAATTAGAAAAAAAAAGAACAAAAAACCCCAAAAAGCAGCAAAAGAAAGGAAATAATATAGACCACAGAGGAAATAAGTACAATAGGAATAAACAAGACCATAGAAAAATCAAACAAACCAAAAGCTGGTGTTTAAAAAAGTAAATAAAATTGACAAACCTCTGGCCAAACTCACAAAGAAGAAAAAAGAGAGCGCACAAATTAGCAAAAGGAGTAAGGAAAATGGAGAAATTACAACAAACAAAATAGAAATATAGAATATCATACAAGATTATTATGAAAAACTATATGGAACCAAACTGGATAACCTAGAGGAGATGGACAAGTTTCTGGAAATATACTGTCCACCAAGACTGAATCAAGAAGAAACTGACCACTTGAACTAGAAAGGAAATAGAAATAGCTAGCAATGAAAAACCTCCCTACAAATAAAAGCCCAGGATTGGATGGCTTCACTGGGGAATTCTACCAAACATACAAATAAGAACTCATACCAGTCCTTCTCAAACTCTTCCAGACGATTGAAAAGGAGGGAATACTCCCAAACTCATTCTATGAAGCCACCATCACCCTGATACCAAAACCAGGCAAAGACACTACAAAAACAGAGAATTGCAGGCCAATATCACTGACGAACATAGACGCCAAAATCCTCACCAAAATTTTAGCAAATAGAATCCAATGACACATAAAAAAGATTATACATCATGACCAGGAAGGGTTCATCCCAGGGACACAAGGCTGGTTCAACATACACAAATCAATCAATGTAATACATCACATCAACAAGAGAAAGGACAAAAAACACAAGATCATCTCAATCAATGCAGAAAAAGCACTTGATAAAATTTAACACCCATTTATGATAAAAACTCTCACCCAAGTGGGTATAGAGGGAACATATCTCAACATCATAAAGCTATATATGACAAACCTATAGCCAGCATAGTACTCAACAGTGAAAAATTCAAAAGCTTCCCACTAGAATGTGGGACAAGACAAGGCTGCCCATTATCACCACTCCTATTCAACATAGTCCTGGCAGTCCTAGCTACAGCAATCAGGCAAGAGAGAGAAATAAAAGGGATCCAAATTGGAAAAGAATAGGTAAAAGTGTCAGCATATGCCAACGACATGTTATTATATATAGAAAACCCAAAAAGGTCCACACAAAAACTACTAGAACTAATCAAAGAATTCAGCAAGGTACCAGGTTAGAAAATTAACATTAAAAATCAGTTGCATTTCTTTACACTAATGATGAAAAAACAGAAAAAGAATGTAAAGAAAAAAATCCCCTTTAAAATAGCACCCAAAGTAATAAAATATCTGGGAATAAATCTAACCATGGAGTTAAAAGAATTATACACAGAAAACTATAAACCATTGATGAAGGAAATTAAAGAAGACTTTAAAAATGGAAAGATATCCCATGCTCTTGGATTGGAAGAATCAAGATTGTTAAAATGGTCACACTGCCCAAGACAATCTACAGATTTAATGCAATCCCTATCAAATTACCCAGGACATATTTCACAGAACTAGAAGAAATCATAATAAAATTTATATGGAACCATCAAAGACCTAGAATTGCCAAAGCATTACTGAAGAGAAAGAAAAAGGTGGAGGAATAACTCTCCTAGACTTCAGACAATACTATAGAGGTACAGTTATCAAGATAGCATGGTATTGGTACAAAAACCGACATAGAGACCAATGGAACAGAATAAAGAGCCCAGAAATGAACCCACAAACTTTTGGTCAACTCATCTTCGACAAAGGAGGCAAGAATATACAATGGAATCAAGACAGTCTCTTCAGCAAATGGTGTTGGGAAAACTGGACAGCAGCATGTAAAACAATGAAGGTAGAACACTCTCTTACACCATATACAAAAATCAACTCAAAATGGATCAAAGAATTCAACATAAGACAAGATACAATAAACCTCCTAGAAGAAATAAAAGCAAGAACAAACAAATGGGAACTAATGAAACTTACATGCTTCTGCATAGCAAAGGAAACCATAAGTAAAACAAGAATGGAATGGAAGAAATGTTTTGCAAATGAAACCGACAAAGGCTTTATCTCCAGTATATATAAGCAGCTCATACAACCTAATAAGAAAAAAACAAACAACCCAATCCAAATATGGGCAGAAGACCTAAACAAGCAATTATCCAAGGAAGATATACAAATGATCAAAAAGCACATGAAAAAATGCTCAATATCACTAATTATCAGAGAAATGCAAATCAAAACTACAATGAGGTATCACCTCACACCAGTCAGAATGGCCGTCATTCAACAATCCACAAATGACAAATGCTGGAGAGGCTGTGGAGAAAGGGGTACCCTCTGACACTGCTGGTGGGAATGCAGTTTGGTGCCGCCACTGTGGAAAACAGTATGGAGATTCCTCAAAAGACTAGGAATAGACTTACCATATGACCCAGGAATCTCACTCCCGGGCATATATCCAGAAGGAACCCTACTTTAGGATGACACCTGTACCCCAATGTTCATAGCATCACTATTTACAATAGCCAAAACATGGAAACAGCCTAAATGTCCATCAACAGGTGACTGGATAAAGAAGAGGTGGTATATTTATACAATGGAATACTACTCAGCCATAAAATCCAACAACATAATGCCATTTGCAGCAACATGGCTGCTCCTGGAGATGTCATTCTAAGTGAAGTAAGCCAGAAAGAGAAAGAAAAATACCATATGAGATCGCTCATATGTGGAATCTAAAAAACAAAAACAAAAAGAAACAAACAAAAATTAAGTGTAAATACAGGACAGAAATAGGCTCATAGACAGAGAATACAGACTTGTGGTTGCCAGTGGGGTGGAGGGCGGGAAGAGATAGACTGGGATTTTGACATTGTAGAATAGATAAACAAGATTATACTGTATAGCACAGGGAATTATACACAAAATATTATGGTAGCTCACAGAGAAAAAATGTGATAGTGAGTGTGTATATGTCCATGTATGACTGAAAAAATTGTGTTGAACACTGGAATTTGACACAACATTGTAAAATGATTAGAAATCAATAAAAAAAAGTCCAAAAAAAGAAAAGAAATATTAGTAAATCAAATCCAGCAATCTATGAAATAATTATGCACCACAATCTAGCGGGATTTATTCCAGGTATGTAAGGCAAGTTTACATTCAAAAATCAACCCATCACTTCAACTGGCTAAAGAAACGTCATTGATATATATATGGATATAAAGCACTTGAACAAATACAACATCCATCATGATAAAAATGCTCAGAAAACTAAGAACAGAGGTGGAGTTTATCAAATTGGACATCTCCAAAATCTTACAGCTAACATTATACTTAATGGTGAGAAACTAGAATCTTTCCAGCTAACATTGAACAAGAATGCCCCTTCTCACCACTCTTTTTCAACAGTGTACTGAAAAGTTATAGCTAGTGCAATAATTTAAGAAAATGACAGGGAAATATATACAAGATCTTATGTAACTCACAGTGAAAAAAATGTGACAATGAATATATATATGTTCATATATAACTTAAAAATTGTACTCTGCACTGGAATTTGACACAACATTGTAAAATGACTATAACTCAATAAAAATGTTTAAAAAGGAAATGAAATAAAATATTGGGAAGAAAGAAATAAAACTGACTGTGTTCACAAATAACATGATTATCTATGTAAAAAAATACAAAAAAAATACCAAAAATACTCCTAGAACAGTATAATAGATGCTTAAAGCAAGGTTGCAGGATATAAGGTTAATATATATCAATTGCCTTTTATAGTCCAGCAATAAGCAATGGTATTTAAAATTAAAAACACAACACCGTTTACATGTACCCTCCAAAAAAGAATTACATAGGTAAAAATACAACAAAATATGTACAAGATGTATATGAGAGAAACTGTAAACTTTGATGAAAAAATTAAATAAACAAGGAGTTATTCCATATTCAGGTTTTGACAATATTGTTTAAGATGTCAGTTATCCTCAAATTTGCTTATAAATTTAATGCAATCCTAATAAATTTCACAGAGAGGTACATTGTGGATGTTATAGAACTGATTCTAAAGTTTACATAGACAAACAAAAAATCCAGAATAGTTAAGACAATATTTAAGAAGAACAAAGTCAGAAGATTGACAGTAGTACTCAATTTCTAGACTCAGTATGTAGATTCAGTGATCAAGATTGTGGTATTAGTGAAAGGATCGATAAAAAGATCAATGAAATGTAATAGTGAGCCTATAAATAGACCCACACAACCATAGTCAATTGTTCTATGACATAAGAGCAAAGACAATCTAATGAAGAAAGGACAGCCTTTTTTCATAAATCATGCCAAAACAACTGACTATCCACATATTAATATTCAACATACAAATGCAGACACATAAACTGTATATCTTTCATGAAAATTGACTCAAAGAAGATCATATGCTTAAATGTAAGTGGAAAACTATAAAACTTCTAAAAGATATTTTATGGAGAACATAATGAAATAAATAGATTTGACTTTGTTTTGGCAATGAGTCTTTAGATATAAATCAAAAGTGCAATCTGTGAAGGAAAAAATGCTAATTTGAACTTCTCTAAAATGAAAAACTTCTGCTCTGTGAAAGACACTGTTAAGAGAATTAAAACATAAGCCACATCTGGGAAAAGATATTCTAAAATGAATATTTGAAAAAGTGTTTTATCCAAAACATACAAAGAATTATTAAAACTCCACAGTAAGAAAACAAAAGACCCAATTAAAAAGTAGGCAAAAAATTTGAACAGACACTTCATCAGAAAAAAAAAATACAAATAGTAAATAAGCATAGGAAAAAATACTCACCATCATATGTCACTAGCAAATTGTTAAATAAGACAACAGTGAGATGCCATTAGGAACTTATTTGATTGGCTAAAACTCCAAAGCACTGACAGTACCTTTTGCTGGTGAGGATGTGAAGCAACAATAACCCACATTCATTGCTGGTGAGAAAGCCAAAAGGTACAATCTTAAGACAGTTTGACAGTTTCTTACACAAGCCAGAAATTAGTCTTCTAGGTATTTTCTCAAATGAGTTGAAAACATATCCACACAAAATCCTGTAAACAAATATGTATAACACCTATATTCATAACTATCACAAATTGAAAATAATCAAGATTTTCCTTAATAAGGGAATGAATAAATAAAGTGTGGTACATCCATACAATGGAATATTATTCAGTTATAAAAAGAAATAAATTATCATGTCACAAGATATATAGAGGAAGCTTAAATACATATTACTAAGTAAAAGATATTAGTCTGTAAACTCTATATACTATACAATTCCAAATATGAGGAAGGCAAAACTACTGAGAAAGTAAAAATATCAGTGATTTTCATAGGTTGAGTGGCAAAAAGAAAGGATAAATAGTGGAACACAGGTGTTTTTCTTAGGATGATGAAACTATTCTGTATGATACTCTATGGTGCATGATATTATAATGGTGCTGGAATTATGCATTTGACAAAAAAGCATATAAATGTACAACAGAAAGAATGACCATAATGTAGACTATAGACTTTAGTTAATATAGGCACATCTTGCAAATATTGCAGATTGAGTTCCAGATCACAACAATAAAACCAATATGGTAATTACATGGGTCACAAGATTTTTTTTTTTTTGGTTTTCCAGTGCATATAAAAGTTATGTTTACACTATACTATATATAGTCTATCATGTAGGTGTGCAAAAGCATTATGCCTAAAAAACTATTATACATACCTTAATTTAAAAATATTGCTAAAAAAATGCCAACCACTATCTGAAGCTTCAGTAAGTCGTAGCATTAACATCAAAGATCACAGATCACAGAACACCATAACAAGTATAATAACAATAATAAAGTTTGAAATATTGCAAGAATTATCAAAAAGTAATGCAAGTGATCAAATGCTGTTGATATATGGAAACAATAAACTTGTTTGTTACAGTATTGCTACAATTTTCAATTTGTAAAAAATACATTATATATGAAGTACAATAAAGCAAAGTGCTATAAAACCATTGTGACCACTGTGGTTGCTGTCACTGCCATTCATTAAATAATAAATTGCTGCAGAACTTTGTAATTTGAAACTAAAGAACTATTATGAGTTATAAATGCTTGTAAGATAATGAACTAATTTCTATGATTTTTATTCATTTCTCAATTTCCCTGTTATCTTTCTAAATTAGTTTTAATTGGCCACAATAAGGAATAGAATAAGATGCAGTTTTCTTGAACTTTAGTCCAAAACTAAATGTTAAAAAATAAAAGTGTTTAAAATTTATAAGCAGAATATTCCATAAAAGCAGTGATGTTTTATTTTCCATGAAAAGTGAAATATTTATAGAATAATTCAAGCCCATGATATTTCATTAGTCTTATTTTTGTTTTTTATTTAAATTCTGAATTCAATAATAGTATCAATTACCCTAATAAATAACTGAGGAATTTTATAACTCTATTTTGTGTTTGTTAGAGAATGAGTTTATTAAATAACAATAAAACCTAAATGTCAAAAAATGAAGGGTAGAAGAGGTAGTTGCTATGGTAAAAATGGTAAGGTCTAATGATGGGCAGCAAAGATTCTTGAACAGTCTATCTGAGGCCATAAGATTGGAGAGAATTTAGAATCGAGAAAAAGTAAAGGGATATAAAATGAGGTCTAACTTTTTGAAGCATTCACTGGCGGAGACAAACATCATTTAAAAGTATATAACAAATTCATCAACAGTAAACAAAATGCCTTTACTAAATATATATATATATATATATATATATATATATATATATATATATATACAGCATTTGACGAAACTTTTATCCGTATTACTACTACCGTAATTCCATCTAATATTCAATGGTTTTATTGCCAATTTGCCTTTTTTGAACTTATATACATATACAAATAAAACTGAGAAGTAAGACTACAAGAAGAATAAAAACATGTATTTTCCAATGTATATTCTAATTGTTCTATGACAAAGGATTTTAGTTTGTTTTTAATCTTAAAATTTTCACCACTACTTTTATTGTCTTTGACCTTTTATATAAGATAGGACTCTAAAATCTCAAATCAGGTTATGTTCATCAACTAAAATCAGATTATGTCTCACTGAAAGGAATATGATTGATGTAATATGACAAGGGCAGCCAAATATGACACATCAACTTCAAAATATTAAATGCTTTTGTGGATGGAGACAAAAATAAACTATCTGTTTTTTAGGACTAGACAAAAATAAATTTAAGACTTCTTTTCAAACAAAACCTCGGATTCCATTAGATTTTATCAAGTAATTATAACATTCATAAGCAAGTAGATTACGATGTCTCTCAAATACACAGAAAATGTAAAAAATAAAAAGTCCTTATTAAAATACATTTAATCTAAGTTCAACTTTAAAGAAAAATATTAGAAGAAAATTAAGTTGGAGAAAACTTTTAACTACAAAACAAATTAGCAATTAGATATAGAGTATTTTTAATTAAATATATGCTGAGATAAAACTATTCATACACCTGACTTGTTTTTCTGAACATCATCTGCTTCTAGCCTTGTTTTGATATGTGCTTTAAGAATTGCATGCCAAAGAATCATACAAAAATTAAAGAAAATTTGAAAAAATAAATTTTTGGAATTACATAGTTTTCATTACTTCAAAATACTGAAGCTTTGAAAATGTTATAATTGTGAGATTAAAATATATATGAAGTATGTATACCTGTATATACAATGTATATATTTCCATATATATTCTATAACTTGGTCATAGGATTTAGTCTCTTTTTCTCCACCCCTTTTCTGCTTTAAACACTCTGTATATTCCAAAGATATTAGAATGTGTAGCTTTCAGAGGATTAGTTACAATGTAATTCTGCATTATTAATGCACAAAAAAGTATATTTTCAATCGGGCACATATATACATACATATATACACAAGACTCAAAATATAATCAAGATAATATGACACCTCTATTTATGCTTCAGTGATTTTTAGAAATATAAGGAAAGGTATAAGTTCAATAGCATACATATTGTTAGTTTCTGATTGAGAAGGTATAAAGGTAACATGAAACAGAAGACAATGCTCTTTTGTAATAATCCAGTGCCAGTACAGCTATAATATCATGCTGTGCTGAATAAAAAAGGAGACATAATCATTAAATCTATATTATAATAATGTTTTTATTTTCTCTTTTGTAGATTACTATAATATATTTAGCAACTGACTTTTCAGAAATTCTCTCTATAACAATAATAATGATGATGATACTACAGTTTTATAGACACTGTGTTCATGTATACATTGCCTCATTTACTCTAATGATATTCCTGTGAAGGAAGTGATGTTAGGCATTATATTCTTCACTTGTCATACATGTAATGGCAGAAGAGTGAGGCTAAATGACTTACAGGGTTATTTACAAAACTGAAGTTAGAAACTAGGCCTATTGACTTTCAGTACTTTCTACTTTTTAAAGAATTATTCATCCTATTCCAAGTTACCCACTAATAGGTTGCTATAGCTTGCAAGTAAAGACACAGGATAAGGATGCCCATTTAAATTAAAATTTCAAATAAGAAATATTTACTTAATGTAAGTGTATGCTATGCAATATTGGGGACTTATTTATACAGAAATCTTTTTGTTTAAAGTTCCTATATTTTTATTCTGGAAAATCCTACCTGTTAACCAGAACCAAAATGTGAAAACAAAAACAAAATTGAATTAGTGGCACATAAAGTACAGTTCAATTGGACTGTATTCAAATTAAAAATCTTTGTCTTGCAACAGTATTATCAAAAAAGTGAAAAAATAATCCACAGAAAGGGAGAGAATATTTACAAATCACATATTTGATAAAGAAATTTTATCATTAATATATAAAAACCCTTACAACTTAATTATATAGAGACATATATTGCAATTTTTAAAATAGGGTTTAATTATTTAGAAAGTAATTTGAATAGTTATTTCTTTAACAAAGATATTTAAATAGACAATAGGCATATTAAAAGAAGCTCTATCATTAGTCATAAACATAACTAAAAATTTTTTTTTAATCACGTGAAATACTACTCCACCCCTACAATGATGGCTATACTTTGAAAAGGCAGACAATAACAAGTGTTGGGAAGGTGTTCCAAAATTAGTACACTCATTGCTGGTTGGAATGTAAGATGGTACAGCACTTTTTAAATGGCTTGATAGTTCTTCAAATATTAATCATAGAATTATCATAAAACCCATAAATTCAGTCCCACATAACCCCCCCCAAAAAAGAAAATATATGTTCACAAAAGTACTTTTATTTGTATGTCCATAGAAACATTATTCAAAAATAGCCAAAACTTGGAAACAATCCATATGTTCATTAGTTGATGGATGGATAAACACACTGTAGTAAATATATACAACACATATTATTTGGCAATAAAAAAGAAAAAGAACTATGTATTGATACATGCTACAAAGTGGATTAACCTGGAAAACATGGTAAGGAAAATAAGCCAGCCTCAGAAGACTGTATTATGAAAATTAATTTATATGAAATGTCCAAAATAGACAAATACACAGCAGAAAGATAATGAGTAATTGCTCAGGGCCAGAGCATGGGGAGGCTGGGGAAAGAGAATGAATATTAATAGCATAGGTTTCTTTTTGGGGAGAATGTCCTTTACTTAGACTGTAGTGATGGTTTCACAACACTTTGGGTATACTAAAATTACTGAATAATACTTTAGAAATGAACCAATTTTATGAAATGTTAATTATAATTGAATAAAGATACAAAAATTAAATAAAAATAGCCAAGTGACTTTTAAAAAGAACACCCAGGATATCTCATTTAATTTTGGTAGGAATAGTTTAACTGTAATAAATATTAGCCCACACTATTATAAATAAGCATTTAGAGGGAAGTATGCAAAAATTTGCAATTCACTTTAAAATGCATCAAAAATTAAGATGAGTCATTAGATAAATAGGATAGACAGTTGATACATATGAGATTAAACAAGTTCAGTAAAATGTTATTGGTGGAGATAGTAAACACATTAGTGCTCTCTGTAAAAGTCTTTCAATTTTGCTGTACTTTTGAATTTTTTACAATAAAAATCATCTCTAGAAAGACACTAAGAGGCATTTAAGAGTAAGTTTTCTCACTGGTCCTGTTCACTTTCTTTAACAATATTGAAAAATAACCAAAAATATTCTTTGGGAGACTTTTAGGAAGATTGAGTCTGTTTATTTATTTTATAAGCTTATTTTATAAACTTAGATAAATCACTTTACTTTTGAGTTGAGTGACAAAACCGTCTAGTTTCTTCAGGACATCTTTAATTTATTTATATTGGTCCAGTATATTTATGAATAGTCCTAATTTTTATTCTCAGAATATCTTACTTTTAAGCATCTAATTTGACATCTCATAAAGCTGGGGTAAAAATTACATGATGTTAAGAATACATCTTACCTTACAATTAATACTACAATTAATTGTCAACCTCTGTAATTTCAAAAAGTGAAGACAGAATTTATAGTCTAATTCATCATTTTAGAATTTATCATTTTATACATTATGTTTATCTTTTAATTAACTAAGTTCAAATTTTAATTAAGATATAATACTTTAAAATACTGATATATTCAATTTTATGTTGAATTAGTATTTATTAGTTAAAGCAATGTAAATAAAACTATGAAATAGACTGGTTAAATGATACATGCTTCAATTGTAATGGACAAATGAAAAGTGTCCACTTTTCTATGATCCTCTTTATTAATCAAGAGAATTCCTAAATATTTGCAGTTCAGTTTCCCTCAGTATCCTTGAGGAACTGCTTCCAGGACCAACCCCTTCACTGCTGATAACCCAAATCCACGAATGCACAAGATCCCTACATAAAATGGCATATTGCCTATATAATAACCTACACACATCTTTCTGTATACTTTAAATCATTGCTAAATTACTTATAATACCTAATACAATATAAATGATATATAAATGGTTATAAATACAATGTAAATGCTACATAAAAGATTGCCAGTGTGTGGAAAATCCAAATTTTGCTTTAGGGAATTTTCTGAAAGTTTAAAAAATTTTCAATCCTCAATTGGTTTGAATCTGCTGATGTAGACTCCACAGATACAGGAGGCCAACAGTGTCTTAAACTGAGTCTCTCACAAAGGTATGTTGAAATCCTGACCCTGATAAAGAATGTGACCTTCTTTAAAAACACTGGGCCATTACAGATGCAAAGAGTTAAGATGAGTTCATACCAGATAAGTGTGGGCCATAAATCAAATATGACTTATGTTCTTATAAGAGAAAGGGAGACACTGAGACAGACAGGAATGAACACCATATTAAGACAAAGGTAGAGACTGAAGTGATGATGTGTCTATAAGCCCTAGAACACCTAAGATTGCCAGCAACAACCAGAATTAGGAGACTAACTTGAAACAGATTCTCCCTCAGAGCAATCAACCTTGGGGACATCTTGATTTCAGACTTCTAGCCTCTAGAACTGTGGTTTTAAGCCACCAAGTTTGTGTTAATTTGTTACCATAGTCATAAGAAATGAAATATGCACACACATGCATATATAGTTATATATTTATATGACTGTAGATGATATAATCACATTATATATGTGATTATACATATATAATTATATACATATGTGTATAACAAATATACATAAATAATTATTAAATATTTAGTATATTTGAATTCAAATCAAGCAACAAAGAAAACTTATCCATGCATAGCAATATGTATGCCATACCAATTCAAAAGTATGATCCTTCAAATACACAAGCCATAACACAATTGTCAAATCTAACATGAAATAAGTTGGCATTTTTCCTTTTTAAATATGTTTACATTAAGCCATCCTAAATGAATCAAACAGAAAAAATATAAGTAATCTAGACCAAAAAAAAAATAAAGTTTAAGATGATGACTTTCAAATCTCATCATAACCTCTGAACCTTTAAAACATTTTAGCACAGTGTATAATACAGTTTCATTAGTTTCATGTCTGAAGGATGATAAAGATGCAGTCAGAAAAGGGCAAAAAAAGAAAACCTAACATCAATACAGTTAGAGCTTTGATATTATTAATCTAAATTTTCAAACTATGATATATTTAAAAGGTATCTGGTTTATGCTAAAGACTCAAAAATATTTATTCAATGATTGATTGAGCAAATGATTAAATTATTCAACTTAAATATGTTTTTAATAAATTAATTCTTATTTTATTTTGGCCACAAAAAAAATGTTATCTTCATGCTGACAGTTTCTCTAATGATATTATTTTATATAAACCATATTTCCTAGATTTATAAAAGTACATATGTAATAAAAATACACAATTTTAAAGACAACTTAATATTCAGCTTACTGAAATTTAGATTTATTTTCTATTTTTTTACACTGTCAGCCATTTTTCTGACTTTTTAAAAACTGTCACTTCAAACTAATGTGGGAAAAAACATATTTGCAATAAGTATTATCTATTGTATTAGAAATTAAGAATTTTGTGTTTTCATACAGTGTTCTATAAATAGATGTGGGGGTATGGAATGCTAAATTGATATTTCATTTGCAAGCAATGTAAAATGTCTTAATATAACTTCATCTTGTCTTATAGACATTGATATATTAACACACTCACACACTGTAGATAGCATCTCTTTCTACATGTATGTATATGTATGTGTAATGTCTATGTAAATATTTTTCAGTGAATACATTTATTTTAATATATCAGTGATTGGTAACTAATAAAATAGCTTTAGACTATTTTTAACAGAAGGATTTAATTTTTTTAATAATTTATCCTCCTATTACATCTCTTCTCAGTGTATTTTTTCAGAAATAAGAGACTAGAGAAACCAGGCAGAAAGAGAGATGCAAATCCCCAGGTATCATGTTAAAACCAATAATAAACATACTGTGAACCAGAGATCAGTTATACATCAGGTCAGCTTCAAAAATGATTATCAAACTGTGTAAGGATAACTGAAACCAGTAACAGAGTAAACACTGTGTTAAGATAATAGGGTGTTGACAGGGCAATGCCTTCCAGCTGAATCATTTTTCCATCCCTTGAAGATTTTGAAATGGAGAATTAAGCACTGTCTACCTCAGGGTTACTCAGTCAGGATATATTTCTGCAGATGAGCTTGTTGATATGACCCAGAAACACACAATGATAAGTCTTATAGAGTCCCAGTGCTTGCAGGCATGAGTCCTGCATATTGAGCAGGTTGGGTCAATGCTACATTCTGAGTTTTCTCTGGACAACAACAAATAGAAAACACCAGGTAGCTGTAGAATAATACTTGATGGAAAAACAAGCCAAGCACTATACTGTGGTGTCTTATGACACAATTGAGAAATGGATCCCTTTGGGGGTCTGTGGAGAAATTCATAAATATGTAAAACAGTTAAGTCTTTGGAAAGTATATTACTTTGCAGGATTAGATTTAGAAATGGGGCAGGCTATAGCTTTCTTATACATAAGAGCTTTGTGACTGAAAACAAGACTTTTGATAAATAGCACACACATAATGGCAAATGGCAAATCAGAAGATACAGTCTATCAATCAGCATTTAGCCAGTACACTTCCAGCATTGGTTATTATAAGTTCATCCAAGTCAGACAAGTTAAGAAATTGTATTTTCCTCAATTGATCTATAAATGCAGATCAATGCAGAGAAATTTCTACTTACACACATGTGATTATTCATTTGGAGGATATTTCATGTTGAATTTTTAATCCTAGGCTAACTTCCCCCAGATTCTAATACAAACATCACCCTTGTCCTAACGTATAATACAAGTTTTCCCAGCGAAGGCAGACATTCCAGCTTTAATTCAAGCAAAACTTATATCAGATGATTATTTATTCTACTGCTTCAAATCTTATTAAATATTTCAAAATAAAATGCAAATGGTTTTAAATAATTTGTGCTTAGAATTATACATGCCCCAAATCCATGCACAGATAAGAGAAATTTACCCATATCTGTGAACATAATTCTCTTGTACTATGCAATTCTGAAAATCAACTCTCTTGAGCTATAAAACAACAAAACAAATGCATATGTAAATGCTTTATCTCTTCAGCTGTATTACACATGTCAAGTTGGGTCTGATATTTGAATCAGGTATCACAGTGCTTTGAGTCTAATTGGCTGTACTATTTAAGTTAACCACATAGAAATGGTTTAGATAAAACTGAGAAAATGGTGGATAATTTATATAAATGAGCATAATATGCTGTGCAGATATAGAAAATAGCAATAAGACCAAACAGTTTAAATACTAAGAATTCTTTACAGATTCCTTTATACTAACCTAGAGAAATAAAGCAGAACATGGGGTTTCTCTTAAAAAAGACAAAGTTCATGAACACATTTTATAAACAGGAAAAGATATGAATAATTCTTTAAAATTTTTACAGTTTACTTACACTACTTTTTCTTAACAATAACAGAAAAGAGATTGAAAGAGATTGTTAATTTCCTTACATTAAAATGACTAGAAAAATGATAAACTATCTGATTCTTAGATATAAAATATAATTTAGCAAGCAAACATGTCAAAAACAAGGGTTAAAGACAATTAATTATTAAAATATTAAAATTTAAAATATCAATTTACATAATACAAATAGTAAAACAAAAGGTGAGAATGATATTCTTAATTAAACAATTTGAATATTAAGCAACAGATGAACATAATCAACTTTTGAAATTAAAATAACATAATAGCATAATTTGTCAGATGCTTGGAATTTTTACTTAAACTTTTTTGAGAAATTATACATGAATATATGTGACAGAATAAGTTTACATTTGAACAAGATTTCTCTGATACTCCACTAGAAAGGTCTTGCATTCTCCCAAACAAATAGCTGAACTGCACTTTTCTACTTCTTTGCAACTAGGAGGGGCCATGTGAATAGTTCTGACCAAAAGACTATAAAATTATGATTATGGTAGAGTGATAACAGATATGATCTTCTGTGCCAAAAAAGTTAATTTATAATTTAAGATTTTCAAGCTCATTTCTCACCATCTGTGATAATGAAAAGTTCAGATGTTAGCTACATGATGGTGTATCTCCCTCAGACTATATCCCAAAGTGACTGTGTGGAATAAAATTATCTGGCAAACCATGTTAGATTCATAGTGTGAGTGAGTACTAGCATTTTATTGTATTTAACCATGAAGATTTGGGGTTATTGGTTATCACAGAATAATCTAGCCTAGACTGACTAATCCATAGATATTGGTTAAATTTGATGAACGGGTCTGCCTAGTATATCTTCAGGAAAAGCCTATACTCAAGACATTTATTCCTCCTTACACATTGAACAATTAAAAAGAATAAAAATAAAAAAGTATAGCACTACTTGATGTTGCACTTTTAACTCCGTATAAGTATTATGAGACATTAGTATTTAAGGTAATTAAGGAGTCACTAGCTGGATCATATAATTAGATATTCAAAATAGCTAAAACATTCAGAACAGAAATATAGACAAAAAATATTTTTAATTGTTACATGATGTGTTCCTCATCCTGTCTGCTCATCTAAAATAAATAAAATAATTAAGAAAATGATAAGAAGCTAAATAATGAGCTAATAGATCTGGTTTATAAATATTTATACCTATACAACAGAAATATAAATATGTATATATTATATATGTACATATATATGTACATACACATATAATATCCTTCTATGCCCAATCACAATTTCATAGCAACAACTTGGAACAACAAACTGAAAAAGTTATATTACCTTGAAGAGTTTGTACAAGGAAAGAGAAATTATTTAGAACAAGAAATAGACATGAAGGTCATTTTCTCATGTGCATGTTCAGTGATTGATGGCCTCTTTTTGAAGAGTTTCCTGCAAATCAAGAAAAAGTGTTATAAAGAAATCACAGGAGTATAATGAATTACAGTTAGAATGAAAAGAAAAACTGTAGTCCAGCTCAGGACAGATTTCACTGAAAAAGGAACCTGAATATAGAAAGTTAGAAATCCCCATGGTACTAACGTAAAGTTTATTGGTGCCCTTGAAGAAATATAGGTGGGAAATGGGAAAGGGGAAGTAATATACTTACATAAAGTACTGTTTCACATGATAAAGTCTCTTAAAATATTTGGGAAGTTCATAATCCAAAGAAATATTTTGCAAGTGTATATTAAACAGAGGCTGGTCCTATTCAGACTTCCGAGGATTGAAAATGAGGATATTGCTCTCGTGTATTAACCTTAATGCCCTAGGAATCATTTTCTATATGTTACTACTCCAAATATCAATTGTGAAATTAGTTTTTAAGAAAATATTGAAATGCCTTATGGAAAAAGGGGGTCAACATGACAGAGTAGTAGGACCACAAGCTTGCCTCTCCTCGCAACTACAACAAAACTACAACTGACTGCTAAACAGCCATCAAAAAAAATAAAATAAAAAAAGGCTGGAAACTAGGAAAAAAAGATCTTCATAAAGAAGAAGCATAAAGAGTAAACCACAGTGGGATGGTATGAAGGGTGTGTTCGTGCTAAAATCAAGCCCCATTACCGCCTGGGTGAGTGACACACAAGATGAAAAATAATTAACTCACAGAGGTCCACTACAGGAGTGAGAGTTCTGAGCCCCACATCAGGCTCCACAGCCTGGGGTTCTCGCATTGAAGGGAGGAGACCCCAGGTCATCTGATTTTGAAACCCAGGGGAGTTTAACTACAGAAACCCCATGGGACTGGAGGAAACAAAGACTTCACTTTCTTGGGAAGCACACAGAACCTTGGGTCACAAGAGAATAGTGTTCTGCTGGGACCCATAGGACATCTTCCACAGAGGGCCGCTTCTCCAAGGTTGAGAAATGTGGCTAACCTCCCTAAAAATACAAATAGAAAAATAGAACAGATGAGGCAGCAGGGGAATATCTTCCAGACCAAGGCACAAGATAAAATCCCAGAGGAATAAATAAGTGATTAGAAGATAGGCAAATTATCTGAGAAAGACTTTAGGGTGATGATGGTGAAGATGTGCAGAGAACTCAAGCCGAATATAGGTACACAGAGCAATGTTTTTAGCAAATAGTTGGAAAATATAAAGAATACTCAAACAGAATTTAAGAACAAAATCACTGAAATGAATAACACACTAGAATGAACCAAGAATACACTAAATGAGGCAGAAGAATGGATGAGTGAGCTAGAAGACAGATTAGTGGAAATCACTACTGCAGAACAGAAAAAAGGAAAAAAAAAAGAATGAAAAGAAATGAGGATTCTTTAAAAGAACTCTGGGACAACATGAAGTGCACTGATATTGCCATTAAAGGGGTCCCAGAAAAAGAAGAAAGAGAGAAAGGACTTATGAAAATTTTTGAAGAATAGTAACTGAAAACTTCCCTAACTTGGGAAAGGTTTGAAACATTCACCCAGGTCCAGGAAGAACAGAGTTCCACACAGGATCAACCCAAAGAGGAACACACTGAGACATATAGTAATCAAATTGACAAAAATTAAGAATAAGGAGAAAATATAAAAATCAACCAGAGAAAAGCAGCAAATAACATTCAAGGGAACTCCCATAAGGTTATCAGCTGATCTTTCAGCAGAAACTCTACAGGCCAGAATGGAGTGGCATGATATATTTAAAGTGATGAAGGGGACAAACTTGCAACCAAGAATACTCCACCCAGTAATGCTCTTGTTTGATTTGATGAAGAAATCAAAAGCTTCACAGATAAACAAAAGCTAAAATAATTCAGCACCACAAACCAGCTTTACAAAAATGTTAAAGAAGCTTCTCTAGTCATCAAACCATAAGAAAAGAGGACAAAAAAAAAAAAAAAAAAGAGAGAGAGAGAGAGAGAAAAGACCTACAAAAGATTTCTTTGGCAATTTGGGGTCTTTTAGGGTTTCATATACATTTTGGAATTGTTTGCTCTAGTTCTGTGAAAAATGTTGTGTGTGTTTTTGATGGGGGTTGTACTGGATATGTGGATTGCTTTGGGTATCATGGCCATTTTGATAATATTGATTCTTCTAATTGAGGAGTACAAGATATCTTTCTATTTCTTTGTATCACCTTCTATTTCCTTCATCAATGTTTTAGTTTTCAGAGCATAGGTAACCTCTTTGGTTAAGTTTATTTCTAGGTATTTTGTTGTTTTTTATGCAGTGCACATGTTTATTCCAGTTATAAAATTCTGGTTTCCGAAGTGCAAAAAAACAGCAAATAAAATGCAATAAATGGCAAAATATCCTTCTTTTTTATGGGTGAGTTGTATTTCATTGTGCATATATGCTACATCTTCTTTATCCATTCATCTATTGATATGTACTTATGATGCTTCCATATCTTGACAAGTATAAATAATGCTGCTGTTAATAACATGGTGTATGTATCTTTTTGAATCAATGATTTTAGTTTTCTGAGGTATATGCCCAGGAGTGGAATTGCTGGCCATATTGTAGTTCTGTTTTGGTGTTTTTGATAAATCTTCATATAGTTTTCCATATTGCTACACCAATTTACATTCCCACCAAAAGTGTACAGGGGTTCCGTTTTCTCCATATCCTTGTCAACATTTGTTATTTGTGTTCCTTTTAATGACGGCCATTCTGACAGTTGTGAGATGGCATCTCATTGTGATTTTGATTTGCATTTCCCTTATATTGGTTGTTTTGGGTGGTTTTTCATTTTCCTATTGGGCATCTGCATTTCCTCTTTTGGAACATTGTCTGTTGAGTTCTTCTGCCCATATTTTTAAGTGGGTCATTTGTTTGTTTGCTTTTCAATTGAAATACATTTAATTTAAAATGTTGTTTTAGTTTCCGATGTACAGCATGGATGGACTTGGAGGATATTATGCTGAGTGAAATAAGTCAGACAGAAAAAGACAAATACTGTAAGATATCACTTACATGTGAAATCTACAAAAATACAACAAACTAGTGAATATAATAGAAAAAAAACAGATTCACAAATATGGAGAAGAAACAAGTGGTTACCAACGGGGAGAGTGAAATGGGAGGGACAAGATGAAGATAGGGGATTAAGAAGTACAAATTATCAGGTATAAAATAAGCTATAAGGATGTATTGTACAATGTGGGAAATATGGCCAGTGTTTTATAATAACTATAAATGGAGTATAACCTTCAAAAATTGTGCATAACTCTCTTGCATACTTGTAACATATAATATTGTACATCAACTATACTTTAATTTAAAAAGTATAATTTTGTAAGATAAATACACAAGTTAAAAAAGAAATGTCTTATGCTATGATTTCCCAAAATATTTAAATATTTATTATGAAATTATGAAAATTCACTCATAATTGAAGTCAAATTTATATGTCATAATGGTCCCCACATTTTTGGGTCCCAGAGCTCTTACTAGAATAAATTCATACCAAAAATGGCATTTTGTATGTCAACCTATAAGAGTGTGCATGTATATTTGTGTTTGCATGAATTCATGTGTATATTATTGGGGGGTACTTTATATAAACATTTTATGATATGACATTTTATCTTATCCAATTGTCAGTTTTAATCCACTTGTTTAAGATATGGAAAACTTCAATAAAGTATTCATGTGAAAAATATGCCTCACAGCAAGAAAAGGCATAAGCTATTTTCCAACCCATAACTAACAACAACAAAACAGCTCTAATTCGGAGGACAATATTTTTTTAAATCATTTCTTTTTTTTTTTTTTTTGAATAAAGGACTTGCTCTACTAGATATATATGTTTGTGAAAATAATAAAGATAAGAAAATGGGAAAAAATTAAAAGAAGATAGAAAACAAAGGGTAAATAGTGCCTATTCTCCCCCAAAATGTTAATATTTCATTTATCTGGAAAACCAAATTAATAGGAAGGCAAATCAGAGAAGAATGCTTACCAGAGTGAATATTCAAATTGCATTGTTTCTGCCTACGCTGCTGATGACCTAGCCAAGTCCAAGTTTGTACTGCTCATTACACAACAGGCCAATAAATGAAAGATAAGTTGTTGGGGCAAGAAATAGCAACATTATTCAGAAAACCAGCAAATTAAGAAGATGGTAGACTAATGCCCAAAAGAAACATATTGCTCAGGTTTGGATGATAGTTTCTTTTATAGAGCAAAGAGAGGGAGATGAGGAGGTAAAGTGAAAAAAGCAATAAGCTGTTGCAAATATTCCCTGGTTCTGGCTAGACTCAAAGGTGATGTGTTCATTTCTTCTTTCCTGTAGCCATTCACAGATGGGCCTGGTCAGGATGTTTCCTGTGAGCTTAAACTAAGATGTGTTAGCTTAACACTCAGGCATAGAAGGCAGGATTCCTGGAGATGGGCTATTATGTATGCTTTCAGCTATAGGCAATATCCCTTTAGTGATTAACTTGTAGTAAAACAATAGAGCACAAAGATTAAAGCAAGAAAGGTGGATCCAAAATGGAGTCAGATTTGTTCTTACCTATCATAAATTATGTCAAAATATATAATGTAAAGTTAAGGATATAAGAATCTAAGAGATATATGTTCTTCTACCACAGACACTTTCTTTCATTTGGTAACTTAAAAGTGGAAGTCATATTGTTCTAAATGTCACTGCAAAAGTCTTCTCTACTTTATTGTTGTTTATCTTCAAATAAGGAACAATATCTTAATATGCCATGAAAATCCTTTGGGATGAGGAATATATAATTTTATAAGTGATTCAAGAGCTGAAATTCAGAAAATAAATTATCTCAGTTAACATTTCATTCATCTTTTGAAAAACAGGTTCTGAAGACTGGAGAATGAATAACCAACGATGGGACAGAGTTTCAAGGTCTTTGAGTCATGTAAAAAGAAGCCAAAATTCACTTTCAATTATGCTGGCTTCTCTAACAATTTCAAATGGATGTTTGATGGCCATAAATGAACAGGGCAGGATAACAATATTCCTCTCCCCGGATAGTAGTAAGAGAGGCTGGGAGAAAACATGGAAAAAGGTAGATATTTAAATTGATTTTTTAAAGTTAATTGTGTGTATCTTTCTTGTTATTTTGTATTGTTACAAGATTCAGCAGATCACTCAGATTATTTTGAATGTTTACCAAGGCTTAATTGTTTAGTAAGGTTAACTAATTGCTGATGCTATTAAAGTACCTACTAACATAAAATATTTCCCTTATAAGCATTTAGATACATTATTATAAGCACAGCTACCTAATATAATTTAAGATGCTAGGCTTATAAAATAAATCTGAACACTATGTGTTGATTTCTCTCATGATACACAGTTTGTAACATACTGCTCTATAATCCATCTCCCAAATGAACAGTTCCTATAAGTCTTGATCTTTATACAAGAGGAATAAATTTCAAATCCCTCTAATAAACCAAAAAAAGTATTTTAGTTTAACTTTTAGCAGACTAATGTGTTTATTTTTTCAATCCTCAATAAACATAAAATAGCAAGTATTAGTGGTACCTAGTTAATCTTAATTAAGATTCTATGACTTGAGGCTTTTAATGCAAATATTCAGTTAACAGTCACATAAAATCATTTCATTAAACAAAACAATATAACAGGAACAAAATATAAAACATTCACAGATAATATTTGTCTGTCATTTCCACTTATGTCTTTGTACAGTAAACAAATTAATGAAACACATTGAGGGCAGTGACCTCTTTCTGTTTCACTCTCTTTTATTTTTCATTTCAGTCTCCCAAGAGTCATGCTTGCCTCAAAGATCTTAAAAAAGTAGTTGAGGCTAGAAGTCATCCACTGACTATGATCTCATCTTGCCTAGTATTGATTATCTCTCCTGTAGTTAGTAATCATATGAGTTGATTACAAAAAGCAATCCATCCTCACATTATTAACTCCAGGCAAATAGACATAAACTGGCCTTGGTCCTCTAATTCTTCTTAGAGTTCAAAAGCAGCAGAAAGAACTGGATTAGCTTTTCTACTTTCCCAGCAGGCTTTTCTTTTCCAATTTGTTTTAGCCATTTGGGAAAAATCATACATTATTCACATTTTCAGAGCCCCACATACTTTTAGCCCATCCAACAGGAATGGAGATGCTACCAAAAATAAATAAAATTACTTTGAGCAAGCAGCAAAAATGGATCAGCTATTCACTCCAGTTTTCCCACTTCTTAGGTAAACACAAAATTCTTCTTTAATCTCATGCTCATTTATTAATAATTATAAGTGTTCCTGAATTTCTAGACTGTTGTATGTTAGAAATTAAAAGAAAATTGATTCAGAAGAAACCCTCACATGTCTGTAAAAGCAGCGTCCTCCCCTGGCCACTCTACTACTGTCTTTGTCTAAATCACCTGATGCTGACTACTACTCAGACCCAGCCTGAGATCTTTAAAGTCATAATATTTAATTTTTCCATGGTGCAAGCCTGTATATAAGAATACAATCTCCAAGTTATATATAAAATTTAGTCCTTCAGGTTTCAGCATATTTTGAATAATGTTCTCTCACAGCATACTGAGGCCTGTGTTACACTTGGAGTAGTAAGAAAAAAAAAAAAAGAAAGAAGGGTGGGGACTAAAGAAACAAGCTTTAACAGCTCAGACATCATTGGTAGTATACACAGCCTCACGCACACATTAAATGTTTCTATATGTACAAGTATGTGGAAATCGTTTCATGTGTTGAACTAAAAGAAGGTATTTTAAGTCTGCAGTGGGGAGAGAAACAGTAAATTTTCTTGGTAGATTTTTGGAAAAATTTACTGAGCACAGAAAATTTTTCCCATTGTTGAGTAAAACTGGGTAATCAGAGTACATTCAGATCGTAAACATTTCCTTTTGTTGTCATACTGGTAATTTTAACATGTGATTTCTCTGCAAATCTTGTAGATCACAGTGTTTACAGATGAAGAAATACAAACGCAGAGATAGCTTATGGGAGCTTGTAGTATGCCAATGATAGTCGATGGCTCTCTATGCAAGGTTGTCTGAGACTTGAAGTACATGGAAGGGACAACTCAAAATCGTTTTTGATTATGTGGTGGTTTGCTTATTGTGCCCAAGTAGTAGCAACAGTAGACAAAGAAAACAAGGTAAAAAATAAAATCAGCTCTGAGTCCAGCTGTTTCTATCATCACCCTGTCTCTGAAATATTATAATTAAGACTTTCCAGCTTTGAAGTTCAAAAATTCTGGCAGCAGCAAACCTTGGATATTCCCCAAAGACTATCAATTCCTAATTGAATTTCTGGATCAATTTCCAAATTGACAGTTTTTTTTCTACTTTAACAAGGTTAGGATTATTACCCAAATCATTGTCGATTAGATGTAATTACTTTATCATTTTATTCAAAAGTCCTACTAGTTCCTGACACAAAAGATATTAAACACTTGTAGTTACAGGGAATTTTCACAAGAGATACTACTGTGTGTGCCTGTGTGTCTGTGTGCTGAGTGTGTGCATGTGTAAGAAGTATTATTTTATTAGTCCCTTAAAAGTGCTGAATTTATCTGAGTATTAATTATGAATTAATGGTCCCTTTTAATATTAACTATAGGATTATCTTCTATTCTATGCGCTTCATATTTGAGTATTTAAAATTCTCTTTTCTTTTCTATTAGAGCCTTCAAATTATAAAATGCCTGGAACAGATTTAAGAGCCTGAAAAGACTGGGCACTGAGACTACCTTTATCCACATTTAATTTAAAAGCCTAAGAATAAAGGCCATTTGATCAACATGAATGGATAATTGGTCTGGGAAATTATTGTCCAGGAAGGTAATGTGCAAAGTAATAACTATACTGTTTTTCTTTTTGAGGGAGGTGTCCTCTAAAATATATTAACACAGATCAAACTGTTCACAAGAGTAAACATTGTACTTATCAAACCACAGTTTACGTATAACAATTCACTTTAAGACTCTCACCTCGTTTTGTCCAACATACTAAACAATTATGGTATAAGCTTTAACTGATCTAAATCAAGTTTGGCTTTCAATGACCCACTTTAAACCACTTGAGCTCAGGAACTAAAGCTCTATAAATATCTTCAGATGAACTGCCCTTTCTGAGACACTACTAAGGCTCTGTCTGAGAGGTGTTCTACATACTGCCATATCTTGCTTGACTAGTAAGTTATTCTGGTGATTTTAAGGGGAGTGAATAGCCAACAGTCTTTTTAACATTCTAAAGAAGAAATTACTGATATTTACATTTTGAAAACTATGGCATGCAGTTAGAAATCATTTGAAAACTCAAGTATAAATCTAATGGATCTGCCTTTTAAACATTTCAAAAAATATGTGTGTATTTTCCAGCTTCTCTAAAAGAGTTTTCCTGAGGTATACTTACATAACTGAACATCTACTTAGAGTGATAATTTACTTTTATGTTACTTAAGTAGTGAGTGGATCTAGGTTTATAAAAATTTTAAGTAATTGTACTATACCCCTGAAAAATTGATAGGATACTACTGGGGATTTCCATAAGAAGTAGAGGGCATAATATCTTTAATTTGGTGTCTGTGCTTTAATATTACATCTCCACTGCTTTTCCTGCATATTTATTCTGCTATGGGTCTTTGTAATTAATATGATTTCACTCAAAGTGTTCTCATCAGTCTACCTGTGTGTTTCTTTACTTGCATTCAAACTTTTTCAATGTCTGATAGCTCTTTAATTTTAATTACCATAGTCTCCCCTCACAAACTTGCCTTCTTAAGACTGCTTCTATACACCACTTTCTCAATCTATTGCATTATTTTGGTAACGCCAAGTGTTTCACTTGCTGGTATCGTACCTACTATTTGTTCAATTAAAGAATGAAGTAGAGGTAATTAAGACAGTGGAATAGAAGGATGTGGGGCTCTCTTCCTCCCACAAATACATCATAAGTACACCTACATATGAAACAATTCTCATAGAATACCTACTGAAACCTGACAGGAGATCTCATATAATAAAGTCTGTGGGAAAGATCATTGTGTAAATGAATAGGATTAAAAAGAAAAGAATCTGGACTGGACCTGGGCCACTGGGAGGGAGTTGTGAAATAGGAAAATTTTCCTCAATTTGGAAAGACCCTTCATCAGCAGGGAGAGCAGGTGGGACAGAAAGGGAGTTTTGGAGGAGCTGAGAGGAGTGCAGCAGGTGCTTTGCAACAGGCAGAATAGAGAGAGACTAGCACAAAGGAACTCTGCCACCTCCCTGGGGTCCCCAGCCTAAGACCTGAGCCTGATGGTGCTTGCAGGGGCTGGGGGCTGAAACTGAAACTAAAGGCAATAAATAGCTAACCAAATAATGCAGAAAAACAAATAAGTGATCTTGAAGATAGAAAAATGGAAATCACCCAATAAGAAAAGCAGACAGAAAGACAAGTAAAATAAATGAATGCAATATAAGGGACATATGAGATAATATTAAGCATGCCAATCTACATATAATAGGATTCCCAGAAGGAGAAGAAAGAAAAAAAAAAAAGAATGAAAAATGTGTCTGAAGATGTTATGGCTGAAAACATCCCAAACCTAAAGAGGGAAATATATCCAGGTACAGGAAATACATCAGGTCCCAAAGAACAACCCAAACAGACCACAATGACATGAAACTAGAAATTAACCACAGAAAGAAAAGAAGAGAGACAAAAATTATTGCATTGTGATTAACAAACATGCTCCAAAAAACCAATGGGTCAACAATGAAATCAAAGATGAAATTAAAAAACACCTTTAGAAAAATGGCAATGAAAACACAACCATACATAATCTATGGGATGCAGCAAGGTAGTTCTAAGAGGGTTCATAGCATTACAGGCCTTCCTCAAAAAGCAAGAAAACTCTTAAATAAACAACCTAAACTGCCATCTAAAAGAATCAGAGAAAAGAAGAACATATAAAGCCTAAAGTTAGCAAAAAAAAAAAAATAATAATAATAATAATAATACAGATCAGGGAGGAAATAAGTAAAATAGAGATTTAAAAAAATAGAAAAAAATCAATCAAACCAAGAGCTGTTTTTTTTGAAAGAGTAAGCAAAATAAACATACATTTGGCCAGGCTTACCAAGCATAGTGCTAACACCCTTTGTAATTGCCACATCTTCCTGCTTTGTCTGTGTAACATCTAAACTATGGGCTAAGGTCACTCTCAGTGAAAATCAGAATCTTTTTCTTATTCTATAAGGGATTAAAAAAAATCGGAAGTATTGTTCTGAATTAGGGGTAACAGGAAAAAAAGACTAAACTAAAATGGCAGGAAATGAGTGTTAAGTGGATCCATATCTCTTGAAGCAATAAAAATACAAGTTATATATTTGGGAGTTTGAGATTTGCAAATGTTAACCACTATGTATAAAAATAGATTAAAAAAACAAATTTCTTCTACATAGCACACAAAGCTATATTTAATATCTTGTAATAACCTTTAATGAAAAATATGAAAATAACTGTATGTGTGTGTGTGTGTGTGTGTATATATACACAAACATAAATATGCATGACTTGGGCATTATGCTGTACACCAGAAATTGACACATAAATGACTATACTTCAATTTAAAAAAATACAGGTTGATTTTTCAGAAGTAACAGTAGAAGACAGTCTTAGCTAACAAAAAACGTTTAGACATAAGTTGCTTCAATGTAAACCAAATATCATGCTGTCCTTTGATGTTATAATCAAGACATTGTCATTGTAGAAAGAGGTTGTTGGGAGACAATTATCCATGTTTCCTGTGTGTTTATACATCTTGAGAGCAGTGTCACTGTTGTCTTTTTATTTTTCCTGGACTGTATTTGCAAGAATATTTGCTTGGAATATAGAGATAATGTTTAACTCTAGAGAAAAGAAAAAATTTTTCCAGCCTTGGAAGATAGGGTTATTGTTTCCTTCATGAGCAAAAATCAGGCACATTTACTCTAAAAGAGATTTAGCTCCCTAAGTTCAGAGTTCTTCCACTGTAATATACCCTACTACATGCAGAGATGTCACCTGGCCCTCTTAACATCAACCTGTAGCAATTGGAGTTTAGGGAGCCTGGCTATTATTATCTTGTATCCATCCCAGGAGTCTTGTTTCTTCATCTATCATCCATGTAACTATGTGAGGTTAATTTGTTCATTTTCAAGCAGACAAAAATCCTCAGATATATCACAGTTCTTGATAAGAACAGCTTAAAATCTACAAATCTCAATATTTTTTATAACTAAACATGATTGTACCTTTATATAGGCAGAGGAAAGAGTGCAGGGCTTTAGTGCTTTAAGGTATTTGATTCATGTGAGAAACAGCATAGAAATGTAATTCAGTGCCGTTTTCCTCAAGGGGAAAAGAAAATAAATTTGAGTATTTTGCTTTGCCCTTTAAGTCTCCCTTTAAATAACTTTCTGTCAGTTATTTCCTCAACTTATTTTTACATGGTTTATGGAAGATACAAATAAAAAGACATAATGTACCTTCTCAGAGAGCTTACAAGACATCTAGAAACACTAGACACACACAAGTACAAAGCTACTAGACATATAAGAATGCAAAAAAACAGGAACATAGAAATCACCAACAAAATTATAATCACCATTATTTCTTAAAGATTGTCTTCATCATCAGTATCAAATTCATCAGAATTTTTTAAATTATCCATTAGTACAAATCATTGATACAAGTAATAAAATATATCTGTTAACTACAATATGACAGCACTATAATTGGGGTTTTATATCAGTGATGTTTAGTTTTCCCGACATCACAATTAAGTTGATAATATCATACATATTATTTGTAATTTACAGTGGAAGGCAGTGTAAAATACAGCAATTTTTCCCTTGACAACTTATTCAAGGCCTATATGTAAAAGGTTAAGTACATAGGTAAAACTCCAAGGGCAAATTTTGAACTCTAAAATCTGTGCCAGATATTGTGCCAATATGCAATTCTGCTTTCATTTTAGAGCATGCAAAGATCTGTGATTACAAGATATCAAATGCTATGTGCAGTGGATTCATATACCATTACTTCTTCAAATCTCCTGTTTTTAAGAGGATGTTTTATACCTAGCATCAGTAAAGAACCATATTCAAATAAATAATATTTTATGGTTCAGAAATAAACTAGCAAATGTACAAACAAAGAAATGAATGAAAGAATGAATGAGGAAAGGATAAAAAAGATGATTTTATGAAGTGAAAAATTATAATTTGTTAACATGTGTTTGGAGCAATTGCTTACATTTATTTGATAAATGCATGTAATTCTTCATGAATTATTATTTTCAATGTTTTTTTTTAAGTGAAATGTAGACAGATAGGATCAGAATGAAGTGGGGGAATAACAGTTAATAGATAATTTAGAGATTCTTGAAATAAACAATAAAGCAAATTTAACATCAAATATAGTGCATTGTTCAAGAAACTATAGAATTCCAGGAGAAAAAAGTTATATTTATTTTAATATATTATAATTTATTTTAACTTAACAATTTTTAGAGAAAGACTGAAGTAGATGAGGCTATTTAAATAGTAATAGCAATATCAATAATCATAATCATAATCATAGCAAACAGATATGAACTGCAAGATATGAAGCATTAGTATAATGCTTCATCTATAGACGTAATTAGAATTTTTTAGTGATGCCTGTAATTGTGATTATTTTATCAATGTTTCCCCAGTCTGTAATTCTAGTCTAAACTAGAGTAACCACCCATTATTTTTTTAAAAACATCCAAAAATGTTTAAAACATTTTAATTATTGCTCACATCGAGAAGTTAAATTATTCGTATAGAATTATAAAAATACAAGAGAAAATATATTTCTATCATGTAAAATTTCAAAGCACAATATGTTCAACAAACTGCAAGGGGAAAAATTAACTTCAAAAAGAGCAGTAAAGCAAGAAAATTTGAAAATAACAAACCTGGGGAAACAATGAGCAGAAATTAAAGATAACTTTATATGTCTAATTATATGGAGTAATAACTAAGTTATAGGTGACTATGATTTGTACTGTATGTGAATAAAACAAGCATTGCCTAATATATCAAATACTGGAACAATGAGGGAGGCCTGCAGATTTTTGTATTTTTTGAAACAGTTCCCACTTCATAAAAAATAGATTAATAAAATAATATTGTTGTCACTTGACTTTTATATCCAATATTTCAACACACAAATGAACTCTCTTATTTATAAAAATGCATAGTTCATATTGAGAAATATACAGTATTCTAAAAGGAAAGTTTATACAGTCACAATTTACTAAGTTAGAAATAAATATATTTCTAAATTTTAGACAATATTAATAAGAAAAAAGTATTATGGTTCTTAAAATATTAGAATATCTAGGTAAAATGGATCTATTTTGCTCTTTAGTCCATCTAATTCATTCCTTTATTCCATCAAAACATTTACTGAACTCATAAAATGTACAACTCATTGTGGTATGTTTTTAGGTAATGATAATATTTTTTAACATTTTTTATTGATTTATAATCATTTTACAATGTTGTGTCAAATTCCAGTGTTCAGCACAATTTTTCAGTCATTCATGGACATATACACACTCATTGTCACATTTTTTCTCTCTGAGTTATTATAAAATTTTGTGTATATTTCCCTGTGCTATACAGTGTAATCTTGTTTATCTATTCTACAATTTTGAAATCCCAGTCTATCCCTTCCCACCCTCCACCCCCCTGGCAACCACAAGTCTGTATTCTCTGTCTGTGAGTCTATTTCTGTCCTGTATTTATGCTTTGTTTTTGTTTGTTTGTTTTTCTTTTTGTTTTTTAGATTCCACGTATGAGCGATCTCATATGGTATTTTTCTTTCTCTCTCTGGCTTACTTCACTTAGAATGACATTCTCCAGGAGCATCCATGTTGCTGCAAATGGCATTATGTTGTCAGTTTTTATGGCTGAGTAGTATTCCATTGTATAAATATACCACCTCTTCTTTATCCAGTCACCAGTTGATGGACATTTAGGCTGTTACCGAGTTTTGGCTATTGTAAATAGTGCTGCTATGAACATTGGGGTGCAGGTGTCATCCTGAAGTAGGGTTCCTTCTGGATACAAGCCCAGGAGTGGGATTCCTGGGTCCTATGGTAAGACTATTCCTAGACTTTTGAGGAATCTCCACACTGTTTTCCAAAATGGCTGCACCAAACTGGATTCCCACTAGCAGTGTAGGAGGGTTCCCCTTTCTCCACAGCCTCTCCAGCATTTGTCATTTGTGGATTTTTGAATGACGGCCATTCTGACTGGTGTGAGGTGATACCTCATTGTAGTTTTGATTTGCATTTTTCTGATAATTAGTGTTACTGAGCATTTTTTCATGTGCCTTTTGATCACTTGTATTTCTTCCTTGGAGAACTTCTTGCTTAGGTCTTCTGCCCATTTTTGGATTGGGTTGTTTATTTTTTTCTTATTGATTCATATGAGCTGCTTATATATTCTGGAGATCAACCCTTTGTTGGTTTCATTTGCAAAAATTTTCTCCCATTACGTAGGTTGTCTTCTTGTTTTACTTCTGGTTTGAATTGCTGTGCAGAAGCTTGTAAGTTTCATTAGGTCCCATTTGTTTATTCTTGCTTTTATTTCTACTAGGAGAAAATTTTTGA
Source organism: Camelus dromedarius (assembly GCF_036321535.1). Classification (NCBI taxonomy): domain Eukaryota; kingdom Metazoa; phylum Chordata; class Mammalia; order Artiodactyla; family Camelidae; genus Camelus; species Camelus dromedarius. The sequence goes on from NC_087448.1 coordinate 35,775,741, forward strand.
AATGTATGTCAGATAATGTTTTGCCTATGTTTTCCTCTAGGAGGTTTATTGTATCTTGTCTTATGTTAAAGTCTTTAATCCATTTTGAGTTGATTTTTGTATATGGTGTAAGGGACAGTTCCAGCTTCATTGTTTTAAATGCTGCTGTCCAGTTTTCCCAACACCATTTGCTGAAGAGACTGTCTTGATTCTATTGTATATTCTTGCCTCCTTTGTCGAAGTTGAGTTGACCAAAAGTTTGTGGGTAAATTTCTGTGCTCTCTATTCTGTTCCATTGGTCTCTATGTCTGTTTTTGTACCAATACCATGCTGTCTTGATGACTGCACCTCTACAGTATTGTCTGAAGTCTGGGAGAGTTATTCCTCCAGCCTCTTTCTTTCTCTTCAGTAATGTTTTGGCAATTCTAGGTCTTTGATGGTTCCATGTAAATTTTATTATGATTTGTTCTAGTTCTGTAAATATGTCCTGGGTAATTTGATAGGGATTGCATTAAATCTGTAGATTGCCTTGGGCAGTGTGACCATTTTAACAATCTTCATTCTTCCAATCCAAGACTATGGGATATCTTTCTAATTTTTAAAGTCTTCTTTAATTTCCTTCATCAATGGTTTATAGTTTTCTGTGTATATTTCTTTCACCTCCTTGGTTAGATATATTCCTAGATATTTTATTCCTTTGGCTGCTATTTTAAAGGGGATTTTTTCTTTACTTTCATTTTCTGTTTATTCATCGTTAGTGTAAAGAAATGCAACTGATTATTGAACGTTAATTTTGTAACATGCTACATTGCTGAATTCTTCAATCAGCTCTAGTAGTTTTTGTGTGGACCTTTTAGGATTTTCTATATATAGTAACATGTCGTCGGCATATAGTGACACTTTTACCTCTTCTTTTCCAATTCGGATCCCATTTATTTCTCTCTCTTGCCTGATTGCTATAGCTAGGACTTCCAGGACTATGTTGAATAGGAGTGGTGATAGTGGGCAGCCTTGTCTTGTCCCACATTTAAGTGGGAAGCTTTTGAGATTTTCACCATTGAGTACTATGCTGGCTGTAGGTTTGTCATATACAGCTTTTATGACATTGAGATATGTTCCCTCTATACCCACTTTGGCTAGAATTTTTATCATAAATGCGTGTTGAATTTTATAAAATGCTTTTTCTGCATTGATTGAGATAATCATGTGGTTTTTGTCCTTTCTCTTGTTGATGTGATGTATTACATTGATTGATTTGCGTATGTTGAACCACCCTTGTGTCCCTGGGATGAACCCTATTTGGTCATGATGTATAATCTTTTTTATGTGTTGTTGGATTCTATTTGCTAATATTTTGGTGAGGATTTTGACGTCTATGTTCATCAGTGATATTGGCCTATAATTCTCTTTTTTTGTAGTGTCTTTGCCTGGTTTTGGTATCAGGGTGATGGTGGCTTCATAGAATGACCTTGGGAGTATTCCCTCCTTTTCAATCGTCTGGAAGAGTTTGAGAAGGACTGGTATGAGTTCCTCTTTGTATGTTTGGTAGAATTCCCCGGTGAAGCTGTCCGGTCCTGGACTTTTATATGTAGGGAGGTTTTAAATTGCTATTTCTATTTCCTTTCTAGTGATTGGATTTTTCAGGTGTTCAGTTTCCTCTTGATTCAGTTTTGGTGGACAATATGTTTCCAGAAACTTGTCCATCTCCTCTAGGTTATTCAGTTTGGTTCCATATAGTTTTTTATAATATTCTCATATGATATTCTGTATATCTATTTTATTTGTTGTAATTTCTCCATTTTCCTTTCTTATTTTGCTAATTTGTGCTCTCTCTTTTTTCTTCTTTGTGAATTTGGCCAGAGGGTTTTCGATTTTATTTAGTTTTTCAAAAAACCAGCTTTTGGTTTGGTTGATTTTTTCTATGGTCTTGTTAATTTCTATTGTATTTATTTCCTCTCTGATCTTTATTATTTCCTACCTTTTGCTGCTTTTTGGGGCTTTTTGTTCTTCTTTTTCTAATTCATTCAGGTGGTGGGTTAAATTGTTTATTTGATATTGTTTTTCATTTTTGAGGAAGGCCTGTATCACTATAAACTTCCCTTTTAGCACTGCCTTTGCTGTGTCCCATAGATTTTGAGTGGTTGTGCTTTCATTGTCATTTGTCTCAAGGTATTTTTTAATTTCAGCTTTGATTTCCTCATTGACCCATTGTTTTTTCAGTAACATATTGTTTAATCTCCATGCTTTCCTTTTTTTCTCCTTAGTTTCTCTGTTGTTGATTTCCAGTTTCATAGCATTGTGGTCAGTAAAGATGCATGATAAATTCTATCTTCTTAAAATTGTTCAGGTTTCTTTTGTGCCCAAGTACACGATCGATCCTGGAAAATGTTCCACGTGCACTTGAAAATAAATTATATCCTATTTTTTGGGTGTGTAATGCTCTGAAAATATCCACCAAATCTAGTTTTTCTATTGTAGTATTTAATTTCTCTTTTGCCTCGTTTATTTTCTGTCTGAAAGATCTGTCTAGTGAAATTAGTGCAGTGTTAATGTCTCCAACTCTGATTGTATTCCCATCAATATCCCCCTTTATCTCTGTCAGTTATTGTTCTATGTACTTAGGTGCTCCTATATTGGGTGTATATATATTAGTGAGTGTAATATCCTCATCTTGTATCGCTCCTTTAATCATTATAAAATGTCCTTCTTTATCTTTCTTTATGGCCTTTGTTTTAAAGTCTATTTTGTCTGAAATCAGTTCTGCAATGCCTGCTTTTTTGGCTTTTCCATTTGCATGGAATATCCTTTTCCATCCTTTCACTCTCAATCTATATGTGTCCTTCTCCCCAAAGTGGGTCTCTTGTATGCAGCATATTGAAGGTTCTTGCTTTATTATCCAGTCTGCCACTCTATGTCTTTTGACTGGAGCATTTAGTCCATTAACATTTACAGTAATTAATGTTAGATGTGTGTTTATTGCCATTTTGAACTTATTTTTGCAGTTGAATTTGTATATCATCTTTGTTCTTTTCTTATTCCTTTTGTGGTTTGGTAATTTTCCTTTGTGTTATCATGGTTTTTATTTAGTTTTTGTGACTCCCTTATAATTTTTTGACTTGTGGTTACCCTTTTTCGTAAATGTATTAGCCCATTACTATAAGTATTTTTATTAAACTGATAGTAACATGATCTCAAACCCATCCTACCATTAAAAAAATTTGAAAAAGAAAGAAAAAAATATATTCTATATTTCCCTGCCTCCCTCTCCCACTCTCAGTGATTTGTATGTCTTCTTTTATAATTTCATTTTTATTTTATTTGTAATTCATGAGTTATCACCTTTCCAGTTGTGAGATTCTCATTTCTGTAGCATCCTGCTGCCTTTCTATTTAGAATAGACTTTTCAATATTTCTTTTAGCATGGGTTTAGTGTTGCTAAACTCCTGCAGCTTTTTCTTGTCTGTGAAATTCTTTATTTCTGTTTCTATCCTAAAGGATATACTTGCTGGATAAAGTATCCTAGGCTGCATCTTTTTTCCATTCAGGACTTTGTATATATCTTGCCACTCCCTTCTGGCCTGTAGTGTTTGTGTAGAGAAATCAGCTGAGAGCCTTATGTGGGTTACCTTGTATCTTAATCTTTGCTTTTGTCTTGCTGCCTTTAGAATCATTTCTTTATCCTTGACTCTGGCCATCTTGATTATGATATGTATTGGTGTGGGTCTATTTGTGTTTTTCCTGTTTGGGACCCTCTGAGCTTCCTGTACTTGGATATCTGATTCCTTCTTTAAGTTTGGGAAGTTTTCAGTCATGATTTCTTCAAAACCCTTTTCAATCCCCTTTGATCTTTCTTCTCCTTCTGGGACCCCTATTATGCGAAGATTGGGGCGCTTTATATTATCACATAGGTCCCTTATGCTATTTTCATTATTTTCATTTGCTTATCTTGTAGCTCTTCTGAATGGGTCCTTTCTCTTGTCCTGTCTTCTAGATCACTAATTCGTTCCTCTGCACTATCTAGTCGGCTTTGCACAGCTATTAGATCATTCCTCATCTCTGTCAATGAGTTTACCCATTCTACTTGTCTCTTCTTTATAGCTTCAATTTCATTTTTGACATATTTTATATCTCTAAACACTATCTCTTTTAATTCTTTCAGCACTTTGATCACTCCTTTTTTGAAATCTTTATCTAGTAGGCTATCGATATCTATTTCATTGATCTTTCTTTCAGGGGATTTCTCTTGTTCTTTTAATTGGGAATGGTTTCTCTGCCTCTTCATCTTGCTCATACCTCTCTGTCACTGTGGTTTATGGAGTATCAGTTATCTGTTTGGTCCTTAAGTAGTTTATCTATCTAATGCCTGTTTAGGAATAAGACTTAGGAAAAAAAGAAAAAAATTAGAGAGGGAGAGAAAGAATTTTAAAAGACGGGAGAAAGAAGGTTTGGAAACTGTGCATAATGAATAATAGAATAGCAAGTTGAAGCAGAATATCAATCGGGTTGAGACGTCCTTTTGAAACTTTTAAAAAAGGGGAAAATATGAGAAAATGTATTTGAAACTTGTGTCTAATCAATAACAGGACATCAAATCCCAAGAGAAATAGAAATGAATTAAGAAGTAAAAATTAAGAGGGTAATAGAAAATAGAACAGGTAAAAACAGATTGAAAAAAGAAAATGTCCGTGGTGTCAGTGTTTTCCTGGAGTGTGTGTGCTTTTAATATGAAGTCTTTCTTTCTGTCTTTGTCTTGTTTTGGAAGCTCAGCTTTCTGTTTCCATAGGCCCTCCGTTGGTGCCCTCTTCTGTGCTGCTCTCAGTACCTTTCGCCAAGCAGATTGCTCCTCCTCCTAACACTGGGTCAGGTGCAGCTCTCCTCTGCTGTGGGTGGACAGGTCACTGCCCCTCTTGATGCCGCAGTCAGATGTTGCAGACTGGCCAGGTAGGAGGGCGGGTCTCGCCCCCTCCCAGCACTGCGGTCAGGGGCTGTGTTCCTGCCCGCAAGGCGAGGGGCCGCCCTCCCTCTCCTGGCGCCGGTATCTCAGCTGCTTGGTGCGGCTGTGCTCTCTGCCTCGGGGTGATGCTCTGCAGGTGGGCTCGGGGAAGACAGAGAAACAACCTTGTCCCTGCTCCTGGCCAAAACTCAGCTCCTTGTCTTGGCAGAGCAAGTTCTCTGAAGGACCAGGATGGAAGGATCCTATCTGCCTCAGGCTGTAGAGAAGTCTCTGTCTGGCCTTTGAGGCTGCTAAGCCCTTCAGTGCGGATGCAGGTTTCGCCCCCACCCCTGCCTGGGTGCTAAGCGCCTGAGGATATGGCGGCTGTGCCTGAGCCCCGCCTCTCTTCCCCCGAAAACTTTCCGCGGGTTTTCAGAGATGGGGGTATGCACCCTTCCCCACAGGGCACAAATGTGTTGTTATATGGAGGGTCCAGGTTTTTCTGCCCTGTACACCCACAGCCATGGAGCACAGCCCCTTGCATTCCCTGGGGCTGCCTCAGTGCATCCGCCCCCATCCTCCGCCCGGCTTGGGTAGCCTGGCCCTGCCCACAGCTGCCGGCCCGCGTCTCAGTCTGGGTGTTGGGGGGACCTTCTGTGCCCGTTTAACTTAATTCTGTCAGTCAAGGTCTCCTCTGTACAGATCCGAGCCTTGGAGTCTCCCCCTCTGTCCCGCTGGCCTCTCAGTTGGAGAGGGGAGACCCAGCGAGCAAGCGCCAGTGCTCCTTTGCCGCTCCCTCCCCGCGGGACCCATCCCGTGCTGCTTTGCCTTTTTTTCTTTCTTTTCTCCTTTTCTCCTACCAGATTTTTGGTGTCTTTATCTTTTGAAGAGGGCGATGTCCTGTCAGAGTTCCGCAGGTGCTCTGGTTGGCTGAGTGGGTCTGTGGATGTGAATCTTGGTGCATTTGTAGGAGAGGGTGAGCTGTGAGAGTCCTTCTACTCCGCCATCTTCTCTCTTCCCTTTAGGTAATGTTATTAATCCTTATTTGTCTAGTGTATATTGTGGAATCTTCATTGGGGACAGTATTCTAACATTTTCAGTAAAGTTGCATACAATGGCAGGGTCCAAAGGAAGTTTATCTCACTATACTTCTTTATTTCAGTACCAACCAAACTTAATTAGGTAATTGACACCTACCTAAAGAAAGAACTACTGATGGAATATAAATAATAAGGGCCAAAAAATTATTTTTCTGAAATAGAATTGTATTTTTTGTCTCCTTGATTCTTTTTTTTAACATGTTTTTAATTGAGTTATAGTCATTTTACAATGTTGTGTCAGGGAAGTATATATAAGATCCATGATTCTTAAATTATCCAAAAAATACTAACCTTTCTACTTATACTTTTTAGAGATAAAGAGAGTAATCTTTGATAATTTGAGGACTGCTAAGGCAAAATATTTACAAGAAATGAAAAAAAGACTAAAAGAACTCATTTGACAGTAGTTTTGAGGGGCTATTACTATATGCCTTTCAATCTCTGCTGATGAGTATCTACTCTTAAGCTACTCTGAGCAATAGGAATTATTACAGATAATTTCATTCTCATGAATGCACAAGATAGAGGAGCTCACAGATAAATAATAAGAAATAGCAGACCCAAAATTTTATATGACAAAAATGAAAAGGTTGATGTGAAAAAAAATAAATTGTTGTGATGTTTGGGAGTCGGGTAAGATCTCTATGAGTATTTAACACATAAACTGAAAATCCTAAGTCAAGAAAATGACAAACATAAGAAGCCCTTGGGTAAGAAAGTTGCACAAAGAGTGGAAATCTTAAGAGTTAATTAAAAGCCTAACAAGGAATGTTCAAATAACAGAAAGAAGGTCAATGTGGCTGGATGGTAATAGGCAAGAGGGAATTATAATAACAGCTTAACTTACTAAATGTTCACTATGTACCTGTCACTGTTCTAAGCACTTTGAACATATTAACGCATTTAATCCTCTGGACTATGCGCCAGGAACAATTATTATGCACATTTTACACTTGAGGTAATTGTGTCACAGAGCAGTACACTAATACAACAAAGTTTTATTACCATAGTAAATAAAAACACAAAATTTTAACCCAGGGAGACTGCATATGAAACTCGAATTTTTCCCATTGCACACAACTGCTTGGTAAATAGAGACCAAATCAGCTAGGTTATTGGGGATTAAAATTGGAACTGGGACATTAAGTGCTATGTGAATCAGTGGATCATTTCAAGCCAGAGCATAACATATTCTGATTTAGCTTTTATCTGGACTCTAGCATTGGGTATATAAATATTGAAAAAGTTACTGAAAGCAGATGAAGACAAAATAATCAAATAGCAAGCACAGGGGAAAAATGAACAAGGATGAGCTAGGATTTTTCAATCGAGAAATTACTAATATGGTGATTAAAAAAAAGATAAGGGAAAATAGAGTAAGAGGTCAATGGGGGAAACTGCCCTACTAATGAGCCTTTAGGACATTCTTAGGTCTATCTCTACTACTAGGTTTTTGTGTGTGCTCTTGTGCAACTAGGTAAACTGTTGTGTACATTTGTTTCTTTATCTGTGAAAAAAAGAGTTGAGCCACTGTAGTGTTTCATAATTCAAAATGTACTAAAACCAGGTAAAATAGTTAAACCCTTCCCTGTTTACCTAAAGGAGGAATAGGAAAATTGGGAAGAGAAGGTAAGAATAATTGAATTCATGGGAAAAATAAAAGAATAAAAATGAGTGGCGGACAGAAATTTTTACCAATTAAGCTTTTAGAAACACCAGAATAATCATCTTTATGGTCTCTGGATTTAAAATTCTGTGATTCTATAATGAAAGTTTATATAAAGAGTAAACTTTTACAAATATTTTATGTAAGACATAGTTTCTCCTATACCTCAAAAATATCTAAGAAGAGAAACTGTTCTTACATGAAAAGCAAAGCAAATTGAATCCTTTAAAATAACTCTAGGCCACCTCTAGGGCATCTGACATTGAACCCAACATTGTTCCCTGTCAAAATGGGTGCAAAGGAGAGAAACTATAAAAATTACAAAAAAAAATGCACTTACATTAATCTAAGATGATATCTGCTGTTATTGCTGAAGCTCTGTTGCTATCTGATATAGGACTATATGACCTTGAGAAAAAAATACAGCAGCTTTTGCAAAGAAGAAAAAAAAAATAGTGATATACTTCAAAAAGGTGAAGTAGGAAACTTCCTTAAATTAAAATCATTTTTATAAAATGTTCTCAGATATAATTTTGAATATAATTTAAGAATTTGAATTAGAATACTAGTTTTTATGTCATTAGAGACTGTTCCCCCAGCTTATGAAACAAAATTTTACCATCAAAAAAATGCAATAATATCTGAATATATACAATGACCCACAATTGTAAAATATGTTTGTGAAGCTATACATCTATAAACGTATATGAATACAGGTTCATATAAAACATATATACATATATACAAGCAAACTGCAACTAAAGGCTGATAAAATTGTTTATGGAAATAATTATTAAACAAGTTAGATTCCTCTGGTTAGCCATTTTGCATTGGGTTTTACAGAAAAGCTGTTCTTTACTATGATGTTATAAATCAGAACTTTTCAAGGAAAAAGACCAACTCAACTTTTAAGAATAAACGGGTATGCCAGAATTAGTAAAGAGAAAACACCAACCAGTCAGAATGAAAAGAAAAAAAAAATTCTCAAGTATAGTCTTCTAGATATTTTCATCACCAGACTTACACGTGATGGAATGAGAGCCCCTTAGTTATTTCCTCTGACCTTGACTTCTGTACAAGCACTGGGCCCACTGTTCAGTGTTCTCACACTTGAATTTCTTTTTGATTCTGGTTTCCTGTATTCAGAATGCTTCCAGTGTGCTTTCCTCTGTGTACATGGGGCATCCTGCCTCAGATCCTGCTGTTGTGCTTGCTACCTGGAACTTGGAAACCTGAACCCACCTTCTGACCATTCCTTTTGCTGGTACTTTAAAGGTGGTCTCGATCTTTCAATATACTCTGACCCAATAAATTCTTGAGTCTTAGAGGAAGCCTTACTTGTCATGACAATATTCATTCAATTTCACCGACATCAGCTGAATTCTAAAACACAAATGAGTTGGTGTGTTTTGCAAAGTAATATGGATATTCTCAGACACTGATCCACTGCCAGGGGAAAAACAAACACTATTAAGCAAGGACAGGAGCAATCCAGTCCATGAAACCTATGCATGTTTAGCACTGACTGTTTTGTTTAATAGATTATAGATTTACCAAAGGAAATCTGACGGCTAAGAGATCATAAAAGTGACCAAACAGTTAAGCTGGTAGGGTAGAGACACCAAGAGAATTAAACTTCAAATTAATAACATGTGTATATATGGTATGTGTAACCCTACTGATCTAATTAAGTATTTCTCCCAAATAAATGCATTCAGCTTCTTCATACACTGAAGTGTATTTAAAAGTGGAACAATTGCAAAAGCTAGATTGCTTAGCAATTTATTCAAATATTATGAGAATTAAGATTTTTTAGTGCAACTCTTGGAGAATATCTGTTCCCAAAGTTTTAAGAATTAAAAAAATAATAATAATTGAGAAGAAAACAATTTTTGTGAAAATTCTGCACTGCTTCAGGCACTTAATGTGATAACAAAGACTATATTTTGAAATGTATCAAGTGCCTCTACAAAGGTGCACTGTGTACAAGTGTGTATGTATGTATATTGCCCAGATTGAAATAAACTGATATTACCATGCTGATTTGGGTACCTAGAGCTGACACTGCACCCTTCAGGCATTTTGGAAGTCTTCAACTAACAGTTCAGACAGCTGACAGAAAAAGAATGATATATTAACATAATCAGGGGAAGGATAATAGCAAAGAGAAACTGCTAAGAAACTTTGGAAAGTTAGCTTGTAAATACAATAGGTACTTAATTTTCTTAACCTTAAAGATTTAAAGGAAATGACACCATATCTTAAATATCTATCTACCTATCTATCTGTAGTTTCTAACAATAGTAAAAGCATCTATTGATTACACAATATGTGGAATACACAGATTTTAGTAATAATATTGGGTTTTAGGCAGTAGTAAATAATGTTCTAATCAGGGAATATCTCGATATTTTGAATGTGAAAAAAAAACCCATTATCATGTCTACAACATAAAGCGTGGTCAAAAAGTCCTTGTTTGATAACACAACAAAACTAGGGTATATCCATTAAGTTATAGGACAATGATGTTTAAAACCCCACATAATCACAGTAAATTTTTTTTAAAATGAAATTTTTAGGCTGAATTACATGTACATCTATTGAGTAAAATTTATCATTAATAATTTTTCTGAAGAATATTCATACTGGTTCTCCTCTGAATTTCTCTATTTTTCATTCAGTGCTACATTTAAAAGAAAAAGCACAGTTGGGCCTGAGTCTAGTAGGAATAATTTGTTATGTTTTGAAAGGTTGGTATAGAATTAATTCTTCCTTGGCAAGGAGGATAAATCAAAATTATCACAAGAAATGTATTAAAAGCAAAAGTAAATGATGTAGATTTGGAAGCTTCTTGATGTGTGCTTTTCCATGCAACTTCAAATTTTATCTCTTTAAGGAAACATCTACTATACTTTAAAAATGAGTGTAGTATTTATTTTACACTTATTCCTGTGCTTAATTAATATGGGCTTTATTGTTAATAATGAATTTCTTATTTATCTTGCAAAGATGTTCTTCTATGTTTTACCCTTCTTACACAGAAGGAATACATGATTCTTCACTGTCTATAACTTGCATAAATTCATTCAGGTCTTTGAGCTTATTTCATATGAACAATGGATAGGCCTTATAAAAATTGAATTGAATTCAGTTACTTACAGAGAAATTTAGTATCTTAGACCAAGCCTATGAATAGTTAGGGCCTTGCAAATATAAGTAACAATTTTTGGGCAGTTACTTAGAGTAACTTGGAATAACTTTAGGAGAAGGCATTTTAAAGTAACATCAAAGCATGCTGTTATTTATTGCTTTCTAGTTGAACCATGAAATCCAGGTTGTTTGCAGAACAAAACCACATTTGACAAGAAGGAAAAGTAGATACAGTCACTGTAAAACATAAATTGTATAGCTTTTTCCACTGTATTAAGACATATGTGTTAATGGCTTATAAAAACACATCACCCACCATAGTACATAGTAAATTAACAATACCAAAAGTTAACAACACTATCTGACATCACAAAACTGTTTTCTACTAAAGAAAACTACATCTTCTGCAGAAATACTGTGTGGTTGATATTGCTGGAGGCAGAGCTGATTTAAACACTTCACCATGAAATGTAGACCATTTCCTCCAACAATTGATTGCATGAGTGTCAAAATACATTGGAAAAAACACTATTTTTTCTCACTGTAAGACAGTCACAATTCTAAAAAATGTCAGCATTTCAACAAGAAGGGAGAGTAATTAGAGCAAAACTGAAAATTCCGATCATTTTTATACAATTGAAACATCTTAAAAGACATTTAAGGAAATCCTGTAAAAAGTCTTACAAAGCCAAATGGTACACCAAATTTTAAAGGAAAAAGGACAAAAATAGGAAGTATTTTATGAGTGCTTTACATGAACTAACTTTTTAATCCTTAAAATGGGTTTTTCTACTACTAATATCATTCTCATGTTACAGATGAATGATGGGGCACAGAGAATTTAAGTAACTTTATTAAGGTCACACAGCTTGCAAATTGTAGAAACATCTCTTAATACAGTTTCTGCATTTAATAAGATTCCAGATATGATAGATCTCTAAACCCTCATGGTTAAGATCAAATTATAGTTAATAGAATTTATTCAGTGTATGCAATTTTTGCAGGAATTTCACTTTGGAGTAACTAGGAAAAAATGTCTTAATTTCCCATGAACTTCTGCTTATTAAATAACTCTTATTCAATAAATGAGACATAAAATATCTAACTCCTTTTCAAAGAAATTATTTCTTGGCTGTGAAAAGATGAGAATAGTTACTATATATTAATTATTACTTGCTGCACTTACAGGAACTGGCACAGTAATTTTTAGGTCAAATTGATAACATGATTTCATGTATATTTGATAAGTATTTGGATTTTTGCATATACATTTATTTATTTAACACATATCTCTAGGTTATAATAAAAATTTAAAGTCAGGGAAAGTGAATTTTTACCCAGAATTTGACCAAATTAGTCATGTGACCTTGGACAACTTATTTATTACATGTTATGGTTTTATTTTACTTTATCTGTAAAATAAAGAGCTTGACCTAAATTATAATTAATTTCACAGACCAAAACATAATTTTAAAACATTTTAGTATATCCTCAACAGTTTTTAAATATTTTTGTCCTCTTGTATACACACATACTTTTTATGGCTCCGTAATTTTAGTTAGAGAAACAAACCTGACTCAATTGGATTCTTTCACAGAAATATGACAGAATTAGAACCCAGTCCATACACTTTGTGGTGAAATCAGCAACTTCTTGTATTAAGCAATTTGCCTTTCCTATGCCATTTATAACTTCATCCAATGAAGCTATCTTTATCTACTGAAGCATAATTTTGCTTTGTGAAGAAACTCAGCACAGAGACAAGATGCTGGCTTGAGAGTAGATATGGGTTTATACCATAGCTGGACCCCTAGTATTTCTCCAAGTTTGGGCAAATGCCCTGACAGCTTAAAATTCAGTTGTTGTTTTTGTTGTTGTTTTTAATCTGTACTTTATACCAGCTTTAAGAAAGAATGAAACAATGAATATAAGTATGTTCATATATAACTGGAAAATTGTGCTCTGCACTGGAAATTTACACAATTTTGTAAACTGAGTATAACTCAAAAAAAAAAAATTAGTCCTAGAAAAAAAAAAGAAAAAAAGAGGTTTTCTGAGGAGTATACAGCAGACACTCAATAAAAGTACCTTTGACAATGATAATTTCGTAAGTTTTTGTTTTGAGGTGATAAGAAACATGTAGATAAAATATAATCAGTCAATATTTTAGTTTTTTCAAATTTTCCAAAAAGTAATATTCTGCATGCAAAATATTCTACAAAGTTCTACAAAGTAAGAATACAGTCACTGAAATTACTGGCACTATAGTCCAATGAATGAGAAATTGATTTAGGGTATAAATATGGAATGAAAAGAAATTTATAAATTATCATTACATGTAAATCAAATATACAACATTATTTTCTCTTTGTCCCAGTCTCTGAAAGATCTGTTACTGACACTTTCTCAGTAGTGTAAAAATTATACTGCAATGAAACTTTGAAGTTTCTAGATCACATAGAAGTTTTCCTAGTAATGAAATAGCAAAATAACTAACGTATAATAATGATTAATACTTTATATTTATTATCTAATTTATTATAAAATTCTAGATTTCCTTTATAAATATAAAAGTACAAATACTATAAGTATATAAATGTAAGTGTAAATATAAGTCCTTTATATTTATTTGTAAACATAGTAATTTACCTACATACTTATAAAATGTATAAAGTTGTATTTTAACATACATTATATATTCATAAGCATATATAACATACATTAAATATTCATAAGCATATATAACATATAAATGTATTCATACTTTCTTAAAAGCATCAAACTAATTTGAATACACTAATGATTAATACTTTACCTATATTAACTAACTTATTATAATGTACTAATACTTTACCTACATTAAATAATTTATTCTTTAAAACAACTATAGATACTATTTGATGGATTCAGAAAATGAGGAAACTCAGGGCAGAGAGGTTGTGACTTTCCCAGGGTCACATAACTTGTAGATAGAAGAGCCAAGACTTGATCCTGGGAATCAGACTATAGCAAATTAACTCATATCTATTACATTATTTTTCTTTGAAAAATTAATATTCAATGAAGTTGTGTATGTCATTAACAAAGTGTTAGATGAGCTTCGAATGGGGGAAATGAGAGTTAAATTAGAAATATGTAGGTGCCTTGTACAAAGCATAGTTCCTGGCAATTGACAGAATAAAACAGATTAAGACAGAGAGAGGGACTCCAGCAGAGCTTCCCTCTAATAAAACAAAAAGTCTTCATGTTAAGTGCAAATGATTTAATCCCTTGAAGAATATTTCATTTCTTTATTGGAATATTAATCTGAGAAAAATTTTGAAGACTGTTATTTAAACTTTTGAAAGGAGTATATGCAGGATGATAATCTGACATGATGTGCTTGGAGAATACATATTTTCTCTTATCCTGGAGTCAGGAATTGTACCCACTTTGTGGATGGTAGCTTTATGGACACACGTGTAGGGTAGCAGAGAAATGTTTAACTGATTTTTGAGAGACTGAAAGTATTAGAACTGTTTTGTCTAATATAAGTAAGCCTATTGTAAGTATGACTGCAGAGTCTTTAATAAATGAGTGGAAGATATGCGTAAGATAAGCATGGTATATTTATCCAAGCAAAAGTATATTAGTATTAGGAGAACCCATTGAAGCATGAAAGAGTTCATTTCAGGGCGAACAAGAAACATGAAACAAATAATTTCTCTGAGCTGCCAAATTAGATATTATGAGGATTAAGAACCAAAGTCCAGGTGCTTGATTCATAGACTTCCTTAGGTTCTCACTTAGATATTTTTGATATTTCTAGGGAGACAATGCAAAAAATTTATTTATCTAGCTGATTCTAATTCTACATCAGATTTGAGTAATTAATTTAAAGCAATTAACTCTACTACAGACTAAAAATAAGGAGAGGCAACCTATTTACCTAAGTAATTTTCAGCAAAAAAAAAATTATAGTATTTAAATGATTTTGGAATTATTGTTATTTGAAGATAATGCATTTATGTGTAAAATTTCAGCCCTCAATTCTCAAAATAAATAAGGAAATAAGATAAAGAGCTTTTATTCCCAGAAGTTGAAAGTTAATAGTCCCTTAAAAAGTGGTATATGACAAATATATAAGAAGTTTAATTTCACAAATTGTTTTAATGCATTATCAGTATATCTGTATCACATAACTTGTAAAAGAAAAACAACACATTTGGGAAATTTTTTCCTAAATTTTAGAGCTCCAAGATTGAAATCACAATTCCTCTCAAATGTGTCTCAAGTTAAGTGTAACAGGAGTCAATCCTACACAATTAACTTTTATATTCTTTTTTTTAAACATTTTTTATTGATTTATAACCATTTTACAATGTTGGGTCAAATTCCAGTGTAGAGCACAATTTTTCAGTTATACATGAACATATATATATTCATTGTCACATTTTTTTCTCTGTGAGCTACCATAGATCTTGTGTATATTTCCCTGTGCTATACAGTATAATCTTGTTTATTTATTCTACAATTTTGAAATCCCATCTTTTATATTCTTAACTTTAAGTAAAGTTTAACTTTCAGGTAGATAATGCATTTTAAGATTATGTTGTCCCTATAGTACTTTTTACTTCAATGTCAAGTTTTTTCCCCAAGTCAAGGTATATTTTAGAATCTCAAATCCTAACCACAACCATGAACACTTTTGATGCAATAAGTATAATTACCGAAGCACTTAGTACAGATCCAAGCACAGAAGTAGTTGTTTTATGGCTTCCCCTAAGACTGACGGTGAAAATAGATTGGTCAGAATTAAATTCCTAAAGTAAAATGACATATCACATTCATTTGGAATAATTTTCCATATTTAATTTTACTTTTATTGTATCCTACTCCTCTTTTATATTAGATTTTCCATGCTTAATTTAATCTTATTCCAAAATTTAATTATTAATAATGATTTGCAATAATGATTATTTTCTTGAATAACCATTTTATGGCATTGTGCTCATTTTGCACAATGATAGTAATAATCACAATGAACATTGTGGCTTCTGATTTAAACTTCATAATGATGGAAGTATAAAAATAAATGATTAAAGACTGAACAAAATTCAACTTGATTTTATTAATAAAATGCTATGTAAATTGCTTATTTAACCTAAAACTCATTGTGGGATCAGTAACAGCAAAACTCACCAAACAATATTTTTCCCTTCCATAGTTCAAATCCAGCAGTTACATCCCAGTAGTAACTAGCATACCTACTGCCAAGACTTTCTTATTTACCAGAAAAAGGAGCTAGGGTTCTCTGTGGAATTTTCTGATTTCAACCCTAGAACAGGAGGATAAAAAGAAAGGGGAATGTCAAAACGGCATTGGGAAATAACCTAAAAGAACTTCTCATAGCCAACATTGAAATAACACCATGAATAAGAAAATAAATAATGATAGTATTGTATTATAATGCCCAAAATAAAATAAACATCTACAAGTCCATACTGAGAGAAAGAGAAAAAAAGAAAGAAGGAAGGAGGGGAGGAAGGAACAAAGAAAGATGGAAAGAAGGAAAGGGATATTCCTCCTTAAAAAAGAGTTCCCATTAAAAATGTAGAAAGATTGATGGCTAGAAAATCAGCAGCAGAATACCACAGAATAATTGCCACAGGCTAGACACATCAATAAGTAAATTAGTGGACAAGAGTTTAAACTAAAATGGGATATATGATGTATGTCTACTTTCAAAGAGAGAATTATAAACTATATTATAAACAAAAAATACATTTACAGTGTAGAATCCTAGCAGACACCATACACCATCTTAAAAACATGTTCAAGTTTAATATCACAAATGATACATATGGGCACCATGTAATTCCAGATTTATTTACTTAGAGTAGCATATCACTTTTGTAGCATCCTTCCCAATCACATTACAAGAAAAAAAATACCAGACAAATCAAAATTGAGAAACATTGTATAACTAACTGGACTTCTCCTGTAAAAAAAGTCAAGGTTATAAAATAAAATGAAATATTGAAAGGTTGTACCAGATTAGAGAAAACTGTAATTAGATTTCTATTGCTGCTGTAACAAATTACCACAAATTTAATAGTTTAAAATAACACAAATTATTTTACTGTTCCATAGACCAAAAGTTCAAAATGATTTTCACTGGGCTAAAATAAGGTGTGGGTAGGGCTGAATTCTTTTCTAGAGGTCACTGAATTTTTTAGCTTTGGCCCATTTTCTCATCATCAAAGGCAGCAACAGACCATCTTTATAACCTTCCTTCTATATTCACACCTCTTTCTGACTACAGCCATAAATGGTTCTGGTTCTCTGCTTCTAAGGAACTCATGTGATAATGTAATAGAGGGGAACAAATCTGACTCTGTATTGGATCTGTTCCTTAGTCTTAACCACTTGGCCTGTTTTCTAGGCTTAGTCTTGATAGCTCTGCATCTTTTGTAAAATAATGCTGCCTTTAGCTTGAAATATACAGGAGAGCCTATTCTTGGGGCTCTGACCTTTAAGGATGTTAGCACTTCTGCACTTATGTAGAGATGGCAAGTTGCAAAATAGAGAATAATCTTTGTTTTGTTGGAGATTTACAGGGACACCGTAGCCTGACCCACATGGATGGCTGCTAGAACAAAGAATTCCTATAGCAAGAAGTTTGCAACAACCAGCTCACCCCCTCCCCGGTTCTTTTGTTTTGTTTTTTATAAAAGTAGCCTGTATTCTGACTGTAGTAGTATGGTTCTCCAACACATTAGACTGCCATCCTCTCAGTCTGCCAGCTTTCCAAATAAAGTCGCTATTCCTTGCCCCAACACCTCATCTCCCGATTTATTGGCCTGTTGTGTGGCAAGCAGAGCAAGTTTGGACTAGGTAATGGTAAGAGTGTGCCCACTTGGAAAATCAATAATAATTTCTCCATTTCAAGGCCTCTACAGTCAATCATCCCTTTTGTCACATGAAGTGATGTCTTCACAGGTACTAGGGATTTGGGCATGGACATGCAAGAAGCGAGGTGGGCAGGATGAGGGTGGAAGTGAACATTAGTCTCTATCACAGACAGAAACATGAGAAATCACAGAAATGTGGGAAATACACTAATTCTGGATTGACTCTTAGAACATAAACTGAATATTAGTAGTGAAATCCAAATAAAAACTCTGTAGTTGTTAATAATGCTAGTTAACCAACATTAATCTCTTAATTTGAAAACTTCTCTGTAAGTCTAAGATTATCTCAAAATAAAAAGTTAGACAAAGAAGTACAAATAGGGGTTGCCTAGGTTGAAGGCAGGGCAGAGAAACAGTGGTTGAACATAATTATTCAAGTTATGGGATGTTGAATTAAATGAGTGAATTATATGATATATAAGATAAAATACACTTCAAGAATTTTACACATTTTAAGTATACAGCATGTCTCGTACATTTTTATGAGCATCAATCCTTTCAAAATTGATTTTTAGAAGACTATATTAATATATAAAATAACACAATTACCATTCTTGTTTGAGAAATTAAATGTTTACAATGTAAAACAATGATATCATCATTTGCACACATAGGTGTACATACTTATTGCATGATCCCTGAAGAAATGTGAGTATTTACTTGCTATTTAAACTCTTCAGAAAATTAGTCTATGCCATTCAAAGAGCACAAATCTTTCTTTGTGAAATCTATTGAATTACTGAAGACCATGAGGTAGTAACTACATAACATAACTCACGCCATATTGCTACGGATTTTATTACCAAGGAAATTTCCAGAATTATGGAGAAGAATCTAGCAAAATTATCTTCTTAAAAATGGAAGGACTAAATTTCTTTCAATAGCAACTTCAATAATCTGGGATCTTGGAACAATAACTTTGGAAACTTCATTCTTGACTGTAGTTATTCTGGATGCAAAAAGCCAATTATAGTTGAAAATAGTTTTTAATTCTCACTTAAAATGATCTTAAGTGACACCAAGTGATGGTAACTTTTTTAACAGTATGTGTGATGTCAGTCTTTACATGTAGGCAGTTCATGCTTGCAATAGTTTACTTATATTTAAAATGATTCTTTTCTATCTAAAGATTCTGAAATGTTAAACTTGAATTTATATGAGAAAACAATTCAATATCATTAGAAACTTAGTGAAAAAATCCATAAATTATCATCTTTCACTTGTCTTCTATAAATTTTTATTTTAACTTTGAAAAGAAATCTTTTAAGAGCAATCCAAATTGTATTTTCTTAATGTCATGAGAGAAAATTGTATTACTACTAAACAGTGCTTTCTTTTTTTTTTTTAAATAGTGCTTTCTATTGTTGTTATGATAATTTGGCTTATACATTTTTAGTGTAGTGACTTCTTTCTTTATAGCTGTGTCTGTAAGAGGCATTTAATATAGTTTTCTTAAGTATCACTAATTAGGCTGAAATCATATGTTTATCATCCCATCAGTTATTAGTGCTTGGGTTTGTTTAGATATTTAATCTTTCTTTCATTAATTTCCTCAACTTTACAAAATATATTCATCTTGAATAAAATAATCGATGAATAAAATATTGAAAGAATTTATCTCAAAAATTATTTTTAAAAAATTACAGGAAACTATTACATAGTAAGCTGTTTTTCCCTTCAAAGAGTTCTAATAAAAATTTAATCAAATTTTTTCCATTTTGATATTGAAATATCCTTGTTTATACTGTAAAAACACTGTGAGTAATCAAATATATGTATTAAAATCTTCCAAAATAAGGTTGCTTTTTCATGTCCATACCTGTTAATGAGTCACAGTTAACCTGGCTAGTCAGTTCTGATAAAATGTTCAAACTGATATTATGGTTTGATTTATTATGATTTGTCAGGCAGTAATCAGATGTGAACTACAATTAAATGTTGCCAATTCAATAAAAAAAGGAATTTTGACTAAAGATTAAATACAAAGTAGACTTAGTGTGGAGTATAACAGCTATTTTACCCCAATATTCAAATATTTGTAAAAGACAAAAAAAAAAAAGTTTGCTCACTCTTAAACTTGTACAGACTAAATTGTTTATTTGGAGATTGATTTCCACTAGCTTTATAACATTATAACATATTGACTACAATAATATTGCTTAAAATATTGCCTTCGGGAATTGAAAATCATGTTATAAGTCTTTGCAGGTACCTCCTTTCATGCTTGATGAGACAACTGTTTCAGTGGCCTTCAGTGAAATACCTCTAAGAATACAAAATAGAAAATATGCTTATCATATTTATCTTGCAACTATAAAAATCAAATGTTGGCATTTATTTTGTAAAATAAAGAAGAATTGAATGTCACCACATGTGCAACTTGGACTTTTATTAATTTTATATCTTGATGTCAAATTTGTATTATGTGAAAGGATATTAAATAAAATAATACAAAATATGTTACAAAACCTGTAAAGCTGGGAAGACCCTATTTCATAAAATATAGGACTAGTTCAGATGAATATGTAAATATATTCTCATGAAAGCATTCAAGAATAGGCACTCTAAGCATTCTAGTCTTTATTTCTTACTTTCTCTTATTTTGAGCAATGACAATGCCCTATATATCATTTTAAAATCCTGAAGTAAATGATTTTATAATCTGTGAATAATTCAAATGATTTTATGTCTTTAAAGAAAACACACTGTCTTCAGTTTTTAATATAAATAAAATTGACTCAAGAAAAAATATGAATTTTAATATATTATAATTTTCATTAAAATGTTTCCTTTTAATGAAATATTCTAAATGATGTCTGCACCTACTTTTGATTTAATATAATTTCAATGATTTGGCTAAAATACTTTTTACATCCATGATAAAAATGTGTAAGGTCTGAGATTTTATACTACTTGTATCCTAAAAATTTTGCCTACCAAAATCTCTCAGTTGTTGTGTATAAGACAGGAGATTCATGGATCAGGGACAAAATTTGGGCATGGCCCCTAGGAAGAATGTGTTGATGATAACTGTTAAGGTCCCTTAAGTGGAACCTACATCAATTAGTTATTCTAATGTTCTCTACTAGCCAGCCTTTCAGTAGCCTTTCAATACCTAGTTCAGTTTGAATAATTGAGTCTAGTCATAATTTTGCAGAGACTTCCTTGAAGACAGTCATCCAAAATTGTCCTATTTGTCCACTCCATCATCAAGTTAGCATTCATCTGTTGAATAGAATGACTAAGAAATGGTTGTGGAAATGGTAGGCAAAAGTCATCTGCAGGCACTGACAGGTGTTTTGTAAGGACGGCACAGTATCTGGGGCAACCCTTTGATATTTCCAAATAGCTTCTTGATAAATTAAGAGATATGATCATCAAATAATAATGAGAGCTATTTGCCAAAGAGATGTCAGACCCCAAATTCAGATAAAACTAATGTGTTTGTAAGTTATGGAGAGCTTCATCAGGGCCTTTCCCTTCAAGAGAGAGCTTAAGAAACAGATCTTAAAGACTGTAAATGTCCCTTTTTCTCCCATCTCTCTCAGTGTCTAAGATATTCTTTCCACAGATGCCTAAATTATTATTCTCCTTCAACCACAATAAATATAATGTGTTCTATTCCAGTAACTATAATTTAATTTTTCCAGTGATCACATATTTACATTCAAATCTGTCATCTGGAAGAGCTGAATGCAAAGAGGACAAACATCATTTTTAAAAACTTACAAATATCCATTATTTACTCAGCCTTGGCACATTTTAGCTAGTTTAGTATTGACTTGGTACACTCTATACTCAGCTAACCAGTCAAGCATTATTTTTTAATATTTGGAATCATATTATTCATACAAGAGAATCTAGATGCCTGAATGAACCAAAATTAAGACCAAATGCTCTAGGCCCCTTTTGTTTGTGCTGTTATTTTGGGGTAGCAGAACCAAAATGATCTGGGTGTTCTGTTAAGGAGGGAAAACAACATCATGTCTAAAAATGGTAAAGGTAGAATCCTAAATATTAAAAAAAATATAGTTACATAGAATCCTTTTCCTCTTTCCCTCTGCTCCCCAAGAAGTGGCTAAGAGATGAGAGGATCACTTGCTTGGGCCAAAGACCAAACTAGTTTAATGAAGTTTTAGACCAAGAGAAAGTCAGGAAGGCAGGTTCAGAAATCTTTTAATATTGACATCTGAGAAGGCAGTCATAATGGTGAATAAGACTAGAGAATGAATGATGGTAAGGACTGTGGAGGTCCATCAAATACCTTGACTACCAGTCTATTGTTGAGTGACTGTTTTGATAAAGGTACACCATTATCGGAATGAAAATGTTCTGGAAAATTGAAAATATGACATATAAGTTCCAAGGAACACAATTATGTAACTAAAGTCAACTGACAGGACTTCCAGTAAAACTACATCTATAACATGCGTCAACAATACTCAAGCACCACAGTAAATGTATAGGGGTGTTAAATAAGTCAGTAGGCCAGGAGTAAGTGGGTGCAAATTCCTGCACAATGTGGCTTTCCTCACCATGAACAAAGCAGATCAATTTTGAGCAGGAGGCAAAAGTTTGACATGCAGTGGTAGCTTTTATATTATAAACATGGAATGCTTTATTTGTGCCCAGTTTTACATGGTAGATATGTTGCAATATCTTGCAAGATAACAGAAGCAGGTATCAGTGATGATAATCCAAGCTGATTAATAATTTGACTATAGGTAAGTAATTTGACTATAGGTGGTATCACAAGTCACTTATTGTTAGAATCTTCATGATTATCCTCAATTTTGGCCAATAGCAGAAGCTTATTTCCAGTGTATTTCCAAAGTTTACAGCCAATAAAAATATAATTTTCAATCTTTCAGTCTGTTGTCTTCCAAACTTCAGTCTAAATAACCAAGCCATTATGAATAGTCCAATAATCTGTAAAGTACAACAAGGAAGGGAGACTAATTCCACAATGGTGTGAGATGCTCCATGGATTCCCTCCCTATTGAAAAACAATAACAAGTAAAAAAAATCACTGAATTTTTTAAGTTGTTGGAAATTGTTTAAGTGCACAGAACATATGAAAACCTACTCAGTCAAGAAAATTCACTAAATCTTGATAAGAACATCAAAACTATGTGGTATTTCAGAAGTGAACCAATCCATCCCCACTCCACCACAACGTGATGAAAGCACCACTCTGGATGCAGGGCTAAGATGACAAAGATCACCATCTCCTAGATGTCATCCAAGGGCTACAGTACCACTCCAGGAGGGCCAAACCACCAGCACTTTCCATTCATCTCAGCAGCATGTAGCAGAGGTTAAATCCCAGGTAAATGGACTCAAGAGATAAAAGACTTCCTTCTCCAACCCAGCCACCACTTAGAGGGTGGAATCTCAACTGAGGCATAGAAGGAAGAGAATGATGAGGCCAAATAGCCCTCACTCTGCTTGTTCATAGGGTAGATGTTCCATACTGAAAGAAGCAAGCTGAGAAGAACAGATGCTGAGGTTCCAAACAAATTCTTTGCTCATAAAGTAAATGTGTCACTCTGGAAAAACTGGGTCACTGTATCTACTCGAAGCTTTTGAAAAATGGTTCAGATATTTTACCTAGTGGGTAAGGTAGGCCATTAGGCAGCTTCACAGTTCTTTCCTTAGAAACTGGTTTTACTTGGAACAACATGTAAGGAAATTCCAGGACATTCTCAAAATAATAGAGGTTTTGGTGGTAAGCAATTGAAAGGAGTCTAGAATGTTCATGAAAACAATAAGACAAAGTAGACCACAATGTAACAAGAAAGAACCAGAGAAAGGTAAGTTATAAAGATCATTCTTGTGATCAGAACAAACCTCAAAAACTACTCTTACAAAGGAGTAAAAAGCTAGATGAAACTGCAAAGCAATGTACCCTACAAGGAATTATCAAAAACAATAGAGCAATTAGCTGGCAGTTAGTGGAGCCTAACCACTTAGATATAATACCAAAGAGGCAAACAGGTTAACAGAGAAATCAGGGAAAGACATAATCTAAGACAGTCCTGTAGAAACTATCATCCCAGGGTGACGGTGCTCATACCCAAGGCTGCATCCTTCCAAGAATGATAGCAGAGGCTTTACATTGCAGGAAAAAAATAAACATTATTAAAATACTCCAATGCAAGTCACAAAAGAAGCACATAAGAAGATGAAAATAAATACAAATGCTAGAAAGGGGTTAAAGGGGAAAATCAGGATCTAAAATTGCCACAATGAATGATCCAAAATGTGTAGTTTTCAACAATAACAAAAAAATTATGACATAAGCAGAAAGAAAGAAAGAAAAGAAAAGAAAGAAAGAAAGAAAGAAAGAAAGAAAGAAAGAAAGAAAGAAAGAAAGAAAGAAAGAAAAAGAAAGAGAGAAAGAAAGAGAGAAAGAAAGAGAGAAAGAAAGAAAGAAAGAAAGAAAGAAAGAAAGAAAGAAAGAAAAAGAAAGAGAAAGAAAGAAAGAAAGAAAAAGAAAGAGAAAGAAAGAAAGAAAGAAAGAAAGAAAGAAAGAAAGAAAGAAAAAGAAAGAGAAAGAAAGAAAGAAAGAAAGAAAGAAAAAGAAAGAGAAAGAAAGAAAGAAAGAAAGAAAGAAAGAAAGAAAGAAAGAAAGAAAGAAAGAAAGAAAGAAAGAGAGAAAGAAAGAAAGGAAGGAAGGAAGGAAGGAAGGAAGGAAGGAAGGAAGGAAGGAAGGAAGGAAAAAAGAAAGAAAGAAAAGTTTGGCCTATATATGACAGAGCAGAAACAGTGACCAAAAAATGAATGTGGGAGAGACCAGATGTCAGACTTAGCAGATAAAATCTTCAAAAAAGTTGCTATAATTATGTTCAAAGAACAAAAGGAAACCATGCCTAAATAAGTAAATAATGACAAAATATTATTGTCTCATCAAGTGCAGAATATCAATAAAGAGATAGGAAATTTAAAAACAATCAAATTAAAATTCTAAAGTATAAGAGTTCAATATCTGAAATAAAATTTTAACCCAAGGAGCTAAAAAGTACTTTTGAAAGAAAGTTTCAGAAAACCTGAAGATAAATCTATAGAAATTATTTGCTCTAAAGAAGAGGTAGAAAAGAAAAAAGAAACATGAATAGAGCCTCAGAAATATGTGGTACACCATTAACACATCATTGCACTTGCATACAGAATAACAAGAGAGAAGAGAAAGTTGCAGAAAACAAAAATGGTATTTGAAGAATTAATGACCATAAACTTACCAAATATGATTTTAAAAAATCATTAATCTATATACTAAGAAGCTCCACAAGAAGGAAAAGAGATCCACATTCAGGCATATCATAGTAAAAATACTGAAAGTCAGAGATAAAGAGAAAGTTTTTAAAGTGCCAAGAGACTATATCATTACATACAAGGGCACTCAAATAAGATTAGCTCTTTTCAGGACAATGGAGGCCAAGGAAGTGGGAAGATATTTTTCAAAATGCTAAAGAATAGAAAAAGAAAAAGAAAAAGGAAAATAACCGTATACTGAGCGTAAGTGTTTTCAAATGTGAAGGTGAAATAAAAATAGTCCCCAGTAAACAAACCTTAGAGAATATGTTATAGGCAGATGTCTTAGAGTAAATGATAAAAGAAGTTCTTTAGGTGGAAAGCAAGTGACCCCAGACAGTAATTAGAATGTACATGAATAGGCCAGAAATAGAAAGAAAAATACCATATGAGATCACTCATATGTGAAATTTTAAAAAAGGAAGAAAAGAAAGGCAAATGAACATAAATACAAAACAGAAACGGATTCATAGACATAGAATACAAACTTGTGGTTGCCGGGGGGGGAGGGAGGTGGGAAGGGACAGACTGGAAGTTCAAAATTTGTAGATTCTGACAGGTGTATATAGAATAGATGAACAAGATTATACTGTACAGCACAGGGAAATATGTACAAGATCTTGTGGTAGCTCATGGTGAAAAAGAATGTGACAATGAATATATGTATGTTCATGTATAACTGAAAAATTGTGCTCTACACTAGAAACTGACACAACATTGTAAACTGATTATAACTCAATAAAAAAAAAAGAATGCATATGAAAAACAAAGAGCACAGAAGAAAGTAATTATGTAATTATAAAAGGCAGTGTAAATATATATTTCTTCTTTTTACCTTGACTAGTTTAAATGGTAATTATATAAAACAATAGGTATATAATTCCATCGTTGGGCCTATACCATACAGAAATTTATGGTATCTCTAACAAGAAGAGACTAAGAATTACTGGAAACAATGCTGTGTTGGATTAAGGAAATGGTAGATGCTAACTCCAATTGACAAGAAAAAAAGAAGAGAACCAGAAATGTTACATAAGAAGATTAATTTAACAAATTACATAAACATATTCCTTCTCTGCTTTCTTCTCCAATATTTTCATAAGACATAAAATTATATAAAGTAATTATTATAATAGTGCAGTGTTAAAACATTTATGGATTGCAATATGTAGAAGTAGGAATTGGAGTAGAGCTATGAAATAAATTTTCTGTAGTCACTTGAATTAACTTTATTTTACTCTAAAGTAGAATATGATAATTTAAGATGTATACAGTAAACCCTAGTGCAGCTGGTAATGAAATAAATTCATATATACAGTGAAAAATCACTAACTACATTAATGTGTTGCACTAGATACTATTAATGTAAAATAAAGCAAAGAAAAACAGAAAAGACAGGATGTTTAGAAAAAAAATGTAATATGACTGACATAAATTCAAGTACATCAAAATAATATTAAATGTAACTGGATTAAACAATCTTATCAAAAGTCATAGATTACTAGTTTGGGGGAAAATGACTTATAGTCTGTCTACAGGAGAAATACCTTCAATTGAAAAAATACAAATAGATTCAAAGTAAAAGTGTGGAAAGTGTTCAGCATGGAGATAGCAAACATATGAAAGCTTAACTGGATTGTTAACAGAAAGAGGTTTAATGACAAATGAAAAACATACAGGAGATTACAAGGATCATCTGACAGTAATAAGTTAATTCATCAGAAATATATAATAATTTAAATATATATGCAAGTAATATAGCATAAAATTGCATGAACCAAAATGTGACAGAATTGAAGAGAGAAAATAGACAATTCAATAATAATTAGTTAGAAACTTTAATATTCCACATACAACAATGAATAGAACTAGAAGGAAGATCAACAAGGAAGTGGGAGACTGGAACAATATTAAAAACCATATAGACCTCCATTGTAAGTTCTTGCCTCCTTTGTCAAAGATTAATTGGCCAAAAGTTTGTGGGTTTATTTCTGGGCTCTCTATTCTGTTCCATTGATCTATATGACTGTTTTTGTACCAATACCATGCTGTTTTGATTACTGTAGCACTGTACTATTGTCTGAAGTCTGGGAGGGTTATTCCTCCAGCTTCATTATTTTTCTTTGGTAATGCTTTGGCAATTCTGAGTCTTCTGTGACTCCATACATATTTGTTCTAATTCTGTGATTTTTTTTTCTAATTCTGTGAAAAATGTCCTGGGTAATTTGACAGAGATCACACTAAATCTGTAGACTGCTTTGGGTAGTATGGCCATTTTAACAATATTAATCCTTCCAATACAAGTATATAGGATATATTTCCATTTCTTTAAGTCATCTTTAACTTCTTTAGTCAATTTTTTGTAGTTCTCAGCATATAAGTATTTCACTTCCTTGGTCAGATTTATTCTTAAGTATTTTTTTTTTTTGGATGCAATTTTAAAAGGGATTGTTTCTTCACTTTCCTTTTCTAATAAGAATGTCTCTTCAGCAAATGGTGTTGGGAAAACTGGACAGCTGCATGTAAATCAGTGTAGTTAGAATACTCCCTCACACTATACACAAAGATAACCTCAAAATGGCTTAAGGACTTAAACATAAGATAAGAACCTATAAACTTCTTAAAAGAAAACAAATGCAAATCAAAACTATAATAAGGTATCATCTCACACCAGTCAGAATGGTCATCATTTAAAAATGAACAAGTGATAAATGCTGGAGATGGTGTGGAGGAAAAGGGAACCCTCCTACACTGTTGGTGGGAATGTACTTTGGTGCAACCATTGTGGAAAACAGTATGAAGATTTCTTAAAAAACTAAAAATAGTCTTACTATATGATCCAGCAATCCTACTCCTGGGCATATATCCAGAGGGAACCTTAACTCAAATAGACATATGCACCTCAATGTTCATAGCAGCACTACTTACAATAATCAAAACATGGAAACATTTCTCTGATAATTAGTGATATTGATTTGCATTTCAATATCACTAATTATCAGAGAAATGCAAATCAAAACTACGATGAGGTATCACCTCACACCAGTCAGAATGGCCGTCATTCAAAAATCCACAAATGACAAATGCTGGAGAGGCTGTGGAGAAAGGGGAACCCTCCTACACTGCTGGTGGGAATGCAGGTTGGTGCAGCCACTATGGAAAACAGTGTGGAGGTTCCTCAAAAGACTAGGAATAGACTTACCATATGACCCAGGAATCCCACTCCTGGGCTTGTATCCAGAAAGAAATCTACTTCAGGATGACACCTGCACCCTAATGTTCATAGCAGCACTATTTACAATAGCCAAAACATGGAAACAGCCTAAATGTCCATCAACAGGTGACTGGATAAAGAAGAGGTGGTATATTTATACAATGGAATACTACTCAGCCATAAAAACCGACAACATAATGCCATTTGCAGCAACATGGATGCTCCTGGAGAATGTCATTCTAAGTGAAGTAAGCCAGAAAGAGAAAGAAAAATACCATATGAGATCGCTCATATGTGGAATCTAAAAAAACAAAAACAAAAACAAACAAACAAACAAAAACAAAGCGTAAATATAGGACAGAAATAGACTTACAGACAGAGAATACAGACTTGTGGTTACCAGGGGGGAGGAGGGTGGGAAGGGATAGACTGGGATTTCAAAATTGCAGGATAGACAAGATTACACTGTATAGCACAGGGAAATATACACAAAATGTTATGATAACTCACAGAGAAAAAAATGTGACAATAAGTGTGTATATGTCCATGAATGACTGAAAAATTGTGCTGAACACTGGAATTTGACACAACATTGTAAAATGATTATAAATCAATAAAAAATGTTAAAAAAAAACATGGAAACAGCCTAAATTTCCATTGACAGATAAACTAGATAAAGAACTTGTGGTATATTTATCCAATGGAATACTGATCAGCCATAGAAAAGGATAAAATAATGCCATTTGCAGCAACATGGATGGACCTGGAGAATGTCATTCTAAATAAAATAAGACAGAAAGAGAAAGAAAAATACCCTATGATTTCACTTATATGTGAAATCTGAAGAAAAAAAAAAGACAAATGAACTTATTTCCAAAACAGAAGCAGACTCAGACTCACAGACATAGAAAACAAACTTATGGGGGAAGAGGATTAGAAGGGATAAATTGGGAGTTTGAGATTTGCAGATACCAACTAATATATATAAAATAGATAAATAACAAGTTTATGCTGTATAGCACAGGAAAATATATTCAATTACTTGTAGTAACTTATGGTGAAAAAAGAATATGAAAGTGAATATATATATATATGCTTTATATGACTGAACTACTATGCTGTTCACCAGAAATTGGCACACCATTGTAAACTAAGTATCTTCAATAAACATATATTTTAAAAATATAGACTTCTATAATGTTGTGTCAAATTCCAGTGTAGAGCACAATTTTTCAGTTATAAAAAATAGACAAAAGAAAATGTGGACATAACATCCATTTATACAACATTCCACACAACTGAATATTCTTCTCAAGAGCACATAGGACCTGCTGCTGCTGCCACCATAGCCATGAGTGCCAGGATCTGAGACTGATGTGTTTGCACTGAGTGGGCCCCCCAACCATCACAATGTCCCACAGGCCCTGGAGCAGCCACCCAAGTTGTCACCACAGCTGCCATGCCTATGCCTCTGGAGTTCTACTGAACAGCTGCCACCTCATGGGATGGAACTTACTAGGACCAGGAGTTTACCTGTCCTTGCAACTACCGCAAAACCACAATTTACTGCTAAACCACCATCAAACAAAAGATGAACCTAGCAAAAAATATCTTCTTCAACTGGAAACATAAAGAGGGAATTGTAGCAGGGCTGTAGGAGAGGCATGCTCATGATATAACTGGGCCCCATACCCTTCAGGTGGGTAACCCACAAGCTGAAGAATAAGTTGCAGAGGCTCTCCCACAGGAGTAACTGTTCTAAGCCCCCATCAGGCTCAACAGCCTGGGGTTCCAGCATTGGAAGAAGAGGACCAAAGACATCTGGTTCATCTGGTTTTGAAGGCCAGTGGGACTTAACTCCAGGAGCCCCACAGGACTGGGGGAAACAGAGACTTTATTCTCTTAGGAAGCATATACAAGATTTCATGTTCACCAGGTCCAAGGGCAAAGGCAGTGATTTCATAGGCACCTAAGCCAGACCTGCCTATGGAATGTCTCCTAGGGAGGTAGGGGAAGTCTGTGGCTTACCCTGGGGACATAAAAACTGGTAGTGGACATTCTAGGAGTGTTCATCTACATGAGCTTTCCTGGAGACTGACACCTTGTTTGGATCATTAGCACCAAGACCTAGCCCCACTCAACAGCCTGTAGGCTTAGGTGAGGGGAAGCTTCAGGCAAAACAATATACAGGATGAGAATGCAGCCCTACCTATTGGTAGGCTTCCTGCTAGACACTCCCCTAGACATGGCCCTACCCACCAGAGGACCAGGACAAAGCTTCACCCAGCAGTAGGCAAGAATCAACTTCTCCTGCCAGAAAATCTACATAAGCGTCTAGTCTAGTCTCATTCACCAGAAGGCAGATACCAGAAATAAGAAAAAAACAATCCTAAAGCCTGTGGAAGGAATCCACAAACACAGGCTAGACTCTACATTGTGACCATCTGGACCATGGCCTTTGGGTCACAAGAGATGAGTGTACTTCTGGGACCCATAGGATATCTTCCACAGAGGGCCACTTCTCCAAGGTTGAGAAATGTAACTAATCTACCTAAAAATACAAAGAGATAGATAGGCAATATAGAATATTGTGGAATATTTTTTAGGCCATGGTACAAGGTAGAATCCCAGAAGAAGAAATAAGTGATGAGGAGGTAGGCAGTCTATCTGAGAAAGAGTTTATAGTAATGATGGAGAAGATGTTCAGAGAACTCAAGAGGAGTATATATGCATAAAAACAAGTTTTAGCAAAGAGTTGGAAAATATAAAGAATACCCAACAGAACTGAAGAACAAAATTACTGAAGTGAATAACACACTAGAAGGAAACAAGAATAGACAAAATGAAGCAGAATGAGCTAGAAGATGGAGTAGTGGAAATCACTACTGCAGAATAAAAAAAAAAAAAAAAGGAAGAAAAAGAATGAAAATAAATGAGGATAGTTTAAGAGAACTCTGGGACAACATGAAGTGCATGAATATTCCAATTATAGGGGTCCCAGAAAGAGAAGAAGGAGAGAAAAGGACTTCTGAAAATTTTTGAAGTGATGATAACTGAAAACTTCCCTAACTTGGGAAAGGAAACCGTCACCCAAGTCTGGGAAATGCAGAGAGTTCTACACAGAAACAACCCAAAGAGGAACACATTGAGGCATATAGTAATCAAATTGACAAAAATTAAGGATAAAGAGAAAATATTAAAATCAGCTAGAGAAAAGCAACAAATAACATTCAAGGGAACTCCCATAAGGTTATCAGCTGATTTTTTCAGCAGAAACTCTACAGGTCAGAAGTGGGTGGCATGATATATTTAAAGTGATGAAAGGGAAAAAATTATAACCAAGAATACTCTATCTAGCAAGGTTCTCATTCAGATTTGATGGTGAAATCAAAAGCTTCACAGATTAAAAAAAAAAAATTCAGAACCTCTAAATCAGCTTTACAACAAATGTTAAAGGAAATTCTCTGGTCATAAAATCACAAGAAAAGAGAACAAAAGGAAGGAAGGGAGAAGAAAATAAAAAGACCTACAAAAACAAACCCAAACCTATGTGAACAAATGTATTGATAATTACCTCAAATGTAAATGGATTAAATGCTCCAACCAAAAGATGTAGATTGGTTGAGTGGATACAAAAAATAAGATCCACATACATGTTGTCTGCAAGAGGCCCACTTCAGAGGTAGAGACACATGCAGGCTGAAAGTAAGGGGATGAGAAAAGATACTTCATGCAAACAAAAATCGAAAGAAAACTGGAGTAGTAATACTTATATCAGACAAACAGATTTTAAAATAAAGACTGTTACAAGAGACAAGGACACTACATAATGCTGAAGGGATCACTCCAAGAGAGGTTATAACAGTTATAAATATATGTGCACCCAACATAGGAGTACCTCAATATATAAAACAATTAACAGACATAAAAGGAAAAACAGACAATAGTACAATAATAGGGAGAGACTTTAACACCACACTTACATCAATGGACAGATCATCCAGACAGAAAATCAATTAGGAAATACAGGCCTTAAATAATGCATTAGACCACACAAATTTAATTGATATTTATAGATCATTCCATCCAAAAGAAATAGAATATACATTCTTCTCAAATCCACGTGGGACATTTTCCAGAATGGCCTACAAAGCAAGCCTGAGTAATTTTAAGACAACTGAAATTTTACCAAGCATCTTTTCTGATCACACTATAAGGTTAGAAGTCAACTACAAGAAAAAACTGCAATAACTGCAAACATTCTGAGGCTAAACAATATGCTACTAAACAAGCAATGAATCATAGAAGAAATTAAAGAGGAAATATAAAAATACTTTGGGACAAATGAAAATGAAAGCACAATGATCCAAAACACTTGGGATGCAGCAAAAGCATTTCTAAGAGGGAAGTTTATAGCAATACAAGCTTACCTTAGGAAATGAAAAATCTCAAGTAAAAAAATCTAACCTTACACCCAAAGCAGCCAGAGAAAGAAGAATAAGCAAAACCCAAAGCTAGTAGAAGAAAATGAATCATAAAAATTAGAGCAGAAATAAATAAAATGGAGATAAAAAATAGAAAACATCAATGAAACTAAAAGTTGAGCCTTTGAAAAGATAAACAAAATTGATAAACCTTTAGTTAGACTCCTCAAGAAAAAAAGGGAGAGGACCCAAATTAATAAAATCAGAATTAAAAAAGGTGAAGTTACAACCAACAACACAGAAATACTAAAGATCATAAGAGATGACATGAGCAACTACATACCAGTAAAAAGGACAAAGTAGAAGAAATGGACAATTTCTTAGAAAGATACAATTTTCCAAGACTGAACTAGGAAGAAATAGACAATAATAATAGATCACATACCAGTACTGAAATTTAATCAGTAATTATAAAACTCCCAACAAACAAAAGTCTAGGACCAGATAGCTTCACCGCCAAATTCTACCAAATATTTAAAGAAGAATTAACACCTATCCTCTGAAACTAAAAATAGACTTACCATATGATCCAGCAACACCACTCCTGGGCATATATCTGGAGAAAATATAATTCAAAAAGACACATGCACCTCAATGTTCACAGCAGCACTATTTACAATAGCTAAGACATGGAAACAATCCAAATGTCCATCAACAGATGACAGGATAAAGAAGATATGGTATATATACAATGAGATACTACTCAGTCATAAAAAAGAATATTTGCAGAAATATGGATGAAGCTGGAGATCATCATTCTAAGTGAAGGAAGCCAGAAAGAGAAAGAAAAATGCCATATGATATTGCTTATATGTGGAATCTAAAAAAAAAAAAAAATGACACAAATGAAATTATCTACAAAACAGAAACAGACTCACAGACATAGAAAACAAGCTTATGGTTACCAGAGGGTAAAGAGGATGGGAAGTGATAAATTGGGAATTCAAGGGCTGCATCTCTTGGGAAGTGATGAAATGTTAAATACTTAGTTGAAGTAGTGATTTCATTGGTGTATATCGATCAAAATTCATCAAATTATACATTTGAAATATGTTTAGTTTGTTGTACAGGAACCATACCACAATAAAAGCATTTAAAAAAAAAGGAAGAATGACTAAAAGAGTGTATAGGACATTCTACAGGAGAAATCATATGCTAAGTCATAAAATGAACCTGAATAAATTAAAAATGATTGAAATAATACCACATATTAAGCATATTTTCCAACCAAAAATAATGAAATTAAAAATCAAAGCTCAATAATTTTGAGAAATTCACAAATACTATGAAATTAAACACATACATAACTAATCAATGAATGTATAAATCACAATAAAATTAGTATGTATTATGAGATTTATAAAAATAAAGACAAAACATACCCAAACATAGGGAATGCAGCAAAACCAGTGTTAAGATGGAAATTTATAGCTATAAGGCTTATATTAAAAAAAAAAAAACCTCGATAACCTGATTTTTCACTTTAACACTGTAAGAACAAATTAAATCTTACATAAAAAGGAAAAAGCAAATAATAAACATTAGAATGAGAATGAGAATGAGACAATAGAAAAATCAACAAAAATTTCCTTTTAAAAAAGAAAACAAATCAATGAACTTATAACCTAAATTGAACAAGATTAAAAGAGAAGAAATTAATTATTAAAATCAGAAATGAAAGTGAGGGCATCACTACTGCCTTTATAGAAATTTTAAAAAACTCATAAATGAATGCTATCAACAAGTATATGTCAACAAATGAGATAATGTAGATGAAATGTATGTATTTCTAGAAAAATAAAAACTGTTGAAACTTATGAAGAAATGTGAAATTTGAATAGATGTATAACAAGTAAATAAATTGAGTTAGTCATTTTAAACCTTCCCATAAAGAAAACACTAGGACCATATGGCTTCACTGGATAATTCTACCAAATTTTTAAAGGAGAACCAACCAGAATTCTTAGAATATTTCAAAAATAGAAAAGAAGTACTTCCAAACTTAGTTTACGAGGCCAGAGTTTTCATGATAGAAACACCAGACAAGGACATCAAAAGAAATCATGAATCATTATATGTTATAAATATAGATATAAAATCCTTAAAAAAAATCTTCGCAGAGAGAATGTGCAATGGCTGAAAATAATTATACACTATAAGCAAGTGAGAATTATCCCAATAAAATAAGTTTGGTTCAACATTCCAAAATAACTTACCATAATATACTGTATCAAAAGAATAAATGACAGGAGGGAGGCCAAGATGGTGGAGTAGAAGGACGCTCATAGCTCACCTTCTCCCACAAATGCACCAAGACTCACATCCACAGACCCACTTAGCCAACCAGAGCACCTGCAGAACTCCGACAGAACATCTTCCTCTTCAAAAGACAGAGTGCCATAAATCTGGTAGAAGAAAAGGAAAAAAGAAGGAAGAAAAGGCAAAACAGAGCAGGACGTGTCCCGTGGGGAGGGAGCAGCAAAGGAGGACTGGTGCTTGTTCACTAAGTCTCCCCTTTGCAACCGAGAGGCCAGCGGGATGGAGGGGGAGCCTCCGAGGCTTGATCTGTACAGAGCAGCCATTGACCAACAGACCTAAATTAAACGGGCACAGAGTGCCCCGCGACACCCAGCCCTAGATGCAGCCCGGCAGCTTGGGGCAGGGCCAGGCTGCCCGAGCTGGGCGGAGGAAGGGGACTGCTGACTGAGGCAGCCTCAGGGGACTACAGGGGGCTGCGCACCATGGGTGTGGGTGCACAGGGCAGAACAAACTGGGCCCTCCATAAAACAACACGGCTGATGTGATCTGGGGGGAAGGGTGCATATCGCATCTCTGAAAACCCATGGGAAGTTTTCCAGTGAAGAGAGGCAGGGCTCAGGCACAGCAGCCATATCCTCAGGCGCTTAGCACCCAGGCCAGGGGGTGGGGGCGAAACCTGCATCCGCACCTAAGAATTTAGCAGCCTCAAGGGCCACATGGAGACTTGTCTACAGCCCTAGGCAGATAGGATCCTTCCATCCTGCTCCCTCAGAGAACTTGCTCTGCCAAGACAAACAAGGAGCTGGGTTTTGGCCTGGAGCAGAGACAAGGATGTTCCTTGGTCTTCCCCGAGCCCCCTGCAGAGTGCCAACCTGAGGTGGAGCACACAGTGGCACAGAGTAGCAGAGCAACCGGGGCCAGGAGAGGGCGGGCAGCCCCCCACCTTTTCGGCAGGAACACAGCCCCTGACCATTGCTGGGAGGGGGCGCAACCCGCCCTCCTACCTGGCCAGTTTGCAACATCTGACTGCGGCATCGGGAGGGGCAGTGATCCGCCCACCCACAGCAAAGGAGAGCTGCACCTGACCCAGTGCTGGGAGGAGGTACGATCTGCTTGCCGACAGGCAATGGGAGCAGCACAGACGAGGGTGCCAATGGAGGGCCTTTAGAAACAGCAAGCTGAGCTTCCAAAACAGGATTAAGACAGAAAGACTTCACATTAAAAGCACATAGTCTCCCGGAGAACACCGGCCCCCACCCTTTTTTTAAAATCTGTTCTATTTTCTATAACCCTTTTAATTTTTACTTCTTAAACAATTATATATACTCCCAGTTTTAATCCCTTTAAAATTTTTAAAATTATCTTTATTCTTATTATTTTTAAAATTCTGCTTCAACTTGCTCTTCTATTATTCATTATACACTGTCTTCAAAACTTTTTTCTCCCTTCTTTTAAAATTCTTTCTTTCTCTCTTTTTTTCTTTCCTAAATTTTATTCCTACATAGGCATTAGATAGATAAACTCATTAAGAACCACAATACAACAGATACTCCATAAACCACAGTGCCAGAGAGGTAGGAGCAAGATGAAGAAGCAGAGAAACCATTCCCAATTAAAAGAATAAGAGAAATCCCCTGAAACAATGATCAATGAACTAGACATCAATAGCCTACTAGATCAACATTTCAAAGGAGTGATCAAAGTACTGAAGGAATGAAAACAGATAGTATTTAGAGATATAAAATATGTCAAAAATGAAATTGAAGCTATAAAGAAGAGCCAAATAGAATGGGTAAACTCATTGACAGAGATGAGGAATGATCTAATAGCTGTGCAAAGCCGACTAGATAATGCAGAGGAACGAATTAGTGACCTAGAAGACAGGACATAGAAAGCACCCAACCAGAAGAGCTACAAGATAAACAAATAAAAACAAATGAAAATAGCATAAGGGACCTATAGGATAATACACAGCATGCCAATCTTCACATAATAGGGGAGGAAAGATCAAAGGGGATTGAAAAGGTTTTTGAAGAAATCATGACTGAAAACTTCCAAAACTTAAAGAAGGAAACAGATATCCAAGTACAGGAAGCTCAGAAGGTCCCAAACAGGAAGAACCCAAATAGACTCACACCAAGAGATATCATAATCAATATAGCTAGATTCAAGTTTAAAGAAATGATCCTAAAGGTAGCAAGAGAAAAGCAAAGAGTAAGTTACAAGGGAACCCCCATAAGGCTCTCAGCTGATTTCTCTACACAAACACTGCAGGCCAGAAGGGAGTGGCAAGATAGATTCAAAGTTCTGAATGAAAAAAAAGATGCAGCCTAGGATACTTTATCCAGCAAGGCTATTCTTTAGGATTGAAGGAGACACAAAAAATTTCACAGGCAAGAAGAAGCTATATGAGTTTAGCAAAATTGAACCCATGCTAAAAGAAATATTGACAGGTCTACTCTAAACAGAAAAGCAGCAGGATGCTACAGAAATGAGAATCTCACAACTGGAAAGGTGATAACTCATGAATTACAAATAAAATAAAAACAAAATTATAAAAGAAGACATACAAATCACTGAGAGTGGGAGAGGGAGGCAGGGAAATATAAAATCTTTTTTTCTTTCTTTTTCAAATTTTTTGTTCTCAGTAAGATGGATTTGAGATCATGTTACTATCAGTTTAATAAAACAAGTTATAGTAATGGGCTAATAGACTTACAAAAAAGAGTAACCATAAGACAAAAACTTACAAGGGAGTCACAAAAACTAAATAAAACCCATGATAATACAAAGGAAAATTACCAAACCACAAAAGGAAGAAGAAAGGAACAAAGAGGAAATACCAATTCAACTGCAAAGAGAAGTTCAAAATGGCAATAAACACACATCTATCATTAATTACTGTAAATGTTAATGGACTAAATGCTCCAGTCAAAAGACATAGAGTGGCAGACTGGATAATAAAGCAAGAACCTTCAATATGCTGCATGCAAGAGACCCACTTTAGGGAGAAGGACACATATAGATTGAGAGTGAAAGGATGGAAAAGGATATTCCATGCAAATGGAAAAGCCAAAAAAGCAGGCATTGCAGTAGTGATTTCAGACAAAATAGACTTTAAAACAAAGGCCATAAAGAAAGGTAAAGCAGGACATTTTATAATGATTAAAGGAGTGATGCAAGAAGAGAATATTACACTCGTTAATATATGTGCATCTAATATAGGAGTACCTAAGTACATAAAACAAATACTAGCAGAGATAAAGGGGGATATTTATGGGAATACAATCATAGTTGGAGATATTAACACCACATTAACATCAGTGGACATACCTTCCAGACAGAAAATAAAAAGGCAACAGAGAAATTAAATGATACAATAGAAAAATTAGATTCGGTGGATATTTTCAAAGAATTACACCCCCCAAAAATTGGATCTACATCCTTTTCAAGTGCACATGGAAAATATTCCAGGATTGATCATGTACTTGGGCACAAAAGAAACCTCAGCAATTTTAAGAAGATAGAAATTATCTCAAGCATCTTTACTGACCATAATGCCATGAAACTAGAAATCAACAACAGAGAAACAAAGGATAACAAAAGGAAGGCATGGAGATTAAACAACATGTTATTGAAAAACCAATGGGTCAATGAGGAAATCAAAGCTGAAATTAAAAAAAAAAAAAAAAAAAACACCTCGAGACAAACGAAAGTGAAAGTACAACCACACAAAATTTATGGGACACAGCAAAGGCAGTGCTAAGAGGGAAGTTTATAGTGATACAGGCCTTCCTCAAAAAAGAAGAACAATCTCAAATAAACAATTTAATCCACCAGCCGAATGAACTAGAAAAAGAAGAGCAAAAAGCCCCAAAAGGCAGCAGAAGGAAGGAAATTATAAAGATTAGGGAGGAAATAAATAAAATACAGATTAAGAAGACCATAGAAAAAATCAATCAAACCAAAAGCTGGTTTTTTGAAAAAGAAAATAAAATCGACAGAGCTCTGGCCACTCTCACAAAGAAGAAAAAAGAGAGGGCACAAATTAGCAAAATAAGAAAGGATAATGGAGAAATTACAACAAAATAAAATAGAAATACAGAATATCATACAAGAATATTATGAAAAGCTATATGGAATCAAAGTGGATAACCAGAGGAGATGGACAAGTTTATCAAAACATACTGTCCACCAAGACTGAATCAAGAAGAAACTGACTACATGAACAAACTGATCAGTAGAAATGAAATCATAAAAGCAATAAAAAACCTCCCTACAAATAAAAGTCCAGGACCGGCTGGTTTCACAGGGAAATTCTAACATACATACAAAGAAGAACTCATATCAGTCCTTCTCAAACTCTTCCAGAAGATTGAAAAGGAGGGAATACTCCCTAACTCATTCTATAAAGCTACCATCACCCTGATAGCAAAACCAGGCAAAGACACTACCAAAAAAGAGAATTGTAGGCCAATTCTGATGAACATAGATGTCAAAATCATCACCAAAATATTAGCAAATAGAATCCAACAACACATAAAAAAGATAATACATCATGACCAAGTGGGATTCATCTCAGGGACACAAGGGTGGTTCAACATACACAAATCAATCAATGTAATATATCACATCAACAAGAGAAAGGACAAAAACCACATGATCATCTCAATAAATGCAGAAAAAGCATTTGATAAAATTCAACACCCATTTAAGATAAAAACTCTCAACAAAATGGGTATAGACGGAACATATCTAACATCATAAAACTATACATGACAAACCTGCAGCCAACATAGTACTCAATGGTGAAAAACTCAAAAGCTTCCACTAAAACCTGGGACAAGACAAGGCTACCCACTATCACCACTCCTATTCAACATAGTCTTGGAAGTCCTAGTCACAGCAATCTGACAAGAGAGAGAAATAAATGGGATCCAAATTGGAAAAGAAGAGGTAAAAGTGTCACTATATGCCAATGACATGTTACTATATACAGAAAACCCTAAAAGGTCCACACAAAAACAACCAGAGCTACTCAAAGAATTCAGCAAGGTAGCAGGTTACAAGATTAACATTCAAAAATCAGTTGCATTTCTTTACACTAATGATGAAACAACATAAAAAGAAAGTAAAGAAACAATCCCCTTTAAAATAGCACCCAAAGTAATAAAATACTTAGAAATAAATCTAACCAAGGAGATGAAAGAATTATACACAGAAAAGTATAAACCATTGATGAAGGAAATTAAAGAAGACTTTAAAAAATGGAAAGATATCCCATGCTCTTGGATTGGAAGAATCAATATTGTTAAAATGGTCACACTGCCCAAGGCAATCTACAGATTTCATGCAATCCCTATCAATTTACCCAGGACATATTTCACAGAACTAGGACAAATCATAATGAAATTTATATGGAACCATCAAATACCTAGAATTGCCAAAGCATTACTGAAGAGAAAGAAAGAGGCTGGAGGAATAACTCTCACAGAGTTCAGACAATACTCTAGGGCTACAGTCATCAAGACAGCATGGTATTGGTACAAAAATAGACATATAGACCAATGGAACAGAATGGAGAGCCCAGAAATGAACCCACAAACTTTGGGTCATCTAATCTTCAACAAAGGAGACAAGAATATACAATGGAATCAAGACAGTCTCTTCAGGAAATGGTATTGGGAAAACTGGACAGCAGCATGGAAAACAATGAACCTGGAACACTCCCTTACACCATACACAAAAATCAACTCAAAATAGATTAAAGACTTCAACATAAGACAAGATACAATAAACCTCCTAGAAGAAAATATAGGCAAAACATTATCTGACATACATCTCAAAATTTTTCTCCCAGAAGAAATAAAAGCAAGAATAAAGAAATGGGACCTAATGAAACTTACAAGCTCCTACACAGCAAAGGAAACCATAAGTAAAACAAAAAGTCAACCTACGGAATGGGAAAAAAAAATTTGTAAGTGAAACTG
Organism: Camelus dromedarius; assembly: GCF_036321535.1. Taxonomy (NCBI): domain Eukaryota; kingdom Metazoa; phylum Chordata; class Mammalia; order Artiodactyla; family Camelidae; genus Camelus; species Camelus dromedarius. Next base: position 35,816,783 of record NC_087448.1, read on the forward strand.
ACAAAGGCTTGACCTCCAGAATATATAAGCATCTCATATGACTCAGTATGAAAAAAATGAACAACCCAATCCAAAAATGGGCAGAAGACCTAAACAAGCAATTCTCCAAGGAAGACATACAAATAATCAATAGGCACATGAAAAAATGCTCAATATCACTAATTATTAGAGAATGGAGATTCCTCAAAAGACTAGGAATAGACTTACCATATGACCCAGGAATCCTGCTCCTGGGCATATATCCAGAAGGAACCCTACTTCAGGATGACACCTGCACCCCAATGTTCATAGCAGCATTATTTACAATAGCCCAGACTTGGAAACAGCCTAAATGTCCATCAATAGATGACTGGATAAAGAAGAGGTGGTATATTTATACAATGGAATACTACTCAGCCATAAAAACTGACAACATAACACCATTTTCAGCAACATGGATGCTCCTGGAGAATGTCATTCTAAGTAAAGTAAGTCAGAATACAAACTTGTGGTTGCCACGGGGGCGGGGTGTGGGAAGAGATAGACTAGGATTTCAAAATTGTAGAATAGATAAACAAGATTATATTGTATAGCACAGGGAATTATATACAATATCTTATGGTAGCTCACAGAGAAAAAATGTGACAATGTATATATATATATGTTCATTTATAACTGAAAAATTATGCTCTACACTGGAATTTGACACAGCATTGTAAAATGATTTTAAATGAATAAAAAATGTTAAAAAAAAGTCTTTATTCTGTCAATAAAAAAGAATAAATGACAGGCTCACATGATCTCACTACGCACAAAAAAAGAAGACTTTGTGTAGTCCAGCAGTCTTCATGATAAAACACTTAAACTAGGAATGAACAAAAACTTCTTCATCCTGATGAAGGCCATCTTTTAAAAACAATAGCTAGCATCATACTTAATGGTGAAAGACAGAATCTTTCCCTCTATCATAATTATAATTATAATTATAATACATATCCTAGCTAGGAAAAAATTAGGCAACAAAAATAAATAAATACAATCCAAATGGAAAGGAATAAGTAAAACAGAATATATTTGCACCTGACATCACCTTGTGTGGAAAACCCTAATGAATCCTCTAAAAAATAAAACAAAAAAATTTAATAAATTACTTCAGCAAGGTTAAAGGATATACCATCAAAATTAAAAAAACATTCTATTTGTACACACTAGCAATAAACAAACTGAAAACTAAGTTAAGCAAAACATTTTCATATATAATGCCATCAAATATATACAATATTTAGAAACAAACGTAACCAAAAAGTGTAAGATATGTATACTTAACACTACAAAACATTATTGATGGAAATTAGGCCATAGCTAATTAAATCTTAATAAGTCTATTAATTGGCTGATTAAATTAATTCATATAGAATGAAATTGTTACCCTTCTGTTACCAAGTTCAAGTTCATACTGCTTGCTGTACCACAGGCCAACAAATTGAGCAATGAATTGTTGGGGCAAGGAATGGTGACTTTATCAGGAAAGCCAACAGATCCAAAGAAGGTGGTGGACTAGTGTGCCAAAGAACAATCTTGCCTGGGTTTGGATGCTAGATTCTTTAATAGAACAAAATGGAGGCAGTGTATAGGTAAAGTTAAAAAGGCAATATGTTGTTGCAAATATTTCTTGGTTCTGCCCAGACTCCTCAGTGGTGATATGTTAATTTATTCTTTCCAGCAGCAATTCACAGATGGGCCTGGTAAGGATGTTTCCTGTAAGGTAAACAAAGGTATTTTAGCTTAACACTCAAGCATGGGAGGGAGCATTCCTGAAGATGGACCATTATGTATACTTTAAGCTATAGGCAACATCTTTTAGTGATTAATTTGTAACAAAAGAATACAAAGGTTAAATAAAAGGAATAGATTCATTATGGGGTCAGAATTTTTCTTCTCTATTACACTTCTTCAAACCATATAAAAAATTAATCAAAATAATCAAAGATGCAAGTGTTAGAAGTAGAATTATAAAGTTCTTAGAAAGAAATTGGAAATAATATTGAGATGGCAGTACTCCCCAGGTTGATCTACACAATCCCTATCAAGGTCACAGCTGTTTTGTTTGTTTGTTTGTTTGTTTTGTTTGCAGGAATTGAGAAGATGTATCCTAACATGAAGATAGAAATGCACGTGGCCAAGGGTAGCAAAAACAATTTTGAAAATAAAAAGAAAAATATTGGAGGGTTTACCTTTCCTGATTGAAACTTGTTCAAAGCTACAATAACCAAGACACTGGTAGTATACCAAGATGATTTAATAGGGAAATGATACTGCTAGGACAATAAGATACCCATATGCAAAGTAATAAAATTGTTGCCCTTCTTTAAACTATACTCAGAATATTAACTGAAAATGATCACAGATATAAATGTTAGGGGTGGAATTATAAAGCTCTTAAAAGGAAAATTGGAAGTGAATAGATATGACTTTGGTTCAGACAAAGTCTTTGTAAAAATAACCCCAAAAGTACCAGCAATGAAAGATAAAATAGACTAAATTTTACTTCATCAAAATGTTAAATTTTATTCTTCAAAGGATACCATCAAGAAAGTGAAAAGACAACCCAGAGTGTAACAGATGTTTGCAAATATCTGATAATAAACTTGTATTTAGAATATATAAATAATCCATGCTACTCAATAATAAAACAAAAATAAATGTACATGGGCAATGACATTTCTCCAAAGACACACAGATGGCCCATAAGCCCATGAAAACATACTCAACATTATTATTCATCAGGGAAAAGAAAATCAAAAGCACAGTGAGATATCTCATTATATCCACTCTTATGGCTATATGTTTTTCAATTTAAATGAAAAATAAGTATTAAAATGAAAGTAGAAAAATTGGAACATTCATATACTGCTGGTAGTAATGTGAAATTGTGCCTTTGAAACTGGGAGTTTCTTAAACAGTTTAAACAGAGCTGACATATAACCCAGCAATATTAATCTTAGATATGTACTCAGGAGAAAAGAAAACATATGCTTACACAAAAACATATACTCTATGCTTAGAGCAGCATTGTTCATAATAGACAAAAAGTGGAAAATACCCAAGTTGAACAATTGTAGCAGCAAGTGAAATTCATTGACTTTAGGTTTGCCTAAATATTAGTGAACCCTAGCAATTAAGTGAAACTCTGAAAATGGAGATCCTCAGTGAGCTAAACTTTTTGCTTCATATGATGGAGTGGGAGATAACATTTTCACCAAAGAGAACTACCTTTCATGTGTAATCAAGTTGCTACTGAGGCCAGTCTTGTTGCATTATTGATTATACCATTTCTTATTTGACTAGTGAGGCTTGTTGAATGCTATTCATTGTATTAGTCATTGAGTCCAAGGTGACACCATGAAATGAGTATTTTAGACCAGAGAGTCAAATGACTTTCTTGTATCAGACATTTAATTTCAATAAAATTCCAGTAAAAAGCCAAGAGATGCTTTTAAAAAGTGGTATACCTGGTAGCCGTCCATAACTGAACCTGTCAGGTAGGCGACACATCCATAACCCCAAAGGATGATTTTTGTAGGATATTGTCTCCATTTGCCATTAAAACATCAACAATAAAACCTTTAAAAATTATCATGACTATAGTAGAGTTTCGGATGTACAAGCATTTCTGTATATGTAGTTTTTCTCAATTAGAATTCCCTCTGACACTAATCGGATGGAGAAGAAAGAGAGCATAACATGAGAATAAGCATATAACACATCAATTCTTACTATGCACTAAGAGATAGAAGCAACAACAACATATATTGTATTGCTCCAGATAATCCACACCCCAACATAGACACATGTGCAAGATCATGTTACTTTCTCTGCTGAAAAACTTCCTCAAACCTTACCATTAACTTCACACAAAGTCTTTCCTCATCAGACCAGGTAGGAGGTGGCTTTTATCCCTACATTTAAGAAAGCCATAAAAGTTTGAGTCTCTCCTGGACTTAAATTTCCCCAGGTGTGTATGGTCATCAGTAACTCAGTCTTACATCTAATTATCTTTCAATTAGAAGTAGCTGAAAACAGAATAAAGAGGGAGAGAGTGATAAGGATGCATGGAGGGAAAGAATGCCTCCAAGGCAGTGAGCAAGAAAGATGTATTTTCATTTTCAAGCAACACATGATTGCTTGATGTTCATCCAGACTTTCAGTATTTTTGTTCCCTCTACATCCCATGTTGGCTGTAAGGTCAGTATTAATGACACCATTATAGGGAAAATTGAGTTACTCAGGCTCCCTCACCAGACATCTTGTGCCCAGTGACTCAGCTATGTTATGCTGCATGCACAGTACCTATGTAGTGTTATATAAGCATGATTTGCACTACAAAAGTGCACTGGTTAGCTCCTAGGTAACAGATGGCTAGATACTGGCTTGGTTTGCCTTGATATATAAGGTGGACAGCAATTTCTGCTGCCACTGCCATTATCTCCTGTGTACTCCTCCATAGTAAAGGCATGTCAGAGATGCCTACAGTTCAGAGAGTGTTCTTCAGTCTGCCTGAATCTCAAATGAACCTGCCAGGCTTTGAGCACTTGCAATACATGTGATGTAGTGGACAGGATTCACCATGGACTGATAGGGAACCCTCTAAATCCCCAGGGGGAACTTGAGTGGTGGCCCCTGACAGGTATGTGGTACTTGATAGCAAACCTCCTTTCTGCTTGGGCACTGTCCTGGGAATGGCCAGGTGGATGGGTCCCCTGTCCAGGTGGAAAAGGACCTATAGGAGATGGAGGAGTCCCTGGATAAGCAGAATGCCCACATGGCAACCAGGGCTGTGGGATGGGTGTTCCTCACAGCCCTATGGGCTGAAACCAATACCTCACTGCAAGAGGCAGTGAAGTTTAGGGAGTTAGAGGTAAAGAGGTGGTCTTAACTGAAACCTCACTGTGAGAAGCAGCAAAGGTTTAGGAGTTGCAGGCAAGGGAGGAGACTTTGGAAGCTCACACCCAAGCCCTGGGGAAAGACTTATGGGCCCTGGGGAGCCTGCTGCACCCCCTCTGGTGATAGTACACTCCTCTGAAGGAGAAGAGGAGGCATGACTTCAGGTCTGGCCAGTTGTAACAGAGAAGCAGCAGCAGCAGCTGATGGCCCTAGGAGGGCAGGCTGCTGGCCTCCTGCAGATGACTGAGTTCACAAAGTACCAGTACCACCCATATACTCAGGCAGAATTGGTGGAACTGGGTGAGTGGTTCCGCCAGAAGCCTGGGGAGCCATTGGCAACCTGGCTATTACACCTGTGGGATTTAAGGATAGATGGGATTGTCTGTACTCCCCAGGAAATGGAGAAATTAGCTTCAGTGACCCTTCATCCATCTATGCAACAAAGGCTACAGAATAACTGATGCCATGGTGAAAGCAACTATTCCTTGTTGGATTGGGTGATGGTGATGGCCGCAGTGTGGACAGTGTGGCCCAATGTGGGGGATATGCCCAAGACTGTAAGTAAATGGCAGTCATATGGGGAGCTAGTGTAAGTGATCTAGGAGTTGGGGATACAATAAGCCTTGTTCAATTTAGATACACATGTCCCTGATGAGGAGCAGTTTACAGCAGGGATGAGGGATTTGGTGTTGCAAAACATCTCCTCAGCATCCTTCAGGTCCCTTGTGGATACATTGGCCCTGTATGTGGAACAAAAGATTAATGAAGTCACCACAATGGTGGCAAGTTTGGATGAGACAGAAAGCTGTTGCCAGCAGAATGGCATATGGGCCACTGCCTGACAAATGGAAAAGTTTTCAAAAAAGACTGGAAAACCCATAGGGGTCACTCATGTCCAGATGTGGGTAGACATTGTAGGAGCTGGTGTAGACCAAGTTAAGATAGATGGGAAACCTAACTCTCATTTACTGGAGGTAAGGAAGCAGTTGAGGGAGGATCAGAGGTTCACTTCCATGAGAAGCAATGTCCCTGAAAAGAGCACTATGGAGTCCCAGGGAACCTGAGCAGTGCACTTTGAGGACTACATGCTGCCCTAGGAGGTGCTTTGTTTCCCTTTGAATAAGATGAGGGCCAAGGAACTCATCTACAGGGGCAGGTGGGTACCAGAGGCCACATGAAGAGGTTGCTATTTACTGGTCCCCAACCAATGTGCAGTGAATGTTGGTCTTAGTGGACATGACAACCTGGATATATTTCAAGATCCAGTGTCATATATAGATGGCTATGGGGAGAAAAGTATCCAGGTGAAAGCTATACAATTGCCCGTTGGAATAGGGCAATTGCCCTCTAAAGAATACAAAGTTCATGTTTCCCCAGTACCAAATTATATACTGGGCATAAATGTGCTCCAAGATCTGTGGCTACAGACAACCCTGGTGAGTTCCACCTACCAGTGCGGGTGGTAAAGGCAGTAGAACAAGGGCATGCCAAACACCCTCCAGTATGGTTGCCTGTTCTCTGGTGGGTCACTAATACCAAGCAATATAGATTGCTAGGAAGCCATGATGAAATCACAGGCACTTTTGCAGACCTAGAAAAAGTGGCTGTTATATAGCCGGCCCATAGTTCATACAGTTCTCCTATATGTCCAGTGCATAAGCCTGATGGTACTTGGAGAATGACTGTGGACTACTGAGAGTTAAATAATGTGGTCCCTCCACTGCATGCTGTAGTGCCTTTGGTGGCCAAGTTGATGGATCAGCTAAGCCATGAGCTGGGCACATATCACTTTGTGGCCTATCTAGCAAAAGCTTTCTTTTCAATTGACATCACCCCTGGGAGTGAAGATCAATTTGTCTTCACCTGGGAAAGATGACAGTGGATGTTTACAGCCCTACCTGAAGGATATTTGCATAGCCCTACATGGTGCCATGGTTTGGTAGTCTCTGACCTAGCCAAGTGGGAATGGCTACCTACAGTGTTCATGTACCATTATATTGATGACCAGTGATCAATCAGTGATTCTCTTGCAGATTTGGAGAAGGCTGTTCCCCTTCTTTTGTCACAGCTGAAAACATGTGGCTGGGTGTTCAATGAGAGCAAATTGCAAGTGCCTGGATTATATGTCAAGTTCTTCGGGGTTGTAGGTCGAGTAAGACTAAAGTTATTCCTGATGCAGTTATTGGTAAGATACAAGCCTATCCTACCCCAAATAAATAGTTGAAAACATTTCTAGGTTTGTTGGGGTACCAGATAGCTTTTGCCCCCCACTTAGCTCAGTTGATACGGCCTTGCATGCCCTGGTGTGCAAGGGAGCCACTTGGGATTGGACTCCAGAGGCAGATCAGGCCTTTGCTGATGCTTAGAGAACAATTAAGGCAGCTCAAGCCTTGCATGTTTTTGAACCTGCCCAGCCTTGTGAATTAAATGTGCATGTTGCTCCTGAGGGATTTGGCTGGAGTCTGTGGCAATGTTTAGAACACTTGTGACAGTCCATAGGGTTTTGGGCCCAATTGTTGGAAGGGAGCAGAAAGCTGGTATTCCCTCATGGAAAAACAATTGGATGCTGTGTATGTGACATTATTGGCTACTGAGAATGTAATTGGCACAGCACCAGTTACAGTCAGCACCACCTACCCCACAGAGGGTTGGTAAGAGTGTGGACCTCAAAGCCCCAAAGTGGGGCAGCCCAAACACCTACACTGGCAAAATGAGGGCACATTGACAGCAGCAGAGTATGCTTTCCATGAGCCCTTTGTGTGTGGAACTCCAGGAGGTCCTGGGGCCAGTGACTTTTGTGGATAGCATGCCCTCTACTGAGCCCCCTTTGGGGACTGAGCCACAAGCTAGTCCCTACCAAGAAGGTAGAGCCCCTGTGCCGGCAGATGCATGGTCTATGGATGGCTTAAGTGAGGGCAGCCTTGGACTTAGATGGCAGTTGCCATTCAGCCTGAGTCTGATACCATTTGGTATGATACTGGGACTGGCCAGAGCAGTCAATGGGCAGAGCTACATGTGGAATGGTTGATTGTAGCCAATGAATTGTCACCCATTGCTGTCTACACTGATAGTGCAGTCTACAGAGGACTGACCCTATGGATTTCTACTTGTCATTTAAACAAATGATCAGTCGCACATAGGCCCTTGTGAGGCAAGCCTTGTGGCAGGACCTATGGGAGTTAGGTCATCAAAAGCAGGTGACTGTGTTCCATGTGACTGGACATGCACTTTGGGTCTCACTGGGGAATGATGAGGCCAATACCTTGGCAAAGTTCCAAAGGCTAGAGATTGCCACAGGAGATAGAGCTCCCAAAAGTGATGTGGCACAGTGGCTGCATCGAGGCTTGTTACATGCAAGGAAAAAGACAATGTGGGCCACTGTACATGCCTAGGGACTGCCAGTGATTTTGGCAGGGGTGCAAAATGGCTGTGAGCAATGTGTGATATGTTCAAAAGATCACCCCAGGCAAACCCCCAGGCACCTCAGGCCGGGTATTGAGGGGCAGATCACTCTAACTCACTGACAGGTGGACACTGCCCCACTCTGAAGACTATGGTTATGCCATCACTTGTGTAGATATTGCTGTAGGCCTGTTGGCGGCCTATCCAGCTGGACACCTGGAATAGAGGGCTGTATTGCAAGTGTTAGCATGCCTCTGTGTGGCGTATGGACGCCCTCTAGTGGTTGAAAGTGACTAGGGCTCTCATTCACTGGAATTCAAGTGCAGAAATGAACATGAGACATGCATATTGAATGGAGGTTTCATGTCCCTTACAACCTAAAGGCCATGGGAATTATAGAATGATACAACAGCTTATTGAAACAAGAGCTTCAAGCTAGTGCAACACCACCAGCTGTGGCGGGATGAACCAAAAGGTTATGGGATGTCCTGTGAACCTTTAATGAACACAGCTGACACAGTGGCCCAACTCCAGTAGAAGCATTGCTCCATTATGCCGCTGCACACACACAGGCCCCAGTCTAAACAAAGAATATTTTGCTGAAACCTGGATTTGACAATAAGGTAATATATTGCTGCCAGTGCTGACCTGACTTGAGAAGGAGCAGACCCTAATGTGGCCTTGGCCTTGGGCTATTCAGGCCCCCTACATGCACGGGTAGCCCTTATAGCACAATGGGGGCCTGAACTAGAAGCTAGTTTACAAGTAACCCTGTGGGTTACAGGACAGTGACCTCCCAGGGTACAAGTAACTCACCCAGGGGTTGCAGACTGAGCCACTATACTAAAAGGGAATTTTGTGTTCACCATGTAGCCTATTATGGGTTCTCCTCTGTTGTTGCATATTGAACCTGCAAAAGCCTCTCTTTTGGCTAAGTGAGTGGTATGCCTTTCCAGGAAGGCTGTTGCTCCCAGCCACTGTGTTATCAGCTGACAAGACATTGGCACATATCTCGCCTGAGGCATAGGACATGCCACTGCTTGTACCTCCGACATCCCTTTCTTTTCGCCCTTAGGTTTGTTTGAACTAACACCTTAGTTGATTGGGCTCACACTTACATGACACTTGTTAATCAATTGACTTGCTGAATCTGCATTGAGTTGCCTGTTAGTGCCTCAATGGGCTCTCATGGAAAATTAAAGTAACCACTGAGGCTAATTGGACCTAGTTAAGAATGTGGAATAGCACTAAACCACAATGAAAGTTAACCAAGGAAAATATACTTGCTGGGGTGAGAGAGCATATGAATTACTCTTGCCCCTGGATGGGATACTCCATATGGGATGGTCTCAGCTGGTTGACAGCTGAAATATTAGAGCCTCTTGTAACCATTCCCCTCTGCACTGAGAGTTTAAAAGGAAGGGCCCATGCAGGATGGAACCCATCTGGCCTATGCAATAATGTCACTCAAGTTAAAAAGAAGAAATGGGGAAAGAGGAGTGGTGTCTTAGCCTGGTCTGTCCCTTATGGGAGACTTTGGGTCTGTTGGCAATATGACTTTCTGTATCTCTCCCACAACTGGACCAGCCAATGTACATGGGAATGGCCCTTTCTCTCTGCCTGGGTACTGCTACTTTGCAAACATGCCCAATTAATTGGGGAACACTTAAGGCATGCCACAGAGTACATACCCCTTGGTGGTATTACCCCTTAGCCCCTTTTCCCCCATGTAGCCACCATAGTGACAGAAACAGAGATCACTGCTTTAGCAGTGCACATGGCCAGGGCATTTAATGATATCCATAAAGCCCTGGGCATTCTTAATGATCAGGTATATCAGCTGTGAAAGCTAGCTTTGGAAAACCATTTGGCACTTGATATTTTGACAGCCCAGAGGGTGAGGTGTGTGCCCTTGTAGGATCTGACTGCGGTGCTTATTTTCCAGATGTTTACCATAATTTTAGCCAGGCTCTGATGGCCTTGGGGAAAGAGACAACAGATATTGAACACCTGACCAGAGAACACCTGTAAGAATGGTGGGTATCACTGACCTCTAAATGGCACTTGATAATAGTCAATTTTGGGGGGATCTGCTTTTATATTAGTGGCCTGCTGTTGCCATCTCTATTGCTTTTGTGGTTTATGGATGCAGGGATCCACTTTTCTCACCAAGGGACTTTCACAGAAGACACTGAAGAGAATGTACAATGTGTAACCCTGAAGTCGTGGACTGTAGGGAAAATGGAGTCACTTAGGCTCCCTCACCAGACATCCAGTGCCCAGTGACTCAGCTATGTTATCCCACATGCATAGTACCCATGTAGTGTTATATAAGCATGATTTGCACTACACAAGTGCATTTGTTAGCTCTTAGGTAATAGTCAGCTAGATGCCGGCTTTGTTTGCCTTGATATATAAGATGGACAGGATTTTCTGCTGCCACCACCATTATCTCTTGTCTACTCCTCCACAGTAAAGGCATGTCAGATATACCTACAGTATGCCCAAATCATGAGTGAACCTGCCAGGTCTTGAGCACTTGCAATACAGCCATCAATTTTGGCTTTGAGGATCCCTTAACTCATTAATCACAGTCACATTGCTTTACCTTTCTATAGGAACTGCACAGTTTGTATTTTGGCTTACTAGCATTTAACTCACACAGTAGTGCCTTTTTTTAAAAAAAAGTTCTATCTTTATCCAGGTTGCTATGTCTCACTATCATAATAGTATCTTTATATTTCTGGACAGTTTTTAAACACAAAAGTGCTTGATTGCAAGAATTTATGTAGTTTTTTTTTCTTTATTCCCTAGTAGGTTCACTTCATTGGAATTTTAAACCCAATCCAGAGGCAATAAATTTCAAAATACTATTTAATACCTTATCTTTGGTTTCACATGGGAGTTTGGATATCTCAGGGATATTTCCTCAGTAGTGACAAATATGCCTTATTGTAGTCCATGCTCAATGCCAATAACTCTAAGGCATTTTCTTGTTTTATCTGAATAAATCTAAAATTATCACAAGAGATTACAGGAGGCCCAGAGCTGTGAAATACCCCTGATTTCTTCCTTTACAAGTATTATGCATTCTGCTTCTTTATCTCTCAATGACCCAAAGTTTTAAATGTACTCTGATTTTCAGTCTGTAACAATCATGAATTTCTTCTTTTAATTTTGTTACACCTCTGTAAGTTTTGTCAGATGGAAAGGGGATGGGACTAGGCCAAAAACTTATGTCCATTGAGGATACATCTTAGTACTAGTATTTATAATGGGGAACACCTGAGCTGAAAGCCAGATGGTAAGAAAGTGCCACTGCTAAGAGAAGCATTAGCAACAAGTACACCGTTTGGTATTTGAACAATTTTCTAGTACTGAATCAGTAGTCATTGCTCCAATTCCACCTCAATAAAAGTCAACAAAAAGCTGGATCTCTTATTGCCAATTGTCCATGAAATTGGTGTACATGCTCACTACTGATTTTCAGGGATCCCGAGTCCTATAAAATACCTAACAGACCCTCATTATTCTTCAAAGCATTATGTCTCTGTGAGCATCCTTTCCTTCACACCAAAACTGTCAAAAATGTCAAGGGTCTGAGACTTTACTCTACTTGCTAGCTAACAAATTAGCCTGCCATGATTTCATATATGCTGTCACAGAACATACAACTTCAGAGATGAAGGAATATATTAGAGCACAGAAAGCAGCATGAGAATCAACATGGGATTTCTAACCAGATCTCTTGTGCAATGAAATATAGGCCCAGATAGATGCCTGTACATGTATACATATGTACATATAGATCATTTACATATAAAATTTATTTAATTGTTTATTATGCCTCAGTTATAATTTTGATTGAGGCTCTTAGGGATAAAAGATTTGAAAAGATAGTGTTTTAAGTTATTAGGAAATTACATAGTATATAGAGCATAAGAATAGCAGATATATAAGTAAGCAATTTTTCAATTTCCTTGAGTTTTACATACATGGATTGAAATATGTACTAGATTCATCCTTAACTCTGACCACCATGTTATGCCTTTCCAGGTGATTCCTAAAACACTTGGATTTATGAGCCCTCGAACCATACCAATATGATCAATCTTTCTACCCCAATGGCTTCAACTTTCCCTCATGGCTTTATATCCTCTCCCTCCCTTCTCCTCTTCCCCTACCAAAGTCTTGACTTTCTCCACTTTTCTTACTTAGTAAAACCATTTCTTTGGTGAAATATAATTCTCCTTAAATTCTTTGCAGTAGTATTTGACTAAAGAACACTACAGAAAAAAATTATACTTGATGGCTTGAACCTCAAACACACCTTTAATCTTGTTAAATAATTAAAATATGTCTGCAGAGTTTAATCACTCCCCTTCTCCTGGGTGATTATTTTAAAACTCTCTTGCCTCCTCAAACATTCAAAACTTCCTTCCCTATCTAGTTCTTAGCTTATCAGTTTGCATCCATCATTTATCTTATCATTATCATGGTCATCATGTTTATCATAATGATAGAACCAAAAATAATTTTTCAGAACAAATCTTCATTTTTGTTCCACATAGTTTAATTTCTTCTTCTCTGATACATTTTCTTTGATTGTATTGAATATTAAATAGTATTAAGCATTCATAGCAATAATTTAGTTCACTTATTCTTTTATTATAATGATATAGACTAAATCATATAGTAAATGAAATTTTAATAGTAAGCCAAAAACAATAATTAACTAAAATTATGTAGGAATTGTCTTAGAGTGTATATGTGTATATATATATATAGCACAATGATAAATACTAATTTATATGCAATATAAAAATATACTTTTAGTATTCCATTGTATAAATATACCACATCTTCTTTATCCAGTCATCTGTTGATGGACATTTAGGCTGTTTCCATGTCTTGGCTATTGTCAATAATGCTGCTATGAACATTGGGGTGCACTTTTTTTTTTTTTGAAGTAGACTTCCTTCTGGATATATGTCCAGGAGTGGGATTTCTGGTTCATATGGTAAGTCTATTTATTCCTAGTCTTTTGAGGAATCTCCATATTGTTTTCCACAGTGTCCGCACCAAACTGCATTCCCACCAGAAGTGTAGAAGGGTTCCCTTTTCTCTATAGTCTGTCCAGCATTTGTCATTTGTGGACTTTTGAAAGATGGCTATGCTGACTGGTGTGAGGTGATACCTCATCACAGTTTTGATTTGCATTTCTTTGATAATTAGTGATATTGAGCATTTTTTCATGTGCCTATTGATCATTTGTATTTCTTCCTTGGAGAATTGCTTGTTCAGGTCTTCTGTCCATTTTCGGATTGGGTTGTTTGTTTTTTTCTTATGTCATATAAGCTGCTTATACATTCTGGAGATCAAGCCTTTGTTGGTTACAGCCATAAAAGATGACAACATAACACCATTTGTAGCAACATGGATGTTCCTGGAGAATGTCGTTCTAAGTGAAGTAAGCCAGAAAAAGAAAGAAAAATACCATATGAGATCACTTATATATGGAATCAGAAAAAAAAGAACATAAATACAAAACAGAAACAGACTCAATGTAGAGAGTTTCTTTCCCACTACAAATGGAATGATGAGAAACTTGAACAGGACTCAATTCTATAATTTTTATTATGAACATATCGAGAGAAATGCTGTCTGCTGAAGTTCATCTAAATTCTAAATATAGTTTACACTAAGACAAAATTAATCAGTTTAATGACTGTGTTATTAATCCAAATAACTTAAATATGATCAAGATGTTTTAAAGATTTAAAAAAAGAATAATTTAATTGATAATGCCCAAAGCCACAATTTGAAATAAAAACTAAATGTGGCTTCAGAAAAACTTAAGGGTAATTTTATAATATTATATGAGTTAAAAATAATAACTGAAAGTATATTGATACTGAGTTGTCAATGATCCTAGGCCCTATTTCAGTTGATAGAGCTAGTGAACTCAACTGAATTAAAATCACACAACATGAGAGTTGTGGGTTAAGTTTTACTGGCAGCAAAATGAAGACTGTAGCCCGGGAGACAGCATCTCAGTTCTGAGAAAATGTTCCAAAGAAGCAGGAGGAAAACTCAGTATTATATATGATTTTAGTGAAGAGGGGTAAATACAGTCAAGTACATGTTTAGGTAGAGGCTTGCTGCTAGTCACAAGTAGCAGATGTCACTGTTAATAATTTTATTGCTTTTCTAGATATGAGGAGATGCAAGAATTTGGGCTCATAAACTCTTATCCTGAAAATATCTAACCTTCCAAAGACCTGTTCAGCCAGATTTCCCAGAGCATGGAGTGCCTGATTCCCTATATCCATCCTGAATTCCTTGCAGGATGTGTTGTTGGTCAGCAGCTGCAGTGGCTCATGATTTAATCCAAGCAGAGTTAGATGGCAAGGGCCATCATGGTCCAGTCTTGCAGAGGCAAATGCCAAATTTTAGTTAGCAGGGCCCCTTCATAGTTATAAATGTGATGGTAGTTTGGGAGGCATTTCATGACCATGTTTTCCCACAGTGCTAAGAATGCTTATTCCTAGGCCAGGTGATGATTTCATTGATAGGCCACTCAATGAGCTGTTATGGGACTAGGCTTTATTAACAGCAGGAAAAATTCTCTGGACCACCCATCTTACCAGTGTGATATGGTCAAGGAAAATATTCCCTTTTATTGCTTCTTCCCATATCTGGAGTTACGCTATTGCAATCATTGGTCTCATATGGAATATACCTGATCCACAGCTTCAAGTCTCCTAGTCATTATTTTATCAGAGGCTCAGTCACACATTTGGTAATGTAAGAAGCAACAATTTTATAAAACAGGAAAAATGCAAATAATATGGTTAACAATATTAGGTCATAAGTAAGAATTTTAGTCAAGAACTTCCATTAGTTGTGACCCAGTGTATCCCCAGGTCATCTGACTTAGTCTGTTTTGTACTGATCCTTATCATTAAGGAAGATGTTACACAGGGATTGTTCATAAGGCATCCAGCCAAATTTCCTAGTATTATTAGGTTGGTTATCCTTAGTATAGTTTAATTTTTTTCCAAAATAAACTTAATTTAAATTTAAATGACCATAGCCTGGTGTTAACCATATAGGCCCTTCCCATAATTGAGGGAGGTTATTTTCTTTGCCTGAAATTTTACTTGTTGCCTTGATTGAGCTTGAGTATTCTTATAAGAAAATTCATATGTATGGCCAGGCTCAGATCAGGTATTATTAAATAGTCAGGTGAGGGGACCCACCTAGTAATATTAGTAGTGGCCTAAATAAAACTATAATTTCTTTGTTTTACAGTAAATTGTCTAAGGGTTATCTAGTTAAAGCCTTGGAGTGGGGAACCTCAACAAGGTAACCCAAAAGAACTGGATATATGTAATTGACCATAAGCCTAACAATTGGATTAATTTTAACTCTACATAAGATTGTGAAATACATTTAGTTCATAAGTGAAGTTGTGAGCAATTATCAAAATAATTGGTACAGGCCTGGCCTGGTATCTTGGGTCAGCTCTCTATCTCAGACGTTGTCTTCTTATCTTAATCTCGTAGCTTCTCCTTTGTTTGAGCATTGTTTTGGGGTGATTTTGAAGTCAGCAGCCCTCTCTATGGGCCAGTCCAGTGCAGAGGCACTTTGTAAAAGGGAATATTAACCGAAGATTCAATTCCCTTAAGTTTCACTGTGCATGAGCTACTTAAGAGTATCTGACAAAGGTTCTTCCATCTAGGTTGGAGATACTTCTTAAATTGTGTCTTTTCTTGGATGCATAATCTCCTGGTTGCAGGTCATGGGGTATCAGATCTTTATACAAAAATAGATTTGTGAGATAAGCTTCAGAAACAAACTTAGAATATCCTTTAAATAATTCAATTGAACTTTATAATAAATAAAAAAAAATAGCAAGGAACTATCTGGGAAGTGAGTCTTAGGCTGTAAATACAATCCTCCATTAACAAAGCTAAGATGCAATATTCACTGAAACATAATCGCTTTCTCTCTAAAATTACCCTCATTTTTATCAAATACAACCAAATCAAAATTAATTAGTCCACAAATTAAGTCTGATTATTTGATCATATATGCTTTTTTAAATTGGCTGTGCCAGAATTTTTTTTTTCTTTCCTTTCTTTATTGAAGTATAGTCAGTTTGCAATGTTGTGTCAGTTTCTGGTATACAGCATATTGCTTCAGTCATACATGAATATACATATATTCATTTTCATATTTTTTTCCACCATAAGCTACTACAAGATATCAAATACAGTTCCCTGTGCTGTACAGTATAAACTTGTTTATCTATTTTATATATGCCAGTCAGTATCTGCAAATCTTGAACTCCCAGTTTATCCCTTCCCACCCATTTCCCAATGATAATCATAAATCATAGTTTGTTTTCTATGACTGTGAGTCTGTTTCTGTTTTATATATAAGTTCATTTGTCTTTTTTTTTTAATATTCCACATATTAGTGATATTATATGGTATTTTTCTTTCTCCTTCTGGCTTATTTCACTTAGAATGACATTATCCAGGGCCATCCATGTAGCTGCAAAAGGCACTATTTTATTAATTTCTATTACTCAGTAGTATTCCATTGGATAAATATATCACAACTTCTTTATCCAGTCATCTGTCAATGGACATTTAGAATGTTTCCATGTCTCAGCTATTGTAAATAGTGCTGCTATGAACATAGGGGTGCAGGTGTCTTTGAATTAAGGTTCCCTCTGAATATATGCTCAGGAGTGGGATTGCTAGATGAGATAGTAAGTCTGTTTAGTCCTTTGAAGACTGTCCATACTGTTTTCCACAGTGGCTGCACCAAACTGCATTCCCACCAACAATGTTGGAAGGTTGCCTTTTTCCCACACTTTCTCTATTATTTATTGTTTGTGGACTTTTAAATGATAGCCACTCTGACTGGTGTGAGGTGATACCTCATTGTAGTTTGATTTGCATTTCTCTGATAATTAGTGATATTGAGCATTTTTTTCACATGCCTATTGGCCATTTGAAAGTCTTCATGGGAGAATTGCTTGTTTAGATCTTCAGCTCATTTTTGGATTGGGTTGTTTGTTTTGTTTTCTTATTAAGTCTTATGAGCTGTTAATATATTCTGGAAATTAAGCCCATGTCAGTCTCATCTTTTGCAAACATTTTCTCCCATTCCATAGGTTGTTGTTTTGTTTTGCTTATGATTTCCTTTGCTGTGCAAAGCCTTCTAAGTTTAATTAGGTCCCACTTGTTTATTTTTGCTTTTATTTCTATTGTTTGAATAGACTGCCCTAGGAGGACATTGCTCAGATATATGTGAGATAATGTTTTGCCTATGTATTCTTCTAGGAGATTTATTGTGACTTGTCTTATGTTTAAGTCTTTAAGCCAATTTGAGTTTATTTTTGTGTATGGTGTGAGGGAGTGTTCTAGCTTCATTGATTTACATGCTGCTGTCCAGTTTTCCCAACACCATTTGCTAAAGAGATATCCTTCATTCCATTGTATGTTCTTGACTCCTTTGTCAAAGGTTAGTTGACCAAAATTTTGTGAACTCATTTCTGGACTCTCTATTTTGTTCCATTGATCCATATGTCTGTTTTTGTACCAATATCATGATATTTTGATTACTGTAGCTCTTGAGTATTGTCTGAAGTCTGGGAGAGTTATTCCTCCAGCCTCTTTCTTTTTCTTCAGTAATATTTTGGCAATTTTAGGTCTACAGTGATTCCATATAAATTTTAATATGATTTGTTCTAGTTCTGTGAAAAATGTCCTAGATAATTTAATAGGGATTGCATCAAATCCATAGATTTTCTTGGGCAGCATAGCCATTTTAACATTTAATCTTCCAATTCCAGAATAGCGGATATAGTTCCATTTCTTTATGTTTTTCTTTAATTTCCTTAATCAATCTTTTGTAGTTCTCCATGTATAAGCATTTCACCTCCTTGGTTAGATTTATTCCTAGGTATTTTATTACTTTGGATGTGATTTTAAAAGAGATTGTTTCTTTAATTTCTTTTCCTGTTGATTCATCATTAGTGTAAAGAAATGCAAATGATTATTGTGCATTAATTGTGTACCCTGCTAATTTGATGAAATATTTATTAGTTCTTGTAGTTTTTGTGTGTAACTTTTAGGGTTTTCTATATATAGTATCATGTCATCTGTATATAGTGACAATTTTAACTCATCTTTTCCAATTTGGATCCCTTATATTTCTTTCTCTTGCCTGATTGCTGTGGCTAGGACTTCCCAAACTATGCTGAATAGAAGTTGTGAGAGTAGACAACCTTGTCTTGTTCCAGATTTTAGTGGGAAGGTTTTGAGTTTTTCACCATTGAGTACTATGCTGGCTGTAGGTTTGCCATAAATAGCTTTTTTATGTTGTGATATGCTCTCTCTATACCCATATTGGTAAGGCTTTTTATCATTAATGGGTGCTGAATTTTATCAAATGCTTTTTCTGCATCTATTGAGATGATCATGTGGTTTTTGTGCTTTCTTTTGTGGATATGGTGTATCACACTGATTGATTTACACATGTTGAACCATCCTTGTGTTCCTGGGATGACCCTAACTTCATCATGGTATATGATCTGTTTTGTGTGCTGTTGGATTCTGTTTGCTAAAATTTTATTGAGGAATTTTGCATCTATGTTCATCAGTGATTTTAGTACTTAATTTTCTTTTTTGGTAGTGTCTTTGTCCAGTTTGGGTATCAGTGTGGTGGTGGCATTATAGAATGAGTTTGGGAATACTCTTTCCTTTTCAAGCTCCTGAAAGAGTTTGATAACAGGTATGAGTTCTTCCTTCTATATTTGATAGAATTCCCCAATGAAGCCATCCAGTACTGGACTTTTGTTTGTAGGGAGTATTTTTTTTTTTTTAGTTGTTAATTCGGTTTAATTTCTAGTAATCGGTTTGTTCAAGTTGTCAGTTTCTTCTTGATTCAGTCTTGGTGGTCTGCATGTTTCCAGAACCTCATCTATTTCTTCTAGGTTATCCATTTTGTTTTCATAGTATTCTCATATGATATTTTGTAACTTCTGTGGTATTGGTTATAATTTCTCCATTTTCCTTTCTTATTTTGATTATTTGTGCTATCACTTTTCTCATCTTTATGAGCTTGGCCCGAGGTTTGTCAATTTTGTTCACTCTTTTAAAAAACCAGTTCTTGGTTTGATTAATTTTTGCAATTTTTTTAAATCTCTATTTTATTTATTTCCTCCCTAATCTTTATTATTTCCTTCCTTCTACTGACTTTTAGTTTTGTTTGCTCTTCTAACTCTAATTCTTTTAGTTGATAGGTTAGATTGTTTATTTGAGATTGTTCTTCTTTAGGAAGGCTTTATTGCTATGAAATTCCCTCTTAGGACTGCTTTTGTTGCATCCCATATATTTTGTGTGCTTATGTTTTCACTGTCATTTGTCTCAAAGTATTTTTTTTAATTTCTTTGATTTTGTCATTGACCAATTGTTTTTTTAGTAGCATGATGTTTAATCACCATGCTGTCATTTTTTTTTCTTTTTTCTTTTTCTGTAGTTGATTTCTAGTTTCATGGCACTGTGGTCAGAAAAAATACTTGAGATAATTTCTACATTCTTAAAATTGTGGCTTCTTTTGTGCCCCAGTACATGATCTATCCTGGAAAATGTTCCATGTGCACTTGAAAAGAATGTATATTCTATTTTGGGGGGATGCAATGTTCTGAAAATATCAACCAAGTTCAACTGTTTTATTGCAGCACTTAGTTTCTCTTTTGCTTCATTAATTTTCTGTCTGGGAGTCCTGTCCAGTGATGTTAATGGGGTGTTAACTTCTCCTACTATGATTGTGTTCCCATCAGTTTCTACCTTTATATCTGTTAATATTTGCTTTATGTATTTTGGTGCTCCTAAATCGGGTGCATATATGTTAATAAGTGTAATATCCTCATCTTGTATTGCTTGTTTAATCATTATATAATGTCTTTATCTTTCCTTATGGTTTTGTTTTAAAGTCTATTTTGTCTGAAATCAATATTGCTACTCCTGCTTTCTTGTCATTTCCATTTGCATGGAATATCTTTCTTCATCCTTTCACTCTCAGTCTACGTGTGTATTTCTCCCTAAATTGGGTCTCTTGAATGCAGTATATCATGGGTTCTTATTTTATTATCCAGTCTGCCACTGTATGTCTTTTGATTGGAGCATTTAGTCCATTGACATTTACAGTAATTATTGATAGATGCGTGTTTATTGACATTTTGAACTTAGTTTTCCAGTTGATTTTGTATTTCCTCTTTATTCCTTTCTTTTTATTTTTGGGGTTTGATAATTTTCCTTTGTATTATCTTGCCTTCTTTTTATTTATTTTTCAACTCTATTGTAAACTTTTTGCCTGTGGTTACCCTTATTTTGTACATATATTAACCCATTAGTATATCTGTTTGTTTTAAACAGATAGTAATATAATCTCAAACCCATCTTACTGAGAATAAAAAAAAAAGAAAAGAAAAGAAAAGAAAAAAACTATATTTTCTTCCCCCCCTCTCCCACTCTTAATGATTTTGATGTCCTCTTTTACAATTTCATGTCTATTCTGCTGTAGTTCATTGTAGTTATCACCTTTCCAATTATAATTTTCTGCTTTATCTAGCATCCTGCTTATTTTCTATTTAGAGTAGACTTTTCAATATTTCTTTTAGCATAGGTTTAGTGTTGCTACATTCTTTTATTTTTTGTTTGTCTGTGCAGATCTTTATCTCTCCTTATATTCTAAGGGATAGCCTTGCTGGGTAAAGTATCCTAGGTTGCATCTTTTTTCATTCAGGACTTTGAATATGTCTTTCCACTCCCATCTGTCCTGCAGCATTTCTGTAGAGAAATCAGCTGAAAGCCTTATGTGGGATTCTCTTGTAACTAAGTCTTTCTTTTCTTTTGTTGCCTTTACAATCATTTCTTTATCCTTAACCCTGTCCATCCTGATTATAATATGTCAGTGTGGATCTGTTTGGCTGCTTCTTGTTTGGGACCCTCTGAGCTTCCTGTACTTGGATATCTGATTCCTTCTTTAGTTGTGGGAAATTTTCAGTCATGATTTCTTCAAATGCCTTTTCAATCCCCTTTTCTCTTTCTTCTCTTTCTGGGACCCCTATTATGCATAGGTTGTCATGCTTTATATTATCCCATAGGTCCCTTATATTGTTTTCATTGGTTTATGTTTGTTTTTCTCTCAGCTGTTCTGATTGGGTGACTTCTGTTGTCCTGTCTTCTAAGTAACTTATTCATTCCTCTCATTATCTAGCTTACTTTTTATAGTCTTGAGGTCAGCTCTCATCTCAGCAAATGAGTTTTCCCATTTTAATTAGCTCCTCTTAATAGCTTCAGTTTCCTTTTTGACATACTCTCTGACTCTAAACACAATCTTTTTTAGTTCCTTCAGTATTTTGATCACTCCTTTTTTGAATTCATAATCTAGTAGACTATCAAGGTCTATTTTATTGATCATTCTTTCAGGGGATTGCTCTTGTTCTTTTAATTGGGATTGGTTCCTCTGTTTATTCATTTTACTTGTATCTCTCTGACACTGTGGATTCTGGAGTAACAGATATCTACTGTGGCCCTGAAGGGATTTGTTTGTTTGTTTGTTTGTTTATTTATTTATAGCAAATGCAGAAATAAAACTAAAAAAGACAAAGAAAAAATTTCCAAAACCAAAGCAAAACAACACTACCACCAAAACAACAACTTTTTTTTAATTTAAAAGAAAAAAAAAAGATTTGAAAACAGAGTATAATCAATAATAGAACATAACAAAGTGAAATAAAAATCCAATTGACACAAATTAAAAAAATTTAAAAGAAGAAGAGATTTGAAAACAGAGCATAATCAATAACAAGAACAAAACAAAGGGAAATAAAAATCCAATTGAGACAAATTAAATAAATTTAAAGGAAAAAAATTTGAAAAAAGAGTATAATCAATAACAGGAAAATTAAACATATAGAAATATAGATCAAATTGAGACAAATTTTAAAAATTAATTTAAATAATACTAAAAAGAAAATTTTAAAAAGGATTAAAATAAAAAGAATTTTAAAAAATTAAAAAATAAAAATTAAAAAAAAAAAGGATCATGTGTTTCTTGTAGACTTTTCACTCCTAATAATTTTGTTGCAAGGTCATTTTTAAGTACGGATTTTTGCCATGTCTTCCTTCAGTGCCTTTTGGCTATTACCCCTTTGGTTGGGGGTGAGGCCAGTGTTTTGGTGACCAGAGCCTGCCCTGGCTATTGAGTGGGGCCTCCTTTTTGTTCTGTGGTTGTTGCTTCTCCTGCCTTTGCCCTGCTGGGTGAACTGTGCTGGCTGGTCAGAGGCCCTTGGGTTTTGTCCCCAGTCTGTGCTGCTCCTACTGCTGTGTTCCAGTACTTTGTCCCAGCACTGGTAAGTGGCCAGGTCTTGTGGGTCCTGCTGCCCTGCCTCCCAAAGCCATGTCCTGGTGCTGTGTCAGTGCAAGGTATATGGGGAGGTTGCTCCCTGTTCAGTGATGCTCCCCACACCCCTCTGTTCTTGGTAGGTGGGCCCACATAAAATGGCCACACCAGCACTTGCACCCCTGTGTGCTAGAACTCCGCTTCTTGTTTGTTTGTCTTAGAGTGGCGAGTCCACAGAGGCACCAGGGCAGAAAGTTCCCCTCTGCCTGGGACTGTAAACAAATCTGAGTCCTATCTATGAGGTTGTAGAGCCCCTAGTTATGGATTCAGGTTTCAACCCCACCTCCACCTAACAGCCAAGTACCAGGGAATATGGTGGTTGTGGCTGAGCCCCACCTCTCTTCTCCCAAGAGAAGGCAGTAATGGTACTGTGGGTCTGTGGAGACAAATGCTATGGCAGCCCTCCCCCCAGGGCACACCAGCAATGTTGCTTTGCCTTTTTTTTTTTTTTTTTGTATTTTGTGGGGGACCCAGGCTGTTCTGTTCTGTATACCCCCATAGCCATGGCACACAGCACACTGCAGTTCCTCAAGGTTCTCTTTGTACAGTCGGCCCCAGTCCTCCTTCCAGCTTGGGCAGCCTGTCCCGTCCAACCCCTGCGGCTTGCATCTGGGGCTGGGGGCCACAGAAACCCTTTGTGCCTGCTTCACCTAGTTCTGTCAGTCAGGGCTACTCTGTAAAGATCTGAGCTTCAGAGTTCCCTTTCTGACATGCTGATCTCTGCATTGGAAAGAGGGAGACCCAGGGTGTAAGCACTGTTCCTTCTTTGCTGCTTCTTCCCCATAGGACCTGTCCCACACTAATTTCCTTTTTCTTCTTTATTTTTTCCTTTTTTTCTAACAGATGTGTGGCATATTTTGTCTTTTGAAGAAGGTGATGTTCCGTCAAAGTTCAGCAGGTGTTCTGATTGGATGGGTGCATCCATGGATGTCACTTTAGACATATTTGTGGGAGAAGGTGAGCTATGAGTGTCCTTCTACTCTGCCATCTTGGCTGCTCTCTCCATAACTTTTCATAAGGAGTCTCATTTTGAAATTTTAATAAGGTCTTCTAGGGCCAGGAAAACCACGTCAAGGACTTCTCACAGATTTTGCCTTACATAGTTAGGTGAATTCTTTTCTTTTCAAGGTCCTCAAAATATGCTGAGATTCCTCTTCTTGTTAAGAGGTGGTCTTCCTAATTTATCTGATAAATCCCCTTGGGAACCTAATAGGTTCCAGTCTCTGGAAGGATCAGATAGAGAGGAAAGATAACTGTTCTAAGTCTGCTTGCATATCATTTACCAAATTGCTGTGAGTCATAATTAGCTTAAGAAGAACAGTTCCTTTATATCTGGAAAACACAGACTAAAAGCCAATAATGTTTCAGACAGGATCTATAAAAATTTATAACCATTATTTGCCAATTCACTCAGTCCTATTTAACTAATCCTTTTTGTTAACAGTTTTATGAAGTCATCAGGTTTTCCATTAGAATTCTTTAACTTCTTACCCAGTTCAACATTATGTTATGAAAGTTATCGAATGTATGTACTATCAAAGAAGTCTTTTCTATAAACTTTCTTGAAGAGGAGGCATTTGCAAAGGCATCAGGGTAAACCAAAACTTAAGGCACAGTCAAAACCTTGATTACAATGTAATTGACAAGAAACCTGGATATTTCTGTGACATATAACATTTTAAGATAATATCTTGAATTATGACTGATTGCATTTTACCAAGATATAACAGATTTTTTAAGAGTTCTATACAATTTCTAGAATATTTATATTAATAATATTTATCCTAATATAACCTAAGAGGATTACTTATTTGACAACACTTTCTATGTAAGTTAGCATACCAAATGAACATAATTAGTTTAATATCTCTTTTTGGGATGTTTCAGGGACCCTTTGAAGCAACCCAAACTTAGCCAGGGGTCAATGAAACTTCCTTAAAATTTGATTTGGGAAGTTTACTTTAAAAAGTATCAAAAATGATTCAAAATACTTGGTCAGGTAGGATCACAGGTCACTGTCAAACAATATTTATTCCCTTAGCCAAAGTGATTATAAAACATTTGAAAGGCAAATATGGAAAGTTTAAGAGATTTATGATTAAAGGTAAAAGAAGCTTTTTACTTTGTTATCAAAAACAGATCAACCTTTTAAGAAAAAGTGTCCTCTTATCAGAGAGAAAAACTAAATTCAAGTTTTGCACCAGCTTACTTTTAACAACCAAATCCGTTTACTTATTTGAATTAAATCTAAGTTTAACTAGTCCTGACAATGCACAAAGCTCTTTTCTTAGGGTTTCTTTCCATAAACCATTCATCACTTTCTGTATCCATATTAGTTTCCTCCTTATTTTTCTCCATTCAGAAACAAGTAGCTATAGGACAAACTTACTTTTATTTTTCCTTAACAAAATGCAATTCCATTCCTCATACCTGCTTTACCGAATCACACATCATACTTTACTACTGTATACTGAAATGTTTCCTTTATTTTTCCTAGCAGCTTTAATTAAATTTTTAAGATAGAATCCTTAACTCTTAAAAATCTCAATTTCTAATGAAAACTAAGAAGTAAACAATTATGAATTTCTTTTACATTTGTATTCTGTAGATTGTCAAACAAATATCAATAATAATTTCTAATAATTATGCACTTTCTTATAGAAAATGTCTCATTTTGTCACTAAAAATATTTATTAATAGTCCTCAATACTATTTGTTTCTCTGCAAAATGGAGCCAATATGCAGTAATTAATGTTTCAGTATCTTACTATATTTGGGAATAACATAGCTATTCAATAAACTTACATCATTTAACTTAATTTACCACAATAACAATTTTAAGTTACCAAATATCTGGAGAATTTTTTTTTAAGTAGACATTTCTAAAATATATTACTCTTAAAGTATCATCCAAAGGCTCTTATTTCATTTGCATTCAATTTACTTTTAAAAATTTCACTATACCAATTGTTTTTTCTTGCTGACAGATTTGCACCAGATATAACAAGATCTTATTTGACTTCTATTAAACCTATGTACAACAAAGGCATTATACTTAATGTTAATGACTCTAAAGACATGTCTATATTAATTAAATCAGCAAAATTTAATACCAGATATTAATTTCATACTGAATATTCCAGGTTAATTTGAACATGAAATTCATTCTGGCCAGTTTCCTTTTGTATTTCTGACAATTTATATAAATGCTTACTTTCTTTAGGCCTATTAAGTACATCTTATTTACAAATTAATTTTGATAATATCATCCAAAGGTAAAGACACATATAATACCCACATAGACATTCAGACAGACACAATCAGAGATCTCATAGTTTCATTTTCTAAACTGGGTCATGAATCAGGTTTTACAATATAAAACTCACTAGTATTTCTTTTTTAACTGAAGTACAATTACAGTATGTCAGTTTCTGATGTATAGCACAATGACTCAGTTATGCATATATATACATACACTCATTTTCACGCACTTTTTCATTAGTGGTTATTATAAGATATTGAATATAGTTCCCTGTACAGAATAAACTTGTTTTTAGTCTATTTATATATAGTGGCTAACATTTACAAGTCTCAAACTCCCAAATGTATCCCTTTCCACCCACTTTCTCTCGGTAATCATAAGATTGTTTGCTATATCTATGAGTCTGTTTCTGTAAATCTCACTAGTTTTAACAATTGGAACAAGCTAAATTTAAAAGGTTCCTTCCCTTTTTCTTTTCTTTCCTGCTGTCTCAGGAATTAGAAATGGTCTAGATGAAATAAATATTTCTGAGAGCGCTGGTCTTAAGGCACAGGGAGAGAAAAGCAAGTTCTCCTAGAAGGGCTTTTTCTTTCATTGTCAGAATTCTGAAAAAAAAATTCTGAAAGAAGTAAGTGGGGCTTTCAGTATAGCCCTGTACACATATATATTCACTCTCATTTCAACTAAAGGCAAAAAGATAATGATCATCTGGATGTACAAGGATACTAAAAAGCATGTGTTATAGAAATCTATCACAGAAAAGAAGTTACTGCTTTTTGGAATATGGACAGTAAGGTATGGGAATTTGGCACTACAGAATGACAAATATTTCAATGAGTGATGAAGAATGTATTCTTCCAATGTTGGTAGACTCAAGTGGCCATAATTCTTAGGTACTAAGTCTAGCAACTTGTCTTGTTCAGCATCATCCTCATCATGACTCACAAACATTATATATATGATAAAGGAAGTCTGATTGGCCCTTCAGATCTAGAAACATTTCTTCCTTAGAAGTAAAGAAAAAATTAGCTTCACAAGTTTCCAAAAGATCTCTGCTAGCAGGTGAATGGGAGCACTTTCCACCAGAAAAAAAGAAGTGCCTATCTTTATGTTCCCTTAAGAAGAATTCTAAAGGTAATTATTTGAATGCCTTAATAGGTATGTTAGAAATCCCTACCATCTGTACTGAGTTATTACTCTGACAGAGAGTGTTTATTTTTTGTAGCATTCAAAACTGAAAACGTGGCCCCTGTATCTATCAGGGCTTTAATTGTTTCTCCTTGTATAATCATTTCTACTTCTCTTAGGGTGTTAGAGAAAAGAAGGGGAAAGACTCCCCATGTTCCCTCAGAGTAGCCCTATTCTTGTAAATTTTCTGTTTAACTCATAATTCTAATAAATGTTTAACTCATAATTCCAGTCTAAAATCGAGTTTTCCTTCTAGGCTTCTCCTTCTTAACTTAAAATTTATTTTCTGATGCCCTGGTTTTCTGCATTAAAATAAACTTTGGTCTTCTGTATTTGATTGTAGATTGAATGGGGATTAATTAACCTTCAACTGGCATTGAGTGCTTAATTGCTGCAATTGAAGGTTCATGATATCTGTAGATAGCCTCTTTTCTTTATTTTGAATGATATTGAAAAGTTGGTCAGCCCGTGTACCAAGGGCAATTGTAGGTAATGCAGACCAGTCTAGATCATCTTTTGACTAGAGTAATTAATTCCTCATCTAAGCCTTCTAAAAAGGCAGAGTTAAAAGATCATTTTGGTGATTAGAGAATGATTCAGGTGTCAAACCAGAATATTGCTTAAAAGTTTTTTTTTTTCCTAAAACTTTTATAATAGACCAGAATTGATTCATCAGGTCTTTGCTTGCACTGCCGAATCTTTGTCCAGTCTATAGGCTTTAGGAAAAAATACATTCAAGTAACTTTTGAGCTAGTTCCTTGTATTCAGTGTGAGCCTGTGGATTATGTAATTCAGAGTCCATTAGAGGTTGTTTCCATCCTGCCTTCTCTGTCCATTCCCTTGCTTTGTTTTCAGAAACAAATTGATATAGATCTGAAAACCCAGGCTCATAGGTCTGGATGGTTAGCTCAAACTCCTTAGCAAATCCCAGTGGATCCTTACTTGGATTGGTAAATTCCTTAGCCAAGGTTCTAAGTTCTGCTCTGGTCCAGGGTGTGTGCATAAACACCAAGGATGGTTCACCTCTTCCTGTAATAGCTTTTTTTTTTTCCTTAAAGGGAGGGGTCTATACTCAACTCTGATCATTTATCCTCCTTACTGGGGAAGAGGGAATAGCAGAAGGTGGAAGAGATGGAAGAGAAAGACAGAGAGTATCTGAACCAGGAAATTCAGGTAGAAGAGGATACAATTGAGAAGCAGAGGGAGAGACAGTATCAGTGTTAGTGGCATTTTTTAGTTCTGATATAGTTTCAAGCAATTTCTTGTTATTTTCTGACAAAGAAGTGCCTTCATTATTTTCTCTTTTAGAAGCTTCTAAATACCAATCAAGTAAGCATTCACTCAGTCTGTTTGATCTTATGGCTGGCTTTTTCTAACTGTGCACACAAAAATATCAATTTTGGAATATCAAAATAATCCCAATTTGGCCATTTTAGATTGAGATCTCCTTTAGCATAATTTCCCCAATTAAGGAAGTACTTAAAAGTAGGAGCTCCATACATGAATCTGCCTGGGGTGTTAGTCAGAGGCTGGTTTTCTGACGCCCCTTGTTTCTCTGTTTGAAACACTCTATTTCTCTTTTTAATGTAGAATTTGCCAGGATAAAATTTCACTTTTATCCTGACAAATTTTATTGAGGTAGTCAGTTGGGGAAAAGTGTTGGCTCAGCCTCTTACCTAACCACTTCGTCCAGAGCTTGGTCTCTTTCAACCAGCCCCACCCAGGACATCTTCTCCAGGTGGGTATTTCCCTGATATCTTTCAACCAAGACCCCTCCAGCACACCTCTACTGGATGGGTATTTATGACCAGTATCTCTCAACTAGAGGACCAGGTACCTGAATACACTACCAAGTAAATCTCAGGACCATCAACCAGTAAGGGAGATCCAAGAACCAGAGGAGACTCACCCAAATTCATCTGGACTCCCCAAGGAGGCAAATGGGCACAAAGGGTCTCTGCTGGTAGCAAAACTCTGGTTCCTTGTAAAGTTTAGGTGAAGGAGAGAAGTCTGCTCTGGGTCCCTTCATGGTTTCCAAAACTGTCAGCTCAAGTAAAATCACACAATGTGAGAGTTGTGGGTTAAGTTTTATTTAGGGGCAAAATAAGGACTATAGTCCAGGAGACAGCACCTCAGATAGCTCTGAGAAAATATTCTAAAGAGGCAGAGGGGAAACTCAGTATTATATATAATTTCAGTGGGGGGGTATTACATGCAGTCAAGCACATGCTTAGGCAGAGGGTTGCTGCTAGTCATGAGAAGCAGATGTCACCATTAATGAGTTTGGCCCTTTTTCTAAATATGAGATGTAAGAATCTGGGCTCATAAAGTCTCCTGAAAATATCTCACTATCTGAAGTCCTGTTCAACCAGTTTTCCCAGAGCATAGAGTGCCTCTTTCCTGATCTTCATCCTGAACTCTTTTCAGAATGTGTTGTAAGTCAGCAGCTGCAGTGGCTTGTGATTTAACCCAAGCAGAGTTAGATGGCAAGTGTCAACTTGATACAATCTTTGTAGAGTAAGATGGCAAGTGCCAATTTTTAGTTAGCACTAGTAAATATATGTACTTATGCTGAAACATGTGTGCATGCATATCTATAATTATTACTATATCTATCTGATGATGAATATCTTTCTGATGATACAGTAAAATTTGTCAATATTTAGGGAAAGTACTTATGAGTGTATACAGTATATATAAATGAAGAAATATATATTTTTAATTATATCTCTGACTCTAATCTAGCACCACAGAATTTGTTATAGCTTTCTGTGTTTGCTTAGGTGTACCTTCTTACTTTGATAGTGAGAAATCTGGCTTCCATTGTCTGCTATTATTTACATATTTGTTAAACCCTAGTGAACATATAATTTCAGAATTTATAACCTGCAATCCTGTATCCCTGTAAGAAACAAATTTATCAGAGAGTACAATGTTTCTGTTTAGTTTTATTTTCCCCTTAGTCTTATATTCATTCAAACAGTTTTTCAAAATTACACTTCCCATCACCCTCTTCTATGTAATTATGTCATACAATTGGATTCATTTGTCATATTCAGCATTCCATGCTGAGATTCTTGAAATCTGTTGATTTATTTTTAATTTGAATATGATTAAGTTTTACTCTTTATAGATTTTAACAAATGCATAGTCATATGTCCTACTTAACAGTTTATGTGCTTATTTTAAAAGAGAATATTAGATGGGTTAGGTAGTTATATATGTAGGGGCACCAGGCAGGTAGGTGGAGGAGAGGAAGGATGGTCTGGAAGATGGTAGTATGCCTGCCTCCTGCACAAAGGTACTTTACTTCTAAGTGAGTGCCAGCAAGAAACCTGTTAGAACCTGAGAGCCACGACAGTGCAGTAGCAGAAAGGCTGTAACTGGACACAACCTGATGCTCATAAACTGCATTATATATAATTTAGGGCCCCCATGTGTTTATATATATAGTTTAGGACTCCCATGGGTTTATATATACAGTTTAGGACCCCCATGGGTTTTTCTGGGTACACCATGGATGAGGACATGCACAAAGGGGCCAGACATGAGTAAGCACTCCAGGGACAAAAGTCATCAATCAACCAAGAGACTAATTCTAAGTGAGGATATAAGAGAAAAGGGAGACAAAAACTGCCAATTTTCCTCCCTTGGATCAGCCTACCTCCTGTTCTTGGAGGTAAACTTTTTCTTTTCTAAATAAATCTTTAAAATCACTTGCTGCACAATGCACCATCTCCTGACTGTAAAATTATCTTTCCAGTATGAAAAGAACTGGGGTCTTTAATTTTTGGGGTAACAGATGTAATAATAAGTTAATAAACCTGAGAGTCTTAGAATGAATGATTTTTATGAAAAAAATTGAAAGTAATACATTTGATTTTAGAAAACAGGGGAAAAAATCAATGGGGAAAAGACAATAAAATGATACCAATAAAATATCTCCCAAAAGCCTTAAATAAATATTAATATAATAAATTATACTCAAATACTATATCACAAAGTGATAAGTGCTATAAAGTATAAAATAGAAAGGAGAGCAGGGTACCTTGGAAGTGAGATGGGAGGTAGTTGCAGCACTTTATGAAGAAGTCAGAAAAAATCTCACTGAGAAGTATAACATGGGCAAAGGAGAGTTAGGCATATAAATATTCAGGGAAGGTTATTGTGATCATTGCAAGTAGATGAAACTTTTAGAGCTGCACAGTCCACTAGCCACAAGGGGCTATTTAAATGTAAATGGACTAGGTTTAATTAAATTTAAAATTGTAACTGTTTCATTGTGTGTCAATGCTTAGTATCCACATGCACATAGTGCCCATTACATATTATTTCCATCCTTGCAGAAAATTCTATTGGGAAGAACTAGGCTTATGTTGGTCTTATATTGGGAATAATATGCTTGCCATTTGAAGAAATAGCAAGATGGTTGAAATGGAATGAGTGAGAGGAAAAGAAGTCAGCAAGGTTATAAAAGAGAAAGTGAGTAGATGGTACAGAGAAAATATTTATGTGAAGGAGTTTGTTGGGAGAGGTAGCCTGCTGTGGATCCTCAGTGTCCCCACACATTCTTATTGAGTTTGCCACTCCTTATAGCAGTCTGTGTGACCAGTCACATAGACAACTAAATAGATGAAAGCAACCACAGTGTGACAACTTTGTAACTACATGCTTTTTGGTGGAAGAAGGTCTTGCTCATTTGCTGTTAACTTGGATGTGTGTGGCCTGCTTGAAAACTGTGTGGCCAGGGTTTTTTACAAATCCAAACAAACCAGTGTAGGTGCAGATATCATCTGCCACTCTGTGTGCCACCCATGGGACTTGGGACAAGGGAAATGTACACAAGCAACCTAATACACATACTGCTTGCTTTGCCATGAGTAATGAAGGCATCTGTCTCACAAAAGTCAAGGGACACTTGTGTCAGTATCCCTGAAAGGGTTGAAGATTAACACAGTAGTTTGTATGGTAGTCAAACTATTTGCCTAAGATTCTCATTTTTTTTATTCAATAAAACACTAATTCAGGTACTTATGTAAAGATATTTTATATATGTAATTAAAATTACAGACCTAAAATAGAGAGATTATCTGAATTATTCTGGTGGCCCTAATGTAATCACTCAAAAGTAGAGAAATTTCCTCATTTGGAGTAAGAAAGATGTGGTGAAAGAGTAAAGTAGAGCAGATGAAATACAAGGGAAGCAATTTATCATAAATGTAATAAATAATGGATTCAGACAGTCTTGTAAGAATTTCTACTGTCACCTAATAAAATGACTAAAAATGAAAAATTCTAAGTAATTTATGACAATAATTTGGAGCAACTGGAAGTCACATGCACTTCTGGTGGAACTTTAAGTTAATGCAACTGCTTCAGAAAACTGGAAGCATTAAAGCTGAACATAGGCATTTCTCATGATCCACTAATTCCACTCTTATTTGTATGTGCATCAGAAATAAATACATATACATGAAAATATGTACTACATGTAAATATCAACATAACTCATAATAGCCCCAAACTGAAAACTGCTCAAATTCCACTATCAGTTGGATAGATAAATAATGACATATGTAATGATCTATTGCAATGAGAATGAACAATTCCATAACATATGCAACAATATGCAGCAATGCATAAATCACTCAAATATATTCTTGATCAAAAGAAATTAAACACACAAAAATGTGCACTATGTGATTCCATTTGTGTAAATCACAAAAGTAGAGGAAATTATCTGTTTTTTTACCTTTGTGGTTAATGACTGGAAAGAAGAACAAGGGAGGCCTGAAGGGTGAGGTAAATATTCTATTTCTTGAGATGGATGCTGGTTACATAGGTGGGTTCAATTAAGGCAAATTCATCCAGCTGTAACTTTATGATTTGTGCCTTTTTGTTTATGTGCATAATACCTAAACAAAATAAAGAAAATATGATACAGCATTTATCCCAAAATAAGGGAAACAACATTCAGCAAATTTTTCTGGACAAATAAAATTGAAAATATTAGGTAGATAGATAGTCATATATTAACATATATAACAAAAATTCCAGAGGCATTAAGATATATTATTTATAGTATTAAGATATATGAAATATATAAATATACAATATAAGTTCTGTTGTGGGAAACAACATGGCAAGCCAGTGACACGGGTTGGTAAAATAATTTATGAGAGGCCAAGAAAAGTATAAGAACAAGGAAAAGTTTAATAGTTACCCTGCTATAAGCAACAGCAGGCCATACAGATGAGAGGTGCCTATGTGAGCACAGAGGGAAAATGTGCAGGGTCTCTAATTGGGGGGAAGGGGCTCTGAACACAAGGAGTAGTGGAGCTGCATGTTCAAGTCTGCACAGGTAACATTTTACACAGCAAAGGAAACCAAAAGCAAAACAAAATGGCAACATAGAGAATGGGAGAAAATACTTGCAAAAGATAAGAATGATGAGGGCATCATTTCCAGAATATATAAATATCTCATACAATTTAATTATAAAAAAACCCAATTCAAAAATGGACAGAAGACCTAAACAAGCAATCTCCAAAGAAGACATATAAATGGCCAATAGGCATATGAAAAAATGTTCAATATCACTAATTATCAGAGAACTGCAAATCAAAGCTACAATGAGGTATCACCTCACACCAGTCAGAATAGCTATCATTTGAAAGTCCACAAACAATAAGTGCTGGAGAGGATGTGGAGAAAGTGGAACCCTCTTACATTGCTGGTGTTAATGTAGTTTCAGGCAGCCATTATGGAAAACAGTGTGGAGATTCCTCAAAAGATTAAAAACAGGTTTACTATATGATCCTACAATCCCACTCCTGGGCGTATATCCAGAGGTAACTTTAATTGAAAAAGACGCCTGCACCCCAATGTTCATAGCATCATTATTTACAATAGCTAAGACATGGAGACAACTTAAATGTCCATCAACAGATGACTGGATAAAGAAGCTGTGGTATACTACTCAGCCATAAAAAAATAATAAAATAATGTCATTTTCAGCAACATGGATAGACCTGGAGATTGTCATTCTAATTGAAGTAAACCAGAAAGAGAAAAAAAAAAAAAAAACATGTGACATCCCTTATATGTGGAATATTAAAAAAAAAAAAAAAGACAAATGAACTTATCATAAAACAGAAACAGACTCACAGACATTAAAAAAAAACTTATGGTCACTGGGAGGGGGGAAAGGGGATGGGAAAGGATAAATTGGGAGTTCAAGATTTGTAGATACTAACTAATATGTATAAAATAGATAAACAACAAGTTTTATACTGTATAGCATAGGAAACTATATTCAATTTCTTATAGTAACTTATGGTGAAAAATAACACAAAAATGAATATACGTATATTCCTATATGACTGAAGTATTGTTCTGTACACCAGAAATTGACACAACATTGTAAACTGACTATACTTCAATAATACAAAACACAAAAAATATACACAAAAAAAGCTGCAACATAAAGGTGGAAACATTACCCTTTTGTGAAAAAGATGAACAAGACTTATGTGTAGCCAATTTTGGGTATTATCAGAGAGATCCAATGTGTTGCTGTGAGCATGATTATCTGATAAGGGAAGAAGGACTTAGGTCTGTCTAATGATAAGTGCATGAATGTCAAAAACTTGCTAGATCAATGATTAAAGAAGGTTTCCAAAAATTCCTTAAGGGCATATATGGGAGTAGAAGGTGGGCAAATACAGTAGGTAGCTAGTTATGAAGATACATAAACATTTTGTTGATCTAGGTAAAAGATAAAATATCTAAATTTGGAAGACCTTTATATTTGCTAACCAGCCTTTCATTGAGTATTAGTCTCAATATTTTTACTAAATGATTTTAATAATATATACATAAAATAAAACACTAGAATTAAATCTTCCACCAAACTCTTTCTTTCAGATATACAGTAACTCTGGTGAGTTTGGGTCAAGTCCAATGCACCGCTGTGAGTCAGTCACTTAGATTTACATCTCAGCTCTACAAATAACTAGCTGGAAAATTTCTAGTTGTTTATCTAATTCCCTAAATATAGTGGTCTCATTTCTAAAAAGGGGCTTTACATAGAACCTGCCTTACGAAACTACTCTAAGGATTACCTGATGTAGTTCCTTACCATCTGTGTTCTTTTTGGCTCAATGTCCTAAGTTAACCCCACTTCATGAAACAACTCCCCAAATATTTTCAGTTATGTCTGACCAATTACAACTAACAAATATATTTACCTTATTTGACATTTTGGTACCACTCTGCCCACACACATCCTGAAAGATTTGTCATTCTTAGTTGCCTTTGCATTAATATCTCCTCCACTCTTTAATATATCTAACTACTCTTCATCATGGCTTTGCATGGGTTTTCCTTTTCTTACTCACATTTCAATATTGGTATTTATCAAGTACATCTTTAGACTGCTTTTTTTCTCACTTTACATACATGTTAAGAGCAGGTTATCTAAACTTATGGCTTCAAATACACCATTATTTTATGGCTCCTAATTTATTGGTCAGGTAAATTTTTTGTAAAAAATTCTCAATTTGACAGATATTTTGCTGGAAACCAAAGCTAGAATAGTGGACCTTCCAATCTACTGGGGACAAAATAATTTTGATTTTATATGACAAGTGATATGCCTCAGATATATTGAGCTTTTTGTCATTACATGTATGTGATGCAGTCTATGAAACCAGTTACTTCTCAGCCTCTGTGCTTTCTTCTCTAACTCTTGCTTCTCCATTATTTCCAATTCCAAGGTTAACTGCCTATTTGAAAGTCTTCCCTGAATTCCTCAGACTGAAATAGGGAGTCTGTTCTCCATGTTCCTATTACATCTTGTAGATACTTTTAATAAATTAATTTTTTGGGTTATATACTTTATATTTATATTTATATCTTTTCCTATTGTGTCACTAAAGTGTGAGCTCGTTTAAGGCTCATGATGTATCTTTGCATATTTAGGACCTAGCATAGTGCCAGATAAAGAGGAAGTACTCAATAAATACAATTTCAATTAAATCGAATTGAAGAAGTTTAATTTAATGTTGTAGAGGAAAGTCAAGCATAGAAAGGATGATTACATTAAATAGCCTTAAATATAACTTCCAACTCTGAAATGGAGTAAAATAATTCTTTGATATCAGAATTGCAGATTTGGACTCACTTCTAGTGAATGAATATTTCTGTTATAGATATGGACAGCAAGTCAATTTCTCAGAAAAAAAAAAGGCTCAAGAAATGCAAGCTTATACAGGTAACCCATGTTTATTCCATGACAATCAAAGCCACCTATATTTACATATACATTTCATTTAGCCAACAGGTTAACAGAGTGGCCTGGAAATTAGACTTTTTTACCCCTACCAATAAATATATTGAGAAAGTACAGCATTATTTTGTTTCAACAGAGGGAAACAATAGCAAAAACAGATTTAAAATGATGCATTGGGAAGTGATAGAATAGGATGTAATATGCATTAGTTTAGGAGCTAGAGAAACCGTAGTTTACAAATTTTGGCTCCCAGGCAGGAATGAAGTTAGCTGCCTTATGATAATAACTAACACACATGGTTAGGTCAATGCATACCAATGTATGTTATTCATGTAAAGTAACCAACACAACCCAAAATATAATTGATAATATCATTATAGTTAGTCATTAAAAAGGTTCATTTTACATATAAAAAATCACTTCCTTTTCCCCTTTACACTTATTATTTATTGTTCTTGACAAAAAGACAAGTGAATATATATTTTTTTAAGAATGGATCAAGGAAAGAGTTGTGGACTCAACTAAAAGTTAGGGTTTGTTAGAGTACATGTTTTCCCAGTTTACTGAGAAATATTTCATGTGCAGTAGCACTAAAATCATTGCTCATGTCAAGAAAGATTGCATCTATTCTTCCCCTTGATTGATCAAGTTC
Organism: Camelus dromedarius; assembly: GCF_036321535.1. Classification (NCBI taxonomy): domain Eukaryota; kingdom Metazoa; phylum Chordata; class Mammalia; order Artiodactyla; family Camelidae; genus Camelus; species Camelus dromedarius. The sequence goes on from NC_087448.1 coordinate 35,853,992, forward strand.
AGATTAGTTTGATAGGACTTGTAGTTTATAAAGCCATTGATGTTATTAACTAATTCCAGGGATAAATTACTTCCATAAAATAGACCAGAATATATCCCCTGTTGACTGGCCAGGAGGCAAACTTGCTGGCAAAGGCAGATAAGTATTACTCCTCCAACAAAGAAAACTGCAAAAAGTGCCTATTATTCTCTAGGTCACTAAGCAAATGAATGATCATTCTCAGTTGTAATCTTATCCTTCAGAGTAACCTTTTCTCTTCCAGGTGCTGGTAAATTGATTTTATAACATATATTACTTTTTTGAGTAAAACACTTAAATTAAGGGATCAGTAATTTCAAGGGTTATAGATTTTCTATTTTCAAAGTGCGGTCACAACATCATCTGTGGACCAAAGTGTTTAAAATAATTATAAAAATATATTTAAGTGAATAAGTTGTTTTACATTTATCATGATTTGGGACTAGCTTTCTGTATTTTCTATCTTAATTTTGGATTAATATTTTTGTTATTTTATTTATACTACTGTCTTGAAATATTTTTTGTATTCCAGAATTTTTTGTAATGCTATTTAACAAATCTAAGATTTAGTAAAGAAGCATTATCTATGGAAAGGAAGATAAGTTAGCCTCGTTAATCTTTCTGCATAGATCTCTGAGAAAGTACCTATTAGTAGAATTGCAATTTTAAAGATTTAAATCAACGGTTAAAATATAGGCATGTGGAGAATGCATATATGTTTGGATTAGCACTATTTTTCATTGGAAAATTAGGTTGGAGTAAGATTTGTAAGTCATTGAAAATTATTCACTTATTAAACATTATTGATTCTCCAGATCTACCAATCATGTGTCTATCAAGAAGCAAGGACTAGAAGCATAACATTCAAGAAGAAATAAATGATATCAAGAATCATACAAAATACAAAAGGATACAAACATGAGAAAAAATTCTTCAATAATAGACCAATACAAATTATTTTAAGGGCAGCTGCTTTTGATTGATGAGACACACGGTCATCTGCCACTCTCTTATAGTATGATATAAAATAATATTTTAAGCTCAAAAGCAATTTTGTTTGGTATATTGTAACTATCAATGAGGCTTTCAGCAATTTTCCAAGGTGTTGGAGAAATATAGTGGACAGCAAATGCAAATACATGGCCAGATTAAATATTTAATTTCACATCTTTCTTACTGAAAGAATCCAATACAGGTAACAGACTGATCCATCTGCAGAGTAGAGTCATACATTAGCCTAGTTGTTAGAAGATTGTATACCTGACAGTAGATATGGCCAACTTAGCTTACTTGAAAGGAAGTCCATGTTGAGTCCGTAGATAATCACTATCTGAGTCCTGTGGCAACAATACCTGTAATCCCATTAAGGAACAATCATGTTGGGGACAGGAAGAGAGGGTGAGAGATTTCTCAGTAAGATTTCTTGGTTCTACTTTCAAGTCACAACTCAAAAACTGATCATTTCTTCTCAAATCCTTCACACCAAGATCTAAGATGTCACCATCCCTTACCTGGATGATTGCCAATATATTTCTGTCATTTCACCTCTCTTGCCACACAGTAGCCAGTGTGAGTCTTGTAAAAATTAAATTATATCAGGTTGCTTCTCTGCCCAAAAATTTATATTCAGTTTCCCACATCACTCAGAGAAAAAGACCAAATATCTTTCAACGACCTTCAAAATAAAAGTGATTTAGCTAACCACTTTAGTCTTTCATTTTATGTTCTACTTAATTCCTCTTGCCTTACATCTGCTTAAGTCACAGTGGCTTTCTCAATGTTTCTGGAATATGTCAGAAATTACTCTTTCTCAGAGAATTTGTGCTCACTCTTCTTTTGCTGGAAGGAAATATGTGTATGTATATACATACACACACACACACACATACATATTATATATATACCAGCATAATTTACTCTCTTACCACCTTCTAGTCTTTGCTCAGCTACATTAATCACCCTGTATAACATTATAGCCACTTTTAACATTTGCTTATCTCCTTAATACTAATTATCTAATATTACATATTTTAATGTTGATGGTGTCCCTTATTTATCTCTTTTCACAACTGTATGAAGGTTGCATGAACTTTGGCATTTTTATCTGTTTTATGTGATATTTGTATCCCTAGATATAGAACAATGCCTAATCTAAAGCAAAGACTCTATAAAATTGTTAAAACAGTCCACAGAATAGGTCTTCTATGTCCATCTGATTTTTACAAGAATTGGTAAACATTCAAATTTGAAGGGAATAGTCTTATTCTAAAATGAATTTCCACCCACATCAACTAAATCTCCTTGTAACCAATTGTCCCTTCTTGATTGCTATAAATTCCAGATTGTTTACATAACAGTAAGTAACTGTCCATGAGTCATTGTAGATTAGTACTACTGGACAGTTTCCCCTCCAAAATGGACAGCAAATATATAACACTTGAAGTTTAGCCTACAAAAAAGAAGAAGGAGAAGGAGAAGGAGAAGGAGAAGGAGAAGGAGAAGGAGAAGGAGAAGAAGAAGAAGAAGAAGAAGAAGAAGAAGAAGAAGAAGAAGAAGAAGAAGAAGAAGAAGAAGAAGAAGAAGAAGAAGAAGAAGAAGAAGAAGAAGAAGAAGAAGAAGAAGAAGAAGAAGAAGAAGAAGAAGAAGAAGAACTAGAAGAAAGAAGAAGAAGAAGAAGAACTAGAAGAAAGAAGAAGAAGAAGAAGAAGAAGAAGAAGAAGAAGAAGAAGAAGAAAGAAGAAGAAGAAGAAAGAAGAAGAAGAAGAAGAACTAGAAGAAAGAAGAAGAAGAAGAAGAAGAAGAAGAAGAAGAAGAAGAAGAAGAAGAAGAAGAAGAAGAAGAAGAAGAAGAAGAAGAAGAAGAAGAAGAAGAAGAAGAAGAAGAAGAAGAAGAAGAAGAAGAAGAAGAAGAAGAAGAAGAAGAAGAAGAAGAAGAAAGAAGAAGAAGCTTTATTCTTATCTTCAAGAACATCCTTAAGTGAGGTTTTAATGTTCCAGTAGTCTAATCCCAGCCTGAACCAGAATATGCGCAGAACCCATAAATCAAAGCCAATTGTTTCTTCTTCAGGCAACATATCAAAATAAATTTTTCTCAGCTTCTTAGTGTGTTTTGAGGGAGAAGTATCACAGCAGCAAGAGTAGATGCACTGCAAGCTGAATACTCATGTAAATTTAAATTACTACCACAATGCAAATTTGATAGAACTTGACATTCCATAGACAACTTCCAAATAATAATAGAATCCTGCATATACCCAGATTTATGGATTGATAGATAACACAGCATTAGAAAATCATATACTTGTAGTCCACAATTTATCACTGGTTTCTTGAAATAAGTGGCTTGAACAGCTTCAAAGCCTGTTACAATGAAATGAGGAATGCACACTGAGTGACATGGACTGATTTCTAATTGTGCTGGACACTTTAAAAAAGGAAATTCTGTTAAAAGTGATTATGTTCAGGTTTTACATTATCATTTCAAGCAGTCTTAGAACCAAACACTGTTTCAGGTATTTGGGCATATCAGTTTGTAAAATAGATGAAATTCCAGCTATTATTCTAAATTTCAGCAGATATATATCTTCATAAACACAACAGGTGCATTATAACAGCATTAGGAATACCAAAGAAACAAATTCTACTTTGAATTTTAGAAGTGGCTTTGAAATTATTATGAAGAACCAAGTAACTGAGACAGCTATGACATATCCTTCACTCTGGAAGCTACCATCACAACCTCTGGCTCCAGTACTATGACTAAATAGACACACTCTATCTAAGCCAGTCATGATTAGCAGTGGAAGCATCATCCTGAGATAAGTGCTGGGACGCTAAGAGAGAAAAACACAGAATAAATACCTCCATCATGATATGCACCTGTGGTGTCCAAAATATGCCTTCCATTTGCCAAAATTCATAAGCACATCTATTTGGTGGCAGTCAAATCACTGCAAATAATCTTGGAAATGCTGTTTTTAGGTTTTCAACTTTGCCATTGAAGAAAGCAAGTTAGAAGAATATTGAAATAAATGGTGACCAACAAGCCATATTATCCAGCATAATTTATCTTCTCAATTATCCCCATATTTGCTAGGTATCATGTAGCTACATATGAGTTATAATACAAGATGCAGAAGGATAAAACCTGAGTAGGCTGAGGAGGATATTTTCACAAGGAACATGTGCAGAAGCAGCAATGGGAGATTGACTATATACAATGCGATTTGTCAAAAAAAGAAGACTGATTGAAGATAATTATAGCCAGTTTCAATACTGTTACAGAAAAAACTCCTAAGTACATCAATGGATAAAGCTAAAACAAATATTGTGGTACTAGATAGGAACCGGAGATATCAATGTGAATTTGTAGTGGTACATTTTGTGCATCTATATCTATATGGTTATCTATATACCCACATAACATATACATATGCATATGTATACACATATATGCATATATGGATGTAAGTGTTTCCATGTAAAAATTATATACACTACATATTTATTCATAAATAAGTGTATATGTATGTACATGTATATATAAACACACACAAACACACAATTGACCCTCGAACAACATCAACATGGGGGTTAGAAGTGCTGAACCTCCTTTCAGTTGAAAATACAAGTATAACTTACAGTCAGCCCTTCATATCTGTGATTCCACATCTGCATATTCAACCAACCACGGATTATTTAGTAGAGTAGTATTTACTATTGGGGAAAAAAATCCTCTTATAAGTGGTCCTAACAGTTCAAACCCAAGTTGTTCAGAGGTCAACTGTATACATATATACACATAGGTGGTGCCCAACTTAGGATGGGACTACGTAAGATTATTTGACTTTATGATGGCTTGAAAGTGACACACATTCAATGGAAACCATACTTTGAATTTTGACCATTTCCCAGGCTAATGATGTTCAGTCTGATCTGATGCTCTCTTGTGAAGCTGGGCATCCCTGCAAGTCAAAGCTCCCTGTCAGCCACAAAAACATGAGGGTAAACAACAAAAACACTGACAGCCTTTCTGGATTCATACAACTGTTTTTCTTCTGACTTTCAATGTACTATTCAGTAAATTACTTGATATGTTCAACAAATTTATTATAAAATAGGCTTTGTGTTCGATGACTTTGCCAGACTGCACGTTGATGTAGGCGTTTTGTATACATTTAAGGTAAACTAGACTAAGCTATGATTTTGATGTTAGTTGTATTAAATACATTTTCAAATTATAATATTTAAAAACTGTGATGGGTTTATCAGAGAGCAAATCCACCCTAAGTGAAGGAAGAGTTATCTGTGTGTGTATGTGTGTGCACATGCATTCATATATTCCCTGGATTTGTCCACTGAAGAGATGGAGGAGCAGTGACCCAATAACAAAGAGCACAACAGGCACCCTGATAGTGGTTTATAAATACCGTTCCCTCCTAAAGGAAACAAGGCTCCTTGAAGAAATGACTATTTCCAGAATTGGGGCAAAAAGTTACAAAGTGATCTGGAATATTTTGTGTCTATGTGTGTGTATAAATAAGAATGTGCTCCAAGGATGGTACAAGTAAGTCAAAGTCACACAGAAGCTGCCTTGAAGGGGCACTGGTCTAAATCTGGGAGACTCTGATTATCAAAATAAATAACGATAAGCGATTATGACCAATAATTAAAATAGGTATTCATGGAAAGGATCAGTATTCATGACTAAATAAATTAAAAGTTTGATTAGGAATAAGACAATTCCAGATTCTTAAAGCAGTTTCCTGATGTTAATTTCATGATTATGATGGTTCTACAAGGTTATGTATAAAGATATCTTTCTTTGTAAGAAATATACACTCAAGTATTCTTCAGTAATGAGGCATCATATCAGTAACTCACTATTAACTAGTTCAGGAATATCAAAGTTATTTGTACTATTCTTACAACTTTCTGTAAGTTTGAAATTTTTTAAAAATAATAAATCTAATTACACAAACTAATGTTCCCTTTGTATATGTTTATTGCCATGCAGCACTTTATTTCATCTTTTAGTTGCATAAAATATTATAATTATCTATCCCCCCAAATTTTGATTTTATAGTAAATACCCAAACTGACCGTACTTTTAAAATGTCAGAGGTAAGTTGTATATTTTCTTCTATATTATAGATGTCAAAATACAAAAAGGATAAAATAAAACATTCTATTGTTATGAACATAGATCTTTAAAACTACCTGAAAACTTAGTCTCTTTATTTGGATATCTAACCAGAACACTTTTGGAAGAATTACTTAGAGCTTTTATTGAAATAACATTTCACCCTTCATCTTTTCTTATATCTTTATGAACCACTGAGTTATTTGTAACTCTATTTCATTCTTAAGAAGGAGAAACATATTCTTCTATTAAACAAAACAGAGAAAAATCATATTAAAAATGTTTATTTACAAAAATTTATCATTTTCCTAAATATTGAAACATCATTATGCAAACAGTATACTTACAATAGGCATTTAAAAATTGGATTTATATTTAGCACCATTTCTAAGATCATCCAAACAAATTCAGTGTTTTGCTGTCTATTGATTTATGTGTCCTGTAGCTGTTTTGATAAATAAAAGTTAATATTAAATTTACAGCAAAACAAAACACACACACACACACACACACACACACATACAAACACACACAGCATGTCATGGAATGTATCGACTAGGGATGCCTGCTGATGACCCGCCCAGGACAGTGAAGGCTGTTGCTTTCATCTCCTGTCTGTCTGTCCCTGCATTCTATGCCAGATGACAAAGAGTGGGCCCCCTTCATTGAGCCCTAAGAACTAGCTTCAGGGCCTTACTCTTCAGCACCTCCATCTGCTGGTTTGTCTCTTTTTGAGTACACGGAGCACCAGCCAGGCCTGACGCTCTGCTCCTTTTGTTCATTCTGTCTGCTTCAACTGCTAGTATCTGGGGCTCCTTCTTCCACCTGCACTGGGGGAGTCAAGAATCAAGGCCCAGGACCCTCTGTGAGAACTGCTCCCCAGGCCAAGGTGGGCAGGAGCCTTGGTCCCTTCCTCCCAACTTGGCTCTAGCGCAGCGCAGCGCCCTCTCCTGGCCCACGTGCTGTTCCACTGGTGGCTGTGCAATGGTGGACTTAGCCTGTAGGCTACTAATGGACATTTGGGTTCTTGCCAATCTTTTTACTGTCGTAATAATGCCTCAGTGAAAAAAAAAAATTCTCAGAAGAAAGTACAACAAAATCACACATTGTGTGTATTTTCTACTGTCTTCTTTTATTTTTATTAAACCTTCTTATCTGTTGCCCTACATGTTGCATTATTTAAAGGCTGCTTGATTTATTTAATATTGTGAAGAGGTAATTCAAGAACAAAGTTGCTTTTAACATGCTGTGATAGATTTTCAAAAAAAATCAAGTTCAATTATTTATAGACTAATTTTCTGTTTGCTGTCTACTGAATGGCAAAGTGAAAAGTTCACAAATCCAGCTAGATGACACTTGCCTCCTCTTATTTCAGGGCACTGACATTTCTTGGTGGACTGACAGTAAATCATAACTCCCCAGGCTACTCGTTAACTTTTAGAAGTTGATATAGTAACTTACATATTTGGTCTTTCTTGGATGACCATGAATTCTGCTTATGGATATTATAAAAAAAGTACTTGGGATGGTTAATAAATAGTGCCTCAAAGACTAAATTTAACTGTGGTAACTGTGAACCATAATCACTGAGGCTACTTTCTACAAATACACGTTGATACTTTAGTGGCCTTAGGGACAACTATATTTTTCACACCAGATAAGTTGTATTCTCATTCCAGACTGTGTCATTATCAGACCTATAGGCAGCCATCAATCACCTTATGATCTTTGAATCATGTATCACTGCTATTAGGGTCTTACTAGAATTTAGTTTAAAAATAAAAAGAGAAAACAAAAACTCAACAATTTGGAAGCTGACAGCATTTTACTTTGGAAAAGATAATACAATAAAGAAATTATGAACAAAAATAAATAAATAACAAATGCATTTTAATAATAAAGTATAAGAAACAGAACACATTTTAAACAACACAGTAAAAATTTATAAAAAATTTTCAGATTTAAAACAGATTTCTAACATTGACTTTCATTTTCTTTTATTGACTTTTATCAGGAAATTGTATGTTACAGGGAGTCTTTACAAAAGTGTAGCTAAGAAAGGTTTTCATGACTTACTGATCTAGAAAATACAGTGAAATATCTGACATAATACAGGAAAAAAGCTATTCAATATTTCTGATATCACATGCATAAATGGAGAGTGCTTTTGTCATAAACCTCAGAAGTCGTTTCTCAGGCAAATATCTTTACATTAAACCATCCAAAAACTGTCCACTCATGCCTCTTCGGTGATTACATTTAAAGTTAAGATTAATATCAACTTTAGTAATATAAAAACTTCAGCTCATTCATTCTCATTCAGTAAAATTTTTGATGGAGAAAATGAGAAAAACATAATATTTCTCTTTTTTTCTGTGTTCAAATAGTCCGTAAAAATTTCCTGAATTACTCATATAGCTAAATATTTCTAGAGTAATTTTATCTAGCCACTATTAATACTAAATTTCCTACTCCAAATCACATCTAAAATAATGTACTTTCATAAACTCACAACACACTAGATAAGCAGTCCACAAATCTCCAATAACTCATTAATACAACACATAAAGCAAACAGCTAATTATTATAAAAGAATTCCAATACTCATCATTTAAGGTTTTAGTGCCTAAATCAAGTAATAATTTGTAGATTATCTTTAAAGTACTATTGGCTTGCTGATTCTTTTTTTTTTTTTTTTGCCATGAATCCAGTGATTAAGCCAAGTTTACTAGTCGATTTTCCAAATTTGCCACTGTTTAGGACATACACATTGCTTTGCAAGTGCCATTTCTTATATGAAAATCTCCTGATTTATTTGGTCAGATTTATTTAGCCTTCAAATCTCACTTCAAATAACATATTTTGGTGGAAATTTTCTACATAGTTGTATGCAATTTCTAACTGTCAGAAGTATTTATTTATCCTTCTGAGTTTGGGGAATTCTTTGTAAATTGGCACTTAATCACATTTATCTAGAGATATCTTTTTTTCCTTATCATCATTATCATATTCACCTTAACTCCCACCACAAAAATCCAATCCTGACAGTTATAATTGTCATGTACTGAGCTAAGAATTTGATGAAAACTCTCACCTAACCCTCACATAGTTATATGCTTTTTCACTTTCCTCTGAACTGTCACTTGATCTTTTTAAAAAGAATTAATAGACTGTTTTTAGGCCAGTTTAAGGTTTACAGAAATACTAATTGGAAAGTACAAAGAGTTACCATGTACTCCTCCTGTTCCCACACACACTTCATCTTATTATTTGTGCTTTGTATTTGTTTGGTACATTTGTTACAATTGCTAAACATATATTGATTTATTATTTTTAAATAAAGTTAATAGTTTGCATTAGGGTTTACTTTCTGTGTTATATATTCTATGGATTTTGACCAATATTTAATAGTTTATTGTACATTGTACATTTGTCACACAGAATAATTTCACTGCCCCACAAATCTCCTGTGCTGAACCGTTTAATTCCTTCATCCCTTCCCCAACAAGTCCCTGCCAACCGCTGTTCTTTTTACTATCTCTATGGTTTTATCTTTTCCAGAATGCTGTATAATATGGATTTTTTCCACTGGTTTCCAAAAGTTATTAAAAATCAAAGAATAGAAAAGCTTTACATAAAAATAGGTCAGTTTTAGCTTCCACATTGTTGTCCACACACACAAAAAAATCAAAACATGATATCTTGTTGTTCAACCTGCAGCACATAGCCACAGGAGGGCTGGGTAATCCATCCCTTCACCATGGTGGAGCTGGAGCTTGGCATCTGTGTCTGGGGCCGAGTGTTGCATGGGGCCCCATGGGTGCCCCCACCATCCCCATAGAATTTCCTTAATGGAGGGCTGCAGTCAATATTGCTAATGTGTAAAGACTAGTACAGGCCTATGCATCAGTTTTTATAAATATTTATTATCAATAGGTTCACAATTTAGGATATGGATTTTTCATATTGGTTTCTTTCATTCCATATGTTTCTGTGACTTGATAACTCACTTCTTTTTTGTTACTGATTAGATTAAATTATATGAATGTGCCACAACTTATTCATCTGTTTGTCTTTTGAAGAACGTCTTGGCTACTTCCAAGTTTTGGCAATGATAAAAATAAGATGCTATAAACATTTGTGTTCAGGTTTTTGTGTGGACATAAGTTTTCAATTCATTTGGATAAATATCAAAGACTGTGATTGTTGGATTGACAAAAGTATGTTTAGTTTTATAAGAAACTGAAAATTGTCTTCCAAAGTGGCTGCATATTTTCCATTTCAATTATTAATGAAGGAGAGTTTCTGTTGCTCCACACCTTCATCAGTATTTGTTACATTTTGAATTTTAGCCATTCTAACAGGTATAGGGTGGTATCTCATTGCTTTAACTTGAAACGCCCTAAAAACATTGATTTATATGTTTACTTACCATCTGTATATCTTTTTTGGTAAAGCGCTGTTTAAATCATTTACTCATTATTTATCTGTGCAATTTGTTTCCTTATTGATTTTTTAAAAAATTTTTTATTGATTTATAATCATTTTACAATGTTGTGTTAAATTCCAGTGTACAGCACAATTTTTCAGATATACATGAACATATATATATTCATTGTCACATTTTTTTCTCTGTGAGCTACCATAAGATCTTATATATATTTCCCTGTGCTATTCAGTATAATCTTGTTTATCTATTCTACATTTTGAAATCCCAATCTATCCCTTCCCACCCCGACCCCCTTGTCAACCGCAAGTTTGTATTCTATGTCTATCACTCTGTTTCTGTTTTGTATTTATGATTTGTTTGTTTGTTTGTTTTAGATTCCATATATGAATGATCTCATATGGTATTTTTCTTTCTCTTTCTGGCTTGCTTCACTTAGAATGACATTCTCCAGGAGCATCCATGTTGCTGCATATGACATTATGTTGTCAGTTTTTATGGCTGAATAGTATTTCATTGTATAAATATACCACCTCTTCTGTATCCAGTCATCTGTTGATGAACATTTAGGCTATTTCCAAGTATGGGCTATTGTAAAAAGTGTTGCTATGAACATTGGGATGCAGGTGTCATCCTGAAGTAGGGTTCCTTCTGGATATATGCCCAGGAGCAAGATTCCTGTGTCATACAGTAAGTCTATTCCTAGTCTTTTGAGGAATCTCTGCACTGTTTTCTATAATGGCTGCACCAAACTGCATCCCCACCAGCAGTGTAGAAAGTTTCCCATTTCTCTACAGCCTCTCCAGCATTTGTCATTTGTGGACTTTTGAATGGTGGTCATTCTGACTGGTGTAAGGTGATAACTCACTGTAGTTTTGATTTACATTTCTCTGATAATTAGTGACATGAGCATTTTTTCATGTGCCTATTGATCATTTGTATGTCTTCCTTGGAGAATTGCTTGTTTAGGTCTTCTGCCCATTTTTGGATTGGGTTGTTTGGTTGTTTCTTATTGAGTCGTATGAGCTGCTTATATAATCTGGAGATCAAGCCTTTGTCAGTTTCACTTGCAAAAATTTTCTCCCATTCCATACATTGTCTTTTTGTTTTACTTATGGTTTCCTTTGCTGTGCAGAAGCTTATAAGTTTAATTAGGACCCATTTGTTTATTCTTGCTTTTATTTCTATTGCTTGAGTAGACTTTTCTAGAATAACATTTTTGAGATGTATGTCAGATAATGTTTTGCCTATATTTTCTTCTAGGAGGTTGACAGTATCTTGTCTTATGTTTAAGTGTTTGATCCATCTTGAGTTGATTTTTGTGTAAGGTGTAAGGGAGTGTTCTAGCTTCATTGTTTTACATGCTGCTGTCCAGTTTTCCCAACACCATTTGCTGAAGAGACTGTCTTAATTCCATTGTATATTCTTGCCTCCTTTGTCAAAAATCAGTTGACTAAAAGTTTGTGGGTTCATTTCTGGGGTCTCTATTCTGCTCCATTGGTCTATATGTCTGTTTTTGTACCAATACCATGCTGTCTTGATGACTGTAGCTCTATAGTATTGACTGAAGTCTGAGAGAGTTATTCCTCCAGCCTCTTTCTTTTTCATCAGTAATTCTTTGGCAATTCTAGGTCTTTGATGGTTCCATATAAATTTTATTATGATTTGTCCTAGTTCTGTGAAATATGTCCTGGGTAATTTGATAGGGATTGCATGAAATCTGTAGATTGCCTTGGGCAGTGTGACTACTTTAACAATATTGATTCTTTCAATCCAGAGCATGGTATATCTTTCCATTTGTTAAAGTCTTCATTATTTCCTTCATCAATGGTTTACAGTTTTCTGTGTGTAATACTTTCACCCCCTTGGTTAAGTTTATTCCTAGGTATTTTATTACTTTGGGTGCTATTTTAAAGGGGATTGTTTCTTTACTTTCTTTTTCTGTTGATTCATCATTAGAATAAAGAAATGCAACTGATTTTTGAGCATTAATCTTGTAACCTGCTACCTTGCTGAATTTTTCAATCAGCTCTAGTAGTTTTTGTGTCCTTATTGAGTTTTAAGAGTTCTTTGTGTAACTTGAAAATGAGTCTTTTATCAGATATGTGTTTCCCATTATCTTTTCATGCTCTTAGCATTATTTTTACAGTAGAGGTTTTTAAATTTAATTAAGTTAAATTTATGTTTTCTTTTTATTTCATGGATTGGGCTTTTTCTATTTTGTATAAAAAGTGATTACCAAATGAGGATTTTACCCCATACCACCTAACTGCTATCCTCTTTTTGCCAGAGAATAGGTTTTGCCTCATGCAGGAAAGAATTCGAGAACAAGGCACTGTCAAGTGAAAGCAAGTTTATTTACAGAGATACACACTCCATAGATACACACTCCCACTCATTAGCATTGAAATTACCAAGCCCACAAAAACTAACAATTCTGCACCTCATATTCACTCTCTCTCTCCCTCTTGCCTTCTGAGGTGGCCCTCACTCTGTGGAATGTGTATCCACTTTTACTTTGAACTAAATGCCTGCAGCTCTCAATCTCTCTCCCTCTCACCTTTTGAGATACCATATTCTGGCTATGGAGTATGTATCTCCTAACTCACTCTCCCTTCTGAGTGAGATGGCCCCCACTCTGTCTATGAAGTGTGTATCTCTCTAAATGAACTTGCTTTCACTTGGCTATGCCTTGCTCTTGAATTCTTTCCTATATGAGTCCAGAATCTATTATGTAACAAGAAAATGTATTTGGTTTCAAAGACATTGAAACTAATTATTGTGTTATGTAGTTGTTTCAGGTCTCAGTCATCTTTGTAAAACATTACCCAGCCTAGTTCCTGACACACAAATATAACTTTGATAAAAGAATGATTAATGAACTAACCAAAATGATGAAGTTGATGTGGCATAATCAAACACTAGAAAAAAGAAATCTGGTATTATTTTTTAGTGTTTATATTCATTTTGGAGTAGGTCCTATTTTTAAGTGAATACTTATGTTAATTATTATATGTGTAGTTTATTCTCCATATTAAAATATATACAAAATAGGTTGAGATAGCTATTAAATGATTATGATAGATAGCTAGAAAACCATTGTTAATTTAGGATTATAGAAATTTTATGCATTTTTTAACAACAACAAGAGTAGACTATCAATAACATTTAGGAAGACAAAATAAAATAAAGTGTTTTAATTATATATTGACCTTCAAATGGAAGATATTTGGAAGGCAAAAGCAATTTTTATTTACTTAAAGTTATATTGTTATTGACTGAATAAAGAAAAGCACAACACAAGAGTTGTGAGCTAAATTTTATTTGGGGCAAAATGAGGACTACAGCCCAGAAGACAACCTCTCAGATAGCTCTAAGGAATTACTCTAAAGTGGTAAGAGGGGAAATCACTATACATGTGATTTCAGTGAAAGGTAATACCTGCAATCAAGCACTAATTTTGGCAGAATGTTGCTGCTACTCACTAGGACCAGATGTCTCCATTGATTTTAGTGCTTTTCTGAATATGAGAAGATGCAAGAATTTAGGTTCATAAAATCTTCTCTTGAAATTATATAACTATCTGAAGACCTGTTTTGACAGTTTTACCCAGAGCACAGAGTGCCTTATTTCTGATCTCCACCCTGAACTCATTTCAGGATGTATTGAAGGTCAAACAACTGCAATGGCTACTGACTCCTTCCTTGTAGAGAAGATAGTAGGTGACAATTTTTCATTGCCATTTTCATCATGATATATTTACCTAAATTAAATCAATTACATTTTTTAGCTGGCTAACACTTAACTCATTCACTATCAGATTTAGGATTCTAAAAAAACAAATACCTAATGGCTATAAAAAGAGATGGTTTGGCATAAAATTGTACACTTTCCACCAAAATGTACTTAAATAGGTAAATAATTTTTAAATATATGTTTATTGACATATAATCAGTTTACAATGTTGTGTCAATTTCTGCTGTACAGCATAATGCTTCAGTCATACATGAACATACCTATATCTATTGTTGTATTCTTTTTCACCATATCATTTTTCATCACAAGATATTAAATATAGTTCCCTGTGCTATACAGTATAAATGTGTTGTTTATTATATATATATGTGTGTGTGTATGTATATATATATATTATATTATATATATAATATATTATATAATATATATAATATATTATATAATATATATATTAGTAGTACCTGTAAATATCAAACTCACAGTTTATTCCTTCCCACCACCTTCCCCTCTGGTAACAATAAGTTTATTTTCTATGTCTGTGAGTCTCTTTCTGTTTTGTGAATAAGTTTGCTTGTTTTTTGTTTTGTTTTGTTTTTAGATCCCACATATAAGTGACATCATATGATTTTTCTCTCTTTCTGGCTTACTTCACTTAGAATGACAATCTTCATGACCATCCATGTTACTGCAAATGACATTATTTAATTCTTTTATGGCTGAGTGATGTTTCATTGTATGAATATACCACAGCTTCTTTATCCAGTCATCTGTTGATGGACATTTGGTTTGTTTCCATGGCTTGGCTATTGTAAATAGTGCTGCTATGAACATTGAGATGCATATATCTTTTTGAATTAAGGTTCCCCCTGGATATATGCTCAGGAGTGGGATTGCTGGATCATATGGTGAGTCTATTTTTAGTCTTTTGAGGCATCTCCATCCTATTTTCCAGTAATTTTTTACCCAAGTAATTTCTGGTAACTGCATCCTCATTTGACATGTGACAGTTTGACAATAACAATACATGTCCTTGTGAGCATAAGACATTGTGTGTGTGTGTGTGTATATATATATATATGTTTTAATTCCTTTCCATAGACATTTTCTGGAACTGGCAATTTGTGAAAAGTCAAGCAGCATAACTATTTTGGGCTAGAGAAATGTGCTTGAGTTTTTTTTTTTTTAATTCCTATATTGTATTTAAATGTTTATGATATTTAACTTTCTTCTTAAAATATATGTTCATATGTTAGCACAATTACACTTAAAAAAAAGCCATCAAAATATTACTTTTTTCTAAGTCTTTATAATCAACCTTTTCCCCAGAAGGGAAAAGGAAAAGACTTCAGTTCTTGTCTTACCTGAAAGATAAGATTACAGATGAGAGACAGAGATTATTGTGTAGCAAAAAATCTTAAAAGTTTTATTTAGTAAAAGAAAAGTAGGGTTCCTTCTGGATATATGTCCAGGAGTGGGATTCCCTACTTCAGGATGACACCTGCACCCCAATGTTCATAGCAGCATTATTTACAATAGCCAAGACATGGAAACAGCCTAAATGTCCATCAACAGATGACTGGATAAAGAAGATGTGATATATTTATACAATAGAATACTACTCAGCCATAAAACCCAACAACATAATGCCATTTGCAGCAACATGGATGCTCCTGGAGAATGTCATTCTAAGTGAAGTAAGCCAGAAAGAGAAAGAAAAATTTCATATGAGATTGCTCATATGTGGAATTTAAAAAAAAACAAAACCAAAAACCAAAAAATAGAAAACAAAACAAAAAAAAACAAGCAAACAAATCATAAATGCAAAACAGAAATAGACTCACAGACATAGAATATAAACCTGTGTTTGCCAAGGGGGCAGGGGGTGGGAAGAAATAGACTGGGATTTCAAAATTATAGACTAGATAAACAAGATTATACTGTATAGCACAGGGAAATATATACAAGATCTTATGGTAGCTCACAGAAAAAACTGTGACAATGAATATATATACGTTCATGTATAACTGAAAAATTGTGCTCTACACTGGAATTTGACACAACATTATAAAATGATTATAAATCAATAAAAAAAAGTTAAAAAAAAAAAGAAAAGAAAAGTACACCCCCAAGAATGGGAGGTGGGCTTATCCAAGGGAAGAAAAATGTGACAGTCTTGTTTTCCCTTTCTCTTAAACTTTAGCTTGTAGTGGTCTTTTGATTGATCAGTAGATCTTATCCCTGGATTGCTTGGTCATGTTTGCCCCCCTTATGCGTGTCCTTACCCATGGTGTACACAAAAAAAACCCTGGGGTGTGGGCCTATATTGCAATGCTAATTATATTATAATGAGTTCTTGGTCATGTCCAGTTAAGTCCTCCTTGCTCTGGAGTAGTTGCATCTGTTGGGTTCTAATGGATTTCTTCCTGGCATTCATTTAGAAGAAGTAAAGTCCCTTTATGCTGGAGGCAGGGATAATGCCTTCTTATGGACCATCTTGCCTTTCCTTGACCTATCTGCCCAGTGTCCTCTTTTCTCCTTGGAGATACTTATTTACATTCCAAGTAATAAGAAACCAGAATTCTTCCCTCTTTCTTCTGGTAGACAATTTATTTACACTATATAACAGTGGTTTCTTTTCCTTTTTCAGGATATCTGCCCCTCTTGGACTTAAATGCCTAGATTCATATTTCTAGGGTTGTTCACTTACAGTACTAATACAAGTAGGTATAGAGAGGCCTCTGGCTCTCATCAGATCACCCTGGGGCAAACACATTTCAGTTTTTAAAGGGAGTTGCAGTGAAGGATTCAGGCTCCTCTAGCTGGTCTTTCTCTTATGTGCATCTGCCTTCTTCCCCAGATGACTTTATATTTAAGTCTCTCTATCTAATGTCTTTGGCCAAGGTCCTCTTCTGAAGCCTCTACCAAGACCTCCTTGAGGGAGAGAAGAGGAAACTTGAAGAAACATTAACCCACTCTGATTCAGTGCTCAAGTCAAATGCAAACAGCAAATTCATTAAGAAAGTGAGATTTCAAAGCTACATAAATTGATTTATATTATTTTGGAATCTTAATAAGTGAGTTAACCTGCGGAGGACATGGCTGGTATATCAGAGAACTTTGATTCTTTACATTTACAAATTAACACAGGCTTCTGATGAGAAAATTACAAAACATAGAAAGCCATTATGTGAGAAATTAAAATTACCCATCTCAATCTAATTTTATCTATTTGTTATATATATGAAAGGGAGCTGGACCTCTTAGGTAGTTAGATAAGTAGGGGCATTGGACAGATAGGTGGAGGAGAAGGAGGATGGTCCAGAAGATGGCATTATGCCCACCTCCAGCATAAAGGGACTTTACTTCCTCTAAATGAGTACCAGCAAGAACCCAGTTAGAACCCGACAGCCATGATTATGCAGTAGCAGAAAGAACTTAACCAGTAGTCACTGGATTATAATTAATATTGTGTTTTAGGCTCCTCCTATAGTTTTTTCTGTATACACCATAGGTAAGGACATGCACAAAAGGGGCCAAACATGAGAAAGCATTCCAAGGAGAAGAGCTGTTAATCAATCAAAAGACAACCCTTAAGCCAGATTATAAGAGAAAAGAGAGACAAAAACCTCCACTTTTCCTTCCTTGGATCTGCCTGCCTCTCATTCTTGGAGGTGTAATTTTCCTTTTTTTAAAATAAATGCTTTAAAGTCTTTCACTACACAATGCATTATCTCTCAACTGTAAACTTATCCTTTGAGTATGACAAGAACTGGGGTCTTCATATTTTGAGGTAACTGACCCTGTGGATCTTCACCCAAATCCTCTCTATTGTTCATAGAAAAGCTAAAGTCTCCCATGCCTCCCTGAGTCATAGAAGAGAAGGCTCAAGCAGTTGATTAGGACAAGCCTGTAGGCATTGGGGGATGGCAAGAACTCTGACCACCTAGCTCAATGATTAAATGAGACTATTCCTTTATTTCCTTTAAAACTTTCATGGGTGAACAGAATCTTTGGAGATGATTTTTTTTGGGGGACACTGAGTCCACCAGATTGCAGGCATTCTGGTTAAAAGCAACTTTCCTTTTGTGACCAAGGCTATTACCCCCAATATCATACTCCTTCCCTTCACTCAAATGAAAACCAATTACTCTTATCTAAGTCTCAGGATTAAGTTACAGAAAAGGAATAAGAACTATGGGTTAGAACCCACAGAGATTGAGATGGCAGAGGGCTTACTTGACTTCCAATGGACCTTGAGCCTCATTATGCACTCATTATAATGTATTAACATGCTAAATGACACAGCTATCAGTGCCAAGACCCACCCATTCACTCAGAACACCTGCTAAACTTTGACAGAACATCACCTAATTCAAAAGACAAGATTACTCACAAAATCTGGTAGAAGAAAAAAAAAAAAGAAGAAGAAAAAGGCAATTAGTGCAGGAGCTTTCCCAAAGGGAGGGAGCAGCAAAGTAAGAATAGCACTCTTGCACTGGGACACCCCTCTCCAACAGAGAGGTCAATGAGGATGGAGGGGAACCTCCAAGTCTTGAAGGAGTACACAGCATCCACTTGGCAGAGAGAAATGAAAGAAACTGTCACAAAGGGTCCCAATGATCCTCAGACCATCAGATGGTAGCCAGTGAGGGTGGGACAGAGCTGGCTGCCAGAGCTGAGCAAAGGCAGCCTCCGGGGCCTGGAGTGTGCTCTGGTCTGTGGGTGGGAGTTTATATAGGAGAGAACAGTCTGGTTCCCCCATTAAAAAAAAAGCACCACTGCTGGTGCATGTTGGGGAGAGGGGCACAATGCAGCTGGGCCATAGCCACTGGCTCCACAGGCCCATGGCACCACTGCTGGTGTACTCTCCTGAGAAGAGATGTAGGGCTCAGCAACAGCCATTATATTTCCTGGTGTATGGCTCCCAAGTGGAGGTGGAGTTGAATCCCTACCCCAGGGCTGCACAATTTCATAGGCAGGACTGAGATTTATTTACAGCCCCAGGCAGAGGAGACCAATTTGCTTCACAGATGCCTTTATGGACCTGCAACTATAAGAGGAGCAATGAGTAGAGTTTTGTCACACAGCAAGGGTGAGTGTAGGTGCAGGGTTTTCAGGATTCCTGCATACCTTACATGGATGAGGCACTGGGGATAGTGCTAACACAGTGCACCATGGACCCACGTGTGGACTGCACAATTCCTATGGGTCTGGTTTCTCTGTGAGTGCATGCCTCTAAGACTAATGAGTGGAGTTATGGCTTACAAGGGGTGTGGGTGCAGGAGAGGCATTTTCAGCAAAACTGCATACCATATATGGACATGGCATTGAGGATGGTGCTGATCTGGTAGTGTACCACAGATCCAAGTGTGTGACTACATGATCACTAAAGTGGACCTAGACATCAGTGGATCTGCACTGGAAGCTCTGAGGGCACAGAACCTGGGGGAAACCAGAGCAGAGTACTGACATTCCCTTGGCTAAAATGGGGACAAGAGTAACATCAACAGAGAGTATTAAAGGGCTCCAACCCCAACTACCATGCACAACAGATCCGAAATGGGTTAGAAAGCCTCTATTCAAACAAAAGGGGAACAGAGACAGCCCCAGTAAGAGCTGTGAAAACCACAGAACAAAAAAGAGATGCTGCTCAAAAACTAGGGTCAACTCTGATCACCACAACATCAACCACATCCCCAATCAAAGGGATAACAGCCAACACACACAAAATAAAGACATGGCAATCATCCATACTAACAACAGACCTCATGACAAAATTATTAGATGAACAGAGTCTTTGCAGGACGTCTATTAAAAAAAAAATCCCTTCAAGACCACAGTAGATAGCTGATACTCCTTAATCCATACAGCCAGAGAGATACAAGTAAAATGAAGAAGCAGAGGAACTACTTCCAATTAAAGGAAAAAGAGAAATCTCCTGGAAATAGAATCAATGAAATAGACCTCAACAGTCAACTAGATCATGACTTCAAAGAGGGGATGATTAAAGCACTGAAGGAAATAAGAGAGACTATAAATAAAAATGCAGATTACTATAAAAAGGAAATATAAATTATTAAGAGGAGCCAATTAAAAACAGAAAACACAAAGG
The DNA here is from genome assembly GCF_036321535.1 of Camelus dromedarius. NCBI lineage: Eukaryota > Metazoa > Chordata > Mammalia > Artiodactyla > Camelidae > Camelus > Camelus dromedarius. The sequence goes on from NC_087448.1 coordinate 35,874,466, forward strand.
CTGAGATAAGAGCTGAGCTACAGTTAAAAGCAGACTAGATAATGCAGATGAAGAAATAACTGACTTAGAAGACAGGATGAAAGAAGTCACCTGATCAGAACAACAGACAGAAGAGAAAGTGAAAACTAATGAAAGCAATATAAGTGACCTATGGGATAATATAGAGCATGCCAATTTGCACATAATAGGGATCCCAGCAGGAGGAGAAAGGGAAAAAAAAAAAAGGTGATTGAAAAGGAATTTGAAGAAATCATGACTGAAAACTTCCCAAACCTAAAGAAGGAATCAGGTATCTAAGTACAGGAAGCACAGAAGGTCCTCAAGAAGAAAAATGAAATAGACCTACATCAAGATATATTATAATTAAGATGACCAAGGTTAGATATAAAGAAATTATTGTAAAAGCAGCAAGAGAAAAGCAATGATTTACTTACAAGAGGAGACCGTAAGGCTTTCAGCTGATTTCTCAACACAAACTTTACAAACCAGAAGGGAGTGGCAAGATATATTCAAAGCACTGAGTGAGAAATGACTGCAACCTAGGATACTTTATCCAACAAGACTGTCCTTTAGAATAGAAGGAGAGGTAACGAATTTCACAGACCAGCAAAAATGAAAAGAATTCAGCAATACTAAACCTATGCTAAAAGAAATATTGAAAGGTCTACTCTAAATAGAAAAGAAATAGGATGCTATAAAAAGGAGAAAGCTGTAATTGAAAATGTGATAACTACAATGAGTTGTAAGAGAATAAACATGAAGAAGTAAAAGAAGACATCAAGATCATTAAAGGTGTGAGAGGAGAGCAAGAAAATATAATTATTTTTTGTATTATTTGTTCTCTTTAGTATATCTTTGAACTTATATGACTATCAGTTTAAAGCAAACAGATATAAGAGTGGCCAAGATGGCAGAGTAGACATACAAGGACCTACCCATTCACCCAGAACACCTTCTGAATTTTGACAGAAATCACCTTCCTCAAAAGACAACATTTGTCACAAATCTGGTAGGAGGGAAAAAAAAAGGAAAAAAAGGAAATCAGTGCAGGACTAATCCCATGCGGAGGGAGTGGCAAAGGAGGAATGGCACTCATATGCTGGGCCTCCCCTTCTCCAACAAAAGGTCAGTGGAGATGGAGGGAGAACTTTCAAGGCTCAGATCTGTACAGAACAAACCTTGACCAACAGAACTAAGTGAAATTGGCACAAAGATTCCCTGTGACCCTGAGCCCTAGATGAGAACAAGAGGGGGTGGTACTGGACAGGCTGCCCAAGCTGGGCAGAGAACTGGGGCCAACTATACAGAGGCAACCTCAAGGGACTGGAGAATGCTGTGCACTGTGGCTGGGAGAGTATGCAGAACAAAACATTCTGGGTTGCCAATAAAATTTAAAAAATAAATAAATAAAAGCAAAGCAACACTGCTGGTGTGCACTGGGGAAGGGGCACCCTTAGTCTCAGCAGGCCTGTGGTACCATTGATGAATCACTTTCTACAGAAGAGAGGAGGGGCTTGGCCATAGCCACCATATTCTCTGGTGCACAACTCCCAGGTGGAGGCAGGGTTGAAACCTGAAACTGTACCCAGGGGTTCTGCAACTTCATAGGCAGGACAGAGATATGTTTGGAACCCCGGGCAGAGGGGAACTTTCTGCTCTACAGGTGTCTTTGTGGACTCATGACTCTAAGACAAATGAGCAAGGAGTTCTGGCATAGAGTAGGGGCAAAGGCTGGTGCCGCTGTTTTCTGTGAGCCCACTTACCACTCAGGGACAGGACATTGGGAGGAGCACTGATCATGGGCATGACCCAGGAGACTCTGGAATGAGCAAGTGTATCTGTTCCCACAGCAGGGAAAGGGCAGAAGGAGCATTTTGCACAGGACAGGTTTCCAATCCAATAGTGCACCAAAATCCAGGTGTGCAATCCAGAAATCAGTGTAAGGGCATTGGTAGCTCTGAGAGCACCAGAACAGCACACTAACATTCCTGTAGCTAAAGCAGGGACAAGGGCAAGGTGAACAAACTGTATGTAAAGCACTCCAACCCCACCTACTACATACCCAACTTCAGAAACTGGTCTGGAAGACTCCATTCCAACAAAAGCCCCTGTCAGGACTGTGACAACAAGATAACGAAAAGGAGACCCTGATCAATAGCCAGGGCAGGCTCTAAACACTAAAACACCAGCCACAACCACAATCAAAAGGATAACAAACAAAAGACAAGGAAGGAAAACTTAGCAACCATCCATACTTAAAATAGACTTTGAGAGAAAATTATTTAGAGTTCACAGTCTACACAGGAACACATTTTCCCTTTTTTTTAATGTTTTAAGTTTAATTTTTAATTTTATTATTTTCTATTATTTTTTAATCTTTATTTAAAATTTTATTTTCTTCTTATTTTTTATATTTTAAATTGTTTAAATTGTATTTCATTTTTATTTTTGCTATTTTATATATTTGATGTGGTTTTTATTTTTAAAATTTTAATTAAAAATTAACATTGTTTATTTCAATTTTTTGTTTGTATTTATTGATTTATTTTGTTTTTAAATTTGTTTCATCTTTTTATATTTTTTAAGTTTTTTAATTTAAAAAAAAATTCGGTGTTGTTTGTTCTGTTTTATTTTTAGTTTTATTTCTGCATCCTCTTTAAAAAAGAAATCCCTTCAAGACTACAGTAGATAACTGATACTCCATAATCCATAGTGCCAGAGGGAAATAAGTAAAATGAAGAAGCAGAGGAACCACTAACAATTAAAAGAACAAGAGAAACCCCCTGACAGAATTATCAATGAACCAGACCTCCATAGTCTAATAGATCTTGATTTCAAAAAGGAAGTGGTTAAAGTACTGAAGAAACAAAACAGATTATGAATACAGATGGAGTACTTAAAAAGGAAATTGAAACTATAAAGAGGAGACAATTAAAAACAGAACACTCAATGATAAAGATAAGAGCCAATTTAAAGGCTGTCAAAAGCAGACCACAAAATGCAAAAAAATGAATAATGACTTAGAAGACAGAATAAGAGAATCAAATAATCAGAACAGCAGAGGGAAAATCAAATAAAGACCATTGAAAGCAATGTAAGGGACATATGGGAAAATATAATGCACACCAACATATGCATAATAGGGTTCCCAGGAGGAGAAGAAAGAGCAAAAGGGATTGAAAAGGTATTTGAAAACAGCATGACTGAAAACTTTCCAAACCTTAAGAAGGAATCAGATATACAAATACAGGAAGCACAGAGGGTCCCAAACAAGAAGAACCCAAGCAGACCCACACCAAGATATTGTAATCAAGATGGTCAAGGTTTAAGATAAAGAAATGATTCTAAAGGTAGCAAGAAAAACAGCAATGACTTAGTTAGAAGGGAGCCCCATAAGGCTTTCAGCTGATTTCTCTACACAAACACTGCAGGCCAGAAGGGAGTGGAAAGACATATTCAAAGTTCTGAATTAGGAATAGCTGCAACCTATGATACATTATCAAGCAAGGCTATCCTTTAGAATAGAAGGATAGATACAGAATTTCACAGAAAAGCAAAACCAAAAAGAATTCAGCAATACTAAACCTATGCTACAAGAAATATTGAAAGTTCTGCTCTTAACAGAAAAGAAGCAGGATTCTAGAGAAAGGAGAAAGTCATAATTGGAAAGGGGATAACTACAATGAATTACAACAGAATAAACATGATATGTAAAAGAGACATCAAAATCATTAAAGGTCAGAGATGGGAGCAAGAAAATACAGATTTCTCTTCTTTTTTCATTTTTGTTTTTGAATTGAGCCTATATGACTACCAATTTGATGGAAACAGATATATTAATGGGTTAATATATTTAAAAATCAGGATAACCACAAGTCAAAAGCATGCAAAAGAGTCACAAAAACCAAAAAGAAACCAAAGTAATACAAAAGAAAATTATCAAACCACACACACACAAAAGAAGGGAACAAAGAGGAAATACCAAATCAACTGGAAAATCACACATCTATCAATAATTACTGTCAATACCAATGAACTTGATGCTCCAATCAAAAGGCATAGGGTGGCAGATAATAAAGCAAGAACCTACAATATGCTCCATACAAGAGATCACTTTAGGGAAAAGGACACACATATATTGAAGGTGAAAAAGATATTTCATGCAAATGGAAATTACATAAAATCAGAAGTAGCAACCTGATTTCAGACAAAATAGACTTTAAAACAAAAATCATAAAAAAGGACACTATATAATGATTAAAGGACAAATAAAAAATGAGGATATTACACTCATTAACATATATCACCCAATATAGAAGAACCTAAATACATAAAGCAAATACTAACAGATATAAAGGGAGAAATTGATGGGAACACAATCATACTATGAGACTTTAACATCATTGGACAGATCTTCCAGACAGAAAATCAATAAGACAACAGAGAAACTAAATGACCCAAAAGAACAACATTACATCTCCCAAAAATAGAATATACATTCTTTTCAAGGGCATGTGGAACATTTTCTAGGATAGACCATGTGCTTCGGCACAAAAGAAACCTCAGCAATTTTAAGAGGATAGAAATTATTCCAAGCATCTTTTCTGACTACAATGCCATGAAACTAGAAGTCAACCACATTAAAAAAAAAAAAGGTGAAAAAATGACAGCATGGAGATTAAACAATATGCTACTAAAAAAATGATGGACCAATAATAAAATCAAAGAAGAAATTTAAAAATACTTTGAGACAAGTTACAATGGAAACACAGCCTCACGGAATCTATGGGATGCAGCAAAAGCAATCTTAAGAGGGAAATTCATAGAGATACAAACCTTCCTCAAAAATAAGAAAAATCTCAAATAACAACCTAACTTACCACCTAAAAGAATTAGAAAAAGTAGAGCAAACAAAACCAAAAATCACCAGAAGGAAGGAAATAATAAAGATCATGGAGGAAATAAATAAAATAGACTTTAAAAAAAAGAAAAAAATCAATCAAACCAAGAGCTGGTGTTTTGAAAGAATAACAAAATTGACAAACCTCTGGCCAGGCTCACCAAGAAGAAAAGAAAGAGAACAAAAAGAAAAAAGAAAAGAAAAAAGAAAGGAAAATGGAGAACTTACAACCAATATCACAGAAATACAAAATGTCATAAAAGAATACTATGAACAACTGTATGGAAATGAACAAGATAACCTAGAAAAAACTGACAAGTTTCTGGAAGCATACAGTCCAACAAGACTGAATCAAGAAGAAATTGACCACTTGAACAGACCAATCACTAGAAATGACAAATAATTAGCAGTTAAAAAAAATAACCTCCCAGCAAATAAAAATCCAGGACGAGATGGCTTCACTAGGAAATTCTACAAAACATACAAAGAAGAACTCATACCAATCCCTCTAAATTCTTCCAGAAGTTTGAAAAAGAGGGTATACTCACAAACTCATTCTATGAAGCCAGTATCACCCTAATATCAAAATCACAGAAGACACTACCAAAAAAAGAAAATTCCAGGCCAATATCATTGATGAACATGAATGCAAAAATCCTTAACAAGATATCAGCAAACAGAATCTAACAGCACATGGAAAAGATCATACACCATGATCAAGTAGAATTCATCCCTGGAACACAAGGATGGTTCAAAACATGTAATTCAATTAATCCAATACATCACATTAACAAAAGAAAGACAAAAGCCACATGATCATCTCAATACAGATGCAGAAAAATTATTTAATAGAATTTAAAACCCATTTATGATTATAAAATCCCTTACCAAAGTGAATAGAGAGAGAACATAGCTCAACATAATAAAAGCTATTTATGACAAACCTACAGCTAGCATAGTACTCAGTGGTGAAAAACTGAAAACCTTCCCACAAAAATCTGGAACTAGACAATGTTGCCCACTCTCACCACTTCTATTCAACATAGTCTTGAAAGTCCTAGCCACAGCAATCAGACAAGGAAAAGAAATAAAAGTGTTCCAAATTGGAAAAGAAAAGGTAAAATTGTCACTATATGCAGATGACATGATACTATATATAGAAAACCCTAAAAGCTACACACACACACAAAATAACCTACAAGAGCCAATAAAAGAATTCAACAAGGTAGCAGGAAACAAGATTAAAGTACCAAAATAAGTTGCATTTCTTTACACTAACAATGCATCAACAGGAAAAGAAAGTAAAGAAAAAATACCATTAAAATCACACCCAAGACAATAAAATACTTAGGAATAAATCTGACCAAGGAGGTGAAATATGTATACATGGAGAACTATAAAATATTAAGGAAATTAAATAAGACTTAAATAAATTGAAAAATATCCCAGGCTCTTAGATTGGAAGAATCAGTATCATTAAAATGGTCATTATTTCCCAAGGCAATCTACAGATTTAATGTATTCCCTATCAAACACCCCAGGACACTTTTTACAGAACTGGAACAAAGGATCTTAAGATCTAGATAGAATTATAAAAGACCTAGAATTGTCAAAGCAACATTGAAGAAAAAGAAGGAAACTGGAGGAATAAACCTCCCAGACTTCATAAAGTATTACAGAACTACAGTGATCAATACAGCCTAGTATTGGCATAAAAACAGACAAATGGATCAATGGAACAGAATAGAGAGCCCAGAAATAAATCCATAGACCTATGGTCAATTAATTTTCAACAAAGGAGGCAAGAATACACAATGCAGAAAAGACAGTCTCTTCAGCAAGTGATCCAGTTGTGAAAACTGGATAGCAGCATGTAAATCAATGAAGTTAGAACACTCCCTCACTCCATACACAAAAATAAACTCAAAATGGCTTAAAGAATTTAACAAAAGACAAGACACGATAAATCTAGAAGAAAACACGAGCAAAACATCCTCTGACATAAATCTTAGCAATGGTCTCCTAGGGCAGTCTATCCAAGCAATGAAAATAAGAGCAAAAATAAATAAATGAGATCTAATTAAACTCATAAGTTTTGCACAGCAAAGGAAACCATAAGCAAATTAAAAACAACAACCTATGTAATGGGAGAAAATATTTGCAAATGATGCGACTGGCAAAGGCTTAATTTCCAGAATATATAAACAGCTCATACAACTTAACAACAAAAACAACAGTAACAACAACAACAACAACAACCCAAATCCAAAAATGGGCAGAAGACCTAAGCAAGCAATTCTCCAATGAAGACATACAATGGACAATAGGCACATGAAAAAATTCTCAATATTACTAATTATCAGAACAATTGAAACCAAAACTACAATGAAATATCACCTCACTGCAGTTAGAATGGCCATCATTCCAAAGTCCAAAAATGATAAATGCTGGAGAGAGTGTTGATAAAAAGAAACTCCCCTGCACTGTTGGTGAGAATGTAGTTCGGTGCAGTCATTATGGATAACAGCATGAAGACTCCTCAAAAAACTAAAAAAAAAAAAGACTTACCCTATGATCCAGCAATCCCACTCTTGGCCATATATCCAGAGTGAGCTCTAATTCAAATAGATACATGCACTACAATGTTCATAGAAGCAATATATACACTAGCCAAGACATGGAAGCAACATAAATATCCATGGACAGGTGACTGGATAAAGAAGTTGTGGTATATTTATACAGTGAAATACTAGTCAGCCTTAAAAAGTTCATTTGTAGCAACATGGATGGACCTGGAGATTGTCATTCCAAGTGAAATAAGTCATAGAGAGAAAGAAAAGTACCATATTATATCACTCATGTAGAAGCTAAAAAAGAAGGGGAAAAAAAAAGCAAAAAAAAGACACTAATGAACTCATCTACAAAGCAGAAACAAACTTTCATATATAGTAAATAATCTTACAGTTACCTGAGGGAAAAGGTGTGGGAAGGGATAAATTTGGGAGTTTTCTATTTAAAAATGTTAACCTCAATAAAAATAGATATAAAACATATTTCTTCTGTATAATACAAGGAACTATATTCAATATCTTTTAAAATATTTTAATGAAAAGGAATATGAACAGTCTCTGTATATATATGCATGACTGGGACATTATGCTTTACACCAGATTTTGAGGCATTGTAACTGATCATATTTCAAAAAACAAAGTCCATGAGCTGGAGATGTCTCTATTCACCATTTTCTCTGATGGCTCCCGACTAAGAGCCTTTTCCTTGCTCTAATGCTTTACTTTCCTTCTCCCTGCTCAAGCTCTTTCTTTCCTATTTCTCTTCTGAGCAATCAACTGGCTGTCTACTTCATACCTCTGCCTCTGTGGTGTGAAATCTTTCATAACAGCAGCAAAATCCCACACTTTAGTCAGTTTCCTAATTTAGGGGTCCCTAGTTAGGGGTTCCTAATCCCACTAATGTATGGATGTTTACTGCATATATAAACACACAAGTTTTTGTACTGAACTTATTTTGGATCAGAGTGATACAGTTTTGTATGACTCTGTTTTTTAATTCTTTCATTAAATATTTATGAGATGCTCTGAGTGTAACCATTTTCTGCAAGACATCAGAAATTATTCAGAACTGTAATTTTCAGATGGCAAAGAAATTTCATCAGAAATATTTACTATAATATGTTAATAATTTTTATGTAGAAAAAAAGTTAATTCAAATTTTTCCACATTATTAAAAGTTAAACAATTATATTTAATGTTATATATCTGATTATTTAAACAATAAATATTCCTAGCAATAATAAGGAATAGGAAATAATATAAATATATTTATTTTGGGGTCATAAAATTACCATACAGTAACTTGTAAGAAGTTATACTAATTTGGAATTCCCAGGGAATCATGAATATAATCAATACATTCTTGCAAAAATATTTTTATTTTGGCCTATTTTATCCATAAAATGCTTATTTCATTTTATTTTTAGTATCCATGTTTTCAATACTATAAATAATTTTATTAAATTTTTATTTGAAACACATATTTATGACAACTTATATATTATGAACAGAATTGCTGTATTTATAAGAACTAATTATGTATGTCATTTTTTTTTTGCAAATTTTTAATACTAGTTGTCAAATCTGCTTTTCTCCCAGCATTCTCTCAATTTAGGGCACTACAAAATTACACCCAATTCCATGCTAACATATCCTCTGGTTTGTAAAAAGATATTTCAACTTTAAGCAAAATGAGAATACAGAGGAATTTATTTCAAATGAAAGAACAAGAAAAAAATCTCTGAAAAAATAATGAAACAATATTTATCAGATAAAGTGTTCAAAGCATTAGTAATAAGATACTGACTGGACTCTGACAAAAATAGATGAACTCAGAATTCTCACAAGAAAGCAAATAATAACAACAACAACAACAACAAAAGATCCTGTCAGAACTTAAGAATAGAATAACTGAAATGGCAAATACACTGTAAGGAAGTATCAGCACATGAGGTGACGCAGAAGAAGGCATGCATGATCTGGAATACAGAATAATAATGGGAATCACTCAATCAGAACAGCTAAAAGAAAAACAAATTGCAAAATGAGAATAGTTTAAGAGATATCTGAGACAACATCAAGCATACCAACATTCTCCTTATAGGGGTCCCAGAAGCAGAAGAGACTGAGAAAGGAGTCAAAAAATATAGTTGAATAAATTATGGTTGAAAATATTCCAAATGAATTTCTGTCATGAAGACAGAAACAGAGTTCTAGGTACAGGAAGCATAGACAGTCCCAAATAAGATGAAACTCAAAGAGATTCAACACATATCATAATTAAAATGGCAAATGTCAAAGGCAAAGAGAGAATTCTAAAGTCAGCAAGAGAAAATCAAAAAGTACATTTAAAGGAATTCCCATAAGGCTATCAGCTGATTTTTCTGCAGAAACTTTGCATGCCAGAGTGGGTAGCATGATATAATTAAAATGCTGAGGAGATTAAGCCAAAATTGTAGAGTAGAAAGACCTTGCAGTCACCTTCTCTCACAAGCACAACAAAATTATCACTAACCACTGAATAACCATCAATAAAAAAGACTGGAGTCTACCAAAAGAAAAAAAATATACCTTCTACAACTAAGAACATAAAAAAGGAGCTACAATGAGGTGATCAAGAGGAGTGGACTTGTAATATAATCAAATCCCAAACCCCTGACTGGGCAACCCATAAACTGGAAAGTTATTATATTACATAGGTTCTGCCATAGGAGTGGAAATTCTGAGACCCATGTCAGTCTCCCGAGGTGGGGATCTTGTACCAGGAAGAAGAGCCCCTAAAGCATTTGGCTTTGAAGACCAGCAGGACTTGGTTTCAGGGACTCCACAGGACTGGAGGAAATAGAGACTTCACTTTTATAGGGCACACACATAATCTCATGCACACCAGGATAAAAGGAAAAAGCAGTAACTTCATAGGTGCCCGGGCCTGATCTACTTGATGGTCTGGGAGGGTCTCTGAGGCAGGGAGGTGGTGTCTGTGTCTCACCCTGGTGAGATAAAAACTGAAGATGGACATATTGAGAGGTATTCATTTACATGAACTTTCCTAGAGGCTGGCATCTTCTTGGGTCATTAGTACCAAGACCTGGTCCTACCCAACATCCTGTAAGTTCCAGTTCTGGGATACTTTAAGCCAAACAACTAACTGAGCAGGAAAACAGCCTTAGCTATCAGCAGATAGAATACATAAAGACTTCCTGAACCCACAGGTGCCTCTAAACATGTCCCTAAATATGGCCCAGCCCACCAGAGGGCGAGGACCCAGCTCCACCCACTAGTGTGCAAGCACTAGCCCATCCTACCAGAAAGCCTGCACAAGGCTATAAACCAGCCTCACCCACCACAGGGCAGGGAGCAGAAACAAGGAAACTATGATCCCTCAGTCTGTGGAACCCAGTCTGTAAACACAGGCCAGATCCTGTGACCAGCTGGCCTTTGCCCCTTGGGTGATGATAAGAAGGACTACTGGGACACAAAGGATGTCTCCTGCAGAGGGCCACTTCTCCAAGGCATAGAAACATAACTACAACATACATAAAAATACAGATATAAATTTAGGCAAAATGAAGCAGCAGAAGAATATATTCCAGATGAAAGAACAATATAAAACCCCATAAGCAGAACTAAGTGATATGAAGATAGTAATCCAGCTGAGAAAGGTTTCAGAGTAAGGATTGTACAGATGATCCAAAACTCAGGAGAAGAATGGTTGCACAGTGCAAAAAGTTAGAACAATCTAACAAGGAGAAATTATAAAGAACAATGGAACAAAGTTGAAGAATATAGTAACGTAAATAAAAAATACACTAGAAGGAATCAATAGGAGACTAATGCAAAATAAAAGATCAGTGACCTGGAAGACACAGTAGTGCAAATCAAACCTGCAGAACAGACAAAAAAGAATGAAAAGAAATGAGGACAGTTTAAGAGACCTCTGGGACAATATCAAGTGCACTAACATTCACATTATAGGGGTCCCTGAAGGAGAAGAGAATGAGAAAGGGCCTGAGAAAACATTTGAAGAGATAATAGCTGAAAATCTCCCTAAGTTGAGAAAGAAAACATTCACCCAAGTCCAGGTAACACAGGGACTCCTATATCAGATTAACCTTAAGAGGAATATGTCTAGACATATAATAATTAAAATGACAAAAATTAAAGATAAAGAAAGAATATTAAAAACAACAAGGGAATGTCTATGTCTATGTCTATGACTCTGTTTTTGTTTTGTATTTATGTTTTGTTTTGTTTTGTTTTCATAGACATAGAATACAAACTTGTGGTTGCCAAGGGGGCAGGGGGTGGGAAGGGATAGAACTGGGATTTCAAAATGTAGAACAGATAAACAAGATTATACTGTATAGCACAGAGAAATATATACAAGATCTTATGGTAGCTCACAGAAAAAAAATGTGACAATGAACATATATATGTTCATGTATAACTGAAAAATTGTGCTCTACACTGGAATTTGACACAACATTGTAAAATGATTATAACTCAATAAAAAATGCTGAAAATAAAACAACAAGGGAAAAGCAACAAACAGCATACAAGGGAGCTCTTATAATGCTATCCATTTATTTTTCAGCAGAGAATACAATGCTACTCTAAAACTATGACCCATATTTCAGTTTAGTTGGTTAAAAATTTTAATTGCAAAGATCAGCTCAGACTATTAGGCTTATAATTAGAGACAGTCTCATAGAGAATGAGAAAATATTCTAGATCCAGAGCATTGCATACTACAACCAGACATGTATTTTTGATGAACTGCTTGCAGGCCAGAAGGCCTTGCATAATATATTTGAAATGATGAAAGATAAAGCCTACAACCAAGAATATTCTTATCAATTTGGCTATCATTCAGATTTCACGGAGAAATCAAAAGATTTACAGACAAGCAAAAGCTAAAAGAATTCAGCACCATCAAACCAGCTTTATCACAAATGCTAAAGAAACTTCTCTAGGCAGAAGAGAAAAGTCCACAAATAGAAATAAGAAATTAAAAAATGGAAAAGTTCACTGGTAAATGCAACTTACAGTGATGGAAGCAAATCACACACAAAATAGTGGGGAGGTTAAAAGGCAAAACTAGTTAAATCATATGTTTCCATAATAAGCAGTTAAGGGATACAAAAAACAATTGGATGTAAAATATCATATCAAAAGCAGTAATCATGAGAAAAGGATAGTACAAATGTAGGGTATTAAAAATTCCTTTGAAATTAAGAGATCAACGGCTTAGCAGTATTTATTTATTTATTTATTTATCTATCTATCTATCTATAAATACCATACCAAAACCTCATGGTAAACACAAACCAAAAAATCTATACTAGAGATACACACAAAAAAAGAAAAAATAATCCAAACATAAAAGTAAAGATTATCATCAAGTTACAAGAGATGAAAACAAAAGGAAAAAGGAGGAAGAAAAAAAAAAGACATACAAAAACAAATCTAAATCAATTCACAAAGTGATGATAAGAACATACATATCAATAATTACCTTAAATATGAACAGAATAAATGCTCCAACCAAAAGACCTAGATTGGCTGAATGGATACAAAAACAAGACTCATATATATGCTGCCTACAAGAGACCCATTTCAGATCTAGAGACACATAAAGACTGTAAGAGAAAGTATGGAAAAAGATATTCCACACAAATAAAAAACAAAAGAAAGCTGAAGTATCAATACTTATACCAAACAAAATAGACTTTTAAATAAATACCAGTAACAAGGGCCAAAGAAGGATGTGACATAATAATCAAAGGATCAATCCAAGGAGACGTAATGATTGTAAGTATATATACATCCACCCTAGGAGTACCTCAATATATACGGAAAATAGTAACAGATATAAAAGGAGAAATAGACAGTAACACAATAATAATGAGGGACTTACATCATATCTCACTTACATAAAAGGATAGATCATCAAGATAGATAGAAAATCAAAAATGAAACACAGGCATTAAAGGATACATTAGATGAGATGGATTTAATTAATATTTATAGAACATACCAAACAAAAGCCATAGAATACACATTTTTTTCAAGTGCATATGGAACATTCTCCAGGATAGAACATATGTTGGGACACAAAGAAAGCCTCAGTACATTTAGGAAAATTGAAATTATATCAAGCACCTTTTCTGACTAAAATACTATGAGATCAAAAATCAACTATTAGAAAAAAATGCAAAATACAAACACATGGAGGCTAAACAGCATGCTACTAAACAACCAATGGGTCCCTGAAGACATGAAAGAGGAAATAAAAAGAAAATACCCAGAGACACATGAAAATTAAAACCCCATGGTCCATAATCTATGGGACACAGCAAAAGCAGTTCTAATAGGGAAGTTTACAACAATAAATTAACTCAGAAAATAAGAAAAATCTCAAATAAGCAACTTAACTTTATACCTAAAGTAACTAGAGAAAAAAGAACAAACAGAAAAAACAAAAAGATCAAAGAAACTAAAAGCTAGTTCCTTGAAAAGATAAACAACACTGACAAACCTTTAGCAGACTCATCAATTTAAAAAAAAAATAAGGAAGAGGGCTTACTTCAATAAAATCAGATTTTAAAAAGAAGTTACAACTGACACCACAGAAACATAAAAGATCATAAATACTACTATGAGCAACTATATGCCAAAGATACATATTTAAAAAAAAGAATTACAGGCTGATATCACTGATAACCATAGATGCAAAAATCCTTAACAAAATATTGGCAACCCATATTCAACAATACATTAAAAGGATCAAACTCCATAATCAAATGAGATTTTCCCTGGGATGCAAGGATTCTTTAATAATCACTAATCAGTCAGTGAGATACAACACTTGAAGAAATTGAAGAATAAAAACCATATTATCATTGCAATAGATACAGAAAAATCTTTTGATAAAATTCAACATTCATTTGTATTAAAATAAACTGTTCAGAAAGAGGATATAATAGGACCATACCTCAACATAAACAAGGCCATATATAACAAACCCACTGCCAACATCATACTCAACTGTGAAAAGCTGAAAGCCTATCTGCTAAGATCAAGAACAGGACAAGTATTCTCAAATGATATACAAAAACAAACTCAAAAAGAATTAAGAAACTGAATGTAAGTCCAGATACTCTAAACTCTCTAGAGGAAAACATAGGCAGAACACTCTTTGACATAAATTACTGCAACATTTTTTTTTTCTTGCTTTGGATCTGTCTCCTAAAGTAATGGAAATAAAAATAAAAATAAACAAATGAGAAGTAATTAACTTAAAAGCTTTTGCACAGCAAAGGAAACAATAAACAAAACAAAGAAAGAAAGAAAAACAACCTACAGAATGGGGCAAAATATTTGCTAATGATGTGACCAACAAGGAATTAATTTCCAAATTATATGAACAGCTCAATATCAGAAAAACAAACAACCAAACCAAAAAATTGGAAGAAGATATCAACATACATTTCTCCAAAGAAGACATACAGATGGCCACAAGGCACATGAGAAGATCCTCACATAACTAATTATTAGATAAATGCAAATCAAAATTATTATGAGACATCACCTCACACCAGTCAGAATGGCCATCATCAAAATGTCTACAAATAATAAATGCTGGAGAAGGTGTGGAGAAAAGTGAACCCTCCTACACCACTGGTGATAATGTAAATTGGTGCAGCCACTATGGAGGACAGAATGGAGCTTCCTTGAAAAACAGAGTTTCTTAAAAAATAGAGTTACCATATGATCAAGTAATCCCATTTTTAGGAATATATCCAGAGAAAACTCTGTTTTGAAAAGATACATAACACTCCAAAGTTCATAGAAGCACTATTTACAATAGTCAAGACACGAAAGCAACCTAAATGTTCATCAATAGATAAATGGATGAAGAAGATATGATACATATATACACACATATATTTCACTGTGTATGTGTGTGTGTATGTGTATATATACAGACAGAGAGAGAAATATTACTCTGCCATAAATAAGAATGAAATAATATCATTTTCTGTTAACATGGCTGGACCTGGAGATTATCATACTAAGTGAAGCAAGTCAGACAGAGAAATACAAATAACATATGATACCACTTATTTTTGGAATCTAAACAAAAAATACAAATGAATTTATTTACAAAGACAAATAGACTCACAGACATAGAAAGCAAATGTATGGTTAACAAAGAGGAAAGTGGGGACGGGATAAATTAGGAATTTGGGGTTTACATGTGCACAGTACTATATGTCAAATAGATAACTAACAGGGACATACTTACAGCACAGGGAATGATATTCAGTATCTTGTAATAACCCATAATGGAAAATAATCTGAATAGAAATAGATATTCATATATGTATAACTGAATTACCCTGATGTACACATGTAACCAATGCAACTTTGGAATCAATTATATTTCAATAGAAAAACATTAAAATTAAAAAATAAAGTGCTGAAACAGAAAAACCTACAACCTAGGATACTCTACACAGTAAGACTATCATTTCAGAATGAAAAGACAACCTACAATGGAAGAAAAATATTTGTAATTATATGATTGATAAGAAGTTAAATGGTTCTTACAATTCAATATAAAAATAACCTAAACAAGCAGTTTAATAAACAGGAAGAAGACCTGAATAGATATTTTTCCACAGAAGATACACAGATGGCCAACAGGTACATGAAGAAATGCTCAACATTCCTAATCATCAGAGAAATTAATATAATAACCATAATGAGATATCACCTCACACCTGTCAAAATTATCAAAAAGTTTACAAATAACAAATGTTTGCAAGGATGTGGAGAAAAGGAAACCCTAGTACATTGTTGGTGGGAATGTAAATTGATGCTACCATTATGGAAAACAGCATGGAGTTTCCTCAAGCAAACTAAAAATAGAACTACCATATGATCCAGCAATTCCACTCCGAGATATATATATCCAAAGAAAATGAAAACACTAATTTGAAAAGATATATGCACCAAAATGTTCATAAGAGTATTATTCACAATAGCCAAGAAATGAAAGCAGTCTAAGTGACCATCAAAAGATGAATGGATGTATATATTTATTATACATAATGGAATATTTCTCAGCAATAAAAAAGAATGAAATTTTGTCATTTGCAACAATATAGATGAACTAAAGGTTATTATGCTTCGTGAAATAAGTGAAACAGAGAAAAAATACCATGTGTTACCACTTATATTTGGAATATGAAAAATGAAACAAATGAATACAAGAAAATTGAAACAGCTTCATAAATACAAAGTGGAGTGGGATGAGGTTAAGATAGCATTAGAATTAGGAAATTAAGAGATACAAACTACTATATCTAAAATAAATAAGCTACCAGGATGTATTGTGCAGCAAAGAAAATATATCCAATGTTTTATAATAACTTTGAATGAAGTGTAATCAATAATAATATTGAATCACTATGTTGTACACCTGAAACTAATGTAACATTGTAAATCAACTCTACTTCAATAAAAATAATTTTAAAATACATATTTTAAAAAGTACTCCTTTCTGAATTAATAGCTAATTTTTAAAGTAATAAGAACCTTGATTAAAGAAGATAAACTCTACAACTAGAAAAACAATGCTAGAGAAACTTGGGAAGTGCACAAGGTGCTGGTGAACAACAGAAGACGAAATGGGCTAGGGAGCTAATGTAAGTTGATAACTCAATTTTCAACCTGAACATTTGCATTCTAACACTTCATTAGCATTTATTAAGCATTTATCAAATATATATTAAGCAGCTAATATTTACCAGACACTAAACTAAGCTCTAGGAGCAAAGAATTCCGGTAAGACTAACACATGCTCTCAAATAATTACTTTGTCATGTGAGAGATGTGCAAATGCTATATTAATAACTACATGATAATTTGAAGATGGCAAAGCATAGAAAGAATACTAGTTATGTGATTCATAAAAACGTTCTGAAAGAAATGATGTTTAAGTTGAGTTTTGAAGAAGAAGAAGGGGAAAGATCATCCAAGGGGAAGTCTAGTGTGTAAAAATATTGAGAAACTATAATGACTGGCATCTAAACCATATCATCCATTCTATATGCAGACTGTACTGCAGAAATGTATGTGTGATTGGAGTAAAACAAGGGTGATTAGGTAGATTAGAGAACAGACTGACTGAAACCTAATAACTATTAGGTAGTACAAAACTAGTGAGAAAATAAAATAAGAAAGAGGCAAGGAAATAAAAAAGAAAATACATATATTAGTATTATTAATGAGAACTTCTGCAGGACTTTGATAGTTCACATTAACATGTTTTGTGCTCTAAGATGCTACATGATAATTCCATCTCTTGTTAAGAATTAGATTTGGCTGAGTACAAATTGTTAACAGTTTTCCTTATTAATTATTATTTTTTAAAATTTACTCCAAACATGATATCTTAGTAGAAAAAAAGAACTTTTTCTTTAAGGATAGAGTCAAGTTGATGTTTACAAACCATGGGAATAACCTTTCCATATTACTTTCCTAACATTTGACTTAGGAAATTTAAAAGGTTAAACAATGTTTAGTGTCTCAAAGAAGGAGGTTAATTGCACTGAAATAATAGCTAAAAAGAGAATTATTGTTTCTCACGTAATAAAAGGAAATGTTATATTAAAAAGGAGACACAAACATATATTCTCATGGCTAGACATTCATACTAAATTCGTATTTCCCAAGGTAGTTGTGAAACAGAACAAATTCCAAATGATCAATATTTCTGTTCTCACATTCTATTTTTAATACATATTAAGAGTCATGAAAGCTACATTTTGCCTCTGTGAATCATTGTCTTTTCTCCCTCTCCTTATTAAATTTATTACGCTTTATTAGTAATAACATTTAATATTGTCTGCTTTATATCCTTAAAGTTTTACACAAAAATACAGATTTTGCATTATGCTTAATAGCAGCAAGTTGTGCATTCCCATCTCTCCTTCCCCTTTCCCACTACCCTTCCCCTTCATTTTTATTGGAATGGCTATAGTAATATGAGTTCACATCTTCATTTGATTGTACATCAGAAGTATGCCTTTGTTTTAATGTAATTAAACATTTGTTTAATTAAACATTTGTTCATACTCAATTTATAAACTAAAAAAAAAAAATACTCAAATCTATGATGCTGTAGGCAAAATAATCATCCTCCAAACATGGGTTAATCTGTGACAATACAAGGTACTGTACTTGGGGGTCCCAAAATGATTTGCTACTAGAACTCACACACTCAGATACTGTTATACTCTTGATCACAGTCTGTTACATTGAAAGGATACAAATTAAAATAAGCTAATGGAAAGGTACATGGGGCAAAGTTTAGGAGAAACAAAACACGATGTTTCAGCTGTCATCTAACAGTGGAGTCCCACAGGACACATTTTATTCTCCCAGCAATGATGAGTGACAACATAATTTTAAATGTTATCTATAAGGGAAGTTCAACTGAAGCTTTGTTTTCAAGGTTTTTATTGGGAAGATCACTCACATAAGCATGCAGTACTAGCATGACTGACCCCATCAACTCAGACTCCAGATTCCCAGATTTAAATCAGGCAGCCACCATAAAACATAATGTTATCATAAACAAATCAAACTGGTACAGTGTGATCCAAAGCCTCATGAATACAAAAACATTCACATCAGGTTGAACTTTCCTTGGGATTAGGGATCACTAGGAGCTGGCCAAGGGGCATTCCAAAAAATGGAAGTTTCTTGTTAATGTTCAGTGTATGCACAACCCAAGCTGAATGAATCTTTGCTTGTACACATGGTAATAGAGAATTAAGATTGCATATAGAATCAAGCTTGAGATGGGATGATTACTCTGCACCATCTGGGTAGGACCAATTAATCACAGGTGTTCATATAAGTGGAAGAGGGAGGCAGAATAGAAAGAACCAGAGAAATAGTTGCAGGAGATGGACTAAACCTACAGTTGGAGGCTTTGAAGATGGAGAAATAGAGTCATTAGCCAAGGAATGCTGGTACCCTCTTGAAGCTAAAATGAATGAGGAAATTAACCACCCTCTATAGACTCCAAAAAGAATGCAGCACAGCCTTGACTGCAGCTAGTGAGACCCATTTTGAAATTCTGGACTCCAGAGCTATAAAATAATACATTTGTGTTTTTTTAAGCACCAAAATTTGTGGTACTTTGTAACAGCAGCAATATGAAACCAATATATATTATAAATAAAACAAAAATATTTCAATTTAGTTTAAAGTCATCATTTGTATAGGTATCATTGTAAATCGTATTGCCTACATATAATTTACTAATAAATTTATTAAAATGTTACAGTAACATGTAGAAAAATTAATTCTATATTAATTCATTTTGGCAGCACCTAGATCAGCAATGTGTTTGTGTTTAACAGTAAAAATAATACATGTGCCCTGACATACACAATAAAATAAGCAATAATGCACATTACAATGGTTAAAGTCAAATGCAGTCCTATGAAAACAATAAAATTATTTAACAGGTAATTATTTTATAACAATATTTTTTAAATTTTAATTTATATTACTTAAAATAAAAATTCAGTTTTTCAATAGTACTGTATACATTAACAAATGCTCAATATCTACACATGGCTCAAGGAAATAGTATTAGCCAATATAGTAGAGTATTACAAAAAATTGTGATTGGGACATGACATTCCCTTATTTGTCATATAGAGTGAATTCTATTTTCAGCTTCAGCGTCAGTACAATTGAAAGGAAGATAGACTTTTTCGGAGCGTTGAATGTTCATTTTATAATTGCCAACATTCATAAATATAGCAGGTGTGTTTCATTTTCAGTTACAAAGAAGCATAATTAATACAGAAAATTAAAAAATATAGTATTTTATGTCATACAGTTGTCATATAAAAGTGTCACATACTGGATGACTTAAACAGCAGATTTTATCTCATACTTCTGGACACTAGAAGTTTATGATAATATCTTGGTGTGGTTGGTTCCTTCTGAGGCCTGTAAGGGGACTATGTTCCTAAGCTTCTGGCAATTTGTTGGCAATTCTTGGTGATCCTTGGTACCCTGATCTCTGCCTTCATCTTCACTTGGCATTCTCCTTGTATGTACTTCTGTTCCCCAATTTTCCCTTTTTCTAAGGACCCCAGTCATACTGGTTAGGGCCCCAACTACTTATTAAAGTATAAATTTTTATTAACTAATTAGATCTGTAGAACTCTGTTTCCAAATAAGATCACATTCTGTGGTACTGGGGGTTAGGAACTTCAACATATAAATTTGGGGGGACACAATTCAACCTATAACACATAGAAACAAAGAAGAGTGCTACTACATATGGACATTCATGTGATGAAAACGCACCCGTAATCTACCACCCAAAGATAACTACTCTTCATATTTTGGTGCATTTCTTTCCATTTTTGTTGTGATATAATATTAACCAAGTATTAACCAATATTAACCAAATATGTCGTTTTCTGTGCATTCTCTTTACATCATTTTATAAAAATGCAGTACTGTGTTACTGAAAAAAATTGTTCTACAAAGTATCTGAAATTGCTCTGTAGACACAACTGCTTGTCAATTCTCTATTGCTGAATGTTTCTGCTGTTTCAGTTTAGATTCTAAAAATACTATTCAAAACAGCACTCTTCGTATAATTTTGTAATTTTCTCTGAAAACTTTCTTGGAAAAGCAAGTTCGCAGATATTATTCTAAGAACTTATGCAAACTAACATGTTTAACTTCACAATGTCCCTATGAGGTGGTGTAGTATTAATATTATTTTCATCCCTTATATGAAAAAATTGAGACAAACAGAAGTTCAATAATTTATCCAAGAGCATAGAAAAGTATGTGACAGAGTTGAAATTGTTTTAAACCAAAACTACCTACCTCTAAAGTATGGGATTTTAAGCACTTTATTAATTGCATACATATTACCAGTTTATATTCCAGAACATGTATTGAACCCTTCCTTATCAGAAAATTCTTAATGAAAAAATTTCCTAGGCATTCTTCACGTTTATTATACTTTTTAACAATCACTAATTTCAAAGATAAAAAATTATACTATAAAATGGACTTAATTTGCATTTTTGATGATTTCTGAAAATAAAAGTTTATAAATATAAAACTTTTGTTTTTCAGTTACCAATAATCTTTGAGCTACTGAGCAACCCTTTTTATAGCAATGTAAAACTGAAATAAGCCATGTTTTCTTTAAATTATTTTTCTTTTCTCTATATTTAGTTTTGTCTGTCTACCCTCAGTTATCTAGTTGTACTCAGGCTAATGCCAGTTTGCAATGAGCTCACCAATAACAACTATTCTTAAAACTTACATCTATACCACCTTTCCCACAAACATATTTGTATTTTTCTGGTTATTCTCTTCTTTCTCAGAGTCTTGTATTTAGCCAAAAGCAAAGACATACACACACACACACACACACACACACACAAACCAGGAATAGTAGTTGCCTTTTAGCAAATTATTCTGCTAATTGTTTACTCAGAAAGTTATATTTTATCACATAAAATTACATTTGTAGTAATGGTTCTTAAATCAGTTGTTAAAATAACAACTTTTTCATTTAGCACACAACCATTGCCAAAGGATATGGAGGCAAGATTATCTACCTAGTATTATCTAAATGTTATCATGTAAGGAATAATGTTTGCCTACTTCATTCATAGACAAAGCAGTTCTACTGACTTTCCAAATATTAAGAAATAATAATAGCTTCTGCACTAAAATCTACACACAAAAATCACATTGGTAGTGAAAGCATAGTGACCCAATGTTTGATTAATCTATGTGTCCATGTTAATTTCTGGTGCAATAGACTTCAAGCCTTGGATGATAATTAAGGGACAAAAAGTTTAATTTTAGTTAGGTTGCTACTTTTTTACATCATAATGCAAATTTTAGCTAAACGTGTTTGCAATCCTGAGAATGAAGCAAGTCACTTAAGCTATATCATCAAAAACAAACCAAAAATTATCAGAGAAGATCTTCAATGATACTGTGAATTGTGAAATGGAGTGATTAGAGGTTACAAATATTTAATTAAATATATATATATACACACACGCAAACATATATACACACATACACTACCATTTCGTATTGTATAATTACCATTGTACCTTACAAAATGTATCCTTAATGCAGGACATGTAAATAGATTTGCTTTGTCATTGGCAGAGCTTGAGATAAATTTAATTGTAATTGAGAACTTCAGCTCCTGGGATTTAGTCTATGAAGCAGCCTATAAAAGAAGTCCAACATCTTTCTTCAATTTACTCTTGAAATCAAACAGCTTTCCTGTGAGGCAATATCAAATTGACAAGTGAGTTTCAACCTTCCATTTCCCCACAAAAATGATAAAATGAGACTCTTTAAAAACCCACCAAAGGTAAGAATAATTCCAAAATTTCATTCTTCAGTATCTAGCTGACTTTCATGACAGTAGTATACTTAAGCTACCATTTGTAGACTACTTAAAAATAATCTACCCAATTATCCCTCTTACTCCATTGTTTCACTTTTATGAAACCATGGGTAAACTGTACATGATCAACATTTTAGCCTTATAGATATACTGCCTATAAATCACTTGTTTTCTTATGCCTTATTGCTATAAATCACAAAGATTTTTTATGCCTATGTAATTTTTAAAAAGTTTGCCTATTTTTGACTTATTATTTTACAATGAATAAGGTAAATGCTTGCTATGAGATGCAAAGTAATCCTAGACAATGACAGGTGTTTTGTTTTGTTTTTTCTTAAAAGTACTAAAATCATAGAATACTTTTAATGTTTAGAGTTTTTTTTAGTGGCATAGAATATATACAATTGTTTGTTCCATGGAGACTTTATCTGGAAATAACTCATAATATCACTTACCAATCTCCTTTTTAAGTAATTATTATGTCTCAGTAACCGCTAATATGTATGTTTTATAACTTTATATGTTCTAGAGCTCCCTGCCATAGACAAACTGAAACAATGCAATTATATTCCGGAGAATGTACAGGGATTTCCTCTGATTGAAACGTTCATTTTAATCAGTTATTATCCTGCCAGTAAAGAATCTACAGCAGTATATGCACCACTGACAATATATTCACAAAAATAGAATCTATCATCATGTTTAAGAAAACTGTTCTCAGTTTATCAACATGATTTTTCTTTTCCTAATAAAGAAACTGACCTGGCTGGCATCTGACAGTTATAAAGTAATGCACATGTGCTTCTTCATGGGGTGCCTGTCAAATTCTCTCAAAAATATTGTTTTCTCCCAGCCCTTTTGCTTATAATTCCTTTAACATGAAGCAATCATGATAGCCTATACTATCCTGCAGTGACTAGATATTTTAGTTCTTTTTGGAGTTGTCTGAAGATTTCACTTACTGCTAAATCCACCCACAGGGCAAACAATAGCACTTTACTTTATTAATTTTAACTGTTTGTTGTGTATTTCTCCAAGAACATTTTGTCAGTGAAAGATAAGCAATTATCTCATGGATTTATATATCCTGACAATCTTGTTAAAATTCACAAATATATTTCTGTCAAACTCAAATTTAAAATATATATATATATATATATATATATATATATATTATATATATGTGTGTGTGTGTGTGTGTGTATATATATATATATATATATATATATATATATATATATATATATATATATATATATATAAAAATACCCCTGACTTTCCCCAAAGATGATAGTATCATATAGTCTAGGAGAAAATATGGAAGCCTATAATTTTGAAGACATTGTTAGAAATTTTAGAGTGAAGTTATTTTGTCATTTAATATTTGCCCAATGTTAACATTTAATTTAATGTTAACTATAATAATTATAAAGCCATTTAAACAGAAGAATCTGACATAAATGTTTTAACAAAAATAAAGCTCAAGATAATTTTTAATTAAAATGAGCAAGTTTTACACTTAAATTCTTTTTATTGAGTGTAAAATTTGGTGTTTTGGCCCTTCACTAATAGAATGTCATAGTGAATTTATAATAAATATCTATGCTAGGAATCTCTGTTAAAGATGGTATGGTAGCTTTGAATTCTTTAAAACCTTACTCTTCAAGTAAATTAAGAAATTATTGTTTTAAAATATCTTATATAAGTAAAGTTGAAAGGCTTAATAAATTTTACTTTACTTAACTAAGGGTAGATTAAAATGGCAGTGAACAGTAGTCTGAACTAAAATAACAAAGTTTTTGGCAACTTATAATTTCCTAGGTTGCTTGCTTTGTGTCAAGATGGTATGTAATGAGCTGCATGCCTGAAAGTACTTCTACTAACTTCTAGTAACCTCTAGTAACTTCTACTAACTAGCCAATTAGCTGAGCTTCTTGGAAACTCCAGGAAGCAAGGCTAGGTTGGGGATAAGCTTTTTAGAATAGCTCAGATATTACTTGTGCTTATAAAATGGTAGCTTTTTGCATCCATTTCTATGGAATGGCAAATTCCTATGTGAAAATTAGACAGTTCACTGCCCTTTCCAGTTCTTTCTCTATTTTAGAGAAATAAATTCTTTGATTTCTCAAGTTACATCAGGGTAATTACTATTATTTTTTATTTGTAATTTAATATTTTTTATGTTTTTATTATACATTCCTTAAATCCTAGTATTTTCTGATATAGTAAATATAACACATATACAGAAATAATGTAGAATATGGTGAATATTTAGGAAATAAAAACTAATATAACTGCTGGCTCAATTAAGAAATAGTTTTGACAAAAATTCATAAGATTCAACTGTGTATCTTCCTCATCACATCCACACTCTCTTGATGTCACTGAGATAATCATTATCTTGATTTTTATGTTAATAATTTTCTTGCCTCTTTGATACATGAGTTATTTAAGTGTGCTACTTAATTTTCACATACCATTGATTTTCTTTCTCTTATTTCTAGTTTAATTCCATTTTTAGCCAAAGAAAATCAGTTAAATAGTGTTTCTTCTTTTTCTATTCTGAAGGATTTGTGTGAGATTTAAATATTTAGATGAGCTTGGCGAAGTTAGTTAAAACCTCCCACTTTGAAGAGTCTTCTGTCTCTTTTTGGAGTTTGGTCAGTGTTTTGATACAATGGCTCTACCTCCTCCTAGGTTCTAGATTGCATGTTGTTGGTTACATACAGTTTTATCATACTTATAACATCTAGAAGAAATTTCCTATGGAAGGGGATGGGTGAACCAGACTGATCAGAAGGAGTTTGAGCAATGATATAGACCTGCTATTCTCAGGCAACCCCAAAGGTAGCCCTGGAGCTGAAATGACTCAATTTGTGTCAAATTGCCTGGAATTTAGTATTTCTGTCTTATTTCTGGTGTGTTTGTTCCAGGAAGGAGGGCATGATGTTGGATAAGTTAACACTGTACAACTGAAGCAATCCTTGAAGTTACTGAGAATTTGACAGTAGGCTGATAACATTCTCAGCAACCAAGACAACAGTCATTCCCTTGGAGAGGGTTGGGGCATCAAAAATCTCTATGTCCACTATATATAGCTACAATGGTTTTCCTTTTCTTTCACTACTTTTTGTGTAAATCATCTTCCATCTCTTAACTCAACTTTTCCATTGTGTGTGTATGTATGTATGTGTGTATGTATATATTGACAATCATTTTATTTTAGTTAAAACAATTAGCATATTTATACTTAATGATATTATTTACCCATCAGAAATTTAATTGCACTTAAAAAAATTAATGTCTGATTTTTTTTTAAATTTGGGGCCTGACATGACTTTGTCACTTTAATACTTGAAAGATATTTTTACTGGGTTAAGAATTATGGAGTGGAATTTATTTATCTTAACACAGGAAAGATGTTATTCCACTATCTTGTGGTTTCCATTGCTGCTCAAGGGGAGTCATTCAACACAACTTGTTCCTTTGAAAGTAGTTTTGTTGTCTTCACTATTCAAAACCTTCTAAGATTTAATAATTGACATTTATATCCTGCAGTTCCAGCAAAATCATTCAGGCATGAAATTTCTTTATAGTCCCTTTTATGGGGTTTTTAATGTTTGACTTTTCTTTCATGAGTTGTCTCTTTTTGCTAATTATTCTCCTTTATGGAGTCAAATTTTCTTATTAAACAACATACACTACCTGTATGTTTACTATATTACATATTTTTTTAATTGTGGAAAAATGTGCAATCCTGAATAAGGTTATTCTTCTCAGAGAGATTTAAAATTTGCATCGAACAATCATCTGGAAATACAAACAGTCCAAAATGTACTTAAGTCAAGTGAAGGCTTGATTGTTTCTAGATTACAAAAGCTTTTAAAACCTTGCCTTTCATTTGTCACTAAAACTTGTCCACTTATATTATGCCTTTAACTCAGAGAAATCCTTTTTTTGTGTAGTTGGTCTTCTGTTAGAGTACCACTTCCTGTCACTTTAATTTTGGCCTTCTGTTTCATCTTTCTGTTTTTCAAAAAAAAAAAAAAAAGAAGATAAGTAAAAATTATGCACATACAATAAAAAGAACTCTCAGATTATTATTTTTGGGGGGAGATTAATGTTTCTTAAAACTTGGCTGAATAATTTTTTACAACTTGTTATCGCTAGACACCTTTAATAAGATTTTTAAAATGTTAACCCACTTTCCCAGTTATCTTCATAAAAAATGTTTTCCCAAATAACCTAACCCATTATTTCTGGAAATGGAAACTGACATATGTAGACCAACAAGGGGAAATACATGAGTATTGATTATTAGTATGACCTACTTGTCAAAGCCACAGAAAAGCAAAGGATTAGCAGCTTCCACAGTAAAGGATGAACAGATTTCTCATTCTCTAGTGATACTTAAATACAAAGTTAAATTTTTCTTATTGATGTGACTAATATACTATCCCATTCCCTTAGTCATGAAAGGTCTAAAAGATAGTAATTAACTATATACATATATCAATTAAACAAGAGTTTTGCATCTATGTGAACTATTAAATTGACCATAAAACAATTGCTGTTGTACAACTGAATGTTGGTGAGATATCTGGTAGCATATCATCTATATTTTCTTTAATATGGAAGTATTTAAGAACTCTGACATGACAGTTTTAACTGAAGCCTAATTGTTTACGTAAAAGCTACTGCATACAAAATTAAAAGTGGCCACAATATCAGTCAGTAATGATGTCCACTCGTGTTGAAAAGACTCTTTCTCTACAAATGTAAGAGAAAGCATATTCAGTATTTTCACAAGTTTAAGATCATTCAACATTTTTAATTTGAGACAAACAACAAAAAGGCAAATGTGGAAACAAATTAATGCATTGTAGTAGAAACTGTTGCTCTTTAATGTCAAAACAGTGTTCAGAGGCTTTCACTCCTATCACTAGAATGCATCTGTTAGAGGCATAAATGAAAACATGGAATTATTTCAATATGTATTTCCTCATTAAATTTTACTCTATTAAATCTCCTATTATGTATTTCCTTTCAAATCAAAGTCTTTTTAAAAAAGAAATTTCAAATCTATTCTCCATGGTAGAGCCATGGATATTAAGTGTAAATCACAAACAAAGAGATTTTTTTTCCCCAAAGACTTTATAAAAGGGTATTTTTGTTTCTGCTACAAATATTCTATATTGCTCTTTTATTGGAGTGATAAGTTAGGGCACAGAACACCAAACTACTCATTTAAAAGTCATTCTTAATAATATTTTATTAAGTAGCAGTTATTCTTAAAAAGTCCATATATTCATCTAAAATAACAGAGAAATAATGCTAGTTCTTAAATTTGCTTAACATCATACTGTTTGTGTGATCACAAGAAATGTTAAAGTAACTGGTTTAAGCTGAAAAAAAGAGCACTAGTTAGTAACAAGAAAACATAGGTAAGAATAAATCTCACTGGAAATGTAAGTATAACATAAAGGTCTAATTAAAATTAAAATTAAAGGATTAATCAACTACAAGCCTAGTATAAAGTTTAAAAGACAAAAGTAATAAAAACCTCTATGATGCAATAATTAGTTACAGATACACAAGATAAAAACTTGTAAAATGTGACATCAAACATAAATGAGGTAAGGGAGAATAAAGTGCTGAACTTCAGAATGTGACCAAAATTAAGTCACCAGCTTAAAATAGACTATTATAAATATAAATTGTTATATATAAGCATGTAACCACACAACAAAAACCTATAGTGAATGCACAAAAGATAAAGAAAAAAATATAAACATACCACTAAAGAAAGTCATTAGACCACAAAGAAGAGAGCAAGAGAAGAAAAGTCAACAGAGAGGAACTACAAAAACAAACAGAAAACAATTAACAAAATGAAAATGTAGAAAATAATTCTCTACACCTGTAAAGAATTACCTTAAATATAAATGGACTAAATTCTCTAATCAAAAGACATCAAGCAGCTGAATGGATAAAAAATGGTCTCATTTATATGTTACTTGTATAAGATTAGTTTAGATGTAAGGACATGCACAAAGTCTTCACTTATGGGAAAAGATATTTCATGTAAATGAAGACCAAAAGAAAACAGAGGTAGCTATAATTAGATTAGATAAATTTGACTTTAAAAGAGAAATTATAATAAGGGACAAAGAAGCATATTACACAATGATAAAGAGGTCAATCAGTAAGAGGATATAACAGGTGTAAATATTTATGCACCCAAAATAGGAGCACCAAAATATATAAAACAAATATTAACAGACCTAAAGGGAGAAACAGACATCAATAAAATATAATGATAGTAAGAAACGTTAATACTCTACTTGCATCAATGGATATGTCATCCAGACAGAATTAATAAGAAAACATTAGCTTTAAATGGCACATTCAATCACATGAACTTGACAGATAAATGGAGAACATTTCATTCAAAAGCAACAGAATACTTTCTCATCAAGTATGTGTGGAATGTTCTCCAGGATAGATCATATAGTAGGTCATAAAAAGGTCTTAAAATTTAAATCATATCAAGTCCTCTTTCCAACAACACTGGTATAAAACTAGAAATCAATTTGTTGCAAGCAGTAAAAGTTTGTTATTTTTATGGCTGATATTCTTTTGTATAAATGTAACATATCTTCATATCCATTCATCATTTGATGGACTCTTAAGTTGCTTCTATGGCTTGGCTATTACAAATAACGCTGCTATGAATGTTGGGGTATCTTCTTAAAGTAGTGTTTTCATTTTTTTCAGATATATACCCAGAATTGGAATTGCTGGATCATATGTGGAGTTAACACTATTTTATTTATATTTATTTATTAATTTATATTGTATTATTGTCAATTTCTCACTTTATATCTGTTAATATTTGTTTTATATGTTTAGATGCTCCTATGATAGGTGAATGTTTGTTAACAAATGATCTATCCTCTTTTACTGATCCCTTTGCCATTATATAATGTCCTTTTTTGTCTTTTGTTACAGATTTTGTTTGATATGAATATTGCTACTCCATCTTTCTTGTTTCCATTTGTATAAAATATCTTTCTCCCTCCCCTCACTTTTATTTTGTGTCTTTAGCTCTGGTGTCTCTAGCAAGCAGCATACAGACAAATCTTACTGTTTTATCCAAACAGTCACCCTATGTCTTTTGATTGGAGAATTCAGTCTGTTGACTATTAATGTGATTATTGATAGGTTTGTAGCAATTGCCTTTTTGTTACTTGTTTTCTGGTTGTTTTTATAGCTTTTCTCTGTTCTTTTTTCCTTTTATTTTCTTCCCTCTTGGTTGATAATATTCTTTACTGGTATATTTATGTTCATTTCTCTCTAATTTTTGTGAATCCTTCTTAAGTTTTGGATTTTTGGTTACCAGAATTTCATGCATGTTGACCTATAACTATATGCATTTGATATAAACTGGTAGTTATTTATATTCAAACACATTCTAAAATAGCTACAATTTTACTCCCCTACTCCACATTTTGTAGCTTTGATATATTTCATATCTTCATATTTATCCCTTAACTGTTTATTTTAGTTATAGTTAAATTTACAATCTTTATACTAGCTTAATAAATGGTCGATCCATAGCCATTACTATACATTTGTCTTGACCAGTGGGATTTTTCCTTTCCTGTAGATTCTTACTTCTTGTGGCTTACTCTTTTCCATGTAGACTATACGCTTTAACATATATTTTAGGGTTTGTTTAGTATTGATGATATGCTTTAGATTTTGCTTATCTAAGAATTTTTTTTACCTCTCCTTTAATTTTGAATGACAATTTTCCTGGATAGAGTATTGTAGGTTGTAGATGTTTCCCTTTCAGTACTTTAAATATATTATGCCACTCTCTTCCATCCTGCAATGTTTCTGCAGAAAAATCAGCTGATAGCCTTATTGGGAGTCCCTTGTATATAACTTTTTGTTTTATTTTAATGCCTTTAGAATTCTCTCTTTTCTTATGTTTTGCCTTATTAATTATAATATAAATTAGTGTGAGTCTCTTTGGGTTCATCTTGTTTGGTACTCTCTCCACTTCCTGTGCCTGCTTGTCTCTCTCTTTTTCAGGTTTGGGAAGTTTTCAGCAATAATTTAATTAAATACATATTTGATCCCTTTCTCTCCGTCTTCTCCTTCTGGGACATTTAAATGTAAGTATCTGTATGCTTGATGTTGTCCCAGAGGTCCCTTAGACTGTTTCCATTTTTCAATTTGTTTTCCTTTTCACTGTTTTGATTGGGTGATTTCCATTAGTCTAGCTTTTAGATTACTTGTGTATTTTTCTGTATTACCTAGTGTGCTATTAATTCCTTCTAGTGGGGTTATCATTTTAGTTATTGTATTCTTCAGTTCTGACTGGTTGTTTCTAAAAATATTTTCTAGTTCCTTGTTAAAATTCTCATTGTGTTCATCTATTCTTTTGCCTACTTTAATTAGCATTTCATTCCTAAGGCTTTGAACTCTTTATCTGGTAAATTATCCATCTTTTTTTATTAGTTGTTTTTTTCATTATGATTTTTTGTTCTTTCATTTGAAACAAATTCCTCTGTCTTCTCATTTTGGTTAACTTTCCCTGTCTCTATTAAATTAGATGAAAAGTTATCTGTACTTATATTGAAGAGGTGTCTTTGGGAGCATCTTTATACTGTCTGAGTGTGCCAAGCAGCTTTATTGGGAGAGATGGATCTGAAGTGAGCATAATTCACATCTTCCCACAGGGTGTGTTGGCAGCTATTGTCTTGGTAGAAAGTGGAGCTGGAGTTGGAAAGGCTAGAGCCAGAACAAAGGATGATCCAGGACTTCTCTTCTCAGTGACCAATACCAGCTTATTGAGTGCCAGGGTATGTCCCGAGTTCTTAGAGCATAAACCCTAGGTTCTGGTCTAAACAAGTTCTGTTTGCTCTTAGTGTGTGCACTCCCTCCTCCTAACATTGGCAACAAAAAGGAGGCATGTTGCAATAAGAAGTGCCAGAGCCAGCATCTGACATGGGCCAGGGCTCTTTGTGCACTCTCCCTAGGACCAGTAGCCTTTTCTCTAGCAAGAAGCTTTCCACAGAGCAAGAGGATTCAGGGTGCACTCTGGAGAGGCCCTGGCAACAGTTAGAGCTCCATAACACTCCCCACCTTCCACCTCCATGAATGCCAGTAATTGATGTCCTTACCCTGTTCAGATGCTGTGCTCAGTCTGAACCAGCTCCTTCCCCCACAATTGCAGTGTTTTTGGCCATGGCAGTCTTTACCTTTAGTAGAGTTGCACTGCGAAACAAGAGGGACTGGAATGGGTGCTTGGCTTCTGCTTGGGTGCATGCTAGGCTGTTGTGGGAAAACAACTAGAGTCCTGGGCAGTTTTAATCTACTTTTGTTGCTTTGTTGTGGGATTAAGGAAGCTTGTGCACACTCTTCATGAGTGAAGTCTAGGTTTCTTACAAACCCTCTGTCAGTGCCACAGGTTTTAAAACACTAAAGAAACTCAATTTTCAGTTTTCAGATCTCAGGCCTAGGGTGTCCAACACGTGGTTTGAAGTGTTCACTCCTCAAAGAGGATCTCTGGGACTATGCAATCTCCTCCTCTTCTGTGTTTCCTCCTAGAGAAGTAGGCCCAGACCTGATTACTTCTGTTCCCTTTATACCCAACTCCATGTGGATCTTTCTTATAATTTTAATAGTTTAAGAGAATTTCTGTCAGTTTCCTGTTTGTTTTCAGTGAAAATTTCTCCATATGTAGATGTGTTTTTGATGTGTTTATGGGGAAAGTTAAAATCCACATCCTTCTACTCCACCATCTTGATCTCCTCTTTAATAACTATGGTTAATATTTTTTTTTCAAAAATCAATGCATTTGAAAAATAGAGATAATACATATAATTTTATTATTTTTTGCTTTATTTTCTTTTTGTTATTTTAAGCATGGATTCCTTTCTCTGATTCCACTCAGGTATAAAAATAGACATTAACTGGGAATAAGTCTTCAAGTCCACTAAAAAATTCTATATAATAGCATCCTGCCTTCACTAGTAAATTGAATCATAGTGTGATGACCATACAAAGCAGCACTTCCATCAATTAGATAAATTTAATCTTTAAAAGAAAGCTCAGTTTGATAATCATTAAATCCACCTTAAGTTAAAACAAAGAGTACAGATTTTTGTCTAAGCCAAATTAATTTAAAAATAGATTTTTAGCAAAATACACATGTCATAATTTAGTTTGGATGGCATGTATAGATAATCTGTTCAAATCCTCATGGGAAATACATATGGACCATTATTTACATGGATAGCCTTCACTTCAAAGTATTTAAAAATTATGGGGTTTTTTTTTCAATAAAACATCATAAAAATAAATATTTGTGCTTGATATAATATACAAGTGTAAAATACTTTTAATAATATATGAAAATATTGAAAAAGCAAACTAAAATAGCTTGCTAAAAAAAGCATTTGAGATGAAAAATATGTCTTTAATAGTTTTGTTTTGTAACATATATGTACTTCTTGTCTATTTCTTATTTTGTACACCATTTAGTGTATATCATAATTTTTTACACATTATTTTCTAGAGTTTTTGTTTTTGTAAAACTAAAGAAAACCTTTAAGCTTTACTGAGCAAAAGAAGAAAATTGCCAGAGATTATTATATTCCCAGCAAGTTAAGAACCTAAGCTAGGTGGAACTGATATCCCACAGTGATATTGTGTAATAAAAGTAAGAGTTGGCCTGGGTGAGATGTTTGAATTTTAAATGTCCAAATTCAATATGCAATTTCTTAAGTGTGTGTGTGTGTGTTCACATGAGGAAATGTATGCACACTCCCCCTACCCTGTATCTGGGATTCTATCCACAAGCATTCTTATTTTAAATGCACATAGTAAATTAATTTTTGCAAGTCCTACCAAAGATTAGAACACTGCTATATGTCAAATCAAGTTACAGTTCACATTTTCTAAAGGCCTTCTCCAATCATTTTTACCAAAGTGCAGCTTCTTTCTACAGCATGTAATGCATATAAAATGGCATCAGACTCACTTCTGAATATATTAGCCTAGTGTACAACTAGCCATTGCTATCTAGTAAAAATGACCTTTACAACTAAACCATACCTCTGCTAATATACACAAAACATTGCAATAAATCTATGTACACTACTAAATCTTACTTACAATAACTCAGCCATATGAGAGATATATAGTCCTTTATTTTAAAATTTTTGTTACAAATCTAGAAAGTCCAAGAAACACATTATGCTAAACATCATGGCATTTATAGGTAGGAAATAATGGTATTAATAGATCATAAATAGTAATATTAAATGGGATCTTATATTTCTAACACAAATTTAAATATCTTGAGAATACTTGGAAGCATAAGTTTATAATTATTATTTACTCTGCCTCTCTAGTTTTATCATCTATCACTTCTTGAAACATAGTATACCTTACTTATAATGTCATCATTTCAATATTAGTGGAAATCTTTCCAATGTATTTGAATTTACAACTTTTCTCTTAGTATAAAATGGATTTACATCTCTCTTACCTTAGTAAATTCTCATTTTCAAAGAACAAGCTGAAATTTTACTCCCTCAGTGTAATCTTGAATTTGTCTTCCAGGAATGATCTTTAAAGTTCTTCCATATTGTATTATTCTTATAATCCTTGACATCTTGAAATATAATTGTTTTTAATATCCACAATATACCATATTGCTTGTCATCCCAAGTGTAAGAATTCATTTATACATTTATTTTTTTCCTCTCAGTCTGACACATTATTTTTTTTTCTCCTTTGCTTCCCCTAGACTTCCACTGAGCACTGTGGAACATGTCTTAGAATTTAAGATAAATGAAGTGATGCTAAGAGAGGTAGTCAATGTTAAAAAGTGAATGGTCATCTAGTTTTCGTTTCATTTACACTAAGAATATGAATGATGAAAATAACCTCCAGTAGCATACATACTTAACATACCTGAAATCTTCTTCTTGGCAAAAAGAAATCAGGATATAGTGGAGAGTGGGATAGGTTAAAAAAAAAAAAAACTGAAAGGTCAAGGAAAAACATAAAAGTAGAAGGAGATGAATGTGTGAAACAAACCTACAGACACACATTGAAGGTATGCTCTGTATAAATTGATAGATGAACTAAAGGGAAAGGAAACAACATGACAGACACTAAGATTTCCATGTTCAATAGCCATTGTTTTCCTTTTTATGATGACAAGGCTTCATCCTCCACTACAGGTCTCAGAAAACACACAATGTAGTCCTATTATATTGAGAGACTGAGGTATAAGTATGCATATGCTTTTGCTTTGACAAAAGAGACATAAAAGACAAAAAAGATACAAAAGGAATTTTTCTGACCTGCTTTGGCTCTCTGTCTCTTCTTAAATCTTAAAATGAAGTAAGAAATATTTCTTTATTTCTGTTGTACATTTTCAAATCTGCTTTTAATACTTCATTAAAGCTAAGATATCTACATTTAATACTTCCTTAGAGCTAAGGCATTTTTGACTATGAAGATAACTAGTCTGAATTGCACATTTTAAAAAGAGCATGAAAAAATATCAAAGTTCTCATTCCTTAATGACACTGTTGAGTCATTGATCTAATAAAACCTGAAGTGATTTTACTAGTAGACTTCCACATTTGTAAACATTTTGTGAATTTTTATTCAAATATTTTCTCCTCCCTCCCCTTGGACTCCAATTAGGCATATTGTAGACAACTTGATATTGTCACACAGGTTATTGAAATTCTGTTTTGTTTTTTTTTTTACTTTTTAATCCCTCTGAGATATGGAGCTATGGTTTAGATAGTTTTGTCTTCCTTTCAAGTTCACAATATTTCATTCTAAAGTTTTCATGTTATTTTGCTTTGTTTTGTTATCTATGATTCATATTTATTTACCTTATGCCAAAGAGCAAGTTCTACTAAAGCAAGAATATTTATTTATTTATTTATTTTTCTGAGGTACAATCAGTCATAATGTATCAATTTATAGTGTACAACACAATGCTTCAGTCATGCTATACATACATATATTCATTTTCATTAAAGGCTATTAAAAGATATTGAATATAGTTCCCTGTGCCATACAGAAGAAACTTATTTTAATATTTTTATATATAGTGGGTAACATTTGCAAATCTCAAACTCCCAAATTTATCTTTACCCACCCCATTTTCCCAGTAACATAAGTTTGTTTATTATGTCTGTAAGTCTATTTCTGATTGGTAGATGAGTTCATTGTCCTTTTTTTTTTCTTTTTAGATTCCACATGAGTAATATCATATGACATTTTTCTTTCTCTTACTGTTTTACTTAGAATTATGATTTTTAGGTCCATCCATGTTTCTGCAAGTGGCATTATTTTATTCTTTCTTATGACTGAGTAGTATTCCATTGCAAAAATATACCACTCTTCTTTATCTACTCATCTGTTGGTGGACATTTAGGTTTCTTCTATGACTTGGCTATTGTATAACGCTTCTATGAACATTGGGGTGCATATATCAAATTAGAGTTCCCCCCCAGGTATATACCCAGGAGTGGGATTGCTGGATAATATGATAAGTCTATTTTTAGTTTTTTGATAAATCTCCATACTGTTTTCCATAATGGCTGCACCAAACTACATTCTCACCAGCAGTGTAGGAGAGTTCCCTTTTCTCCATAGTCTCTCTAGCATTTATCATTTGTGGACATTTTAATGACAGCCATTCTAACTGGTATGAGGTGATACCCATTATACTTTTGATTTCCATTTCTCAGATAATTAGTGATACTGAGCATTTTTTCATGTGCCTATTGGCCATTTGTATGTCTTCATTGGAGAACTGCTTGCTTAGGTCTTCTGCTCATTTTTGGATTGGGTTATTTTGTTGTTGTTGTTATTAAGTTGTATGAGCTTTTTATATACTCTGGAAATTAAGCCTTTGTCAATCTCATTTTGGCAAATATTTTCTCTCATTCTGTAGGTTGCCATTTTATTTTGCTTATGGTTTCCTTTGCTGTGGAAAAGCTTATAAGTTTAATTAGATCCCATTTTTTTATATTTGCTTTTATTTCTATACTGTGGGTAGACTGCTCTAGGAGAAAATTGCTAAAATTTATGTCAGAGAATGTTTTGCCTATGTTTTCTTCTAGGATATTTATTGTTTTGTTTTATATTTAAGTCTGTAAGCCATTTTGAATTTATGTATGGTGTGAGTGAGTATTCTAATTTCTTTGGTTTACATGTTGCTGTTCAGTTTTTCCAACACAACTTGCTGAAGCGACTGTCTTTTCTGCATTGAATATTCTTGCCTCCTTTGTTGAAAATTAATTGACTGTAGGTATGTGGGTTTATTTCTGGGCTCTCTATTCTATTCCATTGATCCACATATCTGTTTTTATACTAATACCATGCTGTTTTGATTACTGTAGCTCTGTAGTATTGCCTGAAGTCTGGAAGGATTGTTTCTCCCATTTCATTCATTTTCCTCAGTATTGCTTTGGCAATTCTTGGTCTTTTGTAATTTCATATAAATTTTAAGATTATTTGTTCTAGTTCTGTGAAAAATGTCCTGGGTAATTTGATAGGGGTTGCATTACATCTGTATTGCCTTAAGGAGTATGGCCATTTTAACAATATTGATATTTCTAATCTAAGAGCATGGGATATCTTTCCATTTCTTTATGTCATTTTTAATTCCCTTAGTCAATATTTTGTAGCTCTGCATGTATAAATCCTTCCACTCCTTGGTCAGATTTATTCCTAAGTATTTTATTCTTTGGATGTGATTATAAGAGGGATTGTTTTTTACTTTCTTTTCCTGCAAATTAATTGTTAGTGTAAAGAAATGCAACTGATTTTTGTATTAGTGTAAAGAAATTAACTGAATGTTAATTTTGTATCCTGCTACCTTGCAGAACTCTTTAACTAGCTCTAGCAGTTTTTTTTGTGAGGAGCTTTTAGGGTTTTCCATAGTTATTATCATATTATCTGCACATAGTGACAATTATACCTCTTCGCTTCCAATTTGGATCCATGTTATTTCTTTTTCTTGCTTGATTGCTGTGGCTAGGAATTCCAAGACTACGTTGAATAGAAGTGGTGAGAGTGGACATCCTTGTTTTGTTCCAGATTTTAGTGGGAATACTTTCAGCTTTTCATTGTTGATGATTATGCTGTCTGTGGGTTTGTCACAGCTAGCTTTTATTACATTGAGATATGTTCCCGCTATACCCTTTTTGGTAAAAGTTTTTGTCATAAATGAGTGTTGAATTTTATCAAATGCTTTTTCTGCATCTATTGAGATGATCATGCTATTTTTGTCCTTTCTTTCATTTATGTAGTGTAT
Source organism: Camelus dromedarius (assembly GCF_036321535.1). Taxonomy (NCBI): domain Eukaryota; kingdom Metazoa; phylum Chordata; class Mammalia; order Artiodactyla; family Camelidae; genus Camelus; species Camelus dromedarius. The sequence continues at coordinate 35,912,805 of NC_087448.1, forward strand.
CCCATTGATTGATTTGCATATGTTGAAACATCCTTGTGTCCCTGGGATGAATCTAACTTGATTATGGTATATGATTTTTCTATTTGCTGTTAGATTCTGTTTACTAATATTTTGTTGAAGATAGTTGCATCTATGTTCATGATAGATGGCTTGTAACTTTTTTGTAGTGTCATAGTCTGGTTTTGGTATCTGTGATAGTGACGTCATAAAAGGAATTTGGGAATAGTCCTTCATTTTCAGTCCTCTGCAAGACTTTGAGAAGAAACAGTATGAATTCATCTTTGTATGTTTGTTAGAATTTGCTAGTGAAGCCATCTGGTTTTGGACTTTTATTTCTAGGAATATTTTCTAATTGCAGATTCTATTTCATTTCTAGAGATAAGTCTGTTCAAATAGTCTGTTTCTTCTTGATTCAGTCTTGGTGGACTGCATGTTTCCAGGAACTTCTCCATTTCTTCTAGGTTGCCCACTTTGTTGTCATATAGTTGTTCATAGCATTATTTAATGTTTTCCTGTATTTCTGTAATATTGGTTGTAACTTTTCCATTTTTCTTTTGTTTGTTTATGTTCTAACTCTTCTTCTTGGTGAGCCTGGCCAGAGGTTTTTGACAATTTTGTTTACACTTCCAAAAATCTAGCTCTTGGTTTGATTGAATTTTTTTTCAATTTTTATCTGTATTTTATTTATTGCCACACTGATCATTATTATTTCCTTCCATCTACTGACTTTATGTTTTATTTGCTTGTCTTTTTCTAATTCTTTTGAGTAACAGGTTAGTTTGTCCACTTGAGGTTGTTCTTCTTTTTGAGGAAGGCCTATATCATGAAGAACTGACATCTTAGGACAGCTTTTGCTGCAACCCATAGTTTTTGTGTGGTTGTGTATTCATTGTCATTTGTTCAGATTATTTTTAAATTTCTTCCTTGATTTCATCATAAATTCCTTCCTTGATTTCATCATTGGCCGATTGTTTTCCTTTTTCTTTCTTTTTTTTTTCTTTTTTTTTTTTTTGAGAATGTTGTTTAATATCCAATGCTTTTTCTTTCCTACTTTGTTTTTCTGCGTTTGATTTCTAGTTTCAAGACATTGTGGTCAGAAAATATGCTTGAAATAATTTCTATCCTCTTACATTTTAGGCTTCTTTTGTGCCTGCATACATGATCTATCTTAGGGAATAAACCATGCACAATTCAAAAGAATGTATATTCTGTTTTGGGGGTATGTAATGTCCTAAAATTATCAACTGAGTCCAACTCTTCTATTATGTCATTTAGTACATCTGTTGCTGTATTGATTTGCTGTCTGGAAGATCTATCTAGTAATGTTAATGGGGAGTTAAAGTCTCCTGTTATGATTGTGTTCCCATCAATTTCTCCCTTAATGTCTCATAATATTTGCTTTATGTATTTAGGTGCTCTTATGTTGGGTGCATATATATTAACAAGTGTAATATCTTGATCTTGTATTGCTCCTTCAATGTTTATATTGTATACTTCTTTAACTTTCTTTATAACCTTTCTTTCAGTCTCTTTTGTCTGAAGTCAGTATTGCTACTCCTGCTTTCTTGTCATTTCCACTTGCCTGAAATATCTTTTTCCATCTTCTCAGTTTCAGTCCTTGTGTGTCCTTCACATTAAAGTTGGTCTTTTATATGCAGCATATTGTAGGCTCTTGTTCTAATATCTTATCTGCCACTCTGTGTCTTTTGACTGGAGCATTTATTCCATTGATATTTATGGTAATCATTGACAGATATGTGTTCATTGCCATTTTAAACTTAGTTTACCATTTGCTTTAATATTTCCCCATTGTTCCATTATTTTTATTTTTATTTTTATTTTTATTTTTATTTTTATTTTTTTTATTTTTATTTTTATTTTTATTTTTATTTTTATTTTTATTTTCGTGGTTTGATAATTTTCTTTGTATTATCTTGGTTTCTTTTTGGTTTTTGTGACTCTGTTTTTTGCCTTTGACTTATCCTTACCTTGTTTTTCAAGTGTCTTAATGCATTACTATATCTGTTTGTTTTAAACTGATAGTCATATAACCTCAAACACATCCAAGAAGAGCAAAAAAAAAAAATCTATAATTTCTTTCTCCTTCACCCATCTTTAATGATTTTGATGTCCTCTTTTACATCTTCATGTTTATTCTATTGCAACTCATGGTATATATCACCTTTCCAATTATGATTTTCTCCTTTCTATAGCTTCCTGCTTCTTTTCTATTTAGAATAGAACTTTCAATATTTAGTATTGCTGAATTCTTTTCATTTTTGCTGGTCTGTAAAATTTTTTATCTCTTCTTCTATTCTAAGGGTAGCCTTGCTGGATAGAATATCCAGATTGCATCTTTTTCTCAATCAGAACTTTGAATGTATTGACACTCCCTTTTGCCATTCAGTGTTTGTGTAGAGAAATCAGCTGAAAGCCTTATAGGGGTTCCCTTGTAACTAATTAAATCTTTGTTTTTTCTCTTGCTGCCTTTAGAATCATTTCTTTATCTATAATCTTGGCCATCTTAATTATATGTCTTGGTGTAGGTTTATTTAGATTCCTCTTGTTGGGGTCTCCATGCTTCTTGTATTTGGATATCTGATTCTTAATTTTGGTTTAGGAATTTTTCAGTCATGATTTCTCCAAAAACCTTTTAAATCCCCTTTGCTCTTTCTTCTTCTTCTTGGACCCCTATTATTCATAAGCTGGCATGATTTAAATTATCCCATAAGTCCCTTATATTTCTTTCATTTTTTTTTCTTTGCTTTTCTGTGTGCTGTTTTGATTGGGTGACTTCTGTTTTCCTATCTTCTAAGTCCCTTATTTGTTCCTGTGCATTGTCTAATTTGCTCTTGACTGTCTTTAGCTCAGTTCTTATCTCAACCATTGAGTTTTCTGTTTTTAGTTAGCTCCTCTTTGTAGATTAAATTTCCTTCTTATAGTATTCTCTGTATCTGTACAAAATTTCTTTTAGTTCCTTCAATGCTTTGATCATTCCCTTTTCAAATTCATGATCTAGTAGCCTATCGAGGTCTATTTCATTGTTCTTTCAGATTTCTTTTGTCCTTTTAATTGGGAGTAGTTCCTCTGCTTCTCCATTTTACTTATATCTCTCCTGCACTATGGATTATAGAGTATTCATTATCTACTTGGTGGTCTTGAAGGGAATTTTTTTTAAAAAGAGGTTGTGTTCCTTTTTAGATTGTGAGCCCATAGTAATTTTTTTTTTTGTGATGTCTGTTTTTAGTATGAATGGTTGCCACATCTTTCTTCTTTGTGTTGATTGAGGGTGTGGCCAGTATTGTGGTGACCAGAGCATACCCTGCATTTTGAATGGGCTTTCCTTTTTGTCCTGTTGTTTTCACAGCCCTGACAGGGGCTGGGTCTCTTCCCATTTTGTTGAAATGGAGGCTTCAAGAGCCATTTCTGAGCTGCAGTGTGTAGTAGGCAGAGTTGGAGCCCCTTAAGTACTCTTTTTTGACTCTGCCTTTGTCCCCATTTTAGCCATAGGAATGCCAGTGCTCCACTCTGGTGACCACCAGGTTTTCTGCCCTCAGAGCTACCAGCGTAATTCCACCAACTTCTAGGTTACACACCTGGATTGTGGTGAGCTATCAGGTCAGCAACATTCCCAACACCAAATGCTGTTCCTGCACTCGCACAGCTGTGTAAACTCGACTGACTCATTCTAGCAGCCTGTAAGTTGCACCACTGGGTCAGTGCCATCCCCAGCACCACATCTGTGCACAGTAGGAGGGCTCACAGAACAGGGCTGCACCAGCCCTTGCTGCTGCTATGTGTCAGAAGTCCACTCCTTGCTCATTTGTCTTAGAGGCATAGATTCACAAAGGCACCACAGAGCAAAACAGTCCCCTCTGCCTGGGGCTATAAACAAATCTCAAGTCTGCCTATGAAGTTGAGGAGGTCTCAGATATGGATTCAGGCTTTAAACCCACCTCTACATGGGATCCGTCCACTAGTGTATATGGTGGCTATGGCCAAGTCCCACTTCTCTTCTCCTGAGAACACACCAGAGATGGTGCTGCAGGTTTGTGGAGAAAAAAGCTATTATCCAGCCTCATTGCACCACTCCCCTCAATGCACACTAGCACTGTTGCTTCCTTTTTTCTTTCTTCTTTTCTTCTTCTTTATTTTTTTATAGAGGACCCAGGCTATTCTTTCTGTATACATTCCCAGCCATGGTGCACAGCACACTCCAATCCCCTGAGGTCGCCTCTGTGCTGTCAGCCCCAGTCCTCCACTGAGCTTGGGCAACCAGTCCTGGCCCACCCACACTGGCTTGCATCTAGGGCTGAGGAACACAGGGACACATTGTGCCCTTTTCACATAGTTCTGTAGGCCAAGGGCTGGTGTGTACAAATCTGAGCCTCAGAAGTTCCCCCTTCATCCTTGTTGACCTCTCCATCGGAGAGGGGGAGTCCCAGCATAAAAGTGCTATTCCTTTTTTGCTGCTCACTCACTGTGGGACAGGCTTTGCACTAATTTCCTTTTTCTTTTTTTCTTTCCTCTTAACAGATTTGTGATGAATTTTTTCTTTTGAAAAAGGTGATGTTCTGTCATAGTTCAACAGGTGTTCTGAGTGAATGGGTGGCTTTATGTGTGTCTCCCTTGGTGTATTTGTGGGAGAGGAAAAGCTAAGAGTGTCCACCTACTCTGCCATCTTGGCCGCTCCCCCTCAAGAAAAATTCTCTTAAAGGGAATACCTTGTACAGCATCCATCAACTAGAAATAAGCATGTGCATTTGAAGAAGAGTAAAATGGTCAGTATGACTGCAGTAACATGAACAAAGGGAAGCATGGCATGAAATAAAATTAGCAAGTGAAAGAAGAACCAGAGCACACAAAAAACTAACAGAGATCTTTTTTTTCTTTATCTTATGAACATTGACAAGTTCTTTAACTATTTTTAAGTAGACCAATGAAAATTTTCTTTCATATTTTGAAAAGAAGATATTGTTTCAGAAGGAAAATTTGCTGAGTTAAAGTTATAAACTTGCTCTTGGAATTCTTGAGTTTGAAGTCTTGGAGTTATATAGTTGAGAATATCAAGAAATGGTTGGATTGATAAGAGTGGGACTCATCTTACATAATTTAACTGAATATAATGATTTGGGGCATTGATATATAAATTTTATTAAAGCCATGAGGGAGATGAAGCCATTACAAGTGGCATTATTTTTAATGATTTTCCACACAATATGTTCACATTCCTCTCACTTTTTTACACCTGTTACTTCTGAGGGCAAGTATTAATGACAGAGTTGAACTTGTAATTGTGTCTTGAAGTAATAGGAATTAATAAAGAAAACTGGATGAGAAAACTAAGCAAATACTTTCTGCAATGGCATAGCTGTACAAATGAAATTTCAGGGAACAGTGAATGACTCAAAGTTTTTGATATTCATGATATACATATAGAAAAGTTCTCAAAGGTGAGCTAAACTTGATTATACTTTAATTCATTATTGAGCAAGATATTTCTATTCCTGGTCAAAATTATCATTTCTATGGTGTAAATCATTTTTTACATATTACATATTCAAAATTTATCTGACATTTATAATTGTAATGTGATAATTTGTATTCTATTCCTGTGGATTTTAACCCTCTTGTATTTATTTTGGCAACACTTAGTTTGATCCATTCCCAATCCAATAATTTTAGCTTCAATTTACTGGGGACGTCGGAGCAGGGGCAGGGCTATTTCTCAGTCTTCCCCGAGCCTGCCTGCAGAGCTCCACCTGAGGTGGAGCGTGCAGCGGAGCAACCAGCGCCAGGAGATGGTGGGCGGTCCCCCGCCTTTCAGGCAAGAACTCAGAACCTGACCGTGGTGCTGGGAGGGAGCATGACCCACCCTACTACCTCGCCAGTCTGCAACATCTGACTGTGGCAGTGGGAGGGGCAGTGATCTGCCCGCCCACAGCAAAGGAGAGCTGCACCTGACCCGGTGTTGTGAGTAAGCGTGATCTGCTTGCCAAACGGCACTGGGAACAGCACAGACAAGGGCACCAATGGAAGTCCTCTGGGAACAGCAAGCTGAGCTTCCAAAACAGGACAAAGATTTAGAAAGACTTCACAGTAAAAGCACACAGTCTCCAAAAGAACACCGACCCCCCTTTTTTTTTAAATCTGTTTTCCCTGTTCTATTTTCTATTACCCTTTTAATTTTTACTTCTTAAACAATTATATATATCCCTAGTTTTAATTACTTTAAATGTTTTAAAAATATTTTTATTCTTATTATTCTTAAAAATTCTGCTTCAACTTGCTCTTCTATTATTCATTATACACTGTTTTCAAACCTTTTTTTCTCCCTTATTTTAAAATTCTTTCTCTCTCTCTCTCTCTCTCTCTTTTTTTTCCTTTTCTAAGTTTTATTCCTACATAGGCATTAGATAGATAAACTCCTTAAGGGCCACAATAGATAACTGATGCTCCATAAACCACACTGCCATAGAGGTATGAGCAAGATGAAGAAGAGAAACCATTCCCATTTAAAAGAACACGAGAAATCCCCTGAAAGAATGATCAATGAAATAGACATTGATAGCCTACTAGATCAAGATTTCAAAAAAGGAGGGATCAAAGTACTGAAGGAAATAAGATATAGTGTTTAGATATATAAAATATGTCACAAATGAAATTGAAGCTATAAAGAGGAGCCAAGTACAATTGGCAAACTCACTGGCTGAGATGAGAGCTGATCTAAAGGCTGTATAAAGCAGACTAGATGATGCAGAGGAACAAATAAGTGACATAGAAGGCAGGAGAATAGAAATTACACAATCAGAACAGCTGAGAGAAAAACAAATAAAAACTAATGAAATAGCATAAGGGATCTATGGGATAATATAAAGTGTGTCAATCTTTCCATAATAGGGGTCTGAGAAGGGGAAGAAAGATCAAAGGGGATTGAAAAGGTTTTTGAAGAAATCATGACTGAAAACTTCCCAAACTTAAAGAAGGAATCAGATATCCAAGTACAGGAAGCTCAGAAGGTCCCAAACAGGAAGAATCCAAATAGACCCACACCAAGACATATCATAATCAAGATGGCCAAAGTCAAGGATAAAGAAATGATCTTAAAGGCAGCAAGAGAAAAGCAAAGATTAAGTTACAAGGGAACCTCCATAAGGCTGATTTCGCTCAGCTGATTTCCCTACACAAACACTACAGGCCAGAAGGCAGTGGCAAGATATATTCAAAGCCCTGAATGAATAAAAGATGCAGCCTAGGGTACTTTATCCAGCAAGGCTATCCTTTAGGATAGAAGGAGAGATAAAGAATTTCAAAGACAAGAAAAAGCTACAAGAGTTTAGCAACACTAAACCTATGCTAAAAGAAATATTGAAAGGTCTACTTTAAATAGAAAAGCAGCAGGATGCTACAACTGAGAAACTCACAACTGGAAAGGTGATAACTCATCAATTACACATAAAATAAACACGAAATTATAAAACAAGACATACAAATCACTGAGAGTTGGAGAGGGAGGTAGGAAAATATAGAATTTTTTCTTTCTTTTTTAAATTTTTTATTCTCAGTAGGATGGGTTTGAGATAATGTTATTATCAGTTTAATAAAAACAGTGAAAGTAATGGGCTAACAGACTTCCAAAAAAGGATAACCACAAGACAAAAACTTACAAGGGAGTCACAAAAACTAAATAAAACCCATGATAACACAAAGGAAAATTACCAAACCATAAAAGGAAGAAGAAAGGAACAAAGAGGATATACCAAATCAACTGCAAAGATAAGTTCAAAATGGCAATAAACACACATCTATCATTAATTACTGTAAATGTTAATGGACTAAATGCTCCAGTCAAAAGACATAGAGTGGCAGACTGAATAATAAAGTAAGAACCTTCAATATGCTACATACAAAAGACCCACTGTAGGGAGAAGGACACATAAAGATTGAGAGTAAAAGGATGGAAAAGTATATTGCATGCAAATGGAAAAGCAAAAAAAGCAGGCGTTGCAGTACTGATTTCAGACAAAATAGACTTTAAAACAAAGGCCATAAAGAAAGATAAAGGACATTTTATAATAATTTTAGGAGTGATACAAGATGAGGATATTACACTCATTAATATATATGCACCCAATATAGGAGCACCTAAGTACATACAAGAATTACTAACAGAGATAAAGGGGGATATTGATGGGAATACAATCATAGTTGGAGATTTTAACACCACATTAACATCACTAGACAGATCTTACAGACAGAAAATAAACAAGGCAACAGAGAAATTAAATGATACAATAGAAAAATTAGATTTGGTGGATATTTTCAGAGCATTACACCCCCCCAAAATAGGATCTACATTCTTTTCAAGTGCACATGGAAAATTTTCCAGAATTGATCATGTACTTGGACATAGAAGAAACCTCAACAATTTTAAGAAGATAGAAATTATCTCAAGCATCTTTACTGACCACAATGCTATTAAACTAGAAATAAACAACAGAGAAACAAAGGAGAACAAAGGAAAGCATGGAGATTAAACAATATGTTATTAAAAAACCAATGGGTCAATGAGGAAATCAAAGCTGAAATTAAAAAAATACCTTGAGATAAATGACAATGAAAGCACAACAAATCAATACCTATGGGACACAGCAAAGGCAGTGCTAAGAGGGAAGTTTATAGCGATACAGGCCTTCCTCAAAAAAGAAGAACAATCTCAAATAAACAATTTAACCCACCACCTGAATGAATTAGAAAAAGAAGAACAAAAAGCCCCAAAAAGCAGCAGAAGGAAGGAAATAATAAACATCAGAGAGGAACTAAATACAATAGAGATTAACAAGACAATAAAAAAATCAACCAAACCAAAAGCTGGTTTTTTGAACAAGTAAATAAAATCGACAAACCTCTGGCCAAACTCACAAAGAAGAAAAAATAGAGAGCACAAATTAGCAAAATAAGAAAGGAACATGGAGAAATTACAACAAACAAAATAGAAATACAGAGTATCATACGAGAACATTATGAAAACTATATGGAACCAAAGTGGATAACCTAGAGGAGATGGACAAGTTTCTGGAAACATATTGTCCACCAAGACTGAATCAAGAAGAATCTGAACACTTGAACAATCTGATCACTAGAAAGGTAATAGAAATAGCAATTAAAATCCTCCCTACAAATAAAAGTCCAGGACCAGATGGCTTCACTGGGGAATTCTACCAAACATACAAAGAGGAACTCATACCAGTCTTTCTCAAACTCTTCCAGACGATTGAAAAGGAGGGAATACTCCCAAACTCATTCTATGAAGCCACCATCACCCTGATACCAAAACCAGGCAAACACTACAAAAACAGACAATCATAGGCCAATATCACTGATGAACATAGACGCCAAAATCCTTACCAAAATTTTAGCAAATAGAATCCAACAACACATAAAAAAGATTATACATCATGACCAAGTGGGGTTCATCCCAGGGACACAAGGCTGGTTCAACATACACAAATCAATCAATGTAATACATCACATCATCAAGAGAAATGACAAAAACCACATGATCATCTCAATAGATGCAGAAAAAGCATTTGATAAAATTCAGCACCCATTTTTGATAAAAACTCTCACCAAAGTGGGTATAGAGGGAACATATCTCAACATAAAAAAAGCTATATATGACAAACCTACAGCCAGCATAGTACTCAATGGTGAAAAACTCAAAAGCTTACCACTAAAATCTGGGACAAGACAAGGATGCCCACTATCACCACTCCTATTCAACATAGTCCTGGAAGTCCTAGCCACAGCAGTCAGGCAAGAGAGAGAAGTAAAAGGGATGCAAATTGGAAAAGAAAAAGTAAAAGTGTCACTATATGCTGATGACATGTTACTATATATAGAAAACCCTAAAAGGTCCACACAAAAGCTACTAGAGCTGATTGAAGAATTCAGCAATGTAGCAGGTTACAAAATTAACGTTCAAAAATCAGTTGCATTTCTTTACACTAACGATGAATCAACAGAAAAAGAAAGTAAAGAAACAATCCCCTTTCAAATAGCACCCAAATAATAAAATATCTGGGAATAAATCTAACCAAGGAGGTGAAAGAATTATACACAGAAAACTATAAACCATTGATGAAGGAAATTAAAGAAGACTTTAAAAATGGAAAGATATCCCATGCTCTTGGATTGGAAGAATCAATATTGTTAAAATGGTCACACTGCCCAAGGCAATCTTCAGATTTAATGCAATCCCTATCCAATTACCCAGGACATATTTCACAGAACTAGAAAAAATCATAATAAAATTTATATGGAACCATCAAAGACCTAGAATTGCCAAAGCATTACTGAAGAGAATGAAAGAGGCTGGAGGAATAACTCTCCCAGACTTCAGACAATACTGTAGAGCTATAGTCATCAAGACAGCATGGTATTGGTACAAAAATAGACCTATAGACCAATGGAACTGAATAGAGAGCCCAGAAATGAATTCACAAACTTTGGGTCAACTCATCTTCAACAAAGGAGGCAAGAATATACATTGGAATCAAGACAGTCTCTTCAGCAAATGGTGTTGGGAAAACTGGACAGCAGCATGTAAAACAATGAGGCTAGAACACTCCTTTACACCATATACAATAATCAACTCAAAATGGATCAAAGACTTAAACATAAGACAAGATACAATAAATCTAGAGGAAAATATAGGCAAAACATTATCTGACATACATTTCAAAAATTTTCTCCTAGAAGAAATAAAAGCAAGAATAAACAAATGGGACCTAATGAAACTTACAAGCTTCTACACAGCAAAGGAAACCAGAAGTAAAACAGGAAGACAACCTACAGAATGGGAGAAAAATTTTGCAAATGAAACCAACAAAGGTTTGATCTCCAGAATATACAAGCAGCTCATATGACTCAATGAGAAAAAATAAACAACCCAATCCAAAAATGGGCAGAAGCCCTAAACAAGCAATTCTCCAACGAAGACATACAAATGATCAAAAGGCACATGAAAAAATGCTCAATATCATTAATTATCAGAGAAATGCAAATCAAAGCTACAATTAGGTATCACCTCACACCAGTCAGAATGGCCATCATACAAAAATCCACAAATGACAAATGCTGGAGAGGCTGTGGAGAAAGGGGAACCCTCCTACACTGCTGGTGGGAATGCAGTTTAGTGCAGCCTCTATGGAAAACAGTGTGGAGATTCTTCAAAAGACTAGGAATTCACTTATCATAGGACCCAGGAATCCCACTCCTGGTCTTGTTTCCAGAAGGAACCCTACTTCAGGATGACACCTGCACCCCAATGTTCATAGCAGCACTATTTACATTAGCCAAAACACGGTAACAGCCTAAATGTCCATCAACAGGTGACTGGATAAAGAAGAGGTGGTATATTTATACAATGGAATACTACTCAGCCATAAAATCCGACAACATAATGCCATTTGCAGCATTGGATGCTCCTGGAGAATGTCATTCTAAGTGAAGTAAGCCAGAAAGAGAAAGAATAATACCATATGAGATCGCTCATATGTGGAATCTAAAAAACAAAAGCAAAAACAAACAAACAAACAAAAACAAAGCATAAATACAGGACAGAAATAGACTCATAGACAGAGAATACAGACTTGTGGTTGCCAGGGGGGTGGATGGTGGGAAGGGATAGACTGGGATTTCAAAATTGTACAATAGATAAACAAGATTACACTGTATAGCACAGGGAAATATACACAAAATGTTATGATAACTCACAGAGAAAAAAATATAACAATGAGTGTGTATATGTCCACGAATGACAAAAAAATTGTGCTGAACACTGGAATTTGACACAACATTGTAAAATGATTACAAATCAATAAAAAATGTTTTAAAAAAAGAAAAAAATGTTATTCTCCACCTTAATTTTTAATGTTGCTTGTATCCCAAAAAGTTGTTAAGTGTTTGTCTTATGATGTAGTATTAAATTAATCAATATTGATATTCAAGGAAAAAAAAAACATAAAGAAAATGGACACTAAATAATGATTAAATCAGCAATACAAGTTGAGGATATTTTACTTGTTAACATATATGCACCTAATATAGAAGCATCTCAATACATAAAAGGAAAAATTGATGGAAACACAATCATAGGACACATTAATGTCCTATTAACATCACTGTACAGATATTCCAGACAGAAAATCAAAAAGGCATTGGAAAAACTAAAAGACACAATAGAACAGTTGGTTGATATTTTTAGGACATTAACATCCCCCCATAACAGAATATACATTCTTTTGAAGCACACATGTTTCAGTCTCTAGGATAGCTCATATAGTTGGGCAAAAAAGAAACCTCAACACATTTAAGAGGATAGAAATTATTTTAAGCATCTTTTCTTACCACAGTGCCATGGAACTAGAATCAACCACCAAAAAATAAAGGGAAACAAATGACAGAATGGAGATTAAATAACATGCTACAAAAACAAACAAACAAAAAACCCAACAATGGGTCAATGATGAAATGAAAGAAGAAATAAAAACGTTCTTTGAGACAAATGACAATGAAAACACAACCACACAAAATCAAATGGATGCAGCAAAAGCAGTCCTAAGAAGGAAGTTCATAGTGATAGAAGCCTTCCTCAAAAAGAACAATCTCAAGCAAAGAAACTAAGCTATCACCTAAAATAATTAGAAAAAGAAGAGAAAGCAAAACATAAAGTCTCCAGAACGAATGATATAATAATGATCAGGGAGGAAATAAATAAAATAGAGATTCAAAAATAATAATAAAAATATCAATCAAACCAAGAGTGTTTTTTGAATGAGCAAGCAATATTGACTAAACTCTGGCCAGGCTCACCAAGAAGAAAAGAGAGAGAACACAAATTAACAAAATAAGACAAGAAAACCAAAAAATTACAGCCAAAACCACAAAAATATAAAAAAAAAAATCCATAAGTTAATACAGTGAACAACCATATGGAAACAAATTTTACATCTTAGAAGAAATGAATAACTTTCTGGAAACATATGGTCCACTAAGACTGAATCAAGAAGAAACAGACTACTTGAACAGATTGATCACTAGAAATGAACTAGAATCTGTAATTTAAAAAACCTCCCTACAGAAAAATGTCCAGGACCAAATGGCTTCCCTGGGAAAGTCTACCAAACATACAAAGAAGAACACATACCAGTCCTTCTCAAATTCTTCCAAAATATTGAAAATGAGGGAATACCCCCAAATTCTTTCTATGAAGCCACCATCACCTTGATACTAAAACCAGAAAAATACTACCAAAAAGAAACATTACAATCCAATATTGCTAATGAACATAGATGCAAAACTCCTCAGTAAAATATTAGCAAACAGAATCCAGCAGCACATAAAAAATATAATACATCATAATCAAGTTGGATTCATCCCAGGGATACAAGAATGGTTCAACATATGTAAATCAATGTAATACACCGCATCCACAAAAGACAGGATGGAAACCACATGATCATCTCAATAATGCAGGAAAAAGCATTTAATAAAATTCAACACCTATTTATAAAAACTCTTACCAAAGTGGGTATAGAGGGAGCATATCTGAACAAAGTAAAAGCTATTTATGACAAATCTACAGCCAGCATAATACTCAACAGTGAAAAACTGAAAGCTGTCACACTAAAATCTGGTACAAGACAAGGATGCCCACTCTCACTGGTTTATTCAACATAGTCTTGGATGTCCTAGCCACAGTAATCAGGCAAGAAAAAGAAGCAAAGGGGATCCAAATTAGAAGAGAAGAGGTAAAATTATCACTATATGCAGATGACATGATAGTATTTATGGAACACCCTAAAATCTCCACACAAAAATTACTAGAGCTGATAAAAGCATTTGGCAAGTTAGAAGGATACAAGATTAACCAAGGACAGTTGATTGTATTTGTTTACACTAACAGAAAGTAAAGAAACAATTCCTTTTAAAATTGCATCCAAAACAATAAAATACTTGACAATAAATCCAACCAAGGAGATGAAAGACCTATACATGGAGAATTACAAAGTATTGATTAAGGAAATTAAAGATGATTGAAATGGAAAACTATCCATGCTCTTGGATTTAAAGAATCAATATCCTTAAAATGGCCTTACTGCCCGAGGCAATCTACAGATTTAATGTAATTACTATCAAATTACCAGAACATTTTTCAGAGAACTAGAACAAAAAATCCTAAAATTTATATGGAATCACAAGTGACCCAGAATTGCTAAAGCAATATTGAAAAAGAAGTATGAAGCTGGAAGAATAACCCTCCCAGACTTCAGACAATACTAGAGAGCTACAGTAATCAAAACAGCATGGATTAATGGAAAAGAATAGAGAGCCCAGAAATAAACCCACAGACCTATAGCCAATTAATCTTCAACAAAGGAGGCAAAAATATACAATAGAGAAAAGACAGTCTTTTCAGAAGCTGGTGTTCGGAAAACTGGATAACAGCATGTAAATCAATTAATTTAGAACTTTCATTCACTCCATACACAACAATAAACTCAAAATGGCTTAAAGATTTAAATATAAAACAAGAAACAATAAAACTCCTAGAGGAAACCATAAGCAAAACATTCTCTGACATAAATCTTAGCAATGCTCTCCTAGCACAGTCTACCCAGGCAGTAGAAATAAGAGCAAAAATAAAGAAATATGACCTAGTTAAACATATAATCTTTTGCACAGTGAAGGAAACAATAAGCAAAACAAAATGACAGCCTATGGAATGGGAGAAAATGTTTGCAAATGATGAGACAAAAGTTTTAACTTTCACAATATATAAACAGCTAATACAACTTAATACCCCCCAAAAGAAACTAAAAAAACCCAAACAGCCGAATCCAAAATGGGCAGAAGACCTAAATAAGCAGTTCTCCAGGGAAGAGACACAAATGGCCAATAGGCACATGAAAAAATGCTAAATATTGCTAATTATTAGAGAAATGCAAATCAACATTACAATGAGGTACTACCTCACACCAGTCAGAATGACCATCATTTAAAAAGTCCACGAACAGTAAATGCTTGAGAGTGCGTGGAGAAAAGGAAACTCTTCAACACTCCTAGTGGTAATGCAGTTTGGTCTAGTATTATGGAAAACAATATGGAAAGTCCTCAAAAAACTAAAAATAGACTTATCATACGATCCAGCAACACCACTCCTGGATATACATCTGAAGGAAATTCTAATTCAAAAAGATACATGCACCCCAATGTATATTGCAGCACGATATACAATAGCCAAAACATGGAAGCAACCTAAATGTCCATCGACAGATGACTGGATAAAGAAGGTGTGGTATATGTAAACAATGGAACACTACTCAGCCATAAAAAAGAATTAAATAATGTCATTTGCAGCAACATGGATGGACCTGAAATCGTCATTCTAAGTGAAGTAAGCCAGAAAGTGAAAGAAAAATACTATATGATATCACTCATATGTGGAATATATATATAAAAAAAGGAAAGACATAAAATACACTATGAACTTATCTACAACATAGAAACAGACTCGCAGACATAGTAAACTTATGATTGCCAAAAAGAGTATGGGGAGGGATAAATTTGGAATCTTGAGATTTGCAAATCTTAGCCACTATATATATAAATGGGAAAATTTTTTCTTGTAACTCAACTTACTGCTTTTTAAAAGATCTTTCAGGCAACATCACTAGTAACCTTTCTAGGGAATTTTTATTTTCTGAATAGTATCTAATCATACTCATTATAAGCACTTATACAATCATGAAAATACATTTGAATATATATGTTTTCCTCTTTATACTACAATCTCCTGATAACAAGGACTAATCAGTGTACCAACAACACTGAGCTCAGTTGAATTAATGTTATAATGTCCCATAAAAGAAACCAAGAATAACACAAATGCTTTGAATTTAGAAATTATGTCACAAGGAAATGACACTTTAAAACACTTTGAGAAGATGAATTAATTATCTAGACACTGGTTTGAAATATATAAAATATTAACTGTAGGAATAATCTGAGCCCTTATAAGAGTAAGAAATTTTAAATAAGTAACAAAACCCCCAATATTTTAAATGTTTTCCCCCTACTCTATAGCTAGTGTTTTCCACTAATTACAATTCATCTATCTTGTTTCACCTTTGAAAGTACATGACATTATAACAAAATTCAATGAACATACTGTCAAGTAAATATGAAAATGATACATAAAAGTTGTGTCTTTGTTATTCAACTTCTTAGAAGACAGCTCTGTCTGGAATAATTTTACTTCTTTGGCATGGATTAGTTATTTTTTGTGAATCCTGTAATTGTCAATTTTTTTTTCTTTGTGTTGGCTATTAGAAAGCATATAAACAAATTTTTAGCTAAGTCAAGTAAGTATATAGATTTTCAGGAAATTCATATTTTGCATTAGTCTAATTCTTTTTGGTATTTTATATTTTGTCTTTATAGTCTGGGTATGTCTAAGATACTCTTTTTGCTTTTCAACATGTTAGTAATTTACTATAAAACACTTTATAAACTTTACGGAGCAAACACAAACATATGTACATATTAACAAATAAAATAAATAACATAGGATTACTACATATGTTATAGCAGATATTGCAACATAATTGGGAACCATATACAATTGATTGTCATTATGTTGACACCAAGCATTATGAAATGAGACAGTTCTGTTTGAGCAAAACTACTGCTTTATCTGTGTGGCAATAAAGACAGGTCCTCAGCAACTGAACCCATAGAAGGGGCAGTAGTAGTTTGCATTTTACTCCAGAATACATGTGAGTGGTTGATCAACCATTGTTATATACATAACCCCTTTATGTACATAGTATAATGAATAAATTTTAAAAAATCTTGTATTAATTCTTAGATAGTGAAAAGATATCTTGAAAACTAAAAATTACATAATTGATATTATCTATTAACATCTATTTATTTGTATAATTTGTTATAAAATGATGCATACTAAATTTAAGAAAAAATAGGGTATTTTTCAGTTATATCCAAACTTATATCAAGACTTTGTCTACCTTTTAGTCATTTGTTAATTTATGATCCTTCCCTCTATTTCCTAATCATAACTTCTTACTCAGTTCTTAAAATGCGTATCCCACCCTCAATAGTTCACTGGATACTGTATTACAAATATAATTTTCTAACCACAGATCTAAATATGTCATTTCTCAACTCATTAATCTTTTGTGACTGCCATTTGCCCATAGAAAACCCTTGGCATAGCAAGCATTTTGGCTCCAGCCTCACCATTTCCTATTAATATTTCCTATATCTCAAGTAAACTAGACCAAAACTTGGTTTTTAAATATAATTCTACCCTTTCCATAATTGTATTTGTAAAGAAAATTTTTTCCTTATTGGGCTGCATCTATCTCCAAATTGAAATCCTAGACACCTTGATACATAACTTAGATATTCCTTGCATGAATTCTTTACACAATTTCCTAACTTTAAAGAACTTCTGCTATTCCTCATTTGCCAAATTGTTCTCTCTTATTACCTAAGCACCAACAGCCTGAGTATGTTTTATCCTTATGTCTTACTTTTCTCACTTTTTAATTAAATTCTTTGAATGAGTTACCAGAGCTTCCACTTTTTTTGTATCACTCAGAAAATCTAGGTCTCCTATAGATAACAAATAAACATATGTTGCATTAATGGTTTGATGCCTACAGTGCCTGACAGCAATATTGAAAAAATGTTGAGGTTCATTAATGGTATGTCAAGGGTGCTACAAAATTTCCTTATTTTTCCCATTAAAGCATCCTTAAGATGTGGCCTTAGAAGTATTGTGGAACAATGTAAAGAAAATGAAATTTTGACCAGCTGAATTTTATTAGATTTAACTGGCCTATATGGACCTTAACACTAGGAGTGTCAAATAATGATTTATACATATAAACATCAAATTTTATACATAAAGATTATAAGACTTTCTCCTATTATCTACACATTTTCCTTCAAACACCAATACTAAAGGAAAGGAAGAAATTCTTCATAGAATATTTTCAAGGACCTTGTCTTTTTGATGTTATAGAATGAAAACCAAAGATTAATAGTTTGGACAATGCTCTTTAAAGCAGAAAATTAAATGAATTTTACATAACTAGCAGCTGTTTTTTATCAGAGAAATAATGAACTAGAGGTAGAATTCTCAAACAGTTGATTGGAGTAACAAAAAGTAAAAGGGAAAGCTATTATGTAAATATATGGACAGGTACTAATAAAACACTTTTAGTAGATTCAACCCAGGATGTAGAAGGATTGTTTTTGCCTGTGATCCAATTATATATGTATATCTTCTTGTCAATTTTATTATTTTGTTTTTTAATTGACATATAGTCAGTTTACAATGCATTAATTTCTAGTGTACAGCATAATGATTCAGTTATACATACATATATATATATATATATATATATATATATATATATATATATATATATATATATATATATTCCTTTTAATATTATTTTTCATCATAGGCCATAGAGGTATTGAACATCATTCCCTGTGCTTTACAAAAGGGCCTTGTTGTTTATCTTTTTCATATATAGTAGTTATTATCCATAAATCCCAAACTCCTGATTTAGCCCTCCCCACCCCTTCCCACCCTGGTAATCATAAGCTTATTTTCTATGTCTGTGAGTCTGCCTCTAATTTGTAAATAAGTTCATTTGTGTTCTTTTTTTTTTTAGGTTCCACATATAAGTAAAAGAAAAAGAGCACACAATTATATTTTAATACCAGGTATCTGCATAATAACAAATATTTTATAACAAGGAGAAAAATTATGAAAGTTTGTCCATGATAATATTAGGTGATGTAGGTGAGTATGTATTATTTTCCTGATATCTGACAACCATGGCCCAGATATTTCTAATGATTTCTCATGGTGGAGGTGTTAAAAGTGACATGTTAAGTCTGAGACAAATCAAATTCTGACATGATTTCTAAACCTTAAAGTCTATGATTTGAGGTTAAATAATAAAATAACCAATAGACAATTAAAATAGAAATAAGTAATACTACATAATAAAATATTCTTGTGCTAAATCTGCAGTACTGCATAGCACAGGGAAATATATACAAGAGCTTATGGTAGCTCACAGAGAAAAAAATGTGACAATAAATATATATATATATGTTCATGTATAGCTGAAAAATTGTGCTCTACACTGGAATTTGACACAACATTGTAAAATGATTATAAATCAATAAAAAATGTAAAAAAAAGAAGAAATTCCACTATTAAATAATTATAGGATATGAAAACTGTAACAATTTATAGTAGTAAAATGAGAGGGATCTCAAAGACATTGAATGAAGATTAATTACTCCACAATTCAGGAAAATAATAAATAAAAATTGTCTGTTTCTTAAAATATGACCCAATACCATGTCATGTTGGATTTACATTCCTAATTCTTTTAGCCACAGTTCAATATCAGCCTTCTGAGATACTGAGTCATATATGCAAATTCATATATTCCTTATAAGGAGACATAGTTTTTATTAGCCTATACAACTATTTTGACAGAAATGTGAAAGAAGAAATGACCATGACTTCCAAAATCAATGAGCCATTAGAAATGAAGGTGACAGCTTGAATTTGATGGAAGTTTAAGAATGCTGATTCAAATGAAGACATGCCCTGTGTGAATATAACTATTGCTGCTTTTCATAAACAACCACTTCAGCATACTTGGTAGGATAAATGGTTCTTAAATGTATTTTTAAATGTAAGATGTATCATTGTATTTTCTGTAAATTATCGTTGAATTTTCGTAGACATTTTATATTGATTTTTTTTTCAAAAGGATCTAAAGGTAATAAACTGAATAGAAAAAAGGAAATAGAACATTCCACTTTTCCCTGGCATTATTTCAAACTCAAATCAGTTCAGAAGTAACTGAAAATTTCAATAGGGAAAAATAAAACAAAATTACCTGAGGTTGTGAGTTATTAGCACCAGGCACAGAAAGTTCTATTGTTAAATTCTAATCTATAAGCATTCAAATACTATCTAATTACATAAATAAGCTGAAAATGTGATGACAATAATTATAATAGAAAGTACAATATTGGTATGCTCAGACAAGTTAAATAAGAACTGGAGAAACTACTTTTCCATTTTTATTAAATCATTCACCTTAAGGCATATAGAGTGAAAAACAGGACAATTTGTCATGGAAAACAAGCCAAGCATGACTCTATGGAATAATTAACTAGTGTAGAAAGGATAATTCCAAGTCCAGGTTGTTGTTAAATGGCTGATATCACTACCAATTCTGATTTATTTAAATATAAATGACATATTAAAGACTGAAGGACCTTTTCGTTCTATAAAGAAAGACTTATAAATATAAGAAAAGTATAATAAATCATATTGTGATGATTAAATAAATTAACATATTTGAAGTTTTTAGAAGAATGTTTCACATGTAGCAAATATTAAACAAATATAAGTTATTTTTAATATCATTATTGTTCTTGGAGTTTCTGTTATGGTTTTTGTTGTTTTTCTCACTTTAACTTACTTCCCCAAAATGTTAATGATGCAAAAATGTAATATATATATATATATATACACACACACACATATATATACGTAGTTTAATGGAGCAATCTTCTTTCCTCTTTTCAAATCACTGCTTTCACTTTTCTGCTCTTTATTTCTCTTGTCTGTCTCTGAAAGAGAGGTGGCTTGATGTTCTTCTAAAGCTAATCATATCACCTGTGCTTACAATTCTAGCCTCCTACCTTTTTTCGGATTATATCATAATAATGTACTTAATTCCTCTTGAATATTTAATTTCTCCCTAACCATCCCTTGCCCATATTTGATGTCTATGAAAAATGGTAATAAACTTTGGATGCAATTATAGCTATATAATATTTAGGGGAAGGAATAGGGCAGTCATGTTTTCCTTTTAGCTAGAGAATTTAATTCACTTATGAAACCATACTTTCAAAGAAATTCAGACATAGACAAGGGTGGAAACTAAAGAAAAAAGTTGTTAAATATGTTTAAATAAAGTCACAAATATTTAAGCATAATAATAAATGTACTCCAGGCACAAATCTTGATACAAATAATAGTGATATGGAAGATAGAATAGCTTGTTTGATAAAGTTTAAATTTTAGTGCCAAATAATTACAATTAAACAGGCAAGCAAATAAATTAATTGAATAGAAATAATGATAGATATTTCAAGTAACACAGAATAGCACAATATTTGGAAATTACATGAGATGTCTAAGGAGTGGAGCCAGAGACTAAATACTTACAATTTAAAGAACAGAATTTTTTACGTAGATAAAACTTTTAGGAATGAGCTATATTTATGGGACTTAGAGAAATTCTGGCATCAAGTTAATTGAAAGGAATTGAAATTTGAAAAATGAAAGTTGAGATATTTTGTGTTCTGAGAGTTTATTTATTTACTTACTTTTAACACTTTTATTATGGTATGGTTCCTGTACAGTAAACTACACATATTTCAGGTGTACAATTTGATCAGTTTTGATACATGTATACACAAAATGAAAACACTACCACAATCAACATAGCTAACATTTCCATCACTCTCCAAGAGGTGCCATTTTTGAGTTCCCTATTTATCCCTTCCCACTCCCTTTATCCACTGGTAACCATAGATTTGTTCTCTATATCTGTGAATCTGTTTATGTTTTGTAGGTAAGTTCGTGTTTTTTTTTTTAATATTTCACATTAAATGATATCATATGGGATTTTTCTTTTTCTTTCTGGTTTACTTCACTTAGAATGACAATTTTCAGGCCCATTCATGTTGCTGCAAATAGCATTACTTTATTCTTTTTTATGGTTGAGTGTATATATACATATACACACACACATACATATACCACATCTTCTTTATCTCTATGTTGGATAAAGAAGATGTGGTATATGTATGTGTTGATGGACATTTGGGTTGTTTTCATGTCCTGGCTATTGTAAATAGTGTTATTCTCAACATTGGGGTGCATGGTCCTTTTGAATTGTATTTTCTCTGGACATATGCCCAGGAGTGGGATTGCTGGACCATATGGTAAGTCTATTTTTTTTTAAAGAACCTCCATACTGTCCTCCATAGGACAATTTACATTCCCACCAACAGTGTAGGAGTGTCCCTTTTTCTCCACACCCTCTTCAGCACTTGTTTGTTGACTTTTTAATTATGGCCATTCTGACTGGTGTGAGGTGATATCTCATTGTAGTTTTGATTTGCATTTCTCTAACAATTGTGATGTTGAGCATCTTTCCAGGTACTTACTGCCCATCTGTATGTCTTCTTTGGAGATATGTCTATTTAGTTCTTCTGCTCATTTTTTGATTGGGTTGCTTGTTTTTTTGATATTAAGGTATATAAGCTGTTTGTATACTTTGAAAATTAGTCCCTTGTCAGCTTCATCATTTGTTAATATTTTCTCCCATTCTATAGGTTATGTTTTCATTTTGTTGATGGTATTCTTAGCTCTGAAAGAGCTTCTAAGTTTAATTAGATCCCATTTGTTTATTTTTTGTTTTATTTCCATTATTCTAGGATCTGATTCAAAAAATATATTGCTGTGATTTATGTCCAAGTGTATTCTGCCTATGTTTTCCTCTTGGAGTTTTATAATGCCTGGTCTTACGTTTAGGTCTTTAATCCATTTTGAATTTATTTTTGTATATGGTGTTAGAGAATGTTCTAATATCAGTAATTTACAGGTAGCTGTCCAGTTTTCCCCACACCACTTACTGAAGAGATTCTTTTCTCCACTGTATTCTCTTGCCTCCTTTGTCATAGATTAATTGACCATACATGTGTGGGTTTATTTCTGGAATTTCAATCCTGTCCCATTGATTTATGTGTCTGTTTTTGTGCCTCTACCATACTGTTTTGATTACTATAGCTTTGTAGTATAGTCTGAAGTCAAGGAGTGTGATTCCCCCAGCTCTGTTTTTCTTTTTCAAGATTGTTTTGGCTATTTGGGGTCTTCTGTGTTTCCATACAAATTTTAATTTTTTTTTTTTTTTTGTTACCAGCTCTGTGAAATTGCCATTGGTAATCTGATAAGGATTGCATTGAATCTGTATATTGCCTTGGGTAGTATGACCATTTTAATAATATTGAGTCTTCCAATCCAAGAACACAATATATCTTTGCATTTGTTTATGTTGTCTTCAATTTCTTTCATCAGTATCTTATAGTTTTTGGAGTGCAGGTCCTTTGCCTCCTTGGGTAGGTTTATTCCTAGGTATTTTATTCTTTCTGGTGTAATGGTAAATGGTATTGTTTCCTTAATTTCTTTTTCTGCTATTTCATTGTTAGTGTATAGAAATGCAACTGATTTCTGTATATTAATTTTCTATCCTTTAAATTTACTAATTCTTTAATGAGTTCTAGCAATTTTCTGGTTGCTTCTTTAGGGTTTCCGATGTATAGTATCATTGTCTTCTGCAAACAGTGACAGTTTTACTTATTTGTTTCCACTTTGGATTCCTTTTATTTATTTTTCTTCTCTGATTGCTATGGCTTGGGCTTCCAAAATTATGTTAAATAAAAGTTGTGAGAGTGGGCATCCTTGTCTTGTCCTTAATCTTAGAGGAAATGCTTTCAGTTTTTCTCTATTAAGTGTAATATTAGCTGTGGGTCTATCATATTTGGCCTTTATTATGTTGAGTATGTTCTGTCTATTCCCACTTTCTGGAGAGTTTTAATCAGAAATGGATGTTGAATTTTATCAAAAGCTTTTTATACATCTATTGAGATGATCATATGGTTTTTATCCTTCAGTTTGTTAATGTGGTGTATCACATTAGTTGACTTGTGGATATTGAAAAATCCTTGCATCCTTGGGATCTATCCCATTTGGTCATGGTATATGATCTTTTTACTGCATTGTTGGAGTCAATTTGCTATAGCATTTTGTTGATAATTTTTGCATCTATATTCACAAGGAATATTGGCTTGTAATGTAGAGGTTTTTTTTTTTTTAACCTCTACAAAATGATCACTTAAGAAAATATGTAATTTGGAGAGGATATGGTGTTATAATAATGAATTTCATCATACTTTTAGAGTACAGATACATAGAAGAGACATTAGAATTATTTCTAACGTCAAAGATAAACATGGAATGGATTTTGTTCCAATATAATGTACATCTTTTTAACAGCAGATGCTCCAGCAAAAATAAGCTTCCTCAAAGGATAGTGACTTTTCTGTAACATTTAGAATCATTAAGTGCTTGCTCTGAGATAGTAATAATGAGAAGAACTTTGTAGAGCATTACCTTCAATTTAATCAGGTAGGTGCTTTCATTTTAATCCAATTTATAAAGAACCTCAGGCTTTGGTAAGTAAAAGCTAGCATACAGCTAGTGAGAAATAGAACCAGGTTTCAATTGAAACTTATAACCTTAATCCACTCTGCTTTACTAATTTGTATTATGATGGATGAACACTTGGAAGGGATCTTGTTGAATTAGTTCAAGTAGTGGATGAGTATGTGAATTGAAGTTCTGGGAATGTAGGAGATACTATAACATAGAAAGTAAAACAAACAAACAACAAATATAATAACTATTAACATAATAAAAAGCTAGGGCTTTCAAATCTATTCAAACTGAATTAAAGAATAGTATCTTTAATTTAAAGTTTACCATGAGATCTTAAGAAAGTTACATAACTGTTATCCTATGTCTCTTCATCTAGAAACAATGGCAAAAATAATCCTTGCAAATATTAAACACAATGAGATAATCTTGATAAACTGCTCAGCTCAATGTTGAGCACAGTCTGATCATTCAAGGAAATTAAATATATTTTTGATTTGTCTCACTTACCTACTCATTTATTCAACAAATATTCATTGCACATCTACTATGTACCTGGTTCTGTTCTTCAGTTTTAGGAAAAATAATGGTGACAGGTATGACGCCTGTTTTCTAGTAGGTTAAGTGTATCAAGGAATGTTTAAAACCACTTTTAAGTGCTATCACTTGTAAACCTCCCTTTCCTATAAAACTCAGATCCTTTTAGTTACCAAAAACAAAAACAAAATAAATTCCTACCACTAAACTATAATTGAGTGCAAGCTTCTTAATTATAAAAAAAACCCAAAGAATTTTGTCTACTAATTGCCTACAATAATAGTATTCTTTGCTCTCACTCCCATGTTTCTAAGTCCACCCCCTTTATCACCATGTGACATTTGACTCTATAGGTGTTGATACCTTTAAAGTCATAGTTCTCTTCTAGCATTAGGTCTCATTCCATCTAAACATTGAGGCCCTTATGTTATACTGAATATGGTGTCATTTTCTCATGAAATATTTTTCCTGAATATTATAGGACAATAAACACTCTGAGATCTCATCTAGCCTATCCATCTCATTCTACCCTATTCTTTTTCACTTCAGAACAAAAATATTGAAATGATTAGCCAAATATATACCTGTATTGTTATTTTTACATTACAATACATAAAGTGTAACTTTTAAGTTTTACCAGCAATATTATTTTTACATTTCAGTCCCATAGCTAGATCTATACCTGCAGTGTACTTTTTACATTTCAATCATGAAGAAAAATAACATATAACATCCAGGCAAAACAACAAAAGTAAAAAAAAAAGTAACAGAGGTAAATCTGGTATTAAAATTTTCAATATGTTAGAGTCTCAAAAAAATGTGATTTTTATAGATTCCTATAGCAAGTCATTTGACCTACATATGAGAAGGTAAAATGACATTTTATTGATACTGCTAGGAAAGAATACTTAAAAATAAAGTACAGTTAAGCAAGAGATGAATTGAAATCAAGAATGCAAGACAATGTTTCTTTTATAAAATAATTGGAATGGCAGAGAAGACTAAGTCCCCTTCATTATTCAGTTTCTTTGTTTTATTTTAGTTAAAAAAATAGGTACATAGCTGCTCAACAAGTGGCCATATTTTAGTGTCCTTTGTAGTGAGTTTTAATCCTGAGGTTACGTGAATTCTTGCCCAATAAGATATAAGAAAAATTATATTAAATATGCCCATGTGTAAGTTCTTCAGATAATTGACTTGCCCCCTCTTCTCCTCTCATCCTTTTCTAAAGGTTGGATGTACTTTGTGGAGCTAGTGACTAAGCATCAAATATGCAATGTGTGTCATGTCAGTAGGAATTGAAGAGAAGATTATACAAAAGGAATTTAAGCCTGATAATTGTATGGAGAAGAGCTGTATTCCAGCTCTGAAACACCTAATTACCTCTAGACTGTAACATGAGAAACATTTAACTTCTGTTTTTTGAATCAAACATATTTGAGTCTCTATGTTACAGTAACATATACTATATTCTAGCCTTTACCATGGGTTTAGAAATTTAAACAGAATTAAAAGGTTGAATGCAAAGTTTAAAAGTAATTTTAAAAACAAAATTTTATAGCAATAGCAATAAAGTTAGCAATTAAAAAATCAACTTATGTCTATAAATCTACATTTAAATGCAAAAGTTGGTGGTGAATTGAAAATAAATTATTTTAATTACTTATTTTTCATGACACCTGTTTGATACATTTAAACCTATAATCAAAGTAAAGTTAAAGCTATTATTTCTGCCACCAAAATATATTAGAGTTCTCTTGTTGCTATTGCTTTGTCCATAAAAGTGTTGTGAAAGCCCCACTTACAAAGAACTGAACATTTAAAACCATGTGTGCTCTACCTAACACAGCTTCTAAGCTGCTGAAGCAGAGACCATGCTTAGAAATCTGGCTCATGCGGGGACAAGAAGATAATCTCTCTCAGGAATTTAGAATTGGTCTGAACTCATGGTTCAAACTGAGAATCAGTATTGTGTGGGATAAGCATATTAGATCATGCATGCATAAAGAATTACGGAGAACAAGTTAGCTGTGACACAGAGGTTTATCTTGAGAAGCAGAGAAAGAGGCAAGACCATGATTCCTTGAAGAGGTCATGAGAGATTAGCTGTCTTGGTTTGTAATTCTAGTTCATGTTTCTATTTCTGGTTCATGAATCCTAGATGTACTTTCTGCTTTGGTGTTATAATATAATCCTACATATTTACAAACAGCTGGCCAATCAAGGATACACAGAGGAAATAGGAACCTTTCTTGAATAAATAAATCCTTTCTGTTACTTACTCCAGAGAACTGCTACACATGCATAAACAACTTACCTCTAGCAATTACAGTTGTTTTGATGAATAATTGTATCAAATTGGGGTGTTTCCACACCTAAAAACTGAATTTTCTATACCAGCAGCCTGTATTATTTGTCATATTTTCCAAATCAATTCTCTAAGATTAACTTTGTAGCATAAATAAAAAAAATAAGAGGCAAAACCTTTATAATTTTATACTAAGAGTAATCAATTTACACAAGATGATTTTTATCATAGTATGAAATTTATTTTCCTTATATATACAAATTCTTGATTATTAGATAAGTTGGCTATCAATATCAAGAGTAATTTAGTAGAAGATCATTTTAGAAATTATTCTGAAGAAATGCACAAAAATAAAATATATTTCTACTTTAGATGGAGTCATCACAAAAGGACAGTACAAGGAGGTAGCATCTAAATAATAAGGATGCTCTATTTCTTGTGGGTTTGAGAGAAAGAAGTAAAAAGAGGAAGAAATAAGTTTTGCATTTTTGAGGCATAAAAGAGATCAATGTATTATAAACAAAGTAAGAAAAGGAAATGTTAAACAAGGATAGATATTTGTAAGGTGCAGTGGGCCAAAGTTAGTATTTTGCATTTCAGTTGATTTTAACAGGAGTACTCTAAGCAGGTAGAGGATTTTTTTTTAATTGTACTTCAAAAGAGTCATTTGCTGCTATGTAGAGAATGGGTATTAAAGATCATGTTGAAACAGAGAGACAATACAGAATATTTTTGAAATAGTTTAGGTATGAGTAAATAATGGGTTGAGTTAGGGTAGTAGCCAATGAGGAAACGAGAGACCAAGTGGATCAGGATACACTTTGAAATTAGATATCTTTAGTAGCTTACAGTGAAAAAGAATATGAAAATGAATATATGTATATTCATGTAAGACTGAAGCACTGTGCTGTACACCAGAAATTGACATAGCTTTTAAACAATATATTTCAATTAAAAAAAAAGTAAAAAAAAAAAAAAGAAAAAAAAAGAAATTAGAGCCTGTGGAATTTGAGGGCAGATTAAATAGAATAAGTGAAGATGGAGTGGCAGCTCCTAGAAATTTACTGTCTAAATCATTTACATAGATAGGAGCATAAATCACTTCATAGATGGGAGAAAGTGAAGGAGGAATCTACTTGGGGATTAGAAACCAAGGGTTTTACTTGGACATTTTAAGTTTCATAAGTCTGTTGGGTATCCAATTCTCAAAGAGACCATTGGATGCACAATTCTGTACCTCAGTTGAGAGATCAGGCGGAATATTTAAATTTAGAAATAACTGCCATGAATGACAAATATAGCCATGCCACTAGAAAAGAACATAGAGAAAAAGTCTGTAGATTGAGAAGGAAAGAGAATCCAGGACTCATGCAATTAGTAGGTAATATTTGGAGGCTAAGTGGGGTTAAGAGTAGCTAATAAAAACAATTAAGAAGAAAATAAACAAACAAAGCACACTCTTAGTGGAGTATCAAGAGATTTCCAAGAACAAGAGAATCCCAGAATCAAAGAGAAATGAAATGCCTAAGACCTCAGAAGTCAATTAAACGATAATGTTAAGTGAAGGCAGAAATTGTAACTGGAAGTCAGTAACAAAGAAGTCATCATCTAAAAGGATGTTGGAAATAGAAAAATTAAGTAATTTTAAACCTATAATTGAGATTTGTAGTGAATCTAAGCTGTGTAATTTTTCTATGGCAATTCAAATTATTTATCATTATGAAAGTCAGTAAAATGAAAGGAGAGAAGAAATTTGAATTGATGATGATAGCAATAAAAATATTAAAATGGTAAAATTGCAGACTATGAAATGCAATCAGAGTATGGCTAGACGTAAGAACTTGAAAGAGCATGGATTATAAAAAATGATAGAGGAAAGACATTAGTCTTTTCTCTTCTGTATTAGGAAAATAACACCAGTCTTTTCTCCAGTGTGTCCTCTACTTTCACACAGAACATTTCACTTCTGATACTCTGTGCTCTGTGCCAAGGATTTTTCCCTTATCAAACAATTCTCTGAGACACCAGCTGGATGTCATACAGTTTAACTCAATTATGACAATATTTACCTGGAAATAGTGTCAGATCCCACAGGTTAAGAGCTCAGTCCAAGACTGCCCTCTCCAATCATAAGTAGTAAGTTCCCAGGTTACCTACAAATTCTGTTTGACTTTACAAATTGGAGTTTCTTAGGACTCCCTCCTTAGGGTAATTACTTTGCTAAAGCAGCTCTCAGAAATCAGTGAAATACTTATGTACTTCTGTTAACCAGTTTATTAAAGAATATGATACAAAATACAGATGAATTGGCAGATGAAAGATATAGAGGGTGAGGACTAGGAGTTTCCCAAACCAAGGAGTTTCTATTTCTATGAAGTCGGGAGGGGTGATGGTGACCACCCTGGTGTAGATGTTTTCACCAACATGGAAGATTTCTGAACTTCATGCTATTGGAATTTTCTTAAAGGCCTTCTCATAGTAGACATGATCAATTATTAACTCTATTTCCAGCCCCTCCTCCTTCACTAGAGAAGTAGAGAGGGGCTAAAAATTTCAAGTTTTGAATTATGGCTTGGTCTTTCTGGTGACTGTATCTTATCCAGGAGCCCACCAAGAGTCAACTCATTAGAATAAAAGATGTTTCTAGTGCTCTTGTCAATTATGGAATTACAAGGAGCTCTGTCAGGAACTGGATGCAGAGGCCAATATGTATATATACTTTTTCCACTTTCTCACAGAAGGAATTGACATTTCTAATGAATTGAAAGAAATATTGGAATGAGATTGCTAGAGCAATTACATTGTAATGAAAGAGATTATGGTTATAGAACTATGTGGTTGAAATAAAAATTTTGTAAGAATTGTAGTTATTGAAAATGTTAGGAGATAGGATATGACTAAGAGAAATAGAGTTTAAAAAAAAAGTCAAAGAATGGAAACTCTAAACTCTTGTTATGATGTGGAAGAGGCCAACTAAAATTAAAATGCCCAAAGTGAGAGCTGGAGGTTTAGCTTATTTAGGGATTTACTGAGGACTAAAGCCCAGGAGATACCTTCTCAGATAGTTCTGAGGAACTGCTCCAAAGAGGTAAGAGGTGAGGTCAGCATATATATGACTTTGGAGAAGAGGGTACCTGCAATCAAACACACATCTCTGTAGAAGCTTGCTGCTGGTCACAAGGAACAGATACCTCAATTAATGATTTTAGTGCCTTTTTTAAGTATGAAGAGATGCAAAAAAAAGTCTTCATTAAATTTTCTCCTGAAAGTATCTATCTGAAGGCCTGCTCTGCCATTTTCCCCAGAGAGCAAAATACTTTATTTCTGATCTCTGCACTGAACTCTTTTCAGGGTGTGTTGAAGGTCAGTGACTGCAGTGGCTAATGACTCAATCTTTGTAGTGCTGGATGGTGAGCAACACTTTTTCAATTTGCAAAGATTAAAAAGACTTTCACTCCCTATCTAAGAATGAAAACAATTTGAATAATCTACAAAATCCCAGATTAAAAAATCAGAGATGAAAATAAGTGTAAATAAACTAAATTTTAAAAGTGATTGTGGTTCTTATAGGAGAGAGGAGACCTGTAGCTATTCCTCTCTCTGGTGAAACAGTGGACAAATAAGAAATCTGTCATAAATGAGAATAAGAAACCAAGTATTAAGTAAACATATTTTCAACCACCATGTGTAGTCTGATGTAACAGATTAGTGTCGAAGACGCCCACCTCCAATGTGAGTTAATGTGTATCTATCAGCTTGCTCCTCAGACTCTTCAGAGAGGGCCTGGAATACTACACCAAAGTCTGGACATGGTAAGAGAGCTGAGGAAAATCACCTTTATTCATTTGGAATCTCCCTGAATCCAAGATACCTACTTGTAAATCAGGTTGGGAGAAAAATATTTTAGAAAGGTGAATAGAATAAAAGGGGGCATAATATAAATAGAATAAAGAGGAACAAATTAACTGAAATTCATGGCAGAGGTTGAAGAAAGACAACTTTCACTTTGAAGAATTGAAGAAGAAATAGTATCCATAATGAATATCCAGCTCATATCTAGACAAAAAGAAGTCATCTTTCAGAGAAATGATTAAGAATATTGGGAAACAGTGGATAATAGTCTCTAAGTTCAGGAGGACACAGGTTGAGTTTGAGAGAGTGGGGAAAGAGGAATATTGAGTCCAAGTTAAAGAGAAAATAAATAATATGAGGATTCAGTTCTGGGTGATGATGGGTATCTTCCTCGGTTTTCTTAAATTTCTTGTAGTAATCAAGTTAACACGAACTGCTAGGAATAAAAATACCAGTCTTAGTAATTGAAATATATGGGCTCACTGGGCATCCTTTTATTTCATTTTACTATGCTGAATTTACTTGATGGTTATGGAAAATATTTCAGACAGAACTAGTAAAAGGTGAAGATGTTCAGAAAATGTTAAGTTTCACAGAATAATCCAATCATATGCAGCATAGAAGATTCTCCTCCCCATTTTCCCTTCTGAGTTTACCTGTAGTCACATACAAGTTGTTCCCCACCTCAAGCATCTGTCTCTCATCATCTCAAGGTAGAAGTATTCCTTGGTACTTAGTCTTTCTTTGAATAATACCCTAGCCTCCCCACTTTCAGGTGAGACAGATCAGCACAATCCCGGTGTGATCTTGCCCCAGGTGCCCATCCATTACTAAAACTTTTGCTATTTCTTCTTCCATTCTTTTCTCAATTTTCCTATGTTGTTCCTTGACTTGCTGGTTTTATTTCTTAAATAATCCACTTGTATCAAATTCTTTGTCCCAGAGTTGGTTGGGAGGGTGCAGCGTTGGGGGAGGTTTGGAGTATGGGGGAACTTAAATTAAGAAATATAGGACAAATCTTCAAGGAAAATAAGGTATATGTTCATGGCACAATAAAATGAAAAAAATTATCCATTCAATATAATTGTATATTATTTATTTTAAATATAATTATGCACTAAGTACTACATATAAAATAGATAAATAACAAGTTTCTACTGTACAGCACAAGGAACTATATTCAATATATTTTAGTAACTTATAATGTAAAAAATCTGCAAAAGAATATAGGTATGTATATGGATGACTGAAACATTACACTGCACACCAGAAATTAATGCAACATTGTAAACTGACTGTATTTCAATAAAAACTATTTAAATTTAAAAAATATAATATATTTTAAATATAGAGCTAATTTACATTCATAAAAATGAATACTTAACTCAGAGAACATGTCGATTATTTAGAGATTGGTAAATATATTTAATGTAAAATATAAAACAAATATTACAAGAAAATACTTAGGGACTTGTGGATCTTCTGGGAATACAGATGGTAATAAATAAAAGGTATATGTATTTAACTGCATAAACTATATATATATAAGTATAAAAACAAAAAAGTATATGTATATATATATAATTTTTTTAAATTATAAAATCAATAGGCAAACCATATATCTGAGGTGGAGGGTGGACTTACACTGCAAGCATTTATAATATCTAAAGAGATTTCAGAAATTGACAAGAAGGATGAAAATACTCCAAGAAAAAATTAAAAACTGGTTATAACAATTCTGACAAGAGATGTCCAAATAACTGCAAAGATTCTCAAAAATAATAGTAGACAGAGTTATCTAAATTAATGTATCAATGAGATATCACTTTATACATATTAGACTGACAATTGTTAAAATGAGTTATAGCCCATTAATTTGATATGACAGCTATGTTATGTAATACTGATAGAGCTATATACTACCAAATAGGGTTATCTATTGAAAATTAGAATAAATTTGCACTGTTACATAGTTCTTTCTGAAATCTACTCTATTAATATAATTCCATAAAGAATTATAGCCAAAAATATTCCTATATTGTTGCACTGTCGTTAGTAGAGGCAAACACACACACAAACATGCACACACTGAAATACCTATCTACGGAGAACTTACTAGATAAAGTGTGTTATTTCGTACCATGGAATATTATGTAGCCATTAAAAAGATTCACTGACTCTCTGTCATCCTAAAAGTGTATCAAAAAATAATTTTAATTAAATAAAAAATGGAACATGGGGGAAAAAGTGTGTTCTATGATTCTATTTTGGAAAGCATTTAGTTAAAAATAGGCTTTATTTATAGAATTGAAAAATACAAAATACCAAAGCTCTGTGTGTGTGTGTGTGTGTGTGTGTGTGTGTGTGTGTTTGTCTTGGATTTAAGCATATGTTAATGGGATCTAAGGGATTCTTGAAAAAAGAAGCACACACATGTCATCTAGCTATCTATCTTTCATCTGTCATCTATCTATCTGAATCATAATCAAACTAAATTTTTTTAATGCAAAGTGTGGGTATATGTGTAAGTATGTACAAAAATTATCTCCTCCTACTCCAGTCACAATCACCTCTACACTATTAATGGAAACTGAGAGTACTCAAGATCTTTTCCTAAACTGTTTTCTTTGCATATATTGGAACTTTTTATTCCCCAATAGCCACATAATTCTCTCCTATTTATCTGCTTACTGATACTTTCTCTCTTTTTCTTCTTTATTTTGTAGTATTTTTCACCATGTAAAGTAGTGCATATTTAGCTGATTTATATATTTATTATTAGACTTTTCCTCACTAAAATATGAGCTTCATAAGAGCAAGAAATTTTGTCTGATTGTTTTGCTACATTGCCCCAGATCTTACCACACTGCTTGGCATAATTTGGGTATGGTATTTTAAGAATGGCATGCTCAAAATTATTATTAAACAAAAGAATGACTGTGCCAGATGGACTTTACAATTTGAACCACTTCTTTTTTAAAGACTTAAAATTTATTAAGATTAAATTTACATATCATAAATTCACCTTTTTGTCAGATTTATAAATTTTTGACATGTTACTCATGTAAACATCACCACAATCAAACCATAGAACAGTTCTCTTTTGCCAGTTTTTAGTAAATGCCCTCCTTCCGTTCTCACCTGTAACCAAACATTTGTTTTGTCCTTGTAATTTTATCTTTTCTAGAATATTACATAAATAAGATCATCCAGCACAATACTTTTGTTATTAATTCATGCTTTTGCATTTCTTAAACACTAAATAATGTTCCATTGCATGCATATACTACAATTAGTTTATCCATTAACCTCTTTATGGACATTTAACTGTTTCCAATTTTTTTGACTATTATGTATAAAACTTCTGTCCACAGTCACATACAAGATCTTGTGCCAGCATGCACTTTGATTTCTCTTGGATAATACATAGGAGTAGAATGGCTGTGTCACATATGCATGCATAACTATATGAAAGATTTCAATTTTACTAAGTGGTTGTACCATTTTAAACTGTCATCAGCGATACATGAAAGTTGTGGTTACTGCAAAATTTCACCTCTATTGGATACTATCTTTATTTTATGATAATCATTCCAGTTGTATTCAGTGCAATATCAATGTGGTTTTATTTGAATTTCTCTAATGACTACTATCATTGAGCACTTTCTTATGTGTTTGTTCATCATCAGTATATCCTTATCTGTTCAGAGATATGTCTAAATTTTATTAGAATGTTTGTTTTCTTATTATCAAATTATGAGTTTTCTTTATATATTCTGGGTGGCAATCCACTAGCAGATATATACTTTTCCAATTATTCTTGCCTATTTTGTGATATTTTAATTTTCCTTCAGAAAGTGGAAGTTTTAAATTCTGATAATGTCCGATTTATCAACTTTTTTTACATTTTTGTTGCCAAAGAAATTATCCTCAACTTGACAAAGAATAACAATAAAAATAGCATAGTGCATCATACTTTATGGTGAAAAACAGAATATCCTATTTCCCAAATTGGGAACAAAATGGTGGCATCCACATTCACTGTTCCCATTCAATAGTACAGTAGATGTCCTAGCCAGTATAATAATGTAAGTAAAGAAGGAAACTTACTACAAATAGGAAAGAAAAGAATAAATTTATCTTTGTGTGCAGATGACATGAATGTCTACATGAAAAATTTCAGCTAATTTAAAGAAAACCAACTCTTTCCAATAAGTTAATTTTAAAAGATTGTAGGATACAAGGTCATAAAAACATTAACTGATTTTCTATAGACTACAGTATAAAATAGAAATTTATGTATTTTGAATAGTCCTATTTCCAGCAGCACTAAAAACATGAATATGTATGTATAATTATAACAAAAAGATATGCAAGTTTTGTATGCTGAAAACTATGAAACAGTGATGTATTGTATCAAACAATACCTAAATAAATTGATTAACCTGACAAGGTTCAATTTTCTCCCAAATAATCTCAATTGAACTATGATAATACATGTTTGTAGAAATGTACAAGTTAATCTAGAACATAAGGAAAAATGTAAGAGACTTAAAAAGCCAAAACAATTCTCAAAAATAAAAATAAATTTGGATGTCTCAAACTACCTGATCTCAACATGTATTTTGAAGCTATAGCAAATAGATTGTCTGGTAATGATAAAATAATAGTCACATAAATCAAGTAAATAGAAAAGTGAACCTAAAAAGAGGCCAACATATACATGGTAAATTGACTTAGACAAAGGTGCAAAGGAAATTTGACCGAGAAAGGTTACTTGTTTTAAAAGTTTGGCATTCATGTGGAAGGAAATTAACTGATACCTGTATATATAAAATTTACCTAAAATTAATCATAGATCTAAATGTAAAACTTTAAAATATACACTTTTTGGAGAAAACATAAAAGAGTATCTTAGTGACCT
Organism: Camelus dromedarius; assembly: GCF_036321535.1. Taxonomy (NCBI): domain Eukaryota; kingdom Metazoa; phylum Chordata; class Mammalia; order Artiodactyla; family Camelidae; genus Camelus; species Camelus dromedarius. The sequence continues at coordinate 35,948,850 of NC_087448.1, forward strand.
TGTGTTGGACTGCCTCAGGAATTTTAATTCCTGAAATTATTTTAAACAAAGACAAAGCCTTTAGTGACAGTTGTTTTTTCCTATTACCAGGAGAAATTTTTGTCATTTGTGTATGTTGACCGTATGACCAAGTCTTCAGAGCACTGGGCTTCCACTTAATAAAGAGTTTGGCCAGACATTACATACTAGTTTCATTTTATATGACTGTAGATGTTAAAGTCAGTATATTAAAGCATATTTTCATATACATACTTAAAATTATCTATGAATAATCCCTTCACTCATCCATTTAAATTATACTGTCAAACATATTGTATCACAGTAAATTTATCTAAAAACAGATGCTTTTCATTTTGTGCTTTGATTTACTTTGGAGGCTCACTATGAAAAGAGGTCTACTGTATACTTAAATTAATATTTTTATTCCTTTAAATGTATTATTTTTCTTTGCTTTTTGCTAGACAGTAGTATTTGAATTTGCATATCTTAAATATACAAATGTTACCCCACCAGTGTGTATTATATTCCACTTACTTTGAGTCCATGTTTTCTTAATCTTATAGGGATTTTACATCAATTGCTGGATTTAAATGTATTGTTTATCTGTGTCATTATGTATGTCCCTACCACTAAAGTGCAGGCCCTTAGAAAATAAACTTGCAGCTAAACTATTTTGGGGGGAGTGGGGATATGAATTTTGTAGAACAGTTCAGCAAATGTTATTATTGAATATTTTCTGTTGAAGATTTACAAATCCCACTAAAATATTCAAAGTTCTATTGAGTTCTCCAATAAGAAGCAGATTTTATATAATTTAATATATAATTATATATACACCAGATCTTATATAATTTTGTATAGTTCAATCTTTCAAAACTTACTTTACTTTTGAAAAGATTGAGTAAAGTCAGAAAATGCAAACTACTTGACTTCAGGTTTGAGTGAAAAGCTACGGTAATTAAAACTGTAAATTAGCAAGAACATAGTCATATTGATCAATGAAAACAAATAAAGTCCAGAAATAGATACATATATATATATATATATATATATACACATTTAACAACTAATTGTTTACAAAGAAATCAAGGTAAGTTAGCGGAGAAAGCACTTTAAAAATAGTACTGTATGGAATTTAAACATAATCCTCAACCTTTATCTCACTGTGCACAAAAATTAATTTGCAATAAATCAAAGATAAAACAAGAGAAGTTCAAAATAACAGAAACAGTTTGGTACTTGGCTGGGACTAAAGGTAGAGGGACTGACTCCTAAGAGTCACATGGAAACTTTTTGAGTGGAAGGAAATGTCGACTATTAATTGTGGTGGTAGTTTCATTAAAGAAACTAAACTCCTATATGTATATGTGTGTAAATATTTAATAAATTCTATTTAAAAACAAAAAAATGTATTTACTTGATAAACACTTTTAACCTGATAGTTACTAGCATCTGGTGAAAAACAAACAAACTCAGTATAATATACAAGAAATAAAAAACAAACAGAAATTACAACTCAGCATTCAAATTATACATTTTCACTCTCTTGTCAAGAGTAATTCCTTGCATCTTCTACTATAGAGTTTTCCCACATTGCAACTCACATACTTAAACATATGACATTTCACAGTCTGGGTCTATATGTGCATAGATTTTTTCCTCAATATCTCAGTAACATACCATATGAATAAGAAATTTAGAGAGACAGAATTTGTAAAACCTACTTATATTGCTATTAAATATTATATATCAAGTGCTTGCACAATATTTACATGCACCTATGTTTAATCTTTTCAGTTGGTTGATTAAAGGAAAATTCTATGGGCAAATCTATAGTATAATGCTCAAGTTCTGTCTGGTTCTCAGGTAAAGCTCCCTGTCAGCACAACTTTGACCTGACAGCTTAGCAAAATCTCACCAGAGTCAAACCACGCTCCTGTTCAGCTTTTCAATCATGCCCTCACTAACCCTGGCCAATATGATCCAATTTCTTCTTTACAGAATTATAGAATTTTGAGCCATGATTTTTCCACTTCAACTAGTATTGAGTCTCAGATAAAGTTTTCAAGGGATCATTGCAAACAATTTAATTTAACTTATGAAAGTTCAAGAGTCATGAGGTGATTTCTCACTCTACTGAAACTGTTCTTAGCTTTAAAGAGCTAGCCACAAAAGAGTAGAATGTCCTTTTTAAAAATTATTTTTCTTACTGGAGTTCAAGAAAAAACAAAAATATAAAACTAAAGCCAAGTTTGTAAGCTTGAGAGACTGTTTGCAAGAAAAGATTATATTATTTCCTGCACTTGCAGGCCATATTTGTCTATTATGAAGTCCAATAGTGTACTTCTATAAGTGACGTAATATCTAAGTCACACAAAGTAACTTTAAAAATCATTCATAACAATTTTGGTTAAAAGAGATAGTGTAAGGAGTATTTACTATATGTTTCCATGGAAACTAATGGGCTTACATGAAGATGTCATGCCCATTATTTCTCAGTAAAATATCCCAGGTTAATATTAGTTTGATTCAAAACCAAAAGAAGCTGTGGAACTTTAAAATTCAGGAAATATCTCAAAATAAGAATTAAAATTTAAAAAAGCATTATAAATTTTTTGTAACTGGCTTGGATTATACACACCTTTTTCTCATTTACCATGGTGCCTCATTTGAAATTAAAGAGCGGTAATTAAGATAACGGTATGATTTTATGAATACAATTTTCAAATTTATATATGGTAAAGCACATTTTTTATAGAAATGGGGTTATTTAAGTAACTATAGAATGATCATTTGGGAAAATAATTGCATTTTTTATAAAAGTATTATACATATATTTTGGAATGTAATCATGAAGTTAATTGCTCATATAAGATATATGAATAAATTTGGGGTATTGAGCTTTTTATTATTCTCAAAGCTCAAGACTAAGATGGGTGATGTTTTCTAGCTATTTCCTATATGACTTTCAAAGTAAATGTGCAGGGTTAGATAACCTTTATTGAGCCTCAGAAACAAATTCTTTTCCCACGATGTCTCAGTTAATCTAACTGAATCTTTGCAATTCCCACAGAAATAGAGTCATATTTTGAATGAATAAAGTAAATATTTTATTTACTTAGTTTTGAACATTCAGAAATTGTCTGCTTTAATTAATATTAATTCCATAGCTTGATTGTCAGCATGAAATTTCAATTGTGAGGAAAAATGCCAATGTAGAAATCTAGAGAGTTTCTTGAAGGACTTTTCTCTTCCTCTTAATTTTAAAGTTGTACAAAGAAGACAATTTAACTACTCCATGAAAAATACAAATTCTCAAATGCCTTTAAATATACTCTACAAAAGATCATATTTTGTGCAAAAATTCATGAAGAAAAATATACTATATTTTAAATCTGCTTTAAAAATAAGGGGAACATGAAAGGGATCAATCTAAGTGGCAGAATAAAAGGCTATGGAGCTCACTCCCCCCTATAAACATATCAAAAGTACATCTATATGGAAAATTCTTAATGAAAACTAATCGGAAACTGGAAGAAGAATAACCATATCACCAAGGCTGTAAGAAACATACACATGTAACTGGGTAGAAAGGGAAGAAAGTGTCCAAGTCAGGAGCTATGCCTCTGGGTTGAAACACAGAAGATAAAGAAGAATACATGGTAAACACTAGCCTTGAGGAGTGAGTGGTTCAAGTCACAGTTTGAGCTCCCCAATCTTGGGGTTCTGCTGGGAGAAGACAATTCCCCTTGACTGTAGGACTAACAGAAGGGCTGTAGGAAGCCTGGACTCTGCTCATGAGGAGCATGTGGATGCTGGCTTCCCCACAAGACAGGGCTGAGAGAGGTCTTCTCTAGCAGCTGCCAGGTTTCCCATGACCATCTCGCTGTGTGCCCCAGACTGAACTAAGTGAACTCTGGCCATGCTCATTCCATGCCACAGCAGAGCACTGTATCTGGGACAGCCATGACCAGGGAGAAAACTTGACTATAGGACACAGAGGCTCCCAGGTCTCAGGGTAGGGCAATAGTGGCCACTGTTGGCACTTACTCAAGCAGTGACTCAAAAGTAGCCCAGATTTCAGACCATGGCCACTACACCACAGCTCAATCCTGATACATGCCAAGAGTCTATGCATACACTGTAGACCCTGAGAACTGTTTGGATAGCAGGAGGCCGGAGGCTGGGGACAGTGACTATCTATGAGGGACAAAAGCACTTGGACCCAAGGCTGTTCTGAGCAGAGCCAGGGAAACAAGTGTGGACACCTGCACAGGCAGCACATAGAGAAAGCTCAGGTCTCTGTCTGCACCCAGCATCAGCTGATAGTCCACATGGGCTTGACTTTCTTCAGCAATCCCCTGCTCTTGAGCAGGAGTCCCAGTGCAGGGAGAGGGAAAAAGACACACTTACAGGAAACAGATCTAACTTGGACTGAGACTCCAGACTTCTGCTCCAGCAACTTGAGATCAGACCTTGCCCCTGATAGAGTGATAACAGCCACAAAGCACAAGGGAAGTCCCACCTCACACTTGGCTGAAGCATTAGCTCTCCATATTCATCCCCACCCTCTACCAAGGTGATAGCTTCTAGCACACACTGAGGAAAGAAATGATTTGCATCTACATCAAGTCCAGCTATCTCACCAATGGCATTGGACACACACAGCCTCTTTAAGGATGCTTCCACATAAAAACACAATAGATAACTGTTTGACTTCATTTCATAGAGTCAGAGAAAGTTAACAAAAGAAAAGACAGAACTAATCTCAATTGAGTTAATAAGTGGCCCAGGGGATGAAGTGCAAGAGGAGACTTATGGTTGCATATCCATTTCACTGAACACTCATGTTATTTGCTCCAGGAAGTCTACATTCATATAACAAAGACCATATAGCTTCTATCAAGCTGACATCTTCAATAGGTATAGGTACTGTCTCAGAATTTACATAAATAATTTTTCCTTGTACCACTTCCGACATAGAGGAATAATGTCTCCCTCTCTTTAATGCCTTAGCATGCTTCCATATCCTTCGATGGTTTCCTTTCCCATGCCTTCCAGAGATAGATAAAAAATTTCCTTACTTACCACTATTAATTTACCTCATTTTTGGGTCAGTCAGGAGCCTGACTGAAACAGAGGAAGAATTTAACTTCAATTGCCCAGGTACTTAAATTCCAGGAATTTCAATGAGGTACAGGATGTTAACATTTTCTAAATTTATTCTCCACTCTGACTCACATATGTCTTATCATTGTAACTGGGGAATTTGAACTTGCTGATTCCTGATGTTCTAGTCTTCTCACTCTGGCAAGAATCAAAATATCAGTGAGGTGTCCTACAAAAATAGCCTGTGGAGATAATGAGGTTGTCAATGTACTTCAAGACTATTTCATGACACAGATATGAAGCATCACATAAGTATGACAAGGCTTAATTCCTGATGACCTATGCTTGCCAGGAAATAATTATTTAAAAAAAAAAGAAGGAAACAAATTTGCAGGCACACAACTAATTATCAATGCCAAGGGTTTGTTACATTGTCCAAGAAAAGAGACTATATCTGGAATAGCAGGTACAATTGCAATCACTGCTCAATTAATTTCCTTAAAATCCATTGTCATTTTCTAATATGTGTCAGACTGCTGTGTAGTTCCAGCCAGGGAAATTAATGGATAGATTATAAGCATCTCCATAGCTGCATGACTTAACATTTTGATTAAGGCATTATGTTCTATGGTTGACAAAGAAATGCATTATTCCATTTGGATTGTAACTAGGAAGAGCTCCAATTGTTTCCACTTGGCTTTTACTGAAAATATGGGAATTCTGTCAGGTTCTAAGTTTATCAATTTAAAATTTGCAGTCAGAAAAAGATAAAAGAGCCAGAACGTTATTATGAAGCCTGTAACAATTACGATTAAGCTCAGGTGCATATACTAGCAATAGTAAAATTTAAAAAAAAATTGTTTAAACATAATGAAATTTTTCCCTTCTTTGGTAAATTCAGAAAATAGTTCATGGATTATTTGACTGTTTCATATTCATTAGGTACCCAACATGTCTCTCCTCTATCATTCTTGCACTTGAATTTCTTCCTTCTTCTACTTTCTCCAATCCATAAAATCTCTAGAAACACCACTGAATTGATACTACTCACACTGATTTTTTTGTGGTTAATTTTACACTCTGACAAACTTAAATCTTACTAAATTATCTACTGTTCCAACAATGTCAAAGCAACTTTATGATGATTCTCTATAATTAAGTTTCTTGCCTAATGTGCTTCAATAAAACATTTTTTTGCTTAAACAAAATAGAGTGTTGTTTTTTGTTTTTTTTTTTGGCTTGCCTCTAGAAATTCTACCAATACACAGAATACCAAAATCTAGCAAAGATTTTGGGAAATAAAATTAAAAAATCAAGTCCCTTTATAATTATTGATATAACCACCTAAAGAAAACAAAAATAAAGTAACAGTCATTAAAATAGCAAGCATGGCTCAAAATTCTAAGACTATAAGAAGTTTCAGTATTGGAAAACATTTTAATATTTATAATTTAATATTTATATATTAAAATGTATCATATTAACATCCTAAAGGGAATCTATAGTTTTGATAAATGTTGGAAAGAGTTTTGACTAAAAGATCATACTAAAAATTCATTTCAAGGAGTGATGTCACTATTATGGCTGCATGAGATGCTACTTTGTCTCTCCCCTTCAATCTACAACCAGTAAAACATCTATAACTCAGCAAAGGTGTCTCTGCTCAACACAGTAGGAGGCTTGATAATTTTACACAACTATGAGACTGGACATACAGAGTAGGCAGAACCAGGAAAATAACAAAGAAATTGTCTGCATTATCAGACCCTTGGTGATGACAGCTGAACCTGCAGCCCCAGAGAACCAGGTAGCAACAGGGGAGGTAGTAAATGCAACACTGGCCTCCAGCTGCAGCCACCAAGACCACAGGGAACAAGACAGTAGCAGCGTGGGGCTGGTCTTTCAGCCATGGAGGTTAGCCTAACTTCAGCCACCACCCTACCCATAGCAATGGCACCCACAGACTTGACAACTCCAATCATAGTAGGGACAGCCATGTCACTGGCTTCCCTCTCAATCTCCCTCACTTCTCATGGTGGCAGAGCCTACAACCCAGGAGATGATGGATGTGGTGAAGATGCTTGCTATCCTAGTGCTCAGGCCACAGAGCCAGTGAAACTAGTAATAACAATGTATTGATGACCCTGGAGGTAGAGCAGTAAGAGCAAATACACAGGTGACATTCCAACAGCGGCAGAGGAAAGTGGAAAGTGCTAATTTTCAAATATAACCAGAGCTTAGATAAGCTTGTGCAATAATGCCACCTACTGGAAAAGAAAAAAAAAACTCTAATTACTAACCTGTTGAATCTTTAGAATCAAGGAAAAAAAAAATTTTACCTAAAGGAGAAAGGCATTTGCTACTTCAAATGTGCCAGCAAAGGAACAATTCCTTAAGCACCATGAAGAAACACAGAAACACAGTATTAAAAAAAAGAAAATGACAATTCACCAGAAACCAATTTAAAGTCATGAAACATTGTAATCTTATAGAAAATTCAAAACAACCATCATAAAGAAAATCAATGAGCTACCAGAAAACTCGGAAAGGCAGTTCAATGATCTCAGGAATAAAATTCATAAACAGAAGGAATATTTTACCAAAGACATTTTAACTCTAATAAAGAACCAAATATAAATTATAGAGCTGAAGAGCTCAATACATGAGCTGAAAGAGATAAAAGAATACCTATTTGCCTCAATACAAAAGAACTTCTTTAAGACAAATTATATTAAAACTGACAAAGAAATGATTTTAAAGACAGTGAGGAAAAAAAGGATAGTACTCTGCAAAGGAATCCCCATTAAGGTATCATCAGATGACTCAGGAGAAACTCTAAATATCAGAAGTGAGTGGCATGACATACTCAAATTATTAAAAGATACAAAGTTTCAGTCAAGAATACTCCCTCCAGTAGTTATCATTCAGATATAAAAGAGAAATAAAGTTTTACTCAGATAAACAAAACTGAGGAAGTTAATGGACACAAGACTTGCTTTAACAGAAACGTTGAAAGCAGCTCTATACCTGAAACACAAAGGCAAAATTGCACAAAACTTTGAGTAATGTGATCGTCAGAATCAGTAAATTTCAACTATATCAGAATAGATTGTTAAACACTTTATTATGGCATTAATGTTAAAAAAAAACTGCAAAAAGAACTAGTTTTTCATCCTTTATCTCATTTATTGAACTGCTTTTCTGAGTTTTATTGTAGGTCGTTGATTTAAATAGCTAGTTTAATTTGGTAACAAGCTCAAAACAAAAAAAAGGAAAAAAATTGAGACAATGATATCACAAAATATAGAGAAAAATAATGGAAATCATATATAAAAGTAAGATGCTATCAAAAATATGTTATTTATGAAATGTTTTACACAAACCTCATGGTAAGTACAGGTCATAAATCCGGAGCAGAGACCCAAAATAAAGAACAAGAGGAAACTGAGAAAAAATAATAGAAAGCCACCAAAATAAACTGGTAGACAGAAATAGAAGGAAAAAGAAACAATGGAGCTATAGATTAACCAGAAAACAGAATACAAAATTTTAAGTTTTCATTTATCAATAATTACTCCAATTGTAAATAGATTGAACTCACCAATCTAAATGTATAAAATTGTTGAATGATTTAAAAAATAAGATCCAATTATGCTGCCTCCAGGAAACTCATCTCAGCTCTAAAGACAAACATTAACTGAAAGTAAAGGGGCGAAAAGTGATAATCCAAGCAAATGTCAGCCAGAAGAAAGTGGATATAGCCATATGTATATCAGACAAAACAGACTTCAAGCCAAAAAAGTTAACTTCAGACAAAAATGGACTTACAGAATAATAAAAGGACAATCACCAACAAGACAAAGAAGATCAAGCCTTTGTCGGTTTCATTTACAAATTTTTTTTCCCATTCCGTAGGTTGCCTTTTCATTTTACTTATGGTTTCCTTTGCTGTGCAGAAGCTTGTAAGTTTCATTAGGTCCCATTTGTTTATTCTTGCTTTTATTTCTTCTAGAGGAACATTCCTGAGATGTATGTCAGATAGTGTTTTGCCTATATTTTCTTCTAGGAGGTTTATTGTATTTTGTATTATGTTTATGTCTTTGATCCATTTTGAGTTTATTTCAGTGTATGGTGTAAGAGAGTGATCTAGCTTCATTGTTTTACATGCTGCTGTCCAGTTTTCCCAACACCATTTGCTGAAGAGATTGTCTTGATTCCACTGTATATTCCTGCCTCCTTTGTCGAAGATTAGTTGAACAAAAGTTTGTGGGTTCATTTCAGGGTTATTCTGTTCCCTTGGTCTATATGTCTGTTTTTGTACCAATACCATGCTGTCTTGATGACTGTAGCTCTACAGTATTGTCTGAAGTCTGGGAGAGTTATTCCTCCAGCCTCTTTCTTTCTCTTCAGTAATGCTTTGGCAATTCTAGGTCTTTGATGGTTCCATATAAATTTTATTATGATTTGTTCTAGTTCTGTGAAATATGTCCTGGGTAATTTGATAGGGATTGCATGAAATCTGTAGATTGCCTTGGGCAGTGTGACCATTTTAACAATCTTGATTCTTCCGATCCAAGAGCATGGGATATCTTTCCATTTTTTAAAGTCTTCTTTAATTTCCTTCATCAATGGTTTATAGTTTTCTGTGTATAATTTCACCTTCTTGGTTAGATTTATTTCCAGATATTTTATTACTTCGGGTGCTATTTTAAATGGTATTGCTTCTTTACTTTCTTTTTCTGTTGATTCATCATTAGTGTAAAGAAATGCAACTGATTTTTGAACGTTAATCTTGTAACCTGCTACCTTGCTGAATTCTTCGATCAGCTCTACTTAAAACTACTAGAGCTGTGTGGACATTTTAGAATTTTCTATATATAGTAACCTGTCGTTGGCATATAGTGACATTTTTTACCTCTTCTTTTCCAATTTGGATCCCTTTGATTTATCTCTCTTGTCTGAATGCTGTGGCTAGGATTTCCAAGACTATGTTGAATAGGAGTGGTGATAGAATATATAAGCAGCTCATATGACTCAATAAGAAAAAAATAAACAACCCAATCCAAAGATGGGCAGAAGACCTAAACAAGCAATTCTCCAAGGAAGACACACAAATGATCAATAGACACATGAAAAAATGCAAAATGTCACTAATTATCAGAGAAATGCAAATCAAAACTACAATGAGTTATCACCTCACACCAGTCAGAATGACCATCTTTCAAAAGTCCACAAATGACAAGTGCTGGAGAGGCTGTGGAGAAAAGGGAACCCTCCTTCCCTGCTGGTGGGAATGCAGTTTGGTGCAGACACTGTGGAAAACAATATGGAGATTCCTCAAAAGACTAGGAATAAACTTACCATATGACCCAGGAACCCCACTCCTGGACGTAAGTCCAGAAGGAACCCTACTTCAGCGCCATGTTCACAGCAGCATTATTTACAATAGCCAAGACATAGAAACAGCCTAAATATCCATCAACAGATGACTGGATAAAGAAGAGGTGCAATATTTATACAATGGAATACTACTCAGCCATAAGAACCAACAACATAACGCCATTTGCAGCAACATGGATGCTCCTGGAGAATGTCATTCTAAGTGAAGTAAGCCAGAAAGAGAAAGAAAAATACCATATGAGATCGCTCATATGTGGAATAAAAAAAAAAAAAATAACAACAACAAAAAAAACAAAGCATAAATACAAAACAGAAATAGACTCACAGACATAGAATATAAACTTGTAGTTGCCAAGGGGGCAGGGTGTGGGAAGAGATTGACTGGGATTTCAAAATTGTAGAATAAATAAGCAAGATTATACTGTATAGCACAGGGAAATATATACAAGATCTTATGGTAGCTCACAGAGAAAAAATGTGACAATGAATATATATATGTTCATGTATAACTGAAAAATTGTGCTGAACAGTGGAATTTGACACAACATTGTAAAATGATTATAAATCAATAAAAAGTGTTAAAAGAAGACAAAGAAGTTACTACTATACATGTATCCAAATAGGAGCACACAAATATATAAAGCAAATATTAATAAATATAAAGGGAGAAATTGTCAAAAACACAATAATAGTAGGAGATTTTAACACCACATTTACATCTCAGGAGATCATACAGACAGAAAGTCAACCAAAAACAGTAGCCTTAAATGAAACATTAGACCAAATGGACTTGTTAGATTTATACAGAACATTCCATCCAAATGCAGTAAAATGCACATTCTTCTCAAGTGCACATGGATTATTCTCAAGGACAGATCCTATTTTTGGACACAAAATATGTCTCAATAAATTTAAGGAAACTGAAATCATATCAAGCTTCTTTTCCAAACACAATGGTGTAAAATTAGACATTAATTACAAAAGAAAGCTGGAAAAATCACACGTATATGCCATATGGAGACTAAATAATATGCTATTGAACAACTCTTGGGTCAACAGAGAAATCAAGAAAATATCTGAAGATAAATGAAAAAGAAAATGCTGCATACAAGAATCTATGGGATGCAGGAAAATCAGCAATAAGAGGGAATTTTAAAGCAATACAGGTCTACCTCAAGAATCTAGAAAAATTCTCAAATAAACAATTTAAACTTACACCTAAAGTAACTAGAAAAAGAAGAGCAAAGGACAAAATCATTATAAGAATGATTAAAAGAGCATACACCATGATCAAGAGGGATTTATTCCAGCAATGCAAGAATGGCTCAACATCCACAAATCAATCAATGTGATAAACCTCATTAACAAATTTAAATATAAAAACTATATCATTATTTAAATAGAAAAATGCATTTGACAAGATTAAAGAGCCATTTATGATAAAATTCAATAAAATGGGTGGAGAAAAAATGTATTTAACATGAAAAAATCATATATGGCAAGCCACACTTAACATATAGTCAATGGTGAAAAACTAAAAGGTATCCTTCTAAGATCAGGAACAAACATGGACGCGCACTCTAACCACTCTTATCCCATATAGTATTGGAATTCCTAGCCAAAAAAATGAGCCTAGAAAAAGAAATAAAGATATCTAAATTGGAAATAACACAGTAAAACTATTGTATTTGTGGATGATTTTAAAAATAGGAAACCATAGGGGATTGCCAAGATGGTGAAGTAGAAAGATGCACCCTCTCCTGTGAATACATCAAAAACTATACCTATGTATGGGACAATTCATATGGATTACCTACTGAATTTTGGCATAATATGTCTTATTATCAGAACTACAAGTAAGATCCTCATAAAACAGGATAGGAGAAAAATAGAGAAAAAGGAATTTGGGGTAGGACCTGCCCCCCTGGGGAGGAAACAACAAAGAAAGTAAAGTGCCCTCACCATAGGAAGCCGTTTCTCCTGTGGGGAGGTCAGCTTGGACAAAAAGGGAGCTTCAGAGGCTTAAAGGAGAAAGCAGCAGCTGCTTGGCCAAAAGAACAGAGAGAAACTAGCAAGGAGAATCTGTGTGATCCCCAGTCTTGGATGCTAGCTGACACATGCAGGCCAGGAATGAGTGCTGGTGCTTGGGATTCAGTGGATGGACCCAGGGAGAGGACTGAGGCCAATTGCCCAGATGCAGCCTCAAGGGGCTGTAGTGTTGTGCAGCATAAGGCTGGAATGTGTGCAGAACAGCCTGGATCCCCAGTAGAAAGTACCACTTCTAGTGCATGTGGGGGGAGGGTTGTGAGACTTATAGCCATAACAGTTGTCTCTGCTACCCTAGAAGGTGTTGCTTAACATGACTGTTGGGATGCACTCTCATGAGCAGAGGTGTGTGGTCCAGACAGAGTAGCTTCTCAACTTGCTCTGGAGGGGCACAATTGCTGGTGCACGGCTCTCAGGCAGAGACAGGGCTGAAACCTGAATCTATTCCCAGGGGTTCTGTGACTTCGCAGGCAGGACTGAGATTTGATTTGAGCTCCAGGTGGCTGTGGAAGATTTGCTCTGCTGGTGCCTCATGCATCCGTACCTCTGGGATAACCTAGTTGAGTTCTGGTGTGCAGCAAGGGCAGGTCTACCATTAACAGTGGATGTGCTTATGCAGAGGTGGGGCAGAGTTCTGGGTTGACCCTGTGGCTCAGGGTGGATTGAGTGCATGACTGTGTATGCACTACAGTGGGTCCTAGTGCCTGACATCAGAGGATTTGCACTGGTGGCTCTGTGGGGCACACCAGGGCATGTTACTGACATTCCTGCAGCTGAGGTGGGGACAAGGATGGTGTCAACAAAGTGTACTTTGTGAGCCCACATAATGAATGACAGGTGACACCACAGTGGGCACTTTCCAGTGGACATCTCTGGCAGAGGAATACACAGTGGCTTCTCTTCCAGTGGAAGTGCTCCAGTCCTGTCTATCACACATGCAGCTCAGAAATGAGGCTACAAGCCTCTATTCACACAACAGGGGAGCAGACCTGGTCAGTTCTATGACAATCACAGAGCAAAGAAGAGGCCCCACTCAACAACAAGTGCAGGATCTGGTCACCACAACACCATCCACAGATTCAATCAAGGGGTTAAAAGCCAGCACACAGACAGGAAAGATGTGGCAACTATCCAAACTAAAAATAGCCCTTGTGACAAAAATGTTAGACAAGCACAGTGTACATAGTGTCACTTCCAGATTTAAAAAATAAAATAAAATAGAATAGAATAATCCCCCCCAAAACAGCCCTTCAAGACCATAGTAGATAACTGTCGCTCCTAAATTAATAGAGTCAGAGAAATATAAGTAAAATGAAGAAGCAGAGAAATCAATCTTAATTAAAGGAACAAGATAAGTCCCCTGAAAGAATGGACAATGAAATAAACCAGTTCCTGAGTTCAAAAGAGAGGTGATAAAAGCAATGAAGGAAATGAGAGTCTATTGATAGAAATAAAGAATACTGTAAAAAGTTAAAAGAAACTATAAAGAGGAGCCAATTGAAATCAGAAAACCCACTTGCTGAGCTAAAAGCCAAGCTAAAGGCAACCAGTAGTAGACTATATAATGCAGAAGAACGAGTAAGTGATTTAGAAGATAGAATGATATAAATCACACAATCAGAAAAGCAGACAGAAAAGAAAAGAAAAAACAATGAAAGCAATATAAGGGACAGATAGGATAATATAAAGTGTGCCAATCTACACATAATAGAGGTACCCGAAGGAGAAGAAAGAAAAAAGGGTATTAAAAAATGACTTTTAAGAAATGATGGTTGAAAAGTCCCAAACCTAAAGAAGAAAACAGATATCCAACTACAGAAAGCACAGAGTCCCAAATAAGATGAACCCAAACAGACCTACACCAAGACATATTATAATTAAGATGACCAGTTAAAAATAAAGAAATGATTCTAAAGGCAGCAAGCGAAAAACAAAGAGTTAGTTATAAGGAAATCCTCATAAGGCTTTCAGCTGATTTCTCTATGGAAAGACATGCTGAATGAGAGTAGCAAGATATATTCAAAGTTCTAAAAGAGAAAAAAAAAAAAACTGCAACCTAGGATACTCTACCAAGCAAGACTATCTTAAAATAGGAGAGATAAATAATTTCCAGATAAGCAAAAACTAAAAGAATACAGCAATACTAAACCTCTTCTAAAAGAAATACTAAAAGTTATCACCTAAATAAAAAAGGAGAAACCTATAGAAAAAAAAATCAGAACCGGGAATGGGATAAATATAATGAATACCATGATGTAAAACATGAACATGAAGATGTAAAAGGTATCAAAATCATAAAATGTGGGAAAGGGGAGAAAGAAAACATAGAATTTGTTGTTGTTGTTGTTGTTCTTTTTAGGATTTGTTGAGACTATATGATTACCAATCAAAGGCAAATAGATATAGTAATGGGATAATATGCTTGAAAAACAGAGTATCCACAGATCAAAAGCATAAAATACTGTCACAAAAATGAAAAAGAAAAAAAAAATCAAGCTAATACAAAAGAGAATAATCAAACCATAAAAGGAAATACAAAAGGAAATAAACAGAAATAAAAAGGATTAAAACAGAATACCCTGAACAATTATATGCAAAAAAATAAGATAAATTATAAGACATAGATAAATACCTCGAAACATACAACCAAAAAGACTGAATCATGGAGGAATAGAAAATCTTAACAGACAATAAATATCTAGGAAAATAAATCAGTAATCAAAAACCTCCTCAAAAAGAAAGCTTACAATTAGAGATGGATTTATCGGAGAATCCTACCAAATGTTTAAAGACAAATGAACACCAACCATTCTCAAGTTTTTCCAAAATACTGAATAGAAGGGACCATTTTCAAGCTTATTCTATGAGGCCAGCTTTGCCCTGACCCCAAAGTCAGACAAGGTACTACAAGAATAGAAAATTGAAGACCAATATTTCTGATAAATATGGATAGAAATACTCTAAACAGAGTATCAGCAAATTGAATTTGGCTGCATATTAAAAGGATTATACAATATGACAAAGTGGATTTAAATACCTGGAATGCAATAATTTTTCAATATATAAAAATAAATTAATGTAATACAACACATTAATAGAATAAAGGATGAAAACCACACAATTATCTCAATTGATGCAGAAGCAGCATGTGACAACATTCAACACCCTTTTATGATAAAAACACTCAACAAAGGACCAGAAAGAAACTACCTCAACATAATACAGTTCATACATGAAAATCCCACAGCTAACAACATAATTAATGGTAAAAGACTGAAAGATATTCCTCCAATATCCAGAACATGACAAGTAGCCCAGTTTCATAAATCCTATTCAATATAGTTAGCTTTAGTCAGAGCAATTAGGTAAGAAACACAAATGAAAGGCATACAAATGTCTTCCCAAATAGAAAGGAAACAATGAAATTCTTTTTGCAGATAACATTATCATATATGTGGAACATTATAAAGACTCCATCAAAATTTTTATTAAAATTAACAAGTTCAGCAAAATTGCAGAACAAAAGAAACCAAAACACAAAAATCTGTTGCATTTCTATACAATAAGAGTAAAACATAAAAAAAGGAAATTAAGAAAATTCAATTTATGATAGCATAAAATAGAATAAAATACATAGTAATAAACTTAGATAAAGAAAGAGGTGGAATACTCATACAACGCAAACTTCAAGTCATTGATAGAAGTCAAAGAAAAATATATGAAAAGATATCCCATGTTCATGGATTGGAAAACCGTATATTGTTAAGTTTTTGATACTACTAAAGCAATCTAAAGAGTCAATGCAATCCCTATCAAAATTTCAGAGGCAGTCTTTATATAAATAGGAAAAAAATCCTAAAATTCATATATTCCATGAGATCCCCAAATATACAAAATAATTTTGAGAAACAAAAACAAACTGGAAGGCCTCACATCCTCTGATTTAAAACATATCATGGAGCTAAGGCAACCAATGTGGCACTGGCATAAATACAGACATACAGACCCATGGAGTAGAATAGAGAACCCAGAAATACATCCTCTAAAATATGGTCATATGGTCTTCAACGAGGGTGCCAAGACCACTCAATGGGGAAAGATAGCACCTTAAATTTTTTTACTTAGAAAAACTGAATATCCACATATACAAGAATTATTTTGGATCCTTACCTTACACCATATACAAAAATTAACTCAAAGTGGATTAAAGACCTAAATGTATGACATAAAACTATAAAATTTCAAGAAGAAATAATAAAGGGAAAACTTCATTACATTGGATTTTACAATTATTTCTTGGATATGATCCCAAAAGCATAGGCAACAGAAGTAAAAACAGGCAATTGGGGCTACATAAAAATTAATAACTTTTGTGCAGCAAAGAAAAGAGCTAACAGAGAGAAAAGGCAGTCTAAGGAATAGTAGAACATACTCGCAAATAATATACCTGAAAAAGGATTAATATAGAATAAAGAGCCCCTAAAACTAAGCAACAAAAAATAAATAATCCATTACAGACAAGCAAGAGACATGAATAGACATTTCTCCAAGAAGGTATATAAATGACCAACAACAAATTAAGATGTTCAACATCACTAATCATTAGAGAAATGTAAATAAAAATTACAATGAGATATCACTTCATACCCATTCAGATGGACACTGTCAAAGAAAAGAAAGGAAAAGAAAAGAAAAGAAGAGAAAAGAAAAGAAAAGAAAAGAAAAAAGAAAAGAGAAAAGAAAAGAAGAAAGGAAAAGAAAAGAAAAGGAAAGGAAAGGAAAGGTAAGAAAAGAAAAGAAAAGAAAAAAGAAAAAAGAAGAGTGTTGCTGAGGTGGTAAAGAAACTGGAATCTTTATGGTAGGATTGTAAAATGGTGCAACCACTGTGGAAAAATAGAACTATAATATGATGCAGCAATCCCACTTCTGGATATATCTTGATAGCACAGTCTCAAAGCTAAATTTTCACACTCACATTCATAGCAGCACTATCCAAAACAACCAACAACCTAAATACCTATTACTGGATAAGTAAGTAAGCAAAATGTGATATATACATACAGTGGAATATTATTATGCCTTACAAGAAAGGAAACCCTGTCACATGCTACAACATGGACAGCTCTTGAGGATATTATGCTAAGTGAAATAAACCAGTCATGAAAAATCAAATACTGCATGATTCTATTTATATGAGGTGTCTAAAGTAGTCAAATTCATAGAAACAAAAATAGAATGATCGTTACCAAGGACTGGATAAGGAGGAAAATGGGAGTTATCATTTATAGGGTAGAGAGTTTCAGTTTTGCAAGTTGAAAAGTTCTGGAGATCTATTTCACAACAAATGAACATATATAGCACTACTGAATTGTACATTTAATGGTAGTTAATGGTTGTGCATTTTATGTTATATGTTTTTTACCATAACAAAAAAACAAAGTGAAAATAAACATTTTAGTTATTTACAAATTGATCAACAAATTGCATAATAAAACATGGGAATACTTAAACTTTTAAATATATGATTTATCAGAATTGAGAAGAATTTAAATAAAAACATGAATATAAGACATTCTTGATGTGTGCATTTGTACATGCTGTTAACTATGAGGAAATATTATTACTATGGACAGAAAATAGATTTTTTCAGATATTTTCAATTTATAATTTCTACAAACTCCTCCACATACAGTTTTATATTTCTTTTTTCAGTTATACATGAACATATATATTCATTGTCATATTTCTTATATCATCATATATATTCATAGAATAATATGATTTTTGAAACAGTCACAAAATTATACATGAAATGTATTTTTATGCTGATTACACCCTGTAAGTTAGGCTGCCCTCTTATTAATATCCTCTTGTTAACACAGATAATAGGTGACAGTGCTGGGACTACATTCTATAAATCTTGATTCTTAGAGTAACAGGAAGCATACTGCTATATTTCTCATATTGAAAGAGAATCTGAGTGCACCTAAAAAGACCAATGGACTATCAACTGTTTTTTTATATATCAGAACCAATATATAGATTATTCACTACTCATGTTGCAGAGTAGTTTTCTGTTATTTGACATTAAGAATTTAATAATGAATTTGGAACATAATTTAAGAACAACAATGCAGATATTCAATTGGACATGGCTTTATCTATACTGTTCAATATATTTATGTTTACTGACATTCTATAATTATACTCTACATTTTTGGAGTTGGTCTTTACAAAATTATTAGACTGGTATCAGCCGAAGGAGGCAGATGTGGGGTTCTAGGATGTGAGCATCCCCAAAATGAAAATATGCATGAGGAGTTGCCACACCGCTGGACAGACATCAGCAGGAGACACCATGGGGTTAACAACACTTTATTGCCACAGGGAAGTGCGCCTATAATGCACCTGTCCTGCTTTTTATCTGTTCTCTGCCAGTACATGCGCAATGTGAATTTCTTTGTTCATTAAGCTCACAGAATATCTCTAGCACATGCGTACTTCTATTTTCTTTGTTCTAAATCTTATATAATTGATGAATGGGTACAGCAATTATTTACTGCATACTACAAACATGCTCTGATCATGGCCTCTGATCATGGGTCCCATGGCCTTAACCCATCTCAAGGCCAGCTCACAACTGATATCATTTCAATCCTAAAACTTAGGGTTAATTCCATTCAGTCTGTTTCAAATATTTGTGTGTCTATGAATTTTGATATATAATACATTTGGATAAAAGCCTCCAATGCATAGTTACCCAGAATTTCTCTAAAATGCCCTAAAATAGAAAGCAATCAATAATATGCAAAACTAGAACTAAAAAGTAGAAGAGTATCAGAATTTGGACGTAGTATATAACAGCCTTAAGGCTCATAGAAATGGATTGAATAAAACCTAGCAAGAATTTAAATATCCCTGATCTCAATAAAATGCACTTGTCTGAGAGAAGATATGTGAATATTGGTTTCTTTTCTCACCATATATTCCCATACTTAGAATCCATTTTCTCTACCAACCAGGAGAGACAGTGATCCCCTATATCAACATTGGTATGTTAAAAATAATGAGTATAAAATAAAATATGTAGCTTTATTTATTTTTGTGAGCAGGAAATACATGCACATAATACACAATTCAAGGGCACAGAGTTAAAATCTTCCTGTTTCCTAGTCCTTAGCCAGTCAGTTTTGCTCCCCAGAAGCAACTGCATTGCAAATAATGTCTATGAATAACAAACCATGTAAGTGTTGTTTTTAAAAGAATAATCAATAGGCTTTAGTAATTTTTAGGTGTCTTTCTTTGTCACAGTGAGTCCAATATTTTAAGAGGAACTTCGCATTCTGGTTAAGTGAAGAAGGTCACCCTCAGGCCTGGTTCCCCAGTTACCCTGTTAAAAAAAAAAAAAGAAAGAAATTTCTGTATAGAATTTACAAAGACTATGGTCCCAGCCTCTTGCCAAAATTCTCTACTTTCTCTTCTTCTCCAGAAAGCCTATCTATTTGAGACAGCTTTTTCTACCTCTTGTCTTCTCTAATTGGAAAACAATGTCAGGGACGAGGCCTTCAGCAGAAGAGATTTCTGGCTTGGATTGTTGGCTCTTATCCTCTTACTTTTTGTTGTTGTTGTTGTACTCTTTATTTATGAATAATTTCAAATGAAAAGAAAAGTTACAAAAATTATACAAAAACTGCTTTATCTGCTTGACTTGAGAGTAGATTGAAGATATGATATTCTCATGATAATTGTACAGTAACTTTTAGACATGATGATTACCAATTCATAATTAGAGCATTATGTCTAAGGACCAGGACATTCTCCTACATATCCACTGCACAACCATCATGTTCAGGAAGTTAGTACTAAGACAGTCATACCATCTAACCCTTAGATTCTATTCAAATTCCATCAAAATTTGCAGTAATAAAATAAACAATTCAAGATCATGCATTACCTTTGGTTTTGATTTTCACTAGTGTCATTCAGGCTAGGACAGTTCCTTAGAATTTTGAAGACTACAGGACAATCGTTTAGTATAATGTCCCTCAACTTCAGTATGTCTTATATTGCCTCATAATTACATTCCTGATTCATTTTATGCAACTTTGGCAGGAATATAACAGAAATGATATGGTGTTCTTATTTCAGCATATTAAGCTGCACACAGTTTCTATTTTTCCTATCTTGGGTGGAATTAATTTTAATCACTTGAGTAAAGGAGACTCAGCCAGAATTTAGCTCTATAAAGTTATATTTAATAACTGTAAACTAGTGTCTAGCAGGAGTTACCTAAGGTTTTTTTCAGCCTCTGACTTCTGAGAGTAGTCAGGGAATACCAAGCCTTATTTTTTTCTATAATATGTTTCCTTTGAGTTATATTCAATTCTGAAGTAAAATTAATTGATTCATTCACTCAATAAAAACCTTAAGTGTTTACTATAAATCAAGTACTGTACTAGGAACTAGAGGTTTGTATGTGCTGTGAAGAAATAAGGGATAAGCCAATGTCCATACAGGAAGAGCAGACATGCATCTCACTCGACACTTGGCTCAAGAGTGAAGTGTTTAGTTTTAAAAAAGTAAGAGATGGCTCTCATCCTTTGGTGGTAAGGGGATCAGGGAGGCAAGGAAACTCATATAAGGTTTGGTCAACAAGTCAAGAAAAGGCATAGGTGCTTGCTTTCTTAGAGAAGAGAATGTAGGCACTGGCATATTCTGCTGGATGTGGCCCATTGGAAGGAGTTTTCACCTATACAGGTTTCCCTTATTTTAAATAAAGTGTGAAGTTTTACAGCCACAACCTGCATTGCAGCTACTGCTGGGCCAGATTGTTTAAATTAAAGGTGCTTATTGTTGAAAAGTGACCTCTGGGAAATCTGAGTATCCAGGAGCACTTGGAGACTTGGGTGGTCCTGGTTAAGGTAGATTTAGCAAATAAAAGCACAAGAAGCCCAGTTACCTCTAAATTTCAGGTTAACAACAAATATTTTTAATAAATATGCATTGTGAAATACTTGGGGTCTACTTATACTAAAATATTATTTCTTGTTTTTCTGAAATTCAGTTTTAACTGAGCATTCTGTATTTTATCTGTCAACCCTTCTTTATGGATGAAAAAGACACTGTTGCAGTAAGTGTAGCCCCACTCCTGATAGGAGAAAAGGAAGTCTCAATTGCTGTTATCCTATTGTCCAGACAAAGCAGAAAGAGCATCTTGGGTCATCTATGGACAATTTTTCTTATTAAGCCATAAAGAATTAAAATTAAACCTAAAATCTTCACATATTTGTCCCTCCCAAAAATGCATATTATACAAATGTTTTCATAAATTTCTATCTTCTTAACTGTATCTGATTCTATTTTCACAGACTTAATTTTGTAAGACATACAGCTATATACCATATAATTTACTATAAGTTTATTTGGCTTGATTTTGTTTTTATTTAAGTAATTCTATCAACATTGAAGAATACATGTCAATGAAGAAATTATTCCCCTTTTCTCAGGATCATGAGTGTATGTACTACACGGTCAAGTGGTAAAGAAGGTAAGAATGGAGGCAATGGCTGACACATTTTTACCCACCAGATACATATTCTTTCCCCTTCCCCCAAGTTCCTTTTACCTTACATCCTTGCTAACAGAATTCACAAATTTTTACCTACATTTCAGCTACATATAGGCATATCCTCTAAAATGAAAATAGAAAAGTTTAGGTATCCTAAGCAAGTTTTTTTTTCCTTCCTAATAAAGAGAACTTCAGTGAGAAACTACCCTTCATTTCTTTGGAGGCAAAGTAATAAATGTGGTGTCAAGACCACATAGCTATCCAGTGATCCTGGAGGGAAAGACAGAACTAAAGTCAACAGCTGATGTTGATTGAGAAGAATATGAAAAACTTCAGGGCCTTGATGACATAACTCTAGTGCTAAATTAATCAGACCTCCTGGGTTCTTGTTATATGAGGTAAGGAATGTCCTTATTTCTTAGTCATTGTCATTCGGATTATTTGTTACTTGCTGCTGAAAGAGTTCTATCTGGTTCTTATCAGCAACTATGCATGATGATATTTACTGACACATCCATCACTCTGCCAGGTCCTTAGATTTAAAAAAATCATTTTTATGCTCCTACCCAAGAAACCATAAGAGGTTGCTTAAGATCTTCTACCTAGGTTCTTCATATAGCATCTGTGTTTTCTGGGTTCTCTAGCCCTTCTTCTCCCCCTAGTTCTACCTGAAAAACAAAATATGTTTCTTCTGCTATTAGAATGGTCAAAACTGTCTGGGATGTATATCTCTCTCTTGGACCTTGATTATAGGACAGGAAAATAATGATTTGTTTCAAAGAAAATCGCTCGCATCTACCCACGACTGCTTACTTACATAACCCTCTCATTCTAGCTTCAACTTAGATATTATTTTCCCCAGTCTGAAGTGCCACTTCACTCTCTGTGTTTCTCCATATATCCTTTCAAAAGCCTACAGTTTATGATCTGGATTGCCCCTATTCTCCTCAAAGACTAGTCATGTGAAATTCAAAACTTAGAAGAAAATGCTTTAGGCTGACATATTTTTCCCTGGAGCAATGATCATAGGATAGTTGAAATGGATGAGGTGACAGAAAGGATCAGAAGATATCAGAAATAGTTTCATTAATATTTCAAACTTATGAACCTGACACATACACATTTAAATTTACAAAGTCATTCTCAACAAATTATCTTACTGTCTTCATTCAGTCATAAGTGTATGTGTCAGGGTGGGGCAGAGGAGGGAAATTCCAGTGTATTTTTCAAAAGGTTTTGGAAATAGAAAGATATTTCTATTCATTGCAGTTCATTCTCTGGTAAGCAAAATTGGTTATGTATTCAAACATTACTACCGCTTTAAAGCTTCTTAAGTTTAGCTATCTTTCAGCCTAAATAAATATATGTTATATTCTATTGAAAAGACTAATTTTGGAGGCATTTTATAAGATACTTGTTACAAGTGCTTCTGAGACTTCGCCCCTATGTTTAATAATAGATGGGTAGGATTAGGAGAGATGTAATTCTGCAGTTTTATTGGCTAGAGGCAAAGTTCATTGGGAAGAAGTTGATCTTTTGGGAGAATTGAGAGTGTGGGAACCACCTAAATGGGCCTTTGGTGGTACAAATGTGAAATAAGATTCTCTTAATTAAAATAAGGTTTTGAAACTATATCAAATTGCTTTACATAAAATGTCTAAAACCGTTTTCCCCTGAGCAAAATTGACTCCTTCCAAGAAGATTATTATTCTACTGAAGTCTCTTATTATACAAGGGATGAAAGGCTTGTTTTCCCTCACTTTACAGTGAAAGAAGAATTGAGCAACTAAGCTCCAGGTCAGCTTTAACACCACCATTTATTGAAGAGGCTATTTGTTTCCCATTGTGTATTCTTTCTTTGTTATAGATTAATTGACCACATAAATGTGGTTTTATTTCTAGGCTCTTTATTCTGCTCCATCGATCTATGGATATGTTTTTGTGCCGGTATAATAGTATTTTGATTACTTTAGCTTTGTAGTTTAGTTTGAAATCAGGGAATGTGATATTTTCAGTTTTTTTCTTCTTTCTCAAGATTATTTTGGCCATTTGAGGCATTTTGCATTGACATAAAATTTTAGAATTATTTGTTCTAGTTCTGAAAAATATTGTTTTTATTTTGATAAGGATTGCATAGAATCTATAGATTCCCTTGGGTAGTGTGGTCATTTTTAACAATATTAATTCTTCCAAACCATGAACATAGTGTCTCTTTCCATTTAATTGTTTAGCCTTTAGTTTCTTTTATCATTGTCTTATAGTTTTCTAAGTACAAGTCTCTTCCTTCCTTGCTTAGATTTATTCATAAATATTTTATTCCTTTTGATGCAATTGTAAATAGGATTGTTTCTTTCATTTCTCTTTCTGATAGTGAATTGTTAGTATATTGAAACACAATAGCTTTCTGTATTTATATATTTCTATATTAATTTTGTATCCTGCAACTTTATTAAATGCATTTATTAGTTTTAGTGATTTTTGTTGGCATCTTAAGTGTATCCTGTATATAGTTTATAGGTTTAGTATAGGTTTCCTTTCCAATTTGGATTCCTGTATTTCTTTTATTTGTTTGATTGCTGTGCCTATGACTTCCAGTACAATGTTGAATAAAAGTGGTGAGAATAAGCATCCTTGTCTTGTGCTTAATGTTATAGGAAATGCTTTTAGTTTTTCCCCATTGGGTATGATGTTGGTTGTAGGTATGTCATATATAGTCTTAATTATGTAGAGGTATGTTCCCTCTATATCCACTTTGCTGAGAATTTTTTAGCAGAAACGAATGTTGAATTTTGATGAAAGATTTTTCTGCGTCTGTTAAGATGATCATATGATTTTTATTCTCCAATTTGTTAATAAGATATCAATTGATTGATTTGTGGATATTTAGCCATATTTGCATCCTTAAGATAAATCCCACTTGATCGTGGTATAGGGTTCTTTAAATGTGTTGCTGAATTTGATTTGCTAATATTTTGCTTAAGATTTTATATCTATGTCTCTCAAGGACACTGGCCTGTTATTTTATTATATTAAAACGTGTTTGTCTGCTCTTAATATTTGGATGATGCTCGCCTCGTAGAAGGCATATGGAAGCTTTTCTTCCTCTTCAAATTTTTGGAATAGTTAGAGAAGAGTAAGTGTCAACTCTTCTTTAAATGTTTGACAGAATTTTCCTGTGAAGTTTTCTGGTCCTGGACTTTTGTTTATTGGGAGTTCTTTTATTACTGATTCAATCTCATTACAGGTAATCACTCCTTTATATTTTCTGTTTTTTTCCTGAATTAGTCTTGAGAGATTTTACATTTAGAAATTTATTTTTTTCATTTTAGCTTACATAATTGTTCATAGTAATTGCTTATGATCCTTAGTATTTCTGATGTGTTTGTTGTAATTACTCTTTCATTTCTGATGTTATTTGGGCCCTTTTTTTATGTGTCTGGCTAAAAGTTGTTCCATTTCGTTTATTTTTTCAAAAAACCAGCTTTTAGTTTCACTGATATTTTATATTATTTCTTTAGTCTCCATTTAATTTATTTTTGCTCTAATGTTAATTTTTTTTTATTCTATTTACTTTGGGTTTTGTATGTTCTTTTTCTAGTTCCTTTTGGTATAAGGTTAAATCATTTAAGTTTTTTTTTGTTTCTTGAGATAGGCTAGTATTACTATAAACTTTCCTCTTCAAAGTGCTTTTGCTGTGCCCCATCAATTTTGTATCATCGTCTTTCCATTTTCTTTTATTCCAAGGTATTTTTGGATTTCCTCATTGATTTCATCACTGATTCACTGGATGTTTAGTAGCATATTTTTCACCATCATATGTTTATGTGTTTTTGCATTTTTTAGGTAGTTGATTTCTAGTCTCATAATGCTGTGTCTGAAAGAATTGTTTGATTTGATTTCAATCTTCTTAAATTTATTGAGACTTGTATTGTGGCCTAGTATGTGATGAAACTATAGATGTTTCATGTGCATTGACGAGACTGTGAATTCTGCTGCTTTTAGCTGGAATATTCTATATGTATATCTGTTAAGGCTATCTGATCTACCATTTTGTTTAAAGTAAGTGTTTCCTTATTGATTTTCTGCCAGGATGATCTACCCATTTATGTAAGTGGGATGTTAAAGTGTTCTACTATTATTGTGTTTCTGTCAAATTCTCCCTTTATGTAAGTTAATATTTGCTTTATGTATTTAAGAGTTTTTATGTTGAATGCATACATTTTTTACAATTGCTATATAGTCTCACTGGATTGATCCTTTAATTATTATGTAATGTCCTTCTTTGTCTCTTGTAACATTCTTTGTTTTATTGTCTGTTTTATCTGATATAAGCATTGTTATCCCAGCTTTCTTCTCATGTCAATTTGGATGAAATACTTTTTTCTAAACTCTCATTTTCAATCTCTGTGTGCCTTTAGATCTGAAGTAAGCCTCTTGTAGACACCATATATATATGTCTTGTTTTTGTACCTATTTATC
The DNA here is from genome assembly GCF_036321535.1 of Camelus dromedarius. Lineage (NCBI taxonomy): Eukaryota > Metazoa > Chordata > Mammalia > Artiodactyla > Camelidae > Camelus > Camelus dromedarius. The sequence goes on from NC_087448.1 coordinate 35,975,452, forward strand.
CCCTCTGTGTCTTAGAATTGGATTATTTAATCATTTATATTTAAAGGAGTTATTGATGGATATGTACATATTGTCATTTTGTTAATTATTTTTTATTTACTTTTGTAGGGTTTTTTTCTTATTCTTTTCTTCCTCTGCTACTCTCTTCCCTTGTGATTTGATCAGTATATTTAGCGTTTCAATTTTTTTTTTCTAATACTATCTATTGTAGATTTTTGGTTTGTGGTTACCATGAAGTTCATTTGTAACAACCTATATATACATATACAGGTTGGTGAACTGCTAAATAGAACTCATTCTAACAAAACTGCATTTTACTCCCCACTCTCAAGTTTAATGTTTTCAGCATCATATTTTACAACTTTTGTTTTTTTGTATCCCTTAACTACTTTCTGTGGATATAGATAATTTTCTACTTTTTTCTTTTAATATCCCTACTGGCTTTATATACTACCTTTTCTGTATGTTTGCATTTATAAATGAAATGTTTCCTTTCATAATATTTATATTTCTAGTTGTAGTCTTTTATTTTCTGCTTAAAGAAGTTCCTTTCACATTTCTTTTTAACCTGGCTTAGTGGTGCAGAACTCTCAGCTTTTGCTTGTTTGTAAAATTCTTTATCTCTCCTCTAAATCTGAATGATCGTCTTCCTGGGTAGAGTGTTAATGGTTATAGTATTTTCCCTTTCATTATTTTGAATATATCGTGTTACTGCCTTCTGGCCTGCAAAGTTTCTACTAAAAAATCAGCAGACAATATTATGAAAGTTCTATTGTATGTAACCAATTGCTGCTTTTAAGATTCTTTATCTTTAATTTTTCCATGATTTGGGCCTCTTTGGATTTATCTTTTTTCTGGACTCTCTGACTTTCTGTGCTTTGTAGACTTGGATGAATGTTTTCCTTCCCAGGTTAGGGAAGTTTTTTGGCTATTATTTATTCAGATAAATTATCTGAATCTTTCTCTCTTTCTTCTTAGTTTGCATCATTTCTCGTTCTGCTGTTTTCTAGTTCACTGATCTGTTTCTCTGTATTATCTACTCTATCAATGATTATTTCTAGTGTATTTTTTATTTCAGTTATTATATCCTTCAATTCAGTTTGGTTCTTCTTTATATTTTCTAGTTCTTTGTTAAAATTCTCATTGGGTTCATCTGTTCTTTTCAGAAGTTCATTGAACATCTTTATGATCACTATCTTGAACATTTTATCAGGTAGATTGCATGTCCCCATTTCACTTACTTGTTCTTCTGGGGTTTTATCTAGTTCCTTCATTTGGAATATATTCCTCTGTCACTTTGTTTTACCTAAATCTCTGTATGTATTAGGTATGTCATTCATGTTTCCTAATCTTAGAGATGTGGTCTTATGTAGATGTGCCATTGGGCCAAGCAGCATACTCCCCTCTAGTCACCAGAGCTATATGCTCTATGGGTGCCACCTATGTAGGCCCTTCAGTTGTGACAGTGCCAACTACGGGTGTGCTGCTAGAAGGGGTTGATCCCTTGCCTGGTTGGCTGTCTCATCCTGCCTTATGTAATGGCTGTCAGTCCACTGAAAGGTGGACCTGGGTCCTGGCAAGGCTGTCTGGGCTGCCTGAGCTGTCCTAGGGCTCATGTGGGCCTGCTGGTGGGAGGAGCCTTGTGCCTAAAATACATTCTCAATGTATTGGTTAAGTTTTCATTCTTAAAACTTTAATAAATTTGAACAATATTTAATTTTTAAAAGTATAGTCAGAATGGCTACGTGACCATAGAAAAAAAGAATGGCTTGTTATTCAGCTCCCTTTTAACCAAACAAAATGTATCAAAAAACCAATATGCTAAAACAAAGAGAATTAAATAAATATGATGCTACATAATGTAATTATGTTGGAATGCAGAGTGAGTATTCTTTGACAATACAAGCAAGTAATCACAAAATCTCTAATTTAAGCACTGTTTAATAACTCCATACATAATTACTGTCTAATAAATTAAATTATAAATGATTATACACAAACAATACTAAACACTTCACAGATACATATTTAAATGTACAAAATGTTATAGATTAATGACTGTGGCTTGTTCTCAGAATTATGACTTCTAATCTCTTATCAACTTTATTAAATCACAACTAATATATATTTATGATCTCAGAGCAAAGGAAAATTTGAAGTGACATATATGTAGTAGTCATATGCTTCCTTCTGCCTTGTCCAAGTATAACTTCTACCACAGAAAGTCTTTCAAACATGTGGATGTGATTGTGATTGTGATTGTGGATGTTTTGTGGGTTAGCTAAGTCTTTGGTTTTTACTTTTTTGTGTGTAATACTGTGTCTTTATTATTTTTTCTTCTAGTTAAAGATGCTTTGATCATTTTTAAAATTTATTTGCTGCCTAAAATTTCCCAGTAGCTATTTCATCTTTGTCTTCTTGAAGATACGTATAGAATAAAAATTTCATTGCAAGATAATATTGAAATTCCAAGAAATAATTCTCTACTAAAAATGCTTGAAAATATTTGGATTGTTCTTTAGTCAGTGATGGTTCCTCATTTAAGTGTTACTTTTGGTTCAGTGGTGCTACTAATTTATTTTTGTAAACACCACATGGATTGTGTGTGATCTGTTCATATTGAAGTTTAACCTACCATTAAGATATACTTCATATTCCATTCAATTCAGATACTTGCTTCCATAATTACAATAAAAGGCTATTTCATTTTCATGAGGGTCAAAAATGTGGTGCTATGACTGATTTCCCTATTTTTCTCATATCACAAATCCATAACACAAGCAAACACTGTTAACTCCTATTGTCAGAATATATCCAGATTCCATAACCTAAAATCACCACCTAAATACCAACACCCTGATAAACAACACAGAGAAGCATGAGTTGTTGAATTTTCTCTCTAATCTTTTCTGTTTTTCAATCTGTCTATTTACAGTCTATGTTCAGCACAATTACTAGAACAATACTTCAAAACCTTAATTCAAATTACTTCAGTTTTCAATGCAAAATGTTTTGTTAGCTTCCCACCTCCCACAGACTAAAACAAATGGGTTTCCCAAGAAGACAAGAGCAGATTTGAAACCCAAGGGTACATTATGTGGCTTCAGGTATACCCTTTTACCTAGTACATCTTGTTTGACTATCAAAGAAAAATACAAGACATATTGCAAACAAAACAAAACAAAACACTCATTGTCTGAATAGAAAAAGCAAGTGTTAAAAACAGATTGATATGCCAGGTTTGTTGAAATTATCAAAAAAGAAATTAAGACAACTGTGATTACATGAATATACAATAGACTCTAAAGCATAAAGCAGAGAGTGTGCAAGAGCCAGGTTTGTTGAAATTATCAAAAAAGAAATTAAGACAACTGTGATTACATGAATATACAATAGACTCTAAAGCATAAAGCAGAGAGTGTGCAAGAATAGATGATTGTTGTAAGCAGAAAGAAAGAAACCCCAAGGAAAAATAAAAAAAAATAGCTAAAGATCAAAAACACTGTTATGAAATAAAGAATGATTTCAATGGGCTTATTTGTACACTAGACACGGCTGAGGAAAGGATTGCTGAACTTGATGATATCATAACAGAAACTTCCAAAACTGAAAAGTAAAGAAAAAGAGACTTAAAAAAAAAAGAAGAAATGCGAAGAACTATTGGACTACTACAAATTGTGTAACTTGCACACAATGGAAATACCAGAAGGAGAAGAAAGAAAAGACCAGAAGAAATATCTGAAACATAATTACTGATAATTTCCTCAAATTTCTGTCAGACAACCCACAGATATAGGAAGCTCAAAGAATGCCAAGCAGGAAAATGTGTTCAAAGACTGCACCTTGGCATACTATTTTTGAAAGTAAATAAATAAATAGTCAAAGATAAATCTTTTTAAAAAATCCAGTAGAAGAAAAACACCTTATCTAAAGTGGAGCAAAGATAAATGTTATGTTTCATTTTTCTGTAGAAATCATGTAAGCAAGAAGAGAGCAAATTCTGTACTTTGAAAAGTTTTCTTTCAAAAATGAAGAAACAATGCTTTATCAACTAACAAAAATTGATGGGGTTTGTTGCCTGTAGACCTACCTTATTAGAAAAGCTAAAAGAAGTTCTCTAAAGAGAAGAAAAATGATACAAGTCAGAAACCCAGATCTACATAAAGGATGAGCATTGGAGAAGAAATGCATGATAATAAAATAAAAACTTTTTTTACTCTTAATTGAACAAGCAAATTAAATAATAATAATAATAATAGCAACAACAATGTATATGATGTGTTCTTATATGATGTATATAAGCTTATATATAAATAAAATTAATGACAGCAATGATACATGAGATAGGAGAAACAAATTATAATTATTTATCATATTTCCATATGACATGGTTATTATAATGTACTTGTACCACCTGTGTAATGGTATCATGTAGACAATTTGATAGCCAATTCTTTGAAAGACACAATCTCTTAAAACTCATAAAAAAAAGACAATTTGAATAGGTCTGTATCTTCTAAAGAAACAAAACACCAAGCCCAGATGAGTTCACTGATAAATTCTACTACATATTTTAGCAAAAAATTAGATCAGGTCTCTACAGTATATTTCATAAGACAGAAGGGCTACTTCCTAATTAATTCTATGAAGCCATAATTACCTTACTACCAAAACCAGATAGTGCAAGCCACTTTGAAAGACACTTTGGCAGTTTCTTACAAAACTAAATATAGTCTAACCATACCATCCAGCAGTCTTGTCCCCTGATACCTATCCAAAGGATTTGAAAACTTACACCCACATAAAAACCTACACACATATGTTTAAAACAGCTTTATTCATAATTGCCAAAACTGGGAGGCAACCAAGATGTCCTTCAGCAGGTAGATGGATAAATAAACTGGAGTACATTCAAAGAATGAAATGTTTTTCAGCCCTAAAAAGAAATGAGCTATCAAGACAAAAGACTTTGAGGAAAGTTAAATGCACATTACTAAGTGCAAAAGCCAACATTACTATACTATATGGTTTCCACTCTATGGCATTCTGAAAAGGGCAAAACTATGGATATAAAAACCAATAAAAAAAAAAGAAAAATCAGTAGTTGCCTGGGATTGGAGAGAAGGAAAGGTAAATAGAAGGAGCATAGAGGCCTTTAGGGCAGTGAAACTATTCCATATGATATACAAAGTTGGATAAATATCATTATAAACCAATAGAATTTGTTCAAACCAATAGAATGACAACACTAAGAGTGAACCTTAATGTAAATATAGACTTTGGGTAATATTTGTGTCAATGTAGGCTTATCAATTGTAACAAATGGGGGAGGTTATGTATGTATGGAGGCAAGGAGTGCTATCTCTGTATCTTCCACTCTGTTTTGCTAGTAACCTAAATCTCATTTAAACATAAATTATATTTTTAAAAGGTAAAAGAAAAGACAAATGCACTCTTCATGAGCAAAATCATTATTCTTTAGTGTTGTATTCCCAGAAATGATAGCTTGGCATAACACATAGTAGGCACCCAACAGTATTTGTTGAATGAATTTCTCAGTGAATAAATAAGTATTTATCCCCTGGCTGCCAGCTACATCTCAGTAAAGCCTAAAAATTAATGGAAATTCTAATATGAACACTTGAATCTTGGTAGCATCTTCATTGTATACTCAAAAGCATTTAATTACCACATCCTTTTCTCAGCGTGTTTACAGTAGCAATGTGACTACAAAATGTTTAGGTTTCTTTTGTTGTTGTTGTTGCTGTTGTTAGTGTGTACATGAATAAGGTTGTATATAAATTATAAGAATAAAATAACTATTGTTTAACAAAAGAAATAAATGCAAATATAATTCAGTACTTCAGCAATTTACAAATATATTGTCAATGTAATATGAAGATAATGCACATGTTGCATAATGATTTGCTATAAAACATTTTAACAACAGCATCAAACAAAAAGAAGCCAATCCCTGTAATGTCAGGCTGCATCACATTATGCAGTATCAACAACACTAGAACATTCAAAATAGCATATTATGTGGCTTGTCTTACTTATAAAATATTCAAAGGCACTTGCTTTCTTTAGAATGCAAGTAATCACTCCCAGTTCCTAATGAGCAAGAATGGAGATATCTCAGGCTCCTAATACTAAAGAGCTAGTTTATCAACTTTCCTGAAACAGTCTCAAGGCTTACCAATGTGACCTAGGATCTGACCCCAAGTAAAGAGCTTCATTAGATCATGGAAAGAAAAAGTGCAATATGTAGAAAAGTAAATTAATCTATTCTCAGAAATGTAGAAAAGTATGTGTATCACATAGCTCACTGAATAGGAAAATACCTTTCAAAAAGAGTAAATTAGCAAAAACTCAAGTATTTACTGTTACTAAAATATATTTGCTAAATTATTTTCATTACAAAGTACCTCATTTAATTTGAGAAGGACAGAAAGATAATGGAGAAAATAAAATTTATCCCCTCCCGAGTATAACTATTTTCAATAGTTGGGTAAATAACCTTCAATTTATGAGGGACAGAGGGACAAAACCTATGCAACAATCTTATATCATTTAACAGTATATTATGAGGCGGAGGGTATAGCTTAGTGGTAGAGTGCATGCCTAGCATGCACACAGTCTTGGGTTCAATCTCCAGTGCCTCCACTGAAATAAATAGATAAATCTAATTACCTCCCACAAAACAAAACAAAGCAAAAAAAACCTCAAAAAATAGAAAACAACCTATTATGAACTTTTTTCACATCTTTTTTTTTTTTAATCTTATTTAAGCATAGTGGAGTCTTTTGCTTATTTTTCATGAGTATGCTATGGTTTTGAATAGGTAATCTATAATAGTACGGAGGTGTGGGATTGGGGAGATAAGATGCTTACACTTAACTCCGTCTTACCTATGTAGATATCTACATTTTCATTTTAGTTTCTTTCTCATTATATTTAAATATTTCATTACCAACATTGATAACTGTTTGTATCCCATTCCCACACTCAATGTATCTATTAGAATCTTACGGTTTGAATCCCTCAGAAGTATAATCAGTTAAAACTAGGACTACCATGACTATTTTTGGGAAAACATTTGTAATTATAACCACCAGATTTTAAGTATTTTTACATACTTGAGCAATGAATGAAATGAGGGGTCATATTTTCTTCCCCCTCTCTCTCTTCTGTTTCCTCTGTACTTCCATGCCCATCCTGTTCTATTCTTCTGTTCTTGAAGATGATGGTGGGAGACAGTATTATCAGTCTCATTAATAAAACATTTAAATTTGGTGGGAATAATCCCAGAGTGAAAATATAGTCATTCAGATAAGACGGAGTGACACTGGTAAGTTTTCTCAGGTATCAGTGGAAGTCTGCTGGAATGTTAGGCATGCTTTGTTTTCTGATATAGGCATCATTTTGTTATCTTTGTTTCCTTATTAGTCTACAGTTAGTAGCCTGTAATATGAGGCTGAAGGTCAAAAAGAGACTGGCTTTATAAGCACTCACTGTGGATAGTAGAGCAGAGAGATAGAACAAGTCTGTGAAAATGGTGACCCCACAAACTAATGAATTATCTCATAACTTCTTAGCTTTGATCTTCTTTTTATATTAAAAACAAGTTATTTCCTTAAGCCACTTTTATCTGTTATCTACTTCATGCAGCTTACGCCTTTCTTGATATTCTCTCCTTTCAAACTCATTGTTTTTTAGAATCTTATTCCATAGAAGAAAACAAAGAAAACTCTCATACATTATCATATATATATATGTTTTTCTGAATAAACCCACATCTTGGTCTTGCTTAAATTCAGATTGAAACCAGAAGTGTCATCTTTTCCACAGCTTTCTGCAGGACAATATTTTATTTTCCCTTGTCTTTCATATTTTAGAATCTGAGATGATCTGAGATGGGAAAAGCTATTTCCTTTAACCTCAATGCTCTTTCTGCATGGTGATGTATCTAACCACATATAAAAATGTCTTCTGTTCATTAAGATCATGCAATTTGACTATTCTCATAACATATATTCAAATTTCTGCTTTTTTATGATTTCTTCCTTCCACCTCCACTTGGCCTCCAGTACTGAAATAATTTGAATAATTATAATATTCAAATAACTGTTATCTATATTCTTAAATTCTCATTATTCTAGTTGTTCTAACTCACTATATTTCAACTACTTCCTCCCATATATATAAGAAGATTGTCAACATCATAAATAAGGCTTTGTAACCAAAAAATTGAATTGAAAATGTTACGTTGACCATAACTCCATAGGGTTTTTATCTTTCTCTTCTTTTATCACACTGAATCTTCCATATTTTTGATAGCTCTAATGTCTCCATATAAACTTCTCTTTCTTTCTAATTTCTCTGTATTCATCCTTATAAGCCAATATAAAACTACTTGTGTTAACATTATGAATTCTGTTCTGTTCTTTATCCCTTTGTGATATCATCTAACAAAACCCAACCTTAATCAACACCTGTTTGCTCTCTTCTATATCCAGGATACTTAGTAGTTCAATAAAGAATGCACATAACCATGTTGGCTATACTGCTATAAACCATAGCCTCAAAATTCAATTAGACCTGAACAACTGTCTGTGAGATTCTCATAAATAACTGATATCACATGGCTCTCCATAACATGAAAGGCAATAGAGACACTTAATTCAGCCTGATGAGAAAATTTCTTAAAGGAAGCATGTTTATCTGTACATATATGAATATAAAAGTTTTTAGATAAAATTATAAAAAATAGGAAGAAATAAAGCTGTACAGATATATAAATATACAGCTAGTTTAGAAAACTGAGTGTCATTTATTGTGCCTGAAATGTATGCATTTTATTCAGCAGATGAGAGTAAAATATGTGTGTGTAAGTTTCATTCAATAGATAAAACAAAAAAAGTAAACAGATGACTGAAAAAGATTTTGTATACATTAATATTGCTTCTTCTTGAAATGTAAAAATTGTTTTAATTTGAAAATATTTATAAATTGCAAAAAGGCATGTAGCAGAAAAAAAAAAAACTAAAAGCTAAACATCAGTGAGAATCATATTTTGGTAGGTAGTCTAACAGTTATATGTGTGTTTACAAAAATTAGATCATAGTGTACCTATTGTTTTACTTTATATTTTTTCACATGGATATATCATAATCCTACTTCTGCATTAAAAATTATTCTACACCATCATTTTAATGATGTAACATCATTCCATAATATCAATGCTTGAAATAAAGTTAAGCAATCTACTATTGATTTCAGTTGGTGCCAGGTTATTCTTATTAGAAATAATGCTTCAGTTAGTATCTTTTTTTATAAAACTTGTTGTACTGTATTATTTTTGAGAATTAGTACATCTAGAAACATTTCTAGTAATAATACTCTAGCCTTTTTTAATATTTACTAAATAATATATTTAATATTTTATTATTCACAATTATCCAGATAGTTTGAACTAATACATTGTATAATATGGATTAGAAGACTCAAAGTTATTAAGATATTGACTCTTCCCAGACTGAATTATAGCATCAATACAAGTTCAGTTACAATCCAAACTGAGTTATCTTCTAGAAATTTGCAAGATGATTTTGAAACTTATTTGGAAGGACAAACAGCTTAGAATAGCCAAAGCAACTTAGAGAAATGAATAAAAAATCAGACAAATTACAAGATTTATTATAATACCACAATAACCCATATAATGTGTTCTTGCCAATAGGATAGACCAATTGATCAATGGAGCAGAATAGAGAGTACAGGAATAAACCTGCACGTAGATTATCAAATGGGCTTAAAGAATGTCAAAGCAATTCAATGAGGAACAGAAATTCTGTTCACCAAATTATACTAGAACAATTAAACATCAACATGGAAAAAAAAATTCACCTCACGCCATACACTAAAATCAAAAATCTTTTTTTATGGATTAGTCATAAATGTAAAAAACAAAATGTAAAGTTTTAAAAGATAATTAGAAAAATATCTTTATCATCTATAGGTAAGTATTTCTTAGACAAAGAAAGAAATAACCATAAAAAAGAAGGAATTAGACTTAATCAAAATTATAAAATTTTCCTCATTAAAAGAAACCACTAATAAAATGCATAGATATTCCAAAGACTGGAAAGGTACTTATAACCAAAATACACTAAGAACTATTGCAACTCAATTATAAAAAGACAAGCAACCTAATAAAAAGTGGCCAAAATAAACATTTCATAAATAAAAATACTAGAGATCCTTGAACAACACAGGTTTGAACTGTGCAGATCCACTCACATGCAATTTTTTTCAACAAATATGCAAAAATATATGTGTAGAAAATTCTGTGCACTTGTAATGAAGTGAACAGCTTATCCTAACAGGCACAAGGTGGGAAATATTTAATATAAAATTAATAATACATTAGTTTTCTTACTGTTTTATAGCTGTGTTTTCAAAGAATTACATTACCGTACAGTAGGCTTCTTTCATAATTGGAGAAACTGCATATGAGCCTATCATGACTGGTAAGTAATCTTTTAAAAAATGTAATGATGTTTCCAATACCATATTATAAATAGGAATACAATACTCTCTGACACAAAAATTTGTATAATGATTCATTCATTAGTGTGTAGGTTAAGGAACTGTGAAACAACTGTTTCTATTACAGTAGGCTACCATAAACAATCATATTTCTGCTTCTTCATTGTCAATACAAGAAAATTGTTATACCCATAAATAAATGAGTTTGTTTTTCACATTATCTTTTCACTTTTTAATGTCTAGTGTTAGTAACACATATAACATCTACAATGTTTTGTGTCATATAAGATAATTTTGATATCATTTAGTTTTCTTAAATTCACTGAGGTTTACTTTATGGACCAACATGTGATTTACCCTGGAGAATATTCCATGTGCACTTGAGAAAAATGTGTATTTTGCTGCTTTCGGATTGAATGCTCTATAAGTAGCAATTAAGTCCATCATCTGTTCTAATGTGTCATTTAAGACCTGTGTTTCTTTATTGATTTTCTGTCTGGATGATCTGTCCATTGATGTAAATGGGTTGTTGAAATCCCCCACTGCATTGTGTTACTGTCAATTTCTCCTTTTATGTCTGCTAATATTTACACTGTATATTGAGGTGCACTTATGAAGAAAGAGAGCATGGGCCCAATAAACTATTTGAAGAGATAATAGCTGAAAACTTCACTAGCCTGGGGAAAGAAACAGTCACCAGATCATAAGAGAAAAGAAGAAAAAGAAGAGAAAGATCATATAAGTTAATTTTGATGAAGGTACCAACAGATAGATCATTCATTTTGTAAACAAACAACATAAACTTACAGTATTGATAAATATGATATAGGACTATAAATGTATCTCCTCTTTCTTATTGTTTTCTTAATGGCTTTTTTATTTTCTCTAGCTTACTTTATTGTAAAAATACAGTATATAATACATATACAAAATATGTGTTAATCAATTATTTATGTCATCAGTAATGTTTCCAGTCAACAGAAGGCTATTAGTAGTTAACTTTTTGGGGAGTCACAGATTTTCAACTGTGCAGGGAGTCAGGACTCCTAGCCCCCATGTTGTTCAAGGGTGAACTATACAGAAAATGGTAAAGGAGAATATCAAAAATTGCTCAACAGAATTAGTAATAAGGGAAATATAAATATATAAACCATAATGTGGTAAAAAAAAAAAAAAACTCACTAAATTGGTTTTAAAAAGATGAAAAAGTCCAAATATCCGAAAGGACTATGAATTTCACACATTATTGATGGAGTTTAAAATAGTGATTAATTTTGAAGTTGTTTGTCATTTCTTAAAATTTTAAACATATGTGTATGCTATAACCCAGAAATTTCACTTCTAGGTATTTAGCCAAGAATATAGGGAACACATGTTTACATAACAGCATTGGTAACTGGTAACAATATAAATCAGTAGGAATTGGAAAAACTATGGTATATTCATATAATTAATAATATTCAGCAGTAAAAATCTAATGAGCTCCTGAAACATCCCATAACATCATTACTTCTTAAAGATATGTCCTGAGTGCCAGAAGCCAGATACCAAAATTGTACACACACAATCACATAAAATATACTATTTGATTTGATTTATATAAATTTCTTGACTTTGCTAATGGAGTTGGACTTTCTGTTTGTAAGCATATAATTCAAAAATTAATCAACATACTTAAAATATTTTATAGCCCATTCTCTAGTAATAATATTAACTCCATGGTTTTTAATAGAGGTAATGGCACAAAGTAGCAATAATAATTGTTTTCAGCAAAGTAAATTAGTTTAGTGATGATTTGCAGCAGTATTCTGACAAGATTTTTCCATCTTTGTCACACTACAGTTTACCCTCTGTTCCTCATTTCCCTATTCCACCAACTGCAGATTGAAAATAGTAGGAAAAAGTCTAGAACATTCTAAAAAGCAAAACTTGAATTTGCCATGTGTTAGCAAGTGTTTATATGGCATTTACATTGTATTAAGTATTATAAGTAATCTAGAGATGATTTAAAATATATGGGAAGATGTGTGTAAGTTATGCATATATTACTCCACTTTTTGTAAGAAACTTGAGCATCCTCAGATTTTTGATTCTGCCTGAGGTCCTGGAACCAATCATCTATGGATACTGAGGGATGACTCTACTTCTGCAAATATAAAAATGTTGAGTGTTGTCTTTTCTCATGGTTACAAAATTGCTGCAGTGGTTCCAGATTTCACAAAATCATGTGAATCCCATTTCAATTCCACTAGACTTTTTTTTAATTAAAAATTGAAAGTTTTCCAGAAGCTAAGCCCAAGACTACTTCTCAGGTCTCAGTGGCCAAGACAGGGATTCAGAGAACAAAGTAATAATGAGATTTTAATTGGGGTGGGGAGAAATAGATTTGAGTACACAACAGACAGTGTCTATCACAGTAGTCAGCACTATAAGTCATTTAATTAAAATTTTTTTAACTCAGGTAATGTTTAGAAAGGTCTCCTGTGAGATTAACAGAAATTTCTCCAACATTTCAAATCTAAATGTGATGGTATGTGTTGATTTAAAATAGACGTGCATTTTTATTATATCAAAGAAGGAGAACAAACAAGGTAAAATTAGAGGACATCTGACTTCCTTTAGGGAAGATATGGTTGCCAAGGTGGTTACCTTATGAGTTTTCATTATAATGGTGAAATTTATCAAGTGGTTTATTCAGCATCCATTAAAAGGTTCACATTTTACTTTTACTCTTATTCTCTACTAATGATTAAGTATAATACATTTATTAATACACTACCCTTTTTGCATTATTGCCAGTTACCTTCCTTGTACTTAATGTCTTATCATTCTTATAAAATGTTGGAGATGATTTATTAGCATTGGTATTGTACTACTTTTGCTTCTATATATAAGCTTGAGTTCCTTTTATCTTTGATGCAAGCTTTTAGACATCAGTATGAAGTAACTTTTTAAAAGAATTGGGACATCATCTATCTTGTTCTACATATTAGAGAAGTTTAAACCCCAAGAGAATAATTTGTTATGTAAGTCATGAAACATATTGATTTTTTTTTCTTGACTAAGCCCAGACACATTTTGTGGATAGTTGCTTTCCAATTTCTCCCCATATATATTGCTTGTGTTTTTTCTTCTTAAACTAATTAAAACAATACATTTTTCAACATTGATAGGACTAAAAGTGTGCCTAGTAAAACGGATGATAAAAGATCTACATTAAAACTCATTGATTGAAATGTCAAAATGCAAGTTTCAAAAATAACATTAAAAAGTCTTCCAGGGGATGAAAAAAGTTAACAACCAAAAATAGGCTAAGCAAAGGCTCAATAACCAAAATGGCATTTCACTTCCCAAATGTTGATACCGTTTCTAATAAATTTATTCATACTATGCATATATACCTAGTTAAATATTAAATCACTATTTAAGGATTAATAGAAACAAGCAAAGTTTCAGATACTTAGATACAGACACAGTCTCAAGAAGCTATCCTACTTCTGTAAGGAATAAAGCAATAGAGAAAAGTCCTGAGATCTAGATAGCAAAAGATTCACATAGTAAAGATTTGAGGAGATTCCCAGTGTGATGATGGAGGGAAATCACAACATAATTTCTATGTTGTAGTCCTAAAGAGCAATCACTCCTGAAAAATCCAGGAGCATGTCCCCATGTAAATGAAATTGACAGAATATCTGCTGTTTACACTTTGGAGATATGAGGGTGGCTGACTGGAGTAATGGCACTAAGTAAGAACATAAAGAGTTCTTATCAGCTCCAGGAAAATAAAATAATATAAAAGGGACAGTTTCATCTATGGTATGACTCAGATATGAATAATGTCTACATAATTATAGTGATGCACATACAGATTATTGCCAAAACAAAAAGATATGGCTTAACCATTTTGGAAAGATGGAGATGGGATAAAAAGTTTGATTTGCCTGCCTGAGAGCTAAGTCCTTATTTTGTGTAGTAAAAAATAAATAAGAAATGCCTAAAATTAAAATTAAGAACATAAGCAAATTATTTGGAAATATGGATATTGAAACTAATATACTAAACATTAAGACTGAATTTCCCAGCTTTTTTTTTTCTCAATGAGTTTATGGATATTACATAAAAATGACATTTTGGCTTGGTTTGTTTTAGAGACATCTAAATATAACTGTATTCTTTTTTTTCTTCTCCATTCCCCTCTCCTGCCACCCCGTGGAGATAAGTTGCTATCTTGAAACATGGATAAATGCCACATTCTACATATGGTGGATTATCAGAAGCCTGAATTTTAAGATATGCTTAAAGCAGATCTGTCTTAACGGCCCAGCTTGAACACCTACAAGAGTTCTGTGTGCATGCGTGTGTGTATGTGTGTGTGTGTGTGTCTGTGTGTGATAGAGAGAGAGACAGGAAGAGGAAGATGAAGAAGAGGAAGAGAAAGAAGAGGAAGAAGGAAGAGAAGAAGGAGGAGGAGAAGAAGGAGAAGAAGGAGAAGGGGAAGGGGAAGGAGGAAGAGGAGGAGGAGGAAAAGGAGAAGAAGAAGAAACTTTATGTACAAGGCATAGTATAGGGGGTGATTCCAAGAACTCTGATTAAATCCCAAACCAGACACAGAGCATTTGTAACTTTGGGCAAGTTCCTATGTTTTACTTACATTGATACATGCCTTACTGAATTACAATGAAGATAATTTTGATTAATCCAAGTAATCAAATTAGAGGAACCAGGGCACTAGTTAGCATTCTTGTATGTTCCTTCCTTAGACATTCTGTTCCTTTGGATTCTGACACTACACTTACAGTTTTACCAAAGCACCTATGACAGTTGACTTTTACTTTGATGGGCTGATTCTTTCCTGGATTCGATTAGATCCTATTTGATGTTTACACTCGCAAAAAAATTAATATTTTTAGAACAAGCAAACAGCCCCTGGAATCTTCACCAGGAAGTCATGTAATTCCTCAGTGTCAGCATACTTCTCCTCCAGCATTTAACATCTTCCAACCTTTGTTCAAGTGTATATATTTGTAATATTTTTTTACCTTTTTTGTCAATACTAATATCCATTCTCCTACTAGAATTTACTATACTTTCTGAATATGTGTTGAACCCATACACCTCTCTTGATTCTTTGTCCAAGTGATTTGCAAATCTTTCATAGACTACTGCAATTTAACAGTTTCCTCTGTGTGTAATTTCAGCAACATTCTGTTTACTGAATGATAAATTTTAGCTAATTTGATATGACTACATCTGTTTTCATCTTCTTTTTCATGGTCTGCATCCCAAATGAATTTCTTTGAGTTTTCTGAAGTTCTGGATTTCTCTTGCCTCTGAATTCCTCAGCAGCTTGCTGCTCATTCAATATCATTACCTCCTTTCCTCTTCATAAAAGGTTTCCTGGGTAATTAATTCTCAGACAGTATCTCTTCTTTTTTCTTAATGTTACTTCTTTGGGTGACTTGTCCTGACCCCCAGTACTATATGTAGAGTACTATGACTTCTCATAGTACAGGTCATAATTTTAATTTTTTTGAACTTTGTAGTTATAACTGTAAAGGACAAAGAGCAATTTTCTAACTAGTTATTTGGATATATACTCTATAGATTATACCTTGTTAGAGCTAAATTTAAAGTGATGAGGTAGGGGATGTGCAGGTAAAGAAGGAGATGTTGAGTAGCTTATACAAGTAATGTATATATCTGCAGTGCAGTTGCTGTTAGAGAGGGCATCTCAATATTCTGCAGAATATTTTTCAGTTCTTACAAGGAAGCCCTATTTGGATACATCATCCCAAACAATATTTAATAATAAATTTTTTTAAAATAAAAATGAAATACTGCTGATATTTATTTAGTGCTTGCAATATGGTACATTCTATTGTAAATGCTTTACATTTATTATCTTATGTAATCTTTGTAATAATCCTAGATAAGTTGTTATCTATATTTTACAGGTAAAGAACTATTTTCAGTGAAATCTGTTCAAAAAGAGCCAGTGAGTGATGGAACAATTTTCATACCCAGTTGACTTACTCTAGGATTGTGCAACCATTAAATTGTACATATAGGCAATAATATAACATAAATTTACATATTATGTTTATTACTTACAAAGGCGTGAAGAAGCCAGTAAGAATCAAGCCTATATTTCATGAATTTAGTCGAGTGTTCTAGTTTTCAGTAAAGAGTTTTCAGTAAAGCTTTAGGCAGTGAAAGTTTAATGGGCATGCAAATTATTTCATCTATGAAAGACTTACTTTTAAAAGTGCAGTAATATATGCTACACATTTTTAAAATGTATTTTAATATATTTAAAATATATTTTATATTGAAAAAATAAACATTTAAGAAATAACAAAGTATAAAGGAAAATACAATTATTTGCCTTTCATAAACTACAGACAAATTAAATTATTTGCAGCCTATTCTGAGTTTTGTCTTCCTAGTATTCTAAGAAAATTCACTTAAATTTCAGATAACTGCTTTGGGCCCGATATCTTTTAATTTATCTTATTTCATGAGTATTATTTATGTTCATTAAAATTCAGTGTATTCTAAAGTTGTCATAAGTAAATACAAGCCAGAGGCAATGGTGCTTTGATACTATTTCTATACAGCTCTGAAGAAATATTCTGAAGAATTTCATTTGTATAAATTATATTTTAAATTGTGCTTACTTGCTCTGTTTTTAATGAGCAAGATAATAACAGATAAAAAGTTTTAATATACTTTGTTAGTCTATTTTAATCATATTATGTATTTACTATTTTATATATATTTATTTTAAATCATTTATTATTTTCAGAGGTGGGTCCAAATTATAATATTTTATTTGGAAGAAAAGAGGATTATTGCTTTAGCTTAGATAGCATGGAGGAATTATGTGCAATGCATCTGTTTCCTGTCTGCTGCTAAGCATGATGCTTGTGTATTGAACATAAAACAGTTCATATAAGTAAACTCTCCTGAAACATTTTGGGTAAGAAAATATGTAGGAATTCAATAGATTCACTTCATCTTACTCAAATACAGGAATTTAAATGAGAACAAACCAGAAACACCTGTATGCTATTACAATTATCTCTAATATTTTCCATATATGTGTGTATGTATATATGTTTGTGTGTATGCATACATACATTTTAGATGACAATAGACAAAATGCTATTTATCATAGGAACTATAGAATTAGCAAGAAAGAGAAATATATTTTACAGTTTTGCATATTCATGCATAATAAGGAGAATAATATTCCCACTTTACACTGCTATCCAATCTATAAGTATAAAGCTATTTTGTTGGCTGAGAGGTTAGAGTCTGAAATAAAGCCCCCACTTAAAATTGAGTAACCTCATGAGCTGTAATGCTGAAAATTGACCTCATGAGTTATAATGTTGAAAATTCAAGCTGTTTTATTGGGGTATCTAGTAAACATTCCTGTTAATGGAGAGCCTGAAGAACTCTCATGAAAATCACTATTTATAACAGGGCCTCATAATAACACTGAAAGGAAGGGAATATTAATGGTGAATAAGAAAGCCTGTACTATAAGAATTCTTCTGATTCTAATGGAGAGTCTCTAAGGCTAAAAGTTCAAACCTTTTTTTTCTATTTACCTCCTTTGTGATTATGATGAATTTCATTTAAATTGCCTTTTTAAAGTCTAGTCCTAAAATGGTGCATAATTACGACTGAGTCACTCAATTGAGACTGGTATTCACAGAGCTCAAGTGACCATTTGGTTCTCAGTTAATTATTTTGAACCAGTAAGTCTTATTTATTACACTATCTGCTATATCAACTTTGCAGGTGCAAAAAGTTTGCTTACAAAGTTTCCACTGTTATAAAATAGTCTGCTTTTACAAATATTCATTTCAAAATTGTAGAATAGATAAAACAAGATTACACTGTATAGCACAGGGAAATATACACAAAATGTTATGACAACTCACAGAGAAAAAAATGTGACAATGAGTGTGTATATGTCCATGAATGACTGAAAAATTGTGCTGAACACTGGAATTTGACACAACATTGTAAAATGATTATAAATCAATAAAAAATGTTAAAAAAATATTCATGGTATATTTCAAAAAATATTCAAGGTAGAGTTTATCTTTTCAGAAACTCTGAGTCTATTTTTTATGACTTTAAGTATAAGATATTCACCTGATGACCTGCAAAGCCAATGTGTCTTTAATATCAACATCATTCACAGCATGACATATTTGTTTATTTCTGTCATATACAGGGAACATGTATACTTGAGTAATTCAATTATTGCCAAAAGATTGGCCCCTGTCCTTGATGAGCCAAATTGAAACTCAGAGACAGAGCACAGAAGAAGAGACAGCTTTATTATTTTGTTGGACAAAGGGGACTCACAGTAGGCTAGTGCCTTCTAAACTGTGAACCCCCCTTGGGGATTGGGTAGGGTGATTATATAACCATAGCTCAAACAATAAGGCATCAATGACAATCAACAGAATCATTTTCCTCTCAAAAGACTCAGAGTAGTGTCATAGTGGCTCCAGGTGACCAGTTCTATAGAGGTTAGTGGTTGTCACTCTTTTGATCTCTTTATCTTATAAGCACCCAAGGTGTGGTCTTCTTGATAATTCAGGCTATTTTGTAAGGTTATAGTCCTGTGACCTTCTCCCTGGATAACAACTCAGAAAACAAGTATGATTACTGCTTTCAATTACTGGAATAAAGCAGAGACAATAAAATTAATAGCTTTATTTTAACAATGGGCCTGGACCTGTGAGTAGCAATGGTCAGACAGGCTAGTTGACCATTTTAAGGGCAAACATAAGAATAAACAATCTGTTAGCCTAAGTGTGGCCATTTTATTAATAATTCTTCTTCATAGTTAGTGTGTTCAGTATTTATCATTGAATATCAAGAATGAATGGATTGGCTAGGAATGGTCCCACTCTACTAGTTATATGTAGAAATGTCTTAGGTGTCACAAATCACACATATTTGATAAGATATCTTCTTAACTCTTCCAGAAACTGAAAGTTTAGAATGGCAAATATCATTACATGGGTAAAAAGTTATATAAACATTCAAGAATGACTGTTTTCTAATCATGCCAATTACTTTGTGTTAAAATAATTTAAAATCAATTTAAATTTTCTGTTGGATAAATAGAAACTAGTGGTTGTTATTAAAACTAATGTGTTTTATTCAGTAATGTTTAAAAGACGTTCGTTGTAATTCATGTAGTAAATGACTACAGTAACATATTTACATATAAATAAGATTAAATATTTATACATCACTTTTAATATTGAAAATCCCAGGATCAAAAGCTGAGTCAACATTTTTGAAAACAGTATTAAAATAACAAATGCAATGGTTTCAACATTAATTTTTAAATTTTCAGAATGCAAATTAAAACTGATAAGTAATTCTTTGATTCAAATTATGTAACACAAAGTAAACAAATATGACTTAACATTTTCCTGAAGGCTAAAATTAGGTCTCCAACATAGGAAAAAATCTGATGGACCTCACAAGTGTACACTTTTTTTTCTCTTTTCTTTTTTAGCTTGAATAGTCAAGCATACATAAGAACATGGAATGGCAGTTGCAAAGTGTGTTCAAGATAACTGAAATTTGTTTTTATGGACACAAACGTTTGACCTTTAAGAAAGTTGCTGATGACTTTTAGTAGTATCAAAAGAGAACATTCAAGATTATACTGTATAGCACTGGGAAATATATACAAGATCTTGTGGTAGCTCACAGTGGAAAAAAAATGTGACAATGAATATATATATATGTTCATGTATAACTGAAAAATTATGCTCTACACTGGAATTTGACATAACTTTGTAAAATCACTATAACTTAATAAAAAAATGTAAAAAAAAAAAAAAGAAAAAGAGAACATTTTCCTTTTACTCTGCTTCTTGTCGAAATCTGTGATATGGAAGAAAAATTGGTGTAAATAAATTAACTTAGCTGTATCTTTGTAATTTTACCTATGTACCATAAGAAGACAATCTTTAAAAAAACCCTCAAGACAAAAACCCCTATAATATCATTATTACATATGGATAGAAGCAAACATATCTCATTAATGTGTGATTCAATGAAATCTTGTTCTTCATAAAGATACAAGCTTGAAGATATACACACATTTTTGATTAGTCAAATACTTTCAATTTGCTCTTCCACATAAATAAAAATAAATGCTTATTAATGTACAACATGTAAAACAATCAATCTGAAATTCATATATTCCATTTCTAAGCATATCCAAGTTTGTTTCCATTTTCCATGCACATTTTCATGTGCAACCATATGCTTGAAGACAATCTCCAATACCCAGATGACAATTTACCTTTTTAAAAAAATCCTTTAAATATCTTCTTAATCCTCACTTATTATATGAAGCATATTAAATGGATTAAAATGGAATTAATCAACTCATCTTTACCATGGAATTTAGATTGCTGCATTTGTCAACAAGTTCTTTTTCTTGAATACTTCCCATGATTTCCCAATGTTCCTAAATCCTACTGCTGTGAATAAGGCCTTTTCACAACTTCCTAGAATGAAGTATTCTTTTACTCCCCTCTCCTTTTAAATAAAATTTTAAACCTTAATTATAGTTCTTATTGGAGTAGATCTTACTGGTTTTAAGCCTCTAGATTGAAATAAACTTTTAATTGGATATATTTGGTTTCTCTAGTAATGCTTATACATAGCAGATGTGCAGTAAATACTTACAAAATTGTATTGCAAATTAAGGAACTGCTTCTATGGAAAAATTTCTACAAAGAGAAGTTTATTATAATCATTTTGATACACCAATGTTTCAGTTGCACTAGACCAAAATGCATATATGTATACATATAATAAATTAATGAATAACTCATTGCCATTAAAGTAAAAGTTATCACTATATAAAAATATATTCATTCACTAATGATATAGTTTAAAGGAGGGTGACATTGTCTAGGATAAAGTTTCTCAACCTCAACACTACTGACATTTTGTGCTAGATAATTCTTTGTTTTGGGGTAATGTCCTGTGCATTGAAAGATATTTACCAGCATATGTCCATAATATGCCCTAAATCATGACAATCAAAATAACTCTAGATATTGCAAAATGTCCTTAGAGAGAATAATGTACCCCTACTAGAAAACCACTGATCTAGGAAAATGAGCCATTGATAAATCCTCACTCTTCAGGTTTTTGATCATAAAACTTTTCCTTGAGCTCATCAAATGACTGATTGGGTCAAATATGAAATTTGATCTTAGGGAAGTCAAAAAGAAAAAAGAATGGAGATTTATCCTTATTTCTGATGATAGAGATTGCAGAAAGGAGAGACAAAAGCTGGAAACTGCAATCTGAATTCCAATCTGACCCTCTCTGAGTCTTGGCCCAAAGGAGAGAGACTTGCTCAATATGTTGAGAGAATTGCTAAGGACGAAAAGGCTTTCCCATCTAAATGTTGGAACTTTGGAAAAAGACACCCTTACAAACTGCCTGCAGTGATCTGTTAAGTTGTCACATTAAACTAAGCTTGTTGGTGCAGAGTGGATAGGCAGCAGTAAGGGCAGAATTTATCTTTCTCAAATCTTTTTCCTTTCTTGTGTTTTGTATTTGGGACATTGAATTCTAAATATTGCCCTGCAGAGAGCAGGTAGAGTGTGACAATATAGAGATTCAATAGGCAAATCTCAGAAACTATCTAGATAGGAAGGGGCCAATTACCAGTCAATTGTTGATTCCCTAAAATACTTCTAGGAAAACAAAACAAAGTAAAACATTTGATCAAGCATAGCAAAATTCATTAGACTTACTCTAATAAGGGACAACATCACCTTGACATAATCTTATTAGTATCTCAGAAGAGGGAAATTAAGAAAAGACTATTTTATTTGGAATTGGAAGGATATCATCACATAATAGCTTTGAATTAGTAAGCACCCTGAGAAGAGGATCTTAAAGCAATTTATGACAGTCTCCTTAAATAACTATTTTATTTGGTACACAGTCCTATTGTTCAGCGGCAATAATTTCTTGGAGAAAGTAGCTAAATTCCTCATGCTTATCCTCAGCAATGTTTAAGAGAAGGACAAGAAAAATTATGTTGGTTTCAGTTATCATACCAATTGGTACACGATTGAAGAAATATATGGGTTCTCAATGAGGTTCAGTGGAGGACTCAATCAATTAGATAAGAAATTAGGACATTCTCAGAGAAAGTGAGATCAGAACCTGAGGTGAGTTATCCTTAGACTTAAGTTACAGTGGAAAATAAAATTCCTGAGTTTGGAATGTGATTTACCTCTGCAGTCATCCATCCAGGGAGCAGCTCAGATCATGTTAGAGGAGAGACCAGGGAATACACAGAGGAAACTGGATCTGGGAATCTATCTCTCCTCAATCCCTATAAGATCTTTTAAGACCAAACAACATTTTGTGTGAGAGTGAAGAGAGGGAGACTCAAAGATAAAAATCCAATAATTTTACCTAAAAATTTATTTGGATTATTGTACCACACTAATCTTACAGGATTTAGATAACATTATTTTTCACCTCAACAAATAATTTAGCCAATCAGTACTAAAAATCAAAAAAGGATATAGTTTTGCTTGTCTGTGTACAGTGTATTTTAATGTGTGAACCACTGTTGTTAATAACTGATATGTTATACATTTCAACTAATGACTGCCATGAAATTTTGGAGAAGCAAATACCCATGTGAACTAACTGAAGTTACCTGGAAAACCACACACACACACACATACATGCACACACGCTCTAACAGAGTAAAAGAGGCCTTAAAGGTACTCTAAGGGGAAGGTACTCAGAGGGGAAGAAAAACCACAAAAATATTCTAGAGAAAGGAAAACATAAGCAAGGTATGAAGGTGAAAACCACAATTGATAATTTTAACCTACAATTCTTGTCAGGAAAACAGAACCTATGTTAGATATTTCATCTGTAAAAATTTAACACAGAGAAATGCTTATTAATGTATTGAAAAGAAATGGAGAGAAGAAAAGAAAAAGAAAAAGAAAAGAAAAGGCAATCATTCAGAGTAAAAAGGAGAAATAGATTACAAGCCAAAATTTTAAAAAAAGAACAAAAAACAAACTGCTTCCAGTCATAGTCTTGAGTTAGTAAGCGTGTCTCTCTCGCTCTCCTGTCTCTGTCTCTGTCTGTCTGTGTCTCTGTCTGTGTCTCTGTCTCTGTCTCTGTCTCTGTCTCTGTCTCTGTCTCTCTCTCTCTCTCTCTCTCTATATATATATATATATATATATAAAATGCTGCTGAAGGCACAGCTGCTGTTAGTTGTGCTGGGACACCACTCAGGTGATCGGTTGAATCACCCCATCAAAACTGGAATTGCCAAAGTGTTTCACCTGCCTCTATTAGGACTAGTTATATTTGCATAAGTAGTACAGTCACGCAGTAACTTCTAGCTACTGTCACCAACAACCTCACCTTCTAATGTCCTACCTGTAACTGCCACTAGTAG
The DNA here is from genome assembly GCF_036321535.1 of Camelus dromedarius. Classification (NCBI taxonomy): domain Eukaryota; kingdom Metazoa; phylum Chordata; class Mammalia; order Artiodactyla; family Camelidae; genus Camelus; species Camelus dromedarius. The sequence continues at coordinate 35,999,516 of NC_087448.1, forward strand.
AAATTAATAGAAAGACAATTTGCACAGGAGTCTAAGAAATATAATTAGTGTGTTCTTAGAAGGTAGTTGTGGGCATAAGAAAGAATAAATAATATCCAAGTCAGTATTTTTGAAGGTTATCATTTCCAACTAGGAAGCATGATCATTTTTGGCCTGGTACTTTAGGTCTTAAAACAGAGGCTAACAGGGATTTAATCTGATAGGCTTAGCTTTTGACCTTTTTTCATATCAATTAATATGCTCAGACAGCCAACAAATATTTACTATGGTCTAAGTACTTATCTAAGCAGATTACATGATTAACACTAACATGAGAAATACATTAATTTATTCATTTTTTAAAGCCTAATCCCCAGTTATCTATATTCATTTCCTCTTTCAAATTACTTGCTTGACATTTTCTCTTATCCCAATCAATCAGTCATTAACCCACACCCCTTTCTACAGAGCTTTTCTAATCAAAATCACCAATGAGCTCCATGTTGCAGAATTTCATAGTATATTTTCAGTCCTCATCTTGTTTGACTTTTGACAGTCAATGCTATTTCCTTTTGCCTGAAAGCCCTTTTTCAAGTGGTTTTCTGGAAACCACACTCTTCTGAAATCATGGACAATTTCTCTTCATCTCTTTGAGCTTAACATTTTGGTGTGCTCAATGGCTCAGCCCTTGAGTCTCTTCTTTCCTCTATCTATATTCACTTTGTGAGTTAGTCTAATGGCCTTAAATGCCATTAATTTCCTGCTACCTTTCAAGTTTTATATCACTGGTATGAAACTAGCCTCTGAAATAATCCTGTATATTCTACTGCCTACTTGACTGGTGTGCTTGTTTGGATAAGAAACATTCCAAATGCAACACATTCAAAATTGACCCTAAATGTTGCTCCACTCATTGTCTTAATCTTAGTAAGTGATTACTTCATTCTTCAGATCTCAGGGAAAAAAGTATCCTGAACTGGACCCTCACTCCTCTCTTTTTTGTGTCCCAAATAACATTGGCTTCATCTTCAAAACATATCCAATATCTGACAGCTTTTCATCTGTCTCCCACTACTGTCTAGTTAAGCCATCATTCCAAGGTAGGTTATTGTCATAGTCCTTTTACTGGGCCTCTTGTTACCAAGTCCAAGTTTGTACTGCTTGCCCCACAATAGGTCAACCTTGAGACACAAGATGTTGGGTTAAAGAATAGTGACTGATAAAAAGATTAAATGATTATTTCCTTGTCAGAAGTAACATCACTTTACTCAAATATATGTGACAGAAATTAAAATGACTTTTTAAATTTAAAAAAATTACTGTTTTTAAATTTTTAATAAATTTGTACTCTATTCACTCATTTCTTCAACCACATCCCCTGCCTCTGGCAACTACTGATAATCTGTCTTCTATATATAGGAGCTTTATTTGTTGTTGTTGTTTATTTAAATTTCATATATGAGAGATTATGCAATATTTGTCTTTCTTTTTCTGACATATTTCTCTCAGACTGCCCTAAAAGTCTATTCCTTTGCTGCAAATGGTAGAATTTCCTTCTTTTGTATGGTTGAATATTTCATTTTACGTACATTCTTCAACTTCCTTATCCAATCACCCATCTTTGGACATTTAGGTTGATTGCGTATCTTGGATATTGTAAATAATGCAGTGATGGACATGTGGGTGTATATGTATTTAAATTAGCGTGTTTATTTTCTGTGGATAAATGCTCAAAAGTACATTGCTGGATATTATGGTAATTCTATTTTTCATTTTCTGAAGAAACTTCATACTGTTTTCCATAGTGGCTGCACCAATTATCATTCCCACAGCAATGCACAAGTTTTCCCTTTTCTCCACATCTTTGCTGACATTTTTTATACATTGTCTTTTTGATAACAGACATGCTACCATGCATGAGGAGGTATTTCATTGTGGTTTTGATTTGCATTTCCCTGACAATTAGTAATGTAGTGATGTTAGGCATCTTTTCATGTACCTCTAGGCCACCTGTATGTTTTCTTTGTAAAAATGTCTATTCAGATGTTCTGCCAAATTTTTAATCAGATTGTTCTTTTGATGTTGAGCTATATGAATTCTTTATATAATTTTAGTATCAATCTCTTATTTGATATATAATTTGTAAACAATTTCTCCTATTTAGTAGATTGCCTTTTAATTTCATTTGTGGTTTCCTTTGCTGTGCATAAGTTTTTTAGTATGATGTAGCCCCACTTACTTATTTTTACTTTTGTTGCTTTTGCTTTTGGTATCAGGGTCAAAAAATCATCACCAAGACATATGTCAAGGAGCTTATTACCTAAGTTTTCTTCTAAGAGTTTGTATGGATTCAGGTCTTACATTCATGTCTTTAATCTGTTTTGAGTTAATTTTTGTGTATGTTATAAGATAGCAGTCAAGTTTCATTTATTGTGTGAGACTGTCCAGTTCTTCCAACATCACTTATTAAAGAGACTGTCCTTTCCCTATTATACAATTTTTGTTCTTTCGTGATAAATTAATTGACTTTAAAAGCATGGGTTTATTTCTGGACTCTCTATTCTGTTGCATTGATCTATGTGTTTGTTTTTATATCAATACCATACTGTTTGAATTACTGCAGGTTTTGCAATGTAATCTGAAACCAGAGCACATAATGCATCCAGCTTTGTTCTTCTCTTAGTGGTCTTTTGTGGTTCCATAAAACTTTTAGGATTATTTGTTGTATTTCTGTGAAAAATGGCATTGGGATTTGGATAAGAATTGCATTGAATCTGTAGAATGTCTTTGCTAGTATGGCCATTTCAACAATATTGATTCTTCCAATCCATGAGCACAAAACTTTTTTGTATTTATTTGTGTCTTCAATTTATTTCATTAATATCTTGTAGTTTTCAATATACAAATCTTTCACCTCCTTGGATAAATTTATTCCTAGGAATAAATGCAATTGTAAATGAGATTGCTTTTTGCATTTTTTGTTTCTCTTTCTATTGGCACTGTGATAGAAATGCAATAGATTTTTTTGTATTGATTTTGCATCCTGCAACTTTACTAATATTTTTAGTTACAAGTTTTTGTTAATAAAGTCTTTCCAATTTTAAATATATATGTCTAAATAGATAGGTAGATAGATAGATAGATAAATAGATGATATAGTATCATGTCATCTGCAAACAGTGAACATTTTACTTCAAGGGTAGGCACCTTTGTCCTGCTCCTGATATTACAGGAAGTACTTTCAGATTATCCCACTGCATATGAGGTTAGCTGCAGCCTTTTCATATATGTCTCTTTTTATGTTGAGGTGTGTTCCCTCTGTACCCAGGTTGTTTTAAATTTCTATCATAAATTGATGTAGAATCTTGTCATATTATTTTTCTGCATCTACTGAGATAATCATATGATTTTATCCTTCATTTTGTCAATGTGGTGTATTACCCTGACTGATTTCCAGATGTTAAATGAACATTGCATCCCTGGAAGAAAATCTCACCTGATAATGATGTATAATCCTTTTAATGTATTGTTAGATTCAGTTTGCTAATATTTTGTTGAGGATTTTTACATATGTATTGTTGAGGATATTGGCCTATATACTTTTTCTTGAAAATTTGGGATAATTCCCTCCTCTTTAGAGCTTTAAAATGGGATGAAACTTAAGTTGTTATCAACCTGAAATATACTGTTATAGATATGTTGTTATATGTAAGACTCACAGTAATCAAAGAGCAAAAACCTGTAGTAAATACATACAAGGGAAAGAGAAAGGAATATAAGTATACCACTAAAGGAAGTCATCAAACCACAAAGGAAGAGATCAAGAGTAGAAAGAAAACCAGTGGAATTCCCCAAAGAGCCAGAAAACAGTTAACAAAATAGCAATAAGTGTATACCTATCAATAATCAGTTTAAATGTAAATTGACTAAGTTCTCCAATCAAAAAAGATGGAGTGGCTGAATGGATTTTTACTTTAAAGTCTGATTTATGTGCTACCTTCAAGATACTCACTTTGGATGCAAGGGCACATGTAGAATGAAAGTGAAGGGATGGAAAAAGGTAATCATTTTAGTGAATGTTTAAATTCAAAATCTTTTAATAAATTAATTCTGTGTGGAAAGAATCATGATAAGCTACACAGGGTAAAGGGCATAAGCATTGTCAATGAAATAATCTTAAACAATTTTCATCTTCATAAAACTCAGAAAGTGTTGTGAAATGTAGAGATGTAATACAGTAAGCATGCACAGTGGCTTGAATTTTGGCCCCAAAAGATAAGCCCAAGTTCTAATCCACAATACCAGTGAAATGTAAACTTATTTAAGGAATGGGTCTTTGGATGAATTTGAGTGGAGGACTTGATACTACAACATCCTGAATTAACTGGGTTGACCTTCTTTTCAATGACAAATGTCATTCTAAGAAAAAAGGACTCAGAAGAAAAGCAGAAAAGTCCACATGAAAACAAAGGCAAAGCCTGCAGTGAAAAAATCACAATACAGGGAAACCCTGAAGCCACCAAAAGCTGGAAGTGTTCCCCCCTAGATTCCTCCAAGAGAATAATATCTTTCAGGCACTTTGATTTCTAAATTCTGGCTTCCAAAACTGTGAGAAAATGCATTTCTGTTGTTTTTAGCCACTAAGTTTGTACATAATTTGTTATAGCAGCCTAGAAAACTCACATTGTATGAAGAATTAATGACATATTCTTTAAATGAATGAACTAAATATTTTTGAAAATTTTGATCAATGTTTGCTTGAAATAAATCAGAAGTTTTCAAAAGGAAGAGGTGATAGTTTTTCCTGGGTCATAAATAGTAGTTCTGAGAAAAAAAATAAAGGATGGGGTTGCATAGTAAATCCACTTAAAATGTTTCTCTTTTTTTATGGCAAATGAAATAGTTTAAATTGACAATTTTTAAAGATCTATTAATCTTATATTCTTCCAAGACACTAGATTCTAAGGACTTCAGAAGTGAACAAAAATTACTTGAAAGAAGAGAATTAAATTTTCATTGAAAACTGAATCTGCAATAGTTCATAGTGAGATTTTAAAATTTCACACAATATCCTGGCTTTTTTAGTTTAATAGAAATTATTTAACTATAATAATTTTTATATACAAAAAGATACTAGAAATAGCATTAACCTCTCCCATTCCTTAAAATTTTATTTAGACATATTCAATCTATTTTAAAGGCTTGAAAATAGATAAGCTTTCTCTATTAAAAAAGAGAAAAAAGAATTTTAAGAATGGTCTGAAAGTCTTTAAAGTTTGGTCCATGAATTTTTGTTTGTTTGTTTTGAATTATTTGTTTTCTTCTTAGACTTACACTAATTGTATCAAAATATCTGGTGTATATACCTCAATCATATACCAAATTCTAGAGAATGACCCTCAAAATGTAAAGTTTAAATGGAAAATTAGGAAATAATATTAGATTGGATTTGAAGTTAATAAATAGTGACAGTATTTTCAAGGGTAGCAGAATATGTCATCACAAATATATCATTTTGGCATAAGAATTGTTTTGGGCTGAAGACAACTGAGAAGAAGCGGATATAAGGAAAACTCTTATATCTCACCTATTTGCCTAAAAGGACATACATTTACAAAAGTGTCCCTCTTCCTTTCTCTACCAGGAAGGACAAATGTTAATCCCTGGAGACAATTTTAGACCTTTATCAATGGAAAAGTTGCAGATTTAAATCTACATAAAATCTTACCCTTATTTACTGCTTTTTCTGGTCTCCTCCTTTTAACTGGCCTCCTCCACACTTTTTTGCCTTTAGCTGAAGATGGCATATTAGATTGAGTTCTAAGCCATCTCTAAAAGATATTATTTTTACCAGGTATCTCCAATGTATACATGAGGTATACATATTAATGAACTTGTGTTTGTTTTTTCTGCTGTTAATTTGGACTTAGAGGTTGAATATTATACTGTTAGAGCAGGAAGGCAGCTAGATATGAGCAGATAAAGGGGTCATGGGCTAAATGGCAGAAAACCATATACCTTATGAAAAATGAGGATCCTTGGATAGACAAAGGAAAATAAGATCCTCTGAACTGATAACCATACCTTCTGGGTTGATAAGTGTCCTGAAGGCAGAAGGGTGAGATAAGACAGGAATCCCCACCATCTGAATGTAACCTTTCAATCATTATGACCTCTGTCCAAATGTAACCTTTGCTTATGACACTCCCATTTGAATGTAGCCTTTTGTTCATTATGACCTCATCCAACTTCCGGATTGAGACTGAATAAGGACAAAAACATCCTTCCTCTCTACCTGGAAAGGTGGAGCTGGGATGAAGATCAAGAAAGACAACCCCAAACCCCTCCTTGCCAATGAATATTCTGCCCATTCATTTTTACACCCGTATAATGCACTCCAAGGAAACTCAGGGCAGTTACCCTTCTGGGTCTGCTTGCTCTTCCCTTGACAGTGTACTGTCTAACCCTTAATAAGTCCTTGCTTTGCTTTCTTGACCTCCTTGTCTTGTTTCTGAATTCTTTCTGTGACAAGAAAGTCTTGCCAAAATACCTCAGAAAAGTAGAGGGAAAATTACTTTTCCAACCACAATTTCCACTTTGTTTACAATATTTTGATTTTGTGGCCTCCTTACTTTTATACATAAAGATTTTAACAACCCTAGGAAAGATAAGTGAATTTATTTTAGTTGGATGACATATTTGAATGGGGATATTGGGAAATAGCAAAACATTTGGAAAATTTGTAATTATAAAAATATAAAACATAGCAAAAAATAATCTAGGAAACTGGAAAAAATGAAATGGGATAGTTAATAATGATAAACAAGGTAGTCTTTAATACATTCCACTTTACCATTTGATAAATTTATATGTAAAAACACTAATGATGAAATCATCTATATATGTGAATAAGGTTAATTTATGGGTTTAAGTGAAATGTTTGGACCAGCACTCAAGCCATTTTGTATTTTACAGTGAAAAGTGCTTTAGGTTGCAGCTGGAAAATTAGATGTATACATGCGTAGATTGAAACTTAACCATCTTATTTCAGAATAAAATTAAATTTCAATTATTCTTATAATTTTATCTGAGATGTAAACAAAACTAAATCTGATTTTTACTGTTCCCTTTTCTATTTTTAATTCCTTATTTAGGTGACAGAGACCAACAAACTATCTAAATAATGCTCTGCTGTTAACATTTTTTAATATGCCAAATCGGTTTAATTACAGTTTCTATAAATAATCTATGCAAAATACTTCCCAGAACAGAATGTACTTTTCCTTCTGTGTGTGGCACATTTTAATACTTAAAAGCATTAGAACAGATGTTAGGTGCCTGCTAAACTTGTTTTCAGTTTTCTTTTATTTATATGTTAATGAGAATTTAATTACTTCATGAATACTTAAACAACCTGAGGGTGCCTGATATCATTAGCTTGAACATGACAAGCACCTCAAGTGACCACATGGGAAGACAAAAATTGCTTTTAGTTTACTTGACGACAGAAAGATGAATTCATTTCACCCCCTGCTATGTTTTACCTGACACACTAAACTGGAAAAGCACAGACTCAATCTTGCTTCAACACGACTGAAAGGATTTTAGCAAAGCACTCAAGAGCATAAATTCTTCCTATTTGGTTTTGCTTCAATGTCTTTTAATAACTACTCTAGCTATACTCCATTTTAAAATCTTATTCCACTTGAAAGTGTTCTGTTAAAGCAAGTCACTATTTTATGTATTATTTCTGTGGCATTCTTAGCAGTACTGTGAACATTTTAAGCATTATTTAAGGCACTAAAAAATATTCTCCATTTAAGCTCAATCAAAAGGATTTATTTGGCTGAACTCTAGGAAATCTTGTAATACGGGTAACGTTTGTGAATTTTTGCTAATTATTTTTAGTACCAAAAATAGTAATTTAAAAATAATCATACTAATAACATTTTATACATTTAAATAATAATTAAATACTTCCACATAGTGATTATATATTTATTTTAAAATATGCAAATTATAATAACAAATACTATAAATAAATAATAATGTTTCCCCCAGACAGTGAAAAATATTAACCAGCTCACAAATATACATTTTATCAACTACATATATCTGAAATGCATGGGTAATTGTGAAAAGATACAAGAAGGTTGTATTAGGGAAAAGAAAACACAGTATTACAAAATAGAAGAAAATAGTGGAATATTATAAAGAAAATGGCCTTTTTCAACAGCTGTGGCTTTAATGTGATTAAACTTGCTACAGTTGACCCTGAAACCTATGTATGTTTGAGTTGTTATCAGATTTTAAAATTAAGAAATATTTTCCTAAATTTGAAGCTATTTCGTGAATTCTTATTTATATTTCCTTTTCCTCATTTTTGTGAACAAAGATTATAACTTATATAAAAGATCATTTCCCTCAAATTATTTGAATATCATTTTCCAAAATACTTTCTCAGAATAAGTATTATTAAAAACAAAAACAAACACACTTTAATCCTTGGCTAAAATTAAAAACAAACAAACAAACAAAACAGTCAACCAACTAAACAATAGCAAAAAAGAATTGAACAGTTTGAGTTGGAATTTATCAGAGCTTTTAATAGACTACTATAAATGATGAGCCCCTAAGAAATGTCTTGTTCAGAGCTTTGCTTTGATGATGGAGTGGGTTAAATCCTGGAGCATTTTCAATCCTGAGCTGATTCTATCTAGTTATTTATGTCCTGGGCTCCATATTGTCTTCAGCTGAAACCTCTGTAACACAAAAATTGTGTCATACTTAGCATGTGCTGTAATGTGGCAGTGGTTATGCTCCTGGGCTTGAGTCTGTAGCATCTTTTTCAAATTTATCTGAATAAAATTAGTGTCAAAAATAATATTTGAGAATAATTTATTTTACAATATTTCTTTATGTGTGAAAATGTAAAAATGTTTACACTTCAATGTTTTATATATATGTATGTATAACAGAATAACATATTTACATTTTATATAATAATACAATATAATATATATATTCTGTATATATGTATAATATGTAGATATTAATATACAAAAATTGAAAAATATAATTTAAGACATAAAAGTGCCTGTTGTAGAATAAAATCAAGTAAAATATTATCAGAATAAGCTTTTATTCAACAACAACCCACAGAAGAAGGCTCTTAAAGACCATTTTAACTTGTTAAAGAAAGGAAGAATAATTTATAGGTTGTTAGTTGGAAAGAAGGGTCATACAAATTTCACAAAGATGAAGAAATTGTTATTGCTGATTATCAGCCATTGTTTGGGTAATTTGGATTTCATCAAGAGAAGTAGAGAGGAACAAGTGGAAATGTTAAGGACATGCCATGATCACAGTGGAAATTTCTGTTTTCTGTGTCTCTTAAAATTCATAGGGAGATTATTCTACTGGGTATTTTGAGAGAGGAGTAAAAAGATTTCAGTTAGTAATACAATGTGCTTATTTTTCTATTTTGCCAAAAATAGTTAGCTTCACTCACTGGATTTTCTAGAAATACATTTGCTCTTGAACTTTTTTAAAGAATTTGTCATATTGTTTATCTAAATCACAGATTTTACAAATTAAATGACCACAAACTAGTAATTGTATTGACAAGATCACATACTGGAGAAAATGTAATTGAGTTTAGAAAGAGAAACAAAACAAGACAGAAATATATTTCCCAGGGACTAAACACAAAGGGAGGGCAATTTTTATCCAGTGTTTGCTTTTGTTAAACATAGGTTTATTTTCAATTTTTTAATTATTAATTTTTAAAAGGTGAATAAATGAGCTGGCCTTGTACCATATTACCATGGAAAAGTTTGTAATGGACACTTGTAAAAATAATAAAGAATATTTTATTTAAGACTATTGTAATAGAAGTGACAGATTGAACTAAACTCCTTTGAAACAGAGGACAGCAGAGTTCTTCAGCACTGCGGTGAACTAGTGAAAAAGTACTGGAGAATATTATGGAGATAGTTGGTGAATGTGGTTAGTCCATCAGGTTTGCTAAATGCTGCTTATTAAAGTTAGGCTCCTATCTTCCCACAGAGGCTGGGAAATAGGGGTGATATCTCCTTTGATGATAACATTTCAAAAGGATGGCTCCTAAGTTCTTAAGAAAGATATGCATGGCTTGTGTATGATTTACATCTCAAAGAAGAGAAAGGATTTGCAGTTATAAGTTTTTAAGTAAAACAAGATCAGAGATTTATAGTCAGGAAGAAACCTGTCTAAGGTTACTTAAGCTGAAGGAATAGTAAAACTGTCTTGGCTATTATCAATCCACCACTAAGTATCATCACATAAAACATTGACTGGAATTAACTGGCAAAAATAATGGAACAAAAAAATATTTTCTTTCTTTATGAACAAAATACACTTCACATTTTTGATGGAAATTTTACTTTTTGAAAATATTAGAGGCATTTAGAAACTCTGGTACAAAGAAAATATTTATATAAATAGCCAATTACAAAGATTCAAGTAGTGGAAAAATACATATTTAAGATAAAGGATTTTCTGTCAAAAGTCAGAGCAATAGGAGTCTATTTCTCATTTACATAGGAAAAAATGAAATGCTTTATGACTTAACTGCTAATCCCATCAAATTTCTTATAACAAAATTAATTTGCAGTAAACCACCTATGTATAAGTAACATGCTCTCACCTTAGGATATAAGTACTTAAACATAATTTCCTGATCATCTATAAACATGTTTCTTAAATAATTGCTTTGTATGTAGGTTCATACAGTTTGTATGCCTTTGACACTGAGGAACTCTCAGTCTAATGGATAGCTAATCATTTGGGAATTGTAATTCATTATAGCTTTAAAAATGTTATAGTAAGTGTATTTTAGTCAGTTCAGAAGACCATAGATTTGGTGGCTTATAAACAGTATAATTTATTTTTCATAGTCTGGAGCCTGGGAAATCTAAGGTCAAGACTCCAGCAGATTCAGTGTTTGGTGAGTTCATAATCAGCCATCTTCTCACCGTGTCTTTACATGGCAAAAAAAAGCAAGATGACTCTCTGGAGTCTTTTATAAGGGCACTATTCTCATTCATGAGGACTTGACTGTCATGATCTAATTATCCCAAAGGCCCCCAACTCCAAATACCATCATAAGGAGAATTAGGTCTCAACATATGAAATTTGAGGGGCACAAACATTTCTATAAATTTCTGACTCTGCCTTTCCAGAAAATTCATTTGTCTTCTACATGAAAAATACATCCAAATAACCCCAAAAGACTTGTTACAGCATCAAATTTGAAGTCTGAGTCCAAAGATTTGTCTCAATATTTAAAATATAAATTGATTATATTATATTGTCACATTATGTTTTTCCAAACAACATTTCAGTGTTTGTCATATTACCTTGTAAGAACTGCAGTGGAATAAAAATGTTTGTTAAAAGAGATTATCAGAAATATCATCAAACTCCTTACTTTATTTCTCTCTCTCTTTTTTCAAATAAAAAGTGTCAGTGACATTTGTGAGTAATTATTTAAAGTTATGAGCAACAAGAGTCTTCACAGAAACTGATACACTGAAAAAGCTAATAGGAAGTATGGACAAAATATTATCAAAACTGATATTCAAATTTAAATTTTGGTGAGGACAATCAGATACAATGAAATGACTATGTAACTGAGTAAAGTCATTAATAAAAAAATCATTATATACAATTTCATAAAGGCATATTCATATACCAATTCACTCTACACTTTCAAAACAGTTACACTTAAAAGATCAATATCAATAAAATAACATACCTTTCACCTAAAAAAATATTAAAAAAGAAAATAAACAAAACATACTGTAGCAGAAGGAAAAAAAATTATTAAGATCAGAGCGGAAGAGGAGAGACTGAGAAGATGGCGGAGTAGAAGGGCACTCGCAGCTCACCCTCTCCCACAAATACACCAAGACATACATCTACAGACCCACTCAGCCAACCAGAGCACCTGCGAAACTCCGACAGAACATCGCCCTCTTCAAAAGATAAAGACGCCAAAAATCTGGTAGGAGAAAAGGAAAAAAGAAAGAACAAAAGGCAAAGCAGCCCTGGACGGGTCCCGCGGGGAGGGAGCGGCAAAGGAGGACTGGCACTCGCTCGCTGGGTCTCCCCTCTCCAACTGAGAGGCCAGCGGGATGGAGGGGGAGCCTCCGAGGCTCCGATCTGTACAGAGTAGCCCTTGACTGACAGAACTAAGTTAAATGGTCACAGAGTGTCCCCCCGACACCCAGCCTGAGACACAGGCCGGCAGCGGCGGGTAGGGCCAGGCTGCACAAGCCCGGCAGAGGACGGGGCGGCTGCACAGAGGCAGCCCCAGGGGAAAACAAGGGGCTGCGCGCCTTGACTGTGGGTGCACAGGGCAGAACAACCTGGGCCCTCCATAAAACAGCAAGGTTGATGTGCCCTGGGGGGGAAGGGTGCATACCCCTATCTCTGAAAACCCGCGAAAAGTTTTCGGGGGAAGAGAGGTGGGGGTCAGGCACAACCGCCATATCCTCCGCGCTTAGCACCCAGGCTGGGGTGGGGGCGAAACCTGCATCGGCACCGAAGGGCTTAGCAGCCTCAAAGGCCAGACTCAGACTGGCCTACAGCCCGGGGCAGATAGGATCCTTCCATACTGGTCCCTCAGAGAAGTTGCTCCACAAAGACAAACAAGGAGGTGGGTTCTGGCTCTGAGCAGGGACAAGGCTGTCCCTCAGTCTTCCCCGAGCCCACCTGCGGAGCGCCGACCAGGGCGGAGCGTGCACCGGCACAGAGCAGCAGAGCTACCGGCAGCGCAGGTAGAGGGAGAGTGGCCCCCTGCCTTTCAGACAGGAACACAGCCCCTGACCGAGGTGCTGGGAGGGGGCACGACCGTCCCTCCTACCCGGCCAGTCTGCAACATCTGACTGCGGCATCCAGAGGGGCAGTGACCAGCCCGCCCACAGCAGAGGAGAGCTGCACCTGACCCAGTGTTAGGAGGAGGCGCGATCTGCTTGCTGACAGGTGCTGGGAGCAGCACAGAAGAGGGCGCCAACGGAGGGCCTCTGAAAACAGCAAGCTGAGCTTCCAAAACAGGATGAAGACAGAAAGACTTCACGTTAAAAGCACACAGACTCAAGAAGAACACCAACAACCCCCCCTTTTTTTTTAATCTGATTTTACCTGTTCTATTTTCTATTACTCTCTTAATTTTTACTTCTTAATTCATTTCTATTTCTCTTGGGTTTTGATGTCCTGTTATTGATTAGACACAGGTTTCAAATACATGTATTCATCCCCCCTTTTTTTTTAAAGGTTTTAAAAGGACGTCTCAACCTGATTGATACTCTGCTTCAACTCACTCTTCTATTATTCATTATACACTGTTTTCAAACCCTCTTTATCCCTTCTTTTAAAATTCTTTCTCTCTCACTTCTTTTTCTTTATTTCCTATGTTCTAGTCCTAAATAGGCAATAGATAGATAAAACCCTTAAGGTCCAAAATAGACAACTGATACTCCATAAAACACAGTGCCAGAGAGGTATGAGCAAGATGAAGAAGCAGAGAAACCTTTCCCAATTAAAAGAACAAGAGAAACCCCCTGAAAGAAAGATCAATGAAATAGATATCGATAGCCTACTAGATCAAGATTTCAAAAAAGGAGTGATCAAATTGCTGAAGGAATTATAAGAGATAGTGTTTAGAGATATAAAATATGTCAAAAATGAAATTGAAGCTATAAAGAAGAGCCAAGTAGAATGGGTAAACTCATTGACAGAGATGAGGAGTGATCTAATAGCTGTGCAAAGCCAACTAGATAATGCAGAGGAAGGAATTAGTGACCTAGAAGACAGGGCAATAGAAAGCACCCATTCAGAAGAACTACAAGATAAGCAAATAAAAAATAATGAAAATAGCATAAGGGACCTATGGGATAATATACAGCGTTCCAATCTTCACATGATAGGGGTCCCAGAAGGGGAAGAAAGATCAAAGGGGATTGAAAAGGTTTTTGAAGAAATCATGACTGAAAACTTCCCAAACTTAAAGAAGGAATCAGATATCCAAATACAGGAAGCTCAGAGGGTCCCAAAAAGGAAGAACCCAAATAGACCCACACCAAGACATATCATAATCAAGATGGCCAGAGTCAAGGATAAAGAAATGATTGAAAAGGCAGCAAGAGAAAAGCAAAGAGTAAGTTACAAAGGAACCCCCATAAGGCTCTCAGCTGATTTCTCTGCACAAACACTACAGGCCAGAAGGGAGTGGCAAGATATATTCAAAGCCCTGAATGAAAAAAAAAGATGCAGCCTAGGATACTTTATCCAGCAAGGCTATCCTTGAGGATAGAAGGAGAAATAAAGAGATTCACAGACAAAAAAAAAAAAAAAAAAAAGCTGCAGGAGTTTAGCAACACTAAAACCATGCTAAAAGAAATATTGAAAGGTCTTTTCTAAATAGGAAAGCAGCAGGATGCTACAGAAATGAGAATCTCACAACTGGAAAGGGGATAACTCATGAATTATAAATAAAGAAAACACGAAATTATAAAAGAAGACATACAAATCACTGAGAGTGGGAGAGGGAGGCAGGGAAATATACAATTTTTTTTCTTTCTTTTTTAAATTTTTTTAACAGTAGGATGGGTTTGAGATCATGTTACTATCAGTATAATAAAAAAAGTTATAGTAATGGGTTAATAGATTTACAAATAAGGGTAACCACAAGCCAAAAATTTACAAGGGGGTCACAAAAATTAAATAAAATCCATGATAATACAAAGGAAAATTACCAAACCACAAAAGTAAGAAGAAAGGAACAAAGAGGATATACCAATTCAACTGCAAAGATAAGTTCAAAATGGCAATAAACACACATCTATAATTAATTACTGTAAAAGTTAATGGACTAAATGCTCCAGTCAAAACACATAGAGTGGCAGACTGGATGATAAAGCAAGAACCTTCAATATGCTGCATACAAGAGATCCACTTTAGGGAGAAGGACACATATACATTGAGAGTGAAAGGATGGAAAAGGACATTCCATGCAAATGGAAACGCCAAAAAAGCAGGTGTTGCAGTACTGATTTCAGACAAAATAGACTTTAAAACAAAGGCCATAAAGAAAGATAAAGAAGGACATTTTATAATGATTAAAGAAGTGATACATGATGAGGATATTACACTCGTTAATTTATATGCACCCAATACAGGAGCACCTAAGTACATACAAGGATTACTAACAGAGATAAAGGGGGATATTGATGGGAATACAATCATAGTTGGAGATTTTAACACTGCATTAACATCACTAGACAGATCTTCCAGAAAGAAAATAAGGCAACAGAGAAATTAAATACTACAATACAAAAACTAGATTTGGTGGATATTTTCAGAGCATTACACCTCCAAAAAATAGGATATACATTCTTTTCAAGAGCACATGGAACATTTTCCAGGATCGATCATGTACTTGGGCACAAAAGAAACCTCAAGAACTTTAAGAAGAGAGAAATTATCTCAAGCATCTTTACTGACCACAATGCCATGAAACTGGAAATCAACAACAGAGAAACAAAGGAGAAAAAAAGGAAAGCATGGAGATTAAACAATATGTTATTGAAAAAACAATAGATCAATGAGGAAATCAAAGCTGAAATTAAAAAATACCTTGAGACAAATGATAATGAAAGCACAACCACTCAAAACCTATGGGACACAGCAAAGGCAGTGCTAAGAGGGAAGTTTATAGCGATACAGGCCTTCCTCAAAAAAGAAGAACAATCTCAAATAAACAATTTAAACCACCACCTGAATGAATTAGAAAAAGAAGAACAAAAAGCACCAAAAAGCAGCAGAAGGAAGGGAATAATAAAGATCAGAGAGGAATTAAATACAATTGAAATTAACAAGACCATAGAAAAAATCAACCAAACCAAAAGCTGTTTTTTTGAAAAAGTAAATAAAATCGACAAACCTCTGGCCAAACTCACAAAGAAGAAAAAAGAGAGAGCAAAAATTAGCAAAATAAGAAATGAAAATGGAGAAATTACAACAAACAAAATAGAAATACAGAATATCATACGAGAATATTATGAAAAACTATATGGAACCAAACTGGATAACCTAGAGGAGATGGACAAGTTTCTGGAAACATACTGTCCACCAAAACTGAATTAAGAAGAATCTGAACACTTGAACAATCCAATCACTAGAAAGGAAACAGAAACAGCAATTAAAAACCTCCCTACAAATAAAAGTCCAGGACCTGACGGCTTCACCGGGGAATTCTACCAAACATACAAAGAAGAACTCATACCAGTCTTTCTCAAACTCTTCCAGACGATTGAAAAGGAGGGAATACTCCCAAACTCATTCTATGAAGCCACCATCACCCTGATACCAAAACCAGGCAAAGAAACTACAAAAAAAAGAGAATTATAGGCCAATATCACTGATGAACATAGACGCCAAAATCCTCACCAAAAGTTTAGCAAACAGAATCCAATGACACATAAAAAGGATTATACATCATGACCAAGTGGGGTTCATCCCGGGGACACAAGTCTGGTTCAACATACGCAAATCAATCAGTGTAATACATCACATCAACAAGAGAAAGTACAAAAACCACATGATCATCTCAATCGATGCAGAAAAAGCCTTTGATAAAATTCAACACCCATTTATGATAAACACTCTCGCCAAAGTGGGTATAGAGGGAACATATCTCAACATAATAAAAGCTATATATGACAGACCTACAGCCAGCATAGTACTCAACGGTGAAAAACTCAAAAGCTTCCCACTAAAATCTGGGACAAGACAAGGATGCCCACTATCACCACTCCTATTCAACATAGTCCTGGAAGTCCTAGCCACAGCAGTCAGGCAAGAGAAAGAAATAAAAGGGATCCAAATTGGAAAAGAAGAGGTAAAAGTGTCATTATATGCTGATGACATGTTACTATATATATAAAACCCTAAAAGGTCCACACAAAAGCTACTAGAGCTGATTGAAGAATTCAGCAATGTAGCAGGTTACAAAATTAACATTCAAAAATCAGTTGCATTTCTTTACACTAATGATAAATCAACAGAAGAAGAAAGTAAAGAAACAATCCCCTTTAAAATAGCACCCAAAGTAATAAAATATCTGGGAATAAATCTAACCAAGGAGGTGAAAGAATTATACACAGAAACGTATAAACCAGTGATGGAGGAAATTAAAGAAGACTTTAAAAAATGGAAAGATATTCCATGCTCTTGGATTGGAAGAATAATATTGTTAAAATGGTCACACTGCCCAAGGCAATCTACAGATTTCATGCAATCCCTATCCAATTACCCAGGACATATTTCACAGAACTAGAACAAATCATAATAAAATTCATATGGAACCATCAAAGACCTAGAATTGCCAAAGCATTACTGAAGAGAAAGAAAGAGGCTGGAGGAATAACTCTCCTAGGCTTCAGACAATACTATAGAGCTACAGTCATCAAGACAGCATGGTATTGGTACCAAAACAGACATATAGACCAGTGCAACAGAATACAGAGACCAGAAATGAACCCACAAACTTTTGGTCAACTAATCTTTGACAAAGGAGGCAAGAATATACAATGGAATAATGATAGTCTCTTCAGCAAATGGTGTTGGGAAAACTGGACAGCAGCATTTAAAACAATGAAACTAGAACACTCCCTTACACCATATACAAAAATCAACTCAAAATGGATTAAAGACTTAAACATAAGACAAGATACAATAAACCTCCTAGAGGAAAACATAGGCAAAACATTATCTGACATACATTTCAAAAATTTTCTCCTAGAAGAAATAAAAGCAAGAATAAACAAATGGGACCTGATGAAACTTACAAACTTCTGCACAGCAAAGGAAACCAGAAGTAAAACAAGAAGACAACCTACGGAATGGGAGAAAATTTTTGCAAGTGAAACCGACAAAGGCTTGATTTCCAGAATATATAAGAAGCTCATATGACTCAATAAGAAAAAATAAACAACCCAATCCAAATTGGGCAGAAGATCTAAACAAGCAATTCTCCAAGGAAGACATACAAATGATGAAAACACATGAAAAAATGCTCAATATCACTAATTATCAGAGAAATGCAAATCAAAACTACAATGAGGTATCACCTCACACCATTCAGAATGGCCGTCATTCAAAAATCCACAAATGACAAATGCTGGAGAGGCTGTGGAGAAAAGGGAAACCTCCTACACTACTGGTGGGTATGCAGTTTGGTGCAGCCACTATGGAAAACAGTGTGGAGATTCCTCCAAAGACTAGGAATAGACTTACCATATGACCCAGGAATCCCACTCCTGGGCTTGTATCCAGAAGGAAATCTACTTCAGGATAACACCTGCACCCCAATGTTCATAGCAGCACTATTTACAATAGCCAAAACATGGAAAAAGCCTAAATGTCCATCAACAGGTGACTGGATAAAGAAGAGGTGGTATATTTATACAATGGAATACTACTCAGCCATAAAACCCGACAACATAATGCCATTTGCAGCAACATGCATGCTCCTGGAGAATGTCATTCTAAGTGAAGTAAGCCAGAAAGAGAAAGGAAAATACCATATGAGATCGCTCATATGTGGAATCTAAAAAACAAAAACAAAAACAAACAAACAAACAAAAACAAAGCATAAATACAGGACAGAAATAAACTCACAGACAGAGAATACAGACTTGTGGTTACTGGGGGGTGGAGGGTGGGAAGAGATAGACTGGGATTTCAAAATTGTAGAATAGATAAACAAGATTACACTGTATAGCACAGGGAAATATACACAAAATGTTATGATAACTCACAGAGGGAATAAAGTGCCAATGAGTGTGTATATGTCCATGAATGACTGAAAAATTGTGCTGAACACTGGAATTTGACACAACATTGTAAAATGACTATAAATCAATAAAAAATGTTAAAAAAAAGATCAGAGTGGAAGATTAAAAAAGGATTTTTTTTTATAAATAGGAAAAGAAACCTAAATCATGAGCTGGGTTTTTGAAAGATTAAGCAAAATTAACAGATCTTTGCTAGACTCACCAAGAAGAAAAGAAGACACAAGTGAACAAAATAAGAAATGTAAGAGGATAAATTTCAACTGATACCCCAGAAACACACACACACAAAAAAAATACTATGAACTATTATGGCAACAAATTGGAAAACCTAGAAGAAATGGGTAAATTTCTAGAAACATACAATCCACTAATATTAGTTGAGAAGAAATAGATAACTTGAACAGACCGATTACTAGAAGTGAAGTAGAACCCATAATTTAAAAAAAAAAAAAAAGACAAAAAAAAACTCCCTGCAAGCAAAACTTTAGGATCAAATGGCTTCACTGAGGCATTCTACCAAAGGTACAAAGAATAAATTATACCAATCTTTCTCAAACTTTTCCAAAAGATTGATGAGGAGAAAGCTCTTTCAAACTCATTGTATGATGCCAAATTACCCTGATACCAAAACTAGACAAACACATTATCAAAAAAGAAAATTACAAGCCAATATCTTTGAATTAGATGCAAAAATATTCAATAAAGTAGTAGCAAACTGAAATCAACAACACATAAAAAAGATCATAGGCTATGATCAAGTTAGAATCATCTCAGGGATATAAAAATGGTTCAATATATGCAAATCAATCAATGTGATACGCCACATCAACAAAAGAAAGGACAAAAATCACATGATCCTCTCAATAGGTGCAGGAAAAGCATTTGATAAAATTCAACATCCATTCATGATAAAAACTCTTACCAAAGTGGGTATAGAGGGAACATATCTCAACCTAATAAAAGCTATATGTGATAAACCAACAGCCAACATAATACTCAACTGTGAAAAGTTGAAAGTCTCCCTGATAAAATGTGAAACAAAACAAGGATGCCCACTTTCACCACTGCTATTCAACATAGTATTGGAAGTCCTAGCTATAGCAATCAAACAAGAAAAAGATAAAAGGTATTCAAATTGGAAAGAAAGAGATAGAATTGGCACTATATGTGTATAACTCGATGCTATATATAGAAATCCCTAAAGATTCCACACGAAAACTACTAGAGCTGATAATGAATTCAGCAAGGTAGAAGGTTACAAGATTAACATACAAAAATCTGCTGCACTTTTACACTAAAAATAAAATTTCCAAAAAGGAAAGTAAAACAACAATGACAACAACAACCTCTTTCAAAATTGCATCAAAAAATAATATACTTGGAAATAAACAAGACCAAGGAGATGAAACACTAATTTTCTAAGAACAATAAAACATTGAAAAGAAAATTAAAGATGATTTAAAGAAATGAAAAGATATTCCATGCTCTAGGATTGGAAGAATTAACATTGTTAAAATGGTCATACTACACAAAGCAATCTACAGATCTAATGTGTTCCTTATCAAATTAGCAATGGCATTTTTCTCAGAACTAGAACAAATAATTCTAAAATTTACATGGAATCACAAAAGACCCAGAATCACCAAAGCAATACATTGGGAAAAGAACAAAGCTTGAGACATAACCCTCCCAGACTTCAGACAACATTGCAAAACTACAGTAATCAAAACAGTCTGGCATTGGCACAAAAACAGACACATGGCTCAATGTAACAGAATAAACAGCTCAGAAATAAACCTGCACACCTAAGGTCAATTAATCTGTGACAAAGGAGGCAAGTATGACAAGACAATGGAAAAAAGACAGTCTCTTTGGCAGTTGGTTGGGAAGGCTAGACGACCACACTGTAAAATAATAAAGTTAGAACACTTTCTCACACCATACATAAAAATAAACTCAAAATTGCTTAAACTCTAAAGATAAGACAGGGCATCATAAATCTCCTTAGACCAGAACATTCTCTGACATAAATTGTAGAAGTGTTTTCCTAGGTCAGTCCATCAAGACACTAGAAATAAAAGCAAAAATAAACATATAGGACCTAATTAAACTTATACACTTTTTCATAGCAAAGGAAACCATAAACAAAGCAAAAAGACACCCTATGGACTAGGTGAAAAATATTTGTAAATGATGCAACTGACAGGGGCTTAACTTCTAGAATAAAAAAAAAAAAAAAGCTCATACAACACAATAACAAAAAAGACAGAAAGGATAGAAAGATAGAAAGAAAGACAAAAAGAAAGAAAGACAGAAAGAAAGACAAAAAGAAAGAAAGGAAAGAAAGAAAGAAAAGAAGAAAGAAAGAAAAAGAAAGAAAGAAAGAAAGAAAGAAAGAAAGAAAGAAAGAAAGAAAGAAAGAAAGAAAGAAAGAAAGAAAGAGAAAGAAAAGAAAGAAAGAAAGAAAGAAAGAAAGAAAGAAAGAAAGAAAGAAAGAAAGAAAGAAAGAAAGAAAGAAAACAACAAAATAATCCAGTCAAGAAATGGGCAGAAGACCTAAACAGGCATTTCTCCAAGGAAGATATACAGGTAGCCAATAGGCACATGAAAAGAAGTTCAATATCTCTAATTATCAGAGAAATGAAAATCAAAACTACAGTGAGTTATCACCTCACACCAGTCAGAATGGCCATCATTAAAAATTCCACAAAGATAAATGCTGGAGAGGGTGCGGAGAAAAGGGAACCCCCACTACACTGACGTGAGAATGTAAACTGGTGTTTCCACTATGGCAAACAGTATGGAGATTCCTTAAAAAACTAAAAATAGAGTTGCCATATCTTCTAGAAATCCCATTCCTCTGCATATATCTGGAGAAACTCCAATTCAAAAAAATACATGCACCCCAATGTTCATAGCAGCACTATTACAATAGGCAAGACATGGAAGCAACCTAAATGTCCATTGACAGATTAGATAGAGAACAAAATAAATTAGGAACTTGAGATTAGCAGATACAAGCTACTATATACAGAATAGATAAATAACAAGGTCATACTATATAGCACAGGGAGCTTTATTCAATAGCTTGTAATAACCTACAATGAAAGAGACTATGAAAAATAATATATATTTATATGCACAACTGAATCAGCATGTTATACACCAGAAACTAACCACAACATTGTGAATCAAATATACTTCAAAAAATAAATAAACATAATACAATACTCTATGTTTTGATGATAAGTGACCATGAAGCCTTATACTGGGATTATAATACCTGAGCACTGATGTAAATCATCTCAATGCTTAAAGATTGCCAGGGAAAAAATCAGTCCATAATTATGTTAAAGATCTACTCAAGTCAAATTTGAATACTGACCTTTGATAATCAATATCTTATTTCTCCAGAAAATGTCAGAATTTTGTTTGGCATAAATTTTAAAACTCTGTATACATCAATTCTGCTTCACAATTTCAAAGCCCCCCAGTTGGTTCTCTTGGCTGTGTCTGACAGTCTGTATCTCAACACTATTTCATCCTAATACATTTTATCACACCTATAGCCACATAAGCAAATTGTCAATTAAAAATGCAAGTTATTTAGCTATTTGCTCTTTGAAATGCCAAGGAGAAAAAAATTAGAAAAACAAATGTTTAAAATTTAGTAAATTAGTGAGATATTCGTTTTAAACATTTTTATTTCATTATTTTTTAAGATCTTTTTGGTTTTCCGAGGTTACTTCAGTCACTTACAGAAGATGCAAGTATGCATTTTTCTCTCCACTAGCTGCTTGAAAACAAAGGGGTTATCAAAACAGGCCAGTTGCTTTATTTTCGGTAACAAATGAAGTGTCATTTTAATATATGGTTCATGAATTTTTCTAAAGTCAATCACACTTAGTTTCTAGGCTTTCAATATGTTGTCTTAGATTTATTTTTTGCTAAATAATTGAAGCAAGCAGAATCGTTATCTATTTTTCCAAATCATTTATTATATCTCACAGTATAATATATTTTAAAAACATTTGTATTAGTCACGGTTTTACAATAAAACAGAACCAATAGTATATGTACGTATGTGTGTGTGTATGTGTATGTGTATATATACATAAAGAGATTTATCCTAAAGACTTGGCTCACATGATTGTGGAGGCTACCAAGTCCAAATTCTGCAGTATGAGAAAGCAGGCTTGAGACTAAGGGGAGCAAATGATTCAGTTTTTGCCCTGCATTCATCAGAACAGGTGAAGCCTGAACACAGTCTGTTGAGAATTCCCACTTGTTCTAAGATGCTGGATACTTTGTCTATTAAGGCCTTCAACTGATTGGATGTGGCCCACCTGTATCATGGGGCGGCAGTCTGCCTATTCAAATCCAAGTTCACTAATTTAAATGTTAATCATATGAAAAAACCCTCCAAACTGACAAACTTAACCATCAGAACAATTATCTAGGAATTTAGTTATTCAAATGACATTTATTTTGTATCTTGAACCATGCTGAGTACTAAAATTTTTCAATATAATTTTTGTTAATTATCTGTATTCTTCTTATTGTACCACAGTTGAAAGTATGTGGAAAATTTTTCTCTAATTTTTGAAGTTATGTTTTCTATCAAGAACTGTGAAAGTTCTGAGATTTAACTCTACTTGTAAACAAAAAAATTAGTCAGATATAAACATATTTGCATGACTTGTGTAAGATCTAGTTCTCACAGAATAACAGAAGGAGAGCCATATGACATTTGTACACACAGTGGATTGCATTACAAAAATCCCAAGAGCATAGGGAATTTCTGTCTTTATAATAGGCAGTTAACAAACTTGTCCTTTTCTCTGGAGAAAGAAAGGATCTTTTCAATTTTGGACAACAAGCATGCCTGCTATTTGATATGGAGGGTAGTGCTGTATCTTTAAATGCTATGAGAAACTTGGCCTTTTTCTAAGGGAAAGAGAGAGACATAATCTCTATTTTCCAAGGCTGTTCATTATACAAACACATTTAAAAGAATAGTTCAGTTCTATTGTCTATTCCAACATGGAAATAATTTGGAAGTTATCACTTCTATCATCACAATAAAGTAGATGAACAAACTAAAAATTCAACAACTCTTTTTTTTTGACCCATCAGAGAATTGATATACCAGGACAAAACTATACCTTAAAAACTGTGATATGGAGAATCACACTTAGAAAGGAGGAGCCACTGGAGCCAGAAACTGGTAGGAAAACCTACACTGTAACTGATGAACTATTGGAGGCTGATTGTAAACTAGTTTGAGAGTCAAAAACTCCTGAAGGTCCAGCTTTAGGTGGGCTAACACACATTCATGAGTTTACCCCAGGAACCCTAAGAGATTCTCATGGTAAAGATCAGAGAAAAATTCCATCATGCATCAGTAGGTATAGGGAAAAAGTAACATTTTGAAATAAACCCAATGATTTTTGTCCACCAGCCCTCAGAAACTTTTTACCCAACTAAAATGGAGGAAGATAAATACCCAAGTTCAGCCTGCTCTAG
This sequence comes from Camelus dromedarius, assembly GCF_036321535.1. Classification (NCBI taxonomy): domain Eukaryota; kingdom Metazoa; phylum Chordata; class Mammalia; order Artiodactyla; family Camelidae; genus Camelus; species Camelus dromedarius. The sequence continues at coordinate 36,023,920 of NC_087448.1, forward strand.
CCTTCTTCTCTCACCTATGAACAAAAATAAAAGCTGAGCAGTACTTGTAAAGGTTACATCCCAAAGTCACAGGCCTACTACAAAAGCTAAGAATTAATAATAGGATTATAGAATGCTTCCCCTCCCCCACATTTTAATACCACATCAGTAAGACTTCTGCATAATAACTACAACTAATAGAACTGCAAGTTTCCCACTCTAAGAAAAAGCTTCTAGGAAAGATCAAAGACAGCAAGAGAGACAAAAACAAGAACACTGGGAAAAACTGAGGCCTCAGACACCTACAACTATAACAAAGAGTAAACATATTGTAACTGATATCAAAATAAACAATCTCTCATAAGAAAGGCCTATTTATCTCAGTTTCTGTTACTCAACACATCATGTCTGTTTTCAACAAAATAATTACAAAACATGTGATAAGACAAGAAAAACAAACCTGTTTAAAGAGACAAAGCAAGAAAATCAAACTCAAATGACAGATTTTGGAATTATCAGACCAGAAACTTAAAATAGCTACAAAAAATACTAAGAGCACTAATGAAAAAGTGGACACCATGAAAGAACTGATATGTAGCAACAAGAAGACTGAAACTTTAAGAAAGAATCAAAAGAGAATGCTAGAAATCAAAAATACAGTAACAGAAATTAAAAATGATTTTGCTAAGATCACATAAGAGTAGAAATAATATTTGAAGTAATAATGGCTAGGTACTTTCCAAAACATAACAGACACCATACCATATATCCATAAAGTTCAGTGAAGGCCAAGAAGGTTAAATATATAAAAATCTACACCTATATAATATTTAAATTGAAGAAACCAAAGACAAAGAGAAAATCTAGAAGGAAACCAGAGGGAAGATATACCTTATCTATAGAGAATAAGATATAGAATACATTTAATTTCTCATCAAAAATTTTAAAAAGGTATGGCAATTTAGAGGAACATTGGGAGACTGACCCACCCAACTTCAAGGCTTGCTACACAGCTCCTGTAACCAAGACAGTATGGCATTGGTGAAAGGATAGATAAGTAGATCAATAGAATAAAACAAAGCAGCCAGGAATAGATTCATACAAGTATAGTTAGCTAAATTTTGACAAAAATGCAAAGACAATATAGAGGAGAAAAAAAAATAGTCTTCACAATGAATGGTGCTGGAATAATTGGACATCTACATCTATGTGCAAAAAAAAAAATCTAAGCATAGACTATACATCTTCACAAACATTATCTCAAAAGGGACCTAGGCTTAAATGTAAAACACAAAACTATATAACTTCTACTAGATAATATAGCAGAAAATCTATGTGGGTTTGGCAATGCAATTTTACAAACAACACTGAAAGTACAATCTATAAAAGAGAAAATTGGTAAATTGGGTTTTATCAAAATATGCAACTTCTGCTCTGCAAATCACACTGAAAAGAATGAAATGACAAGCCACAGGCTGGTAGGAATTATTTGCAAAACACATGACTGGTAAAGGATTTGTATTCAAGATATTCTAAACAACACTTAAAATTCAACAATAAGAATCTCAAAAATCTAATTTAAAAATGGGCAAAGAATCTGAACAGACACTTCTCCAAAGAAGATATACAGATGGCAAAATAACATATAAAGATCCATAATATCATGTGTAATTAGGGGATTTTAAATTAGAACAAAAATTAGAGATGATGTACCTATTAGAATGGCTAACATCAAATGCTTTCAAGAATGTGGAGGAGTAGACCTTGTTCTTTGCTGGTAGGATTGTGGTGGTACAGTCATTTAGGAAGGCATTGTGGAAGTTTCTTACATAGCTAATCATAGTCTCACCATGTAATCCAGCAACCATTTACCTTGGAATTTACTGAGGTAAAACGGAAACTTTCATCTACACAAAAAATTGCATTCAAATGTTTGTAGCTGCTTTCTCCATAATTATCCTTCATAAGGTGAATGGATAAAAAAAATATTTCCATGCAATAAAATTTTACTCATCTATAAAAATAAATGAGCTATCAGGCCACAAAAAGACACAGAAGCAACTTAAATGCATATTTGAGTGAAATAAGTTGGTCTTAAAAGGCTATTCTGGGCTGTTTTAATTCACAACACTTCTGACAACAAATGTGTGGGGTTTTTTTCCCAATCAACTAATTCTCTAACTTTCCAAACACATAGAAGCTATTCTACAATTCAATTCAATTCTACACTAATTACCTGGAATTAGCATAATAGTGGTCCCATTTCAGAAGCCAGTTGAAAGGTCCAGGTTGCCACATGAACTTCTAACCAACCATCTATAAATTCAGATAGTTCCCACAGCTCCCCATGCATATTCAATAATTTGCTGAATGGCTCACAAAACTATTACTGGTTTATTATAAAGAATACAAACTCAGGAACAGCAAAATTGAAGATATGCATAGGTCAAGGTATGGGGGAAGGGAAATGAATCTTCCATGTCATTTTTGGCCATGCCACTCTTTCAGAACTTTAATATGTTCAGCAACCCAGAACCTCTCCAAATACCATCCTTCAAGAGTTTTACAGAGGTTTCATTAAATATACCCTATTGATTAAATCACTGTCAATTTATGATGGAACTTAATCTCAAGCTCCCCTTAAAAATTTCCCACTCTAATCACCTGGTTGGTTCCTCTGACAACCAGCCCCAATCCTGAAACTATCTAGGGGTCCACCAAAAGTTACCTCTTAACAAAGACTCAGGTATGATTGAAAGAGGCTCATTATGAATAACAAAAGATGCTCCTATAATTCCTATCACTGAGGAAATTCTAATGTTTTAGAAGCTCTGTGTCAATATTTCTGACAAAGATTAAATATGTATGTATTAATATCATTGTTGAATATTGTACAATTCTATCTATATGAAAGTTAAAGGGCAAACAATAGAGAAAGGAAAAGATCAGTGGTTGCCATGGGTTTGGGCAAGAGAGGAAGAAATGAATAGGTAGAACACAGATTTTTAGGAAATGAAACTACTCTGCATGATACTCTAATGGTGGATACATAATATTATGCATTTGTCAAAACCCACAGAAATGTGCAACACAAAAATTGAATCCTAATGTAAACTATGGACTTTAGTTAATAATAATGTACCAATATTGGTACATTAGTAACAGAGGAAATTGAGATTGGGAAGAAGTGGAGGTATATGGTAGATGTGTATTAGCTGCTCTATTTCTATAGGCCTAAAATAGCTCTAAAAATTAAGTCTATTATTTTTTAAAAAATAAAAAAAGAATAGTACAAATATTCTTACATAGTCCAAAAAACAGGGCAGTGAGTGCCTCTCTCACATAATGTGCAGAAACATAAATGACCCATGCAGAATAGTGTCTCATCATTTGGGATGACAAAGGACATCCAAAATTTACTTTGCATATCCCAGGTGAGTATTTAGGTGAGATAAGCAATTATATTCCACATTAACTGCAACAGACCTTTCCTAACATGTCTATGTAAATGCTAATTGTGAGAGAAATGCTATAATTATGAAATTTATTTACTTCAAAAAATCTAAGTCTATTAAAATTTTCCAAATTTCACACTCCAAATTACAGGTTGGTGATGGAGCTCACTTTTACAAGGATAAATCTGTGTATGGCCTATGTGAGTAGGAACAAGGTTTATTCATGGAAGAATGTTTTCCAGTTATACCAAGAATTACTCAGTATGCCAGATATTCTATAATAAGTGAAAATGGCTAGTATTTCTAGGGTTAAATGATGCCTTCAGTTAAGCAACAATGGAAAGTAATATGGTTTGAGAAAAGATTATATATGGGTAATAAACATCAACATTTACTTTTCCTGATATGAAGTGTATGACAATGTGGACTGTGGCACACTTTGGAGAAACTGTCAAGCTTGCATTAGCTATACTTTCATTTCTATTTGCTCATGGAGTGTGTCTCTTAGATTCCTTAAAGTTCCGTGATAAAATCACATCTATCCATTAATCTTTTTCACTTGCTTCTCTTGAGAATGCCTTGACACAGCATTAGCTAGGTAAAGGGAAAAAAAAAATACTCTCAGACTTATCTCAATAGAATTGACATACATTTTTTTTTCTTCTCCCTTGCTGCTACTTGCCAGTCCATATCACTTCCTTTTTATTTTTCTTGGCCTACTGGAAAAAAAAAATCACTTCTATGGAAATGCCAGCGAACTTCTAAAACTCAGCTAACTAGTAATCTAGGCACAGACTAATGGATGATGCCAAATTTCCTCTGGAGCCACGCAGTGATATTGATGAAGTACAGAGAGAAGTTGAGGGTTTAGACATATTGACTATGCCAGGGGAAACCCGTAAGAGTTCATAGAAGAGGATAATTTTAGCTGCATCTGGGAGGATGAATAAACACTTATCATACAGAGAAGATGGCAGGGTACATTTCAGCCATAGACATTACTTTGTTCAAAGATAATGGAGGGAAAAAAAAGGAGCATGGGGAGCTGTGAAAAGTTCTTGTGGTAGAAGAATAGCTTTCATGAAGCAGATTTGTGGAAAATGAGAATGGAGATGGAGTATGTATAGAACTGGAAAATAGCCTTCTCTTCAACCTGCAGAAATTGAATTTCATCCTATGGTAAAAGATTTTCAAGGAAAATGCTAAATGAAGGAAAATACATTATTACTTTGTTTTAATAAAAGGAAGTCTAAGTTTGAGAATGCACTTGAAACATGGGAATCCAGACTTTGTAGTCATTCTGGTATAAGGCCATGGTACCTTGATGGGGAGCTTTAGCAATAAAACAACTGGAAAGATGAGGCTGGCTTTATCTTACATATTTCTTAGTTGAAATCAACATTACTCTACTTAATCCTACTAACTTCTAGCTTATGTCTTTATCATTTTTAAGAATGTTTTAATTTTATCTTAAAGATAAAACTAAAAATGAGAGATGTCTATAACTGGTAAAAATGCACATAGATCATCAGTGTGTGTTTAAACCTAAATTTTCAAACCTCAAGTCCAAGATTCCTTACACTCTAAAGTAACTGGGAATCACATGGTATGGTAATGTATTTGTTTTCTGATTTACAGATGTACTTTAAGCTTTTTCAAACATTTATTAATGAAAAATAACACATATACAGAAATGCATAACCTCCAAAAAAATAAAAGTACTGCTCATTGATTTCTTATAAAATAAACAAATTCATAATCAATGTACAGTTTGAGAAATAGAATGATGCCTTGTCCCCTATCCTAATCACTATCCCTTTTTAGACTCATCTCCCACCCCATGAAGCCACTCTCTTGATACATTTTGCTAGTTTTCCTTATAATTTTGTCACCTGAGTCTAAGGCTCTATAATATTATTATTCTTGTTGTTGTTTTTTTTTTTAGTTTTAATTCTATGTAAATGGAATGCTATATTTTGTATTCTTTTTGTGTCAATTTCCTTTGCTTAAAGTTACGTTTGTGAGGTTCATCCATGTTGTAATGTATTTGATACTTCATACATTTTCATTTTCACTAGAATTGAATTGTATAGCTACTTCATTATTTATCTGTTTCACTAGTGGTGCGTGTTCATATTGATTTCCTTTGAGGTTATTGTAGACTACATCATTATGAATGTTCCTGTAAGTATCTGTTGGTGCATATGTAATGGATTTGTGTCCAGGATATGCCCCAGAATGGAATTAATTGTTCATGTAGTATGCCTGTATTCAATTTTGGTGACCAGTGCTACAGCTGTTTGCAAATGATCATATTGATCTCTACTATCACTAGCAACACAAAGAGGTCCAGTTGCTCTTCATCTTTGTTAAAATTTGAGGTTGTCAGTATTTTCCATGTGAACTACTTTGATTGGGAGAGTTGAGGTATTTGTGTTGAGGTATTTGGGAGAGTTGTTCTTATTTGTGTTTCTCTGATTACTAGTGAGATCAGATGCATTTTCATTATTTGTGTGGTCTATTTGGACATTTTTTTAAAAGCTAAAAAGCTGATAGCATGGAAGTATTTCTGAATGTCAGTTGTACAAATAACTTCAGCATCATCCATTTGGAAATCAGTTACATTGTTCTTAGCTTCACCTTTCACTTTCCCAAGGAGAAATCTTCCATGTCCGAGTTAGTGTTCAGGTTCTGGAAGGCAAGTGTGCTGAGGACAAAATCAGAAAGCACTACCAAAAATGCTCTTTCCCTCCATGTTTGCACCACTGCCTCGCTGCTCCAGGGGGTGAGGGGGGTGCTTATTTGGAGATTTATTTTGTGAAGCATTTTTTCAAATTGCCTGCTTATTTTTCTATTCAGTGTCAGTTTTTTTTTTTTTTTTCCTTATCGGTTCGTAGGGGATTGATATGTAGTCTGGACACCAGCTTTTGTCAGCAATATATGTTAAAATATCTAATCCCATGCTTGGGCTTGAATTTTCACTTACTTATTTTAGTCAGAACTTCCTAACTAGCTAGAAAATCAGCAAATTTATTTTCATTTTATATATTATTTGATTAGGATGTAATATACACCATTTTAAAACTCTTTTTTACTTAAGTTCATTAAAATATCCTCCTATGTTATTATCTAAAAGCATTAATATTATGTTTCTGATATACATCTGAAATCTATGAGGACTTAAATTTTTAATTTGATACAGAGTGAGGTAGTATTTTTTGTTTTTGTTTGTTTGTTTGTTTTTTTGTTTACTTCAATATGGATAACCAGTTGACTTGGTACCACTTAGTGAGAAGCCTGTATTGCCCCACTAATTTGCAGGATTTGTTTTTGTGAATCAAATGTTCATATATGAAGGGGTATATTTCTGAACTCAATTCTTTTTCATAGATCTATTTGTTTATCCTTGAATCTATAATATACTAACTGATTATTTTAACTTCATAAGGCTTAATACCTCGTAGAACAAGTCATTTTACTTTTTTAATGATTGCCTTTGTTTTTTTATTTGCATTTCTATGTACTTTTAGAACATAGTGTAATATTCTACGAGAATCTGTTGGTATTTTGATCCAGCTTGCACTATTTTGTCTTTGAAGTCGTCAGTGTGGCATACTGTCTCATTGGTTTTGATTTTCTTTCATTTTCTCAGTGTTTCATAATATTCTCAGTACAGAACATATTTCTAGGTATTTTATATTTTTGATAATATTATAAAAGTTATTTTTAATAAAATTTCAATTTTTTAAACTACGATACAGAGATGAATTAGATTTTATAACTTGACTCTATAAAACAACTGATGACTTCACTTATCTACTCCAATGAGTTTTATTTTCAAATTCTTTAGAATTTCTTGTATGTAGTCATATTTGGTAGGGATGATATTTGTTTTCCAATTATTATGACTTTTTAATTAATTTTTCTTTTCCCACTGCATTTGCTAAGTATTTTTAATATAATCTGATTATCAATAAAGTGAGGTATACTTCTTTTTATTGTTTTCTATATTAATCTATTAAGTATAATATTTACTATAAGATCTTTATAAAACACTACCAGATTAAGGAAGCTCTATTCAATTCTTATTTGCAGAAAGGATATTTAATTTCATTGTGAAATAATAATTTTAAACAAAATTTTTTAATCACACATGCTGAGAAAGTCATATGAATTTTTTATGCCAATATGACAAATTATATTGATTAATTTCCTATCCTTGCACTGATTTTCTAACTTTGCATTCCTAGGGGTTTGAGGTGAGAATAGCTTTGTTATGAATCCAATTTTGTAATATTTTGTTCATGATTTTTGCATCTAAGTCTGCAGGGTTGATTAGCCTTTTACTATTTCATAATCTTAGGTTTTGAACATCAATATTAGACTAACTTATTCAAAATAAATTGAGGAACTAACCCTCATTTTTGTATCTGTATCTGTGTAAGACCAAAGTCATTGGCATCTTAAGTGGTAAAATTTACTGATGAAGACATACAGGCCTGAATTTCTTTTGTGGGAAGTTTTTCTAATGTTATTATTTCTGCTACAATGATCATTATTCTTATTATAAATTAATTATAATGGCATTATATAGATTTTCTTTTTTTTCCTTGTGTTTCTTTGGGTACATTGCATTTGTTGAGGAATTTATTCCTTTCTTCTAATACTTTCAAATGTATTGGCGTAAGTCGGATCATAATATCCTACTTATACTTTTAAAATATCTTTCAATTTTATGCTGATGCCCCTCTTTTAATTCCTGATATTGGTTATTTTTTCCCAGTTTTATTGAGGTATATTTAACGTATAACATTGTGTAAGTTTAAGGTGTACACTATAAAGATATTAATATTGCTTATTTTTAACTTGATCTAATTCAAGAAGTACTACTCAATTCCACTAGTCTTTACAAGAAAAAAATTTAAAAATATTTTCTATTATATGTTTTTGTTCTAGTTTATTATTTTTTTCTCTTCTCCCAATTATTCCCTTCCTTTTTTCTTTTTGTGGTTATACTTTTATGTTTTTTCTGACTTCTTCTGGGACATACTTAGTTCATTTGTTTTTAATCTTCTATATGAAATAGGCATTTAGGGTAAAAATATTTATGCATTACTTTAGCTACCTTCCACAATTTTTTACTCTCATTTATTTCAAAATATTTTTTAGTTTCCATTGTGATATTTTTCTTTGACCCATGGTTATTTAGGAAGTTAGTATGATTGTCTTTGTGTGTACATTTCTTTCAAAAATATATATAGCACTTTCCACTTACCTTTTTATTGTTCTTTTATCTCTACATATGGCATATTTCAAATAAAAATGATACTGTCGTTTTAATTTCAATTTCTGATTTTTGTTGCTAGCATATATAGAAATACAATTGATTTTTGTACTTTGATCATATAACTTGCAACCTTTCTAAACTAACATATTAGTTCAAGTCATCTTTTAAAATGTTTTTAATTTTTAAAATATTTTTGTATATTTTTTTAATATTTTTTAATTGTTAAATTTTAATTTTTTTTTTAACTTAGATAAGTATTTCTTTGTGAATAAATATAATATTATTTCTTCCTTTCCATTTAGGATGACTTAGGTTTTTTTAGGGTGTTTTTATTTGTTTATTTTTCTTTTTTTTTTTTTTCTGATTGTACCATAAAGAATCTCCAGTATTAATGTGAATAGAAGGGGTGACACTGGACAGCCCTATCTTGTTTCTGATCTTATTTGTGGATAAAGAATTTAGTCTTTCACCATTTTCATGATGTTAATTTTAGGTTTTTTGTTTGTTTGTTTTTTAATAGGTGCTCTTTATTAATTTGAGGAAATTTTCTTCTATTATTTGTGTGTGACAGTTTTTATCAGAAGTAGATGCTAGAATTTGTCAATTGTTTTTCCTAATTGTGCTAAATGAAATAATCATATTGGTTTTTGGTTTTTGTTTTTTACATTTTAAATATGACAATTGTAAATCAATCACAGATTCATGGGTTAAACGTCATACAATGTTACCTTTGTTATATATTTTTGGATTCAATTTTTTAAAATTGTGTTTAAAATTTTTGCATCTATAATCATACAAGTCATTAATTAGGGACATTCTTCTTTTTTGTGTTATAAATTTCTCCCTAGATAATTCATAGCAACATATCAAAATTTTTATGTTTTTTTCATTTTCATTCAACCCAAAATATTTTTCCTAATTTCTTTTTTGTGTCTTCTTTTATTGATGAGTTATTTTAAAGATATGTTATTTAATTTCCAATCATTGAGGTTTTTCAAATATTTCAGTTATTGATTTTGAATTCAATTCTATTGTACTAAAATATGAAGCATATTATATAAGACTTGAATCTGTTACATTAAGAGTTGTTTTTTGGCCATTATGTAGAGTATCTTGCTACAACTTCCTTAGGCATTTGAAAGACCATATATTCTGTTGTGTATTGGGTGAACTGTACTATAAATGTAAATGAACACAAGCAGTTTGATAGTGTTTTTGAAATCTATATTTACTGATTTTCTGTTTATTTCTTTTAATTATTGAAAAGGGTAATGAATCAATTATAATTGTGGATTTTTGTCTATTTTTCTTTAAATATTCTATCCATTTTCATTCATGTTCTTTGATTCTCTTTTGCTATATAAATTAATATTTGGACTTTTTATGTATTCCTGATGAATTAGCTCTGTATACTTATCTGGGTATTTTTCTCTCCAATGATAGTCTCTCCTTTGAAATCTAATTCTTCTAATAATACAGATATTATTATCATTTATTTTGATAAGTCAAAGCATGAATTATTTTCTGTCCTTTTAACTTTTATCTTCATGAATCATTTTGTTTAAAGTTTGTTTCTTCTGTAAAGCATTTGATCTGGTCTTTATTTTACCCAATATGATAATATTTTCCATTTACTTGAGGTATTTAGACTATTAAATTTAATGTGATTGGTGATGTAGTTAGATGTTAATCTGTTGGCTTCCTATTTAGTTTTATTTGTCCATGTGTTCCTTGTTCCCCCTTTCCTCTTATTTGCATTGAGCTTTTTTTTTTTTGACCCCACTTGATATCTTCAGTTGGATTATTCAGTAATAATTTTGGATAGTTCCTTGAGAGTTTATGTTACACCTTTAACTTATCAAAGTATTCCTAAAGGAGATACCATATTATACATAAATGTCTTACCATAGTATATGTTTCTCCCATCCTGGCCTCTGTGTTTTTGTAGGAATATATTTTCACTTTTACAGTTGTCATAATATTCACACAATATTCTTATGTTTATACAGTCAATTATTTTATAAGAGAATTTAAAAAACAAGAAAAATATGTCTTTACTATGTAGTTACCATTTCTGTGTTTCTTATTGCTTTGTATAAGTTACTTATTTCTACCCATATCCTTATTTTTTTCCTGCCTAAAGTATTTCCTTTGATATTCTTTGTAATGTAGACCTGCAGTTTATAAAGTATTTCTGCTTTTGTGGATGTTAAATATTCTTATATCACTTGAACTTTGGAAGATATTTTCCCTGGTTACAGAATTCTAGTTTGATAGGATATTTTTTTTTTTAGTGCTTTAAAAATATTACTGCTCTGTATTCTGCTTATTGTTTTTAATAAGAATTGAGTTGTCCTTCTTACCTTTGTTCCACTGTGCAGACTTTGTCTTCTTCTGGCTGCTTTTAAATTCTTATTTTTAATCACCATTTTGTTAAATTTGATTACAGTATACCCTGTTGAAGTTTTCTTCATATTTATAGATCTTGAGTTTTGTTGATTTTCTGTATTTGTGAATATGTTTTTAATCACTTTTGGAATCTTGGGGATTAGTCCTTCAATTTTTTTTTTTCCTGTAAAACCTCCTTCTTCTTTCCTTTGGAGACTCAAAATATACATATATCAGGCTGCTTGAAGTTATCTCATCACTCTTTGATGTTCTGTTAATTTTTAAAAATTTGTTTTCCCTTTTTGTTTCACTTTTGATTATTTATATTACCATGTCTTCAGGTTACTAAGTTTACTCAAGTTTTTTCTTTCAACATCTTGTGTTACAACACATTTCTGCGTATTTTCATCACACCTTTTGTAATTTTCATTATTAAAATTACATTTTGTCTTTTTAGCTTTCACTTAAACTTTTAATCATACGAAATTCAGTTATAATAACTACTCTAATAATTTATCTGCTAATTCTAACATATATGTCACTTCTGAGTCAGTTTCCATTAATTGATATTTTTTCTCCTTATTATGTGGAGTATTTGCCTACTTTTTTTTATATAACTGATCACTTTTAACTGGGTGCTAGACATGATTTTACCTTATTGGGACCTGGATATTTTTAATTCTCAGAAATATTATTGATCAATTTTCTTGGACATGGTTAACTTCCTTGGAAATGGTTTGATTCTCTTAGGTCTTGCTTTTAAGATTTGTTGAGTGGAACCAAAAGGAGTGCTCAGTTTAGAGATAGTTATTCCCTATGAATTAGGCAAGGATTTTCTGTCTACTTTATCCAATGCTCCATGAACAGTAATATTTTCTAATGGACATAGGCACTTTTCCTAGCTCTCTGTGAGCTACAGACATTGTTTGCTCTCATTTTTGTAGGTGATAGCTTCCCTGGTTTTGTGTAATTTTCTCACATACAAGGATTAAGCAGTTCTCAGAGATGGAGGGTTTTCTGCAGCTCTCAGAGTTCTAGAACTCTCTGATCCTGTTCTCCAAAGTCCAGCTACCTTGCTTTCACTATTCTCTAACTCCCATCAGCTTGGAAACTGTACTAAAGCTGTAAAGTAAGGTTACTTTTGTGTTCATTTCATTTTTTTCTCTCTCTCAGGAACTGCTGAGCTTTGTTGCTTGTTTGGTATCTTAAAAATCATTTCATATTTATTTTTCCTTTTTTTTTTCTTTTCTTCTTACTTTTCATTCCTCTCTCTCTATCTCTCTACCTCTCTCTCTCTCTTCCCACTACACCCTCTCTTCCTTCGTTCTTTCCTCCCTCCTTTTCCTTCTGTTGTTCCATGAGGAGGATAAATCTGCTCTCTTTAATCTCATCTTGGTTGCAAGCAAAAATATCCTGGTTATTTTATTTCTGAGTTCTATAATTTCTATGTGTTTTTTTCCCATGATTTCTAGTTCTTTGCCAAAATTCTCAATTTATATTTTACCTGTTTATCATTGGCAGGATAATTTTAAATTGATAGTTATTGAATTTGATACTTTGATTCTTTGTGGGTCTCCTGTTATAGCCTTTTTGTTTTATTATCTGCTGTTCTTGACTAATATTTTGTCTTCATGTGCATGGTTATTTTTAATTGTACATCAAATATTTATTTATGAAATTAGTTTTAGGAATTTTTTGAGAGCTAAGTTCATGTTTTTTCTGCAGTGAAAAGCCAGAAAGACTTTTAGCATACATTTTCACTTATGAAAATCATGGTCACCTTCTAAGAATGAAATGTTTCTACACATCTCAGATTATTGGTAGTTGAGTTAATTGCCAATCTCTTTCCCAACACTCAGAGAAAAAAATGTAATTTGCTTTAAAGTATGTAGTGGTAAAATCTCTGAATTATCCACTGTAGTGTGTCAAATATTTTGCTCTAATTGGCCAAAATTGAATCACATACATAAGTCTGGATTCAAAAAATCACCCATTTTTTGACTGAATCACCCATATTTGACTGAGAATAAGGAAGAGATTTACCCTGAGGAAGATCATGGTACATCAAGAAAGAATAAATATACACTAGATATGAAAACAGAAGATGTTGACTAATATATATGATGCTTGTGATACACTCAAATGGATTCATGGTCAATGTTTTGTCTTCTTATCAAATGCATTTCCTTGTCATTCTCTTACTTGTACCTCATGCCTTTTCTACAACACAACATGTATTTTTCCCCTCACAAACTATGATATTCCATATACACTTAACTTTGTATATTTTCTCCTCTCTACCTCAGATATTCTTTTGCTTTGTCCATCTGAAATGTCCTTACAGCTTCTTCTCAAATATGGCCTTCTTTGTGATGTCTCATTTTTCTCCACAAGAAGACTAGGGAAGATGATCCTACATTCTCATATTCTATAATGTATCATATGTAATTTTGTTGCTTGCCTCAATTTCTACACAATTTTATCTTTTGACTACAAGTTGTCATGTAATTTTCCTCAAATTCGTGAGTGTCAAGAGCATTGTTGTTTCTAAATAAATGTTTTCTTGAATAAATGAATGTTGACTCTTCTGACTGAAGGATAATGGAAACTTTTGACTTAAATGGTGTCAAAATATAATACAAAATATACTTTGAAAATTATATCTGCAATAAAAATCATTCTTAAGAGCATAAAGACTGAAGAAAGAAGAGAACTGACAACACAAGGTCTGCAAATTGATATTTTTCAACTCACTCATGTGGACAAGCAAATAAAAGTTTATTTTGAGGAAGAGGAAAAATAAGAAGTAAATATGGAAACTGATATTAGGATGTGAAATTTTGTGATCCCAAAGAGAAAGAAAGAGATATTCAGACAATAACTCCTGATTTCCTAGTAAGGTCTGGCTATTTTTCTTCCCTTGGAATCTATAAGATATGTTGTTGAATTATAGTAAACCTTCATTTTGTTCAAATATATTGATTGACTTTGTATTACTTGAAACCAAAGGTGCATTAACTTGGATTGTATATAGTGTGTCTGTGTTCCTTTCTAACTAGGCTCAACTTATTTTTGTTTGCATTTCACTTACATTTCCCCCAACCCTTACCTAAAAGCAATATGACTTTTAATCTGACACTTTTATTTCAAGAAATTTTATGACGGTTATTGAGCATTCATTATATATATCTCACAAGTAGATAAGAAGTTCTTTCTAATAGAATAAATTAGGTAGCTTTGAGTATCTTAATAAGGAAACACTGAATTATATTTAGGTTTGGACACAGTCTTAACGTTATTCTGGTAAAGTTGAAACCAATTGTATTTTATGGATAATTTTCTCAGTTTGCAGTCTTATTATTCTGAACAGTGTTCTCAGAATGTGGTGCACAAATCAGTTGGATCAGGACCACAATGGAATTGTAAAATACAAGTTTTTTTTTTCTGATCACAGAGTTACTTGATCAGAAGGTTTGATGGTGGGATCAAGACTGTGCTTCTAACAAGTGCTGCAAGTGATTATGATTATTGTGCTTTTCAAAATAAGTCTATATTCATTATATTAAATCTTAATTTGGGGTACTTACTTCAAATATCCATGTACTTTTTCCTTGCATTTCCTTTAAAAGACAAGACACTGTGTTTATTTTTTTCTAGTAGTAAGTGCTTTAGAAAGTAATAACATCGGTGTTGTAATACTATTGATATAGATACATATTTCCCAGAGAGAAAATATATGTGTCTTCCTCAAAACCACACTTATATTTAGTACAAATTTATGCAAATACCTTGCTTGCTGTTTTTCTGCAGAGGTTTTATAGCTGTGTCCTTAATAATCACAGTGAGTTCTTTATGACTATTTATTTAGGTGCGCTTCTGTTTTCAAGTTAGTTTACCATTTGCATCAGAATCACATACAGTGCTTTATAAGAGTAAATGTTTTGTTGAGTCTCATGAATAAAAACTTTTTGGGGTAATGCCTTGGAGTTTTATAAAAGTAACCTACATAGTTTATACTTACACACATTTAGAGTTTAAGAACTTCTAAATTGAAGCATGTAACTACACAATATTTCACTACTTTAGAAGTTCACATATCAACATTTCTAAATTTCAGTTCCTAATACTTATTTTATTAATTTCACCTGGGTACAAGTTGAACAAGCGGAACAGCATTCATTCACAGGAATTAATTTAAATAGATGGTCTAGAGATGATCAAACTGAAGTGAATGAATTTAGTAAGATACACACAGCATATAATTTCATTAGAGGAAATTCTTAGTCTCAAATAGTGTTAGAGCAAGCAGGCAGCTAGATATAAGCAGAGAAAGGGGGACACAGACCAAATGGCTAAAACTGGGCAGAAAGGAGAGGCACAGGACAAATGCAGGAAACCATACATCATGTAAGCACCAGGGGTCCCTGGGCAGAGAAAGAAAAGCACGAACCTCTGGGCTGATAAGTGGTCATAGCTTTGGAGGTGATAAGTGGCCTGGAGGCCAACAATGGTGGGAAAAGGCAGGAAATTCTAGTGTCCCAAAGTAACCTTTTGCTCATTATGCCCTTATTTTAATGAAATTAGCCTTGCAGATTAGAAGTACCCATTATTCACCAATGCCATGACATTTCTGATCCAGAACAAATAAGGACAAATATCCCTCCTTCCTTTGGGAAGGTGGAGTTGGGATGAAAATCAGGGAATATAACCCCAAACCCTTCCTTCCCCAATTAATATTCTGCCCATTCATTTTTACAATCTATGTAACCAACTTGCCAAAGAAACTCAGGGCAGCTGCTCACCTGAGCCTGCCCACTCTCTCCTTGAGAGTGTACTGTCCATCCTTTAATAAATTACCACTTTACTTTTTTTAACCACTGCATCTTTGCTCTGAATTATTTCTGGGATGGGGCAAGAACCTGGAACACCGGTTACATCTACCAGCAACAATAGGAATAAAATTTCATCAAATAAGAAGTACCCTCTAATGCACTTGACCTTTAATAACCAAACTTCTCTTATATTCAGAAAAGTCTCCAAGAGGCTGTTTTATTTTTCTTTAAGAAAGTAAAATGTCTATTATTTTATACAAAGCAAATAAAATCGAAAAAATCCTAAAACCACTATAGCTTATAAGCTGTGAATAATCTCAATTATAAAGAAATAATACTATAATGAATTTTCAAGAGTAGGGATGATTTCCACACTTTGCAATAGGTGAATGAGAAATAGTTATATTACCAGTATACCAGACTTGAAACATGGCTCATTATACATACTTGCCCATGGCTACATTAAACATTTAGTAACAATAAGATACACCTTACCCTCACAGGTGATGAATTAGGATTTTTTTTACCATTTTCTCTTTTCTGTAGTGATTTTTACTTGAAATGTCATAAAAACTGTGGAAAAAAATCTGAAGTTGAAACTTTTTAAGTCTTCAAAACTATATTATTAGTGAAGATAGAAAATAATTTTACTGTCTTTTCAAATATACATCTTTCCTTAAATTAAAACACTATGAATGATTATATATATGCAATTTTCATTTTAAGTTTATCTTATATCTTAAAGAAACTCATTGTGATTACGTTTAATGGAAAAAGTTAGAAGGCTGCTTTTCTCTTTTTAAAAAATGTACATTTTTATTTCTGAAATAATGTCTAGAATGTTAGAGCATTAAGCAAAAAAAAAAAATAATAATAGTAAAATGTGTTCAACCATGGATAGGTGCCAAATTCTAAATATCTCCTTCCCCCTTCCAATCAAATAAATACAATTCAAAATTTAACAATTAAATGTTAATAATAACTCCCCTTTATTGAGTTCAATTCATGTGCACCTGACACTTTGACACATTATTCACTGCCCCACAAAGAAATCAGAAAAGAGCCAGTAAGCCAAATAAAGAAGGGCCAAGGAATTTCTTCTCTGGCAGGAAAAACATGAAACAGTGCATAGAAGAGACATCTCCGACTCCTCATGTTTCTTTCCATTGTATAATGGCTCTGTTATGGTAGAAGAGAATGATAAGTACTTAATGCCGAATTTTAATAAAAATTATGTGTTCAAGCATACTTCAATCTCTCAATGTAATGGTAAAGAACACCACTTGCTCTAGTTATAGTGTCAAAAAATAACTTGAATTTTCATCAGTCCAAGATACATTTCCCCTAAAATGTACAATCACACATGATTTCTATCATCCCATTCATATGCACTAATCAAATATGATTCTGAATTATCTGTTAAGAATACACTATTTTATTTTATTTTTCCCGTACTAGTTGCTTATAGACAATTATTCACTCTTTACGCTTCCAAATAAATGTGAACTAAGGGATACCTCTCATGGAATCTGTTAGAGTATTTTCTAAGATTAAGAAGTGTAATGGTCACATAGTTTTGGTGACAAATAGAATATTATTCCCTTTCTTACCAAACCACACATGGAAAAAGTGAACTTCTTTTAATAATATTATAATGGCTTTACATTCTAGTAATCTGTAGATTAGGATAGAGAGCTCTTTACTCCCAAGTACTTTGTATCATCCCCAACTACCCTTAAGTTAGTCCTACTGTCTCTATGATTTATGGATAATGAATTATACAGCAGAGAGTCAGCAGACTACTGTCTCTGAGCCAAATCTTGCTGGTGCCTGTTCTTCAAAATGAAATTTTAGTAAAACAATCCTTTGCTTGTTTAGTACCTATGGGTGCTATAGCTCTACAATTAGCAGATTTGAGTAGTTATGAAAAAACCATCTGGCCTGAAGAAAATCTAAAATATCTACTGTATGCTTCTTTTTAGAAAAAGTTTCTCAATCTCTGAGATAGAATATTTTCTGCCAGTGACATATTTCTGATAATCATATCATGTTATTTATGCAAGGTTCTCTAAAACATATAAATGCATGTAGACAAGTCTGAGATTATTTGACCAGAAGTCAGAAGAACTTACTCTGGTTTCATTCCTCCTTCTATTAATAAGATATGTTTATACAGGAAAGCCAAACTTTTCAGTATATCTCATTGTCTTTTTTAAAGCCTTGCAAATGTAAGCACATATGAAACACTGTGCTGAAATCTAACATTCAGAAATGGAGCTATTCTTCTCAAGTGGAAGTAGGAACCTCAATTCGTATCATTTGGCTTCTCCAGTACCTGAATGTAACTCTTGAGTGAACACAAACAACCATGTCGCTAACTACCTATTCTAGTCCTTTGCTTACATAACCCATAGGCGTCTCATGATCTACAAGCTACTTGTTTCCCCTGTGATTGTCTCCTCTTATCTACACCCTACTTCTGCGAGTAACAGCATCATCTAATACTGCTGAAGTCATACATTGGCTGTCATCCTTAACTCCTGACTGCCTTACTTCCCACATAAAATATCTTGCTAATTATAGATCCATAAAGTTTCTCCAATATTGTCTTTTTGTTTACTTCTCCTGACATGGCCCTGAATATGCCTTTGTCATCTCATATCTGACTTTTAGAAAAAAATTTATCAATGGTCCCTATGCTTCCAGGTTTGTTTCCTCAGTTCATGAATTTATTTTTTCACTGAAGTACAGTTGATTTACAATGTTTCAAGTGTAAGCAATGTGATTCAGTTTTTATATACAAAAGACTGTATATAATTCAGATTCCTTTCCATTTTAGGTTATTATACGGTATTGAATATTCTTCCTTGTGCTATAAAGTAGGTCCTTGTTGTTAATCTATTGTTTATATAGTAGTGTGTATCTGTTAATCCTAGATTCCAAATTTATCCCTCTTCACCTTTCCACTTTGGTAATCATTAGTTTGTTTGCTAAGTCAGTGAGTTTATTTCTGTGTTGTAAATGAGTTCATTTGTGTCATTTTTTAAGATTACACATATAAGTGATATCATGTAATATTTGTCTTTCACCTAGTATAATAATCTCTAAGTCCATCCTTTTTGCTGAAAATGACATTATTTCAATCTTTTTAATGACAGTAATACTCCATTTTATATATACATATATATATATCACATCTTATATATCCATGTATATATGTGTGTGTGTGTTTATAAGTATATACATAAACCACATCTTCTTTATCCATTTATCTGCCAATGAATATTTAGGTTGCTTTCATGTCTTGGCTATTGTAAATGGTGCTGCTATGAACATTGGGACACATGCATCTTTTTGAGTTAGAGTTTTCTCTGAATATATGCTCAGGAGCAAGATTGCTACATCATATGGTAACTCTATTTTTAGTTTTTTAAGGAACCCCCATACTGTCTTCCATAGTGGCTGCACCAATTTATATTCCCACCAGCAGTGTAGGAGGTTCTCTTTTCTCTACACCCTCTCCAGCATTTATTATTTGTATTCATTTTGATGATGAACATTCTTACTGGTGTGACATGATACCTTATTGTGGTTTTGATTTGAATTTCTCCAATAATTAATAATGTTGAGCATCTTTTCATGCACCTGTTGGCCATCTGTATATCTTCTTTGGAGAAACATCTATTTAGGTTTTCTGCCCATTTTTTTATTTTTTTTTTTTTATCAATCTGTATGAACTGTTTTCTACATTTTGGAAATTAATCCTTTGTTATTGTATCATTTACAAATATTTTCTCCCATTATGTAAGTTGTCTTTTTGTTTTGTTTATGGTCTCCTTTGTTGTGCAAAATTTTTAAGTTCATTAGATCAACTGGATAATTTTTGTTTTATTTCCATTACTCTAGATGATGGATCCAAACATATTGCTGTTTATGTCAAAGAGTGCCCTGCTTAGGAGATTGATCATATCTGATCTTACAGTTAGGTCCTTAATCCATTTTGAGTTTATTTTTGCATTTGGTGTTAGAGAATGTTCTAATTTCATTCTTTTAAATACAGCTATCTAGTATTCGCAGCAGCAGTTGTTGAAAGGACTGTCTTTTCTCCATTGTATATGCTTGTCTCCTTTGTTGAAAATTAATTGACCATAAGTGTATAGGTTTATTTCTGGACTTTCTATTCTGTTCCATTGATTCATGTGTCTGTTTTTGTGATAGTATCATACTTTTTTTTTTTTTAATTGCTGTAGCTTTGGAGTATAGTCTGAAATCAGGGAGTGTGATTCCTCCAGCTCCATTCTCCTTTCTCAAGATTTTGGCTAATTGGGATCTTTTGTATTTCCATACAAATTTTAATTTTTTTTTCAGTTCTGTGAAAAATGCCATTGGTAATTTTACAAGGATTTTACTGAATGTGTATATTGCCTTGGGTAGTATGGCCATTTTAACAATATTGATTCTTCAACTCCAAGAACATGGTATATCTTTCCATCTGTTTGTGTCTTCTTCAATTTCTTCCATCAGCATCTTGTAATTTTCAGACTACACATCTTTTGCCTCCTTAGGTAGATTTATTCCTAGATATATATTTTTTTAATGGGGCAGTAAGTGGGAATTTTTTCTTTAACTTCTGTTTCTAGTATTTTATTGTCAGTTTATAGAAATGCCACAGATTTCTGTGTATTAATTTTGTATCCTGCAGCTTTACCAAATTCATTGATGAGCTCTAGTAGTTTTCAGGTGGTGCATTTCTCTCAATTCAATCTGTAACTGATTCAAAACTTGATTTTTTTAAATGAAGACAATAATATCAGGAGTCTATGTAAATTAGATCTGTGAGTAGCCTTTACCTTTAAAGTAAAATTCAAACTCCTTGATGTGATGCATAAAGTCCTTCAGTATCTTTCTTTTATCTTAGTCTCCATTTTCACTTCTTGTCACATCTTTCCTTCCAGATTTAAACTAATTCAATAGAGAAAAATGAGGTTGAAAAATTCTTGAAAACTTAAACAACAAAATCTCATTTTCTTTCAGAGGTAACTTAATCTATTTTACATTCCTTGAATATGATAACATATTATATACAATTCTAATCTAGAACTTCACATATATGACTCAACAAATATATTTTTGTTTTATATCTTGAATGGTAATTTGAATTATGCTCCAAATGATAAAGGTAATAGAATCACTTATTGTTTTATTCAGGCAACTAATTAGATTTCAAGATCAGGAAAGGACAGAAAAATATATATATATATATATATATATATATATATAATGAAAATCCAGCAGTAACTTTAGCTGGCAGAGGATTCATGAGAGAAAACTGATTTATGGTGAAAAGGAGATAGAACATTTGGGACATTCAATTAAAAGCAAGTTGTAGAATTATAAAATATTAGAATTATAAAAGATCTCAGTGGTAGTGTAGTCTAGTCTAGAATTATGAAAGCTTTCAATGTTTTTGTCAAAAGTCAAGAGTTGGGGATAGAAATTTCAGGTAGAAGTTGAAACTACAGAGAAGTATTTTTGAGTCTTCTAAGAATGTGAGCTGTGAAAATG
Organism: Camelus dromedarius; assembly: GCF_036321535.1. Lineage (NCBI taxonomy): Eukaryota > Metazoa > Chordata > Mammalia > Artiodactyla > Camelidae > Camelus > Camelus dromedarius. The sequence goes on from NC_087448.1 coordinate 36,045,426, forward strand.
GATGACAGTCCTCATTAAATATCTAGCAAGAGAAAGAATTTGGAAACATTATGTTTCTTTCAGCTCCTTGAAGGCAAAGTTTATTTCTGATTATATTTTTTATGGTCACACTGACTGACCAGTTGACTTAGGATAAGAAAAAGAACAAAGAGGAAAAAATTCAAACAAAAGCTAGTTTAGGGTTATAGGTATGAAGAGGAGAGAGTTGATGAGTGGAGGTTGTCAAGTGTCAGTGTTACAGATGATGAAGTGGAAGGAAATGAAGAAATACTATGGAAATTTCTGATTAGCAAATTAATCATGAACTTGATAGTCAAAAATAATCTACTGATGAGAGAGGAAACTAATTACAATACTAGCATGGTCATGTCAAATTGCTCTTAGAAACACCTGACTGAAGACAATGACATAAATTGACCTTATCAGATTGAGAAAATACAACTGATAAGGCAATTAAGCAAGAAGTGGGGAATCTGTTGTTACTAAATTTTTGTTTCTTATTTAAGATTACCTTTCATGTTTCTCATTAAATGTTTTTATTATCATATTCTATTCATATCATTTTAATATAATATATATTTTGAAGGCAGGACATCTAATTTAAAAGCAATTTTATTGAGTTTCAGTGAGAACCTTTTAAAAGATTAACTCCTTGAGAACAGCAAATGTGTTCTAAAACAGTGCCAAGAACAAATTAACCCTGAAGCAAATATTTATTGACCTAAGGAATAAATAGCATAAAACGAGCCTTCCTGAAAACTGCTAGTGTATTTTCAGGCATAAGATTTTTCATAAACCACCCAAATCATGGTGTTATAACCAGACAATTCAGTCTTGTTAAAATTATTGGGACATTCACAGATAATATATTTTTTTTAAAATCAATACATTGAAAACTGTGCCTGCATCTAAATTTGAGTTATAAGAATTACAAGGGTAAGTAACAATAGTTAACGAAACAAAATTTAGCCAGTGTGACATTCTAAGTGGTTAAAAGCTAGAGGAAGTTAATATTGAATGAAAACAAAATAATTGAATAGCTATAGTGATCTTAAGAGTAAGAAATTCATAAAACAAAACTTATAGAAAAAAATCAAGTAATTGTCATTAGCTATGTTTTATTGTACCACTGTAAGATTGCACCTGTTGCTTACAGAGTTCCTTCTCAGAGGAGGAATATTAAATTCTTTTGGTGATCAAATGACTCTTAAATCAAAATTAAAAATTAAACTAAGTACAAAGATGACAAATTTTATTACTATAAATATAACAGTGGAATGGAGAGTTATAATACACTTCTTGAGCAGGGAAATGTCCTCCAATATTTATTATTGTGAATGATGCTTACAACTATTTTTGAATGGTAAGCAAGAATAAAATAAATCTTTCTATATTATGTTTTCTCAATAAAGCTGTAACTCTACTACTTAATAGAAAGTTTGCATAGTAGAATACATTAGAAACAAATTGATGGTATTTGACTTGCTGAATACATGATTATATCCATTTCAAATCCTGTGTATCACTTTATACTGTGCCATGGAACGGAGTAGCAAATAATTTGGCTGAACAAAAAGGAGCATGTAAAAAGCAACAGCTTAACTGTAAAACAGTTTGGCAGCAAAATGCCCTTTGACAATTTGTTATAGTCAGATCATTAGGTTAATATGAAGTTGTATGAGAAGGATGGCTAAGGAGGTTTGTATGTCTAGAAATATTAAAAAGCAATTTGCACCATGTACACATCCCCACCCCAGACTGCCTTTGAACATGTCTGCAGTCGACTAAGAAAACCTGATGCATGCTTTATTTTATAATTGACTAGAATAGATGTTAGTTTAGTCAGGAGTAGAAAGACTAAAAGGATGTGAAGCTACTGGTTAAACTTGAACAGAATATATCAGCTGGCTGGTAAACATTTACATGAACTCATGTAATATTTTACCAGTGTTTTGAAACAAAATATCTCACTAACTTTTGAATTCCTCCTCAGAAAGATTTTTCCCCCAACATGTTTTTAATGTCATTTTTTTCTTTTATTCCCATATTTTAAATAACTGCTTAGATATAATTATAATTAAATATTACTTATCTGTCCATAATATTTCTGAATAAGGTTAGACTTACTGACCAAAATCATAACTCTGATTGAATATACCGTAGAGTTTGCCTATAACAACTGCTATATGAACATGTCATAAACAAAGAAAAATATATGAAAGCTTAAATACAAATGAATAGAGTATAAGCCTTTGGTTTTACTCTCAGAAAGCTCATTAAATTGTTTAATGTCTGTACTTCCTTATTGGTCTTTCTGATACGCCCATTCTCTTTCCAGCTCTATACTTACTCTTGGTTTATCCATCATTAATTCATTTTTCTGCTTTGATCCTGTATTAAACTGTAGGTCCAATCTAACTCTGTCCCTTTTTATCCACATTTATTGAAAGATAAAACACACTTGCTCTTTCCTTTCTTTACTTATCTGCCACCTAAATTGGTTTTCATTAATTTAAATGTTTATCAGTTACATCCTAAAATTGTGAATCACATGTTATTTGTCAGTTTTTTTCTTCTTGTGTCTTCTGCTGTACAAGTGGATGCTCACTTAAAATCTGTACTCCCATAACAATTATGTTGTCAAAGTATCCTTACTCCTTGGATTTCAAATCAAAGTTAATCCATCATTTTATTTTGATGGAATTCTTTTCTGTTATGACCAACTAAATAATGTTATTATGCACCATTTTATTTTACTCCACTATTCTTCTTATGAAATATATTTTTCTCAGGTGATCTCATCTATTCTCATTTCTTTCAATCACCACCTATACTCTACTAATATCTCACTTTAGTACTTCACAACCTTAATCATTTCCTGAGCCACAGACACATTTATTTGTTTGGTTTCTGGATAGCTATAAGTGGATTTTTCATGCGCATCTTACTGTCAACATTTATAAACTTCATTTTCATCGTCTTTTCTTAACTTATTCCTATTCTGCATCTTGGCTGGAGACACTTCCAACAATCCAGTTACCCAAGTGAGAAAACTGACATTCATTGGCTCTTCCTACACTTATACTCACAGCATTGAATCAGTCTCAAAAATCTTCCAAACTCACAACACCTTGTTACCTCTATCGATGTCCTAGACCAGGATATTTGTTTCTCTTAATTTAAGGATGACTACAAAAGTCTCTTAATTTTCTTTGTATCCTTCATTATTGTTTTTAATCACATAGATTTTCTTCAGAACCCCTGAGTTAATCACCTCAAAAACAAATCTGATTCTGGCAAATTTCAATTATGCAATCTTTTCTTGTCTTATCTAATGTAAAATCTTAGTCCCTTAAACTTTCTGAGACTTTTCTTCAAGTTTTCATTCCTTCACCTCTGCACATTATCAATGTCATGCCACCACTCATACCTTGAAGCCTACTTGACTCTCATGACAACACTTATACAAATTTTTTAATCTATGAGTCTTTGTTAAGGCTATTTCCTCATTCAGCAACTCTCTATTTTATGTGACTAATACTTTTTCTTCGCTTATGATTCAAATAGCATATCCTCTCAGAAGTCTTTCTGGATTTTTTCACAATACACTGTGTGATAGTTTGGTATTACAGCAGTAGAGGCATCAAAGGTGAATGGATTTTGGCATATCTTTGGGTTTTTATGGAGAGTGGAAGTGGTCTGAACTCGCGGACACGCTTCCTGTATTCTATTTTTAAAATTTTTAATAGACTTTATTCTTCTAGAGAAGTTTCAGGTTCACAACAGGATTGAACAGAAAATATAGAGTTCGCATATAGTCCTCCCCACCCACACATATATACTCCCCTACCTACATCCCTCATCAGTGTGGCATATTTGGTACAATCAATGAACTAACATGGGCACATTATTATCAACCAAAGTCCATAATTTACATCAGGGTTCAGTCTTGATGTTGTACATTCTATAGGTTTTGACAAATGCATAATGACATGGAGCCATCACTCTAGTATCAAACAGAATAATTTCATTGCCCTAGAAATCCCTTATGCTCCATCTATTCATTCCACCCTCCCTCTTCCCAAACCCCTGGAAACCATGATCTTTTTATTGTTTCTGTAGCTTTGCCTTTTCTAGAATGTCACATGGTTGGAATTGTACAGTTTGTAGCCTTTTCAGACTGGCTTCTTTCATTTAGTAATATGCCTTTTAAATTTCTTCTATGAATTTCATGGCTTGATAGATTTTTTTTTTTACTTCACATATATTCTTTAATTTACATATATGTACTACTCATTGCTTCTAAGAATGTTTAGAGCTTTAGCTTTTTATTTTTTATTTTTTTACATATATTCCTTTTTATTTATTTGTATTCTTTTTCATTATAGGCTATTACAAAGTATTTTTTAACTTTTTTATTGATTTATAATCATTTTACAATGTGTCAAATTCCAGTGTAGAGCACAATTTTTCAGTTATACATGAACATATATATATTCATTGTCACATTTTTTTTCTCTGTGAGTAACCATAAGATCTTGTATATATTTCCCTGTGCTATACAGTATAATCTTGTTTATCTATTCTATGATTTTGAAATCCCAGTCTATCCCTTCCCAATCAACACTATCAAAATGACTCCAGTACCCAAAGCAATCCACAGATCCAATGCAACCCCCATCAAAATACTCACAACATTCCTCACAGAACTAGAACAGACAATTACAAAATTTACAAGGAATCACAAAATACCCTGAACAGCCAAAGCAATCTTTTGTAGGTCTCTCTCTCTCTTTTTTTTTTTCTCTCTTTCTTCTATTTGTTCTCTTTTCTTATGGTTTGATGACTAGAGAAGGTCCTTTAACATTTGCTGTAAAGTTGGTTTGGCGGTGCTGAAATATTTTAGCTTTTGTTTATCTGTGCAGCTTTTTATTTCTCCATCAAGTCTGAACAAGATCCTTGCTTGTTAGAGTATTCTTGGTTTTAAGTTTTCCCCTTTCATCACTTTAAATATATCATGCCACTCCCTTCTGGCTTGTAGAGTTTCTGCTGAAAAATCAGCTGATAACTTTGTGGGAGTTCCCTTTTATGTTATTTGTTGCTTTTCTCTTGCTAATTTTAATATTTTCTCCTTATCCTTAATTTTTGTCAATTTGATGACTATGTGCCTTGGTGTGTTCCTCTTTGGGTTGATTCTGTGTGGTACTCTCTGTGCTTCTAGGACTTGGATGATTGTTTCCTTTTCCAAGTTGGGGGAGTATTCGGTTACTATTTCTACCAAAATTTTCTCAGGTCCTTTCTTTCTATCTTCTCTTTCTGGGACCCCTATAATGTGAATATTAGAGTACTTCATGTTATCCCAGAGTTCTCTTAAACTATCCTCATTACTTTTTATTCTTTTTTCTTTTTTCTGTTCTGACGTAGAAATTTCCACTAATCTGTTTTCTAGCTCACTGAACCATTCTTCTGCCTCACTTGTATTCTTAAAAACAGTAGTGATGTTGCTATGTAGCCAAGCTAGTGTCAACAGAAATGACTTCATGTCACCTGATCCTCAGTCCAGATTAGCTTCCATTCTTCAGTTTATGATATCACTGCCAAGAACTAGTTTGGGCTAAATCTACCCAAACTAAACTAAAAAAAAAAATGAAAATTAAAAGATCTCACAGTGAATGAATATTTTCACATTTGACTACTGATTACATATAGTAAAACCAACCTAGTGACTACTCCAGGTACTAACAATGTTGCTAAGGAAATTGTCAGTTCTTCATTGTAGCAACCAGACTTCATTTCTATGACAAACATAAGTTAGGAGATCTTTCTACACAAAAGTTTTGAGTCAAAGAGGACAGTTTTAAACATCTTGAGAAAAGAACTATTTTTAATAGAGGTGCTAGAAAGGCTACTATAAGAAATAAAATACCGTCTGATCAAACTGGTTTTTTTTTTCCATTTAACTTTAATAGAAATGCCAGGATAAATGTGAAAAAGTATTGTATATTCTACATGGAGTTATTTTGTGTTTTTCATGTAAAGTATATGAGTAACCAGTAGATGAAAACACTTCAGAAATGGAATACTTTCATGATTGCAGCTACTAATACAGAAAAACTGGAAATAAGAAAAAAATAAAACAACATGTAAATTTTTTTGGTAGTAAGTTTCCCTCTAATCCAAATTGCTGAAAATTACTTGATCAAACAGTATGTATCTCCAAAAGGCAAGTTTAGTCATTTAATCCTCAATATTTGCTAATTTTAATTAGAAAGTGTATCATGAGAATAACTATAGTGATTAAGTAATCATATTTATAATAATATACCATAAACCAATGTTCTCTTTCCTTTGGGACCTAAAATCTGAATTTAAAAATGTTAAATGACATAAATATTGCAGGGTTTCTATTGTTTTCTATTTGTTTGACTTTTATTTGCAACATGGAAAGATTTATTTCTGGAGAAGATGACCCTAAGTCAGCTGCTTATATTTTTATGCAACCAAAATATCATGAAAGAAACAAAAGAAAACAAAAAGATTCTAAAATATTTACATTTTATTCTGTTTAGATATTTTTTAACTGAATTTTCTTGGCTTTAAAATCAAATGGAAATCTTGTCTATGTTTAGTTTAATACAATTCAATTGCACATCAAGCACACTCATCTTTGAGTTTTACTATTAAACAGAATAAAGACATGTTTTCATCTTACTTCTATGAATCTGAAAACATTATTATATTCTAAGACAATTACATGGAGTAATATGTAAAGATGATGTCTTGTATGTGGAGCAAATTACTTTCAATTCTATGGCCAAGACTAATGAACATTTAGGTTATGAATTTTATTGACACTGTTTCCAAGGGTCTAGCACTTGGATGCATTAAATTATGTATATAAATCTCTTCTTATTTAAGGGCAGAATGGTATATAAGAATAAAAATCTCCTACATTTTATGTTGAGCTTGATGCAAAAGGTTGATAAAAATCACTGAAATATCTTTACTTTCATGAGATATTTCTATCTTATAGTTTTCTAGTCAATAGAATATGGTATATCAATTACTTCCAGCTAGGCTCCAGAAAGGTATTCTATCCATATGAAAAGACTAAGCATTAATTAAATATTTTTGGAAGAATTTTTTAAACTTGAAATTGACCAATAAATCTGGTCTTATGCTACAATTTCAGTTTGTATGTAAGTCTACTTTCATTTTCTTTCTATCTCAGCAACTGACCTCATCTTCTAGGGAGTTTTTCAGACTTCTACTTCTATTTTTCCAAAGCAGTCATTACATTAATTTGGACTAAAAATTCCTCATCTTGTATCCTCAAAAGCAAATGCAACAATTGCTGTCCTAGCTCAGTTTGTCTTACTTGACTTAGTAATTTCTGGTCCATTGAATAGCTTCCATTTTAATTTGTTGTTGTTGACAGTATCCAGAAACTCATCTTTTTAAGTCAGTTTTGTCTCACTCTAAGTATTTCCAAGTCAAAGACAGTTTTTAAGTTACAAGATGATGTGGAGCTTTTCAGAAAAATAAATACTCCATTTATGTTTCTCGCTTTTTTATTTTTTTTCTCTGTACCATCATTTCTTATTGCTATCGCTGCCATGGTTATTTATTCAAGTGCACACCAGTGTTAACCACTATCCTTTTTCTACTCTTTATTTCTAATAGCAATCAAAATTATATCAATAAATATAAATACAGAAAATTATTGATAAATAACATATTGTTTCCTTCATGTCTTCTATAATCTACATAATTCACTAAGTGTAGGATACAACATTATCTGAATATGTGAATTTTTTTCACATGTATTTTTCCATCAGATTCTTATGATTAATAGCTTTTTTAAAATATTTTCAGACAAAACAAACTCTCAAGTACTTTTAAGACTATAAAGTCTTGTAAATAGTTGAATCTATATTTCAGACTTAACAGATATTAGCATATTTCTAATGTTGGCTTGTACAAGAATAAGTACTATACATATATATATAATTTTTAGTTAGTACAGATACAGATTTTCAAGAAGCAGTCAAACTAGGGACCTGGGAGGGTACTTCAGCCCCAAAATTGAAGGTCTAAGTTTCTCCAGTTTTACCTGCCTATTACCCATCAGCCTGTATCAGACTGTATGAATTTATAGATATGACTGAACTGGTATACTTATGTTTTTACCTCTATTTTTAACTTTATACTCATTTCCCAATACTGAGTTTACTCCTTGAGGGGGAGAACTGACACTAAACCTTTTGAGAATTGTATCACTGACACTATCATCTATATTGTCATAACTCCAAATCCTTAATTTAAAGGACACTGTGTTACAGTAATAAGGTAGAAAGGGAGTGGGTATTGTCAATTTATATTGTTTAAAATTGCTTTTTTTAATATAAGTTTTTACATCTACAGTGACTGTATTTTAAATTTCATAAATTTTTGAGTTTAAGCAATTAAAATGCAAAACTCTAAAATGTTAAGAAGACAGCAGGAATCAAGCAGAAAAAAAATAGATTTAATCCAAGAACAAATTTAGACATGCAAATAAGAAGAGACTAATAATATATAACCCCATTAGGTTAGCTGAGATTAGTAGCTAATGCAAAGGCCCATTTGTGTCTGGCTATTAACACTGCTGGAAAGATAGATCTGTTTCACCTTTTGCAACTCCTATACAATCTATGTGATCACTTTCCATCATACTAAAAAATTCCTCATTGTCAAAACTTTGATTTAAACACAGTAGCGCTATGTAAAATTTAAACACTGTAGCTTTATATGAAGCAGGTAAAGCATTTTACTGACTTGGGTACAGCTTGTTAACAGTCTTCTTGAATCACATTTACCTTTCTTCTCTAAACAGGCTCCTTTTCTTTGCAATCAATTAACTAAATTTAATGGTATAGAACAGAAGTTCTCAAATTTTACTTGCATTGGTTTGGATTAAGGCCACTGTATTTACAGTTATTTATCTATTTATCTATCTATTTATTTACTTACTTATTTTTGAGTTTATAACATTATATGTTTCATGTATACATTATATTTCTATTTCTGTATATACAAAAGCATGCCCATCACCAAAAATTTAGTTTCCATTTGTCACCATACAGTTAATCTCCTTTACCCATTTCACTCTTCCCTCCACCCCTTCCTCTCTGTGACCCTGTAAGTCCATCCATATTGTTGAAAATTTGGCAAGATTGTTTTAATGCTAAGTAGTATTCCATTGTGTGTGTGTGTCACATTTTTGTATCCATTTACCCATTGATGACACTTGGATTGTTTCCATAATTTGGCTATTGTAAATACTGCTGCAATGAATGTTGGGGTGTGTATACCTTTGAAAATGAATGTTTTCATATTCTTTGGATAAATACTCAAAAGTGGGACAGCTAGATCACATGGTAATTCTAGTCCTAATTTTTTCCAAGGTGGCTGCATCAATATACATTCATGCCAATGGTGTATGCAGATTCCCTTTTCTCCATATCCTCAACAACACTTGTTATTTTTTGCCCTTTAATAATAGCCACTGTAACAGGAATGAGGTGATAACTCATTGTGGTTTTGATTTGCACTTTCCTAATAATTAGTGATGTTGAATATCTTTTCAAGTGCCTGTTGGCCATCTCTATGTATTCTTCAGAAAAATGTCTATTTAGATCCTATGCACATTTTTAATGGGGTTGTTTGTTTTTTTTTAGCTGCTGTTGTTGAGTTGTGTGAGTTCTCTATATATTTTGGATATTAACCCCATTTTGGATATATGATTTGCAAATATCTTCTTCCATTTAGTAGCTTGCCTTTTCATTTTATTGAAGATTTCCTTTGCTGTGAAGCTTTTTTTTTTTTTAATGTAGTTCCATTTGTTTATTTTTGCTTTTCTTTGCCTAAGGAAGCATATCTAGAAAGATATTGCTCAGACCAGTGTCAAGGAGCACACTGCTCATGTTTTCTTCTAAGATTTCTAGAGGTTTTGTGGATTCATTTCTTACATTTAAGTCTTTAAGCAATTTTGAATTGATTTTTGTGTATGGTGTGAGATAAGTGTAACAAAAAGAATAAAACACCTAGGAATAAATTTAATCAAGGAGGTGAAAGATTTGTATACTGACAACTGCAAGATATTAAAGAAAGAAATTAAAGACGACAAAGATAATGAGAGATAATTCATGCTCATGACTTGGAGGAATTAGTATTGTCAAAGTGTCCACACTACCTACAGCAATCTACAAATTCAATGCAATCTCTATAAAAATTCCAATGGCATGTTTCATAGAACAAATAATCCTAAAATTTGTGTGGAGCTACAATTTGTTTTGAATAGGCAAAACAAACCTGAGGAAACAAAGAGCAAAGCTGGAGGTATAACATTCCCTGGTTTCAAACTATGTTACAAAGCTATAATAATCAAAACAGTACAATATTGGTAGAAAAACAGCTACATAGTTTAAGGAACTGAATTTGGAGCCCAAAAATAAGCCCACACATACATGGACAATTAATTTATGACAAAAGAGTGAATAACATACAATAGAGAAATTATAGTCGCTTCAATAAATGGTGCTAGAAAACTGCATAGTCACATGAAAAAATATGAAACTAAGCGCTGTCTCACACCATAGATTTCAGGTGATGAAGAGGTTGCTTGTGTGGGAGCACCCTGGGGAGTATATCAGTATGTAATTAGTGAAACAGGAGGACTTGGTTCTTATAAAAAGGTTATGACATGCAAAGTATAATAGAGCTCATAAAAATGGTATCTAACTTAGTCCTCACAATGTTAAAAAGTAATAATAATCATTTTTATCCACATTTTAAGGAGAGAAAACTGATGTTGGAAGAGTAATTAACTTGCTCATGATTAAACAGAATATAAAATGTTGCCATTATTTGAATTTTTAAAATTTTTGTTCTCTCTTTCCTACTTTCTTTACTTTTCAATGAAAATGACTGAAAAAAAAACCCTGCTGATTAGGAGGAACTATTTAATTAAGGAGAACCATTAAGGAAACAATAGATCATTGCAGAAATGGTTTTCAGGCATCTGGGTAACCCGATGGGGGGAGGGGACAGAAACAAAGTTTAATCTCTAAGTCACACTTCACACGAAAACAGATCCCAAATGGGTCAAGAGTCTAATTAAAAAGAAAATATGTGACATAATAAGAGCATTAGAAAATGTGCCATAATATTTATAAAATAATCTTTGTTATTTATAAAATAATGTTTTTATTAGTATGACTTAAAACTCTGAATCCTTAAAACTACTGATGAACAAAAACTTTTAAAAATACATACAAAATAAAATCAAAAATTATCAACTGACTTTACTATATAAAGAGCTTGTAAAACTGAGTAAGAAATATTCTAAAACCCATTCAAAAATTTAGCAAAAGAGATAACTAAGAATATGTAAGAAATAATGAGTGAATCTTAAACATATGCAAAGATGGTCAATTTCACTCATGGCGATCTAAATTATACTGAATGATAAAAATCAAAATGAATTTTTCTCCATCAAATTGGCAAAAGCAAAGTATTTCATTAAATACTACACTGGCAAATACTTGGGGGAAATTAGTAGAAGTGAATTAGTACAAACAGCACTCTGTGTAGAAAATATCAATACAAATGTAAACGTGTATTTTTCCTTGAAAATAATTTTGGTAGTTTAATTATAGATGTACTAAGTTTTGTGAAGTAGCATATGGTCAATAATATTCATTGTGACATTGTTTGCAATAACTAAACAAAATGTCCATTACCATGAGCTCACATATAAATTTTAGTACTCATGCACAATGAACTATGTATCATCATTAGAAGAAACAAAGAAAAGGAGAAAGAGAAGAAGAAGAGACAGAGGGGGGATGTAAGAAATAATAAGAAAGAACAGCCATGAAGAAATATAATCTCTCAGATTTCAACAAAGAAAAAGGTATTTTTTATTAGGCCATTCCCTTGGATGTAAGGCAGGCCTTATCATTATCTACTCCCACTCTTTCCTCATCATTACTCCTCAGGTGTCAAGAATGACAATATAAAGCCATTTGCAGTAACATGGATGTTCCTGGAGAATGTCATTCTAAGTGAAGTAAGCCAGAAAGAGAAGGAGAAATACCATATAAGATCACTCATATGTGGAATTAAGAAAAAAAAAGAACATAAATACAAAACAGAAACAGACTCACAGGCATAGAATACAAACTTGTGGTTGTCATGGGGTGGGGGATGGGAGGGACAGACTGAGAGTTCAAAATTTGTGGACTGACAGGCATATGTAGAATAGATAAACAAGATTATACTGTATAGCACAGGGAAATATATACAAGATCTTGTGGTAGCTCACAGTGAAAAAATATGTGACAATGAATATATGTATGTTCATATATAACTGAAAAATTGTGCTCTACACAATTTGACACAGTATTGTAAAATGACTATAACTCAATAAAAAAAAAGAATTTGATTCTCATTTTAAGATAGAGTGAAATTTTCATGAGTAGGCTGATTTAAAATTTATTGTTTAAACTAGGTCCCACTTGAGAGTGCAAGATAACCAACAAAACTGGTGGAAACTGAGATTGTGAATGTAATAAGCATCATAAATATTAGCATCCCAGAACATTGAAAAGGATGATTTCCCTACAAACTAGAATAGTTTGGGTTCAGATGATCTTGGACCATGGTTCAAGTATATAAAGATAGATGAGGGGAGGGGAATCAAAAAAAAAAAAAAAAAGCAGGTAATGTTGCTTCTCATCACTGGCTGTGTGACAACAGATGGCTTGTGTATCTTTGCTTCCTTTCCCTGTGTTTATGTTTGCAAAATAAAGATGCTGTGAGATACTTTTGTTGGATTTGACATGAGCAGCAAATGTCTAATTTGGAAGTACAAAACTGGACACTTTTTTTTCTTTTCATTCTTATTATAAGGAAAATATTTTATCTCAAGATCATTAGTATGTCTCTGAATAAATAGGAAAATTGTCTCTAAAGGGACTTTTAGAGAAGACAAGTGTTTAAAGAAATTATCTTGCTATATTCATGCATCAGGAAAAGCATAAAAATACTGCAAGTGTGAAATAATTTACTAAAAATGTCTCAACTAATGTGAAGAATATTTAATAAATTATTTCTATGCAGAGTCTGTTAAAACTCACAGAATTCTAACCATCTTCCTATCTAGATGTAAGGGATCTGTTCCAGATTTCATCATAATTTTCCATCTTTCTTTTGGAATTTAAGGCAGTTTAATGCCAACATATGAGTATGCATTCCTTTTGTACTACTATGATGAATGGAAGGCCCTTAGTCCTTTCTCATTTTTATTACTTTTATCTGTTAAAATGTCTTGTGATTTTTTTTATTATGATAATTGTAATTACACTGTTTATTTTTATATCAAATGGCAACACGGTACATTGTGGACTATCATTCCATATTAAACAATTTGCTTACAACTTAAAGCTTTTAAAATCCTGACTCTTCTGATTCTTGTCTTCACTGAAACAAGTTTGCTCAGTTTCTAGATACTGTTACCACTCAAATAAGTTTGCTCATTTTCCCAAGTCTCATGTATATGTGGTTCAGTGTTCACCTGACTCTATATTAAAACTTTTAAACTGTTTATCCTCCATATTTGTATAAATAACACCTTCATTTAAGGTTCATGATAACTGACTCAAGTACTCGCTGCCTATTTTCATTGATGTAACCTATTGATTCTTATCAGCACTTGCCAGAATTAACTGGACTCTTTGGCACCTAGCTCATTATTTCTGCTTTACTTAAAGTTATGCCATTCTCTTTGTTGATGTCATTGCTTATGGTTGACCAATACAACAGCAGACTCTCAGAATTTTTAATGATCTTAAATCCCTATGTCTTTCTCTATGTTTCTTGGGAGCTTTCTGTAGCCAAGTCATGATCTTAGATTTTCTCACTATCTGCAACTGCTCTGTGTTAGTCAAAATTTAATTTACTGCTAACATTTCTTTTTCTAGTCATTAACTCCTGTTTTTTCAGCTGACATTTACTTCACTTCCACTACATCTGTCTGACACTCATGTTACCAAAGTCCTGTTTTTTTCATAAACCCCATATAGTTTTTCTTTTTTCACTCAGAAAACTACTACAACATAATACGATCCTTCAGGCAAACATATCTATGAATTGCTATAGTAACATAATATGCAGGAGGTTACATTTCTAGATTGGCACACTAGGGGAAACTTTCACAGAATAGCTGCAATTTTCACCAGAATTTGAATAATGAGAAAATAATTAATATATAGGTAAGAGAAAACTATAAACAAAATCAGAGAATAAGAGGTGACAGAAAAAATTCTGGAATGCTGAATACTGCTAAGTAGTTCCTTGGCAAAGTAAATGGGCAGGTAGCCTCTGGTTCACCCGGTGAAAACAACTGTTGTTAGATGGAGACTTCACTCCTATTCATCAGAAGTCTCCTTTTTCACCTTTGCATCTTGACCCCAGGGGCTCGAGTAAGAAAGTTCTGAGGATATTTGCAATAAATAAATGGAGGGCAGGTAGTAGCTAAAGATGAAGCTCTGACAAACAGAGTTAAATTAAGCTTTAAACATGCCTATGGATTTTATCCTACAAGAAGTGGCGATACATCTTTAGGAGGAAAAATATGTCTGGTGTATCAGATGACTCTGACCAATACCCAGAGAAATGGTAACCTTCTTGATCTGTGTGCTATGTTTACAATAATGAAGTCTAAAAGAGCATTAGTTGTCCAGGCTGGCATGTCACATATTTGGCTGACACAGAACACACAGGAAATAAGATTCCTGAGTATTTCTTATTTTTAAATCTGATCATTTTTATCACCATGTACTTTCGTAGTTTTGATTTATTTGCAATTTAATTTTATCCTCATATTTCATCTTTTGATTCTCATTTTAACCAAGACTATTTAAGTCAGATCGATTAATTTATTCAATATTTTTTTCAAAAACATTTACTAAGACCAAAGAACAGTTATTGACAGTGGTGTTTTGAGATGATAATTTTTCACCCTCCCAAATTGTGACATTTGTCTTTCCCTTTGATTGAGGTTGGCAGTAGACATTTCCCATAATTATAATTTTTGTATCTACACCTTCTGAACTCTTCTTCATATCCTTAATTCTAGAAAAATTAATGGCTAGTGTCAGAATCCAACAGGAAACCTTCTAATTGTTTTTTCAGGTTATGATACTTTATAGTTGTTTTCAAGGACAGCATGGTCTTAAAATATCTTCCAGCCTCTGAGCTGCCTATATAGCATTTTTGCTTCAAACTGCTCTGCTTTCCAAGCACTGAAAATACATTTTTTCCCATCTTTGAGTCTTTGAGTCTTGTTCTATCCTCCATTTATAGTCATTGCTGTCCTCCTTATATTTTTAGTTATTGTTCATAATCCATGAAGTGTGTAATCTTCATAAAGTTTCTACTTAATGATCTGAACTAGAAGTGATTTCACCCTGCTTTGAAATATGTATCTATTTTAAATATGAAATTATATATATACGAGTAGTATATATAATTTATGCAAATATTTTATAGATTTCTCTTTTAATATTCAATTTTGTATAGACAGGTATGACTATATATAAATATAAAACAAAAATTAAAAATCTATTTAATTAAAATTTTTTAATGCTCTTGAAAATGCAACTGTTTCCATGATCATCATGCAATAATTATAACTCTTAATAAGCAGAAAGGATTTGTTAGTGCCATAATTCAGAAGTCTGACCTGGGCTGTGCTATGTTTAAACATAATCAATGATGTGAATCACATCATAGAAAATATCAAATTTACAAATGATAAAATTCTGAGAGAAATAATAAATATATTGGGCAATATTTGCAGTGAATAACCAAATCTAGCAAGGTGAAAGAAAGGAATAAAGAGAAAAAGTATTAAAAACTATACAGTAGAATCCCCTTCTCCAGGCTTATTGCAGTTACCAGACAACCTACTATTTTTCCAACATACTAAACTTGCTTCCTCTTCATTGCCTTCATACATGTTTCCTTGCCTGAACACCATACCCCAAATCTCTACATGATTTTTTCATTCTCTTGAGGTCATTGCTTAAATAACTTCTTGTCATATCAGTGTTCACCCTTTCTATAACAGCTTTGTCTTCACCACCTCCACCATTCTCTACCCTACTTAACTTTCTCAATTTTTTTCTGTAGCACTTTTCATTTTCTGACATAGACATGGTTCATTCAGTTTTCCTTTTATTGTGTTATCTCCACAATAACAACACACATTCACACTTACATACTAAATATATCTTTCATAAGAGCAGAACTTTTGATAACTTCTCTTTTACTTTAAACTGCTAGTCTCAAGATACTAAAGATAAGAATCACTGCTCAAAAATGTTTATTGTGTATATTAGTTAATTAAAGTAGAGTACTAAAATTAAATGGTACAGTTCTGTTCTCCCCTATGCTATTCAGGTAACAGTTAATATATTATTCTTAATTCTGAGCTCTGTGTTTCAAGAAAATTATATTCAAAATAGCCATATCAGAACAGTGAAGTGTCTTATGTTATGTGAAGAAAGTCTGAAGCATTTTATTATCTTTATTGGAGAAATAATTTAGTGCTAAGCATATGGTAGATATCCTTAAATAGCCATGAAGATAGATAAAATATTCCACACCCCAAGGGTTGAGGAACAAAATAAAAGTAAAACAAATGGTTACACTTTCACCCAATATATTGAGGAACCTTTAAATATTCAGAGCTGTCCAAAAAGAGAACGAGCTGTCTCATGTTAGGGAGGTGGTAATTTAAGTGTAATCTGCATCACCTCTTCCCAGGAGTATTATAGCAGTGATTAAACGTGGATTAGAAATTAGACTGGAAGACACAAAAGCATTCAATCTGGACTCCATGAAAATTCTATGAAAAATAAATTTTAAAATATTGACAGGGGTAGAATCTACAGAGGTAATGTTTTTGAACTGAAAGATAAAAGGTTGATTTCTAAGTTTCATGATTTGATCTTGTAGAATATCAATAAATTCATTATTTAAATTATTATTTGTAGTATTAGATAAATTACAGCATAATGTTTAGCAGAATGATTCAGACTTTTTGTTATAATCCTTCAAACTCTGTAAATACATGTTATATAAAAATAAGTTTATTCATTATTTTAGTTAAATTTGTTTCCTCTGTGTTTTTATAATTTCTTTGTAATATATTACTTTGAATTAACACATTTTTTGCAGTTTATTAAGTGATTTTATTTTATAAATAAGAAGTTTTAAACTAATTTTTCTGTTAGGATATTAAAGTTATTCTTAGAGTATTATTCTCAAAGACTTGGATGATTATTTTACAAAGAGTAAACATCAATATAGTTTATGTTCTTAAAAATTATTGCCAAGTTTTTGCATTAAAACATTAAAAAACAGTCTGCTCTTCATGTTGTTTATTGTTATGCTATTGACTGCATGACTAGTTGAATCAATGGTGCAGAAATTGGTCATTTATATTGCAAAAATCAGAATCAGTTGAAAAACAGCTGACTCTATGAATGTTAGTCTTGTGAGAGAACACATAGCAGATTAAGGTCCTCTGATTTTATAACCTCTGGATGGAACTCTAAATAATAATTTACACATGTAATGCTGTTGTACTTTTATCATTGTTTCATACAAATTTTGTTTGTTTTGGATGTAAATTGATTTTAAATTCTGGGCTTATATTTTGGATGCTATATGTCAGAACTACTATTGAGAGGTGATTCAGTTTAAAAACGATTAGTTAGCAGAATCACTGATTCCTTGAAAAAATTCATATTTTCAGTGAAAACTTTATAAAACTGATCATTTCATTTTGGGGACATGTTATTAAAATGCCTGTTACAAGAAATCAAGATATTTCATTGACCTCATAGGGAGTAAGTAAGGAGGTTGTTTTAGTAATGTAATCTATCCTATCTATGCCACGTAACAGAACACTTCAAAATTTTGTGGTCTAAATCTGGGGTCAGGAATTTAGGCAGGGTGTAAAAATAAGTACTTCTCCATGTGGCAGTGCCTGTGGTTACTCAAACTATTCATCTGGTTTCTGGGCTTATCTGGAGACATAAGAACATTCATATCAAGTGCCTTAGAAGACTAGGTTAAGTACAATCCTCTTTTAGGACTTCCCTAGTGTTCCCTAACAGTAATGCTTTCATAACAGCTCAAGGCTCTGCAAATAAATCCTCCAAAATATAAGTCACAGGACCTGCTAGTTATTGTAAAGTCTAGACCTACAAGAACTGGTATAGTATTACTTCCATGGTACACTATTGGTAGATGATCGGCCAGCCATTTTTTAATGGAAGAAGAAACTGAATCCAGTTTTGAAGAGAAAAGTATCAAAAAATATTTGGCTAACTTTACTCCAATAGTGAACTGAGTTTTAATCCCTTATACAAATGTTCTTGAAGTTCCGTTTCATATTTAATCAGACAATTAAGAAATACCTTTTTTCTCTTCTTATGATTTTTAAAAATTCATACTTTTAGTCTCAGCAAATGCCAAGAAGAGGTTTTTTTTCTTGAAGTGTAGTTAGTTTACAATGTTGCATTAATTTCTGATGTACAACATAATATTTCATATATATACATACATATATTCCTTTTCATATTTTTTCCATCATAGGTTACTATATGATATTGAATATAGTTCCTTATATTATACAATAGTGACTTGTTAATCTGTTTTGTATATAGTAGTTAGTATCTGTGAATCCTAAACTTCCAGTTTATCCCTTCCCACACTCTTTCCCCTCTGGTGACCGTAAATTCGTTTATTTGTCTTCTATCTGTGAGTCTGTTTCTGTTTTGTAAATAAGTTTGTGTGTGTGTGTTTTCTTTTTTTTTTAGATTCCACATATAAGTGATATCATATGGTATTTTCCTTTCTCTTTCTGGCATGCTTTACTTAGAATGATGATCTTTAGGTTCATCTATGTTGCCGCAAATGGTATTATTTTATTCTCTTTTTATGACTAAGTAGTATTCCATTGTATAAATATACCACAACTTTATCCAGTCATCTGCTGATGGCATTTAGTTTGTTTCCATTTCTTGGTTGTGGTAAATAGTGCTACTATCAAAATAAGATTTCATTTCAAACCCAAAGCATGCAAACTCAGCTATTTGGAAGTTCAGTTTTAGAAAAATAGTCAAGTTTGTCTGGACCCTGCTTAGGTTTCTAAATGACATATTGCATTGCTCCTGGATTAGCTGAGGCCAAGGTTCACTACTTTAATTTAGATTAGCTACCCAGTTTTTACAGCAAATTCTTGAGAATTCATACAATTTTATGATTCCTTTTGAGTTCATCACCAGGTTTCTTTGAAAATATGATAATACTTGTCAAAATCTGGTAAGCCCAGAAGAGTTGCCTGAAGCTCATCAGGAAGCTCACTTGGACTTGGCTGAACATGAACTATCAAGGTAAATATGCTCAGCTTAAAATGGTAAAGTTAAATCAAATAAATTAATTCAAATTCACGTAAATTGGACACTATATGTTATTATTAAGTTCAATAACATTCAAAGTCAAGACCATCAAGATATGAGGAACCAGCTCTAGAACAATTTGTAAATGAGATGAAGTTTGTCCTCAAAGTCCTGACAACTCTTTCTGAATTATTTTCTTATTCTAGTGAGTCTCAGATATTTAAAATGTCAAGCTTTCTTTCCCTGTGGATCTACAAGTTTCCTCACACTGACAACCTTCCCCACAAATCTCCCCTGCTCTGGGAATCCTCTGTATTTCTTTGCTATGTTAAAGTTTACTTGAATTTATATAAAACATATATATGTACATAACATATATAATACTAATATATACATATTATATATAGGATACAATGATATATAGTAGCATGCTACATGTTATTAATTTATAACACATATATCTCATATATACTGTATATATGATATATTGTTAATTTATAATTATAGTTGTTAACATATTGCATATGTAATATAACATTTATATACGTTATATACATTATATATAATGGGTGTTCTTTTTGGAATTGACCATTGAGACCCATGAAGGCCCATAATGTCATTATCTTGTCATTTTCTTCTTGTATCTTAGTATAAAAACAGTTATTATGGCTTTCAGTAAATATATTTATTTTCCTTTTTGATAAATTAATATCTTAGTAACATTTTGGTAGTATGCTATAAGAGTATCATACTTCACTTTATGCATTCTCAGTCCTGACACTGTAATCATCTATAAAATAAAGACAAATGTAAAGTCAGTACATGATGTATTTTAAGTCATACTTTAAAATCAAATGAAATCTAACTGTTGAATAGTTTAAATTTCATCAGAGAAACAATTAAAGCTATTAACAAAGAAAGTAACTAAACATTTAAAATATTAAAAGAAAAAAGTTAAAGTGGTGAAAAATTAAAAATACAGACTCATGTCATCCTTATCTTGGCACAGACCTCTCCATTTTGCTAAAATCCCATGTGTAAAAATTAAATCTGTTATGGGGAGCTATTTCTGTATTACAAATCATGCCCAAATGTAAGGACTTAAAATAGCAACAATCTGTGAGTCAGAAATTTGGAAAGATTCAGATCAAGGGTATTGTTCCCAGGTGTCTCTGGAGGTTGCAGTCAGGCTATGGACAGAGCTGAAAGAGAAGGGGGCTGGAGTAGTCTGCCAGTAGCGAGGGCATCTCTCCTCCTTTATGTGGTCTCAAGGCCTCTCCATGTGTTCTCTCAGCTTGACTTGTGGTAGCTTCCTCCTAGAGTAGTCTTCACAACAGTAGCTCTTTTACTTAGAGCTCCAAGTTTAGATATCCAAATATCTAGAGGGATGGTGCACCACCTTAAATGGCCTCACCTCAGAAGTCGTACAGCATGACGTCTGCTGTATTCAGTTAAATGCAAATGAGTCACAGACTTGTCCAGATTCAAGAAGAGGTACTTGTAACACTCTTCCCCACCACACAAACACACACGCTCGATGGGAACAGTGTCAAGGCCAAGGTTTAGAATGGCAGGTGGAACAGGAGGTTTTATTTTACACAAACAATCCTGAAATAGGTATAATAGAGAGGAAGGAACCAAATTAAATATTAACCTTTAAAAACACCTGCTAGCAGTAGGAATCCAGAAATATTTAACTCTCTGTTGTTCAGAAACAATAATAATTAAACAAACTTGAGTCAATTATAAATGTCTATTATAAACTTTTCTCCTTAATCATCTATAAACACTCATCTCTAAATTAACTGATTTTTCCCCCAAATGAAGCCTGTTATTCTCCTAGTTATTTTCTATAAAATGTACTCACCATGTGTCCACCAGGTGGGCATACTTTATGAAAGTGAGGTTGTTCCTATAGTGATTGATAAAAATTAGGGAAATCACTGAGCTCTTTGGTCTTGCTCTAGGTTCAAGGACAAAGTAATGCTCTATAGCTTTTTAATTATTGTGTTATGTATAAATATTATTGTTGTTGTTATTATTTTATCTATATGCCTCCCTTGGATGTGAAACTTTAAAATGTAAAGATTCTTTATTTTTATTCATAGTGTTTGGTTGAAATTATATAAAAAAGTGAAATGGCATTTCACACTTGTCCTGTTAAAGTAGAATGAAGGCCACTTAAGGATGCAAAATAGGGAATTGCATTTGGTCAGTAATTTCCATTTGTGCAGGTGCAAGGTAAGACTGTTACAAATTTGCACCTTCTGTATCACGTGAAAGCTATAAATGAACAACTAAAGAAACTGAATATAAAAAATAAAAGCCTAGCCAGCAAGTTTCCCAAATTAGGGGGTTTTCAATTAAAAAAAAAAAAAACATTGACTTTTGCCAGTCCTATATGTTTTGTATACTTAGTTTTATTTTCTTCCTGACTTCTTAACTTTGATGTCTCTGGAATTTTGTTTTCTCTTTTGCAATGTAATCATGACATTTCAAAAGCCACAGTTCTTAAGTAATTATATCTTTCTTTTTTCTTGTAGTTGTGCTAAAGAGTAGTATGTAGCCATGTATGATCAAGAGGTTACCTTTGTCTTTGACAAAATAACTCAACTCAAAAAATAATAAAGGAAGAAAATATTTTGTCCACTAATTGAAAAGTATTTAATGCAGCAGTTACTCTAAATAAATGTCAAAAACAAAATCCCTAGTCTTGTCAAGTTGCTCTCAATTTTCTTAGGTCTCATTAGAGTGTAGCATAGAATTTAGAATCATGCACAATATATCTTTGAACAAAATCTTTTTACTTCTTTAATGAGGTTGTGGCAAAGTTGTATAAGTATTAGAAACAAATTATAAACCAGGAAATGTAATGTTTGTCAAAGAATAGCAGAGTTCTCAACTGTTTCATCTAGAGTAGAGAAGACCAGGGTAAGGATTAATAAAAATATCATTCAGTATTTTAAAAATACTTATAAAGTTACTCTCAGCTTATGTCTCACTTAATTGAATGTAGGATTAATACTGTTTCAGGACACAACATTATAAACCAACTATAGTTCAATTTAAAATAAAAGGTAAATACATCAGGAGAATAAAGTAAAAATACATTTTAACATTATAAACCAACTATAGTTCAATTTAAAATAAAAGGAAATACAACAGGAGAAATAAAGTAAAAATACGGCATTTCAAAACCACAGTGAAACATTTAGAGGGGTCATGCTGATATTACTGTCATACTGCTGATTCTCAAAGTGATTAGCCTAATTTTCTCAATACAAAAACAGACAAACAAGGGAGATAAAACAAAACAGAATGGCACAGATGACCCAACATTGTCAGAACTGATTTTCAGGCACACCCTGATGTGACAGTGAAAACCACATCTTCTGCAACCAAGAAAAAGATACAATCCTGGATTTTATGCTATCCATTCAAACATCTATTTTTCTGCTTTCCTTTCAGCCCATTCTAAGTTTCCATACACCATGAACCTAAGTCAAACTCATCTTACCATGTTGATACAACATCTTTACTAGACACAAAATGTAAGAATATAAAATGAACTATAGTTTGGTACAAGAAATAATTTTGGTTTGCTTTTTTATTTGACCAAGTTTTCATATCTTGATTCATCTTTTCTTATACCATAAAACCTAGAAAAATTCCCTTTTTAAACCCATGCATAATACAAAATATTGTTGTATTTGAGCATCTCTCCCTTCCCAGAAATTCTGTTAAAAGGCATTAAAAATTGCATTGCCAACACGTGGTTAATAAAAGCATTAAATATATAGTTAAAAGTGACTGTTAATGCTTTAATTCTTCATTTGGAAGCCACATGTATTAAAGTTGACTCAGAAGTGTAATACAACCAGGGGACTATAACTCTTGAGCTGGATGAACACACCACACCATGAAATTTTTAAATCTCGTCAAACTATTTTACTCATAAAATCACATGTATGTTTGTTTTTGCTTATGTATGTTTATTGATGGAGAAAGTGTCATCCAACAAATTCCTTCCTATGCTCTAAAAAATCATTATGCTAAATACTTTTTTCCTCCTGGTGATACACATGCAATATTTACAAACCTTAGACTATTTTTAATTATATGTTTATATAAGTTTAGCTATAACTCCTCCACTACTTCTTAGTAAACACAGAGCTAACAGTTAACTTTAGTGTACAACTATTATGCATAAGTACTATGCATACAAATTGGCTTATCTTTTTTCACACTCTGTACATGAAAATTGAAAGGAACTATTTTTCCAGGTGATCCCTGAGATGTAAAAGAATTTCTATGTAAATTTGGCCCACTACTGATGAAGAAGGCGTTGCAAGACAGTTTCCAGAGGGTGGGAGAACAGTGAGAAAGAGAATAAGCCTATCTACCACTCTACTTCTCAAATTCAAGTTGTCTTGAAAACACTGCTTTCAAAAGGTCATTTCTGTTTTTCATTACTGCCTGCCAGCACAGGCTGTGGCTTTTAAGCAAGGTTGGAAAATTTCCTTCACTACTACTAATCTTTCATCCTAGAACAGACAACCATTGGTTTTAGAACATTTATGAGGAAGCACTTATTCTAGTCATGGGGGATAAAAAAAATCCTGTCTCTCTTAAAATTTTATCTGCCTTGACTTTTTAATTCCATTATCCTTTTATGCCTAAGTGCACAAGATGGGGCAAAGTTATAGATGTAGTTTCAACACTGAGTTCAGGATTCTGGGACTTCAAATTTATCATAATACCCAAGAATCTGGAATAACTCCTATACAGTTTTTTTTTTCCCCCATAAGTCTTTCATTCTTTGCTGCTCAGGCTTTTTGTATTAAATCAATCATTATCCATCAGTTCTTCCTCTGATTTGGGTTATATGATGCAGAAGAATATTCCACTCTACTCTTACCATCCCCAGGAACAAACATTTGGATGGGATTGCCTTCCCCAATGACCCATAAAACATTGCTTCCATTATTATCTCTGTGTGGGTATTTGAATGTGAGGTATGCCATTTCCTTTCTATTTTATTCACAAGCACATTTCAAAATGCCAATCAAAATCACTGGAGAAACTGCTCCTATTTGAGGTGAAAATGATGGTCCTTGACCGTATTTCAAGTTTTTGGTCATGCTCCTCAGTGATACATTTATATTCCTCTTTCGTCAGAATAACTGTTGGTAAAACCACTGTTTTTTAGCAAATGAAATCAGGCTCTGTTCTGAAATGCATCAGGAATTACATTTTAAGAACTCCATTAAGTAATCATTTTAGATGTGATATGTCCCTATTACTTCATTTAAAATAACTTTTTAATGTTTTAAATGGAAGTAGATTTTGGCCATTTGTTCCTATATTGTAAATTATTTAAAATAAGATCTTGGTATATTATTGATAAAGAATACATTTTTTTTGCTCTTGTTTCAAAAATAATTTCCAATTATTTGAGCTACAGGAATGGAATTAGAATTACATATGCATCTAACATCCAATATTTTTAGGGGAAGAAACAATATGGGGTCTGAATGCCTAATTCTAATCAAAGCAAATTCTGCCAATTATTTAATGTGTGCCCTTGGAGAAGTCTTAGGCTTTCAGAGCTGTATTTTTTTTTTTCTTGGGCAGAGAGAGCTAAAACCACACCTACTGCTAAAGTGTCAAGCAATGAATGACCACTCACTCGTCAGTCAACAGTAGCTCCTTAACCCCCTTCCATCTCCTCTATGCCCCTCAGTGTAATTGTGCAGATCTAATGGAATTATATTCAGGCAAGAGAGTTTTATACTATTAAGTGCTATGCAAATTAAAGAAACTTCATTCAATCCAAATTTTAACACTAAATAACTTATTATACCCATGAGAGACACAGAATTAATTTTCAATTTATAAGCACAGGATTTTAAAAATATCCCATTACTTTTATTAAATTAAAAACAAATAGCTTTTCTTTTTCTACTACAGAAGCCATTTTTGCTTTTAGCCATCAACATTTGTATGTATTTGAATAGTTTTAATGTTTTTACTTATTCTGTTTGCATTTTATATTTAATTTTAAGTGACCAAATCAAAACTACCCATGGGGAATACTGAATAAAATTCATAATCACTCCCAGGTAAACTCACTATATTTTAAGAATGGTCTAATTCAATAAACTTATTTTGCTGATAATGAAACTAAGGTATGGAATTATCAAAGAGGGGTATGGGGCCCTTCATTCAGAATCAAGATATTTGAGTAATTTTTATTAAGATTATTCAGCTAATGATCAGCTGATCTAGATCTAGAGACCAGACTGTTGGCAATAAGCACAGTGCTTTTTCTCTCAGTCAATAGTACACAGCTGACACACACAAAGTCATAAAATATTTTGAAAATCAAAATAAAATAAAACCAAAACAAGAGTGTGATGTATTTAATCAACTTGAATTAATAAACCTATAATCCACATACTATATGAGTTCACTTGGGGTGTACGAAATGACCTCTAAAATGGAATATTAAAGGCACATTTAAGTGAGGCAAGACTAATGAATTTTATTGCCCATCATATAATTCTACATCTAATATCTGGTTGACTTGGGGTTAAGAATTCCTAAGACATATAATAAAGCATACATTTTATGCAAATGATAATTACCTGGAAACTTCTATATGTAGAACAGTAGTAAAATATTTTATAAATGTTTGCCCTAGAGAGCTTAACTGTGAAGATTGCAGCTACACTTCACTCTGAAAAGAAACACCTTACAGACACCTGTGAGATCTCTTGGAAACAGCACATTTTCAGGTAATCTCTTATTAAAAGTGACAATTATTTGAACTGATGTTACTGAAAACAATTGTAGTGACTTATTTTTAATATGTATAAACAATCCCCAAAGGGCTTTCTTGATGTTGCCTCCCACTGCCCATTTGGCCACCAACATAGGTTTAAACAGGCTCCTCTATAAGGTACAGATACCAACATCTATCAACCAGCATGTACTTCATATTTTCTTCCTTCCCCTTCTCAGAGTTCACTTGTCTTTGAAAATGGCATCATAGGCATCATAGAATCATTACACTTGTGTACGTTATAGAGGACACATGTGGAAATTACGATGGTGGTACTTGAAGGATAAGATGAAATATTTTAAGCAGAGTCATTAGTAAGAGTTCAGGCAAAAAGGGCAGTGTGAGAAATTTTAGGGACTGCAGGAGGACATAACTATCTGGGAAATGGCAGGTAAGGCAGTATTCTTCTCACTTATATGACATAATAAAGCTAGAAGTTAAATAATATGCCCACTGTTTCACAGGTAGTAATATGACAAGTTAAGACTGAAACTTGTTTCCTAATATCGTGTCTAGTCTGTTGAACCATTTCACACTCCAAGATGCTCTATCGAAAACTGAATCAACTCATTTGAGTATAATTTTAAAGAAACTTAAAGACACGCTCTTGTCGACATTTTAAATTAGGATTTATTTTTCAAATTTTTTAAAACAAAAATCTCTTCTTTCTTTAGTTTCTCCAACTGTTTTGTGTTTGTTTATTTTGGTGGGGCATTTATGTATGTATGTATGTATGTATGTAAAAATACATAACGTGAGATCTATCCTCGTAACAAAAATTTTTACCTGTGCTGTACAGAATTGTAAACCATATGCACATTATTGCACAGCAGATCTCTAAAAACATTTCATGCTGCACAAGTGTAACTTTATGCCCATAAAACACTACTTCTTATTTCCTCTTCTCCCTAAACCCAGCAACTGCCATTTCAATTTCTACTCTGTTTCTAAGAGTTTGACTGTTTTAAATATCTCTGTAAAAGTGGAAATATGTTTTATTTGTCTTTATGTAACTGAAATTGGATTTCAGGATCATGTGGTAGTTCTATTTTTAATCATTTAAGGAAACTCCACACTGTTTTTAGTAGCCACTGCAACATTTTATATTCTCACCAACAGTCCCAATTTCTCTATATCCTCACCAGTGTTTGTTTACTTTCTGGTGTTTTGTTTTGCTTTAGTGGCCATCCCAACAGGTGTGAGGTGATATCTCATTGTGGTTTTGATTTTCATGTCCTTGATTACTAGAGCTGTTGAGCATCGTTTTATATACTTGTTGGTCATTTGTATGTCTTCATTGGAGAAATGTCTTTTCAAGTTCTTTGTATTTTAAAAAATCAGGCTATTTAGAACTTTTTAACTATAGAGTTTCTAAGAATTTTTTTAAAAATATATTTTGGGTATTATCTCCTTATCAGATACATGGCTTAAAAATATTTTCTCTCATTCTGTAGGTTGCCTTTTCACTCTGTTGAGTGCTTCCTTTGCTGCACAGAACTTTCTGTTTTATGAGTCCCACTTGTCTATTTTTGCTTCTGTTGCCTGTGTTTTTGGTGTCATATCCAAGAAATTATTGACAAAACCAATGTTATGAAGTTTTCTTCCCATTTTTTCCCCTAAGACTTTTATAGTTGCAGGTGGTACATATATACCTTTAACCAATTTGAGCTAATTTTTATACATGGTATAGGTAAGGGTCCAATTTCTCTCTTTGAGTGTGCATTTTTGACCATGTTATACACCTTAAATGAGCACAATAGTTACTATATAGTTTGGGGTTATTAGAGTAAAGTACAGAATGCTTTTAGGAGGGCTTTTACTTAGTGCACTACAAGATAAAGGCACATAGAAACATGTGCAAAGAGTACATAAAATGTCTGCAACATACTCTGATAGAGGTTATGTTCTTTTCTTAGTATAGTCACTTTTATAGTGAGAAAAATGCAGAAATGAAGAAGATGAATTCAGGATTTAGTTGAAGAAAGTTTAAAACATAGTTTGGGAATTTAGTTGGCACTAAGAATAGACAAATTGTAGACAAAGTGTAATGTAGCTGTCAAAAATACAGTACTAATAGAATTATAGTATCTAAAATGAGATGTTGATAGCCCATCTGTACTTTAATTCCTAAGCACAACATATTAAAAGAGATATAGATAAACTAGAATTTTTACAGCAGATAATGTGAATGGTAAAAGAAATCATATTATAATTGGAATTGGCCTAGAGTTTGAGGTTTTTACTCCAGGAAAGAGGATAATCAAAAAACAATGTAATACCTTAGGTGTGTCTGCTAGAAATGCTGTTATACGAAAAAAGAATTGGGCTTTCTTTTTCATAATGTCAAGGAGTTGAATCAGAAATACACAGTAAAAAAAATGCATGAAAAAATTGCATTTAAATATTACAGAATACATTTTTTATGAGTATAGATTAATAGGATGCTTACAAAAGGGTAATCATATATTTCTATTTGATAACATGTTGTTCAGATTTGTGGTAATTTCTGTACTCACTCATCAAATGAGTTCATGGTTATTTGTGTTAGGGCTATGTTAATTGCCAATTAATTACTACCTAGTCGATCACATTGACCATGTGACAACCTAATTTTGCCATTTAGCCAAAGGAAATATCTTAAATAAAAGCCTTGCATTCTGATTATTTACATAATCCAGAAGTGGGCTAAGTGAATCATTTCTATTTATTATTTTTCTGTGTTACTCTAAATGTCACCTTGGTAATAGGAGTATAATTTCTATATCTAGTAGAATCCTACCAAAAATCAAATGGCACTAGATATAGCTTCCAAAATCTGTTTCAAAAAAAAAAAAATACTGGATGTCGAAGAGATGAACAAATCAAAAGAGTCTCAATAGTTTAATATCTATTGGGATACTTTTTAGTTTACACTTCTGTAATTTAGATGATTCCAGCCCCAATATAGCAATCTATTTTAACAAAGTGGAGTGGAGAATTGAGACAACAGCAAATAGAATATCTCCGTTATTCCCATGAGTGCTTCACCATTCACTGTACTACATAGACCTTATTTTACCAAGGAAAGGTTGGGGATAGAGTATTTTTTCTTTCAATATTACTTTTTTCTTCTTAGTTTCTAACGTTTAATCACACTTAAATTTTGTTTATTAACATTGAAAGAGCTCAATAGTAGAGACAGTGGCATTGGGGAAATAGTGCTGATCTTTCCACTCATTTCCATTTCTGTTACATGAAATGACTGAGTGTCCTTCCAACAAATTATATTTTTTTAATAGGCTACAGGGATTTTAAAAGAGGGGATGTTACAGCACTGACTTGTCACAGCAGAAACAACGTTCCTTTAAGTCTTTCAAAAGAAATACTTGATTGGAACAACTGATGAAAACTAACCTACTTAAAAGAACCGAAATTCTCATTAATATGCAAGCATCACATTGAGGAGAACTGTAGCATAATACATAGTTCAGATAGCAGATTTATAATCTATTTAAATCAGTTAGAATTCTTTCAAGTTTGCATTAGAGTTTCTTGACTACATGTTACCAAATGATGACCTCAGTTGAAATTTTAATCTTTAAATATAGCAATTTTTTTCCTAGGTAGATATAAGATTCAGAATTTCCTTAAGTGAGGGAATCTCTAAAATACTAAATTTAAAATTTATTAAAATTTTCTGTTGGCTTGACTGTGCCATTTTTAACTTTAAGGTTCAATTTATCTGTTTATTTTGGCTGTCTCCCCAGTGGCAATTTTACCAACTCAAATTTCTTGTGAATTTTTGTTAGGCAGTTAGATAGACATGAACACTAGGCTAGGACAGAGGAAGGGAGAGGGAGCAACCCAGAAAATAACCGTACATCTGCAATCAGGATAAGGGACTCCAAAAATGTTTACTTTCTCTAAATGAAGGCCAGCAAGGCTGGCTAGAATGGAATGCTGTAGCTGCTCAATAGGCAGAAGGACCTGGCTTAACTTGACCCAATGCTCATTATAATGTAATTAACATTGTGGTTTGAGCCCCCTCCCATAGGTTTCTCTGTGTGCATCATGGGTAAGAACATGAGTAAAAGAGATGGGCGTGCCTGAGCACAAGGAACATGAGCTGTCATTCAGCCTGAGCACTGAAAGAACGGAAGCCATCAATAATCAATATGAATATGTCCCCTAAACCAGGATATAAAAAGAAGAAAAACAAAGGGGCTACATCATTTTTCCTCTCTTGGATTGGCCTGCCCCCAATTCTTGGGGGTGTACTATATTTTACTACCTTTTTACTTCATTAATAAAATCTTCTGTTTGTATCACATTCTTGTCTCATGATAGATATTCTTTTTTTCAGGTTACTAATGTCAACTGAAATAAATGTACAGCCTAAAAGTTGAGAGTTGTGTTTTGTTTGGTGGGAGGACTTGAGCCAGGATGATAGCCTCTCAGATCACTCTGAGGGACTGCTCTGAAGATGTAGGGGAGGAGCTAGGATACACAGGAATTTTACAACAAACAGGTAGTTGGAACTTTAAAAGATTACATGTTAACCAAAGAAACTCAGACATCTCAAGTTAAAGAATTTAGTGCTTTCCTATGATGAAAGGGAGCAAACATTTGGGTTCATTGAATTAATTCCTTTGACAAGCACCTTGCTCTCTAGGGCCAGTATCCTGTCCTTCCTTGTTCTGAGTCCCCTCAGAGGGCACCATTGTGAGTGGCTGCAGATGCTGGGTTGCAGGCTTGTCTTCACTTGTAGGGTGGCAGCAGTGGCTGGTGGCTTGATGGTTTCAGCATTCTTTGTTTACTGATATGGTTTGCAGTATTTTTCATTCACACTAACAACCTAAGTAACTTTTATTCCCCTCCTCATGGTAACATTTTCACATATCTCAAAATATATATTTTTAAAACTTAAAATCAAAATTAAACATGTCAAAACCACTTAGCTCATGAAACACACAAAAACAGGCAGCAGGCTAGATATGGCTTTCAGGCCACTGTTTGCCAATCACTGATACTTAAATAAAACCTTGATTAGCTGTTTTCATCTATTGATTTAGATATGGCTTTAATCTCAAAATATCGTAAAAGACTTGAATAAGTTGATTCATGGTTACATAATCTGTTTGGGTATAACTGTTTCCTCTTCTACCAAGTACTTAACACTGTAGTGTGTTGGTGTTAAAAAAGAAATACAAGTTAGTTGTTGGAGAAATATCAATTCTGAATTTGCTAACTAGATTTAAAATATTTCTCTACAGTTACTATTTTCCTAATCCTAAAAAGGACAGTACTCAAGCATCTTTTTCATGGGCTTAATCACCTGGCAACTTATGCTTTTCTGGCTTAAAGTAAAAGTTCCAAGAATTTTTCTAAGTTAATATATTTGGTTATAAGATCACTTTTTATTTTTCAGCTTTTGTTTCTTTTGTTTTTTATACTGATGTTGGCAAACCTGGCTGCAATGCAGGTACTTAGAGCACCATCTAGAGATGAAAAGTTAAAATTCACATAAAAAAATTAAGGACTAAGAATCAGTGTAACTGGAAGATGACTTTGCAATTTATAATTAGCATGCAAATTATATTTTCAAATGATCAACTCTAAGAAAGTCACACATTCCTATTTGAAAGCAAATACTGTTTAATGTTGATTCTCTGCATGACTTTACCAAAAATACATTGATTGAACTGCTTCAGACTATAATTTGCATTCCATGCAAATAATTAAGATAATGAATAGATTACTGCATATTTAATTATATTTATAAAAACTTATGTTTTGTAGGTACATTAAAAAATCTCCTAAATACCTTGCATTTAAACATAAAAATACAGAGCAATCAAAATTGTCATAATCTCTTCCCTTAAGCTCAAACCAATTTATTCATTATCACCAGTATATATATTTTTCATTATCACCAATATATATTTTTTACATAAAATAAGAAGTATTTTCTAAGTTTATGAATGTAAACGTCACTTCTGTTTCTCAGTTTGCGGTAGATAATGAAAGGGTTGCAGTTTAAGAAGTTTAGTGTAATTTTCCTATTATATAAACATTTTGATTCATAATAATCAATAATACAGTTATTGTTTTACTGATTAATGTGAAAGTGAAGGAACTGGGCCTAGTTTCTCAATTAAGTAGCTAACTGACAAAATGAATATTGATATTTTAAAATAACATTTATAATGTATTAGATTACAGTGAGTCAAGCAAAATGGTATCACTCTAATTTTGACATTTCAATTTCATTGTGTCTTCGGAAAAACATCTGTGTCCTACAAAATTGTTAAGGTACTGATAAGTCATTTTTAGGAACACAGGTGACAGTATAAACACACTCTCTTTGTCACCAGTATACAGTGTGTCTATTTTGCTTTATTTATTATCCCTAAAATTTTATATACTATATCATGAATTCCCTAGCTGGCCCCCAAGAAACACTGCAAGGTAGAATGTAACTTTTTATCTCATAAGTATAAAAATAAGTTACTGAAGTTATTTAAAAAACAGACATGTAATTCAGACACAGGTGTGTCTAGCTTTGAACCAAATTCTCTTCCAATTTTCAGTTCTGGCTCTGCTGAAGTGAGATCAGAGTCCCACTGAATGTATAGAAAATAAGCTGACTCTAAGTGGTTCACCACAAAAGTTGGGAGTCAGATTTCTATGGATAAAAGCCCAGGAGATTCTTACAATCAGCAAAATAAGTTTAGAAAAGTTGTTAAACTTTTTAAAACATATATTACTCCTCTATAAAATGGGGATAGCAATTGTACATCAATCACATACTCTTTTAATAATTGTAGGAAAAAATCATGTAAAATATTTAGTATAATGCCTTGTACTGGAACAATATTAAAATAATCTGAATTACTACTGTGGGAAATAAAGCAGAGCAAGGGTGACATAATTATCTGGGTAATTAAGGCTAGGATTGATAGACATTATTTGACTATATGATAGTTGATTTAAAAAAAAAAAGAAGGAAAAAGCAATTCAAAGAAGGGAGAGATTGTTGAATGTTCCCACATTACTGACTCCTGTCATGATTAAAAACTGATGTCTAAAGTGAGGAGGCAGCTTTTTAAAATCTTCTCAAGTGGCTGGAGTGAGATGCATATTTCTAATTTGACATACCATTAAGTTTTCTTCATTTTCACCAAGCTCTTCATTTTAACCTAAAATAATTTAGTGTAAAACAGACAAAATGCATACTTTTCTCAAGTCCAGAATACAGTATTTTTTTACTTTTTTAATATCTAAAATGTACTGTAACTGTGCTATCACTTGAAGACTTTTAAAACTTGATCTAGTGATAAGATGTGGCCAAGATGGCAGAGTAGGAAGACTCTGTGATCACCTTGTCTCATGGGTACACCACTACAACTATTTACAGGGCAACTATATATAAGAATGACCTGAGGCTAGTGGAAAAGATTTTCCATAACTAAAGATATAAAGAAGGAACCACAATGAGATGGGTAGGAAGGGCAGAGCTGAGGTTTATTAAAGACCCAAACCCCCAAGGTAGCATACCACAGATGGGAAGATAATAATAATTGCAGAGGTTCTCCTCAAGTTCTACCTCCAAATCCACACTGGGCTCCCCAGCCTGGAAATCCTTCACTGAAATGATGAACCCCAGAATATCCAGCTTTGAAGGACAGTGGGCCTTATGTACAGGAGAGCTAAAATGTTTAGGAAGTAGACTCCACTGTGAAAGGGCACTGACAAAAATCTCACAAGGTCCAAATCTTAGCACACAGGCAGTAATTTGAAGTGAGTCTGGTCATACCCACTTGCTGATCAAGGAGAACCTCCCAGAGAGGCATAAGACAACTGGGATTTACCAGGTACATACATGCTAATAGTAGCCATTTTGGGGACATGGTGCTGCCATATTTGATCATGAGGACACTGGTGCTGACAAGTGTCATTTTGGATTTCTCCTTCTAGCTGATTTGTACCAGAGGCTTACTGGACCACCAGCAGACAGGAACCAGGTCCAGGTCCCCCAGGCTGCACAGCCTACCATGCTGGGACAAGACCCAACACACTAGTAAGTCCTCAGCAAAAGGCAGGAGCTGGAAGACATCCAGGCCAGGGGTAGACCTGCCTACCAGTATTCCCACTGTACTCAGCCTTGGGAGAACAGAAAGGCCTATACAATCCACAAGAGGGCAACCTTGGGGCATATAGCTCAGGTGACCACAGGGAGGGAGCTGCTATGCCAGACAGGATCTCACTTACATAATGTCACTTCTCCAGGATTGGGAAACATAACCAACAGACCTAATACAAACATACAAATACAAACAGAGTATTAGGCAACATGAATAAACAGAGGAATATATTCCAAATAAAAGAATAAGATAAAACCCCAGAAGAAGAGGTAAGTGAAGGGGAGAAAAGCAATCTCACCAGTAAAGAGTTCAAGGTAATGGTCATCAGGATGCTCAACAAACTCAAGAGAAGAATGAATGAACATATTGAGAATTTTAACAAAGAGTTAGAAAATATGAAGGAGAAACAAATAGATCTGAAGAACATAATAATTGAAATAAAAAAAAATATATGCTAAAAGGACTCAACAGTAGATTAGATGATACAGCCAAGTGGATCAACAAACTGGAACACAGAGTAGTGGAAGTGGCCCAAGCTGAAAAAAAAAAAAAAAATCTTTAAAAATAAAGATAGTTTAAAAGAGCTTTGAGACTGTATCAATTGACACTACTTCAATTAAAACTTCAATTCAACTGACTAAACTTCAGTTAAAAAAAAAAAAGAATAATCTGTTAAGGTTACTATTCAAATTTGAAGGAAAGATAAAGTGCTTCACAGACAAGCAAATCCCAAAGAGTTCAGCACATGAAAATGGCTTTACAAGAAATGTTAAAGGTATTTCTCCAAGCAGAAAAAAGATAACAACTAGAACATAAAAATTACAAAAGAAAAAACCTCATTGGTAAAGGCAAACAGTAAAGGTAATAGATAAATCGCTTACAAAGCTTTGAAAAATGTTAAAAGACAAAAGTAGTAAAATCAACTTATATACATAAAAAGCAATTAAATGGTACACAAAACAGAAAGATGTAAAATATGATGTTAAAAAATCATTAAATGTGCACGGGTGCTTAAAATGTAGGATTGTTAGAATGCATTCAAAAGGAATCCAAATTAGACAGAAAGAGTTAAACTGTCACTGTTTGCAGATGACATGATATTACACACAGAAAATTTTAAAGATGCCACCAAAATACTATTAGAACCAATTAATGAATTCACTAAAATTGCAGGATACAAAATTAATATATAAAAATCTGTTGTATGTCTATAAACTAACAACAAACTATCAGGAAAAAAAAGTGGAGAATAAATCCAATTTACAATAATATTAAAAAGAATAAAATAGCTAGGAATAAATGTAACCAAAGAGGTAAAAGATCTATACTGTGAAAACTGTAAGAAACTGATGAAATTAGTTG
This sequence comes from Camelus dromedarius, assembly GCF_036321535.1. Classification (NCBI taxonomy): domain Eukaryota; kingdom Metazoa; phylum Chordata; class Mammalia; order Artiodactyla; family Camelidae; genus Camelus; species Camelus dromedarius. Next base: position 36,081,272 of record NC_087448.1, read on the forward strand.
AAGATAACAAAAACAAATGAAAAGATATCCTGTGCTCCTGCATTGGAAGAGTTATATTGTTAAAATGGCCATACTATCCAAGGCAATCTACAGTTTCCAGGCAACTCCTTTCAAAATATCCATGGCATTTTTCACTGAACTAGAACAATTAATTCTAAAATTTGTATGGAAACACAAAGACCTCCAATAGTCAAAAAAAAACTTGAGAAAGAACAAAGCTAGAGGTACAATATTCCTTGATTTAAACTATACTACAAAGCTACAGTAATCAAAACAGTATGCTAGTGGCATTAAAACAGGCACATACACTAATGGAACAGAATAGAGTGTAGAAATAAACCCACATTTATATGGTCAGTATTTTTCCTGGCAAAAAAGAAAAAAATATACACTAGGGAAAGACAGCTTCTTCAATAAATGGTCCTGGGATAACTGGACAGTTACATACCTAAGAATAAATCTGAACTACTTTCTCACATCATATACAAAAATAGACTCAAAGTGGGTTAAAAACTTAAATGTAAGACCTGAAACTATAAAACTCCTAGAAGAAGACTTAGGCAGTAATCTCTTTGACATTGATCTTAAGAATATATATATTTATTTTTTTTGGATATGCCTCCTTAGAAAAAGGGGAAAAAAACAAAAATAAACAAATGAGACTACATCAAACTAAAACATTTTGTGTAGTGAAGGAAACTATCACCAAATAAAAAGGCCACCTGCTGAATGGGAGAAGATATTTTCAGACAATATATATGTTAAGGGGTTAATATTCAAACAATACAAAGAACTTACATGATTCAATATAAAAAAACACAAACAACTTGATTTAAAAAAATGGTCAGAGGACCTGAACAAGCATTTTTCTCAAGAAGACATGCAGTTGGCCTGAAAGCCACAAGAAAAGATGTCAACATCATTAATTATCAGGGAAATGTAAATCAAAACCACAATGAGATATAATCTCACATATTGACTTATTGAAAATACAAGGCATAACCAGTATTGATAAGGTTGTGGAGAAAAGGAACACTTTTGTACTGTTGGTGGGAATGTAAATTGGTGCAGCCACTATCCAAAACATTGTGTAGAGCCCTCAAAAAATTAAAAATAGAACTATCTTATGATTCAGCAATTCTACTTCTGGGTATTTTTTGGGAAAAACACAAAAACATTAATTTGAAAAGATACATGTAACCAATGTTCATTGCAACTTTACTGACAATAGTCAAGATATGGAAGTACCCAAGTCCATTAATAGATTAATGGATAAAGAAGAAGTGGTATATATACATTTATATATATATGTATGTGTGTGTGCATATATATACACACATACATACACATAAATAGTGGAGTATTACTCAGCCATAAAAAACAGAAATCTTGCCATTTGTGACAACAAAGATTCAGAGGTTATTATGCTGAGCGAAATAATTCAGACAGAGAAAGACAAATACTATATGATTTCCCTTGCATGTGGAATCTAAAAAACAAAACAGACAAAAATAACATAACAGAAAAGACTCACAGATACAGAGACAAATCGGTCTTGTCAGAATGGCAGGGGCTGGGGTGATGAATAAAATAGGTAAAGTGGATTAAGAATAAAACTGCCATTTATAAAATAAAGATATAAGTCAAGGCTATAAAATTTACAGTACAGTAAATATAGTCAATAATATTATAATAACTCTATATGGAAGTAGATGGTAAGTAGACTTGTCACAGTGATCATTTTGTAATGTACAGAATTATCAAATCTCTCTGCTGTACACTTAAACCTAATATATTATTGGGAGTCAGTTTTACTCATAGAAGAAATTAAATTAAACAAAAATAAAATAAATAAATCTCACTTAGCATTTTAAACAGTCCATTCTATGCTTTTCCACCACAGTCACTAAATGCAGAATCCACATAACAACTGACTGATTTATTACATAACCACAAAATCACATTCCAGAATTAGATTTTACCATCTTAGTTTGTAGATATTTTTCTAATTATGTAGATCTCATGAATAGTATCATATTCCCCTTTAACCTCCAAAAATACTTGAAAAATTTCTATGTAATTTTACTCTTATATTTACATATTTATGTCATAAAAGTTTCATATTTTGTAGCAAATTTCTGTATCATATATAAAATTAATTTAAGAAACTTTTTCATAATTACAAAATATATGACATGAAAAAATTGAATGAAGAGATAATCAGATATCAGAGTTGGAAATTTCAAAGTATTTTTTTTCTGACAAATCTATTGCTGGCTATAACATTGAAATGTATGATGTCTTGAGGTAGAGGAAGTGAGGGTTCAGAAAGATATTGTTTTAAATTCCTGATCTCTCACTTTTGAGGTTTATGGCTTTGAATCAATCACAATATACCTGAAACTCAACTTGTGTGCTTATAATTTGAATAAAATAGCTATTTATTTACATTTCTAATATCAAATTAGAAGACCAATTTAAGTATTAAATTAAGTAGTAATGTTTTAAGACCTAAAACTGTATTGCTTATTATTTAAACCCTTTCACTCCTCTATACTTTAGTTGTTCCACTCTTAATTTAAGAACAACATCTCCTGATATAGAAAAGGGAAGAAATAATGACATACTATCTGTGAACGGGAGAGTTAAGATTTCACCTTGAATCTCTTTCAACATACAGTAGAACTCTGAGGTTTCAGTAACAGTAAAAGATCAGGGGCAGAAGGGAGGGGTCTGATGTACAAATCCTTAGAGACTGTATTTTAAATTAGAATTTTGAGCAATACAACCCAATATCAGACAAAGTGGAATTTTTCTTTGTTAATTGCAAAATTAAAAGACCTCAAGTAGAATATTCCTCAGGGGTTATAATAATGAATAAGGCTGCAACTTTATGTGTTTATCATTTTAGTTTAACTATCACTTATAGAATATGAAAAAGGGGAAAATTGACAAGAAATAAATGTTCTATACAACTTCCTTTCTCTCTAATGCAAATAAAAAATGACTTAGCTATCTTTCTTTGCAAAGTACAAACTGTTAAAGAGATCTTGACTTAGCAGTTACCAGGAGAAATCCACAAAGTTTATTCTTCTAATACTTTAGAATTAGTAGAACACTCTAAGAGTTGAAATATAAAACCAGTGTGCAGTTAATAAAAAAAAGAAAGATACACAAGGACACCAGAAATTGACTCTTCAGTCTTTAAAATTGGAATTGGAATATAACTTGATTTAATATATTTATACATCTGTATTTAAATATCTAAAAATAATATACCTGTGATGGATATTTAGAAAATGGAGAATAACAATCACACTTGTTTGCAATCCCTACAGATAATTGTCTAAGGATAAAGGGGTTCTGATCCAAAGCTTGGACCCTTCTGGTTCCAAGTATAACTCTTTTAAAGAGAAATTAATATCAAGCTAGATTAGACAGTTGAAAATAATCATTCAAATCACGCTTGCTTTAAAGAAAAGCACTGTAGCATTTTCCATAAAAATACTGATTCCTGAAACTGATTACTTGAATTCAATCTGGCTCCTCCAATTTACTAGCTATTTCACTAAAAATCACTTAACTCTGTCTGAATTTGCTTCCTCATTGGTGAAATGAGTTTACCAGCAATGGCTTCCTCAAAGGATTACTGGGAGGGTTAAATTAGATATCGCAGGTAAAGCATTTAAGACAGTGTTTTACATATAAATGTGCTTATATGTTAGGTGTAATTTGACTTCCCTATAGAATTTCCATAGGGAAAGGTGAGCTTAGTCATAGCACATTTCTCTGTCTCTGATGTCAGCTATATTTCTCACCCTAAAGGAAATAGTCCCCTTTACGTGAATTTAGCTAACCTGAATCCATCCCTCAAAGATAGATTCACAATCCAGGGCCAATTGCTGGCAAAGTAGGTTTCTTAGCCTTTAAACTAAGGCCAGTTTTAAACTGTGCTGAAATCCAAAAGATGCCTGACATAGGAATGATTCTTTTGTTGTGCCTGGTTTCAACCTTTGCTTTATCTCTGTTGCCAGATTAATTACTTACTTTAATATTTTTTCCAGAGGCTTTGGCAATTTTAATAAGTGGATTGACCAAATAAAATTTCTCTGAATCTGTAATTTAAGTATTAGAAATTTATTATTGGAAAAACATTTTTAATTTGTAGTGATTTCACAGTTGCCAGCAAACAATCATTTTATTGATTTTGTTCCATCCACTTGAAACTGGATTTATTACTACTATATTTAATAATTTATTATTAATTTATCTGTGCATCTATCACATCTCTCTGTCTCCCTGTCTCTTTCTTCTTTCTCTCTGGTATCAACACATTTAAGTTGATATATTTGTGGCAAAAATAAGAAACAAAGGTGTATTATGTACAAAATTATTACCATTTAGTAAACATTCCACTAGGTTTTTAAAGAATATTAGAAATAGGGGGGTAGGTATAGCTCAGTGGTAGAGTTCATGCTTAGTATGGATGATGTTCTGGGTTCAATCCCCGTTACTTCTGTTAAAAATAAATAAATAAACTTAATTACCTCCCCACTGAAAAATGTTAAAAATATTAAAAATAGATAAGTTCTTAGCTTTCACTGTATGAAAATCATCATATGTATTTTTCTTTACATTTTCAACATTATTAATTTCTTCTGCTTGACTCAACATAGAAAAAAAATCCTATTTATATTAATATTGACATAACTATATAACTAATAATTACTAAGAAAAGTAGCAGCAATACACTTTTATAAAAAAATTATGAGAGTATTTTCAAAGCATGACAAAAGGAAATCATACTATTCATCCACAATATTTACAGACTTAACCCATGTCTCACATTCCAAATAAGTTAGAAAATACACAAATGAGTAAATTTATAAATAATCTGAATTGAACTGTACATTTTCTAAGGGATTAATCATATTTTAATGAAAACATTTACTGATTTATCATTTTTTTCCAATTCATTAGTTCCTCCAGGAAATAATGATTGAATATCACGTATGTGAACATACACAGATGGATAAGCCATTGCCTCTATATTAAAAGGTTCAGATCCTACTAGGAAAAAGAAACATGTAATAACTAAATCAATGGCAAGTACAATTACACAAGTTTGTTAGTTTTCACTGTATGAAAATCATCATATGTATTTATATTACAGGGTTGTTTTAGAGGAGTAAAAGATAAGTTATTTTTTATTTGAGATTCAATACAAGTTAATAGAGGACTGAATACTGTTTGATTCAAGCTGAAGCATAATATAATTTTTTAGTTCTATTTTAAACATTCTTCAACCAAAATATGTCCATATGTCCTCTCTTAATCTTTCACCCAAATTAATGACCCATTTTCTCCTTATGGCTTGCTGTTCATCTGTTCACTCCCTCAACTTACCCTCTTGGAGGTGTTTGTTTGTTTGTTTATTTATTTATCCTAATGATAGCTGCCTTCATGGATGTGGCATTTCCAAAATGCTTATCTCCACAAGACCACATCCAGAAGAAATGTGTAGCTTGGTGCTCTCTGAAGTGTGAGTTGACTTCTTTCTCAGGAATATCCAACAAATCTCTTTATGTGGTGTTTTTATAATTTGAGACATTTTTTTTCTGAAATTTTGTAAGTGAAATACCATGCAACAGTTGGCCAGACCTAGGTACAAAGTGAGTGAGATTAGTTTTGTTGGGCTTACATAACCATGGTTCCTTTTAATACCTGAGTGTGGGACCACACTCCACACAAATCTGGAGTATTAGAAGCAATATCAGAGAGACAGTCATAATATCCACCACAGAGGTCAGTTAGGATAATTCAGTGTACTCTATTGCTGAATGGTAACTGACAAGGCCCCTGGTGACTTCAGGGAACACAGTTACTATATGCTTGGACTCGCAGAAAGAGAAGATGAGAAACTGCATTAAATTATTTCACAAAGCTCAGCTGTAAAAGGAGAGAAAAGGCAATAAATAGACATGAAAATTAAATAAATGATTAAAAAAATGTGTGAAAGAGAAAGCTTTTAAGTGAATAAATAAAATAGAAATAGTTTCTACGCCTGACATCATACGTGATTAACAGGGAAAAGTATAATATTGACATGAAATAGCAACAAATGAATCAGAATACTTTTTTATTCTATGATTCAAACCATCATTTCACAAAAATATTTTTATTATTTATTATTTGGAAATATCTACAATCTGTAATTATGATTTAAGTTATGTTTATTCAATACCTGTGAAAAATTTCAGATGAATTTGTACTCTTTTCTTGACCTATCCTTGTAGAAAGTTATTCCTTTTGGCCAACATTTGACAAGGATGGAAAACTATCAAGATAAAGTGAATATTAAAGAGATTAGTTTATTTCATTTTGTAATGAATACCTATTTTATACAAAAGAATGTAAAAGATAGTGATGGGCAAGCTAGATAAGGCCCCTTACATGAAACTCATTTTAGTTAATAATGTTTTTGCTTCTAAGTATAGTCATTGAATATGGAGTTAAATTTTAGGCTATCTTCAGACTAAAATGACATCTATTTGATTGGTCTTTAAAATGTGAAAGCTTGCAAAGGCCTAAGAAAAAGATTAGACACTTACAAGTTATTAATGAAACATACTTTAAATAAATAACTATAAAATTACATATTTATGTATTTTAAAAGTATATTTGTATATTTGGCAAACAATATATTTTCTGCTTCAGGAAGAAGGCCTACTTAATTAATGTTGTGAAAATGATTAGGGTTAACTCAATACAGCATTTAAATTTCATAATTGTTAAAATAAATTTCAGGCAGTGACAGAAATTTTTTTTCAATCGTATCAGTTAAATGTATGAAACAAATACTAATAAATGCAATTGAGATATGTAAAATATTCATTCTCTAATAATCAGCTTTATGATTTTTAAGGACCAAATGAAATAAAGAAGATTAAAATAAAAATTTACTGTTTGACCTCACTTTGGATTAGAGAAGAGTTGCGTAGGAAAGCTATCAGTATGCAAGTAGAGCAGGCCTCATTAGTTTGCCATCTGCCATGGTGGATGGATGCTAAAATGTTGTCATTGTGAGGTTCATTGAATGGTAAAATTATAATTAAAAATCATACATAGATTTATAGTAAAAATCCCTAGGAAATAAAAGCTGCCAAATGATGATGAGAATTCTACGTCCCTTTGAAAAGATACATATATTATGTATATGAAATGATATACAGAAACACACAAGCACAACTATAAACGTTTATCAAGTAATAACTTAATCTTAGCATGTCTGGTCTGTAATGTATTAAAAACAATTCAGCAGTTTTATAGAACAAAGTTTAATATTTCCTTAAGGCCTACTAATTTAAATATACAGAAAATAACGCAAATTATTTTAACAATATTGCTATGAGAGTTGTATTTAACACTGAACAGATATATTTAGAAATAAAAGGCATATTGAAATGTAACATATCAAATAATATACATAGCAGGATTTTTTTTCCGAAAATGTAAGAAACCAAGAATTTATTTGGAATAACTTTACTTTGCCACTTTTGTTATTTTAACAATATGATACATGCATATGAGTGTGTATTTTCTATAGGATTTAAAAGGAAACCTATTTTAAGAAAATGTGAAGAGCTTAGATAAATCAGAAATTGTTATTTTTTTCTCTGTATCTCCTCAAATATGATTTGAATTTCAGTGGGTTGTAGATAATTATTACACATAATTTTTCAAGTATAAAAAAGCCTATTGTACCCGGTAGCAGCATACATATACAGTAGCAATTAACAATGCAAAAATTAATTTAAGAAAATAATTTTATTTATAACAGTATCAAAATTAATAAAACACCTAGGAATAAATTAAATAAAATAAGTTTAAGGCTTATATACTGAAAACTGTAAAACACTATTTTAAAAATATAAAGACCTAAATAAATGGAAAGACAAGTTCCTGAATTAGAATACTTAGTATTGTTGAGATGGCAATACTCCCAAAATTTAAGTACAGAGCCTATAAAATTCTTCACTGGAATCTTTTTCTGAAACTGAAAATCTAATTCTAAAATTCACAAGAAAATGTATATAGACCTAGAACAGTCAAATCAATCAAATCTTAAAAGAAAAGACAAAATTGGAGGACTCACATTACCTAATTTCAAAACTAATCTATAGTAATCTGGGCAGTATGTTACTGACATAAGGCTCCTTTGTCATAGACTAATTGACCATAGAAGTGTGGGTTTGTCTTGGGGCTTCTTATTCTCTTCCATTAATCTATGTATGTGATTTAGTTCTGTTGTTTAGCTTGCACATGTTTGTATTTTTTCCAGTTTTTTCTTTATTTTTTCCTTGTAGTTGATTTACAGTCTTCTACTTTTGTGGTCAGATAAGATGTTCAATGTGATTTAAATCTTATAAAATTTATTCAGACTTGTAGCCTAGCTTGTGATCTACACTGGAGATATATAGATATACATACAGCTATTAAATTTATTTGATCGAATGTATCTTGTAAGGCCAGTGTTTCCTTATCAATTTTCTGTCTTGGTGATCTGTCCATTGATATAAATGGGGTGTTAAAGTCTCTTACTGTTACTATGTTACTGTCAATTTCTTCCTTTATGTTTCTTAATACTTGATTTATATATTTAGGTGCTCTTATATTGGGTTCATATATATTTACAATTGTGATATCTTCTTGTTAGATTGATCCCTTAATCATTATGTATTGTTCTTTGTCTCTTTTGTTACAGTCTTTGTTTTAAAGTCTTTTCTGTCTAAGTATTGCTATCCAAGCTTTCTTTTTGTTTCCATTTACATGGAATACCCTTCTACATCCCTCGCTTTCAGTCTGTATGTGTCTTTAGATCTGATCTGATGCTATTGTAGACAGCATATATATGGGTGTAGTATTTTTATGCATTCAGTTACACCATGCCTTTTGATTGGAGCATTTAGTCCATTTACATTTAAAGTAATTATTGAGAGGTATGTATTTATTGTCATTTAAAACATCTTTTCTGCTTATTTTTGGAGTTTTTCTCTGATCTTTTCTTCCTCTTTTGCTCTCTTCCCTTGTGATTTGATGATTATTTTTATTGATATGTTTGGATTCCTTTCTCTTTTTTTTGTGTGTGTATTTATTATAGATTTTTGGTTTGTCATTTCCATGACATTCATATATAGCCATTATATATATATATATATATATATATATATATATATATATATATATATATATATGTTTATTTATTTATTTATTTATTTATTTATTTAAAGTGGATGATTTCTTAACTTTTGTCATTCTAAAAATTCTGCATTTTAACCTCATCTGATATTTAATGTTTTGACATCATATTTCACATTTTTTTGTTTTGTGTATCCTTTATCTTCTTATTGTGAGTATAGATGATTTTACCATTTTTATCTATTTTAACCTCTCTACTAGGGCTATATGTAGTCAATCTACCACTGTTACTATGCATTTGCCTTTATCAATGTGATTTTTCCTTTTGTAATTTTTTATATTACATTTTTTATATTTATAGTTATGATCATTTTTCCACTTAAAGAAATCCTTTCAACATTTCTTTTAAAGCTGTGTTAGTGATAAACTCCATTAGCTTTTGCTCATCTGTAAAACTCTTACATTTCCTTCAAATCTGAAAGATAACCTTTTCAACTAAAATATTTTTGGTTGTAGTTTTTTTCCCCCCATCATTTTGAAAATGTTGTGCCACTCCCTTCTTGGCCTGCAAAATTTCTGCTGAAAAGCCAGTTGAATTTTGATGGCCTGGGAGAAGAGATAATCTCAGAGTCTTCTTATTCTGTCATCTTGGCCACTCCTTTGTGCCACAGCTTTGAAAGCATCTGGCAGTTCTTCAAAAGATTAAATATAGTGTTGCCATATGACCAATACATTTCACACTAAGGTATAAATCCAAGAGAAATGAAAACATGCATTGTGCAAAATTTTGTACAAAAACACTCACAACAGCTTTATTCATAATAGGCAAAGAGTGGGACAATGCAAAATCCTATCAACTAATGAATGAAAAAAATGTAGTATATCCATATAATGTGATATTATTTACCAATAAATAAAAACAGATACATCATACAACATGAATAAATGTTGTAAACGTTTTGATAAATGGAAGAAGTCAGTAATAAAAGTCCACATATTGAGTGGTTTTACCTATAAAAATGATCAAAAATCTGTACTAGCAGAAAGTAGAAAGTGGAAAATGGGATCTGAGGGAAGGGAGTTGGAATGTGGAGTGACTTTTAATAGGTACAAGTTGTCTATTTAGGGTGATAAAAGTGTTCTAAAATTGATTGTGATGATGGTTGCACAACTCTGCAAATATACTAATAATCATTGAATTTTATAAACATTATAAAGTATAAAAAACATTAAGTTGTATAGTCAAAGTGATGCTGTATGTGAATTGCATGTAATTGTATGGTATGCCAATTGTATCTCAATAAACCTGTAAAAGTCATTTGAGAAATTTTGACCTTGAAAACATATTTGGATTAAATCTTTCACTCTGAGATTTTAGTTTCAGAATTAAGGCCCATTGCAATTATAAAGTTATAACATTTTACAATTTAATTTGTTTAAAATCAAATTTATAAATTTCAAATTTTAACCTAATTATTATAATATCATTTGGATATATATTCTATCATTATTAAATGCTGAGAATATAGTCCATTTGATTCACCACATTGAAATCAAAGGATGTTAATTTTTTTATTTGTATGTATTTAGTTGCATAGAGGTCATATATTGTGATGCTAAAGTAATAATTATGTATAATTGTTTCTAAAGTAATAATAATTAGCCATGAAATTTGAGTTTTAATGAGGCTACAGAAGAGATACACCAAAAATTTATTTCCTCAAATTTTGTTAACCATAGAAAACTTGTATAAATACCTTATGGTTTATATACACTAAGACAAAAAATACATGCCAATTAAAACATGCATGCCATTGATTATCTCAAACTGATTTTTTTAAGAGATTAGCTTTTTATTGGAAGTGTTACTAAAGAAGTTAAGTCAAAAAGGCCAAAACCCATGTCATCATCATACTCCTTGGATTCTTCTTTCTTTGCTTCCACTTTCTTCTCCTCATCTTGGGCAGCTGTGGTAGAGGGGACAGGACCTCCTGCTGGTGCAGCACCAGCTGCTGGGACAGGTGTACTAACCCCTACATTGCAGATGAGGCTCCCGATGTTGACATTGGCCAGAGCCTTTGCAAACAAGCCTGGCCAGAAAGGTCCAACATTTACATTGGCTGCTTTAATGAGGGCATTGATCTTATCCTCTGTGACCATAACCTCATCGCCGTAGGCTGAGTAGATGCAGGTGAGCTAGGAGACTGAGGCCAAGGCACCGGAGAGCTCCAGGTGGGCGCTTCCGGGTGCGGGGCTAGTCGCTGAATGAAGTTAGGACCTCACTCCAATGCGACCTTAGCTTCCTCGGAAGGACCAAGCACCTTGGTGGCAGTTGAGGAAAGGTAAACTGATTTTGAATATATTTAAAAATTTTAAAAATATAACAAAGTTTAGTTAGCATTTTAAAACTTTTCTCCAATTTAACAGGTTTCATACTCAATAATTTATAAACTATACTTCTATAATACCTATATCCATTCTTCAAAGACATGCAGTCAGAAAAACATTTCTGAAATAATCATGATTTGGAGGAAAACTGAAGTATATAAATCCTCTATAAAATAGAAGGTAAAATAGATTCAGGGATAATAAATCTTTGGCGGAGAGGATGGGATGGAATGGACTGGGCTGGACTAAAAGTAGGGTGAGGTGGGATAGGATAGCATAGTGTAGAGAAGATTAAAGTAGAATACAATATGAGGCACAAATCTTTCAGTAGGAGACTTCCAATTTAAAATTGTTAAACTTCTTTCAAGCTAATATGGCTCCTCAAAGATTTTAATATTACTTGTTATTAGAAATATATTTTTTCTTCTATATAACTTTGAGATAAATTTATAATAATAACAACAGAAACTTGCATAATTTAATATAAAATACATTAACCACATAATTCTTGTATCAAATTTCCTATTTCATATTCACAGCATCTGTAGGTAGATATCATTTTTAGTCTTCTTTTGACAGAACAGCAAATTAAGGCCCCAAAAAGTTAAATTATTTTCCCATAGAACACAGGTATAAGTGTTAAAACTGGAGTTTTAAACCCAGAATGTCTGAATCCAGGCACAGTATTCTTTATGCTGTCTCCTCATTGCCTCAGGAAGCTCTTTTAGTCATATTCAAGAGTGAATACCAACTTCTCTTCTTATATATAAAGATGAGCTGGTTTTACATTTTCCAAGTTGATAATAGGAAATATCCTAAAATTATACACATTTCAAACTCTTTTTATCAACAATCATCAGAAAAACCTCATGTAAAAAAGTACTAGGAACCCTTTGTATACAGATTTATAGAGTACTATAAATATTCTAATGGGAGTAATCAGTCAACTGCTAAATCTTCTCCACTACTGCCCAGGTCAGATTACTTCAGGTAATAGGAGAACTCTCTGTAGTCAGGTCACTGAGTAGTAACATTTGCACAAGCAAAAAGTGGTGGGAGGTAGGCAGATCACAAAAGAAAGACATATGTCCAAAAAATACTCCCTAGATCTAGAAAATTATTAAAAAAAAAAATACAACCAAACCAAGACAACCTAGCTTCTCATAATACAGATTAGTCTTCTTCATTCAGTCATCTCCATCCAACCACCTGGATTTCCTTCCAAAATTAGAAGATTTACTGGGATATTGAAACTAGTCCATTTTTAATAGCATTTTAGGGAAGATTGTAAAAAAAATTACAGGACTACAGATGCATACACAGTTCTTTAGGCTATTATTAATTGATTCATTCAGCAAACATTTACTAGGCACCTATTAGTTAACAAGGCTAAGAATAGCCCTGGAACATTTTAGATGGACTACCTATGTGAATATAAATTCTCATACATGAGAACAAAATATCAAATAACTACAGAAGCAAATGCAGTAGTGCACGTATAACAAAGTGCAATGACAAAAACATTGCAATAGGAATCTCTAATTGTGGGAGTTTGAGTTCAAGATGTTGAGGTAAAATTAATGTCCTTGAGGAAATGATGCTTGAACTGAAATCAGAAATGTGAGCAGGAGTTAAAGTTAATGGAAAAAGACAAAAATTAACTTATAGGGAAGGAGAATATCCCATATAAATATTCTTTGACTTGAGAAAGTGAGTATAAACAATACAAAGATGACTAATGTAGAGTGAAAGAGGGAAGACGAGATGCTGTTAGGGTGAATGGAGGTCTAGTGACCAACTATTAGCCATTAGCCACTGTTAAAGAAAGACTGAAGGTTAAATTATCTAACTTCCATGGTATGAGACTGAAATACATACATACACACATACACATGCACACGCACACACACAAACACACACACACACACACACCGTTTTTGAGAAACATTTGTATGTAACCTTTGGTAGTTTGGAGACTTGGTTTCTATGAAATAGCTTATGAAAAGAAAAAGGGGTCAACAGGATGATGTCCTTGAAGATTTCCTAAATTAGAAAAATTTATAAAAGTAGCTTGAAATTTCAAAGGAGATGAAGAAGGAGCTATTATTCATGTAGAAGTAAAATAAATTAGGTATTATATCTTGGATGCCTTGAAAAGACAAATCTTCATAAAAGGAGAGGTAAGCTATAGTCAATGCTGCTATAATCCTTAAGAGCAAGAGTAAAGTAGGTCCATTGGATTTAAGAGCATAGAGGTTATCTGTGACTAACCAAATCAGGCTTGTATTTCAGTTTGAACAGAGCTGGAAAGTAAGTAGGAGAAATAATTATAGACAACTCTTTTAAATATTCAAGGGAGTGAAAACCTGCTGATAATATATCTAAGTTTGAAAGTACAGTCTATTCTCCTACAATATGTGTTTCTTCAATGTACACTGACTTAAACTTTTGGCAAAAAATGGGATAATATATGTAAAATGCATAACTGATGTTGATTCATATGCAATTTCTCAGAATTTACTCTTTTGTAGTGATTAGGGGCAATTATTTCCTTACAACTAAAGAGCATATTTTACAAATACATAACAACTTTTGAAAGAAAGATGAAAATCCCATAGAACTGTCATCTTATAGTACTAGTTTGATTTAGTAACTATAAGATGAGCTACAGTTTCCATTACTTTAAGTTCTCTGCTCTATCATTGGGTAAATATATATTCCTTTTTTTCCCATGCATGTCTAAGATGATAGATTACATTTCTACTTTTATTTAAACTGGTCTTTATGTAAGAAGTGAATGCATTCACTGACTATCTTTAAAGAGAGAAACAAAACTCTCTCTTTATCAAGTTTGCAAAACCCCACAGATTGGGATGTTTGATACAAATGCCAGTGGAGATTTTAACTTCTGCTGCTGTTTCATTGGCATAGTATTTTTTTACTAAGTTCATCGTATTGGGTGATTTTACAGTAACCAATGTAGAATCTTGTTTTTCCTTTCAGCCCTGTTATTTTTGGCAGGTGATTTTGCACTAATATTTTTTCAGAAAAAAAATTGATTTTGCTATAAAATGTGAGATTTTATAGAAATATCTGTATACAGATGAACTGACAGCATAATAGCTCATGATTATTTAGTAGTTATTATGTATCCCTCACTGTTCTAGCATATATATATGCTAGAATACAATACCTTATATAGCTTAAGTGGCGATCATAGTAAGTACTATAATTATTATTATTTTATTGGTGAGGAAACTGAGGAATACAGTTGTTTCTTTTTTTAATGTTTTAAATACATTTGATTATTTTTAAAGACTGAGACTCATTGTAATTTCCATTTCTATATTTTTATTCAAGCTGTCTTTCCTACCTATAATGTTTCAAGCCACCCACTGCCTAATACCCCATTATCTTTTAAAGTTTAGTTTGAACATCTGGAAAACATCTAAGAGAAGTCTAAGGGAACACCTTTCTTGCTTCCCACAACTGGTTAAGTAGTCACTAATTATGGATTGCAAAAATTACTAAATAGCAATGCTTATGTTTTGTAGAATTTAAGAAGGTACATACAAATAATAAAAATATAATTATGGTCTGTAAAGTTAATCTTCATATGGCTGTTATATTGGTTTATTATTTTCTTAATTATAGCCCGCACATATGATATTTATGTGAACAGTTCAATCTTTTGATGTTTCTAAGATAATATTTGCAGGAACTGCAATTCCTTTTTCAAGGATTAAACTGGCAAAATGAGAGCTGAGGAAACAATCAAATGTTACAACATTGAAAAAGCTAATAGAGGGCATAGGAACAGTAAACAATATGCTGTATTGCTAAACTGAATACAATTTAGGGAATTGAAATAGTGAAATTAAAAACTACTGAGGCATAAAAAAGGAATTTCCACAGTTCATCAGTCACAAAAACACAATAATATTACACATTTTCATTATGCCATGATCAACCAAAGTTTGCAAGAAAGGATACAAAATCTTTTTATGAAGAAAATAATGTATGCTTGTAATTAAAAGGTAAATTAAAGTGTAACTAATATTTCTAAAATAGATTTGAAACACAAAGCCCTTTCTATTGTGCACATTATGCATACATCATTTTAGTGTTTGATTCAGGTATTCAAGTCCTGCTTATATTTTTATTGTGAAGGCAGTCTTTTGTTATTTTAAGTCAGTCTCTTATCTCTGTTGAGTTGCTAAGTGAAAAAATTTGTGTCTTTCTTGTGACATACAGGCAAACTTGATTAAAATGAATTGTAGTGATTCAAAGACATTATTTACAGTTTGGAAATAAAGATTTTTTTAATGTAGTAAAATAAATTTCAAAATGTCTAATGTTATAAACATTCCTATGTATTTTAAAATTTCTTCCTTGGTTTAAAAGTCTTCTGGTGGATTTTATTGACTGACAGAAATGATGATTCATTTTGGCTTTTTATATCATTTTTTTGTTGACCACCTCTAGGTAGCTTCCTTGTTTTAATATACTTTTGCCTGATTATGAAAAAAAGTATTTTGTGCATTTTTGTAACAGAATAATCATACTTATATTTTCATTTTTTTCCCTAAAAACATTTTCTTACTTACAGGCTAAAAGAGAATTTTTTCTGAATTTGTGTTTTAGAAGTTCTTGGAGTTGTTTGCACAACAAAGCATTGGATTAAAATTTAAACCTGAGGTCAAGAACAATGTTAACATAAAACAAAAATTAAAATATGCAGAGCACACAACATGGCACAATGTTAAGAATAAAGAAAAATGTGATCAAAATGTACTAATGTTAGTTAGTAAAATTAATCTTTCATTTCACATGCATTTTAACATTTACTTCCTTTATTCCCTTTATTTATTTAATGTTGGCTAAAGTCTACATATTAATGAATTAGAATTTATGGCTTGGACCTCCGTAAAAAAGGTTATGGCCAAGTTACATTTTTTTTTCAGTGAGAATTACATATTAACTAATATAAACTGCCTGATCAAAATACCATAGACTCTAATTTTTGCAAAAAAACTTTATTTTGAAATATTTAATTATTTAAACATTAGAAGTAGATATAATTTTTCAGAGTTCTTAATCTTATTTCGTAATTTGCAAAAATTATTATAGTGCTTCAATTATATGAAATTCTAAATTTTAGACATACAGACTAATAAAGTATAACAAAAATTATAGAAGTGAATAAATATATGACACCTTGTACTCAACATACTGTTGAGTATATGGCACAACATATGGAAATCTAAGTATAAAGCAGTATGAGTAAAATTTTGAAATTAAATAAACAAGTAGTTCTGGGCAAGCAACTGAACTTCAGAAATCTGACTACAGATGCCATTCTAGAAACAAATCCAATGGAATGCTATAGGAATCAGCAAAGGCAGCTCCAAATTAACGTCTATGTGAATATGTGAATATACATATGAACTATGTATATACATATAAAATATACATGTATTTTCAAACAAAAGCATACATAGCAAAATCAGGCAAACAAGATTTTTGTTGGTGGTCACATTGGTTGACCTGGACCTCTGAATAATTAAAATTAACTTCAGCAATTTGTGTCAAGAAGAAAGAGTATAGATTGAATTTGTTCCTTTGTGCTCTCCACAACCGCAGCAAGCTCATATTTTTCTTATGCAAATAAATCTGCACGTAATTTCTTACCCCATACCACCAGTGTCCAAAAGGTAAATTTTTATTGGAATAGGATACAAGAAAAAGACACGTGGAGAAGTTAATTTGGGTTGTGATCATTTATGAGAGGATTAAACTTTTATTGAAAGGAAATTTAAATAGAGTTTTATGATTATATTTTCAGCAGAAAGAACAAACTCAAAAATGTCTGGAAGAAAACTATGTTTAAAAAGCTGATAAATCCTAATTCTTCAGAATAGGTGAAAGAAACTTGCATATAAAGGATAAGAAGGGCATGATACTAGAATAATAAGATATAAGACCTGAGCAGTAAATTCAGTTTCTATTGTAAAGAAGCTTGAATATCATAAAGAAAAATTTGAACCTAATTTGATACACAAATCTGAGTCATTTAAAGTTGCTGAATTGTGCTTTTATTAGGCATATTAATCAAGCAACTTTATCTTGTTGGATTAAAGAAAGGGAGTAAAATAGATTAGTCACTGACCAGATTATTAATATAGTTTGCAGGATAAACAGAATTTTTATTAAGACATTTGCACCAGGAGGGGAACTGAGAATTTTCAACAGAAGACATGGAGGAGTAAGAGTTTAAAAGATCCTGAATATTTCTTCATTGCAAGAAGAAATGATTCAGATTTCATCCTTAGAGACAAGCTAATATCTTTACAGAAGGTACTTGAGTTATCCCACATTAAATCAGACTTTGCTCAGAGCACCAGCCTCTGGTGCACCAGTACTGGGTATGTCGTCCTTAGTGCTGTGATAACTGTCATCAGTCCCATCAGATTTTGGACTCCTGCTCTTGTTTCTCTACCCAAAATCTGGACTCTGACACCTGCTGCCTTATCTCTTTTGATGCCTACTGTCTCTAAGTCTTTGTTCTGATCTGGGCCTCAGTACTCCCTGCTCTGAAGCTGCCTGCTGGAATGCAACTGCCTGCTGGAACCCATCTGGACTGTCAGATATATCCTGCACCACCCTGACTGACACTGTATGCTGTACAGCTGGCTGGGTTCCTCTTATCTCTTGTAGCTGAATCTTCCCAGTGTACCTAGTGTGTTTAATATCCACTTCCAGGACATTTACTGGCTGTCTTTCTGTCAGACCTATGATGCTTTATTTTGCTGTTTTCATAACCTTCTTGGATATTACTGAGATATAAAGAATAAAGGGACATAGGAAAGTGGGAGCAAAAGGAGTTAAAAATGACTCTAAGATTCTATTTTTGGTCACTGGATAAAACATAGAAATTGGAAGTCAGAAGGAAGAGCTGGTTTAAAAGAGTTTAATGAAAAAGCAACTTATAATTTTAAAAGAAACATTTTTAAATGTTGAAATACCCTGACTTGATTTTGTAAATATTTCTTTATCATTCCCTAAATGTATTAAAGTAAGGGTATCTTTTCATCCCACTTCTTTCCAATGCAGTTATTCTACTTCAATGACTATTTAGATAACCAGAAGCCCACATTGCTTTTTAAATTTGAGTTTGGATACTTACAATTTCTCCACTTCTGCTACTGTGATTATGTGGATCCTGTGAATCTACTGTTCTAATGATAACAATTTTATAAAATAAATATTTAAATATAAATAATTTTAAAATAATTGATGATTTGCAGAAATAATTCAGTTTCTTTTGATATGCAGTAAATAATTTACCTATCAATCAGTGCTTCCTATTTATACATGTAGGTGATCATTTTAATGAACTGCTTTTAGGGAAACCACAAATCCAGATAGTTCAATTCACTGTTCTTTACTGAACTCCTGTCCTCATAATGCAGAAGACTTAAAAGATTTATTTAAAACCTTCCCACACAGGAACAATAATTCAGCTTTTACTGAAGTACATTTAAGCTACTAGAGCAATACACAAATTCTGAATAATATACAAAAGTTTTCCAAAATGATATTAAAATATCTTTCTGTTGTAATTGTTAAGTCTAAATTAAATAAAAGCTGTAATCATTTAAAAAATACTCACAGCTGATACAATAAAAAATCTTAAATTCTAACATTTTCCTCTAACAAAAAATTGTTAAAGTTATTCAAAGCCTAGATATAAAACGATGACTGGATTTATTCTGCTATATATTTTCTCAGTTCTATTCCAACTTTGTGTGCTCAAAGACCATGTTTAAGCAGCCTAAAATCCAGACAACTATTTTCCTCTCATGCATAATGTCTGACAGAATAGTAATTTTTGACATAGTTTTCTTAGGCAATACAAAATACACAAAAATGATTATAATAGTTATATCATGTTCTTTGTCAATTGTTATCTTTGCAAATTTCAGACAAGCTTTGGAGAAAATTTTCTTGTAAACCATGACTGAAAGTTGACACTAGTCCTCCATCTGAACATATATATCAAAAGTGCAACCAAATTAAAGAACCCTTCACATCTCCTCCTAATAAAGGTAATTGCTAAATAATGTAAAAAGGGTAATTTTAAGAGCAATTCAAGAACAATATCAGAAAAGGTAAGTTACATGTTGACACACAGAGAAGCATACAGAATGACAAGTATATACATGCAATGGCTGCTTAAAGTCTGGAACAACAATTTAAATAGCTTGGAAGACGTGTGTCTGATTGTAATGAAAATGTTACAACACTATTAGCTAGTTCTCAACCTCTCATAAAATGCTTTTGCTTTAATTATGCTAATTTAATCAATATTTAGCATCTTTTATGTTATAGAAACAATTCACTTATTTAGAGTTGAGAGAATTTCCCATGACATATGATTTAATAATTGAAGGACATATGATCTAATAATTGAAAAATGATGTGCTATTGTAGTAGAAATGAGCATTAATAGCTGTAATTTATCAGAGGGAAAGAACTAGTCTATTTGAAGGTGCAAGGACGTTCTCACACAGAAGAAAAACGTTTGAAGTAAATACAAAATACTTATTGGAGAGACTGACACATAAAAAGAAATATTTCTTATTTTTCAAAATCATAATCATAATTAGGTTATTGATGTCTTGAAAGACCAGAAGATTTTTTCTATCAGAGGATATATGAAGAACCATAAAACTAGGTACGTCCTTTGACAACTAAACTCGAAAGACATGAAGCTATCCTAAGTCTTCTGCTGAATTTTGATCACAAATAATAACATTTTCACCTATACACTAAAAATTATTAACTTTGTCCAATAAAAATGGCCCAACTAATAAAAGCCATCACAACGGATCAAAATAGTTCCTTTAACACAGAGGAAAATATTTTTATGGAATTCTACTTCCAGAAAAACTGCCAACTGATCAAATAAATGGTAAGGTACCACCTAGCCTGGGTTAGGTATACACGAAAGTTATGGAATAGAAAAATTTCACATTACTATTTAATCCATATCGAGTACCAAACAACTCAGTAAGAAATTCTATGGAGTTAACTTAAACTAGCACAATGACAGAAATGGCACATTTGTTACTGTCTGCCAAAAATTATTTAGAAAAGGGTTTTTTATCTTGTTTTGTTTTTTGGTGTTTTGGGGGATTTTTTGTTCTGTTTGTTTTGTTTATTTTGTTTTGGTGTACTATCTACTTCAAAAATAAAAGTTAAAAATACCTTACATAGTGCAAGAAAATAACATGGTAACATTAATCTGGTGCATTTTTTATGTGGCCAGATCTAAAATGTTATGTTACCTTATCCCAGGAATCAACTTACTCAAACTTCATTCTTTTTTGGGCTTTATAATTTATTGTAAAGATTCCAATGTATCTGCTAAAAATTCTTCAACCAATATTGACCAAAAACAATACAATTTCCTCCAGTTATGATCCATAGTTATTAGGGTACTGAGATCATTTTGTAATTCTACAAACTTACTCGTTTTACAACTATTTATTGATTTGATAAAATTTAATTTTATGATGCATATTAAATAAATAATTTTTATTTAGCAAGATAAAAGGTCTAAGTAAAACTTTGAAATTCCAAGACAAGTGTGACAGGAAAAAAAATAGTTCATGTAAATGTGCGTTTATATAAAAAAACTGCTTTTGTAAATAAATCTCCTTTACATTCTCAAAATTAGCTCTTTCCACATATTTCCAGTATCATTTTATAAGTGTAGATCTTAAACTCCCTTGCCTAAAAAATGTTTTTCCCCTGTTTTCAAATTGTTTCTTCACATTGAAATCTAGTCTAAGAAGGAACAAGCAGGTATGGTAACGGTTCCTGCTAGGGTTTTTTTTCCACAGGGCCATTGTGATTTTTAAGGAACTGTAGGTATTTGAGAAAATTGATTCTCAAGAAGAATTAGCTGGATTAGCAAAATTAAGTTGATTATTTCACAACTAATAACACGTCTCAAAATCAAACCCAAAAGAGACTATTATTCTTTGCAGCTCTGAATTCATTCTTTTAATTTTAAAAAATCAACCCATAGTTTAACTATTATATACCTATAGACTTGATATATTGTTTTATAATTTTTAGATTGATATTTAGAAGTGGTATAACTGAAAGGGCCCTTAAGTGTTAATGTTGTCTGGCCACCACATAAGATAACTGAGTCTTATAGGAATTAATAGTTTTGGAAATAATTAGAAAGATTTTCATGGCATAACCTGGATTAAAATCCACTTATCCACACCATCAAGGCTGCTGTTTTCTCACTACATCAGTAAATACATGTATGGCTACTAAACCTTACTATAATTACATATCAAATACCAAATGTAGCAAAACAAATTTCAGACCATTTAAAATAATTATTTCAATGTAATTGATAAATTATGAAACAAAGTATAAAACTGTAAGATTAATAAATTAGTGTTAAGTTGCTACATTTCTGATAATTATTTACCATATCAATAGGAAACTGAAGCACTCCAATTATCAAATGCTATTCAATTTAAAGAGGATCACACACATTTATCTGTCTGATTCACTTGTCATGTGTTTATTTAGTAATCACATTATGTTTATGGTGGCAGAGAAAAACTCACCAAAAGGGGTTGACATTGTGAGTTTTCTATCCAGCACAGATATTTCCTTCTTCTTTCTGAAAATAATCCTAATTTTATTCAGATATTCATCTCTCCTTCATGTAGACTTATAAAACAAAAGAACTCCCTACCATTAACTCCAGGAATAGTTATTATTGGTTTAAAACTAATTTTATTTCAATTTTAGTTACTATATCAACAACATGCATGTTATTCAATGGGGCTCAGGGAAATGTACTTCTATAAAATATTCCTTTGATTCCTTAAAAAAGCCACAGGAAAGACTTTCTCTTTTCCTCTTTTGATCCTTATCATAATTTCATATGTCTGGAAATGCTAACATTTTGAGGATGAACTTAAAGACAATAATAGATGAGAAGACATGAAGAAAATACCTGTCTTTAATAACTCTTGCAATAAAGCAATGAACCCTGTTTGTTGCTTCACTTTAACTTCTTAAAGTTAGTAAGTTTTGTTACCGTTTAAATCAGATTGAATTCTGATTCCTCTTACTTGCAGTCAAAGAATATGACTAATAATGCACTGGACTTAGCTATAAAAATACATGCACTCTGGTCCTGGCTTCTCAACTTACTAGATCTATGACTTTACTTGAAAATAATTCAACACTTTTAAGGCTTAGTTTGAACAAAAATTTATTTTGGCAACTAAATTACCTAATATATATAAGAATATTTTGTCATTGAAAAGTTGCATACACTTCAGGCATAGTAGCAGTAATAAAACCCAACTAGTAACATGAACCATTGTATTTGGTTTTATGGGAATTTGCATTCCTCAACAATCTGCCTCTATTTAGTTTGCTAACTTTATGTTTTGTTATTGACTGAAAAATATCTCATGAAAAATCCAATCTTGACACTGCCTATAAATAAATCATTATTAAAATTATTTGAATTATTGTCTTCACATGGAACAATCTCAAATCATGCTGTATCTACATAGCCATAACTGATTTAATTAATTATAGCACCGTGAAGATACCCCTGATTACTGTATTTCACCCAAAATGATTCCTCTCTCAATTGAGCAAATCTTATGAATGACACATTTGGTCTTCATTATTTATTTTCTTATAACTTTGTATCTGTGTTGTCAAATCATTACATTCAATATCTCAAGGCATTTTAATAAGATGCCAACTGTTAAGCTGTTGCTTTTCATTTTAATGGTGCAAAGCTTTAAAGTATTGAATTTTCTAGGGTCATGTGAATTGTTACATTACATATGCACTATATATTCATGTCTACTTATTCAAATCAGTCTTTTTGGAAACTTTCTCAATTTTATTATCTTTAAAATACCCATAAAAACCTAAATATTCTACTCTTTGAATGACCATCTGTTATATATACATATACTTTGTTGAATATCTATCTCTACCTAATGGCTGTATCTTTATAAACACTAATGTTTCCAACATGATTTTGAGTTCTATGACTATAATTAGTATATGTTGTATATTTTGTATATCCAATATTCTCCTGCAATTTGTACAAAGATTATCTTTATGAAAATACCCATGATATGCTAAAATTGAGAAATTAAAAATCTCTCTGGATAGGGGAGCAGCCAATATTGTGGAGTAGAAGGTCACTTTTAGCTCACCCTCTCCCATGAATACACCAAGAGAGACAGCCATAGACCTACCTATTTACTCAGAACACCTACTGAAATTTGACAGAGCATCACTTTCTTCAAAAGACAAAATTTATCATAAATATGGTAGGAGAAAAAAAAGAAGAAGGAGGAGGAGGAGGAGAAGGGGAAGGAGGAGAAGGAGAAGAAGAAGGAGAAGAAGAAGAAGAAAGAAGAAGAAGAAGAAGAAGAAGAAGAAGAAGAAGAAGAAGGAGAAGGAGAAGGAGAAGGAGAAGGAGAAGGAGAAGGAGAAGAAGGAGGAGAAGAGGAGGAGTGGGAGGAGAAGGAGGAGAAGAGGAGGAGTGGGAGGAGAAGAGGAGGAGTGGGAGGAGGAGGTGGAGGAGGAAGAGGAAGAAGAAGAGGAAGAGGAGGAGGAGGAAGAAGAGGAAGAGGAAGAGGAAGGAGAATAAGAAGAAGAAGGAGAAGAAAATTAGTGTGAGACTTGTCCTGTGGTGGGGGAACTGCATAGGAGGAACAGCGAGCATACACTGGGACACCCCCATCTCCAATGGAGAGGTCAGCAGGAACAGAGGGGGAGCCTCTGAGGCTCAGATCTGTGCACAGCAGCCCTTGGCCAACAGAACTAAGTGAAATGGGCACAAAGGGTATCTGAAATCCACAGCCCTAAACATGAGCTTGTGGGGATGGGGCAGGACAGGCTGCTTGAGCCAAGCAGAGGACTGGGGATGACTGCACAGAACCAACCTCCTCAGGGGACTGGAGTTTGCTGTGCACTGTGGCTGGAAGTGTATACAGAACAGACTAGCCTAGGCCCCTATTAAAAAAAAAAAAAAGAAAGAAAGAAAGCAACAGTTCTGGTGCAAATTGCGGGGAAGGGATGCAATGTGGCTAGACCACACCCTTTGTCTCCACAGACCTGCAGCACTATCTCTGGTGTGTTCTCAGGAGAAGAAAGGCAGGGCTCAGCCATAACAACCATATTTACTGGTGCTTGGATCCCAGGCAGACGTGAGCTTGAAATCTGAATCCATATCCAGGGGCTCCACAACTTCATAGTCAGGACTGAGATTTGTTTACAGCCCCAGACAGAGGGGACCATTTTGTCCCATGGGTGCCTTGGTGGACCTGTGCCTGTAAGACAAAAGAGCAAGGAGTGGAGTTCTGGCACAGAGATGGGAGTAGGGTTGCTGTGGCCATTTTCTGCAAGCCCATCTATCATGCATGAAAGCAGCAGTGGGGTCAGTGCTGACTCAGTGGCACAACCCACTATAGAATGAGGAAGCAGAGTTCACACAGTAGGGCAATTGCAGGAGCTGTGTTTGGTTCCAGAAACAGTGCTGACCCAATAGCATGCCACAATCCAGGTGTATGACCCAGCAGTCAGAGGAACTGCATTGGTAGCTCTGAGGCCAGAGAACCTAGGGGATGCCAGAGTAGTGTACTTACATTCCCATGGCTAAAGCAGGCCTAAAAGCAAAGAAAACAGAGAGTACTTAAAATACTCTAGCCATACCTACTATGAACCACAGCTCATAAACAGGTCTGGAAGCTTCTGTCCCAACAAAAGGGGAACAGACCAAGCCCCTGTCAAGGCTGTGACAACCACAGAACAAGAAGGAGGCCTTGCTCAGCAACCAGGGCCCACTCAGGTCACCACAACACTGGCCACAACCCCAAACAAAAGGGATAACAGCCAAAATACATAGAAGAAAGATGTTTCAAACATCCATACTAAAAACAGACCTTCTGACAAAATTATTAGGGGCACACAATCTACACATGAACACATCATCTTGACCACAGTAATCAAGATGTCATCATCTTGACATCATCAAGACCACAGTAAATAACTGATATTCCATAATCCATAGTGGAGGAGAGATATAAGTAAAATGAAGAAGCAGAGGAACTACTCCCAATTAAAATAATAAGACAAATGCCCTGAAAGAATGATCAATGAAATAGATCTCAATAGTCCACTAGATCATGACTTCAAGAAGTGAATGATCAAAGCACTGAAAGAACTTAAAGAGACTGTAAACAGAGACAGAGAATACATTAAAAAGGAAACTGAAACTATAAAGAGAAACCAGTTAAAAACAGAAAACTCAATCGCTGAGATAAGAGCTGAGGTAAAAGCAATCAAAAGCAGACTAAGACAATGCAGAGAAACAAATAAATGACTTAGAAGACTGGATAACAGAAATCACCCAATCAGAACAGCAGTCATAAAAGCAAGTAAAAACCAATGAAAGCAATATAAGGGATCTATATGATAATTTAAGCATGTTAACCTACACATAATAGGGGTCCCAGAAACAGAAGAAAGAACAAAGGGGATTTAACAGGTATTTGAAGAAATCATGACTGAAAACTTCCCAAACCTAGAGAAAGAATAAGATAGCCAAGTACAGGAAGCACAGATCTCCAGGAAGAACCCAAATAGACCTACACCAAGACAGATTATAATTAAGATGGCCAAGGTTAAAGATAAATGATTCTAAGGGCAGCAAAAGAAAAATGTGAGTTAATTACCAGGGAACCTCCA
The DNA here is from genome assembly GCF_036321535.1 of Camelus dromedarius. Classification (NCBI taxonomy): domain Eukaryota; kingdom Metazoa; phylum Chordata; class Mammalia; order Artiodactyla; family Camelidae; genus Camelus; species Camelus dromedarius. The sequence goes on from NC_087448.1 coordinate 36,107,684, forward strand.
TAAGGCTTTTAGCTGATTTCCCTGCACAAACACTGCAGGCAAGAAGAAAGTGGCAAGATATATTCAAATTCTTGAATGAGAACTAGCGGCAACCTAGGATACTTTATCCAGCATGGCTAACCTTTAGAATAGAAAGAGAGATAAAGAATTTTACAGACAAGCAGAAACTAAAAGAATTCAGCAATAATTAACTTCTGCTAAAAGAAATATTGAAAGGTCTAAAAAGGAAAAAAGCAGAATACTACAGAAAGGAGTAAACCATAATTGGAAAGGCAGTAACTACAATGAATTGCAAAAGAATAAACATGAAGATGTGAAAGAGGACAACAAAATAATTAAAGGTGTGAGAAGGGAGCAAGAAAATATAGATTTTTTTTTCTTTTTTCATTCTTTTTATGATGTGTTTGAGGTTATGAGTATCAGTTTAAAACAAACAGATATAGTAATGGGCTAATATGCTTGAAAAACAGGGTAACAAGAAGTCAAAAGCATACAATAGAGTCAGGAAAACCAAAAAGAAACCAAGATAATACAAAATAAAATTATCAAACCAGAAAAAGAAAAAGGAACAAAGAGTAAATAACAAACCAAATGGAAAACAGAGTTCAAAATGGCAATAAACACATATCTATCAATAATTATTATAAATTTTAATGAACTAAATGTTCCAATCAAAAGATGCTGAGTGGCAGATTGGATAATGAAATAAGAACCTAAAATATGCTGAATACAAGAGACCCACTTTAGGAAGAAGGACACACATAAATTGAAAGTTAGAGGATGGAAAAAGATATTTCATGCAAAAGGAAACAATAAGAAAGCAGGAGTAGCTATACTGGTTTCAGACAAAATAGACTTTAAAACAAAGACCATAAAGAAAGATAAAGAACAACACTAGGTAAAGATTAAAGGAGCAATAGAAGATAAAATTATTACATTCATTAACAAATATGCACCCAATATAGGAGCACCTAAATACATAAAGCAAATACTATTAGACATAATGGAGGAAACTGATTGGAAAACAGTGATAGTAGAAGACTTTAACCCATTAACATCATTGGAAGAATCTTCCAGACAAAAACTGAGTAATAAAAGGAGAAACTAAATAATACAATAGAACAGTTAGACTTGGTTGATATTTTTAGGACATTACATCCCCCTCCCCTCAAATAGAGTATACGTTCTTTGCAAGTGCACATGGAACATTCTCTAGGATAGTTCATGTACTCAGGCACAAAAGAAGCCTCAAAAGATTTAAAAAGATAGCAATTATTTCAAGCATCTTTTCTGACCACAATGTTATGAAACTAGAAATCAACCTCAGAAAAACAAGGGAGAAAAAAATGACAGCATGGAGATTAAAAAACATGCTACTAATAAAACAATGGGTCAATGACGAAATCAAAGAAGAAATTAAAAATATTTTCAGACAAATGACAATGAAAACACAACCACAGAAAGTCTATGAGATGCAGCAAAAGCAGTCCTAAGACAGAAATTCATAGTGATACAGGCCTTCCTCAAAAAACAAGAACAATCTCAAGTAAGCAACCTAAACTTTGACTTAAACGAATGAGAAAAAGAGAGCAAACAAAACCAAAAGTCAGCAGGAGAATGGAAACAAGAAAGACCAGGGAGGAAATAAAATGGAGGTAAAAAGAAACAATAGAAAAAATCAATCAAACCAAGAGATGGTTTTTTGAAAGAGTAAACAAAATTGACAAACCTCTGGCCAAGCTCATAAAGAACACAAGAGAGAAGTCATAAATACACATAATAAGAAAGGAAAATGGAGAAATTACAATCAATACCACAGAAAAAAAAATGAGGCTACTATGAACAACAATATGAAAATTAATTGGAAAACCTAGAAGAAATGGACAAGTTTCTAGAAACATACAGTCCACCAAGACTAAATTAAGAAGAAATTGACCACTTGAACAGACCAATCATTAGAAATAAAATAGAATTAGCAATAAGAAACTTCTGTGCAAACAAAAGTCCAGGACCAGATGGCTTCACTGAGGAATTCTACCAAAAATACAAAAAAGAACTCTTACTGGTCCTTCTCAAATTCTTTCAAAAGATTGAAAATGAGGGAGTACTCACCCTGATACCAAAACTAGACAAAGACAATTATATCCAATATCACTGATGAACATAGATGCAAAAATTCTCAACAAAATATTAGCAAACAGAATCCAACAGCACATAAAAAAGATCATACACCACAATCAAGTTGGATTAATCCCAGAGAAACAAAGATGTTTCAACACATGCAAATCAATCAGTGTGATACATCACATCAACAAAATATAGGACAAAAACCACATGATCATCTCAATAGATGCAGAAAAATTATTTGATAAAATTCAACATCCATTTATGATAAAAACTCTTACCAAAGTAGGTATAGAAGGAACACATATCAACATAATAAAAGCTATTTATGACAAACCTACAGCCAGCATAATACTCAATGGTGAAAAACTAAATGTCTTCTCGCTAAAATCTGGAGCAAGACAAGGTTACCCACTCTCACCACTTCCTCTCTACATAGTATTGGAAGTCCTAGCCATTGCAATCAGGGAAGAAATATAAATGAAAGGGGTTGGAACAAATTAGAAGAAAAGAGGTAAAATTATCACTATATGTGGATGACATGATACTACATATAGAAAATCCTGAAAGCTTCACACAAAAACTACTAGAGCTGAAAAAAAATTCGGCAAGGTAGCAGGACATAAGATTGACATACAAAAATCAGCTGCAATTCTTTACACTAACAATGAAATAGCAGGAAAAGAAGGTAGGGAAACAATCTCTTTTAAAATCACATCCAAAACAATAACATACTTAGGAATAAATCTGATCAAGGAGATTAAAAAATTATACATGGAGAACTACAAAACATTGATTAAGAAAATTAAAGATGGCTTAAAGAAAAGGAAAGATATCTCATGCTCTTAGATTAGAAGAATCAATATCATTAAAATGGCCATCCTGTCCAAGGCAATTTATAAATTTAATGTGATCCCTATTAAATTACCCAGGACATTTTTCACAGAACTAGAGCAAACAATTTTAACATTTATATGGAATCACAAAAGACCCAGAATTGCCAAAGCAATATTGGAGAAAAAGAATGAAGCTGGAAGAATAACCTTCCAGACTTCAGAAAACATTACAGAGCTATAGTAATCAAAATAGAGTGGTATTGGCATAAAAACCATGGATCAATGGAACAGAATAGAGAGCCCAGAAATAAACCTACAGGCCTATGGTCAATTAATATTTGACAAAGAAGGCAAGATTTTACAAGGGAGGAAACACAGTCTCTTCAGCAAGTTATATTGGGAAAACTGGATAGCAGCATGTAAATCAATGAAGTTAGAACACTCCCTCTCTCCATAAATAAAATAATCTCAAAATGGTTTGAAGACTTAAATATAATTCAAGACATGATAAATCTCCTAGAGGAAAACACTGGCAAAACATTCTCTAACATAAATCTAAGCAATATTCTCCTAGGGCAGTCTACCTAGGCAAGAGAAATAAGAGCAAAACTAAACAAATGGGACCTAATTAAACTTATAAGCTTTTGCACAGCAAAGGAAACCATAAGCAAAACAAAAATGACAACCTATGGAATGGGAGAAAACATTTGCAAATAATGATACTGACAAAGGCTTAATTTCCAGAAAATATACAGCTCATACAACTTAACAACAACAACACCACCACACAAAAAAAAACCCAAACCAAAAATGGGCAGAAGACCTGAACAAGCAATTCTCCCATGAAGACATATAAAGGTCCAATAGGTACATGAAAAAATGATCAATATCTCTAATTATCAGAAAAATGCAAATGAAAACTAAAATGAGGTATCACCTCACACCAGTCAGAATGGCTATCATTCAAATGTCCATGAAAGATAAATGCTGGAGAGGGTGTGGAAAAAAGGGTACCCTCCTACACTGCTGGTGAGAATGTGATTTGGTGTAGCCATTATGGAAAACAATATGGAAATTCCTCAAAAAACTAAAAACAGACTTACCATATGATCCAGCAATCCCATTCCTGGGTATGTATTTCGAGGGAACTCTAATTTGAAAAGATGCATGCATCCCAAAGTTCATAGCAGCACTATTTACAATAGCTAAGACATGGAAGCAAGCTAAATGTCCATTGACAGATGACGAAATAAAGATGCTCTGATATACTTATACAATGGAACACTACTCAGCCATAAAAAAGAATAAAGTAATGCCATTTCCCATGACATGGATGAAACTGGAGATTGTCATGCTAAGTGAAGTAAGCCAGAAAAAGAAAGAAAAATACCATATGATATCACTCATATGTGGAATCTTTAAAAAAAAGAAAAGAAATAAAGAACACTATAAACTAATCTATAAAACAGAAGCAGACTTGCATACATAGTAAAGAATCTTATGGTTACAGGGGAAAGGGGTGGAAAGGGATAAATTTGGGAGTTTGAGATGTACAAATGTTAGCCACTGTATAAAAAATAGATTTTTTAAAAAAGTTTCTTTTGTGTAGCACTAGGAAATATGTTTAATATATTATAATAACCTTTAATGAAAAAGAATGTGAAAATGAATATAGGTATGTATATGCATGACTGGGACATTGTGTTATACAACAGAAATAGACACATTGTAACTGATTGTACTTCAATTAAAAAAAAGAATGGCAAAAAAAATCCTCTCTGAAAATTATAATTGAAACTCTGAGATTAGAAGTGAATTTACAAGTCTTATAAATATATAAAGTGATCAGATTGCATTTAGATTATATATAACTTTTAATTGGTAATAATGGATCTCATTTATTACTATTATCCCCCCATTGTTTCAATGTAATTTTCTTTCTTGTTTATATTATAAGAAGCTAAGAGACACATTAATCCTGCTGTTTTGGTCATTTATACACATACAGAAAATGCCTTTTTACTGTATGTTTCTGAGATGTTGATTTTTATTATCTGCATCCCCCAAGCTCCTAGATACAGAATAACTTAGAAGCTTTTTGTAACTCAGTGAAGGAGGTACTTTTCAGATCTTCTCGGAAAAATATCGGCTTTTTAATATTTTATGACAAGCATAAGATGGTATCCCTTTCACTCAAGTCCTCTCTGCCTTCTTCCCACCCCTCAGATATGAATGTAGTGCTGTTCTAAGGCTCAGGGTTACTTTATTTGCTTTACTTGTCCCTGCAAGGATGAGAATCTACTTTTATCATGTTATATTTATTTTCCCATTTTCTCTTAGGAACTGAAAGAATGGCCATAAAACATATTTTAGCACTTACTGATGCCAAAAACAATACAAAATGAACCAAACCCCCAAAACTTACATGTACAGACATAAAGACAAGCCTGTTAAAAATAATACTATGTTCTCAAATGATGTTAATTATGAAAATTTGTATAAATATAAAATAGGACAGAGTATCAAATAGATGTAACTCAGTTGAATTTACAGAAAGAAATTGACAGACTGTCAAAGCAGATGAATTAGTTAAATGGACTTTTGAGGATACTGAATTCTCAAATGCTATGGATGTGTCAGAGTGACCATATTTCTATAGTATTATATTGGCATATAAATTATATGATCAATGTGATACTGATTTTTAGCAATTCAAGTTTCCTAGTGGTCTAATTGTGTAAGTATTCAACTTGCAAGAGAGAAAAAATGTAACATGTTGTCATAAATATAACATCATTTCCTAGCTCAAAAATTATAGTTATTACTGACACCTACCAAATTTGAGACAAGCTAAATATTTTAAATGGAAAGAAATACACTGGTAATATTTATTTCACTGGTATTAATTTTATTATTTGTTTTCAGTAGACAAAAGCATATAAAAATAATAACAATAAAGAGCAGACTGTTGACAGATAACCAAGGAGGATACATCAAGTGCTGCTTAAATCAGCCAAGACTTCTGAGTCAGAGATATTTGAGCTGAGACTTGAGATACAACAAATAGAATCATTGGAAGTGAAGGTATTTCAGATTTGTGAAAATACAGCGAGTTTCAGAAACTATGAGCAACAGTGTGACAGGGGTACAGACTTCCTGGGAGAGACAGGTTGGAATTAATTTATCCAGGAGTCTGGAATGACCTACTAAACTTAGATCTCGAAATGTTGCTGATTTTTGTATTTAGTTTTCATTTTAAATGAACATAAATTGCTATATTATGAAGACTCATCTTTCAGAGAACTAAGTCTGGCAGTCTTAAGAAAAATTTAATAGGAGTAGTAAGTTCTTAGTTATAGGGATAGGTCAAATACTCCATAACTACTCAGAGAAAGATATATGTACTCTAAGATAGTGGGGTTTTTTTAAAAATTTAATGTGACTTACAGTGTAAAAATATTTCATATACCCACGTACATATGAGTAAGATAAAAGTCTCAAGGAAAAATTATTAATCTTGCTATATTTGGTATTACCTATTTTTATATTCCATTCTATTTTTACTTTTAATAGATAAAGCAATTATAACCCAACAAATGATTTCACAGCTGATAAATGGGTTACACCCACATTAAAATACTAGCAAAGTGATGATGATAGTCTGAATTTAAATTTGGTGATAAGAAGAGAAGATGTCTAAGTGCAACTGACATGATAATAGCAACTAACACTCACTGAGTACTCATTAGCTGCCAAGTTTACTTCATAAATTATCTTATTCAACCTTACAAAATCTTCAGGTGAGAGTTGAATTTTGTATCCAATTTTACAGATGAAGAACAAATACAGAGATATAAGTAATTTCTTAGAAATTACAAGATGAAATGTTAGGGCAGAACTTCAAACTTAGGTTGTCTTACTATGTGTTTTCTAATTAAATTGTACTGCTGCTAAAACTTAGTTCTAAGTAGGCACAGAAGATAAAAGAGAAGGAATAGTAATAGATAAAGATAAGTTATCTGTATATAGCATTTAAAATCTATATTTTAATAATACAGTAATACAATTTTGGATATAGTTAAAGCCAAAATTAAATGGAACATTAAATTTAAATAAAGTTAAACAGTTTGTGTAAATTTAAAGAATGTGTAAATTTTGAATTTCTCCTAAATAAAGTAGTTAGGAGTAGAGATAAGTATCTTTTTAGAATGCTAAATATAATAGATATTTAACAATATCATACACATGCATATGTGTATATACATACTTTTTAAAGAAGTACAAACATTACATTGAAAAGGTAAAAATCAATTATCTGGATAAATGAATTATTTAAAATCTCTCCTTGGTAAGCTCTTCTCAAATATTTTAAATAAGTTAATCATGCATACTTTTAACTCTCAACAATCGATTCTAGGAGGAAAGAAAAATTGCTAATACATAAATTTTATACATGTGATCACACAAAACAGTTAACATGAATTCCCTTGGAGAAAGGAATTTCAACATTATTTTATTTTATTTTTATACTAAAATGAGTATATTTCCTGTGTCTCCCCACCTCTCCCACCACCAAAAATAATGTGGTTATTTTACTGGAGTGATTGTAAGACAACATTAATTTTGGCATAACAAAGATTAATAATATATACTTGGGTGACATGTCAGTTTATTAAATTACAATGTTAGTAATTTAGATTCAGCACTCATTCTGAACTTCCATTAACTACATAACAACCAGCCATAATGAAAACATAAAAGAATGTAATTTATAATGGTGAATAATAGTAGTACCTTACCATGTTAGGTTACACTCAACATGCCAGATCTTGCAGTCATTTCTTATACTGGTAATGTAAAAACGGTAACATCCTTCAAGGTCCAACTTAAATCTCATGTCTTCCATAAAACATGCCCTGGGTAGTTCAGCCTTTTGCCTTTTCCTCCAAATTTATATTTTTTACTTATAAAAGTGTACCATTTGTTCTTTTTGTGTGACCTCTAATACTCAAAACAGATATGATCACAGAATAAGTACTTTTGCACTTTTTAAACTACTTACTTTCACAATTAACCATGTAATTTCTTGTGGTTTATCTACTAAGAAAATTTTTCAGAGTATTTGAGCATTATTGTTCAAGATGTCCACTTACTTGAAAATGGACAGAATCATGGTGTACATTTCAAGGATAAAGTGTTTTTTTGAATGTAAAATTAAATAGAATACAAATACAGTATATGCACAAGCCAGATATATCAATATAGTCTCCCATATAAGACACCCTTTTTCTGTTGAACTATCAAAGAGGCTCAGACAACATTCAGAACATTGTATGGAGCAAAGAGGGGAAGGTATTTTTTCTGAGCTAATGCATTCTCTGCTGTATAATAAGGCGTCTCTCTCTAGTGACAGGACTGACGTATCCACCTGAATTAACAATGTTTTTACTTGTCTCAGGAAAAGATAAGCAATATCCATTACCCCCATCCGACATTTTGTTTCTTTAGCAGTTTTCTTTCAGGTTACACTCAGCTCTTCTTTTCCGTCTTCTTGCTCTGGAAACATTTTATGTCTGAGACCATTTTGCATTTATAAACTCATCCAGTACATTTCTATTTTATAATTTGACTTATCCAGTTAGGTTTATCTGTTATTATCTATTCTTTCTTAGAGGTGAGGTGGACTGGTTTTTGTGGAAATAACTCACTATGCCTTTCTCTAAAAGTAAATATGAATTATAAAAGTGGTGTTTTATTCTGTTGTTGGGTGATGACTGAATTATCTTTCTTCCCTCTAATTGGGTGGTAGACAATGGCAAAGAGTTAAATATCAAGGCATATAGATAAGAAATCTTGTGGCTCCTCTTAAGTTTAACCTTGGCTATGACTATGTAGTTGGTTTGAAGTACATATATTCCTAAACATTTAGTGTAAATACAAACACAAAATGATTTTTAAAGTCCAACACAAATATCTTAGATTTTTTGTTTTTACAGATTATTTATATTTCTTCCTCAAAAGAATACATAATTAAGAAATAACCATAAATTTTACTTATGTCAAATGTAAAATAAAAGGCTAAATAGACAAAAGTGAAGTATATTTATATTAAAAACATACACATGAAAAAAGTGTTGTAAGAAAGAAGTAGAAGTAAGGAATGTGTAAAGGTCCAGATAAGACTTTTATAGACAGATGATTGCAGCTACAGTTGACTTTAATTCCAGTGAGCCCTAGATCCTTAAATGTACAAAATTACTTCTGATAGTTAAGGTCTCCAAGACTGCCAAAATCTGGAGCAATATGCAGGCTTAGTTTCAAGGGGACTGTCTTTACTGAAAGGGCCTTTTCTGGCACTGTTTTTGTTAATCCCTATGGCTTTTGAAGAAGTAAGTCATTTTGATATAAGTTCAACACTTTTAGGTTACCAAAGAGGAAATCTCAAGATAATCAATTCAAATGCCCAGTGCCCTTATTACTCTTACTGGGTTACCCCAAGAAAGGTTCAGAAAACTATGTAATTAACTGCATATAGGCCAAAGGCTTTCTCCTGGGTGATTCTGTATTGCCTTAATGTTTTCCTTCATTATACTTGCTTAAAATGGACTTAGACTTACATACACATGTTACATTTGGTATGGATATGAAGAATACTATCTTTTAAATTTCAACTTAATAACTTCAAAATAGAAGAGTTGTGAAGACTATTGTCAAACATATTTTATTAAAATTTATTCCAGTACAACATAATATGGAGGATAGTAACAGGAGGACCATATTAAAATGCATAAGTATTATTATTAATAGAACCATATTGGCTTTCAAAACATCTAGTAAGGCCCTCTAGGATTACTTTGAGGCCCATAGCTATTTAACATATTTATTAACAATCTGGATAGAGTGCTGAGAAGCAGATGACTCAAAATGGAGAAGAAAAGCAAATAATGTGCTTGAAGATTTAATATTCAATAAGATCTGGAGAGATAAAAAGAATGTGCAAAGGTGTACTAAATCAGCTGTAGCACATACATTAGTAAAGGGACAAGCAAACATTTTAAACTAGAAATTGAAACAGCCTCCTCTTTTGTATTAGAGAAATCTGCAATCAGGTGTTCTACCTGAACAATATTCAACATTTACATTATTAAATTATGTAATTCTGAGCATTGTTATTTAAGATAGCATGCATATACCAGTGCCAAAAAGAGGCACCAAGCATTCACATATAAAATGCCATAATGGTTGCCAAAACAGAACTATGCACAAAAGGCAAATTTTATCATAAATTGATTTAAAATTTAACAATTGGATATACAACCAGAGGCATGAACTTAAATCATAAAGCAGGATTTTTTTTGTTTGTTTTGTTTTTAAAATTTTTTATTGATTTATAATCATTTTACAATGTTGTGTCAAATTCCAGTGTTCAGCACAATTTTTCAGTCATACATGGACATATACACACTCATTGTCACATTTTTTTCTCTGTGAGCTACCATAAGATTTTGTGTATATTTCTCTGTGCTATACAGTATAATCTTGTTTATCTATTCTACAATTTTGAAATCCCAGTCTATCTCTTCCTACCCTCCGCCCTCCTGGCAACCACAAATCTGTATTCTCTGTGTATGAGTCTATTTCTGTCCTGTATTTACGCTTTGTTTTTGTTTGCTTGTTTATTTGTGTTTTTGTTTTTTAGATTCCACATATGAGCGATCTCATATGGTATTTTTCTTTCTCTTTCTGGCTTACTTCACTTAGAATGACATTCTCCAGGAGCATCCATGTTGCTGCAAATGGCGTTATGTTGTTGGTTTTTATGGCTGAGTAGTATTCCATTGTATAAATATACCACATCTTCTTTATCCAGTCACCTATTGATGGACATTTAGGCTGTTTCCATGTTTTGGCTATTGTAAATAGTGCTGCTATGAACATTGGGGTTCCCACTCCTGGGCTTGTATCCAGAAGGAACCCTACTTCAGGATGACACCTGCACCTCATAAAGCAGGATTAAACCATAGCTTGGGTATGGTTCTCTCATTCTCTATAAAGAACGTATTCACAGTTGGGAAAACATATAGAGAACACTCAAAGAAAAGATAAATCCTAAAATAAATCATATTATGAAAAACTTAAGGTGAGAATGTGAGAGAGTGATAAGAGAATGAGAGAGATTATGACAAACAGAAGTATAGTTATTAAGAAAAAAATGCCCTAATCATTACAGAAAATTTTCTGAAAACACTTGATTTAGTTAAAGCAAAAGAAATTATAAGTAGAATTGTTGAAGTATTTTAAAATCAATAAAATCCTAGATTGTACATCATGATAAACATCTTTGCTCTGGGCTTCAAGAAATGTTTATGTGTAGTTCTTCAGATAGATTATTTTCTCATTAATTTTCTGATATTTTATCTTGTGTTTTGTTAGCTATTCTTTAGGTTATTCCAGTGAACTCTCTATAGGAGTTCTAATTTTGGAATTTCTTTTTAAGAATTCCCCTTAATATATTTTACTTGAATTTTTTCATGGTTGGTCTGTAATTGCATGTGATTTCATTTTGTCAAAGAGATCTAAGAAAAGGAGCAGGAAAATCAGAGCTGGGAAATAAAGACAATTTATTGTAAAGTCATAAAAATGTCAGCTTACATTATTTCCACATATAAAATGATATAAACAGTGAAAATGTAGACACAATTTTCAGAAGAAAAGCATGTTGCTTTTAATGATGTTTAATAGAAGCAGTTAAAATTAGCTGTATGTTAAAAGTTGTATAGGCATGCATGAAGAATATACAGGGCTAATTAAGCTTTGAGAGTATTAAAGAGTGATTAGAAAAGTTAATGCGAGGTATAAATTATTTTAACAAAATGAACAGGGATTTAACTACATTTATTTAATATAAATTGGGATGTCTAGTCAACAGAAAAACTTGGTAAGTGTGGACATAGTGAAATCTAATTACATTATTTTACTAAACATATTTTTCGTATTCTCTATAACCATCTATAGAAAATGAAAGCGACAATATGGTGCTTTAAATTTTTCTTGATTTTAAAATAACAGCTATTTTTAAAAAGAACTGCTATAATCAGAATACCAAGTAACATTTAATTGTACACAAATGGAATACATTGACATGCAGAAAATGAGAGACATAAAGGTGGAACAGAGTTAACACAAAATTGAGAATGACTTGAGAATTACCACAGAGGTTCTGTTTCACGTCAGGGATGTGTTACAGTCTCCAGCTTAACTGGGTTAGTGGTGTTAAGTGAGGCTTCTATGGAAAGGCTTTGATAATCTAAGAGGATAAGTGAAACTTAATGATTTATATGTAATTGAAAAATGAGATGTTAAAACAAGCATTTTCATTTGAAAATTAATTTAATGGGTAAAAATTTAAGTCAACTGTGTCTACAAAGTTACTTTGGCTTAACTACCTGACAATATAAGTAGAGATAGCATTCAGGACAATTTCCGATGTGTCACATCCATTCTCTAAAAAACTATCTTGTGTAACAATTATAACTTTTATTCCTTACCTTGAAAGTTGTAATTTTTACCTCTCTTGTCCAGAGTTTTCTGTGTACTTTCTCTCACACTCTGACAATTACCTCCTTGAAACCTAATTCTTTATACATTTTCTGTCAGAATGTTCACTTTTCTCCTCTTATCACTACTTTTTCTCCTTTTCGGGTGCTAGTTAGAATTAATGCATGAATTCATAATTAGTTTAAAATACTCTTTAAATTTATTCTACTTATTACCCATCCATTATATGTAAGACAAATCTTATTATTAAACACACAAATCTTGTCTCTTCCATGTTATCTGATAAAAAGATGTAACTGGCTTCTTAAAGGAACATCAAAATGGAATAAAATATGTTCTATTCTCATTAAAATATTTTTTTTTAAACAGGAAATTACTTTATTGACATTTTCTTATCTCGTATTACCTTAAGTTACTATCCAACAAAACAAAACTTGGCTTTAATGTTATTTTTATTGCTTAAACAAAGAACAAACATTATTAAGCATAGTATTATGCATTCTAAGTAAAATTTCTGTAAAATAGATATGTATATTTTATACACCTTTTTTTCATTTTCAAGGAGCTGTTTTTAAAAAGTTAAGACTATATAATTATATTGCTATGACAATTATACTACATTCTTAAAAATTCAAAAAATATATGTATATTTTATATGGTACTGAACGCTAGAAAGAAAATATTATTGCACAGTTTTTGTATACTTAAGTTGTATTATTTTGCAGTGTTTAAAATTAAATGTTAGAATGATAAGATCATGTTAAATGTAATGGCATTTTTAGAAGTATAGTAAAAAGTGCTAATAAAATATCACAAAGACAAGATTTGTGCTCTATTTCTATTTTTTATGAAAAATTGAATTTGTGCTCATCTGAAGTGCATGAAATTATTTGTAATTTTTCTGATGAGCAAATTTGATAATTGGCAAAAATTTTTATTACTCTATTAGCTTAATACAACTTTTAAAATACAATGCCTAGAATTTCTGATCCAGAGGCAAAAAGATACTTTATTTAGCTTAGCTTTACTAATTTGCATAAAAATATAAATTAAAAAGTAAAATTGAATCTAAACTGTTACCTTATTCTTTTCCCACAATTATATAAAGGTGAGCTGACTAGCAAAAAAGAGTGGGACAGTGGCAAAGACATTACTTACCACTGATATTTTTTAATCATTTCTATTTCTGTACCATTTGGTAAAAATTTAATAACTTTACTACATGAATTGTTATTTTGAACCACACTTTTCTCAAATATTGACTTTCTTTCGAGTTTATTTTTTTCAAATTATAGTTAGAAGAGTTTAAATATATCATGGACTATTAAATCCTATTATAATCTATAAAATAGCACAAGAATTTTTCTTGACCATTACTATCATATTATCATTGGGGCATTATGTCCAGTGGAAGTTGAATATGTTATATTTCTCAAAACCTGGATAAAACTCAACCAGTTTGGGTAAAGAGAGATAAGAATTTTTTTCTCCTAATAGTGAAAATCATTTTCAAAGAAAATCTATTGATCCAGTTATATTTCTGATTTTTGAAAAAGTTTAATATTCTAGGACAATATTTGAAGATATTTAAAATGCAAAATTTACTCAATAAGACTTACTCCCCAAGGTCATGTGTCTTGCTGCTTTGCAAGATGCTGTTTTTGGCACATAGGAACCAGGGCTCTGGTATCAGCGTCTCATTTGCTTCCTCCACAAAGGAATGAATGCCCTTTCAGAAGAATTCAATGAAAAGTCAGATAAAACTAGGGCAGAAATTGCTGCCATGGATACAAAGCTGAACTCACTACTATAGTTGCATATCTGAACAAGTTGTTGTACAAAACTGCAGGAAAGAGCAGGGGGGAGAAAAGAAGTGTTGCTGCCAGAAGAAAAGTATTCCAAGGACATAGCAGTAAGCATGACCCTGGTTTAATTTAGATCTTTTCCAGTCAAAGTCACCCTTTCACCATTAGCATGAAGATGCTGGTAACAAAAGAGGCTTAGAGTGGGGAAGTCATCAGAATCATTCTTGAGACAATCAATAGTAATTTTTACAATATTTAAATAAGGATAAAAATCAATACACCATAGAAATATATTCAGCTCTCACATAGTTTAAAGAATGGGAATGACAAAACTGAAAAGAATTAAATTCAAACTGTCAGATTTAAAAGATGAAGATAAAAGAGTAAAGGTTTTGCCAGCAAAAGGAGAAAGATAAATTTAAATATAGAGTGTCCTCCTTTAATACAAGCCTTTCTCAAACAAGAAGACGACCTACACTTACAAAACAAAATAAAACAAATAAAACTTATTGGATAAAGATAAATTTTATGCCTTTTATTATTAAACTTCTTATGTAATAGGACACTTTCAAATGTAAAATATTACAATGTTTCAAGTTTTTTGAGTAAGTTTTAAAAATGACTAAGATGTCATGTAAAGATGAAATAAATTAAACAAAATTACTGAAAGAAGAACCTGTGCTCATGAAAGTTGTATATTGTTCAAATATCTGTTATTTCCTTAAATGAAGTACATATTGTATGCATTTGATGTGACTATCATGGCATCATCATTTGTAACATCTGGACTGTCATATATATTTCCTAAAAACATAAAGTCAAGGAGAAAATCTGCTTGACAGACTAGGAAGCCATATAATGAAAGCAGAAAAGAAATATATGGTGGTTATAGTGGGATGAAGTGCTTTAAACCATAGGTCAGTAGGGAATTCTAGAGAGAATTTCATCTATTTTAGTGTTTTAGGTATTTCTGGGGGACCTATGTTTAAAACATGATAAAGGAGCTATTTTTGAATAGATAAATATTGTTTAATAGCTGGCCAATTATAGAAAGGCTTTCTAGAGGATATGTGTTAGCAAAGTCTTTGAGATGTGAAACAGCATAGTGAGTTCAAGGAACTGCAAGCAGTATTTTATACTTGGAATAGAAACTAGGGCAGCTTTAGTAATAGCAGGGAGGAAGGTTGAAATTCATATATAAATGTACTTATCTTCACCTTCTGAGACATACCAAATAAACATAAAATACAAGAAAAAAACACTTAACTATGCAAAGCACAAATCCTTAAACACCTTAAAACACCTTAAACATCCTTAAAAATATCCAATCCATTTGCAAATATTAATCCTCTATTAGATAAAAGTTCTAGAGCTCTGCTGTTAACATGATAGCAACTAGCCTCATGTGGCTTTTTAAATTTAAATCAAGTTAAATCAAAGATTCAGTTCCTCAGTTGCACTGGCCACAAGAGCTCAATGGTTCAATAGCTGCACATGCTAGTAACTACAAGTTTGGGTAGTCACACGTGGAACATTTCAAAACTTTCTATTGTATGGTGTTGATCATGAGCACCACTGTTGTAGAGAAAAAAGAGAGGTAGATGGATTAAGAAGTGAAGCTGGAAATCTATTCGTGAATGAGGTAATGGGGGTTGAGATAAAGTTCCATGTCACTTTTCATTACATAGTCAAATCTTGGAACATTGCCCTCTGAAAAAAAGAATATACTAAAGGAATTAAAGTAAGGGAGCACAAGAAAAAGATTTGTGTGAGAGAAAACCAAAACAGAGGCTGTAATTTATTGAACTTCTATATGTGTTAGCCATTGTGCTAGTATCTGGACTTAGTCTATGGTCACTCTGTGACCCTTACTCTTTGTGATGCAGACATTTGAAACTTCTTTCAGGTCCATGATAAGGGAGTACCCTCTTATACCTCTGACACTAAATGTTTCCATTTCTCTTTTTAACTCTCAGCAGTCAATTTATTCTCTTATCATTAGAAAAAGACTTTGCTTCCATTATCTAACCTGTAACTGAAGTCACCTTAGGTGCATTCCTTTGTCCTTTTGTAGGGTATTCTCCTTCTAAAGCATCCCTCACATTTCATTGAAATTATTATTTCCTTGCTCTGTTATAATGATTACACATGAAAATATGAACCATATTTAGACTTTTAGCCATTTTATTTGTACCACATTTTGCATGACTGATGTAAAATAAATACATGATTTTAAGCATAAGTTACATTTACTCCTAATAAATGGTCACCAGGAAGCTATTACTTTTTCTCATGTTGCATATTAGGAATCTAAATCTTAAATAGGCTAAGTAATTTATTCAAGTTAAGTCAGCTAACAGATTGGACACCAAAATTTGAAACCACATAGATCATATTTAACTCTAGCTATATTGTGATAACTGGATTAGGCTGGGTAAAAATAGACCTTGGGAAGTTAGTTTGAGACTATTTTAACAGTCAGAATTTATAATGATAAGAATTTAACTAAAGTAGTGATATAGAAACAGAGAAGATGGAATGGTTAGAGGAGTATTAAGATGATCATTTCAGCAGAAATTGTTTCACCATTGGGATAAAAAGATGGTAGTGTAAATATAGAAGTCAACTATCTCTTCTAGAGTTTTGCTTGAGTGACTCAGGAAATAGAGCTATAATTCATAAATACAGTGATTGTAGGACAAAACTAATATTTATAGGAAGTTTAATGGCGTTTTGTATTTGTGCAGTCCTTGATACATTCAGATGGAAAAATCTAGAGGCAAGAGAGAAAGAGAAAGAGAGGTAAGCAAGTTCAGTATACTTTTTCAATCTGAAATAATTGAAAGTATTCACACAATCAAGAATATAGAAAAATTGAAATAAAAAAGGAGAAACGTTTTAAAAACTATAATTTCAGCACAATAAATATTTCAATGTTTTTGTTGTTTCCTTTGATTTTCTCAGGGGAAAAAAAAGGCCAAGTAGTTCAATGATAGCACATAAAAATACACAGATTTTCTATTTCTCTTGTACTTGACTTTCTGCAGCTCTTTGGACTAACTCCATTTGTAATTAAAGAAGAGCCCAGCTTTATTTACTGCCTTCCATTGCCACTATCTACATTTAAAAAAAAAAAAAATCTTTTTTCTTTAGAAGCTCCTAAATGCATAGAACTTAAGACTTCCCCATGGCTGCCATCACTTAAAGTTTCCTCCATTTCTCCAGGTTTGAGGACTATTCAAAGGGGAGAAAATATATAGATCTAGATTTAGATATCTACATGTAAATATAGATTTAGACATAGATTATCAGATATCTGCTTTTTGGAAGTTCTCTCTCTGCAAGTTCAAGAAAGTTTCATCTCTCTCCTAGGCCTCTTCATTTCTTCAACATAGATTTAAAAAACTAAGTAAGACAAAGAATTTAAATTTGAAACTAGTTTATGTAATGAAGATCACATTAAAATTCAGATTTATTTTTATCTGCTGAGAAAAACAATTGAAATTCTATCATAATTTATTTAACTATGGTATATGTGTGTGTGTGTGTGTGTGTGTATTGAAACTAAGCCAAATTGAAACTGTTGAAACTAAGCCAAATTGATTTTAAAGAAATATTTTGCTTTTACGGAGAAAATCTCATTAACAACCTTTATAAACCAGCACTACAAATATCTTATTGCTATTATTATTTTGACAGCCGGTTCTCTTTGATCCAATGCAGGGAAGGTTTGATGCTAGGAAGACTGCAAAGAACAATTATGTTAAGAACAGCAATTTGTTACTTTCAATTTGATATTATATGAAGCAATATCTCAAACTGCTACTGATTAAAAGTAAACTGCACAACAACATTGATTTCTTAAATTACTAAAATGGAAAGAATGACTTTTTTTAGTGTTCCATAGTAGCAATTTAGGGTGAGAAAACTGAAAAAAAATTACTCTTAATACCATTAATTTTTTCTACAAAGAAACAAAATGCTAAAATTAATAATGTAGTTTTTCTTCTTCTGAACAGAAAAGGAACCCTGTTTTAAAAAAATTCACTATTTATATAGCACAGCATTATTTATATAGAATAATCTAACCCAAACTGCTTCCTGTGCATAAGGTTTAGTTTACAATTTATTTGCTTTGCTAAAAGAAGGAAAAAAAAGTATCTTTTCATATGTCTAGTCTATTTTATGCTTGTGATCATGTTGACTCATATCTACAAAGGAGGACTAATTTATTCATATAAGTGTTTAGTCAATAACTATTTTTTGAGCACCTACAAGGTGCCAGAGAACAAAAGTGTAATATCTTTTGTCACATATACAATCTGTGATATCTTGAAGCTCATAAGCTAGTAGTGGAGATAAACATAAAACAAAATACTACACAAATACATAGAGCACTGAAGACTGCAATAGACATTGTGAAGAACAAGAAGGATGGGCCAAATTTGATTGGGTTATTAAATGTCTATTGTGGAAACTGAAAACTGTAAGCATGGTAGGAATTAGCTAGCAAGAGTGGGCAGAAGGTATATTCAGAGAGAGTCACAATGCATTATAATCATGGTAAAAAATAGGATCATATCAAAAGGATGAAGACAATTCACTAAAGAATATTAAGCATTTGAAGGACTTGATAATGCCTATTTAAAAAAATATTCTAGATACTCTGGAAGAATGGTTTGGAATTGTGTCTAAGGTTGTGGAGTAGTGAAAGAAATTAGTTCAAAATAATTGAAATAACCTAAACACTAAAAGATTATATGTAGAGATGGTAACAAACTGAGGAATTTAATTTACATACTATGTTCATAATGAGCAAGATTTGACAATGAGTAAAATGAAGGAAGATGAAGTTGTCAATATTGGTTTCTATATTTCAGTATTGAGAAATTAAGAGCTTGAATAGTAACATTCTTTAGGTAAATATATTTTTGCAGTCAAGATCAAGATACTTTTTACCATAATTGAAATGTCAGCAAGATTCAACTAAAGATACCCAGTAAGCCTTTAGACATACAGGCCTAGAGCTCAGATGAGGTACCTGAGCTCCAGAGTATATACTTCTAAGATGTATAAATGGTTTTTGAAGTCATGAGAAAGAAAGAAATTTGTAAGACTGAGAATATAGAATTACAAGTGGAGTGAGGTGAAGAGAACACAGAAAGACAAACATAAATTCCAAAACTAAAAAGACCAAATAGGAGGAAGAAATAACAAAGATATGTGCAAGATTCCAGAGAAGTATGAAGGACTGAAATTAGAGTCTCAGAAGTTCTCTAAGTTGTTCTCCAGGAAGAGGGAGGGTCAAATATATAGAATATTGTTGAGAAATCAAGGATCATAGTATTAATGACATCCTTTGTGTTTGGGAATACATAGATCATGGTTACAATTAATGTTTGCTTTGTTGGAGTGTTGAGGCTTTAAATAACATTACCATGGATGCTTTCAATAACATGCAAGATGAAATGGCATTTGAAGCCAAGTGTATTAGACATCCAAGTCCAGGCTTATATGCACAAGAGAATACAATTTTCTGTAGTACAAGATTTTGTCCAATATTTATACAATTAATTTGGACTCAGGTTATTTTTCATTTTTAAATATTTTCTACAATTTTTAAAAGTTACTTTCCATTTATACTTTTCACAAAATATTGGCTGTATTCCTCATGTTGTAAGATACATCCTTGAGCTTATCTTAGATGCAATAGTCTGTACTTCCCACTCTCAACCACTAGTTTGTTCTCTTTATCTCTGAGTCTGCTTCTTTCTTGTTATATTCACTAGTTTGTTGTATTTTTAGTTTCCAGATATCAGGGATATCATACAGTATGTGTTTTTCTCTGTCTGACTTATTTCACTTAGCATAATACCCTATAGGTCCATCTGTATTGTCTCAAATGGCAACATTTCTTTTTTATGGCTGAGTAATATTCCATTGTGTGATATGTATATATATATATATATATCTTCTTATATCCATTCATTTATTGGTGAACACTTAGGTTGCTTCTGTATCTTGGTGATTGTAAATAATGCTGTTATGAACATTGGAGTGCATGCATCTTTTTGAATTAGTTTTCATAATGGCTGTATCAATTTATGTCCCCAAAGTACACTACAGTGTACAAGTATTTCCTTTTCTCCATATCCACACCAAAACTGGTTATTTGTTGTCTTTTGGAAAAAAGCCATTCTGACAGGTGTGAGGTGATATCTCATTGTGGTTTTGATTTGCATTTTTCTGATGATTAATGCTGCTGAGCATCTTTTCATGTGCCTGTTGGGCATCTGCATTTCCTTTTTGGAAAAATGTCTTTTCAGTTTTTCTGCCCTTTTTTTTTACTAGGATTGTTTGTTGATGTTGAGTTGTATGAGCTATTTTTACACGTTGGATATTAATCCCTTATTGATCATATCATTTTCAAATATGTTCTCCCATTTAGGAAGTTATCGTTCTGTTTTGATTTATATCTAAATGACTTTGAGTCTGCACATTCTGCTTGTTTTGAAGGATGTATTCTCTCTTCTCTTCATTGACTATCATTAAAAATTCAACTGAAGTATCACATCCCTTGAAAAATGACTAAATGTGGCTGTTAATTTTGTCCTTTTCTGTGATTAATGTACCCTTTTTCTATATTCATGGAGAAATGATTCATATCTCTGTGACTACAGCTACCAATATGTAATATTTTTCTCATTTGCTTGTCTTCCCTACCAGTGTATATCTTTTTGTAGTCTGGAACTGTATTTTATTTACACTATATTTGCACTACCTGACAGAGTGGCCACTGACAACTAAATGTGTGACTCACATATCAAAATTTACTTTTAGAATTTTAGTATTAATTCAACTCATTGTCCACTTTCTCTACATTCATTTGCTTATTGCAGTTCCAAGCGGAAATTATTAGAAAAAGTCAAAAATCTGATTTTCTTCCTATTACTTAAAGAATTAGGAAAATGAGAATTACTCAGAAGACAAAACTGAACATGAATAGATATGTGTGACTTTGTATTGACAGTACTCATGCTTGTATTCCTGCTGTAATTTTGAGAATACAATGATATTTGGGGTTTCATTTACTCGTTTAACTTTGAGAAATAAGAGAAAAGGAAAAAAAAGGTTGTTTCTGTCTGTTTACCAGAAGATACATTCCTTCTTTATTTTTTCTTTTCCTTTTATTTCCTTTTCTTTTTTTGGAGGGAGAGGAGATTTACTATTTAAATGCAACAGTGCAAACAAGGAAAAATGGTAAATCAAAATATATTACATTTGTAATTTTAGATGTTTACAGACTCATTATTTATTAAATTTTTTTTCATTGCACAATTTACACAGATTCATTAGAATGATAATTTAATAATTCCTTTCTCATCCTTTCCCCACTGCACTCCCTCTTCTGGGATTTTATTAGTTCTTTTAGAATCTTTTAAAATATCAGTTAAAAAATCATTTAGTTCAGATAAACAGCTAGTAAGTTTAGTTTAACAGTTGGTTACTCTTGTTTATTGTCTTACACAATGTATTTATTGTCACATGGGAGAAATGATGCTTTGTTATAGCTGTATATCTGCCCAGATTTTATTGCACTATCAAAAATAGTTGCAACTTTTCGGAAAATGTGAATAGTTGTTAAATATACCAATATATGTAATCTTGAAGTCTATATTAAAAATGACACGCAATTCTGAAAATTTATATTCAGAACTTTATGTGCCATGTAAACGATTTATCTAACATATATTGAGTCAGGGGATCTGAATTTTGGTCCCAATTCTAATGTCAACAAATGTTTACCTTCAGGATAAATCACATGATTTTCCTAGAATTCAGTTTCCTTTTTTTAGTTGATGGGAATTCTTTTTTTTAAGAATATCTTCAGATCTTCTCCAGGTCTAAAATAGCACAGTTCTATGTGGTAGAGGGGAAGTTGCTTGGATGTGACTACTATAGGTTTTCATGGATATTAAAGTACAAATCAATTTCATTTGATTTCTATGTTATAATGTTGTATTTTTCTTACCTAAATGCATCTTCAAGGTCTCCAATTAAAGGTAACATATTGTTAATTAATTTGAGCTTGGGCATATAAAATGAGATTTAGTTAATGACTTCTATTTTTGTGTTTTTCTTCACTGTTAACTGTTAAGCATATGATGAATGATCTCTTTTGCATCAAAGCTACACCTACAATCCAGTTGGAAAAGTTATTTTCACTTACATATATTTTACTGTACCATATATTTTACATTTATATTCAGGTATCTATAACTCTTATAGTAAGGATTGAATGACTTAAATGCATGATTCTCTAGACTTATTGCTATAGCTTAACAATTAAAGTATAAAATGAAAGATCAAAATTATTCAGAATGAATTCATCTTTATTTTATGCTGGATAATCAATATATACATATATATGCATAATAGCTATTTTTAAGTCAATTATAATCTACTCTCATTCATAATACAAAATAGAACACTAGAGCCTTCTACTGGCTTGGACTGGACACTGCCTGTGCATATGTCACTGCAAGCAGTCTACAGTTACATTTCTAGTCCTAACAAAGCAAACCAAGAAAATTATGAGGCAAGGAAATGCAAATAACCAGTATGAAAAATGAAAAATCAGACATGGAAAAAGAGATGGAAATTAGGATTGATGGAAGAATTAAATTCACCTTGATGCGATAGAAGCTGTGTATATATGTGCAGTAGTGCAGTCGTATCTGTGTCTGTGTCTGTGTCTGTAATTTTCAAAGCTTTCTCTGGATGTGTGACCATAGCCCAGGAGCATAATATTCTTACATGGGAAGTGTGGCAGCCCCTGGCATAAACTCTATGTAAAATAAAATTATTCAATATAAGGAAGATGTACTTCTTTACCTTAATGCATAATTAGACTCTCTCAAAAAGATGTGTAAAGAAATTAAAGAAGGAATACAACTAGCAATTCATGAAATACATATTTGTCAATCTTTTGATTTATCATTTATTTATTATTTTCAGTACTTTGTTCTATGATTCCTATAGTACTTATAAATTGTCATGGGAAAAATATTTTGGTCAAGGGACTTGCTGGATGTCACATGTATTGCAAACTACAAAGCAGTAATTCCTTAGTAATTAAATAGGCTAGAAGAGGCTAAGTAATTTAGTGAGTGATAAAAAAAGCTTAATGCAATTTAACATACACGTATTGAATATGCACAGTATACAAGAGATTCTGCTTCCCTTTATGTCCAGAATTACTTTTACTCTTTTATTGAGTTATAATTAACATATATTAGTTTCACATGTGTAACATAGTGATTTGATATTTTTAATCCTTAAGAAAGCACTACCACAATAAATACAGTTACACTACAATGAACATAAGGATATACATATATCTCTTTTCAAATTACTATTTTAATTTTCTCCAGATAAATACCCAGGAGCAAAATTGCTGGATAGTAAGGCAGTTCTATTTTTAGTATTTTGAGAAAACTCATATTGTTTTCCATAGTGGCTACACCAACAGTGTACAAGGGTTCTCTTTTCTCCACAATCTTGCCACGCTTGTTTCTTGTCTTTTGATAGCAACTGTTATAACAGATGTGAGATGTTACTTACATCACTGTGATTTTGATTTGCATTTCCCTGATGCTTAGTGATGTTGAACACTTTTTCATGTATCTGTTGGCCATCTGTACATTTTGTTTGGAAAAATGTCTATTCAGGTCCTCTGCCCAGCTTTTAATCAGGTTGTTTGTTCTTCTTTGATGTTGTTGTATGAGTTCTGTATATACTTTGGATATTAACTCCTTATCAATTATATCATTTGCAAATGTCTTCTCCCATTCAGTAGGGTTCTTCTTTATTTTGTTAATGATACATTTCACTGTGATAAAACTTTGTAGTTTGATGTATTCCCATTTGTTTATTTTTGCTTTTATTTTCGTTTTCTGAGGAGAAATACCTCCCCCCCAAAAAAACGTTGCTGGGACCAATGTCAAGGAAGTTACCACTTACATTTTCTTCTAGGAGGCTTATGTTTTCAAAACTAACATTTAAGTCTTTAATCTATTTAAGTTTATTTTTGTATATGGTGTAAAGAGTGATACCATTTGATTATTTTGCTTTTCAGTCTTCCCAACATCATTTATTAAAAAGACCATCTTTCCCCCATTGTATATTCTTGCCTAATTTGTCATAGATTAATTGGCCACATAATTATTTATTTCTGGGCTCTCAATTCTATTTCATTAATCTCTGTGTCTGTTTTTGTGCCAGTACCATGATGTTTTGATTACTGTAGTTTTGTAGTATAGTTTGAAGTCAGGGAGCATTATACTTCCAGCTTTATTCTTTCTTCTCTAGATTGTTCTGGCTACGCAAGGTTTTTTTTTTTGTGCTTCATACAAATTTTAAGATTACTTGTCCTAAGTCTTTGAAAAATGACATGGTTATTTTGATAGAGTTTGAACTGAATCTGTAGATTGTCATAGGAAATACGATCAATTTAACAATATTTATTCTTCACTCCATCAGCAAGGTATAACTTTCCATTTATTTGTGCTATATTCAATTTCTTTCCTCAGTGTCTTACAATTTTCAGAGTACAGATCATTTACCTCCTTGATTAAATTTATTTCTAGGTATTTTAAACTTTTTCATGCATTTGTGAATAAGATTATTTCCTTTATTTCTCTTTCTGATAGTTTGTTATTAGTGTATAGAAATATAACATATTATTACATATTAATTTTGTATCTTGAAATTTTAATGAATTCATATAATAGTTCTAATCGTTTTGGGTGGAGACTTTAGGGTTTCCTTCATATACCATCAAGTCATGTGCACAGTGACAGTTTTATTTCTTCCTTTCCAATTTGAATTCTTTTAATTTATTTTTCTTGTCTGGTTTCTGTGGCTGGGACTTCCAATACTATGTTGAATAAAAGTGTTGAGAGTGGGCATATTTGTCTTGTTCCTGATCTTAGAGGAAATGCTTTCAGCTTTTCACCACTGAACATAATGTTGGCTGTGGGTTTGTCATATATGATTTTTATTAAATTGTGGTATGTTTTCTTTTGTTCACTTTCTGGGGAGCTTTTATCATAAATGAAGTTGATATTTGTCAAATGCTTTTACTGCATTTATAGAGGAGATCTTATGATTTTTCTCTTTTAGTTTGTTCATGTGGTCTATCACATTGATTGATTTACAGATGTTAAAACCATCTTTGCATCCTTAGAATGTATTCCACTTGATCATGATGTATGGTCCTTTTAGTGTTTGTTGAATTTGATTTGCTAGTATTATGTTGAGGATTTTTGCATCAATGTTCATTAGTGATATTGGACTGAAATTTCCTTATTGTGTGGTGTCTTTTTCTGGCTTACGTATGGGGAGATTCTGGCCTTGTAAAATGAGTTTGACAATGTTCCAATCTTTTCAATTATTTGGAACAATTTGGGAAGGATAGGTGTTAGCTCTTCTCTAAATATTTGGTAGAATTCACCAGTGAAATCATCAGGATGTGGACTTTATTTTTGGGTTTTTAAATGACTATTTCAGTTTTATTACTCCTCATCATTCAGATTTTCTATTTCTTCATGATTTAATTTCAAAAGATTTTATGTTTTTAGGAATTTGTCAATTCCCTCTATGTTGTCTATTTTTTGGCATATAATTTTTCATAGTATTGTTTTATGATCCTTTGTATTTCTGTATTGTTGCTTATAATTTATCTTTTATTTTTGATTTCATTTATTTAGGCTTTCTATTTTTCTTGGTAAGTCTAGCTATAGATTCATCAATTACGTTTATCTTTTCAAAGAATGAACTCAGTTTCATTGATATTTTCCATTGTCTTTTTAATCTCTACATCATTTATTTCCTCTCTGATCTTTATTATTTCTTTCCTTCTATGACTTTTGGGCTTTGCTTATTATTCTTTTTCTAGTTCTATTAAATGCATGTTTAGATTATTTACTTGAGATTTTTCTTTTTTCTTAAACTTGGCCTATATTACTATCAACTTCCTTTTAGAAGTACATTTACTGAGTCCTATAGATTTTGGGTCGTTGCATTTCCATTTTCATTTGTCTCCAATTATTTTTTTTATTTCCTTTTTTATTTCTATTTTGACTCATTGGTTGTTTAGTAGCATGTTTTTCAGTATCCATGTGTTTGTGTTTTTACCAGTTTTCTTCCTTTAGTGAATATATATTTTCATGACCTTATAGTCAGAAATGATGCTTGAAATGATTTCAGTCTTCCTAAATGTATTGAGACTTGTTTTGTGACCCAGCATGTAATTTCTCCTGGTGACTGTTTCATGTGCACTTGAAAAGAATGTATAATCTGCTTTGGGATGGAATGTTCAGTATATATATAAAACCATCTGAGCTAATGTGTCATTTAAGGTGAGTGATTTCTTATTGATTTTCTGTCTGGGTGATCTATCCACTGCTGTTAAGTGGAATTTTAAATTTTCCTTCTATTATTGCATTGCTGCCTATTTCTCTCTGTATTTCTGTTTATATTTGCTTTAGATATTTCAGTACTCCTATGTTTGGTGCATAAATGTTTATAGATTTTATATCCTCTTGTTGTATTGACCTCTTTATAATTATGCCACATCCTTTATCTTTCATTATAGTCTTCACTTTAAATGCTATTTTTTCTGTTATGTGTATTGCTACCTGGCTTTCTTTTCTTTCCATTTTCATGGAATATCTTTTTCTATCCCCTTACTTTCACTCTATGTGTCTCTTTAGATCTAAAGTGAGTCTCTTGTAGGTGGCATAGTATATGGGTCTTGTTGAATTTATCCATTCATCAATCCCTTGTCTTTTGATTGATTGGAGTCTTTTGATTTGGTCTTTTCACATTTAAATGATTATTGATAGGTATCTATTTTTTTGCCATTTTGTTAACTGGTTTCTGAGTGTTTTTGTAGTTATTCTCTAATTTGTCTTCTCTTGGTTTCCTGGTGGTTTGATGGATTCTTTAATTTTTATTGTTTTGTGTATCCATTTTAGGTTTTGAGGTTTTTGGTTATCATAATGTTCATATTATTGATCTCTCTATATATAGCCATTTCTTTTAAGCTGTTCATTGCGTAAGTTCAAAGACATTCTAGGAACACTATTTTCTTATTCCATCCCCACGATTCATGTTTTTGATGGCATCTTTTTTTATTTAAACATTTTTTATTGATTTATAATCATTTTACAATGTTGTGTCAAATTCCAGTGTTCAGCACAATTTTTCAGTCATACATGGACATATACACACTCATTGTCACATTTTTTTCTCTGTGAGCTACCATAAGATTTTGTGTATATTTCCCTGTGCTATACAGTATAATCTTGTTTATCTAGTCTACAATTTTGAAATCCCATCTTTTATAAC
Organism: Camelus dromedarius; assembly: GCF_036321535.1. NCBI lineage: Eukaryota > Metazoa > Chordata > Mammalia > Artiodactyla > Camelidae > Camelus > Camelus dromedarius. The sequence continues at coordinate 36,135,420 of NC_087448.1, forward strand.
TTTTTATTTTGTTTCTCCCTTAACTGCTTATTGTAGTTATAGTTAATTTTACTACTTTTTTTTTGGGGGGGGTTGTGGCCTTCTTTTTCACTTTGAGGAAAGTTTAGCATTTCTTGTAAGGCTGATTTAATGATGATAAACCCCTTTAGTTTTTGCTTATCTGAGTGACTTTTTATTTCACCTTACAATCTAAATGATTATCTTGTCAGATATATTATTTTTTCTTTCAGCACTTTAAATATATCCTGCCACTCCTTTTTGGTCTACCAAGTTTCTGCTAACAAATCACCTGATGATCTGATGGAGTTTCCCTTGTATTTGATTAGCTGTTTTTCTCTTGCTGCCTTTAATTTTCTCTTTTCATATTAAACTATGAAACTTTTGCCATTTAATTATAATTTTCCTGGTGTGAATTTCTTTCAGTTTATTTTGTTTGAGATTCTCCATGCTTCCTGAACCTAGATATCCATTCCTTCCCCAGGTTAGGGAATTTTCAAGCATTTTTTTCTTCAAATAAGTTTTCTATTCCTTTATTACTCTCTTCTTGGGATCTCTTTAATGTGTACATTAGTATGCTTGATCTTGTGCCAAAGTTTCTTAAACTCTCCTCACATTTTTTTTTTCTTTAAAGAGATATTTGAGAGATTTCTACTACTCTATCTTCTGGTTCACTAATCTGTTCCTCTGTATCATCCAATTTACTGTCAAATCCTTCTAGCACTTTTTTCTTTTATTTTAGTTATATTCTAGCTATGATTAGTTCTTTATTATATTTTCTGTTTGTTAAGGTTCTCCCTAAGTTCCTCCATTCTTCTCCACAGTTCTGTAAGCATCCTTGCGATCATTTCTTTGAACACTTTCTTCTGTGATTCAGAATTATTTATTTCTGTTTAATTAGGGTTTTCCCCCTGGGATTTTATTTTATTTTATTTTTTTACTTTATTTGAAACATATTCCTCTGTCTCCTCATTTTGTTTTACTTTCATTTTTGATTTCTATGAGTTAAGCAAAGCAACTACGCTCTTAGTTTTGCAGGCATGGCCTTGTGTGGGAGTAACCCCTGTGCGGAGTGTGCCTGATGTCTTTGGCAGACTTGCTGAAGCTAAAAGATATGGGGACTTTCTAGAGCATGCTGCACTGAGGTCACTTGTTGGGACAGTTAGACCTGGTGTGGGACCAGGCTGGATCGATCCCTGGGGTAGTGCTTGCCCAAGGTCACCTTGGCTGGGTGGCTGGAGCTGAACTGGGTCTGGGCCTACAGCAGTCCCAGAACATATTGCATTCAAGGCTGGCTTGGGGGCATGGACGGGGAAGAGTCTTTGGGGGAACTCAAGCAATGACTTTTTCAAGTGCCTCTGATCCTGGGAAGGGCTCCAGCAGTTCCCTGCATGTTTGGCAGAAGCTGCAGGGTTAGTGAATGAATTTCCTTCCCACATAGTCTAGGTGTCTTTTAAACTGCTGTTATACCACTGTGTCTCACAGGAGGTAAGTCTGTGCTTTGGCCCTCATCAATATTCCTCCCTACACAAATCATTGCATCAAGGGTGGGATTCTTTTTGATACTGTGTCTCCATCTTTTCTGTTCATTTCTATACTGCCTTTCTATGTGCAATAGCTGTTCCATTGGACCTCAGAGCTTTTTCAGGAGGAATTATTCTATACATAGAATCCAGTGTGCTTAAACTTTGAACTTCCAGAATGTGAGCTTTTTATGCACTTCTGTGACTGTCTTTTATTATTATTTCTTGTAACAAACAGGGGCCATATCTAACTGCCTATATATATATATACACACACACATATATATATGTGTATGTATATATATATATATATTTTGGGCCTCTACTCATTCCTAGCAACTAAGCAGAGACTGAGGATTGAGTGGTACCTAAATCTCTGTGTCCCCCATCTGCTTGGCTTAGCTCATACATGTAGAGATAGTCAACAAATATTTCTGATTGAATACATTAATAAGTGTAGGGATGATGGTCTCTCCTCACAGGAAAATTCTCAGACTGTAAGAGATTGGAATGAGAAGAATTTATCGTTACTTTTATTGCAAAGTTCAAACTAACATCAAGTGAACATATGTTATATAAATAGAGCATATGCTATAACAGTAAAGGGATCAATGCAATTCTGCACTATTATTAAATAAATGACAGTTTTATTCACAAACACAGACACATACAAACATACATGTACACATAAAGTGCAAGTAAAATATGCTTTACACAGTTGACCAAAAATAAAAATAAAAAGTCCAAATGCTTCTAAGGTGGAAATATTTAATACTCACCCAATAGCCCCTGGAAGAGAAGAATATTAGGTTGGCCTGAATGGAAAGTAGAGGATGGACTGGATAGAAGCCAGTAACTTGCACTTTCAAAGTGAGCATTACTGTACAGTTTTACTGTGTTCAGAAAAAAATAGATGGTCAATATAAGCATTTTGTACAATAAATATTATTTTTAAAATATTTGTAATATGAGTAAGAGACAGTTGTCTACATGACTAATTGAGGAATAAGCATAATAGCAAAATGCTTTATTACTTATTTTAAATGTAGGTTGTAAAAGTTTTAAAATTAAAAGAAAAACATACTTTAACATGTGTGTGTTTGCATTAACTTCATTAAGCTTTTCATGGTTAGCAATCCTAGAAAGATATGTCACTTACTCAGATTTCTTTCTGAATAATTGAAGATAAATAAAATATTACCATAAATAATTTGAAGATATCTATGTAGTTTATGATGGCTTTCTAAAAATACTGGCATATTAGAATTTTTTTACTATTATAAATAAAAGAGATTTAAGTAATTTCAAAGGCTAGAGAATATTAAAATTAGTTATTGTAAATAACTATATTTATATAGAGAGATACAATATTAAGAACTATAATTTAAATATACAAAAAAATAAGACTCACAGAAACCAGTTTACATCATTTTTCCTAGGAAAGCTTTATGGAATTTTCCTTGAACAGTCTAGAATTATATAAACCTTAGCACATTCTCAGTATTTAAATTAGATAACATATTTATTGTATACTAAACACATGATATAGTAATAAACTTAAATGAACATAAGTAAGTTAATTTAGTTGCCATATAATTATCTCAACAAGGAAAGCATTAAATGTGTTTTATCACCCTAATTAATACGTTAAACTTGCAAAGAAATTGAATATTTAACTGGTGTTTAACAAAATGACTACAGGAATGGATTGGATATCAATTAATTGCCAAAATTAGCATGTTAATTAGTATTTATTTTACTATAATGATGATTATCTAGGAGATTGCTAATTGAAATACTTTAAACTTTTCTTTCCAAGAACAGGTTAAATAGATAGCCTTACTTTTTGGAATATTTATATGGTAACAAAATTGATATACATTATATAATGAAACTCAAGCATTTATGAGTAAATTAATATTTAACTCCTTTAACTTATTAAATAAACCTCCTTAAATATGTGCCATATGGTAATAGATTAGATCTCTATTTTTTCTAAGATAGGATAATTTTATTAGCTCAGCTTTTCTAATATTTAGCACCATTTTAAAAAGTGTAGTTAAGTTGAAACAAGTAAAGAGCAATATTTTCTCTACTTACTTTGATACAATTTGGATAACTTGTCATATGGTGCTGATGAGTTGTTTAAATTAATCTTAATATCAATATCACACACATTTTTGTCATCAATAATTACTACTCATCACTGTAGAGATATAGGTAGATGATAGATATGTTACTAGATAATAGATAGATAAAGAGATAATAGATATAAATAGTGGGTACATATAGTGGGTATATATGTGTACATATATATATAATAGAAGAATGTATGAGAGAGGGTGAAATTTTTCACAAAACACAACGTTATCACTCAACCAGTTTTGCTTGCCTGTTTATGAGGAAATTCCCAACTCCTGAGTCTTTGTGACTCCCAGCTTGCCTCTTTATATAATTCTATTTTTCAATGAAGCTTTCTTCTCCTTCAGCATTTTTCTAGATTCCATAGGCCTGTTTATCTATGAAGACTTCTTTACTTTGACAAGAATGTCTTAAGTTTCATGCAGAACAAGAAACTAAACAATGCAATCACATATTCTAGATCCATCATCAACAAAAATACTAAAAAACAGATCTACAATTGTGGATCATTCAAAAGACCCAATCTTTCTCAGTACCAGGATGAGTTGAATCTCTAGCAGACTTATATTACTGCCCTTTTATTAATATAACATATATAACTTCATATGTAAGGCATAATATTTTTCTAGCCTTGTATTACTATAAACTTTAAATTTTTCTTCTTTTTAATTTTTATACAAATTTAAAAGTTAATTTCCATTTACAGTTATTACAAAATATTGGCTATAGTCCTTAACGTTGTACAATATGTACTTGAGCCTATCTAACATGCAGTAGTTTGTACTTCTTACTCTCCCACCCCTATGTTTCCTACCCTCTCCACTAGTAACCACTAGTTTTATTTCTATATATCTGAATCTACTTCTTTTTGTTATACTCAGTAGTTTGTTGTTATTTCTTAGATTCGACACATACACAATATCATACAGTATGTGGCTTTCTCTGACTTACTTCACTTACCATAGTGCCTTCCTAGTCCATTCATGTTGCTGCATGTGGCAAAATTTTATCTTATTTTATGGCTGAGTAGTATTCCACTATGTATAGACACCACTTCTTCTTTATCCACTCATCTGTTGATGGACACTTAGTTTGCTTATGTGCCTTGGCAATTATAAGTAATGTTGCTACAAACGTAGGGGTGCATGTATCTTTTTGAAAAAGTGATTTTGGTTTTTTTTTCACCTATATACTCAAGTGTGGAAGTGCTGGGTCATATAGTAGTTCTATTTTTATTTTTTTGAGAAGATTCTATATTGTTTTCCACAGTGGCTGCATCAATTTACGCTCCCACTAACAGTGTACAAAGGATCCCTTTTCTCCACATCATTACCAATATTTGTTATTTGTGTTCTTTTGATGATAACCATTCTGCTAGGTGAGGTGATATCTCATCATGGTTTGATTTACATTTCCCTGATGATTAGTGATATTGAGCATCTTTTCACGTGCCTCCTGTTGGCTGTCTGAATTTCCTCTTTGGAAAAATATCTATTCAGTTGCTCTACCAATTTTTAATGGGATTGTTTGTTCATTTAAAATTAAGCTGTGTGGGCTGTTTGTATATTTTGGAAATTAGTCCCTTGTTGATCACGTCATTTGCAAATATTTTCTCCCATTCTGTAGGTTGTCAATTCATCATGTTTATGGTTTCCCTCTTTGTACAAGGTCTTTTAAGTTTAATTGGGTCCCATTTGTTTATTTTTGCTTTTATTTCTGTTACTCTAGGAGATGGATCCAAAAAAAATATTGCTGTGATTTATGTCAGAGTGTTCTGTTTCTGTTTTTTCTCTAGGTGATTTATAGTATCTGATTTTAATTTACATCTTTAATTTGCTTTGAGATTATTTTTATATATAGTGTTAGAGAATATTCTAATATTCTTTTACAGGTAGCTGTCCAGTTTTCCCAGCACTACTTATTAAAGACACTGCCTTTTCTCCATTCTATATTCTTGCCTTCTTTGTCATAGATTACTTGACCATAAGTGAGTGGGTTTATTTCTGGACTTTCTATCCTCTCCCATTGATCTACATGTCTGTTTTTTGTACCAATATCATCTGTTTTTATTACTGTAGCTTTGTAGTATAGTCTGAAGTCAGAGATGTGATTCTCCAGCTCTGTTCTTTCTCAAGATTGTTTGGGCTATTTGGAGTCTTTTGTGTTTCCATACAAATTTTAAAATTATTTGTTCTAGTTCTGTGAAAAATGCCATTGGTATTTTGATAGGGATTGCATTGAATCTTTAGTTTGCCTTGGGTAGCATGGTCATTTTAATAATGTTGTTTCTTCCAGTCCAAGGACATGGTATATCTTTTTGTCTGTCTTCAAATTCTATCATCATTGTCATATTTTTCAGAGTACAGGTCTTCTTCCTCCATAGGTAGATTCATCCCCATGTGTTTTAGTCTTTTCAGTGCTACTTTACTGAATTCATTAATGAGCTCTAGCAGTTTTCTGGTGGTATCTTTTGGATTTTCCATGTGTAGTATAATGTCATCTGCAAACAGTGACAGTTTTGCTTCTTCCTTTCCAATTTGGATTTACTTCATTTCTTTTTCTTCTCTATGGCTAGAACTTAGAAAAATATATTGAATAAAAGTGGTGAGAGTGGGCATTCTTGTCTTGTTCTTGATCTTAAAATATGCTTTCAGATTTTTACTGTTACGTATGATGTTATCAGTGGGTTTGTCATATATAGCCCTTATTATGTTGAGGTATGTTCCCCTATGCCTGCTTTTTGGAGAGTTTTTATAAAAATGAATGTTGAACCTGCAAAAAAATGAACTGATAGCCGTATGGGAGTTCCCTGGTATGTTATTTGTTGTTTTTTCCTTGCTGCTTTTAATATTGTCTCTATCTTTGATTTTCATCATTGTAATTATGTCTTTTGGTGTGTTCCTCTTTGAGTTTATCCTGTATGGGACTGTCTGTACTTCCTGGTCTTGGGTGACTATTTTCTTTTCCAGGTTAGGGAATTTTTCAGCTGTTATCTCTTCAAATACACCATCAGGCCCTTTCTCTTTCTCTCCCCTTCTGGGGACCTTATATGTGCTTTATATATATATATATATATATGCACTTGATGCTGTCCAGAGGTCTCTTAAACTTCCTTAATTTTTTTTTTTTACTTTTTTCTGTTCAACAGCAGTAATTTCCACTACTTTCTCATCTAGCTTGCTTACCTGTTCCTCTGTATCATTTAGTCTATTGTTGATTCCTTCTAGTGTATTTTTCATTTCAATAGTTCTTCAACACTGAACACTGTTTGGATCTTCAAATCTGTTTGGCAGTTCCTTATATTTTCTGTTTATTAACTCTTTATTGAAAACTTCTACCTTCTCACTCTGCAGATCCATTCTTCTCCCTAGTTCTTTGATCATCTTTACAATCATTACTCTGAACTCTTTCTCAGGTAGATTGTCTATCTCCACTTTATTTAGTTCTTTTTATAGGATTTTATTCTATTCCTTCATCTGAAACATGTTCCCCTGCTGCATCATTTTGTCTAAATTCCTATTTGTATTTTTATGTATGTGATAAGTTAGTTACGTTTCTCAACCTTGGAAAAGTGGCTTTCTGTAGAAGATGGCCTGTGCATCCCAGCAGTGTACTCTCTTTTGGTCCAAGCTGTATACTCTAGAGGTTCTCCTTAAGAGGGCTGTGTGGGTCCCTCTGTTGTGACAGGCTAAATATGTGGGTGGTCTGGTAGGTTTTGTTGGACGCTATTCCAGTTTGTTGCCAGGCCCTGCTTTGTGTATATGCTTGTAGCTGCTGTTTAGTGGGGCCTGGTCATGATTTGGCTGACTGCAGAATCCTAGGGAGACCAAGAGCTTGTACTGGCTAACTGATGGGTAGAGTCTGGGACTGTTATCGACCCTCTGGTTGGTAAGGCTAGGTCCTGAGTTTAGTTTTGGATTACTAGTAGGCAAAGCTGATTCCTGAATTCTGGCTTCAGGGTCCAGGGATGCCAGAACTAATTTTAAATTGTTGTTGAGAGTGGGGGATTTTGTTCCTGGCAATGCTGGGTATGGGAGTTCCAGAAAGTTGCATTGTCCTGCTAGTGGACAAGGACAGGGCCCAGCTGGTTCCAGAGTAGGATCTGGCTTGCTATGGCTGTGCTTAGTCTGCAGGCTATAAGATCATGGTTTCCTTGCATCTGGTATCTGCTTCCTGGAGGGTGAGGTTGGTCTGAGGCTAGTGCAGGTGTCCTGGAGGGAAGAGCTTGTGTCTGCCCATTGGTGTGTGGAGCTGAGTCTTGACCCTCTGGTAGGCAGACATGTGCCTATGGGCTCAGGAAGTCTTTAGGCAGTCTGTCTCCTGATAGATTGAGCTGTGTCCCTGCCCAGTTAGTTGGTTGGCCTGAGGCATCCCAGCACTGGAGGCTGCATGCTGTTGGGTGGGGCCGAGTCTTGACACTAATGACCCAAGATGTCAGTTGCCAGCAGCTGTGTTCATATAGTAGAATGTTCCCCAGTATGTGTTCCACCAATGTCTTTATCCCCAGGGCGAGCTGCAGCCCCTCCCTACCTCTCTGAAAGACTCTACAAGACCAGCAGGTGAGTCTGGCTTAATCTTCTATCATATTACTGCTTTTGTTCTGGGCCAGGTGTGCATGAGGTTTTGTGTTCACCCTTGAAGGGTAGTCTCTATTTCCCTCAGTCTTTTGGGATGCTTGAAATTAAGTCCTGCTGGCCTTCAAGTCAGATGCTCTGGGGGATCATCTTCTTTGTGTAGAAGCTTTGGGCTGGGGAGCCCAACATGGGGCTCAGAACTCTCACTCCTGTGAAAGAAACTATGCAATATAATTATTCTCCAGTTTGTGTGTTGCCCACCTCTGGGTATGGATTTGATTTTACTGCAAATCTGTACCTTCTACTAGTCTCATTATGATTCCTTCTTTAGTTGTAGAATATTTTTCTGGTAGTTTCTAGTCTTTTTCATCCATGGTTGTTTTGCACATAGTTGTGATTTTGGTGTGCTCATGAGAGGAAATGAGCTCAGTGTCTTTCTACTCCACTATCTTAGCTGCTAACTGCCTTTTCATAATTGAAGAGAAGTTCAAATTTACAATCATTATATTAACATTATTAACATATTTTTAAAAGAAAGGTACAAAAAAGGAACTCACACATAGTAAGGATCTATTGTGTTTTACTATGTTTTAATATTTTTCATATTTTACTATAAATTCCTATCAGTTCCAGAGTCTGTTGAGCTTCTAGATCCATACCCAGGATATATTAAATGTATCCTTTTTTTTTTTTTAACCTTTCAAAGTCCTCAGTCTTCTGTTTTTGCAATGGTCTAGGAATTTTAATTGTAATCAGTAAGAAAGATAGATTGTCATCAGCTTATGCCATTTTGTTTGGTATCAGAAGTCTAATAATGCATTTTAAAATTATCAGTCAAATTGATGGTTTTCTGATATTCAGTATTGCTAGTTGAGGAAAATGTAGCTAATTCACTGGTGAGACACTGTAATTGGTTTGGGGAAAAGTCTTCCAAATTTTGACCAAAATCTTTTTCTCCTGCCTTTAATGACTGAATAAACACATGAGAGCTTTACTAAATATTCTTCATTTCTAATTAATCAGACTGGCCCCTGAAAGTCAATTTAAATGTTTACAACCTCTTTCTTCTTAAATAAGCATGAGTTAAATTTCTATTGTTTGCTTAAGAGAACCCAGAGTTACAATATCTCAGTGAAAAAAAGGAGCTATGTAGTATATCAAATCTCAATTTTTATCTTTCATCAAGCACTAATTTTCTACATCTTTTGATTCAGCTACTTAGCATCAGTTTTATCATTAATAAAATTATATAATAATGCATGGACCATAGGGCAATTATGAAGCCCGAATTATAGGACATTTATGAAATCCAAATGATAAAGTTATTTTGTTGTTATGTGTGTTATTATATAGATTGATTGCTACTTAATCATTTCATTCATAAACACTACCAAAATAGCCAATTTGATCATTTTGGTAGGGTAGGGTACTCATCAAAACAGATCAGTAAAACATTTTAGTAGATCAAATATTAAATATGTAAATAAACAATAGTTTTGCCACTAAATCCGCTTTGGTTACTATATGTTACAGCCCACTGTTTCTGAACTTAGCATTACACACACATTCACAGAAAAAAACATGAATGAAAAGGACCTATCAGTAATTTCCTCCTGCTTTTGTCCAATATATAACTTGTCACATAAGAAAATTATATTGATAAATGAAACCTTGTATTTCTTATTTCAGAGATTAGGATTTATGAGCTTAAGATACATTAAATACTATTTTTGTATTTATTGTTTTTGTTATTTGGCCACTTGTCCTCCGATCTGTCACAATAACAATAAAGTGATGAAGATGATGATTATAATAATAGGTAAACATTTATTGGGGTAATAAAAGTGATATTTAAAGCTCTCTATACGGTGTCTTGCAAATGGTAGGCACTCAGTATTTTCCAGGCCTAGTTATCTTTAAATCACCTTTATGATATTATAATATTTATTATTATTTTAAAATGTATACTGTATTATTATTGCTTGAAAATTAATTATTTTTGAGTAATCAATTAGAATATTCTTCTTGTTAAATCACTTTTCTATATATTTATATAATGAGCACTTAGTCTTTATATGATGGTCTTGTGTATAGTTTGATGTTTTCATATACCTTATTTAATTACACATCTTCAGTGTTAAAATATTTATGACTGGCTTAAAAACATATTTTAAATATTTTTGTGTTTCTTTAATATACGTTTTTAATTTAAATATAGTTGACATATAATACTATGGTAATTTCAGTTTTACTACACAATGATTTGACATCTACATAAGTTGACAAATGATCACAATGATAAACCTAGTATCTATCCTTATACAAAATCACTGAAATATTTCTAACCATACAATTATGCTGTATATTATATCACCAAGGCTTATTTATTTCAAAACTGGTATTTGCACGTTTTAGTTCCCTTCGCCTGTTTCACTTACCTACCCTTTTCCCCTCTATCAACACTTAATCTGTATCTATGTACTTGTAAGTCTGTTTTTATTTTGTATCATTTGTTTGTTTTGTATTTAGATCTCACATATAAGTGAAATTATGTTTTTTTCTTTCTCTGTCTGAATTATTTCACTTAGCATAATACCCTCTAAGTTTATCCATGTTGTCACAAGAGTAACATTATATTCTTTTTTAATGACTTAGTAATATTCTTATTATATGTATATGACATATCTTCTTATATCATTCATCTATTAATGTGCATGTATGTTGCTTCCATATCAAGGATATTCTAAATAATGCTGAAATGACCATTGGAGTGCATATATCATTTTGAATTAATGCTTTTGATTTCTTTGAGTAAATACTCAGAAATGAAATTTCTAGTTCGTATGTTAATTCTACTTTTTAGTTTTTTGAGGAACTTCCATACTCTTTTCCGTAGTGGCTGCACCAATTTAAAATTCCACCAATGTTGCATGAGGGTTTCCTTTTCTCCACGTCCCCACAAGCAGTTGTAATTTGTTTTCTTTTTGATTACAGCCATTCTGATAGGTGTGAGGTGGTATCTCATTGTGGTTGTGATTTTCATTTCTCTGATGATAAGTGATGCTGAATGTTTTGTATGCATCTGTTGGCAATCTGTATATCTTTGGGGAAATGTCTATTTAGGTTTTATGCTCAATTATTTATTTATTTATTTTCAATGTTGAGATATATGTGTTCTTTATATATCTTGGATACAAACCCCCATCAGACATTATTTGCAAATATCTCTTCCCATTCAATAAGAGGTCATTTAATTTTGTTGATAGTTTCCTTGACTGTGGAAAATCTTTCTGAATTGATGTAGTCCCATTTGTTTATTTTTGCTTTATTTCTCTTGGCTGAGGAAACATCTAAAAGATACTACTAAGACTGATGTCAAAGAATGTACTGCTTATGTTTCCTTCTAGAAGTTTTATGTTTCCAGGTTTTACATTTATGTCTAATACATTTGAGTTTCTTGTTGTGTATGCTGTGAGAAAGTAATCTACTTTGATTTTTTTTCTTGCATGTAACTGTCCAGTTTCCCAACACCATTTATTAAAGAGGCTTTCTTTTCTTCATTGTTCATTCTTGACTCCTTTGTCATAGATTAAATGCCTGTATAAATTTCGATTTTTTTTGAGCTCTCTGATCTATTTCATTGATCTATATGTCTGTTTTTGTGTCAATACCATACTATTTTGATTATTATAGCTTTGTAGTGTAGTCTGAAAAAATCGAGATGATGATACCCCTAACTTTGTTTTTCTTTCTCAAGATTGTTTGGCTATGAAGGGTTTTTGTGATTCCACATAAATTTTAGGATTATCTCCTTTAGTTCTGTGATAAATATCATTGGTATCTTGATAGGAATTTCATTGACACTGCAGATTGCCAGGGTGGTGTGGTCATTTCAGCAATATTAATTCTTCCATTCTGTGAACATGATATATTTTTCCATATGCTTTTTTCCTCTTCAGTTTCTTTGAGTCTCAGAGCTCTCAAAAGATAAGTCTTTTATTTCCTTGGTAACCTTAATTCTGAGTATTTTATTTCTATTTTATTTTCACCTGCTCTTTTTTATTCTTTGGTATTTATTTTCTATCACTAACTTTGGGTTTTCTTGTTCTTTTTCTAATTCCTGTAGGTGTAATATTAGGTTGTTTATTTGAGATTTTTTTTGTTTCCTGAGGTTTGCATGATCACTATAAACTTCCCTCTTAAAACTGCTTTTGCCTTGTCCCATATATTTTGGATTATTGTGTTTTTATTTTCTTTTGTCTCCAGGTACTTTTGATTTCCTCTTTGTTTTTTGTTTGTTTTTTTTTTTCAGTGACCCATTTGTTGCTTAGCAGTACATTATATAGCCTTCACTTGCTTCTGTTTTCTTGTAGACTTTTTTTTCTTGCAGTTAATTTCTAGTGTTATATTGTTGGGGTCAGAAAAGATACTTGATATGATCTTAATCTTCTCAAATGTAATGGCCTAGTATATTATCTTTCCTAGAGAATGAATTCTGTTATTTTGGGATGGAATGTTCTGCTTATCTCTTAATTCAGTTCAACTCTAATATGGTATTTAAAGCCAGTGTTCTTTGATTCATGCTTTGTCTGATTAACCTATTATTGTAAGAGGGTGTTATAGTCCCTTACTGTTAAAGTACTACTGTCAATTTTTCCCTTTATGTTTGTTAATATTTGCTTTATGTATATAGGTACTCCTAGTTGGGTTCATATATATTTATAATTTTCCTATTTTCTTATTGGATTAATCCTTTTATCATTATATAATATACTTCTTTGTTTTATAATTCAGGTTTTTTTAAACATTTTTTTACAAGTTATGTTTTAATGTCTATTTTGTCTGATATAAAAGTTTTGCCTCCTTACACCTAGCCTTTTTTTTCCCCCCATTTGCATGGAATATCTGTTTTTAACATCCTCTCACTATCAGTTTGTGTTTGTCTTTAAATCTGAATTGAGTCCCTTATAGGTAGCATATATATGAGTCTTATGTTTTTATCCATTCAGCCCCTGTATGTCTTTTTTTGGAGTATTTAGTTCATTTACATTTAAAGTAATTGTTGATGGATATGTGCTTATTATCATTTTGTTTATTGTTTTCTGATTGTGTTTTCATTCTTTTTGTTCCTTTTGTTTTCTTCCTTTAGTCCTGTGTTTGCATTTATTTTTCTTTGTGTATGGGTTATATGTTGTTGGTTTGAGGTTAATATTAAGTTTGTATATAACTACATATTTTGGTTTTGACAGTATATTTTACATATTTTTATTTTGTGTATCCCTTAACTACTTTTTGGTAATGTTGAGTATACTGCTTTTTTCTTTAACTTTTATACTAGTTTTATGTGTTGTTGTTTCACTATCTTTACCATATCTTTGCCTTTACTAATGAGATTTTTCCTTTACAATTTTTATATTTCTAGTGTTGCCTTTTTTTTTCTTGGAGAAGTCTCTTTAATGTTCTTTGTAAAGCTGGTTTAGTTGTACTGAACCCTTATCTTTTCCTTATCTGTGAAACTCTTGATCACTTCATCAAATATTAACGATAATCTTGCCAAGTTTTCTTACTTTTCGCTTAGTTTCCTTTCTGCAATTTAAATTTGTCATGCCACTCCCTTCTGGCCTGCAAAGTTTCTGCTGAAAAGTCAGCTGATTATACTATGAGAGTTCCCTTTTACATAAATATTTGTTTTCTCTTGCTGTTTTAAAGAATCTCTCCTTATTTTTAAGTTTTGCCTTGATAATAATAATGTATCTTTGTGTGGGCCTCTCCAGATTTATCTTGTTTGGGACACTCTGTGCTTTCTGTCTGGATATGTTTCTTTCTGTAGATTATTGAAGTTTTCAAGTATTATTCTTTCAAATATGTTCTCTGACCCTTTCTCTTTCTTCAGCTCTGGGACATTTATAATGTAAATATTAGTATACTTACTGTTTTCCCAGAGATCTCTTAAGCTACCCTCATTTTTAAAAATTATTATTGTTTCATTTTGTTTTCTTGGGTGATTAATACTATGCTGTCTTCCAGATGACTAATCTATTCTTCTGTGTCACCCAATCTATTGTTGGATTTATTTTAGTGTATTTTTAATTTCATTTCAGTTTTTGTATTCTCCAGCTCTGCTTGATTCTTTTAATATATCTAAACCCTTGCTGAATTTCTCACTATGTTAATTTATTCTGTCAATTTCAGTGAGCATCATTATAACCATTACCTTGAACTACTTATCCCACCAATTGCTTACCTCCACTTGGTTTAAACATTTTTTTCTGAAATTATGTCTTTTTCCTTCATTTCAAACATATCTCTTTGTCTTATCAATTTGCCTACTTTTCCATGTTGATTTCTGTGTATTAAGTCTATGATCTTGTTTAAGTCTTGATCTTGGAGAAATAAGCTTATGTTGGAGATGTCCTGTGGGGCCCAGGAGGATGCTCCCCTCTGGTCACCAGAACTATATACTCTAGGGGTTACCCCTATGTGGGCTGTGTTTACCTTTCTGTGTGGCAGGGCCAAAAATTGGCTGTGCACTGGTAGGCAGAACTGACCCCTAAACCCACTGGCTGAGAAGTATTTTCTGGTTCAGTAGATGTGGGGCCACTGGCATTTAGGGTCAGCTTTCTGCACAGCTGCTGCTTGCCCACTGGTGGGTAGGGCTATGTCCCCTTATGGTTGGCTGTGTGGTCTGGTGACTTATAGCTTCTTGTGACCCTATGATGGACAGGGAATGCCTCAGTGCTAATAGGCTAGAGGGAGTATTCAGAAATGGCACTTGCTAGTGCTATTATCATCATGGTGAGATTTTGCAGGTACTCTTTAACACAGAGTCTCTGCATGTTACAGCCTTTGGCTGTCCTGAACATAAGCCCTGAGAATTTTTGAAGTTAAATGTTCTGTGAGTCTGACTTCACAGTGCTGGAAACCCAGGCTGCTGAGCCAAAGTGGACCTGGACACTTTTCTCCTTGGTATAGACTTCTGCAGTTGTGATATTTCTCCTGTTTGTGGATTTCCAACCTAGGGGTGAAAGTCTTGAATATACCACATCTCCACACCTCCTACCTGTCTCACTGTGATGTCTGCTTTACAGAATTGGTTATAAAAAACATTTTCTGCTACTTTTCATGTCATTCTCATAGATAGTTGTAATTGTAAGTAGCTGTAATTTTTGTGTGCCTACAGGAGCAGGTGAGTTCAGGGTTTTCCTACTCTGCCATCTTTGGAAATCCTCAAAAATCTTCTGATTAAACACCACATCTATATCAGAAATGACCTTTTATCAATCAGAAGTTAATTTACTTTTGTGTTTCTTTCAAATCATTAATATTTATGAACTTTTGAGGGAAAATAAGAAAACTGTCAAGCATATTCTTGAATTCCCTTGAAATATATATATATAATCTGTTTTAGTGAAAAGGCAAAGCCCCAGTAAGACTATAATTAACAGAATGATTAATTTACTAGATATTTTATCAATCCTTAAACACGGTCCTTTTCTTTTTAATCTAATATTTTCCTTTCAGATTCTGTTAGATTTCTTTTGAATTTTATTAAAGTATAGTTGATTTACAATGTTATGTACAAGATCCTTTTTTATACTTGTAGTAAGATGTATTATATTCATATCCCCTCTTAAAACCTAGGAAATTCATAGTTTGGTGAACTGCAACACCTAAAATTAATTTGTGTATCATTAAACTATTATCATCTAGTGACTTTTAGTACAGTGAGTCATTGTTTATTTCTGACTGCTTATCCAGTAATTATAGTGTAAGCAAGACTTTTAAAAGATTTTTTTCAGTTCTTTATCTTTTAAAGAAAAATATACTTTTAAAGAGAAATAATTCACTGAATCTATGTTGTCAAAGTCTATATAGATAATTTTCTGTTCACAGATCATTAATCCAATAAATTGGTTATTATGTTCTTCGGAGTCCATTAGATGCTAGATGTACATCATAATGGCTCAATTCAGCTCTCAAAGTGAAGGGACAACTGGTCAGTAATCTCATAAGGATCAAGTGCTTTGTGGTTTGAAACAAATACATCAAATGAGCATGTCAAAAATGATGTGCAGTCCTTGAAATTTAAAGATGAAATACTGACTCACTTCTCATAGTATGCTGAATTTTCAGCTCTACCTCTATATTATCACATCATCTTTCTTATAACTATTAGTATTTCAGTCTACCAGCTGAAGTAAATATTCAGTACTTTGTTGTAAATAAAGAAGAGTTTTTATTTTTATTTGTTAAACATTTTTTATTGAGTTATAGTCATTTTACAATGTTGTGTCAAATTCCAGTGTAGAGCACAATTTTTCAGTTATGCATGAACATACATATATTCATTGTCACTTTTTTTTCACTGTGAGCTACCACAAGATCTTGTATACATTTCCCTGTGCTATACATTATAATCTTGTTTATTTATTCTACATATGCCTGTCAGTATCTACAGATTTTGAACTACCAGTCTATCCCTTCCCACCCTACTCCCCCTTGTCAACCACAAGTTTGTATTCTATATCTATGAGTCTGTTTCTGTTTTCTATTCATGTTCTTTTAAAAGTCCACAAATGACAAATGCTGGAGAGGCTGTGGAGAAAAGGGTACCCTCCTACACTGCTGGTGGGAATGCAGTTTGATGCAGCCACTGTGGAAAACAGTATGGAGATTCCTCAAAAGACTAGAAATAGATTTACCAT
This sequence comes from Camelus dromedarius, assembly GCF_036321535.1. Taxonomy (NCBI): domain Eukaryota; kingdom Metazoa; phylum Chordata; class Mammalia; order Artiodactyla; family Camelidae; genus Camelus; species Camelus dromedarius. Next base: position 36,152,361 of record NC_087448.1, read on the forward strand.
AAGACCCAGTAATCCTGCTCATGGGCATATATCCAGAAGGAACCCGACTTCAAAGACACCTGCACCCCAATGTTCATAGCAGAATTAGTTACAATAGCCAAGACATGGAAACAGCCTAATTGTCCATCAACAGATGACTGGATAAAAAAGACGTGGTGTATTTATACAATGGAATACTATTCAGCCATAAAAACTGACAATGTAACGTCATTTGCAGCAACATGGATGTTACTGGAGAATGTCATTCTAAGTGAAGTAAGCCAGAAAGAGAAAGAAAAATACCATATGAGATCGCTCATATGTGGAATATAAAATAACAACAACAACAACAACAATAATAAAAATAATAATAAAAATAAAGGAAAGTTTTTAACTCCCTTACTTATATTTTTCATGACTGTAGTCTTAATTAGGGATATATCCACAGTATCATGAAAAGTCATAATGGATATGGAAATAAGATTGGGTTTGTGTATCCATTCTGGGTGCTAAAGAGAACATTATAAGGATCTTCTGTTTTAAGATAATCCCAAATTTCTCCAAGTTGTGACAGACTCAGAATACCTGGATGGATAAAACAAATTCACATTAAGTCACATTAGCATTCTTTGTCATTCAGCTTTTACTTACCAAATTATGAACTTCCTTTTCACTTCAAGTACCTTTTGAGTACTAATAAGAATTTACTAAGACATGTCATCTACTGTTTTTCTTAATGTGCTCTATGCTGTATTAACCAAATTGCATTCAAACTATCTCTATTGGGACATTTTCTCCAGGGATTTCATGTTGTTCTGCTGCTATAAAATGTTCCACAGTCATGACCTAAGAGTCTCTTTCTCACTTTTTTTCAAATTATTATTTCCCCAGGTTTATTGAGGTATAATTAAAAAATAAAACTGTTAATGCATATCACATAATTTGATATACATTGCAAAATTATTGCCACAACTTTTATAACTTTGTTGTTTTCAGCTTTACTGAGGTATAATTGACAAAGTTGTAAGATATTTAAAATGTACAATGGTGATTTGATAAACATATCCTGTGAAATTGTTACCATTGTTGTATTAATTAACATGTTCATCACCTCACATAGTTACCTTTGTGTGTGTGTGTATGTATTTGTGGTAAAAACGCTTAAGACCTACACTCTTAGCAATTTTCCAATATTCAGTACAGTACTATCAACTACAGTCATTATGCTATACATTAGATCTCACAAATTTATTCATCTTATTAATGAAAACTTATACCCTTCGATCAGCATCTATTTATTTTCTTCAAACCCCAGCCCTTGGCAACAACCTTTGTATGATGTCACTCACCCATGGGATCTAACAATAAAATATAGAGACAGAGAGTAAAGTAGTGGTTACTCTCAGATTTTCATCTGTCTGTGGATATTAAGGTTGCTTCCAGGCCTTGGCTATTGTAAATAGTTTAGTGCCACTATGCATATTGGCGTCCTTGTACCTTTTCAAATTAGAGTTTTCTTCAGATATATGCCCAGGAGTGGGATTACTAGATCATATGATACCTCTATTTTAAGAATCTCCATATTGTTCCCCATAGTGGCTGCACCAATTTTCATTAATACAACATCTCTTTACTTGTTATCTAGCTAAAATTAATGACCTTGCTTGAGAAGATGATGAAAGAAGTTGAAAAAGAATTGTAAGTCAGAATACAAGTTGATATTAAAAGCAAGACTTACATGCTTCAACAGATTTAAGAGTTGGTTTATGCTTCATCACATTAAAATGGCAACATAGTTCACATTGATGCACTTGTATACAACTGTCTTATTGAGAAAACCTTATTGATAAATAAGACCATATCAATAAATATTAGATAGATAGATAGATTACATAGATTTATTTTGAAAATACTATTCACTCTGTGTATTTATCTCATAGACAAGAAATGTTTTGTCTCAAAAATTCAAGGGCAAGCTGACTTTCATATTCAGGGCTAATTTTAAGATATTAAGTTAAAAATCTTATTAGTGTAATATTACAAAAAAGAAAACTCAAGGCAGTCAAAGAAATGATCAAAGGAAAATTGCCAATTATCTGGAAGTTGAATTGCAAATCCTGGGTGAGAAAAGAAATTTTTCTGGTCTACATAAACTACTTTTCTCCTTCATAATGTATTACACAGCGAAACAGACATCACAGAGGAAGTCCTGTGAGACAGTGACAGCTCTCTCAAATATATAACCAATTTTGTTTAGTATAGTTACAAATTCCAAAATGTTTTACTACTCTGACTATGCTATTACAACCCATGTATCACAGGGTTTATGACAGCTTTCAAGGCATGTCTGCTTACTGCTTATACAACCATCTTCCAGTATGTGTGTTCCAGCCAAGAAGCTTCACTGAAATTCTTTGGAGGAGTCATGGCTTATAAATAAATTTCTAGAGTTCATTGGAAAAGCTCAGAAAATATTTTCTCTACAAATAATAAATCTTGAATAGATGAAACTAATTTGCCAGTATACCATCTCCATTTCCAAGACTCTAAAAAGATTGTAAACACAGGGAAAAATATCCTTGAAACAAAAACTGGGATTAGGGAAGTTAATTAAAAAAAAAAGTTGTAGACAAGCTTGAATATTCATTTCTAAGAAACTAACAACTGAATCTGTCCAGTCAAAACATGATAAAAATAAAGTCAGTAAGGAGGAGCCAGTCACATCACCAATAGTTTAAAAGAATGTATAAATCTTAATCTATAATAGTGATGCATTGTATATTACTGTGAGGCATGAGGTAGACATCAATAATGACTTGTGTTTCTAACTTAAGTAATCAGACTGATGATGAGGTAGTCACTGAGTTCAAATTGAAAGATATAAACTTTGGTATTAATAAAATTAATTGAGTTTAAGCCATTTTGAATTACACATTTCTTCACAATATTGACATAATTGTCTAGGCACTGTTGAATCTCCAGGGGAGTTCAAACATAGAAATAAACTTACAGAAAAGACTGATATGGTCTAGGGAATTGTGCAAAATGAAGAAAAATGACATAGAGCAATATACACAACATCAACATTTGAGTTCAGAAAGAAAAGTAACTGTAAAGGAAACTAGAAGGATGAGACACAAATTTAGGAAGAAAATAATCAAAACAAGATGAGGTAAAAAATGTCATGGAATCTATTGTAGACTAAATATTTGTGTCCCCATATTATTCGTATGTTGCAATCTTGACTTTCAGTGTGTTGGTACTGGGAGTTAGGGCATTTGAAAAGTAATTAGTCTGAGTATGAAGTCCTCATGAATGGGATTAGAGCCATATAAAAGAGACCCTAAGGAGCTCTCTCTGCTTTCGGCTGTGTGAAGAAGAAAAAATGGCCATCTGCAAACCTTGAAGTGTGCCTTTTCCATATACCCAATCTGCTGGTTCCTTGATCTTGGACTTCCTAGTTTATAAATCTAAGAAATTTCTGTTGTTTATAAATGATCCAGTCTATGGTATTCTGTTATATCAGCCCAAACGTATTAAGACAGAAGTCAAAAAAGAATCAGACCAATAAACCACCTCAAATGATACTGTGAAGATAGGTAAAAGAATTGAAAAGGATTATGCAGTTTATTAATAAGTGACCTCAGCGAAGGTATTTTCAATAGAATGAAAGAAACATGATTTTTAAAGTATTTACAATCTACTTGCATCCTGCTTTCTAGGTTTATCACCCATTATTTTCTTACAAAATATGTTTATTCCAAGGAGACTGATAGAAATCAAGATAATTAGATAAAGATATGAATCAGTGTATACTGAACATACTTTACCATTTATCATCAGTCATGACAAGAGTGATAAATAATGTGCTCTTCTTTTTTCTTCACCTCTCAAATGTCTAACTAATCTTCAAAATGTAGCATAAATGTTGCTTTTTTGCAAGATATTTCTTATATCCATAGATGAAAGTGATCTCATTTTTATGAATAAAATATAAACATTAATTCTAAGTTCAAGTGTAAAATATAATGCCTACATAGCATTATCTCTTATCTCCAACATTTTAAAAACAGAATTATTTTATAATTATTATTCTATAGTCTTTGATTACTCTAGAATGCTTTTCAGTGTCTTACAATAAGAGCCTTAAGATATTTTTAAATTGTTATTGATCATATCTTTTGATACCATTCTCTTTCAATACATAAAAAAGTACTTGTTATGATATTGTGACATCATTTGAATCATGATTTTATTTTTATAACTTAAAAAATGTTATATGTCAGTTAATTTTTAATGAATAAGTAGTTGATATATATTATGTAAAGTCAAGGTTGTGATCCTGTCAAAAATCATAGTTTTATGTTTTTTGCTTTTTTTTTTTTTAGATATCACATACAAGTGATCTCATATGGTATTTTTCTTTCTCCTTCTGGCTTACTTCACTTAGAATGACATTCTCCAGGAGCATCCATGTTGCTGCAAATGGCATTATGTTGTTGGTTTTTATGGCTGAGTAGTATTCCCTTGTATAAATATACTACATCTTCTTTATCCAGGCAAACAAAGCATAAATACAAAACAGAAATAGACTCATAAACATAGAATACAAACTTGTGGTTGCCAAGGAGGCGGAGGGTGGGAAGGGATAGACGGGATTTCAAAATTGTAGAATAGATAAACAAGATTATACTGTATAGCACAGGGAAATATACACAAGATTTTATGGTAGCTCACAAAGAAAAAATGTGACAATGAATATATATATGTTCATGTATGACTGAAGAAGTGTGCTTTACACTGGAATTTGACACAACATTGTAAAATGATTATAAATCAATGAAAAATTTTTAAAAATCATAGTTCTATGGTACTATTAACAGCATGTAAATAACAAAATCCTTAATATATTAGGTAATGTGTATTATATAAACAAAAACAATTCATAATTTAAACATTTCAACTCTTTGTGTTGGACCACTTGTATATCTCAATTAAGGACAGATCCTGTAGGAAAAAGAAATGAGAAATATGATAATAAGTAACTCTCCCATAAATATATGTTCTATATGGCACTCACAAACTCTTTTAAAAAGCCTTTAATATTTCCAGTTTCTTGAGAAAATTGAGTTTTTAATCCACTTTAGAAAGCATATTAAGTAATAAAATAATTCATAAATTACTATTTCATCTTAGCATTTATATAATGAAGTGATACAATTGTGTGATCTGAGATACAATACAAAATATTTTATACATGAATATGTTTATGTATCTATATGTATCTGAAAATATACTAAGCTAATAAAAGTTGAAACTGAATATAAAAAAGCCCTTCAAGATCACGTAGATAACTTGTTTCTCCTAAACTCATAGAGTCAGAGAAATTTAAATGAAAAAAACAGAGCAACTACTCCCAAGTCAAAGAACAAGAGAAGTTCCCTGAAAGAATAGTGAATGGAGCTCCCCAGTCTTCCAGATCCTGAATAAAGTAATTAAGAAAAACTACTGATAGAAATGCAGATCACTGTAAAAATGAACTAGAAACTACAAAGAGGAACCAATAAAAATTAGACAACTCAATTACTGAGATAAAAACAAAGATAAAGGCAAAGAATAGGAGACTAGATAATTTATAAGAACAAATAAGTGACCTGGAAAATAAAATAATGGAACTCACTCAATCAGAGAAGCAAACAGACCAAAAAAAAAAAAAAAAAAAAAAAAAAAGGAAAGGAAGAAACAGGAGATCTATGGGATAATATAAACACTACTAACCTACAAATAATAGGGATCTCAGAAAGAGAAGAAAGAGAAAAAGGGATCAAAGATATATTTGAAGATATTATGGTTGAAAACTTCTCAAACCTAAAAAGGAAAAATATGTCCAGGTATAGAAGCACAGATAATGATAAATAAGGTGAAACCAAACAGAATTACATCTAGACATGTCATAATTAAAATGGTAAGATGAAAGATTAAGAGACGATTCTAAAGGCAGTAAGAAGAAAAACAAAGTGTCAGTTACAAAGGAACTCCCATAAAGCTGACTTCTCTAAAGAAGCTTTGCAGGCCAAAAGGGAGTGACAAGATTTATTCAATGTCCTGAAAGAAAAAAAAAAAAAAAAAAACCTGAAACCTAGGATACAGAGCAAGATTATAATTTAGAATAGAAAGAAAGATAAAGAATTTCTCAGGCAGGCAAAACTAAAAGAATAAAGCATTAATAAACCTAATGTAAAAAATATTGAAGGTTCTTTTATAAATAGAAAAGAACCAAGAATCTATAGAAAAAACAATGATAAGAAAAACAAACATATAGAAGGATTAAAAATCACTTACACAAGTCTAGTTCATAAATTAAAAAAAAAATAAAAATGTTTGTGAAAGTGATTATAGCTACCATGAAGAATAAAAGGATAAACATAAAATCAAAATCATAAAATGTGGGGCAATGGATTAAGAGAATGTAGATCTTTTAGAATGTATTTAAACTTACATGACTTTCAGTCTAAAGCAAGTAGATAGAATTATGGGTTAACAAACTTAAGAAACAGGGTAACCACAAATCAAAAACATACAATAGATTCACAAAAAACAAAAAGAAACATAATCATAATTTTAAAAAGAAAATAAAGAAAACACACACACACACACAAAGAAGAAGAACAGGAATAGGAATAGGAAGAGGAAGAAGGAGAAGAAGAAGGAGGAGGAGGAGAAAAGGAGGAGGAGGAGGAGGAAGAGGAGGAGGAGGAAAGGGAGAAGAGGGAGAAGAAGAAAAGGACCAAATCTATCAGCAAAATATACTGGAAAACAAGGATATAATTGCAATAAGTAATACTAATCAATAATTACTTTAATGGCAGTGGGCAAAATGCTCTAATCAAAAGACATAGAGTGAGAACTTGGATAGTAAAACAAAAACATACAACATGTTGCCTACAAAAGACTCAGTTTAGGGTGAAAGACATATAGATTAAAAGTGAGAGGATGGAAAAAGGTATTTCATGCAAATGGAAACAACAAGAAAGTGGAGGTAGAAATACTCATATCAGATGAAATACACTTTAAAACAAAAGTCATAGAGAAAGACAAAAAGGACACTATATGATGATAAAAGAATCAATATAAGAAACACATTTTACACTCATTGACATATATTTACCAATATAGGAGCATGTAAATACATTTAAAAGTACTAATGGACATAAAGGAAGAAATTCATGGGAATGTGATAATAGTAGGAGACATAAACCCCCTACTGACATCAATGATCAGATCTTCCAGACAGGAAATCAGTCAGGCCACAGAAATCCTAAATAACACAAAAAGACATATAGACTTAATTGATATTTTTCAGGACATTACATCAAAAAAAAAAAATAAATAACAAAAACCCAGAATATACATTCTTTTCAAGAGAGCATGGAACATTCTTTAGGATAGACCACATACTAGGACACAAAACAATCCTTACAATTTTAAGAGAATGGATTTTATTTCAAGCATCCTTTCTGATCACAATGGTATAAAACTAGAAATCAACCACAGAAATTTAAAAAAAGGCAAAAATAATTATATAGAGTCTAAACACCATGCAACTAAACAGACACACACACACACACACACAGTGGGACACTAATGAAATCAAAGAGGAAATTAAAAAATACCTTGAGAAAAATGACAATGAAAATACAACAAAATTTATGAGATGAAGTAAAATAATTCCTAAGAGGGAACTTGATAGTAATACAGGTATTCCTCAAAAAACAAGAAAAATATCAAATAAACAACCTAACCTACTCCCTAAAAGACTTAGAGTAAGAAAAACAACCAAAATCTAAAGTCAGCAGAAGGAAATAGTAAAGGCAATAAAGGAAATAAATAAAATAGAGATTAAAAAGTAATAGAAAAAGAAAACAAGACCTTGGTTTTTTGAAAGGATAAACAAAATCCACAAAAATCTAGTCAAGCTTCTCAAGAAAAAAAGGGAGAGGAACCAAATAAACAAAAGAAAAAAATAGAGGAGAAATAATAACCAATAATACAGAAATACCAAAAACTATAAAAGAATATATGGACAATTATATATCAAGAAAATGAATAACAGAAGAAATGGACAAGTTTCTAGAAATATACAGTTTTCCAAAGCTGAATCAAGAAGAAATACATAATTTGAACAGTCAGTTACTAGAAGTGAAATAAAATTTAAAATAATAAAATCCCTGCATACAGAAGTCCAGGATCAGATGACTTCACTGGGAAATTATAACAAACATATAAAGAAGAATTTATACTTATTCTTCTCAAACTTCTAAAAGATTGAAGATGATGGAACAATCCCAAACTTATTGTTTGAAGTCACCACCACCCTGATACTAAACTAGTCAAACAAATCAAAAAAACTATAAGGCAATATATTTCATGAATATAGATGCAAAAATTGTCAACAAAATACTAGCAAACTGAACCCAACAACACATAAAAAATCATACACTATGATCAAATTGGATTCATTCCAGGGTTGCCAGGATAGCTCAACATCAATCAATCAATCAATACACCATATCAACAAAAGAAAAGTGAAAATCTCAATGAGTGTGATCACCTCAATACAAGCAGAAAAAGCATTTGATAAAATTCAACATCCACTGATGATAAAAATTCTTACCAAAATGGATTATCTCAATATACTAAAAGCCATTTATGACAGACCCTCAGCCAATATAATACTAAATGGTAAAGACTGAAAGACTTCTTGCTAAATTCCAGAAAATGGCAAGGATATCCACTACTACCACCTCTATTCAACACAATATTGTAAGTCGTAGACACAGCAATTGGATAATTAAAATAAATACAGGTAACCAAATTGGAAGGGAAGAGGTAACATTGTCATTATATGTGGATAACACAATACTCTTGTAATAGAAAAGAACAAATCTGACTCTATATTAGAACTTTTCCCTTAGCTTTAACCAATGTGCCCTGTTTTCTAGGCTTAGTCTTGCTAGCTCTGAACTCATGTAAAGATAAGAAAGTTGCAGAATAGAGAGAATAACATTTGTTTTGTTGGAGATTTTGCAGGAGCACCATGACCTGGCCCACATGGACAGCAACAGGAACAAAGAATTTCTACACCAAGAAGTTTGCAATAACCAACCATACCCCCTCCCCTGTTTTTTGTTTTTGTTTTTGTTTTTGTATAAAAGGAGCCTATATTCTGACTGGAACAGGATGGTTATCCAAGACAGTCTGCCATCCTCTCAGTCTGCCAGCTTTCCAAATAAAGTCACTATTTCTTGCCCCAACACCTCGTCTCCCAATTTATTGGCCTGTCATTCAGTAAGCAGAATGAGTTTGAACTCAGTAACACTCTGCATAGAAAACCCTAAAGACTCCACACAAAAACTATTAGAATTAACAAATGAATTCAACAAGGTAGCAGAATATAAGATTAATACACAGAAATCTGTTGCTTGTCTTTACACTAACAATGAAATATCAGAAAAGGAAAAAAATTTAATTCCTTTTAAAACCATATCAAAAAATAAAATAATTAGAATTAAACCTTATCAAGGAGATGAAAGGCTTATATGCTTAGAACTATAAAACATTGATAAAGTAAATAAAAGATGATTTAAAGAAATGGAAAGATACCCTATACTCTTTGATTTGAAATATTAATATAGTTAAAATGGCCATACTACCCAAATCAATCTATAAATTTAATGCAATTTCTATCAAATTATCCAAGACACTTTTCTCAGAACTAGAAAAATAATCTAAAATTTATATGGAACTACAGATGACCCACAATTGCCAATTCTATCCTGTGGGAAAAGAACAAAGCTGGATGCATAACCCTCCCAGACTTCAGCTAATAACACAAAACTACAGTGATTAGAACTGTGTGATACCGACACACAGATACATGGACCAACAGAACAGAATAGAGAGCCCAGAAATAAACCTACACACCTATGATCAATTAATCTTTGACAGTGGAGGCAAGAATATACAATGGAGAAAAGATAGTCTTTTCAGCAAGTAGTATTGGGAAAGCTGGAAAGCCACATACAAATCAATAAAGTTAGAACACACCATCACACTATACAAACAAATTAACTCAAAATGGCTTAAAGACTTAAATATAAGACATGACATCATAAATCTCCTAGGAAAGAACATAGGCAAACACTTCCTGGCATAAATTCTCAGATCTCTCTTCCAAGGCAAAAGATATAAAAGGAGAAAAAAATAAATGGGACCTAATCAAACCTCTGAGCTTTTGCACAGCAAAAGAAACCATCAACAAAACAAAAAGACAATGTACAGACTGGTAGAAAATATTTGCAAATGATGCAACCAATGAGGAGTTAATTTCCTCAAACAACTCATACAACTCAATATTAAAAAAAAAAAAAAGAAGAACCCTATCCAAAAAAAGACAGAAGAACTTAAAGAGACATTTCTTCAAAGAAGACACACAGATGGCCAGTAGTCACATGAAAAGGTGTTCAACATCACAAATTATCAGATAAATGTAAGTCAAAATTACAATGAGGTATCACCTCACACCAACCAGAATGGCCAACATCAAAAAGTTCACAAACGATAAATGCTGTAAAGGTTGTAGATAAAAGGGAACCCTCCTATACTATTTCTTCATTTTCATCAACGAATGAATGGATAAAGAAAAAGTGGTGTGTTTGTGTGTGTGTGTGTAATGGATTATTAATGTGCCATAAAAAATGAAATAATACCATTTGCAGCAACATGATTGGACCTAGAGATTATCACACTAAGTGAAGAATGTCAGTCAAAGACAAATAATATATGATATTACATATATGTGAATCTAAAAAAATAATAGAAATAAACTTATTTCAAAAACAGAAATGGGCTCACAGATATAGAAAACAAACTTATGGATACCAAAGGGGAAAGTGAGTAGGTGATAAATTAGGAGCATGGAAATAAGAGATACAAACTACTATTTAAAAAATAGATAAACAACAAGGTTCTACTGTAAAGCACAGTGAACTATATTCAGAATCTTATAATAACCTATAATAGAAAAGACTATGAAAAAGAAAACAATATATACATATATATGTACATATATAACTGAGTCACTTTTCTGCACATCTGAAACTAACACAATATTGTCAATTATGCATATTTCAATTAAGAGAAAAAGTGGGATAATAGATAACTCTCTCATCAATATATGCCCCAAGTGGCACACACAAAATCTTCTAAAATTTTTTTTAATTTCCACTTCCTTGAGAAAATTGAATTTTCATTTCTCCTTTAGAAGTAAATAATAAAATATTTCTTAAAGTAATATTTTCCTCTTAATTTTTTATAGTGAAGCTATACTTCAGTGTAGAAAATAGAATAGTATGTACATTTTATGTATTATATAATGCATGTTTATCTGTGATACAGTATATATTGGACACATATTTTATGCATCTTTATGTATTTAATTATCTATTAAAGTGAAAAATAAAGCTAAATATGAAATTTTGTAATTTTTCCTCCACATTTTCACAAAATACAAATTAATAATTATGTTTAATTTAAAATATGCAGGACATACACTATGTTTAAAACATTTTAAAAGAGATAATGCACTCTTAGTGGTTGAATACAAAATAAAATAAGTTTCAAATTATCAAAAGTTTTTGTTTTCACCTTTAGGTTTCAAATTCCTTTTGCAAGTCTATCTATTTTTAATCTTTGTAATATTTCTCTAGGCTAAATTTAATTTAATATTTGAGTATCAACTTTCATTGTTGAGCAAACATAATTATGCTTAATTGAATATGATGGCCTTGGGAAATACAAGTACAAATTCTTTGAGTATTATAAAGTTTTAGAATTGGCCAGACTCTTCTTTTCCAGATAAGTACATCCAGAAAGATTACATTTAATTCTGTAGTATTAAAATGCTTATGATGGCAAAGCTGGGTACAGAAATAAGTCTCTTAACTTGGAGTCCATGGTTCTTCTATGGCATTACTTTGATATGAGTAAAATAAACATTCACAAGCATATAGAGGGGAGTGTATAGCTCAGTGGTAGACCATGTACTTGGCATGCACGAGGTTCTGGGTTCAGTTCACAGCACTGTAAAGGGAAAAAAACACTGCCTGTGTAAGCATAGCCAGCAATAAAATCATGAAAAGGGAATTTTCTTTCTCAAAATTAGTATTTCAATGACTAGAATTGTGAAAAACTGTAATTCATTACATACAGTATTTATTAATTTGATCAATTTTGTACACTTGGTATATTAAGGTTCCATTTTAATTTATATCCTAAAAATAGTATCATTTTTATTTAATATGAAGTATTAACATTATAACATTTACTGTTATTATAATTAAATTATAACAAAATTATATGTATTATTCTAGTTTCACATGCAAGGTCGAGTAATTTTAAAAAAGAAAAAATAACCTTTATTTGAAAAACAAAGATTTTAGAAAGATTTGGTCGATGTTTCTTGAACTTTGATTAGAGTTTTCTTTCTTTTTTTTAGTGAAGTGACTATTCTTTACAACACTCTACTACTTGGTAAACTAAGACTGTTAAGCAAATGAACAAATGTAGTTTGTTATTACTCAGACTATATAATTTCTGCTTTGTGAAATAAGAAAGAAAATGTGTGTAATGTTATCAGTAGTTTTATTTTATCTGTAATAATCCTGCATTTCTTGATTGTTGACAATATAATAGTCTCCAAGTGACGCATAATGACAAAATACATTTGTCATCTATTTTTTTGATTAATTGATTCATTGATGCATTCATTCATTTAGGCATGGTTCCCTGTGCTATACAGAAGAAACTTTTTAAAATGTATTTTTATATATAGTGGCTAACATTTGTAAATCTCAAACTCCCAAATCTATCCCTTCTCACCCTCTTTCTCAGGTAACTCTTTACTATGCTTACTATGTCTGTGAGTTGTCATCTATTTTTATTGGTAAGCTTCTACCATAGACTCTTGAGCTAATTGTCTTGCAATTTCCATGTACAAAACACCTAACAAAAATATTGTTATAATATTGAATGTCAAGATAGCTTATATATCTGCTAGATAAATATATGCCTAATATACCTAAGTTATTTTAGGAGTTTTTTTAATTAAGAAAAATTAAAATAGATTAATAATTAAAGAAAAAGCAATATATACAGATGTGCCACAAAAAAAGTAAAAATAAAAATAAAGCAACAATATGGATCTAGAATAATGTTTGGGAAAATAAACTCTGATTTTCAAAGAAAAAATACTTAATCACAACACAATTCCAGCATTTTCCTTTTCCTAAACCAAAATGGAATTTAAAGTTTTCATTGACTGTCTAAATGGTAAGTACTTGACTCTGCTTCTTAGCTTTTTGGCCTCTTAAATTGAGCAGTGAATAAATTCATCAACTGATTTATGGTGCCCTGACTTATGTTTAAGTCTTTAAGCCATTTTGAGTTAATTTTTGTGTATGGTGTGAGGGGGTGTTTTAACTTTATTGATTTATAATGCAGCTGTCTAACCTTCACAACACCACTTGCTGAAGAGACAGTCTTTTCTCCATTGTATATTCTTGTCTTCTTTGTCAAAGATTAATTGACCATAGGTGTGTGGGTTAATTTCTGGGCTCTCTTTTCTGTTCTATTGACCCATATATCTGCTTTTGTGCAACACTACACTGTTTTGATTACTGATTCTTTTTCTTCAGGATAACATTGGCGATTGTGGGTAATCTGTGGTTCCATATAAATTTTAGGATTATTTTTTTCTCACACTGAGAATAATGTCTTGGATAATTTGATAGAGATTTCATCAAATAGGTTTTGTTTGACTGAAAAATTCTTTGTCTCTCTTTCTATTCTAAGATAGTCTTGTTGGGTAGCATGTCCTAGGTTGCAGGTTTTCCTCTTTCAGGACTTTTAAAATTTATCTTGACACTCCCTTTTGGCCAGCAAGATTTCTGTAGAGAAATCAATTGATAGACTTCCGGAGGTTCCCTTGTAACTAACTCTTTATTATTTTTTTCTTTCTGGCTTTAGAGTCTTTTCTTTATCTTTAATTTTGGCCATCTTAACCATAATATGTCTTAGTGGGGGGTCTATTTAGTTCATCATGTTTGGGACCCTCTGTGCTTACTGTACTTGGATATCTGTTTCCTTCTTTAGGTTTGGGAAGTTTTCAGTCATTATTTCTTCAAATACATTTTTCATCCTCTTTTTCTCTTTCTTCTCTTTCTGGAATCACTATTATATGTAGATTGACATGCTTTATATTGTCCTATAGGTCTCTTATATTGGTTTCACTTTTTTTGTTTGTTTGTTTTGTTTTTCTATCTGTTGTTCTGATTAGGTGATTTCCATTATTCCATATTCTAAATCACTTATTTGTTATTCTGTATTATTTATTCTGCCCTTGATTTCCTTTAGCTTTTATCCTGGCAATTTAATTTCCTGATTTTAATTAGCTCCTCTCTATAGTTTCTATTTCCCTTTTATAGTATTCTGCATTTTTATCAATAGATTCTCTTATTTTCTTCAGTGCTTTTATAATCTCCTTTTTGGTAGACTGCAGAGGTCTATTTTATTTTTTGTTCTTTTAGGGAATTTCTCTTGTTCTTCTAACTGGGATTGGTTCCTCAGCTTCTTCATTTTACTTACATTTCTCTGATTCTGAATTAAGGCGTATCAGTTATCTACTGTGGTCTTGAAGGGCTGTTTTTATGTAAGAGTGTTACTACGTAGACTGTGCACATCTCATATTTTTGTTTCAAGAGATGTTTTAGTATGGACGGATGCCATGTCTTTCCTCCATGTGTCCTGACTGTTTTTCCTTAATTGGGGTTGTGATGGGTGTTGTGGTGACTTGAGTGGGACTTCCCCTTTGATCTGTTGTTTCACAGTCCTGTCAGGGGCTGGGTCTTCTCCCTTGCGGGAATAGAGGACCCCAGATTCACTTCTGAACTGCAGTTTGTGGTAGGCAGAATTGTAGCACTTCTGCTGAGAAAAGAGCCACTGAGTATTCCTCTGCAGGAGATGTCCACTAGGAAGTGGTGTCACCTGTCTCTCATAATATGTGCTTATAAAGTATACTTTGTTGGTGCTGCACCTGTCCCTGTCTCAGTCACAGGAGTTCCAGAAAAACACCCTGTTGTCTCCCAGGCTTCATGTCCACAAAGCCACCAGTGCAGATCCACCAATGTCGGGCACCAGGGCCCACCATAGTGTGTGTGCATTTTTGCACCCAGATCCATCATGGACTATAGCCCTGCCTCTGCATACACCCACCTACTGGTAACAACCAGACCTGACTCTGCTGGGCACCAGAAGTCAGATCAGATGTCCCAAAAATACCAAGTCCACAAATGCACCAGTGGAGCACATGCAACATCGCCACTTGGGGCTCAAGTCAAATCTCAATCCTGCCTGCAAAGTTGTACCACCCCTGGGAATGGGTTCAGGTTTCAGACCTGCCTCTACCTGCAAGCCACTCACCAGTGATAGTGCCTTTTCTGAGTAAGCAGAGAAGACTGTTATATCTGAATTCTCCCTCTTCCTCTCCCTCTGTAGGGGCAGGTTAACAATGGTGTCAAGTAATGTCTTCTGGGGCTAGCGGAAAAGGCTGCTATGGCTGCATTGCATCCCTCTCTGTGTGCACCAGGAGTGGGGTTTTCTATGGTGGACCCAGGCTCTTTTGCATACACTCCCAGCCTCAGCCTTCACTGCATTCCAATTCCCTGAAGCTGCCTCTGCGCAGTCAACCCCAGGGCTCTCCCTGGGTCCATTCTCTGATGGACTGAATTCCAGTACCTAGTCCTGCCCTACAACAGGTGGCTCATGTCTCAGGCTAGGAATCACACAGACCCTCTCTGCCAGTTTCTCTCTGTTCTGTCTGCCAAGCAGCTGCTGCTTTCTCCTCTGAGCCTCTGAAGATCCCTGTGTCCCAGCTGACCTTACTGATGGAGAGAGGGCTTCCCATGGTGAGAGTGTACTTTTCCTCCTTCATTGTCCCTTCCCTGAGGTATAGGTCCTGCCCCAATTTCCTTTTTTCTCCTATCCAGTTTCTTGAAGATTTTCCTTGTAGCTCTAGTTATACAAGATCTTTTGTCAAAGTTCAGTATGTACTCTGTGAGAATTGTTCCACATGTAGATGTGGTTTAATGTATTCATGGGAGAGGGTTGCTCCATGTAGTTTCTATTCTGCCATCTTGTAGACCCTTTCTGTCCTTTAATTTCTAGTTGAGTTCAGCTAACAGAAAAAACTGGCAAGAAAACTTCAAGACAATGAGGTTGGAGTATTTACTCCAACTTTCTCTGTCCTGTGTTTCCCAGATTGGCTGACTATCTTTACCAAATCAGCTTCTCTGGGAAGCTGATTATCACATATATACTCTCTTCAGGTTCAGGTAATTACTCACACTTATCATTTTTTAATCTAGATGTAGATAAAACTGTCCCAATATTTCTAACTCCCCAAGTACTGTTCTACCTATTGCTATTTCTCTATACCCAGCACAAATTTGTGTACTCCTTTTATTTTTTTTCAATTTTATTCTTCAAGTGAGGTCCTAGTTGCACACACACAGACACAACATATAGAATAAAAACACAAATCAACAATTGAATAAATAAATAATTTTTTCAAGTGGACCAAAATGAAAATAAAGCATGACCTCTAGAACACTAGATCCAGAAATTAGGATGGCATTAGAATCTCTTCAGAAATCTTTTGGTTTCAAGATTTTCCATTGCTTCAGTTCAAACCCTTGGGAGAAAATATCTACTTAAATATCTATATTTTGTGACCTTTCAAGTGGCTGAATCTTGATATTTGTAGTCCTGAATCAAAACTTCTGTAAAATCTTTTTGTCCCTGTGAATTTGAGAAACTAGAGCCTGTGCATGCATTCAACATCCTTATGAAAGAACTGGAGTCTGAAAGTTAAAGTAGTAACAAGAATATTCATATATTAATTCTCAGAGTAGTACAAGGCAAAAAACCATAAATTTGAGAATCAGAGAGATGAATTTCCCCAACAAATTATATACAGAGGAAACATGAAAGCTTTCTTAACTTTTTGATATTTATAAATTTATCATGAGGAAAATTAACTTCAATGCCTATTAGCAGCTCACTAACATCACTTTCTAAGTAATTCCACTAAGTTTTCCTTTTTTTGTTTGCTAAAATAAACTTTAGAGATGAAATGAGAAGATTTGAGCACATAAGGTATATTGAATAAATGTTATTTGTGCAAAATAAACATATCCATATGATTTTTCATCACTGAACATTGTAATTCATAAACAGATATTAAACTTAGAAAATTTAGCCAAACGATTTATTATAAAATAACACGGATTGAGAGTGTCTGACACACCTCACATATAGGCCCTTTATCAAATTTAAAAAAATCATCTTCAGAGTTCTATGTTTAATAAACACAATTTACTGCACAGATGGCAGCAAATAGAATTTCAACATTAAAAATTTTAGAATAATCAATATTGAATATAAGTTAAATATATGAATTGAGAAAGTACTTTAAAAGAAGAAAATTGAATTAAAAATATAATTAAATGCCTAATACCATTCTGAATCCACAAATGACATATCTCTATTGCATATAACTATTTTGGAATTTTTATAGGAAAATAATTTATACATAAATATAGAACAAGTTGTTCATCTGATAAGGCTAAATTGAGTATCTTCCCATGCGGATGGGGAAGATAATGCTAAAATATACACATATTCTGATGTCACCATTGTAGAAAAAATAATGGCAATATTGGAATCATGATTAATAGTAATTCTACATGAATAACAGGCAGTACATAGACCAAATTGACAGGACACTATGATAGGTTTCCAGAATCTATAGTTAGAATGTTTGCTGATACTTGACAAAGTGATACTGCATATTCAGAAAATGATTGAGCATTGTTTTAGTTATTGGATATCCAATTCACAAAACGCCACCCCAAATTTGAAAGCTGATATTTATTGAGTACTTATAGTGCCACACTTCATTAATTAAGTTTCAGGCTGGGATGTGCAGATAAGTTGGGTGTGGATGTGAAAGAGAGAGAGAGACTTCTTACTTTAAAAATCTTGGAATTATAATATATCATCAAAGAATATATTCTAAAAAGTTTTATGCACATATACATTAAATATGAACCTAAGTGTTGGGACGACAAATATAATAAATGAAGTGATACCGAGTTGTTGAAGACTTTTGAACTATATTTTTATTTACTGTGTGTCCTATACAGGACCTTTTGCAGTTTATTTTAAATATTGATATATGTGTTTATTCTTTGTTAGTGTTATTAAAATTTTATTAAAATATTCAAATTAATGTCCTAGTAGAGTATATTTTCCAGGTACATTAAGAGAAAAATACATTTTTGTTTCTTTAATTCCTTTCATCAAAAGACATAAGGGAGCATATTTTTAGGAACAGTTGGGAATATATTTAAAAATCTATACATCACATATTTCTTCCCACAGGATTTAACTTCATGTTGGGTTGACTTTATGGTGACCTGTGAAATTAAACAGAGCCCTATGTCAAGCAGGGTGCTGTGTTTGGTTTAGTGCTCTGTTTTTAATTATCTTGATTTTTTTTTACTAAGAAACAATACATTTTTATCTTGCATTGAGATCTGCAAAGTATGCAATCTGTACTGATTATCCATTCAGAATTTTTTTTCTTTACTCATTGATATACCTTGGCCCCTAAAAGAGTGGCTAAATTATAGTAGGTATTCAGTAAGTATCTGTTAAACAAAACTGTACACTTGAAGCTCTGTTAAAACTACATAATGATGTGCTAATTCCTCTGCATCTTCACCATTCCTAGGCCCATTTTAATAATATGACTTTCTCTTCCTCAAAATAATAGTGTAGATAACTGTAACATATTTGAAACAGTTTGACTTTGCTCCCTATATAAAAATCTAGAAATAAAAAATATACCATTTTGAGTTTTAGACTAAAAAAATTACAAGCTCTCTTCTTATTTAGGGAAGATTATTATTTTTATGTAATTCAACAATGCAATGAAACTTTAGGAACATTGTCTTATTGTGTCTTCTTGTATAATTCATGTTTTTAATTGACACCAGTGTACTTGAACTTTCCAGGATCATATCATCATATTTAATCTTTACTTTCTTCTTATATCTTTTTGACGGTTTCATCATGCTGAAGAAATTAACTAGCTATTTATTAATGCTACTAAAATTCTGTAAACTCCAGACAAATACATAAACATTCCTACTGATCTTTTTACCTAGGTACTTCATAGACACTCAGAACTCAGGATTCTAATGAAGATTTATTTATCTCACATATACTGCCAGACCCCTTTAAACATACACATACCCTAATAGAATTTTGTTTGCTCTTCTATGTAATGATCTATCAATTTGTAGAAATTTGATATCATGGCTTTTTTACTTACCACACACAAAATATTTGAAACTGAAAATTTGAAATAGAAAATATTTCAACTTTATTATACCCAGAATGATTCTTTTTAAAATTTTTTTATTGAGTTATAGTCATTTTACAATGTTGTGTCAAATTCCAGTGTAGAGCACAATTTTTCAGTTATACATGAACATACATATATTCATTGCCACATTTTTTTTTTCACTGTGAGCTACCACAAGGTCTTGTGTATATTTTCCTGTGCTATACAGTATAATCTTGTTTATCTATTCTATATATGCCTGTCAGTATCTACAAATTTTGAAATCACAGTCTGTCCCTTCCCATCCCCTGCCCCCTTGGCAACCACTAGTTTGTATTCTATGTCTATGAGTCTGTTTCTGTTTAGTATTTATGGTTTTTTTTTAATTCCACATATGAGCGATCTCATATGGTATTTTCCTTTCTCTTTCTGGCTTACTTCACTTAGAATGACATTCTCCAGTAACATCCATGTTGCTGCAAATAGCATTATGTTGTCAGTTTTTATGGCTGAATAGTATTACATTGTATAAATATGCCACATCTTCTTTATCCAGTCAATACCCAGAATGGATTCTTAAAGTTAAACATGTAGTGTTGCTGAATTCATAAATACTCTGATTATTTGGATGGAAAAATAAAAAAAAGATAAAGCTTAAAATTTTAATCTTTACTTTTCCTTATTATTTATCTGAATAATAGATAATATTTATTTTAGACAGACTATATATCTCTGAAAGAGAAATCATAAAATTAAATGTAGAGAATAATAATCTTACATGTATTTCTGAACAAGATGGGGTAACAGAAAACAGATTTACCTTTCCACAGCTAGATTGTGGACTAAATATATGAATAAATGATTTTCAGACATTGAACATTAGACATCATGAAACACTGATTCCTCAGAAAGAAGAAATAAAAAAGATGAGTCCTGTAATTTTGCTGTCTTACTAAGAGTTTCCAGGCTATGACACAAGAAAGAGGAACTCAGGTATAGCCTGGAAGTATTCTTGAATTAAGGAGATGAAAATATGAGTCTGTGGAGTCCAAAATTCCCAGATGGCAGAGTACCAATTGGAAAAGAGCAACAAAAAGAATAAGACCTTTGTCAACTTTGGTGGACACTTTTCAATCTCCAACTGAGTCTTGATCAGTTCATGCATACAAGGAAGTTACCCCAAGTCAAATAAAGAACTGCCTAAAAGGAGCTTAAAAGTGATCAGTATAGGTTATACTTATTTCAGCCTGAATAGAAAAATTCATAATTCATAAAGCATGAGGTAGTAACCTCAAAAGTGCATTGCCAAAGGAAAAAAAAATAGCTCTAGAGTAGAAAAACCTCTTGTTTCACCTAAAATTTAAAAGCAAGCCTCGAAATAATCAAATTATTTATAATAAACTTAACTATATTCTAAAACAAACTCAAGATGATTTATAGCAATAGAATATCCAATAGGCAACAAGGTATACATTTAAAAAAAGTATGATAACCAATCGAAAATTAATAAATATTCAATAAAGAAGGTACACTTCAGTCATAATAATGAGAAAATCAATTACCAGAAACAAAATCAGAAATGATTTAAAAAGTAGAATTAATAGTTAAGGACATTAAAATAGCATTTATAACTCTATTCTTTATGGCCAAGGAAGTGGAGGAAAAAGAATATGTATGTTTAGAAGAATATAAAAATTTTCAAAATAAAAAATACAATGCCTAAAATAAGCAAACAAAAACTAGTAGAGTTATTGCTATATTAGACAGTAAAGAAAAAAGATTAGTAAATTTCAATGCATGTCAATGATATCCAAAATGAAACATACAGAATAAAATAACTAAAAATTAAAGAAATGCATTCTGTGAGTTTGGGGAAAATTTAAAGAAGCCTACCATATATTTGGGAGAAGAAAAATATGAAAAGAAGAGTAAATATTTAAATTTAGAATTGCCTTTTAAAATTTTGATGAAAATTAAAAATCTGTATATTGAAGAAATGTAATAAAACATAATTAAGAAAAAATAGGGTAAAACTATATCAAAATATATTATAATACAACTGTTAAAACCAGCAGCAAAGAAAAAAAATTAAAAGCATCAAGAAAAGAAGAAAAAACACAGACCAATGCAAAACTGACAAGAGACTTCTTGGAAAAATCACAACCCAGAAGACAGTGGAACAAAATCTTTAATGTATTAAAATATAAAAAATTTGAATTGAAAATTCTATACTCAGAAAAAATATCTTTCAAAATCAAAGGTGAAATCAATATAATTTGAGAAATACAAAGGCTTAAATAATTTATTGCATACCTGAACTTGTTACCAAGTCCAAACTCATTCCACTTGCTGCATGACAGGCCAATAAATTAGGAGACGAGGTGTTGTGGTAAGGGAAAGCAACTTTATTTGGAAAGCCAGCAGATCAAAAAGATGGCAGACTAATGTCCTGGAGAACCATCTTACCCAGGTCAGAATTCGGGCTCCTTTTATACTTAAAAGGAGAAGGGGTATGCTGGTTGTTGCAAAATTCTTGGTAAAAGAATCCATTGTTCTTTGAATCCTTTGTTCTTGTAGTTGTCCACATGGGTCAGATCATGGTGTCCCTGTAAACCTCAAACAAAACAAATGTTATTTTCTATTCTTCAACTTGTTAACTTTATATGAATGGAAAAGTGTTAATATCCTTAAAAGTTAGAACCTTGACAGTAGACTGTTTGGTATATTTCAGCCTATAGGCAACATTCTTTTACAAAAGATGCAGAACCACCAAGACTAAGCATAAGAAATAGAGCATAGGGTTAAAGTTAAAGGAACAGATCTAATATGGAATCAGATTTGTTCTTTTCTATTACAAAGTTAGAGTGTTAAATTGCCACAGATAAAAGACAAATTAAGACAAATGGAAATCCGGGTCTACAGAAAGGAATAAAGAACATCAGAAGTGGAATTCTGTGGATACATACAAAATATTATTTTTTAAATCTCTTTAAAATATAATTGACTGCTCACAGAAAAAAAAATTGAGGGACTAATTAAAAAAATACAATGTCTGAGAACAAGTGGTACAAAGGCCATGAGAAGATGGAAATATTCTGTTGTAAGTTTTCAACACTATTTGTAAAGTGGTATTATATTTACTGTGTTAGAAAGTATTAATTTAAGTAAGTATATTTTAAAATTTAAGGAGTCACTAAAAAGGTCCATTTTAACTAAATGGTAAACAGAGAAGAGAAAATGGTGGTTTGAAAAAGTATATAATTACTCCAAAAGAAATTGGAAAAAAGAAAAAGGATCAGATGGGACAAATAAAAAGAAAATGATGAGACATTAGATTTAAATCTATCTATATGAATAATTAAATCAAGTGTTAATGGTCTCAAATCCCCAGGTAAAAGGCAGAGATTGTCAGATTCAATAAAAATTTAAGACTCAATTATATGATACTTACCAAAGTAACAACAAACAAGCAAAAAATCACTTTAAATGTAAAGATACTGATAGGTTATAATTTTATAAGTGGAAAAAATATCTATCATGTTTTTATCAAAAGCAAGTTGGAATAGCTATATTCTTATCCTAAAAAAATGAAGTGTCTCAGAGAATGAAGCGTTGGAAATTGAAATAGAAGATACTATATACAATAGTATAAAAATGTGAAATTCTTAGTCATATATTTAGCAAATATGTTATGTATTTGGCAAATGTCATGGAAAACTTTTACACTGACTGCTACAAAACATTGCTGAGATAAATCAAAGAAATATTGATGTTATGTACCTAGAATAGTTAAAATAATGTTGAGAAGAGCAATAAAGTTTTAGAACTTAAATTTTGACCTCATCACTTCATAATACAGCTACAGTAATAAAGTCTGATATTGCGCTAAAAATGGGCACATAAATCAGCAGAACATAATAGTTTTGCATATATATAGCAAATTGAATTTTGACAAACATGCCATGACAGTTCATTTTGAAATAATTTTCAACGAATTGTCCTGGAACAACTGGATAGCCATATTCAATATTTTTAAAAAAAGACTTTTGCATTTATTTTACACTATATTCAGAATTAAGCTATAAAAGTATCATAGATAAAAATGTAAGAATAAAAATTTGAAATATCTAGGCAAAGATTTGGTAGAAAATTGTGATAACCTTGGCTTTCACAAATAATTTTAAAATAAGATTTAAAACATGAAAAATAAAGAAAAAATTAAAAAATGGGATTTCATAAAAAATGAGAAGGTAGGAGAAAAAATGCCCACTTTGCAAAGCATATTTGTAACAAAAAGATTGTATGTGAAATATATATATACATATGTGAGAAATTCTTATAACTCAATCATGAGAAAACGAGCAAATACTAAAAATGGGCAAAAAATTTGAATTACCAAGGAAAATTTATTGATTGAAAATAATCACATACAAAGATGTTCAAGATCATCAGTCAAAAAAAAATTGTAAATTAAAACCACAATTAGATTATACTGCACACATATTTGAATGACTCAATTTAAAATGATTGATCATACCAAATGCAGACAAGCTGAGAAATACTAGAATTTCCATACACTGCTGATGGGAATACAAACTGATACTACTGCTTTAGAAAATATATCTTCCCATTCCATGTCTAGGTATAAATAAAAACATATGCCCACACAAAGACTTGTATGAAATGTTCATAACTTATCTGTGTGATAATCCAAAAACTAGAAATAATCCAAATGTTCACTGATACATGAATGAGTAAACAAATTTTGGAATATGAGTACTTGAGGATACTACTCAGCAATTAAAGAAATGAAGTACTGAATACATGCAACAATAAAACTGTCTCAGAAAAGTATGTTGAAAGAAGACAGGCACAAAAGAATAGATTATTTATTATTTTATACATATACATTTCTAAAAACTAAAAAAAAAAACCTCTTTCTTAACTATGGAAAGTATACCAGTGGTTGACTAGGGATGGAGGGAATGATTAGAAAAGGGTAAATTTGAAAAAAAATAAAAAACATAAAAAGGTATGAGGAAAATTTTGGAGTGTATATACATATACATATATATTCACTGTCTTGGTTTTCATGTGTGAAACTAATATCAAAATTTATGAACTTGTTTATTCTGTGTACTTTAATCGCATGTCAAATATTCTGCAATAAAGATTTTTTAAATGTCAGTGGCTTAATTGAGGCTACATTGCTAAGTTTTGAGGAAAGCTCTCAAAAATACATCCTACTATCATACACTACATATATACACATGTGAGTTCTCACTAATTTCATATATGAGAATGGAATTATTAAAAATTGCAGTGTAGGGCCAAAGCCATGATCTCCTCACAGGAGGCATCTGCCTGGCGGCAGATCAAGGACAAGCTGAAGCAGGAGGAGGAGATGCTGTCCCTCATGCAAGACAGCCAGAGAAGAGCGACCAGCTCACCAAGAACATGGTGTGTATCCTGTCGTCCTTTGAGAGTCACCTTATGAAGCTGAAGAACTTTATCATCCCTGTGCACAAACAGAGGGAGAACCTGCAGCAGTGCAGGAGAATGTTGAGAAGACACTGTCCTGCATGGACCACGTCATCAGCTACTACCATGTGGCCAGTGACACTGAGAAGATCATCAGCGAGGGCCCCACAGGTAGGCTGAAAGAGTATCTGGGAAGCATGGCCAAGATTCAGAGGGCTGTGGAGTATTTCCAGGACAATAGCCCAGAAAGCCCAGAGCTCAACAAAGTGAAGCTGTGGTTTGAGTGGGAGAAGGAGTCGCTGGAGTCTGAGTTCCGAAGCCTGATGACCCAGCACAACAGTCGTGCCCCCTGTGTTCATCCTAGATCTGACCAGCTCTGCGGACGACCTGGAGGTCCAGGAGGAGGCGCC
Organism: Camelus dromedarius; assembly: GCF_036321535.1. NCBI lineage: Eukaryota > Metazoa > Chordata > Mammalia > Artiodactyla > Camelidae > Camelus > Camelus dromedarius. Next base: position 36,177,756 of record NC_087448.1, read on the forward strand.
CCTGGAGCACCTGCCTGAGAGCATGCTTCAGGACATGGTCCGCGTCTCCCGCTGGCTGGTGGAATACGGCCGCAACCAAGATTTTGTGAACATCTATTACCAGATCCGCTCCAGCCAGCTAGATCGCTCCATTAAAGGCCTAAAGGAGCCTTTCTGGAAGAGCATTTCCTCCTCTGTGGTTGCCTACTCCTCTGCTAGAGGAGACACACCCACAAAGAGGAAAGACACGCCCACCAAGAAGCCGGTCAAGCAACCAGGTCAGGAGCATAATTTCTGAGTAAAGTACCTGTCCGAGGCCCTGAGCAACAAGCATGGGCCGCTGGTCGGGAGAGATGACATGCTGGACGTGGACACCCGATGCCTATATTCACTGCGTCAGTGCCTTTGTCAAGTCGGCCTAGAGCGTGTACCAACTGCTGATGAACGTCATCCCTGAGCCCCATCAGAGGAAGGCCTTTGACTCTTTGATACAGGAGGCGCTGGACGGGCTGATGCTGGAAGGGCAGAACATCATGGCCGCTTCCGTAAGGCCATCATATGACACGATTTCTTGGCAGTGCTCACTGTCTTCCCCACCCTGCAGCACCTCAAGCAGACCAACCCCAAGTTTGACCATGTGCTCCAGGGCACGGCCACCAGCAGCAAGAACAAGTATCCCAGCCTCATCACCTCCATGGGGACTTTTGGAGCCAAAGCACTTGGAGGACTTCCCCGACAACATCAAGAATGACCTGGACAAGGAGTACAACATGCCCAAGCACCGTGCACAAGCTCAGGAGCAATGCCACCCTCTTCCTGCAGCAGCTCCTGAACTTCCAGGGGACAGCGGGCGCCATGCTGGCCTCCCAAGAGACCAGTTCTTCAGCTATCAGCTACAACTCCAAGTTCAGCAGGCACCTTCTGAGCATCTATATCTGTAAAGTCCTGGGAAACCTGCAGCTGAACTTGCTGAGCAAGTCCAAGGTGTATGAGGACCAAGCTCTGAGTGCCATCTTCCTGCACGAGAACTATAACTACATCCTCAAGGCCCTGGAGAAGTCTGAGCTGATCCAGCTGGTGGCCGTGACCCAGAATACTGCCAAGCGTTCTTACCAGGAGCACATCGAGCAGCAGATCCAGACCTACCAGTGCAGTTGGTTAAAGGTGACTGACTACATACCTGAGAAGAAGCTACTGTGTTCCAACCAGGAGTCAAGCTTTGGGACGAGGAGTGACAGATGATTAAGGAGCGGTTTAAGAGCTTCAGTGATGGCCTTGAAGAATTGTGCAAGATCCAAAAGACCTGGGCTGTTCTTGACACAGAGCAGAGGGACAAGATCCACCAAACTCAGAAGAACATTGTAAAGGAGACCTACAGGGCCTTTCTGCACAGGTTTGGCAGGGTGCCCGTCACCAAAAACCCTGAGAAGTACATCAAGTACTGTATTAAGCAGGTAAGCGACGTGATTGATCGCCTCTTTGACACCTCGGCCTGAGGCACTGCTGCCCCTGCCTGGCCCTGCCAGACCAGCCATATTATGGACCAGATAAACCAGTGTTAACCTGCCTGTGGGTCTGGTGAGTCTGCCATCCTTTGATACAGTGGTCTTTCTTCGCCACCCCAGCCAGGAGCCAGGAGCCTTGTCCCTGAGGCCTTGAGTCCTGGTTTGCACTTTCTCTCACATCCCCTATTCCTCACCAAAGCAGTGCTCTTCTGGAACACTGGGGTCCCTTCACATCTGGAGTTTTCCAACCCTGACCACAGCCTGCAGGGGCCATGTGATGGCTTCAAGATAAGAAGGACAGAGAGGGAAGACAGAGGTCTGTGCCCATAGCTGCCTCTGCGTACAAGAGTAGGAGGGCAGGGCAATCCCATTCCAGCCCAGCTCAGAGCTAGGGATGGAGAACTCCCCGCTTCAGCCCAGATGTGGGGGTTGGGCTCAGAGGAGCAGACCACACCGCAGAGGGCTTGGAGAAAAGCAAAGAAGATTGATCTGCTCTCGGATTCAGTGCAGAGACGCATTTCCCATCACCTGCAGCCCTGAGGTCTGGGTGTTCTGTTCCCAAGGAGTCTCTGCCCACCACCAATGGCTGGAGCCAGGGTGCTTGCTCCCTATGCCCTCTGGGGTCCAGCACACCCCAGGAGCTCAGAGAAGGAGTTCTGACCACCCTGGGCAGCCAGACACCCAGGTGCCTATGACCTGGTCCCCAGTGCCTTCTGGCCAGGAGCCAAGCAGCAGTGGTTGCACAAGGCACAGTTAGTCCACGTGTGGGGACTGGGTGATGACTGGAAAATGGTGAGACGCTTAGGGGCGGAGCTGGGGTCAGGGGCATGAGATGGGGTCCCACCTACCTAGTTTGACAAGAATGAACAGTGTGAACAAGTGTGAAGCATGAGCTCTATGAAAACAGACCGCTGAGGCACCCTTAAAAAATAGTAAGTAAGTAAGTAAATAAATAAATCAATATATACACACATACATACATACATACAGCCCAGAGAGGAGCTACAGTAGAATGCCACCCAGGCTTATAGAGAGGACTGTATCACATCTGCCTTAGGATTGAATAGCTCTCCAGTTCCTAGTCTAGTCTCAGGAATTTGAACTGTAGCTCAGAGAACTGTAATTTATTTCTGCATTTTAATAATATATTTCACTTTTCCTCCCTTTTCCCGCCCTTCCTTCCTTCCCTCCCTCCTTCTTCTGTTCTTCCTTTTGCTCATTCCCTATTTTTTCTTCTTAAATGAAATTTTATAGAATTTATATTCTTCAGGAACAAAAGACTCCAGAAACAGAACTGTTTTATTTCATGATGCTCATACTTCTAATTTTAAAACCAACTGCCTTTATTCATATGGAAATTAATAATCTATGTGTGTATATACATGTGCACATATATATATACACATATATATAAAATAAAACATATAATTTTAAGTTGCAGCCATTATCTTTTTCAGACATCAAATACTGAAATAAGAAATCCTACCACAGAGTCAGAACACTTCCTCAACATTAAAAATATCAGGCTAAGTTCAGTAGCACAATCTGCTGACAAACTTTGAGGAAGCTGAAAAGGCCAATGTCTGACACTTGTCGTGTAGAGAACTGATTTAGTCTTTGCTTTTCTTAGCGGGTGTTGACATTCTCATTTTTATTAGTAATTTGATGAAAACACACTGGATGTCCTTTCACGCATGCTGATGTATGGCCTTTTTCCGAGACTTTATCCTTTCTCCCCAAACAGGATTTGAGAAGCTATAAGCTACTGCCCAATTTCAGTTTTCTCTTTTGTGGATCTGTCCCTGAGGCTGCATCACAGTTCTGCTGAAATTAAGCCAGTGCATCTCAGATGATCACACACAGGGTGGTCTGTCTGCTGCTTTCACTTTCCAAACATCCTTGATGATGTGAAACTTTTATGTTGTATTAGGAGTACCTTCTGTCTAAGTGCCTGTGTCTTTCCTATTTCACCTCATCCTTCCACAGCTTTTTGGTATTCTCTCCTGATGTAACTGCTGATTTTACTTACAAAGAAGAAAAAAAAAATCCCCACTACCTGGAAATCTTTTCTTCTAATCCTCTTGCTAAGTGATTCACCTGAACAGCATGGACCTTATCTTTTTTCATCTTTGTATTCTCTGTATTTTGTAGAAATATTTTGTATAAAAAGTGGCACAAAATAAATGTTTGGTATATTTAAATGAATTCTAGATTTTGAGTATGAAGGGAGAGCAAGCATGTTTCTCCCCAACTTCTTTTCTATCCAATGAAATTTTGTAGTGAGGAACAAAGATGATTCTGGATTCTTTGAGATTCAAGATTCTTTCTTATGTATGTCTCATGGTCATCTAGTTAATGAATGAACAAATTGATAGACTGTAAATATAAACTAGAAAATATTAGAGGAATAAAACACTAATTCTGTGAGACAGTGTGATCAACTAAACAAAGATTAGAAAATTAGAAAACAGATATTAAATCAGATCTTGACAATGAACCGTAGTGGATTTTGTCTTGATGAACCCCCGTAACATCGATATACTCCATACAATTTAGAATCTCGCCAGAAAAAAAAATCCCACTAAAATTTCAGAGGTCTACTCCCTCTTATAGAATAATTCCTGTTATACTAAACTGTATTCTTTTCATAAAAGGCACTTCTACAGCCTCCCTTCAGCCTCACAGAAAAATCATACTTTGTGGTTTCAAGTTCTTTACTATCTACTTAGAGAGGTTGGTTATACTTGTCTCTTAAGTGAAAATCAATATTCAAGTGCACTCTGAAAATTTCCCTGGCTTCTGCAACCTTAGTTCAAAACAAAACAAAACAAAACAAAAAATCTTCTCCATATAAGGTGTGTCTTGTTTCTTTTCCCAGGGTCACTCACCACTCTGCTTCAAAAAGAAAAAAAAATTAGTCTGGAAACAGTTGATTATATATGAAGTATAGGGAACTTAGTTATGATGTTATTGCCACTTAACCAATGAAACTTTGCCTCTCAATTTCCCAATTTTCTTATAAGCAAGGCTGAAACAAACAAGCTTTGTTATCATAACTTACTCTGTTATAATGTGTACTATGTTGTACTCTGTTGTGTTCCGTGTGGGAGAATAAGAAGAAAATCTTAACAAAAGGATTTTTTCCAGGTCTCAAATAATAGATATTCCCCAATGATTTCACTTTCTTTAGGCCTCAAGATCGAAGCATGTGTCCATGTGATAAAAGGTGGGGAGTCTGCTATGATGGTCTTCAACAAAGAAAGCATTTAAAGACAGATGCATTCTAGAATCCAGACTCTTCCACTGGCTGTGACCCTCAGAGAGTTCTTCAACTTCTCTCTTATTTCCCTGTAAAATAACAGTACTTATAATTTTATTATAAAAGTTAAATAAAATAATGCACAAATACCCTTTGCAAAGTTCCTGGTATGTCATACTCAGTAAAGAATACCTATATTTATCATTTATAAAGCAAAATAACTATTATCTGAAGTAATGAAATTTGCTGTGTGAGTCTCTAGATAATACTTGAGTAACTTTCTTAATCCAGAATAATCACATCTCTTGATAGGTCTTCTTGATCTCACTGATTTTGAAATGTACTCAAATGTTAGTCCTAGAAATTATTTACTTACTATCATTAGTATGTAATTAAAGATAATCCATATATATGGGTCACATAAAAAGGAGAAATGTGGAGTAGAAAACAAAATGGCAATTCAACCATATAATATCACTCACATGTGGAATCTAAAAAAAGAAAAAAGACACTAATGAACTCATCTACAAAACAGAAACAATCTCACAGACATAGTAATCTTATGGTTACTGGGGGAAAAGAAGATGGAAAGAGATAAATTTGGGAGTTCAAGATTTGCAAATATTAACTACTGTGTATAAAAACAGATAAAAACCTAAATTCTTCTGTATAGCATAGAGAGCTAGATTCAGTATCTTGTAGTAACATTTAATGAAAAAGAATATGAAAACAAATATATGTATATATGTGTATGATTGGACATTATGCTGTACAACAGAAATTGACACATTGTAACTGACTATACTTCAATAAAAAAAAGAAAAAATGTCAATTCACTTGACTTCTGAAGGCAAGTTTCTATATCTGTAAAATACAGCAGTCATTGTTTTAGCATTAGAATGACAGAAAAAATAGTCAGGAACAGATTTATTTATGTCCATCCTAAAGCAGTCTACTATGTATGCAGAGATGCATTAGATTATTAGAATTAACTATGGCAATATTATGATGTAGGGAAAGAATATTAAATGTGCAGCAAAAATATGAAAACCAGTCTTCAATTTTTTCATACTTCAAAGGGAGAAATTTGTTTGAGAAAGTGAGGTCTTTGTTGGTTCTAAAGAATGAGTTAGAACTGGCAGGAAGAGAGGTAGGAATGCATGCCTAAAAGATGAATCAGCACAAACAAGCCTCTGTGGCTAGAAGGAGCAAGACATGTTTTACAGACACAGAGTCTGTACCTCTGAAGTTCAGAAAAAGGAAAGAAAGTATGGAGTATGATGAGGTTGAAAATGTAAGTGTAGGCCAAGGCCTTGCTAGATATTAGGTCTTCTCACAATCAGTGGAAAAGATTGAAGAGTTTTGAGCAAGAAAATGAAATGATCAGGTTAAGTTAAAAGTACAGAATAAATTATAAAAGGGCAAGAGAAAATACAAAGAGATTACTTGGGACACTATGCCAGTAAATTATGTGAAAAGTGAAGGTAACTCACACAAGAACAAGAGTACTATATAGGTAGATTAGATTTCCTGACTCTTTACTCAGTTACCTATTAAATGTTCCCTGCTGAATGGGTTCTAACTGATGGCACTTGAACAAACGTACTATGAGATGTTTCCAAGATTAGCTCTCACCCTTTCACCAGCTTAAGGCAAAGCCATATGCCAAAAGGAGCTCACATCTCACAACTACTATATGAGTGGGAGCCATCTACCAACCAGGTGTATCTTATATTAATATATTTCTGAACTAAGTAATTTTTAAGTGGCTTGAGCTATTACACATTAGGGGGCTATTTGTTACAATAGCAAATGCTCTCAGTAATACATCTATTTAGTGAACAGAATAGGCAGGACTCACCAGTTGTCTGGGTGGACTTGGCAGGATTGGGTTATGTGTGCTGAGGGACACATAACAGATACATGATGATGAGGGCTCTGGAGTCAAATTGCTTGGGTTCATAGTTCATCTCAGCAACTTCTTAATTATGTGACCTTGGGCAAGTTACAAAATCTCTCTCTGAATCACTCTGAGTCTTCAAATTCTGACTACAATTGATAACCCAGATTATGGAGTGGCAAAAAAAATATGGGAAATTATATAACTAAATTGATAGGAATATCAGATATACAGAAAGTGTACAATAAAAGATGCTATTATCATTTATATCAATATATTAATGTTTTATTAATATAACATAGTGATTTATTAGACATTATTAGACATTATTAGACATTTTCTCTTTAATCCAGGAATCATTTTATTGTATTTTATTTTATAGATATATAGTTTATGATAGTTTTAAATTTATCTTTTCTTATTGACATCTAGTATTTTATATTTGGTCATAAAACATTTTATGATATTGTTTTTAGGACTTTATTTAAGGTTCTTTTTGGATACCATTGTGACTTACTTAAATTTGTCAAATTCCAAACAAACTCAATAAGAAAATGTATACTCATATTGTTGGTAACTGTTGATTCTAGCTAATTATTAAATTATGCAGATCTTCACTATTTTTGCTTATCTTTTGTTGGCCAAACCTATCCTTCTTTAAGAAACATATGATAAAATTCTAACCGCACTGATGAATTACATTGCTTTTCTCAATATATATATTCATAGTCATTGTATTTTATTCAGCAGATCTTTTTTTCACTAATATTTAAAATCTCTCTTTTCCATGATAACTTTTTTCTTGAATTCTGTTTTTCTTGCATATGAATTTGTTACCCCAGGTAACATCCTGCAGGGATGAGAGGATGGGGCAAGATATAGCTCAGTTCTGAAAGCATCTCTCATACACTCACATCAAGACATGCTACATACCTATGCATTCTGCCTAACATGCCTAGCAGGGCTCTCTGTACTTCCACTGCAGCTTTTTCCTTTGGTTGTATGGTCCCATGGTGATGGTCTCAGGATGGACCTGCAAGGACAGACTTACTGCTGCTTTTTTTTTTTTTAAAGGGAGCCTAATAAAAGTAGTAATGGAGTTCCCTACTGAATACACCATTCAGATAGTTTCCAACTCTTCCGCTTCTCAGTGAAAGGGTGAAAAATTAGGGACTTGTAATATGAAGACCCTAAGTTTGCACAACAAAACGACTCTTCCAAGTTGCCAATATGCAACACTGGACCCGACACTGCTCTAAGCTGCATTTTTCTACCACTCTGAGAATTCCATTTCCTTAGAATTTTTTTCAAAAATTTTATGAGTATCTCAATTCTGTCAGTCTCCCTTCTTTGGCATCTCTAGAGTTACATTTCAGAGAGAGAGTATTATCAGCCCACATTAGTTTGTCATCTTATTAAGAACTAGAAGTCAATTTGATATACTGTAGAAATCTAATTCTTCAAACTGACAAAATTGATATTTAAATCAGGCTATTGTAATAATCCTCAACCAGATTGCACTGCAGGTGTCTAAAAAATCTTATAAATAACCTTTTCTAACAAGCATTGTGCTGTGTATCATCTAAAATGAGAAAGTAAGGATACGTGCTTTTAAAAGTACACATTTAACTTTTACTCAGGTGAAATATGCACAAATACCAGGCTTAAAGTCAGATGTTGGCAAGTACTTGGGTTACTATTAGACCTCAGGGTACAGGGACTTTACTGTTATTGTTTCTGATTAATTCAAACTTATTACTCAAACAAATATGCAAAATAAAAATAAAAACAAAATGAGAACAAAAGACAGTGAAGAACCTAAAGAAATTTATATAGGTGCAAATATTATTCTCTGATAAGCCAGATATAAAGAGATATATGTAAGATAGCAGTTGTAATGTACAATCAAGGAAAAATTAAACAATAGTATGAATTTTAAGAACAGATTCAGGATAATCTGAATCTAAAATAACAGAAGTTTGTAGTGAATGCTAAAATCCTTTAAAGAGTGCCTTTTGTGACACATGTTTATGGAATAAAAGAAGGCATAGGAGAATAAGAAGGAGAAGGACAAAAAGTGAAAGAGGGAGAACTAGAAGGTCTAAGACCATTGCTGAGACAGATAATATCTCACTCGAAGATCATACAGAAAGAGTAAAAGCATTCACCTTCAAATTTTATTTTGTATTATCTATCAAGGATACTGTTTTCAAAATGGGAAAACTAGAAAAAAACATGAACAAAGGAAGTGAAATCCCCAAATGTGTGAGGAGATTCATTTCTCTGGATCTAGATGAATTTCAATTCAAAGCATGAAAAATCAACAAAAATCAGCTACATCTAGACTACTCTATATGACTGAGTAAATTGTATAGTATTTGCAGATCAAGAAGCTCTTTCACAACAAGAAAGACTGGTCAGATGGAGAAATCATGATTGCTCCTAACTTGAGAGACCTGGAATATTAGTAGTGAAGTGGTGGTGATGGATGGGTGGGGACAAGAGCCCTGCCAAACATGTTTCAGTAAAAAGGTTTCATTTTTAAGTCAGTTTCTAAGTCAATAAATATTTGTTGAATGTCAGTACAATTTCATTTTTTCAAGACTTCAAATAAAAGTATCACTATAAATAAAGTCAGTGACATTTCTTCCATGTGCCAAACTTAGTAATAAAATTTTGTTTCTATTTCAGATATCTCACAATTAGTGAAAAGAGAAAAAAATAAGTATTTGTAAAACAGAGAGATAAACAATGCATGAGTGACACCTACATAGGATACTTTGAGCACGTATTTTAAATATTCTACACATCCTGGGGAGTTAATGAATTATTTTGAGTAAAAAATTCTGAAAAAATAACTGGAGGCATTGTGGAAATTAAGGCTAAATATCATTTTCAGCTCAGACTATAGGATAAGTTTGTTGTTGTTGTTTTCTCTCAAAGAGGTTCTACAGGAGTTTAGCAAAACTTTGAAATACTTACTCAATTCTTAATTAATTTTGGATTATTAAAATAGATTATAAATTAACTGTGATTAAGTATTTGGCTCCCTTCACAGACAACTGACTCTCTATTCTTTTCATTCTATAGGTTTTTACCTTGGATGTTGATAACCCCTAAATTATTTGTTCGACACCGAGAACTCTCCTAAAATAAAAACCTTTATATACAACTTTTCCTGAACATTTCCAGTTAGATGACTTCTAAATCTCTAAAACCCAAGAATTTCCAAATTGAAGTCATCATCATCTTTAAAAAAAATAGCGCCTTCTTCTATAGTTTTTTATTTGTTTGGTTGGTTTGTTTGTTTGATTGTTAATTATGTTTACTCTAATTCTTGGATAGATACCATTTATTATGTTAAGTGTGTTCTCTGTAATTCCAGCATTGTTGAGAATTTTATGATTGAGTATCATGATTGAATGCTGAGTTTATAGCAAATGTTTTTCTTCACCTATTGAATTGATTGTGAAGTTTTCTTCCTTTAATCTGTTTTGCTGGGTCAAATTGGTCATAATGAATTTTCCTTTAGCTATCCTGCTATATTTAGTACTTTGTTTAGGATTTTTGCATTTTTGTTTATGAATGAATCAGGCTTTTAATTTTTCCTTTCTTATGGTGACTGTCTAGTTTTGATGTGAAGATTAGTAGAATGAGTAATACTGCTATCTAACCTAGCTAGAAACAAGAATTAGTTAGAAATCTGTCTCTTTTGTCCCCTACTTCTGACCAAGCACTACCTCTCCACTAACTTTTATTAACTATTTACTATTGTTTTAGGCACAGAGGATATTTCTTAATTAATTTATTTGTGAACATCATAATACACCGTGAGCAGATTTTTTTTGCAGAATGCAACCATTCTCAGTAAACACTTTACCTATTAGGAAGAAAATAATTTTACTATTTTCCACACAAATATATTGCTCTAATATATGTGACCTGCACTTAGGTAAAAGTTTGAGAGCATTTGTTCTATCTGTGCACACAATGGAAGTAAAACTCACATGAGAAAAATAAATTCACAGCATGTGGTGTCATGATACTATTAAAATAATTTTTATGACTCATTGTATTCACTAATTGTTTAAAAATATTATAAAATAAAATGTCTATAATAAAGTTATACTTAAATGATGATTATTATCAGCTTTCTATAATCGAGGTTTTCTATAGGTATTATTTACAAGGAAGTTTCTTTGTTTTATAAAAGATTACCATCTATACATTATTGAATAAAATTTATGAGTCCTGAGATATCATTCATAATGCAAATTTGCTTAAAATTATTTTTCAGTTATATGTGTTAAATGTCTTGATGTTTCTGTGTTCTCATTATGATTATTCTATTGATACAAATTAGTCTCAGTGATGAGGATGCTTTATCAAAGTCAACTTACAGTGCAACTGAAATGACCAAGTTCAAGCATTTCCTCTGCCTGTTAAGGCATCATTCCTTACTTGAGAGTCAGGTTCAAAGATTCACTTGATATGCTGATTATTTAACAGCTGAGGAAAAATATAAAAAGGATTGTCAACATGTAGTGTTCCACATTATTCACCATTTTCTAAAAAAAAAAATAAGCTTTCTAGTTTGCTTAAAACTACTATATTAAAAATTACATAATGATGATGAAGTGACAATTTTATTCCAGTAAGACATACAGAACAGGAACTAACTCAGCTGAGAGAGAATGAAAGGGAAAGAGAAAGAGGAGAGATAAGTCCAGACTTATATTTGCAGACACTTGGAGAAGGAAAGAATATTTCTGAAGCTGAATGTTCTTAAAAATTATGTTTAGTTATTGGCATAACTGTGATAACTACAATGGTCTCTTCTTAGGGTTAATTTTGCAAAGAGTTACTTTTTGATTTTGATAAAAATGCATCATTTTTCATACATTGAATCTATTCATAAGTAAAAGAATATTGCTTTAAATTCTATGATTTCTATTAACTTAATCACTGAATTAATTAAAATCATGAAGGAATATATGTATTATTGAACTTAGAAATATGTTGTATTACTGGGAACATAATCTAGATCAGATATACTCTAGAAAATTTAACATCTAAGTAATGTTATTTTTTCAATTATTTTCTTTCCTTTCTTTCCATATTTTTCCTAACAGTTATGTGAAAATTCACCCACTCCCTTCCTATTAGTGTTCATCACATTATAGCAACAATTATGCAGAGAATAAAAGCAAAACAAAGTAAGACTCGTGTTGCTTACAATATAAGAGACCTATATCTTATGAAATCAGAAAGGAAAAAGAATCATTTAATTCTACCCTTCTAGACAGTGGTGTCTATTACCTTACATTTATGTAAAAGAGTCACTCAAGTGAGTCTTTCATGAACAACGATGATTCTACTCCAAGACATTGGAATTGATATCTACCAACAAACAAATAAATGGTCACGACTAACAATTTTTCCATGACTATGATCATCTTTGAAAAAAAGAAAGAAAAGTTCAAACTAATTTTTTAAATGGAAATGTTCAAATGTTTCCAGCACATTAGTGTGTCAATTCTACATGGATTGAAACAATGAGGCATGTAAGGTTCAGACTGCTTAACTCCAATTTACTATCTTTTATGCTTGATACTCTACAAGACAATAACATAGTCAAGACAATTAATATAAGAAATGCATGTAATTAACCAATATTTTTGAGCAAACCTTAGGTACAAGGCACTGTGCTAGACATGGATAAGAGTTACCAAAACCGCAGTGCTGCTGCTCTTATAGATTTAAATAGGAGGTCATCAAACAATATATCACATAGTAAATATTAAAACACATCTGTGATAAATGCCTACTAGAAATAAGCAATGAAATAAGATCCTATAACAAGATCAGTTCTAATTTAAGGCTCAGATTAGACTTCCTGAGGAAGTTACTTTGTATCTAAAATTTGAAGAATGACAATAAATAAATGTTAAATGAATTAACATATGAATGAAATTCATTTGTGTAAGCTTGAGAAATAATATTTTACTTCTGCTGATACTCTGCTGGTTAACAATAGTACTGTCCAATTAACTTCTTGGTTCTCCATTCATCAAACATCAAAATGTAAATAATGCCTATCACTTTTTATTGCCCAGCAATACTATAAACAATTTTTTCAGAAAAGATATGACAAAGAAACTTTGAATTTTAGAATTGTTTGAAGTGAATTTATGACATTACATCTGTCAGTACTTTATGCCCAATTATATACATACCTGCTCTCTACATATAATTGTTGTAGATGACATAAAGAAGAATTTGACAGGCTGGATGACCTTGTAATAGCTTTCTAGTCCTGTGAGTTTATAAATCTATTATCTTATCTAAACATTTTTGAACCAAACTGCAGCAGACTCAGATTAATTCAACTCTCTGACAATCAATAATGACTTTGAAGCTCAGAGCTATGCCTTACTCATTATCAACCAAAGCCAGACAGTCCCTTAATTTTTTAATGGGATTTGATCAGATACATGAAAAGAAAAAGGTCCTAATTTCCCAGTCCCTTGTTCTTTAACTCAAATGCTGTGTCTGATGATTTATGAAATGCTCAAATTTCTATTTTGGTAATTATTCATTTGACTTTAATTTTACATAAAGTTTAAGGAAACTGTATAGAGTAGGATATAATTATATGAAATTTAAAGGTCTAAATGCCATTTGACATTCCTTCCTGTAACCTCTGTGAAATTAGCCTCTGTGACTTTACCAAAATAATAGCAGGTGTTTCTTTTTGCAACTGTTGATATTTGTTATGTAAATTTTATATTCTTTTGAAAATGGTTCTTTTTTGACCAGTGTTTATATGAAGTCCATGAAATTTTACTTAAAGAAAATAAATGTGCTCAGTTTGACTTAACTACAAATAAACAGTAGCATGCTATCCTTCTTCAGATATTTATAAGAGGCTAGCAAAAAGAAATGAGATGAAATTTAGGAAGGCTAAAAATTATTTCTTCAACATTAAGGATAAAACTGATAACAATGTATCAGATAAAAATATTAAAACTTTAACTTTACACTGAATAATATATATTCTTGTTGGCAGAATCTTAATGACAGTATTCATTTAAATGATTCTCAAATATACAGTAATACCATTTCTACTAATCTCTGCAAATATATACTGCACAGCATTAAATTATGTTTTTGAAGTAATATGTGAATCAAATATTTTCCTTTTATATTGTACTATCTGGGAGTACCTGTATGGTCTAGAATTTGAATAGTTGATGTAGAATAATAGAAAAAAAATAGAATTTTTGATATTTTTCACAGAACTAGAGCAAATAATCCTAAAATTTATATGGAATCACAAAACACTCAGAATTGCCAAGCAATACTGAAGAAAAAGAAGGAAGCTAGAAGAATAATCTTCCCAGACTTCAGAAAATATTACAGAGCTACAGTAAATAAACAGCATGATATTGGCACAAAAACAGACATGTGGGTCAATAGAACAGAATAGAGAGCCCAGAAATAAACCCACAGACCTATGATGAATTAATCTTTGACAAAGGAGGCAAGACTATACAATGGAGAAAAGACAGTTTCTTCAGCAACTGGTATTGGGAAAAGGACAACAGCATGTAAATCAATAAAGTTAGAACACTCCCTCACTCCATACACAAAAATAAACTCAGAAATGGCTTAAAGACTTATACATAAGAGAAGACACATTAAACCTCCTAGTAGAAAGCATAGGCAAAAGATTTTCTGTAATAAATCTTAGCAGTATTCTCCTAGGGCAGTCAACCCAGGCAATAGAAATAAAAGCAAAAAATTTTTAAATAGGACCTAATTGAACTTACAAGCTTTTGCAAGCAAAGGAATCTGTAAGTAAAACAAACTGACAACCTATGGAATTGGAGACAATATCTGCAAATGATATAATTAAATTGAAGTTAGTGAAAATAACGCACAGTGGTGTAATCAAAATGTGGTCTGTTAGTTCTCAAAAGTTCAAATTTATTAAAAATATGGTTTTCTCCTCACTTATGCCTCCATAACTCATTCCTAACTTATAAGCAGAATTTTATCGTGTTTTGGAGGGGTGGAAAGAAATAGATTTATCTTCTGAATTGTGGCATCCCTAAGCCCAATCTGGCAATAAAACCAAGTTTTATATAATATGCACTATTCAGTTTCTCATCTCAACCAGTGTAAAATTGTAAGCTAGTCTTATTACATTTTTCCCTTGTGAATGATAAATATTGTATTTTGGGGTAATGCAAATAATTCAGAACTCTAAATAATGAGACAAAGATTTAGTAATGAAATACAAAGACACAGTAAAGGAAATAATCTGAGATCTTTTGCAAAAAACATGAATACAAGTCGCAAGATGTGGAGAGACATTTCTAATAAAAGTTAGGAAGGAAAATATTGGAATAAGCAGAATCAATCAAGTCTAATTGCTTAATAACCAAATGTGTTAAGAGCAGGACTCAAGCATGGAGTCTAGAAAATAAATTAAAAACTTTCCAGGCACAGACCAAAGAGTAGTCAACTCAAAATTGTCAGATGTCTATGGTGGAAATAGTGGGGACTAAAACTGAAGTGGGATATATGGAAATCTTCCAGAAAGAAGATGATTTAGAGTGAACTTTCTCTGACACAATTTTATAGACAAGCAACTGGAGAAAAATTTAAGGGTTGAGACTACTCTTCAAATCAGTCACTTTCTTGATGACTTCCTGAGATCTCTTCCTTGACATAAAATAGGTCTTATAAAGTAGCTGAATTATCTTGCTGAGTGTGTGATATTGTTGATTAGTCACTGCAGGGAGCAATCAATAAATAGAGGTCAGTACCAGAAGTCCCAGTATAGACAGAGTAGTCTTTAATCTTTGCAGTGATATTAGTAGAGATAACCAGTGCAAAATATCTTTAGAGTCTTTAGTTAAGCAGTTCTTGTGGCATCTTAGGAAGGAAATTTATAAAAGCTTAAGAAAATGGCAATACCAAAAAGAAATAACTAACATACGTATATGCTATTCTGCAATTTCCTGCACTTGGTCTACCTTTATATACTGCATGTATGTGATGTGTGTGTGTCTGTTATGTTGTAAGAAAAAATATAAATTAAAAATAAAAGGTTTAATTCTCCCTGTTGAGATAAGGTAACAGAGTATCAAACCTCTCATTTCTTAGAACATTTATATAAGGAAAATTTTAATTTTAAGATCTTTCTGTATCTCTTAGAAAAGTATAGAACTCCTTTTAAGAGCTAATAAGCCTCTTTTTTTAGTGAAGAATAGTCAGTTACAATGTGTCAATTTCTGGTGTACAGTGCAATGACCTAGTCATGCATACACGTATTCATTTTTATATTATTTTTCATTAAAGATTATTACAAGATATTGAATATAATTCCTTGTAGTACACAGAAGAAACATATTAAAATCTATTTTATATATAGTTGGTAACATTTGTAAATTTCAAACTCGCAAATTTATCCCTTCACACTCCCTTTCCCCTGGTAACCATCAGATTTTTTACTATGTCTGCAAACCTGCTTCTGTTTTGTACATGAGTTCACTAGTGTACTCTTTTTTTTCTTTTTCTTTCTCTCTTTTATTTATTTTTTTAGATTACACATATGAGTTATATATGGTATTTTTCTTTCTCTTTCTGATTTACTTCACTTAAAATGATGATCTCTAGGTCCATCCATGTTGCTGCAAATGGCATTATTTTATTATTGTTTATGGCAGAGTAGTATTCCATTGTATAAATATACCACAACTCTTGATGCAGTCATCTGCCGATGGACATTTAGCTTGCTTCCATGTCTTGGCTATTGTTTATAGTGCTGCTATGAACAATGGAGTGTATGTATCTTTTCGCATTAGAATTCCCTCCAGATACATGTCCAGGATTGTGATTGTTGGATCATATGGTAAGGCTATTTTTAGTCCTTTGAGGAATCTCCATACTGTTTTTTATAATAGCTACACCAAACTACATTCCCACAAGCAGTGTAGGAGGGTCCCTTTTTCTCCACATCCTAATTCTGTGAACATTGTCCTGGGTAATTTGATAGGGATCACATTAAATCCATAGATAGCCATGGACACTATGGCCATTTTAACAATACTGATTCTTCCAATCAAAGAGCATGTGAAATCATTCCATTTCTTTAAGCTATCTTTAATTTCCTTAATCAATGTTCTCTGGTTCTCCATGTATAAGTTTTTCCCTTTGTTGAGATTTATTCCTAAATATTTTACTGTTTTGGATGTGATTTTAAAATTAATTGTTTCTTTAATTTCTTATCTTGCAATTTCATTGTTAATGTAAAGAAATATAACTGATTTTTCTATGTTAATCTTGTACCCTGCTATCTTACTGAAAACTTTATCATCTTTAGCAATTTTTGTATGAAGATTTTAGAGTGTTCTAGATATAGGATTGTGTCTTCCACATATAGTGCCAATTTTATATTTCTTTTCAATTTGGAACCCTTGTATTTCTTTTTCTTGACTGATTGCTTTGGCAAGGACTTCCAAGACTATGTTGAATAGAAATGGTGAGAGTGGTCATCCTTGTCTAGTTCTAGATTTTAGTGGAAAAGCTTTGAGTTTTTCCCCAATGAGTATTATGCTGGCTGTGTATTCATCATAAATAGCTTTTATTATGTTGATATATGTTCCCTCTATACCCAATTTGGTAAGGTTTTTAATCATAACTGGGTGTTGAATTTTATCAAATGCTTTTTCTGATCTATTGAGATAATAATGTGATTTTTGTCCTTTCTTTTGTAGAGGGAGTGCTTCACATTGATTGATTTGTGTATGTCAAACCATCCTTATGTCCCTGGAATAAATCCAACTTGATCATGGTGTATGATCATTTTTATGTGGTGTTGGATTGCTTACCAATATTTTGTTGAGGATTTTTGCACTTATGTTCATCATTGATATTCCCTGTAATTTTCTTTGTCAGGAGTGTCTTTTTCTGGTTTTGGTGTCAAGGTAATTATGGCTTCATAGAATAAGTTTGGGAGTACTCCCTACTTCCAATCATTTGGAGGAGTCTGAGTTCTTTGTATGTTTGGTAGAATTCCCCAGTGAAGCCATCTGCTCCTGGATTTATTTGTAGGGAGTTTTTTTTATTATTATTATTGCTAATTCAATTTCATTTCTAGTGATTTTCTGTTCAAGTGGTCTCTTTCTTGGTGATTCAATCTTGATGGACTGTATGTTTCTAGAAATTGTCCATTTCTTCTAGGTTTTCCAATTTGTTTCCATACAGTTTTTCACAGTATTCTCTCTCTCTCTCTCTTTTTTTTTTTTTTTTTTTTTTTTTTTGTATTTCTGTAGTATTTGTAGTAATTTCTCCATTCCATTTCTTATTTTATTTATTTGGGATCTCTTTCTTTTCTTCTTGATGAACATGGCCAGAGGTTTGTCAACTTTGCTTACTCTTTCAAAAATCCAGCTCTTGGTTCAATTGAGGGTTTTCTATTTTTTATCTCTATTTTATTCAGTTCTTCCCTGATCTTTGTTATTTCCTTCCTACTACTGACTTTAGGTTTTCTTGGCTCTCTCTATTCTAATTGGCTCTCACCTAAAATAGTGATAGGTAAGGTTGTTTACTTAAGATTTTTCCTATATTTTGAGGAAGGCCTGTATCACTATGAAATTCCTTCTTAGGACTGCTTTTGCTGCATCTCATAGATTGTGTGGTTGTGTTTTCCTTGTCATTTGCCTCAAATAATTTTTAAAATTTCTTCTTGATTTCATCATTGACTCATTTCTTTTGTTTGTTTTTTGTTTTTTTTTAACATTTTTTATTGATTTATAATCATTTTACAATGTTGTGTCAAATTCCAGTGTTCAGCACAATTTTTCACTTATTCATGGACATGTACACACTCATTGTCACATTTTTTTCTCTGTGAGTTATCATAACATTTTGTGTATATTTCCCTGTGCTATACTGTGTAGTCTATTCTACAGATTTGAAATCCCAGTCTATCGCTTCCCACCCTCCACCCCCCTGGTAACCACAAGGCTGTATTCTCTGTCTGTGAGTCTATTTCTCTCCTGTATTTATGCTTTGATTTTCATTGTTTGTTTGTTTTTGTTTTTGTTTTTTAGATTCCACATATGAGCGATCTCATATGGTATTTTTCTTTCTCTTTCTGGCTTACTTGACTTAGAATGACATTCTCCAGGAGCATCCATGTTGCTGCAAATGGCATTATGTTGTCGGTTTTTATGGCTGAGTAGTATTCCATTGTATAAATATACCAACTCTTCTTTATCCAGTCACCTGTTGATGGACATTTAGGCTGTTTCCATGTTTTGGCTATTGTAAATAGTGCTGCTATGAACATTGGGGTGCAGGTGTCATCCTGAAGTAGATTTCCTTCTGGATACAAGCCCAGGAGTGAGATTCCTGGGTCATGTGGTAAGTCTATTCCTTGTCTTTGGAGGAATCTCCACACTGTTTCCCATAGTGGCTGCACCACACTGCATTCGCACCAGCAGTGTAGGAGGGTTCCCCTTTCTCCACAGCCTCTCCAGCATTGGTCATTTGTGGATTTTTGAATGACGGCCATTCTGACTGGTGTGAGGTGATACCTCATTGTAGTTTTGATTTGCATTTCTCTGATAATTAGTGATATTGAGCATTTTTTCATGTGCTTTTTGATCATTTGTATGTCTTCCTTGGAGAATTGCTTGTTTAGGTCTTCTGCCCATTTTTGGATTGGGTTGTTTATTTTTTTCTTATTGAGTTGTATGAGCTGCTTATATATTCTGGAGATCAAGCCTTTGTCGGTTTCACTTCCAAAAATTTTCTCCCATTCCGTAGGTTTTCTTCTTGTTTTATTTCTGGTTTCCTTTGCTGTGCAGAAGTTTGTAAGTTTCATTAGGTCCCATTTGTTTATTCTTGCTTTTATTTCTTGTAGGAGAAAATTTTTGAGATGTATGTCAGATAATGTTTTGCCTATGTTTTCCTCTAGGAGGTTTATTGTATCTTGTCTTATGTTTAAGTCTTTAATCCATTTTGAGTTGATTTTTGTATATGGTGTAAGGGAGTGTTCTAGCTTCATTGTTTTACATGCTGCTGTCCAGTTTTCCCAGCACCATTTGCTGAAGAGACTGTCTTTATTCCATTGTATATTCTTGCCTCCTTTGTCAAAGATGAGTTGACCAAAAGTTTGTGGGTTCATTTCTGGGCTCTCTATTCTGTTCCATTGGTCTATATGTCTGTTTTGGTACCAGTAACATGCTGTCTTGATGACTGTAGCTCTATAGTATTGTCTGAAGTCTGGGAGAGTTATTCCTCCAGCCTCTTTCATTCTCTTCAGTAATGCTTTGGCAATTCTAGGTCTTTGATGGTTCCATATAAATTTTATTATCATTTGTTCTAGTTCTGTGAAATATGTCCTGGGTAATTTGATAGGGATTGCATTAAATCTGAAGATTGCCTTGGGCAGTGTGACCATTTTAACAATATTGATTCTTCCAATCCAAGAGCATGGAATATCTTTCCATTTTTTAAAGTCTTCTTTAATTTCCTTCATCAGTGGTGTATAATTTTCTGTGTATAATTCTTTCACCTCCTTGGTTAGATTTATTCCCAGATATTTTATTACTTTGGGTGCTATATTAAAGGGGATTGTTTCTTTACTTTCTTTTTCTGTTGATTTATCATTAGTGTAAAGAAATGCAACTGATTTTTGAACGTTAATTTTGTAACCTGCTACCTGGCTGAATTCTTCAATCAGCTCTAGTAGCTTTTGTGTGGACCTTTTAGGGTTTTCTATATATAGTAACATGTCATCAACATATAATGACACTTTTACCTCTTCTTTTCCAATTTGGATCCCTTTTATTTCTTTCTCTTGCCTGACTGCTGTGGCTAGGACTTCCAGGACTATGTTGAATAGGAGTGGTGATAGTGGCCATCCTTGTCTCGTCCCAGATTTTAGTGGGAAGCTTTTGAGTTTTTCACCGTTGAGTACTATGCTGGCTGTAGGTTTGTCATATACAGCTTTTATGATTTTGAGATATGTTCCCTCTATACCCACTTTGGCGAGAGTTTTTGTCATAAATGGGTGTTGAATTTTATCAAATGCTTTTTCTGCATCTACTGAGATGATCATGTGGTTTTTGTCCTTTCTCTTGTTGATGTGATGTATTACATTGATTGATTTGCGTACGTTGAACCATCCTTGTGTCCTTGGGATGAAGCACACTTGGTCATGATGTATAATCTTTTTTAAGTGTTGTTGGATTCTATTTGCTAAAATTTTGGTGAGGATTTTGGCGTCTATGTTCATCAGTGATATTGGCCTATAATTCTCTTTTTTTGTAGTGTCTTTGCCTGGTTTTGGTATCAGGGTGATGGTGGCTTCATAGAATGAGTTTGGGAGTAATCCCTCCTTTTCAATCGTCTAGAAGAGTTTGAGTAGGACTGGTATGAGTTCTTCTTTGTATGTTTGGTAGAATTCCCCAGTGAAGCCGTCCGGTCCGGGACTTTTATTTGTAGGGAAGTTTTAATTGCTATTTCTATTTCCTTTCTAGTGATCGGATTGTTCAAGTGTTCAGATTCTTCTTGATTCAGTTTTGGTGGACAGTATGTTTCCAGAAACTTGTCCATCTCCTCTAGGTTATCCAGCTTGGTTCCATATAATTTTTCATAATATTCTCGTATGATATTCTGTATTTCTATTTTGTTTGTTGTAATTTCTCCATGTTCCTTTCTTATTTTGCTAATTTGTGCTCTCTCTTTGTTCTTCTTTGTGAGTTTGGCCAGAGGTTTGTCGATTTTATTTACTTTTTCAAAAAACCAGCTTTTGGTTTGGTTGATTTTTTTCTATGGTCTTGTTAATCTCTATTTTATTTAATTCCTCTCTGATCTTTATTATTTCCTTCCTTCTGCTGCTTTTTGGGCCTTTTTGTTCTTCTTTCTCTAATTCATTCAGGTGGTGGGTTAAATTGTTTATTTAAGATTGTTCTTCTTTTTTGAGGAAGGCCTGTATCGCTATAAACTTCCCTCTTAGCACTGCCTTTGCTGTGTCCCATAGGGTTTGAGTGGTTGTGCTTTCATTATCATTAGTCTCAAGGTATTTTTTTTAACTTCAACTTTGATTTCCTCATTGATCCATTGTTTTTTCAATAACATATTGTTTAATCTCCATGGTTTCCTTTTTTTCTCCTTTGTTTCTCTGTTGTTGATTTCCAGTTTCATGGCATTGTGGTCAGTAAACATGCTTGAGATAATTTCTATCTTCTTTAAAATTCTTGAGGTTTTTTTGTGCCCAAGTACATGATCAATTCTGGAAAATGTTCCATGTGCACTTGAAAATAAAGTATATCCTATTTTTGGGGGGTGTAATGCTCTGAAAATATCCACCAAATCTAGTTATTCTATTGTAGTATTTAATTTCTCTGTTGCCTCGTTTATTTTCTGTCTGGAGGATCTGTCTAGTGATGTTAATGCAGTGTTAAAATCTCCAACTATGATTGTATTCCCATCAATATCCTCCTTTATCTCTGTTAGTAATTCTTGTATGTACTTAGCTGCTCCTATATTGGGTGAATATATATTAACGAGTGTAATATCCTCATCATGTATCACTCCTTTAATCATTATAAAATGTCCTTCTTTATCTTTCTTTATGGCCTTTGTTTTAAAGTCTATTTTGTCTGAAATCAGTACTGCAACACCTGCTTTTTTGACTTTTCCATTTGCATGGAATATCCTTTTCCATCCTTTCACTCTCAATCTATATGTGTCCTTCTCCCTAAACTGGGTCTCTTGTATGCAGCATATTGAAGGTTCTTGCTTTATTATCCAGTCTGCCACTCTGTGTCTTTTGACTGGAGCATTTAGTCCATTAACATTTACAGTAATTAATGATAGATGTGTGTTTATTGCCATTTTGAACTTATCTTTGCAGTTGAATTGGTATATCCTCTTTGTTCCTTTCTTCTTCCTTTTGTGGTTTGGTAATTTTCCTTTGTATTTTCATGGATTTTATTTAATTTTTGGACTCCTTTGTAAATTTTGGCTTTTGGTTACCGTTTTTTTGTAAATCTATCAACCCATTACTATAACTGTTTTTATTAAACTGATAGTAACATGATCTCAAACACATCCTACTGTTAAGAAAAATTAAAAAAGAAAGAAAAAAATATTCTATATTTCCCTGCCTCCCTCTCCCACTCTCAGTGATTTGTATGTCTTCTTTTATAATTCCATGTTCACTTTATTTGTAATTCATGAGTTATCACCTTTCCAGTTGTGTGTTTCTCATTTCTGTAGCATCCTGCTGCTTTTCTATTTAGAATAGCCCTTTCAATATTTCTTTTAGCATGGGTTTAGTGGTGTTAAACTCCTGCAGCTTTTTTTTTTTTGTCTGTGAAACTCTTTATTTATCCTTCTATCCTCAAGGATAGCCTTGCTGGATAAAGGATCCTAGGCTGCATCTTTTTTTCATTCAGGGCTTTGAATATATCTTGCCACTCCCTTCTGGCCTGTAGTGTTTGTGTAGAGAAATCAGCTGAGAGCCTTATGGGGGTTCCCTTGTAACTTACTCTTTGCTTTTCTCTTGCTGCCTTTAGAATCCTTTCTTTATCCTTGACTCTGGCCATCTTGATTATGATATGTCTTGGTGTGGGTGTATTTGGATTCTTCCTGTTTGGGACCCTCTGAGCTTCCTGTACTTGGATATCTGATTCCTTCTTTAAGTTTGGGAAGTTTTTAGTATTGATTTTTTCAAAAACCTTTTCAATCCCCTTTGATCTTTCTTCTCCTTCTGGGACCCCTATTATGTGAAGATTGGGATGCTTTATATTATCCCATAGGTCCCTTATGCTATTTTCATTATTTTTTATTTGCTTCTCTTGTAGTTCTTCTGAATGGGTGCTTTCTATTGCCCTGTCTTTTAGATCACTAATTCGTTCCTCTGCATTATCTAGTCGGCTTTGCACAGCTATTACATCATTCCTCATCTTTGTCAATGAGTTTACCCATTCTACTTGGCTCTTCTTTATAGCTTCAATTTCATTTTTGACATATTTTATATCTCTAAACACTGTCTCTTTTAATTCCTTTAGCACTTTGATCACTCCTTTTTTGAAATCTTGATCTAGTAGGCTATCGATGTCTATTTCATTGATCTTTCTTTCAGGGGATTTCTCTTGTTCTTTTAATTGGGAAAAGTTTTTCTGCTTCTTTATCTTGCTCATACCTCTTTGGCACTGTGGTTTATGGAGTTTCAGTTGTTTATCTTGGTCCTTAAGGATTTTATCTATCTGATGCCTATTTAGGAATAGAACTTAGGAAAAAAAGAAAAAAAAATAAGAGAGAGAGAGAAAGAATTTTAAAAGAAGGGAGAAAGAGGGTTTGAACACAGTGTATAATGAATAATAGAAGAGTGAGTTGAAGCAGAGTATTAATCGGGTTGAGACGTCCTTTTAAAACCTTTACAAAAAAAGGGGGTGTGATGAATAGATGTATTTGAAACCTGTGTCTAATCAATAACAGGACATCAAAACCCAAGAGAAATAGAAATGAATTAAGAAGTAAACATTAAGAGAGTGATATAAAATAGAACAGGTAAAAACAGATTTAAGA
Source organism: Camelus dromedarius (assembly GCF_036321535.1). NCBI lineage: Eukaryota > Metazoa > Chordata > Mammalia > Artiodactyla > Camelidae > Camelus > Camelus dromedarius. Next base: position 36,202,018 of record NC_087448.1, read on the forward strand.
AAAAAAAAAAAAAGGGTTGGGGTTTGTCGGTGTTCTCCTGGAGTTTGTGTGCTTTTAATGTGAAGTCTTTCTGTCTTCGTCCTGTTTTGGAAGTTCAGCTTGCTGTTTTCAGAGGCCCTCCATTGGCGCCCTCTTCTGTGCTGCTCCCAGCACCTGTCGGCAAGCAGATCACGACTCCTCCTAACACTGGGTCAGGTGCAGCTCTCCTCTGCTGTGGGCGGGCAGGTCACTGCCACTCTGGATGCCGCAGTCAGATGTTGCAGACTGGCCAGGTAGGAGGGCCGGTCATGCCCCCTCCCAGCACCTCGGTCAGGGGCTGTGTTCCTGCCTGAAAGGCGGGGGGCCCGCTCTCCCTCTACCTGCGCCGCCGGTAGCTCCGCTCTCTGTGAGGCTGCGCGCTTCGCCCTGGTGGGTGCTCCGCCCTGGTCGGCGCTCCGCAGGTGGGCTCGTGGAAGACCGAGGGACAGCCCTGTCCCTGCTCCGAGCCAAAACTCAGCTCCTTGTTTGTCTTTGTGGAGCAAATTCTCTGAGGGACCAGGATGGAAGGATCCTATCTGCCCCGGGCTTCTGGCCAGTCTCAGTCTGGCCTTTGAGGCTGCTAAGCCCTTCGGTGCAGATGCAGGTTTCAACCCCCCCGCCCCCCGCCTGAGTGCTAAGCGCGGAGGATATGGAGGCTGTGCTTGAGCTCCGCCTCTCTTCCCCCGAAAGCTTTCCGCGGGTTTTCAGAGATGGGGGTGTGGACCCTTCCCCCGAGAGCACATCAACCTTGCTATTTTATGGAGGGCCCAGGTTGTTCTGCCCTGTGCACCCACAGCCAGGCGTGCAGCCCCTTGCGTTCCCCCGGAGCTGCCTCCGTGCAGCCACTTCCGTCCTCCGCCCGGCTTGTGCAGCCTGGCCCTGCCCGCCGCTGCCGGCCCGCGTCTCAGGCTGGGTGTCGGGGGGAAGCTCTGTGCCCGTTTAACTTAGTTCTGTTAGTCAAGGGCTGCTCTGTACAGATCCGAGCCTCGGAGGCTCCCCCTCCGTCCCGCTGGCCTCTCAGTTGGAGAGGGGAGACCCAGCGAGCGAGCGCCAGTCCTCCTTTGCCGCTCCCTCCCCACGGGACCCATCCAGCGCTGCTTTGCCTTTTGTTCTTTCTTTTTTCCTTGTCTCCTACCAGATTTTTGGCGTCTTTATCTTTTAAAGAGGGCGATGTTCTGTCGGAGTTCCACAGGTGCTCCAGTTGGCTGAGTGGGTCTGTAGATGTGGGTCTTGGTGTATTTGTGGGAGAGGGTGACCTGCGAGCGTCCTTCTACTCCGCCATCTTCTCCCGGAAGCCCTCGACTCATTTTTTTTTTAAATGAACTTTATTCTTTTAGAGCAGTTCCAGGTTCACAACAGAATTGAGCAGAAAACACAGTTTGCACTAGCCCTCCCCACCTATACATATATACTCCCCTACACTCAACATCCTTCATCAGTGTGACATATTTGGTACAATCGATGAACCAACATGGGCACATTATTATCAAACATAGTCCATAGTTTACATTAGGTTTCACTCTTTATGTACATTCTGTGAGTTTTGAAAAATGCATAATCACATGTATCCAGCACTATAGTATCATACAGAATAATTTCATTGCCCTAAAAATCCCTTGTGGTTCACCTATTTATTTCTCCCTCACTTCCTTTCCCCAATCCCTTGGAAACCATGATATTTTTATTGTTTCTGTAGCTTTGCCTTTTCCAGAATGTTATTTGGTTGGAATTGTACAGTTTGTAGCCTTTTCAGCCTTGTTTATTTCATTTAGTAATATGTCTTTTAAGTTTCTTCCATGTGTTTCATGGCTTGAAAGCTCTTTTTTATTAACTGCATATGTATTTTATAACTTACATATATGTACTATTCATTATTTTTGAGAACATTTAGAGCTTTAGTTTTTTAAATTTACGTGGTTATCAAAGGAATAAAGCCAACCACAAAAGAAGAATTAATACTAAAGTTGCATACACCCTGCTATTAACAGCAACATTGTTTATAATTGCCAAGAAGATATGGAAACATCCTAAGTATACACCAATAGTTGAATATATAATGAAGATAATATATATATATATATATATACACACACACACACACACAACTCATCCATAAAAAAGAAAGATATTTTGCCATTTGCAGCCCTTCATTCACTTTTTCTTTGTTTTTTTCCACTTCAAAAACCAGAATTTTCTAACTGGCATAAGCATTTCCATTACATCAAGAAACAACAAAATACCTAGAAATAAACCTAACCAAGGATGTTACCTATAATCTGAAAACTGAAATGGCACAAATAAATGGAAAGATTTCTTGTGCTCTTGGATTGGAAGAATCAACACTATCAAAATGACCACACTATCAAAAGCAATCCACAGATCTAATGCAACCCCCATCAAAATACTAACAATATCCCTCACAGAACAAGAACAAATTCCAACATTTATAAGGAACCACAAAAGACCCTGAACAGCCAAAGTAATCTTTTGTAGGTCTCTCTCTCTTTTTTATTTTGTTTTTACTCTATCTTCTTTTTCTTCTCTTTTCTTATGGCTTGATGACTAGACAAGGTCCTTTAACAATTGTTGTAAAGCTGATTTGGTGGTGCTGAAGTCTTTTAGCTTTTGTTTATCTGTTAAGCTTTTGATTTATCCATCAAATCTGAACAAGAGCCTTGCTGGATAGAGTATTCTTGGTTGTAAGTTTCCCCTTTCATCACTTTAAATATACTGTGCCAATCCATTCTGGGCTGTAGAGCTTCTGCTGAAAAATAACCTGATAACCTTATGGGAGCTCCTTTGTATGTTATTTGTTGCTTTTCTCTTGCTAATTTTAATATTTTCTCCTTATCCTTAATTTTTGTCAATTTGATGACTATGTGCCTTGGTGTTTTCCTCTTTGGGTTGATACTATGTAGTACTGTCTGCACTTCCTGGACTTGGCTGATGGTTTCCTTTCTCAAGTTAAGGAAGTTTTCTGTTATTATCTCTCCAAAAATTTTCTCAGGTCCTTTCTGTCTCTTCTCTTTCTGAGACTCCTGTAATGTGAATGTTAGAGCACTTCATGTTGTCCCAAACTTCTTTAAATTATCCTCATTTCTTTTATTTTTTCTGTTCTGAAGTAGTGATTCCCACTAATCTGTCTTCTATGTCACTGATCTGTTCTGCTTTTAGGCTATTCTTGGTTCCTTCTAGTGTATTTTTGATTTCAGTGATTTTATTCTTCAACTCTGTTTGGGTGTTCTTTATATTTTCCAGCTCTACACTAAAAACTTCACTCTGTGCATCTATACTCAACTTGAGTTCTCTGAACTTCGTGGCCATCATTACTTTAAACTCTTTCTCAGATAAATTGCATATCTTCTCATCACTTATTTCTTCTGGGATTTTATCTTGTTCCTTGGCCTGGGAGATATTCCTTTGCTGCCCATTGATTTTTTAGTAGCATGTTGTTTATTCTCCATGATGATATTTTTTCTTCCTTTGTTTTTCTGTGGTTCATTCCTAGTTTCATGATAGTGTGGTCAGAAATGTTGCTTGAAAAAAATTCTATCCTCTAAAACTTATTGAGGCTTCTTTTGTGCTTGAGTAAATGATCTATCCTAGAGAATGACCCATGTGTACTTTAAAAGAAGGTATATTCAGGTTTTTGGAGATGTAACATCCTAAAAATATGAACCGAATCCAACTGTTCTATTGTGTCATTAAGTACCTCTATTGCTTCACTGATTTTTCTGTCTGGAAGATATATCCAATGATATTAATGGAGTATTAAAGTCACCTACCATGATTGTGTTCCCATCAATTTCCCCCATTATGTCTAACAGTTTTTGTTTTATGTATTCAGGTGCTTTTATATTGGGTGCATATATGTTAATGAGTGTAATACCCTCATCTTGTACTATTCCTTTAATCATTATATAGTGTCCTCCTTTATCTTTCTTTATGGCCTTTGTTTGAAGTCTATTTTGTCTGAAATCAGAATTGCTACTCCTGCTTTTTTGTCATTTGCATTTGCATGAAATATCTTTTTCCATTCTTTCACACTCAATCTATGTGCCCTTCACCCAAAATGGGTCTTTTGTATGAAGTATGTTGTAGGCTTTTGTCTTATTATCCGATCTGACAGTCTAAGTCTTTTGATTGGAGCATTTAGTCCATTGATATTTACAGTAATTAATGATGTGTGTTTATTGCCATTTTGACTTAGTTTTGCAGTTGATTTGTTATTTCCTCTTTTATTCTTTTCTTTTTCCTTTTGTGGTTTGGTAATTTTCCTTTATATTATAATGGAATTTTTTAAGTTTTTGTGACTCTATTTTAAGTTTTTGGCTTGTGGTTACCCTTTTCTGTACATATATTAACTCATTACTATAACTGTGTGTATTAAACAGATAGTAATTTAAGCTCAAACCCATCCTATGGAGAATTAAAAAAAAAAAAACCCTATGTTTTCTTGCTTCCTTCTCCCACACTTAATGATTTAGATATCTTCTTTTATAATTTCATGTTTATTCTATTGTAATTCATGGTAGTTATTATCTTTCCAGCTATGGTTTTCTCCTTTCTGTAGCATCCTGCTTCTACTCTATTTAGAGTAAACCTTCCAATATTTCTTTTAGTATGGGTTTAGTGTTGCTAAATGCTTCTAGTTTTTTGCTTGTATGTGATTCTTTTTATCTCTCCTTCTATTTTAAAGGATAACCTTGCTGGATAAAGTATCCTAGGCTGCATCTTTTTTTCATTCAGGACTTTGAATATATTTTGCCACATCTTTCTGGCCTGTCGTGTTTGTGTAAAGAAATCAGCTGAAAGGCTTATGGGTGTTCCCTTGTAACTCACTCCTTGTTTTCCTCTTGTTGCTTTTAGGATCATTTCTTTATCCTTAACCCTGGTCATCCTGATTATAATATGTCTTGGTGTGAGTATGTTTGGGACCCTCTGAGCTTCCTGTACTTGGATATCTGATTCCTTCTTTAGGCTTGGGATTTTTCAGTAATTTCTTCAAATACTGTTACAATCCCCTTTGTTCCATCCTCTCCTCCTTGGACCCCTATTATGCCTAGATTGGCACACTTTATATTATCCCATCGGTCCCTTATATTGTTTTCATTGTTTTTAATTTGTTTTTCTCTCAGGTGTTCTGATTGGGTGATTTTTGTTGTCCTGTCTTCTAAATCACTTATTCATTCCTCTGCATTATCTAGCCTAATTTTTACAGTCTTTAAGTCAGCTCTCATCTCAGCAAATGAGTTTTCCAATTTTAATTGGCTCCTCTTTATAGTTTCAATTTCCTTTTTGACATGTTCTATACCTCTAAACACAATCTCTTTTAGTTGCTTCAGTACTCTGATCACTCCTTTTTTAAAATCATGATCTAGTAGGCTATCAAAGTCTATTTCATTGAGCATTCTTTCAGGGGATTTCTCTTGCTCTTTAAATTGGGAATGATTCCTCTGCTTCTTCATTTTGCTGATATTTCTCTGGCACTATTGTTTATGGAGTATCAGTTGTCTACTGTGGTCCTTAAGGAGTTTATTTATTTATATATCTAGAGTGGATGCAGATATAAAACAAACAAACATAAAAAGAAATTTAAGAGAAGAGAAAAAAAGGTATGAAAACAGTATAATCAATAACAGAAGAACACATTGGAGCAAAAGAAAAGTTGAGTTGAGACGTATTTTACAAACTTTAAAAGAGGGAACAAAATTGAAAACTGAGTATAATCAATAACAGGGGAACAAAAAACATAAAAATGAAATTGAGGTAAATTTTAAAAATAATAATAATAAAACATTTTAAAAGATAATTTTAAATGGGATTAAAAATAGAGACATATACAATTGTTTAAAAAGTAAAAATTTAAAAAGTAAAAGAAAATATAACAGAGAAAAAAAAAAGTGGATGTGGTCCCATGGAGATTGTGCACTCTTAATGATTTTGTCGAGAAATTCTTAAGGGTGGATGGTTGCCAGTCTTACTTTGCTTTGGTTAGGGATGTGGCCATTGACTTGATAGTCAGAGCCTGTCCTTATTTTTCAATGGGGCCTTCTTTTTATTCTGATGTTGTCACTGCTCCTGCCCTAGCCCTTCTGCATGAACTCAGCTCGTTGGTTCCAGAGGCCCTTTGTTTGTGCCCCTGGTCTGTACTGCCTCCAGTGCTGGTTGGCAGGCAAGTCATGCCCCTTCCCTACACCTTGGACAGGTGCTGAACTGCATGTTAGGCAGGTGGGTTGTGCCCTCTCCAGGCACGGCTGTTACTCCCCTGCTCTGTGAAGCTCCCCACTCCACCTCAGGTCCTTAGGCAGGCTCAGGAAAAACAGCAGAACTGCACTTGCCCCTGCTCAGTGCTGTAACTCTGCTCCTTGTCCATTTGTCTTAGAGGCAGGAGTTCACAGACTTACCAGGGCAGAACTATCCTATCTGTCTTTGGCTGTAAACAAGTTTCAATCCCACCTATGAGGTTGCTAAGCCCCTAGGTACGTATTCAGGTTTCGACCCCACCCCTGCCTGGGTGCTAAGCACAGGAGGATATGGTTCTATGGCTGAGCCCCACCTTTCTTCTCCCAAGAAAGTGCCGGTATTGGTTCTGCAGGTTTTCAGAGATAAAGGCTATGGCAAACTTCACCTTAGGACCCACAAGCCTCGTTGCTTTTTTTTGGGGGGGGTATTTTATAGGGGACCCAGGTTGTTCTGCTCTGTAACCTTCCAAGCCACAGTGCACAGCACACTGCAGTCCCCTGAGGTTGCCTTGGTACAGCCTTCCCCAGCCCTCCACCTGGCTTGGGCAGTCTTTTCTGTCTCCCACCTGCCATTTTGCCTCTAAGGCTGGGGGTCATGGAGGCCTTTTGTGCCCGTTGATCTTAGTTCTGTTAGTCAAGTGCTATTTCATACAGATCTGAGACCCCCTGACATCTCTGTTGGAGAGGGGAAGACCCAGTGAAGGAGCGCTATTCCTCCTTTGCTGCTCCCTCCCTGTGGGACTGATCCTGCATTATTTTGCTTTTTTTTTCTTTCTTTTTTCCTTTTCTCCTACAAGATTCATGGCATATTTTGTCTTTTGAAGAAGGCAATGTTCTGTCAAAGTTCAGCAAGTGCTCTGATTGGCTGGGTGGGTCTATGGATGTCAGTCTTGGTGTATTTGTAGGAGAGGGTGAACTACTAGCATCTTTCTACTCTGCCATCTTGGCTGCTCCCTCTTCTCTTTGTGATTTGACACTTTTGTATTATCATGGTTTCATTTTGGGTTTTGTGACTCTATTTTATGCTTTTGATTTGTAGTTACCCTGTTTTTAAGTACACTAACCCATTACTATATCTATTTGCTTAAAACTGATAGTTGTATAAGCTTAAACACAATGTAAATAGTATGAAAAGAAGATAATCTATTTTTTCTTGCTCTCCTCTTCCACCTTAAATGAGTTTAGTGTCCTCTTTCACATCTTCATGTTCATTCTATTTCAACTCATTGTATGTTTGTATTTCCAAATATGTTTTTTTTTTTTCCCTTCTATAACATACCACTTCTTTTCCTTTTAGAGTAGACCTTTCAATATTACTTTTAGGATAGGTTTAGTATTGTTTAATTCCTTTTGTTTTTGCTTGTCTGTCGAATTCTTTATATCTCCTTCTATTCTAAAGGATAGCCTTCCTGGACAGAGTGTTCTTGGTTACAGCCTTTTCTCACTTATATCTTTGAATATATCTTGTTACTCCCTTCTAATCTGCAATATTTATGCTGAGAAATCAGTTGAAAACCTTGTTGGATTTCCTTGTAGCTAAGTTTTTGTTTTAATCTTGCTTTCTTTAGAATCATTTCTTTTTAATCTTTGCCATCTTGATTATATTATGTCTTGGTGTAAGTCTATTCCGGTTCTTCTTGTTGCCCTCTGTGATTTCTGCACTTAGACATCTGATTCCTTCTTTAGGTTTGGGAAGTTTTCAGTCATGATTTCTTCAAAAAAATTTTAAATTCTCTCTTAACTTTCTTCTCCTTCTGGGACCCCTATTATGCACAGATTATGATGCTTTATATTATCCTGTAAATCCCTTATATTGCTTTCATTAGTTTGTACTTGATTTTCTGTCTTGGTTCTGACTGGGTGATTTCAGTTATCCTGTCATCTAAGTCACTTATTCCTTCCTCTGCATTATCTAGTCTGCTTTTATGGAGTGTAGCTTGGTTCTTATCTCAGCCATTGAGTTTTCTGGGGGTTTTTTGGCTCCACTTTATAATTTATATTTACTTTTTATAATATTCTACATGATTTTTATAGTCTGTCTTATTTCCTTCAATGCTTTTATCATTCCCTTTATAAATCATGATCTAGTAGAGTATCAAGGTCTATTTCATTGGCTATTCTTTCAGGGGACTTTTCTTGTTCTTTTAAATAGTAGTTCTTTCCTTCTTCATTTTACTTATATCTCTCTGGCACTGTGGGTTATGGATTATCAGTTATTTACTGTGGTCATGAAGGTTTTATTTTATTTTTTTAAAGATGATTCATTCCCAGAAATTAACCCACAAACTTTTGGTCAACTCATCTTTGACAAAGGAGGCAAGAATATACAATGGAATCAAGACAGTCTCTTCAGCAAATGGTGTTGGGAAAACTGGTGTTGGGACAGCAGCATGTAAAACAGTGAAGCTAGAACACTCCCTTACACCATATACAAAAATCAACTCAAAATGGATCAGAGACTTAAACATAAGACAAGATAAAATAAACCTCCTAGAAGAAAATATAGGCAAAACATTATCTGACATACATCTCAAAAATATCCTCCTAGAAGAGTCTACTCAAGCAATAGAAATAAAAGCAAGAATAAACAAATAGGACCTAATTAAACTTACAAGCTTCTGCACAGCAAAGGAAACCATAAGTAAAACAATACAACAACCTACGGAATGGGAGAAAATTTTTGCAAATGAAACTGACAAAGGCTTGATCTCCAGAATATATAAGCAGCTCATAAGACTTAAAAAGAAAAAAAACAAACAACCCAATCAAAAAATGGGCCGAAAACCTAAGCAAGCAGTTCTCCAAGGAAGACATGCAAATGATCAATAAGCACATGAAAAAATGCTCAATATCACTAATTATCAGAGAAATGCAAATCAAAACTACAATGAGGTATCACCTCACACCAGTCAGAATGGCCATCATTCAAAAATCCACAAATGACAAATGCTAGAGAGGCTGTGGAGAAAAGGGAACCTTCCTACACTGCTGGTGGGAATGCAGTTTGATGCAGCCACTGTGGAAAACAGTATGGAGATTCTTCAAAAGACTAGGAATAGACTTACTTTATGACCCAGGAATCCTGCTCCTGGGCATATATCCAGAAGGAATCCTACTTCAGGATGACACCTGCACCCCAATGTTCATAGCAGCACTATTTACAATAGCCAAGACATGGAAACAGCCTAAATGTCTATCAACAGATGACTGGATAAAGAAGAGGTGGTATATTTATATAATGGAATACTACTCAGCCATAAAAACTGACAACATAACGCCATTTGCAGCAACATGGATGCTCCTGGAGAATGTCATTCTAAGTGAAGTAAGCCAGAAAGAGAAAGAAAAATACCATATGAGATCTCTCATATATGGAATCTGAAAACAAACAAACAAATAAAGCATAAGTACAAAAAGAAATAGATTCATAGACATAGAATACAAACTTGTGGTTGCCAAGGTGGTGGGGGATGGGAAGAGATAGACTGGGATTTCAAAACTGTAGAATAGATAAACAAGATTATACTGTATTGCACAGGGAAATTGATACAAGATCTTATGGTAGCTCACAGAGAAAAAATGTGATAATGAATATGAGTATGAATGAGTATGTTCATGTATAACTGAAAAATTGTGCTGAACACTGGAATTTGACACAACATTGTAAAATGATTATAAATCAATAAAAATGTTAAAAGACAAAAAAGAGATGATTCATTCCTGTGTAGACTGTGTGCATCTAATAATTTTGTTGCAAATTCTGTTTTTAACATGGATGGTTGCCACATCTTTCTCCCATGTGTGGTGGCTGTTATCCCTTTGGCTCGTGGTGTGGCCAGTGTTGTGTTGATCAGAGCCTGCTGTTTTGTTGAGTGTGGCCTCCTTTATGTTCTGTGGTGTTGCAGTCCTAACATGGGCTGGGTTTGTTACACTTTTGTTAAAAAGTGGGCTTCCAGACCCATTTCTGAGATGTGATGCATGATAGGCAGGGTTGGAGCACTTCAAGTACTCTTCTTTGATGCTGCCCTTTTCCCTGTTTTAGCTACAGGAATGTTAGTCCTCTGCTCTGGTGTTCCCTAGTTTCTCTGCCCTCAGAGCTACCAGTGCAGATCTGATGATATCTGGGTCACACACCTGGATTGTGGCATGCTATTGAGTGAGCACCATCCCCAGCATCAAGTGCTAGTGCTGCACTAGCCCCCACTGTGTGAACTCCACTCATTTGTCTTAGAGGTTTACATATGCAGAGCCTCTAGACCACTAGCAATTGTGCAGTCTCGCTACTAGGTCAGCACTGTCCCTAGAACCACATCCACCTACACACCTGCTGAACATGCTGCACTTGCACTCGCCCTCACTGTGTGCCAGAAGTCTGCTCCTTGCTTGTTTGTCTTAGGGGTGCAGGTCCATAAAGGTAGCCACAGAGAAAATTGGTCCCCTCTGCCTGGGGCTGTAAACAAATCTCAGTCCTGCTTGTGAAGTTGCAGAGCTGTTGGGTATGTGTTCAGGTTTCAACCTCATCTCTGCCTTTGAGCCACACGCCAGACTGTATGGCTGCTATGGCTGAGCCCTGCCTCTTTTTTCCCAAGAATGCTCCAGGAATGGTGTTGTGGGCCTGTGGACACACTGGTTATGGCCCAGCCATGTTGTGCCTCTCCCCACGGCAAGTACCAGCAGTGTTTCTTTTTTCTATTCTTTTTTGGGGACCCAGGCTATTCTGTTCTGTATACACTCCCAGCCACAGCCCACAGCACACTCCAGCCCCCTCAGGCTGTTTCTGTGCAGTTGGCCCTGGCCCTCCACCTGGCTGTGGGAACCAGCCCCAGCCCATCCCCCTGGCTCATGTCTAAGGCTGGGGGATCTCAGGGAAACTTTGTACCAGTTTCTCCCAGTTCTGTTGGGCAAGTGGCTGCTGTCCACTCTTCTGGGCCTCAGGGGTTCCGTTTCTATCCCCACTGACCTCTCCTTTGGTGAGGGGGAGTCCCAGAGTAAAAGCACTATTCCTCCTTTGCTGCTCTCTCACCACCAGACAGGTCCAGCACTAACTTTTTTTTTTCTACCAGATTTTTGAGGAATTTTGTCTTTGAAGAAGGTGATGTTCTGTCAAAGTTCAGCAGGTGTTCTGAGTGAATTAGTGGATCTGTGAATGTCTCTCTTGGTGTATTTGTGGGACAGGGTGAGCTAAGAGCATCTCTCTTCTCCACCATCCTGGCTCCTTCATTATTTTTATGTATAGTGACTAACATTTGCAAATCCAAGATTCTCAAGTTTATTCTTATCTTTTCCTACTCCCTTTCCCCCAGTAACCATAGGATTGTTTACTTGCCTGCAAATCTCTCTATTTTGTAGATGAGTTCATTAGAGTATTATTATTATTGTTGTTGTTGTTGTTGTTGTTGTTATTATTATTTTATTATTATTATTTAGATTTGGGAGAGAACTCTAATTCAAAAAGATACATGCATCCTAATGTTCATAGCAGTGCTATATATAATAACTAAGACATGGAAGCAACCTGAATGTCCATCGACAGATGATTGGATAAAGAAGTTGTGGTATATATACAGTGGAATACTACTCCACAATAAACAATAATGAAATAATGCCATTTGCAGCAACATGGATAGACTAGAGATTGTCATTCTAAGTGAAGTAAACCAGAAAGGGAAAGAATCATATGATATCACTCATATATGGAATCTAAAAGCTAATAAGCCTCTTACCAGATTTATGACCCACAGATGTCTTTCTCATGGAACTTTGAAATGTAATAATCAAGGAAGACAGCACTCCTAACTCCCATTTTCTGTGGGAGTGTACAAGCCTAACCTGGTGGGGAATTTTCTCCAAGCTGCAAAAATACCTCATCATATAAAGATATGTAGAGATTTTCTTTCCTTTAGATAAATCCAAATAGCTAACTCAAATAACCAGCCAAATAACAAGGTGAATCTAGGATGAACTGTGTGTGATAAATTGTGTTGTTAAGTGCTCTTACTTGAGGAATAATTATTGTTTATCTTGAGTACATGTCTGTAATGGATGGTATCTGTTTGGCAGTCTAAAAGAGTGAATTTTTTTTTTTCAGTGTTTGCAGATTCTTAGTGGGGTGCCTGTGTTGCTCATCACATTCTGATTCAATGCTTATTCAATAAAACAATTGTTTTCTTTCTCTTCTACTTTTGTGAAGAGGTATTTTAGCTTCACAGGATATTTTGTTTTTAATACTATTTCCCCAAAGACGTGTTTATGAGATTGTGATTGTGTCTTTTTAAAATTTTTTTTTCATGATTTCATTGGGAAATATGAAATGGCAAATACAACCTGTTGTTTCTCTATCTTTAACTAATGTTAACTTAGAGGAAGGTTTTCTGTAGCAAATAATGCAGGATCATAGAAAGATAGTTTTTCTTTTCTCCTTTTAAAAAATAAATCATACTCCCTATTCTTATCTTTTTATTCCCCTTCTAAGAAAATGAAAGGACTAGAACTTGACTAAAATCAGTAAAGGAGACACCAAAACTATAAAAGCACACAGAAGCAGTAAATACATTGTAATGAAAATTATGTTTAGACTTAAACTACTTTCAGATATAAGAAAGCAATACATTTCTTAACACTGGCAACCCCAATATTTCTACATATTGGTGGCTTATGGTGGTAATCTACTAGGAAATATACAGTTGGGTGGATGCCCTGAGATGTACTTGGAGAGCAGACACACCATATTTAATTTTCTGTGCATGTGGAAAATAAAGGAAATGTTCAAGGAAATAAATATAAAATAACTAAAACCACTTATACCTCCAAAGCTATCCTGTAGCTGGCTTTATATGAAATGCCAGAATAATCTGGGGAGATACTTTCTAAATATCATCACCTCAAATAGAGTTAGAGTCATGGATAGTTCTTCCTTCCCAGAGGGAGACGCAAGACAAAAAGTATTAGCTTCTCTACTATTAGTGCCTTACATTAACACAATTCAATGCAATATATTATTTTCAAATGTTGAAAGTGTGCCACATTTAAAGACATAACATTCAGGAAGCAACAACTATTACTAAGGAGAGTGTAAATTATTCCATAAGTATGGTGAGAAGAAGAGAAAGTGGTAAAGGATCCACATGATTGGCAAAATAAAAACATAACTGAATGTGTGGTGTGGAATCAGGAATAATGCAACTGCAAATTAGTCATTATAAGTGGGATGTTTGCCTAGAAAAAAAATTTTTTTTGGTCTCTACTTGCTGTCAAATACTGCTGTGCATGGCTTGACTGAGTTTAGAATCTAACAGAAAAAGAAGGATGGTTATAATGATATAAATATTTTAAAAGACTGAAAATATAGAAATAAACTTTGTAACAATATTTTTCAGAAAATTATTAAACATTACACATAGACTATTGTGGAATGCAAACTAATTATTTGAAATATAAGAAATGTTAAATAATTTAAAAGTATATCTCAGCATTAATTAATTTATTTTAGATATTCATTTCCTTTTGATTTCTGGATTGGGCTATATTTCATTTGAGAATCAAATGAGATCAATTTTTATATTTTTCTGTTAAAATCAATGCATGTTCAATTTAGAAAACCAAGAAAATAAAGAAATATATATATAGGAAAACAAAAATTAATCATCATCTTATTATTCAGAAATGATGGCAGTTAAGGTTTTGTATATGTCCTTAGGACATTTTTTTAGTTTTATAAGAATCTTTACAATACCAATTGTCTTATACTGAAAAAAATATTTTTGGAATCAACAAATACTCTCTTTGAATGACTTACATGTCTGAATAAGGTTAATGTATATAGATTAAACATTATCTTCATTTTCCTCAATTATTGACCAATTTATACTTACATAGATAGATAAATATCCCTATAGGTAGATAGATAGGTAGGTAGATAGATAGATAGATAGATAGATAGATAGATAGACACATACATACATAGATACATATAGATAAAGTGTTTCTCTCTTATAAGGTAAATATGAAAATGTGTAGAAACTTACTCATCTCCCTTCATTATGACCTGACTTACCTACTTCCTGAGAATAGTATTTTTGAGGGAGAAAATAGCCATAAGGATAGTACAATTCTACTGAGCAGACTGTGAAAGACTGGAAGAATTACCATGAAATATAAAGACCATATCATTCATGGTTAGGCATGACAGGAGAGAGAGAGAATGAAAGAAGGGATCAAGGTAAACTATGACCACAATAAGACTATGACCATGATGGAGTGCAATGAAGTCTTGTTAAGGTTAAAAGTGAAATAGCCTTGAGAACTCGGGCTGCTTGGCAATGGTAAAGGAAATTGTAAGTATAAAGTAACTTTTTTGTTACATTTTGAAATATGACACTGTTCAAAGGTTGGAGGATTGAACTGAGAATCATAGTTTTATCAGCATTGCATATGCACATCCTTGTACGTATGTTTACATTACATGTACTATTAAGGAAATTTCTTAAGTGTGGATTATTTTGACAGAAGGCTTAAGATTAAATTAAGCCACATTAAAATGAAGATAATCACATATTTAGAAATAAAAAAAACTAGTGAATTAATAGGTTACTATGATAGTTGATTAGTATTATTTCACTGGTGTATTTGTAGACATTTCTGTTATAACTGGCTATTTATAGATATAATTGTTTAAAAAAGAAAAAAAAAAGACAATCAAAGTCATGAATCATCCATCTTTTAACAGATTCAACCCAAATGAATAAAGTTACCTATCTAATGAATTGCATTGCTGATTTTCCTCAATATGAATGTTCAGTTCTCGTCTACACTTCTAAGATTTATCTGCTGAAGCATTCAAGACATCAAAGATAACGAGGAGCAGCAGCTTTTGTGTGAATCACAATATCAAGTCACAAAAATAAGAAGAGAAATTTGGTTTTTATTTGAATATAGATTAAACCAAATGACCCTGGGTTTCCAGAATCAAGAGTAAACTATTTAGCTGAGGATATAGAGCCTACCATCTCTCTGGACAATTTTGGAACTGTCAAAACTGACTGAGAGTTTATTTGAGGCTTGGAAATAAGTGAAAGTGCGATCATAGATGGGGAAAAAAATCTCTATTTTTCACTTTCATTGATGGGCTTCTTCCAAAGTTGAAGTTAACAGATCTGTTAATTTTTATGAAGGGTTTTCCTACAGCTGTCTATAAATTTCAGCAGGAGCCAATGAAGGACCATGCAAAGAAACTAATAGAAAATCTGGTGGAATTATGTTTAGTTAGCATAGAAATCATGGGCTGTACTGTTTGTGTCTGTTGATTTGAATTAAAATTGATACAGCTACACTAGAGACAAAGCCTAGTCATAATCCAAATAAGGTTCTGCCTCTGTGACAAGTAAATATTTAGATCATTTTAGATTAAAATAATTTGTTGACTCACATCAGCAGTTTAAATTTACACTTGTAGGGTAAATACTGTGGTCATCCACCCAAATACCCTCTATTGATCTATATTATAGTTCCTCAATAAAAATTGCCCTTCATCATGGGATAAAACAACACCTGACTGATATGAGATTACAATGGCCTAACAGTTGTACCTCAAATGGGACAATTCTAAAGGGTCACTCAACTCCCACAGAAGGGACTGTGACCTCCATTGCAACTCCACTGTGGGGTGTTTCCAGTTTAATCTTATCTTCCAGTTATGACAAGTTTTATGTGTCAACTTGGATAAGTTATGTTCCCCAGTTAATCAATCAAATATGAATCTAGGGGTTGCTGTGAATATTTTTTGATATGTTTAGAATCCATAATATAAATAAGGGACAATATTAGATACTCTCATTAGCTCTAACTCAATTAGTTTAAAAAATGTACAGAGCAGAGATGAAGCTTTCTAATGAAGAGGAAATTCTGCTTGTGGACAAAACTTCAGCCTGTACTGAGAGGTCCAGCTTGCCCTTCCTGGTGCCCTGCTCTATGGATTTAAGATTTGACTAGCCAGCCATCCTCCACAGTTGCTCAAGTTGATTCTTTGCAAGAAATCTCTTAAAATACACCAGCTACTTGATTTGTTTTGCTGGCTAAACCCTGAAAGACACAAGTCCTAACCTCCTCTCAAGCATATCTCTCCAGAACACTCCTGATACACCATTTGCACATAATTCCAGGGAGTACAGTCTAAGACACCATGGTTTAATCACTCAATTTTCTTCCTCACAGTAGTCCAATTCAATAAACTTTTTGCTGAACCAGCAAATTTTATCAATAAGTTTCATTGAGCAGGTTGATTTTCAGCCTAACCTTGAGTAAAATTTTAGTTAATTAAGTTTGTTTCAGGAACATCTTTTTTACACACAGTTTGTACCCTTTCAGTGTTTCCTGAGTACCTGTTTGATTTTTCAGAATTAATGCCCAAATTGTGTTTTCATTGTAACTATTCATCATTTGTGACAGATACTTTCTCACCATGTCTAGCACTTTTATGTCATCCACTTCAGTGGAATCCTCAGTGTCCTTTAAAACTATTTCTATAACCCAGGTTAGCTCTCTTTTTTAATTCTTCATAGCGGCTATTTAAATTTTTTTCAGTTATTCTCAACTTCCTATTCCCCTCACTCTGAGAAGAGGGCTTCCTTCTCTACTACTACTTAAACAGAAATAGAAACCATCAAATTGGGATGCCACACTTATACTAGCACAGCTCTAGAAATTATGTGATCTTTTTCCCCTTTCTGTCATGACAAAAACACAAAGAACATTCCTCTCCTCTTGTCTAGATGATCCCTTCCTTTGGTTCCTGTTTCTTCTTGCTTGCTTCATGTCCATGATCCATCTATGATTCTCTGTTCCTATAGTATAAATTTCTAGACCTTACCATTATTCCTCTCTTCATCTCACATTCATTTGTATGATACCACCTCAAAGTTGATAAGAGAGTTGTCTACTTTTGCATGATGCTTAATGTACACCAGACACTAGGCTAAATGGTTTATTTTGAAGATAACTAGTGATCTTAATGTCAAATAAACACTTTTTAGTCCTTAGATGCAATGCTTAGTACTCTCAAGCACATTTTTCACAAAATAATTTATTCTATGGGCTTATTTTTATAGTTATGACTCAACTTTAAATTTTTTTCTCTGCAGAGTTCTCCTTTCATTCATTCATTCAAAAACTTATTTCTAATGTTTTATTTGAGGTCCTATTCTTGCTTTATTCTATACACTTTCCTTGGATGATTTCAGTATTGGCTATTTTTGTTAGTTTTATTTTATTTTATTTTATTTTATTTTATTTTATTTTATTTTATTTTATTTTTTATTGCAGTATAGTTAGTTTACAATGTTATATTGACTTCTGATGTATAGCATAGTGTTTCAGTTATACATATATATTATTTCTATATTATTTTTTCATTATAGGTTATTACAAGATATTGAATATAGTTCCTGGTGCTATACAGTAGAATCTTGTTGTTTATTTTATACATAGTAGTTAATATCTACAAATCCCAAATCAATATTGTGCTAAGTAGCATCTGTTTATTGTTAAAAAATCCATCCAAGTTATCTACCATAGTTTAATATCAACATAACCCACTGTCTACTGTATGCATTTGTAATGTACACAACCACCTTTATCCCAGAAAATATATTTTCCACATTGTGTCTCTTATCTGAGTATATGCAGAATGTTATCCCTGTTCATTTACACTGGCTAAATAGCTGGGTTTACCTTATAACAAGTCTAATTATCTTACCTTCCACATGCAATGAATCAAAATCATTCTAATATGAAGAATTATTTATGGGACCCCATATGTACCTAATAGAAATTTCTTTATTTTTAATAACTGGTCTCATCTCAATCTGTGAAAGACACTCATATTAGAAAAATGCTACTTCCACTTGCCTATTGTGATATCTCCACTTTTTCTGGGATATTCTTGTCCATGGAGATCCTGTGTTGTTTTACTCTGAATATGTGTAGTTGATTGATGTAGACACTGTTCACTTCTGCTGCTGAAATTCATGACTTTTGATGGAGAGCATCTGTTCATGGAGTTCCTCTATTTTGCTACCTCATTCTTTTGACACAAAGCTTATTCTAGGCTATTAGTTCTATCATAACTTCTGTATCTATCTTCCCATCCCTTACACACACAGCAATAACCAGAAAATTCATGAGAGTTCTTCGCATACTTTCCTGTATTTGAGTGTAACTCTGTGAGGTTATCTCAGTTTCTCTCTCAGCCACCTTTAATTTGAAGTAGTGGTCCAAACAATGGTAACTTTGCACATTAGGTTATATTTGACAATGTCAGAAGATATTTTTGATGATAACATCTGGAGGGCTGTGCTCTGATATCTCATTGGTAAAAGTCAAATATACTGTTTAATATACTGTAAGGTACAGCACAGCACCCTAAAAGAAAGAATTATGTGGTCTAAAACATCGATAGTGTTGAGGTTGATAAATTCTGCTTTAGAGTCTTTTGTTTGTTTGTTTGTTTTTTTAACACTGTAACGTCTTTTATTGATGTATAATTATTTTACAATGTTGTGTCAAATTCCAGTGTAGAGCACAATTTTTCAGTTATACATGAACATAT
Source organism: Camelus dromedarius (assembly GCF_036321535.1). NCBI lineage: Eukaryota > Metazoa > Chordata > Mammalia > Artiodactyla > Camelidae > Camelus > Camelus dromedarius. Next base: position 36,220,882 of record NC_087448.1, read on the forward strand.
ATATATTCATTGTCACATTTTTTTCTCTGGGTGCTACCATAAGATATTGTGTATATTTCCCTGTGCTATACAGTATAATCTTGTTTATTTATTCTACAATTTTGAAATCCCATCTATCCCTTCCCTCCCTCTGCCCCCTTGGAAACCACAAGTTTGTATTCTATATCTATGAATCTGTTTCTGTTTTGTATTTATGCTTTTTGTTTGTTTGTTTGTTTGTTTTAGATTCCACATATAAGCTATCTCATATGGTAATTTCCCGTCATTCTGTCATAAAAACCTTAGCATTATACCAAACTCAGATCTTCCCTTGGAAACTTCTAGATTTCCATGTTGTTTCACAGTAGTGGGAAACCATCCCCCATATTCTCAGATTTACCCAAACTTATTTACATTTTCCTATGAGCTTGTTTTATTCTGTATCCATTCATTCAGGTGGAACTCCTATAGTTCTATCTCTCACTCTGCGTTCTTTCTCAGTAAAGCCAGACCTTCAAGTCTATTGTCTAACTGTTGATTTTAAAAATTGATTTTGATCCTTTAATTTGAGCTGCTATTTCTTTGATGTAGGCATTCTCCCTCACTCCATAACCTATCTACCCCACAGCAGTGATTGCCACTGTCCCCACTACAGTTCTCCATATGCTCACAAGACTCTAATCACTTTGATGTCGGGGGGTTTATTTTATTTACCTTTGTAGCTGTAACCTTCTGTCAGAGTGCAGGCACTCAAGAATTAGTGAATAAATGAAGAATAGATGCGTGGTGAAAAATGGTATCATCTCCTGTGTCAACTCTTTCATGTTTCTCTGATTTCTACTTTTTTCTTTGTGTCCATTATCTGATTCTTTAAAATGGAGTGAGATATAATTTATCATTGTCTAAGAATCTGTCTCCCTGACTCTTCAAAGTACTCTAGCTCTTTAGGAAAGCCCTCTTTCTTCAAAATGCTTTTATTTTAACTTACTAAAGACATAAATATAGAATTTTATTTTTAATAGCACATAGAAAAATATTAGGAGTCAAACATGCTGTCCTCACCCCTCATTTTTTTCCCTCCTTCTTTCTTATATAGTATTTCTCAGGGTATAGTTTTCCTTCCTCTCATCTTACATACTTATATATAAATATACATATATGGTATATATTGGATATGGTAAGTATATCTAATATATGTTATATACTTATTTACTTCATATCACTTGCCCATGTATCATTTACCTCAAATATCTGCTTATCTTTTCCTGCGCACAACACTCTCACTCAATCTCTTCTCACTGCAGTCATTCTACTTTCATATCTGCTTCTGCTTTCCTTTTCTTTCGTATCACAGCATCTTATCTCTGAAGGAGTGTGAGTCATTAAGAGAATGGAATGTATCTACATTATATAGGTTCAAATCTCAGCTCTGAATTAAGTATCTTATGATCAAAGGCCAGCTATGTTACCTCAGTTTTCCTAATCTACAAAATGAGGATTAAAATTGCATTTAAGAAATAGGGGCTTATAAAAAGTAAATGAATAAGTGGATTCACCAATTCTTACAAGAGGACCTGACACATAGTAATTAAACATACATATTTTACTCTGAATATATATTGTAAGTCTGTTTACCTATTCATCCTTCATCTCTCACAATTTTAGCTTTCTCTCTCTCTGTCTCCCTTTCTAAATATTTTGCTATTGTTTTCTACACACAACTTTTATTCCCTGTTATTCTTGCTTAATTTTTTCCTATTCTTACCCTGGTAATTTAATAGTGTACAAAGCAGTATATGAGGCAAACTTAATTGGTTTCATCATCAGACAGAGTAGAGACTACTGAATTTGAATGGGTTATTTGATTTCACTTACTCTCTCTACTTATAGAACAAAGAACTGTAGTTAATTCTCTGATTTTTGCTTTTGAGATTATTACCTCATTGGACTCTAGGTATATGTCCTCTCTTTCATGCTCTAGTGCTTTCTATTTATCATCTCTGTGATTCAAATTAATTGCCTTGGATTATCTGTATTTTCTTCTTTTATTATACACTAAACTTGCTCCCCATGCAGTAAATTTCTATCTGCTATTTCCTCTCTAGAGCTTATTTTTCCTTATCTCCTCTCCTCTCCTCTCCCCTCTCCTCCCCACAAAATATTCACAAATCTTGTCACTGAGACGTCCTTACTATTCCATTTTAGTCATTATCTAAGCTAACCCAGATATAAAAAGAGAAGTCACATTCTAAGGCAGGTGGTGAGCTTAGAATGCACATTTTTTAGCAATGCAATAGAATGGAGAAATACAAAACTAAATTCTCAAGAGTTGATTTTCCTATATTTTCAATCTTAGCAAACATTCTAGGGCAACTCCTTTTCCTAAGGAAGGAAATACACGTTGCCCTAAAAACTTATGTTAACTTACCATTATCCCTCTCATTATAAACATAAATCCTATCCCAGGGTTTTATCATATTCTTACCTATGTAGACTCTCTTTGGATAATATCTCTTCTCTGCTGTTTGGGCCTGTCCTACTCTTTTGTTTCTGGGAATTTGTGATTCCCAAACATGCTTTTTGCACTACTTCCAAAAATTTATGTTTTACAGAGATAACTTCAGATTCCTCCTTAAGTAGGTGTGTTGCAGGTGATTAGGTTCTTGTTTCCTCACAGAAAGAATTCAGACATGAGACACAGAGTTTGAGGAATAATGTGGGGAATTATTAAGGGATACACTCAATTATAAAGGGTACACTCAAAAGGGGAGAGTGGGCTGGTTCAGGTGAGCAGCTGCTCTAAGTTTCTTTGGCAAGTCAGTTACATAGAGTGTAAAAACTTGTAAAAATTATTGGGCAGAATACTCACTGGTGAGGTAAGAGTTTGGGATCATAAACACTGATTTTCATCCCAACTCCAACTTTCTGAGGGGAGGATGGATCTTTGTCCTTAATTAGTCTGGATTGAAAGTGTCATGACATCAGTGCATGATGAGTACTTCTAACCTGTAAGGCTAATTTTATTGAAATGAAGGCAGAATGTGCCAAAGGTTATGTTCAGAAACTAGAGATTCCTGCATTTTTCCAACTTTCTTGTCAGCTTCCCAGCCACTTGTCACCCCAAAATATGTGATCATTCATCACCCAGACGTTCCTGCTTTTTGTTGCCTAAGGACCCTTGTTTACATTATGTATGGTTTCCTGTATTTAGCTTGTGCCTCTCTCCTTTTTTTGCTCAATTCCTGCCATTTGGCCTGAATCCTCTGTTTTCTGCTCATATCTAGTTATCTGCCTGCTCTAACAGGTAGACCACAGAATTCTCAACAATTCAGATAGGTTGTATTTCAGTATTCTATTACTGTAAATTCTTTAATTATTAAAATTTACTTTTCGTGGCTTCAAAATTTCAGAAATAACCTAGCTTTCTTATGCTAAAGGTGATAAATTAATTAGTGAATTGATTTCCAGAATTATGGAATTGGAATGATCACTAAAAAGTATTAGAATTAAGGGTATCTGATTTTATTTTAGCAAATCAATTTCTATTTTTCAAAATAAATGTTTTGAGGAACTGTACTTTTGGGAGAACTGGACAGCCCAAGTGACCATGCCTGGGACCAAGAGATTTGAACCCTCCACTGGGTATGTGCCTTGGGCTCTCTCTCCTGTCCCACAGATAAGCAGCATAAGATAATCAATGATTGATCATGAACCCTGTCCAAATCCTGAGTTTCAGTGTTGATGTAAACAAATGTTTTCTGAATCTGTGTAGAAGCTCCTATAAGCAGATTGAAATCTACTATTTAAACATAAATCTTGTTTCTATAAAATGATGAGACATTTATGTGATTGACATTTAAAACCTTGAAAAATAACATCAGGATTCTTTCTACTATATTATTCAGTGCCTTTATTGATAATCACTCTGTTAAATATTTTAAGTAGAAATTTTATGTTCAAAGAGAAAGGGCAAAATATTCTCTAACTAGAAAAATTCACCATAAAACAAATTTCATAGTTTTATTTGCTAAAATAAGTATTTTCCTTTATAGAGTTATCATTTGTAACAGTGTTTTTCTATGTGTCTTTAAATTTATGATTATATGTATACTGAAAAAAAAAACTTGTGTAAATTGAAGGATAACAAACCAGATAAAAGTTTAATGATGAGTAACTATGGCAGAAGCTTAAAATTAGCTGCAAGCTATTCCCTTGCCTTCCAAGACATTGCTAGATGACATTTTCATATCAAATTTATTACATTTGTGTGCTCTGCTTGGCTCTTCACCCTTTGCAATTTACTTTTAGGTAGTCATTTTTGATGTATTTATCTGTAGTTACTAAACACCTCATGATTCTTACTTAATATCATAGATTTCTCACACATATTTGAGAGTTCAGAAAAAATGACAAGCTTTACAAGAATAAACAAATGGGACCTAATGAAACTTACAAGCTTCTGCACAGCAAAGGAAATCGTAACTAAAACAAAAAGATAACCTACAGAATGGGAGAAAATTTTTGCAAATGGAACTGACAAAGGCTTGATCTCCAGAATATACAAGTAGCTCATAAGACTTAATAAGCAAAAATTAAACAACCCAATCGAAAAATGGGCAGAAGACCTAAATAAGCAATTCTCCAAGGAAGACATGCAAATGATCAATAGGCACATGAAAAAATGCTCAATATCACTAATTATCAGAGAAATGCAAATCAACATTACAATGAGGTATCAACTTACACCAGTCAGAATGGCCATCATTCAAAAATCCACAAATGACAAATGCTGGAGAGGCTGTGGAGAAAAGGAAACCCTCCTTCACTGCTGGTGGGAATGCAGTTTGATGCAGCCACTGTGGAAAACAGTATGGAGACTCCTCAAAAGACTAGGAATACAAGATGTTCTTTGGTAGGTGAGTGGATAAATAAACTGTGGTGCATCCTGGAAGTAGAATACTATTCAGCTTTAGAAAGAAACCAGCTATCAAGCCATAAGAAGACATGGAAGAAATTTATATGCATCTTACTGAGTGAAAGAACTCAATCTGAGAAGACGATATGCTGTCTGATTCTAACTATATGACATTCTGGAAAAGGCAAAAGACAGTAAAAAGATCAGTAGTTGCCAGCAGTTGGGGCTAGGTGGAGAAATAAGCAGAGCACAGAGGATTTTTAGAACAGTGGAAATACTCTGTAAGATCTCAAAGAAGGACACGTGATTGCACCACTCTTCAAACCCATAAACTGTGTAACACAAGGTGAAAACTGCAATGCAAATTATGGACTTTGGGTAATTAAGATGTGACTTTTTAGGTTTGTCATTTGTAACAAATGAATCATTCTGGTGGAGGATGTTGATAAAGTTGGGGGTTGTGAACAAGTTGGGAAAAGGAAATCTCTGTACCTTCCTCTCAACTTTTCTGTGCAACTAAAACTGCCCTTAAAATAATAAAGTGTATATAATAAAGTATTTACACAGTGGACCCTTGACCAATGAAGGAGTTAGGGTGCCAACCCTCCTGCTGGTGAAAATTCCATGTAATTTACAGTCAGTCCTCTTTATGCCAGATTCCTCTGATCCACAGTTTCACATCCACAAATTCAAACAGCCATGGATTGTATAATAGCATAGTACTTACTCTCAAAAAAAAAAAAAAAAAAAGAAAATTAAAAAAAAAAAAAAACATTGAATAAGTGGACCTGCGAATTTCAAACTTGTGTTGTTCAAGGGTCAACATGTATCTTCTTGAATCTGGCCATAATTGTCCTCTCTCTGAATTTGTGAATCATTAAATGCATTTTATTTTGTTGAAAATAAAAACTAAGTATGGTTGAAATTTTAAATTAAAAGAAAAAAACTAGGAATAGACTTAACATATGACCCAGGAATCCTGCTCCTGGGAATATATCCAGAAGGAACCCTACTTCAGGATGACACCTGCACCCCAATGCTCATAGCAGCACTATTTACAATAGCCAAGACATGGAAACAGCCTAAATGTCCATCATAGATGACTGGATAAAGAAGAGGTGGTATATTTATACAATGGAATACTACTCAGCCATAAAAATCAACAACATAATGCCATTTGCAGCAACATGGATGCTCGTGGAGAATGTCATTCTAAGTGAAGTAAGCCAGAAAGAGAAAGAAAAATACCATGTGAGATCGCTCATATGTGGAATCTAAAAACAAACAAACAAGCAAATAAACAAAGCATAAATACAAAAGAGAAATAGACTCAGACATAGAATACAAACTCGTGGTTGCCAAGGGGGCAGGGTGTGGGAAAGGATAGACTGGGATTTCAAAATTGTAGAATAGATAAACAAGATTATACTGTATCCCACAGGGAAATAGATACAAGATCTTATGGTAGCTCACAGATAAAAAAATGTGACAATGAATTTATATATGTTCATGTGTAACTGAAAAATTGTGCTCTACACTGGAATTTGACACAACACTGTAAAATGATTATAAATCAATAAAAAATGTTAAAAAAAAAAAAAAGAGACACGTCAAGATGGCAGAATAGGACACTTGTAGCTCACCCTCTCCCATAAACACACCTAGACTCACATCCACAGACCCACTTAGCCAATCAGAGCATCTGCAGAACTCTGACAGAACATCGTCCTCTTCAAAAGAAAGAGACGCCAAAAATCTGGTAGGAGAAAAGGAAAAAAAGAAAGAAGAAAAGGCAAAGCAAAATGGGATGGGTCCCGAGGGGAAGGAGCTGCAAAGGAGGACTGGTGCTTGTTTGCTGGGTCTCCCCTCTCCAACTGAGAGGCCAGCAGGACAGAAGGGGGGCCTCCAAGGCTTGGATCTGTACAGAGCAGCCCTTGACTGACAGAACTAAGTTAAATAGGCAAAGAGGGTCGCCGCGACACCAAGCCCAAGACGTGGGCCAGCAGCTGGGGGCTGGGCCAGGCTGCCTGAGCTGGGCGGAGGACGGGGATGGCTGCAGTGAGACAGCCCCGGGGGACTGCAGGGAGCAGTGCGACATGACTGTGGGTGCACAGGGCAGAATAACCTGGGCCCTCCATAAAACAACATGGCTGATGTGCCCTGGGGGAAAGGGTGCATACCCACATCTCTGAAAATCTGCACAAAGTTTTCCAGTGAAGAGAGGCGGGGCTCAGGCACAGCCATCATATCCTCCAGCACTTAGCACCCAGGAGGGGTAGGGGGCAAAACCTGCATCCACAAAAGGACTTAGCAGCCTCAAAGGCCAGATGGAGACTTCTCTACAGCCCGAAGCAAATAGGATCCTTCCATCCTGGTCCTTCAGAGAAATTGCTCCACAAAGACAAACAAGGAGCTGGGTTTTGGCCCGGAGCAGGGACAAGAATGTTTCTCGGTCTTCCCCGAGCCCGCCTGTGGAGCGCCAACCCGAGGTGAAGCGCGCAGTGGCACAGAGTAGCGAAGCGACCGGTGCTGGGAGAGGGTGATTGCCGCCCCCGCCGTTCTAGCAGGAATGCAGCCCCTTAATGTGGTGCTGGGATGGGGCACAACCCGCCCTCCTACCTGGCCAGTCTGCAACATCTGACTGTGGCATCAGGATGAGCAGTGATCTGCCTGCCCACAGCAAAGGAGAGCAGCACTTGACCCAGTGTTGGCGGTGGGCACAATCTACTTGCTGACAGGCACTGGGAGCAGCAGAGACGAGGGCGCCAATGGAGAGCCTCTAGAAACAGCAAGATAAGTTTCTAAAACAGGACGAAGACAAAAGACTTCGTATAAAATACACACAGTCTCCAGGAGAACACCGACACCTCCCAATTTTTTTTTTCTTTTTTAAATCTGCTTTTACCTGTTTTATTTTCTATTACCCTTTTAATTTTTTCTTCTTTTTTTTTTAACATTTTTTATTGATTTATAATCATTTTACAATGTTGTGTCAAATTCCAGTGTTCAGCACAATTTTTCAGTCATTCATGGACATATACACACTCATTGTCACATTTTTTTCTCTGTGAGTTATGATAACATTTTGTGTATATTTCCCTGTGCTATACAGTGTAAACTTGTTTATCTATTCTACAATTTTGAAATCCCAGTCTATTCCTTCCCACCCTCCACCCCCCTGGTAACAAGTCTGTATTCTCTGTCTGTGAGTTTATTTATGTCCTGTATTTACGCTTTGTTTTTGTTTGTTTGTTTCTTTGTTTCTGTTTTTGTTTTTGTTTTTTTAGATTCCACATATGAGCGATCTCATATGGTATTTTTCTTTCTCTTTCTGGCTTACTTCACTTAGAATGACATTCTCCAGGAGCATCCATGTTGCTGCAAATGGCATTATGTTGTCGGTTTTTATGGCTGAGTAGTTTTCCATTGTATAAATATACCACCTCTTCTTTATCTAGTCACCTATTGATGGACATTTAGGCTGTTTCCATGTCTTGGCTATTGTAAATAGTGCTGCTATGAACATTGGGGTGCAGGTGTCATCCTGAAGTAGATTTCCTTCTGGATACAAGCCCAGGAGTGGGGTTCCTGGGTCATATGGTAAGTGTATTCCTAGTCTTTGGAGGAATCTCCACACTGTTTTCCATAGTGGCTGCACCAAACTGCATTCCCACCAGCAGTGTAGGAGGGTTCCCCTTTCTCCACAGCCTCTCCAGCATTGGTCATTTGTGGATTTTTGAATGACAGCCATTCTGACTGGTGTGAGATGATACCTCATTGTAGTTTTGATTTGCATTTCTCTGATAATTAGTGATATTGAGCATTTTTTCATGTGCTATTTGATCATTTGCATGTCTTCCTTGGAGAATTGCTTGTTTAGGTCTTCTGCCCATTTTTGGATTGGGTTGTTTATTTTTTCTTATTGAGTCATATGAGCTGCTTATATATTCCGGAGATAAAGCCTTTGTCGGTTTCACTTGCAAAAATTTTCTCCACTCCGTAGGTTTCCTTCTTGTTTTACTTCTGGTTTCCTTTGCTGTGCAGAAGCTTGTAAGTTTCATTAGGTCCCATTTGTTTATTCTTGCTTTTATTTCTTCTAGGAGAAAATTTTTGAAATGCATGTCAGATAATGTTTTGCCTATGTTTTCCTCTAGGAGGTTTATTGTATCTTGTCTTATATTGAATTCTTTGGTCCATTTTGAGTTGATTTTTGTATATGGTGTAAAGGAGTGTTCTAGCTTCATTGTTTTACATGCTGCTGTCCAGGTTTCCCAACACCATTTGCTGTAGAGACTGTCTTGATTCCACTGTATATTCTTGCCTACTTTGTCGAAGATGAGTTGACCAAAACTTTGTGGGTTCATTTCTGGGCTCTCTATTCTGTTCCATTGGTCAATATGTCTGTTTTGGTACCAGTAACATGCTGTCTTGATGACTGTAGCTCTATAGTATTGTCTGAAGTCTAGGAGACTTATTCCTCCAGCCTCTTTCTTTCTCTTCAGTAATGCTTTGGCAATTCTAGGTCTTTGATGGTTCCATATAAATTTTATTATCATTTGTTCTAGTTCTGTGAAATATGTCCTGGGTAATTTGATAGGGATTGCATGAAATCTGTAGATTGCCTTGGGCAGTGTGACCATTTTAACAATATTGATTGTTCCATCCAAGAGCATGGGATATCTTTCCATTTTTTAAAGTCTTATTTAATTTCCTTCATCAATGGTTTATAGTTTTCTGTGTATAATTCTCTCACCTCCTTGGTTAGATTTATTCCCAGATAATTTATTATTTTGGGTGCTATTTTAAAAGGGATTGTTTCTTTACTTTCTTTTTCTGTTGATTTATCGTTAGTGTAAAGAAATTCAACTGATTTTTGAACGTTAATTTTGTAACCTGCTACCTGGCTGAATTCTTCAATCAGCTCTAGTAGCTTTTGTGTGGACCTTTTAGGGTTTTCTATATATAATAACATGTCATCAGCATATAATGACACTTTTACCTCTTCTTTTCCAATTTGGATCCTTTTTATTTCTTTCTCTTGCCTGACTGCTGTGGCTAGGACTTCCAGGACTATGTTGAATAGGAGTGGTGATAGTGGCCATCCTTGTCTTGTCCCAGATTTTAGTGGGAAGCTTTTGAGTCTTTCACTGTTGAGTACTATGCTGGCTGTAGGTTTGTCATATACAGCTTTTATGATGTTGAGATATGTTCCCTCTATAATCACTTTGGTGTGAGTTTTTATCATAAATGGGTGTTGAATTTTATCAAATGCTTTTCTGCATCTACTGAGATGATCATGTGGTTTTTGTCCTTTCTCTTGTTGATGTGATGTATTACATTGATTCATTTGCGTATGTTGAACCAGCCTTGTGTCCCTGGGATGAACCCCACTTGGTCATGATGTATAATCTTTTTATGTGTTGTTGGATTCTATTTGCTAAAATTTGGGTGAGGATTTTGGCATCTATGTTCATCAGTGATATTAGCCTATAATTCTCTTTTTTTGTAGTGTCTTTGCCTGGTTTTAGTATCAGGGTGATGGTGGCTTCAAAGAATGAGTTTGGGAGTATTCCCTCCTTTTCAATCATCTGGAAGAGTTTGAGAAGGACTGGTATGGGTTCTTCTTTGTATGTTTGGTAGAATTCCCCGGTGAAGCCGTCAGGCCCTGGACTTTTATTTGTAGGGAGGTTTTTAATTGCTATTTCTATTTCCTTTCTAGTGATCGGATTGTTCAAGTGTTCAGATTCTTCTTGATTCAGTTTTGGTGGACAGTATGTTTCCAGAAACTTGTCCATCTCCTCTAGGTTATCCAGTTTGGTTCCATATATTTTTCATAATATTCTCGTATGATATTCTGTATTTCTATTTTGTTTGTTGTAATTTCTCCATTTTCCTTTATTATTTTGCTAATTTGTGCTCTCTCTTTTTTTTTTTCTTCCTTGTGAGTTTGGCCAGAGGTTTGTTGATTCTATTTACTTTTTCAAAAAACCAGCTTTTGGTTTGGTTGATTTTTCTATAGTCTTGTTAATCTCTATTGTATTTATATCCTCTCTGACCTTTATTATTTCCTTCCCTCTGCTGCTTTTTGGGGCTTTTTGTACTTCTTTTCTAATTCATTCAGGTGGTGGGTTAAATTGTCTATTTAAGATTGTTCTTCTTTTTTGAGGAAGGCCTGTATCACTATAAACTTGCCTCTTAGCACTGCCTTTGCTGTGTCCCATAGGTTTTGAGTGGTTGTGTTTTCATTATCATTTGTCTCAAGGTATTTTTTTAATTTCAACTTTGATTTCCTCATTGATCCATTGTTTTTTCAATAACATATTGTTTAATCTCCATGGTTTCCTTTTTTTCTCCTTTGTTTCTCTGTTGTTGATTTCCAGTTTCATGGCATTGTGGTCAGTAAAGCTGCTTGAGATAATTTCTATCTTCTTAAAATAGTTGAGGTTTCTTTTGTGCCCAAGTACATGATCAATCCTGGAAAATGTTCCATGTGCACTTGAAAAGAATGTATATCCTATTTTTGGGGGGTGTAATGCTCTGAAATTATCCACCAAATCTAGTTATTCTATTGTAGTATTTAATTTCTCTGTTGCCTTGTTTATTTTCTGTCTAGAAGATCTGTCTAGTGATGTTAATGCAGTGTTAAAATCTCCAACTATGATTGTATTCCCATCAATATCCCCCTTTATCTCTTTTAGTAATTCTTGTATGTACTTAGGTGCTCCTATATTGGGTGCATATATTTTAACGAGTGTAATATCCTCATCTAGTATCACTCTTTTAATCATTATAAAATGTCCTTCTTTGTCTTTCTTTATGGCCTTTGTTTTAAAGTCTATTGTGTCTGAAATCAGTACTGCAACACTTGCTTTTTGGCTTTTCCATTTGCATGGAATATCCTTTTCCATCCTTTCACTCTCAATCTATATGTGTCCTTCTCCCTAAAGTGGGTCTCTTGTATACAGCATATTGAAGGTTCTTGCTTTATTATCCAGTCTGCCACTCTGTGTCTTTTGACTGGAGCATTTAGTCCATTAACATTTACAGTAATTAATGATAGATGTGTGTTTATTGCCATTTTGAACTTATCTTTGCAGTTGAATTGGTATATCCTCTTTGTTCCTTTCTTCTTCCTTTTGTGGTTTGGTAATCTTCCTTTGTTTTATCTTGGATTTTATTTAATTTGTGTGACTCCCTTGTAAATTTTTGGCTTGTTGTAACCCTTTTTTGTAAGTCTATTAGCCCATTACTATAACGGTTTTTATTAAACTGATAGCAACATGATCTCAGTCCCATCCTACTGTTAAAAAAATTGTAAAAAAAGAAAGAAAAAAAAATATTCTATATTTCCCTGACTCCCTCTCCCACTCTCAGTGATTTGTGTGTCTTCTTTTATAATTTCGTGTTTACTTGATTTGTAATTCATAAGTTATCACCTTTCCGGTTGTGAGTTTCTCTTTTCTGTAGCGTCCTGCTGCTTTTCTATTTAGAAAAGCCCTTTCAATATTTCTTTTAGCATTAGTTTAGTGTTGCTAAACTCCTGCAGCTTTTTCTTGAATGTGAAACTCTTTATTTCTCCTTCTATCCTAAAGCATAGCCTTGCTGGATAAAGTATCCTTGGCTGCATCTTTTTTTTCATTCAGGGCATTGAATAAATCTTGCCACTCCCTTCTGGCCTATAGTGTTTGTGTAGAGAAATCAGCTGAGAGCCTTATGGGTTTTCCTTTGTAACTTACTGTTTGCTATTCTCTTGCTGACTTTAGAATCTTTTCTTTATCATTGATTCTGGCCATCTTGATTATGATATGTATTGGTGTGGGTCTATTTGGGTTCTTCCTGTTTGGGACCCTCTGAGCTTCCTGTACTTGGATATCTGTTTCCTTCTTTAACTTTTGGAAGTTTTCAGTCATGATTTCTTCAAAAACCTTTTCAATCCCCTTTGATTTTTCTTCCCCTTCTGGGAACCCAATTTTGTGAAGATTGGGACGCTTTATATTATCCCATAGGTCCCTTATGCTATTTTCATTATTTTTTATTTGCTTCTCTTGTAGTTCTTCTGAATGTGTGCTTTCTATTGCCCTGTCTTCTAGATCACTAATTCCTTCCTCTGCATTATCTAGTTGGCTTTGCACAGCTATTCGATCATTCCTCATGTCTGTCATTGAGTTTACCCATTCTACTTGGCTCTTCTTTATAGCTTCCATTTCATTTTTGACATATTTTATATCTGTAAACACTATCTCTTTTAATTTCTTCAGCAATTTGATCACTGCTTTTTTGAAATCTTGATCTAGTAGGCTATCGATGTCTATTTCATTGATCTTTCTTTCAGGGGATTTCTCTTGTTCTTTTAATCGGGAAAGGTTTCTCTGCTTCTTCATCTTGCTCATAACTCTCTGACACTGTGGTTTATGGAGTATCAGTTGTCTATTTTTGGTCCTTAAAGATTTTATCCATCTAATGCCATTTAGGAATAGAACTTAGGAAAAAAAGAAAAAAAATAAGAGAGAGAGAGAAAGAATTTTAAAAGAAGGGAGAAAGAGGGTTTGAAAACAGTGTATAATGAATAATAGAAGAGTGATTTGAAGCAGAGTATTAATCGGGTTGAGACGTCCTTTTAAAACCTTTCCAAAAAAAGGCGGGGGGAGATGAATAGATGTATTTGAAACCTGTGTCTAATCAATAACAGGACATCAAAACCCAAGAGAAATAGAAATGAATTAAGAAGTAAAAATTTAGAGAGTAATAGAAAATAGAACAGGTAAAAACAGATTAATAAACAAAAAAAAACAGGGTGGGGGTTTGTCGGTGTTCTCCTGGGGTCTGTGTGCTTTTAATGTGAAGTCTTTTCAGTCTTCGTCCTGTTTTGGAAGTTCAGCTTGCTGTTTTCAGAGGCCCTCCATTGGCGCCCTCTTCTGTGCTGCTCCCAGCACCTGTCAGCAAGCAGATCGTGCGCCTCCTAACACTGGGTCAGGTGCAGCTCTCCTCTATTTTGGGCGGGCGGGCCGCTGCCCCTCCCGATGCCGCAGTCAGATGTTTCAGACTGGCCAGGTAGGAGGGCAGGCCACGCCCCCTCCCAACACTGTGGTCTGGGGCTGTGTTCCTGCCCGAAAGGCGGGGGGGCCGCTCTCCCTCTACCTGCACCGCTGGTAGCTCCGCTGCTCTGTGTGGCTGCTCGCTCCGCCCTGGTCAGCGCTCTGCAGGTGGGCTCGGGTAAGACTGAGGGACAGCCTTGTCCCTGCTCCGAGCCAAAACCCAGCTCCTTGTTTGTTTTTGTGGAGCAAGTTCTCTGAGGGACCAGGATGGAAGGATCCTGTCTGCCCTGGGCTGCAGGCCAGTCTCAGTCTGGCCTTTGAGGCTGCTAAGCCCTTCGGTGCAGATGCAGGTTTCTCCCCAGCCCCTGCCTGGGTGCTCAGCACGGAGGATATGGTGGCTGTGCCTGATCCCTGCCTCTCTTTCCCTGAAAGCTTTCGGCGGGTTTTCAGAGATGGGGGTGTGGACCCTTCCCCCGAGAGCACATCAACCTTGCTGTTTTATGGAGGGCCCAGGTTGTTCTGCCCTGTGCACCCACAGCCACAGCGTGCATCCCCCTGCAGTCCCCCAGGGCTGCCTCCGTGCAGCCGCCCCCATCCTCCACCTGGCTTGGGCAGACTGGCCCTGCCTGCCGCTGCCGGCCCGCATCTCAGGCTGGGTGTTGGTTGGATGCTCTGTGACTGTTTAGCTTACTTCTGTCAGTAAAGGGCTGCTCTGTACAGATCCGAGCCTCAGAGGCTCCCCCTCCGTCCCGCTGGCCTCTCAGTTGGAGAGGGGAGACCCAGCGAGCGAGCACCAGTCCTCCTTTGCCTCTCCCTCCCCGCGGGACCCGTCCCGCGTTGCTTTGCCTTTTGTTCTTTCTTCTTTTCCTTTTCTCCTACCAGATTTTTGGCGTCTTTATCTTTTAAAGAGGGCGATGTTCTGTCAGAGTTCCACAGGTGCTCTGGTTGGCTGAGTGGGTCCATAGATGTGGGTCTTGGTGTATCTGTGGGAGAGGGTGAGCCATGAGCGTCCCTCTACTCTGCCATTTTCTCCGTTCTCCTTAATTTTTTCTTCTTAAACAATTTTTTATACACCCCGTTTTAATTCCTTTTACATTTTCAAAAATATTATTATTATTATTATTATTATATTTAAATATTCACATCATTTTTATTTCTCTTTGTTTGGATGTCCTGTTATTAATTATACACAGGTTTCAAATACATCTTTTCCTCTTTCTCCTTTTTAAAATGTTTTTAAACAATGTCTCAACCTTATTGCCATTCTGCTTCAACTTGCTGTTCTATTATTCATTATACACTGTTTCCAAACCTTCTTTTCTCTGTTCTTTTAAAATTCTTTCTCTCTCTCTCTTTTTTTCCCTAAGTTTTATTCCTACATAGGCATTAGATACATAAACTTCTTAAACACCACAGTAGATAACTGATAGTTCATAAACCACAGTGCCAGATAGATATGAACAAGATGAAGAAGCAGAGAAACCATTCCCAATTAAAGAACAAGAGAAATCCCCTGAAAGAAACATCAATGAAATAGACATAAATAGCCTACTAAATCAAGATTTCAAAAAAGGAGTGATCAAAGTACTGACGGAACTAAAAGAGATAGTGTTTAGAGATATATAATATGTCAAAAATGAAATGGAAGTTATAAAGAAGAGCCAAGTAGAATGGGTAAACTCATTGGCTGAGATGAGAATGGATCTAAAGGCTGTGCAAAGCAGACTAGATAATGCAGAGGAACGAATTAGGAACCTAGAAGACAGGACAATAGAAAGCACCCAATTAGAAAAGCTACAAGAGAAACAAATGAAAACAAATGAAAATAGCATAAGGGACTTATGGGATAATATAAAGCATGCTAATCTTCACATAATAGGGGTGCCAGAAGTGGAAGAAAGATTAAAGGCGATTGAAAAGGTTTTTGAAGAAATCATGACTGAAAACTTCCAAAAGTTAAAGAAGGAATCATATATCCAAGTACAGGAAGCTCAGAGGGTCCCAAACAGGAAGAACCCAAATAGACCCACACCAATACATATCATAATCAAGATCGCCAGAGTCAAGAATAAAGAGATGATTCTAAAGGCAGCAAGAGAAAAAAAAAGAGTAAGTTACAAAGGAACCCCTATAAGGCTCTCAGCTGATTTCTCTACACAAACACTACAGGCCCGAAGGGAATGGCAACATATATTCAAAGTCCTTAATGAAAAAAAAGATGCAGCCAAGGATAGTTTATCCAGCAAAGCTATCCTTTAGAATAGAAGGAGACATGAAGAATTTCACAGACAAGAAAAATCTAGAAGAGTTTAGCAACACTGAACCCATGCTAAAAGAAATATTGAAAGGTCTACTTGAAATAGAAAAGCAGCAGGATGCTACAGAAAAGAGAAACTCACAAGTGGAAAGGTGATAACTCATGAATTACAAATAAAATACACACGAAATTAAAAAGAAGACATAGAAATCAATGAGAGTGGAAAGGGAGGCAGGAAATATAGAATTTTTTTTCTTTTTTAAATTTTTTGTTCTCAGTAGGATGGGTTTGAGATCATGTTACTATCAGTTTAATAGAAACCGTTATAGTAATGGGCTAATAGATTTATGAAAAAGGGTAACCACAAGACAAAACTTACAAGGGAGTCACAAAAACTAAATAAAATCCATGATAATACAAAGGAAAATTACCAAACCACAAAAGGAAAAAGAAAGGAACAAAGAGGAAATATCAAATCAACTGCAAAGATAAGTTCAAAATGGCAATCAACACACATCTATCATTAATTACTGTAAATGTTAAAGGACTAAATGCTCCAGTCAAAAGACATAGAGTGGCAGACTGGATGATAAAGCAAGAACCTTCAATATGCTGCATACAAGAGACCCACTTTAGGCAGTAGGACATATATAGATTGAGAGTGAAAGGATGGAAAAGGATATTCCATGCAAACGGAAAAGCCAAAAAACAAGGTGTAGCAGTACTGATTTCAGACAAAATAGACTTTAAAACAAAGGCCATAAAGAAAGATAAAGAAGGACATTTTATAATGATTAAAGGATTGATACAAGATGAGGATATTACACTTGTTAACATATATGCACCCAATACAGGAGCACCTAAGTTCATAAAACAATTACTAACAGAGATAAAGGGGGATATTGATGAGAATACAATCATAGTTGGATATTTTAATACCACATTAACATCACTAGACAGATCTTCCAGACAGAAAATAAACAAAGCATGAGAGAAATTAAATAATGCAATAGAAAAATTAGATTTGTTGGATATTTTGAGCATTACACCCCCCAAAAATAGGATATACATTCTTTTTAAGTGCACATGGAACATTTTCCAGGATTGATCATGTACTTGGGCACAAAAGAAACCTCAACAATTTTAAGAAGATAGAAATTATCTCAAGTATCTTTACTGACCAAAATGCCATGAAACTGAAAATCAACAACAGAGAAACAAAGGAGAAGAAAAGGAAACCATGGAGATTAAACAATATGTTATTGAAAAAACAATGGATCAATGAGGAAATCAAAGTTGAAATTAAAAAAATACCTTGAGACAAATGATAATGAAAACACAACCACTCAAAACCTATGGGACACAGCAAAGGCAGTGCTAAGAGGCAAGTTTATAGTGATACAGGCCTTTTTCAAAAATGAAGAACAATTTCAAATAAACAATTTAACCCACCACCTGAATGAATTAGAAAAAGAAGAACAAAAATCCGCAAAAGGCAGCAGAAGGAAGGAAATTATAAATATTAGATAAGAAATAAATAAAGTAGAGGTTAACAAGAGCATAGAAAAAATCAACCAAACCAAAAGCTGTTGTTTTGAAAAAGTAATTAAAATCGACAAAACTCTGGCAAAACAAACAAAGAAGAAAAAAGAGAGAGCACAAATTAGCGAAATAAAAAAGGAAAATGGAGAAATTATAACAAATTAAATAGAAATACAGAATATCATGAAAACCTATATGGAAACAAACTGGATAACAGAGGAGATGCACAAGTTTCTGGAAACATAATGTCCACCAAGACTGAAAAGAAGAAACTGACCACTTGAAGAAACCGATCACTAGAAATGAAATCAAAATAGTAATAAAAAAAACCTCCCTACAAATAAACGTTCATGGCTGGACGTCTTCACTGTGGAATTCTACCATACATACAATGAAGAAGTCATACCAGTCCTTCTCAAAATCTTCCAGAAAATTGAAAAGGATGGAGTACTCCCAAAGTCATTCTATGAAACATCACCCTGATACCAAAACCAGGCAAAGACACTACACAAAAAAGAGAATTATAGGCCAATAACACTGCTGAACATAGACGCCAAAATCCTTACCAAAATATTATCAAATAAAATCTAACAATACACAAAAAAGATTATACATCATGACCAAGTGGGACTCATCCCAGGGACTCAAGGGTGGTTCAACATACGCAAATCAATCAATGTAATTCATCACATCAACAAGAGAAAAGACAAAAACCACATGATCATCTCTGTAGATGCAGAGAAAGCATTTGATAAAATTCAACACCCATTTATGATAATATTTCCCACCAAAATGGGTATAGAGGGAACATATCTCAACATCATAAAAGCTATATATGACAAACCTACAGCCAGCATAGTACTCAACAGTGAAAAACTCAAAAGCTTCCCACTAAAATGTGGGACAAGACAAGGCTGCCCACTATCACCACTCCTATTCAACATAGTCTTGGAGATCCTAACCACAGCAATCAGGCAAGAGAGAGAGAAATAAATGGGATCCAAATTGGTAAAGAAGGGGTGAAAGTGTCACTATATGCCAACGACATGTTACTATATATAGAAAACCATAAAAGGTCCACAGAGAAACTTCTAGAGCTGATCAAAGAATTCAGCAAGGTGGCAGGTTACAGGATTAACATTCAAAAATCAGTTACATTTCTTTATACTAATGATGAATCAACAGAAAAAGAAAGTAAAGAAACAATCCTCTTTAAAATATCACACAAAGTAATAAAATACCTAGGAATAAATCTAACCAAGGTGGTGAAAGAATTATACACAGAAAACTATAAACCATTGATGAAGGAAATTAAAGAAGAATTTGAAAAATGGAAAGATATCCCATGCTCTTGGATGGAACAATCAATATTGTTAAAATGGTCACACTGCCCAATGCAATCTACAGATTTCATGCAATCCCTATCAAATTACCCAGGACATATTTCACAGAACTAGAACAAATCATAATAAAATTTATATGCAACCATCAAAGACCTAGAATTGCCAAAGCATTACTGAAGAGAAAGAAAGAGGCTGGAGGAATAACTCTCCCAGACTTCAGACAATACTCTAGGGCTACAGTCATCAAGACAGCATGGTATTGGTACCAAAACAGACATATAGACCAATGGAACAGTATAGACAGCCCAGAAATGAAGCCACAAACTTTTGGTGAACTAATCTTTCACAAAGGAGGCAAGTATATACAATGGAATCAAGACAGTCTCTTCAGGAAATGGTGTTGGAAAAACTGGACAGCAGCATGTAAAACAATGAATCTAGAATACTCCCTTATACCATACACAAATATAAACTCAAAATGTATCAAAGACTTAAACAGAAGGCAAGATACAATAAACCTCCTAGAAGAAAATATAGACAAAGCATTATCTGACATACATCTCAAAATATCCTCCTAGAAGTGTCTACTCAAGCAATAGAATTTAAAGGAAGAATAAACAAATGGGACCTAATGAAATGTAGAAGCTTCTGCACAGCAAAGGAAACCATAAGTAAAACAAAAAGACAACCTATGGAATTAGAGAAAATTTATGCAAATGAAACTGACAAAGACTTGAACTCCAGAATATATAAGCAGGTCATAAAACTTAATAAAAGAAAAACAAACAACTCAATCCAAAAATGGGCAAAAGACCTAAAGAAGCAATTCTCCAAAGAAGACATACAAATGATCAATAGGCACATGAAAAAATGCTCAATATCACTAATTATCAGAGAAATGCAAATCAAAACTACAATGAGGTATCACCTCACACCAGTCAGATTGGTCATCATTCAAAAATCCACAAATGACAAATGATGGAGAGGCTGTGGAGAAAAGGGAACCCTCTTATACTGCTGGTGTGTATGCAGTTTGGTGCAGCCACTGTGGGAAACAGTATGGAGATTCATCAAAGGACTAGGAGTAGACTTAATATAGGACTCAGGAATCCCACTCCCGGGCATATATCCAGAAGGAACCCTACTTCAAGATGACACCTGCACCCCAATGTTCATAGCAGCACTCTTTACAAAAGCCAAGACATGGAAACAGCCTAAATGTCCGTCAACAGATGACTGGATAAAGAAGAGGTGGTGTATTTATACAATGAAATACTACTCAGCCATAAAAACTGACAGCAGCATGGGTGCTCCTGTAGTATGTCATTCTAAGTGAAGTAAGCCAGCAAGAGAAAGAAAAATACCATATGAGATTGCTCATATGTGGAATCTAAAAACAAAAACAAAAACAAAGCATAAATACAAAACAGAGATAGACTCATA
This sequence comes from Camelus dromedarius, assembly GCF_036321535.1. Taxonomy (NCBI): domain Eukaryota; kingdom Metazoa; phylum Chordata; class Mammalia; order Artiodactyla; family Camelidae; genus Camelus; species Camelus dromedarius. The sequence goes on from NC_087448.1 coordinate 36,241,396, forward strand.
GACATAGAATACAAACTTGTGTTTGCCAAGTTGGCGGAGGGTGGGAAAGGATAGACAGGATTTCAGAATTGTAGAATAGATGAACAAGATTATACTGTATAGCACAGGGAAATATACACAAGATCTTATGGTAGCTCACAGAGATAAAATTTGACAATGAATATATGTATGTTCATGTATGACTAAAGAATTTTGCTCTTCACTGGAATTTGACACAACATTGTAAAATGATTATAAATCAATAAAAAATTTAAAAAAGCAAATGGCAAGCTTTAGGAGAGAAAGATCTACTCTATTATATGTTTTATTATATGCATTTTATTGTATCATCCGTGAGCATGACATGTTTAACCCATCACCAGAATATTTTGTGAATGCTTTTTAAAGACTGCAAAGAAGTTCGTTGGTATAAAACAAACAGAAATAAAGGCTCCTGCCAAAATGTTGATGCTGTGATCACAGCTGATGTGAGAAATAAGCATGCGCAATTTATGACAGTTCCTCAAGAAATCTTTTCATTGGTTCATGAAATATAAAAATAAAAATGACAGAAACCTAAGTTAATTTGACATAAGTACCATACTTTCAAAGTTTGCTTTCCCATACCTTTCTTTTTATATCTAATGGAGGGGTGTTTAATGAGTAGAAAAATATATGTAAAAACTTTTATTGCTTTGGTGTCTGAAGTTAAGACATTTAGTTAACGCAATATCTTTAAAATAATACCATCCAATTTCCCTACAAAATCTGAAATAAAGCATTTCCCATTAAGTTGTTTTGTTTTTGTTTATAATATTTTATTTTGCTTGTTTCTATATGTATTTTACACTTCCAGACTCTCTTTCCTTTATCCTTCTGCATGAAAGCCACAAAATAGCATTTTAACAAATTCATATTAAATAGCATGCTAATCAATATTTATTTCAAATAAAAAATATTCATTATTTTGGTACGATGAATGAGTAAACAATATATCCAAAATTTTATTTCATGTCAATAATGATTAAAACTTTCATTGCTTAACTTTTAATGTTAAAAATAGCCTTTAACTTGGCTATTTATTAAATTTTCCTTTTCATTGCATTAGTTTTTACACAGATTTCTGAAATATACTTCTTAAATTTTCTTAAAATATATTTTAGTGTCATTTTTAAACAATTTCTGTTTTGCATTTATTTCCACTCCATAATGCTTAGGGTGATAAACCAATGACATGAGTATATATTTGTGTGTGTGTGTTTATGTGTATAACAATCCAAAAAGAAGAATATATATCCTTGTAATAATAAACTATAGTTCCATGTGTGTGCAACTTTTCCAGCGTATAAGCTATGCCATCCATTTCAGCAAAATAAGTTTGTCTCCTAAAAGTCTGAATGCTTTTACAAGTGCAAATTTCACCCAGATGATTTCATATAAGAATTAGTTTCATTTATTCAGCTACATATATAGATTGATTAAGCACTTTCTCTTTGTATCATATGATATTATAACATCATATAAAGATAAAGAAATACTAGTCTTGGGTGGCAGAGATAAAAAAGACATGTAAGAAATCATCAAAACACAGATCACAAGTTTGTATTGTGGTTTAGTATCCTAGTAAAACTAGGAAGGTTGTTTAATATTAGTTTTGTTTGTTTCTTTGTTTGTTTTTTTTGTTTTTTTTTTATTTGTAGTTCATGCCTACAAATTCCTGATCCTCTTCTCCCTTTACTTTAAAATATCAGACATCCCACTGAGTCTTCTTGTGGATGCCTTATTGAAAGCTTCTCCATCTGTTTCCAAGTGATTTGAAATCCATGAAGTAAAGAAACATAAATTACTTACTTTTACTGAAGGAATTGCATATCTCAAAAGGTTCAAAGGTAAATGTTTCCCAATAAATAAAAAATGAGAAATGACAGAAAAATTAATTATTTCAATTCAAATTAATTAAATTCAATAAAAAATATCCATCACCTGGTATGTACAAAACACTACTTTGAGTGTCCACTTTATCTTAAAGGAGCGTTTTCCTAATCAAAGAAAAAAAAATAAGCAGCAAAAGAAAATTTTATATACACTAATAGGGAGGAAGTACTTGTTATGATAGTTGTTAAACTGCACTGAAAAAAGAACCATAGAAGGAAGATTTATAAGATTAGTGAAAAGATGCATAATTGCATAATTTAAAAAATAGAAGTAAAATGAGCTTTGAGATAGAATATTTGATAAATTTTGTAAGAACATCAAATAAAAACTGGAAATAAAACAATCACAAAAAACTTGATAATATTTAAATGAAAGCCATTTTTAAAACATACTTTATATGATGCTTGATCATACTCATATCTATCACATCAGCAAGTAAGCACTGAAAAGAATAACATCATTCTGAAATCTGAACTCCTAACTTGACATTGAATACTTTTAAGAAAACTTCTTCATTAATTTGCCTTTATAAGATTGCTTTTCAAAAGTGTTAATAATTGTATTAGTGTTACCTTCATGCCTATTAAACAGTGTCATTGCATTTTTGAAGTCTTAAATGCAAAAATATAATTTCTGATTTTTCAGGTGGATAATCCCCCCACCACACTCAACACAGACATTTGAAGAAATAATTTATTTGTGTTATTGCTGTTGCTGTTTAGACTAAGACTAAGAGAAAAAAAGAAAAAAGTCTTAAGGCTTCATTTTACAATTTTACTGCAGAGAGACACTGAGGAATCGGGTAGGGTGCAAACTTTGGTGTCAGGCAGATTTATGTTAGATTCCAAGTTTATGTAGATTAGCAAGTCTGAGATTAAGTCATGTTATGTACCTTTACTTAGCTTTTGTAAGGTTACTATTCTATAAAGCATGTAATGATTTTCCTAACGTTCAATGGATCAATAACAACACGTGTGTCTTACCATCCTGAGTGGAACCTGTTTAGGCAAAAGATTCAGATACGTGGAGATCAAAATATGTTAATTGATATAATAGAATAATAATATTGTTGATAGTGGCTAAAATTTACATATCATATATTTTATTGGCATTTTTCTAATTCTTTTGCATATATTAATTAATTTAATAACCCCTCAATCCTATCAATATTAATCATGCCAAATTTGCTTGCAGCACAAGGATGTGATCTGTGGCTAAATGGACTTGAAAATATGTAATACTTTCATTACCCTTTATGTATGCTCTCCCTACACACACACACACACACACACACGCACGCACACACACACACACGGACTCCACTCCTAAATTATCCATTTCATCATAGACAGAAGTGGATAACTATAGATCTCTCTATTGTTGGTTGATAAGACCCTTACTCAAGGTTGAGGGGAAAAATAGGCTTTTCCACTGGATATGTAACTAATGAGAAATAGTTACATATTTTCTCTACCTAGACAGGTAAGTGATACTTTCTTATATAAAACATGGTATGTAGACAGGGAATATAGAGGCACCTGAATAATTCTTCCCAAATTATTCTCCTTTCCATGCAAACATGAATAAAGGGACATAAAGTTTTCCTTTAAAGAATAGATGTCCAATCAATTGAATTTATTAATGATATGGAGAAATCCATGCACATTTCAAGACACTTTAATTTATAGATTTTTAAACTTCTAGATAATATTTCTTCTGGATATCATTAAAAAAGTAGTTACTTAAGTCTATGAAACTGTTTTAAAAGTTATATGTTTGAACACATTTTATGAACCACTTCTCGTAACTATATGTAATAAATAAGTGACAATTCATAGAAATTTTATTTATTTCTCAGATATTTAAAATGTCCCATGGAGAGAAAAGAAAAATTAAAAATATCAAGAATGTGAAAAAAATCTATTATTTTCCTTCTTTGAAGTATTTTTACAAGTCACATGTAGTTGGAAGTGGCTATCAACTTAGTGTTTATACCTAATCTGTATTATTCTTATATAAGTCAAGGCTTTACCTAAGATTTAGTCAAAGTACTCAATCACTGTAAAACTCTCATTCTACTTAAAATTTAATAATGTTCTTATCAGAGGAGAGGTATAGCTCAGTGGTAGAGCATGTGAATAGCATGCACAAGGTCCTGGGTTCAATCCTGGGTACCTCCATTACAAAAAAAAAAAAAAAAAAAAAAAGTAGAAAAAAATTCTTATCACAATCCCAGACAGAAAAGTTTTGATTATGTATTGAAACCCTACTTTTTTTGGTTTTGCAATAACTTTGTAAGTAAAAGATCCAAATATTGAACTAATTATAAAATATAGGATTTAAAAATACAGTAATTAATTTTTGGTTATCTAATTATTGTTAATAGAGTGAATAACAACTATAGAACTATTAAATTATAAATGCTATTGTACAGTTGCAACATCAGAAGAAAATATTTATTTGCATATGAATTTGCACAGCTTAGATGATTGTTTTTCCCAATAAAAAACAATTTTAACATTTCCCTGAGTAAATTAAAGTAACTTAAATTGTATACCATCAAAATAATTCCATAGTGCCTGATTTCTCGTTTTAAAAGTAATGTAAAGTTTAGCTAGTAAATGTAATAATTTTAAATGACTTCATTAGTCAGTATGCATTTTGGAATATTTTACTATATTTTAGTTTTAACATTGTTTAGTCAATTCACATAATGACTTTAATGATAGCGTTATCTGTTAATCCTCAGTCGAACATAAAAAAGTAGCAAAATTTGGAATTCCCAGAAGTATTCTACTCTTACACTTTTACAGTGATCTAAACAAATACATATTTCCTCAGAAAATAACTCAGTTTCTGGAAGACTGTAATAATAAAATATGAAAATATGCTTAATTTATACACAATCCACTATAGCAAAAGATTGTTACCAAGAGGAAATCATCTGATGTTAAGAGTCTCCTGATACTTAAACTGCATGATAAATTCTTATCTTGGTATTAAAACAGCAGAGTGTTTTATTTGTGTGGCTTAGCTCTAGAGAGAAAAACTAATCAACATATAGGTAAGTGAAAATGAATTTCACATCATATTAAATTTTTATTAAAATTATTTAAATGGAAAAATCCTGTTCACATTATAATTAATCTAATTCATACCAAATCTAGTTTTAAAAATACTAATACGGTCTGTGAAATCATGCATGTTACCATGCAAATAGTAAATATTGCAGTGGAAAACTAGGACATCACTTGCTAGAGTTGGAGAAAACATTATTCAGTAGTATGTATTTTGATTCCTAAAATTCATTTGACATTTGCTCAAAATATTTCCATCATAGAGTTAGAATATTGATTCTTGGAAGTCTTTAAAGCCTTGTCATTGAAAGCGTGTTAAGGCAAGCACTCTTTATTTCATCTTGGAGCTTGTCGGGAATGTATAATTTCAAGCCCTCTTCCAGACCCACTGGACTAAGAATTATATTGTAACAAGATCTGGAGTTATTGCATATGTACTTTAAAGCTCTGGAAACATTGCATTAAGGAATGCTAGGAATATGTTGCTTTATTTTCTCATCTGATAAACTTTGTGTGTAAAATAAAATAAGATTTACCACAGGTAAAGTAATAGATATAAATACATATGATAATATATACATATATATATGCATATTAAGATGTAAGAGAATGCTATTGATTATTATAACATTTATTCAAAATATCTGTTTATATATTTATAACGTTTGATAGGTGACTCTAGTGGCATAATTTTTAAAGAGATAGACACTGCCCTTGCTATCAAAGAATTTACTGTTTAATAAGAAAAATACAGTAAAGCATAAGGGTACTGAAAGGTCCCTAACCTGGGACCCTAAAGCTCAGAACAGACTCTGGATGCAGAACATAAGAAGTGGCTAATGTAATGTAAAACTTAATTTTAAAGAAAAATAGGAATTAAATAGTATTTCTAGGATTTTGTATTGAGTTAAGTGGGTGTTACCATTTATGAAGATGGATACATTTTGGAAAGAAATGATAGAAGGAGATGAGTCAAGATATTTAACAGAGACTCCAGGTAGGCAATTAGATATATGAGTATAGATAAAACCAGAGCTACAATTTTTGAGTCATCAGTACATAGAATTTAAAGCAATGGGACAGAATGAGATTATCTGGTAATGTTATGTAAAGAGTAAAAATGGAACTTCGGACTAATATATAGCCCACTACCACTTAGAGTTAGAAAAAAGGAGGTACATCCAATGAGAGAAACTAATAAAAATCAGCCAGTGGAATCATAGGAAAACAAGGAGAATGTTGGTTATGAAAGCCAAGAAGAAAGTTATTTTTCAAGAGACAGTAGAAAATTTTCTTAAAAGAAGGAGCAGACAATAAACCAATTAGAAAGTAAAAGTGATTATTAGCTTGGTCTTCACTTGAGGCACTGAAGTGCTTAACAAAAACAGTTTTAGATGCAATGGGATTGAATATGGATTGCAATGGGTTTAGAAGACAAGTGAGAAAATGACCTTAAAGTTATATTGTTAATAGGAGTAAAGAATTAGGTAGAAGTCGAAGAGATTGTTTGGGTTGAAACAATTATCCCTTAAAGAGAAAAATAATATGACATATTCAGAAAATTAATCATCATTCAATCTTCTGGAATTAGAGTATAAAGAGAGAAGTGACAGAGGATGGAAGTAAAGAATTAAGCAAAAGCCAGATTATGAAGGGAATTTTAGATCCAAAGAGTATAGAATTCATTCAGTGTAATCAGGCACTGATGTGTTTTAAGCAGAGAGATGACATGATCAGAATTTGTTTTAGGAAGACTATTCTGGTTGCAATTGAAGAATATAGTAGAGAAGTGCAAATGTGGAAAAAAGATGGATTGTTTAAGAGGATGTGTGGTAATCTGGGTGAGAGAAAGCAATGCTATAAATTATGGTTGTAGTAGACATGAAAGGGTTGGAGGGATTGGAGAACAACTTGGGAATTGGAATTAAAACAACTTGTTGGCAGAACATAGGAAATGAAGGAAGAAAAAAGTGAGAGTGATGCTTAGATTTATGACTTGACAAGTTAGGCTAAATGTTGTAACATTCATGGTTTAAGGAATATTTTAGTAACAAAAGATAATTTCTTCTGCATTGTTCACTCTGCTTCTTACTTGTTTATGGGCACCCCAGTGGGCAATCTGGAATATAGAGCTCCTGAGCAATGGAGCTTCTGATAGTGATCTGACATGGAGAAATAAGTATAGGAAATAGTAGTAATAGGTCAGGAGTGGATGAGATTTCCAGGAAGAGAATATAAAATGACAAATGAGCTTAAGAGAGAATCTTGAGAATGTGTCAGTATTTAAAGAGAGGAAGAGAATGTTAGATGCAAACACAAGAGAGTTTACACAAGCAGGTATGTATGGAACTTATCATAGCATCAATACATGTATAGATGCAGGAAGGCTAAATTCATTGTAATTAATATTCTAATTATAAAATAATATTTTCCTATTCTCACATGACTAAGAAAATTGTTTATTTATGACATTATAATATTTTACATAATAATTTTTTTAAAACCACAAATTTTCCAATTTAATGTAAATTACTTATATATATAGATGAGCCAATTATTCATATATAAATATATATGAGCCTTGGTAAAACCTTCCTTATGGTGTATATTTTAAAAATTTGCATCACTCTTCAAAAACATTTCAAATTATGTCAAAATATTATAGTGCCAAGAAAGTTTTGGTGTATTTTATAATGATGGAAAAACAAATTTTAATTTATATTTATCAAAGCTGTGTTTTCAGTGGTAAGTAGAATTTGGCTAAACTTAAATCACGTAATGGAGATATAGTTTCACAAATTTGGTAATATGATAAAATAGAGCTTTATCTTGTGCTATAGTTACAATTTAATTATAAATTTTACAAATGAAATTAAAATATTTAAACACAATGTTAACATTATTTAAGCTTGGCAGAATTTCTTTCACTAATCTTCCAGAGTTCTATGAAAAAGTAATCAACCATCACCACACATTCCAATAATAAAGTGTTATTTAATTTTTTAAAATGAGGACCCTGAACCACATACTAGTTAATTAACTTGAGAAAATGAAGGATTAATGAGAGCAGTGACTCCAGCTTTAGTAAAGGTTAGCAAAGCAAACTGACAACATACCCAATACTGTAATTTACACACTCCAATCTTTTAGCTTAGTTTCTGTAAATTCTACAAAGGTTTGTGATCAGTACACCACAGAGAAGTAACCTAATTTCTCTTAGTTCTGAGAGTTGAAATGGTGACTCATTACTACAAATGTCTCTCCACAGGGTTCAACAACTTATTGTCTCAAATCATGTGCTCTCTGCTTTCCAATACCATATATTGAAAACAATAAAAATGAGTTATTGCAGAAAGGGAAATTGAGATATGCTCTATGGATAACTAATCCTATTCACTCAAGTCAGTCATGCAAATTAGTATAGAGTCACAAGTCTTGGGCCCAAAAGAAATATACCTTGTGGTAGGTTCATAATTAGTTATCAAAAATTGTTTTCAGTAAATATAACCAGAACCACCTCTGCATTACCCTGTCAGATCCATTGTACAGACATTGTATCTCTCTCAAGGATTATTTTTCTCCAGGTGTAAGGCAGTGTTTCTTTCTACACTTGGTACAGTTCCCTGTAACATAATGATGTGGGTTGTTAATCAGTGTGTGATTCCTGGGGTACACACCAGACCTACTTAGTCATAATATGATGAGCCTAGAAATCTGTGTTTTTAATTAACAACTCAGGTGATTTTTAAGAGCATTAAAAACATTCTCTTGAGAGTAAACTTTAGCTGAATTCATATTCATAACCTGAGACACAATATACTTAAGGCCCTGTCAAACACGAAGAAAAAAAATGGAGGAAATTTGGTAATTATTTTATCCTGCTAATTTAATCTTGTCTATCTATGTTTTATCAAATTTGACTTCCATATTGGACCCTTCCATGGAGTTTCATCTTGGTATTTTATGTATTCCTAAAATCTTAAGAGTGTAGTGCTCTTTCTGTCTATAGACTGTCCTCCAATCAGAATTTGATTTTTAAATCCAAAGTCACTACACTGCAGCTGTCCCCTCCTGCTCACTGACAGATAAAAGTATCCCATGGAAAGAATGTCCCTAGATTCCTTCCTTCTGTTCTATTCACTTTTTCAGAAACCACTAGCATTGTGCCTCTCTCTGTTTTAATGACAACCAAACACATACTCCTCAGGTACTCAGTTAGACTGATACATATTTGTTCTGGTAAGCTGCAGGTCCGTCCTCTCAGAACTCCTGCTAATGGGTCAGTGTATAGAATATCTTGTTCCTTATGCCAGGAAGTTCAATGCACCAACCTTTATTGTGCTGTGAAGATTTCTAAAGCTAAACTTACTAAAAATCACTGTTTTATTGGGACTAAAGACACAAAAGAATAAAATTCTTATTTCAGCACTTGGGCCTTAGTAATCTAATTTGGATGAAATAAACAAAATGTAAAACAAAATGTCTACAGATATGTTTTTAAAAAGTCAACAAGTTAGCATATTTTAACCATCCATTATACTATAAACCAATGCTAGATACTTCAGTTTTTTTCCTAAAGCCTATATGTTTAAAGAATTCACAAAATAGTGAGGAAGATAAATGCATAGAATATAATAGTTATGATATAGAATCATGCTGCCCAGTATGGTAGCCACTATCCACATGTGGCTATTTATGTTTTAAATTAAATTTTTATTTTGAGATAATTGTAGATTCAGCTGCCCTTGTAGGAAATAATACGGAATAAGCCTATATGCTCTTTACACTGTTTTTCCCAATGACAATATCGTACAAAATATTTCAATATAATATCCAGGATATTGGTGCACTCAAGATATAAACTATTTCTATCATCATAGTTGCCCTTTTATAGTCAGACCCATCTAACTTCTACCTCAGCCCATCCTTAATCACTAAACACTAATAATCTGCTTCCCATTTCTATAACTTGTCATTTCAAGAGTGATGGAATCCTACAGTAAGCAATCATTTGTGATTGAAATTTTTTCACTAAGCCTAATTGTTGGGATATTAGCCCAGTTGCTGCATGTTTCAATAGATCATTCCTTTAAATTGATGAAAAGTATTCTATGGTATGGATAGAAGAATTTGTTTAACAGTTTATCAGTTGAAGAATATGAGAACTGTTTCAAGCTTTGGCTGTTAAAGATAAAGCTGCTAAAAATAATTGTTTAATCTGTTTTGATGAGAACCAAACAGCAATCTTCATTTCCCCAGGATAAATGCCTTAGAATTTAATTACAGGGTCAGGTCATATGGCAGTTACATATTTAGCATTTATTTTAGCAACTACTAAACTTATTGAGAAATATAAGAATTATCCAGTTTATTTTCATCCTCACCAACATTTGATACTTACTGACAGATAAGGTATAAAATATAAGTTATATATATAATACATATACATAATTTATGTTTTAATTTAAAGGTTTCTATTCTTGGTGATATTATAGTCTTAACTTACATTCTCCCTTTGCCTAATTTGTTGAATATATTTTCATGTGTTTATTTGATGCTTGTATATTCTCTTTAGTAACATCTTTTTTTAAAGAATTGTGCCTGTTTTCAAATGGATTAATGTTTTCTAACCAGTGACTATTGAGAGTTCTTCATATATTCCAGTTCTTTTTCAGACATATGGTTTGCAAAATTTCTCCCAGTCTCTCATTTTCCTAAGAGTATTTTTCAAACATATTTTTAAATTCAGAAAAAAAGAATGGTTGTTTTTTTAAATATTTTTTATTGATTTATAATAATTTTACAGTGTTAGGTCAAATTCCAGTGTAGAGCACAATTTTTCAGTTACACATGAACATATATATATTCATTGTCACATTTTTTTTCTGTGAGCTACCATAAGATCTTGTATCTATTTCCCTGTGCGATACAGTATATCTTATCTATTCTACAATTTTGAAATCCCAGTCTATCCCTTCCCACACCCTGCCCCCTTGGCAACCACAAGTTTGTATTCTATGTCTATGAGTCTATTTCTGTTTTGTATTTATGCTTTGTTTGTTGGTTTGTTTCAGATTCCATATATGAGAGCTCTCATATGGTATTTTTCTTTCTCTTGGTGGCTTACTTCACTTAGAATGACTCTCCAGGAGCATCCATGTTGCGGCAAATGGCGTTATGTTGTCAGTTTTTATGGCTGAGTAGTATTCCATTGTATAAATACACCACCTCTTCTTTATCCAGTCATCTGTTGATGGACATTTAGGCTGTTTCCATGTCTTGGCTATTGTAAATAGTGCTGCTATGAACATTGGGGTGCAGTTGTCATCCTGAAGTAGGGTTCCTTCTGGATATATTCCCAGGAGCAGGATTCCTGGGTCATACAGTAAGTGTATTCCTAGTCTTTTGAGGAATCTCCACACTGTTTTCCACAGTGTCTGCACCAAACTGCATTCCCACCAGTAGAGCAGGAGTGTTCCCTTTTCTCCACAGCCTCTCCAGCATTTGTCATTTGTGGACTTTTGAATGATGGCCATACTGACTGGTATGAGTTGATACCTCATCTAGTTTTGATTTGCAATTCTTTGATAATTACTGATATTGAGCATTTTTTTCATGTATTTATTTATCACTTGCATGTTCCCTTGGAGAATTGCTTGTTTAGGTCTTTTGCCCATTTTTGGATTGGCTTGTTTGGTTGTTTCTTATTAAGTCATATGAGCTGCTTATATATTCTGGAGATCAAACCTTTGTCAGTTTCATTGGCAAAATTTTTCTCCCATTCCATATGTTGTCTTTTTGTTTTACTTATGGTTTGCTTTGCTGTGCAGAAGCTTGTAAGTTTCATTAGGTCTCATTTGTTTATTCTTGCTTTTATTTCTATTGCTTGAGTAGACTGTTCTAGAACATTTTTGAGATATATGTCAGATAATGCTTTGTCTATATTTTCTTCTAGGAGGTTTATTGTATCTTGCCTTCTGTTTAAGTCTTTGATACATTTTGAGTTTATATTAGTGTATGGTATAAGGGAGTATTCTAGCTTCATTGCTTTACATGCTGCTATCCAGTTTTCCCAACACCATTTGCTGAGGAGACTGTCTTGATTCCATTGTATATTCTTGCCTCTTTTGTCAAAGATTAGTTGACCAAAAGTTTGTGCGTTCATTTCTGGGCTGTCTATTCTGTTCCATTGGTCTATATGTCTGTTTTTGTGCCAATACCATGCTGTCTTGATGACTGTAGCTCTATAGTATTGTCTTAAGTCTGGGAGAGTTATTCCTCCAGCCTCTTTCTTTCTCTGATTTTTTTTTTAAATTTTGTAAATAGTGTTTTGGAAGTCTTAAGAACAACTCACCTGGACATAAGTGTCAATTTTTTTTTCTATGTATTTTTTTTCCAAGAAGTGTTGTTTGTTTGTATAAAAGATAAGACTTAGTTCAAGCTTCATTGTGTTGATTTCTTTTGTTGACTCTATTTATTAAGTTGACAAAATTCTTTCCTATTGCTATTATATCATGAATGTCTGTTAAATTTTGTAATATGGTTTCTCTATTAGTATAGTGGATCACATTAACTGGTATTCAAATACTGAATCAGATTTCTATCCCTAGCTAAACCATATCTTGCCACAGTATATATTTTATAATACATCACTGAATTTTGTTTGCCAGTATCTTGTTAAGTATTTTTGTGTCTATCTTTATGGCAGATATTAATCTGTTGTTTCCTTTTCTATATACTATCTTTGTCTAGTTTTGGTATTGGGTAATAGTAGCTTCATAAAACACATTAAGAAATGTTCTTCTATTTTCTGGAAGAGATTGTATAGAATCTGTGCTATTATATTCTTAAACATTTGGTAAAAATATCTGGGCTTGGGGATTTTTTTTTTAAGAATTTCTAAATGATTGATACAATTTCCATTATGGTTATGAGGGTATTCCAATGATCTACTTTATACGAGATGAGTTTTGGAGGAGTGTTTTTGGGTAATTGGTCCATTTTTTTTACCATTCAAATTTATGTGTGCAGAGTGGTTCATTGTGTTCCCTTATTTTTTTTTTAATTTCTGTAGGATATTTAGTGATGTCTCCTGTTTTATTCCTGATATTGGTAATTTATATCTTTTATTTTTTCATTATAGGTCTTACAAGATGTGTGTTGATTTTATAATCTTTATAAAAAGTAAATTCCTTTCTCATAAATTGTCTATTTTCTTTTTTGTTTTTTTGCTTCCAATTTTATTAATTTCTACTCTTTATTATTTACTTCTCTCTGTGTGTTTGGATCTACCTCTCTCGCTCTCCCTCCCTAGATCCTTGAAGTGCTAATTTACAGTATTGATTTTAGGTTTCCCCTCTTCTAATGTGTGCATTTACTGATCTCTCTCAATCTTGTTTTAGTTGTGTCCCACAAGTTTACATATATGTATTTGTTTTCTATTAAGAAATTTCCTTTTATTCATGGATTACTCAGAAATATGTTGTTTTATTTTTAAGTATTGGATAATTTGTTATCTTTCTGTTATTAATTTCTAGTTTGATTCCATTGTGGTTGGAGAATACATTCTCTGTGGTTTCAGTTATTTTAAATGTGTTGAGCTAAGTTGTATAGCCCAGGATATAGTCTGTCTCTTTGTATATTATGTGGCCCTTGAAAATAATGTGTATTTACAGTTGTTGGGTAGAATGTTCTACAAATATCAATTAGATTTCACTGAGTTCTTTTATATCCTTGCTGATTTTCTTTCTAATTGTTCTAGCAAATATTGAAAGAGGGATGTCAATATCTTCAACTATAATGGGTTGATTTTTCTATTTCTCCTTTCACTTTGATAGTTTTTTTTCTTCAGATATGTTGCAGTTTTGTTGTTTGGTGCATACATGTTTAAGATTATATATTTTTTGCTGAATTGAGTACTTTATTATTATATGTTATGTCTCTCTGTCTCTGACAATTACAAAAATTTTCTAAGAAATTAAGTTACCGTATATAAATGCATTTACTCCAACTTTCTTTTGAATAATCTCTCTCTCATTTGTTATATAATATCTTATATATAGTATAATAGATATTGTATATTATGATATATATTTATATTTATTTATTTTACCTGATTTTCTTAAAACTTTCAACCTGATGATATTATATAGTGGTAAAATATATGACAGGTACAAAAGGAAAACATGGGAATATATTTTTGTAAGGTTTGTTAACTTCAAGCTATATGATATATCACTTGAAGTTAAGCTTTGGTAAATTAAAAGTGGTTGCTAATAATTCTAAAACAACCAATAAAAGAAAACAACACAGAAATGTGGGTTATAAGTAAGCCAAAATACATAAGGTGAAAATAAAGGAGAAAAAGCCCTCAGTTAATTAAAGAGAAGGCAGAAAAGGAAAGCAAGAAAGAGATGGAACAAATAAGATGGTAACTTTGAGCTTAATGATATGAAAATTCACATTAAATGTCAATGTTGTAAAACCTCAATTGAAAAGCAGAGCTTGTAAGATTAGGCTGCAGAAAGCAAGATCCTACTATATGCTGTCCAAAAAAACTCACTTAAAATATGAAAATATACACAATTTAAAAGTAAGAGAATTGAAAATGGTATGTTATACTAAGAATACTCCAAAGATTACATGATTGATTGTGTAATATTGCAAGAATAAAATTCAGGACAACCAAGCTTCCAGATGATGGTCATTTCATAGTGAAACTAAAAATAGGTTCTTTAAGAATACAAATAAAACTGGTAATCCTTTAAAGAAAATGGTCAAGACAAAAATAGAGATAAGTTGCAAATTACAAATTTCAGAAAAGATAGAAGGAATATTCTTAGTGATTCTACAGATATTAAAATGGTAATAAGGGGATATTAGTGACAATGTTATTCTATTTTCAACAAATATGATAAAATGGACAAATTATTTAAAAGAATAAATTATCAAAGCTAACTCAAGAAGAAATAGATAATCTTGATAGTCCTACATCCAGTTAAAATTGAGTTTGTAGCTTAACATCACCTCACAAGGAAAACTCAGGTCCAATTAACATCTAGTCAAATCTACTAATTAGCAAGAAAAAAAGAATATTAATTTTATATAAACTATTCCAGAAAATTAAAAAGGAAAGGATACCCACAATTGATTTTGAGTTCAGCATTACTCCAATACCAAGACCAGACAAAGACATTCTGGAAAATAAAGTTACAGGTTACTAATTCTCATGAATATATATTCAAAAACTGCTAACACAAATTTTTTTAGCAAAGCAGATACAATAATAAATAAAAAGATCATGTAAGCATGAATGTTTGGAATCAACCACAAGAATATATGGCTGTTTTAGCATTAAAAACATGTAATTCATCATAATAACAGGTTAAAGAAGAAATTAACATGTGATTACTTCAGTAGTTGCACTAAACCTTTTAAAAGATCTTACATCTAATTTTGATTTTAAAACTCAGCAAACTAGAAATCTCTGCAACTGATAAAGGGCATCAGTGAAAAGCCTATGACTAAAATCACAATTAATGGTAAAAGAATAAATTTTTACATCTTCAGGTGAGAAACAAGATAGGCTATCAACTCTCACTACTTCTATTTAACACTATATTTGAAGTTCTAGGTGGTGCAATAAATAACCACAAGCAAAAAGAACCCTGAATGGAAAGTAACTGCTTACTTGCTGATGACATTTTAATCTGCATGGAAATTCTTTGGAATCACAAAATATCTACAAGAACTAATAAATAAATTTAGCTAATTTTTTTAGGATAAGATCAATATACAAAATTAATTGTATTTCTACATGTTAACAATAAACATTTGGAAATAAAAAAATATTATTTACAATAGCATAAAAACCTAATAATTCTTAGGTAAATCTGACAAATTTATACTGAAAACTAAAACAAATGGTAAAAAATAAAGAAGACAAATAAATGGGCAGATAACTCATGTTCATGCATCAGGAGACAATATATTTAAGATGCCAACTGTGTCTCTTATTTATTTATAGATATAGTCCAATACAAAATCAATCATAGTCTGAGAATGATTTGTAAAGATTGATACTCAAATTTACATGAAAATGCAAAAGACTAAGAATAATCTAAAAACTTTCTAAAAACTTTTTTAAAGAACAAATGTATAGAATTTACATTACTGTCTTATTAAAAGCTATAGTAAACATGATAGTGTGGTGTCAGTGGCAAGATTGACAAACAAATAAATGAAATGTAATAGAGAGTCTGGAATGAGAAACACACCTAAGTTCAACTGATTTTTTACTCTGGTGCAAAGACAATTCAGTGAAGAAAGAAGAGATTCTCAATTAAATTATAACAAAATGATTTATAACAAAATGTAAAAAAGAGGAAATTTGATCCACATTTGAGCCATATAAAATTAACTCAATATGGATTATAAATTTTATTTTTAAATCCAGCTGAAGTAAATCTTCATGATTTAGGGTTAAAACATTAGCCACAATACCAAAAATATAATTAATGAGAAACAATTTATAATTTGGACTTCACAATTAAGAAGTTTTATGCTTCAAAATACAATAATAAGGAAATAAAGTAATTCAAAAACATGGAGAAATTTTTGAAAATAACACTCGATAAGGAATTTGTATGCAGAAATATATAAAAAGGTTTGGTTAGATGGCAGAGAAGGAAGACCCTGAACTCACCTCCTCCCATAAACATACCAAAATTATAACTACTTACAAAGAAACTTTCAAGAACAACCTGAAAACTAGCAGATTTCCCATAAAAATATAAAGAATGAAATACAAAATGATGGTTAGGAGGGGTCAGAGATGTGGTTTAGCCAAAAACTATATTCCCAGGAATGTGACCCACAAATGGGAAAATAATCACAATTGCAGAGCTTCTAAGAAGCCAGAGGTCTGAGCCTCATATCAGATTCCTCATCTCAGGAATCTTGCAATAGGAAGACATGTCTCCAGAACACCTGGTTTTGAAAACCAGCAGGGCTTGCATAGGGAAGAGCCAGAGGGCTATAGGAAACAGAGACTATTCTCTTAAAAGGTGCATGAAAATCTCTCAAGCTCCATATCTCAGCACAGAGGCATTAACTTGAAAGAACCTGAGTCAGACTCACTTGCTTATCTTAGAGAGACTTCCAGAGAGGCATGAGGCAACAGGAACTCCCCTGGAGACATAAATAGTGGAGGCAGCCATTTTGGGGAGCTCTTATAACCACGAGGACACAGGAGATGATAAATACCATTCTGGAGTTCTATCTCCAGACTGTTAGCAGTAGGGGCTTACCTAAATACAAGTGGACTAGCACCAGCCCTGAAACCCCAGGACACCTCAACCAGCCACCCCAGGACACAACAACAAGTGGGCTGCTACCAACACTGGCCCACCCAGGTTCCTTGGCCAGGTGCCCAGGGACCCAGCTCCACCCACCAATGGGCCAAGAGCCACTATGTGAGGAAGCCCCTGACAGCCAACAAGGCTGGGGGCCAGCTCTGCTTACCAGGACACCCACAGCAGTCAGTTCTGCCACCACAGAAGCGTCCATGAAGTGCACATAGAAGGCATCCCTACAGCATATAGTTTTGGGGACCAGAGGGGAGTGTGTTGCTGAGCCCCATAGGACATCTTCTACATAAACCACTTATACAAAATCAGAAAATTGTAACCAACCTACCTAATATGTAGATATAAACAGAATTGGGCAAAATGGGGCAAAAAAATAAATGGGTTCCAGATGAAGAAACAAGATAAAGCCCCAGAAGATAAATTTAATGAAGTGGAGATAAGATTTCTGCCCAATAAAGAGTTCATGGTACATCAGTCGCTAATTGAAATCAAGAGAAGAATGGATGAGCACAGTGAGAAGCTTAAGAGAATGCTATAAAATACAAGAAATCACCAGAGATGAAGATACAATAGTTGAAATAAAAATACACTAGAAGAAATCAACAATAGGTTAGATTTTACAGAAGAATAAACTAGAAGACAGTGTAATGGAAATGACCCAAGCTAAACAGGAAAAAGAAAAAAAAAGATTTTTTAAAAATGAAGATAATTAAAGAGACCTCTGGGACATCAATCATTTGCATTACAGGGGTCCCAGAAAGAGAAGAGAAATAACTTATTTAAAAAAAAATGGCCTAATCTGGGAAGAAAAAGAGACATTCAAGTCCAGAACTCACAAGAGTCCCAAACAAGATCAATGCAAGAGGTACACATCAGGACACATTATAATTAAAATGGCAAAAATTAAAGATAGAGTGACAATCTTAAAAGCAGCATGGGAAAAGTAACTAGCTATCTAAAGGGAACTCCCATAAGACTGTCAGCTGATTTTTTCAGCAGAAACTCCCAGGGCAGAAGCAAGTGGCATGATATATTCAAAATGATGAAAAGAAAGAAAACTACAACCAAGAATATTCTATCTGGCAAGATTATCATTAAGATTTGAAGGTGATATTAAAAATTATAAATATAAATATAAATTCATTATATATATTTATGTAATAAAATTTACTGATAAAATATATTTTATTTATAACATTATCTCATTTTTAAATCTGAAACATAAATATATATATGTATATGGACATATACATATGACAAATGAGTGCATATAGCAAAATAGAAACAGACTCAGAAATATAGAACAAACTAATGGTAACCAATGCAGAGAAGAAATGGGGAGGGACTAGATAGGGGTGTAAGATTAAGGGACATACACTACTATTCATAAAATAAATAAACACTAACATTATATTGTACAGCACAGGGAAATATAACCATTAATTTTTAATAATTTAAATGGAGTATAATCTATAATAATATTGAATCACTATGTTGTACATCTAAAATCAATATATTTTAAATCAACTATACTTCAATAATAATAATAATAATAATTAATAATAATAATAATAATAATAAAATATGATTGCCAAATTGTTCATTCTTGTAATTTTTTGAATAAGAATCTTATAATTATCTACAATAGTGGCTTTTAAGAGCCAGTGATTAGATCTACATTAACCCTCAAAAATAAAAACCTAGAAACTAAATTAACAGGAAAAACACCCCAAAATGGTAGAATACAAATTATTTTCAAGTGTACATGGAACATTCTCCAGGATAGATCATATGTTAGGCCACAAAACAACTCTCAGTAAATTTAAGATTGAAATCATGTTGAGTACTTTTTCAAATATGTGATAGGAGACTGGAAACCAGCTACAAGAAGCAAAAATAACTGTAAAAAAACACAAACACACATAAGGTAAACAACATGCTTATAAACATCCAATGGGCCACCTAAGAAATCAGAAAGAAAATCCTAACATACCTGGAGACAAATGAAAATGGAAACACAATGTTCCAAAATGTATGGGACACATCAAAAAAAAGTTCTAAGAGAAAAGTTTATAGTGATACAAGCCTACATTATGAAACCAGATAAATCTCAAAGAAACTATCTAAACTTACATCTAGGTGAGCTAGAAAAAAGAACAGCAACAACAAAACCCAAAGTTAGTACAAATGAAAAAATAATAAAGATCAGAGCAGAAACAAAAGATACAGAAACTGAAAATAAACCAATAGAAAAGACTGATGAAAATAAGCAATGGGTCTTTGAATAGATAAACAAAATTGATGAGCTTTTAAATGGACTGATCAAGAAAAAAATGAGAGGGCCCAAATTAAGAAAATCAGAAATGAAAAAGACGAAGTTACAACTGACACCACAGAAATACAAAAGTTCATAAGAGATTAGTAGGAACAATCACACATCAATAAAATGGACAAGCTAGAAGTAATTGAAATAATTCCAAGAAACATATAACCTCAAAAGACTGGATCAGGAAGAAACAGAAAATCTGAACAGACCAAATCTCAGTAATAAAATTGAAATAGTAATCAAAAACTTTCTAACAAATACAAGTTCAGGACCAGATGGCTTCACAGGTAAATTCTATCAAATATTTAATAAAGAGTTCACACATATCCTTCTCAACTTATTACAAAAGTTAGGAGAAAGTAATGCTTCCAAATTCATTCAACAACTTCATCATAACTTTGATACCAAAATCAGACAAAAAACTCACCAAAAAATAAATTACAGGCCAATATCACTGATGAACATAAATGCAAAAATCTTCAATAAAATAATTGCAAACCAGATTCAACAATACATTGAAAGGATTATAGACCATGACCAAGTGGAGTATATTTCAGAAATACAAAGATGGTTTAAGATCTGTAAATCAGTCAAGTGATACACCACATAAACAAAATGAAAGCTACAAGTTATAAATATGATCACCTCAATCCATGAGGTAAAAGTATTTGACAAACTTCAACTTGCATTTATGATATAAATTCAATAAAATAGGTATACAGGAAATATAATTCAACATAATAAAGGCTATATATGACAAAATCAGAGCTAACATCATACTCAATTGTTAAAACCTGAAAGCATTTCCTCCAAGATCAGGAAGAAGATAAAAATGCCCACTTTTGCCACTTTTGTTAAATTTAATATTGGAAGGCCTAGTAACAATAGTCAAACAAGAAAAATAAATTAAAGAAATCTAATTGTTAAGGAAGAAGTAAAATTGTTATTATTTGCAGATGACATAATGGTATATGTAAAAAACTCTAAGGAATCCACCAAAAAATTAAACTATTAGTACTAATACATGAATTCAGTACAGATACACGATACAAACTCAATAACAAGAGTATGTTGCATTTCTATGTATAACCTATGAGAAAGATAAATGAATAAAACAGTCCACTTATAACAGCATAAAAAATGCCTAGGAATAATTCTAACCAAGGCAATAAAAGACCTGTAGTTGGAAAACTATTTTTAAAAATGAAAGAGATTTAAGACTATACAAATGGAAAGACATATCTTGCTTTGAATTGGAAGAAATAATATTGTTCAAAAAACCATATTAACCAAGGCAGTCTATAGATTGAATGAAATCCCTATCATAATACTAATGGCATTTTCAAAGAACTAGAAAAAATAATTCTAAAATTTGTATGGAAATCACAAAAGACCTCAAACTGCAAAAGCAATCTTAAAAATAACCTTTCCTGATTTCAAGTTAATACTGCAAGGTACAGTAATCAAAACAATATGATATCAGCACCAAAACAGACATGTAGAGTAATGGAACAAAATAATCCTTCCCAGAAACAAATACACACTTATTTCATCCATTAATATGTGAGAAAGGAGGCAAGAATATACAATGGGGAAAATAGTCTCTTTAAAAAGTGGTATTAGAAAAACTGAACAGCTTCATTCAAAAGAATCAATCTAGATGACTTTCTCACATGATATAGAAATGTAAAATCAAAATGGATGAAACACTTAAACGTAGGACCTGAAACTATAAAACTCCCAGAAGAAAACCTAGGAAATACACTCCTTGACATTAGTCTTAGCAAAATATATTCAGATATAACTACTCAGGTGAAAAAAAAAAAAAAAACAGCAAAAACAAAGAAATGAGATTACATCAAAGTAAAAATCTTTTGAACAACAAAAGAAGCTATTAACAAAATGAAAAGGCTGCCTAATATATGGGTAGGAAATATTTGCAAATGATATATCTGATAAGGGATTAATATTAATAATATAGACAGAACTCATACACTTTAACATCAAAAAAGAAACAGCCTGGGAGTGCCAAGATGACAGAGTAAAAGGATGCCCTTAGCTCACCCTCTCTCATTAATACACCAAGAGATATATTCATGGACCCACACATTCACTCAGAATATGTGCTGAACTTGGACAGAACAATGCCTAATTCAAAAGAGAAAATTCCTCACAAAATCTGGTAGGAGAAAATAAAAAAAGAAGAAGAAGGAAAAGGAAATTAGTGGAGAACCTGTCCACAGGGAAGAAGTGACACAGGAGGAATAGTGCTCTTATGCTGGGATGCACCCTCTCCAATGGAGAGGTGAGGACAGAGGGGGAACCTCCCAGGCTTGGAGAAGTGCAAAACAGATACTTGGCTGACAGAACTGAGAAAAACTGTCACAAAGTGTCCTTGTGATTACCACCCCTAGAATAGCCAGAAGGAGTGGACAGGGATTGTCTGTGCTAACCAGGCAGATGGCTGGGTACAACTGCAGGAGGCAGCCTCAGGGGGCTGGAGTGTGCTGTGGCCTGGGGCTGGGAAAGAAAACAGAACAGAATAACCTGGGTCCTGCATAAGAAAGGCAACTCTGCTGGTGTGCATTGGCAGGAGAGGCATAATACAATTGTGCCATTGCCACCATATTTGCTGATGCAAAGCTCTCAGATGGAGGTGGGGTTGAAAACAAATCCATACACAGAGGATCCACATGTTCACAGGTGGGACTGAGATTTGTTTACAGACGCAGGCAGAGGGGACTGATTTGATCCATCAGACCCTTGTGGACCCACAACTCACAAGACAAAGAGCAAGTAGAAGAGTTCTGGCACACAGTAGGAGTGAATGTAGGTACAGAGTTTTCAACTAACCTGTATACTGTATGCAGATTTGACACTGGGAATGGTGCTGACCTGGTAGTGCAACTACACAATTGCTATGGGTTTGGGAGCTCTGTGAACACACACCTCTAGGACAAATGAGTGGAGTTCACACAGTGGGCATGAGTGCAGGAACAGCATTTAGAGTGGACCTGCATAAAATACATGGCCGATGCACTAGAGGTGGTGCTAACCTGATAGCAGGCCACAATCCAGGTGTGTGACCCAGATATTGGTATATCTGCATTGGTAGTTCTGAGGGAAGGGAAACTGGGAGACACCAGAACAGCACACTGACATTCCCATGGTTATAAGGGGAACAAGGCAGCATCAACAAAGATTACTTGAAGCACTCCAAACCCACAAAACACACCCCACAGAGCAGAAATGGGTATAGAAGCCTCCATTACAACAAAAGAGGAACAGACCTGGCCCCAGTCAAAACTTTGACAACAACAGAACAAAAAGGAGGCCCCACTCAACAACGAGGACAAGCTCTGATTATCATAACACCAGACACAACCACAATTAAAGGGATAACAGCCAACACACACAGAAGAAAGCTGTGGCAATCATCTATATTAAAAATAGACCTCATGACAAAATTATTAGAGGTACACTCTCCACACATGAAGGTATCCTCTTAAAAAAAAGCCCTTCTAGACCACAGTAGATAATTGGTACTCCATAATTCATAGTGCCAGAGAGATATAAATAAAATGAAGAGGCAGAGGAACTACTCCCAATTAAAAGAATGAGAGAAGTCCCCAGAAAGAACAATCAATGAAATAGACCTCAACAGTCCACTAGATCATGACTTTAAAAATGGATGATTAAAGCACTGAAGGAAATAAGAGAGACTATGAATAAACATGTAGAATACTATAAAAAAGAAAGATAAACTATAAAGAGGAAGTAATTAAAATCAGAAAAATTAATAGCTGAGACAATAGGTGAGATAAAGGCAGTCAAAAGCAGACTAGATAATGCAGAGGGATGAATAAGTGACTTAGAAGACAGAATAACAGAAGTCACCCAATCAGAATGACAGAAAAGCAAGTGAAAACAAATGAAAGCAATATAAAGGACATATGGGAAAATACAAAGTATGTCAATCTATGCATGATAGGGGTCCTATCAGGAGAAGAAAAGAAAAGGTGATTAAACATTTATTTGAAGAAACCATGACTGAAAATTCCCCAGACCTAAAGAAGGAATCAGATATCCAAGTACAAAAAGCACACAAAAGGTACCTAATAAGAAGAACTCAAATAGACATACAACAAGATATTTTATAAATAAGATGGCCAAAGTTAAAGATAAAGAAATGATTAAGGATAAATGATTATAACGGAAGCAAGAGGAAAATAAAGTGTTAGTTACAAGAGAACCCCCATAAGACTTTCAGCTGATTTCTCAACACAAACATTACAGGCCAGAAGGGAGTGGCAAAATATATTCAAAGAACTGAATGAGAAAAAGTTACAACCTAGGATACACTATCCAGCAAAGCTATCCTTTAGAATAGAAGGAGAGATAAAACATTTCACAGACAAGCAAAAACTAAAAGAATTCAGCAATACTAAACCTATCGTAAAAGAAATATTGAAAGGTCTACTCTAAATAGAAAAGAAGCAGGATGCTATAGAAAGGAGAAAACTATAATTGGAAAGGTGATAACTACAATGAGCTACAGCAGAATAAACATGACAATGTAAAAGAGGACATTAAAATCATTAAAGTTGGGAGAGGAGAGGAAGAAAATACAGATTTCTTTAATTTTTGTTTATTTTGTATGTGTTTGAGGTTATACGACCATCAGTTCAAAGCAAGCGGACACAATAATGGGTTAATATACCTGAAAAACAGGGTAACTGCAAGTCAAAAGCATACAACAGAGTCACAAAAACCAAAAAGAAACCAAGATAACACAAAATAAAAGTATTAAATCACAAAAAGAAAAAAAAGAAAAGAACAAAGAGGAAATACCAAATTAAATGGAAAACTAACTTCAAAATGGCAATAAACACACATCTATCAATAATTACCATAAAAGTCAATGTACTAAATACTCCAATCAAAAGTCACAGAGTGGCGGATTGGATAATAAAGCAAAAGCCTAAAACATGCTGCATAGAAAACACTCACTTTAGGGTGAAGGACACACATAGATTGAAAGTGAGAAAATGGAAAAAAATATTTCATGCAAATGGAAATGACATGAAAGCAGGAGTAGCAATGCTAATATCAGACAAAAGAGTCTTTCAGTCAAAGGCCATAAAGAAAGATAAAAAACAACACTATATAATGATCAAATGGGCAATACAAGATGAGGATATTAAACTTGTTAACATATATGCACAAATATAGGAACACCTAAATACATAAAGCAAATACTAATGGGCACAAAGGCAAAAATTGATGGGAACACAATCATAATAGGAAACTTTAACACACTATTAACATTATTGGACAAATCTTCCTGACAGAAAATCAATAAGGTGATGGAGATACTAAACAACACAATAGAATAATTGGGTGTAGTTGATATTTTTAGGGCATTACATCCCTCCAAAACAAAATATACATTCTTTTCAAGTTCACATGGATCATTCTCTAGGATAGATCATATACGCAGGCACAAAAGAAACCTCAAAAATTTAAAAGTATAGAAATAATTTCAAGCATTTTTTCTGACCACAATGTCAACAATAAATCAACTGCAGAAAAACAAAGGAGAAAATAATGACAGCCTGGAGATTAAACAACATGCTACTAAAAAATATCATGGGCCAATAATGAAATCAAAGAAGAAATTAAAAAAATTATTCCAGTCAAATGACAAGGAAAACACTATGGGATGCAGCAAAGGCAGTCCTAAGAAGGAAGTTCATAGTGATAGAATCTCAAGTGAACAACCTAACTTATCACTTAATGAGAAAAAGAAGAGTAAACAAAATCTAAAGTCAGCAGAAGGAAAGCAATAAGAAAAATCAGAGAGGAAATAAATAAAGCAGAGATAAAAAATGATGAATATCAATCAAACAAAGAGCTGGTTTTTTGAAAGACTAAACAAAATTGAGAAACAACTGGCCAGGCTCACCAAGAAGAAAAGGGAGAGCCCAAATAACAAAATAAGAAAGGAAACTTGAGAAATTACAATCAATACCATTGAAATTAAAAAAAAGAGAGAGAGAAAGAGAATACTGTCAACAACTCTATGGAAATAAATTGGACAACCTAAAATAAATGGACACGTTTCTTGGAACATACAGTCCACCAAGACTGAATCACAAAGAAAGAGACCTCTTGAATAGACCAATCACTAGAAATGAAATAGAATCAGCAAAAAAAAAAAAAAAAAAAAAAAAAAAAAAAAAAAAAAAAATCCTATACATAAACATCCAGGAACAGATGGCTCCAATGGAGTATTCTATCAAATATGCCAAAAATCTCATACTGATTTTTCTCGAGCTCTTCCAAAAGATTGAAGAAGAGGGAATATTCCCAAACTCATTCTATGAAGCCACCATCACCCTGATAACAAAACCAGACAAAGACACTACCAGAAAAGAAAATTACAGGCCAATATCACTGATGAGCATAGATGCAAAAATCCTCAACAAAATATTAGCAAACAGAATCAAACATCACATAAAAAGATCATACACCATGAAAAAGTTGGATTTATTCCAGAGACACAAGGTTGGTTCAACCTACGCAAATCAATCTATGTGATGCTCTCCATCTACAAAAGAAAGGACAAACTTCACATGACTATCTCAAGAGATGAAGAAAAAGCATTTGATAAAATTCAACACCCATTTATGATTATAAAAAGAAAACTCTTACCAAAGTGGTTATAGAGGGAATATACCTGAACATAATAAAAGCTATATATGACAAACCCACAGTCAGCATGTAATAGTCAACAGCAAAATCTCAAAGGTTTCCCATGAAAATCTGTAACAAGACAAGGATGCCCACTCTCACCACTTCTATTCAACCTAATCAGGCAAAATAAATAAATAAATAGGATCCAAATTGGAAAAGAAGAGTTAAAAATTTTTTCACTATATATGGATATGTGATACTACATATAGAAAACCCTAAAAGCTCTACAGAAAAACTACTAGAGCTGACAAAAGAATTTGGCAATTTAGCAGGATCCAAGATTAACACAGATAAATCACCTGCATTTATTTACACTAACAATAAAATATCAGGGAAAGTAAGTAAAGAAATAATCTCTTTTAAAATTGTATCCAAAACAATGAAATACTTAGGGATAAATCTGACAAAGGAGGTGAAAGACTTATACATGGAGTACTCCAAAACAGTGTTTAAGGAAATTAAAGATGAGTTAAAGAAATGGAAAGATATCCCATGCTCTTGGATTTGAAGATTGAATATTGTTAAAATGGCCATACTGCCCATAGCAATCTACAGATTTACTGCAATCCCTATCAAATTACCCAGGACATTTTTCACAGAACTAGAACAAATCATAATGAAATTTATATAGTGTCACAAAAGACCCAGATTTACAAAAGTAAAATTGAAGAAAAAGATTGAAGCTGAAGGAATAATCTTTCCAGACATCAGACAATAATACAGAACTACAGAAATAAAAACAACATGTTATTGACATAAAAACAGACATATGGATCAATGGAACAGAATAGAGAGCCCAGAAACAAACCCACAAACTTATTGTCAATTAATTTTTGACAAAGAAGCTAAGAAAATGCAATGGAGAAAAGATAGTCTCTTCAGCAGGTCACGTTGGAATAATCACAGCAGCATGTAAATCAATGAAATTAGAACACTCCCTCACACCATACATAAAAATAAACTCAAAATAGCTTAAAGACTTAAACATAAGGTAAGACATGATAAATCTCCTAAAAATGTAGGCAAAACATTCTCTGACATAAATCTTAGCAATGTTCTCCCAGGGAATTCTATCTAGGCAATAGAAATAAAAACAAAAATCAACAAATGGGACCTAATAAATCTTATATGCTTTTGCACAGCAAAGGAAACCATAAGGAAACAAAATGACAACCTTTAGAATGGGAAAACTTATTTACAAATAATGCAACTGATAAAAGTTTAATTTCCAGAATATATAAACAGCTCATACAACTTAACAACAAAAAGTAAACAACCCAATCCAAAAATGGGTAAAATACCTAAGCAAGCAAGTGTTTAATGAAGACATACAAATGCCAATAGACACATGAAAAAAAATGCCCAATATCACTAATTATCAGAGAAATGTAAATCAAAATCATAATCAGGTATTACCTCACACCAATAGAATTTCTATCATTGAAATGTTCACAAAAGATAAATACTAGAAAGGATGTGGAGAAAAGTAAATCTGCTGGTGGGAATGTAGTTTGGTTGCAGGCATATGGAAAACAGTATGGAGATTCCTCAAAAAACTAAAAATAGACTCATCATATGAGCCAGCAATTCCACTCCTATGCATATATCCAGAGGGAACTCTAATTTGAAAAGATACATGTACCCCAATATTCATAGCAGCACTATATACAATAGCCAAGACATGGAAGCAACCTTAATGTCCATCAATATATAACTGGATAAGGGTGTAGTATATTTATACAATAGAACACTACTCAGTCATAAAAAAGAAATAAAATAATGGCATTTGCAGCAATATGGATGAACCTAGAGATCATCATTCTAAATGAAATAAGTCAGAAAGAGAAGAAAATATACTATATGATATCACTCATATGTGTAATGTAGAAAAAAAAAAGAAAAGAAAAGAAAAAAAGAGTACACTAATGAACTCATTTACAAAACAGAAACAGGCTTGCAGACATAGTAAAAAAATCTTAAGGTTATTGGGGGAAAGTGTGTGAGAAGGGATAAATTTTATAGTTTGAGATTTGCAAATGTTAGCCCTTATATATAAAAATAGATTAAAATAATAAATTTCTTCTACATAGCCTGAGGAACTATATTCAACATCTTATAATAACTTTAAATGAAATAAAATATGAATATGAAAATGAAAAGTAATGAACAGTGTATTAAGTGCTTGTTATTTCTTACTGAAGCACCCTATTGTTATAGTGTAAACAATTTCCCTAAAAGATGTTTTTAATAGTACTCAATGATTTTTATCCTCTGACATCAGCTTTCCTAGACTTGGACTTAGCTATATAATTTTTTTGTGACTAATATTATTTGATTTCCCTTAATGAATTATAAGTGGCACAGTATACTCAGTGACTATATCCTGGTTAGTCCAAACTGAATAGAGACAACTTCTTGTTTATTTCTAATTTACTGAATAAGACATACAGGACAACATAAGTACATTTCTTATGATTACATGGAAAATGAAGATTTGATAATTCCTAAAATAGTGGAAATACTATTTTCATGTATGACACTTATTCTTGAAACCACAAGTGATAAGATACTGAAAACTTTGTTTAATTTTGATAATCAGAAAATGTTTTAGTTTAATTTTAATATCTACTTTTTAAGGTAAAGTATTTTCCCACAACTAACTTAAGATGCTTCAAATATTTATTAAAAATCTACTAAACTTTAGGAATCATTTAGGTTTTGAATTTGTGTTGATGAATAGAATGATTTTGTGTTTAACCTCACAAAATAAATTAGAAGATTTTTTAAATGAATTTAAAATTTAATTTCCCAATTTCGAAGTAGAGATTTCCACTTTTGTAGCTACAAGGTGGCCTGAATTTAATTGTATTATATCTATGTAGAAGTATTAATTGTTTCTGTTGAAAGATATATGATTAATTACTCTATAACAGCATATGAGTTCTACTAACTTTAGCAATAATTATTATACACAACACCCTTGAATTGATTCATTTAAAAGTATACCAGATATTCCAAATTCAGTAATGATGGTAATATATATTGATAAAGCATCTGCCTGTGATAAAAAATAACTCCAAATAATGGACACTGTTTAAAAAACATTTTTATTAGATTTATTATCATTGACCAAAACACTTGTCCAGTAAACTCATTTATTTAGCAATTAAAGATTATATTCTTCAGGACATCCATGTTGCTGCAAATGGCAATATGTTGTCATTTTTTATGGCTGAAGTGGAATCTAAAAAAACAAAATGAACATAAATACAAAACAGAAACAGACTCATAGACATGAAATACAAACTTGTGGTTGCCAAGGGGGCGGGGGGGTGGGAAGGGACAGACTAGGATTTCAAAATTTGTAGATACTGACATGTATATGCAGACTAGATAAACAAGATTATGCTGTATAGCACAGGGAAATATATACAAGATCTTGTGGTAGCTCACAGTGAAAAAAATGTGACAATGAATATATGTATGTTCATGTATAACTGAAAAATTGTGCTGTACATTGGAATTTGACACAACGTTGTAAAATGACTATAACTCATCTAAAAAATGTTAAAAAAATATTATACTCTTGTGTGCCTGCATTAATGTGTAAAACAAAAACAAAAATGAATATGCACATGAGAAACATTCAGGTTTGATTCTGTATATGTCACTAGCAATTTTTTTCACTGTAGGAGATTAACTATTAATGTCATAATGGTTTAAAGAAAGAAAAGGATTTGTTGTACCCAAACTTTATCAAAGTGATGCTGAACATGCATTAAATAGCAGGAATATTAAAACTTTTCAAAGTTAGTCCACAATAAGGCACTTTCCTGTTTCAAAAAAAAAAAGTACTAAAGGAAATAAAACAATAGACATTACATTTGTAATATTTATTATTTCAAGTAGAAAAATACTGCTTTCACCACAACACTGAGATTGTAAGGGCCCATTAAACATAGTTTCAATCCAAAAAGTTGAGTATAAGACATCATACCCTTTATTAAGGTATTACAAATCATATACTGGTAGCAGGGACCCTATTGCTTTTTACAATAAATTAGAGTGCTGTGAACCAAAGACATAAAACATAGAAAATATTTAAGGAATGTGCAACAGTCCAAAATGTTTTAATATGTACTGCTTGTTTGCTTTGTTTTGCTTTTCTTTCCAGAGGCAATAATTTCACAAGGACAATCTCAAGCTTTGCTTTCTTGATGCACTGAATGAAAATTTCTTTAGTTTGTATGGATATACATACAAAACAAAAATTATGATAGAATAGCTACACTTGCTTACTTATTACTTACACATCATCATTATATCTCTGGGGAAACCAGTCTCATTCAAAAATAATGTTTTAGAATGCATCTTCCAACAAAGAAGTAAGCTGTTCTCTGTTGATTTGCTGTGTTTGTCACTTTTTTAAAAATCTTGATTATGCCAAAATTCTAATTTAATTGATTTGTTTCAACACAATTCAATAATTTTTAATTGCAGATGTTAGTGATCAGCTTTATTAAGGCTGTTTTCTTTATTTTCAAGCAGACACAAAGAGTAAAATTATATTCACATAAAGTACAAAATTCCTTTCTTCAATGACTAGGAAAGTAGAACACAAAAGTATTATTTTACAAAGTTTCTTTCTTTTTAGCCAATTTTAGGGTATTATCCCCTGAGTTCTTTGTAAAAATCTGTGAATATTTTGTAGTCTTTCATTTAAACTTTTGAATCACTAGGCTTACTTTAGAAATAGTCATCAAAACTTGTCATATAAATAATTATAAAATGCAGAAAATTACATTTAGAGAGTACAGAATGTAATCATTGGAAGGAGAGCAAATCTTTTAGTTGACTTAGTGAACTCATTACAGCTAGGAAATATCCAGGGTATCAGGATGTTGAGTGATAAAAATATAATATTCACTACATTACCTAAGGCTTTTCCTAATATTTGGTCAAGTAACTTAAAAGCCATGATCCAGTATGAAATAAAAATTACTTGCTTATACCAAATTACAAAGGTATGCATTTAAACTTTCTTCATTAGCTATATTGTTTCAACATTTAAGAGAATATTACTTTCCTAGATATAATTATTACCTATTGGAATATGACCATAATTTTCAAGATATTTATAAGAATATTTGGAATATGTAAATTTAGGCTTTTAAACTATAATTGCTTAATACAAACACACACAAATACATGCACAGAGTACCACAAGAAGATACATTTTAAATATAAAAATCATACTTCCAACTATTTCAACCAGCTCATCACAAAGACATTTTTAAAGAATGAAACCAAGCTTGACCTCTACAGATTAGCAATCTTTCAGGCTAATTCCTAATCTGTCCTCACCATCAGCTTAACAGTATTTTTCAATCAGTTAGGGATTATTAAGATATGAATTTGTCTACTATTCTTATTTCTCCAGAATTTTCTGGTGATGTAATCAAAGACTTTATTGAAATCCATACATATTTAAATAATTACTACCTGTAAATTTATTTTTGAATTAAAACTTTAGACTAATTAGTTATTCACAAAGCTTGTTGATTATTACACAGAAATTCTTGTCACTGGATTTAATTACAAATAAAAAATATTTTATTTTTGAAAAGCTTTTAGTTGCACATTGTATTTTCTAACTTCCTTTTGTTGATACTTCTGTTTATTTTTAAATTAAATATATAGGCTACAAAATATTTGACCAGAAATATCTTCAATATTTTAAGTTATACCTTATAAGGTTTTTTATTTAAAGAAATATAAGTCTTCCATACCTTGGAGATTAATATTTCAAAATTTTCATTAGGAATACTGCTTGTTATGAAAGTCCTATGTTTAAGTTTACTCCTCCCCATTATTTACAAAGCTGTATAACTGTTAGCTTTTCAGATATTATCTCTATATAATTTGCTATTTTTTATTTGGTATTTCTTGCAGTCAAGTTTGTGTTAAATTTTTTGCTGACTTCTAATGAATGAAAATCTTCCCTTGAAGAACTGAATACATAAAAAGATTGTAATACTTTGTTGTAAGCTTTTATGATAAAGAAATGGTTCAAAATCTTAATTTTGATGAAAGCTATACTTTTGAAAAATATAAAGTTAAGTTTCTAATTGTAGTACTTTTTAAAACTTGAATTTTAAAAATTGAGTTTTCAATGAAGTCCAGTGAAAAGTAATTATGTCCTAATTAATAGTAATTATGTCCTAATAACAAAGGTATAATAATTTGTCAATTTAAAAAATAACACATGAAAAGATGTTCAATGTCACTAAATTATGAGAGAAATGAAAATCAAAACTACAATAAAGTATCACCTCACACCAGTCAGAATGGTCATTATTAAAAGTCTACAAATGATAAATGCTGGAGAGGGTGTGGAGAAAAGGGAACATTCCTACACTGTTGGTGGGACTGTAATTTGGTGCAGTCACTATGGAAAAATAGCATGGAGATTCCTTAAAAAACTAAAAATTGACAGCATATGATCCAGCAATCCCTCTCCTGGGAATACATCTGGAGAAAACTCTTATTCAAAAAGATATGTGCACTCCAATGTTCATATGTTCACAGCAGCACTATTTACAATAGCCAAGATATGGAAGCAACCTAAATGTCCATTGACAGATGATTGGATAAAAAAGATGTGGTATACACACACACACACACAATGAAATATACTTAGCCATAAAAAAGAATGAAAAATGCAATTTGCAGCAACATGGATGGACCTAGAGATTATCATACTAAGTGAAATAAATCAATGACAAGTATCATATGATGTCACTTATACATGGAATCTAAAATAGTGACACAAATGAACTTATTTACAAAACAGAAATAGACTCACAGGGATAGAAAACAAACTATTGGTTACCAAAGGGGAAAGGGAGGAGAGGAGGAATAAACTAGGAATTTAGGATTAGCAGATACAAACTACTATATATAAAATAAGATAAACAAAAAGTACCTACTATATAGCACAGGGAACTATATGCTATATCTTGTAATAACCTATAGTGAAAAAGAATATGAAAAAGAATCTATATCTATATCCATATCTACCTGTATATATATTTATAACTGAATCACTATGTTGTAGACCAGAAACTACCACAACATTGTAAATCAACTATACTTCAATAAAGAAAAGAAAAAAAAGTTAAGACTTAAGTTTGTATTATATTCTTTTTCCCCATTTTCCATTTAAGCATTTTAACACTGAAAAGTCTTCAGTTGATTATCATATGAATATTATGTTACATATTTTTAGTGAAATAGTAAATACTATTTTGTACAATTTTAGATGATTATTAATCTTAAGTAATATGTCACCAATTATATATTTATGACTTATTCTGTTTCCCATAAGAATGATCAGTATAGTTCTGAATATATCTGAATTTCTATAGACTAACTGATTTAAACTTGATGCAACTATTTACAATGAAAAACATAAAGACTCAGAAAAATCACTGGAGTTGTCCACAGTGATAGACGACAGAATCTCACAAACAATAATTTCCATTAACTCTGTGCTCTGCTTCAAAAATTAAGGTCAGTATTTCTGGAATGTACTCATGCCCTAACACTTTCAGGACCCTCTACTAAATAAAAATTTTAAAAGTTATATCCTGTTAATTGAATTTAGGTGTCAAAGATCAGATGTCATAATGATGCAAATTAAAAGCAGTACATTTTATGTTTTTTTCTAAGAAAATATATTTGAAAAAATAACTAAAATTGTCTACTGTAAACTGGAAGAAAAAAATGAATGTTACCACTATAGAAATAAGCAAACAGAATGCTAGGTTTTTAAAATATTTTTATTGAGAAATTATTAATTTAATCCTCATAACTCTATAAAGTTGTATTATTAGCCCAATTATTCAGATGACAAAACCGAGTCATAAATAAATTAACTTACGCAAAAACATCCACTGAATTATAACTTATAATTACAGAACAGTATTTAGCATCCAGGTAATCTGCAAACAAAAGTTGTTGTCTCAGTTTAGTCAATATTTTAAATTTCATTTTAAAGGAAAACATGGAAAATACATAATTTATGTAGGTAGTAACTCTAACAGTGTTAGTAAAATTACAGAAGGATATCACTCAGTTTTATAATAGTGTTTTCAGTTGTATACTTCCTTTTCATGTATTATGTCTTTTAGCAATTTCATTAAGTTAATATTTTCTTCTTTCCCCAGCTAAGCAAACTGAGACACATAAGATAAAATCAACTACCAAATGTCACACAGTCAAGAGTAAAATGTATGGAAACATTCTTTTTTCTCTTGGTTCAAATATTGTCTTAGACTCATTGTGTCAGCTAAGGAAATTCTGGTTATTTTATAATGGTAGTTATAGTATGTGTCTTTCATGTGGACTGTGTGGTATGACTTCCTTTCTTCTCAGAAAGAATCTTAGAACTCTTTCACCTGAGGAGTATTCCTTCCCTGATTCCAAATATGTGGTGATAATTGAGAAATTCAGATTCTTATCCTCTCTTGTTTTCTATTCAGTGAGATTAGTCTAGTGGTTGGTGTTAATTTCTAAATAGGTTAATGTGGCCCATTCTCCTAGACATAGTTGATTATTCGAATAATAGGCATGTGGCCCAAATGAAGATAGTTAGTTTTCTTCCATGTTTTTCCCCCCTTAACTGGAAAAAGAAAAGACATTTTTTTAGATGTGAAATTTGAGAATGTTGACTAACAAAGCAAACTCCATGTATAGAAGGATGACCTGCAATGGGAGAGGCTGGAACAGATATGCAGAATGTAGTAGAAACAAGAAACAGAAAGCCCTGAAGTTATTTTCATATTTGGTTCCAATAATTTCTGAGACTCAGATACTTTATAGATGTCTCCATGGATATCTGAGGCTTCCAAAAATTCTCTTCTTTTTGATTCAGTTACTTACTCTAGTAGTTTTTTCACTCCACATAAAGAATTATAATAAATGCAATAAATATTTTCTCAGCACTCCTGAGTGGCAGAAGTGACATAGGTTTGTACTAGGTTTTAGCCACCTGTAATCTCCAACAGTTGACAAAGCCTCGCCCCACAAATGATTATACGATTACTTAATATGAAATATTCATTTTAATATCATTGTCATGTGTATAAAACAGCTTTAGAAAATTGCTATTTTAATTTATATGCAACTGTCAATGTAAATGGTGCTTGTTAGGAAAAGCCTACTTTAGGACATATCTCTAAGATTCCAAACTCTCATATATATTGACAGCATGAAGTCCCTCATACATAGAATTTCTAAGTCTTCCTCTGTCAAAAAATATTAACCAGAAATGAAATTTGAAAAAGTAAGTAGAAATGATTACCTGAGTTCACTCAGGTATGAAATTCACTGGACAAAATATTTGTCTACTATCTGCTTGTGGCAAAAAATAAGTTGAAGGTTTACTCATATTGAAAATGTAGTAAATAACAAACAAAATAACTTTCAATTTCAAGGGAAAAGAAGATTGGCAATTTATTTCTGGTCATGCTAAAGAGTCCCAGATAAATATGACATCAGCCACTGAGGCCACATAATGAGAGAAATCAACCTGAGCTTGAAAATAAATAGACTTAAAAGACCTTCTTTCTTTTTTGCAATTGAAATACAATTGACATGTAACATTATATTAGTTTCAGATACACACATAATAATTATACATTTGTCTATATTGAAAAATAATCACTAGAATAACTTTTGGTGACATCTATCACCACATGTAATTACGAAGTTTTGTGAATGATGAGAACTGTTAAGATCAAATTTCTCATGTATAATACAGTATTATTAACTATAATTATACTCACCATGCTGCACATTACACCCCCATGATGTGCTCATTTTATAACCAGAAGTTCATACCTTTTGATCATTTTCACTCATTTTATCCCCCAACCCCCACCTCTGGCAACCACCAATCTAGTCTCTATCTATGAACTCAAATTTTTTTTAGATTCCACATTTAAGTGAGATCATATGTTATTTGTCAAAAGAAGACTTGCTTTCTTAAAGGGGAAAAACCCTGTTTCTAGAAATTCAGAGGAAAAATGGCACAAAAGCTTAGAAGAGTTGGTGAATTCAGAGTCTATATGGATGACTTGGAGGAAAGAGTATCTTCTTCATGCAATAACTAAAGCAGGAATCATTGTTTACAAGGCTGTTGTAGAACAAAAATAGGGCATTGTTGTTTTTTTAAATAGAGGGAAATAGATAGCAAGGCTCCATGAACAGAAGGATGATCACTCAGGTTTCAATATATTCCTGAGGAAAATTTGCAGGCAAAGTTGTTCTTTTGTTGACTAGTCAGAGAAATTGGTCTACACTTAGCAAAGCTTATAGTTTTTTTATATCATACCACATTACAGAAAATGATTTGAGATAAAAAAGCTGATACTGTTGCCCATGAACTAGTCCCTGAATATTCCTCTTAGGATTTCTCATCTCCATAATAAACATTTGTATCTTCTAAAATGAATCAACAACATGTACATCTCTCATTCCCCTAATGTATATATGGGCAAAATGTTCAAATTAGTAATGGGACAAAAATATGAGATGAGATTTAGGAGTAACAGGAAATGCTCACTTTCAAAATGTCTCCCAGTGTTCTGATAGTAAATACTAAATTTAAAAAAATGCTATAAATTCGACCCTTGATTTGTATTAATTTACCATTCAGATTTTCCATGTGTATAAAATGGATAAATTGGTGAAATTTTACATATAAGCTTTATTCACCAGGTCTTAATGTTCACATTCTTAACCAATAATAGGTTTCTGAAAGATTGAGACAGGTACAAACTTACAAAAACATGTGGGAAGTTTAAATGATGTGCAGTACTAGAATAGAAAACAAAGAAAACTATTTGGGAATACATTTCTTTTCTAGGCTTCTCTGACACTGTATTATTTCCTTTATCCTCCTTTCTTTTTACATTTTCTCTTTTGTCTAGTTCTTGTTTTCAAATATTACTTCTGATAAGAAGAGCCCCCCAAACTTGTCTTTCTTCTTCTTGATCTCTCTTTGGAACAGTATCCTTTCACAACTGCTTCCTAGACAACTATACTCATTAATATATCACTTTTTTTTTTCTGAACACAAAATTTTTCCTCTCAAACCTAGAAATTTTGTGTAAAAACTACTTTTGTGGACTATAATAACTGAAATATTTATTCTTCCATCTTCCTTGCTACACAGATATTACCAAATATTACTAGGAAAGGTACCTCTTGACTCTCTCTTTCAACCTCTGCTATCTAGAATAGACAGCCAGAGCTAATGGAAGTGTACTCCACCATGAGTGATGTAACTTTGATTTAAATTTCATGGATGCCTTGGGTAAGCCTCATGAGCTTATACGATTCCTAAGTGGCTAATGTTATAAATACATTAAATACCAAATGAATATTTGTTAACTTGAAAAAAAGATAGATAAATAATTTAAATCCCTGCTTCCTTGCTATTTTTATGTTCAGTATTTATTTCCTACCTAACTTGTTATTGGGAAGAAACAGCTAAAATATAAACAATAGGAAATACCATTCCACATTCATCAAACTGAAAATACTTTTAAAATAATGAGAGTAAGGTAGGTGAGATTGGAGAAAAATATGGACTCTTAATAGTCTCTTGATTAGAGTGCAAATATGTATAATCATTTTGGAAAACAGTTTACAATATTTAGTAAATTTACAACACAATGAAATCACATAAGTGATTTGTTTTAGTCAATTCTCCAGAGAAACAGAACCATCAGATAAAAAAAGAGAGGGAGAAAGAGAGAGAAAGTTTTTAAGGAATTGGCTTATGTGATTGTAAGGGATGACAAGTCTGAAACCCACAGGACAAGACAGCAGGCTGGAAACTCAGTTTAGAGTTGGAGTTTGTCTTCATAGTCTGCAGGA
Source organism: Camelus dromedarius (assembly GCF_036321535.1). Lineage (NCBI taxonomy): Eukaryota > Metazoa > Chordata > Mammalia > Artiodactyla > Camelidae > Camelus > Camelus dromedarius. Next base: position 36,279,783 of record NC_087448.1, read on the forward strand.
CAGGCAAGTGTGCTGGAAACTCAGGTTTTCCATGTTGCAGTCTTGAGACAGAATTGTTTCTTCATGAAATCTCAGTGTTTATCCTTAAGGTCTTCAACTCATTAGATAAGGCTCACTCACTTGTGAAGAGTAATCTGCTTTAGTTAAACTCAACTATCAACAGATACCTTCACTGCAACCTCTAGATTAGCATTTGGCCAAACAAGTGGCCAACACAGCCTAGTTAAATTGACACATAAAAATTAACTATCACAAGTCATATTTTTAAAAGTTAAATATTTCATACAAAAATTATCTTCTTGAATTACTATAGTAATTTTGGGCTAGTAGTTGACATCAGACATTGCATATAATAGGCCTAACAGAATGTCCCTGTTAATGAAAGTTAAATTATATTATTTCACATGCTAAATGACATGTATTTTGTAAAACATTAAGGAGCTAAGTTAGTTTCAATATAACAATTTATAAACTGCATGTGTTTTATGTATATGGGGAATTGGAGGTAGTTTAAAATATATATCAATTTTGTTCTAAAGATAAAGATCTACTGTAAACACTTTTCTAAATATTGTACAATTACTTTAACTACAATTTACCTTTCATCATTATCAATTGTTTTCTTATTACATAGCCTGAAAACACCAAAGACAGTCCTATAGATGTAGATGATGCTCTTGATGAGAACTGAAAAATGCTTATTTCAGTGTAATAATGTTCTGGCCAAATTCACAAAGGCTAATTCTTTGAAACTATCAAATAATTCAAACTAAATGTCAATTTTTTCCCTTCTAAAGTTAACCTGCATGTCTCATCCATGGAATAGATGTCTATTTAAAACATAAGGTCAAAAAAGCCCCAGTATTAATACTGATCTAAAATATGTTGATATTTAATTAACAGAAAGAATCTAGGAGGAATATAGCATAGCCACTATTGAGAACAGAACATAATATGCACATCTGGAGAGACTTATTTTATACTAATTTTAATAAAAATAGTTGATTTATATCCACTCTTTTGATGATGGACAAATTCTTGATTTGACAGATGAATTTACTAGCTATAATTTACTTTCATGGATTAGGAAACAAAGCTAATACTACTGTGGTATAGTTAATAACTGCCCTTCCATTTGGTGTTTATACACAAGTAGCTAACACAATTACAAAAATTTTTAATAATAAAATTTAGATATCCAGAATAATTAACACCCTTTACTAAAATTCATTCCATTTGAGAGTAAGCCCTGATATAAAAGAATTTGATCGCACATTGATGGAGATAGTTTTTACAATTGTCATAACTTACTGTTTTCTAGTAAATGCAGAAATAGCTCTGAGGTTAATCTTCCGTATCAAATAAAATGAGCAGCCACCTGCTCTAATGGCTTATTACTGCTGTGAATGGGCTGATGAGCCAGACAGCAGCTGGAGAAGAAAATGCCTTATGATGCCAGTGGCTTGTTTACTTAATTCTACTTCAACTCATTTTACTTTATTTTTCAAATAGTATTTATGATTTTCTTCTGATTATAAAAGTAATGCATTTCCGTCAAGAACACACAGAAAATTTACCTCCATTTTGAACATTTAGAAAATTTTAATTAGTAATTAATTTCCTAATCTTTCAGTGCATATACAATTTCAGATTAAAAATTGGTGTAATATCATATACAATTTACAACCTACCATATTCCATTTAATAAGATATTATGACTATTTTATAATATTAAAATAGTTTTAAAATACACTTTACTGATGCTGTAACATTTTTACCTGTGTTAATAAGGAGCTTTATTTAGCATGCCTAATATTTTTCAAAATTAAGTTGGTTCAATTCTGGATAATATCGATAGTTTTTTAATGCATCCAATTAGATATCCATATTTCCAAGTATTATATTGGACTTTAACTTATAGGTTAAGTTTTTGCATAAAGAATTTTGAAAAATTTAAAAAGGTTTGCAGTGAGCATTGCTAATTTGCTTTCTGGAAACTTTATTCAGCTGATACAACCAGCAACACTAAATGAAAGAGTCCATTCAAGTGTATCATTGTTAATTATCAATTAACCACTAATTTCTACATTTTCAATGTTGATAAGTGGAGAATCATATCACTTTCTTATTATTTGTCTGCTTTTCACTCTTCTGTATGGTTACCATATAGTTACTACTTTTTTTGTAATTTGTATTTCATCATTTGGGAATTGCCTATGTCTTCCCTTTATCATTTTTTAAAGGAGTGCCTCACATTAAACAAAATCAAAACAAAACAAAATTAAAAACTCTATATGGATTGAGAATATATACCCTTTTCTGTCATGTATGTTCTAAATCTAAGGTCCAATGTTGTAATAACTTGTCAATATTGCATATATTTTTGATGTCAGATTATTTTACTTTATTATAATTTAAACCACTGACTTTCTCTCCATGGTTTTTTACTTTATTATATTAATAAATAGCACTAAAATATATGCATAGTGCTTTGTAATATTTCAATACATGTATATTTCAGGTTTTTAAAATTATGATCATAGCATATATATATTAGTATATATATGGGGTCATAACAAATATACATAATTTTTATAGCCATCTTATTTCATTTAATAAAAGATTGTTAATATTTTAGGACATTAAATATTTTGAAAATTAATTCTCATGTTCTCTTTCTCTTCTTCTTTTTCCCTTTTTCCCATAACTCACTTTTCCCTTTCTTAATTTTTGTTTTTGTTTCTGAGTTCAGCCTTTATTTTCCCTGATACATCAAAAAGTTTTTAAGGATATGCCTTATTACTAATTTTATCTGGGACATGTTTCTGTTCTCAAATATCCAGTGTGTGTGTTACATTGTGAATTCATGTTCTCAAAATGTGTTCTAAAATATTGTATTAATTTAATTATGTTTTCTTCGATTATCTTTAAGATAGTAGCTTTTCTTTCATAGGACTTCTATGATTCTTAAGGTTGAGTTCAACATTATCAGTCTTCTCTTTCACTCTTCAATTCCTTACCTTTCACTTAAACGGATACACTCAGCTCTGTCACTCACAATGACATCAGTTATTCTCTCTGAAGCATTTTCTATCTATTTTTCCCATTTTTATTAATCTTTAGTATTGTAATATTTATGTATTTAATACATCTAACCTTACTTCATCTTGTTCTATTCATATCTGTATGTGGCTTTATTTTCTCTTTCAATTTCTATTTTATAGAAGCCATACATTCTTGCATATCATTTACATTAATATCTTCACATTTTTTTTCAATTCTTTGTGATACTTGGTTTTCTTATTTACTTTTCTGTGAGAGTCAATAGGAAGATTTCTTTACTTTATTCATTATTTTTGTATACAAAATGTATTTTCTTTTAATTAAATTATAGTGAAGTGAGATTTATCCAGATTCTACATTTGTCAATAGCTTTAGAGAGTCTGTACCTGATATTTCAATTGCTTTGGAAACATCATATAGTTTATGAAAGATGTAATGTCTGGGGCTAGATTACTTGAGTACATATCTGAACTTCATCACTCACCAGCAGTAATTTGTATTTTTTCAGTATTTTTGTATAAATTTTAGTCAGTAGTGGCCAAATACTTCTTAAAAAAGAAATATACTGAATTTTCCTTTAGATAAAAATATTTCAGGAAACCAAAATGTAAAACACAAAAGCAAAACCATGGAATGTTCTGTTTATGTGTGTGTGGTGGGGTTATGGTACAAGACAGGGGCAGGAGCTTTATTAGTATTGGAAATTTGGTCCCTTTATTATTTAACTCTTACATTTTACTAATATCTCCTTAGGATAGCAGCAAGTGAAGGGTTTCTGAGGAACACTGCTCTTTGGAAAATGGCATAAAAATATAAACATTAATTTCATGTAAATTAGTATAAAAAATTCAAATTTACAAAATAGAAGAAACTTAACATATAGCTAAACCTCTATGTGAATCCTCCAAACCATAGAATGTGAATTATGTCTTTTTTAGCTTCAGTAGGGTATTGTAGCCTATAGATCAGAAGACTCAAGAAAATCCACAGTAATCACCTAAGTGCTGCATTTCTGAATGCAGAGATTGTAGGAAATAAAGCCAAAATATGCATACCCCACCCACTGCAAACCTGAAAGGTAAAACAGTGTAGAAGTTAAACACCCTCAGCTTTGATAAATGTTGTTTTCAGTGCCAACACAGGCATTTATTAGATCTCTGACATTTGACATAGTGTTAAACTCTCATTTCAGTAATCTGGAGAATCAAGATATGAATATTTTGTGAGGATTATACATACAGATATTCAACATCTAACATATAATCTGACCCAAAGTAGGTCAATAAGTAATTGGAGTAAATACGATTTTTTGGTGTTCAGTGATATTCTGGGATACAATCTTAATTTTTTCTCTGATGTTCAGTTTTCTGGCATTTTTAAAAATTATTGATGGCCGTGACTCCTCAAATATCATTGTCAATTAAGTTTCATGAATTTAATCACTAAAATTTTATTTTTATGACAGAATAGCTCTGTACCTAAATAATAAGTTTAGTTCTAATTTAGTGAGCCTAGTACTTATCAAAATGATAACAAAAAGTGACCATAATGATTTAAGTGCAAAGCAATCAAAAGAAAGTTAAATGGAAGAATGTGAAAAGAGGAATAAATATTTTGATGAACTGAATTTTTATAACCATGCATGTGAATATAGTTTGTATTACATAACCCTCAGTTTTTTAAAGTACATTTTAAAAAGTTATTGAAAATTCAGAGATTATAAGAATTAGAATGCACTTTACATTTAGAAAATTTGGAATGTTTTTATTATTTTAGTGTGTGATAGTATAATAATTCTAATATATTAAAATCATATTTATAAAATGTATATTCTATAATAAGATAATATTAAATTTTTGTTTTAATAGTTATTAAAATTGTTTTTATAAATTATTTCTCTTAATACATAAATCAAGATATTGATCAAATGCTGTTTCTCCAACACTGAGCATTCATTGAAACAAAAATAATTCATGTCTGTCCTACCTTCAAAATTTTAAAATTTTAGTTACAAATGTTTTACCCTTTGAACAGTCATCTATGACTTTGAAAGCATGCTAACATCAGCATAGAACAGATAGAATTTCAAGCTATACATAGAAACCAAATTTGTCTGTACATGTTAAAATATATTTCTAGATCCAAGATAGAGCCGCTCCTGCCCAAAATGCCATGTCAGTGAATACAACTTTCCTGTTTCTATAAATGCTATTCTTGACCATAAATGTGGTATATGCAGTCAGCCAGTCACCAAATACCAAGCCAGCTGAGGGCTATATAGTTATTTCCTTGTTCCTTGATCTCTTTAAATAGAACATCGTATAAATAAGGTCAGATTAGCAACCCCATTTAGTCATGCCCAGTTTTTGTGTTGCTGCTTCTAAGTCTCTGTAAAATTTACTCTTGCCCAAAATCTTTTTAAGATTGCTCTGTTGCTTATAAGGTACTGTACTCCCCCAGTCTATAGACTGTATTCTGTTGAATAAAGGACATCACATTCTTTACTAAGTAGTTTTTATTTCATATTTGACAGTCTTGAAGATAAGATGGGACCTGAAGATAACTGCTAAAGATTTTAAGATAGTTCCTAAAGCCAGGTGATAATACTCATGTAGCCCTTTTGATTTGCCACCCCTTTAGCTGCTCTGTGAGATCTCCAGTAAGGTTTTTCAAGTTGAGTTCCACTAGTTTTGTGTTCTGAGCTCTTTGGGCTTGTTTCTCTTAATCCTTCTGGATGGAAAATTGGAGTATGAGAGACCCCAGTTTGTTTACAATGAGACCTCATTGGCCACAGCATTTAGATTTGTGGCCAACTTCATCTACAAGATTAATGCTGCCAGGAGGCTCTAAACAGGACTCAGGATCTTTGTACAGGCAATGAGAAACATTACATCTGGTTGAATTAGGGTGGATTATTTTAATAAGGGGGAAAATAATAGCTACCCTTCAATCTAGAGAAAGCCAGGTGACAGCCACTGGAGGATTCATAAAAGCTTTAAGGTAAGTTCACATCATAAACTGCTGGAGGACTCAGGGAAATAAATTAAGACAAGAAATTTTGTCTGTTTTATGGAGTATAAGCATTAAGTAGGTACAAGATAAACTATTAAAAACTTTTAGTGCATCTGCCACTGAAAAGAAATCTTCTCCTGAAAGGAATAATACATCTTTCATCAATGGCATCTCAGAAGCAGAAGCCACAAAATCACTGAACACGCATCACACACTTAAGAGTTATCAGAACCTTCACCACCTAACTCTAAGATTCTTTTCCTAGGATAATTTGGTCACAAAATGGATTAGATTGACACTAGGTTACCTACCAACTTCAAGAAAATTTCCATGCAACAAGATATACTGTAAAACACCACAAAATCCCCAGTCCAGCAGCATGTCCATCATAGGTGTTAATTTGGCTTTAAGAGACTCAAGGCTTAGCTAAAGAAATGACATCCTCAAATTTAAAGAATTGAATGTATTGTATTCCAGCATACCTGTTTATTGTATGCCTACAAACTGTGGTCCTGGAAGCTGTAGATATCTGCAAAAATGATAAAATCTTACTAAAATAACCTAAAATTATAATGGTCATTATAGGAAATTTCCTTTACACAAGGTCATTCATTTAAGGAGTGCACTTGAAACTCAGGGCTCCCAAATCAAACAAACAGAATGGGTATAATTTTAATTGGCATATAGAAGCCTTGTAAATAAGGTCAGATTAGCAAAATAATTAGATAAGACTTCAAGATTCCAAAATAGATTAATTGAAGAATTTATTACAAAAGGCTGATGAAAAGTTGAAGACATGAGAGGAATCTAAATCAAAAGACTTATAAGACTAACATGACTCCTACTACTTCCTTCTAATATCCTTTTAGTTGAATACTCAGCCCACTAATTCTCTAACAGAATTGGCTTTCTACTTTAAAAAAAAAGACCATAAATAGCAGTCCACCAAGTAAGTAGCCTTACAACTGCAACCAGTTCCAAGGCCCTAAACCCACAACAACATATGGGCCTTCCCCTGTGCACCCTCCTAAGATCCCATCATCAAATCACTGGCCCAGATTTTGATGTCTCATTTGCAGTCAACCAAGACCCTAGAAAAAATGTTATCCCCAAAGGTTAGTCAAGTCCTTCCACATCAACCTGAATGCCCCAATATTTACTTTTGAAGGAAGGATCTAATATGGTCCCCTTGAAGAATTAACAAGACTCCAAAAAATTCCCTGGTAAAGTGCTACCAGTTATTATTTTAAACAGCCAAGATGAAACTAAAATTAAAATTAGGGAAAAGCTTTGCCAATTTTTGTAGATACTGGGGGTATACTCTCTACTTTAAACCCCGCTTCCTTGAAAGTCTGCAGATGAGATCCTGAGAAAACTGGTAGAAGGCATTGAAACATTGTTACCAGAGAATTCTTACAAGAATGAACTCTCTCAGATCTCCTTATACCTGGTTGAGAAAGGAAGGTAAAATTTTACATTGTCCCTTACTTTTCAATTTTTTTTTAATTTTTATTTTGGGGTATCCAAGGGTTTTTGATCCTTTTCTCTTCCTGGGGCATCTATTGCCTTCTTATTTCTATCATCTTGTGTCCTGAGAGCTTTGTTTGGCTTTCTGCCTGCCTGGGGTACACAGTTTGTTGGTTCTTGCTTATGCAGACAGCTCAACTGTCAAGCCGTGGGCCTAAAAATATGGCCAGACAGAAATGTGGGCTGCACTCACTTGTACCTATGGTCTACTGACTATTGCCAACTCTCAAAGCAATTGTCCAAGTTTTTCTTTTGGTTATTTGTGGAAGTGGCTCTGGATCTTGAGAGAGTAGTATATTTTGTACTCTCTCTGGGGAAGCCTTGTGCATCCCTGGGGTTGTTCAGTACTTCCAGGAATATTTGCTATTTTTTTCCAGCTGAAATATGACAAGATAATTAAAAGGATATTTTAAAGCAAGTAGTTGGCAAAATGAAGCTGTTATTCAGAACCTGATGAGAAGTTTTTTAACGCCTTATCCCCTAAGCAAAAATTAATCTATGTACTGTGGGGAGGGGGATTCTAAAACACAAACAGCTCTAAATCTGGAACATCAAATCTTTTGATACCTATCTTAAAGATTTTCTTCCTGATATAAGGAAGCAAATTCAAGATAATGTAGTTGAATGGGTGAATCAGCCCCTTGATATCATTCAGGGTACACCACCATTCTTTGAGCAATTAAAAATGACTCATCATGTTTTACGAATTGTTTTTTAATAATTTTTAATATATTTCTATTGATTTATAAACATTTTACAATTTTGTATCAAATTATAATGTAAAGCACAATTTTTCAGTTATATATGAATATATATATATATTCATTACCACATTCTTTTCTCTGTGAGCTACGATAAGATCCTGTGTATATTTCCCTGTGCTATACAGTATAATCTTGTTTATCTAGTCTACAATTTTGAAATCCCAGTCTATCTCTTCCCACCGTTCACCCCCTTGGCAACCACAAGTTTGTATTCTATGTCCATGAGTCTATTTCTGTTTTGTATTTATGCTTTGTGCATTAGTTTTTTTGTTTTTTTTTTTAGATTCCACATATGAGCAACCTCATACGGTATTTTTCTTTCTCTTTCTGGCTTACTTCCCTAAGAATGACATTCTGCAGGAGCATCCATATTGCTGCAAATGGCGTTATGTTGTCGGTTTTTATGGCTGAATACTATTCCATTGTATAAATATACCACCTCTTCTTTATCCAGTCACCTGTTGACGGACATTTAGGCTGTTTCCGTGTCTTGGCTATTGTAAATAGTGCTGCTATGAACATTGGGGTGCAAGTGTCATTTTGAAGTAGGGTTCCTTCTGATATATGCCCAGGAGTGAGATTCCTGGGTCATACAGTAAGTCTATTCCTAGTCTTTTGAGGAATCTCCACACTGCTTTCCACAGTGGCTGCACCAAACTGCATTCCCACCAGCAGTGCAGGAGGGTTCCATTTTCTCCACAGCCTCTCCAGCATTTGTCAGTTGTGGATTTTTGAATGATGGCCATTCCGACTGGTGTGAGCTGATACTTCATTGTAGTTTTGATTTGCATTTCTCTGATAATTAATGATATTGAGCATTTTTTCATGTATTTATTGATCACTTGCATGTTCCCTTGGAGAATTGCTTTTTTAGGTCTTTTGCCCATTTTTGGATTGGCTTGTTTGGTTGTTTCTTATTAAGTCATATGAGCTGCTTATATATTCTGGAGATCAAGCCTTTGTCAGTTTTATTTGTAAAAATTTTCTCCCATTCCATAGGTTGTCTTTTTGTTTTACTTATGGTTACCTTTGCTGTGCAGAAGCTTGTGAGTTTCATTAGGTCCCATTTGTTTATTCTTCCTTTTATTTCTTCTAGGAAAAAAGTTTTGAGATGTATGTTAGATAATGTTTTGCCTATATTTTCCGACAGGAGGTTTATTGTATCTTGTCTTATGTTGAAGTCTTTGATCCATTTTGAGTTGATTTTTGTGTATGGTGTAAGGGAGTGTTCTAGCTTCATTGCTTTAAATGCTGCTGTCCAGTTTTCCCGACACAATTTGCTGAAGAGACTGTCTTGATACCATTGTATATTCTTGCCTCCTTTGTCAAAGATTAGTTGACCAAAACTTTGTGGGTTCATTTCTGGGCTCTCTATTCTGTTCCTTTGGTCTATATGTCTGTTTTGGTACCAATACCATGCTGTCTTGATGACTGTAGCTCTAGAGTATTGTCTGAAGTCTGGGAGAGTTATTCCTCCAGCCTCTTTCTTTCTCTTCAGTAATGCTTTGGCAGTTCTAGGTCTTTGATGGTTCCATGTAAATTTTATTATGATTTGTTGTAGTTTTGTGAAATATGTCCTGGGTAATTTGATGGGATTGCATTAAATCTGTAGATTGCCTTGGGCAGTGTGACCATTTTAACAATCTTGATTCTTCCAATCCAAGAGTATGGGATATCTTACCATTTTTCAAAGTCTTCTTTAATTTCTTTCATAAGTGGTTTATAGTTTTCTGTGTATAATTCTTTTACCTCCTTGGTTAGTTGTATTCCTTGGTATTTTATTACTTTGGGTGCTATTTTAAATGGTATTGCTTCTTTACTTTCTTTTTCTGTTGATTCATCATTAGTGTAAAGAAATGCAACTGATTTTGGATGTTAATCTTGTAACCTGCTACCTTGCTGAATTCTTCGATCAGCTCTAGTAGTTTTTATGTGGACCTTTTAGGGTTTTCTATATACAGTAACATGTCATCAGCATATAGTGACACTTCAACCTCTTCTTTTCCAATTTGGATCCCTTTTATTTCTCTCTCTCTTGCCTGATTGCTGTGGCTAGAACTATGTTGAATAAGAGTGGTGACAGTGGGCATCCTTGTCTTTTCCCAGATTTTAGTGGGAAGCTTTTGAGTTTTTCACCGTTGAGTACTATGCTGACTGTAGGTTTGTCATATACAGCTTTTATGATGTTGAGATATGTTCCCTCTATACCCAGTTTGGTGAGAATTTTTATCATAAATGGGTGTTGAATTTTATCAAATGCTTTTTCTGCATCTACTGAGATGATCATGTGGTTTTTGTACTTTCTCTTGTTGATGTGATGTATTACATTGATTGATTTGTGTATGTTGAACCACCCTTGTGTCCCTGGGATGAGCCCCACTTGGTCATGATGTATAATCTTTTTTATGTGTTGTTGGATTCTATTTGCTAATATTTTGGTGAGGATTTCGCATCTATGTTCATCAGTGATATTGGCCTATAATTCTCTTTTTTGGTAGTGTCTTTGCCTGGTTTTGGTATCAGGGTGATGGTGGCTTCATAGAATGACTGTGGAAGAATTCCCTCCTTTTCAATCATCTGGAGGAGTTTGAGAAGGACTGGTATGAGTTCTTCTTTGTATGTATGGTAGAATTCCCTGGTGAAGCCGTCTGGTCCTGGACTTTTATTTGTAGGGAGGTTTTTTATTGCTATTTTGATTTCATTTCTTGTGATCGGTATGTTCAGGTGGTCAGTTTCTTCTTGATTCAGCCTTGATGGCCTGTATGTTTCCAGAAACTTGTCCATCTCCTTTATGCTATCCAGTTTGGTTCCATATAGTTTTTCCTAATATTCTTATATGATATTCTGTATTTCTATTTTATTTGTTGCAATTTCTTCATTATCCTTTCTTATTTTGCTAATTTGTGCTCTCTTTTTCATCTCTGTGTGTTTTGCCAGAGGTTTGTCGATTTTATTTACCTTATCAAAACAACAGCTTTTGGTTTGGTTGATGTTTTCTATGCTCTTGTTAACCTCTACTTTATTTATTTCCTCCCTGATCTTTATAATTTCCTTCCTTCTGCTGCCTTATGTGGCTTTTTGTTCTTCTTTTTCTAGTTCATTCAGCTGGTGGGTTAAATTGTTTATTTGAGATTCTTCTTCTTTTTTGAGGAAGGCCTGTATCACTATAAACTTGCCTCTTAGCACTGCCTTTGCTGTGTCCCATAGAGTTTGAGTGGTTGTGCTTTCCTTGTCATTCTCTCAAGGTATTTTTTAATTTCAGCTTTGATTCCCTCATTGACCCATTGGTTTTTTAATAGCATATTGTTTAATCTCTGTGCTTTACTTTTTCTCTCCTTAGTTTCTCTGTTGTGGATTTCTAGTTTCATGACATTGTGGTCAGTAAAGATGCTTGAGAGAATTTCTATCTTCTTAAAATTGTTGAGGTTTCTTTTGTGCCCAAGTACATGATTGATCCTGGAAAGTGTTCCATGTGCATTGGAAAAGAATGTATATCATATTTTTTGGGGGTGTAATGCTCAAAATATCCACCAAATCTAATTTTTCTATTGTATTATTTAATTTCTTGGTTGCCTCATTTATTTTCTGTCTGGAAGATCTGTCTAGTGATGTTAATGCAGTGTTAAAATCTCCAACTATGATTGTATTCCCATCAATATCCCCCTTTATCTCTGCTAATAATTCTTGTATGTACTTAGGTGCTCCTATATTGGGTGCATATATATTAACGAGTGTAATATCCTCATTTGTATCACTCCTTTAATCATTATGAAATGTCCTTCTTTATCTTTCTTTATGATCTTTGTTTTAAAGTCTACTTTGTCTGAAATCAGTACTGCAACACCTGCTTTTTTGGCTTTTCCATTTGCATGGAATATCCTTTTCCATCCTTTCACTCTCAATCTATATGTGTCCTTCTCCCTAAAGTGGATCTCTTGTATGCAGCATATTGAAGGTTCTTGCTTTATTATCCAGTCTGCCACTCTATGTCTTTTGACTGGAGTATTTAGTCCTTTAACATTTACAGTAATTAATGATAGATGTGTGTTGAGTGCCATTTTGAACTTATCTTTGCAGTTGACTTGGTATTTCCTCTTTGTTCCTTTCTTCTTCCTTTTGTGGTTTGGTAATTTTCCTTTGTATTTTCATGGATTTTATTTAAATTTTATGACTCCCTTGTAAGTTTTTGTCTTGTGGTTACCCTTTTTCATAAATCTATTAGCCCATTACTATAGCTGTTTTTATTAAACTGATAGTAACATGATCTCAAACCCATCCTACTGAGAAAAAAAATTTTTAAATGAAAGAAAAAAATATATTCTATATTTCCCTGCTTCTCTCTCCCACTCTCAATGATTTATATGTCTTCTTTTATAATTTCTTGTTTATTTTGCTTGTAAATCATGAGTTATCACCTTTCCAGTTATGTGGTTCTCATTTCTGTAGCATCCTGCTGCTTTTCTATTTAGAATAGACCTTTCAATATTTCTCTTAGCATGGGTTTAGTGTTGCTAAACTCCTGAAGCTTTTTCTTGTCTGTGAAATTCTTTATCTCTCTTTCTATTCTAAAGGATAGCCTTGCTGGATAAAGTATCCTAGGCTGCATCCTTTTTTATTCGGGACTTTGAATATATCTTGCCATTCCCTTCTGGCCTGTAGTGTTTGTATAGAGAAATCAGCTGAGAGCCTTATGGGGGTTCTCTTGTAACTTACTCTTTGCTTTTCTCTTTCTGCCTTTGGAATCATTTCTTTATCCTTGACCCTGGTCATCCTGATTATGATATGTCTTGGTGTGGGTCTATTTGGGTTCTTCTTGTTTGGGACCCTCTGAGCTTCCTGTGCTTGGATATCTGATTCCTTCTTCAAATTTGGGAAGTTTTCAGTCATGATTTCTTCAAAAACCTTTTCAATCCCCTTTGATTTTTCTTCCCCTTCTGGGACCCCAATTATGAGAAGACTGGCATCCTTTATATTATCCCATAGTTTCCTTATGCTGTTTTCATTAATTTTTATTTGTTTCTCTTGTAGCTCTTCTGATTAGGTGCTTTCTATTGTCCTGTCTTCTAGGTCACTAATTCATTTCTCTGTTATCTAGTCTGCTTTGCACAGCTTTTAGATCATTCCTCATCTCAGTCAATGAGTTTACCCATTCTAGTTGGCTCTTCTTTATAGCTTCAATTTCATTTTTGACATATTTTATATCTCTAAACACTATCTCTTTTAGTTCTTTCAGCACTTTGATCACTCCTTTTTTGAAATCTTGATCTAGTAGGCTATCTATGTCTATTTCATTGATCTTTCTTTCAGGGGATTTCTCTTGTTCTTTTGATTGGGAATGGCTTCTCTGCTTCTTCATCTTGTTAATACCTCTCTGGCACTGTGGTATATGGTGTATTATTTATCTATTGTGGTCCTTAAGGAGTTTATCTATCTAATGCCCATGTAGGAAAAAGACTTAGGAAAAAAAAAGAAAAAATAAGAGAGAGAGAGAAAGAATTTTAAAAGAAGGGAGAAAAGAAGGGTTGGAAACAATGTATAATGAATAATAGAAGAGCAGTTTGAAGCAGAATAGCAATCGGGTTGAGACATCCTTTTAAAACCTTTAAAAAAAGGGGAAAAGATGAAAAGATGTATTTGAAACCTGTGTCTAATCAATAACAGGACATCAAAATGCAAGAGAAATAGAAATGAATTAAGAAGTAAAAATTAAGAGGGTAATAGAAAATAGAACATGTAAAAACAGAAAAAAAGGGGGTAGGGTTTGGTGTTCTCCTGGATTCCATGTGCTTTTAATGTGAAGTCTTTCTATTTTCATCATGTTTTGGAAGTTCAGCTTGCTGTTTCCAGGGGCTCTCGTTGGAGCCCTCTTCTGTGATGCTCCCAGTACCTGTTGGCAAGCAGATCGCGCCTCCTCCCAACACTGGGTCAGGTTCAGGTCTCCTTTGCTGTGGGCTGGCAGGTCACTGCCCTTCCTGATGCCGCAGTCAGGTGTTGCAGACTTGCCAGGTAGGAGGGCGGGTTGCGCCACCTCCCAGCACCGCGGTCAGGGGCTGCGTTCCTGCCTGAAAGTCAGGGGGCCGCCCTCCCTCTCTGGGTGCCACTCTCAACTGCTCTGTGCCGCTGCGTGCTCTGCCTCGGTTTGGCGCTCCGCAAGTGGGCTTGGGGAATACTGAGGTACAGCCTAGTCCCTGCTCCAGGCCAAAACCCAGCTCCTTGTTTGTCTTCACACAGCAAGTTCTCTGAGGGACCAGGATGGAAGGATCCAATCTGCCTCGGGCTGTAGACAAGTCTCCTTCTGGCCTTTGAGGCTGCTAAGCCCTTAGGTGTGGATACAGGTTTCGCCCCCGGCCCCGCCTGGATGCTCAGCTGGAGGATATGGCGGCTGTGCCTGAGCCCCGCCTCTCTTCACTGGAAAACTTCCTGTGGGTTTTCAGAGATGGGGTTATTCACCCTTCTCCCCAGGGCAGATCAACCATGTTGTTTTATGGAGGGCCCAGGTTGTTCTGCCCTGTACACCCATAGCCAGGCGCGCAGCCCCTTGCAGTCCCCCTGGGCTGCCTCAGTGCAGCCGCCCCCATCCTCCGCCCGGTTTGGGCAGCCTGGCCCTGCCCCCAACTGCCAGCCCGCGTCTCAGGCTGGGTGTCACGGGGACCCTCTGTGCCCGTTTAGTTCTGTCAGTCAAGGGCTGCTCTGTACAGATCCGAGCCTCGGAGGCTCCGCCTCTGACCTGCTGGCCTCTCAGTTGGAGAGGGGAGATCCAGCGAACAAGTTCCAGTCCTCCTTTGCCACTCCCTCCCCGTGGGACCAGTCCCTCTCTGCTTTGCCTTTTCTTCTTTCTTTTTTCCTTTTCTCATACCAGATTTTTGGTGTTTCTATCTTTTGAAGAGGGCGATGTTCTGTCCAAGTTCCGCAGGTGCTCTTGTTGGCTGAGTGGGTCTGTGTCTTGGTGCATTTGTGGGAGATGGTGAGCTATGAGCGCCCTTCTACTCCGCCATCTTCTCTCTTCCCCACTCTGTTTCTTTTTTAATACTTGATTTTTATATAATTAAAGATAGACTTCCAAGTCTCAAACATTGCATCCTAAAAATATTAACAAAGTTGGCAGGAAAATTTTGACTGCAGGGGTTAGCTTCACAGCTATGGAATTTCTGGGAGATGGAGACTGTAATCTAATTTTTAAACAGGATTCTAAGTTGATGTTTAAGTTAACAGTCCAGCAAAAATATCCAGACCAGAGTTGGAAAACTGTTTATCTAAAGCAGATTAAAAGCAATAGAGGCATTTTGAAAATATATGTACAGATTTCACTCAGATAGTCATTGAAAGGAGACATTTTATCTACCAAAAGTTAGAAATATAAATATTTAAGCATAAGAACAATAAAGTTGCATAGTGCCTGATACATAGTTGGCTCTAAATAAATGTCTGTTAAGTGAATGATTTATGAGTTAAAAATGAATAATATGGTTTTGAATGGACCAAAATTGAATCAGAATAAAGAAAATATTTTAGTACATAATTGTAATATATGATAAAACATATAAAGTATATGAGGTCAAGATTGTGTTTACAAGACATAGACTAAACAATATTGCCCTTAGCTCTTGCTAAATTATTTAGTAATTTAACAGGCGTTAAACACATTCGACACTGAAGGGTTAACCTTTCCACAACTTTCAGTAATTCACAGACAGATGCTTTAGGTATACTTGTCTTCTGAGAAGCTCATTCCTTCCTAGAGAAATGGAAACCGAGATTCTGAAATAATATTTGCTTTTTGTTAACTCAACATATTTACTAAAGTAACTGTTTTATCAACTTCAGTAATACATTTTAATTAATACAAGTTGAATTAAAGCCAGTCTTTTAAAACTCTGGCTTGTGTGCTTCTCTTTGTATGTTTACCCTGAAGTTCTTTAATAACCATAGATACAGATGAGTGAGTTTTTCTCAATTTTATGATTGCATTATTGAGTTGAAATTATTGTAATAAAGTCTGCAGTGATCAGGTACAATTGTAGAAAAGTGATTACATAGACAATTCAAACCACATATTGACAAACTTTTCTTATTATCACAATAAATCCCTGAATATTATTTTCTCATGACATCCTCTTAATCACAATTTAATTAGTAAGAATAATTATCTGGTAGCTTCTTAGCAAATGTTTAGGTTACACAGTTTAATAATGAGTACTAATTTATTCCATCATAAAATGTTAATTTCAACAACCAAGTAAATGCATTATAGAAAGCCATGATTCTAATTCCATAAATGCAATACATACCTTGATAACTTCACATTAATATTACAAATACAGTATTAACTCATTCAGATTTTATATGAGTCTAAGAGCTGTTCAATTTATGTGAAAAAACTCTCAAAAATTTTCAATGAGAAATCAACATTTTCTCAAGTTATACACAGAAACAATTTTAAAATATCCACATTATCTTGTGGTATTAAAGCAAAATTTCTTACAATACAATTGATTTTGATGTTATGATTCTGAGTAAGAGATCAGCTCTTTTGGTCACTATGGGAGATGGTATAGACCTCCTCCCATAAATAGGTCAGAAGTCAACACTAATAAGTCAAACATGCACCAAGAAATTATGAAAAAAAATTGTTACACACATCTTGGGATTTTTCTGAAAGGAGCTGAGGTGGTCCAAAATTAGCTGGAGTGACTTGAGAGAATAAAGAGGTGAATGGCTTTGGTCTTTATTCTGGTTTGGAGTGGGAGGAGGGTTCTTAAGTAGGCAGGGGCTTATTTGACTAGATCATTCTTCAGCACTGGGCAGGCATTAAGGCCAGGCATCCTTATCAGCTTGTTTAGATGTGGGACTAAAGTTGATGAGTATCTGGCACTTGAGATCCAACATTCAAACATTAAAAAGAATTGAGTCAGACTCTTACACCAACTTTCAAAGGCAAATACCTCTACTAGAAATAATTTTAATAATTGCTTTTCATCTTCTATCCTACCATAGGAAATTTAAACTCACTTTTTTCATTAAATATTTATTTTCTAGGTCCTCACTGTGTTTTAGACATTTTCCAAAATTGTAAAACAAGACTTAGTATCTGCTTTGTGGAGCTTATATGTAATGGGGTATTGGACTGTGAATAAAAACACATATAGGGGAAGCTAATTTTTATATCTTATAAATAAAATACATTTGAGAACTATGATAGAAAGTATTGTGGCCTACCTTAGAGTGTAGTTTAGAGAGGGCTTCTCCAGGGAGACTTCTGCAGTAAAAACCAAATAAGAAGAACTAGTCAACCATGCAAGTGTCTAAGGGATGTGGGAAGCCACAGATATTTTTAAATAGACCTAATTTAGCTATTATTTAATCACTATTAGGTCTCATTGTTTGCAATCTAGAGAGTGGAGAGGACAAGTTTCCAAGTAAAAGGTCATTTTGGAGGTTATTAATGTGGTTCAGGAACAAAAATGATGATGCTTTTTCAATGGTGGTGGTAGTGAATATATAAGAGAGCTGAAGGATTTGGACTGTATTTTTAGATAAACTGATAGAATTGGCTGAGAGACAGAAGAAAAGGAAGTAATAAAAAGTGATTTTGTTTTTTTTTGGGTGGGTTGGTTTTTGGCTTGAGTTTGTAGATGAGAAGGTGCTCGTGCTATTTACTGAAATGGGGAAAGTGGTTGTGTAAGAAACAAGAGTTGTTCCTTGGAGATATTAATTGTAAGACAGCTATTCAATATTCAAAAAGAATTAAAGCATATGGCTGTTTGCAAGATTCTTCAAGCTTAACTTCATCACTTACCAAATAATCATTGATCATTTATTATGTGATAGCCATAAATAACATATATTGAAAGTGCTTTCAGTTTACTCACTGCTTTTTCCTGTGTTCTTTGACTTTAATTAGTGGTTGTTATATGTCACTTGGATAATATATTTACTATGCTAGTTATGTCAAATGTATTGTGAGGAATACAAACCATAATAATAAAGAATCTTACTATATTAGGATGTTGACTTCAATTTATATTAGGATAATTTCTCCTTCATAGTCATTTTAAAGTGCTTTGTTCTAGTCCAGTTTTATTTTAAGACATTCAGTAATCATGCTACCTGGCAGTAATTGTTTTGGACCAAAATGGATTCTCCAAGATTTATTTTGCACCTTTAGCAATAAAATCCTGACAACACCTATTTTTCTGGAAAGTTTTTATATTACATTTTTAGCCTCAATCCATAGTGATTCCTTTTAACATGAAAAAGTTAGAAACTGGTAATATTTACTCACTCAGTACTTATAGAGCATAGCAATACTCTATAATGCTAGAAGATGATTTTATGTTTGTTTATTTACCTCTTTTTTTTCCTTTTTTGCTGTGAAGGCCTTAAACTATTACCAAAAAACAAACCCTAAGGAGGCAGATATTTTAAGAATATCTTATGTAATTACTGCAACTTGTTTAGCTATCAAAATTCCCTTAATGTGCATTGTATTAAGTGGTACATTTACTCCAACACATACACTTGTTGTCTGTTATATTTTGCTTATAACAACTCTCCAAACAGGTAATTTAGAAAAATGAGACAATCATAAATGATATCCTACACTTGTTACAAGGTAGAGCAAAACTATATATTCATAAAAATTCACAACAATGTTGAAAAATTTTGAAAAATAATGTAAGATTATTGTCATACATTCATTGAGGACAAATTATGTAGTATTTTAAGGTAAGAAAATAATTTTAGAGGGTGAAAAACTTTCCACAAATAATAGGTTGACAAAACTCATGTAGAATGAATAAAAAAATAGATAAAATTCTACAAAACCTCTAGATGATAAAGTCTCATTCTCAAAAGCATAAAACAACAAGAAAAGATTAAAAAAATCCCCAGATGTTACTTTTACTCTCATATTAAGATTATGCACTCTAATAGATTAACTGGGTAGGACTAATAATAATAATGATGTTTTGAGTTGCCATATAACACAGTAGTGCCATTTTCATATGGTAAAAAAGCAGTTCTTCTAAAATATTATTAATTGTTTTCAATATAAATATTTTTGATAAGGATTTTAATTTTATCAAGTAGCTTAAAATCTGTGTTCATTTGTTCTTAAATATTTTAAGACATTGATATTTTATGCAAGTGTGTTTCTGTGTATGAATGTGTATATAAATTTATATATAGAAGTGTTACAGTTTATATCTTGCACCTACGGATTTTGTTATATTAAGGGAATGACTGAAGGTCATATTGAGAATATTCATGTATAACTGAAAAATTGTACTCTACACTGGAATTTGACACAACATTGTAAAATGATTATACATCAATAAAAAATTTTAAAAAATGTATTGTATAACTGAGAATATTCAACGTGTAAAATATTTTTTTCAGAATCAGATAAAGCCCCTGTGCCTGAGTGGCTTAGAAATTAGAGTCAGTATATTTTGGAAAGCATGATAATCTATATAGAATAAGATAAGATTCCTTCCTATTGGTTAGTATTTCAGAAAGCTATGTTTAAAATGTAGAATGTGAGCCAGGACTTGGAGGATGAGTAGCATTTCAACAAGCCTGTAAAATAATTCAAGGCACTAGTAGGAACATATCAAAATTATGAAAGAAAACAAAAAATGCACCCCAAAATCCAAGCTATTGGTATGTGAATATGAATCCTGAAAAAGAGTACTATAAAGGAAACCTGGAAATAGTTTGTGCCATTTTTAGTTTATTTTATAACGCTATGTTAAAAATGATGAATGTAACTTGGCTCATTTTGTATCATTACAACTATGAAAAGAAAAATAATAGAGTTAAACAGCAGCTATGGGTGTATATGAGTCTTAGGATTGGTGTATTACTTCTTTTCAGTTTTATCTCCAAACTTTCTATTAATGTTACTATTTACATTTATAATAAACCCAAAGATAAAATACAATATTAAGTATATGATTCTGATATGCTTCAGAGTTATATTTTGGAAATATTCACAGTGACATATACAGTTAACATTAGTATAGATACTATTCTATGAGTCAGAAATATTATTGTGCTTTCTCTGGCTTTTTGAATTTAACTCATCCCCTAAGAGTTGGATGAAATTCTACTATTTAAGAAACTCTAGGACTTAAATTTGCATTTCTATCATCATTGAGAGCATTATATTCCTCTCAGTAACTACAATAGCAATTTGCAGCAGAGTGGCATATAGAATCGTTATGTGTACTTGTGGAAAAATAAAACACACAAAAGTTAAAAATGAAAACTAGAATCAATACTCTTTATGAGAAGTATTGTGATTCAATAAGCATCAGTGACTTTAAACATCACTGATCAAAAGGGTTGCATTGTTAGACTGGGACATTTGGCTGTACACCAGAAATTGACACATTGTAATTGTACTTCAAAACAAACCAAAAAAAGGTTAAGAAAAAATAAAAAAACAAAAACAAAAACAAAAAAAAGGGCTACATTGGTATTTAATAAAATACATACTTGGAAGCATATTATGTCAATATATAAATATATAAATATATATATACATTTATGTATGTATGTATATGTGTATAAACAGCCCTAGGGGAAACAAAGATGGAATAATGAGGAGGAGCCATCTTTCCATCTGTCCAGATTTCCTTCTCAACATTTTGGTAATGTCTGAGGTTCCACAGAGACCCTAGTTTACTGAGATTACTAATTAACTACTGTTGACCTCCATGGAAAAGCCTACACATAAGAAAAAAAAAAATCTATATAGGCACTCTGAGTATATTTTTTACACAAGTCCCATTGATATGGCTTATGAAATGTCTCTCACAGAATTCCATCTACTCCTATAATAATCACATAGCTTTTACTTTAAAGGCCATTGTTTTGTTTTTTTTTTGTAAAACCATTTTCAAAATACATACCCCTTCATTGCCACTTTATCTTTAGCAACTTTACCTTTAGCCCTCTCTCTGAAATGTTCTTCATACTTATCAACACTTCTAATTCTGGGAGAATGCCATTTTTCTGTCAAGACCCAAAACTTCTGAAGCTATGATATCCCTTGCAGCAGAATTAACTGCCACCTCCTTTTTCTGAAGTGCTTTATAAATACTTCTAACATAGTAGTTTTATACCATAGTGCTTATTAAACAGGTTTTACCCTTAAGATATTGACTTCTAGATAGCAGGTATCTTCCCCATATCCTAAAATTCAATAAATGTGTCTAGAACATAACTAATGTAAACATAATCTCACAATTATACATCAATATAAAGTTGATATGTGTAAATGCTTATTGTGCTTCACAGGATTATTATAATTAAAAACAGAATGTAAACTGATTCAAAATATTATTATATGAACGATTCCCATGGTTGCTAATCATTTTTCTGAGTTTTTATCTCATATTTTTCATAATACATTAGGAGTGGCTCTAAATATTTGAAAGAGCTTTTATTAAAATCTTAAATTACTTAAATATCACATTATGGTATGTCAAATGACAAAAAGTAAAATAATTTAGTGATGTGTTTAATGTCCTTTATAAAAAGGAAATCAGTCCATAGATTGGAAGACAACAGTGCCTCACAAGCAGTGGAACACTCTTTCCAAAGGATTTGGCAAGAGTGAGCTTGACTAAGCTTACTCATACATAAAATTCCTTTCATAAGGTTATTTTTCTACAAACCTTCTACAATTTTTTCTATCCATTCAGGTTTTGTCTACCCCTATAGTCTGGAACAATAAGTCATTTGACTTTCATACCTAATTATTTCCTTTCACCCTTATTATTTCTAAGCAGTTTTAATTATACATATTGATCATAAATTTTAACCCTTATAATTTTTTATTCCTAATAAAAGTTTTAAAAAAAGTATGCATTTATGGACTGTTACACTTGCATTCTGTGGATTGGAAAATTTATAGATATATATTTCATAACTTCTAAAAGTATATTCTTCCTCATAGTATTTTTTCAATGTTCACAAAACATGCCTATTAATAGACCCACGTGTCTTTAGTTCCTATGTGAAAGGAAGCCAAAAGTAGATAATATGTTCAGTAATTAATGTTTTATCTTATTTGGAAATTATGTTGCTATTCAAAGAATATCCATCATTTAACTTATCTCAGTATAAACTAAGTTTTCAAATTGCCAAAAAGGTTTTGGAAACTATTAAGTAAACATACTGCAAAGCAAAATTATTATTGAAAACTTCATTTTCATGTTTATGTTACATATATTTAATTTACTTGTTCTTAACTATCATGCTTAGATTATTCATGGAAATTTTATGAGACATTGAACTGCATGCCATCATCAAGTTATCTTTCTTGTTGACAAATTCTAAAACAGAGATAACATAAACTTATTTGACTTTTAGTAAACCTACATAGAAGAAAAGTTTTAGTACTCATTATATTTAGTGCTGATAACTCTAAAGACATGCATGTTTTAATTAAACCAAGAAACTTAAACTAGCTTTGATTTACTGAAGATTATCTTAGACTATGTGAACCTGAAAAACAATTGGGTTAGACATTGGGTTAAAATATTTCTAGGGATCATAGACTAAGATGTCAGAGTAGTAGAATGCTTGTAGCTCACCCTCTCCCACAAATACACCAAAACTCACATCTATGGACCCACTCAACCAACCAGAAAACCTGCCGAACTCCAACAGAATATCGCCCTATTCAACAGACAAGGAAACCAAGAATCTGATAGAAGAAAAGGAAAAAGGAAAGAAGAAAAAGCAAAACAGTGCAGGACCGGTCTCACAGGGAGGGAGTGGCAAAGGAGGAATAGTGCTCATTTGCAGGGTCTCCCCCTCCCCAGCAGAGAGGTCAGCGGGATGGAGGGGGAGCCTCTGAGGCTCTGATCTGTACCGAGCACCCCTTGACTGAAAGAACTAAGTTAAACAAGCACAGAGGGTCCCTGCAACACCCAGCCTGAGACGTGAGCCAGAAGCTGGGGAACAGGACAGGCCACCCGAGCTGGGCAGAAGACTGAGACAGCTGTACTGAGGCAGCCCCAGGGGACTGAAGTGTGCTGCATGCTGTGGATGAGCGGGTACACAGGGCAAAACAACCTGGGCCCTCCATAAAGCAATATGGCTGATGTGCCCTGGGGGGAAGGGTGCCATATCCCATCTCTGAAAACCCATGGAAGGTTTTCAGGTGAAGAGAGGTGGGGCTCAGACACAGCTGCCAGATCCTTCTGCGATTAGCACCCAGGCAGGTGTGATGTTGAAACCTGAATATTGCCTAAGGGCTTAGCAGCCTCAAAGGTCAGAAACTTGTTTACAGACCAAGGTAGATAGGATCTTTCTGCCCTGGTACTTCAGAGAACTTTACTGCCTAGACAAATAAGGAGATGAGTTCTGGCATGGAGCAGGGATGGGACTGTTCTGTGGTCTTCCCTGAGCCCACCTACAGAGCACAGACCACGGCGGAGCAGGCAGCTGCACAGAGCATTGGAGTGACCAGCACCAGGAAAAGATGGGTGGCCACCTGCCTTCCTGGCAGAAATGCAACACCTGACCACAGTGCTGGGAGGGGTGTGATCCACCCATCTACCTTGCCAGAGTGCAGCATCTGACTGTGGCATCAGAAAGGGGAGTGACCAGCCTGCCCACAGTGAAGGAGAGCAGCACATGACCCAGTGTTGAGAGGGGGCACAATCTGCTTGCCGACAGAATCTGGGAGCAGCACAGACGAGGGTGCCAACAGAGGGCCTCTGGAAACAGCAAACTGAGTTTGCAAAACAGGGTGAAAACAGAAAGCCCTCTCAATAAAATCATTAAGAGTACATAGTCTCCACGAGAACACATCCTTTTTTTTTTAATATTTAAAATTTCTTTTTATCCTTTTTAATCTGTTCTATTTTCTATTACCTTTTTAATTTTTACTTTTTAAACAATTATATATGTTTCCCATTTTAATCCCTCTTAAATTGCTCTTTAAAAATATTTTATTATATATTTTTTAAATCCACCTCATTTCATTTTTATTTCTCTGGGTTTTGATCTCCTGTTATTGATTATAAACAGGTTTCAAATATTTTTCCCCTCTTTTCTCCTTTTTTAAAGAATTTTAATAGACATCTAAACCTGATAGCTATTCTGCTTCTACCTGTTCTTGTCTTATTGATTATACACTGTTTTCAAAATTTTTTCCTCCCTTCTTTTAAAATTCTTTTTTTATTTTATCTTTTATATCTGTTCTAACTTCTATTGCATGTTTAATTTTCACTTTTTAAGCAATTGAATATCCTTCAAGTTTTAACCCCTCTTAAATTTTATTTTAAAATATTTTTATTATTATTATTTTAAAAAATTCACCTGATTACATATTCATTTCTCTTGCTTTTGACCCATTATTATTCATTATGCACAGTTTTCAAATATTATTTTTTGCTCATTTTTCCTTTTTTTAAAGTTTTAAAGACATCTCAACTCGATTGTTAGTCTGATTCAAATTGCTCTTCTATTATTGATTATACACTCATTTCAAACTTTCTTGTCACCCTTCTTTTAAAATTCCCTTTCTCTCTGTTTTTGTTTGTTTGTTTGTTTTATTCCTGCATAGGCTTTAATAGATAAATAAATAAACTCCTTAAGGACCAAAATAGATAACTGATACTCCATAAGCCACAGTGCCAGAGAGATATGAGCAAGATGAAGAAGCAGAGGAACTCCTTCCAATTAAACAGCAAGAAAAATCCCCTGAAAGCACAATAAATGAAATAGACATTGATGGCCTACAAGATCAAGATTTCAAAAAAGGAGTGATCAAAGTACTGTAGGAACTAAAAGAGATAGAGTTTAGAGATATAAATACGTCAAAAATGAAATGGAAGCTATTAAGAAGAGTCAAATAGAATTGGTAAATCATTGGCTGAGATGAGAGCTGATCTAAAGGCTGTACAATGCAGACCAGATAATGAAGAGGAGCTAATAAGTGACCTAGAAGACAGGACAACAGAAAGCACCCAATCAGAACAACTGCAAGATGAACAAACAAACAAACAAACAAACAAACAAAAATCAACAAAATAAGACACCTAAAAGATAATATAAAGTGTGCCAATCTATGCAAAATAGGTGTTCCAGAAGCGGAAGAAAGATCAAAGAGGATTGAAAAGGTATTTGAAGAAATCATGACTGAAAACTTCTCAAACTTAAAGGAATCAGATGTCCAAGTACAGGAAGCTCAGAGGGTCCCAAATAAGAACCCAAACAGACCCACACCAAGACATATCATAATCAAGATGGCCAGAGTAAAGGATAAAGAAATGTTTCGAAAGGCAGCAAGAGAAAAACAAAGAATGAGTTACAATGGAAGCCCCGTAAGGCTCTCAGCTGATTTCTCTACACAAACACTACAGGGCAGAAGGGAGTGGCAAGATATATCCAAAGTCCTGAAAGAAAAAATGATGTAACCTAGGATACTTTATCCACCAAGACTACCTTTCAGAATAGAAGAATATATAAAAACATTCACAGACAAGCAAAAACTAAAAGAGTTTAGCAAAACTAAATTCATGCTAAAAGAAATATTGAAATGTTTACTCTAAATAGAAAAGCAGCAGGATGCTACAGAAATGAGAAACTCAGAACTGGAAAAGTGATAACTCATGAATTACAAATAAACATAAAATTGTAAAAGAAGACATCTAAATCATTGGGAGAGGGAGGCAGGAAAATATAGAATATTGTTTTTCTTTCTTTTTAAAATGTTTTGTTCTTGGTAGGACGGGTTTCTGATCATGTTATTATCAGTTTAATAAAAACAGTTATATTAATGGGCTAATAGACTTACAAAAAAAGGGTAACCACAAGACAAAAACTTACAAGGGATCACAAAATTTAAATAAGATCCATGATAATACAAAGGAAAATTACCAAACCACAAAAGGAAGAAGAAAGGAACAAAGAGGAAATACCAAATCAACTGCAAAGATAAGTTCAAAATGGCAATTAACACACTTCTATCATTAATTACTGTAAATGTTAATGGACTACATTCTACAATCAAAAGACATAGAGTAGCAGACTGGATAATAAAGCAAGAACCTTCAATATGCTGCATACAAGAGACCCAATTTAGGGAGAAGGACAAGCATACATTGAGTGTGAAAGGATGGAAAAGAATACTCCATGCAAATGGAAAAGCCAAAAAAGCAGGTGTACCAGTATTGATTTTAGAAAAAGTATACATTAAAACAAAAGCCATAAAGAAAGATAAAGAAGGACATTTTATAATGATTAAAGGAGTAAAACAAGACGAGGATATTACACTCATTAATATATATGCACCCAATATAGGAGCACCTAAGTACATAAAACAATTACTAACAGAGATAAAGGGGGATATTGATGTGAATACAATCATAGTTGGATATTTTAACACATTAACATCACTAGACAGATCTTCCAGACAGAAAATAAATAAGGCAACAGAGAAATTAAATGATACAGTAGAGAAATTAGATTTGGTGCATATTTTCAGAGCATTACACCCCTCAAAAATTAGGATATACATTCCTTTCAAGTGCACATGGAACACTTTCTAGGATTGATCATGTACCTGGGCACAAAAGACGCCTCAACAATTTTGAGAAAATAAAAATTATCTCAAGCATCTTTATTGACCACACTACCATGAAACTAGGAATCAACAACAGAGAAAGAAAGGAGAGAAAAAAGGAAAGTATGGAGATTAAAAAACATGCTATTAGAAAACAAATGAGGCAACAATGAAATCAAAGCTGAATTTAAAAAATACCTTGAGACAAATGAAAATCAAAACACAACCACAGAAATTTTATGGGATGCAGCAAAGGCAGTACTAAGAGGGAAGTTTATAGTGATACAGTCCTTCCTTAAAAAAGAAGAACAATGTGAAATAAACAATCTAATCCAACAGCTATAAGAATTACAAAAAGAAAAGCAAAAAAAATCCCAAAATGCAGCAGAAGGTAGGAAATAACAAAGATCGGGGGGATAAATAAAATAGAGATTTTTAAAAAAATTAATCAAACCAAGCCTGGTTTTTTGAAAAAGTAAATAAAATCGACAAACTGTGGCCAAACTCACAAATAAGAAAAAAGAGAGAGCAGAAATTAGCAAAATAAGAAAGGATAATGGAGAAATTACAACAAATAAGATACAAATACAGAATATCATATGAGAATATTACAGAAAACTATATGGAACCGAAATGGATAACCAACAGGAGATGGACAAATTTCTGGAAACATACTGTCCACCAAGACTGAATCAAGAAGAAACTGACCACTTGAACAAACTGATCACTAGAACTGAAATCAAATTAGCAATAAAAAAACCTCCCTACAAATAAAAGTCCAGGACCAGACGGCTTCACCAGGGAATTCTACCATACATACAAAGAAGAACTCATACCAGTCCTTCTCAAACTCCTCCAGATGATTGAAAAGGAGGGAATACTTCCACAGTCATTCTATGAAGCCACCATCACCCTGATACCAAAACCAGGCAAAGACACTACCAAAAAAGAGAATTATAGGCCAATATCACTGATGAACATAGATGCGAAATCCTCACCAAAATATTAGCAAATAGAATCCAACAACACATAAAAAAGATTATACATCATGACCAAGTGGGGCTCATCCCAGGGACACAAGGGTGGTTCAACATACACAAATCAATCAATGTAATACATCACATCAACAAGAGAAAGTACAAAAACCACATGATCATCTCAGTAGATGCAGAAAAAGCATTTGATAAAATTCAACACCCATTTATGATAAAAATTCTCACCAAACTGGGTATAGAGGGAACATATCTCAACATCATAAAAGCTGTATATGACAAACCTACAGTCAGCATAGTACTCAACGGTGAAAAACTCAAAAGCTTCCCACTAAAATCTGGGAAAAGACAAGGATGCCCACTGTCACCACTCTTATTCAACATAGTTCTAGCCACAGCAATCAGGCAAGAGAGAGAGAAATAAAAGGGATCCAAATTGGAAAAGAAGAGGTTGAAGTGTCACTATATGCTGATGACATGTTACTGTATATAGAAAACCCTAAAAGGTCCACATAAAAACTACTAGAGCTGATCGAAGAATTCAGCAAGGTAGCAGGTTACAAGATTAACATCCAAAATCAGTTGCATTTCTTTACACTAATGATGAATCAACAGAAAAAGAAAGTAAAGAAGCAATACCATTTAAAATAGCACCCAAAGTAATAAAATACCAAGGAATACAACTAACCAAGGAGGTAAAAGAATTATACACAGAAAACTATAAACCACTTATGAAAGAAATTAAAGAAGACTTTGAAAAATGGTAAGATATCCCATACTCTTGGATTGGAAGAATCAAGATTGTTAAAATGGTCACACTGCCCAAGGCAATCTACAGATTTAATGCAATCCCATCAAATTACCCAGGACATATTTCACAAAACTACAACAAATCATAATAAAATTTACATGGAACCATCAAAGACCTAGAACTGCCAAAGCATTACTGAAGAGAAAGAAAGAGGCTGGAGGAATAACTCTCCCAGACTTCAGACAATACTCTAGAGCTACAGTCATCAAGACAGCATGGTATTGGTACCAAAACAGACATATAGACCAAAGGAACAGAATAGAGAGCCCAGAAATGAACCCACAAAGTTTTGGTCAACTAATCTTTGACAAAGGAGGCAAGAATATACAATGGTATCAAGACAGTCTCTTCAGCAAATTGTGTCGGGAAAACTGGACAGCAGCATTTAAAGCAATGAAGCTAGAACACTCCCTTACACCATACACAAAAATCAACTCAAAATGGATCAAAGACTTCAACATAAGACAAGATACAATAAACCTCCTGTCGGAAAATATAGGCAAAACATTATCTAACATACATCTCAAAACTTTTTTCCTAGAAGAAATAAAAGGAAGAATAAACAAATGGGACCTAATGAAACTCACAAGCTTCTGCACAGCAAAGGTAACCATAAGTAAAACAAAAAGACAACCTATGGAATGGGAGAAAATTTTTACAAATAAAACTGACAAAGGCTTGATCTCCAGAATATATAAGCAGCTCATATGACTTAATAAGAAACAACCAAACAAGCCAATCCAAAAATGGGCAAAAGACCTAAAAAAGCAATTCTCCAAGGGAACATGCAAGTGATCAATAAATACATGAAAAAATGCTCAATATCATTAATTATCAGAGAAATGCAAATCAAAACTACAATGAAGTATCAGCTCACACCAGTCGGAATGGCCATCATTCAAAAATCCACAACTGACAAATGCTGGAGAGGCTGTGGAGAAAATGGAACCCTCCTGCACTGCTGGTGGGAATGCAGTTTGGTGCAGCCACTGTGGAAAGCAGTGTGGAGATTCCTCAAAAGACTAGGAATAGACTTACTGTATGACCCAGGAATCTCACTCCTGGGCATATATCAGAAGGAACCCTACTTCAAAATGACACTTGCACCCCAATGTTCATAGCAGCACTATTTACAATAGCCAAGACACGGAAACAGCCTAAATGTCCGTCAACAGGTGACTGGATAAAGAAGAGGTGGTATATTTATACAATGGAATAGTATTCAGCCATAAAAACCGACAACATAACGCCATTTGCAGCAATATGGATGCTCCTGCAGAATGTCATTCTTAGTGAAGTAAGCCAGAAAGAGAAAGAAAAATACCGTATGAGGTTGCTCATATGTGGAATCTAAAAAACAAAAACAAAAACAACAAGAACAACAACAAAAAATCATAAATACAGGACAGAAATAGACTCATAAACATAGAATACAAACTTGTGGTTGCCAAGGGGGCGGAGGGTGGGAAGGGATAGACGGGATTTCAAAATTGTAGACTAGATAAACAAGATTATACTGTATAGCACAGGGAAATATGCACAAAATCTTATGGTAGGTCACACAGAAAAAAATGTGATAATGGATGTATGTATGTTCATGTATAACTGAAAAATTGTGCTGAACACTGGAATTTGACACAACATTGTAAAATGATTTTAAATCAATAAAAAATGTTAAAAAATACAGAAAGAGAATAAATGGAATAATGAGTAACAAAAAAACCCAAAAAAACAAAAAAGAGTGATGTCAGAATGAAATTGTAAGAGTAATTTCATCTGGGGAGGCAAAGGGGATGGGAAAGAGATATGTGTCACTCTTTGTATATTCTTACACCTTTTGAGTTTTGTACCATATTCATGTAATTATCTACTGAAATGAAAAAAAATTTAAATACAAAAAAAAAAGAAACAGAGATTATTTCTCCATAATTTCTGAAATGCCTCTATGTCAATATGCTGGCTAAACAATGGGATTCTTTGTTTACTAATCTATAATAATTTAAATTGATAACTGTGGAATTTTCTAAATTTATTTTTAAATGAAATATTTTCCATGAGACAGCATTTAGAAAGGTTTCTCTTCTAACAAAAATTGTAATATAATTCATCATGAACTGTATTTTATATAAACTAACAAAATTATTTTAATGGTTCATTTATCAGTAAAGTAGACTCTGGAACTTTGTACATAGGAAAAATAAATTTATAATAGTTTTATTCCATAAGAAATAGTGGACTAACAGATACAAATAGATTTTATTTATATAATTTTTTTAATCCAGAAGTGATGTTCTAATAGAAACTTGAAGTCTTGAAAAAAACACTTAGGAACCACATCTAAACTTATTGGTAGATTAGAATTCTGACAAAATATATTCTGAAATACTTTGGCTTTATTTTTCTTTAAAAATAGAAATATATCTCTATATATCATCTATTATCTATCTATATCAAAAGAAATGCATGCCTATATTGCATGCTATTAAATGATGCTGGAATAATTCTTAAGTGGATTCCACTAAAGCAGAAAGACAGTAAGGTAGACAGGCTGGAAAATATCTGCACATACATCTCTCAGCTAGCCATTGAAATGAGTAGTCCTCCTCATGGTAGATGAATAGCCTGGAGGTTGTTTAGTTTGTCATAGTGGATAAAAGTTTTCCTAGCATACTGTATAAATTTTTGCCAAGCAAGATAAAGAAACAAATTATTTCACACAAGCTCAGAACATATATGTTTTAAAGATGTTAGAAATTATATATTCATAGGATTCTCTTCTGTTCTCCCCCCAATAATATTTTTATATGGTGTATTTAAATAAGAGCATAGTATATACCAAAGTTTCTAGTAAACATTGTGAAAAAGGAATAGCCTATAGGAAATATACCAAGCATCATGCGGCAAGCGGGGTGACATATTAGTTGTTTGTGACACAGCAAGTGCATAATATTACCTAAAAATATTCAGTTACAAAGATACATAGTCCATCTTCCAACCTTATTCTATTCCATAAAGGGATTGTTCTCCAGGGGCATCCACTGAATGCATGTACAAAAGAAATGAGGTTGGTTTTATTAATTTACTTTCTTTACAACTGAATAGCCATAGCTTTATTCTTTCATTCCCCTTGGCACTACTTCGTTCCTTTCTTTAATAGCCGTAAGTGTGAAAAATCAGAATTTGTTCTATTCAGCTTTATTTCACTGGGAGTGCTGTAGGGAGATGAGGTTTGAAACTCTTCACCATAATGTATAAGATATCCAGATTCACTTTACTTATGATGCGGTATCATTGTAAATGACTGACTCTGGGATGTGCAGCTTTATTAGAGCATTAATTCTTGAACTCCTGACTCTCTTTGAATGGCACTGGCAGTTGCTTAAGGAAATTGCTGGGGTATTCTTCTTTTCAATGTTCTGTTGTCAATGCAAACAAAACTGTTAGCAAACACAGTTACAGCTAAGAAAAGTAAAACATTTGGGGTAATATATCTATCATACATAAATATGCGCTTTCTTATGAAAAGTTAATTTGCATGATAACAGGAATCTCTAAATGGAATTTTTCAATCTGGAGCACATTTCTTCAATATAGGTACTGAGAACAAAGTGATGAAGAAATTAATCAATATATTTATTCATATGTCAGTAATGGTATTATATGAGAGACTACCAATGAACAAGAAAATTTGGTACAAATATATGCATATATATAAAAATTTATATATATATATATATTTTACATTGTGTGAAGGAAAGAACAAAACAATAGCAAAAGTGTTGAGAAATGCTTTATAATGAGTGATTAATGAGATTTTCTTGTGAGTAACACTTGATATTTGAACAGGTTTAGAACAAGAGTTCTAGGACAAAGTTTAGAACAAGTGAGACTTGCTTCTTGTTCAAAATAAATGAAAGGATTTTTATGCAGAAGTTACAACATATATGAAGACCTTGAACTTGGAAACCTGAGTATTACCACAGAATTTAAGAGACATTAAGCAAAGCATGAGAGTAAATAAGTTACGTATCTATGTTTTTATTCACCCATATCTGTTCATGATTTTGGAAAAGCTAGGCACTTTGATAGGCATTAAAATGTATCCAATATCCTGGGG
The DNA here is from genome assembly GCF_036321535.1 of Camelus dromedarius. Taxonomy (NCBI): domain Eukaryota; kingdom Metazoa; phylum Chordata; class Mammalia; order Artiodactyla; family Camelidae; genus Camelus; species Camelus dromedarius. Next base: position 36,312,655 of record NC_087448.1, read on the forward strand.
ATCCTAGCATAGTGGACAATTGAATAGACACAAGAGGAAAAAAATAAGCAAAGTAGTAATTGGTGAGTTACTAACATGAGAGCAATTCTTTAAATTTTCTGTTCTTCAGTTGTCTCAACAATGAGTGAAGCATTAATACCAGCTTGTGAAATTAACAACTCTGTAATTAGTATAAAGGCAAAGTCAATTTAAAACTTATTTGGGAATTATTTCATGTTTTTAATTTTAATACATCTGCAGAAACTCCTATGAGATCCTATAAAACTGTCATAAGTACTGCATATAAACCTTAAAAATTAGTTTACTCTCTTTATGAAAAAACAGAATTTAAACTCTTGGCTTGAAACAAACTCATAAGGTTTAATTCTGTTGTAGTAATATATTTAAGTTTTCAGAATAAGAAATTGTTCCTTTTGTTTATCCTATGGAAAAACTGTGTAAGGTTGCTTGTAAAATATATTTACCTATTTAAAATAAATGTATTTAAATAAGTAAATATAATCTCTTTGAAAATGTGAGAATGTTGCATTTGAGGTTAAAGTCTTCTTTGGCCACTCCTCCAATCTAAGTATATGCTTCCTTCTAAGATGTTATCCACTTAAACATTTTACCAGGTGTATTTTATACATAAATATTCATAAACATGTTCTTTGAAAATATAGACAATTGTAGTAATAGTTGAGATTTATAATATATATTTACCTTACAGTGAATTTTATTTAAGATTGTGATTTTGTTATCATATAAAATCCACAAATTTTAAAATATAAGTTTATTTAATTAAAACATATTAAGCTTACTGAGAAAACAGGGCCATAAAACTGAAAATAAGAAGGGGGAAAAACGACAACAGAAAAAGGTTCACAATAACTTAGATATTTGAATGATAAGGATTTTAACATAATTATGGCTAATAAGTTATAGAAAGTAGATGAAAAAAGTAAAGAAAATAGATGAAAGTATGACAAATTTCACTACAGCATTATAATTGAACAATTTTGATGCTAGAATACAAAATGCAAAATCTAAAATTGAAAACTCAGATGAAATTAAGTTAAAGTAAGACACACTCAAAGTCAGTGTTATAGAACTGGAAAATGGTCAATAGAAAATTTTCAAAACAAAGCACTGAAAGGAATAATAGGAATTAAACATATAGAAAGTGAAATAAAGCACAAGGTATCAGCAAAATGTTTAATATTTATATAATTACATTTCAGAAGAAGAGGAGAGAAATGATGTAAAGAATATTTTTAAAGATGTTAGCTATTTTTTATAAAAACTATTTAAAAGGCATTATTTAAAGATACTGGCTGTTTCAAAACTGATGAAACACATCAATTCATATTAAAAAAAATCTAGGTGAAATACAAACAAAATATGGTAAGAGTGCTGAAAAGTAGATTATTAGAGAAAACTTGAATGCAAAGAAGAAAATAATTTCAAGAAACAGTAGTAAAAATAGCCAACTTCTTAACAAAAGGATGGCATTTGGAGACACAACTGGGTGAATTATTTAAATTGCCAAATATTAATCTACCTTGAATTCTATACTTCACAAAAATATCTCTCAAAAATTAAGTGAAAGAAATAAGTTTTCAACCAAGTGGAAAAAAAAAAAAGAATTTGTCATTAGAAAACTTTATCTAAAAAGGAAAACTAAAGGAAATAGTCTCACGATTAAATTTGGTTGTGGGAAGGCATGAAGGAAATGGAAAAGGCAAATATGTGCATAATTAATGAACACTGTTTGAACATTGACTCCTTAAAACAATAGTAACATATTGTAGGATTTGAAATACATGTAAAGATTGAAATGCATTATAAAAATAACATGACAGGGCAAGTGATATTTCCATGCTTCATAGTTCTAGCATTATCAGAGAAGTGCTGAAAATTGTACTGTTTATTAAATTGTATTAAGTTAAGAATAAATGTTACAATCTATAGGGAAACCACGGAAATAATAGCAAACAAATGTGAAAGCAAATTTAAGCCACAATGTAACCACACATGCATAAGAGTGACTAATTGAAAAAGATTGAAAATATCAAATGTTGAGAAATGTTAAACAATTCTTTACATCTCTGGTTGTATAACCAGTTTAGAAAACTGGTGTGTTGTAGTATATACATATTCTATGAAACAGAATTTCTGCTCCTAGGAATACAGTAATGAAATACGTATACATACATTTATGTATCATAATCAGTCATAGAAACTAAACACTGGAATAACAAGTCAGATATATTCGTAAAGTAGGACACTAGACAATAATGGGTATTAGTGAATTACAATTATTCCCAGCAAGGATGACTCTAACAAATATTTAATTAAAAGAAATCAGAAAGAAATTTTACACATTTTATAATACTGTTCATGTAAAGTTTCAAAACTAACAATACCAATTCATGATTTTGGAAGTCAACATACTGGATACATTCTTTTTTAAGAGTAGTTAGCTATTTGAGGTAGTTTTCTAGGGCTTTAAGCAGTGTTCTGGGTTTCTGATAATGTCATTTTTTCATTTATTAAAAATTTGTTGATGTTTTCCATATGTATGATATAATCCCAAATGGGCAATTCTAAAAAAACAATTGTACATTATGCTTATGTTCCATGTTCTTCTCAAGTAAAAAATGTTCACACCTCTTTAAAGGTTAGAGATTTTCATTTTGTTTGTTGTAAGTCATAAATATTGATTAAATTGTAACAAAAATTTTTTAATCACTGTTGAGATCATAACAAATTTCTTGTTTAATTTAATTTAATTTCTCCACTATTTTTCTGATAATATAGTGAAAAAATAGTGATGGGTTTTTTTTGTTTGCTGAAAAGCACTCTTTTTATAGACTACTATTTGACTTGCTCATATTTAATATTTTTATATCCCAGTTCTAGTCCTTTTGGTAATTGACTTTACACTAGACACAATATATAGAGAGCATCTGCCAATCATTTTTTTGTCTCCAGAATATATTGAGTAAAATTGGGAATAATTACTCTGAGGCTTGGTACATTTCATATTGTAATATCACTAGTTCTGTTTGCTTTTTGTGAGAGGGATTTTGTCTACTATTTCAAAATCTTATATTCTAAATAATTAGTTCATTCTATATTCTTAGTCAGACAAATAGTTGTTTCTAAATATTATGTAAGTTTAAATTTGATTTTTTAGATATACGCTTTTAAAGGTTTATAACTGTCTGAATGTTTGGATAATTTTTAACAGTAGTTCTATATTATCAAGACCAAATTCTATTAAATATGTGTTATGAGACTATGTTATTAATTTTCTAAATTGTTTCTAAATTGTTTCTAAATTGTTTTTTCCCCATGTTACTTTTCATAGTCTATATTTATTTAAAAACTATTTGTACTCTCTTTTTAGGGTGGCATATACATATTTTATCAAAGGTCTGTTTTGATTAATCTAAAACTATCTTCTCCTCACTATTTCTTTATATTGCAAATTAGAATAATGCAAAATATTGATTTGAGTATTATCTCCTCTCACAGAATTTTTCACTATCCTTTGCCTTCTATAGTTTTAATTAAAGAGTCTACTGCCACTGAAATAAATTTTTTTCTCTTATGCAAGTAATATATCTTTAAACTCTGGCTTTATAAAAGATATTTTATGTGTATTTGACGCTCTGAAGTATCATTAAACTATGAGTAAGTGATGTCTTTTTATATAGCTTTCTGGTCATTTAATGTGATTTCCAAATATGCAAACTGAAATTTATTGACAGTCCTGGAAAAACTAAGCCATTATATTTTCAAATATTGCCTTTCTATTGTTTTTATTTTCTCATCTTAGGACAACCACTTCTATCAAATAAATTATGTCTTCACATTCTGCCCTCCACCATGTTTGTTAAACTCTCTCATATTTAAAAAAAAAGTCTCCTCAACTTACAGGTGAGATACTTAGATTTTCATCTAGTTTACTAATTCTCTCTTCATCAATTTTATTTTATCTAGTCAGCTTTGTTTCAATAAATACAATATTCATTCCTAAAAGTTATGTTTCCCTCTCTGAATATTCCTGGTATGGATAGCTATTTGTTCCTTATTTGTATTCATAATGCCTTATTTTTTAAATTTTTTTCTTCATTTATTTTATATTCTCATTTTGAGACAGAAAATTCCAAAACCCCAAATTATCAGTCCTCTATTATTGCTATTTTTGTTTTTTCTGATTTAAGTCATGTTGAGTTTATTCTTTATCTATGTAGCTTTTTATTATTGACTTGTATTTGGCTTAACTTCTCAAGTGGGAATCCTTAGGGACCTTTGCTCTATCTACAGTTTAAATTGCTTGAGTTTTCTGGATCAAAAGGGAGGATTTTATATGACTCACATCTTTTTTTCATGAGAATGAGATAGGTAATTCTTTTTGTTTTAAAATATGTATTTTATAAGTTTTGTAGTCATTGTAATAAGGTAAATGATTGAGTTACCTTTTTTATTCTGAGTCATTATTTCCACATTTCTCATTTATTCAGTAAGTATTCACTGAGCCTTTATGATGCTTAATAGGTGCTCAGAAACACATTATATTATTAAATATTTATTATTTTTAATATGAATGAACCTATCAGTGTTTTTGGTCCTGGGAGTATAATATACAATGCAATCATGGTCTCAGATCTAATGAATTTGGTGGACACATACTAAACAAATAATTATTTCTTGGTATAAAAGGAAAGTACAATCATGCAATAGTACAGCAACTTGTTCTAGAAAGGGGAGGAGTCTGACCAGGAATTATTTTCTTAGCGAAAGAAAATTAAGGTCAAATTTAGGGAGTTAAAAAAAGCATTCAAAACTGAGAGTAAAGCATTTTTAGAAAGTTTTAGTGTAGTATGTGTTAAGAAAAAGAAGAGGGCTTCTCAGGATGTAATGCCAGGAGTGAATAGCTACAGAATGAATGATGTAGAAACTGGTTTAAAATTAAATACAAGAGGCAGCCTTTTGAAATGTACTAAGACTTTGCATGTTTGCCCTAAGATACACAAGTCAAAGTGCTCACATGTGGAACTACTAGTTATATTTGTATTTTTAAGTATCCCTGTTACTGTACTATGAAAAAACTATATATTTGTGTATTAAATTTTACAAATTATTCATTGCATATGCATGCATATATTTTTGGGTGTGATAAGTACAGAAATGTTTCTAACTTCAACCTCCCTATGTGGAATGTATAAAATATTCAGTGGGTATTTCTGCAGCTTCAACTGTCAGAATATAATTTTTAAAGTGTATTTCTGAGCATTTGTATATGTATGTGTGTGAATGCATTTTGAATAGGTCCAGAACAAGTCAAGAAAATGCTAAATACATAAGTCAGCTGACTTAGCTTTAGTATGTTAGTCTTTGCTGACAACAGAGAATGATATTAAGTAAATTTTGACTTCAATAATGCATGTCTCAAATGAATCAACATTAACTCTCATCATTATGTTGGTTGATAACTGAGAAATCCAATCAATTTTCTAACTATTCTGGAATGTCCAGATATTTGACCACAGTGCATGAATTGTTTGGATGCTTTGACATCTTTTTCTATTTTTACTTTATATTTTTCACTTTGTGACTATAATCAAAAGCCTGTTTTAGGGGTTACATATTTCTCTGGTATTTGACAAATAAATATAGATTCACTTCTTTCCATGAAAATGAATAGTCAAAATATCATCCCAACTTTTTGGCATTCATGTATTTCTTCCAATCTTACTTTTCCTCTATCATCCTCTTTCATACATTGAAAGTTAAATCTTACAGATTTTTATTTCATTAAATTTTCTTAATTAATATTATGTAACATAGGGTATGTTATACATCCAATCAACAACTTAGTTATTTTTTTCTGTAAGTTTATAATGTTAAATACTTCATAGTGATGTGTCAATCAATATTACTCTCTCCTTTTTTTTTGGTATTTTTTATGTCAGCATATATCAAAACTGCCATACTTTTTTCTGAAAGGAGGCAAATATTCATAAAAATTTTCATACATTTGCACATAATGTGAATACTTAAAAGCACACCATTTTTCATGTGAATACATCTTAAGCAGTTTGTAAGAGTATAGGAAAACTAAATGAAAACAGAGATAAAAAAGTGCACAGTAAATTTTTGAAAACTGATTAAGTTCTAGCCTTTTACAGCAATGGAGAAATAAAAGAGATAGGAGAAATTACCCAATACACCTAAATTATCATATTTGTGCTAATATATATTCCCATATATATTTTAATATAAAAATGATATAAATTATTTTAAATTATCTTATAATGATCATTATTTAATTTAGCATTTAATGATTGTTCTCTTAAATTTCACAACAACGTAGGTAAATCATATTAAATATATTCCAATGTTGTGTGTTTGAATATTATGTGTTAATATCAAATAAACCAATCTTGACTTTTTCTTTGGATTATCAGCATCTCTCAAAAGTAACTTTTGACTCAATTCAGGATTGGTATATCACTGAATTATAATAATAATGAATAAGCTAAGGGGACCTAACTACAAATGTCCTTATAAAGAATTCAGAGTAAAGCTTCTCAAGTAAACTTTATTACTTATGGATATGGGCAAGAAAGCACTAACGTATTTTTAGCTCTCAGAATGATGTTAAATAAGCAAATTATTTATTTTTAATGTGAGAATCAAAAAACTATTTTTATAATAAATTACGTTCAATGAAACTAAAAATCATGAACAATATACTTTATAAAACTTTTGGCATTTTAATTTGATTTTTTGCCCCATATGCCAATGTTGTCTATTTAAGATAATTTTTGTTACACAGTAACACTACAGGTATCATCTTTTCAATAATCTGTATGGTTTTAAAGAATTTGTTCTCACTTTTCTTATAGAATTTTCAGTAGATGTGCTTCAGACCCAATTAATCAGACAAGAAGCTAAAAAACCCTACAAGGTATAATTTGAAGTATACATATAAAAAAAGTCTAACTATAGTTTAAAATTATACAAATAGTACTTTTCAATGATGCCTAAAGATGCAACTTTTCTTTATAAAACATGCTCCTTGAATAATAAAAATTTTCCTCATTTTATTGTTAATAATTGTAAATGAAGTATATTAATATAGAAATGCAAATTTTTGGTTGTAACTTCATTATTGTTACCAAGGATCTGAGACAAAGGTCACTTTCAATATGCCACCACTGGGGAACGCAAATTATCATCAGGCCACCAGGTAGTATTTGAGTTTCCATAATTTTCTGCCAGGAGTCAGAACCACATATAGCTAGGAACACTTCTTATACCAGAATGATCCTACAGAGTACTGCTCTTTAGCAGGTATTACTTTTAAACTAATTTTATCCACTTGAAACAACCAAAAAAATAGGTATTTACAAACCACTTTAAATGCCTCTGAGAGCCACCAAGGAAGATAAGAAGGATTTTGGGTGCTAAGCTCCATATCTGATAGGTAAGTGATGCTCAAAGATGAAAGTCAACATTTGGGAATATGTTTCTCTTGCAATATAAATAATATCTAAGAGGAAGTGAGTCTGAGCAGAAATTTAGGCAGACTCCTGGAACTAGTGAAACAAAAATTGAAGTTTAGGGTTTTTCTATACTTTTAACCTATATTTGAAAATACTACACCTTAGGAGTAGTAATACATGGGGAAAATACCATCTCTCAGAGAGTGAAACTCATTTTCAAATTTTACTAATTTACTGCTGACTAAATTTTATCTAGAATTGCTCCTACTATTAGATTGATCACTAGAAGCAAAACTAAATTCTTCTGCAGTAATTTAAGTGTTCAGTCTCAAATTATTGGCAATTTTTTCCAAATATAATGTCTAGTACTCAATCAAAGATAACCAGGCAAATAAAAATAAATAAATAAATGAATAAATAAAGACTAGACAAATGAAAACAGAAAGAAAAAAAAAGAAAACTATAAATACATAGACAACACTTCCAAATAATGGAATTACTCTATATAAACTTTGAAATATTTATGATTAATGAATTCAAGGAGTTAATCACAAGGTAGAATATTTCAGCAGAAAATGGAACTTATACATTGGGACAAATGGAAATTTTTGTGCATAAAATACAAAAACATAATTTTAACTACTAAATGACTGAGTATAATAGCAGATTAGATATATAGGCAAACAGCTCCCCACTAGCTCAGTCAGGACTATGCATCTGTGGGACCAAAGAAGTTAACACTGTGTGGAGTGAAAATGATACATTTGGCAGGAAATGGGGACATATATAATAATGAAAGAGTAACATCATATTTAAAGAAAACTTTGGTTACTCTTGTGCAGAGGAGAATCTTAAGTTCAGCTGTATTGTCAGTTTCAGGAATAAAAAGTACAAAAGAAGACTGATTAAAAGGACTTTGAGCTAACCTCTCACAAATACAACAAAACCACAAGTAACTGTTCAACAACCACTGATAAAAAAGACTGAAACCCACCCACCAAATTTCTTTTCTATATCTAAAGACATAAAGAAGGAACCACAACAAGATGGTAGGAGGGGTGCACTCGGGATACCATCAAATCCCATACCCTCCAGGCAGGTAATCCAAAAGCTGGAGAATACTTATACTGCAGAAGTTCTCACAGAGGAATGAGGGTTCTGAGCTCCACACTGCACTCCCCTACCCTGGGTGTATGTCATCAAAAAGAGAAGCCCCCAGAACATTTGGCTCTGATGGCTAGCAGACCTTAATTGCAGGAGCTCCACAAGAGTTGGGGATAAAAGAGACTTCACTCTTAAAGGGTGCCCACAAAACCTCATGTACACCAGGACCAAGGGCAAAAGCAGTACCTTTAAAGGAACCTGGCTTAACTTACTAGTCTTGGAGGGTCTCTTGGGCAGATGGAGGCATCTGTGGTTCACCCTTGAGACATAAAACCTGGTAGCAAGTATATCACAGAGTATTCATCTGTATGAACTCTCTTCCAGGCTGACATCTACTTCAGTCATTAGCACCAAGACCTGGCCACACCCAACAGCTTGTAGGCTCCAGTGCTGGGACATCTCAGGATAAACAAGCAACTGGAAAAGGACACAGTCCCACCCATCAGTAGACAGATTGCTTAAAGACTTCATAAGCCTACAGCTACCTCTAGACTTGCCCCTTGACATGACCATGCTCACCAATGGTGTAGGATCCAGCTCCACAACCAGTGGGTAGGCACCAGCTTCTCCCACCAAGAAATCTGCACAAGCATATAGACCAGTCTCATCCACCAGGAGCTGACACCAGAAGCAAGGAAACTTCAACCCTGCAGCCTGTGGAATGAGTTCACAAACACAAGCCAGACTCTACCCTGTAACATCTCGCCCCTGGCCTTTGGATGAGGAGAGAAGAGTGTACTGCTGGGAGGCGTAGGATATCTCCTACAGAGGGCCACTTCTCCAAGGTCAAGAAATGTCACTAACCTACCACATACATAAAAATACAAATGGAAATTTAGACAAAATGAGGCAGCAGAGGAATACACCCTAGAAAAAGTAACAAGATAAAATCTCAGAACTAAATGATGTGGAAATAGGCAACCTACCTGAGAAAGAGTTCAAAGTATTGATCATAAAGATGATCAGAGAACTTGGGAGGAGAATGGATGCACAGAGCAAGAAGTTAGAAGTCTTTAATAAAGAGTTAGAAAATATAAAAAAAACAGTTAAACAGAGTTGAAGAATACAATAACTGAAATGAAAATATACACTAGAAGGACAATAGTAGACTGAATGAGGCAAAAGAATGGATCAGTGGGTTAGATGATGGAGCAATGGAAATCACTATTACAGAAGACGAAAAAAGAAAAAAAAAGAATCAAAAGAAATGAAGATAGTTTAAGTATCCTCTGAGACAATATCAAGTACACTAATATTTGCATTATAGGAGTCCAGAGGAGAAAAGAGAGAGAAAGGCCTGAAAAAATATTTGAAGAGATAGAGCTGAAAAATTCCTCAATTTGGGAAGGGAAACAATCATCCAAGTCTAGGAAGCACAGAGAATTCCATACAGAATTAACCCTTAGAGGAAAACATCTAGACATATTATAATTAAAATAACAAAAATTGAAAGAGAGAATATTAAAAGCAACAAGGGAAAAGCAGCAAATAACATACAAGGGAACTCCCATAAGAGTATACATATTCAGTGAAATCCCTATCAAACTACAAGAGGCATTTTTCACAAAACTAGAAAAAAATATTGTTAAATTTGTATGTAAACACAAAAGACCCCAAATAACAAAAACAACCTTGAGAAAGAAGAGCAGAGCTGGAGGAATCAGGCTTGTTGACTTCAGACTATACTACAAAGCTACAGTAATCACAACAGCACAAAACTTACACAAAAACAGATACATAGATCTATAGAACAGGATAAATTGATTTACATTGTAAATCAAATACAATTCAATAAAAATAATTAATTTTAAAAGATATACATACAAACAAAAATTTTTAATGTAAAACTAGACCAGAAGATAATAACTAAAGGAAGAAAATTGAAGTTAAGGAAATGGTGTAAGAGATATTTCAGATATAGTGAAAGTTCTAATAAGCATGTATCTTCATATTATGGATAATTGGTGTATAAACAATATTGATTCTTCCCAACAGTGAACATGATACAGTCATCCCCCTTTTCTGCAGGACATTAACTCCAGGTTCCCCGTTGATACCAAAATCCACAAATGCTCAAGCCCCTTATATAAAATGGTGCATTTGCATATATTCTACGCACATCCTCCTGTGTAGGTTAAATTATCTTTAAGTCATCTCTAGATTAATTATAATACTTAATACAATATAGATGCTATGTAAATAGTTGTAAATACAATGTAAATACTATAGAAGTAGTTGCTGGTGCAAGGCAAATTTTTTTGGACATTTCTAATTTAAAAAAATATTTTATGGATACAGAGATCAAACTACATTGTCTTAATTTATCTGCACTTTCAATTTTTTCTCAGAAATGTTTTGTACTTTTCAGTTTAATGGTTTATACTTATTAACTCAAATTTCTTCTCTCATATTTTATTTTTCTTTTGTTTTTGTAAATAAAATTATTTTCTTAATTTCATTGCTGGATTGTTTCCTGCTAGTATATATGCTGTATAAATGGGTAAAAGATCTCTGTATATCAGCCCTTATGTTATTCACTACATTTTTTACTGCAGACTAAGACTTTAGCTCAAAAGCTCTGGCATCAAACTCAAATTTTTACACAACTGCTTTTTGGATAGCCTACATAAATATACTCTTAGTTACTTGCCCGCTATGGATACCCTTAAATGCTGCACCCCACAGTTGCTACTCATTGATAAGACAAACACTGAGGAATTAAAAAACCTCTAGTTTCTACTGCCCTTTGGAGCTCTCTGACTCAGAGACTACTTGCTCTGCTTGTGAGCAAAATGACATCACCTCAACACAGAAGCCCCTTGTCTGATTTTTCTTTCCCCTGGGAGTTTTGCTGCCTCTTCCACTCAGAATGATGGCTCTACCTCCAGTTTCCCACTGTGAGGGAATTCCCCTTCTATGCGACATGTCCAAGCACTGTCCATATAAATTTTGTATGCAGCTGTCACATTTTGATCATGACATTTTCATTGATCATTTCTGAAAACCTTGAACTCATGAAATATAGGAATGCAATTGACTTTTTTTGTATTCATTTGATATCTTGTGAGGTTACTGAGCTTCTTTTTAAAAATGAGATTTTATAAATTTTATTGAATGTGAATATAGCAAAACAGTCTGCTCAGACTGTTTTTACCCCATGAATAGAGACTCCTTGGAAAGTCTGCTAAAACACAGTGTAAAATTCCATTATGCTTTACAAGCTAAGTCATTTCTTAATTTCTTGAAGTACTCTGTGTGTGTGTGTGTGCGCGCGTGTGTGCATGCATAAGTGTGTAAATTATGTGTATATTCTTTGTGATTTTCTATATGAAGGACCATGTTATCTGCTATTAAAGATAATTTGACTTCTTACTTTTTAATCTGTATGATTTTCACTTCTTTTCCTTGCCTTATTTAACTGGCTATAATCTCCAGTACAGTTTTAATGATTGAGGGGTTTTTTTTCTATTTCTTTTGGTCTTATTGGACTTCACATTCCATGGTCATAGGTACAAACCATGGACAAATCACTAGTGCAAGTGTCATGATGTGTGTTATCTGGACTATTTGCTCATGGGGATTACTTATGCTCCCTTGTTTCAAGTGGCATGAATATTTAAAAATTATATCACATACAGGGATATAAAGCAAGCTTAATCTTAGAATTAAACAAGACAGTGATAACAAAACATGATTAGAAAATCCTTATAGATGTTTAAATTAAACAATAATTTTATTTAGTTATTTTTTAATTTTTATTGAAATATAGTCAATTACAATGTGTCAATCTTTGGTGCACAGCACAATTTCCTAGTCATGTGTATACATACATATATCTGTTTTCATATTTTTTTCTATTAAAGGCTATTACAAGGTATTGAACATATTTCCCTGTGCTTTATAAAATAAAAATCTTTAATCTGTTTTTATATATAGTGGTTAACATCTGTAAATTTCTGACTCCCAAATTTATCCCTTCCCACCCACTTTCCCCAGTAACCGTAAGATTGTTTACTAAGTCTACGAGTTTGTTTCTGTTTTATAGATGAGTTCATGTCCTTTTTTTTTTTTTTTTAAGTTCCACATATGAGTGATATCATAAGGTATTTTTCTTTCTCTTTCTGGCTTAATTCACTTAGAATGACAATCTCCTGGTCCATCCATGTTACTGCAAATGGCATTGTTTGATTACTTTTTGTGGCTGAGCAATATTTCATCGTATAAATATATCACAACTTCTTTATCCAGTCATCTGTCGATGGACATTTAAGTTGTTTTCTTGCTTTGGCTATTATATATAGTGCTGCTATGATCATTGGGGTGCACATATCTTTTCACATTAGAGTTCCCTCCAGATACATACCCAGGAATGGGGTGAAATTAAGCAATACACTTTTAATACATCACAGATCAGGCACAGATAGCATTGGAAATTAGAAATCAACAAAGGAAAGCTAAACAACTTATTCACAAGGGCTTTAATATGCAGGGTATATGCACAGATACTGGAAAGACATATTAATAACCAAAGGAAATCCTGGTCATCCCAACTTAAGGAAGAAAAAAAAATTACTGAAAATATTAGAAATATTTTGAATACATACTATTATTTTTTCAGATGGTACTAATACAGGCTATAATACTGACATTATTACAGACCTTACACTAGCATTTCAGCATTATATACATTCCAAGGTCTTCTAAATGTACTTAACATTGTAATGATATCATGGGATTAATCTCTTTCTTCTTTTTGTCTTTCCTAAACCAAATAAAACCTTGAAGATTAATATTTTTAAAACTTAGAACTATGAATCTATCAAGCCTGTAATGATAGAAATTGCCTGTGAACTTAAATCCTGCCTGTTCTAAAAATCATATTCATAAAAGTATTTCTCATATGTAGCATATTAATTTTAGTTAATTATTTTGATATTTTCTTATAATCTTGTTTTATATAACAATTTTTCTGTAAACAGATTATTTTTAATTGATTTAGTTTTGTCAAATTTAACACCTTGAAGACCTTATAAACATTTTTATTTTCTTAAGAAATTCACATTAGTAAATTCTCTTGTTCATTGGTACATTTAGTGCTAAGATAATTTCTGATTATGATCTTTAAGATCTAAATATCATCAGTATAGAAACTGAATACATGTTTTTTCCTAAAAGTTGTAAAATATTCATGTCATATAGAACAATATCACATAAGGTGATGATCATTGATATTTGGAAGTTACTTTTAATATAGCAAATGCTGGGGCACTTGCTTTGAACTCAATTGTATATTGAATCATTGATAAACATTCTTTTATCATGTTTTATTATAGTTGTTTTCTCGTAATGCTGAATTACGTGCTAAATATTAAAAATATTAACATATTTGGTCTTAAGGGATTCCCATTTTACTAATATGCTATTTTATAAGTATTTGTCATAGGGAAAGAAAAAATAAATCTATTTTTATTTTTTGTGTATTTATGTACTTATTATTTATAACACCTGACCAGATTAGGAACAAAAATAAGAAAATGAAGTCGATGTTTTTTCAAATATGTTCAAAATATTTAGCAGGGCAAAGTATTCTGTTATTTTCTTTCATATTCTCTCATTTAGTGATTACACATAACTCTTTTCTGAGTCACATTTTAAGGAGCTACTCAACTTTCTACAGCAATCTTGTTAAGTAAATACACTCAGCATAAAAGAGGTTATTTAAAATATGAGAAGATAGCAATACCTCTCAGTAAAAACAGCAACCTCAAATCGTTATATTGTCAAAAGGGAAAAAAATGAAGTATCATTGAGAAACTATTCCAACTACAGATAATTTAAATGCTCTTTCTTTTTAATTTGTATTGTAAACCCATACTATGACACTCAAACAAAATGTGATAGCTATCAGTTCAATAGCAAAATAGATTAAAACGCATCCCCGTGAGTCCATAATTGAAACACATGTACAATTAAACAAATTGCTTGGAAACTATTCAAGTACACATCAGTCATTTTTTCAGTTCTGCTAAAATCTAAGCTGATTTTTAAAAAATGAAGTTCCAATATTTGCTCTGTCAGGTAAATCAACACAACTTGAATATCACAAGAATATTAAGGAAGTATCTCTGAAAGGCCCTTATCCACTGATAAAAGAACAATGTATTAAAAATTTATATTTATTAATAGCCTTAAAATATTACATAAATATGGAATTTCCACAAGATCCACGGAGAAGATGGTGGAGTAGAAGGACGCTTGTAGCTCACCCTCTCCCACAAATACACCAAGACCCACATCTACAGACCCACTCAGCAAACCAGAGCACCTGTGGAACTCCGGCAGAACATCGCCCTCTTCAAAAGATAAAGACGCCAAAAATCTGGTAGGAGAAAAGGAAAAAAGAAAGAACAAAAGGCAAAGCAGCGCTGGATGGGTCCCGTGGGGAGGGAGCGGCAAAGTAGGACTGGCGCTCGCTCCCTGGGTCTCCCCTCTCCAACTGAGAGGCCAGTGGGACGGAAGGGGAGCCTCCGAGGCTTGGATCTGTACAGAGCAGCCCTTGACTGACAGAACTAAGTTAAACGGGCACAGAGAGTCCCCTGGACACCCAGCCTGAGAAGCGGCCGGCAGCGGTGGGCAGGGCCAGGCTGCACAAGCCGGGCAGAGGACGGGGGCGGCTGCACGGAGGCAGCCCCAGGGGGCTGCAGGGGGCTGCGTGCCATGGCTGTGGGTGTACAAGGCAGAACAACCTGGGCCCTCCATAAAACAGCAAGGTTGATGTGCTCTCGGGGGAAGGGTGCATACCAGCATCTCTGAAAACCCGCGGAAACTTTTCCGGGGAAGAGAGGCGGGGCTCAGGCACAGCCGCCATATCCTCCACGCTTAGCACCCAGGCGGGGGCGGGGGCCAAACCTGCATCCGCACCTAAGGGCTTAGCAGCCTCAAAGGCCAGACTGAGACTGGCCTACAGCCTGAGGCAGATAGGATCCTTCCATCCTGGTCCCTCAGAGAACTTCCTCCACAAAGACAAACAAGGAGCTGGGTTTTGGCTCGGAGCAGGGACAAGGCTGTCCCTTGGTCTTCCCCGAGCCCACCTGCGGAGCGCCGACCAGAGCAGAGCGCGCAGCCGCACAGAGCAGCGGAGCTACCGGCGGCGCAGGTAGACGGAGAGCGGCCCCCTGCCTTTCAGACAGGAACACAGCCCCTGACCGAGGTGCTGGGAGGGGGCATGACCGGCCCTCCTACCTGGCCAGTCTGCAACATCTGACTGCAGCATCCGGAGGGGCAGCGACCCGCCCGCCCACAGCAGAGAGCTGCACCTGACCCAGTGTTAGGAGGAGGCGCGATCTGCTTGCTGACAGGTGCTGGGAGCAGCACAGAAGAGGGCGCCAACGGAGGGCCTCAGAAAACAGCAAGTTGAGCTCCCAAAAAAGGACGAAGAGAGAAAGACTTCACGTTAAAAGCACAAAATATATCTATCCATCTTCCCCCCTTTTTTTTAAAGGCATTAAAAAATCTCAACCCGATTAATACTCTGCTTCAACTCGCTCTTCAATTATTCATTATACACTGTTTTCAAACCCTCTTTCTCCCTTCTTTTAAAATTCTTACTCTCTCTCTCTTATTTTTTTTTCTTTTTTTCCTAAATTCTATTCCTAAATAGGCATTAGATAGATAAACTCCTAAGGACCAAAATAAACAACTGATACTCCATAAACCACAGTGCCAGAGAGGTATGAGCAAGATGAAGAAGCAGAGAAACCTTTCCCAATTAAAAGAACAAGAGAAATCCCCTGAAAGAAAGATCAACGAAGTAGACATCGATAGCCTACTAGATCAAGATTTCAAAAAAGGAGTGATCGAATTGCTGAAGGAATTAAGAGATAGTGTTTAGAGATATAAAATATGTCAAAAATGAAATTGAAGCTATAAAGAAGAGCCAAGTAGAATGGGTAAACTCATTGACAGAGATGAGGAATGATCTAAAAGCTGTGCAAACCTGACTAGATAATGCAGAGGAAGGAATTAGTGATCTAGAAGACAGGGCAATAGAAAGCACCCATTCAGAAGAACTACAAGATAAGCAAATAAAAAATAATGAAAATAGCATAAGGGACCTATGGGATAATATACAGTGTCCTTATCTTCACATAATAGGGTCCCAGAAGGGGAAGAAAGATCAAAGGGGATTGAAAAGGTTTTTGAAGAAATCATGACTGAAAACTTCCCATACTTAAAGAAGGAATCAGATATCCAAATACAGGAAGCTCAGAGGGTCCCAAACAGGAAGAACCCAAATAGACCCACACCAAAACATATCATAATCAAGATGGCCAGAGTCAAGGATAAAGAAATGATTCTAAAGGCAGAAAGAGAAAAGCAAAGAGTAAGTTACAAGGGAACCCCCATAAGGCTCTCACCTGATTTATCTACACAAACACTACAAGCCAGAAGGGAGTGGCAAGTTATATTCAAAGCCCTGAATGAAAAAAGATACAGCCTAGGATACTTCATCCAGCAAGGCTATCCTTTAGGATAGGAGAAATAAAGAGTTTCACAGACAAAAAAAAGCTGCAGGAGTTTAGCAACACTAAACCCATGCTAAAAGAAATATTGAAAGGGCTATTCTAAATAGAAAAGCAGCAGGATGCTACAGAAATGAGAAACTCACAACTGGAAAGGTGATAACTCATGAATTACAAATAAAGTAAACATGAAAGTATAAAAGAAGACATACAAATCACTGAGAGTGGGAGAGGGAGGCAGGGAAAAATAGAATTTTTTTTCTATTTTTTTTAATTTTTTTTAACAGTAGGATGGGTTTGAGATCATGTTAATATCAGTTTAATAAAAACAATGATTGTGTATATGTCCATGAATAACTGAAAACTTGTGCTGAACACTGGAATTGACACAACATTGTAAAATGATTGTAAATCAATAAAAAATGTTTAAAAAAACCAGTTATAGTAATGGGTGAATAGATTTACAAAAAAGGGTAACCACAAGCCAAAAATTTATAAGGGAGTCACAAAAATTAAATAAAATCCATGATACCACAAAGGAAAATTACCAAACCACAAAAGGAAGAAGAAAGGAACAAACAGGATATAACAATTCAACTGCAAAAATAAGTTCAAAATGGGAATAAACACATATCTATCACTAATTACTGTAAATGTTAATGGACTAAATGCTCCAGTCAAAAGACACAGAGTGGCAGACTGGATAATAAAGCAAGAACCTTCAATATGCTGCATACAAGAGACCCACTTTAGGGAGAAGGACACATATAGATTGAGAGTGAAAGGATGGAAAAGGATATTCCATGCAAATGGTAAAGCCAAAAAAGCAGGTGTTGCAGTACTGATTTCAGACAAAATAGACTTTAAAACAAAGGCCATAAAGAAAGATAAAGAAGGACATTTTATAATGATTAAAGGAGTGATACAAATGAGGATATTACACTCGTTAATATATATGCACCCAATATAGGAGCACCCAAGTACATACAAGAATTACTAACAGAGATAAAGGGGGATATTGATGGGAATACAATCATAGTTGGAGATTATACACTGCATTAACATCACTAGACAGATCTTCCAGAGAGAAATTAAACAAGGCAACAGAGAAATTAAATACTACAATAGAAAAACTAGATTTGGTGGATTTTTTCAGAGCATTACACCCCCAAAAATAGGGTATACATTCTTTTCAAGTGCACATGGAGCATTTTCCAGGATTGATCATATACTTGGGCACAAAAGAAACCTCAACAATTTTAAGAAGATAGAAATTATCTCAAGCATCTTTACTGACCAAAATGTCATGAAACTGGAAATCAACAACAGAGAAACAAAGGAGAGAAAAAGAGAAGCATGGAGATTAAGCAATATGTATTGAAGAAACAATGGATCAATGAGGAAATCAAAGCTGAAATTAAAAAAATACCTTGAGACAAATGATAATGAAAGCACAATCACTTGAAACCTATGGGACACAGCAAAGGCAGTGCTAAGAGGGAAGTTTATAGCGATACAGGCCTTCCTCAAAAAAGAAGAACAATCTCAAATAAACAAGTTAACCCACCAGCTGAATGAACTAGGAAAAGAAGAACAAAAAGCCCCAAAAAGCAGCAGAAGAAGGAAATAATAAAGATCAGAGAGGAATTAAATACAATAGAGATTAACAAGACCATAGAAAAAATCAACCAAACCAAAAGCTGGTTTTTTTAAAAAGTAAATAAAATCGACAAACCTCTGGCCAAACTCACAAAGAATAAAAAAGAGAGAGCACAAATTAGCAAAATAAGAAATGAAAATGGAGAAATTACAACAAACAAAATAGAAATACAGAATATCATACGAGAATATTATGAAAAACTTTATGGAACCAAACTGGATAACCTAGAGGAGATGGACAAGTTTCTGGAAACATACTGTCCACCAAAACTGAATCAAGAAGAATCTGAACACTTGAACAATCCGATCACTAGAAAGGAAATAGATATAGCAATTAAAAACCTCCCTATAAATAAAACTCCAGGACTGGACGGCTTCACTGGGGAATTCTACCAAACATACAAAGAAGAACACATACCAGTCCTTCTCAAACTCTTCCAGATGATTGAAAAGGAGGGAATACTCCCAAACTCATTCTATGAAGCCACCATCACCCTGATACCAAAACCAGGCAAAGACACTACCAAAAAAGAAAATTATAGGCCAATATCACTGATGAACATAGACGCCAAAATCCTCACCAAAATTTTAGCAAATAGAATCCAACAACACATAAAAAAGATTATACATCATGACCAAGTGGTCATTATACATCATCCCAGGGACACAAGGCTGGTTCAACATACACAAATCAATCAGTGTAATACATCCCATCAACAAGAGAAAGGACAAAAACCACATGATCATCTCAGTAGATGCAGAAAAAGCATTTGATAAAATTCAACACCCATTTATGATAAAAACTCTCGCCAAAGTGGGTATAGAGGGAACATATCTCAACATCATAAAAGCTATATATGACAAACCTACAGCCAGCATAGTACTCAATGGTGAAAAACTCAAAAGCTTCCCACTAAGATCTGGGACAAGACAAGGATGCCCACTATCACCACTCCTATTCAACATAGTCCTGGAAGTCCTAGCCACAGCAGTCAGGCAAGAGAAAGAAATAAAAGGGATCCAAATTGGAAAAGAAGTGGTAAAAGTGTCATTATATGCTGATGACATGTTACTATACATAGAAAACCCTAAAAGGTCCACACAAAAGCTACTAGAGCTGATTGAAGAATTCAGCAAGGTAGCAGGTTACAAAATTAACGTTCAAAAATCAGTTGCATTTCTTTACACTAATGATAAATCAACAAAAAAAGAAAGTAAAGAAACAATCCCCTTTAAAATAGCACCCAAAGTAATAAAATATCTGGGAATAAATCTAACCAAGGGGGTGAAAAATTATACACAGAAAACTATAAACTATTGATGAAGGAAATTAAAGAAGACTTTAAAAAATGGAAAGATATTCCATGCTCTTGGATCGGAAGAATCAATATTGTTAAAGTGGTCACACTGCCCAAGGCAATCTACAGATTTAATGCAGTCCCTATCCAATTACCCAGGACATATTTCACAGAAGTAGAACAAATCACAATAAAATTTATATGGAACCATCAAAGACCTAGAATTGCCAAAGCATTACTGAAGAGAAAGAAAGAGGCTGGAGGAATAACTCTCCCAGACTTCAGACAATACTATAAAGCTACAGTCATCAAGACAGCATGTTACTGGTACCAAAACAGACATATAGACCAAAGGAACAGAATAGAGAGCCCAGAAGTGAACCCACAAACTTTTGGTCAACTCATCTTCGACAAAGGAGGCAAGAATATACAATGCAATCAAGACAGTCTCTTCAGCAATGGTGTTGGGAAAACTGGACAGCAGCATGTAAAACAATGAAGCTAGAACCCTCCCTTACACCATATACAAAAATCAACTCAAAATGGATTAAAGACTTAAACATAAGACAAGATACAATAAACCTCCTAGAGGAAAACATAGGCAAAACATTATCTGACATACATTTCAAAAACTTTCTCCTAGAAGAAATAAAAGCAAGAATAAACAAATGGGACCTAATGAAACTTAAAAGCTTCTGCACAGCAAAGGAAACCAGAAATAAAACAAGAAGAAAACCTACGGATTGGGAGAAAATTTTTGCAAGTGAAACCGACAAAGGCTTGATCTCCAGAATATATAAGCAGCTCATACAACTCAAGAAGAAAAAAATAAACAACCCGATACAAAAATGGGCAGAAGACCTAAACAATCAATTCTCCAAGGAAGACATACAAATGATCAAAAAGCACATGAAAAAATGCTCAATATCACTAATTATCAGAGAAATGCAAATCAAAACTACAATGAGGTATCATCTCACACCAGTCAGAATGGCCATCATTCAAAAGTCCACAACTGTCAAATGCTGGAGAGGCTGTGGAGAAAGGGGAACCCTCCTACACTGCTGGTGGGAATGCAGTTTGGTGCAGCCACTATGGAAAACAGTGTGGAGATTCCTCAAAAGACTAGGAATAGACTTACCATATGACCCAGGAATCCCACTCCTGGGCTTGTATCCAGAAGGAAATCTACTTCAGGATGACACCTGCACCCCAATGTTCATAGCAGCACTATTTACAATAGCCAAAACATGGAAACAGCCTAAATGTCCATCAACGGGTGACTGGATAAAGAAGAGGTGGTATATTTATACAATGGAATACTACTCAGCCATAAAAACCGACAACATAATGCCATTTGCAGCAACATGGATGCTCCTGGAGAATGTCATGCTAAGTGAAGTAAGCCAGAAAGAGAAAGAAAAATACCCTATGAGATCACTCATATGTGGAATCTAAAAAACAAACAAACAAAAACAAAGCATAAATACAGGAGAGAAATTGACTCATAGACAGAGAATACAGACTTGTGGTTGCCAGGGGGGTGGAGGGTGGGAAGGGATAAACTGGGATTTCAAAATTGTAGAATAGATAAACAAGATTACACTGTATAGCACAGGGAAATATACACAAAATGTTATGATAACTCACAGAGAAAAAAATGTGACAATGAGTGTGTATATGTCCATGAATGACTGAAAAATTGTGCTGAACACTGGAATTTGACACAACATTGTAAAATGATTATAAATCAATAAAAAATGTTAAAAAAATTACATAAATATGAGCATATTTTAAAAGAAATCAAAGACTAGCTTTTCAGTTGCTAAATAGTAATGCTATTATTTATTGTTTTGAAGTAGACCCAGTATATATTTAAAATTATACCATCTTCATTGTCATCTTGATTTATTGGCAAATTCCACCAATTCTTGGCTTAATTGCTTCTTCATTGCTTTATTAATGTCAGTTAGTATCTTCTTGCTCTAAGTTCAGTTACTTACTTAAAGGATAAAGCAGGGTTAAACGTTGTAAATGCTGTGCTCAGATCTGCGAAGAAAATATTATATTTCTTGTGCTAACTAATCTAATACTTCCTGGGGAAAAAAAGGCTTTCTATTATTTTTAACATTATCATAATATTTTAATTTAGTAATTTTATATTATTATAAAGTATTTTAGTTTAAGATGTCTCTTTGAGTGTGGCTTGGATAAGTTCTCTCCCTTTCCTTGATCCTTTCCAAGACAGTTTCTGAGTGTTAAAGTATAGAAATTCATGATTCTATGACAGAAAGAGAAATCAGGACCCCATGATGACCTCTGTATTCTTACATTCAGGAAAATTCTCGTTGGAAACTGTTATCAATTCCTGATGAACAAGTATTTCCATCTGAGGGCGCTCACATAATGTGGACACCCACTGCATGGTCATTGCATTGCCCGCTGCACAGCTCCCATGGAATATTCACCAGGACCTCTGATGACTCACCAACATGTTTATTTTCTTTAATTAGTCACATAAGAATTTCTGACTTCTACATATTCTTAATGTGTAGCTTCTCCCCTCCAACAATGTAGTACTTTAATTCTCATGTCATGTTGGCAATAGCTATGACCAGATTTTTTTCTATGGGCTATATTAACCCTAACTGATGCCAAAGACAAGTGATACCAGACTCAATCATATTCTCTAGTTCTCACTCTCCTATTTTGATATTTCTGCCATGCTCTTTCTCCCTGAACCTGAATAAAGGCAAGTGCATATGAATGCACAACCTGCTCTCAATTTTGTTTCTCCTTTCCATAATCTCTGGTGAAAGAAAAGAATAAAATTCTGAGTTTCCTTTACTTTTTAGAAAGTGATTAACTGTATTTTATATTTTCTTTCTTCAGGAGGGAGAAAAGCTTTATAATCCTAGAATAATAATAATAAAAAAGAAGAATATCTTCTTTACCTTATTAAGATATCTCTGTAATCTGTGTCCCTCTGGCATGGAACCCAATATGAAAGTTACAGGAATACTGGTAAGTAGGAATTACCAAAGACAAAAGTTACTAACTGAATATCATATAAAAATTTTAAATGAAAACCATTCAAATAAAGAGAATTATCAGAATCCTATTTTAACTCCTAAGATATTTAGAACAAAGACAAATTTTCCTTTTATTCTTCTTTTATTTTATTCCCAAAATATGATCAGTGAACATCTGTTTTGCCCTATAATCAATCCATAATATTGTATACCACAACTTTCAATGAAGTCCCTGACCCTGAACTCTTATAATCTAGTATTTTTTTAGCATTCTCATTAAAGCAACATTAACATACCATACAATGTACACTTTTTAAACTATGGAATTTGGTAAGGTTTGACGTATGTGTACACACATAAAATGATTACCAAATTAAGGTAGTCTTATCCATAACCCCAAAGATTTCCTTGTGTCTCTTTATAATTCCTCTCCTCACCCTCAAGATACTCCTCCCTCTTATCACTCCCTCCTTAGGCAACCACAGATTTACTTTCTGGTATTACAGATTTATCTGCATTTTTTAGAGTTTTATATAAGTAGAATTATAAAATCATTTACTCTGCAATCTTTCATGTTTGGTTTCTTTTGCAGTGCACTTTTTCAAGATTCAACCATGTTGTTACAGGTATCAATTGTTGATTCCCTTTTTTTGTAGCATAGTATTTCATTGTATAGATATACTATGATTTGTTGATACTTTTACTTATTAATGGATATTACGCTCCCTTCCTGTATTTTATTTTATTTTGCTTTGTTTATTTATTTCACTTGCTTATTAAAAATAAAGATACTATGGATATCTGTGTGGCATGACTGGATTCTACTGTAAATATATTACTTTTAAAGAAACTAACTGTATTCTAAAATGACTGTTCCATTTTATCTTTCCACAAGCATTCTATGAGATTTTCATTTTATCCTTATTCCTTTCAAGGCTTGGTATGATCAATCTATTTAATTTAAGCTATTCTAATAGAGCTATAGCAATATGTTATAGGTTTTATATGTTTCCCTAACAACTAGTTATACAATATTATCATTCATTAGATATATAATATGTAAATATTTCCTCCTAGTCTATAGTTTTTCTTTTAATTCTCCAAATAGTGACTTTTGAAAAAAGAGACATTTCTCATTTTGATGACATTTAAGTTAACTTGTTTTTTTAATGAATTGTGATTTTGGTATTATGTTGAAGAAATATTGACTAAGTCAAGGTCACAGAGATTTTCTTATGTTTTTTCCCTAGAAATTCTGAAGTTTTAGGTTTCACATTTTTACGTTAAATTTTGTTTAATTAGTTAATTAGTTAAATCAGTTAAATGTTATCTATGGTGCAAAGTATAGAGCAAATATAACTTGTCTTATATGGATATCTATTTGTTGAAAACACTATACTGTCTGAATTGAATTGCCTTTGAATTTTGATAATTTGTTGTCTAAATGTGTGTGGGTTTATTTCTGGATTCTCCATTTTTTTCCATTGACCTTTTATTTAACTTCATGCTAATATCATAACATCTAATATTCTATCTAAAATAATCTACTTCTCTCAATCTCAGTCACTCTTTATAACATTACCCATATGATCGTGTTCCTAATTATTAGTCTCTGAAATTATCTTATTATATTTGGTTCCTTGTTTACTATCTTTCCACCTCCACCACACCAAAATTTAATCTTCACAAAGGGAAAAACTTTGTTTTTCATTGCTGCATCGCCATCGCCTAGAACAGAGTCCATTATGTAGTAGGTGTACAGCATAGATTTTTAAATGGATGATAGGCAAATCTGGTGGTTATGTATTCATCCCCAATCCCTGAATATTCTAACCTAGAACGCATCAATTTTTGACAAATTTATGAGTTTTTAGGCTCTCATAGTAGGTAAAAATATAGTGGCTTAATATATTTGCTGGAAAAACTATTCATGGTTAAAATGTGATGTTTAATTTATAACATCTTTTATAATAAACATAAGATGTATAATATATTTGAAAGCTAAAGATAGCATGGTGGGTGAAGTAATAAGCAAAAATGAAATTACTTACCTTCTTGTTCTATCAATAAGTATCTTAAAAAGTATCAGATGTTTATAGAAAGGAAAATAAATATTTTCTCAAAATATTAAACTCTTAAATAATGTCAGTTTATCATTCAAATAATACAAATATTACATTTGCATTGTAGTTCATCATTTATTAGTTGTTTTTATGTCTGTTATTTCACATAACAGGTTTAATGTGATTCCTATCCCTATCAAATTACCCAGGACATTTTTCACAGAACTAGAACAAATAATCCTACAATTTATATGGAATCACAAAAGACTCAGAATTGCCAAAGCAAAAACTGAAGAAAAAGAATGAAGCTGGAAGAATAACCCTCCCAGAATTCAGACAATACTACAGAAATATAGTAATCAAAAAGCATGTTATTGGTACAAAAACAGACATGTGGATCAGTGGAACAGAGTACAGAGTCCAGAAACAAACCCACAGACCTACAATTAATTAATCTTTGACAAAGGAGGCAAGAACATGTAATGGAGAAAAGACACTCTCTTCAGCAAATGATGTTGGGATAACTGGACAGCTGCATGTAAATCAGTGAAGTTAGAAGACTCCCTGACAATATACACAACAATAAACTCAAAATGGTTTAAAGACTTAAACATAAGACAAGACATTATAAACTTCTTAGAAGAAAACATTAAGCAAAACATTATCAGCTATAAATCTTAGCAATGTTTTCCTAAGGCAGTCTACCTAGGCAATAGAAATAAAAGCAAAAGTTAACAAATGGGACCAAATTAAATTTATAAGCTTTTGCACAGCAAAGGAAATCATAAGAAAAAGAAAATGATAACCTATGGAATGGGAGCAAATATTTGCAAAAGATGAGACTGACAAGGGCTTAATTTCTAGAATGTATAAAGAGCTCATATGATTTATTAATTAAAAAACCCCAAACAACACAATCCAAAAACGGACAGAAGACCTAACAAGCAATTCTCAAGTGAAGACATACAAATGGCCAATAGGCACAAGAATAAATACTCAATATCTCTAATTATCAGAGAAATACAATTCAAAACTACAGTAAGGTATCACCTCATACCAGTCAGAATGGCTATCATTCAAAAGTCCACAAATGATAAATGCTGGAGAAGCTGTGGAGAAAAGAAAATCCTTCTACACTTTTGGTGGGAATGTAGTTTGGTGCTTCCATTATGGAAAACAGCATGGACATTCCTGAAAAGGCTAAAAATAAACTTAGCATGTAATCTAGCAATCCCACTCCTGGGCATATATTCAGAGGTAAACTTAATTCAAAAATATTTATGCACCGCAATGTTCGTAGCAGCACAAATTACAGTAGCCAATACATGAAAACAACCTAAATTTCTATTGACAGATGATTGAATAAAGAAGCTGTGGTATATTTATACAATGGAATATTACTCAGCCATAAAAAATAATAAAATAATGGTGCTTGCAGCAATATGGATGGACCTGGAGATTGTCATTCTAAGTGAAGTATGCCAGAAAAAAGAAAGAAAAATGCCATATAATATCAGTTATATGGAATCTATAAAAAAATAGACTTGTTTACAAAACAGAAACAGATTCACAGACATAGAAAACAGATATATGGTTAACAGGGGGAAGGGGGTGGGAAGGATAAATTGGGAGTTCAATATTTGAAGATACTACTAATATACATAAAATAGATAAATAACCAGTTTATACTATATAGCAGAGGGTGCTATATTCAGTATCTTATAGTGGCTTATGGTGACAAAGAATATGAGGATAAGTGTATGTTCATGTATGACTGAAGTATTATGCTGTACAGCAGAAATTGACACAACACTGTAAACTGACTATATTTCAATAAAAAAATATATATATATACAGAAAAAAATCCTAATTAAAATCTATGGGTAAATATAGGAGATCTGCCTTCCTACCTTGCCAGAGTTTAGAATAAGAGTACATAGGCAAGTATCTAGGACCTTCATGCTCCTCTAATGTAAAGGTTAGGATACGTAAATGCTCTCAAGGACTTCTTACACCTATCTTACAGGTATATTATTTAACAGAGGTCTGTGGTAGATTACAGTGTGATAATATTTATAGCCCTCCCCTAGTAACACACCCAGAGAGTCTTCTCACTGATAGATAAATATGTGTTACTTTCTAGAATACAAAATACCTATATCTTTGCTAAATTATGTTATTTAAGATGACAATAAACAAGGGTATCAACAAGATGGCAGAATAAAGATCCCTATCATTTATTGTGCAAAAGAAAAAACGATTTGGCACCTGTTCACAGATAATAGTGTCACGGTGGGAGCCTTGGGATCCAGGTAGCCTGTTATAAAATCCCTCTGGAATTCATTATATAGTTAGAGGGAAGAAAGCATATAGGTCCCATGGAACACCATTGAAAGAAATAAAATATATATACTATGGGAGTATCAAAAGAAGAGAAAGGGGCAGAAAACTTATTTAAAGGAATAATGGCTGAGAACTCCCCAAATCTAGGGTGGGAAAGAGATATTGCAATTCATTAACTCCATAGGGCCCCAAATAGGTAGGAATCAAAGAGGTCTACATCAAGACACATGAATAAATTATCAAAAGTCAAAGATAAAAAGTGTATATTAAAGGCAGAAAGAGAAAGGTGACTTGTCACATAAAAGGGAACCTTCATAAGATTATCAGATTTCTGAGTAGAAACTTTACAGGCCAGGAAAGATGGGACAATATATTTAAAGTACTAAAAGAAAACAAAACAGAACAAAACACTAACTAAGAACTCTTTAGCTAGTAAAACTGTTCTTTAAAATGGAGAGAGCTAAAGACATTTCAAGATATACGTAAACTGAAGAGGTGTATTTCCACTAGACTTGCTTTACAAGAAATGCTAAAATAGAATTCTTCAAGTTGAAATGGAAGTATGTTAAACAACATGGAAGTGTATAAGGATAAATCTTACTGCTGAAGGTAAATATAAAGAAAATTACAGAATATAATAATAATGTAATGGTGACACATATAAGACAAAAAGCAGCAAGAATAACTGTAACCACAGAAATTTGTCAGTATTTCATAATATAGAAAGAAGTAAAATATTACATCAGTTACATAAAGTGCATGTGTTTGAAGTGAAGTGTCAATTTCTGTGTGCAATTCAAGTTAAATTGTTATAAGCTTTAAAAAGATTTCTATAACTATAAAACATTTGATGTGAATCCCATGTTAACTACAAAGGAAAAATCATATGCAGCAGACATACAAAAGAATGAGAAAAGAATCAAAGCACACCACTACTAAAAAAAAAAAAAAAAAAAAAAAAAAATCGTCCAACCAGGAAAAAACAACAGAAGGGAGAAACAAGAGAACTACAGAACAGTTGGAAAACAATCAACCAAATGGCAATGGTATGTCCTTACCTAGCAAATTGATCTAAACCTCTCAATTGAGTCTTGGAGTGGCTGAATGGATAATAAAAACAAAAACAAGACATCCAACTAAATGTTGCTATATGTTGTCTGCAAGAGACTCACTTTAGATTTAAGGGTAGACAGAGTCTGAAAAAGAAGGAATGCAAAAGACATTCCATGTAAATAGTAACTAAAAGAGAATAAATGTGGCTATACTTACACCAAATAAAACAGACTTTAAGTTAAAAACTCACAAGAAACAAAGAAGATCAATTAATCATGATAAAAGGGTAAACAGTGAGATACAACAATAGTAAATATTAATGCCCTTAATATCAGAGCACATAAATATATAAAGCAAACACTGACAGAGACATAGACTGCAATACAATTATTCAATAGACTTCAATACACTACTTTTAATAATAGATCATCCAGAGAGACAACTAATAAGGACTGAACAATGCTATAGAACAGATAAAATATATACATATAAAAAGCCTTCCACTCATAGCAGAATACATATCCAACTCAGGTGCATACTGGAATATTTTCTAGGATGATCACATGTTAGGTCACAAAACAAGCCTTAAGAAATTAGTATGATTGAAATAATCCAAAGTATGTTTTATGACCATAATAGAATGCAAACAGAAGTAAACAACTGTAAAAGAACAAGAAAACACAAAAGTACATGGAAACTAAACAGCACACTATTGACCATGCATTGGATTAAGTGAGAAATCAAAAGAGAATTTTTAAAATATCTTGAGACAAATGAAAACAAACACATAACATGCAAAAAAATTATGGGATACAGCAAAAGCATTACTAAAACTGTTTATAGCAATGCATGCCTACATTAAAAAATATGAAAAAAATCTCAAGTCAGCATCCCAATTACATCCCAAGGAACTAAAAAAGAAGAACAAATTAAGCTCAAAGTTAGCAGAAAGAAGGAGATAATAAAGATTAAAAACAGAAATAAATCATATAGGGAATAAAAACAATAGAAAATTAGCAAAACAATTTTTTTAAACCATAAAAATATGGAAATTTTATTTTTTGTGACAGTACGGATGGACTTTGAGGGCATTATGCTAACTGAAATAAGTGAGACAGAGAAAGACAAATATTGTATGGTCCAATTTATATGTGGAATCTGAAATAGTTGAGGTCATAGAAGAAAAGAGTAGAATGGTGGTTTCAGTGGCTGGGGGTGGGGGATTGAAGAAATGATGGTCAAAGGGTACAAAGTTTCATTTATGCAAGATGAATACATTCTGATAATCTAATGTATAGCATGGTAACTATAGTTAACAATACTGTACTGTATTCTTGAAATTTGTTAGAAGTGTAGATCCTGAGTGTTCTTATTTTCACACAAATACACATGCACAAATGGTAACTACTAAAGTGACAGATATGTTGATCAGCTTGATCATTTCACAATGTATACATATATCAAAACATCATGTATTCCTTAAACACATAGGTCTTTATTTGTCAATTATACCACAATAAAGAAAAAAATTGAAACTTTTTAATAGAATCTATGTCAATAAATCTAATGGTTTTCTGCAGATAGTTTATAAAGCCTAATATTTTATCCTTATATTATTTTCAGGATAGGCAAATTTTGGATCTCAGTAAAAGCTAATAAATTAATAAAAGTTAATAAGTAATGGAACCTAATGATGGTTATTGAATGACACATATTATTTTATTTTCAGGTACTATTGGTATCATTTAGAGATTAATTAAAAATGATATAGAGAGTATAAGACAATTTACCGAAGGTCACAGAACTGATAAGAGAAAAATCAGTGATTAAACCCAGTAAGCCTGCATGAGGACACATATTTGAAAGCATTATTATAATGCTTCCCTAGAAAGTAACTTATTACACTGAGCTATGTAGAGTTCTATGAATTACCTGGAAACATACTCTCTGAGCAGCTTTGACCCTGCTGGACCTTTAGCAGTTTTCACACTCTAAAGAAGAGGCCAAATTAACAAATGTGGGTTGGACTTTCTAGTATAGTTAAAGCTGTAGAAACAAACTACCTGAATTTAAACCTCAGCTTTTTTTTTTTTATTTTCTAGCTATTTCACCTTGATCAAGTGACTTAAACTCTTTGTGACCAGTTTTCTCAGCTTTATTGGAGACAATCAGAGCAGCAAACTCAGACCTCATAGAATTATTTAATTGAAGCATTTAATTGAAAAAGTCAAGAGTTAAAACAGTGCATACAATCTATTAAGTATTCAATTTATGAATGTTATTTACAGCTTACACTCCAGACTGAAAACTTTTCCTAAGATCTTAGTCTCTACAGCATGTATATTTAGAATTTGTGGAATCTCTTTAGAACCTGGCTCAGGTCACATCTTAGATTGTACTTTCTTTGGCACATTTTTTCTAACCTTGAAAAGATTCAAGTTGATTTTGGAGGTCTTGTCCATTAATAGTTTTTATTTTATACTTATTCCTTCCCTTCCTCTCACCATGCTCAAATCCACTCTTATACATATATGCATCCAGGCCTAATTCCTCAGTTCTCTCTACATCAGTGTAACCTTTGTCACATAACAGCCTAAACCCCTCCATGGCTCTCTTTTCTCTACATTATTTATTACTTTCTTATATAATATATATTTAATATAATATATATGTTTATGTTGCCTTTTACTTTACTAACTCCTCTGGAACATTAGCCTCATGAGGTAAAAAAAAAAAAATGCAATGGAACAAAGATAGAGAAAAGCTGACCTTCTTTTAATAGAATTCTGTGTTTACTAATTGTATGTTCCTCTATTTTGTTTCCAAGTTTGCAATCATTTCTGGTTGTTTTTATTGTACAAACCATTTTTTTCAGGATTTCTATACTTTCTCATAGGAAAAGATCAGAAAAGAAGAAAAACTAACATTGTTAATCTGAGGTTCTATATTTGCCTGTGTCCCCTATGGCATTTAAAATGTGAATCCATTTTTTTTTGCCCTTTATTACATGCAGGTTTTTAAATACTTAATCAGTGGCACTGTTACTAAAGAGACATTGTCATATATGCTGTGTATTTATGCAATAGTAGAGAGTAAGCATAGAGTTAGTCACTGAGTGTAGTCTTCTAAATTTCTTATCCTCAGCAGTCTCCCTCTATGTACTATGGTTTTCTTCTTAGATGGTCCAGGAGACATTAATATTACCCTTGTTACACTAGAAATGAAGGGATTGAAGCACAGAAAAGTTGAATAACATTTAAATTTAGATGGTAAAAAACAAGTTGTAAAGTGTCTAGATTTTTTTTCTTTTCCTTATGGAAAGCTGTTCACTGAAATTTACTGCATTTACATAGCATTGTGATGGCAATAGAAGAAATATTAGGCTATCATCTGGGATTTTAAAATACACTTGTGTCAATGAAGCATCTAAGAATGTTATGGCAAACAAACCGAACTCAGTAATGAAAAAGTACTAAATTAAATGGTTTTAACAATTTATGCCATAGGAATTTTTTTTAAGTACCAATGTGAGCTACAGACAGGCAATATATGGCAGAGAAAATCATATTTGAAAGATTTTTGTTTGTTATTTTATTATTTTCAGGGTGGAAAACAAAAGCTACTCTAGGTATTTAAATTGGAAAAAAATATTAAGGCAGGGTTTTGATACAAAAAGCACTAGAACATGGGAAACCACAGAAGGGACTGTTGGACAACCCAGAGATTAACAACAGCATGTACTGCTGATCATCCTCAAATTTGAATTAATGCAATCAGCTGAATTTTCAAAGTTCAGGGCCTCTAGTTGAATTTGTAGAATGTAGGTGTACTGGAGGGCTCTGGAGACACAGGTGAAATGCAGAAGTGACCACCTATGTTAGAGAAAGTGTAGCAAAAGCATGCCTTCTTACTTTCTGTCATCAGTGACTCCCACTTGCTGAATCCAGCTGACATAACTTGACATAGGCACCTGGACTGTGGAAGTCAGGCTTTGTGATATAGAGCAGAACTAGCAAAGTCAACAACTTGTAAGGGCAGACAGGCCTACAGGAGATAAATAGAAGTAAAGCCTTAGTAGTACATGTAAATACTGGAGATTCACAGAACTAAACATAGGTAACTAGGGGATAAATCTGAGCTTTCATGTTGCATGTCATAAATGAGGAAGCTGGAATTCATCTCCTAGGGAACATGAAAGCACATGGGGAAGAAATAAGGAAAAATAAGAAGGAAGGAAGGAAGAAAGGAAGGAAGGGAAAAAGCATGGAAGAAGGGAACTGATGGTCATTCGTGGAAGGACCAGTTAAAAACCTGTTGTTAAATTATGAAGGCTTAGAACTACATCTTTAGTGACAGTGAGAATAACATGGGAGATGTGAAAAAAATTTCTTTTTATTTTTTAAATTTTTAAATTTTAATTTTATTGTAATTTATAATAAACACAAGATCACTATACAATATCAACCCTGAGAGATAAGTACGTTATTTCCTTAATAGGCATATCAGTTGTGTGAAGCATCTTCTATGTTCCAATGTGTTAAATAATGGCTATTACATAATATTAGCTAAGATCATGGATTCCAGAGACACAATCTTACTATGCCACTTAGTAGGTTTGTGACTTTGGACAAGTTACCTAATCATTCTAAGGTTCAATTCGGTAATCTGTAAAATAATAAAATATAAATAAAATAATAAAATAATAATATTTCCCTCCTTATGTGATTTTTATGAGAATTAAACAAGTTAATAGTTAGAAAGGCTTTCTGACACATAAATGTTGTTAAATTGAGGTGGAATCTCTGTAGAGATATTCTATAGGCAATCATAAATTGTGCTTTGAAAAAAGATTACATATTGAAACATATTTGGAAGTCAGAAGAGAGGTATTGGAAAAATCCATAAGAAATACTTGATTTAATAAAGATTTTGGCGAGAAATGTTAACAGTTGTGGCAAGACGACTGAGTGAAAATATAAAGAAGAAAAAAGAAAGAGGAGCAATTTGAAAGATCAAAGGAAAAATTAGGAAAATAGACCACCACAGAAATTACAAAAGTATAATATTCAAAGAATGATGGAGTGATGCAAAAGGCCAAATATTGCAAGAAATGAGAACTGACACAAGGTGACAGCACCTGCTAAAAGAGATTTTTTTTTATAATAATTTAGAGCCTCAGTTCAGTACAGGGATTAAGAATGGATTAAAACTACTTGAAGCAGAGAATGGACATCCTTTATCAGTACTGCATGATAAGATAAGAAGGATAACAAATAAGAAGTAAGCCATTCACCTGAATATGAATGCATCTTAAAGTGACAGGCAAATCACTTTTGATGCATATTGATCCTAACATGCAAATTGAAAATTAAAATGTGACTTGAACAGGTTTTTTCCTCCCTCCAGCAGATTTAAGAAATTTCTTATTCTTGGCCCTCTGCCATTCACGTTATGCAGATAAGCATTCATGATATGAAGTTTAGCTGTCATCTATTCTAACTTAGAATTCTTCTCAACCTACTATACCCATATTTACATATTTATGGAAAATATAAAATTCAATAACTAACCAATAGACACTACACAGAGTTTAACAGAATTTTTGTAATAGTACTAATAGTAAGAAAGTAAAATTAGAGAATTATAGATTTAGGATTTGGAGTTGGTTTAAAAGTTATGAAATGAAATAAACCCCATGAAACAAGGTGCTTAGCCTTGCATGGCATAATAGTAAGTAACACATTCTCATAGAAATACACTGTTCTTTTTTTCTCATCAGTTATTATTTTCATTTGTAATTGCACATATTTTTAAAATAAAATTGTGAAAAAGCTTATAAGAACAAGATTAAAAACAATAACCTCTTTTCTTCAAGCACCAGTCTTGAAATAAGTGATTTTCATCTTTTACTTATTTCTTCTAGAACTCATCTTCTTCACCTACATGATAAAAACTGCTATATTTTAAATTATAAATAACAGATAATGATTAAATGTGTGTTATATTTGATAAAGACTATACCACTTTCCTCCTCTCCATTCTTTAAATTTAGTGATCCCATGTTTTTGTTTAAATCCCTTATTCTGCTTATGAAAATATTGTTCTCTACCAAGACAAGCAACAGATTTTACTTACATTTCCATTTTTGTACAATTTTTGCTGTTACTCAAGTAACTGTATTTTTCATTTGTGTAACTTCCTTTGAATTTATACTAAAATATTTCCAATCTCTAAAAATTCTGAAATATGCTTATTATAAAAATCTCATACATTTAATCCTGTTAAATAATTGAATAGTTAATTTTCCTCATTGGACATACCCTTCTTATAAGTTGTTCTTTCTCCTACACTGCTGTAGATCTAGGGTTTCTTTTTATTGTCATCATAAGAATTCCCCAGTGTCCCCCAAGCTCCATGCCACACACACAGATTTCTTCTTGTGTTGTCTCAAACACTGCTCCCTTTCCTGTTTTACTCCCTTGTAATATACTGAGAAAGAACACGTCAGGAAGGTCTTTTGAGACTGCTCCCCTGACAATAATTTTTACAGTCTTATACTTGATTAATGATTTGTCTCAGTATCAATTTCTGAATTGGAATTTATTTCAGTTCATAACATTAAAGGATTACACCATTGAAATTTAGCCTCCAAAACTAGTGTTCAGAAACTTGATACAATTTATATTTAGAATTCTGCTTCAATGTAACCTGATTTGGTTTTGTTACTTCTTTTAAGAACTTTATTTTAATATCTTTCCCTTTCCCCTGATTTTCTGAAATTTTACACTACATGCCCTCATACAGACTGAGTTGGGCAAAATATATGTTTTTTTCCATCTGGATACTTATGACACTCAACTATAAGTTTTATTTTACGATTTCTTTGAACATTTTCTTGTTACTTCCTTCTGTTTCCTCCCATCCTACCCTCAGTAACGAATTTATTTTAATTGGATATTGAACTGCCTTGATATTCGTCTAATTGTCTTATTTTCATCTATTGATCTTCTCTTTGTCTTTCAGTTCTAAATTTTGGGAGATTTATATAACTTTAACTTCCACTTTTTTGCCTATTCTATTCATTTTTGTATCACATTTTTAACATCTAATATTTATAATACTCTCTGATTTTTCTTATCTTTACCACAGATAAAATATGTTTTCTTACCTCTGAGGATAAGATTCTGAGTTCCTGTTCATATCAACAGTGTTCTTTTATTGCCAACATGCTTATTTAAAAGTGAAACATTAATGCACTGATTGGAATATCTGTGTACATTGTGGACATCTCTGTATATCATCAGTCATATCAGGAAGCTAGCAAGGATTTTTCCTTTGTTTTAGGACTCAAAATGTCATTACACACAGATAATTCAACCTCTTCAGAGAAAGATTCTGTAATTCCTCATTAAGGACATGTTTGTCCAAACTCTGGAGTTGTGATGGAACATTAAATCATTTGGAGATTGTGCTGTGAGCAATAAATGCAGCAGGTCTAAATTGGCTGTGGTATGTTACTTGAACTAAGAAATGTACCTGAGTGGCTCTAATCCCTGGTCAAGACATAAAACACACTGAGAATGTAGCTTTTTAATCATAAATCTGAGACAAGTTTCTGGAAAATTGTCACCAGCCTCTCAATATTGTTTATTGATAACTGTAATGCTGGTGATTTGCAAATGGTCTTGCTGAGACTAGAAGAAGGGTACACCATTAGGGCTGGTTATATGTGGAGAATATGCCTATGTGAACATTAAAGTGTAAGAAACCACAGCTGGGACTCCATCTGGAGCTTCCTTGTGCTGAGGTGTTCCATGCATGTGTTGGTGGCCCCTGATCTGAAATAGGAAGCATGTCCTGTCTGGCCCTTACAAAGAGGAAACAATTGCAGGAAGCATGTATGATGCACACCCTTACACTAATGCTGTCACATTGTTCCACTTTTTAGAAGCAACTTTAGATTTGCATGCCTTGTTATTCTGAGTCCTGTAAACCTTTTCATTTTTCCCCATGAATGAAGCTTCTCTAACTGCCGCTGTTAGTGCACAAGTCCTGTCTTAGGTTACTCATAGTCCCTAAATCCCCACTTTAATCTAATTCCTCATGTAGACTTTCCTTTATTTATTTGGGTCCCTTTTACTTTAGTCACTAACTATCTTCATAGAAATTCCTTCTGGTTTCTGTGGGAATGGTTTAGTTTCATGTCTAGTAATCAGTCAGGCTTCTCATCCTGACTTTCAATGAGGTCCTTGGTTTTTAGACAGTGGTTGCTTTAATCTAACTTTCTCCCTTACATGCTTCTAATTCCTGACTCTTTCATGGATTTGATGGGGAAAGCAGCTTAAATTTCCTGGTCTTTCTGATAAGTTATTTCTGATTTCTTAATCTACTTGTAATTGTATTTATTATAATGCAAGATTGCAAGTGTCTCTAATTTTGTTAAAAATGAAGTTTGTGCTTCTTGTTCTTTCATCTGAATATGTGTGGGGAGTGTTATTTCTGTAGCTACCTCAAAAATGGAAGACTTAAAGGTAGATTTTTGATGATTGGAGCTAATCGCTCTAGACTTGAGCTAATCGCAGAGGCAGATATATCCTCTTGAGAAAACGCTGAAAGCTAGTTAAGCAATTTTTAAAATCAGGCTTTTGTTTCAAACCTGAGGGCAAAACTCCTCAGTGGAAACTGTCTGTGTGTGTCTTGGATTGGTGTACTATAAGGGTGTTTGTGTTTTCCTCAGTAATCCACACCCAAACATTTGTATATTGTGGAAAGAGAGAAGAGAAAAACATAAGAATGTTTAAGCATGTTGGTAAAAAGAAAGGGAGATGACCATGCTTTCTTCCATGTGACAAAATATTTTAGCCCATTTTAAAAGTTTCACGCACTTATTAAAAGGAAACAAAAGAAAAGATTACTCCATATACTAAATTATTCAGTTATACTAATGACTCATGTATACATAAATGTGGCTAAGCCAAAATCAGTGACCTGAAATCTTAATGACATTCTTGAATATATGTCCCAACTCAGTAGGAGTAAGAAAAATGGAAAAATTGGCAAAGAGCTGGTTTACTTCATTTTTTCCATGGCAGCCAACTTATTAATCATGGACTTGCAATTATGCCAAAATATATCCTCTTGGAAATATTTTTTTAAACATTTCATTTATTTATTATTGTATTATTTTATTATTTTTTGCTGGGGGTGGTAATTAGGTGTATTTATTTTTAATGGAGGTACTGGGGATTGAACCTAGGAACTCCTGCATGCTAAGCATGTACTCTGCTGCTTGAACATTACCCTTCTGCAACCTTCTTGGAAATCTTATCCATGCAATCTAACTCTATCTGATCTTTGCACTCTTTAACCTAAATTTAAATTCTCTTCCATAATAAAACAGAAATATTACCTAATTTCTTCTGGAGGCATAATACATCATGTGTTAGGCATTCTTATTCTAAAACAGTTATTTATTCTTTTATTTTCTTAGTCATGTTTTTGAGATTTCCTAAAAAATCTTGATGCCTTTTAAAATCTTGAAATCTAGGATATTATATTGGCTTTAATGTATCAAATGTAGTCAAGATGAAGCCTTTTGCAATAGATATTTGGGAAAAATAATTAAGAGAAGATCTGTTAACTAATCTTCTTTCTCCTAAGGGATGCCTGAATCAATATTGGCCAGGATCAGACCTTCTTGTGAACAATTTTTGGAATTTACTAACAAGAAGATGAAGAGGAAATTCTTATTTTAGATTATTTATAGCAAAATACCTGGTCTGCCTACACTACTTATAAAAAATAAACCTGAAATATATAAAGTAATGGAGCTCAGCTGTCTGAGAATGGAAATTAGTCCCTTAGATTTTCTTCCTCCATAAAAAAGGAGTATAAAACTAAGAAATTTCAGACCTAAACAGCTTCCTCAGTGTCTATGTGGCACCACATCCAGAAATAGCATAGTTCTCATATTCAGAAATCAAAATGGATCTCCATATGGATTAAAGAATTAGGGGGGAACAATATCTGATGATTTAGGCCGTTCTACAGATGCTGCTGTGCTAAAGCCTGCTTTGTTATTATATATAGGTAATCATTAGTCAGTACCATCCAGTAGTGCCAGGTAAAACTCATGATTTGTATATTTAGTACTTATCTTCTTGTGTATTATATGATGTAGAGGTGATTATTGAATCACTATTAAACAATAAATTTAGACATGAATCTTAGTGTTCAATTGCAGGTCTTAAATTTTATTTATTTATTATTTAATATGGAATGCTTCACGAATTTGCATGTCATCCTTGCACAGGGCCATGCTAATCTTCTCTGTATGGCTCCATTTTTAGTATGTATGCTGCCAAAGTGAACCCTTTAATTTTATTCATCTAATATTATTTGTAGTGACTTCCAAAATAAAAAGGAACTGTATATAAACTTGGAAAGAAATCTATTTGCAGGTATGGATTTAAAAGACTATGCAAGGAATTTTGCAAGAGTTATTATAACTAGTGTCTGCACAAGTAAACTAAACTGAGTTTCAAAAATGAAAAAAAAATATTTAAAAATAAATTTTAGTTAAAAATCCTGATTTGTAGTGTTTCCATGCTATACAATATCTCACCATGGCTGAATAAAGCTATGTTTTAATGAATTCCTGAATATTTAATAGTCCACTTTTGGGAACCAATAGTGTCAACACACCACTGGCTCAAAGTTGAGCAGGAAATTTTAACATAAGCTTTGATGGTGATTTTCTTTAAATGTCTGAAATTTAGATTCTAAAAATTATAAAGAACTATACATTTGTCACTAATTTGCATTATTGTGATTTTGGTGGGGATGTGAAGAGAATGTGTGATAATTATTTCTCTTTATATAAAATAGTTCTCCACTTTCTTAAAAAAAACACTTCAATCTTTGGGAAAAATAGCCAACATTTTAAAGAATTTAAAATTTCTTGTTTTACTTTTCACCTGTGAGTGCAGTGTTGACTTGTTTAAACTGGATGAATATTAAATTAAAGCAAATATTTGGTCACAAACATTTGTAAAGTTACTGAGATCTATTTTTAGTTAATTTTTTTAATGGATGTCTGTTTAGGTTCATTTTTTTTTTGCAAAATGAATGTCCAGTAGATGTCCAGTTGTTCCAGTGCCATTTGTTGAAAAGATTGTTGCATTGCTTTGCCTTTGCTCAGCTGTCAAAGATCAGTTGACTATATTTGTGTGGGTCTATTTCTGGGCTCTCTATTCCATTCCATTGATCCACTTATCTGTTATTTCACCAACATCACTTAATCTTGATTACTGTAACTTTATACTAAGTCTCCATATCAGGTACCACATTTGGGCAGTGTTGGTTCTCCAACTTTCTTCTTTTTCTTCAAATTTCTGACAGCTATTCTGTGTCTTTTGCCTGATGCTTCCTTTTGAGTATTTTTTGAAGGCAGTGAGATAGTATAGAACTAGTTATTAGTATGTTCTATGGGAATCTAGTAGATATTTTAAACTATTTGGAATTTTTACTTATGCCCCAGTTCACATAAGTCATCAGGAAATTTGAGATGTAAAGGGAAGTTGATAACATAAGTTATTGTGGATGTGAATCAAAACAAGCTTAATTTTCCAGAAAAAATTATAAGTCCAAGAAGATTAATTTTTATATTGCAAAATAATTTTATAGAAGCAAATTAAGAAAATACATATAAAATCAGTAGAATGCATAATTTTAACAGAGAACTGTTAATTTAAAATATAGTTAATTTAGATATGACACTTTTAAAATCATTTTGTAAAAGG
The DNA here is from genome assembly GCF_036321535.1 of Camelus dromedarius. NCBI lineage: Eukaryota > Metazoa > Chordata > Mammalia > Artiodactyla > Camelidae > Camelus > Camelus dromedarius. The sequence continues at coordinate 36,353,089 of NC_087448.1, forward strand.
ATTAAAACAATTTTAATGCCATTGTGTTCCTGTGCTCTCTTGCTCTAAAATGTTAGTAACAATTTCTATGTCAATATCTATTATTTGATAACAAAATTTAATTATAACTGAATTGAAACACCTAAAATTTCAATTAATATTACTCTGGAATATTTAATTAGAGTATTGAGCAAAAGATTTTTTAGGTCACATATAAAGGCCATTAATGTAGGAAATTTTGCCTACATAATTGAACACTAAATAATCAACCAATTCTGCCAGTTAAAGCACACTTGATTAAATTAGTTGATTATTAAGTTGATGAATAATTTTATTAAACATGTTTGATAAGTTTATACAGGCATAGTCTATGTTTTTAGGCAGTTTATTTTCTAATGTGCAAAAATAAGAGAAGTCAGAGCAGGGATGAACTGCATCAGTCTAAAGTACTATATTTTAGTAAACATACATTGGCTTAACACTTTTTACTGTAACTTTTAGTTATTAATCAAATTTCTTTTTATGACTAGTTTGTTACTTCACTGTTCACTGTTTCATTTACAAGTAACTTATACAAATAATGGCATTTTTTAGATAGCAAATTAAGACAATGTGAATTGAGTCAATGCTGTTTTAAAGTACTTACTTTGGTATTATTTTTACTAGTGAGATTATGTGGGAGAATGCCACCTGAAGATGGAAAATTTGTGAGATGCACTTATAAACTGAAAAATTATTTGAATAATTTATTCAACTAATGAATAATAATTATGCATATATTATGTACCAGTCACTTTTTTAGGAAGTGAAATCCAGAAACAAATAATTCTCATTGTTATGGTGTGTATTTTATTCCCTAAAAGAAGACATATTGTAGTCCTAACCCCAGTCCCTCAGAACATGCCTTTATTATAAAATAGGGTCTTTGTCAACTTAGAACTAAGTTAAGATGAGATCATTACTGTGAGTCCTAATTCAGTATAACTGGTGTCCTTATAAGAAAGGGAAGTTTGGTCACAAACACACAGAGGGAAGATAATGTAAAGAGACATAAGGAGAATGCCACTTGAAAATGAAAGATTGATGAGATACATTTACAAACTGAGAAATACCAAAGATGGCTAGTAAACCATCAGAAATTAGGAAAAGGCAAGAAAAACACCTTCCAGAGAGGGCGTGGCTCTGCCAACACCTTGACTTTATACTTCTAAGCTCCAGAACTGTAGGTCAATACATTTCTGCTTTTGAAGCCACTCGATGTACGGTACTCAGTTATGGCAGCCCTAGTGTACTAATCACTCAATGTCTGCATTCAAATCTAATAGGAAAACAAAGTTATGGAAATACTTGCTATACATTTTTATAAATTTTATGATAAATATTGAAGTAACAATGTGATATCTTTGTGTAATAGTTGCAGTAATGATCTCACATTTTGTCCTCAGCAAGCACCTAGGTATGCAATAAATGTGTTAAATTATATATTATCTGATTACAGTGGCTAATTCTACTTGAAGATAGGGATAGCCAATATTTAAATTATGATTATCAGGAGATGCCTTCAAGATTGGCAAGACTGGTGAAAAAAGAGCCTTAGTTTCATTCAAACTATCCTAAGAGAGTACCTGACTCCATATATAAAAACAAAGCATTAAAAAGGAAACACTGAAGTTTAAAGGTGGAAAAATCAAGGAAGTCTGGATTAAAAAAGTCAATTGGTACAAAAATTAAGGAGTGAGTGAGATTAGAAAATAAGCAATAATAATTAAAGAGTATGCTAATAAATCCTATTTGTAACTTTGTCTATGATAACTACAAAGAACAGCAAACCCATTTTGTACATTGCTCAAATTTATTGGGAAAATGTGCCAAACTGTCTGTTTACTTTGTTCACATAAAATAATGTAATTTGAAGCCCACGTGTCCAGAATAAATTCATTTGAACTGAATTAATTGACAAATTATTGAGTAAAACTTAACTATTTAAGTCAACAATGTCAGTTTTTCTTTGGGCAGAGATAATTAGAGAGCTAATCATATTTAAGTAGAATAGCAAGAATATTGCAACTTGTAGAACTTATTTCCACAGTCAGGGTAAAGAACACATTCATCATCAGCAAAAGTTCTCATGGCGTTTTGTATATTTCCTGCTCCATTCTCCCATCATCACAAGGCAACTACTGATATGCTTTCTATCTCTATGGATTAGTTTGCTTTTCTAGAATCTTACATAAAGTAAACCAAGAATGCAGGCTTTTTATTCTGGTTTCTCCTTCTCAGAGTAATTGTTTTGAGTTTCATACATGTGTTGACATACCATAGTTTGTCCATTCATATATGTGTAGACATTTACATGGTTTCCCATTTTAATATTACAAATAAAGTTTTTAGAATCATTTTGCAAATGTCTTTTTGTAGACATACACTTATATTTACCTTGAATAAATATCTAGGAGTGCAATGGTTGAGTTGTAGGTCAGATATAATATTTCAAAAATTTGTCAAACCACTTTTCAAAGTGTTAGTGCACGTTTTACTTTCCCACCAGAAGTGGTTAATCTCCAGTTTCATCAACATTACAAGATCAATCTTTGTAATTTTGCTCACTACACTGCATTTGCATTGGCATCTCATTATGGTTTTAGCTTGCATTCCTTTGTTATTTTAATAATCTTTTAAATTATTTTAATGACCTTTCATGGGTTGATTTCCCATCTTTTTTCAGTGAAAATTTATTCAAATATTTTGTACATTTTATTCGGTTATTTGTCTTCATAATACCGGTTTGTGTTTTTCACATATCCTAGATATAAGCTCTCTGTCAGATGTATATTTTGCAAATACTATCTTCTAGCCTGTGGCTCACTTTTTCCTTTTAAAAAACAATATTTTTTGAAGCAAAAATATTTTAATTTGATGTAGTCCAAATTTTTGGCTTGTTCACTTATAGTTTGTGATTATTGTGCAGTATATAAGTTTTTATTTTTTGTCAAACCCACGATTACTAAGCATTTTTCTTCTGTGCTCTTTTAAAAGTTGGTACTTTTACTTCTTATATACAAGTCTGTGAACAATCTTAAGTTAATTTTTGTATATTCTGTAAGGTCAAGTTCATTTCTTTTTTATTTAAATACTCAAATGTTCCTACAACATTGTTGAAAGATTAAATTGCTCCTTTAAATTGCTTTGGGAAATGTGGCAAAAATGTGTACAAATTATACGAGTCTGTGTACAGTCTGTATTCTGTTCCATTTTTGGATAGAGAGATGATGTAGATAGAATGATGATAGATGGATAGATAGCTTATAGTTTTTGTATTCTCTCCCATTTCTGGATAGATAGATAAGATAGGTACATGACAGAGAGAGAGAGAGAGAGAGAGATACAGATAGATCAATGATAGATAGATATAGATAGATAACCAGTGCCATTTTGTTCTGATTACTATAGTTTTATAAATGACTTGAAAACAGGTGTTGTGAATACTGTAATTTGGTTCACGTATTTCGTTTCATTTGGGTATTCAAGGTACAGTCATGTTTCCATACATTATTCAATCGATTTATCAGTTTCTATGAAAAAAAAGGCATTTTGACTGTTATTGTATTACAAATGTCAATCAATTTCAGGAAAATTGTCATCTCAACAAAAGTAAATTTTCCTTTCATACATATAGTAAATTTTTCCATTTAATTCTGTTTTTGTTTGTTAATGATTTATAGTTTTCAAAGTCCAGGTTTTAAAATAATTTGTAAATTTATCCTTAAGTAATTCTTATACTTACTCTTACTGATTTTTTTTAAATTTGATTTCTGATTGTTGCTATAATTTAGAAACACAGTTGACTTTTTTTGGCTACTGATCTCATATCTTGCAGTCTTGCTAACCAAGTTGGTGAGTTCTCATAATTATTTTTCTTTATTCATTAAAATTTTCTACATAAACAATTATATCATTTGTGAATAAAATGTTTTTCTAACTGCTATGATTTTAATTTTTTTGTGTGTTTTATCTCATTGTCCAAAATATAGACTTAGAATATTATATTGCACTTCTGTTTATTGCATTTCACAGACATTGCAGGTGTTTTTTGTTTGCTTGTTTGTTTGTTTGTTTTTTACAAATTGAATGTTTGTGGCAAATCTGTGTAAAGCAAGTGCCACTTTCCAACAGTATTTGCTCACTTTGTGTCACTGTGTCACAAATTCAAGCAATATTTCAAACCCTCCACTAGCAAAAAGATTATCAGTTCCTAAAGATTCAGATGATAGCGTTCTTTAGCAATACAGTATATTTAAACTAAGATGTATACATTGCTTCTCAGATATATTGCTGTTGTACTTAGTAGACTACAGTATAGTATAATCACAACTTTTATATGCTCTAGGAAACAAACAAAAAAATCCTGGAACTCGCTTTACTGTGACATTTGTTTTATTGCAATGGTCTAGAACCAAACCCAAGTTCTGCCTGTATCTAGTAAAACATTGAATAGGAGTGGTAGGCAAGAACTTTATTGCTTTGTCCCCATATTAGATAAAAAGCACTTTCACACTAAAGAATGTTAGCTGTACAATTTTCATAAATGGATTTTATCATATTGAAGAAATTTGCTGAGAATTTTTTTAAATCAAAATGTCAAATAGTGTTCTGAATCTCTTAATGTTATCATATTGCTTTCTCTTGATAGTCTGTTAATAATACTGAATTGCATAGATTGATAATGAATGTTCAACTAAACCTTGTGCTCCTAAGATAGACCCTGCTTGCTCATGATATATTATCATTTTTATGTTGCTGGATTCAAGTTGTTAACTTTTAAGATTATTTTAATATTTTTCTTTATGAGAGATGCCTATTGTTTTCTTATGTCTTTCTTCCTTTTTTTGTTTTTAATTGGGATAATATTCACCTTATAGAATATGTTGGTTTGTGTTCCTGACAATTTATTCCTCTTCAATTTTCTGTAGGAATTTTTATCTGAGGGAAAATGTATATAATTAAATATTAGAATTCACCCAGAAGGTAAGTGGGTAGTGGGGCTTTATTTATGGTAATGTTTCTAAGCATAAATTAAATTTCTTTAATAGATATAGGGCTATACATGTTATATATTTCTTCTTGTGTAAGTTTGATATGTTATGTCTTTCAAAAAATTTGTGCATTTCAAAATTGTAGAATAGATAAACAAGATTATACTGTATAGCTCAAAATTTTTCAAATATATTGTTTAAATGTTATTCATAACAATTTCTAGTTTTCTTTTCAATGTCTCTAGCTTGTGTAGTGATATTGCTAATTTCACTCTCAGTATTGGCAGTTTGTGCATTCTTCTTTCAGTATCCTTATCAGTCTAGCTGAAAGTTTACTGAGTTTGTTGATTTTCTCAGAAAAATAAGCGTTTCTTTAATTTTCTTTCTTTTTCTTTTTCCAGAAGTCAGTTGTATTGGTTTCTGAAATTATCTTTACAATTATTTATCTTCTGTTTATTTTGGATTTTTCTTATACCTTATCTTTGCAGCTACTTAAGTACTTAACCTGAGACATTTAAGACATTTTGTCTTTTTTTCATGGAGGTAACTTTGGTTTATAACATTATATGAGTTTTATGTGTATGACCATATTTCTGTTTCTGTATACAGGAAAGTGTGCTTACCACCAAAAGTTTAGTTTCCACCCAGTACCATACAGTTGACCCCCTTCATCCATTTTGCCCTAACCACTAATCTGTTCTTTATATCCCTGTATTTGTTTTGGTTTGGTTTGTTCATATTTATATATGAACAAATATATATCTTCACATACAAGTGATATCATATGGTATTTGTATTTCTCCATCTTATATATTCACTTGGGATAATACCCTCAAGGTCCATTTATGTTGTCACAAATGACAAGGTTTCATCTTTTTTAATGGCTGAGTGGTATTCCATCATGTGTGTATATATCAAATCTTTTGTATTGATTCATCTGCCATTGGACATAAGTGGTTTCCATATCTTGTCTACTGTAAATAAAACTTCAATGAACATATGGGTGCATATATACTCAAATTAGTATTTTCATATTGTTGGCATAAGTACCCAGAAGGAAAATTGTTATAATATATGGTAATCCTATTCTTAATTTTTTCAGGAATCTCTATTCTGTTTTCCACAGTGGTTTTGTCAATTTATATTCCCATCAACAGGATCTTAGGGTTCCTTTTTCTCCACATCTTCTCCAACATTAGGTGTTTATTTTCTCTATTGGAAATAGCCATTTTAATGGGTGTGAGATAATATTTCATTGTGGTTTTGATTTGCATTTCCCCAATAATTAATGACACTGAACATATTTACATGTGCATGTGACAGTCTGTATGATTTCTTTATCTAAAAAATGTCTATTCAGCTCTGCTGCTCATTTTAAATTGGACTTTTTGCCTTTCTGTTGCTGAGCTGAATGAATTATTTATATATTTTAGATATTAATCCGTCATTGAATATATGATTTGCAAATATCTACTCCCATTTGGTAGGTTGTCTTTTTGTTATATTGATGATCTCCTTTACTGTGCAGAAGATTTTTAGTTTGATGTAGTCCAATTTGTTTATTTTTATTTTTTCCCTTGCCAGAAGAGATATCACAGAAATAAGACCAATGTCAAAGAACAGACTACCTGTGTTTTATTCTAGCAGTTTTATGTCTTCAGATTTTACATTCAAATCATTAATTAACTTTGAGCTAATTTTCATGTATGATATAAGATAAATGGGCTAGTTCAATTCCTGTACATGTGACTGTTGAGTTTTCCTAAGGCAATTTATTGAAAGGACTACCCTCTCTTCATGTATGTTCTTTGCTCATTTGTCATGAATTAATTGTTTATATTCTTGTGGTCTTATTTCTAAATTCTCAATTCTGTCTCATTAACCTATCTGGTTTTCATTTTCTTTTTCTTTTTTATTGCCAACACCATGCTGTTTTGATTGCTACAGCTTTGTAGTATAATTTGAAATCAAGGAGTGTAATACCTACAGTTTTTTTCTTTTTATCCTCAAGTTCACTTTGACTCTCGAAAGGCTTTTTGTAATTTCATACAAATTGTATGATATTTTGTTGAATTTCTATGGAAAATATACCTGGGATTTTTTTTAATTGGAGTAAAGTCAGCTACAATATTTCAATTTCTGGTGCATAGCATAGAGCCTCAGTCATACATATACATACATATATTCATTTGCATATTCTTAATTATTATAGGTTACTACAATGTATTGAACTTACTTCCTTGTACTATAGGGAAGAAATTCGTTTTTTATATATATTATATATAGTAGTTAATATTTGCAAATCTTGAACTCTCAGCTTATCCTTTCCACTTCTTTTTTCACAGTAACCATAAGTTTGTTTAATATGTCTTTTCTTTTTTGTAGATGACTTCATTAGCGTTTGCATTTTTCTTTTTCTTTCTTTCTTCTTTTTTTTTTTTTTAAGATTCCTCATATGAGAAACATCATATGGTATTTTTCTTTACCTTTATGGTTTGCTTCACTTAGAATGACAATCTTCATGTCCATCCATGTTGTTGCAAATGACATTATTTAATTCTTTTTATGGATGAATAGTAACTTTTGTTCTAAAGTCTTATGAGCTGTTTATGTATTCTGGAAATTAAGCTTTTATCAATAACATCATCTGACAATATTTTCTCTCATTCTGTAGGTAGTCTTTGTGTTTTGCTTACTGTTTTCTTTGCTGTGAAGAAACTTAACAGTTTAATGAGGTCCAATGTATTTATTTTTGCTTTTATTTCAATTGCCTGAGTAGATTGCCCTAGGAGAACACTGCTAAGATTTACATCAGAAAATATTTTGCCTATATTTTCTTTTAGGATGCTTATAGTGTCTTATCTTATAAGTCTTTGATATATTTTAAGTTTATTTTTGTATACGGTGTGAGGGAGTGTTCTAATTTCATCAATTTTAAATGTGGCTGTCCAGTTTTCCCAACATCACTTGCTGAAGAGACTGTCTTTTCTCCAAGTATATTCTTGTCTCCTTTGTCAAAGATTAATTAACCATAAGTCTGTGGGTTTATTTCTGGGTTCTCTATTCTGTTCCATTGATCCATATGTCTGTTTCTGTGCAAATACCAGGCTGTTTTGATTATTGTAGCTCTGTAGTACTGTCTGAATTCTGGGAGGGTTATTCCTCCAGCTTCCTTCTTTTTCTTCATCATTGCTTTGGTAATTCTGGGTCTTTTGTGGTTTCATATAAATTTTAGGACTATTTGTCCTGGTTCTGTAAAAAAATGTCCTGAGTAATTTGATAGGGATTGCATTAAATCTGTAGATTGATTTGGGTATATGGCCATTTTAAAAATGTTAATTCTTCCAATCCGAGAGCATGGGATATCATTCCATTTTTTAAAGTCATCTTTAATTTCTTTAATCAATGTTTTGTTGTTTTATAGTTCTCCATGTATAAGTCTTCCACCTCCCTGGTCAGATTTATTTCTAAGTATTTTATTTATTTATTTTTGATACAATTTAAAAAGGGATTGTTTCTTTACTTTCTTTCTGGTATTTTATTTTTAGTGTAAAGAAAAGCTAATGATTTCTGTATATAGATATAATATCCTTCTATGTTACTGAATTATTTTATCATCTCTAGTATTTTTTGTGTGGAGCCTTTAGGATTTTCTATATATAGTATCATGTCATCTGCATATAGTGACAATTTTATCTCTTCTCTTTCAATTAGGATCCCTTTTATTTCTTTTTCTTGTCTAATTGCTAGGCTAGGACTTCTACTACTATATTGAATTGAAGTGGTGAGAGTGGGCATCCTTGTCTTGTACCAGATATTAGGAAATCTGAGTTTTTCACCATTGAGTATTAGGTTGGTGTGGATATATCATAAATAGTTTTATTTATTTGTGATATGATCCCTCTATACCCTCTTTGGTTAGAGTTTTTATCATAAATGGGTGTTGAATTTTATCAAATGCTTTTTCTGCATCTGTTGAGATGATCATGTGATTTTTCTCCTTTCTTTTGTTGATGTGGTGTGTCACATTGATTTGCATATGTTGAATCATCCTTGTGTCCCAGTGATGAATCCAACTTGATCATGGTGTATGATCTTTTTTATGTGTCATTGGGATCTGTTTGCTAATATTTTCTTGAGGATTTTTGTATCTACAGTCATCAACAATATTGGCCTGTAATTTTTAGTGCTGTCTTTGTCTGGTTTTGGTATCAGGGTGATGGTGACTCCATAGAATGAGTTTGGAAATATTCCCTTGTCTTCAATCTTCAATTTTTTGGAAGACTTCAAGAAGGATCAGCATGAGTTCTTCTTTGTATGTTTGGTTGAATTCCCCAGTGAAGTTTTCTGGCCCTGGACATTTGTTTGCAATGAGGTTTTTTATTGTTAATTTTATTTCACTTCTAGTCATTCAGTCTTGATTCAGTCTTGGTGGACTGTATGTTTCTATAAGCTTGTCTGTTTCATCTGGGTTGTCCAAATTTTGGTCATATAATTTTTCACAGTATTTACTTATGGATTTTTTCTGTGGTGTTGATTGTAATTTTTCCATTTTCCTTTCTTATTTTTTAATTGTATCCTCTCTTTTTTTCTTGTGAGCCTCTCAAGAGGTTTGTCAATTTTGTTTACTCTTTGAAAAAAATCAGCTCTTAGTTTAATTGATTTCTTCTATCTTTTCTTAATCTCCATTTTAATTATTTCATCCCTGATCTTTATTATTTCTTTCCTTCTGCTAAATTTAGGTTATGTTTGTTATGATTTTTCTAATTTTTTTTAGGTGGTAGGTTAAATTGTTTTTCTGAGCTTGTTCTTACTTTTTGAGGAAGCCCTGTATTGCTATGAAATTTCCTCTTAGGACTGCTTTTGCTGCATCTCATAGATTTTGTGTGGTTGTGTTTTCTCAGTAATTTATCTTCCAGTATTTTTTTATGCCTTTCTTGATTTTATCCTTGATCTATTACTTTTTTAGTAGCATGTTGTTTTGTTTCCATATTTTCTTGTTTTTTTCTTTCAGTTTTGTTTTTTTTTTTTTCCTGTGGTTGATTTCTAGTTTCATGCCATTGTGGTCAGAAAAGATTCTTGAATTATTTTCTTTCTAAATTTGTTAAGGCTTCTTTTGTGTTCAAGTATGTGGTCTATCCTAGAGAATGTTCCATGTGCACTTGAAAACAATGTATATATTCTTCTGGGGGATGTAATGTCCTAAAAAATATCAACCAAGTCCAAATGTTCTATTGAGTCATTTAGTATCTCTATCATCTCATTGATTTTCTGTCTGGAAGATCTGTCCAGTGATGTTAGTGGAGTGTTAATGTCTCCTACTGCTATCATGTTCCTATCAATTTCTCCTTTATGCCTAATATTTGTTTTATTTATTTAGGTACTCCTATATTTGGTGTATATATGCTAATGAGTGCAAAATCCACTTCTTGTATTGCTCCTTTTAGTTATTATGAAGTGTCCTTCTTTATTTTTCTTTAAGGCCATTGTTTTAAAGTCTCTTTTGTCTGATATGAGCCTTGCTACCCCTGCCTTTTTTTTATTTCTATTTGCATGAAATATATTTTTCCATCTTGTTACTTTCCAACTGGGTGTGTCCTCACCTTAAAGTGGATCTCTTGTAGGCAGCACACTGCAGGCTGTTGTTTCATTATTCAATCTACCATTTTACGTGTTTTGATTGGAGTATTTAGTCCATTGGCATTCATGGTAATTATTGATAGATGTATGTTTATTGCCACTTTAAACTTTGTTTTTCTGTTGATTCGACATTTCTTCTTTGTCCTTTCTTCCCCCCCCCTTTGGATAGTTTAATAAATTTCTTTTGTGTTAGCTTGGTCTCTTATTTTTGTGTGTGTGACTACATTGTATGCTTTTGTTCTGTTTTCCATGTTTTTCAGGTATGTTAATCCATTACTATATCTGTTTGATTTAGACTGGTAGTTGCATAGGCACAAACACATCCTAAGAAGAATGAAAAGAAAATCTACATTTCCTTGCTCTCCTCTCACCCTTTTTATTTTGATGTCCTCTTTTTCATCTTTATGTTTATTCTCTTGCAACTTATTGTATTTATCCCATTTCCAATTATGGTTTTCTCTTTTCTATAGCTTCCTACTTTTTTTGTATTTATAGAAGTCTTTCAATATTTCTTTTAGAATAGGTTTAGTACTGCTAAATTCTTTTAGTTTTTGTTTGTCTATGAAACTTTTTGTCTCTCTTTCTATTCTAAAGAATAATCCTGCTGGGTAGAGTTTCCTGAGTTGCAGATTTTTTTCTCATTCAGGACTTTGAATGTACCTTGCCACTCCCTTCTGGCCATCAGTGTTTGTGTAGAGAAATCAGCTGAAAGACTTAAGGGGATTTCCTTGTAACTAACTCGGTGTGTTTCTCTTGCTGCCTTTACAGTATTTTCTTCATCTTTAATTTAACCATTTTAATTATAATATGTCTTGGTGTAGGTCTGTTTGGGTTCATCTTGTTTGGGACCCTCTGTGCTTCCTATATTCAGATATCTGTTTCCTTCTTTAGGTTTGGGAAGTTTGCAGTCATGATTTCTTCAAATACCTTTCTGATCCCCTTTTTTCTTTCTTCTCCTTCTAGGACCCCTATTATACAAAGATTATTCCACAGGTGTCTTATATTGCTTTCATTGATTTTCATTTGTTTTTCTGTCTGCTGGTCTGATTGGAATATTTCTATTATCCTGTCTCTTAAATCACTTATTTGTTCTTCTACATTATCTAGTATGCTTTTGACTGCTTTTAGCTTGGCTTTTATCTCAACAAATGAGTTTTCTGATTTTGATTGGCTCCTCTTTATAGTTTCTATTTACTTTTTATACTATTCTGCCTTTCTATTGATAGTCTCTCTTATTTCCTTCAGTGCTCTTATCACCTCATTTTTGGAAGTTGGGATCTACTAGACTGTTGAGATCTGTTTCACTCGTTCATTTTTTCAAGGACATTCTCTTGTTCTTTTAATTAAGACTGGCTCCTCTTCTTCATTTTACTTATATTTCTCTATTAGAATTTAGGAGTAACCTTTTATCAACTGTGGTCTGGAAGAGCTTTTTTTTCTCTCTCTCTCTCTCTCTTTTTTAACTAGGAGCATCCCTGTGTAGTATGTGTATGGCTAATAATTTTGTCACAAGGGATGGTTTTAGTATGGATGTTTGTCATGTCTTTCCTCCATGTATTGTGTCTGCTATCCTTTTGATTGGGTGTGTGGTTAGTGTTGTGGTAACCAGGGCCGGCCCTGGTTGTTGACTGGGTCCTCATCTTTGCTCTGTGGTTGTCACAGCTCTGACAGGTGCTGGGTTTGCTTTCATGTTGTTGGAATAGGAGCTTCCAGACCAGTTTCTGAGCTGTGATATGTGGTAGACAGATTGGAGTGCTTTTGCTAAAAGAGGAGCTGCTGCAAAAGGAACCAGTGAGTATTCCTCTCTAGGAGATGTCCACTGAAGTGCCCTCTGTTGTGTTGTCTGTCACTTGTTATATGGGTTTACAAAGTACACTTTGTTGATGCTACCCTTTTCCCTTCCTCAGCCATGAGAATGTCAGCAACCTATTCTGGTGTCTCCAGGTTGTGTGCCCACAGAGCTACCAGTGCAGATTCACCAATGTCACATACTAAAACCTGCTGTAATGCATGTGCAGTTACACACTTGGATCCACTGTGCACCACAGGGTCAGCCCAGACCCCAGGACCACTTATGCATACAGTACACAGGCTCACTATTAACATCAAACCCACCCTACCATGTGCCAGAATTCTGCTCCTTTGTCTCAGGGGAGTGGGTCCACAAAGACACCAGCAGATCAAAACTGTCACTACTGCCTGGGGTTAGAATCAATTTTCAGTCCTGCCTGTGAACTCTTGGGATCCTGGGTGTGGATTCAGATTTCAGCCCCTCTGCCAGAAAACCACATACCAACAATTTTGCCCCTCTAGAGCAAGACAAAGAAGATGTCTTTTTCTGACCCCTGTCTCTATTCTTGCTAAAATGAGCACCAACAATGGTGTCAAGCAAAGTCCTCTGGGCTGGTGAAGATGGCTGATTTGGCGAGGAGTGTTGTGCCCTTCCACCCATGTCCACCAGTGGTGGTGCTTTTTGTGGAGTTTCTAGGAAGTTCTGTTCTGCACAGTCCCAGCCTCAGCGTACACCACAGTCCAGCCCTCTGAAATTGTCTCTGTGCAGTCAACCCCAGTCCTTTCCCTAGGCTCATTTGCAGCAGCTCAAGCTCCAGCAGTCTGTCCAGCCCAATCCCCCTCCTTTACCAGCTCGTGTTTTGGGCTAAGCAAGGACCCTCAATGCTTGTTTTTCTCTGTTCCTTCTGCCAAGAAGCTGCTGCTTTCTCCTCTGAGCCTCTGAAGCTCTATCCTGGCTGACCCCCCCCCCCTCACTGGAGAGGGGAATTCTCAAAATGAAGGTGATTTTTTTCCTCATTTGCTGCTCCCTCCCTGGATGACAGGTTCTGATTTACTTTTTTTAAAAAAGTAAATTTATGATTTACTTTTTTTCCCTGCTGATTTGGTGATGATTTCCTTGTCTTTTATATGTAAGAGATATTCTTCCAAAATTTAGTACATATTCTGTGTAATTTGTTTCGTATATAGCTGTAGATCTTGCTGTATTTATGGGAGAGGATGAACTAGGTGTCTTACTACTCCTCCATCTTGGCCCAGCCCCATACTTTTTTCTTTTCAATTTGATTGTCTTTTATTTATTTTTCTTGCCTGATTGCTGTAGTTAGGACTTCCAATACTATATTGAGTAAGGGTGACAACAGTTGGTATCCTTCTCTTGTTCCTGATTTTGGAGGGTTAGTTTTCTTGTAGTCACTGTTGATTTTAATTTTAGCTATGGTTTTGCCATGTATGGGCTTTATTACATGAAGTACATTCCCTCTATACTAGTTTTATGGATTTTTTTTTAATCATAGGTGGGTATTGATCTTGCCAAATGCTTTTTTGTGTATCTATTGAAATAATGGTATTATTTTTTCCTTCTTTTTTCATGTGGTGTATAATATTGATTGATTTAGTGATGTTGAACCATTCTTGCATCCCTGGAATAAATCTCACTTGATCGTGGTGTATGATCCTTTTCATGTATTGTTGAATTCAGTTTGCTAATATTTTATTGAGAATTTTTGCATCTATTTTTATCAGATATATTAACCAGTAATTTTCTTTTTGTGTATGCTGTCCTTGTCTGGGTACTATCAGGGTAATGTAAGCCTCATAAAATTAGTTAGGAAGCATTTCCTCTTCTTACAGTATTTTCAAAGAGTTTGAGGAGAATAGGTATTAAATCTTCCTTGAATGTTTGGTAGAATTCACCTATGAAGCCAACTGGTTCTAGATTTTTGGTTTTGGGGAGGTTTTTGATGACTGTTTCAATCTCCTTACTAGTGATCAGTCTGTTCAAATTTTCTGTTTCTTTATGATTCAATCTTGAATGTTTTTGTGATCCTAAAAATATAAAAATCTATTAATTTCTTCTAGGTTGTCAATTTTTTGCATATAGCTGTTAATCTCCCCTTTTATTTCTAATTTTAATGATCTGAATTTTCTCTCCTTTCTTTGTAGGTTTGTCAATTTTGCTTATCTTTTAAAGAAACTAGATTTTAGTTTCATTGATCTTTTCTATTTTCTTTTCAGTCTCTATTTCACTTATTTCTTCTCTGATCTTTAATATTTTCTTTCTTCTACTGATTTTATGTTTTGTTTTTTCTCCTTTTTCTAGTTGCTTTAGGTATAAGTTTAGATCGTTTATTTGAGGATTGTCTTATTTTTTGTGGCAAGCCTGCATTATTACAAACATCCCTTATAGTGCTGCTTTTGATGCATCTCATAGATTCGGGTATGTCACATTTTTATTTTCATTTGTTTTCAGTTATTTTTTTTCTCCTTTGATTTATCCATTGACCCAATAATTTTTCTTTATCACATTGTTTACTCTTTAAATATCTGTGATTTGTGCAGCTTTCTTCTTGTATTTGTTTTCTAGTATCATACCATTGTGATTGGAAAAGAGCTTGATATGATTTCAGCTTCCTTATATTTATCAAGAATTGTCATACATCCCAAAATTTGACAATGTTCCATGTGCACTTGAGAACAATGTGTATTCTGCTGCATTTGGATGAAATGTTCTATATAAATCCACTAAGTTCATCTGGTCTAATATTTCATTTAATGCTATGGTTTCCTTTTTTGCTTTCTGTCTGAATAATCTATCCATTGATACAAATGGTGTGTAAAGTCCCCTACTATTATTATGTTGCTGTCAATATCTCTCTTAGGCCTATTAATTGTTTTATATATTTTGGAACTCTTAGGTGCATATATTCTAATAACTGTTATTTTTTTCTTGTCAAAAGACTATCTTTATCATTAAATGATTTTCATATTTATTTCTTATTATCTTGTTTGGTTTGAAGTATATTTTGTTCTAAATGAATATGACAACATTCATCTTTTTTTTTTTTTTTTTTTTGAGGATTAACTTTTATCCTTTCACTTTATCCCATATTTGTCTTTAGAGCTGATATGGGACTCCTGGGGCAGTTAGCTGTTGTTTTAAATCCATCCAGCCACTCTATGTTGTTTGATTGGTGAATCCAATTTTTTTATATTTAGTGTGACCATTAATAAATGAGAATTTAGTACAGAAATTTTATCTTTTCTTTTCTGGTTGCTTTATATCTCCATTGTTTCTTTTTCCTTGTGTTTCTGTCTGCCATTTTAGGTTTTCTTCTTCTTTTTTAATATTTTCCTCAGTTTCCTCTTTATATGTTTTGCATCCTTGCTCTAGATTTATGTTTTGTGATTACTATGAGGTTTGTATAAGCATCCTATAGATAAAATAGTTATTTTTCTGCTGACAGTATCTTTATTTGCCAGTCCAATTTGCCTCAAATTATACCTTTTTATGTTGTGAGTTCATTTCCAATATGAAGTCACTGTAATTATTTTTACTGATTTTTTTCCCATTTAACCTTAATGCTATAGTTAGTGCTTAACAACATATATAGAGTTGAAATTTACTGATTCTGTTTATCATCCTACTCCAAGTTTTATGTGTTTTTGCCTTTTTGTTTCAAGTAGAAGAGCTCCTTTAACATTTATTAAGATAGGTCTACTGTTGATTTACTCCATCAGCTTTTTGCTTGTTTGGGAAAGCCTTTATTTCCCCTTCATATATGAATGATAACTTTGCTGGATAGCATATGTTTCAATATCTTTCAATATTTTTTATCTTTCAATATTTTGAGAATGTTATCCCACTCTCTCTTAGACTGCAGAGGAACAGCTGAGAAATCTGCTTATAGCCTAATGGGGGTTCTGTGGTAGGTTACTATCTTTTTTCACTCTGGCTGCCTTTGAGAAAAATTTTTTACATTGAGATAATTAGGTGTTGTCTTAGCTTCATTGGCTTGTATATTCAGTTCCTTCCCAAGGCTTGGAAAGTTCTCAGCTATTATTTCTTTAAATAAACTCTTTGGCTCTCTTCTGCTTCTCTTCTTCTGGGATATTGATTATCCTTATGTTGTGATTTCTAATGGAGTCAGATAGTTCTTACAGAATTTCATTATTTTTTAAAGGTCTTAGGTCTGTCTCATCTGCTACTTGTATCATTTCCAAGTTTCTAACTTTGGCCTTGCTAATTCTCTCTTCCATATGGTCTGTTCTATTTCCAGTGTTTTCTAACGAGTTCTTCATCTTGTTTATTGGGCTCTTAAGCTCCAGAATTTCTATTTGATTCTTTTTTAGAGTTTCAATTTCTTTGGTAAAATATTCCTTCTATTAATTAATGTTATTCTTGAGTTCATTGAACTGCCTTTCTGAGTTGTCTTGTAGCTCTTTGAGTTTCTTCATGATAGCTATTTTGAATTCTTTATCAGTTAGATTGCAATATTCCATAACTTTAAATTTAAGTTTCTGGAGAATTTTCTGTGTGTGTGTGTGTAAGATATCATGTTATTATGGTCTTCCATGAGTTATTCCTCTGCCGGAGCATTTGAAACATCTTTCTTCTTTATATAAAGCTTTTTTTTTTTTTAAACTGGATTCTAACAATTCAAAATGTTTCTAACTAAATAGATGCTTTTTTTCAGTAGGTGGCATTATAACACAAGTTTTTAGTTTCTTTACTTGAAATGTCTCTGGTTATATTTAGGAACTGACACTTTCCATTCTACACTGCCTCTACTAGGGGTGTTGCCTAGTGCCTTTGTTGTCTCTCCTTATGCCTTCCAGTTCACTGTGCCTTAATATTACTGGTGTCACTGCTGTTGATGCCATCACTGGCTGCAGCTTCAGATGACAGTTGCCTCTGATGCATCCGGGGTGACCTGAGTTGTGGGCACTGCTGCCACTGTGGGAAGAGGGGCCCAGGAACGGGAAGTCACCAAAAGCAGGAAGTCAGTCAGAGGCAACTCTGTGGCTGGGGGAGCCAGGATCACAGGCGTGGCTGCCACTGTTGCCCAGTTTCCTGTGGCTGTGGCCACTAGGGTTGGGGGCCAGAGTTTTATGCACCATCTTCCCTACTGCTACTGGGTTCTCTAGTGCTGTGGGATCAGTTACCACAGCCAGGTGACTGGGATTGTGGTCACTACCTTCATTGTTTCCTAGGTTCCACCACTTCTGCATGTTCCAGTCCACCCACGTTTAGATGTACAGATGTGATCAGCTTTCTGTCATCCTGATGTGTTGGGCAGAGGAAGTTTTGTTGAGTTCTGCATGTTTGACTGGTTATTGATTAAAGAGGAGAGAACAGGGAGTGTTTTTCATCACCATGATGCCAAAATCACTCTCTTCTTTTCTGATATAGAAATGTAATATGTTGTTGTAGCCTACATGCTTGCTACATTGTATTTTCATTGTTTCATAGAGTCCAAAATATTATCTAGTATTCCTTTCAATTTATTTCCTTTGAACCATGATTCTAAATGAACATGGAGTTTTTTATTTAGTTCAATGGGGAGATTTTTATAATTATCTTTTTGGTGTTGCTTTCAAATTTAATTACATTGTGGTATATTGTGATCCTATAATATGTTGGCATTATTTTTGCTTTAAAAAGTTTATTATATTTTAAAAGTTTTAAAATAAAAATAATCTTTCATATATACCCATTTTTTCACTATTTATGTTTTTTTTTCCATTCCTTGCTATAGATTTTGATTTCTATTTGTTATTGTTTTCCTTCTCTCTGATAACTTTATTTTACTATTTTGGCATAGGTTTCCTGTTGATGAATCCTTTCAGTTTTTGGATATAGGAATATGCCTTTCCCCTTAATTTTGTGACACAGATTGACTGAATGTAAAATTTTAGGTTCACATCTTTCTTGTTTCAGTACTTTGTAGATGTTTATCCAGTGTCTTCTTATTTGCAGTTTTAAGTCAGAAGTTGTCTGTTATCCTTATCTTGTTTTCTGTGCATATAACATTACTTTTTAAAGTTCATTAACATTTTATTCTGTAGTGCCTAATATGCTGTTAATCTCTCACTTTATTTTTTCATCTCTAGAAGTTTGGTTTCAGTCTTTTTATACCCATGTGCTTTTTAAATACATTTAGTCTTTCTTCTAACTTCTTTGATGAAATTGAGGTTTAATATTCTTGTTCACTAGTTTTTTTTTTTCATTGTATTATTTCTTCACTTATTTCAAAAAGTTCTTTTTTCCTTTCTTTGCATGTCTGCCAAGTTTTGGTTGTATAGGATATATTGAGGTTTTATGTTCTTTGTTAATGGATAATTGTCTTCTATATACATAGACTTTTCTGAGGATAAAGTTATTTGGAAAATATTTGAACTTTTGAATACTTATTTTAAGTTTTATAATGTGGGACTAGAATAGATTTCATTCTTGGATTTTTCTTTTCTGCACTGAAACAATTCCCTTCTGAGTCCTGTCTCTAATGCAATGGGATTTTTTGTTTGTTTGTTTGTTTTCACTCTGGCTAATGAAAATGTAAGTAATGTTTATGTGATAGGTTTTGTTCCCTGATTTGCTTTTGGAAAATGAGTTTTTTTCCCAACCTTGAAAATTTCTTTATCCACATGTTCTGATTAGAACTAAGATCTCTATGTTAAAAAAGTAAATAAATAAATAAATGGAAAAAAAAAAAAAGAACAAGATCTCTAGCGATTCTCTGTAGATCTCTGAAGCTAGCTTTTTGGTACTTCACTCTACTTTACTCTCATTGTAAACATAGTTTTCCTGGTACCCCTTGACTTCCACTTATATCTCCTTAACTCAAGGGGATAATTGGTCTCTGTTTGGGTTCCTCCACTTGCTTCGCCTCCTGGAAACTCTCTATAAACAATAATCTTGGAACAAACATGGGTCTAAAAATACTTGTTTCCTCTTTCTCAGGGATTAGTCATTGAGACTGCCTTATTTCCATTGTTTGAAAACAGGTGTTTTATATCTTTTGTCATTTTTTGATGGTTTCAGGAAAGAAGGTAAATCCAATCTTCATTATTCAATATTGACTGAAAACATAAATGTAAAAGAATATAGTGTTTGAGAGACAAAAACAAAATTTGCTCACTATTACCAATTTTTCACATTAGGTCAGGTAAGGTATAAAGAAAAAATTAGTACTGGTATTTTCTGACTTGTAGGTCAGTGGTGAGGTCAGTTTTGAGCTTCATGAGAAATTTCTATTCTGAAAGATTGATTTTTAACAATAAATTTTTGTTTGAAAGTCATGTGTATTTTTCCATTTTTTTCACATTTTCTATTTTGACATTTCCCATTTCAAACAACAGTTATAAGACAAAAAATAGTTTTACATAATTTTAAATATTAAATATGTGGTTGAAATAAAAAGTTTCAATTAAGACTATTTTATCTATTGCATAGTTGCTGTGCACTGTGTAGGGGAATGAGTATGATAAAAAACATAGTACACAATTCTTTAACCTTAATAAACTTATGTTTTAATCAGTATAAATACCATATGCAAAAAAATTGCCATATAATATAATTGCTATAATTGAATGTGTGAATAAAATACTTCTTGAATTTAGATATTTTAAACACTAGTACTTAGTACCCTGAATACTTTATTTTCATTTTCATGTCTTTTTTGAAACTCACTCAGCTAAAACATATAGGTATATTGTTGACGACTGTTGTTTTGAAAGAAGGTATAAGATCTCAAGTTTCCATTGCCCTGATAAAGAATAAGTTACTTCATAAAACATTTATAGTAAACTATGTCAGAAGTGTTCCCTACTACATCACCTTGTTGTCTGGGATGGCTAAAGAAAGCATTCTGCATCCAAAGTAATTACTCACAAACACAGATAGTGCTATGGCTTTTTGCCTTGCTTTAGACACTAGGGTCAATGCCAAGCTAATTTTTCCTTTCCTCAGCAAAATTCTTCTTATGCCTTCTAGTCTGCATACTTACTTCTAAGACTATACTTTAAAATACCAGAAATAAATGTAGTGGGTAAAAGGAAAAGATATATATATTTTATATATATATAAATAACTCAAATAACAAATGATCTATTTTTCATCTTTTAAGGCAATACATATGGCTAGTTATAGGACTGTAACTCTTAAATGTTATGGGAGATGCTACTTATAAAAGCTGAAGGCTATATGGAATACTTTCTTATGATAAAATTAATACAGTAAAAATTTAAAATTCAGAAAATCTTTCCTCCAATTAATTGGTTATCCCCATGGAAAACTAAATGAGATATTGGTGATGAGATAGGGCATTTATTTTTGAGTGAGTTTGCATTTAATCACAGATACAAATAAAATTAATCAGAATGTACACAAAGCAAACATCAAACTTATATGTAAAGTGTTTTTAAATGAGTAATAATAATAATGACAAGAAAATGTAATAATTTGAAAATTATAAAACTTTAGGCAATTAAAACAATATAATTCATATTTGCCTTACGTTAAAAATACTTTTAATTATTTTAATGAAAAACTAAATGTTCTATATTAAAATATCAATATACTTTAGCTCTAAATTTGCTACTTAATTCCAAATAAATATAAATGTTTAAGTCATATACTATTGAAATATAGTCTATAATGCTTTAACAATGTGCTATTTTTAAAACTGAAGCAAATCTAAACATCACATTATATAATTCCCTTTTTATAAATTAATAAAATATAACTAAAGTAACAGTATAATATTTTTCCAATAGTGAATCAGAATCTATTTTCTACACACAAAATGGAAGAAAAAGTTTCAGACTTAACATCAATGGCGCAGAAAGGACCAGGACCAGGTTGAGAGGTTATTCTTGATGTTCATTCATTCAACAGATATCTAGTATGTAGTATATGCATGGAATATAATGCTGAATATGAACACAAATATCCTATGCCTTCATGGGTTTACAATCAGGTGAAAGACAGATATTAGCTTAATTATTATATAAAATTATCACTGTTTAAAAGTTTTTCAGTGAGAGGTTCAAAGTAATGTAAGGTCTATAACAGGGAGAATGGTAAGTCTAAATCTCATAGAAGTATTTATGGAGAAGTGAGATTGAACTGGGTTGAATGACCAAAAGTAGTCTATATTGAAAGAGGAGGGAAGTTTGTTCAAAGTAGAAGAAACATCATATACAAAGGTCCTACAGTAATAAACACTATGAGGTATATACAGGACTGAAATAAGTTCAGAATATTGGAGAAAATGGGGAGTAGAATGGCTTGATATGAGTGGATAATAGCTTAGATGATCATACAAAAGATAAACTATGAAGAACTGTGTGTCTTAAGAAATGTACCTTTATTTTTTGATCAATAGAAGGATACTGGTTTTCTTTTAATGATGCATAAAATAATCAGATTTACAGTACAAAATGACAACATTGTATTAAGTGTAGGAAACAGCTAGAAGAAGTTATTAAAGGAATATATAATTCAGGTGTTACTTCAATAATCCATCAGAAAAACAACAACTCAAACTACATAATAGCAGTGGTAACATGGATAAGTACAAAGATTTGAAAAATTATTAGGAAGTAATATTTAGTTGATATGGATATCTATGGTAGAAATGAGAATATTGAGCCCAATTTAAAGCAATGGCAGACACTGAATAATACACTCAATTATCTGAAGTTATGAATTTAGCAACAGAAAACTACCCAGAATTCAAAATTCAAAGGATCTTTAGGGAGGAAATTGAGGGGATATCCAAGTTTTTCTCTGATACTAATGTTTCATTTTAAACTGTGAAACTGTTTGCAGAAGTGTGAAATCATTGATTCATTTTAGTAGAAATGAATATGTGGAATTAGGAGAATCTGTGCTAGAAACATAATGGCAAGTTTTGAGTAAGAGCTCAGGGGTCATAATTAGAGCCATACTTTAAGTAAAAATGCAATGCCTTTTATAGAGTGAATGAGGAAACAAATAAAATGTATGAGAGGAGGTAAAGAACAGTAATCAGTATCATCATAGGTAGTCAACACAGGATAAGAACAGGTTCTGAGAAAACACTGATATAACTATAAGAAAGTTATGATATTCTCTGAAAGAGTGATTTCAGGGAAATTGTACTGCTGGAATAAGAAATAAAAAAATAAAAAATAGCATGACTATTACCATGTATAATAAAGTAAAACAAAAGCAAACACAGCCATTGTCTAGTAAAATCCATTACATTTAGTAAAAATCACTGTCCTCTACTGAGAGGCATCAATCTAAATGTTCACATTAATAGAGATGTTTCTGTATAATGGTTCTTCAATATTGTTTCATCCAATAGTTTCAAGTTTCTCTAGTTTTTTTATTTTATACTGTTAAATAATTTTATATTATAATTGCATATAATGACCTTTCCTTTTATTACATTATTGAGCACAATATTATTTCACAATATTATTTAAAGTTACATACTATACATGTGGCTGAACTATGATCAAATCTTGAGCTTTTGTCTTAATCCTGTCTCCATATATGTATATTTTATTATTCAAAGACTTCTGTTATTTTTTTATATATGACCATTTATTAAGTTAGGTTAAAACATTTGCTATTAGGTAAGAAAAAAAATATTGTCTGAATTACATGCCAAAAATATCCTACCTGATATTATGCTATTGTAGCAGTAATGGATAGGTTTTTGTTGTTGTTGTTCAGGTAAAGGATAGGTGTAATCAACCTTATCCATTTTCCTAATAGGTTTATGTATTCATGTGTATGTCTGTGTGTATGTGTTTGTGTGTGTGTGTAGCAACAGCCTTAACAATTGTCCATGAATAATTTTCCATGATCTACATATGTCTTCGTAAGAAGATGGGTCAGAAAACAAAATAGAATGTATTAGCTTTTAAAGAGATCATTTCACTTCAAATATTCATCTTATGTGTCAATTCTCTTTATACCAGTAAGACATATCACTTTTAATGCATTACTTGTTGGATAAGTGTACTTTAAAGAAATTCCAGTAAAGCTTTGATGTAACTGATATAAACACTGGGTTTGATGGGGAAACACTTTGTTCTTATTAAACTTAAAAAGCACATATCTGAAAGTTGAAGAGTTAAGAGCATGGAAACTGCCTTGTGTTTCCTTTCTTTCCACCTGTAGTGCTTGCTGCTTTGAAATATTTATGTCTCTCATTGTTCTGTCAAGTATGAGACATCCTTGTTAACATTTAGACATAATTTAGGACACATTTCATAAGCAAACTGTTAAATATTTATGCCTAGTGCTCATTACTTACAAAACACTTCAGGTATGCATGTATGTTTCAATTATTAATGAAGAATTTGGACAGATCTTGTTTTCACTGTTCTTTTCTGATAAAGATTAACTTTTCACATTCTTCCATATTAATATCCTGAGTTGTTTATTGCTTGGTTTAAAGAGATTGTCTTTTCTTTTGATATTAAATTTTCTTTGTGTATAAGTTTCTAGAAAAGTAGGTTAAGAAGTGCAGTAAAATGATAATATAAAATTGAATCCTTTACATAAGTATATAAAAACCTATGTGCACTTATGTGGATTATCTGAGTTTAACAAAAATATTAGTTTATTTGAAGGGGGAATGTAATTCAGTATTAAACAAGGACATTTATATTGTTTAGCCTTTGAGTCACATATGGCTAGCAGCAATATCATTTATAAGCATAATGGGAAATAATATTCTTTACTTATCTGGCTAATACAGTGTAGAAAACTCTTATACACAATCTCATAAGTGGAACCATCACAGCAGTTTTCATTACTGGACTTAGGAATCATTTAAATTTTGAAGTTTCTTACAACTGCAGAAATTCCTGCATAGATCTTAATTTAATGTTACTTGTACTGTTAGTATTTTAAAACATATGAAGGCCTTAATATTAATGTGCCATTTACAGCCTCCAACTTAATTGAGGAAACTCAGCATTGCTGTTAATTTTATTTCTGGTACATCTGTGAATTTATGTGATTTCCTATCTCTGATTGTTTAAATAAATATTGCCCAAATGGAGAAAAGATTAAGAGGATCTGGCTTGGCCTTTCTCCCAACATATCTTCCAGTTCTTAATTTTGGGAAGTTCCTTTATAAACAAAGAGAACTTTTCTTAAAAGCCATATCACTGAGGCAAATTTATTTTGGGTTAAATGTTTTATAGAATTCAACTATTTTTCATAATTATTAGCTGTTTAGAAGAAACCATGGCATTGTGTTAGAAAGATAAGAAAGTGTGGTGTGAGGATACTAAAAGGACGAACAAACGCTCTATTATACAGACAGTAAGAAGCCAAATGAGCAACAGTAGCAGAAGTCATTGACCTATCTAAGGTATGTTGAGCAACAAACATTGAGATGTTAGCTTTATTTTAAACTTTTGACAAATATTTACATTATATCACCTTTAAGAGTTTATGTAGGATCATTTGATTGTATCACAAACCTGAGAGCCTTGAGAGATTTTTAAGGTTAGCTTACATAGAACTCAATGACAATTTTACTCTTTTTTACTGAATGATAAAGATAATTGAAAATTTTCTCATTTTAAAGTTATCCTTTTTTTCCTAACAACTTATGTTACACCAAACATATGGAGAACATAAAAATTAACATTATGTAATAACAGAAAAGGAACTAATAATAGTGATATTTTGAGTACTTAAAAAGTGAAAATTTATTTGTTTCTTTGTCTTTCAACATGTATTTTTGGAAGGTCAGTTAGTAGAGGAAAGTAGACAAATTATATATTCCAGGTAGTAATCATTTCTATGGATAAGAAACCAGAAAAGAATGAGGGTTAGAATGCTGTGTTACAAGAATGTTCAAAGAAAATTTCTCCAAAAAGGGAAATTTGAGCACCAATATGAAGAAAATGAGAGACCAAGCAATGTAAGGTCCTTAGACACAATATGATTGCATTCTAGGGATGCCAAGGAGGCTGCTGTGACTTTAAACATGTGAGCAAGGGAAATTGTTAGAATACGATGTTATGAAAGTAATTAGAGTGGGTGCAAGTAGGAAATATTGGAGACTTCTGCAAAAGGTCATCACGAGTTGGGGATGGGGCTAAGACAGAGAACTGGAATGGTTGTGAGGAAGTTTGGTAATTAAATTGTCTATAAAGACATGGGCTTGGATAAGATCACCTGGATTTAATAGAAACAGAGAAATCTAAATAAAGCAATGAAACTTCCCTCAAAAAATTTCCTTGAAAATTCAATCCTTGAAGGCAGAAGTAAAGGGAAGTGACTAGTAAGAAAGGAGGAAGGGTAAGTGAAAATTATATCTGGGGGGGTGGTATTTTAATAAAGAAGTAGGTTTTGAAAGTGAGGTTCTTGTGACTTTGAAAGAGTGAGAGTGAAATTCCAATTGTAATGGTTGGAAAGATAATATGAAAAAAAATACCCAGGAATACAGACTATGCACAATGTTTTCAGCCTCACCCCCTCAATAAACTTCAGCAAAAATAAAATAAAATAAAATAAAATAATATGGGACAGTATTAGGAGTGAAATTTTGGGTTGTAGGATAAATTTCCTTTGATCATAGGGAAATTGATACACTTTTTTGTATACTGAAAGGAACATTATTTCAAAAGGAGGAAAAGCATAAATCCAATAACTAATGATGCAGGAGAGAAAGGGGAAAATTGATGGAGAAAATTCCTGGATTGCACTGTAGAGAAGGGGATCTCAGGCATATATGAAACAATTACTTTAGATAAGGTGTTGAATAATTCTATCTTACCATCTGTGAAGATATATTTTGTGGTTATAGATACAATATCTATATACAATAGAGATATTTTCCCACGGGAAAACAAAGCAATGCATAAACTGATGTGAGTAACTGTCTTGGAGAGGGTGAGAGTAAAAAAAGTAGAGATGTAGTAGAAATATTAGGCAGATCTAAGGACACGTTTGAGTCTAGTGATTATAAATTTAAATTAGAACCAGATGTGGGTAGTGAGAAATTTTAATGGTAGCCCTAGGAATGTACAGATAGATCTAATATAGCTATTAGAAAGATAGGAGTGGGACTATAAGAGGAATGACTAAAAGTTGTAAAGGAAGAATCAATGAATTGGAGTTTCTGGTGATTTAAAATAGCTGTAATCAGGATTTTGGTAAGTCCTAGCTGGAAGCATAAAAGCTGGTGTTCAGAGAGTGTGCTATTTGACTATGGATTATAAGGTAATACTATTATGAGGTAAGTGCAGTTATTGGTAATGACAACCCTTAGGGTATGACCATGAAACTTTGTGACTCAAGTGAAATGTAGAAAAAAATTATGGAAAAAAAGATAAGATTAATTAATTGAATACTGAAATTACTGACAATTTGGTCAGAAGGAATGAGGTAGAGAGTGATTGAGGCATTTGCTAGCACTTCAAGGAATGAAAATGAATGTCGGAAGTCTACCAAGAATTGTTACAGATGCATAAACTAATGTCCTGAGCCTCAGTGGAGTGACTGAGATTTTTGTCCCTTTGACTTTCAAGATTTTTCTTTGTTTTTCTGCAGGTTGATTATTATATGCCTGGGTCAATAATTTATTGTATTTTCTTGCTTTCTGTTCTCTGTACTTCATGAATCTATGTTCTTTTTAGAGTGCTTCCATTTTTCTGTTTAAAGTGTTCACTTGTTCTGGAATGTTAGCCTCTTTTCCCATTAGGATCCATGGCACTTTAATCATTGCTGCTTGAAATTCCCAGTCTGAAAATTCCATGTCTGCCATATCTGAGTTTGGTTCTGATATTTGATCTGATTTTAGAGAGTTGTTTTCCTTTTAGTGTGATTTGTAATTTTAAAAAAAGCTGGACATGATGCACCAGGTAAAAGGAACTGAGGCAATTAAGCCTTTAGTGTAAGGCTTTATGTTTATCTGGCTAGGGATTTGGTTGTGTTTTCTATTTGCTTTAGCTATAGATGTCAAAGGCTAAGCTTTCCTCTGGTGTCCTTGTTTTTGTCTCCCTTGTTGTCTTTGGATTTCTCTAGAGACTTCTTTTTAGCATCTGAGATGCACATTTTATTGTTTATAGTTTGTAGTTGTATTCCTGGGTTATTGCACAGGAGCTTTACTGATGTGGTGGTGAGATGTGGGTGGAGGGTAGGTATTCTATCATCTGATGACTATGTCTCAGTCTCTTAGGGAGCTTGTGCTTCTGTGTTGTGACCTATACAGTGATGCTCAGTTTTGTTTTGTTTGTTCTTCCTTAGGTGAAACAGTATGGCTAGTGAGGGCCAGAATTTGGTATTTAACTTCCCCTAGGTCATTTGTGGGAATACTTCAGTTAGGCCACTAAAATAGTTACTCAAGGTCAGGCTGAGTTAGGAAGACAGAATGCTCTGAGTGAATTTCAAAATATTTACTTTTCCACTCCCTCTGCTGGAGCAGGAATTTTTTTTTTTCCTGATCTTCACCATAAGAAGCTGGTAGGGCTTCAGGAGGTAAAATTCATAAAAGTACATGGACCCTTTTATGACTTGCCCCTACTGGAGATTTTATCACTCAAATTTGTCCACACAGAGTCCTCATAAATTTGACAATTAGTTTAGATTTTCTTACCTGGTACTCCTTCCAATGGAGTGCTTCTTCACTTATGACCCAGTAAGCTGTACTGCTCTGTATCCACCTGTCTATGTCTTCAATTTTGGGGACAGAAGTCTGCCTATGATCTCAGATCTCTGATAAAATCAAGAAGAGTTGTGGACAGAAGTGACTACTTCCAAATTCCTTACATGTCAGACTGGGAATCAGAAGTTCTATGTAGGTTTTTAAGAAGAGTCAAAGAATCAGGTGTAGAATCTACAATTAAAATTAAGCATTTTTCCAATTTTATATCATGCGAAGTGTGAGAGAGACTATACTTCAAGTCAGCCAATATGATACTTCCTTCTGATGTACTATACAATAATAACAAATATTAGAAACAAGAATTAAATGCTGTAGGACATATAGTTAATTTAAATAAAGGAACTTTGAGTAGAATATATTACAAGTAACTAATTTAATTATATATTGATGTATAATTTGCTGTTAACGACATAATTAAACTCTAAAACATGGTGTCTCAGCAAGCCTAGAGGATTTCTTTCACAGATCACTAATCCTATCCAATGGTTCCAACAGCTATACTATAAATATCAGAGGAGGTCACCATCCATCATGGGAATATTTATAAGAGAGGCCCCCTGGATCATGCTAAGGATTCCTCATGAACATCTGGGGAGAAGAATGCCAAGTACACGTGTTTGGAATATCTTGAAAAACGTTGGAAAAATATAGATAGGTTGTAAAGGTGATAGAGTCTTGAAAAACACTGTAATAGGAAAAAAAAAATGCAAACCTGGCAAAAGCACATTATGTCTTAGCAAAGCACAAATATACTGTTTAGCTCAGCAGGAAGTTTCAGTTACTGCCTTAGGCAGCTACAGTACTAATATGAACAAATATATTTATAGGGCCTGTTGAGATGTAGAAATGGGCAGAGTGAGAAAAAGACAGAAATTAAAGAATGAGAGGGCCAAGAGAAAGGATTTAAAAAATAACCAAAACAATTCTATAGTTTTACCAAAGCAGACAATGTTGAGGTTTTGCAAAAATTATACACACTGTGTAGAGTATTATATACACCATCAATCTAGGATTTTTAAGGAGTTAAACAATGCTATGATATAATCAAGAGAATTATAATTTTATCCATTATGAACATGATTTGTGTTGTTATACCTTTGGAAATAACATAATCTGTAAGCATGTTTCGGAGGGATATAGGTCAATAGTTTATTTGATATGCCTTTCATCTATTGGATATAGAGTGTAATATACCTTGTGTTTTCCCTAAAGCTGTGCATCTTTAATTTACAAGTAGATACACAAGATGCCATAACTGTACTCTCTGGTGAACTGGTCTCTGGTCATACTTCATTTTGTTGTCCTCATTATCCATGAGCATATTTGTTCTAATAGCCAGCAATTTGCTTTAAAACTAAGTCATTTTTCAGTTATAGAACTAAGTTAAGCCACAGTTTTAACTTGAAAACACAGGCCTGCAATTAGAAGTGAAATATTTCCTATGCTAGTTCCTAAATTCTAAGTTCTGGCCAGAGTCACTGAAAGTAATAAAGGAAAAAGTTGTTGTTGTTGTTGAACAGTGACATCTGGGGGCCACACAGATTATACAAACCAAGGAAATGGTAGTATTTTACAAGTGAGAACTTTGTTTCAGCATATGAACATTGAATTGAAATTTCTGCTTCTAAAAATAAATGCAAAGAATTTGCATACAGAGTTCATAGCTATGATTAAAAGGAACATTCAATATTATTTTATTGGAAACTGAAATATAGTAAGACTTAATGCTTTCCACAAATTAAAGCAGACTTAGGAGAAACAAACTAAAAGGTAAAGTTAAAAAAAATGTAGACTTCAGAAGAGGAAAGGAGTAAATTATTTCTATGAACTATGCCTCAAAATTCAATGCCGGGTATATATTACAAGCAAAAAGAAATTAGGTACTTTAAATCTTTTTAGTATGTTGGTGAGCAGAAAATAAAATAAAGTTTTATGTTGAGTAACGTGGATCTAGTCTATTAAAGTTAAGGATGACAAAGTTTTCTTTTTAAAACTAAATAAAATTTAAAGAAAATCCAATAGTCTCTTGTTCAGGCAATATTGCACATCAATTTTGAATATTACTCAAGAGTAAGAAGAAATCTCATTAAAATATAGTATAACTGCATTACAGTGTTATATTTATCAATTTTGCAATCACTTACCAAGAGTAAGTTTACTGTTGGAATCATTACTATAATTTTTACACCAAAACCCAGATGTCGACGTGTAATTTTCATTATTTAGTTTAGTAATACAGCATACCATCTACTAATTTGTTTATTCATTGCCCCATTCTATGATTTGCACATCTGTGATTTTTTCACGCTAAACCATATAAAAAGTATAAAGTTATTTTTCTATCAAATAAAAAATAACAATTTTATTTTAGCAGTTCTGCCTTATTCAATAGACAGTAAAGACAATGAAAATAAATCAGTGGTTCTCAAAGGAGAGGTGGCTCAAGAAATGTTAATAAAGTCAATAGAATGACTGTAAAATCTATGCTTATGTTTTCAATTTCCAGAAATTATTTAACTGGTATCTACAGTTAATTTATATTTATATGTTACCAAAAAGATGAGTGCACTCATTAGGTGAGAGGTGATCATTTTCAAAATTACTAAAATTGATGTAGCTTTTTCTAAATTGTTTTTTGGAAGTGAAGAATTTAAATTCATACCCAAGGAAAAGACTGAATCATTTCATAGAATCTCACAGCAAATTTATAAAGAAGGTATGCACCATCATGTTGTTAAGAAAGATATGCTCAAAAGTATTAAATTATTTGTCATGTTCATACTAGACATGGATCCATGTTTATCATGTCAAATACATGTTATTTACATTAAGCTCTGGAGAAGCACTCATTTCTAATACACCTTAGCAATTATGTATCTCTGTCTCTGTCTTACTCCATAGATAGATGATGTAGATGTTATATAGACAGATACAGATCTGTTGCTACAATAGCTTATATAAAAGTTATTTGTAATCTTGAAGTAAATGTTTAAAAAGTAGTAATTATTATATATCTTATATTTGCAATTGTAGTAAAGTCTTTCTAACAAAGTAGTGACTTGCTTTCTGATTTCTACCCTCCTTCACTGCTTCCATTATATTACTGGTTTCTTTTCCATTTCTGATGAAATATATGTCCAGTATGGATTGTAGCCCAACTCCAAGATATTCAGGCCCTCCCTACCATTTCAGTTTCTCCATGTCTGCCTTTCCTGGGCATAGGTGCTTAGAATATGCCCTAGTCAAATGCTTTCACTATCTGGGAGCCATCAAAGTGAAAAATTTTCCCTCTTTCATTTCCTGGATAATAGCTAAGATGGAATTCATATTCATGATTATGTAATAAGCATATTTAGTTAAAAACAAAACAAAAAATCTTCAATCATCACTTAAGTAGAGTATAATAGATCCATATTACCCCAACCAAAAAGTTTTGTTTTCCTTCCTATACAGCCCTCATTAATAATATGTGTTACTGGGTCACAGTATAGGTCACTTTGGAGTTTATAAGTGACTTCCAGAGTGTGGCTATGATAGAGACCAAAATACCTAGTATATGATAAAACATGATATATTTTAGATATAAGGCTATTTTTCAATACTGTAATCTTGATCACCTAAAATTACCCAAAAAAGATTTTACAAGGGTAGATTAAAATATCATTACTTCTAAATAAGGAAGTGATAATTTTGAATTAGCAAGGCCAATTTGTGTGATTTATCACATAAATTCAAACATAAAACAGTCATGTTTCCCTTTTCTTTATCAGAACATATAGGGTGAATAATAGAATGATCATATCTGTGCCGATAAGTGATTGAAGTTATTGAAATGATTGAAGTGCCTGTAAGTGGTTGAAGAAAACATGATCTTAAAAATAAACAACTTTCTTTAGTAAAGCATAGCTTTTTACTACCAAACTTTATACACTTCCAATCATGGGGAAAACTAACCTAAACCACACCTATACACGGAAGAAAAGCAAATTTAAAACAAAATACAGTTGATTAGATTCACACACACACACACACACACACACACACACACACACTTATAATATCATTGATTTTCTTTTACGTGTAGAGTTCCAGAGGCAAAGTTTGATCAATTATGATTATCTATAACTTCATCATATCAAATCTTTTGAAAACTTGATAGTATTATCTATAAAAGACTTTTCTGCAACTTAATTTTATTGACTCTTCTTTGTTTTCAGTGGGTGTTATTGAATTGAATGTGATTTAGCTGAAAATGGGCTAACCTGATTTTCAAAATCTGTGTATTATTCCCAGCCTGCCATCCCCAAATAGCCTAGCTCTAGATCTAATTTAGGAAGCATAAAGTTGAATTCTGAAAGGATAGTTAATGATCTTGTGCCTCTGTGAATCTCCAATTTATAGACTGTTTGCTGGGTAAATGAGATATACATTTTTTTCTCATATTTGCAATCTGCAAACAAATTCTCTGTTTGGGCCATTTCATGTCAGTTAGTTTTGAAACTAGTAAAACAGGGAATCTAGAAATGATGACATTGATTTTTATTCATATTCAAAGTTTATATTTTTTGAAAAAATAATATTTATTTCATGCAACATCAATAGCTCAGAAGCTATGTTTGAAACAGAGTAGTAAAAATTGCTTTCCTCAAAGATGAGAAAAATGAGTCATTACCTCCAATGAAAGAAATAATATTGAGGCTTATAGAATAATTTTTTTAATAATATTAACAAAGCTTACCATGTGTTTGTTTTGACACTATGGGGCAATTAATTCTTTCTTGGGTATTATTGAAGAAGTGACCAATACATTAAACCAATTTGAATATTTTGTACAAAATTTTTAATGTTGAATTTCAGAGCAAAAGAAGCTACAATGACTAAAACATTACAGGCATTTTTCATAAATCTTAGCCAATTGATTAAGAAGTAGTTGACACTTATAAGAATTATAAATAATCTGTAAACAAAACCAAAAGACAACCTAAGGCATGGGAGAAAATATTTGCAAACAATGAGACTGACAAAGGCTTTTTTTCCTGAACTTACAAACAACTCATACAGCTCAATAACAAAAAAAAAAATGAATAAACCAATCAAAAATGGGCAGAAGAGCTAAACAAACATTTCTTCAAGGAAGACATACATATGACCAATAGGCACATGAAAAAATGCTCAATATTGCTAACTATTAGAGAAATGCAAATGAAAGCTACAATAATGTATCACCTCACACCAGTCAGAATGGTCATCATTAAAAGTTCACAAACAATGAATGCTGGAGAGGGTGTGGAGAAAAAGGAATCCTCCTACACTGTTGTTGGGAATGTAGTTTGGTATAGCCACCATGGAAAAAAGTATGGAGATGCCTTAAAAACTAAAAGTAGAGTTATCATATGATCCAGCAATACCACTCCTGGTCATATATCCAGAGGAAACTATAATTAAAAAAGATACATGCACTCCAATGTTCATAGGAGCCCTATGTACAATAGCCAAGACATGGAAGCAACCTAAATGCCCAGATGACCGGATAAAGAAGATGTGGTATACATATATGCAATGAAATACTACTCAGCCATAAAAATGAATGAAATAATGCTATTTGCAGCAACACAGATGGACCTGGAGATTGTCATATTAAGTGAAATAAACCAGAAAGGGAAAGAAAAATACCATATGATATATATGATGTAGAATCTAGTAAAATGATACAAATGAACATATTTACCAAAAAAGAAACAGACTCACAGTTATAGAAAACAAACTTGTGGTTAATGGGGGAAATTGGGAAGGTAGAGAGATAAATTGGGAGTTTGGGATTTGCAGATACTAACTACTATATATAAAACAGATTAAAAAAACAAGACCTACTATATAGCACAGGGAACTATATTCAATACCTTGTGATAGCTTATAATGAAAAATAATATATATAGATATATATATAGATATATAGATATATATAAAACAAATCATTATGCTGTACACCAGAATTAACACATTGTAAACTGACTATACTTCAATAAAAATATATATATATCATATCTTTCCTTCTTTGTGTCACCAGCACCTGGTAAAAATTAAGTGATCTATAAATATTCTATGAATGAAAAAAAAGAGTCATTTTAATGACTATTTCATCATACAAACATATAAATATGTGTCTTCTTAAGATTATCTGCATGTTAATCAGCCATTTTGTCCTGCTATCTTAAGCCTTAACTTCTATTTACTGCTAAAATGTCCTCTGGTAACTGCTACCAAATTGACTTTCTTATTCTCAAATTGTTTGTGATTGAAGTTTTATATAACATTTTAATTCATATTTTGTTCTCTTATTCTTTTTCTCTTTTGTCTCTTGTTTCTGTCCTTAAAAAAAAAATCCATTGTCTTTCTCTGTACCCTCTTCTTTCTGCTCCTTTATTTCCTCTTTCTCTCCCTCCGTCTCTCTCATTGTCTCTTGTCTAGGTTTACATCTTTGTCTGAATTCCAAAGCACTACATTTAGTGTTCTGTGTATGTCTTGAGAAGCACGATGGTTTTTAAAGTTGTTAAAAATGTGTTTCCTAACCAGATCACTTTCTTTTCTTTTTCTTTTGTTTATTTAGTTTTATTTAGTTTTATTTTATTTTATTAATTTTATTGTTGGGTCAATTTTATTTTTGACAGATTTTTTCTTTATTTTTATTCTATTTTTTTATTTTTATTAACATTTTTGTTGGCTTATAGTCATTTTATAATGTTGTGTCAAATTTCAGTGTAGAGTACAATTTTTCAGTTATACATGAACATACGTGTATTCATTATTGTCACATTTTTTTTGCTGTGATCTACCACAAGATCTTGTATATATTTCCCTGTGCTATACAGTATAATCTTGTCTATCTATTCTGCAGTATCTACAAATTTTGAAATTCCAGTCTGTCCCTTCCCACCCGCCTCCCCCTTGGCAACCATAAGTTTGTATTCTATGTCTATGTCTATTTCTGTTTTGTATTTATGCTTTGTTTGTTTTTGTTTGTTTGTTTTTTTAGATTCCACATATGAGCGATCTCATATGGTATTTTTCTTTCTCTTTCTGACTTACTTCACTTAGAATGACATTCTCCTGGGACATCCATGTTGCTGCAAATGCTGAGAAATGCAAATCAAAACTACGATGAGGTATCACCTCTCACCAGTCAAAATGGCCATCATTCAAAAGTCCACAAATAACAAATGCTAGAGAGGCTGTGGAGAAAAGGGAACTCTCCTCCACTGCTAGTGGGAATGCAGTTTGGTGGAGCCACTGTGGAAAACGATATGGAGATTCCTCAAAAGACTAGGAATAGACTTACCATATGACCCAGGAATCTCACTCCTGGGCATATATCCAGACGGAACCCTACCTCAGGATGACACCTGCACTCCAATGTTCATAGCAGCACTATTTACAATAGCCAAGACATGGAAACAACCTAAATGTCCATCAACAGATGACTGGATAAAGAAGAGGTGGTATATTTATACAACGGAATAATATTCAGCCATAAAAATGACAACATAACGCCATTTGCGAGGAAGAAAAATACCATATGAGATTGCTCATATGTGGAATCTGAAAAAAAAAAACATAAGTACAAAACATAAACAGACTCTTAGACATAGAATACAAACTTGTGGTTGCCAAGAGGGCAGGGGGTCAGAACGGACAGACTGGGGTTTCAAAATTTGTAGATACTGACAGGCAAATGCAGAATAGATAAAAAGATTATACTGTATAGCACAGGGAAATATATACAAGACCTTGTGGTAGCTTAGAGTGAGAAAAAAAGTGACAATGAATATATGTATGTTTA
The DNA here is from genome assembly GCF_036321535.1 of Camelus dromedarius. NCBI lineage: Eukaryota > Metazoa > Chordata > Mammalia > Artiodactyla > Camelidae > Camelus > Camelus dromedarius. The sequence continues at coordinate 36,389,055 of NC_087448.1, forward strand.
TGTATAACTGAAAAATTGTGCTTTACACTGGAATTTGACACAACATTGTAAAATGACTATAACTCAATAAAAATGGCAAAAAAAAGATGTGTTATATTTATATAATCAAATACTATTCAGCCAAAAAAAACGACAACATAACACCATTTGCAGATCACTTTCATTTTCATTCCAGTGCTACCATTTATAAGTTCTATGGACTGGATGTTTCTCAAATTTTATGTGCCTCAGCTTCCTTATCTGAAAAATGACACAGTAACAGTGCCCACTTTAGTATGCTGCTGATTATTATGCATTATCACACATAAAGCACTTAGAAAAATGCCTCAAACAAGCCACAAGGGACTTGGCTGTACTCACAAATAGGCTGGTACCAGCCCTGGGGACCCCCAGGCCCCACTACCAGTTGCACTAGGACCTGGTCCAATCCACAGGAGGCCAGCAGCCTCCACACCAGGTAGGGATTTCTTCAGTAATCCGTTGGTAGTTTACTAGTATATTGTTTGGCCTCCACCTGTTTGCGTGTGTGTGTGTGTGTGTGTGTGTGTGTGTGTATGTTTGTGTGTGTTTGCAGTTTTTTCCTTGTAGTTGATTTCTAGCCTTATTGTGTTATGATCAGAAAAGATGCTTTATATGATTTCAATCTTCTTATATTTACCAAGACTTGCTTTGTGAGCCAGCATGTGATCTCTCCTGGAGAATGTTTCATGTGCACTTTGAAAGAATTTGTATTCTGCTGCTTTCATATGAAATATTCTATAAATATCAATTAAGTCCAACTGGTCTAGTGGGTCATTTAAGGTCTGTGTTTCCTTACTGTTTTTCTGTCTGGATGATCTGCCCATTGATGTAAGTGGGGTGTTAAAATCCCTAACTATTATTGTGTTACTGTCAATTTCTCCATTTGCATCTGTTAACATTAGCTTTATATATTGAGGTACTTCTACATTGGGTACATATATATTTACAATCATTATATCTGTCTTTATTTTAAGGTCTATTTTTTCTGCTATAAATATTGCTACTCTGGCTTTGCTTTGATTTCAGTTTGTATGGAATACCTTTTCCATCCCTTCACTTTTGGTCTGTGTGTGTTTTCAGATCTGAAGTCAGTTTCCTATAAGGAGCATATAGACAGGTCCTGTTCTTGTATCCATTGAACCAGTCTCTGTCTTTTGGTTGGAGCATTTGGTCTATTTACATTTAAGGTAATTCTACATATGCATGTTCTTATTGCCATTTTTTAAATTGTTTTGGATTTGTTTATGTAGGTCTTTTTTCCCCCTTTTCTTCTTTTTCTCTCTTTTCTTATGTTGACTGAATACAGTTAGTGTTATGTTTGGATTCCTTTTTTTTTTTTTTTCACTTGGTGTATATTTATTATAGATTTGTGGTTTTTGTTAACCATGAGGTTGCTGTATAGCAGTTTATACATAAATTGATTGTTTTAAGTTGATGGTGACTTAATTTCAAATGCACTTTAAATATTCTGCATTTGTATCTCCTCCCCTCACAATTACTGTTTTTGATATCTTATTTCACATCTAATTGTTTTGTATATTCCTTAGCTGCTTATTGTGGATAGAAATAATTTTACTACTTTTGTCTTTTAACCTCCTTACTAGCTTTGCGTGTGGATGACTTCCTACCTTTACTGTATGTTTGCCTTTACTGATGAGATTTTCTATGCTGTAATTTTTTGTTTGTTAGTTTCTATTTGAGACTTTTTTCTTTTCCACTGAGAGAATTTCCTTTAGCATTTGTTGTAAAGCTGGTTTCATGGTGCTGAGTTCTTTTACCTTTTGCTTGTCTGTAAAGCTTTTGATTTCTCCATCAAATGTAAATGAGAGTCTTGCTGCATACAGTATTCTTGGTTGTAGATTTTTCTCTTTCATCACTTTAAGTGCCACTCCCTTCTGGCTTGCAGAGTTTCTAATGAAAAATCAACTGACAGCCTTATGGGAGTTCCCTTGTTTGTTATTTGTTGCTTTTTTCTTGCTTCTTTTAATATTCTATCTTTATTTTTAGCCATTTTGATTACAGTGTGTCTTGATGTTCCTCTTTGGGTTAATTCTGTATGGGACTGTCTGCTCTTACTGTCCTTGGGTGACTGTTTCCTTTTCCAGTTTAGGGAGGTTTTCAGGTCTTAACTCTTTAAATATTTTCTCAGACCTTTCTCTCTCTCTCTCTTCTCCTTCTGGGACTTCCACAATGCAAATATTATGCTTGATGTTGTCCCAGAGGTCTCTTAAACTGTCCTCATTTCTTTTAATTATGTATACTTTTGTCTGTTCTGTGGCATTGATTTCTACTATTCTGTCTTCCAGCTCACAGATCTGTCCTTCTGCATATTTTATTCTACTATTGATTCCTTCTAGTGTAGTTTACATTTTATTTATTGTATTCTTCAACTCTGTTTGGTTGTTCTTTGTATTTTCTAGTTCTTTGTTGAAAACTTCTAAATTCTCGTTTGCTCTGTGTATCAATTCTGCTCCTGAATTCTTTGAACATCTTTACAATAATTACTCTGAACCTCTTCTCAGATACATTGCATATCTCCATGTCACTTAGTTCTTCTTTGGAAGTTTTATCTTGTTCCTTTTTCTGGAACATATTCCTCCATTGTCTCATTTTGTCTAAATAACTATTTTTATGTATGTGGTAGGTTAATTATATTTCTGTCCTCGGAGAATAGTCCTCTGTGGAAGATGTCTTATATATCCCAGAAGTGTAAAGGCCATGGGCCAGTTGGTCTCAGGATAGTGTCTGGTCTGTTTTTGTGGACTCACTCTGCAGGCTGTGGGATTATAGTTAGCTTGCTTCTAGTGTCTGCTCCCTAGTGGGTGAGGTCTAGATGCTTGTGCAAGCTTCCTTGTGGGACGGGCCAGTGTCTGCTTATCTGTGGGTGGGGCTGGGTCTTATCACTCTGGTGGGCAGGTTGATATCTAGGGACATATCTAGAAGGGGCTATGGGCTCAGGAAATCATTAGGTAGTCTGTGTCCTGATGGGTGGAGCTGTGACCCCACCCAGTTTTTTTGGCCTGAGTGGTCCAAGCACTGGACTTTATAGTTTGTTGAGTAGGGTCAGGATTTGGTGCTAAATGCCAAATACATCAGCCTCTAGGAGAGCTTATATGAATGAATGCTCCCTGATACATCTTCCACCAGAATCTATATCCCCAGGCTGAGACACCACCACACCACATCTTAATCCCCAGGAGACCATCCAAGACCAGCAGGTGGTCTTGTCCAGGGTCCTATCAAATTACTGCTTTGCCGTAGGTCCAGTGCACCAAAAATAAATGAGTCACGGTGATGAAATGTACTACATGGGGAATATAGTCAATATTCTTTTTATGGTGACAAATGGTTATTGGATTTATCATGGTGTACGTTTTGTAATGTCTAGGAGTATCAAATCACTATGAGATGCACCTGAAACTAACATAATTTTTTATATACTTCAGTTAAAAAAATGCCTGGCACACAGTAACTGTTATGTAGTTTTTAAATTATATTATTGTATTATTATCATCACTATATATATATGCTGTTATATCTATTATATTATTATATGTCTATTCTTTATATTTTGGGGGTTCATGTTATTTTAATCTCTTTTTATTCAAATCACAGGGAAATATTTGTTATTGTTGTTTCTTGGGACATGATACTCTTTTGATTTGAAAACTACATCATTGCTAAAGTGCCCTCCATTCATAAAGAAAGGTAATTTTTTCATTTTAGAATGACTGGTTCTGGGATATGAGTGGATTCCTTGAATTTAAGCATTTTCCTACCTCAGTTGTGATCAACTAAATATTATCAGGTAAATTATAGCATCTAGCCAAAATACTGTCTATTTCAAACAACTCAGTACTATAAGACAATTAAAATATATACCTAAACTTAATTGATTCTTTTCCTCCATTTACATAGCTACATTCTATGATCTATAGTTTACAAAATATTTCTGTTTTTTCATTGTCATCTATATGTCTTATATTGCTTAAAAGTATTTCTCTCATCATAGGCTATATCAGGAATTTTCATCTGGGGTTGATTTTGTTCCCTCGGAGACATCTGATAATGTTTGTAGATGTTTTGGTCATCACATTTGTGTGGTGGGAAGGGTGCTACAAGCATCTAATGGATGTAGGCCAGAGAGGCTGCTCAATATTATACAATGCACAGGATAGTCTCCCACAAAAAGAATTGTCCAGTTTAAAATATTATTAGTGTTTAGGGTGGCAAACCCTAGTGTATGTCATTCTTTACCCTCTGTTTGCCATCTTCAAATCCACTCCTGCAGAGGTATTCTCTGAAGATGTGGTCCTGCCCATGTTGTTCTTCTCCACGGCTTCTCAGGCTGAATAACCTTGAAGGGAAAACAGATGGCATTTGATTCCTTGCAGGCTCTTCTTCACCAGAGCCCCACCACATTTAATTTTGAAATAAGGTGATTGTCCTTCTATGTGAAAGGCTTAAGATACAGTCCTTAAGAACAAACACTTTTCATCTTTGTGGAAAGGTCCAACTTTTACAATGCTAGAAACTCCATTCCTTTTTTGGATATGTAAAAATCAACACATATTGGTCACAAACAAATCAACTCATGTACCATGATGGAAGGAGACTGACAAATCAATACTTCAGACTCAACAAACTTTTGATAAATTTGAGACCCAGTTTTGTCCAGGATCCATCACTAAATTACTTTTCAGCAGCTCACATGCCTTTTGTTTGAGGTAAAATTATGATGTAGATGTCAAGCAAAATCTTATTCAAATCCTCGAGTTATACCTATTAATTTAATAATGTTGAGAAAAACTTATTTGACATCACCAGTCTTCACTCAGTGTTCTCATTGACAAGGTATGATAATATTAGTTTACCTGTTGTGATGATTGAATTAAATAAACACTAAGGCAGTTAGCACTGTATTTACACATATAAGATACTGAATACTACTTGTTTTCATATTATAACTATTTCTATTCTACTTAGAATCAGAGAGCCTGTGACTGGTGTTTCTTTACTCCTTATAGCTGCTTATACAATATTAGTATGCTATCTCCCTCCCTCAAATCACTGTTCCTTTATATTTTATATTTCAGTATCTTAATGAACTGCACAAATCTACTCTTGGGCACTATCATCAACATCTTGGATACTGCTTTCATTTATTAAAATTAGCTTCTGGTTCATATTTCTACCCCAACTCAATGCATTATCATCATTATTCCTTAAGCATTCATATGGGTAATCCATCTAAAATCTTGAAATTTCATTTTCCTGGCTATCGCATTACCAGTGACCTTTTCCTTTACTTTCACAGCAATGCATTTCTATGACCATTCCTATGAAACCCATCTTCACCAAAACTTTGCTGTATCTGGAATCTGTAACATTTTTCTTTCTCACCACACCATACTGCTCTGAAAGTACTCCTGTTCAAGGAACTGTTTGCAACAATTGTTTAACTTTATCACAGATATTCATTGATTCTGTAAGTTTCTAACCTCTTTTAGTCTATTTCTACTTCTAATCTTGCTTGCCAATCTAATAATATATTATTCAATATTGCACTTACTTTGCTAAAATATATAAATAACTCTTTTCATCTAACATATTCACCTGCCTACACTATATATTCCTTGCTTAACCTAAATTGTTTGTTTCCTGGACATAAACAAACATTACTGAAAAATGCACACAGAGTCTGCACTTTAAATAGTTTCAAACCTCAACTGTCCCTTCAGTCCTACTCAGGAAATGTAATCATTTTCTCTGTAATCTTACTTTCCCAGTAACCAAAATGACAGCTTCAGTATTTTCCTCTGTTTTCAAAATTACCATTCCACCCTTCATAATGTTTAGTAGATTAAAATTTGCTCGTGCATTCTTAATAAAATAGCAACTATCATATTTTGGTATTTTCTTAAATTATGCAGGCCAAATCTCCAAACATACCTGTGACTGCATCTATCTTACCCTCTACCCTCCTGTAAGAACCTGTAAATTCCCTTCTTACCAGAGCAGCCTCTCAGATAAAACCTGAATTGGTTCTCTTCTCTCATATCCTCAAAGATTTTATTCCATTAGTTATCACTTCTTTTTGATACTCTACTACTTAATTTATTAATCATGTAACATGTTTAATCCTTAAAAAAAAAACCATGCACCTCTCATTCTTTTCCAACTTTTAACTATTTTTTTCTGGTAACATTTATAGTCACTGTTTTGAAGAGATGTCTATACACATATCCAGTTCCTCATTTCTAATGTATTATTCACGTCATGACTGTGTACTTATTACTCCACACTGCCACAGTAATTCTGATTTATATGGACACCAATAACTCTCATCTTGCCAAGTTCAATGGACCTTTAATGCACTTACCTTATTTAACCTCTGATATGACTGCAGAAGAGGAGCCATTTTTTTACATAGATAATCTCTATCCCTCACTTCAATTTCACTGCATACTTTGCCTTTTCCTCCTACATTTCTGAGCTCCAGTTCTCTAAGTTCTTCACTTGTTCCTCCTCCTCTATCAGAGCTTATCCTTGTCCTCTCTCCCCTCTATCTTTATTCTTCAGTTATCTTATTTCCATGCCATTCAAATGCTTTAAATTACATGCAATATGCTGATGATCTATAAGCCTCTCCTCTAAGTACATAATTTCTTAGTGACATCTTTATCAGAGACAACCTAAACTTTAGAAATTTCAAATAGAGTGTGCTTCCTAATTTTTTTTTATTCTGGAAACATTGAATAGAATCTCCATGCTTCCTCTTGCTCAGGTAGTAATCCTCATTGCTATCTGTGATCTCTCCCTTATCTTCCATTTTTAAGCCCATTATTTCAAGAAAGAGTATGACTCTTTCTTCATTTTCCTTCTCCTTTGTCATCACATGAGTTCTCTTATTATCTTTGGTTTACCTTGTAACTTCAGCTTACTGTATTAGATCTGCCTGCTCAGTTTTCACAAAATAGAGACTCTTTTTTAATAAGCTAAACAATATCATTCCTGGGTATATGACTCTTCAAAAATTCCCAGTGTATAACAAGTAAAATGCAAACTATTTTACTGTATGCAAAAAGCCCTACACGGTTAAATCTGACTACTTCATTTGCCTCATTCCTTTCTCTTCTTCTGCTTACTAGGATTTAGTCCATTAAACTCCATTCAGTTTCCTATGTGGCATGCTCTTTCCTACCTCTAGTCTTTTATATATACGGCTCCATCTACTTGATATAAATTTTCCCTCACACCTCACATCATTGGTTTCTTTTGTCTTCTAATCTTTGGTTTCAAGTTTTTCTCTGCAAAAAGCCTTTTCTGACCGCCATATCCAATCCCCTCCAGGTTACATTTTCAAATATCAGCACTGTTTCCTTCTCAGGATCAGGGTGTGGTATTATATGTCACATTTACATATTTACTTCTGTATACATTTCTTGCATTAGATTATGAATTCCATGAAACGTGAATCAGGGCTATTTTGTTCATTTCTGTATATCCAACACCTCATAATATGCCTGGTGTATTACATACATTAAAAGTAAATATTTATATTTTAATATCAAAATTAACTATTTTCCAATGCTTTAAGCATACTGGTAAAATCATCTACTCTTTTTCTTAAATACCCCCTTAAGAAATATTAGATAAGTCTAGTGGGAGCTCATGAAAATATCAATAAGAAACAATAACAAGATGAGGGATCATTGCACTTTAAAACTTATTTTTGTTACCTGAATACTTCTGAAGATAACTCTTTGAAAACTTGTTAACTATCGCTATTGTCATTACTCTGTTATGTCAGACAAATAAGGATACTTTCCTATCACTCTTTTGTTTTTATTCTTCATTACGTTTTGTATATCATGTCTTTCTGGCGATATCTACATATATTAATAACACACCCCTGTTTCTTCAGAAGTACAAAGAAATGCAGTTAACTCGCATATGGTAATTTTTCAACAATGTCAGTGTATAACAACTTTACAACTAGTAGTATTACATTTTATAGATTCAAAAAGTATAAAAAGAGGTTAATTAAGTGATTTAACATGGATAGTCATATTGGTGATTGTTAAGGTAGCATAATTGTGTCTGTAGAGTTTTACCTGCTTTTTTAAAAATAATTTGATAGTTTGGTTTTAGGATCTGGAAGTGGTAATTTACTTCAGATCATGACATGCATTAACCTGAATGTATATGCAGTCAGACTATAAACAGGGCAGAGATTGTCAATGAAAAACCACATTACCATATTAAAGAATACATAGTACATCTGCTAACTTTTATACCTCACTTTATATAACTTTTATCTCCGGCTATGGAATCTTATATATAATCCTTGTCATGACAGAAAATATTTTCTCTGGTTTGTACATTTTGAGTTTATCAGAAAGGTACTGATGAATAAAAAATTCAGATCAATGAAATGATTGCCATAGGTTAAGAGTCAGTTATTTCAATAGCCTTTCACTAGATCAAATCTCTCTTCAGTTGAAATCTATATGTACTATAAAATTAATAATAGTTTGGACATATGGTCAATTATAAATACCTGTTTTTTTATCTTCTTATGTCATTTGCATCTCTGCACTTCTCTCCTTCCCTAGAGCCACCAGCACAGTACAGGACACTATTCTTTCTCAGAATGCTCAATAATAGTAGGCAGAAATGAGAAGGCACTCTGCCTGTCAGATTTCCAGGCGACTGCATTCCCTATACTGATGTGTGCCTTTTAGTATAACTGTTTCATCATCTATAAAGTAGCAATAATACTGGCAACAAATTAATTGGGACATTTATAGGATTAAATTCTTAGAAGAACCCCTGGAACAAGGAGGCACTCCATTATTATTGTTATTAGTAATTTTCTAACTGACCTTTCAGCTTCCCAGATTGTTCCTTGTCAATGCATTCTTCTTATATGCTTTTAAAGTCCAAACAAGATGCTTCCATATATATGTAAATATCTTGTTTTCAGGATGTATTTTGCCCTCTCAGAATGTGGTATGCATAATTTTGATGAGACCAGTTAAAAAGCTAAGGATACAGAAGAATCTTTTTCTCTCTGATTATAGACTAGCAACATGGCCTAGTAAATGAGTTTGGAGACTATGCCACCATGGCTTGGCTGATATTGGGCACTGCAGTCTTAGTCTTTACTTTTGAAAGCTGCTTGAAATGATAGGTAGTTGTTTGTTTGTTTTTTTTTTTTTTTTTCCTTCAGAATTCTCCATTTATTACTCTATTCAATAACCATGAGCAAATTTTATAGAGACACCAAATGTCTCTTTCTGCCATGGAATAAATGTTTAATGTCACTAATAAAAACAAAAATAATGGCTCCAAGATAACACACGTTGCTAAAGAGTCATGCATGCCCTGCTGACAGGCCTTCTACACATGACACAGGAACACCCATGTGCAGAGAGCTCTAAGACTGAAGGATTCTTGCTTTAGTCCCAGGCTCCTGTAAGCTTCCTTTCCTTAACCTGGGCTATGGAAAGATAATGAATATAGTAGGGAAAAAAGAAGATGTGTGAATTTTAAGGTTTATAAAAATTGCTTTTTCTGGAATAAAATGGAAAAGATTATAGACAACTTCTACCCATTTTCTCATCACTCAGATAGCCACTGAAATCCATAGAAAATAAACGTAATTGTGCAATAGTTGTGTTGCTGTTTTTAAATTGGGAATTAGAACTCAGAGTCAGAAAACATGGTAGCTATCACTGTCTGGATAGTAGTTAGCCTCATATAGAGATTACTGCAACTGAATCTTAAAAGAGCATTTAAATAAAAATCTACTTATTCTTTTTTTTTTTCAATTGTGGTATAGTCAGCTTATAATGTTGTGTCAATTTCTGGTGTACAGCACAATTCTTCAGTCATACATGAATATACATATATTCATTTTCATATTCTTTTTCACCATAGGCTATTACATGATATTGAATATAGTTCCCTATGCTATACAGGATAAACTTATTTATCTATTTTACATATACCAGTCAGTATCTGCAAATCTCGAACTCCCTGTTAATCCTTCCCTACCCCTTTGCCCCTTTATTCTTTACTGATCAAAAGCTCTTTTATTCTCTCCATTAAAGAGCTCTTTTTGTGTATGTAATTAGTAAATTATATCAATTTATTATTGGTGTTTTTGTTAAAAATTATGTATATAGCATACTGTGTTTACTGTGTTTATTTTTATGATCACCCCTTTGTCTCTTGTACTAGGAACTATTACAATTAGCAATTATAATATAATGCTTTATCTTAAGATAAAGGATTTAAGTTAAATAAATCAAAATCAAGGAAAATTTTTTTAAAAAGTTAGAGTATGTAAATTTAAATGTAGCAATAATCATGAATTTGCACTAGAATGGCTAGTGCTTGGGAATACCATCTATATAACAGGCACTGTGCTTGACTGTGTAGTGAGGTAGATAATTATACAAACAAAATGCTGAAAAGTCATGGTAAGGGACTAGACTGTTGGATGAGCACATAGCTGTTAGAGAGACCTGGTCTTGGATAGCATAAGGCAAGCAGTTTAGAAAGTTGTCATGCTACATTTCCTAGGAAAATCAGGACCAAAATTGCTCCAAGAATTATCAGTAGGTGACAGTTAAGTAAAAGGAGGAAGAGAAGCAAGTGAATAGACAGTGCTGATGGCTTGCTTTCACTCCATAAAATTAGAGTTTATCCTTTCAACTCAAGTTCTTTGTACAAGCTATTCCTCAAGCTTCAGATACATTTTCCTTTAAAATTTTATACTTTACACCTGAAACAATAATATAATATTGTAAATCAACTATATATCAATCAATGAATAATACAATTCTTTCAATAATTAACTTCCTTTAAAGCTTATGGTTTCAGCTCAAGTGTCCCTTAATCAAAGAAAACTTACCTGACTCACTAGAACAAATGGATCTTTCCTGTAATATTTTCCCTAGCTCCCTATACCTTTCCTTCAGAGCATTTATTGCATCAAAGTTTGTAATTGTAGATCTCTCTTGATTGTTTGTTTAGCATGTGTCATTGGCTATACATGGTATACTGCATGATGGTAGAAACATAATTTTCATTTCCTTTTTTTTTTCTTTTTTGGCTAATAGTTTATCCCCAGAAGATATCCAGCAGATATATACATAGGATGCTGAATAAATACCAGTTGAATGAATTAATGAAAAAAATGAGTGAAATATTCTAGGCAGAGAAAACAGTAAGAGAAAACAATGACAGAAATACATGTGTTTCATGATGATTTTATATATCCTCTAGGGCTTTGCAATAGTACCTTCTTCATAACACACTGTACTGTAATTCCATATTTTTCCTCTCCCTTCATTATTGTGAACCTGTGGATAGGAACTTTGCCTCATTCAGTTTTACCTTGAATACTTAGTATAATGTCTACATCAGTTAGAATCAGACTACAATCAGAAACCATACCAATTATTTGAACAGGAAGAATTTGATATAAAAGCCATTATACAGGCATTAGAGAATTGAAGTCTTCTAGGATGAGAGTGAGGTTTTGTGAAGTTAATAATTGCAGGAAGCAGCTGTGACCCTTTTGCCTAAGGAAACAAAGAGAAGACTATGGTATTCTTAAAACTGAGGAGAGGCCCCATGGAGCTGGGACTCAGACCGGAGAGGATGGGAAGCTAGCCCACTATCCTGAAGAGATACAGTAGGGCTCAATCTAACAGTATATGAAACCTGAAGACTGAAATTAACTGCCCATACTTGATTCAACTCTCATTGCCAAGAGACAACCAATTTCAAGAGTGACTAATTGGAACAGAAAATAATAAGAAGCATGTAACTTCTTCCTCATCCATCCTCCCTTTCTTACACTAAAATCCAGTACTGGCAGAGTGTAACAGAGATCCAGCTGACAAAAAAGAAAAGTGGTTTGCTGAGTCCCATCACCCACAAAATTATGATATAGAAGGGTGATTAAAGGTTACTTCAAATAGATATTTATCTAAAACAGAATCTACAATTATGTTAACAACCAAAACCACGTATAATTTTTTTTACCAAGATGTAATTTTCATTTTGTACAAGCAAAATTATTCTTAACTCTTCCCCAAATTATACAAGTCCCTAATACCAGTCAGTAGGCCCCTATCTGGGAGACAGTCACAATATGCACCTGTAGGCTGTGATAATTGCTTCTCACATTCATTCACAGTCTCATATAAATATTTTGGACCTGTCGTAAAAAACTGTAAAATAGCCACTAACAAAGATCCTTCTATAAAATAATTAAAGAAAGACAAAAAAGAAAACAAAAATATAGTTGTAAATTAAAATGTAGACGTAGATATAGACATAGATGTAATAACCAAAGGAAAATATGCTATGCATAGCTGGTACAGTTCTCATTCCTGTAACTGGTCATAAATCCATAGTTGATCATTTCCATATTTCCTTTCCTTAAATAAGAGCTCAGTAGGTATAGTTCTTTACCTGCTGGAATGGCAAAAATCATTTTCAAAGAGATTGAATCCTTAATGGCTTTTCTTCTATTTACTGTAATCTTATATGTACTTTTACTATTGGGCATTAAGGTACTAAGAGGCACCCTGTAGATATTCCAGACAGAATCATCTCAGTCCGCCTATGGAGGAACAGCTATGTGATTTTCCCTTGAAATCTTAATTAATCACCCTGCTGATAGAGTAACTCTCTTCTTTGTCTGCTGGTTCAAGATCATAAAACAACAACAAACAAACAAAAAGAAGCTAATAGCTGAGTGGCAGATTTAACCTCCAATTTATTGGAACAATATTGTGTGCTCTCTAAAAACATTCCTCTTAGGAACTAAAATCTTCATACCAGCAGAGCTCAAACCTGTGGGAATTAAATGGAGGGAAAAATGGGATGAGATAACAAGTGTAATCATGAGAGAAACCACTCTCATTTTTACTACTTTATTCCCAAACCAACATACTCTGCACCATATCTTGGTTCCTAATCCATAAAATGTAATACATTCTATAGGATAGAACCCCATCCTTCCTGGATAATTCTCAACTGTCTTACATTGGTTGAGTCTTCCAAAGGCACATACTTATTCCACTAGGCCAGTTATGTATGGCTAATGAGGCATGTGGTAAAACCAATCAATTCTATGCCATGAACCCATTGCTGTACTACTTATATCATGAAATTTTTTTCCTTTATCAAAAACAACAGTGTACAGAATATTAATTGATAAGTTCATAAGATGGTAGTACTAGAATTGTTTTGGGCAGAAGATGCAATTTAATATCCACAATGTACTTGTTATTTGAGAATGAATAACTCCCCCTATGATACATTTGCCCAGTGTAAGCTATCAGCAAGGAATGGTTCCACATAGAGAACAATGTTTTTCTCTGCTGTTAATAGATTAGATACTGATATAGTCTGGTAAGAGGAAGTTCTGTACTTATATCACTAACATTATGATATTAAAAAAATACTTGGGTTCATTTTGTAAGCACAGGATCACAAAAGAAACTGAATTGTATGCACAGTATATGTCATCTTGTCCATTTGATTATTGAAAACTTCTCTTCAGAGAATGACTTTTGGGGAATATAATCATGGAACACAAATATCTTCACAATCTCTAGTCATTCTTGAAGTTCCATCCTGATATATATGTTTTTCCCTCAGACACCCTTGTTCACCTAGGTGAACTTGTTACCAATATTTCAGTCCTGTTCTTTTGAAGTCATTGATCATCCATTCAATCTGAACAGTTGCTCATGAATCTGTTATTCTTTTAACAATTTCTCAGTCTAGATTAAGGAGACTATTACATGTATTGTTTGAATTCTACCCACTGCAAAGATTTATCTCTGCTGTTGTCCATCAACACCACTTCTGTATTGGGATATATCTCTGCATCTTTGCACTCACAATTGGAATCAGTATAGCGTGTAGACTATCTACAAATCAGGAACATGTTTTTACCTCCTCAGCCAACTAGCTATGACACTGTCTGTGAGATCATAAGTCTGGATTAAGGAAGACAGACAATGCCACAGGGATTGATAGTGAGATAGAATGAGTCACCAGCTCTTGCAACTTCTAACCATATTTCTAAACTTTCTTGAGCTTAATTTTTTACCTACTATTATCACTGGATGATAAATTGCTTCTCATTAAGCATAAGATTATAGTTTGGTGGAAAATATAATAACCATTCATGATTAGAATTTTAGTCCATGTGATTATTGATTTCCCATTATTACAACAGCTTACTGTGACTAGAAGGGTTGGATTGAAGCCCAGGGCTGTTTTTCAAAAGGACAATAGTTACGAGCAGAAGACATGGGTTTGTTCTCATAGCTTAAAAAGTCCATGCTGTTTTTCTCTAATCAGGGAATTCCAGGGGCTTCATATGACTTTTGTATTTTCATAGAAATTTTGATTATCAATGGATATGTTTCCAGTCTCTACCAAGACTGAATAAAACTAGAAATTTATTCATTAAATTTATTCCCAAACCTTAGAGGCCTATACTGTTATTCTCACATTGTCCTTCAGAGGTGCAATACATTATCTATAGTCACCACAGTAACTGAATGTTATTGGATACGCTGAGTGTTAAGTCACAAGCAGAAGAATAACTTTTTCAATGCAGTCTGGACTTGCTGTTAGGCCTTTTTTTATTCTCATTCTTAGCTAAGACCAATGGTTTTAAGAAATACTTTTAAGTCTATGGAAGAAGCACACTCATATTGTCCCTTGGCAGAGAACAGAGAAGTCTGTGTAGCACAAAAACAATACTGTGAAGCTGTACTTTTAGCATTGCAAGGTAAAACTCAAACAACTTTTAGCAGTCTTTATAACTGATGATAATAAAAGCAAATTCTAACTGAACAGGTTCATACCAGATACTGGAGATAAACTGATATTTTCCTGTAAATATATAATATTTAGAACAGTAGTCAGAGTCATATTCTAATTTAGATGATAATAAACAGTTATTCTCCAAGATCCATGTTCTTTCTGCACTAAAAAGAGCCTTTCCACGTTTATTTATGTAGCGGGCCAATGTTGCAATTTGCAGAAATCTATTCCTTTTTTTTAAATCTCTTTTTCCCTCTCTATCCAGAAGAAGTCTAACCAGTATCTATTATCCCCAATTCTATTCCTGCTTTCTGAGATTTGCGAAGAGAATAATAATAGCACTGTGAATTAATCAATACATAATTAGCTCAGCATAATTTTAAGAGATTGTATCAGTCAGCTTTCCTGAAACAGAAAACTCTCTACATATTGTCTGAGATGGAATTTCACAAAGAAAATTCTGTTTACAAGACAATTGAAAAGTTGTGCTAAGTGAAAATCAGGGAGAACTACTCTTGGCTTTGCAGGCTTATAGGAAGCCACAAGTGGTTCTCTCAGTTTCCCAAGGCATTGAAGTAGTGGTTTGCAAGATTTGTCTAGAACCTTTTGTAAACTTGTACTTGTCTTCTACCACAATCTGCTGCCACTTCATTAGGAGCATTTTGAGTTACCTTTCTGTGCTGACTTCCAATCTTAAGCAAGTGCTTCACCTTGGAGGAATCGGAACCAGAATCCTTTTAGCAAGCTAGTGTACAAATTGCAGATTTTAAGGTCCATTCCCCGTTCACAAAGGAAGAGCTTAGAAAAACTTTATTATCTATAAGTAGATAATAACTGACACAGAGATATTCAATTTGTTAAAATCTGACTGAAACAGATAAATTATTGGAATTTCAAAATAAGAAAAGTCTTCTAATTTACCTTGAAAACATGGCATCGGTTGCTGAAGCTGTGTATAATTGCAATCCAGGAGGTATTCACCAGACTACTCAAATGGCAAATAACAAAAAAGCATATTAGGAAAATCCTAAAGGTCTGGAACCAAGGAAAATAAGGGACTATACATTGAACATTTAAGAATCTTTTGGTAAAAATTAACACTATACTTTCCTTCAGTTTTGTTGTCATTGTTGTTGTTGTTGTTTTCAGTCATGCAATGGCTTTCTTGTAGCAAACCTTAAATATTTTTAAGAAAAAAGCAAAATCTCAGAGGAGGCCAAGATGGCAGAGTAGGACACTTGTAGCTCACCCTCTCCCACAAATACACCAAGACTCACATCCACAGACCCACTCAGCCAACCAGAGCACCTGCGGAACTCTGACAGAACATCGTCCTCTTCAAAAGACAGAGATGCCAAACACCTGGTAGGAGAAAAGGAAAAAAGAAAGAAGAAAAGATAAAACGGTGCGGGACGGGTCCCACGGGGAGGGAGTGTCAAAGGAGGACTGGCGCTCATTTGCTGGGTCTCCTCTCTCCAACCAAGAGGCCAGTGGGACGGAGGGGGAGACTCCGAGGCTTGGATCTATACAAAGCAGCCTTTGACTGACAGAATTAAGTTAAACGGGCACAAAGGGTCTCCGCAACACCCAGCCTGAGATGCGGGCTGGCAGCTGGGGGCAGGGCCAGGCTGCCCGAACTGGGCGGAGGATGGGGACAGCTGCACTGAGGCAGCCTGGGGGACTGTAGGGAGCTGCGTGCCTTTGGTGTGGGTGCACAGGACAGAACAATCTGGGCCTCCATAAAACAACATGGCTGATGTGCCCTGGGGGAAGGGTTCATACCCCCATCTCTGAAAACCCGCAGAAAGTTTTCGGGTTAAGAGAGGCGGAGCTCAGGCACAGCTGCCATATCCTCCAGTGCTTAGCACCCAGGCGGGGGTGGGGGTGAGGGCAAAACCTGCATCCGCACCTAAGGATTTAACAGCCTCAAAGGCCAGATGGAGACTTTTATTCAGCCCGAGGCAGATAGGACCCTTCCATCCCAAACCCTCAGAGAACTTGCTCCGCCAAGACAAACAATGAGCTAGGTTTTGGCCCAGAGCAGGGACTGTGCTGTTTCTCAGTCTTCCCCAAACCCATCTATGGAGTGTGCAGTGGCACAGAGCTGCAGAGTGATCAGTGCTGGAAGAGGGCGGGCGATCCCACACCTCTGGCAGGAATGCAGCCCCTGACCGCTGTGCTGGGAGGGGGCACGACCTGCCCCCTCCTACCTGTCCAGTCTGCAACATCTAAGTACAGCATCAGGAGGGGCAGTGACCCGCCTGCCCACAGCAGAGGAGAGCTGCACCTGACCCAGTGTTGGGAGGGGGTGCGATCTACTTGCTCACAGGCACTGGGAGCAGCACAGAAGAGGGCCCCAATGGAGGGCCTCTGGAAACAGCAACTGAGCTTCCAAAACAGGGCGAAGACAGAAAGACTTTGCTTTAAAAGCACACAGATTCCAGCAGAACAACACCCCACCTTTTATTTTTTTAAATCTGTTTTTACCTGATCTATTTCTATTACTCTTTTAATTTTTACTTCTTAAACAATTATATATACTCCCAGTTTTAATCCTTTCTAAATTTTTTAAAAACATTTTTGTTATTATTATTTTTAAAAATCCACATCATTTCATTTTTTCCCTTGGTTTTCATGTCTTGTTATTGATTATACACAGGTTTCAAATACATTTTAATCCTAATTTACTCCTTCTTTAAAGGTATTTAAAAGATGTCTCAACTATATTGCTATTCTGCTTCAAACTGCTCTTCTATTATTCATTATACATTGTTTTCAAACCTTTTTTTCTCCTTTCTTTTAAAATTCTTTTCCCCTCTCTCTCTCTCTTTTTTTTTTAAGTGTTATTCCTACATAGGCATTAGATAGATAAATAAATAAACTCCATAAGGATGACAATAAATAACTGATACTCCAAAAACCACAGTGCCAGAGAGATATGAGACAGATGAAGCAGAGAAACCATTCCCAATTAAAAGAACAGGAGAAATCCCCTGAAAAAAAGATCAATGAAATAGACATTGATAGCCTACTAGATCAAGATTTCAAAAAAGGAGTGATCAAAGTGCTGAAAGAACTAAAAGAGATAGTGTTTACAGGTGTAAAGTATGTCAAAAATGAAATGGAAGCTATAAAGAAGAGCCAAGTAGAATGGGTAAACTCATTGGCTGAGATGAGAATGGATGTAAAGGCTGTGCAAAGCAGACTAGATAATGCAGAAGAAAGAATTAGTGACCTAGAAGACAGAACAACAGAAAGCACACAATCAGAACAGCTACAAGATAAAAAAATAAAAACAAATGAAAACAGCATAAGGGACCTATGGGATAATATAAAGCATGCCAATTTTCACATAATAGGGGTCCCAGAAGGGGAAAAAAGCTCAAAGGGGATTGAAAAGGTATTGGAAAAAATCATGACTGAAAACTTCCCAAACTTAAAGAAGGAATCAGATATCCAAGTACAGGAAGCTCAGAGGGTCCCAAACAGGAAGAACCCAAATAGACCCACACCAATACATATCATAATCAAGATTGCCAGAGTCAAGGATAAAGAAATGATCCTAAAGTCAGCAAGGGAAAAACAAAGCATGAGTTACAAGGGAACACCCATAAGGCTCTCAGCTGATTTCTCTACACAAACACTATAGGCCAGAAGGATGTGGCAAGATATATTCAAAGTCCTGAATGAAAAAAAAACATGCAGCCTAGGACACTTTAATCCAGTAAGACTATCATTTAGAAGGAGATAGAAGGAGACAGAAAGAATATCACAGACAAGAAAAATCTAGAAGAGTTTAGCAACGCTAAACCCATGCTAAAAGAAATATTGAAAAGTCTCCTTGAAATAGAAAAGCAACAGGATGTTACAGAAATGAGAAACTCACAACTGGAAAGGTGATAACTCATGAATTACAAACAAACACAAAATTGTAAAAGAAGACTTCTGAATCATTGGGAGAGGGAAGCAGGAAAATATAGAATATTTTTTCTTTCATTTTCAAAATTTTTGTTCTTGGAAGGATGGGTTTGGTATCTTGTTACTATCAGTTTAATAAATACAGTTATAGTAATGGGCTAATAGATTTATGAAAAAGGGTAACCACAAGCCAAAAACTTACAAGGGAGTCACAAAAACTAAATAAAATCCATGATAATACAAAGGAAAATTACCAAACCACAAAAGGAAGAAGAAAGGAACAAAGAGGAAATATCAAATCAACTGCAAAGTTAAGTTCAAAATGGCAATCAACACACATCTATCATTAATTACTGTAAATGTTAATGGACTAAATGCTCCAGTCAAAAGACATAGAGTGGCAGACTGGATAATAAAGCAAGAACCTTCAATATGCTGCCTACAAGAGACCCACTTTAGGGAGAAGGACACATATAGATTGAAAGTGAAAGGATGGAAAAGGATATTCCATGCAAATGGAAAAGCGAAAAAAGCAGGCGTTACAGTACTGATTTCAGACAAAATAGACTTTAAAACAAAGGCCATAAAGAAAGATAAGGAAGGACATTTTATAATGATTAAAGGAGTGATACACGATGAGGATATTACACTGGTTAATATGTATGCACCCAATATAGGAGCATCTAAGTACATACAAGAATTACTAGCAGAGATAAAGGGGGATATTGATGGGAATACAATCATAGTTGAGGATTTTAACACTGCATTAACATCACTAGACAGATCTTCCAGATAGAAAATAAATAAAGCAAGAGAGAAATTAAATAATACAATAGAAAAATTAGATTTGGTGTATATTTTCAGAGCATTACACCCCCCAAAAATAGGATATGGATTCTTTTCAAGTGCACATGGAACATTTTCCAGGATTGATCATGTACTTGGGCACAAACAAAAACCTCAACAATTTTAAGAAGATAAAAATTATCTCAAACATCTATACTGACCACAATGCCATGAAATTAGAAATCAACAACAGAGAAACAAAGGAGAAAAAAAGGAAAGCATGGAGATTAAACAATATGCTATTAAAAAACAAATGAGTCAATGAGGAAATCAAAGCTGAAATTAAAAAATACCTTGAGACAAATGAAAATGAAAGCACAACCACACAAAATTTATGGGGCACAGTAAAGGCAGTGCTAGAAAGGGAAGTTTATAGAGATACAGGCCTTCCTCAAAAAAGAAGAACAACTCAAATAAACAATTTAACCCACCAGCTGAAAGAACTAGAAAAAGAAGAACAGAAAACCCCAAAGGCAGCAGAGGGAAGGAAATTATAAAAATTAGGGAGGAAATAAATAAAATAGAGATTTAAAAAAAACCATAAAAAAATCAATGAAACCAAAAGCTGATTTTTCGAAAAAGTAAATAAAATCGACAAATCTCTGGCCAAACTCACAAAGAAAAAAGAGAGCACAATTTAACAAATTGGAAAGGAAAATGGTGAAATTACAACAAATAAAATAAAAATTCAGAATATCATATAAAATATTATGAGAAACTATATGGAACCAAACTGGGTAACCTAGAGGAGATTGACAAGTTTCTGGAACCATATTATCCACCAAGACTGAATCAAGAAGAAACTGACCACTTGAACAAACCAATCACTAGAAATGAAATTGAAATAGCAATAAAAACCTCCCTACAAATAAAGTCCAGGACCAGACGGCTTCACTGGGGAATTCTACCAAACATACAAAGATGAACTCATACCAGTCCATCTCAGACTCTTCCAGAAGATTGAAAAGGAGGGAATACTCCCAAACTCATTGTATGAAGCCACCATCACCCTGATACCAAAACCAGGCAAAGACACTACCAAAAAAAGAGAATTATAGACCAATATCACTGATGAACATAGATGTGAAAATCCTCACCAAAATATTAGCAAATACAATGCAACAAAACATAAAAAAGATTATACATTAAGACGAAGTGGGGTTCATCCCAGGGACACAAGGGTGGTTCAGCATACGCAAATTAATCAATGTAATACATCACATCAACAAGAGAAAGGACAAAAACCACATGACCATCTCAATAGATGCAGAGAAAGCATTTGATAAAATTCAACACCCATTTCTGATACAAATTCTCACCAACATGTGTATAGAGGGAATATATCTCAACATCATAAAAGCTATAGATGACAAACCTACAGCCAGCATAGTACTCAACAGTGAAAAACTCAAAAGCTTCCTACTAAAATCTGGGACAAGACAAGGATGCCCACTATCACCACTTCTATTCAACATAGCCTTGGAAGTCCTAGCCACTGCAATCAGGCAAGAGAGAGAAAGAAAAGGGATCCAAATTGGAAAAAAAAAAAGGGGGTAAAAGTGTCACTATATGCTGACGACATGTTACTCTATATAGAAAACCCTAAAAGGTCTACAAAAAAACTACTAGAGCCGATCGAAGAATTCAGTAAGTTAGCAGGTTACAAGATTAACGTACAAAATTCGGTTGCTTTTCTTTACACTAATGATGAATAAACAGAAAAAGAAAGTAAAGAATCAATCCCCTTTAAAATAGCACCCAAAGTAACAAAATACCTATGAATAAATGTAACCAAGGAAGTGAAAGAATTATACACAGAAAACTATAAAGCATTGATGAAGGAAATTAAAGAAGACTTTAAAAAATGGAAAGATATCCCATGCTCTTGGATTGGAAGAATCAATATTGTTAAAATGGTCACACTGCCCAAGGCAATCTACAGATTTCATGCAATCTCTATCAAATTTTCCAGGATATATTTCACAGAACTAGAAGAAATCATAATAACATTTATGTGGAACCATCAAAGACCTAGAATTGCCAAAGCATTACTGAAGAGAAAGAAAGAGGCTGGAGGAATAACTCTCCCAGACTTCAGACAATACTATAGAGCTACAGTCATCAAGACAGCATGGTATTGGTACAAAAACAGACATATAGACCAATGAAAAAGAATAGACAGCCCAGAAATTAACCCACAAACTTTGGGTCAACTAATCTTCAACAAAGGAGGCAAGAATTTACAATGGAATAAAGACAGTCTCTTCAGAAAATGGTGTTGGGAAAACTGGACAGCAGCATGTAAAGCAATGAAGCTAGAACACTTCCTTATATCATATATAAAAATCAACTCAAAATGGATCAAAGACTTCAACATAAGACAAGATACAATCAAACTCCTTGAAGAAAATATAGGCAAAACATCTCACATACATCTCAAAAATGTTCTCTAGGGCAGTGTACCCAAGCAATAGAAATAAAAGCAAGAATAAACAAATGGGTCCTAATTAAACTTGCAAGCTTCTGCACAACAAAGGAAACCATAAGTAAAACAAAATGACAACGTACGGAGTGAGAGAAAATTTTTGTGAATGAAGCTGACAAAGGCTTGATCTCCAGAATATATAAGCAGCTCATACGTCTTAATAAGAAACAACCAAACAACCCAATCCAAAAATGGCAAAAGGCCTAAACAAGCAATTCTCCAAGGAGGGCATACAAATGATCAAAAGGCACGTGAAAAAATGCTCAGTATCACTAATTATCAGAGAAATGCAAATCAAAACTACAATGAGATATCACCTCACATCACTCAGAATGGCCATCTTTCAAAAATCAACAAATGACAAATGCTGGTGGGAATGCAGTTTGGTACAGCCACTGTGGAAAACAGTATGGAGACTCCACAAAAGACTAGGAATAGACTTACTGTATGACCCAGGAATCCCACTCCTGGGCTTATATCCTGAAGGAGCCCTACTTCAGGATAACACTTGCACCCCAATGTTCATAGCAGCACTATTTACAATAGCCAGGACATGGAGACAGCCTAAATGTCCATCAACAGATGACTGGATAAAGAAGAGGTGTATATTTATAAAATGGAATACTACTCAGCCATAAAACCCGACAACATAATGCCATTTGCAGCAACATGGATGCTTCTGGAGAATGTCACTCTTAGTGAAGTAAGCCAGAAAGAGAAAGAAAAATACCATATGAGATCATTCATATGTGAAATCTGAAACAAACAAACAAACAAACAAAAACAAAACAAAGCATGAATACAAATCAGAAACAGACTCACACACATAGAATACAAACTTGCATTGCCAAGGGTGGGGAGGGTGGGAAGGGATAGAGTGGGATTTCAAAATTGTAGAATAGATAAACAAGATTATAGTGTATAGCACAGGGAAATATATACAAGATCTTATGTTAGCTCATGGAGAAAAAAATGTGCCAATGAATATATATATGTTCATGTATAACTGAAAAATTGTGCTCTACACTGGAATTTGATACAACATTGTAAATTGATTATGGATCAATAAAAAATGTTAAAAAGAAAAGAACGAAGCAAAATCAATGGTCCATAAGAGAAGCAATTGTTGAAACATTTTTGAAGAAAAAATATTTTTAAATATTGGAAAAGAAAAAATTCACCATCAGTAGACTAGAAATTGTAAAAATAGTTCCTAGAAAATACAAAATTTATGGGATATGATTAAATAATGTTGGAAAAATCTCAGATTATAGAACACTTAGAAAAGAAAACAACAGCAAAAATGCCTGGGTCCTTCATAACCTTAAACCCAAAACTGAAGCCTGTAAAAAATACGATTTCACTTAGAGGAAAAAAAAGGTAGAAATTAATATTAACACAAGAAAGAAGCTTATCAGTAGATCAGAATGCACAAGATTTAAAACTCATGGCAGATTTCTATACAAAAAAATATCGTTTAATTATGTGACCAGATAATCAATTCTCACCAACCATTTAAAAATAAATATGACTTATAAGGAAGAAGTAAAATGATTACATAGAAACAGCATACTTCAGAGTAAAAAAAGGACTTTAATTTAATTCTGACCTATGTTTCACATCAATTTGAGAGGCTACTGAATCCATAAATTCAAAACTTGTTGACTATGATAAAATAAAAAAGCTACAAGTATATGTTATATAGTATAGGGAATATTGTCATTATTTTATAATAACTATAAATTGAGTAAAATCAGTGAAAATTTTGAATCACCATGCTGTACACCTGAAATTAATATAACATAAAGTAATATTGTCAACTATACCTCATAAAAAAACTTGTTGATAATGAAAATTATTTCTTAAAAAAATTAAGTACTTAGATGGGATTAGTAATTTAATAGGATATCAAAGTAATAATCTGGAATATAAACCATTAAATAGAAAGCAAATAATAAAACTTAAAACACAGAACATGAAAAAAAAAAAGAAATAGAATTTAAATTAAAAGCTCCACCAAAAACAAAGAAAAGCAGATTATTCTGAGACTTCAATTTAACATTTGATCCTAGAAGACAAAACTGTAATAACTTCAAGGTACTTAGAAAAATTGATTTTAAACATCAAGCTGTCTACTCAGAAAAGTTAACATTAAGTGAAGATATTTCACACATATATGGATTGAAATTTTATTCACTTAACATTTGTGGAAAAAATTACAAATGATGTAGCAAGAAGAAAAAATAATTCTAAGAAATAGGAAGGTATGAAAAACAAGAAAGAATAGTTGAAAAAGAAATTAGAAATGATTATAGATTGTGCAAATAATTGCTAACATAGATCTTTAAAAATTGGGATGCAAAATCCAAATGATCTCATTGTTAAAGGTGACTGTATTTGGTAAATAATAAAGGTGTTCATAATGAAAATATGAATAACAGCAATACCAGTAATAAAAGTCTAAATATGTGAAAATAATTTTGTTATAGTTGATGTCTTGTTATGGTCTTTATCCTTATTCTCTGCAAGGATATAATATATATTTTAATATTAGTTATTGAAAGGTAATAATTAGCTACCCTAGAAAAACTATGAAGAAATTCTGTATCACTACAACAAATAGAAAGGAAACAAGAAAAAGGAAAATAATTGATCCTGCAAAAAGCAGGAAAGAGAAAAAAGAAAAGAGAAGATTAATACATTGGAAAAATGGATTCTATTTACATTTCAAATCTATTTAATTAATTATAGCTCTAATTAGAAAGAAAACCATATTTATTTCTTATTTCAGTACATGCAACATGAAAATCTCCATTTAAAAGGCATAGTATCCCATATTAAAATGAAATTGACCTAATAATATCCTATAAAACAGATTACAAATAAATTGAAATAATGCAATAGTTTTAACAGAAGGATTTAAAAGCTTTAATATTTTATTAACAAATAAAAAATTGAATAACAATATTCAAATAGAATAAACAGAATGACATGCCAAAAGAATAAAAAGAAACAGGAATATTTTGTTTAGATAATAATAAAATCATAAGAGGCAATAAAATTATTGCTAAATTAGCTAAGAAGTGGCTCTGTGATTCTTGGGAGTTTAAGAAGAGATAAGGTGCTGAAGCCACTGTGTTGGAACCTCTGTATGAATCATGAAATCATTGAAAGTGGTGAACAGAATAGAGGTAGAAAGAAATTAAAATGAGGCTATGAGTTAAACATTATTGTCTGAGCAAATGGAGTAAATGTGACAAGAAGTTTTCTAGATTACAATAAGAAAAGAAAGGCTGGTACAAAAAGACTATGTAAGCTCCAAGACAACATGGTTTTCAAATGACTGAAGATGAAGAAGATTCTAAAAATGGCATTGAGGAACAAGGAAGACAGGAAGTCAGTATTTGACCCTTACGTGTGAGGGCCAAGAGTTTTCTGGGGCTGATAAATTATTTTCATAGTATAGTAAGGGTTTAGGTAAGAGATGCAGGTAGTAGAAACTTGTGAGAAGATTTTGAGTACCACAGGGGAATTTCCACATGGTGGACTAGGGTATTCAAAGTTCAGTGGGGGGAAAAAAAGGAATGTGATTAAAATGGAGGAATAGATTACATTAGGGCCTAACATGCATATAATAAAATCTCTCCCTCTTCCTCAGTGAGTTTAGCTACTGAAATATTTCTAAAGAAAAATGAAAAAAAAATTGTAACAGTTTTTGCAATGATGTGAAATGATGAAAGAGTAATAGGACATGAGGTCCCTGAATAAAAATAATTCAGGAAGAGTGTTTATTGACAAAAGCAGATGGTGATTCAAGGTGTCTATTACAATTTGACAATATCTTTGAAGCTACAAAACTATTTTTTAAATTATTTTCTTTAAGATCAAAGGGAAATAACTGAAGGGATACAAACTGCAGCATAAAATAGTGAGAATGTTTAGGAAATGGTATATGACAGAAGTCTTTGTTTGAATTTCTGTTGTTTATCTGAAACTGTAATAAAAATTGTCTATGATAGATTACAAATTACATCTAACTTAGTGAATAAATGATACATTTTGTAACCTTTAAATATAATTATTTTTAGTTGTATAGGTTTACTTAGTTTTCTCTTTATTTCTATGGCTCTACCCTAAATAATAATGTTAAGGGTATAGTCATAACTAACATATGTATACTACTTGTGAGACCAGCATACAGCTATCAAGCATTATAAAACACACTATCTTTCAGTTGGAGTGTGTATGTTTACAATAGAGTTAAAAAATATGGACGCAGATTTCAGAGAAAGTCAGAAGACTTTTACAAGTAACTAGAAAAGCTTACCAGTTAGATATTTTGAATGTCATCATAAATAGTAGAAAATCAATGAGAAATAGTACCCCTTATTTGATCTTTAAGTTTTTAGTATTAATTTTTCAAAAGCCCTGCTTATTACTTTTATTTTACTTCCAATCAATATGTTTACATTGATTATATCTTTGCTTTACAAAATCTCTTTTCTTGCAACTTTTTTATCAAATTGAAAATATTTTTTATATGTGCAGTAAGATTGTTAATTGGATAAAGACAAAATCATTGACTACAGTAAAATACAGGACAAATATAGGTGGGCTGAACTAAATAGTAAGGGTATTAATCAAACATAGAGATGATTTAATACATAAATATATAGAAAATTGCAAAAAGTAAAGTCTTTAAATATTTTCTAAATTAAGTTTTCATAACTTTCTTCATGTTTATCCATTTCACTTTCACATGTGCTTTATTTTTTTTGTAGGGGTCTATACATTTTGTGCCATAATTTGTATTTCCTTGTTTATTATTTCTTCCTTTATTGATTAAGCAGCATTAAAAAGTAATAAAACATTCACTGATCTTTGCAATGTGACTACTCCAAATGGCAGAAACTCAACTTGAACTAGATTTCTGTCATTTGGAACAGTCACACTGCAGAGAAGCTGTATTTGTGTAAGAAGATGTATTTGTTTGTGTGACTAAGTAATAAGGATGACTGCATAGATAGATACTTGCTTCATAGGGAACTGGAACTAGGGACAAAAGTCACTTCAGTTCTCTCTTCTCTGCTCTTTTCAGTGCATGGAGACTTCTTTCTGTCCTACTAGAGGTACACTTTCTCCTTCTTGCTGAGGTTGACTTTCAGCTTTCAGGACTCTACAGAAAACAGCCTCTTCCCCCATCTCCTGGTCTAAGAATCCCAGGAAGGATTCCCCTTGTCCTAGCCAACTGGTCAAAAATTACACAGGCAGGAAATAGTATGTGTTATGATTGCCTATCTTTAGACTAATCACTTTGCCTAAGCGGTAAGGTCATAAACTAAATTAACTTAAATTTGGACCACAATGAAAAAGAGGCAATGGGAAGAAGGTAGGGAGATGAGTAAGCACCCAAACATCTATGAAGAGTGAAGTAACCCAGCCTTGGCTTCTGATGAAATAAGTCATAATAAAATGTTATGGACCCCAAGATACATGTTTCATCTATCTGCTAAATCAAGTTATTGACAATAACAGCTTAAAGGATATGGAAATTTTTTAGTTATGAATAACCCTAGGAGATAATTGTCCTCATCCTTTCTTAGATATAGACATCCTTCTCACTGTTACTGCTGTAACAGTATTGTCTGTCTAAGGACTAGAACCCAAATGTCTGCTGTTTGAGTAGCTTCTACTGTATAATAGCAGAACTACAGATCTCCTTCAAATTCTCAATTATTTTTTTGTCCCCTAAGTAGTGCTTTCCATGTATTCAAGAATTACTTCTTCAGTTACATTCACTAGGGCTATTACCTTTTTCTCATTCTTATCTGCTCACACCAGACTGACTTGGGAAAATTTTGTTTTCATTATCACCTTTCTTGATAATGCTGCTGTTCAAGCAAATAGTGCTTGACAAACATTTCAAAAGGTGTTAATTCACCATATAAATGAATAGCACTTACGTTTCTTTGAGATTTGTGGAGACAGCTTCTTCTCCAAGGCTGTCCACACTTTGCCATACTTTTTTTCTATGCTTCTGCCTAGAGTATATCACATATCTCTCAAGTTGATCCTATTAGCTGGATCCTTTTACTGAAGCTGAAGGAAGGATGTAAGTCTTATTATTTTATCTCTGCCCTTTCTTCACAGCTTCTCCCCATATTGAAAAGCCTCCCTTCTCAGTTACAATATAAAGCTTTTACACTAAAGTTTCCTACACTCAAAGAGAACCAAGAGATAGTGAATGATTGTGTCTATATCAGCAAAATCTGGGAATTAACTCACTAGCTAAAAAATACTTTATTAACAAGAAAGTAGTTCTCATTTGACTGCACCACAGGATGTCCAAATATAATTTCTCAACTCTCTAAATCTGTATCCAATTGATTATTTTTACTCACCATAAAATTTATTTGAAATGCCTGTGTTACTTCCATTTCTAAATGGTTTATTCATTTATGATTATTCATAATTCACAACTTCAGAAAAAATAGCATAGGGAAGATTTTACAATATTGGGCAATGAAAATCTAGAATAATCACACAGCAATCAACTAAAAACCAGTAACTCTATACCACTGCTGTATTTCCTACATGAACACAATATAAATCAGTGCTGTATAGGTTTAATTCACTGCAACTAGACCACGCTTCATCATGGTAGTATTCAGGAAGAGATACTGTTTGCATGATCTCTCATCTTCAGGAACCTGGCATGTTATGACAATTTTCTATTGAGGCCAACTTAATCCTGGTGTTGTTACCACACTTCCTATTCAGTATTTGATGGAATAGTAGAATGTAGAACATATAAATGAAAGAAAAAAGCAATGGAATTATAGCCAACTTGACAAAAAAATGTTGCTGAATTGAAGCCTAGGTAAACCCTGCCAAATTTATAGGCTCTACTTTAATGAATTTTAAATGCAATTACATTTTTTATTATTTTATAATCACTATAAAGTAACTAAATTTAGTGTATAAAGTATACTTGATTACTTTTTCCTTTTACATATGTATTCTGTAGCAACACTTATTTTCCTTCAAAGCTAATTTATGTCATATATGTTTTCATTGCACTAGTCAATATTTTACTAACCACAAAGAAATTTTAATTTCAGTGTAAAATACTCAAAAAGGATCTGGTAACAACAGCAAAAATTAATTTATCTATTTATCATCTGTTAACTTACTTTTTGTATTTATATAGGGAGATTTACTTTCTTCATATGTTGTAAAATTCTGATGCTTATGTACTGTAGGCTTATTCTACTGTTTTCTGTCTCCCTTAGTTGTTACTGTGTTTCTGTTCTATAGGTATATGCATATGTGTGACTGAGAGAGGAATTCATGTTTAAATCACTCTAGTTAGAAGCAGAGAAGAACAATTTAAATATGTAACTCCACACCTTCTTCAGATTTTCTCAGTGAGATTTCTATTTACATAAGATATTTATTTGGTAATACAACTTTGCTGAAGTTTTAAAATAACAGAGATATTTTAATTTCACAGTAACAAAAAGCCCTAAATATAAAATATTTGACATCTATGCTTCCAAAAGTCTTTCTAGCCTCTTGTCTCTTAGACCTTAATACTTGGGCTATATGATTGGATATCTGATAATCCTTCTGTGCTCTTCTATTTTCCAGACACATCCCTCTCAGACTGTTTTGGGGAAACAGTACCATTCTATTACTCAAGGCAATTTTTTTATTCTTCATTTTGTACTAGGCTTAGGGTCCACTCTTTCAAACCAAAGCATTCATTAATGTATTAAGCTAAACAAGGCATTTTATTCTGATTGACTTCCAGCTCAGAAGTTTAATAAGCTTTGAGGATTCAGTATTTTTTGTTGTATCCCTAGCAATATTTGTAAGTGGAAGTGAGCATTATAGAAATTTAGTTCCTGTTAATGATTATACTGATACCATTGCAGTCTTTATTCTAAGAGATATGTCATCTAAAATCACTTTTTAAATTTTTTAATTAATCATATTTTTCCCTACATTATTGCATAATAACCATGAAAGAATTGTTTCCAAAAGTTGTATGATTTGTTGAGCTACTACTACTGCAAAAAAATTTACTGTTAATAATTATTTCTAAGTAATTTCTTATATAAAATCACTTATTTGGAAAAAATTAATGTCTGAATTATTTGTTATAAAACATATAGTGTTATATTTTGATAATTTCAATAATATTTCTAAAAGATACATACATCTTGAATACAAAAATCTTTACTTCTCCATAGTATTTTTAAATTCAAATATTTGGTTTAAAATTATTTCCATAATAGGCAGTACAACTTAAAATATGTGTGCTATAATAGAAAGAAGTAGATCAAGTGTAGAGTGAATCAAAACTTGCTGGTAGTTTTCAAATTAGAGTAATCTGTGTTTGATTTGGTACACTCTCAAAGAAGTTGATTTTGTTAGGGAGTTAGGTAGAAATGAGCACTGGGCAGGGAGAGAGGAAGAGAAAAGGAGCAACCCAGAAAATAACAATATGCCTTCACTCAGAATAAGGGGCTCCAAAAACTTTTACTGTCTCTAAATAAGGGCCAGCAAAGAAACCAGCTAGAATCAAACACTGCAGCTGTGCAATAGAGAGAAGGACCCACTTAACCTGACCCAATGGTCATTATTATGTAATTAACATTACAGTTTGAACCCATTTTCATAGGTTTTTCTGTGTGCATCATGGGTAAGAATATGCACAAAAGGGATGGGCGTGCCTGAGCACAAGGAACCTGAGCTATCAGTCAGCCTGAGTACCCAAAGAACCTGAGCCACGAATCAATCAACTAATCATGAAAACAGCCCTAAGCCAGGATATAAAAATAGGAAAAACAAAGGAGCGGTGCCATTTTTCCTCTGTTGGATTGGCCTACTTCCAATTCTCAGGAGTATACTATATATTACTACCTTTTTACCTTATTAATAAAATCTTGTTTATATAACACTTTCTGTCTCTCATTAAAAATTCATTTTTTTCAGATGACTAAGAACTGAGGTAATTCTTATTGCCCTCCTCCTGGTAACAATTTTGTTATAAATCTATGAAATACCCTTCCATGAAAATAGAAAAGCTTTATTGTATTGTATCTTGTATAGTAAGTATATTCCTTTGTTTTATAAACTAGACACATATTTCAAGTAGATTTAAAAAATAGGAATATTTCTTTTTGATTTTAATGAAAGAAGTCGCTGAAGTCTTGAGTAGGAAAATAATCCTGGTGATGTCAGGGCATAATATGTGAAAAATATTAATGAGTAAAAGTAACTATGTTCTCCCCAAGGTTGTATGTTACTCTATGAAGGTGGCAGTTAGTGCTGTAGTGGCAATATAATAAACTAGTAATACTAATAATAACACAGATCCCTGGTGTCCTGAGTTTATAAGCTTCACTGATCAGGCAAAAGTGACTTATTTAGAGGAAGAATAAGATTCAAGAGGTTAAATATTATTTCAACTTATGAAAAATCACTTATTTGGGAATTTTAAATTTTATTTTTCTACATGACAGAGTTAAAATAAAATGAATTATTAAAATAAATAAAGTAGTAAAGATTATAATATATATTCTAACATTTGGAATCCCTTTCAAATGAAAAAGAATATAAAGGATTTACTATTCTAAAACTTAATTAATTGGTAAGAAATATACATTTTATATTTTATCTGTTAAAACAGTCCTTATATTTCTTCCTTGCTCCAAGTGTCCAGTAGTAATAGTATATTTAAATTGAGCAGGTGACATGCTTTCCAATGTCTTTGATTTGACCATTTCATTATACTACTCCAAATGCTAATAATACTACTCCAAATACCAATAATACTGATAATAATGGCTAATAGCTAATACTAATGTATTATTTACCATTTATAGAACAATATTCTAGGAATGCCAAATGTATTAATTTATGAAAACCTCATAGCAACTCAGGAGATAAAACTATATCACTCCATTTTAACTAAAGATGAAACTAAAGTACCAAGAATTAAAATAATTTGTCCAAGTTTTGCCCAATAATTTGACCATGGCTAGTCAATGGTAGAATCAGACTTGAATCCAAATGACTTAGTGTTCAAAATCTGGAATAATTAACTACTGTTTATCTGGTATCCTATTAAACTATGTTTTAATGTATAATTTTGGATGCAGTGCTATGTACAATTTTCTAGTACTTATTAAAGAATTTGCAAAATGTTTGGTTATAAAATATGCTATATATATTTATAGCTTGAGTTATTTCAAATTAAAAATTAGTAATATGCAAACTATTCAGAAAATATTTGTTTTTATTCTTTACTCAATGAAGAACAAAAATAATTTTCACAATAGCAATAATTTTAAACATGAAAGAAGTTAAACTAAATTTCTATCCACTCTTCTTATAACTGACTTTAATTAAGCCTTTCTGACTTTTATATTAAAATGATGGAAAAAAACTTAATATTGAGAACAAAATATAGTTTTAAAGGGCATATTCCCATTGCCCACAGGGGGAAATTACATCTGCAGAGAAGAATTTCCTGCTTGTGAGCTATCATCACAGAAGCACTAAATACCCATTACAAAATTTCTATATCTTATTGGTTGTATGGGCCCTTCACATTTGAAAACTGTAAGAGTTTGACATTTATAAATATATTTCATAATTCAATGGAAAAGGAAATGTAATTACATAGATTTTTCCTTCTTTTGTGATTCATTATATTAAATATAATGTCATTCATTAAATGAATTTTAGAATGTGAGTTTTTCAAAGTAAAAAAATATTAACAATAAACAGAAAAGTAAAAAATGTCAATGGAGTAAAATGTGTAGTTTATGTTTAAAGAAGAATAATAACTTAGTAATAAATCAATAACAAGAAAAATAAATATATAGCATTTTTAAATTTACAAAACTGGTTTTATGCTATAAAGTTAAAGCTACGTATCCTCAGCAGTATGCATATTTACTCTACAAATTCCTCAGTTCAAAATATCATGCCATCAGAGTAGCACAAATACAAGAAAATTATAGTTCAAATGGTGCTATCTACCTGAACAAGAGTATCAGTCTCTTCTCCACCCTATGTTGTAAAAGAATATAAATTAGTGGCTTCTTAAGAGTATATGAATTTCACTTCCTGTCTTTTCCAATTCTATGACGTGGTAGAAGTGCTAATGAGAAATGAAATTACCTGAAGGAGAAAAAGAAGGAAGAGAGAAAATACGGCCCATGGTTAAATCACAAATTCAGCTGTGCCTCTTTCTGCTGTCTTCCTCTGACTTCATCGAGTGAAAGTGACCTTAAGCTTGGTCACTGTCTTCTATGAATCCTAAATATTTACTTCAGTGTAGATTTCTAAACTATTGGATTTAGTTAATTTGCAAAACTGTTCAATGAAATTTCTTTTGATTAAAAGTCATTACTTACATTTTGTGCCCCAAATCTTGCAAGTTTTGAAGTTATAATGTGTTTGACAAGTTTTATGTAAAATCAAGAGCTGTTTTTAAGACAATTATCAAAGGTGTACTAACCAAAGGATTGAAACTTCCTAGACATCATGGGGAAAAAAGACTATGATAAAAATATCATTACAAAATAAATAATTAAATTTTCTCCCCAAGTTATTAAAGAATATAGAGCAAACTAATTTTACAATAATTGTATGCAGATTATTAGTAGTTTCAAATTAAATCTTTAATTGTACAATGTATGCCTTTGTGGTGTTCATGTGTCCACAAATGCATTCAGTAGTTAGTACTTTGACACCGTTTTGCCCTCTGACTCTTTTCCAGTACCATACCTAGTAGCTATTTTCCAAGGAACTCTCAAGGGTCAAAACTTGAAGGAGTCATTGTTACACTCCATTTTGTATATTAAAAAAAAAAACTTTATTCTGGAAATATTATAGGGTTATGACATAATGATGAATTAATTTGTAAACTACTTCTTTCCTTAGATTTCAAAATGAGGTTTTCAAAGCTCAATCTAACTGAAAATAAGATTGAATTTCATATGTTCTAATATTGTTTTGATAAAGGGATTGTGCTCTCAAGGTTCCTTGTAGCCAGTGTTGTTGTCTTTCATTCCATTGACAAAAAAAAATGTATTAAAAGAAAATCAACTTATTTATTTCCATAAATCTTAAAGAATTTAGTTGCATCTGAGGCAATCACATAATTAAGAATTTGCACATGAACATAATAGAAAAGTTGATTTTTAAAAAGTCACCACCATACTAAACATATTATATATTAATATAATCATTTTGATGAAGAGAAAAGGAGGGCTATTCTACTTGCTAAACCAAAGAATTTAAAGTGTACAGTCACTAATAACAAAAATCACTGGACAATGTCAGTATCTACTTTTCCTTTACTATGAATCTCATTCTATTACAATCAGAACATAATTATAATTTCCAAACTATTTACTAAAATAGAATAATTTTGGAATGCCTCAAGAAAGTTTTTCATTTATGGGCACTTTATATTTCAAATATGATATTCCTATCAAGTCATAATAGTTTATCTCCACTGAATGGCACAAAGCATCAATTTGCTCCTTTAAAATTTTATTTTAGAAAAAACATTTTAATAAATGTTATTTATCAAAAACATTGTAAATACACTTAAGAAAATGCATTCTTTTGTGTTTGTTGCTATTTTCTATAATGAATTATATGGATAGATGCACTTTAGCTATTATGACCAAAATTTTTTAAGATAGGCTTAAAACAGAATCTCAAAGACCAATCACCTTACATTACAAGATATTTTGAAAACAAAAACAGAAACAAAACAACCTGATGTCACTTTATTGTTAAAACCTCTGCCTAGCCACTCCCTAAGAGTATCTCTCTAAAATCTCAGAGCCATTTCTAGAAGCACAGTCCATAATCAAGCCCTGATTTCTATGAATTCACAGTTGACTTTAGCAGAACTTTCAAACTGGTCCTTCAAATTCTCACTGTATAATTTTGGTAGTACATTTATATTTATTAATACTCTGCTATAATGTTTTTCTTTGCTTGGGCAGAAACTTCTTGACATAGCACGTCTGTGCACTGCATTTCTTCATTCTAAGTTCAATATCTCACTTGTTTCCTTTTAAAACTGTAGGTGTCTACTATAGAGTTTGTTCCATTGTAATCCAATGATAGAACTCAGACATTTTTCTACAGGGTACTCTACCCTGACCTTATGAAAACCAAGTAAATATGGTCATTAGTGGAATCTTTGTGGATTGTAATCTCATTTTACTTAGTACTTAAGTAGCCAAATTTCCATGTTATAATCAGACTAATCTCAAACTATTGACTTCAAAATTGCCTTTATGTCTTTAACAATGAGTTGTCTTCTATAAACCTTCTGAATGCATTTCAATCTCAGTTTCAATCTGACATTTATGTTAGGGATCTCTTTGGTGTCAATTTACTAATACCTGAAAGTATACTTTATCATTATTTCATGAATTAGTGGCTGGTATGAAGAATTTTGTCATGATAAGCACTATTTGAAAGATTTTTTTTTAAATAAAGGAAAAAAGAAAATTTATCTCTTTATGGTCTTCTATTTCCCATGTTACAGCTTTCCTCTTTGTTATTTCTATCCTGAGTGGATCAAAGAAATGAACATATTTTCCAACTCTGGAGTAGAACTCCAAGATAATTCTAAATGGTTTAAATTGACTTAAATATCCTATTCTATGACTGATTTTGTGTGTGTGTGTGTGTGCGCGCCAGTTTTTGTCTATTCAAAATTTGTTTCTTTAACTTCCAAATTATCTATTGTTCTCCATATTGTTCTAGACATTTAGACTTGGATGTTGTATCTTTTGGTCTTCCCCAACCTAGAAGTCTCCTTCTACTTGTTATTTACAATATTGTATACATTGAAGAAATTTGGCTCACTGTCCTAGAGTATACCTTGCTTTTGGCTTGTTTTATGTTTCCTCATGATTAAATTGATGTCAAACTAGTCAGGCCAAGAATACATAGGTACAGTTAATCTCATCAAGAGACATACATTATCTCAACTGGACTGTTGGCAATACCATGCTTTGACATTTATGTAAGTTGGTGACTTCTAGATCTCTCCTTAGTAAAGTGAATATTATCCTTTGTAATTAATAAGCAAACTATGAGAATATAATTAGTTATTGTCTAA
This sequence comes from Camelus dromedarius, assembly GCF_036321535.1. Lineage (NCBI taxonomy): Eukaryota > Metazoa > Chordata > Mammalia > Artiodactyla > Camelidae > Camelus > Camelus dromedarius. Next base: position 36,425,366 of record NC_087448.1, read on the forward strand.
CTCACTTGGTTACAAAGAAATTTCAACTTGCAGTTTTAGCATTAGTCTCAGATCCTGGACTGTCTGTTTATATGAGGGCTACATGATAGCAATTTTCTAATTCTATAATTTTTATACATATATGTTGCATAGCTGACATTTTTCTGAAATAATTTTTGATTCTTAGGCTTTTCTCTATCTCTTATTTTTAAATTATCACTAATGACTGTTGGACTTTTATTTATTCATTGTTTTAAAGTCCATTATCCTCATGATCTTATTACTCTTTGTGGTGTTCAAATTATTGTGGATTTATATAGGAGCCCCTGTATTCCAGTTTATACATGTTTTTGACAAAGTTCCATTTTTAAAGAAATAAATATGGAGGAAAGCAAGGAGAAAATCATAACAAAGGATGAGAAAAAAAAAGTTTTAAAATTTCTGTTGTATTCAAGTTTACAAAAGATCCTCGTGGCCTTGACTGGAGAGTGGCAAAATGTAAAGCTAGAGACTTAGAGTGACAGCATAGAAACTTGTACATTAATGGAAAACATTTGACTGTTATTCTTGGTACTTGGGGACAATTTTATGAGGGCAAGGTCCTGATAGAATTTGTATTTTTATGTGACTCAATCTTCTTTTCAGGTGGGGGAAGAACTGATTAGAGGTGCTACAGTGAAGATGGAGATAGTTTCAAGATATGTTTTGAGGTGAAACTGAAAGAATAGCTGATAGATTGGGTGTGGGTGAAGAATGAAAATAAGGCATCAGAAATGATACCTAGTTTTTTTTTATGAGTAATTAAATTTGTTAAGATAGAGAAGGTTAAAAAAGAAATAGTTTGTGGGGAAATGGGAAGGAGGAATTCAAGATTTTAATGCATCTGTTTCAAATTACTATATGTCTGTAAAATATCCAAAGTAGAGCTGTAAGATCCTGATGATTTCCACTGTAGAAATGTAAATTTGAGATTTATCAGAATGGGTATAACATTTAGCCATATGATTAAATGAGATGAACTAGAGTAAGACACATTTTGAGTGCCTTGAGGTACTCTATCATTTAGAAATGTAGTAAAAAGGAGAAGCCAAGAAAGAAGTGAAAGAAGGGACATCCAGGAATATGAAAGATGAATCTATAATCTCAGATCATTTGGAGTAATTTGTTTATATTAAAAAAAACTTTTAATATTTTACATTTGCTTGAACCCTCAAATGTGATATTTTAAGGTTAACATTAAGTTTCCCTTTAAAAATATACCATCTTCATATTTTAGGTATCACCTAAAACTTGGCTTTTCAAAATGTATTGTTATATATTAAAATGAAAATAATTCTTATTTATCAACATTTTTGTTTTTTACAGTTTAAGATTGTATATAATTTTGATGGGCAAAATAGTACTACATCCATCATCACTAGTGTTAAAAACTTCCCACTCTCTTTAGCTATTATGTGATAATTGACCTTTATGGAAAGAAGAAACCTACAAAGAGCAATTCTGGAGTGGACTGGAATCATCTGGGAACTGTAAGCTTTTGTTAACCACACTATTCCAAGTATCCTAAGACATGGTTTTAAAGATTAAAATAAAAATTGCTCCTGGGCTTAAAGCTTAAATGCCAAGTAGAATTTCACTGAAGTGTAAGTTTATAAGTGGTGACAAGTACTTAACTGTATTGATACTAAAAACACCCCTATTATAAGAACTCTACAAAAGCTATTAGAGCTCACAAACTCCCCCTTCAGTGTTCACTTACTAAGGGAAAGCACAACTATGCAACAAGAGAATGGAAAAATTATTATTTTGCAGAGGGAGAGACTGTTGAAAATTATAGTCATTTTGGGATATTATAGAAATTGATACAATAGAAGTATGAGAAACAGGGGCAAAACAGACAAACCATGATGACACAGAGGACTCTGTTAGACTTCATAAGTATTATATTATTTTATTAAAAGTGACCACCTGGCAACCTAATTCTCTTCCATATTTAAATATAGTACAAATTTAAATGTTTTTTTGATTTACTGTTATGAGATTACTAATTTAGTTATCTCAAGGACAAACATATACAGGAAATGCTAAGAATAGTAAATCATTGTCACATTACTTTCTGTGATCCAGTAATCATATTATCATCTCATTTATATACATTTCAAAAAGCAGTCTTAGCTTATTAGGAATGGAAGTCTAATAACAAGTGTGTCATCCTCAAGTTGTGAAAGATACTTCCCCCCTTGCCACTTACTCTTGAATGCCAAGTTAGAGCTCAGCATTTTTTTCTTTATGAGCTAAACTAATTGAGTATCACTCTTTAGAACCAGTAGACACATATCCTACCTAATTTCTTTCTGTAATTTGGGAAAATATTTATTTTAGGCTTATTATGGGCCTCTGATACATTGTACTTTTATTCTCATCAGCAAACTCATGCACCTTTTGAAACTATTTCAACATGTTTACTCTATTTCCTCTTTCATAAAACAAATAAACAAATAAACAACAACAATAACAAACTTTCTTTGCTTCTTCATGTTGAGGGCTTTATTTCCTTGAATTATAGTTAGATAATATTTTAGATAATATTATAAATCCTTGAATCCTTTGCACAATTCTGCAGACTTCCAACAGGTAAGATCAGAAACAGTTTTTGTTTTGTTTTGTTTTTGTTTCTGTTTTTTAACAGAAATGTGATGGAAACAATTTCTTGGCATAAAATCTCCAAACCTGGTAAGACTTCCAGATAAGATAATAGGCCAAGAGGAGATAGATTTTTGAACAAGGTAAATATTTTGCAGCTCTTAAGATTACAATAGAGGAAACCTCATGTATTTTAGCATAGCCTATCAGCTCTTTCATTTCAAAATATAAACATATTTCCTCTAGTTCTTCTCATGTTAACTTAAAAAATATAGTTCCCACATATTTTCCTTTAAATCCCTTACTTTTTAAATCACTCTTCTAATCAAGTTCTAAGTTTCTGATCATTTTCAATAATTTTATTTGTAAGAACTTCAAGTTTCACAAAGTAAACAATGCCTATGGATTCTACCTATTTACTACTTCAGTTATTCTTCTGTCGTCCTTTGATTTGTAGTTTTGTCTTCCTCTCTAGATATTAAACTCATCCTTGGGCCCAGTCCCACATTCTTTCATTGTAAACCTCGAGTGCTTAAGACAGTACTTGCTTCATAGATGACACTCAATAAATATGGGTTAAATTTATAAGTTACATAAAGTCTATTTTATGCTTATATAAGCTTGATAAGTGATATTTCACAAAATTTTCATATATTTTTCCTTCACAACTACCCTTCAAAGTAGGTGTTCTATTATCTATTAATTTTAGAAAAGAAAACTCATAGAGATCTAATTTAGCCAAATATGTATATACACACATACATGTATATACATATATATGTAGAATCTAGATTAAAATTCAATTTAGTCTGACTCTAATCCCTATTTTTTCTTTTAAATATCATGCTGATAAAAAAGAATAATATAGCAAAGGAAACAATCAATGTTATTTTTTTCAATGATTTTAACCACTGACATCAGTTGTTTCCTATTTATCTCCAACACCTATTTGGTGTTGCTGAGTCTTTGGATATGAATGTTTTCTCTCTGAATTCCTAGTCCTAAAGTAAATTAGCCATTCCCAGAGTTGTTGCATATGCTTTGAAATCTAGTGATTATCGGATTTGAATTTTTCATTAACTAGGTGGACTCTGTGCCATAGTCACATTCATTTCTTTCTGTGTTCTGGGTAATGAATTTTCTTCATGTAAGGGTATAATTTATAAACAGGTTTTATTTTAGTTAACATGACACCTTTTATATTGCTGCATGGACATTCTAGCATTGCTAAATGGCATATTATATTATATTATATTATATTATATTATATTATATTATATTATATTATATTATATTAATTTGGAATTAGTGTTTTTATTTTCTAGGTTTTTTTAACATTTTTTATTGAGTTGTAGTCATTTTAAAGTTGTCAACATTTAGATGTCTATTGTTGATCTAAAATAAATAGACTGTCAGTTGTTTATCCATCAAAATTGGTTTACTGAGGATCATCAAATAATTGCAATTCTGTTTCCACAACTATGGCAAGCTGTGTGCAAGTCTCCTGCACAACAAGGGGAAAAGGAAGGTGAGAGTGCTATAGGAAACAAACAATTCATGGCTTTTCATTGGCTAAGTTCTTGCCAGGAAAGAAGAAGAGCCTTTCCTCTTTCTATTGAGTTCTTCTATCTTCACAGGGCATGAGAACTGCCTCTTCTGATCTCCAAAATTTATTTAGTTGGGGTATATATTTATTTAGTTTTTTTTACATTTTCCCTCTTTGATCAGTCTTTCTCAGAAAGCATCACTGATCAAGATTCAGGTTTTCCAGTTTCAGTGGCTTTTTTCCTATAATGCCAGGAAGGAGCTTCCCTGAATGTAGTGTTTCATGTAGAGGGAAAGTGCACAGATTAGAAACATATTTAAGTCACATTTGAGTAACAAAAAAGGAATTAAGAGGAAGACTCCTTGAGTACTTTTCTCTAAAGTCCTAAGTTATCAAGATCATGAACAATGGAGATCCTTTGAAGCCTTATGTCATCATCAAAGGTTCAGCAACAACCTTCCAACAGGTCTAGTTTGTGTATCTTGGGAAAGTGGTTATATCAGAATCTGTTCACGTAAATTTCAGGAAATCTTTTTTTTTTTTTTTTTTTTTTTTTTAATGTTACTAGATAATGTATAGTTCAGGTCAGGGTTCAACCCTTTCTTAAGGCATGTCCCATGAAGCCAAGGGTCTATTCCTTGGGGTTTAGCAGAACAAGAGTTGATTAGCAATATCAGATAGGGGCCTTTCTAGTAAAATTAAAGAGAGTTCTTACAGAGGTGTCTTCTCCGACAGACAAAATCTCCAGGTTGCAAAGTATGATTCTTAACATCTAAGTCTCCCAAGACCGAACTGAAAAGATTCCTCTATCAAAGCATGGTTATTTTAAATAAAAGTAGTTAGGCTTTTGCAATATCAGTATCTCTCCTTTTATCAGTTGTGGGTCAAATGAAGCAGGAGCGAAGTGTGTTGGGCATCCTGTGATTATCTCATAGAGTGAGAGATTATGAGTTCCAGAAGGGGGATATATAAGATTTAGAACCAGTGGTAATATTTTGGCCAAGTTTTTTGGAGGTTCTATATAATTATTGTCAATTGAGTCTTAATAATACTATTAGTTTATTTAGCTAAACCAGAGGATTGAGAGTAGTAAGCACAGTGAAAGTATTATAAAACTGCCAATACAGTATAGACCTGTGGAAAGTACATGACCAGAGAAGTAGTTTTCTTGCTCACTATGAAGTTAAAGAGGAGGTCCCAGGAATGCGACAATATTTTACAAATGGCTTTTAGCCTGAGAAGAAGTGGTAGCCTGTCTTTAAAGGAAGACTTCAATCGAGGGGGAAAACATATAGACCATGACTGAAATATATTTATATCCAAGAGGAAGTTGTATGTAATCCATTTGCCAGAACTCAAATGATCCATTAGGCACTTTAAAATGTATTACAGCACTAAAAACAGGTTTCTTTAAGTTGTATTTCAGACACATAGGAAAGTGAAGTAGGAACATTTTACAGTCTTGTAAATGTTTTCCCATTAATATTAAATTATGAACACTATCACTTTGATAGTAGATCAGTAGTTTTAATGCATGTAGTGGTGAGTAGTTTGAATTTTAGAGTCTAAAGTAGGATTGAATTCTTATTTGGTTCAAACCAGAGTTCTTTCTTTTATCAAACCAACAATTTTTGAATTTCCTAACTTGTTTTTCCTATTCAGAGACCATACTAGGAATCACTACCAAGTTTTTCTAAATTATCATTTGGGGAAATATTTCTTTGGATCATGAAGGAGATTTGGCTGTCATTGGTTTCTGTAAGGACAGCATTCCTTGCAGGAAAGTTAGCAAGCTGATTTCCCTTAGCTTCCAGAAATTCAACTTTATAATATATATATATATATTTTTTTTTATTCATTTTCATATTCATTAAAGGTGATTACAAGATATTGAATATAGTTCCCTGTGCTATATAGAAGAAACTTGTTTTTGTTTTCAATCTATTTTTACATATAGTGGCTAACATTTGCAAATCTCAAACTCCCATTTTATCCCTTACTCCCCTTTTCCCCCAGTAACCATAAGATTGTGTACTATATCTGTGAGTCTGTTTGTTTTGTAGATGAGTTAATTAGTGTCCCCTTTTTAATTTATTTTTAGATTTCACATATGAATGATGTATGGTATTTTTCTTTCTTTTTCTGGTTTGCTTCACTTAGAATTATGATCTCTAGGTCCATCATGTTGCCACAAATGGCATTATTTTTATTTTTATGGCTGAGTAGTATTCTATTTTATAAATATACCACTACTTTTTTATCCAGTCATCTGTCTATGGGCATTTAGGTTGCTTCCATGTCTTGGATATTTCATATAGTGCTGTGATGAACATTAGAGTGCATGGACATTTTCAAATTAGAGTTTACTCTGGATATATGCCCAGGAATGGAATTGCTGTTCATATGGTAAGTGTATATGTAGGTTTTTGAGGAGTCTCCATGCTGCTTTCCATAACGTTTGCAACAAAATACATTACCACCAACAGTGTAGAGGCTTCCCTTTTCTCCACAGTCTCTACAGCATTTATTGTTTGTGGACTTTTTAATGATGGTCATTCTAATTGGTGTGAAGTGATACCTCATTGTGGTTTTGATTTGCATTTCTCTGATAAATAGCAATATTGAGTATTTTTTCATGTGCCTATTGGCCATTTGTATGTCTTCAATGGAGAATTGCTTGTTTATGTTTTCTGCCCATTTTGGATTGGGTTGATTGACTTCTTGTTGTTACACTGTATGGACTGTTTATGTACTCTGGAAATTAAGCCTCTGTCAGTTGCATCATTTACAGATATTTTCTCCCATTCCATAGGTTGTCATCTTGCTTTACTTATAGTTTCCTATGCTTTTCAAAACGTTATACATTTAATTAGGTCCATTTAGTTATGTTTGCTTTTATTTTTATTTCCTGGGTAGACTGCCCTAGGAGAATATTGCTAAGATTTATATCAGAGAATATTTTGCCTATATTTCTTCTAGGAGGTTTATCATGTCTTGTCTCAGATAAGTCTTTAATTCATTTTGAGTTTATTTTTGTGTATGATATTAGAGAGTGTTCTAACTTCATTGACTTAATTGCTGTTATCCAGCTTTCTCCACATCACTTGCTGAAGAGACTATCTTTTCTTCACTGTATATTCTTGTCTCCTTTGTTGAAGATTAATTGACGATAGGTCTGCCGGTTTATTTCTGGCCTCTCTATCCTGTTCCATTGATCTTTATGTCTGTTTTTATGCCAATGCCATGTTTTTTTTATTATCGTAGCTCAGTCGTATTTTCTGAATTCTGGAAGGGTTATTTCTCTAGCTTCCTTCTTTTTCTTCAATATTATTTTGACAGTTCTGGGTCTTTCATGATTCCACTTACATATTAGGGTTTTTTGTTCTAGTTCTGTGAAAAATATCCTAGATAATTTGATAGAGATTGCATTAAATCTGTATATTGTCTTGTACAGCATGGTCATTTTAACAACATTGATTCTACCAATCCAAGAGCAGAGGATATATTTCCAATTCTTTAAGTAATCTTTAATTTCCTTAGTCAATGTTTTGTAGTTCTCCATGATAAATCTTTCACCTCCTTGGTCACATTTATTTCTAAGTATTTTATTATTTTGATGTGATTATAAAAGAGATTGTTTCTTTAACTTCCTGCTATTTCATTATGAGTGTAAAGATGTAACTGATTTCTGTATTTTAATCCTGTAATCTGCTACCTTGCCAAATTCTTTTATATAGTTCTAGTAGTTTTTGTATGGAGCTTTTAGAGTTTTCTATATTTAGTATCATGTCATTAGCATATAGTAACAATTTTACACCTTCTCTTTCAATTTGGATCCCTTTTACTTCTTTTTCTTGCCTGATGTCTGTGGCTCGGATTTCCAAGACTATGTTGAAAAGAATTGGTGAGAGTGGGCATCCTTGTTTCGTTCCAGATTTTAGAGGGAAATATTTCATTTTTTCACCATTCAGTATTATGTTGGCTGTGGGTTTGTCATAAATAGCTTTTATTTTGTTGAGATATGCTTCCTGTATACCCACTATGGTAAGAGTTTTTATCATAAATGGGTGTTGAAATTCATCAAATGCCTTTCTGCATCTATTGAGATGATTATGTGATTTTTGCCCTTTCATTGTTAATGTTTTGTATCCATTGATTAATTTATATATGTTGAAACATCCTTGTGTCCCTAAGATGAATCCAGCTTGATCATGGTGTATGATCTTTTTTATCTACTCTTGAATTTTGTTTACTAATATTCTGCTGCAGATATTTTCATCTATGTTTATCAATGACACTGGCTTTCATTTTCTTTCTTTCTTTCTTTCTTTCTTTCTTTCTTTCTTTCTTTCTTTCTTTCTTTCTTTCTCTTTCTTTCTTTCTTTCTTTTCTTTCTTCTTTCTTTCTTTCTTTCTTTCTTTCTTTCTTTCTTTCTTTCTTCTTTCTTTCTTTCTTTCTTTCTTCTTTCTTTCTTTCTTTCTTCTTTCTTTCTTTCTTTCTTTCTTTCTTTCTTTCTTTCTTTCTTTCTTTCTTTCTTTCTTTCTTTCTTTCTTTCTTTCTTTCTTTCTTTCTTTCTTTCTTTCCTTTTTCTAGTGCTTTGTCTAGTTTTGGTATCAGGGTGATGGTGGCTTCATAGAGTGAGTTTGGGAGTACTCCCTCCTTTTCAATATTTTGGAAGATTTTAAGAAGGATTGGTATGAATTCTTCTTTGTATGTTTAGTAGAATTCCCTGGTGAAGCCATCTGGACCTGGACTTTCGTTTGCAGGGAGGTTTTTTATTGCTGAGTGTATTTCATCTCTAATGATTGGTCTGTTCAAGTGGCCTATTTCTTCTTGATTCAGTCTTGGTGGACTGTATGTTTCCAGAAACTTGTCCATTTCTTCTAGGTTGTCCAATTTGTTTCCACATAATTGCTCATGGTATTCTTTTGGTTGCTTTCTTTTTGTTTTTGTTTTATTTTGTCTTGTTTTGTATTTCTGTGGTATTGGTTGAAATTTCTCCATTTTCCTTTCTTATTTTGGCTATTTGTGGTCTCTCTTTTTTCTTCTTGGTGATCCTAGTCAGAAAATTGTGACTTTTGTTTACTGTTTCAAAACATAAGCTCTTGATTTGATTGATTTTGTTCCTATTTTTTTTTTAATAATCTCTATTTTATTTATTTCCTCCCTGATCTTTATTTTTTCCTTCCTTTTACTGACTTTAGGTTTTATTTACTGTTATTTCCCTAATTCTTTTAGGTGATAGGTTAAGTTGTTTACTTGAGAATGTTCTTGGTTTTTAAGGAAGTCCTGTATGGCTATGAACTTCCCTCTTAGGACAAATTTTGCTTACCCTATAGGCTTTGTATGGCTGTATTTTCATTGTCATTTGTATCAAAGAATTTTTAAATTTATTATATAATCTCATCATTGACCCATTTTTTTTAAGCATGATGTTAAATCTCTATGCTGTCATTTATTCTTTTCTTCTTTTCTTCTTCTTCTACTCCTTCTTCTTTGTTTTTCTGTGGTTGATTTCTACTTTTATGGCATTATGGTCAGAGAAAAAATTCTTGAAATAATTTCTATCCTCTCAAAGTTGTTAAGGCTTCTTTTGTGCCCAAGTACATAATCTATCTGACAGAATGTCTCATGTGGAGTTGAAAAGAATCTATATTCTGATTTTTGGGAATGTAACATCCTAAAAATATCAACCAGGTCCAACTCTTCTATTGTGACATTTAGTTTCTCCTTTGCTTTATTGATTTTCTGTCTGGAAGATCTGTCCAATGATGTTAATAGGGTGTTAAATTCTCCTAGTGTGACTCTGTTCCCATCAATTTTCCCCCTTATATCTGTTAGCATTTGCTTTATGAATTTAGGTGCTCCTATATTGGATGCATATATATTAATAATATTGTCATCTAGCATCACTCCTTTAATCATTATATAGTCTTTCTTTATCTTTCTCAATGGCATTTCTTTTAAAGTCCATTTTGTCTGAAACCAGTGTTGTTACTCCTGTTTCCTTGTCATTTCCATTTGCATGAAATATCTTTCTCCATTCTCTCACTTTCAATCTATATGTTTCCTTCACCCAAAGGGGGGTCTCTTGTATGTAGCATATTGTACAATTTTGTTTTATTATCCCAGTCTGTCACTATGTGTCTTGATTGAAGCATTCAGTCCATTTACATTTATGGTAATTATTGATAGATGTGTGTTTATTGCCATTTTGAACTTAGTTTTGCAGTTTGTTTGGTATTTACTCTTTGTTCCTTTCTTTTTGTTTTTCTTTTTGTGGTTTGATAATTTTCTTTTGTATTAGCTTGGTTTCTTTTTTGTGACTCTGTTGTATACTTTTGATTTTTGTTACCCTGTTTTTCAAGTATATTAGCCCATTACTATATCTGCTCGCTTTAAACTGATAGTCATATAAGGTCAAACACATCTTAAAAAGAACAAAAGAGAAAAAAAGGAAAAATATATTTTCTTGCTCTGTCCTCCTACTCTTAGTGATTTTGGTGTCTCTTTTATATCTTCATGTTTATTCTATTGCATTTCATTGGAGTCATACCATTTCCAACTAAGTTTTTCTCCTTTCTATAGAGACCTACTTCTTTTCTCTTTACAGTAGATCTTTTAATATTTCTTTAGAATAGGTTTGGTATTGCTGAATTATTTTAGCTTTTGCTTTTCTGTGAAATTCTTTATCTCTCTTTCTATTCTAAAGGATAGCCTTGCTGGTTATAGTATCCTAGGTTGCAGCTTTTTCTCATTTAAGACTTTGAATATATCTTGTCACTCCCTTCTGGCCTGCAATATTTGTGTTGAGAAATTAGCTGAAATCCTTATGGGGTTTCTCTTGTAACTAATAGTTTGTTTTTCTAGTGCTGCTTTTAAAATCATTTCTTTATCTTTAAACTTGACCATCTTAATTATAGAATGTATTGATTTATGTTGGTTAGGTCTGTTTGAGTTCTTCTTGTTGGAAACCCCTTTAGGTTTGGGAAGCTTTCAGTCATGATTTCTTCAAATATTTTTCAATCCCTTTTGCTCTTTCTTTTCCTTCTGGGACCCTTATCATGCATAGATTAGCATGCTTTATATTATCCCATTGGTCTCCTGTTGCTTTCATTGGTTTTCAATATCTTTTCAGTCTATTGTTTAGATTGAGTGAATTATATTATCTTGTCTTCTAAGTCACTTATTTGTCCCTCTGCATTGTCTAGTCTGCTTTTGACTGCTTTTAGCTTGGCTTTTATCTCAGTTATTGAGATTTCTGATTTTATGGACTCCTATTTATAGTTTATATTTACTTTTTATAGTCTTCATGTGTATCCATAGTCTCCATTATTTCCTTCAGTTCTTTTATTATCCCCTTTTTTGAAGTCATGAACTAGTAGACTACAAAGGTTTAATTTATTTATCATTCTTTTAGGAGGCTTCTCTTGTTCTTTTAATTGGGAGTAATTCCTATGCTTCTTCATTTTACTTATATCTCTCTGGCACTATGGATTATGCATTATCAGCTTTCTATTGTGGTCTTGAAGGGATTTTTTTTTTTTAAGAGGATGCACTTCTGTGTAGACTGTGAACCTCAGATAATTTTGTTATGGCATCTGTTTTTAGTATGCATGGTTACCACATCTTTCTTCCATGTGTGTTGGCTATTATCTCTTTGATTGGTGGTGTGGCCAGTGTTGTGGTAATCAGAGCCTGCTCTGGTTGTTGAACAGGGCCTACTTTTTGTTCTGTGGTTGTCAAAGTCCTGACAGGGCCTGGATCTGTTCCCTTTTGTTGGAAGAGAGGCTTCCAGATTCAATTCTGTGCTGCAGTGGATGGTAGGCAAGTTTGGAGCAATTCAAGTACTCTTTGTTGATGCTGCCTTGTTCCCTTTTTAGCTGTGAGACTGTCAGTCCTCTGCTTTGTTAACCCCCAGGTTATTTGCCTTCAGAGCTACCAGTGAAGATCCACTGACTTCTGGGTCACATAACTGAATCATGGTATATTATCAGGTCAGTGCCTTCTACAGTGCCAAATGCTGTTCCTGCACTCACCCCCACTGTTGGAACTCCACTCATTCGTCATAGAGGTTTGTATTTGCAGAGCCACCAGACCTGTAGGAATTGTGCAGTCATCTTACCAGGTCATCACCATCCCCCGAGCCATGTCAGTATAATGTAAGAAAGCCTGCTGAAAATGCTGCACCAACCCTCACCCCCACTGTGTGCCAGAACGCTGTTCCTTGCTTGTTTGTCTTAGAGGCATGGGTCCAGAGAGTCACCCAGTCCCCTCTACTTGGGGCTGTAAACAAACCTTAGTAACATCTATAAATTTGTGGAGACATTAGGTACAAGTTAAGGCTTCAACTCCACCTCCATCTGGGAGCATCACCCAGCAAATATAATGGCTATGGCTTACCCTCACCTCTTCTCCAGTAATGTGCTAACAGTAGTATTGTAGACCTGCAGAGACAGTGGCTAAGGCCCAGCTGTGTTGTGTCCTTCCCCCTAGCATGCACCAACAGTGTAACTTTTTTTTTAAATTGGGGACTCAGGCTATTCTGTTCTGTATACTCTCTCAGCCACAGCCAACAGCACACTCCAGCCCCCTGAGGCTACCACTGCACAATCAGCCTCAGACCTCCACCTGGCTGGGGCAGCTAGTCCTGGCCCTCCCCTGCCATTTCACATCTAGGTCTGGGGATTGCAGGCAACCTTTTGCCATTTTCTCTCATTTCTGTCAGGGAAGGGGCTTCTGTTCACCCCTCCAAGCCTCTGAGGTTACCTGCCTCAGTCCCTGCTGACCTCTCCATTGGAGAATGGGCATCTCATTGCAAGAGCACTATTCCACCTCCTTTCCCACTCCCTCTCCCACATTAATTTCCTTTTTCTTCTTTAATTTTTTTCCTTCTTCTACCAGAATCTGTGACAGAATTTGTCATTTGAAGAAGGTAAGATTCTGTCAAAGTTCAGCAGGTGTTCTGAGTAAATGCATGGTTCCATGGATGTCTCTCCTGATGTACTTGTGGGAGAGGGTGAGCTAAGAACATCCTTCTACTTCACCATCTTGCCCACTTTCCCAGATCTTAATAATAGCTAAAACTGCAGGTAGAAGTATTATATACAATAACTTCAACTCAATACCCCATGACACACTTTTGTTTTATTTATTAGCTCTACAGTAAATATATAAAATGCTTACAGTGAGGTATTTTGCATATTTTACCAACTTTGTTGGTTGGATGAAGCTGGTCCTCTTGTAAAGAGCTATCAAATAGGATTTGATTGGGCAGCTTAAACAACAAACATTTATTATATTACAGTTCTGAAGACTAAAAGTCTGAAGTCAAGTTGTAAACAGGGCCATGCTCCCTGTAAGACTCTTGAGTGGAAAGAATCCTTCCTTGCTTTTCCATAACTGATGGTGTTGGCATTAAGTCCTTGTCATTACTTGTCTTGCAGATGCATAACTTCAATCTCTGATTCCATCCTCACATGGTATTCATCTATGTATCTTCATGTAGTCTTCTTAGTCAAGACAGTTATATAAGATTAAGGGTCCACCTAACTCACTCCACTATGACTTAATTTTACCTAACTACATCTGCAACAACTCTATTTCTAAATAAGATCACATTTTAAGGTACAATGTATTAGAACTTCAGCATATTTTGGGGGAACACAATTCAACCCATAACACATTTTTTTCCTGCAAAAAAATTGTGTCAGGATAAAAAAAATTAAAAAATGTATTACCACAGATCTACATCTTCTTAAACTCATGATATAAAAAAAAAAAATCCAAACACACTAAGTGCTGTGTTGCTTTTTGTTTAGAAATTATCTCAGATTTTTTCTAAAACATTATCTGTCCTAAGATTTTTACTCATTAAATGATCACTGCAGTAAGGCTTAAATAAGATAAATATTTTTAAATCTAGGCCCAGTTATCTATTTTAATGTAGGTTAAAAAGACACAAGCAACAATAAATAACTACATTAATAGTCATATGAAAAAATGTCAGTCAAAAACCTAGTCATCCTTGAAAGTATATTTTTGCCTTTAAAATTATTTCATCAGACACATAAAGTACAATATAGTTCCCTAAATGTGACTTTTATTTTATTTGATACTTTATATGTGTTAAATATTTCTCTGATCTACAAGATAATATGAAATATTGACTTACATAGCTTTAAAGCTTTAACTACCTTTATGATCTGTTAGCTATTTCTTCTTGATGAGGAACTAACATAAATATGTAGCTTAAAATATATTGTCTTTTATAGTAATTATCATTTCCTTCAATTTTGGAAAGAATCAACTTCATGAATAAATTTCTTTTATTAACATGTTCAGACTATTTGTTAATTTGTTAATTACTATAAATTTTAGTGAAAATGCTGGATTATTATTGGTATGCAATATAACTTATCAAATCATTGGGTCATATAAATAAGATCCTCACTATATATATATAGAGAGAGAGAGAAAGAGAGAGAGGGAGAGAGTTATAGTCAGTTTACAATGTTTACAATGTCAATTTCTGGTGTACAGCAAAATTTTTCAGTCATACATGAATATACATATATTCATTTTCATATTCTTTTTCACCATGAGCTACTACAAGATCTTGAATATATTTCCCTGTGCTATACAGTATAAACTTATTTATCTATTCTATTTATACCTGTCATTATCTACAAATTTTGAAATCCCAGTCTGTCCCTTTGCACTCATTTTCCCTCTGGCAACCAGAAGTTTGTATTCTATGTCTGTGAATCTGTTTCTGTTTTATATTTAAGTTCATTTCTCTTCTTTATTTTTTTTTTTTGATTCAAGATATGAGTAACATCATATGATATTTTTTTTTTCTCTTTCTGGTTTACTTCACTTAGAATGACATTCTCGGGACATCCATGTTGCTGCAGATAGCATTATGTCATCTTTTTATGGTTGAATAGTATTGCACTGTATAAATATATCACAACTTCTTTATCCAGTCATCTGTCAATGGACATTTAGGTTGTTTCCATGTCTTGGCCATTTTAAATAGTGCTGCTATGAATATTGGGGTGCAGGTGGCTTTTTGAATTAGGGTTCCTTTTGGATATATGCCCAGGAGTGGGAGTGCTGGGTCATATGGTAAGTCTATTTTTAGTCTTTTGAGGAATCTCCTTACTGTTTTCCACAATGGCTACACTGAACTACGTTGCCATCAACAGTGTAGGAGGGTTCCCATTTCTCCACAGCCTCTCCAGCATTTATCATTTGTGGACTTTAGAATGGTGGCCATTCTGAGTAGTGTGAGGTGATACCTCATTGTAGTTTTGATTTACATCTATCTGATAATCAGTGATATTGAGCATTTTTTTTTCATGGGCTATTGGTCATTCATATGTATTTATTGGAGAATTGCCTGTTTAGGTCTTCTACCTATTTTTGGGTTGCATTGTTTGTTTATTTCTTATTAAATTGTATGAACTATTTATGTATTCTGGAGATCAAGGCTTTATCAGTTTCATCTTTTGCAAATATTTTTGCCTTCTGTAGGTTGTCTTTTGTTTTGCTTATGATTTCCTTTGTTGGGCAGAATCTTGTAAGTTTAATTAAGCCCTATTTATTTATTTTTGCTTTTATTTTTATTGCTTGGGTAGACTGCCCTAGGAGAATATTGCTGCGATGTATGTGAGATAATATTTTGCCTATATTTTCTTCTTGGAGGTTTATTGTGTCTTGTGTTAAGTTTAAGTCTTTCATCAATGTTGAGTTTATTTTACTGTATGATGTGAGGGAGTATTCTAACTTCATTGATTTACATGTGGCTGTCCAGTTTTCCAAACACCATTTGCTGAACAGACTGTATCTATTCCATTATATGTTCTTTCCTCCTTTGTCAAAGATTAATTGACCAGAAGGTTGTGGGTTCATTTCTGGGCTCTCTATTCTATACCATTGATCCATGTATCTGTTTTTGTAACAGTACCATGCTGTTTTGATTACTGTAGTTCAATAATATTGTCTGAAGTCTGTGAGGGTTATTCTTCCAGCCTCTTTCTTTTTGTTCTGTAATTCTTTGGTAATTCTGGGCCTTTTGTGATTCCATATAAATTTTAATATGATTTATTCTAGTTATGTGAAATATATCCTGAGTAATTTTATAGGGGTTGCATTAAATCTATAGATTGCCTTGGGTAATATGGCCATTTTAGCAATATTGATTCTTCCAATCCAGCAGCATGAGTTATCTTTCCATTTTTTTAAGTCTTCTTTAATTTCCTTAAACAATGTTTTGTAGTACTCCATGTATAAGCCTTTCATCTCCTTATTTATATTATTTCCTAGGTATTTCAGTACTTTGGGTGCTATTTTAAAAGGGATTGTTTCTTTACTTTATTTTCCTATTGATTCATCATTAGTGTAAAGAAATGCAACTGATTTTTGTACATTAATCTTGTATGCTGCTAACTTGCTGAATTCTTTGATTAGTTCTAGTAGTTTTTGTGTGGAACTTTTAGTGTTTTCTATATATACTCTCTTGTCCACTGCATATAGTGACAATTTTACCTCTTATTTTCCAATTAAGAGCGTTTTAATTCCTTTTTCTTGCCTGACTGCTGTGGCTAGGACTTCTAAGACTAGGTGAATAGGAATGGTGAGAGTGGACAACCTTGTCTTGTCCCAGATTTTAGTGGGAAGATTTTCAGTTTTTCACTATTGAGTACTATTCTGGCTGTAGGTTTGTCATAAACAGCTTTTATTATGTTGAGATATGGTCCCTCTATACCCACTTTGGTGAGTTTTTATCATAAATAGTGTTGAATTTTATCAAATGATTTTTCTGCATCTATTGAGATGATCATGTGGTTTGTCCATTCTTTTGTGAATGTGGTGTATCACACTGATTGAGTTGTGTATGTTGAACTATCATTGTGCTCCTGGGATGAACCCAACTTGATCATGGTGTATGATCTTTTTTATGTGCTGTTGGATTCTGTTTGCTAATATTTTGTTGAGCATTTTTGCATCTATGTTCATCAATGATATTGGTGTGTAATTTTCTTTTTTGGTAATGTCTTTGTCTCATTTTGGTATTTTTGAAATGCATTTCACATTTTGACTTTATTTTAACTTATTTTTAAGATAGCACCTATAACATGTATAATTGTGGGTTTGAAGAGATAAATAATTATTCATACTCACTCTTCCCTAAGAATTGTTCAAACAGTGGAATCATTTCCAACTCAGAGCTGATTTTCTTTTTTTACCACATCTAAAGTGAGAGGATAAAACTTTCCCCCATTGCTTCATATCAGAAAGGTAAAGTTGGACCTATCATATATGAAACTCTTTCCAAAGATTAGACTGTTGAAATTCTGAAATAGAGTAGCATCATTCAATAACACAGCTATTATTCCTCTGCTGATGAGTAAAGTCAGCACGTTGCAGTGTATATTCAGGGGAAAATAATATCTCCTAGTAATGAGGTTTTTAAAGATTCTGAACTTAAATCGAATCTTCAAGATATGCAAATAATGTTTTAATTCTGTGCATCAATTATGCCAAGAAAATTGGTTACAAGAACATTATATCACAGTCCAAAGGAGAATAGGAGAATGTAAATGTGGCCATATTTAGGGAGCATAATATGGGTTGAGTAAATCTGAAATAGAATAGAATCTAATTTTAACCTTATCTGTGGTAATACATAAAAAAATTGTGTAGAAAGTTTGAGTATTATATCAGATTTCCTTGGTATATTTTGCTTGTTTTGCATACTTTTTGCACAAAAGTATTAAAATTATAACATCAAAATATGTAGATTTATTTTTTTTCAAAATATGGTCCTGATTTAAACAACCATTTACTACCAGCTCCATTCAGATATAAAAACGTACACACATTACTAAATAGAGTATTTAGTTAGATGAGAATATATAAAGTGATAGTAAGAGATTCTTAAAAGTGGTATTATGTGGGCACTTGGAGAAACAGAGAGTTTTCACACACACAAGAAAAAAAGCACAGGCATTGAGGCTTTAAAAGCATACAAATAACCAGCCAAGATAAGACAGAAAAGGAAATAAATAAAGTGTTGAAAACAAGAAATTTTTTTTATATGCAGTGAATTTTTCCTAAATTCAGCCTTATTAAGTGAGAGGTGGACAAAACTGCTCAGGTTCTTGGAGCTTTGACTCTATTAATTTTTAAAAGTTTATTTGAGATATAATTCATGTACAATTGCTAGTAGTGAGAGTATACAATTGTATCAAATGAAATATTTTGGTTATTTATTGTCAATTCTTTTGCCTTTAGCATTAAAGACTTCATGTATTCCCAAATTTATTTATGTCAACAAACCCTGTCCTCTCTTTCTTCAGTAATGTAGTTTAAACCATTTGTACTAAGGTTAGATTGCTTTATCAACATACTGCATTCCATCCTGGTATACTGGGTTTCTATTTTTTTTAAATTTGTATTCATTAACATTCACTCCTTGTGCTGTAAATTCTTTGGGATTTGACTAATATGTAGTTCATGTGGCCATCAATATAATACCTAAAAGAATAATTTCACTACTGAAAGACACCCTGTGCTTTACTCCTTCAGTAACCCCCCACCCCTAAGTGATTTTTTACCATTGCTATAGTTTTGACTGTTCCAATATACCACATATTTATAATGATATATTATTAAAACTTTCAGACTGACTTCTTTCACTTAACAATACGTTTGCACAATGGCTGATATAACATCTATAAGCTTAATCCTTGATTTTATACATATAAGGCTTTTTGTTGTTTTCTTAACTATCTTATTTCAATAGTTTTTCTGGGACTTTGTTATATTTGTAAGTATAGATTTTTTTTTTTGTTTATCCTGCTTGATGTTTTCTGAGATTTCTGGATCTGTAGTTTGGTGTAAATCATTAATTCTGGGAACTATCTGATTATCATTACTTTCAATATTTGGTTTGCTTCTTCCTATTTCTTCTTTTTGTATTCTTAATACATGTATGTTACATCTTTTGAAATTATCCCATAGTTCTTGGACATTCTGTTTTTTTAAATTATTAATCTTTTCCTCTTTCCATTTTAATTTGAGAAGTTTATGTTGCTGTTCTTCAAGTTCACTTATTCTTTACATAGTCATAGATGGTCTACTGTTGAGACCATCAGAGACACTCTTTATTTCTGTTTCAGTGTCTTTGAATTCTAACATTTTTTAATCTTTTTTAGAATTTTCACCTCTGCTTAAATTATCCAGCTGTTCTTTCATCATAGTTTTTTTTTTCTATTGAAATATAGTCAGTTTACAATATTGTTTCAATTTCTGGTGTACAGTACAATACTTCTGTTATACATGTATATACACATGTTAACTATCATATGTTTTTTAACCACAAGGTACTACAAGATATCAAATATAGTTCCCTGTGTTTTACAGTATAAATTTGTTTATCTATTTTATATATACCAGTCAATATCTGCAAATCTTGAACTCCCATTTAATCCCTTGCACCCCTTTCCCCTCTGGTAACCATGTTTGTTTTCTATGTCTGTGAATCTGTTTCTGTTTTATAAATAAGTTCATTGGTCTTTTTTTTTTTTTTAGATTCTACATGTGAGTGATATATCATATGATATTTTTCTTTCTCTTTATGGCTTACTTCACTTAGAATTACATTCTCCAGTGTCAATCATATAGCTGCAAATGGCATTATTTTATTATTTTTTTTAATATGGAGTAGTATTCCATCACATAAATATACCACATCTTCTTTATCCAGTCATCTGTTGAAGACATTGAGGTTGTTTCCATGTCTTGGCTGTTGTAAACAGTGTTGCTTTGAACATTGGTATACAGGTGTCTTTTTGATTTAAGGTTCCCTCTGGATATATTCCCAGGAGTGGTATTGCTGGATCATATGGTAAGCTTACTTTTAGTCTTTTGAAGGATCTCCATACTGTTTTCAATAATGGTCGCACCAAACTGCATTGTTATCAACAGTGTAAGAGGGTTCCCTTTTATCCTCACCCTCTCCAGCATTTATCATTTGTGGACAATTTTGATGGTCACTCTGACTGGTGTGAGATGACACCTCATTGTAGTTTTGATTTGCATTTCTCTGATAATTAGTTATATTGAGCATTTTTATGTGCCTATTGGCCATTCATATGTCTTCATTGGAAAATTGCTTATTTAGGTCTTCTGTCCATTTTTGGATTGGGTCATTTGTTTTTTTTTTTCTTGTTAAATTATATGAACTGTTTATGTATTCTAGATATTCTGTCTTTGTCAGTCTCATCTTTTGCAAATATTTTCTGCCTTTCTGTAGGTTATCTTTTTGTTTTTCTTATGGTATTTTTAGCTGTGCAAAAGCTTGTAAGTTTAATTAGGTCCTATTTGTTTATTTTTCCTTTTATTTCTATTGCTTGGGTAGACTGCCAAGGAGAACATTGATAACATGCATGTGAAATAACATTTTGCCTATGTTTAATCCTAAGAGGTTTATTGTGTACTGTCTTATGTTTAAGACTTTAATTTATTTTGAGTTTATTTTAGTGTATGGTGTGAGGGAGTATTCTAACTTCATTGATTTATATGCCGCTGTCCAGTTTTCCCAACACAATTTGCTGAAAAGACTGTCTTTTCTCCATTGTATGTTCTTGCCCTCTTTGTGAAAGATTACTTGATGAAAAGTGTTTGGGTTCACTTCTGGGCTCTCTATTCTGTTCCTTTGATCCATATGTCTGTTTTTGTAACAGTACCATATGCTATTTTGATTATTGTAGCTCTGTAGTATTGTCTGAAGTCTGGGAGGGTTATTCCTCCAGCTTCATTCTTTTTGTCAGCAATACTTTGGTAATTATGGGTCTTTTGTGAATCCATGTAAATTTTAATATGATTTGTTCTAGTTCAGTGGAAAGTACCCTGGATATTTGATAGGGATTGCATTAAACCTATAGATTGCCTTGGGTATTGTGGCCCTTTTAACAATATTGATTATGCCAATCCAAGAGCATGGGATATCTTTCCCTTTTGTTAAGTCTTCTTTATCACTTTATCACTTCCTTAATCACTCTTTTATAGTTTTACATGTATAGTCTTTCATCTATTTGGTCAGGTATATTCCTAGATATTTTATTAATTTAGGTGCTGTTTGAAAAGATATATATATATATTTACTTTCTTTTCCTGTTGATTCATCATTAGTGTAAAGAAATGCAACTGATTTTTGAACATTAATCTTGTATCCTGCTATCTTGCTGAATTATTTTATTAGCTCTAGTAGTATTTTTGTGGCACTTTTAGGATTTTCTGTATAGAGTTTCATGTCTTCTTCATATAGTGACAATTTTACCTCTTCTTTTCCAATTTGGATCACTTTATTTCTTTTTCTTACCTGATTGCTGTGGCTAGAACTTGCAAGATGATGTTGAATACAACTGGTAAGAGTGGGCAACCTTGTTGTGTCCCAGATTTTAGTGGGAAGATTTTCAGCTTTTCATCAAGTACAATGCTAGCTGTAGGTTTGTCATAAGTAGCCTTTATTATGTTGTGATATGTTCCCTCTATACCCACTTTGGTAACATATTTTATCATAAATGGGTATTGAATTTTATCAGATGCTTTTTTCTACATCTACTAAGAGGATCATGTGGGTTTTGTCCTTTCTCTTGTTGATGTGATGTATCACATTGATTGGTTTGTGTATGTTGGACCATCCTTGTGTCCCTCAGATGAATCCAACTTGCTCATGTTGTAAGATCTTTTTTATGTGCTATTGGAGTCTGTTTGCTAATATTCTGATGAGGATTTTTGCATCTATGATCATCAGTGATATTGGCCTGTACTATTCTTTTTTTGTGTGACTTTGTCTGGTTTTGGTATCAGGGTAATAGTGGCCTTATATAATGAGTTTGGGAGTGGTCCCACCTTTTCAATCTTCTGGAAGAGTTTCAGAAGGCCCAGTAAGAGTTCTTTTTTGTATGTTTGGTAGAATTCCCCAATTAAGCCATCTGGTCCTGTAGTTTTGTTTGTAGGGAGGTTTTCTATTATTAATTATTTTTCATTTCTAGTGATCAGTTTGTTCAAGTGGTCAATTTCTTTTTGATTCAGTCTTAGTGGACTGTATGCTTCCAGAAATTTGTCCATTTTTTCTAGGTTATCTGATTTGCTTTTATATAGTTGTTCATAATATTCTTGTATGATTTTGTTTTTCTGTGGTATTGGTTGTAATTTCTTCATTTTCCTTTCTTATTTTGTTTATTTGTGCTATCTCTTTTCTCTTCTCCTTGAGCTTGGCCAGCGTTTTGTCAGTTTTGTTTACTCACCAGCTCTTGATTTGATTGATTTTTTTCTATTGTATTTTTAATCTCTATTTTATTTATTTCCTCCCTGATCTTTATTATTTCCTTCCTTCTCCTGACTTGTTTTTGTTTGCTCTTCTTTTTCTAATAATTTTACTTAGTAGGTTAGATTGTTTATTTGAGATTGTTCTTCTGTTTTTGAGGAAGGCCTGTATTACTATGAACTTCTCTCTTAGGACAGCTTTTGCTGCATTTCATACATTTCTTGTGATTGTTTTTTCATTGTCATTTGTCTCAAACTATTTTTTTTAATTTTTCTTTGAGTTCATCATTGACCTATTGGTTTTTTAGCAGCTTGCTATTTAATATCCATGCTGTCATTATTTTTCTCCTTAGTTTTTCTGAGGTTGATTTCTAGTTTCATGGCATTGTGGTCTGAAAAGATGCTTGAAATAATTTCTATCTTTATAAATTTTTTGAGGCTTCTTTTGTTCCCGAGTACATGATCTATCCTACAAAATGTTCCTTGTGCTCTTGAAAAGAATGTATTTTGTACTTTGATGGGATGTAATGTTCTGAAAACATCAACCAGGTCCAGCTGTTCTATTAATCATTTACTTTCTTGTTGCCTTATTAATTTTCTTTCTGGAAGATCTGTCCAGTGTTGTTAATGGGGTGTTAAAGTCTCCTTCTATGATTGTATTCCCATCACTTTCTCTGTTTATATCTGTTAGTATTGTTTTATGTATTTAGGTGCTCTTATACTGGGTGCATATATATTAATGAGTGTAATATTCTCATCTTGTATTGCTCCTTTAATCATTATATGGTGTCCTTTTTGTCTTTCTTTATGGTCTTTGTTTTAAAGTCTATTTTGTCTTAACCTGCTTTCTTGTCATTTCCATATGCATGGAATATCTTTTTCCATCCTCTCATTTCAATCTATGTGTGTCTTCCTACCTTAAGTGGGTCTCTTGTATGTAACATAATGTAGGTTGTTATATTCTTATCCAGTGTGCAACTTTATGTCTTTTGATTGGAACTTTTAGTAAATTGACATTTACAGTAATTATTGATAGATGTGTGTTTATTGCCATTTTCAACTTAGTTTTGCATTGATTTCGTATTTCCTTTTTGTTCCTTTCTTTTTCTTTTTGTGGTTTGATAATTTTGCTTTGTATTATCTTGGTTTCTTTTTAGTTTCTGTGACTCTATTTTAAGATTTTGGCTTGTGGTTAACTTGTTTTGTACATATATTAACCCATACTATATCTGTTCATTTTAAACTAAGGGTGATATATCTTTAAACCCATCCTATGAAAAACAGCAACAACAAAAAATGTATATTTTCTTGATCCCCTCTCCCACCCTTAATGATTTTGATGTCCTCTTTTACAATTTCATGTTTGTTCTATTGTAATTCATTTTAGTTATCACCTTTCCAATTCTGGTTTTCTCCTTTCTTTAGCATCTTGTTTCTTTTCTATTTAGAATAGACCTTTCACTATTTCTATTAGCATAAGTTTAGTGGTGATAATTTCTTTTAGTTTTTGTTTGTGTGTGAAGTTCGTTATCTCTTGTTCTATTCTAAAGGGTAGCCTTGCTGGATAAACTATCCTACATTGCATCTTTCTCTCATCCAGGGCTTTGAATATATCTTGCCACTTTCTTCTGGCCTTCAGTGTTTGTGTAGAGAAATCAGCCTAAAGCCTATGGGAGTTCCTTTGTTACTATTTATTTTTCTCTTGCTACCTTTGAAATCATTTCTTTATCTTTAAACTTGGTCTTCTTGATTATAATATGTCTTAGTGTAGGTCTGTTTGAGTTCTTCTTGTTTGGGATCCTCTGTACTTCCTGTACTTGAATATCTGATTTCTTCTTTAAGTTTGGGAAATTTTCAGTCATGATTCCTTCAAATACCTTTCCATCCTTTATGCTCTTTCTTCTTCTTCTGGTAACTCTATTATGCATAGACTGGCACACTTTATATTCTCCCCTAGGTCCCTTTTATTGTTTTCATTGTTCTTCACTAACTTTTCTGTCTATTGTTCTGATTGGGTGAATTTTTTTATCCTGTCTTCTAAGTCACTTATTCCTTCATCCACATTATGTAGCCTTATTTTTACAGCCTTTAACTCAGCTCTTATCTCAGCAATTGAGATCCATTTTCAATAGGCTCTTCTTTGCAGTTTCTATTTCCTTTTTGACATAGTCTCAGTCTCTATTCACAAACTCTTTTAGTTCCTTCAGTACTTTGATCATTCCTTTTTTGAAATCATGATCTAGTAGACTATCAAGGTGTATTTCATTGATCATTCCTTCAGTTGATTTCTCTTGTTCTTTTAATTGGTAGTGATTCCTCTGCTTCATCATTTTATGTATATCTCTCTGGAACTATGGATTATGGAGTATCAGTTATTTACTATGGTGCTGAAGGGGTTTATTTATTTATTTTATTTAAAGCAGATGCAGATATAAAGCTAAAAAAAACAAGAACAACAAAACAACAACTTTTTTTAAATTAAGATTTTAATTAAAAAAAGGAAAAATTTAAAAACAAATTGAATAAATAAAAATGAAAAATTAAAATAAAAAATAAATTTTAAAAACATTCAAAAGGAAAAATGATGTGATAACAGAGTATAATCAATGACAGAAGAACAAAACAAAGGAATAAAACAAATTGAGACAAATTTCAAAAAAATAAAAATTAAAAAAAGAACATTTTAAAGAGGATTAAAAACAAAAAGATTTACAGAATAACTTTTTTTAAAAGAAAAAAATGAAGAATGAAAATAAGTAGAGCATGTGTTCCCTTGTAGACTGTGCACTTCTAATAATTTTGTTACAAGATCTTTTTTAGGAATGAGCGTTTGCCATGTCTTCCTTCCATGCCTTTTGGCTCTTATCCTTTTGGTTTGGGGTGTGTCTGGTGTTGTGTTGTCCAGAGCCTGGCGTAGCTATTGAGCAGGGCCTCCGTTTTGTTCTGTAGTTGTTGCTGCTCCTGCCCTCATCCTGCTTCATGAACTCCACTTGCTCCTTCTAGAGGCCTTTGGGTCATGCCCCTGGTCTGTGCTGCTTCCAATGCTGAGTCCCAGCACTGTGACTGTACAAGTTAGGTGGGCAGGTTGCTCCCCTGTTTAGGTCAGCTCCCTGTGCCATGTAGTGTCTGTGCTCATTATGTGGGCTCACAGAAAACTGCTGAACCAGCCCTTGCCCTGCTATTTGCCAGAACTCCACTCCTTGTTCATATGTCTTACAGGGTCAAGTCCACAGAGTCACTGTAGCAGAACAATCCCCTCTGCCTTGGGTTGTAAACAAATCTCAGTCCCACCCATGAGGTTGCATAGCCCTAGGTACGGATTCAGGTTTCAACCGCACCTGGGCCTAGGGGTTGTGCACCAGTGAATATGGTGTCTATGGCAGATCCCTGCATCTCTTCTCCAGAGAATGCACAGTGATAGTGCTGTGGGTCTGTGGAGGCAAAAGCTACAGTACCCCTCCCCTCAGCACACACCAGCAGTGTTGGTTTCTTTTTTATATAGGGGGCCCAGGCTGTTCTGTACTGTCTACACTCCCAGTCAAGGCACACAGCACACTCCAGTCCCCTGAGGCTGCCTCTGTGTAGTGGGCCCCAGTTTTCCACCTGGCTTGGGCAACCTGTCCTGGCCCACCCCCACCTGCTCACCTCTAGGGCTAGAGGTCACAAGAACCCTTTGTGCTCATTTCACTTAGTTTTGTCGGTCAAAGGCTGCTGTACACAGATTAGAGCCTCAGAGGTCCCCTCTCTGTCCCTGTTCATCTCTCCATTGGAGAGTAGGAGTCCTAGTTTAAGAGTGCTATTCCTCCTTTGCTGCCCCCTCCCTGTGGAACAGGTTCTGGACTAACTTCCTTCATTCTTCCTTCTTTCCCCTTCCTTCTCCTCTCCTCCTCCTCCTTCTTCTCCTCCTCCTTCTTCTCCTCCTTCTTCTTTATCCTACCAGATTTGTGATGAATTTTGTCTTTTGAAGAAGGCAGTGTTCTGTCAAAGCTCAGCAGGTGTTCTGAGCAGATGAGTGGATCCGTGGATGTCACTCTCGGTGTATTTGTGGGAGAGGGTGAGTTAAAAGCATCTTTCTATTCCACCATCTTGGCTGCTCTCTCCAATCATAGTTATTTTAAATTCTGACTTTAAATTCTCTGTCTCCCAACATCTGTGTCAAATTGAGTTGGCTTCAGATGCTTACTTTGTTGTTTCAGACTTTTTCTTTTGCACCTTTTAATATGCTTGTAATTATTTATTGAAAGTGAAACATGATGTATTGACTAACAGAAGCAGGGAAATAGTCATTTAGTGGTAGACTCTTTATTAATCTAACCAAGAGTTTTATTGTGTTTAATGTTTGGTATGTTGGTAGGTGCCAGAGACTTCATATTTCTCTAGTGCCCTACTTTTCAACTCTTCTGTAAATTCTGGTTCCCTTAAGTACTCCTCTGAGAGTTGTAAGCTTTTTAACTGTAGTCTACTATTATTACACTAGAGCCCTGTTTTTATGCTGTTAAGGTATGTGTTTGTGTGTGGAAGAGTATTCTGTAATCTTAAGATTTAATCTCAGTCTTTTAGTAGTCCTATGTTTCTGGTGTGTAACTATCACAAGTGCTTCTCAACATTATTATCTTGCTAGATGAGACAGAAAAGCTCCACTAGACAGAAATTAGAAAAATATCCTTCCTTTGAGTAAGATGAAACTCTGGTAAAGTCTTTCTTCTGCAGAATAGAATTTTTCTGTTTACTCTCAGTATATTTCATGATTATTATTGCCCTACCTCTGCCAGAGCTAAGAACTTATCTTTCTCAGACATTTACCATATGACCTTAGTGTGTTTCCTATAGTAAAATCCAGGAAAGTGTGAGACAACACCCACCCACTACAAGGGTTTCTCACTTCCATGCTAATCTACACACAGTTTCCAGAAATTAATCATAATTATCATTTAATTGTTTCTTTTAGTTTCTGGCTCCAACAGCTCTTGCTCCAGCTAAGCAGATCTTGGCTGTGATTCTCTGGATTCTCCTTTCTCTATGGATTTAACATACTTTGTGACTGTGACATCAGATTTCTGATGATTCAGATTAGGCACTAATTTTCAGTTTGTTCAGTTTTTTTTTTTTTTCCCCTGAAGATGGGTGTGGTGAATTCTAACCTTTTTGCCCGTCAGAGCTGAGGCTAGAAGTCTATTAACTCTTTTAAAAAATCATTTACTACTAATTCTATAATCCCTTTCATTTCTAGTTCAGTTTCACTTAATTTTTTCTTCTTTATTATGGGCCCAATTTTTCTTCTTTACAATATGATAGGATTTGTGACAATTCAAGGCTTGTTTTATTTTGTTATGTGAAGAGTTCAGTTTAGTGTAGGTCTATTTACTTCATTCCTGAAGAGATTTGGATTACTCTGTATAATACTTTGTGAATTATGAGATTTCCACTTTGGAGAATTAGAAAATGAACTAGTTCTGGTGCTGTTCAAGATCCAGAAGTTTATACTTCTGCTCCTTTTGAATAGTTATTTACTACACCTTTGGTATTTTTCTTACACAAATATTCTGATCAATACTCAGATAAAAATCCAAAGGGATTCTCTCCATTGTAGCTCTCTTTTTTCCAGTAATTTATCAAACTTGAACTTCCTGGAATCTTTCCACTCTGTTGATAACTTGGAGAAAATGTCAGTTTCCACTTAAAATTTCTCATTTTCTAGACTAAAATCTAGAATCTCCAGGCAGTAAAATGTAGCAATATTAAGGCTTGGATTACTTTCCTAGGGCTGCTGTAACTATCACAAACTTGAATGGTTTAAAATAATAGAAATTTATTGTCCATATTTCTGGAGGCTACAATGCTGACAGTAAGATGTAGGCAAGGGTATGTTCTCTCCAAGACTCTGGAAACATGCTTCCTCTTCTTAGATTTTGGTAATTGTTGGTAATATGTGGCATTCCTTGGCTTATGATAAATATGATAACTACAATTTCTGTGTTCTTTGTCACATGGTGCTCTCCACATTTATTTCTGCATCTTGTTATAAGGACACTAGCCATTGAATGAGACCCTATTCTAACACAATATGACCTCATCTTAGCTCAATTTTATCTGCAAAGATCCTATTTCAAATAAGTTCACATCCACAGATTCCAGGTGGATGTGAATTTGTGGGGTAATTATTTTATACAGTATCGGGTTCAATTTGTTTCCCTTCTTTTTAAGAATCACTGTCTGAACACTTTTGTTTCATTTTTTTTTTCCTAGCTGTTCAGTTGTTTCAGTTGGAAGAGTATTTTGTTGACATTCATTCCATCTTGGCCAAAAGCAGAAATCCTTTCCATCACTCTGTTTACCCAGCACATTTCTTATGTTTTAATTGGTGTTCAGTGCACAATTTTCTTTTGAGAAAATGTTCCACTGCCTAAAAGCTGACTTAAACACATAAAAAGGTAAATATATATCAAACTAGTAAAAAATATTTGGTGGGAAGGTGTTGAAGTGCAGTAATTATGTGTGAGTTGATTTGATAAACAGTGAGATTTCAAGCAAAATTTTGCTATAGAAGTCTGAGTTTGAACCAGTATGGGGCAGTGTGGTTGTTAAGATAGAATAAATTCAAGTCACTGCTAAGATTGAATTGGTATTAC
The DNA here is from genome assembly GCF_036321535.1 of Camelus dromedarius. Taxonomy (NCBI): domain Eukaryota; kingdom Metazoa; phylum Chordata; class Mammalia; order Artiodactyla; family Camelidae; genus Camelus; species Camelus dromedarius. The sequence continues at coordinate 36,454,505 of NC_087448.1, forward strand.
TTGCTAGTGCACTACAAAAAGTGAAAATGTTACAAGTTTCTAAAAATACCGCGGTCTCAGCTATGTGCTCAAAAAATATTGCTGTAATGAATTTATAAATACAGTGTTAAGAAATATTTCCTGGAGATCCATTCATAAGTCCTTATTAATTGGTAAATGAAATGAATTATAGGCCATAATGAATTAGTGATATAACTATAGCTAACATATATTCTTACTCTCACTTATAAGTTCTATGATGTCTTTTACTAGACAGCTATCTCTTCTTTTTTTATGTTATGTCAGAATGTTAAGACATAAAGATTCTTTCACTTTATAAATATCAGTGTGAAGATAAAATATTGTCAGTGAGTGGCACATTTCTTTAGTCTCACAGTAAATTTTCAGATTTTATAGTTTAGAACATGGTTTGTATATTTATTCTGAAATTTTATTAAGCAATATGGGAAATCTGACAGTGCATGAAATACAAAATTTGACATTCCATCACTGGAGAAACATGACATGTTTAAACATTAACCCAGAAATCCAATTCATGTAAAAATAAATACAATGATTTGTGATATCAGAGAATAAAATATCTAGAAAAATTATTTTAGTAATTAAAATTAAATAAGCTTTACCTAGATTTTTCAGTGTTTTAAGTGTTAATTTATCAACATCTGTTCATTACCAGAACTTATAAATGCCTCCATCTAGTAGGCTTCCTAAACTTTCTTTTTAACTCTAATAATTTAGAATTTTTATGTTAATTATCAATCACAATTCTAATTTACTATTCATTGATATTTTATTTAAATATTAAAATTAAAATGTATTAAGTGTCTACTCTGTCCAAACATTATGTTAAAAGTCACAGAATACACAAAGTTTAACAAAATAAGTATATACTGAGTATTATTTTCACAGATATTTAATTACTAAATAAGGCATACAAGTTGTCCTTTTCAAGTAAATTTACGACTTTACATGAATTTGTGAGCAATTGCATTTACAATGAAACTTGATAAAGACCATATAACATGTTCGCAAAGTTCACAGAAGATTAAGTGTAAATTCTGCTTAGTCCAGAAGGTATATTCTTGACATCCTTTAATTTGTGCCATAAGCAAAAAAATATGTATTCTCCTGGTAGAAATGTGGGTAATGTGCATTCAAGGATGATAGGACAGAATGTTATAGAAGCCTGAAAATATGAAGTAGTGTATATTCAGAGAATGGCAGAGTACAGACTATAAAAATTCAGAAGGATGGCAGATGATAAGGAGAAAAATAGGTTGAGTTGACTGTAAAGAACTTTGAATGATATGTTGAAGAGTTTAAAGGTTAATCATATGCACAATGGAGTCTCCTGTGAGGATTATACCTGAACATTATAGTATTATTTTTCTCTACTTAAAAGTTACTGGTTTTTGTGGATATGAGGATCTGGAAGAATGAAATAATTAAAGATGCATCCAATTTTCCTATGAATAAGACTGGTATGATTATATTAATACATTTTTAAAAGAAGTATTTATAAATAAATCTTGATTCTAATTTGTTCCCTATCTTCAGAGTGAGATCAAATGAGGTAAACAGATATCTAAAAAATTAACTTAAAAAGTCAAATTAAAGATACATGTAAAGTTGATGATAATTCAATGATCTTCAAGTCATTTTAATCTATATTACTTAGAAAAAATATGTGAAACTATAAATTTTCCCTTTAATTATATGTTCAAGATATTAAAACCGACCCTATTCTGGGTGGTAGAAATAAAATTAAAAACCAATATTGGAAAGTAATAGTCTTATGATTTGCCAGATTTTGCCCTGTATCCTGTTTAAATACTCTTTACCTTGTCCCTTACAGTTTAGCTTTATAATTGTAATGATTGACTTTGGAATAATATTTAAGTGTGGAGGCTTTGGAGTGAAGGGGATATGGGTAGACTTTCCAGTTCCATTCATCACTTGCTAAGCAATGTGGATAAGGTCCTCTGCATCTAGGTTTCACACTTTATTTCATCTCTAAATGACTAGTAAATCTCATATTATAATGTCAGAGAATATTTAAATAAAGTTATAATGTGAAATTTTTATTTCAGTGTCTGGAATATAATGTCAGTTTAAGAAATCATAGGCCCCACTGTTCCTTTCAGGGAGAGAAATTTCTGCAAATGAGTCTTGGCTTAGATAATAAGAGTGTTTTGGTAGAAACAACTTTGGGTATGTTTTAATACAACAGCTTGCTTTTTTTTTAACTTTTTTATTGAGTTATAGTCATTTTACAGTGTTGTGTCAAATTCCAGTGTAGAGCACAATTTTTCAGTTATACATGAACATACATACATTCATTGTCACATACTCTTTTGCTGTGAGCCACCACAAGATCCTGTATATACTTCCCTGTGCTACACAGTACAATCCTGTTTATCTATTCTACATTTTGAAATCCCAGTCTGGCCCTTCCCACCCTCCACCCCCTTGGCAACCATTCTATGTCTATGAGTCTGTTTCTATTTTGTATTTATTTATTTATTTTTAGATTCCTCATATGAGCAATCTCATATGGTATTTTTCTTTCTCTTTCTGACTTACTTCACTTAGAATGACATTCTCCAGGAGCATCCATGTTGCTGCAAATGGCGTTATGTTGTCGGTTTTAATGGCTGAATGGTATTTCATTGTATAAATGTACCACATCTTCTTTATCCAATCATCTGTTGATGGACATTTAGGCTGTTTCTGTGTCTTGGCTATTGTAAATAGCGCTGCTATGAACATTGGGCTGCAGGTGTCGTTTTGAAGTAGGGTTCAGCTTGCTTTTAAAGTTACTATTTCAGTGTCCTTTTAAATTAAAAAAAAAGAATTACAAATCTATCCCACTAAATATTGATATTTTTGAGATATGCATAGAAAGAAATCTGATAATTATCAGAAGCTTAATATATTTTAATTTTGACTGTTTAGGATTTGTGACCCATATTTCACTACTAAGTACACACTTATTAGGCACCTATTATGTGGTAGAAATTATTCTATTCTTAAGAATACAAATAAAACTTAACCTACTATTTACATTCTAGAGACTTAACGTCCAGGAGAGAAATATATATACACAAAAATACAGTGTAATATAGGATTTTAAAATTAAATTTACTAGTGAAATTTAGCAATGTGATATAAAATATAAAATTAAGAAGCATCATGGAATTAGTGTCTATAAACATATGGAAAATTAGGTGTGGAATGTTAAATAGTAATTAAGCAGAGCATTGAATTTTGAAGGGGGTCAAAATCAGTATATAAAAATAAATTGCATTTCTTCATGCATAATGAAAAATAATTTAACTTATAACATCATCAGAAAGATTAAAATACTTAGGAATAAAATTAACCAAAGAATTTAATGATATATATATTGAAAACTATAAAACACTGTTGAAAAAAATTGAAGAAGGTGCAAGTAAATTGAAGGAGATGGAATCCTTGTTCATGGATTGGAATAATTAATATTGTTAAAATATCCATACTGCCCAAAGACAACTGTATATTCAAGGAAGCTCCTATCAAAATTCCAGGACATTTTTAAAAGAAAGAAAAAAAATTCTAAAATTTATATAAAGCTACAAAAGACCCTGAATAGCCAAAGCACTCTTTACAAAGAAGAACAAATCTGGAGGCATCAAACTTCTTGATTTCAAAACCATATTACAAAACTATAGCAATCAAAACAGTATGGCACTGACATAAAAACAAATTGACCAATGGAACAAAAATAGAGTTCAGAAATAAACCTACTCATATATGGTCAACTAATCTTTGACAAGGGTTCCAAGAATATACAATGGGGAAAGGATAGTATCTTCAACGAATAGTGTTAGTAAAACTGTATAGCCACATGTAAACAAATGAAATTGGACTGTTATACCATATGTAAAAATCAACTCCAAATGGATTAAAACTTAAATGTAGACATGAAACAAAGGAACCGTAGAAGAAGGAAAAAATCTTAGTAATGAGGTTTTGAATATCACAAAGCACAGGCAACAAAAAAATAAAAAAATAAAAAAGTGAGACTACGTCAAACTAAAAAGCTTCTGCCCAATAAAAGAAAAAAAAATCTAAAAAGTCAACCTACCAAATGGGATAAAATATTTTCAAATTATATATTTGTGTGTATATATATATATCTTACAAAGATTAATATTCAAGATATATAAGGAACTCATATATCTCAATAAAACACAATGTGATTTAAAAATGATTTTCAAAGAAGACATACAAATGCCCAACAGGTATATGAAAAGGTGTTCAACATGACTAATCATCAGGGAAATGTAAGTCAAAGTCACAATGAAATATCACCTAACACCTGTTAGAGGGCTATTATCAAAACTATAGCAGGTGTTGGCATAGGTACAGAGAAAAGGAAACACCTTATATGCTGTTGATGGAAATGTAAACTGTTACAGACATTAAAGAAAGCAGTATGCAATTTCTGCAAAAAAAAAAATTAACAAAAATAATTACCACATGATCCCGTCATTCTTCTTCTGTGTATAAATCCAAAGAAAATTAAATTAGTAACTTTAAAAGAGATATTTGTGCTTCTATGTTAATAGCAGCATTGTTCACAATAGCCAAGGTATGAAAACAACCTAAATGTCCATTTGCAGATGAATGAATAAAGAAAATGTTGTGTGCACACACACACACATGCAAGCACACATACAGACTTAAATATTGTTTAGCCATTTAAAAGAAGAAAAGTCTAGATGAACATGAAGGACATTATGCACAGTAAAATAAGTCACAGAAAGACAAGTATCACATGATTTCACTTATTTATGGAATCAAAAAGTTAAATACACAAAAGCAAGGAGTAAAATGGTGGTTACCAGGGGCAGAAAGATAGAGAAAATGGGTAAATGTTGAACAAAGGATATAAAGTTCCATTTATATAGAATTAATTAGTTTAGAGGTCTAATGTGTAACACATATATGGTCTTATAACATATAGTGAATATCCTATTATAAACATGTAAAATAGTTTCAAAATAAAAAAAAATTGAGTTATAGTCTATAAAAGATGGAAATAATTATTCCAGGGAAATGGTCATTGCCTTTCTCAGCAAACAAAATAGCCAGGACTTTATTTTAAGAAGACCCAGAGTACACGTTGATTTAGGGCAGAGAAGATACTATGTGGCCAATGTTTTGTATTTTTCCTTTCTTATGTAAATGTTGTAAATATTATTAACCTTTTCCACTATCTTTCCAACAAAAATAATCCTGTCACATTTTATGTTCTCTTACACCCTGGGTGAAATTACTTTCTTCTCATTTCTTGTTAATTATGCAACCAAATATCTTCTTACACTTCAAGCCATACTTTTTAAAAGGCACAACCAAATATGTGGGAAATATATATTTTTGAATATATATATATAATTAAAATTATAAATATTACATTTTATGTATTTTAAACATTTTACATAAACATATTTTAAACCCAGGCCACTTCATTCTTCTCTAACTTAACATTGTCTTCTTGTGTCAAGGTTTATGTTCTAACCCAACTCATTCTCTTTCCTTCAAAAATATACTTTTAAAACTATAATTGAAGTATTATGTTCTCACCTAAAAGACTTATCTTTTTGTTAGAGCCTTCAACATACATTCATAGAACTCCATCCAATATATATTCTAATCTTACCTTACCTATTTCTTTAGCCTTACTGATTTCTCTCCATTCCTCACATTCTACATTTCAGTTATTGTGAAATCTTTGTATTTTCCCACAAGTATTTTTGCTCTGGTAAACTTTACATATTTTACTTTTGCTCTAAATATCTGTAGTTTTTATTTAGCTTTCTAAAACTTCTTTAATTCCCATTTTCCTCAGTTTAGATTGTCAACAATCACCAATTTTTATTGTATAATAAGTTGTAACTTATTAATTTTTAATAATTTTAATAATGGAATTTTTGCCTACTTTTCTGAGTAAAAATATTCTACCCAAGCTAATCCAAAACTTTTATTACTTAAGTGAAAACTTCAGAGAAAAAATAAATACTGACCTTAAATAATAGTGTTATAGAATACAGAAAATCTTATCAAAATATGTTTTGTCTTAGAATATTTTTCAAATTTATTTCTGTCTCAAATAACATAGACTAAGTCCACAGATTTTCCTGCTATTATAGAGAACATACCCTTTCACTTATAAAAATGTGCCACACATTATGGTACTAGGAGATGCCCTAGAGGTAATCAACAAACTGTCTTATTTCCAAGCCCATAGGAATTGTGATATAAAGAAAGAGTAATGACTGCATGTATAGCATGGAATTACAGAGGAAAGAGGCTTGACCTATTAGACACTGGGCCTCTAAAAAACACTGAGGAGACTGAGGATAGCTTGATTCCAGGTTAAAGGAAGACATCTAGAAGACACTATTTGTTCATAAGTAAGTTAGCAGGACCAGATATAATAGCATTAATTGTCAAAATTAACTAGAAACTCCAGCAGGGTAAGCCATGCCATGTGAAATTGAATATTCTCAAAAGATATGTGACAAAAGACAGTACATCTTCGAATTCCATCATGGAATCAATTTGTACCTTCCTGTTTTCACATGTATGCAAAATTGTGGCTCCTACCGTAAATAAGTAGGTAAGTAACTAAATAAGTAAGTAAAAAGTACATACATACATACATACATACATACATATATACATACATACATTTACTTTAGAGACAGGAATGAGAGAAGAAAGGCATAGCTAAGTGTTTTTGTTGTTGTTTTTTCTAAGTGAGAGGACTATCCCACGGGAGTGTTTGCAATATTCTATATTTTTAATCTGGTGGAATATTTAGTTGATTATCTTTATTTTCCTAGTAATGCATTGATAATAAATCAGGGAGAAATTATTATTAAAATAAACTGATATCAAAGATCTTTATTTTATCTGTAAATTTGAGTTACAGTGTGAGTTAATTTGTAAAAGCTTTATCTAATCTTTTTGTCAGTTTCTCTATCCTAAATATAAGTTCCTTCATTCATGAGCCATGTCTTTTCTATCTATATATTGTCTATATCAGGAACAGTCCAGTGCTGATCATATAATAGTTGTTCACTATTAAATGTTTGAATGAAGACATTAAAAGGTGGCAGTGTTTATAAGATTAAAGAGCATACATTAAAGTTTAAGAATTATTTATAAATATATAATAATCAAAATCCACCAGGTGGAGACTTACACAGTGTAGTCATATGAAAAAATTTACATTTTAGTAAAGTTCCTGAGTCATCAGTCCAGAGAATTTATTCAAAAGGAGGAGCCTTGAAAAAAGAACACGATAGAAGACCATTACAGTGATTCCAAATATCATCTTACACTTCAAGCCATATTTTTTAAAAGGCATAACCAAATTTTGAAGCTTATAGTTTATAAATGTATACATTTTAAAAGTCACTATAAATCTAGTGTATTGATAAATGATTAATAATCAGCTGGAGGTCAGCAGCAAAGAAGTCCTGATTTGTGGATTTTTTATCATGGTGTAAATACTATGCCATGATTGATTTCAAGTTACCAACCTGTTGTCAAATGCTAGTAAAATTGCTGCAAATTTAGCATTTAGTGCCAAGAGAGAATTCAAACTCACTGCAGCATACCACTTTTCACCTTAGACAACCTAGTGGATACAAGTTTGTACACCATAATGATCTTCATATTTGAAAGGGCTATTTATGTATAAGTGTACTTCTTACCTAACCCTAGAAGTATGAACTTGTGCAAATAATAGACAGTTGTAGTTCCTCAGGGGGGAAGAAAACAATCCTTAAAACATGGAGTAGTTCAAAAATGGAATGATTTATGTACCTAACATGACAACTTCTTCCCCTGTAATAAGGTGTTTGCTGATTTGAAGGTTCCACCTGAGCTATAATGTTACTAATAGTTTTTAAATGCCATGAAATAGAAATTATCATTTGAAAGAAATCATTTACTCAGAATAGCAGTTCAGCAATTATGTAAAATTTTAACATAAATAAAGAATTCCAGATTTTCTACACCAAGTCATCTAATTACTTTGATTTTTCAGAATAGGCAACATAATTTTCCCTTTGTTAATATAGGAAATGTTGTTTCATTAAATTCTCATAATGTCTCACAAATGAACAATGGAAACATTCTAAAACTTGATAACAAAGTGCTATGCTATGTTAACTTAGCACTTTGCTTTTCAAATTATTCAAAGACATCTAACAATGATTTTGGCATATATTTATACATGGTACTCTTTCTGGACACTAAATGAGTTAGTTACATGTGTAAATTTGCTTCTAAAATATATTTCTATTATTTTCTCTTTTCTAATATTAAAATGTATATGTGTAGGATTAATAAGTAAGGAGTTTTTTGTTTAAAACTCTGCATAGGCTAGGACATTATTGGATGTGTTATGATGGAAGATGATTATGATATTTAGCTTTAATATTTTTACACTGATTTAAAAGTGAAGTAGGAAGGAAGAAAAATAAAGGAAAAAATTACATACATAAGTATATCATATGATGAGGACAGATGAACATTTTCTCTTTCTTTAAGTTTAGTCTCTAACTCCATTAGTGATTCCATCAATAACATGACTAACAACAGAGCTTTCATCTTCTGCAAGGAGCTGATATTTCTTCCTGACTTTGTTCTTTCATTGTGCCACTTTATTTGTTGTTACAAATCAATGCTTGTGCAGATATTGAGCACGTCAGACCTAAATGTTTTACCTGGAGACTGAGATATATAGAATAAAGACCAAAAGGATGGCAAACATACCCTCATCAATAGTGTACATTTACCTTCTTCCCCTATTGGTTGGTGTACATTTTAGTGAATTAAAATAGAGCACAAGCATTAACCTCTAGTATATAAATCACTCATATGTATTTCCTTATATGATATAGTTTTTGAGTGTTGCAACTGTCTATATCATTAAGATATTTATCCTAGTTAAAAATAAAAATATGACTCAAATTGGTAGTTTATGTTAATTGATTATTTTAATTTAAAAGGAATGTATATCTATACCTACATCTCTGAAAGTTAACAAATACGTAAAAAACATACTGAAAGTGGTTTAAAGTTCCTACAGTTAATCATGTTTTTTTTACTTTTCACATCAACTTTATAGAAGCTTATCATATACAAAATAAAATGCACCAACTTGAAACATACACTTTTATGGGTTTAGAAAAATATGTATGTTTGACTAATCATCTCAATGATGACATACAATATGTATATTCCACCAAAAAGTTCTATTTTGCCTTTTTACAATGAATACGCTTACTCAAACCCAACCCCAGTTTACAAATCATTTGCTTTCTGTCACTTTATTTGTTCCTGTTATAGATGTTCATATCAATACAATGCCAGCTTCACCTAAAAAATATTGTTCTCTTCATAACAAGCAGATATAAATTTAATAAATATCATTACTATGATAAAGTGTATAAATACTTCTCTAAATGCATTACAGAAGTATCACATCCATTGCCTGAAATGATACTCTTCTCAGAAATAAAAATAAATAAATAGAATGCCAGCAACATATGAGAATTCAAGTTTGTCCACATTCTTGCCAATACATGAAAATCACATTTCACAAATGACAGATGATTTTGAGAAAATTTTGTGCTAATTGTTAATTTGCATGTCTTTTTGAAATCTACTTTAAAATAACCCTTTTCACTGGATTATTAGTTTTATTTGTGAATTGTATGATTTTTTACATTTATTGAATATATATTACCATATATGTTATATATATATTATATGGTATATGCATTATACATAGTAGTAAAATATAAAAATATTTACACTGTGGAAATGAAAATATACAGAACTTTAATTTTAATAAAGTCCAATCAATATTTTTTATAATGTTTGGTACCTACTATGTCTTGTATAAGGTCTTTGTCTATCACATTGTCATGAATATTATCCTAACTTTTCTTCCTCAAAAATATGTGTTTATCTTTTATGGTTAGCTGTATCATTTCTTTTGACACAACATTCTGGTTGGTGTGAGGTAAGCCTTAGGGTATTTTTTTTCTTATGAATATCCAGTCATTTCAGCACCATTATTGCAAAAACTCTCCTTTCTGTATTGAGTTACACTAGAGCTTTTGTTAACAAAAAGATTGACCATATAGCCATAGGTTTGTTTTGGAATTATTTTTGTTCCATTAATCTATATGTGCATCTGTAAGTCAATACTGTGTTCTCTTGAAAATGTAGCTTTGTTTTATCTTGAATTTAAGAATTTGCTTTCTTGTATATTCTTTTTTCTTTCCTTCACCATACTGCCTCAACTTGATGATCAGAGTTTCTTCAACAAATTTCTTAACCTCTTTCTTTCCTTATGTCTTCTTCCAATTTGTGAAGGCTCTTTTGCTTATCAAGGAGTACTTGCATCTTAATTGACCCTTCCATGTTTATATTTTCTCCCCTAATACACTCTGGTTATTATTATTTTAGCATGATTTCATAGCACTACTTCACCACATTACCCCTACCTACAAATCCTCATGGCTATTATGTTTTTTGGTTATATTAAAGTGGATATAATAGAAGAGTGATTTAGGTCATGAAAAGAACTCCAGAATTGGTAATGCTTGTATTCTAGTAAAATAATCAAAGTAAAATTAATTACATAAAATATCTTCTTAAAAGCCAACAAACTTAATCCTTATAGATAATATAGACAGAAATTAATTATATCTTTAAAAAAGCAAGAACAGAGAAGGTGCAAGATGGCAGAGAGAAGAGACTTACAGCTTGCCCTCTCCCACAAATATACCAAAAATTACATCTACAAACTCATTGACTTGCACAGAACACCTACTAAACTCTGACAGAGTGTCTCTCACTTAAAAATAAAGGAGTATTAAAAATAAAAACCTGGTAAGACAGAAAAAGACAAGAAAAAATAGTTGAGTACCACAGAAGCAGAGCTTCTGGGGTTCAGAGGAGAAAGTAGCAGCTGCTTGGCAAACAGAACTAAGATAAACTGGCACAGAGTGTTCCTATAATCCTCAGCCCTAGATGTGAGCTGGTAGGGACAAGCAGGGACTGGATGTTGGAGACTGGGGAGGAGCCTGGGCAGAGGACTGGGGCCCACTTCACAAAGGTAGCTTCAGGGAACTGGAAGGTGGTGGGAGCTCTGGCTGGGGGTGTGTGCAGAACAGAACAGCCTGGAACTCCATAAAAAGCACTACTGCTGGCTTACATGGGGGACAGCCTCTATGCAGCCATGCCATAGCTGCTGTCTCTGCTTGGTTCCATTGTTGATGTGTTCTCCTGAGAAGAGAGGTGGGGCTTGGTCATAGCCATCACTGCTGTGTGGAGCCAGGGCTGAAAGCTGAATCCATACCCAGTGGCCCTGAGACTTTACAGGTGGGACAGATATTTGTTTAAAGCCCCATGTAGAGAGGGTGGCCTTGCTCTCTCTGGGCCCTTTATGGACCCATGCCTCTGGGATGAACAGGCAGTGAGTGGAGTGCTGGTGCATGGCAGAGGTGAGTACAGATATTTATGACAGGACTGTGGACCTTACTGGATGCAGAGGTAGCACTGGGATCTGTCCAGACTGTGTGATGTACCACGGATTCAGGTGTGTGACTACACTCTTGCTAAGGAGGGCATTAGTGCCTGGTATCAGCAGATATGCACTGGTGGTTCCTAGGGCCCAGAACCTGGGGGACATCAGAGTAGGTGATTGACTTCCCATAGCTAAGGTGGGGAACAAATACAGCATCAACAAAGAGTACTTTGTAAGCCTACATAGCAAGTGGCAGACACCAGAGAGGGCACTTCCCTGTGGACAGCTCCTGCCAAATCTTCTTCCCATCTGAAGTGTTCCAGTTCTGCCTACCACATACCACAGCTCAGAAATGGATCTAGAAGCCTCTATTTCAGCAACAATGGAGCATAACTGGCCACTGTCAAGGCTGTGACAACTGCAAAACAAAAGAAGGCCACACTCAACAACAACAATCAAGGCAGGCTCTGATCAAGATGCCAGCCACACCCCACAATAAAAGGGATAACAGTCAACACACATTGAAGAAAAAAACATGGCAAATATCCATACGAAGAACAACAATTGGAAAAAATTTAGATGCACACAGACTACCCAGGAATGTTCCAACTTAAATAAAAACAAACAAAAAATAAAGCAGAACTAGAGAAATGTAAATAAAATGAAGATGCTGAGGAACCACTCTCAAAAGAAAAAGAGAAGTTCCCTGAAAGAACAATGAGAAAAACCTTGACAGTCTACTAGGACATGACTTCAAATCACTGAAGGAAATAAGAGAGACTATGAATACAGACAGAGAATACTGTGAAAAGGAAATATAAACTATAAAGGGGAGCAAATTAAAAGCAGAAAATTCAATGGCTGAGATAAAAGTCTTGCTAAAGGCAGTCAAAGAAAGACTAGATAATGCAGAAAAATAAATAAGTGACTTAGAAGACAGGATAACAAAGTCACCCAATCAGAACAGCAGACAGAAAAGTAAGTAAAAACCAATGAAATAATATAAGGCAATATGGGATAATATAAAGGATGCCAACCTATACATAATAGGGGTCCCAGAATGAGGAAAAAGAGAAAGGGGAATTGAAAAGGTATTTAAAGAAATCATGACTGGAAACGTCCCTAACCTAAAGATGGAAACAGATATCTAAGTATAGGAAGCACAGAGGGTCCCAAAGAAGAACCTAAACAGACCTACACCAGACGTATTAAAATTAAGATGGCCAAAGTTGAAGTTAAAAAAAAAAAAAAGGTTCTAGAGGCAGCAAGAGAAAAGCAAAGAGTTAGTTACAAGAGAAGTGCTATAAGGCTTTCAGCTGATTTCTCTCGACAAACACTGTTGGTCAGAATGGAGTGGCAAGGTATAGTTGAAGTAATGAATGAGAAAAAGCTGCAAACCTGGATACTCTATCTGGCAAGACTACTCTTTAGAGTAGAAAGAGAGATAAATAATTTTACAAACAAGCAAAAAATAAAAAAAATTCAGCAATATTAAATCTATCCTAAAAGAAGTATTAAAAGGCTTACTCTAAATAGAAATGAAGCAGGAATCTATACAAATGAAAAAAAAAACATAATTGGAAATGCAATGACTACTATGAGTTGCAAGGGAATAAATATGAAGATGTAATAAAAAAGAAATCAAAATCATAAAAGGTGAGAGAGGGGAGCAAGAAAATATACATTTTTTCTCTCTTATTTTTTTTTTCATTTTCATTATCTTTTTTTTTTCTTTATTCATTTTAGGATCTGTTTGAGCCTACATGACTACAGTTTAAAGGGTTAACATACTTGAAAAACAGGTAACAACAAAAACATACAATACAGTCACAAAATCAAAAAGAAATCAAGATAATACAAAAGAAATTATAAAACCACAAAAGTAAAAGCAAAAAGGAAAATAAATAAACAATAAAGAAATTCCAAATCAACTGGGAAAAAATTCAAAATGGCAATAAATACGTGTCTATAAAGAATTACTATAGATGTCAATGGACTAAATACTTCAATCAAAAGACATACAGTGGCAGATTCAATAATAAAACAAAAGCCTACAATATGCTGCCTACAAGACACCCACTTTCGAGTGAAGGACACACACAGAATAAAAATGAGAGGATGGAAAAAGATATTTCATGCAAATGGAAAGGACAAGAAAGCAGGAGTCGCAATACTCGATTCAGACTAATAGACTTTAAAACAAAGCCACAGGCAAGATAAAGAAGGACACTATATAATGATCAAAAGAGCAGTCCCAGATGAGGATATTTCACTCACTAAAATGCATGCACCCAATATAGGAGCACCTAAATATATAAAATGAATGCTAACAGACATAAAGGGATAAATTGATGGGAATACAATAATAATAGGAGAGTTTAACACTTCACCAACATCATTAGACAGGTTTTCCTGACAGAAAATCCTTAAGGCAGTGAAGACACTAAATGATACAATAGAATCATTGGAATTCATTTGTAGCATTAGGACATTACATCCACCAAAATTAGAATATACATTCTTTTCAAGTGCTGATGGAACATTCTGTATGATGGGTCATGTATTCAGGAACAAAAGAAGCCTCAACAAATTTAAGGGGACAGAAATTATTTCAAGCTTCTAACTGGAAACAATGGTATGAAACTAGAAATCAACCCAAAAAATGAGAAAAAAAAATAGCATAGAGAATAAACAGCGTGATACTAAAAAAAAAAAAAAAAAAAAAAAAAAAAGTTCAATGACGAAATCAATGGAGAAATTAAAAAAAATACCTTGAGACAAAAGATAATGAAAACACAATCACACAAAATGTATGTGATGCAGCAAAAGCAGACCTAAGAGGGAAGTTCATAGCAATACAGGACTTTCTCAAAAAATAAGAACAATAAAAAACAAAAAAGAACCCCAAAAAACCTAAACCATCACCTAAAAGAATTAGAAAATGAAGACCAAACAAAACTAAAAATCAGCATAAGGAAAGAAATAATAAAGATCAAGGAGGAAATAAAAGAAATAGAAATTTAAAAAAAATAGAAAAAAAATCAGTCAAAACAAAATCTAGTTTTTTGAAGGAGTAAACAAAATTGACAAACCTCTTGTCAAAAGTTTCACCAAGAAGAAAAGAGAAAGGACACAAATAAGCAAAATAAGAAATGAAATTACATAAACACTACAAAAATACAAGAAAATATTATAAGAGAATACTGTAAACAACTACATGGCAATAAATTGGGCAACTTAGAAGAAATGGACACATTTCTAGAATACAGTCCACCAAAACTGAATCAAGAAGAAAGATCATTTGAACAGACCAATCACTAGAAATGAAATAGAATCAACACTAAAAAAAACCTCCCTGCAAACAAAACTCCAGGACCAGATTGCTTCACTGGGGAATTCTATCAAACATCAAAAGAAGAACTCATACCAATCCTTCTCAAACTCTTCCAAAAGATTGAAGAAGAGGAAATATTCCCAAACTCATTCTATGAAGCTATCATCATCCTGATGCCAAAGCCAGATATAGACAATACAAAAAAAGAAAGCTATAGGCCAATATCATTGAGGAAAATAGATGTAAAAATGATCAACAAAATATTAGCAAACAGAATCTAACAGTACATAAAAAAGATCATACACCATGAACAAGTTGGAATAATCTCAGGGACAAAAGGATGGTTCAACATATGCAAATCAATCAATGTGATAAGCCACATCAATAAGAGAAAGGACAAAAATCACATGATCATCTCTATAGATGCAGAAAAAGAATTTGATAAAATTCAACACCCATTTGTGATTAAAACCGTAAACACACTGGGTACACATGGAACATATATCAACATAATACAAGTTATTTATGACAAACCTACAGCCAGCATAATGCACAATGGTGAAAAGCTGAAAGCCTTCCTGCTAAAATCTGGAGCAAGACAAGGATGACCACACTAAACACTTCTATTCAATATAGTAATGGCAGTCCTAGCCATTGCAATTAGACAAGAAAAAGAAATAACAGGGTTAGGAATTGGAATAGAAGAGGTAAAACTGTCATCACATGTTAATGATATGATAATATATATAGACAACCCTAAAGGTTCCACACAAAACTGCTAGAGCTGACAAAAGAATTTGGCAAGTTCCAGAATGCATGACTAACCTACAGAATACAGTGGCATTTCTTTACACTAACAATTAAATATCAGAAAAGGAAAGTAAAAAACAATCCCCATTAAAACTACATCTCCAAAAAAAAAAAAAAATTCTTAAGATTAAACCTAACTAAAAAAGTGAATGACTTATATGTGGAGAACTACACAACATTAACTAAGGAAATTAAAGATGACTTAATGAAATTGCACAATATTCCATGTTATTGCACTAGTGGAGTTAACATTGTTAAAATGGCCACACTACCCAAAGCAATTTACAGATTTAATTCAATCCCTTTGAAATTTATTCAGGACACTATTCTCAAAACTAGAACAAATAATCCTTAGATTTATATGGAATCACAAAAGACCAAGAATTGCCAAAACAAAAACTGAAGAAAAAGAATAAAGGTGAAGGAATAACCCTCCCAGACTTCAGACAATACTATAGACTTATAGTAATCAAAATAGTGTGGTATTAGTACAAAAACAAACATATGGATCAATGGAACAGAATAAACAGCCCAGAAATAAAACCACAAACTTTTGTTCAATCAATCTTTGACAAAGGATAGAAGGGTACAAAATGGAATAAAGAAAGTCTCTTCAGCAAATAGCTTTGGGAAAACTGGACAGCCACATGTAAATCAATCAAGTTAGAATACTCCCTCACACCACAAACTAAAATAAACTCAAAATGGCTTAAAGACTTAAACACAAGAAGACGGAGAAGATGGCGGAGTAGAAGGACTCTCGCAGGTCACCCTCTCCCACTAATACACCAAGACCCACATCTACAGACCCACTCAGCCAACCAGAGCACCTGTGGAACTCCGGCAGAACATCGCCCTCTTCAAAAGATAAAGATGACAAAAATCTGGTAGGAGAAAAGGAAAAAAGAAAGAACAAAAGGCAAAGCAGCGCGGGACGGGTCCCGTGGGGAGGGAGCGGCAAAGGAGGACTGGCGCTCACTCACTGGGTCTCCCCACTCCAACTGAGAGGCCGGCGGGATGGAGGGGGAGCCCCCAAGGCTCCGATCTGTACAGAGCAGCCCTTGACTAACAGAACTAAGTTAAACCGGCACAGAGCATCCCCCCGAAACCCAGCCTGAGACGCAGGCCGGCAGCCACGGGCAGGGCCACGCTGCACAAGCTGGGTGGAGGACAGAAGTGGCTGCAGGGAGGCAGCCCAGGGGGTACACAAGGGGCTGCGCGCCGTGGCTGTGGGTGCACAGGGCAGAACAACCTGGGCCCTCCATAAAACAGCAAGGTTGATGTGCTCTCGGGGGAAGGGTGCACACCCCCATATCCGAAAACCCACGGAAAGTTTTCGGGGGAAGAGAGGTGGGCCTCAGGCACAGCCGCCATATCCTCCTCGCTGAGCACTCAGGCGGGGGCGGGGGCGAAACCTGCATCCGCTCCGAAGGGCTTAGCAGCCTCAAAGGCCAGACTGAGACTGGCCTGCAGCCCGGGGCAGATAGGATCCTTCCATCCTGGTCCCTCAGAGAACTTGCTCCACAAAGACAAACAAGGAGCTGGGTTTTGGCTCGGAGCAGGGACAGGGCTGTCCCTCGGTCTTCCACGAGCCCACCCGCCGAGCGCCAACCAGGGCAGAGCGCAGACCAGGGAGGAGCGCGCAGCCGCACAGAGCAGTGGAGCAACCCGCGGCTGCGCAGGTAGAGCGAGAGCGGCCACCCGCCTTTCGGGCAGGAACACAGCCCCTGACCCAGGTGCTGGGAGGGGGCACAACCCGCCCTCCTATCCAGCCAGTCTGCAACATCTGACTGCGGCATCCGGAGGGGCAGCGACCCGCCCGCCCACAGCAGAGAGCTGCACCTGACCCAGTGTTACGAGGAGGCGCGATCTGCTTGCCGACAGGTGCTGGGAGCAGCACAGAAGAGGGCGCCAACAGAGGGCCTCTGAAAACAGCAAGCTGAGCTTCCAAAACAGGACGAAGACAGAAAGACTTCATATTAAAAGCACACAGACTCCAGGAGAACACCGACAACCCCCCCCCTTTTTTTCTTTTTTTAAAATCTGTTTTTACCTGTTCTATTTTCTATTACTCTCTTAATCTTTACTTCTTAATTCATTTCTATTTCTCTTGGGTTTTGATGTCCTGCTATTGATTAGACACAGGTTTCAAATACATCTATTCATCGCCCCCCCCCTTTCTTGTAAAAGTTTCAAAAGGACGTCTCAACCCGATTAATACTCTGCTTCAACTCACTCTTCTATTATTCATTATACACTGTTTTCAAACACACTTTATCCCTTCTTTTAAAATTCTTTCCCTCTCTTTTTTTTTTCTTTTTTTCCTAAGTTCTATTCCTAAATAGACATCAAATAGATAAAATTTTTAAGGACTAAAATAAACAACTGATACTCCATAAGCCACAGTGCCAAAGAGGTATGAGCAAGATGAAGAAGCAGAAAAACCTATCCCAATTAAAAGAACAAGAGAAATCCCCTGAAAGAAAGATCAACGAAATAGACATCGATAGCCTACTAGATCAAGATTTCAAAAAAGGAGTGATTGAATTGCTGAAGGAATTAAAAGAGATAGTGTTTAGTGATATAAAATATGTCAAAAATGAAATTGAAGCTATAAAGAAGAGCCAAGTAGAGTGGGTAAACTCATTGACAGAGATGAGGAATGATCTAATAGCTGTGCAAAGCTGAGTAGATAATGCAGAGGAACGAATTAGTGATCTAGAAGACAGAACAATAGAAAGCACCCATTCAGAAGAACTACAAGAGAAGCAAATAAAAAATAATAAAAATAGCATAAGGGACCTATGGGATAATATAAAGCATCCCAATCTTCGCATAATAGGGGTCCCAGAAGGAGAAGAAAGATCAAAGGGGATTGAAAAGGTTTTTGAAGAAATCATGACTGAAAACTTCCCAAACTTAAAGAAGGAATCAGATATCCAAGTACAGGAAGCTCAGAGGGTCCCAAACAGGAAGAACCCAAATAGACGCACACCAAGACATATCATAATCAAGATGGCCAGAGTCAAGGATAAAGAAATGATTCTAAAGGCAGCAAGAGGAAAGCAAAGAGTAAGTTACAAGGGAACCCCCATAAGGCTCTCAGCTGATTTCTCTACACAAACACTACAGGCCAGAAGGGAGTGGCAAGATATATTCAAAGCCCTGAAGTTAAAAAAGATGCAGCCAAGGATCCCTTATCCAGCAAGGCTATCCTTGAGGATAGAAGGAGAAATAAAGAGTTTCACAGACAAAAAAAAGCTGCAGGAGTTTAACACCACTAAACCCATTCTAAAAGAAATATTGAAAGGGCTATTCTAAATAGAAAAGCAGCAGGATGCTACAGAAATGAGAAACACACAACTGGAAAGGTGATAACTCATGAATTACAAATAAAGTAAACATGAAATTATAAAAGAAGACATACAAATCACTGAGAGTGGGAGAGGGAGGCAGGGAAATATAGAATATTTTTTATTCCTTTTTTAAATTTTTATAACAGTACGATGGGTTTGATATCATGTTACTATCAGTTTAATAAAAACAGTTATAGTAATGGGTTGATAGATTTACAAAAAAGGGTAACCACAAGCCAAAAACATACAAAGGAGTCACAAAAATTAAATAAAATCCATGATAATACAAAGGAAAATTATCAAACCACAAAAGGAAGAAGAAAGGAACAAAGAGGATATACCAATTCAACTGCAAAGATAAGTTCAACATGGTGATAAACACACATCTATCATTAATTACTGAAAATGTTAATGGACTAAGTGCGCTAGTCAAAAGACACAGAGTGGCAGACTGGATAATAAAGCAAGAAACTTCAATACGCTGCATACAAGAAACCCACATTAGGGAGAAGGACACATATAGATTGAGAGTGAAAGGATGGAAAATGATATTCCATACAAATGGAAAAGCCAAAAAAGCAGGTGTTGCAGTATTGATTTCAGACAAAATAGACTTTAAAACAAAGGCCATAAAGAAAGATAAAGAAGGACATTTTATAATGATTAAAGGAGTGATACAAAATGAGAATATTACACTCGTTAATATATATGCACCCAATATAGGAGCACCTAAGTACATACAAGAATTACTAACAGAGATAAAGGGGGATATTGATGGGAATACAATCATAGTTGGAGATTTTAACACTGCATTAACATCACTAGACAGATCTTCCAGACAGAAAATAAACAAGGCAACAGAGAAATTAAATACCACGGTAGAAAAACTAGATTTGGTGGATATTTTCAGAGCGTTACAACCCCAAAAATAGGATATACATTTTTTCAAGTGCACATGGAACATTTTCCAGGATCGATCATGTACTTGGGCACAAAAGAAACCTCAACAATTTTAAGAAGATAGAAATTATCCCAAGCATCTTTACTGACCAAAATGCCATGAAACTGGAAATCAACAACAGAGAAACAAAGGAGAAAAAAAGGAAAGCATGGAGATTAAACAATACGTTATTGAAGAAACAATGGATCAATGAGGAAATCAAAGCTGAAATTAAAAAATACCTTGAGACAAATGATAATGAAAGCACAATCACTCAAAAACAAAGGGACACAGCAAAGGCAGTGCTAAGAGGGAAGTTTATAGCGATACAGGCCTTCCTCAAAAAAGAAGAACAATCTCAAATAAACAATTTAACCCACCACCTGAATGAATTAGAAAAAGAAGAACAAAAAGCCCCAAAAAGCAGCAGAAGGAAGGAAATAATAAAGATCAGAGAGGAATTAAATACAATAGAGATTAACAAGACCATAGAAAAAATCAACCAAACCAAAAGCTGGTTTTTTTAAAAAGAAAATAAAATCGACAAATCTCTGGCCAAACTCACAAAGAAGAAAAAAGAGAGAGCACAAATTAGCAAAATAAGAAATGAAAATGGAGAAATTACAACAAACAAAATAGAAATACAGAATATCATACGAGAATATTATGAAAAACTATATGGAACCAAGCTGGATAACCTAGAGGAGATGGACAAGTTTGTGGAAACATACTGTCCACCAAAACTGAATCAAGAAGAATCTGAACACTTGAACAATCTGATCCCTAGAAAGGAAATAAAAATAGCAATTAAAAACCTCCCTACAAAAAAAAGTCCGGGACCGGATGGCTTCACCAGGGAATTCTACCAAACATACAAAGAAGAACTCATACCAGTCCTACTCAAACTCTTCTAGACGATTGAAAAGGATGGATTACTCCCAAACTCATTCTATGAAGCCAGCATCACCCTGCTACCAAAACCAGGCAAAGACACTACAAAAAAAGAGAATTATAGGCCAATATCACTGATGAACATAGACGCCAAAATCCTCACCAAAATTTTAGCAAATAGAATCCAACAACACATAAAAAAGATTATACATCATGACCAAGTGGGGTTCATCCCAGGGACACAAGGCTGTTTCAACATATGCAAATCAATCTGTGTAATACATCCCATCAACAAGAGAAAGGACAAAAACCACATGATCATCTCAGTAGATGCAGAAAAAGCATTTGATAAAATTCAACACCCATTTATGATAAAAACTCTCGCCAAAGTGGGTAGAGAGGGAACATATCTCAACATCATAAAAGCTATATATGACAAACCTACAGCCAGCATAGTACTCAACGGTGGAAAACTCAAAAGCTTCCCACTAAAATCTGGGACAAGACAAGGATGCCCACTATCACCACTCCTATTCAACATAGTCCTGGAAATCCTAGCCACAGCAGTCAGGCAAGAGAAAGAAGTAAAAGGGATCCAAATTGGAAAAGAAGAGGTAAAAGTGTCATTATATGCTGATGACATGTTACTATATACAGAAAACCCTAAAAGGTCCACACAAAAGCTACTAGAGCTGATTGAAGAATTCAGCCAGGTAGCAGGTTACAAAATTAACGTTCAAAAATCAGTTGCATTTCTTTACACTAACGATAAATCAACAGAAGAAGAAAGTAAAGAAACAATCCCCTTTAAAATATCACCCAAAGTAATAAAATATCTGGGAATAAATCTAACCAAGGAGGTGAAAGAATTATACACAGAAAACTATAAACCAGTGATGAAGGAAATTAAAGAAGACTTTAAAAAATGGAAAGATATTCCATGCTCTTGGATTGGAAGAATCAATATTGTTAAAATAGTCACACTGCCCAAGGCAATCTACAGATTTCATGCAATCCCTATCAAATTACCCAGGACATATTTCACAGAACTAGAAGAAATCATAATAAAATTCACATGGAACCATCAAAGACCTAGAATTGCCAAAGCATTACTGAAGAGAAAGAAAGAGGCTGGAGGAATAACTCTCCCAGTCTTCAGACAATACTATAGAGCTACAGTCATCAAGACAGCATGGTATTGGTACCAAAACAGACATATAGACCAATGGAACAGAATAGAGAGCCCAGAAATGAACCCACAAACTTTTGCTCAACTAATCTTTGATAAAGGAGGCAAGAATATACATTGGAATAAAGACAGTCTCTTCAGCAAATGGTGTTGGGAAAACTGGACAGCAGCATGTAAAACAATGAAGCTAGAACACTCCCTTACACCATATACAAAAATCAACTCAAAATGGATTAAACACTTAAACATAAGACAAGATACAATAAACCTCCTAGAGGAAAACATAGGCAAAACATTATCTGACATATATCTCAAAAATTTTCTCCTAGAAGAAATAAAAGCAAGAATAAACAAATGGGACCTAATGAAACTTACAAGCTTCTGCACAGCAAAGGAAACCAGAAGTAAAACAAGAAGAAAACCTACGGAATGGGAGAAAATGTTTGCAAGTGAAACCGACAAGGGCTTGATCTCCAGAATATATAAGCAGCTCATACGACCCAATAAGAAAAAAATAAACAACCCAATCCAAATATGGGCAGAAGACCTAAACAAGCAATTCTCCAAGGAAGACATACAAATGATCAATAAGCACATGAAAAAATGTTCAATATCACTAATTATCAGAGAAATGCAAATCAAAACTACAATGAGGTATCACCTCACACCAGTCAAAATGGCCGTCGTTCAAAAATCCACAAATGAGAAAAGCTGGAGAGGCTGTGGAGAAAGGGGAACCCTCCTACACTGCTGGTGGGAATGCAGTTTGGTGCAGCCACTATGGAAAACAGTGTGGAGATTCCTCAAAAGACTAGGAATAGACTTACCATATGAACCAGGAATCCCACTCCTGGGCTTGTATCCAGAAGGAAATCTACTTCAGGATGACACCTGCTCCCCAATGTTCATAGCAGCACTATTTACAATAGCCAAGACATGGAAACAGCCTAAATGTCCATCAACAGGTGACTGGATAAAGAAGAGGTGGTATATTTATACAATGGAATACTACTCAGACATAAAAACCGACAACATAATGCCACTTGCAGCAACGTGGATGCTCCTGGAGAATGTGATTCTAAGTGAAGTAAGCCAGATAGAGAAAGAAAAATACCATATGAGATCGCTCATATGTGGAATCTAAAAAACAAAAACACAAAAACAAAGCATAAATAAAGGACAGAAATAGACTCACAGACAGAGAATATAGACTTGTGTTTACCAGGGGGGTGGAGGGTGGGAAGGGATAGACTGGGATTTCAAAATTGTAGAATAGACTACACTGTATAGCACAGGGAAATATACACAAAATGTTATGATAAATCACAGAGAAAAAAATGTGACAATGAGTGTGTATATGTCCATGAATAACTGAAAAATTGTGCTGAACACTGGAATTTGACACAACATTGTAAAATGATTATAAATCAATAAATAATGTTAAAAAAAAAAGACTTAAACACAAGACTAGACAATATAAACCTCTGTGAAGAAAACATAGACAAAACAGTCTCTGACAAAAATCTTAGCAATATTCTCCTAGGGTAGTCTATCCAGGCAATAGAAATAAAAGCCAAAATAAACAAATGGGATGTATTTACTTATAAGCTTTTACACAGCAATGGATACCATAAGCAAAATAAAAAGACAATCTATGGAATGGGAGAAAATATTTGCAAAAGATTAGACTGACAAAGGCATAATATGCAGAATATATCAACAGCTCATAAAACTTTAATAATAATAATAACAACAATAATAAAATCCCAATTCAAAATTGGGCAGAAGACCTAAACAATCAATTCACTAGTGAAGATATACAAATGGCCAATAGGCACACAAAAAAATGCTTAATACAGCTAATTATCCGAGAAATGCAAATTATAACTCCAATGAGGTATCACCTCACACCAGTCTGAATGACCATTATTCAGAAGTCTGCAAATGACAAATTCTGGAGAGAGTTCAGAGAAAAGGGACCACTCCTACACTATTGGTGGGAATGCACTTGGTGCAGCCATTATTGAAAACAGTATAAAGATTCCTCAAAAGACTAAAAATAGACTTACCATATGATCCAGCAATCCCACTCCTGGGCATATATCCAGAGGGAACCTTAATTCTAAAAGATATAGGCACTCAAAGGTTCATAACAGTACTATTTACAAGAGCCAAGACATGGAAACAACCTAATTGTTCATCAACAGAAGACTGGAAAAAAAAGCTGTAGTATATTTATACAATGGAATATCACTTAGTCATAAAAATAATACAATCATGCCATTTGCAGCAACGTGGATGGACATGAAGATTATTGTTCTAAGCGAAGTAAGCCAGAAAGAGAAAGAAAAACACCATATGGTATCACTTATATGTGGCATCTAAAAAAAAAAAATAGACAAACTTATTTACAAAACAAAAACAGACTAACAGACATAGAAAACAAACATGGTTATAAGGGGGAGAAAGGAATGGGAAAAATAAATTGAGATATTGAGATTATCAGATTTTAAATATAAAAGAGAATTTGAATTGTGTTGATATTTATTCATATGTGTGCTAAAATAAAGGAGGTAAACATGCTTTTGATATTTCATTTAAAAATGTAAATATTGTAGAACATGACATCTACTTCTAACAAGCATTTAAAAAGTAACACAAATGTTTCTAGCTTAAATAGATAAGTTATATCAAAACTAAAAAGAAAGGAACATAACAACACTTTAAATACTCCATAGTGGGATTCAGGTTTTTGAATGGGCACATTTAATAAACACAGGAACTTTTTTAAAAATATTTTTTATTGATTTATAATCATTTTGCACTGTTGTATCAAATTCCAGTGTAGAGCACAATTTTTCATTTATACATGAACATATATATATTCATTGTAACATTTTAATCTCTGTGAGCTACCATAAGATCTTGCATATATTTCCCTGTGTTATAGAATATAATCTTGTTTATTGATTCTACAATTTTGAAATCCCAGTCAATCCCTTCCCACCTTCTGCCCTCTTGGCAACCACAAGTTTCTATTCTATGTCTATGAGTCTATTTTTGTTTGGTATTTGTGCTTTATTTGTGCTTTTTTTTTCCATATATGAGCGATCTCATATGGTACTTTTCTTTCTCTTTCTGACTTACTTCACTTAAAATGACATT
The DNA here is from genome assembly GCF_036321535.1 of Camelus dromedarius. Lineage (NCBI taxonomy): Eukaryota > Metazoa > Chordata > Mammalia > Artiodactyla > Camelidae > Camelus > Camelus dromedarius. The sequence continues at coordinate 36,479,789 of NC_087448.1, forward strand.
CTGCAGGACCATCCATGTTGCTGCAAATGGCATTATGTTATCATTTTTATGGCTGAGTAGTATTCCACTGTATAAATATACCACCTCTTCTTTATCCAGTCACCTGTTGATGGACATTTAGGCTGTTTCCATGTCTTGGCTATTGTAAATAGTGCTGCTATGAACATTGGGGAGCAGGTGTCATCCTGAAGTAGATTTCCTTCTGGATACAAGCCCAGGAGTGGGATTCCTGGTTCATATGGTAAGTCTATTCCTAGTCTTTTGAGGAATCTCCACACTGTTTTCCATAGTGGCTGCACCAAACTGCATTCCCACCAGCAGTGTAGGAGGGTTCCCCTTTCTCCACAGCCTCTCCAGCTTTTCTCATTTGTGGATTTTTGAACGACGGCCATTTTGACTGGTGTGAGGTGATACCTCATTGTAGTTTTGATTTGCAATTATCTTATAATTAGTGATATTGAGCATTTTTTCATGTGCTTATTGATCATTTGTATGTCTTCCCTGGAGAATTGCTTGTTTAGGTCTTTTGCCCATTTTTGGATTGGGTTGTTTGTTTTTTCTTATTAAGTTGTATGAGCTGCTTGTATAATCTGGAGATCAAGCCTTTGTCAGTTTCATTCACAAAAATTTTCTCCCATTCCGTAGGTTGTCTTTTTGTTTTACTTATGATTTCCTTTGCTGTGCAGAAGGTTGTAAGTTTCATTAGGTCCCATTTATTCTTGCTTTTATTTCCATTGCTTAAGTAGACAGTTCTAGGAGAACATTTTTGAGATGAATGCCAGATAATGTTTTGCCTATATTTTCTTCTAGGAGGTTTATTATATCTTGTCTTATGTTTAAGTCTTTGATTCACTTTGAGTTTATTTTTGTGTATGGTGTAAGGGAGTGTTCTAGCTTCATTACTATACATGCTGCTGTCCAGTTTTCCCAATACCCTTTGCTGAAGAGACTGTCTTGATTCCACTCTACATTCTTGCCTCCTTTGTTGAAGATTAGTTGACCCAAAGTTTGTGGGTTAATTTCTGGGCTCTCTATTATGTTCCATTGGTCTCTATAACTGTTTTTGTACCAATACCATGCTGTCTTGATGACTGTAGCTCTATAGTATTGTCTGAAGTCTGGGAGAGTTATTCCTCCAGCCTCTTTCTTTCTCTTCAGTAATGCTTTGGCAATTCTAGGTCTTTGATGGTTCCATATAAATTTTATTATGATTTCTTCTAGTTCTGTGAAATATATTCTGGAAAATTTGATAGAGATTGCATGAAATCTGTAGATAGCCTTGGGCAGTGTGACCATTTTAACAATATTGATTCTTCCAGTCCAAGAGCATGGGATATCTTTCCATTATTTTAAAGTCTTCTTTAATTTCCTTCATCATTGGTTTAGAGTTTTCTGTGTATAATTCTTTCATCTCCTTGGTTAGATTTATTACCATATATTTTATTACTTTGGGTGCTATTTTAAAGGGGATTGTTTCTTTACTTTCTTTTTCTGTTGATTCCTCATTAGTGTAAAGAAATGCAACTGATTTTTGAACGTTAATCTTGTAAGCTGCTAACTTGCTGAATTCTTCGATCAGCTCTAGTTTTTGTGTGGACCAGTTAGGGTTTTCTATATATAGTAACATGTCATCAGAATATAGTGACACTTTTACCACTTCTTTTCAATTTGGATCCCTTTTATTTCTCTCTCTTGCCTGATTGTTGTGTCTAGGACTTCCATGACTATGTTGAATAGGAGTGGTGATAGTGGGCATCCTTGTCTTGTCCCAGATTTCAGTGGGAAGCTTTAGAGTTTTTCACCATTGAGTTCTATGTTGGCTGTAGGTTTGTCATATATAGCTTTTATGATGTTGAGATATGTTCCCTCTATACCCACTTTGGCGAGAGTTTTTATCATAAATGGGTGTTGAATTTTATCAAATGCTTTCTCTGCATCTATTGAGATGGTCATGTGGTTCTTGTCCTTTCTCTTGTTGATGTGATGTATTACATTTATTGATTTGCATATGTCGAACCACCCTTGTGTCCCTGGAATGAACCTCACTTGCTCATGATGTATAATCTGTGTTATGTGTTGTTGGATTCTATTTGCTAATATTTTGGTGAGGATTTTAGCATCTATGTTCATCAGTGATATTGGTCTATAATTCTCTTTTTTTGTAGTGTCTTTGCCTGGTTTTGGTATCAGGGTAATTGTGGCTTCATAGAATGAGTTTGGGAGTATTCCCTCCTTTTCTATCTTCTGGAAGAGTTTGAGAAGGACTGGTATGAGTTCTTCTTTATATGTTTGGTAGAATTCCCCAGTCAGCTGTCCGGTCCTGGTCTTTTATTTATAGGGAGGTTTTTTATTGCTATTTCTATTTCCTTTCTAGTGATCATTTTGTTCAAGTGGTCAGTTCCGTCTTGATTCAGTCTTGGTGGACTGTACGTTTCCAGAAACTTGTGCATCTCCTCTGAGTTATCCAGTTTCACTCCATATAGTTTTTCATAATATTCTCATATGATATTCTGTATTTCTATTTTATTTGTTGTAATTTCACCATTTTCCTTTCTTATTTGCTAAATTTTGCTCTCCCTGTTTTTTTGTTTGTAGTTTGGCCAGAAGTTTGTCGATTTTATTTACTTTTTCAAACAATCAGCTTTTGGTTTCATTGATTTTTTTCTATGGTTTTCTTAATCTGTATTTTATTTATTTCCTCCCTAATATTTGTAATGTCCTTCCTTCTGCTGCCCTTTGGGGTTTTCTGTTCTTCTTTTTCTAGTTCTTTCAGCTGGTGGGTTAAGTTGTTTATTTGAGTTTTTCTTATTGTTTCAGGAATGCCTGTATGGCTATAAACTTCCCTCTCTAGCACTACCTTTACTGTGTCCCATAAATTTTGTGTGGTTGAGCTTTCATTTTCATTTGTGTCAAGATATTTTTTAATTTCAGCTTTGATATCCTCATTGACTCATTGGTTTTTTAATAATATATTGTTTAATCTCCATGCTTTCCTTTTTTTCTCCTTTGTTTCTCTGTTGTTGATTTCTAGTTTCACGGCATTGTGGTCAGTAAAGATGATTTAGATACTTTCTATCTTCTTAAAATTGTTGAGGTTTCTTTTCTGCCCAAGTACATGATCAGTCCTAGAAAAAGTTCCATGTGCACTTGAAAAGAATTTATATCTTATTTTCTGGGGGTGTAATGCTGTGAAAATATCCACCAAATCTAGTTTTTCTACCGTGGTATTTAATTTCTCTGTTGCCTTGTTTATTTTCTGTATGGAAGATCTGCCTAGTGATGTTAATGTGTTGTTAAAATCTCCAACTATGATTGTATTCCCATCAATATCCCCCTTTATCTCTGTTAGTAATTGTTCCATGTACTTAGGTGCTCCTATATTGGGTGCATATATATTAACCAGTGTAATATCCTCATCTTGTATCACTCCTTTAATCATTATAAAATGTCCTTCTTCATCTTTCTTTATGGTCTTTGTTTTAAAGTTTATTTTGTCTGAAATCAGTATTGCAACACCTGCTTTTTTGGCTTTTCCATTTGCATGGAATATCCTTTTCCATCCTTTCACTCTCAATCTATATGTGTCCCTCTCCTGTAGGGAGCACATTGAAGGTTCTTGCTTTATTATCCAGTGTGTCACTCTATGTCTTTTTACTGGAGCACTTAGTCCATTAACATTTACAGTAATTAATGATAGATGTGGGTTGAGTGCCATTTTCAACTTATCTTTGCAGTTGATTTGGTATTTCCTCTTGATCCTTTCTTCTTCCTTTTGTTTTTTGGTGATTTTCCTTTGTATTATCATGGATTTTATTTAGTTTTTGTGACTCCTTTGTAAGTCTTTGGCTTATGGTTACCCTTTTCTGTGTCTATTAGTCCATTACTATAACTGTTTTTATTAAACTGATAGTAACATGATCTCAAACTCATCCTACAGAGAACAAAAAATTTAAAAAAGAAAGAAAAAGAAATTCTATATTTTCCTGCGTCCCTCTCCCAATGATTTAGATGTCTTCTTTTACAATTTCGTGTTTACTTGTAATTCATGAGTTATCACCTTTCCAGTTGTGAGTTTCTTATTTCTGTAGCATCTTGCTGCTTTTCTTTTAGAGTAGACCTTTCAATACTTATTTTAGCATTGGTTTAGTGTTGCTAAACTCTTGTAGATTTTTCTTGTCTGTGAAATTCTTTCTGCCCCCTTCTACCCTAAAAGGTAGCCTTGCTGGATAAAGTTTCATAGGCTGAATCTTTTTTTCATTCAGGACTTTGAATGTATCTTGCCATTCCCTTTTGGCCTGTCATATATGTGTAGAGAAATCAACTGAGAGCCTTATGGGGGTTCCCTTGTAATTCACGCTTTGCTTTTCTCTTACTGTCTTTAGGATCCTTCTTTATCCTTGAGTCTGGCCATTTTGATTATGATATGTCTTGGTGTGGGTCTATTTGGGTTCTTCCTGTTTTGCACCCTCTGAGCTTCCTGTACTTGGATATCTGATTCCTTCTTTAAGTTTGAGAAGTTTTCAGTCATGATATCTTCCAATACCTTTTCAATCCCCTTTGATCTTTCTTCCCCTTCTCAGACCCCTATTATGCGAAAATTGGCATGCTTTATATTATAATATGAAATATTAACATATTTCATTTGTTTTTATTTTTTTATCTTGTAGCTGTTCTGATTGGGTGCTTTCTGTTGCTCTGTCTTTTAGGTCACTAATTCATTCCTCTGCATTATCTAGTCAGCTTTGCACAGCCTTTAGATCATTCCTCATCTCAGCCAATGAGTTTACCAGTTCTACTTAGCTCTTCTTTATAGCTTCCATTTCATTTTTGACATATTTTATATCTCTAAACATTACCTCTTTTAGTTCCTTCAGTGCTTTGATCACTCCTTTTTTGAAATCTTGATCTAGTAGGCTATCAATGTCTGTTTCATTGATCTTTCTTTCAGGGGATTTCTCCTGTTCTTTTAATTGGGAATGGTTTCTCTGCTTCTTCATCTTGCTCATACCTCTCTGGCACTATGGTTTTTGGAGTATCAGTTATTTATTTTGGTCCTTATGAAGTTTATTTATGTATCGAATGCCTATATAGGAATAACACTTAAAAAAAAGGAGGGAGAGAGAAAGAATTTTAAAAGAAGGAGAGAAAAAAGTTTTGAAAACAGTGTATAATGAATAATGGAAGAGCAAGTTGAAGCAGAATAGCAGTTGGGTTGAGCTGTCTTTTTAAAACCTTTAAAAAAGGAGAAAAGGGGGAAAATGTATTTGAAACTGGTGTATAAGCAATAACAGGACATCAAAACCAAGAGAAATAAAAATGAAATGCCATGAATCTTTAAAAAGAATAAAAATAGTTTTTACAAAATTTAAAAGGGATTAAAACTGGGAGTATATATAATTGTTTAAGAAGTAAAAATTAAAAGGATAATATAAAATTGAACAGGTGAAAACAGATTTAAAAAAAAAAAGTGAGGTGGTTTTCTTCTGGAAATTGTGTGCTCTTAATGTGAAGTCTTTCTTTCTTCGCCCTGTATTGGAAGCTCAGCTTACTGTTTCCAGAGGCCCTCTATTCATGCCTTCTTCTGTGCTGCTCCCTGTGCCTGTTGGCATGCAGATTGTGCCCCTTCCCAACACTGGGTCAGGTGCAGCTCTCCTTTGCTGTGGGCAGGCAGGTCACTGCCCCTCCTGATGCTGCAGTCAGATGTTACAGACTGGCCAGGTAGGAGGGCAGGTCACAGCCCCTCCTATTACTGTGGTCAGGGGATGTGTTCCTGCCAGAAAGGCGAGAGTCCGCTTGCCCTCTCCAGGTGCTGGTCACTCTGCAGCTCTGTGCAGCTGCATGCTCAGTAGGTGGGCTCATGGAAGACTGAGAAACAGCCCCACCCCTACTCTGGGCCAAAGCCCAGTTCCTTGTTTGTCTTGGTGGAGCAGGTTCTCTGAGGGATCAGGATGGAAGGATCCTATCTGCCTCAGGCTGTAGACAAGTCTCTGTCTGGCCTTTGGTGTGGTTGCAGGTTCGCCCCCGCCCCCGCCTGGTTGCTAAGCACCAGAGGATGTGGTGGCTGTGCCTGAGCCCCGCCTCTCTTCACCTGAAAACTTTCCGTGGGTTTTCAGAGATTGGGGTATGCACCCTTTCCCCCAGGGCACATCAGCCGTGTTGTTTTATGGAGGGCCCAGGTTGTTCTGCCCTGTGCACCCACACCAATGGTATGCAGCTCCCTGCAGTCCCCTGGGGTTGCCTCAGTGCAGCAGTCCCCATCCTCTGCCCGGCTTGGGCAGCCTGGCCCAGCCCCCAGCTGCTGAAGCGCGTCTTAGTCTGAGTGTCGCTGGGACCCTCTGTACCCATTTAACTTAGTTCTGTCGGTCAAGGGCTTCTCTGTACAGATCTGAGCCTCAAAGTCTCCTGCTCTGTCCCACTGGCCTCTAGGTTGGATGGGGGAGACCCAGCGAATGAACGCCAGTCCTCCTTTGCTGCTCCCTCCCTGTACGTCCCATCCCACACTGTTTTGCCTTTTCTACTCTATTTTTCCCTTTTCTCCTACCAGATTTTTGGCATCTCCGTCTTTTGAAGAGGATGATGTTCTGTAAGAGTTCTGCAGGTGCTCTGGTTAGCTGAGTGGGTCTGTGGATGTGAGTCTTGGTGCATTTGTGGGAAAGGGCGAGCTATGAGAGTCCTTCTACTCCACCATCTTGGCCTCCTCCTACAGGAACTTTTTAAGTATAAGAATAAAAACCTCTAGATGACTACATATATATGCATTATTTCAACTCAAGAAATAACTTGTATTATGCAGATTTAATTGTTAGGTTATTTCTTCTAAAAATTATCTGTGTGATTTTGCAACTTATCCTAATTTTATTTTATATATCTTTAAAATAAAAACAGGTCATATATTTATAAACCTTTTCTAACTCTAAAATTCTGATTTAATAACATATACAAGCATATTTCCATATTGGGAGTTACTGTGATGAAATAATACACAAATAATACTCTTTATATTATGTTAAATGGCATAACAACAAAAATAATATGATAAGTTTATTATAAGTATCCAATGACCTTTCCCTACGTTAATCATTAAGGATTAATCACTTTTTATATTAAAAAAAACTCAAACCCCCAAAACATGGCAAACAAGTAAATTAACAAAATTAATATATACATACTTGTTCTCTTTAGTTGAATTGAACTTTCTTTTAAGTTTAGCATAACCTAAAGTGTAATTTTGCCTCTGAAATTTTATTAACACTTAATGATATAGCTTTTAATAAGGGATTTGAATGTGGTAGAAGTGTAGCAAAGCAGTTAGTTCTGCCAATTAGATAAATGTTGTGGAAAGTGAATCTCCTACCACCCTGTGGTAGTTTAAAATCATTGCATATTAGTACACTTCATTTAATCAGCTCTGCTTAATTGATCCTTTCTTAGTAAATGTGTATATCAGATGATATTTGTGATATATGAAGAAAGCACACAATAGAACCAAATACTCTGGCACATTCTTATTTTTGTAAAAAAAAATAAGGAACTACTAAATAGATACAATTTTAGGTTCAGAACAAGTAGTAACACTGCCTTGCTACTTTAATTAGTAGACCACAGATGCCTTAAATTATACCTTATCATTTTTGAGATCTCTCAAACAGATCATCACCCTAAACCTAATTCACTTCTATACTGAATTATTTAAGAGATAATATATCTTTTAAAATTTCCCTGAATTCCACTTATCATCTACTAATGCTTCATTTCTGAATCAGTGTAAGTTCCATTCTTTATGTTTTTCCAAATAAAATTATGAGACATATTGAACAGTATATAGGATTATTGATTGATTTAGGGGAACTGTAGCATATTTTGGAGTCAGACGCACCACCATTGCACCATGAGGTCGGCCATATTTTGTTTATGTTCTTACATTACTTTTGCTCAAGTGCTTAACTGATTGCATAGTGACAATAAGCTACTACATATTTAATTTATATTTATAAATTGTTGTTGAACATTTACCATAATCAACTTATCACACTTAATTGCAATATAAATAACATCCACACATTATTTTGTTTGTCCACTTATAAAATCCCAAACTCAAATGATATTAGGACCCAGGCAGGTAAATTGAGTGAAACAGGAATGGTGGTGTGAAGAGGACTTGTGCTGTTTGATGCATTCATATTTTGCCTAAAATAATTATAACATTGCTTAAATTTCACATTTTACCTTACGTATGAGACCTGGGAGATAATTATGTATTTTTTTTAAGTTTTCTGTCATCTTCTCTAACTTGTTCACATGCTTTTACTTTTTTCACCACTCTCCGAGTACATTCCCAACTACAGCCCTGAAGTAAAATATAATATCACATAACAAGATAATTTAGGTATGCATAAAACCTAAAAACACAATTTAAAAAATACAACAGAATATAAAATACATAACCTATGATGTATTTGAGTACATAAAATGGGTAGCTTTCCTTTGACTTTGACAATAAATATCTGTGTTAAAGTACAAGTATGTTTTTAGCTACTGATATATTTATTGTCAGAAATGGATGAAATTAGAAGCTGTCCTTTTTTCAGTTACATACTAAACATGTCTACTTGTTTTATTCTAATTGTTTTTTATACCAACTATTAGTTGTTCTTCAGAAGGAATTGATGAGCTAACAAAATAACAACATAAATCAGAAATTATAAAGGTCTTGTCTCTTCATCTATTTGAATTATTTTAATAATAAGCAAAACAAATAAAACTATGTAATATCATAACTCTTAAATTTACTGTTGATGCCATAGGGTGCTTTAAAATCCACCTCTGTCTCCCTTTTTGGAATTTCCTTAGGTCATTTAAGCTCAAAATTACCTGCAGAAGTTTGAAAACGCCAGCTTTATGTATATCTGGAGTGTTTGGTCTAATCCCAGCCTAATAATGCTGCTAGTTTCTGGGATACCATTGGGTTTAAGTAAAATCATATACAAAGTGAGCTTCTATGGCCAAGTAATTTTCATCCCCTTACCCAAGGTACATATTTAAAATCATCAAACTAAGCTAATATAAACTTACTCTAAAATCACCAATGATAGTATGTACTGCTCAATTTGAATTTAGTTAAGATGTACATTGCCAGACTAGATTCAGACCAAATGATTTTTTAGGAGCAAAAGGCAGGAAATGATACAATTTGTAAGACAAATCAGTTTTTCTTTATCTGTATTTTCCTTTTTATCATGTTTATATACATATAGATACACACATACACTTATATTGCCCACATAATGTTTTTAAAAAGTAAATGTACGATATAAACTTCAAAGTCTGAAAAGGTAGACAATAAAGAAATATTCTTTCTATGTTGTTATTAACTATGTATATCTTGCTGTACATTAGTTCTCTAGACTAATTTATTCTACATAACTGCAAATTCGTTCCATGTGCTAAGTAAAATAAGCCTTACATAGAAAGAAAAAAAACTACATGATGTCACTTGTATGTGGAATCTAAAATGTTGATACATAGAAGCAGAGTAGAATGGTGTTTATCATTAAAATGCAGGGGATGTTGATCAGAAGTATAAAATAGCTTTCTTTTAATTGTTTTCTTTCTAGTTGTCTGGTTGTAGATGTGTATGTGATTTTTATATTTAACTTATATATAACCACCTTCTAAGCTCATCTAGTAGTTTCACAAAATCACTAATACATTCTTTGGAAATTTCATAATCATCTGCAAATAACAATGTGCTCTATTTTTTATCTTTGTGAATTTATTTTTTTCCCTTATTGCACAGGCCATGATATTCAAAGCAGTGTTTATAAGAAATGGTTATAATGAAAAACCTTACAACCTCCTTGATTTAAAGAAAAATATTTCTAACATGTCTCCATTTATTGTGATTTTTTTTCTCTAGGCTTTTATAATGTTTTTCAGGTTAAGAATGTTTCTCTAAAATAATAAGATTTTAAATGAATGCATATTAAATATTATGAAATACATTTTCTACACCTAATGAAATGGTCAAAAGCTTCTTCTTATATTAATATGGTGAGATGCATTTATAGATTTCTAATATTATTCTAGTCTTTCATTTTTGGAATATAAATATTTTAGTTTTTCAGCATTCTCTTTTTGTTTCAGATTTTGTGTATATATGTATGTAAATTTTGTTCTCAATTTCTGCTATCATATAACACTTATTACTACTTTGGGACACTCTTATATTCAGACTCTCAGTAGAAGTATTCTTTTATTTTAGAAAATTATACTTTGGTTTTTAAATAAGCATCTAACACTATTTGATTGAAAAATTATTAATCATTTTATTTTTTTCCTGATATTTTTGAAAGAATTTTTTCTGTGCTATATTCTGCTTAAATAAGTAATGTCTATTTGACTTCTATTTTCAACAGAGCCTATTTTCTCAATATTTTGCTAATTACCTCTTTTCTATTTTTTTAATGTCTATTATAATTTCTGTCTGTTCTTTTCACATGAAATCTTGTGTCCTTGTTATATTTTCTTTGAATCCTGTTTGTTTTAACTTTTTTTAATTAATATTTATTGATATCAATTCAAAATTAGTTTGAAACTTCTATATTTTGAGGAAAAGGAACTGGAAGCTGCAACACTGAAATTAAGAATTTAGAGAGAAGCAGCCAAGATGGCAAAGCAGAAGGATGCTCTTAGCTCACCCTCTCCCACAAATACACCAAGAGAGAAATCCAGGGACCCACCCATTCACTCAGAACAGCTTTTGAACTTTGACAGAACATTGCCTTCTTCAAAACACAAAATTCACCACAAATCTGGTAGGAGAAAAAAAAGAAGAAAAGGAAGTTATGTGGGACCTGTCCCCTGGGGAGGGAACAACAAAGGAGGAATAGCACTCTTACACTAGGACTCCCCTACTCCAATGGAGAGCTCAGCAGGGACAGAGGGGGAATCTCTATGGTTCTAATCTATGCACAAAAGCCCTTGACTGACAAAATTAAGTGAAATGAGCACAAAGGGCCCTTGCAATCTCCAGCCCTAGATGAGGGTGGGCTGGGACAGGCTGTCCAAACAAGGTGGAGAATGGAGACCTAGTGTTCAAAGACAATGTCAGGGGAATGGAGTGTGCTGTGTGCTTTGGCTGGGAGTATAGACAAAACAGAACAGCCTGGGCCCCTCATTAAAAAAAGGAAGAAATCAACACTGCTGGTGTGTGCTGGGGAGAGGGGCACTGTAGCCTTTGTCTCCACAAACCCACAGCACAATCACCGTGCATTCTCTGGAGAAGAGAGGTGGGGCTTAGCCATAGCCACCATATTTGCTGGTGCACAACTCTTAGGTCAAGGTGTTGAAACCTGGATCCATACCCAGGGGCTCAGCAACTTCATAGGTGGGACTAAGATTTGTTTATTGCCCCAGGCAGAGGGAACCATTCTGCTTCATGGGTGCCTTTATGGACCTATGCCTCTAAGACAAACAAGCAAGGAGTGAATTTCTGGCACAGAGTGGAAGCCAGGGCTAATGTGGCCATTTTCTGTGAGCCTGCCTACCATGCCCTGACAGAGCACTGGGAATGGTAATTACCTGGTGGCATGACCCACTGGTGCCTGGGATGAGAGAGTGGAGTTTGTGCAGTGAGGCAAGTGCAGGATCGGCCATGGGAATGGCACTGACCCAGTGGCCCAACTAATAAGCCTCTGGAAAGAGTGACCAGAATATGTGCAGCAGGGTGAGTGCAGGAGCAACATTTGTTGCTGGGAATGGCACTGACTCATCACATAGTAGTTCTCTACAATCCAGGTGGGTGATCTAGAAGTCAGCAGAATTGAACTGGTAGCTCTGAGGTGGGAGAACCTGGAGGACACTTGAGCAGCACAGTGACATTCCCACAGCTAAAGTGGGGACAAGGTCATAGTCAACAGAGTACTTAAAGCACTCCAACCAGCCTACTACACACCACAGCTCAGAAATGGGTCTGGAAGCCTCTGTTCCAATAAAAGGAGAACAGACCTGGTCCCTGTCAGGGGTGTGATAACCACAGAACAAACAGGAGGCCCTGCTCAAAAATGAGGGCACAACGTACATGGAAGAAAGATGAGGTAACCATCATACTAAAAACAGACCTCATGACAAAATTATGAGGGATGCACAGTCTACACAGGAATGCATCCAAATTTATCTTATTTTGTTTCTTTTAATTAAAAAATTGATTTTTTTTGTTTTTCTGGGTTTTTTTTTAGTTTTATTTCCACATTCTCTTAAAAAAAAATCCCTTCAAGATCACAGTAGATAACTGATACACTAAAATCCATGGTGCCAGAAAGATATAAGTAAAATAAAGAAGCAGAGGAACAACTCCCAATTAAAAGAGCAAGAGAAATCCCCTGAAAGAACCATCAATGAAGTAAACCTCAATAGTCTACTAGATTGTGACTTCAAATCACTGAAAGAACTAAAAGAGACTATGAAAAGAGACTATGAAATGAGACAGAGAATATTTAAAAAGGAAATTAAAACTGTAAAGGGGAGCCAATTAAAAACAGAAAACTCAGTGGTAGAGATAAGAGTTGAGTTAAAGGCTGTGAAAAGCAGACAAGACAATGAAGAGGAATGAATAATGACTTAGAAGACAAGATTTTAAAAAAAAGTCACCCAATCAGAACAATAGACAGAAAAGCAAATAAAAACCAATGAAAGCAATACAAGGGACCTATGGGATAATACAAAGTGTGCCAAATTATGAATAATAAGGGTCCCAGAAGGAAAAAAAAAGCAAAAGGGATTGAAAGGGTATTTGAAGAAATCATGACTGATTTTTTTTTTCAAAACTAAAGAAGTAAACAGATATCCAATTACAGGAAGTACAGAGGGTCCACAAAAAGAACTCAAACATACCTATACCAAGACATATAATAATCAAGAAGGCCAAAGTTAAAGATTAAGGAATAATTCTAAAGGTAGCAAGAGGTAAACAATGAGATAGTTACCAGGAAACCCCCATAAAGTTTACAGCTGATTTCTCTACACAAACACTGCAGGACAGAAAGGAGTGGAAATATATATTCAAAATTCTGAATGAGAAAAAGCTGCAACCTAGGATACTTTATCCAGCAAGGATATCTCTTAGAAAATAAAGAGAGATAAAGAATTTCATGGACAAGAAAAAACAAAAAGAATTCGGCATTAATAAACCTATCCTAAAAGAAATATTGAAAGCTCTACTCTAAATAGAAAAGAAGAGGGTGCTATAGAAAGGGAAAAAACATAATTGGAAAGGTGATAACTACAATGAGTTGGAACAGAATAAGCATGAAGGTGTAAAAGAAGGCATCAAAATCATTAAAGGTGCAAGAGGGGAGCAAAAAAATATACATTTTTTCTTCTTCTTTTTTTTTTTTTTTTTGCCTTTTTAGGATGTATTTGAGCTTAAATGACTATGAGCTCATAGAAAACAGATAAAGCAATAGGTCAATATACCTGAAAAACAGGGTAACCACAAGTCAGACACATGCAATAGACTCACAAAAATGAAAAAAGAAACCAAGGTAATACAAAAGCAAATTATCCACCCACAAAAAGAAAAAGTAAGGACCAAAGAGGAAATATCAAATCAACTGGAAAACTAGCTTCAAAATGGCAATAAATACTCTTCTATAAAGAATTACCTTAAATGTCAGTGAACTAAATGCTCCAATCAAAAGACATAGAATGGTAGACTGGAAAATGAAACAAGAATCTACATTATGCTGCATACAAGAGACTCACTTTAGGGAGAAGGACACACATAGATTAAAAGTGAGGGGATAAAGATATTTCATGCAAATGAAAATGACAAGAAAGCAGGAGTAGCAATATTGATTTCACACAAAGTAGACTTTAAAACAAAGGCCATAAAGAAAGATTAAAAAAAGGACACTATATAATGATTAAAGGGGCAATAAAGATAAGGATATTACACCTGTTCACATATATGCACCCAATATAGGAGCACCTATATATATAAAGCAAATACTAACAGATATAAAGGAACAAATTAATGGGAATACAATCATAATCAGAGAATTTAACACCCCATTAACATTATTGGACAGATCTTCCAGACAGAAAATCAATAAGGCAATAGAGAAACTAAATGACACAATAGAACAGTTAGACTTGGGGGAAATTTTTAGGACATTACATCTCCCCAGAATAGAACATTCATTCTTTTCAAGTGTGCATGGAACATTTTATGGGATAAGATTATGTATTTGGGCACAAAAGAAGCCTCAAAAAATTTAAGAGGATAGTAATTATTTCAAGCATCTTTTCTGACCATAATGCCATGAAACTAGAAATCAACCACAGGAAAACAAAGGAGGAAAAAAAAATGACAGTATGGAGATTAAACAACATGCTACTAAAAAAAAAAAAAAAAAGCCAATGATTAAATCGAAGTAGAATTTAAAAAATACTTTGAGGCAAATGACAATGAAAACACAATGATACAAAATCTATGGCATGCGGCAAAACAATCCTAAGAGGGAAGTTCATAGTAATACAGGCCTTTCTCAAAAAAGAACAATCTCAAATAAATAACCTAACTTACCACCTAAAAGAATTAGAAAAAAAAACAAAATCTAAAGTGAAAGAAAGAAGGAAATAATGTCAGAGAGAAAATAAATAAAATAGAGATTAAAAAAACCTTAGAAAAAAATCAATCAAACCAAGAGCTGTTTGTTTTTTTAAATAGTAAACAAAATTGACAAACTTCTAGCCAGGCTGACCAAGGAGAAAAGAGAGAACATAGATAGACAAAGTAAGAAAGGAAAATTGAGAAATTACAAGCAATTCCATGCAAATACAAAATACCATAAGAGAATACTATGAATAACTATATGGAAAGAGATTAGACAACCTAGAAGAAATGAACAAGCTTCTGGAAACATAAAGTTCACCTAACTGAATCAAGAAAAAAATAAACCACTTGAACACACTGGTCAATAGAAATGACATAAAATTAGCAATAAAAACACCTCCCTGCATACAGAAGTCAGGGTCAGATGGCTTTACTGGGGAATTCTACCAAACATACAAAGAAGAAGTCGTATCTATCCTTCTTAAACTCTTACAAAATACTGAAAAAGAGGGAATAATCCTGCTCATTCTGTGAAGCCACCATCACCCTGATACCAAAATCAGACAAGGATACTACCCAAAAAGAAAACTACAGGCTAATATTGCTAAATAACATAGATGCAAAAATCCCTAAAAAAATTAGTAAACAGAATCCAACAGCACATAAAAAGATCATACTCCATGATCAAGTTGGATTCTTCCCAGGGACACAAGGATGGTTCAACATTCGCAAATCAATCAATGTGATACACCATATCCAAAAAAAGAAAGGATAAAAACCATGTGATTATCTCAATAGGTGCAGAAATAGCATTTGGTAAAATTCAACACCAATTTATGATAAAAACTCTTACCAAAGTAGGTATAGAGGGAATATATCTCAACATAATAAAAGTTAATGACAAACTCACAATCAGCATAGTATTAAGCAATGAAAACCTGAAAGCCTTCCCACTAAAATCTGAAACAAAACAAGGATGTCCACTCTTATCACTTCTTTTCAACATAGTCTTGGAAGTCCTAGCCACAGCAATCAAGGACGAAAAAGAAATAAAAGGGATCCAAATAAGAAGGGAAGAGGTAAAACTGTCACTCTATGCAGATGACATGATACTATATAGAGAAAACCCTAAAATCTCCACACAAAAACTACTAAAGTTGATGAAAGAATTTGGCAAGGTAGCAAGATACAAGATTAACATGCAGAAATCAATTGCATTTTTTTTATTAACAATGAATTAGCAGGAAAAGAAAGTAAAGAACCCTTTTAAAACTGCATCCAAAACAGTAAAATACTTAGAAATATATCTGACCAAGGTTGTGAAAGACTTATACATGGAGAAATACAAAACATCAGTTAAGGAAATTAAAGAAGACTTAAAGAAATGGAAAGATACCTGATGCTCTTGTATTGGAAGAATAAATATTCTTAAAATTGCCATACTACCCAAGGCAATCTACAGATTTAATGTGATCCCTATTAAATTACCTAGGACAATTTTTACAGAACTAGACAAAGAATCCTAAAATTTATATGGAATTACAAAAGACTCAGAAT
Source organism: Camelus dromedarius (assembly GCF_036321535.1). NCBI lineage: Eukaryota > Metazoa > Chordata > Mammalia > Artiodactyla > Camelidae > Camelus > Camelus dromedarius. Next base: position 36,495,960 of record NC_087448.1, read on the forward strand.
TGCCAGAGCAGTATTGAAGAAAAAACTATAAAGCTGGTGGAATAACCCTCCCAGACTTCAGACAATACTACAGAGCTACAATAATCAAATAGCATGGTATTGGCATATAACACACATAAAGATAAAAGGAATAGCATAGAGAGCCCAGAAATAAATCTACAGACCTCAATTAATCTTTGGCAAAGGAAGCAAGGATAGACAATGGAGCAAGTGGTGTTGGGAAAACTGGATAGCAGCATGTAAATCAGTGAAGTTAGAACACTCCCTCAAATCATACACAAAAAATAAACTCAAAATGGCTTAAATACAAGACAAGACACAATAAATCTCCTACAAGAAAACATAGGCTAAACATTCTCTGACATACATCTTAGAAATATTCTCCTAGGGTTGTCTACCCTGGCAATAGAAATAAGAGCAAAAATAAACAAATGGAACCTAATTAAACTTACAAGCTTTTGCACTACACAGGAAGCCATAAGCAAAACAAAACAACAACCTACAAAATGGGAGAATATATTTGCAAATGCTCTGACTTACAAAGGCTTAATTTCCAGAATACATAATCAGATCATATAACTTAATAACAACAACAACAACAACAACAAAACAATCCAATCCAAAAATGGGCATAGGCCCTAAATAAGCAATTCTCCAATGAAGACATACAAATAAATGACCAATAGCACATTAAAAAAAAAAAAGCTAAATATCAGAAATGAAAACTACAATGAGGTATCACCGCACACCAGTCATGATGGCCATCATTAGAAAGTCCATGAACGATAAATGCTGGTGAGGGTGTAAAGGAAAGGGAAATCCCCTACACTGCTGGTGGGAATGTAGTGTAGTGCAGCCATTATGGAAAACAGTATAGATAATCCTCAAAAAAACTAAAAATAGACTTAACACATGGCACAGCAATCCCACTTCTGGGTATATATCTGGAAGGATCTCTAGTTCAAAAGGATACATGCACCCCAATGTTCATAGCAGCACTATATGCAATAACCAGGGCATGGGAACAACCTAAATGTCCATCAACAGATGATTGATAAAGAAGTTTTGGTATATTTATACAATGGAATATTACTCAGCCACAAAAAGAATAATATAATGTCATTTGCAGCAACATGGATGGATCTAGATACCGTTATTCTAGGTGAAGCAAGCCAGAAAGAGAAAGAAAAATACCATATGATATCACTCATATGTGGAACCTAAAAATAAATAAATAAATAAAAAGGACACTGAACTCAAACTCATCTATGAAACCGGAACAGAAACAGAAACAGACTCACAGACATTGTAAACAATCTTGTGGTTACTGGGGAAGGAAGTAAGAATGGATAAATTTGGGAGTTTGAGATTTACCAATGTTAGCTAGTATATATGAAAATAGATTAAAAATATTTTTCTTCTGTGTAGCACAGGGAACTATGTTCAATATCTTGTAATAACCTTTAATGAAAAAGAATATGAAAATGAATACATGTTGCATAACTAGGTCATTGTGCCATATACCAGAAATTGACACACTGTAATTGATTGTAATTTAATTTAAAAAAACAAAGAATTTAGATATGTTGGTTGAAAATATTTATTATGCAGCTGCATGTATACTTGTGTATATTTCAGTTCTGTACTAGCAATGAAAAGAACTGGTTGTGCTAAGAGGCTTACATGTTATACTTCTCTGGTGAATTAGTATTTATTTTCCTTCCAAGAAAGAATAAGTCAACAATAGTGGAACAGACTAAAACTAGCACTTTTCCTACCTTTGGGGCATGAATCTCTTGAAAAACACAATGCATCAATTTCAATCTTCCTTAAGTATCTTAGGAGGGGTGGCTCTAAAACCTCTGTGGATGCCAAAATTGCAGAGATGTTTAAGCCCTTATATAAAATGGCATAGTATTTTTATTGAATCTGCACACAGCCTCTTGTATACTTTAAGTCATCTCTAATTATAGTACAAAATACAGTGTAAATGCGTGTAAATAATGGCCCGGGTGCAGCAAATTCAAATTTTGCTTTTGAGGACTTCCTGAAATTAATTTTTTCCAAGTATTTTTGATCCACACTGATTGAATCATGGATACGTGACCTGCAGATACCAAGGGACTACCATACTAGCTTTGTCCCCTGCCTTCCCTGACAAATTTTGGCAAAGTAGTTAGAATGTTCTAAAAACAACAACAAAAAAGGAGTATTGTTTTCATGTTTTAGAAAGGGAAACAGTGTTCTCTAAGATCTATACATATGACAGCTCTAGAAGAGCTAATTTGTATCTTAAATGTCATCTTTTTTTATAGGTAAGATGCAGGCTAGTAAGTATTTTCACAAAATTTGTGACAGTATTATTGAACCAAACTCAACATTATTTTAGTCTATAATCTAGAACTAGTGGAAAATTAATACTAATATCAATCAATTATAATCAGATTAGATCAATGTTTTAAAAAATATTTTTAGTAAAATACATTTATATTCTTTAAAGAAATATTATAGGAAACTTTAAAACAAAAAGCTGAGATATGTGGCAGTTTGTATTAAGAACATGTAATTGAATTGTTGTCTGACTGGGAGATAGACTTCCACTTTCCCAATATGTTCTCCTCAAAAAACCCTTCAAATTTGAGTTCATGCACCAGAAATTTATGTACTAAAGATAACTGAATTGATCAATTATATTCTGTTACATAAAATGTTCTAGGTTTATAATATTTTTTTAAATTTAATTTTCAAAAAAGTACTTTGAGGTGGGTAAAGAAAGTGATATCAAATATAGATGAAAATGAATCTCCAGAAAGTCACAGTTTTTATTCCATGCCTGGCAATATTTTACATAATCGCCAAATTCTGTAGAAAAACAGCACCATTGAAAACCTTGGCATTTTGTGTGAGCAAAGTTTTTGTGGTGCCTTTTTTGGGTCCATTACATAGTTAAAATTACTTTAGAATAAATTGCTACGTGTTACTTTATTTTTTCATTAGGAATGTGAGCAGTTGTATTAGTGACACACAGAACAGTGACCAAGGTATACAAGCATAGTATGTCTGTGTTAAATGTTTAATACATGATAAATGAATAATAAGTAACAATGATGATAAATAAACCAAAGATTGTCAAGAGGAAATAACAGCATTCCAATAGGATTAAGAAACATTAACCCAAACAGTAGCTTCAAGGTGTCAGAGTAGAAAGACTCTAAGCTCACTTCCCCCTACAAACACATCAAAAATACATATGGAAAAATTCTTAGTATGACCTGAAAACTAGTAGAATGGCTCTTCCACAACCAAGATTATAAAGAAAAAACACAAGGAGTCAGATAGAAATGGGAGAAGAAAACTTGTTGGGACCCACAATCCCAGTGGGTGACCCAGAAGAAGAGGGGTTTATCACAGTCTAGAAGATCCTCCCTAAGGAATAAGTGGTTCAAGCCCCATATTGGGAACCCCAGCCCAGGTGTATGGCAACAGGGAATAAGGCCCCTTGGCTATTGTGAAAACCAGTGGGCTGTAGGAAACTGAGATTCTGCTCTTGAAAATGGAAAACACTGACTTACCTCTCTGTCCCCAGAGGCAGTAGATTAAAAACTGCCTGATACTCTGGAAAGTAAGCCAAGACTACCCTAGCATTATGTCCATCACACACTAGTCTCCTGCTCCAGCCTCGCCTGCTCTGGCACTGCTTCTGACCAAGGTAGAAGCCACTGTCATGCTGAAGGGAAGCCAAACTAGCTCAGAATAGCAGTGCCAGCACCCAGGATCCTTTTCCTATAGCATACAGGACAGAGACTGCCATCACACTGTGGAGAAGAACAGCCTCCGTTTCAGCACCTTTTGCCCAGACCCTGCCCCCTAATGGGCCAGTGATTGCCATTGAGCCTTGAAGAAGCCCTGACTCACACTGGGCTCTGGCTCTGACGCTGCCCCCAACCAACTCTATGCCCCACCAAGGCAGTGGATGCTAGTGCACCATAAGGCAAGATATAGCCAGTGCTCACTTTAGATTTAGCTGTCCCACCAAAAGAACTGGGCACATTCAGACTGTATAGGAATCCTCCCTCATAAGGACACTCCTTCAAGACTGAGATAGGTAACTATTTCACCTAGTATCATAGAGACAGAAAAAAAAAAGAAAAATAAAAAAGAAAGTCAAACAACATGAGAAGACAGAGAAGTGTGTTCAAAATGAAAGAACATAAAACCACAGGGTGAAAAAATAATCAAATGGAGATAAATAATTTACCTGATAAAGAATGTAAAGCAAAATTAATAAAAGTTCTCACTGAACCTGGGAAAAAAATAGAGAACAATGAGAATTTCAACAAACAACTAAAAAATATTAAATGAATCAATAAGAGCTGTAGAATAAAATAAGTGAAATGAAAAATACACTACGAGGAATTAAGTGAATGCATGAGTGATCTGGAGGACAGATTATTGGATATCACCTAGTCAGAATAGTGAAATGAAAATTTAAAAAATGTAGTAAAAATAGATTGAGGAACCTCTGGATCAATATTAAATATACTAACATTCACATTGTACTGGTCCCAAAAAGAGAAGAAGAAAAGAAAGGCATAAATACATTTGATGAAATAATGGCTTAAATTTTTCCTAACCTGAAAAAGGAAACATATCCAGGTCCAGTAAGTACAGAGACTCCTAAACAGGATAAATCCAAAGAGATTCACACACAGACATGACATAATTCAAATGAAAAAAAGATAAAGACCCAAATAGAGTTTTAAAGTTAGCAAGAGTAAAAATAAGAAAGAGTCACATGCAAGGGAACTCCCACAGGGTATCAGCTGCTTTTTTAGCAGAAACTTAGCAAGCCAGAAAGAAGTCACATATTTAAAATGCTTAAAGGAAAACAAACAAACAAAAAAACCCCACAGCCAAATATATTCTGCCCAGCAAGGTTATCATTCAGAATTGAAGGAGTATAAGAATTCCCCATATAAGCAGAAACTAAAGAGTTTATCACCACTAAATCAGCCTTACAAGAAATTTTGAAGGGTGTTCTTTAAGTGAAAATGTAAAGGCTATGACAAGAAATAAGAAAACATTAGAAGAAAAAAATCACACTGGTAAACACATAGTAAAGTCAGTGAATCAACCAAATAAGTTAATACAAAGATTAAAAGACAAAAATGTAAGCTATAGTTGCAATAAAAATTAAGAGATACACATAATGATGTAAAACATGACAACAAAACATAAAATGTAAGGAGAATAGTAAAAAGATAGAGCTTTTAGGATATGTTTGAATTTAAACTATCAGTTTCAAACAAGTATATATATCAACCTAGGTTTATATATTTATAGGTTGATATATAACCTATATATTTATAGGTTATATATATATAAATATATATATAAATATTTATATATTTATAGGTTGATATATATGAATCTCATAGTAATCACAAATCAAAAACCTACAACAGATACACACACACACAAAAAAAAAAAAATAGAAAGGAACCCAAACATAACACTAAGAAAAACATCAAACTTCATGGAAGAGACTAAAATAAAAAGAAAAAAAAAAAGAGAAAAGCAATAAAACAACCAGAAAACAGGTTAAAAAATGGCAGTAAGTTCCTACCTATAAGTAATGACTTTAAATGTAAATGGAACAAATGCTCCAATTAAAAAACATTGAGTGGCTGATACTATAGAAAAAAGAAGACATATCTGTAGCCTGTCTATAAGAGACTCACTTCTTATCTAAAGACACTAAGTGACTAAAAGTGAAGGATGGAGGAAGATATCCTATGCAGATGAAAGAAAAAGAAAGCTGGAGTATCAATAATAAAATCAGACAAAATAGACTTTAAAACAAAATATATAACAAAAGAGAACAAAGGGCATTTTATATGATAAATAGATCAATCCAAGATGAAGATATAACAATTGTAAACATATATGCACCTAATTTCAGAACACTTAAATATATGCAGCAAAAATTAATAAGCATAAAGGCAGAAATTGACAGTAATACATTAATAGTATGGAAATATAATACCCCATTATATCAATGGATAGATCATCTAGACAGAAAATCAATAAGGAAACAGAAGCCTTAAATGACACATTAGACTAGATGGACTGAATAGATAGCCACAGAAAATTCCATACAAAACAGCAGACTACACATTATTTTCAAGCACACATAAAGCTTTTTCCAGGATATATCACAAGTGTGACCACAACACAAATCTTAATTATTTGACTGAAATCATATCAAGTATTTTTTCCAACCACAACAGTATAAAGGTAGAAATAAATTAGAGATAGAAAAGTTGAAAAAACACAAATACATAAAGACTAAATAATCTGCTACTAAAACACCAATGGGTCAATTAAGAAATCAGAAAGGAAATTAAAAAATTACACTGGAATGAGTAAATACAGAAACACAGCTATGCAAAACTTGTAGGACCCAGGAAAAGCAATTTTAAGAGGGAAGTTAATAGCAATACAAGCTTACCTCAAGAAAAAATAAGCCTCAATTTAAAAACCTAACTTTCTGTGTAAACAAATTAGAAAAAAAAAAAAATACAAAGCTGAAATTCAGCAGCAAGAAGGAAGTGGAAAAGACCAAAGTGGAAAGAAATAAAATAGAGAAAAAATAAAAATGATCAGTGAAACCAAGTGCTGTTTTTTTTTTTATTTTTAAGTTATACAAAATTGAAAAAAAAAAAAACTTTAGTCAAATTCACTTAGAGAAAAAGAGAAATATACAAAATTAAATTAAAAAGAAGGTATAGCCTGTTTCACAGAAATACAACCATAAGAGAATACTATGAACAAACAAGCTGGACAGCCTAAAAGAAATAGCTAAATTTCTAGAAACAATATTCCAAGACTTAATTAGGAAGAAACAGAAAATCTGAAAAGACTACTAGCATTGAATTTGAATCAATAATCAAAAAAACTCCCAACAAACAAAAATCCAGGAACAGACAGCGCCACAGAGGAATTCTATCAAAAATTTGTATAAGAGTTCATACCTATTCTTCTCAAAATACTCCAGAAAACTGAAGAGGAGGGGACACTCCCAAGCTTATTCTATAAGGGTAGAATTACCCTGATAACAAAACCAGACAGAGACACCACAAAAAAGGACATTTATAGGCTGATATTTTGGAAGAATATAGATACAAAAATATCAACAAAAATTAGGAAACCAAATTCAGCAGTACATTAAAAGAATCACACATCAAGATCAAGAGGATTTGTTCCAGGGATGTAAAGATGGTTCAATATCCACAAATTAATTGCTGTGATACACCACAGTAACAAAATGAAAGATAAAAAAAGAAAATCACATGATTGTCTCTATGCACAAAAAATCATTTGACAGTATTCAATATTCATTTATGATTAAAACTCTAAACAATGTTTATATAGAAGAACACACTTCAACATAATTAATTTGCCATTTATGACACACTCAGCCAGCATCATCTCCATGTTGAAAACCTGGAATTTTTTTCTCTGAGATCAGGAACAAGACAAGGATGCCCACTCTTACCACTTTTATTTAACATAGTATATAAAGTCTTATTCACAGCAACTGAAGAAGAAAAAGAAATAAAATGCATCCAAATTAGAAGGGAAGAAGTTAACTATCACTGTTTGCAGATGACATGATATTATATATAGAAAATGCTGAAGTCTCCACCAAAAAATATTAAAGCTAAAAAATGAATTCAGTAAAGTTGTGGGATGCAAAATTAATATACAGAAATATGCTGCATTTCTATACACTAATAATGAATTCTCAGAAAAATCAAGAGAACAATCTTATTTATTATCAAATCAAAATGAATAAAATAGTTGTTAATAAATTTAACCAAAGAAATGAAAAGAACTGTATTCTGAAAAGAACTTGGTGAAGAAAATTTAAGGTGATACAAATAAATGAAAAGATATCTTGTGTTCATGGATTAGAAGAATTAATACTGCTAAAATGCACATGCTACTCAAAGCAATCTACAGACATAATCCCTATCAAAATATCCATTATTTTTTATAGAATGAACTAGAATAAATATTCTCAGACTTGCTGGGAACAACAAAAAGCTCTGAATAGACAAAGAAAGCTTGAAAAAAGGACAAAGCTAGAGATATCATGATTCTTCATTTAAACAGTTCTACAAAGTTATAGTAATCAAAAGAGTATGACACTGGCACAAAAACAGATAAATAGATCAATGACACAGTATAGAAAGCCCCAAAGTACACCCATAAACATATGGTCAATGTGCCTATGAAAAGGAGGGAAGAATATACAAATGGAGGAAAAAATAGTCTTCTCATTAAGTGGTGTTAGGAAAACTAGACAGCTACATGAAAAAAAGTAAAACTAGAACATATCTTATACCATAAACAAACAAACAAGAAAAATCAAAATGGATTAAAGAACTAAATATAAGACCTGAAAACTCCTAAAGAAGTATAGGCAACTCTTTGACAATGATCTTAGCAGTATATATTTTTTTAATTTGTCTCTGCAGATGAGGGAATCAAAAGTAAAAATAAACAAATGATACCATATCATATTTAAAATTTTTTGCACATCAAAGGAAACTATCAATAAAACTGAAAGACTGCCTACTGGATGGGAGGAGATATTTTCAAATAGTATGTCCAATAAGAGGCTAAAAACATATATATTTATATCCAAAACATATAAATAACACATAATATTCAATATCAAAAAATAAACAATATGATTAAAAGTGGACAGAGGGTTTGAATAGGCAGTTTTGTAAAGAAGACATACATATGGCCAGCAGGCACATAAATAAATGCTCAACATCATTAATCATCTGGGAAAAGCTTGTCAAAACTGCACTGAGATATCACCTTACACCTGTCAGAAAGGCTATTATTAAAAAGACAAGAAATAACAAGTGTTGAGGATATGGATAAAAGGTAACCTTTTTGCACTGCTGGTGGTAATGGAAAACAATATGGAAGCTTCTCTTAAAATTAAAAGTAGAACTACCAAATTATCCAGCAACTCCACCCCTAGGGATTTATCTAAAAAAAAAATAAAAACACTAATTTCAAAAAGATTTGTGTACTGCAATATTCATAGAGACTATTCACAATAGCCAAGATACGGAAACAACCTAGATGACCATCAGTAGATGAATGGATAAAAAATGTGGAAGATACATGAGGAATATTACTCAGCCATTTAAAAATATGAAATTTTGTCATTTGCAACAAAGTAGGTGGACTTGGATTGTATTTTGCTAAGTGAAACAAGTCAGACAGGGAAAGACAAATATTTATTTTTTTAACTTATGTGTGGAATATAAAAATTAAAATAAATGAGCAAATATAACAAAGCAGAAACAGACTTCTAGATACAGAAAGCAAACTGTTGGTTACCAGAAGGGAGAGAGGTGGTGAAGGGACAAAATAGGCAAAGTGTATCAAGACATAGAAACTACTATGTAAAAAATAAATAATCTACAAGGATGTAATGTACAGCACAGGGAATATAGTCAATATTTTATAATAACTTAATATGGAGTAAATTCTATATAAGCATTGAATTATTATGATGTACATATAAAACTAATATAATATTGTAAGTCAACTATATCACAATTTTTTAAAAGAGGAACATCACCTCCTTTTGTATTCTACATTAGCAAATTAGAGATATATGATAACAATAAGATTATATTCACCATACCACCCAATGTAATGTTCACAAATATTAGAACACCTAAGTGCAAAGGCCAAGAACTCTATGGAATTTGCAATTAGCATTTAATTTAATACAGATGTTAACATATAAAAGTAAGTGACTGATCAAATTTCTGTATCCTACATTATCTTCTGAGCAGTTTTCCTCAAAGTCAGTAATAGGAGAGTGACGCTAACAATGAGGTTCTGGAACATAATTAGACTTCTAGCATTGAAGGGATGCCTATTGCAACATAACTTTGTCAGGTCAGCACATTTAGAAATTAAAAGTACCCAAGTAACTATTGTATGATAAACTGAAAAGATCTTGAAAATAAATGATGGATTAAAGTATTTTAATATGCCTAAAGCATAGCATAAGATAATCTGAAACACTATGGAAAATATAAAAATAGTTTTTGATGTTAATAATAACTTGTGCTCAGAGATAATTTCCCTTTAAGCAGATTCAAGTGAGAAGTAAAGCAGTAATTTCTTTCATAATTATTTTGCTGTATTTTTGTTGTACAATCAGCCACAGGTTTTCACAATTTCTTTTAAATTGGAATTTTCCTTGCACAATAACTTCTCCCAAGAAAAATGATATCAGGGATGGGAGTAAGGAGGAGTGATATTAATTGAGTATATACAATAAGAAGACATGGTGCAACTTTCTTCTATGCATTCATTAGCTTATTTAATCCTTATGACAACTTTGGAAAAAATGGGATTTTATCATACACATTTACAAAATAACTTTCAGAAGTTTTTGGAAACTTGATAAGAACACAGAGCAAGTTACTGATAAGAATCTGGATTCTACTTTAAAGCCAACATTGCCACTTACAAGATGATAGATGATTCTTCCTAATTATATCTATGTGTTTTTATTTAAAATATAAATGCACTAATAAGCTAAGCCACATGAGTATTATATCATATATACAAAATTTGGACATTTGTATATATAAACCCATACATACCTATGTGTATATGGATATAAATATATTTATATGCATCTGTATATACATCTGTATACATATATAAGCTATAAATGTAATATATCTAGTATATGTAAACTACAAGTTTATATATATGTAGCTAAACTACACACATATATTAAACTATATAGTATGTGTGGTGTGTGTATATATATATATATGTATAAATTTAGCTGAACTTTAACTATATACACAGGACTTAAACAATTTTCTACAGTTATTTCCTATGCAAAATAAATGTTTCTCTGGCTAACCATCTCTAATTGGAATATTATTATTAAAACATTATTATTATTGGAATTTATAATTATGCATATTTTCATAAGTACACAATTGAGTACAATTCAGTTTAATATATTTACATCATCATCATTATTATTATTAGTCTACATTTTTCTATACAATTGCTGCATTATCATATTTTTCTAAGTGACAAATAAGAGAAGGTATTAACACTGTGGAACACAAAATCAAAAGACAGAATGAGAAATATAACTAGAAAATAAGAATATTCTGTAAATGCTAAAATGATTCAAAGGGGTTCTTCCATTACATTTGTACTCATTTTCAACATCTCCAAGAGATTTTTCCCTGTGATCTTTTGCTCATGTACTGAAAGAAAAAATGAACTTTTTCTTATTTAACACTTGAGAAGCTTAAGCTTCAGTTACATGGAAGCTGATTTGTGGCTTCTTGTATTTTTAATGCTATATTCAACTGGTAACTGAAGAGGGAATAAAAGTACAAACCTCCAAATTAATATATCTGTCAATAAATTATTTTTGCTTATCCTTTTTAATAATGTCATGTGTGTATAAGTATGTATTAAGGAATAAATGTGGCTACACTGAAGAATACTAAATCCTTTAAATTTTATCTAATTCAAATAATAGACCAACATTTGTAATGAGAGAATAGGTAAAATATAATTGAATTTATATTTACAGATTTCTGTAGTCCAACTTTGTGTAAATTTCATAGACATTTTTCTTTGACATGCTGGATGTGGTCAGTTTTCCAAGACTTTACCCAAGCATTTATTTGAGGATCCTGAGCAAGAAAGAGAAACATTGAATTAATAAGATTATCTAATACTATTTCCATGTTCAGCCATGAAAAGTAAAAGAAATAACAGACATCTAAGCTTCAAGTACTTAGTTGATTGCATTTTACTAAAAAATTTAGAATTAAGATAATAATATCTATAAGAATATTTAAATTATGTAAGTAATTTTGTAATTTTGTATAAATAAAGCATAGATCTTTATTCTCCAAATAGAGTGAAACATATGAAGTTACTATCTTGCTATATCAATAATTTAAATATATATTTTATTGAAATGTTAATGTTTGTTAAAATGTTAATATTTGTATCAAATTCTCTGTCTTAACTAGGAATAGAATTCTTAACAACAAATACCCAGTGATTGTAGAGCATGTTGTTCTCAAATTATATAAGTGAAATAAAAGAAGACAAGTCCTTTACTGTAATGGATCTAAGTTAAAATTTGAGATCTGTCAAGAACTTTTTTAGAAAAAAACTACCTAATAAATAGTTCCGCATGTTTCTGGTATAAACAGTTTTTTTTTAAATTTACTTAAAATTAAAATACTATACAAAGATCGGAGAGAGAGGAGAATTTCTTCTAATATTTCCCATTAAAAACTAACTATCGTTGAGATAAAATATGTAAATGAATAATTTAACAAGCTTTGTTCAAGGCCTGAGAGTATAATCGCAGAAACATGTATTATCCTAAAGTAATACAATGATAAGATTGAAGACCAAGTCATATCTGTCTTTTCTATTATTATGCCCCTATTGGAGTGGCTCATACTGGGTAATCAATATGTTAAAAAAGATAGTAAAGAGTATATAAGTTGTTGTCATGAGTTATTTAAAGAGATCACTAATTTGACAACACTGACCCAAAAATGTTTTGATAGAATAGTAGATATTTAATAAATATTTATTTAATGTACAGCATTTAGATTGAAATTATTCTTTAAGTGTAAAAGAGAAATGTATCTCAGATTTGTAGCTTGATGATGATAGTATCCTTTAAGAGTATCCAGTTTCATTTGCTTGTATTAGATGATTACCAGTGTCTCATCTAATTTGGTTTCTACACCAGAACACATATCTGTGAGGAAGTGACTTGTGCAGGAAACCAGTAAATTGTAAGTACATAAAATATGCATTTAGTTTATAAAGTGCTATCATGAGAGCAATTCTTGTGAAATTTTTACTTGGAGATATATCACTTCTCTTTACTCCTCTGGATTCTTTAAGTGTCTGTATATTAAATACACTGAGGGCCAGGGCAAAGCTTATAATTTTAACCCTTCCATGGATATGTCTTGCAGTTATTGTGTTGTTATTATTAGAATTTAATAATATTTGTAGAAAGACTGAATAAATCATTTAATAAATGAAAAAATAAAACCTAAAAACCTATATCCTACATGCATGATGCAAAACCTCTCACTTTGCAATCACCAAATCACTTCGGTCTAAAAATCATCTGTTTCATTTAGTTTAAAAATACTATTATTTTATGATTTGTTTTAATATCATGATTAAACTAGTAGTACTTTTTAAAATGTAAAAGTGTCCTTGTTTATTTACCTCTTTCTTAATCCATTTATTCATTAACCAGCTATTTATTAGGTTACTGAATGTTTATTATATTGTAGAAATATTCCTTTGGGTTTTGTATGAGTAGGTACAGCATCTATTTTTTTTTTCATAATTTACATCAAAACATCATTATACACAATTGGAATCTAAAATACACTTGTAAAATGAAAAATTGTTTTACCAATAATATATCACTATTTAAACCAAATTTCTATCTTAGAAATTAGACTGTAAAATTTATTGGGAAACAAATCTGTAGGACACCTCAGTTCTTTGCGCTCAATAATATACTGCCATTTCCTGAACAATTTTTGTTAATGTCTTCCATAATAAATTAAGCATTAAAATAATTTAAATATTTTTATTTTTCTAATGGCTAAATGAAGACAGAGATCATTCAATAAACTTCTACTTTTTAAAAAGATACTTTCTAGCCAAGTACATGCTTAGAAGAAAGAATTCCAGATGCACATCCCTGACCAACTTGTATTCTATGTATCTAAATATAGTAGCTCAATCCCTGTATTTCTGAAGGAATCTAAGTACAATGACACTACCAATATGTATAAATATGTATTTTATTTTAATTAGAAGAAAGTTTAGAAATAGACACTGTAGAATTTCTTTCTAGAGGTATAGTCTGTGGAAAAGACAGTTGCTTTCTTAATAAGATATTCTTGACAATATTTAGTTAAGCAGTTTCTGCACTGATAAATGCACTAGTGACTCCTTGACTTCCTGGAGAAGCTCTCACATTTCATGGTAGTTGGAGAGCTCAGTTTCATCTCAATACAAATTTAATATTGTTCACAGGAGAACGCTTCTAGAAGAACTTAACTATTTTCTGTGTAGCTATTGAACATATTCATGAAGGACAATATAAGACATTAAAACATCTTAGTATTGTTTCAAAAGTATATTCTTTGCTACCTTAATGTTGCAATGTAGAGCTCATCAAAACATTACAGGATTGGGCAAAATATTTTTCCACCTCTCCATAAACAATAATTGTATGTATGCAAATAAAGTCCAGCTGATAAAGCTGTAATATTAGTCCTCAGTAACTCAGTTCATCAAGCCAATTTTGTAGTATCCCAACACTTTGAATTCCAACATTTATTTTTCCTTTGCATGTAAATATTACCTTCATGATCTTTTACTATACTCTATGATTATTATGAAAATCAACATCTCAATTCAATGCTATCCTCTCAAAATGCATTTTTCTCCCAAATGTCTAGACCTATTTACATGACAGAACATTAGCAATGAATCTTACCACCTGCCTTTCATACAAATACTACTCTGATGTTGCAACACCCTCTTTCCCATTGTCCCTTTGTTTGAAAACTTAGGGAACTCTAAATAGGATAGTTCCTCTTTATGAAGCTCTGTCTTAAAACAAAACAAAACAAAAATAGACAAACAAACAAAAAAAACTCAGTTTAACTCTGAGGATGATTTGTTTTCCTGATATCCAGCACCTGGAGTGAGTTATGAACTAAGGACTAAAGTCAGCCATTGAGATCATACTCTGTCTTTCAGAAGAGATGACAATCACAAAACACAATATCTTTTATAAAGAACAGTTCTATTAAATTGGATACAGACTAGCAGTTAAGAGATTGTCATTATAGAAACTGAAATTTAGCTAATTTTTTTATATAGTATTTTTCCTAAGTCAACATGTCAATAATGCTAAATCTCTACCATTTAGGAAAAAAAGCTGGAAAATTATATTACCATTTCTATTTTATATAAAAAATAAATTTAAATGTAGAACATATCATCATCAGTAATTGCTTTTCCTTTCAAGTCCTAATTAACAATACACTTTTATATAGGTAGTATTAATTTTACAGAAAATAGCTTGGTTCCACAGATTTGTAAAATATTATCAATTAGCCATAAAATATACAGTTTATTTTCAAATTATCTTGTTAAACCCATCATTTAGATAATAAATTGTACTCAATGTTACTTTAATGTTTTCCCATTAATTTTTTGAAATGTTTGATATAAGAAATAAGAACTATGTCTACAATTAGAGACATTAAAATATTAATTTTCCCGTTAGTAACTTTTAAAACTTAATCAGAACATAGAGAATCATAATTAAAACTTACTCCTAATTTGATGATTTAATTAAAACTTGGAGAATATAGTTTCCCTTGTATATTATGATAAAATTAATTTCTTCCTAAATTTATGGTTGCTAGTGTTAATGATTTAATTACTTAAAATATATAACAATGGAATTGTTTTCTCTTTCTTCTCTTTTTTCTTCTTTAAAGGTTAAATGTCAGTAGCCTGATATGGGTCTCAACTGCTTAAGAAGCCATGCGTTCCTTTAACAAAATCTGTTAGTGGATTTTGTGTACCATCTGCATGACTTTACTCATTTACTATCATTCCAGAATACCACCAGGAATAAACTTTCTTGTTTCTGTTTTGAATAAATGAAACAATAGCTCATTTTACATACTTTAAACATGCTTTCATACATATTATGTTATTATCACAAGAGCTCTAGAAATCCTTATGGCTCAATCTATTTTACAAATAAGGACATAGAAACCAAAAGATTATAAAATGACATACACCTAATAAGTTAAAATTTTTTACTCCTACACTATTGGCGGGAATGCATTTTGGTGCAGCCATTGTGGAAAACAGCATGGAGATTGCTCAAAAGACTAAAAATAGGTTTAACATATGACCCAGCAATACCACTCCTGAGAGTATATCCAGAAGAAACCTAACTCAAAAGACACCTGCACCCCAATGTTCATAGCAGCACTATTTACAATAGCCAAGACATGGAAACAACCTAAATGTCTATCAACAGATGACTAGATAAAGATGTTGTGGTATATTTATACAATGGAATACCACTCAGCTATAAAAAAAAGGATAAAATAATGCCCTTTGCAGCAACATGGATGTCCCTGGAGAATGTGATTCTAAGTGAAGTAAGCGAGAAAGAGAAAGAAAAATACCATATGATATCACTAATATATGGAATTAAAAAAAAAAAAAGAAGACAAATGAACCTAAATATAAAAAAGAAACAAACTCACAGACATAGAATACAAACTTGTGGTTGCCAGGGGGGTGGGGGGTGGTAAGGGATAGACTGAGAGTTTGTATAATAAATAAATAAATTCATACTGTATAGCACAGGGAAATATATCAAGATCTTCTAGTAGTTCATGGTGAAAAATAATATGAAAATGAATATATGCATATTCACGTGTGACTGAAAAATTGTGCTGCACACCAGAAATTGACACAACATTGTAAACTGACTATAACTCAATTAAAAATAAATTAATTAATTAATTAATTAAAGCTTGAGTTAAATCATTCATCTGATTTTGAATCTATTAACTTAAACCTACTAATGTTTCTTTTTCTAATACTCTAAAACTGCAGATCTCTTTGCATTTTTTTCTAAAAGTGATTTTGACCATTACCATGATTGCTTTGTTAGTATCCTACAACTTCAAGGACATACAATCACTGGTTACTGGCTGATAGCAAGCACTCAAAAAATCTTTTCGAATTCATGAATGAAATCTTGAAATTTACTTGATCCTGAGCTGCTACCACATTCAGGAACCAACTGGGTTATGTAGGCACGTTAGGAAATTCACCAGGGCTCAAGTCTATAAGTGAAGTTGTTTTTGTTGTTGTTGTTGTTGTTTTTGTTGTTATTATTACCAGTTTGATCCTAAAACTGCCAAAATTATCTGTAGGAAATTATTTAAAATAATGCTTCCTTTATTGTTTGATATTTTACATGATATTCTTGTAAAAAGTTTATAATGCTGCATTGTAATATCCATGCTCTCTCTATATTTGTGTGTATGTGTGTGAATATCATGTTTCCTTTCAAACAGTAATTTCCAAATAAATAAAACAGGAGTCTGTTTACATTTAATGTCTATTCTGTGCCACATACTTTTCTGAGCACCTATAGCAATGAAAGAGTAAAGCCAAGATTCTTCTCTCCTCCAGTGTTCCTTTTAGTAGGAAGAAAGACATACACAAATAAATATGATAAAATTCTGAATTTGTGCAATCTCTTTTACTGAAGACATATCTATTATTTATTTTTTTGGAATCTGAGTTTCTTTCCAAACTTACATGTGAAATTTCTTGAAGATGTGATTCAGCATTATTTCTCATCTTTTTCCTTTGACCCAACAAGATTACAACTACATTTTTCTCCCTCATTATGTCCAGGAACATAAGTCAGAGAAATATTTTTTCATTATTTGTCCATTTTAAATACTAAGAACTAAATATTAAAGACACACATTAATTAGGGAATATGATATACATAATGTCATACTTAAGGATTTCTAGTTGAAGTATTCAACTAATCAGTCTTTCTTATCTTTTTTGTTATTTGATGTGCATTCCATATTTTATTGATTCTTAGCCCTTTTTGATTATCAGATACAGCATTAGGATATATGTTAATCAGTAAGGGAAAAATGCTATCAGTTAAATTATGACATGCCTCAATCTCAATACGTGATCTGCAAAGTGGTAAGATCAATTTTTGGTTGTTTTAAAATTTCTTTCATCTACTGGTCAGGATTTGGCAATTTCTCATGCCTTTACTTAGTTGTATTGCCTGATGATTAATAAGCCTCTTTTTGTAACCATCACAAGAATAAAATATTCTCAGTTTTATCTATGAATATTTTTCTTAGGTTTTGTGAAGCACTTGTTTATTGCTTTACAAGAAAATACAAAATTGCAGGGGTTCCTCCAATTATGAAAATTTACTTATCTGCTTTCTTTCCTGATTTTTGACAATCCTAGTACATAGAGTTTTTGCTGAATTGTAATGTTTTTGAAGACATTGTAACCAGCTGTGATGAATATGTTAATAAGTCTAGACCAGATTGAATGTGCAAAATGATAACTGTCATGAGAACTGTTGCAAAACTATAATTTTAGGAAATATTAGTGACAGATAGATCCTATTATTAAATCTTATGTTAAAATGTGAAATAAAATAATGCATGCCATAGAATTGATAAAATGTGATAGTATACCTGTGGATATTTTGTAAATACTCACTAGGAAGACAATATTGGCTGTTAAAATATTCAAATAATCTGACTTCAGTTGCTATATAGTTCTGTTTTCTAAGTTTCTCATGTGGCCTCTCTATTGTTCACCTGGTTCATCCACTGTGATCTGAAATCCTGGTTTTAGGGGTAAAATGTGACTAGCAAAATTCTTCAAAGACTCTGTTTCATTTCTATGGCTGATATCTAGTCATATTTATAAAGGTTTTCTTTATCAGTTGGCAAATATTTTGAGTATCACGCTTGTATTACAATTTTTTTAACTGTTAATGTGCACTTTAACCTCTAAATTGATAGTAAACCTTTAAGCTCTGTCATCCATATATAGGCTTAGCACAGATAATTTCAAATTTTCTGCATCTTTTTATTGTTCTATATTACTAATTATTATGTGTGACATGAAGTGATTAAAATTTTAGTGTAAATGAACATGTGGTCTCAATGCATTAGCATTTGCATTAGACAAATCTACAGAATAACGTACTGAGAAAAAGTATAGATATTTGCATTAACTATACAGCTTATGTAACACAATTCTAATTATAGAATGAAACATAACATTCAACAATAATATAGTCTCATCTAAAAGAGAGTATAATAATGGATATATCAAAATGAAATGTGATTTTGACCCACTTAAGTATCAGAAAGGTTCAACTTTTTTATGTTTTGTTTATACAGTATTCATAATATTCAAACAGCTTATTAAACTCTCTGAAATGTACATTTTTCACCTGCAAAACTTACATTTAATTTATAGGGTTGCTTTAAGCAGTTCTGGAAATAGTGTATATTAAGATATCATATAGTAGGGGTATCAAAGATTACTAGACAATTAAAGTAATGACTATGATATATGGATATCATATATATACCACAAGTATATATATGATATCTTAGAATTTCTAAGAAAGTTTGAGTTTTGAACTTGTCTCTTTCTTTGTGAAAAAAAGTATAATAGAAAGTGAAAACAAAAAAGGAAGGAAAGGGAGAAATAAAACATGGAAGTAAGATGGCGGAGGGTATAGTTTAGTGGTTTGAGTGTGTGCTTAGCAAGCACGAGATCCTGGGTTCAATCCTCAGTACTGCCATTAAAAATAAATAAACCTAATTACTACCCCTTACAAAAAAAAACCTTGAAACACATAGAGAAGATAATGAATACATCTTGAAAGTTTTAGATTTCAAATATTAAGGTTAAAACAATATGTCTATTTTATTTATTTATTTTTTAAATAATAATGCCAAAGTTGTTGAAAGAAGAAAGAAATTTCTTTTAATACATGGTCCCAGAAAAACTGGTTTAGATATAGAGTTAGAATAATAATTCTCAGCCTCTATCTCAAGCAATACACAAAAATTAACTTGAGATAGATAATATACTTAAACATAAAAGCTACTTTATAAATCTTCAAACATAGCAAACTAATTTTGTGAACTTGTAGTAGAAATATGTTTCTCAGAAAGAACACAGAAAGCTCTAATGATTAAAAAAATACTATGGACTATATCAAGTTTATAAAGCTTCTGTTCATTAAAACATGATGTTAAGAAAGTAAGTTGGCAAGACATCAACTAAAAGAAAAATTTTCTAAAATGTGTAAATGACAAAGGACTTATATTCACAATATACAAAGAATAAGTAAACCAGTAATAAAATTATAAGTAAAATACAGGGGAAATATTTGGTACTTCATGAAGGATGATGTACAAATAACCAATAAATACATGAAAAAGTATTCAACAAATTGATCATTGTGGACATTCATCTTAAAACTACAATGAGTTATCACTATGCAAACACACTAGAAATTTAAAAATTGAAAATATGAAAACATTAAATTTTCAGTATTCGGAGTATGTGGCACAACCACATTGTAAAACAGTTTGACAGATTTGTGTAAATGTATACATATGTTCATCATGTAATCTAACAATTCAATTCTGAGACATTTATGCAGAAGAAATAAAAATATATGTCCATGCAAACAGTCGTACACAAATATTTGTAGTGGCTTTATTTGTAGTAACCAAACACTGAAAACAAATAAAATATGCATCAAATAGTTGAATGAATAAAAACTTTATAGTATACATTTTATAATGAAATATTACTTGGCACTAAATAAGGCAAACATCTGATAAACAAAAAGTATGAGTATATCTCAAAATTTTGCTGAGAAAAAAATAACCAGACACAATAGAAACCATATGTTTTTATTTATATGATTCTGGAAGAGGAAATTCTATATGATTCTAAACTAATTTATGCTAATATATTATCTATGTAGAGAGGGGAAAGGGGTAGAAATTGATGTGGGATGGGCATGAGGGAACTTTCATAAGTAATTATAAAATCTAAATTTTGATAGGTATATGGATTACACAAGTTTATGCATTTGTCAGAATAAATTCAACTGAAACACTTAAGATGTGTACAACACATAAATTGTGCCTCCATTAAAAATGAAAACATAAACTAGATAAATAAAAACCCATGTGCTCTGATTACAAATACTAAAGAATTTATTAACATGACCTAAGTGGTCATTTTTGTTGTTTTTTTTATAATTGCCATTGCACAGTACCTACATAGAGGATGTATTAATATGTATGCATGACGATTACATACAACTATTTACTAGTTTGTTAGTGATGTCATAAATCTGGAACTTTTACAACATAATAGAGAATGGTAAGTGCTTTGAGAGAGTACCATTAGTATTAGTAACCATATGATTTAAAAATCTGGAAAGTAGATAATCCTGTAGTGTCTTTATACACCATCACTTGTTTTATTTTTGTTTACCAATTTCTGAAAATAAACTCTATTTGCCTAACAGCATAGAGTGTATACCTACATACATTAGAAATTTGGTTAGAATTTTTTCTCTATCAAAAAGGTAATACTGTTCAAAAAATTTTATGAAGTTTCTGACATTTTAACAAATAGGGAATTCAAAAGATTACTTCCAACAGCTTTTTACAATACACATTTTATCTACTTTATTTACAGTCAGCTCTTTTTCATTTTCAAAAATTAGTAAATTTTACTTTTAAATGAAAATATTTTTCAATGCTAAATTTTGAATTAAAGGTTTTAAGAACTAGAATCTAGAAAATTATTTAAATGGCCTCAAGCTTTGACACAGTCCATGACCAGTCAATTGCTAACTCTCTGTTTTTCAGAAAACAGATTAACCAGAAGACAACTGAGATAGTTGGAATAATTGAGAGGAACAGCTTAATGTGATTTTGTGGAATACTTTTGTGGTTAAATAGATAACAACTTGGATCATTATTAATGACTTCCTAATAGTAGAATACTTTTGGAATAATCTTCTAGTTCTTTTCTTTGAAGATTCTTTTCAAATAAATTCAACATGAGTTTGAGTAACATTGTGTATGCATTGGTGTAGTGATAAATATACCAAAAAATGCCAAAGTTGTATTGGTGTCACAAAAAAAAAAAAAAAAAAAAAAAAAAAGAAAGAAAGAAAGAAAAGAAAAGAAAAAAAAATGGAAACCTGGACGTTGGAAAAGATAGATGTATCTCCTCCATTTTGGCTGTTTCACATTACTGTGTTTATTCCAACTTTAATTTGAGTAGTACTTGATATTCAGTGGATTGTATTGTGTGATTTGAAATAAAATTGTTTTAGCAGTTTCCTAAATGTTGGAGATTGCACCTTACTCATGGATTTCATAAATCTCCTTGAAAGGATTACAAATAATTTATATTTTGTTAAAGTATAATTAGAATATAATTTAATTTTTCAAAGATTTTGATACTTCTTAAAGTAATCTAAAACATATTAGTATTTTGGGGTTTTTTTAATTTTTATTTAATTTTTTTAAACTTTTTTTATTGATTTATAATCATTTTACAATGTTGTGTCATATTAGTTTTTTGATCAGGAGGTCTGAAAAAAATACAGAATGGCAAACAAAGGTTATAAAACCTGATGATATTTCTTCATCATTTTTTAAAATTTCCTTGCTTATACATACCACAACTGAATACTGTATTTATTTCCTTGCTCAGCGATATCATAATTGAAAACTGTGCTTCTCCACAACCTCAAGACATTAAAAGCAACAAGGACAAAATTCTATGAACTTTGAACAACTTATCAGTAAAAAAATGAAGAGGACAATGAACTTTGAGCATTCATGGAACATTTGACATTTACTGGACCAACACAGAAAACTTTTCCTTGATCGATTAATAATTGTACTGTTTTGATCAAATCATATACAGTCCTATAAAGTCATTCTGTCCTATCTGGAGTATGTGCTTTCCATTCTCAAGTAGTATAACAACCACAGACTCTCCTGCCTTTCTAGAACATATTCATCTTCTACCTTGCAATTTCTCCTTTCATAATTCAGTGAACTAATTTTTGCTGTGGTCTTGTTGTCTTACTTGTTTGTATTCTCTTTCCTGACAAGTGAATTGACTTAGCATGACCACACACCCACCTCCACCTCCTGTATTCTTTGTTTTCTTCTTTCACAACACTCTTCTCTAACTCTCTTGACTTTAGATACACAGTCATTTTCACTTCCAATGATTTACATCTGTTAACCAAAATTTTAGAAATGAAGACCTGATTGAAATTTAAAAAAAATATTTGGAGATTGTTAGGAAAGCAGACAGGAAAACAAAGATTCAAGAAGTACTTGAATTGTGTTCCAGCAGACTACAAAATGAAGGAAGCTTGTAAAGGCAAAACCTGCAAGGTCAGAGTTTATTTCATAGTTATTTGTGAAGAATTACAATTGGAAATATCAAGAAGAAAGGTGTTTGTTAAGCAAAGATTGGTTGAAGTCTGAAATGGTTGCATAGTTACCAGGAAGGAACTTCAAACCACAAGGTTGCAGATGGCAGATACACTGCTGGTGTCCTTGGGTTTGGTAGAGTTCAAAGAAAGCTCACATTCTCTATGGTGCAGTGATATGTCTGAGACCAGATTCTCAGTGGCTGCCTTATTCCATTTTTGTATGCCTGAAATATGATTACTTTATATAATTTCAATTCATCATCATTTACCCCTTTTGATCACAATATTTACTCTGGAAATCACTAATTTTCAACCTTATGTATCAATTATATGTTTTTGTCCCACAGAACTGGGATAAACCTGGCTTTGAAGAGTATGTGAGGGAAGGGATTCAGAGGAGAAAGTTGCAAAGATTTAGACTTGGGACACATTTGACTGATATGGGGCCTTAGGGTTATGGCCTCAAGCGGGTCATACCTTGATTAAGATTAGAGCTGGTTAACCCTTTAGGAGATGTAACAGCAAGTCACAAGGTGAAGGCCTGATGAATAGTCTCCAATCTCTGGTTCACCAATGTCCTAGTAGATCCAGTGTTTAAAATTTTTTAAATAAGAGCACAATTAATTTAACGTTATCAAGACAAAGCAGATAACAATAACTAAAAGAAAAATAATTTGCAGTCTTGACCACAGGAGTCCTACAATGACCAAGGGAAGGCAGCTGAAAATACTAGAAAATATAAAGTTAAAACCATTTGGGTACAACATTCGAGGGCCTTTTAAAAGTTTGGGTAAGTTTCTTTGTCATATACTTTTTCACCGTGAGCTACCACAAGATCTTGTATAAATTTCCCTGTGCTATACAGTATAATCTTGTTTATCTATTCTATATATACCTGTCTCAGTATCTACAAATTTCAAACTCCCAGTCTGTCCCTTCCCACCCCCGTCTCCCCTGGCAACAAGTTTGTATTCTATATGTATGTTCCTGTATAACTGAAAAATTGTGTTCTACACTGGAAATTGATACAACATTGTAAACTGACTATAACTCAATAAAATAAAATTTAAAAAAGAATATTTTTATCAATCGAATACATTAAAAATTAATTAATTAATTGATTGATTAATTAAAAGGCATGAATCAGCCCTATGGTGGATAGTACACAGGGAATAGGGTTTATCTGACTATTGTGGACTGACTGAATTTCAAGTGTACCACACTTAAGTTTTGATGAGTAATTCTACCAAGGAGCAAGGCTGCTTTGGGATAGATTTTATTCTTGAGTATAGATTTTTCCTAAAGTCTCTTTTCTAATTCATGATCATTCAAGAAACACCCTCAGGGAGGGGAGGGTATAGCTCAAGTGGTAGAGCACATGCTTAGTGCACACTAGGTCCTGGGTTCAGTCTCCAGTACCTCCTCCAAGAATAAATAAACCAGTAAACCTAATTACTTCCCCCTACCAAAAATTAAAATTAAAAAAAAAATTAAAAACACAGTTTGGACAAGTTTGAGAAGTTTACTGATTTCAGTCTCTGCTTGAAAGGAGGTATTGACCCAAGTGGAATGACAAGTACTAACAACAGTACAGAGACCTCTTTGGACAGTAAGGAGATAATCTCAAGCAATGGTGGTTGTCAAACTCTATGCATGCCGGAGTCCAAAGATCTTTATTGAACCCTAATAGCTCTGCAGAGGCTCTACCAATTTTGACACTTTGAGTAAGATTTCTCTTTATCACTTCTAGATCAGTGGTATCAGCTCCTAGCCAGGAGACCCAAATACTGAGGAGACAGTTAAATTTGTTCCCTGAATGTCCTGCAATAGGTAACAGTCCTGAGAATGGCAACAACTATTATCTTCATATACAAAAGGGGCCTCATTAGGGTAGTCTTCAACTATTGAGAGGGCTCTTTTTTTTTTTACCCCCAACTACTATCATCAGGGTTAGAGTTTGAGCTAATGAGCAATTTAAAAGTAATAAATGGAGTGCTCAAATGTGAAAGTAGTTCCTCCTATTCTCCAGCTATTTAAACATACATATGCCCAAAGTTGGTTATTGTACCTGCAAACAAATATAAATCCTTTAGGGGCACATACTACTCCAGGTATAGAGCTGTTTTTTTTTTTTTTTTTTGGAAGGTAGGTAATCACATTTTCTAATTGTAGGCTGGTATATGGAAGCTTCCAATCAGTCAACTTGAGCTTGCATGTAGAAAGAGATGTGGGTCCTCCATTAATCCAAGTAGGTTGAGTTCTAAACCCTGTTAATAAAGGAGAATTATATTTGCTATTAGCCTTATTATAACAGGTGATCAGTAAGTATGGTATAGAGGATGGGGAGAAATAAGTGGCATTGGTTTTGCAAATAGTGATAAGTTCTTTTGTAAAGACATTTTGACCAATATCATGATCATAAACACTAAATTGCTTACATCTAGGTCTCTTAGTGTCCCTTGTAATTGTTCCCAGAAGGGTCAGGAAGAAACAAGGGACAGGTAAGGACTTAGTGAAGATCTGAACATGGTAAATAACCTCTGAGCATTCTCTTTTATGAGCCGTGGTAAAGTTAAGTACAATGGTGAAACTGGTTATGGGTACAACTATGAGGTCATTACTTTATTACAAAGGACCCAATACAGGAATGATGACATACCTAGCATTCAGGTAGATTTCTAGAGAATGCAAGACATAGTGACACTTGGACAATAGCATTGTCTTTCCAAGAACAAGAGTGTACTATAAAGTTAGGATGCAACATAGAAATTGAGATATTTTAGGATAAAAGAAAACATGGGGAAGGGGTAAAAAGGCTTATCAACCGTTACTGTAATGGGGTCAAAAGTATAGGTACACTTGTTAACAAGAAGAAAAACAGTCTGGAAAGCATTGAGAAAGTTAGAGTTAAAGTTCTGATCTTGATTTTTTGGAGATGAGCTGTCTACCTAAATGTGTACTGCTTCTGATTCAGGGAAGCTTTTCTTGTTTGGCCAGTCTCAATTGGAAATCACCAATGGGTTGGGTGATCCATTCAGGATTGAATGCCTTTTTAAAATGAGAAGCATAAATCCGTGAATCACTACCAGCAAGCTTTGCTGCACAGAGGTTATTTAACAATACCTGGTACGGCCCCTTTCCTCTGGGCTATAAAGCATTTCTAAGGAAGTATGCTTTCCAATAAACATAGTCATCTTATAGATTGTATTCTTTTAGGTGTTCCTCTCCAAGGAGCTCACTGTTAAAAGATTCCAGTACTACTAAAGCATTAGTTTTTAATGTTTTAAGTAATTGTTGACAATATATTAAAATGCTCCTTTAACTAAATTGGGTTTACACATTCCGTTATATATTCTTATTTACCTTGTAATTATTTCAAAAGGAAAAATTTGGTACTTACCAAGAGGGTTAGACCTTAGGATAAACAATACCAGGGACAGGGCTTTCAGCCTATGGAGATTAAAATATTCAACTAGGTTAGCCAATTAAGTCTTAACAATTTTTGTGTGTGTGTATTCCACTAGCCCAAAGATTGTGGATGATGGGGCAGTGAAAGTATCAAAACACAGACTACATTTTACAAATTGACTGAGTAACTCACCTAGTAAAGTGAGGCCCTTGACCACTGTGAAGCTCAGAGAGAATACCCCGTGTAGGTATTTTGCCTCCTGAAAATGCTGCAGTCTTGCAACATTGAAATTCTTCAACCCAGTGAAAAAATACACATATTAGTACAAATATGCATCTGTATCCTAAGATGGTGGCAGTTGGATAAAATCAATTTGCCATTTCTAGAAGGATGTTAAAGGTAAAGGAAAAATAAAACAATACTTTGAGAGGAAAGTTTATTTAGATTATGTTTGGGACAGAGCTGCTATTTCAAATATATGTTAGTAACAGTTTTATAGGATAGTTCCCAATAATACTGTTTTTCCCATAATATTACTTTGTCTGGACCCCAGTGGTTGAGTCTGTGTATGTTCATACTATATGTTCCTGGAGGCTGTAGGGTAAACCCAGAATATAGTAAGACCTGTAACATTAATTGCAATCTTCTCCAAATTTACATTCCTGGTACCTTTTTCTTCTTGGGAAAAATTCTTTTGGGTTTCACCCAGTAAGTCTCATGAGCTAATAGATGGTCCCATAATCATAACTGAAGCTTTTTCTGAAGTGAGATAAAGTGCAGCATCCTTTGCTATTATATCTTCTTTACTTTCTCCTGAACAAAGATCTGACTGGCCTGGAATTTTTATAATGGTTAAAGTTTGGTTTTGAATGTCTTCCAGGAGATTCAAGATATACCAGCTATTTTTATTTGATTGTCCTATAGAAGTTAAAAAGCCCTTTTGTGTCCACAGCATACCAAAATCATGGACAACACCAAATTGCCAATCAGTGTAAATTTTGGCAGTTTGACCCTTTGCTATAATGCAGGCTTGAGTTAAGGCTATTAGTTCAGCTTGCTGTGCTGAGTTAGCAAAAGGAAAGGCCCTTCTTCAATGAGCTCATGAAGGAAAACCACAGCATACCCAGCTCTACATTTTCCTTGGTTGTCCTTTAAATAAGAATCATCAGTTAATATCACTAGGTTGAGATTATCTAGAAGAGTTTCATGTAAATCCTTTCTTGGGGTTAATACTGGTCAGTGAAATCAAGACAGTTATGGAGGATTTTATCCAAGGGCAAAGAAAGGAGGGTTAGCAGGTTTGAGAGTATGAGATCTAGATGTAGTGACATTTGAAGAATATAGAAAAAAGGTTTCTCATAAGAAATCTACTTGTAGAGATTTCTGGGTATGGTGAGAATTAGAAGAACCTCAACAGAATGGAACATAGACAGGAGAGATCCCATATTTCTTTTGTTCATACCTTTAAGTAAGGCTATTGTAGCAGCAATTGCTCTCATGCAAAGTGGCAAACCCTTAGAGACAGAGTCTTATTGTTGACTGTAATAACCAACTGGTCTATTTTGATCATCATTCTTTTAAGTTAGTACTTCTAAGGCAACTCCTTGTTATTCATGTATGTATAGTGACAAAGGCAGTTTATAATTGGGATGTCTCAACCCTGGAAACTTAGTAAGTTTTTTCTTTTGTTAGAAGCCAGATTACCTTCCTCAGTCCACTGGAGAGGATCTGTTTTGTCTAACTTCAGAAGTGAGTATAATGGCTGAGCCATTAGAGAAAATTTGGAGTACTAGCTCTTACAATAGATGATTAATTCTAAGAATACTCTCTCAGAGCTTTTTTTTTTTTCCCTTAAGAAATAGGAAGGCCAACATCCCTTTAATTCTGTCTGGGTCAATTAATAATCTTTTAGAAGATATCAAGTGTCCCAGATATTTAAGTTAGGGCTAACTAAGTTATAATTTATCCTTTGAGAATTTATGGTCTTTTAAAGTTAACTGATTGAGTAGATAGAGGCTGTATTTTTGAGATGCATGCATGCTTGCAGAGCAAAGAAGTAAATAATCTACATTGGAGTAAGGTGGAGCCATTTAGAAAAATACTGTCTGCAAAATCTGATTTTAAATTTTAAGAAAAATAAGTAGGCCTCTAAGTTTGTCCTTCAGGCATTACTTACAAGTGTACTGTAGATCATTCCAAGTACAGAAAAACCTGGATGAACCATATATTCATATATAAAAAGTAAATAAAAATGCAAGTTACACTGGGTATGAATTTTGTCATATTGAACTTGAAGTTAGGATAAGTTAAATTTGTGCAAACATAATTAACATAAAATAATGTTAATTTTAATAGAATGATTGACCCTTGGATTAATAAAAATTAAAATGGTACCGTCTCATTTTAGTATATATAGTATTTTGAGATTATTGTATTTCACTATTCTTGAGTCACTATTTAATTTCTTTTACACTTATGTTGGTTTCTATTTCTGTCATGCATAACATTTGCTTACATCTGAAATTATCATATATGCCAAATACCAATTCCATCTCCTATCTAGTTTTGTGCAAAATTTACATGATGATATTCATGACATAATGTGAAAATAAACAGTACTTGGAAAATAAAAATGACTTTTTCCAGGCATTGTTTTTCTCACTTTATACTTCCTTTCAGTCTTGAACCAAGAAACAATGTTTTAATGATTCTTGATTTCTGATTCTAAATGTTATATTTTGTCTACCTTCTATATGTTACCTTATCCATTCTTGCCAGCCTCCATTCTCACTACTAACTTATTAAATAATCTAATAATCAATATGCTAACGACATAATATTGAAAAGTACTTGGCAACTTATGTTTTGAGATAGCATTGTTCTGTTAATTCTGGCCATGGGAATTTTCTGATTACAGTGGCTGTTATTTTTATTATTTTTACTGTAAAGCCATAACAGAGGATCTAACATAAAAGCAGTGTGCAGTAATTTTTTGTGCAGGGGTGATTTGAAATAAACAAATACATTTAAAGTCTTTGATGAATGTTTTTATGACTCTATAAAGGCAATGCATCAGTATTAAAGCAGAAAATTATATAAAACTTACTAAACTTGGCTTATATGCCTGAAGTACCACATATTAGTACTCCTTACTTATATGTATGATTGGTTTCTGGAAATTGCTGCATCTTAAAATCATCCTTTTGATGAACTATGAAAACAGAAACCTTTTCCTTGACCTTTAAAAGACCCTTTAGAGAACACTTTTCCATAATATTCTTAAGATTAAAATTTTGTCCCAATTTTCTTAAATAACAAATTAACTGATGTGAACATTCACCTTGTATGTATGCCAATACAACTCTTCCACATACTTGAAACATTGTAGTAGAACATTGTTTCTACTTTGATCTTTCATTCTGATAACATAAAATCTATTATTTTGCTTCCAAGTTTGTCCCATCATTATAGCAAAATTATCTTTTATTTATATTTAATATCAGTTGCTTTGAAGATTTTCCAGCTTACCTTTTTTCTAGGTAATTTAGGTTCAGAGGAGAATTATGTAGCATTGTGAACCATGTAAAATTTTCCATTGTACATTCTAGATTCATTAACAAGCAGGAAATCTTTTGCAGTTTAGAATATGACATTCCTTGAAGATGTGTTAGCTGAAGTGATAATTTTCACATCCTACCATAAGTGGATGATTTGAGACATGAGAGTTGACCATATCTTTATATATCTTTGCAATGAATCACAAATAACATCATCCTAAATTAGCAGACAGTTGTGCAAATAAGTGTTAATTTTGGAATATAATCTTACCATGAACCTTAAAATATGAGAGCAACTGCTTGTTTTCTACATTGCTCCTGGTGCAAAAAATAAAATGAAATCCTCACAATGGCAGAAGATCTGCTAGCTTAAATAGAATTGAATTCCAAGGACCAATAAAGGCATTTTCAACATCCTCAAACTATAAGAGCAGCTTTTCTTTCATGCTAAAATCCTAAATAAAGCAAGAGGATATTAATCATGGTATGTATTAGTAGTAGCCTGGAAAGGATGAAAAAAGCATTTTATTTATTGATCTGATATAAAACTATGTTCTTCAAGGAAAATATTTTATAAATAAGAATTGACTTATTCTGGAGAATAAGTTCATTGCTATGTTGAAATACCAATTTAATTAAAACAGGCAATAGTTTCATGGTAGTACTTTGTATTGGTGTATATTTTGGGGTTTGTTATTCTAATTTGACCTAGTTATTCAACCATCATTGATAAAATGACATAGTGAAAAGAATAGATCATATTTTGCATATAACTTGAGTTTTAAAATATATAAGTATGAGATATTATATAAATACATATTATGTATCACACAAGGAAAACTCATGCTTTCCTGTTTCTCACATTCCCCAATACTCCTGTGCTAAAATTGGTATTTCTGTAGGAAGAAAGGAGGGAGAAAAGAAAGAAAGGGACCCAGGGATGAATCAAATGTCTTAAGTTTATCATGATTCCTTAGAAAGTCCAATGGACCAGAGATGTAGTCATTGCAAATTTCTAATTTGTACTTAATGAAATAAGTATTTCTGAATCCACAGACTGACAATATGCCAATTGTATGGGTTGTAAATTTGTTTTTTAGCCTAAGGTATGGAATGCCTGCTTAATGAACAATTATGAACTTATGGCATAGTTATTTTGACTAATTAATTTTGCTTATGGTAGAGTCTTTTTTTAATTAATTAATTAATTATATTATATTATATTATTATTTTTAACCTCTTTAAATGAGTTATAATTATTTTATAATTTTGTGTCAAATTCCAGTGAACAGCACAATTTTACAGTTATACATGAACATATATATATTCATTGTCACATTTCTTACTCTGTGAGCTACCATAAGATCTTGTATATATTTCCCTATGCTATACAGTACAATCTTGTTTATCTATTCTACATTTTGAAATATGAAATTGTCCCTCCACACCCACTTCCACCTTGGGAACCACAAGTTTGTATTTGATGTCTATGAATCTGTTTCTGTTTTGTATTTATGTTCTTTTTTTGGATTCCAAATATGAGCGATATTATATGGTATTTTCATTTCTCTTTCTGGCTTACTTCACTAAGAATGACATTTTCCAGGAACATCCATGTTGCTGCAAATGGCATTATCTTGTCGGTTTTGATGGCTAAGTAGTATTCGACTGTATAAATATACCACCTCTTCTTTATCCAGTCATCTGTTGATGGACATTTAGGCTGTTTCCATGTTTGGCTATTGTAAATAGTGCTGCTATGAACATTGGGGTGCAAGTGTCATTTTGAAGTAGGGTTCCTTCTGGATATATGCCCAGGAGTGGGATTCCTGAGTCATACAGTAAGTCGATTCCTAGTCTTTTGAGGAATGCCATACTGTTTTCCACAGTGGCTGTAAAAAAACTGCATTCCCACCAGCAGTGTAGGAGGGTACACTTTTCTCCACAGCCTCTCCAGCATTTGTCATTTGTGGATTTTTGAATGATGGCCATTCTGACTGGTGTGAGGTGATGCCTCATTGTAGTTTTGATTTACATTTCTCTGATAATTAGTGATATTGAACATTTTTTGATGTGCCTATTGATCATTTATATTTCTTCCTTGGAGTATTGCTTCTTTAAGTCTTCTGCCCATTTTTGGATTGGGTTGTTTATTTTCTTCTTGAGTTGTATGAGCTGCTTATATATTCTGGAGATCAAGCCTTTGTTGGTTTCATTTGCAGAATTTTTTCCCATTCCGTAGGTTGTCTTTTTGTTTTACTTATGGTTTCCTTTGCTGTGCAGAAGCTTGTAAGTTTCATTATGTCCCATTTGTTTACTCTTGCTTTTATTTCTATTGCTTGAGTAGACTGTTCTAGAAGAACATTTCTGAGATACATGTCAGGCAATTTTTTGCCTATATTTTCTTCTAGGAGGTTCTTTGCATCTTGTCTTATGTTTAAGTCTTTGATCCATTTTGAGTTGATTTTTATGTATGGTGTAAGGAAGAGTTCTAGCTTCATTGCATTACATGCTGCTGTCCAGTTTTCCCAACACCATTTGCTGAAGAGACTGTCTTTATTCCATTGTATATTCTTGCCTCCTTTGTTGAAGATTAGTTGACCCAAAGTTTGTGGGTTCATTTCTGGGCTCTCTATTCTGTTCCATTGGTCTATATGTCTGTTTTGGTACCAGTAACATGCTGTCTTGATGACTGTAGCTCTATAGTATTGTCTGAAGTCTGGGAGAGTTATTCCTCCAGCCTCTTTCTTTCTCTTCAGTAATGCTTTGGCAATTCTGGGTCTTTGATGGTTTCATATAAATTTTATTATGATTTCTTCTAGTTCTGTGAAATATATCCTGGGTAATTTGATAGAGATTGCATTAAATCTGCAGATTGCCTTGGGCAGTGTGACTATTTTAACAATATTGATTCTTCCAATCCATGAGCATGGGATATCTTTCCATTTTAAAGTCTTCTTTAATTTCCTTCATCAATGGTTTATAGTTTTCTGTGTATAATTCTTTCACCTCCTTGGTTAGTTGTATTCCTAGGTATTTTATTACTTTGGGTGCTATTTTAAAGGGGATTGTTTCTTTACTTTCTTTTTCTGTTGATTCATCATTGGTATAAAGAAATGCAACTGATTTTGAATGTTAATCTTGTAACCTGCTACATTGCTGAATTCCTCAATCAGCTCTAGTAGTTTTTGTGTGGACCTTTTAGGGTTTTCTATATATAATAACATGTCATCAGCATATAGTGACATTTTTACCCCTTTTTTTTTTCCAATTTGGATCCCTTTTATTTCTCATCTTGCCTAATTGCTGTGGCTAGATCTTCTAAGACTATGTTGAATAGGACTGGTGATAGTCAACAGCCTTGTCTTCTCTGAGGTTTTAATGTGAAAATTTTGAGTTTTTCACCATTGAGTACTACACTGGCTATAGGTTTGTCATATATAGCTTTTACGATGTTGAGATATATTCCCTCTATAACCACTTTGGTGAGAGTTTTTATTATAAATGGGTGTTGAGTTTTATCAAATGCTTTCTCTGCATCTATATAGAGGATCATGTGGTTCTTGTCCTTTCTCTTGTTGATGTGATATATTACATTAATTGATTTGCATATGTTGAACCACCCTTGTTTCCCTGGGATGAACCCCACTTAGTCATGATGTATAATCTTTTTTATGTGTTATTGTTTTCTATTTGCTAATATTTTGGTGAGGATTCTTGCATCTATGTTCATCAGTGATATTGGCCTATAATTCTCTTTTCTGGTAGTGTCTTTGCCTGGTTTTACTATCAGGGTGATGGTGGCATCATAGAATGAATTTGGAAGTATTCCCTCCTTTTCAATCTTCTGGAAGAGTTTGAGAAGGACTGGTATGAGTTCTTCTTTGTATGTTTGGTAGAATTCCCCAGTGAAGCCATCCGGTCCTGGACTTTTATTAGTAGGGAGGTTTTTACTTACTATTTCTATTTCCTTTCTGGTGATTGGATTGTTCAATTGTTCAGTTTCTTGTTGATTCAGTCTTGGTAGACAGTATGTTTCCAGAAACTTGTCCATCTCCTCTAGGTTATCCAGTTTGGTTCCACATAGTTTTTTTCATAATATTCTCGTATGATATTCTGTATCTCCATGTTACTTGTAATTTCTCCATTATCCTTTCTTATTTTGCTTATTTGTGCTCTCTCTTTTTTCTTCTTTATGAGTTTGGCCAGAGGTTTGACGATTTTATTCAGTTTTCAAACAAACCAGCTTTTGGTTTGATTGATTTTTCTATTTTTTTCAATATCTATTTTATATATTCCCTCCCTGATATTTAGGATTTCCTTCCTTGCTGCCTTTAGGGATTTTTTGCTCTTCTTTTTCTAATTCGTTTAACTGGTGGGTTAGACTGTTTATTTGAGATAATTATTCTTTTTTGAGGAAGTCCTGTATCACTATAAACTTCACTCTTAACACTGCTATTGCTGTATCCCATAAATTTTGTGTGGCTGTGTTTTCATTTTCATTTGTCTCAAGGCATTTTTTAATTTCAACTTTGATTCCTCATTGACTCATTTGTTTTTTAATAGCATGTCATTTAATCTCCATGCTTTTCTTTTTTTCTCCTTTGTTTCTCTGTACTTGATTTCTAGTTTCTTGGCATTGTGGTCAGTAAAGATGCTTGAGATAAGTTCTGTCCTGTTAAAATTGTTGAGGCTTCTTTTGTGCCCAAGTACATGATTAATCCTAGAAAATGTTCCATGTGCACTTGGAAAGAATGTATATCCTATTTTGGGGAGGGTGTAATGCTCTGAAAACATCCACTAAATCTAATTTTTCTATTGTATCTTTAAGTTTCTCTGTTGCCTTATTTATTTTCTGTCCTGAAGATCTGTCTAGTGTTGTTAATGTGGTGTTAAAATTTTCGACTATGATTGTATTCCCATCAATATCCTCCTTTATCTCTGTTAGCAATTGTTTGATGTATTTAGGTGCTCCTATATTGGGTGCATATATATTAATGAGTGTAATATCCTCATCTTGTATTACCCCTTTAATCATTATAAAATGTCATTCTTTATCTTTATCGATGACCTTTCTTTTAAAGTCTATTTTGTCTGAAAACAGTACTGCTACCCCTGCTTTTTTTGGCTTTTCCATTTGCATGGAATATCCTTTTCCATCCTTTCACTCTCAGTCTATATGTGTCCTTCTGCCTAAAGTGGATCTCTTTTATGCAGCATATTGAAGGTTCTTGCTTTATTATCCAGTCTGCCACTCTAAGTCTTTTGACTGGAGCATTTAGTCCATTAACATTTACAGTAATTAATGATAGCTTTGTGTTTACTGCCATTTTGAACTTATCTTTGCCGTTACTTTGGTATTTCCTCTTTGTTCCTTTGTCTTTCCTTTTGTGCTTTGGTAATTTTCCTCTGTAGTATCACGTATTTTATTTAGTTTTTGTGACTCCCTTGTAAGTTTTTTGCTTGTGATTACCCTTATTTGTAAGTCTATTAACCTGTTTAGTCTATGACTGTTAGTCTATAATTGTTTTTATTTAGGTGATAGTAACATGATCTCAAACCCATCCTACCGAGAACAAAAAATTTTAAAATGAAAGAAAACAATTCTGATTTTTCCTGCCTCCCTCTCCCATTCTCAATGACTTAGATGTCTTCTTTTACAATTTCATGTTTATTTTATTTGTAATTGATGAGTTATCACCTTTCCAGTTGTGAGTTTCTCATTCCTGTAGCATCCTGCTGCTTTTCTATTTAGAGTAGACCTTTCAAGATTTCTTTTAGCATGGGTTTAGTGTTGCTAAAGTCTTCCAGTTTTTGCTTGTCTGTGAAATTCTTTATGTATCCTTCTATCCTAAAGAATAGCCTTGCTGGATAAAGTATTCTAAGCTGCATCTTTTTTGCATTCAGGACTTTGTATATATCTTGCCAGTCCCTTCTGGCCTGTTATGTTTGTGTAGAGAAATCAACTGAGAGCCTTATGGGGGTTCCCTTTTAACTCACTCATTGTTTTTCTTTTGCTGCCTTTAGGATCATTTCTTTATCCTTGACTCTGGCCATCTTGATTATGATATGTCTTGCTGTGGATGTTTGGGTTCTTCCTGTTTGGAGCCCTCTGAGCTTCCTGTACTTGGATATCTGATTCCTTCTTTAAGTTTGGGAAGTTTTCAGTCATGATTTCTTCTAATACCTTTTCAATCCCCTTTGATCTTTCTTCCCCTTCTGGGACCCCTATTATGTGAAAATTGGCATGCTTTATATTATCCCATAGTTCCCTTATGCTGTTTTCATTTGCTTTTATTTTTTTATCTTGTACCTGTTCTGATTGGGTGCTTTCTGTTGTCCTGTCTTCTAGGTCACTAATTCATTCCTCTACGTTATCTAGTCTGCTTTGCACAGCCTTTAGATCATTTCTCATCTCAACCAATGTGTTTACCAATTCTACTTGGCTCTTCTTTATAGCTTCCATTTCATTTTTGATATATTTTTTATCTCTAAACACTATCTCTTTTAGTTCCTTCAGTACTTTGATCACTCTTTTTTTGAAATCTTGATCTAGTAGGCTATCAATGTCTATTTCATTGATTGTTCTTTCAGGGGATTGCTCTTTCTTTTAATTGGGAATGGTTTCTCTGCTTCTTCATCTTGCTCATACATCTCTGGCACTCGGTTTATGGAGTATCAGTTATTTATTTTGGTCCTTACAGAGTTTATTTATTTACCTATCTAATGCCCATATAGGAATAACACTTAAAAAAAAAGGAGAGAGAGAGTGAAGGAGAATTGTAAAAGAAGGGAGAAAAAAAGGTTTGTAAACAGTTTATAATGAATAACAGAAAAGCAAATTGAAGCAGAATAGCAATCAGGTTGAGATGACTTTTAAAAACCTTTAGAAAAGGAGAAAAGGGGGTAAAACTGTTTTTGAAACCTGTGTATAATCAGTAACAGGACATCAAAACCAACAGAGATAAAAATGAAATGCCATGGATTTTTAAAAATAATAATAATATGAATATTTTTTAGGAATTTAAAAGGGATTAAAACTGGGAGTATATATAATTGTTTTATATATATATATATATATATATATATATATATATATATATATATATATATAATTGTTTAAGAAGTAAATATTAAAAGGGTAACAGAAAATAGAACAGATAAAAACAGATTTAAAAAAAAAAGGGGCAGTGTTCTCCTGGAGACTTTGCTTTTAATGCGAAGCCTCAGCTTGCTGTTTCCAGAGGCCCTCCATTGGCACCCTCGTCTGTGCTGCTCCCAGTGCCTGTTGGCAAGCAGATTGTGCCCCTTCCCAACACTGGGTCAGGTGCAGCTCTCCTTTGCTGTGGGCAGGAAAGTCCTGCCCCTCCCAATGCTGCAGTCAGATGTTGCAGACTGGCCACGTAGGAGGGCGGGTCGCACCCCCTCCTAGCACCGTGGTCAGGGGCTGCTTTCCTGCTGGAAAGGTGGCGTGGCCGCCCACCCTCTCCTGTCCCTGGTCCCTCTGCAGCTGTGTGCCACTGTGTGCTCTGCCTAGGATGGGCGCTCTGTAGGTGGGCTCAGGGAAGACTGAGGAACAGCCCTACCCCTGCTCTGGGCCCAAACCCAGCCCCTTATTTGTCTTGGAACAGCAAGTTCTCTGAGGGACCAGGACGGAAGGATCCTTTCTGCCTCGGGATGAAGACAAGTCTCTGTCTGGCCTTTGAGGTTGCTAAGTACTTAGGTGCAGATTCAGCTTTCACCCCCACTCCCACTTGGATGCTAAGCGCCAGAGAATATGGTTGCTGTGTCTGAGCCCCATCTCTCTTCACCCAAAAACTTTCCATGGGTTTTTAGAGATGTGGGTATGCACCCTTCCCCCCAGGGCACATCAGCAGTGTTGCTTTATGGAGG
Organism: Camelus dromedarius; assembly: GCF_036321535.1. Lineage (NCBI taxonomy): Eukaryota > Metazoa > Chordata > Mammalia > Artiodactyla > Camelidae > Camelus > Camelus dromedarius. The sequence continues at coordinate 36,534,085 of NC_087448.1, forward strand.
GCGCAAGTTGTTCTGCTCTTTGCACCCACAACCATGGTGCGCAGGCCCCTGAAGTCCCCCAAGGCTGCCTCAGTGCAGCCGCCCCAGTCCTCCACCCAGCTCAGGCAGCCTGGCCCAGCTCCCAGCTGCCGGCCTGCATCTCAGGATGGGTTTCGCTGGGACCCTCTGTGCCCGTTTAACTTAGTTCTGTCAGTCAAGGGCTGCTCTGTACAGATCCCAGCCTCGGAGGCTCCCCCCTCCATCTGGCTGGCCTCTCGGTTGGAGACGGGGAGGTTCAGCAAACAAGTGCTAGTCCTCCTTTTCCGCTCTCTCCCAGTGGGACACATCTGGAACTGTGTGCCTTTTCTTGCCTTTTCTTCTTTCTTTTTTCCTTTTCTCCTACCAGATTTTTGGCATCTCTGTCTTTTGAAGAGGACGATGTTCTATTGGAGTTCCACAGGTGCTCTGGTTGGCTGAGTGAATCTGTGGATGTTAGTCTTGGTGTATTTGTGGGAGAGGGTGAGCTATGAGCATCCTTCTACTCTGCCATGTTGATGATCCTTCCGACTGGGTGCTTTCTGTTGTCCTGTCTTCTAGGTCACTTATTCATTCCTCTGCATTATGTAGTCTGCTTTGCACAGCCTTTAGATCAGTTCTCATCTCAGCCAATGAGTTTACCAATTCTACTTGGCTCTCCTTTATAAATTCAATTTCACTTTTGACATATTTTTTCTCTCTAAATACTATCTCTTTTAGTTCCTTCAGTACTTTGATCACTCCTTTTTTGAAATCATGATCTAGTAGGCCATCAATGTGTATTTCATTGATCGTTCTTTCTGGGAATTTTTCTTGCTCTTTTATTTGGGAATATTTCCTCTGCTTCTTCATCTTGCTCATATCTCTCTGGCAACGTGGCTTATGGAGTATCAGTTATCCATTGTGGTCCTTAAGGAGTTTATTTATTTATCTATCTGATGCCTATGTAGTAATAAAACTTAAGAAGAGAGATAGAGAGAAAGAGAATTTTAAAAGATGAGAGAAACAAAAAGTTTTCAAAACAGTGTTTAATCAATAGAAGAGCAATTTGAATCAGACTAGCAATAGAGTTGAGACGTCTTTTTAAAAACCCTTAAAAAAAAAAGGAAAAAAGATTAAAAAAAAACAATATTTGAAACTTGTGTATAATCAATAACAGGAGATCAAAACCAAAGTAAATGAAAATGAAATCAGGTGGATTTTTTAAAATAATAATAATGAAAATAATTTAAGTGAAAAATTTAAAAGGGATTAAATCTAAAACATATACAATTGTTTAGAAAGAAGAAATTAAAAAGGTAATAGAAAATAGATTAGATTTAAAATGATAGAATAAAAAGAGAATTTTAAAAGAAGGGAGGTAAAAAAAGGTTTGAAACCAGTATCTAATGAATAATAGAAGAGCAAGTTGAAACAGAATAGCAATCGGTTTGAGACGTCTTTTAAAAACCTTTAAAAAAGGAGAAAAGCAGGGAAAAGACATTTGGAACCTGTGTATAATCAATAACAGGAGATCAAAACCAAAAGAAATAAAAATGAAGTGAGGTCAATTTTTTAAAATACTACTAATAAAAATACTTTAAAATAAATGTTTAAAGAGATTAAAACTGGAAGCATATATAATTGTTTAAAAAGTAAAAGTTAAAAAGGTAATAGAAAATAGAACATGTTAAAACAGATTAAAAAAAAGAAAGGGTGAGGTGTTTTCCTGGAGACTGTGTGCTCTTAATGAGAAGTCTTTCCATCTTCACCCTGTTTCGTGAATTCAGCTTGCTGTTTCCAGAGGCCCTCCATTGGCTCCCCTGTCTGTGCTATTCCCAGTGCCTGTCGGCAAGCAGATCACGCCCCCTCCCAACACTGGGTCTGGTGCAGCTCTCCTTCGCTGTGGGTTGGCGGGTCACTCCCCCTCCTGATGCTGAGGTCATATGCTGCAGACTGGCTCAGTAGGTGGGCAGATTGTGCCCCCTCCCAGCACCATGGTCAGGTGCTGTGTTCTTGCCAGGAAGGTGGGTGGCCACCCACCCTCTCCTGGCACCTAGCGCTCTGCTGCTCTATGGCACTGCCAGCTCCACCTCGGGTCCGCACTCCATAGCAGGCTCAGGGAAGGCTGCAGAACAGTCCTGACCCTTCTCTGTGCCAAAACACAGTTCCTTGTTTGTCTTGGTGGCTCGAGTTTTCTGAGGGACCAGGGCTGAAGGGTCCTATCTACCTCAGGCTGTAGACAAGTCACCATCTGGCCTTTGAGATTGCTAAGCCCTTAGGTATGGATTCAGGTTTCAACCCTCCCCCTGCCTTGGTGCTAAATGCTAGAGGATATGGCAGCTGTGCCTGAGCCCTGCCTCTCTTTGCCTGAAAACCTTCAGAGGGTTTTCAGAGATGGGAATATGGCACCTTTCCCCCCAGGGCACATCGGCCATGTTGTTTTATGGAGGGCCCAGGTTCTGTCCTGTGTACCCACTCATCCATGGCACACAGCACCCTGCAGTCCCCCGAGGCTGCTTCAGTGCAGCTGCTCCAGTCTTCCACCCAGCTCAGGCAGCCTGTCCCGTCCCCCAACTGCCAGCTCGCATCTTGGTCTGGGTGTCACAGGGATCCTCTGTGCCCATTTAACCTAGTTCTGTAGTCAAGGGGTGATCTATACAGATCTGAGCCTCAGAGCCTCCTCCTCCATCCTGCTAGCCTCTCGATTGGAGAGGGGGGAGTCCCAGTAAATGAGTGCTAGTCCTTCTTTTCTGCTCCCTCCCTGCGGGACCAGTCTCACACTGTTTTGCCTTTTCTTCTTTCTTTTTTTCTTTTTTCCTACCAGATTTTTGGCATCTTTGTCTTTTGAAGAGGATGATGTTCTGTCAGATTTCTGCAAGTACTCTGGTTGGCTGAGTGGGTCAGTGAATGTGAGTCTTGGTGTATTTGTGAGAGAAGGTGAGCTATAAGCATACTTCTACTCTACCATCTTGGCCTCTTTTATGGTAGTGTCTTAACAATTGGCATGAGTTAATTCAATTTCATGAAATTTATTCTTCTCAGTGTTCTTACTTTACTCCTCAGTTTTTTTGTTTGTTTGTTTGTTTTGTTTTGTTTTGTTTTTGGCAACACTAATGTTCAGGTAAAATCTATGGACTTTAACATCAATCTGAATCAATAATGTAACATTTTTGGAAAGTATAATATTTCACAGAAAAAATGGTAAGTAAAGGTGTTATTTAGTTATGAGATATCTCAGAGTGAAAGATTAAGAATGAGAGAGAAGGTATATTCAAACATATATTGTTACTTTAAAATTTTGTAAGACAAAGATAATTTCTTCTAATGTTTGAATCCTTTAGGGGAAAAAGGACCCAACTTAATGTAATGATTTTTAGTGTTTTATGTTTAATATTAAATGTTAGTTAAAAAAACTTTTGTCTTTTGGGGGAAGTGGTCAAGATGGTCATTTATAAAGACCCTTAGCTCACCCCTCCCATGAGTACACCAAAATTGCAACTATTTACTGAGAGATTCTTAGTGAGAACAACATGAAGAAACAGAAAAGATCTTCTACAACTAAAGAAATAAGAAAAAAACCACAATGAGACAGGCAGGAAAGACAGAGATGTGTTATAGCCTAGACTTGCACCCCAGTATGTCACCCCCAAAAGGAAAGATAATCATAGTTGCAGAGTTTTCCCCAAGGAGGAAAGTGTCTAAGCCATACATTGGCCTCCCAAGCCCATGGGTTCTGCATCAGGAAGACACACCACCAGAACTTTTGCTTTGAAGTTCAACAGGGGTGTCATTCAGGAGAGCCAGAAAGCTGTAAAAAACTGAAACTCCACTCTTAAAGGACACACACAAACCCTCATGTGCTCCAAGACCTAGGACAGATGCAGTAATTTGAAATGAGCCTTATCAGACCCACTTGCTGAACTTGGAGAGCTTCCTAGAGAGTCAGGGGGCAGCTGGGACATACCTTAGGGACATAGGCAATAATCATTTGAGAAGTTCACTCTACCACAGAAAAACTGGGGCTGACAAATGCCATTTTGGAGTCCTACTTCTAGCTGATTAGTACCTGAACTGACCCTGTCCACTAGCCAGTCAGCATCAGTTCTGGGACTCCTCAGGCCAAGCAAATAACTTGCAGGGACAAGTGCCACCCACTACCAGACCAGCTGTCACAGGACTTCCTGTGTTCCCCACCTCCCCTGAGATGCAGTCTCAGCCCCACAGAGGGCACCCAACCTCACCAACCAGCTAACAGATACCATACCCAGGAACCCCTAGAAGCCTCAACCACACCTATCAGCAGGCCGACAGCTGTTCTAGGAATCCTGGGCCCCATACCATCCACACTGGGATCCAGCTGCACCCACCGTAAGGTCAGTCCTAGCCCTGAAACCCTCTGTGTCTCCATAATGAGTCATCTCAGGAGCTGTTCTGTCCACCAACAGGCCTACAACAGCTCTAGGACACACTGGCCTTGCAGCAAGCTGTGTCAAGAACTGGTGCTACCCATAAGAAGGCTGACACCAGCTCCGTGAGACCCATGGCCCCACAGGTAGTTATGTCAGGACTCAGCCCAGCCACCAACAGGCCAACACCAGCCAACTCAGGACTGGTGATGACCATCAGTAGCTGGCAGGCTTCACATTTTGTAGAATCTGTCAATCAACTGGACTTGGGACCTAATATCAGTATTCCTACAGTAGTTGGCTCCACCACAACACAGGGGAACATACAGCCCAAAAGGGATACACCTCAAGATCATATAGCTCTGGTGACCAGAGGGGAGTGTACTTCTGGGCCCCATAAGATGTCTCTTAAATAAGACCATTTATCCAGGATCAGGAAACATAACTTACTTACTTAATACATAAAAATAAAAACAAAGAGTTAGGAAAAAGGTGACAGAGGAATATGTTCTAAATTAAGTAAAAGTATAAAACACCAGAAGTGGAACTAAGTAAAGTGGAGATAAGCAATCTACCCAATAAAGGAGTCACAGTAATAATTATACATATGCTTAAGGAACCCAGAAGAATAAATGATGAACACAGTAAGAAGTTTAACAAAAGGTTGGAAAATATAGAACCAAATATGGCTGAAGAATATAATAACCAAAATTAAAAATACACTGAAAGGAATCAATAGTAGATTAAATGATACAGAAGAATAGATCAGCAAACTGGAGAGAATAGTGGCAATTACTCAAGGTGAAGAGAAGAAAAAAATTAAAATGAGGACAATTAAAGAGAGCTTTGGGACAACATCAAACATACTAACCTTCACATTATAGGGGTACTAGAAGGAGAAGAAAGTGAAAAAGGGGTAGAGAACATATTTGAAGACATAATAGCTGAAAACTTTTCTAACTTGGGGATGAAAAGGTCTAGAAAGCACAGTGTCCCCAACAATATCAACCTCCAAAAATACCCACCAAAACATGCTGTAATTAAAATGGCAAAAAATAAATATAAAGAGACAATATCAAAAGTAGCAAGAGAAAAACAACTAAGTTATATACAAGGAAATTTCCAAAAGGCTAATAGATGACTTTTCAGCAGAAACTTTGCAGGCAGAAGGAAGAGATGTGCTATACTTAAAGTAGTATAAGGGAAAAACTTAACGATCAAAAACATTTTATCTAACAAGAATGCCATTCATATTCGAGTTGATAACAAGAGTTTTAAAGACAAGCAAAAACTAAGAGTTCAACACCATGAAAACAACTTTACAAGAAATTTTAAAGGGACTTCTCTTGGCAAAAAGATTCACAAATAGAAATATGGAAGTTATGAAAGAAAAAAAAATCTCATATGTAAAGGCAAATATACCATAAAGTGGTAGATAAACCAGGTAGAAAGCTAGTAAAAAGCTTAAAAGACAAAAAGTAGTAAAATCATCTATATCCACAATAAGTAGTTAAGGAACACACAAAACACAAATGTGTAACATAAGATGTTAAAACAGTAAATTTAAGGGAGAAGGGTAAAAATCTACGACTTCTAAAATCTGTTCAAACTTAAGAGATTAGCAAATAAAAATAATTATGTATATAAAATTGCTATATGTAAACTTTCTGGTGCTCACAAATTAAAACTTTATAATGGATACACAAGAATAGAAGCAAATTTAAACAACAATAAATATAGTCATCAAATCATAAGGGAAAAGATCTAAAGAAGAAAGGAACAAACATAACTACAAAAACAATGCAAAAACAATTAACAAATGGCAAAAAGTACATACCTATGAATAGTCACTTTAAATTTAACTGGACTAAATGCCCTAATCAAAAGACTTAGAGTGGCAGAATGGGTATAAAAACAAGATCCATATATGCTGCCTATAAAAGACTCACTTCAGATCTAAAGATACAAACAGTTTGAAAGTGCTGGGATGGAAAAAGGTATTTCATGCAAATAGAAATGAAAAGAAGGCTAAGGAAGCAATGTTATATCACACAAAATAGACTTTAAAACAAAGACTATAACAAGATACAAAGAAGGACATTGCATAATGATAAAAGTATAAATGAATAAAAAAGAAGATATAATAATTGTAAATATATGTGCCCCCAACATAGCAACACCTAAGTACATAAAGCAAATATTAACAGACATAAAGGCAGAATCTGCCAGCAACACAATAGCATGGGATTTTTAACACACCAATTACATCATGGAAAGATCATGCAAACAGAAAATTAATAGAGAGATAATAATCTTAAATGACACATTAGAGCGCATGAGCTTAAGATATCTATATCTATATCTATCTATGACATTTCATCTGAAAGCAGCAAAAAAACATTATTTTCAAGTTTACATGGGACAATCTCCAGGGTAGATCTTTTTCTAGCCACAAAAGAAATCTCAGTAGATTTTAGGAGACTGAAATCATTTCAAGCATTTTTTTTTTCCAAACACAAGGCCGTGAAACAAGAAATCAACCATTAGGAAAAAAAAAAAAAAAAGAAACTTCAATGAACACACAAACATGTGAAGCCTAAAGAATATACTACTAAACAATGCATCACTGAAAAAATCAAATTTGAGATCAGAAAATACCTCAAGACAAACGAAAATGGAGACACAATGGTCAAAAATCTACTGGACACAGCAAAAATAGATAAAGAGGGAAGCTTTTGTCATTACAAGTCTACCACAGTAAATAAAACATCTGAAATAAACAATTTAAAGTAAAGGAACTAGAAAAATAAGAATAAACAAAGGTCAAAGTTAGTAGGAGGAAAGAAAACAGAAAGATCAGAGCAGAAATAGAGACTGAAAACAATAGAAAAGATAAATGAAACTAAGAGCTGTTTCTTTTTAAAGATAAAGAAAAATAATAAATCTTTGGTCAGAAAATTCAGTCAGAAAAATCAAAGGCACAAAAATACAAAATTAGGAATAAAAGGGTAGAAATGCAGAAATCCAAAAAAAGTGATATATTTCTACAAATAATTATATGCCAATAAAACAAATAACCTAGAAGAAATGGATATATTTCCTGAAGTGTACAATTACCCAAGACTGAATCAAGAAGAAATAGAAAACATGAACATACTGATTACCATTAATGAAATGAAATCAGTAATTTAAAAACTCCTCCCCAAGACTTCAGGACCAGATGGACTTCATAGGTGAATTCTACCAAATACTGAAAAAGAGGATTAACACCTATTGTTCTCAAACAATTCCAAAAAAAAAAAAAAAAAGAGAGAGAGAAGAAAAACTGTTCCTGATCTCATTCTATGCGGTCATCATAAACATGACATCAAAAATCAAAACAGAAAAAAAAAGAAAAAGAAAATTACAGGGCAATATTACTAATGAACATTAGATTTGCATAGATGCAAAAATAATCATCAAAATATACGCAAACTGAGTTCAACAACACTCTAAAAGAATCAAACACCATGATCAAGTGGGATTTATTTGGGGGATACAAGAATGGTTTACTAACTGTGAATCAATCAATATGATACACCACATTAACAAATTAAAGAATAAAAATCATGTAATCATCTCACTAGATGCTGAAAAAGTTTTTGACAAAATTCAATATTCATTAATGATAAAGCTCTAAAAAATATGGGCATAGAGGGAACATGCTTCAACATAATTTATAACAAAGCCCCAGTCAATATTATACTCAGTATGAAACTATGAAAGACTTTCCTTTAAGATCAGGAAGAAGATAAGTATACCCACTCTCACTGTTTTTATTTAACAGAGTATTGGAAGTCCCACTCACAGCAAAGAAAAGAAAAATATCAGAAAAGAAAAAAATATGAGGAATCTAAACTGAAAATGAAGAAGTTAAATGTCATTATTCACTGATGACATTATTGTATAGAAAATCCTAGACTTTACCAAAAAAGTAATCAAATTCACCAATGAATTCAGTAATGTACACAGTACAAAATTAATATACAGAAATCCATCTATTGCATTTCTATACATTAAAAATGAACTATCAGAAAGAAATTAAGAAAGAATCCTATTTATAAATGTACCCAAAAGAATAAATTGTCTAGGGAAAAACCTAAGAAGATAAAGACCTGTACTTAGAAAATTATGACACTGATTTAAAAAAAATGAGGATGACACAAACAAATGGAAAAAATATCTTCCTCAAGGTTTGGAAGAATTGAAACTGTTAAAATGACCATACTCCTTGAGGCAATCTAAAGATTCAATGCAATCTCTTTCAAAATACTAATGGCATTTTTCACAGACCTAGAACAAATAATTCTAAAATATGTATAGAAACACAAAAGACCCCAAATAGCCAAAGCAATCTTGAGAAAGAACAAAGCTGCATTTATCCTAGTACTTATTTTCAAACTATGATACAAAGCTACACTCATCAAAGCAGTATGTTTTTGGCTCAAAAATAGATACACACATCAAAAAAAAAAAAAAAACCATAATGGAGAGCACCAAAATTTACCCACATGTATATGGGCAATTAATCTACAACAAAAGAGATAAGACTATGCAATGGCTCAGTGTCTGGTGTACAACATAATAGTTCAGTCACACATATACATACACATATTCATTTTCATATTCTTTTTCATTATAGGTCACTACAAGATATTAAATATAGTTCCCAGTATATACTCGTTGTTTATGTATTTTATATATAGTAGTTAGTATCTGCAAATTTTGAACTCCCAATGTATTCCTTCCCACCTCCTTCCCCCTGGTAACCATAAGTTTGTTTTCAATGTCTGTGAGTCTCTTTCTATTTTGTTAATAAGTTCATTTGTCTTTTTCTTTTCTAGATTCCACATATAAGTGATATTGTATGGTATTTTTCTTTCTTTTTGTGGCTTACTTCAGTTAGAATGACAATCTTCAGGTCCATCATGTTGCTGCAAATGGCATTATTTTATTACTTTTTATGCCTGAGTCGTATACTATACTTAAATAAAAAGAGAAAAAAATGTAGCAGAGTAAGAGATGAATTAAAACATTCCTTTCATGCTGAAAAAATATACATACAATGGGGAAAAACAGTTTCTCCAATAAATGGTGTTGAAAAAACTAGACAACTAATTTCAAAAGAAACAAAGTGGACTACTTTCTCACACCATACACAAAAATAAAGTCAGTATAGATTAAACACTTAAATGTAATGCTTGAAACCTTAAAACTTCTAGAAGAAAATATAGACTGCATGTACTTTGACAACAATCTTAGGGATTTTTTTTTTTGGATATGTTTCCTCAAGCAAGGGGGAAAAATGCCAAATAAACAAAGGGATTACATCAAATGAAAAGGATTTTACACAGCAAAGGAAACTGTCAACAAAATGAAAAGTCATCTTACTGAATGGGAGAAGATATTTGCTAACAATATATCCAAAAAGAATTCCATATATAAAGAATTCATATAACTCAAAATTTAAAAAACCCAATTAAAACATTCTCAGAGTCCCTGTATAAACCTTTTTCCAAAGATAACATACAGATATCTAACAGATATATAAAAAGACTCTCAACTTCACTAATAATCAGGGAAATGCAAATCACAACTACAATAAACTATCACCACACACCTGTCAGAATGGCTGTTTTCAAAAAGACAACAAATAACAAATGTTGGTGAGGATATGGAGGAAAGGGAATCCTCACACACTGTTGGTGGGAATGTAAATTTGTACAGTCACTATGAAAAACAGTATGAAGATTCTTCAAAAATTTAAAAATGGAATTACCAAATGATACAGCAACTCCACTACTAGGTATTTATTTGAAGAAAACAAAAACAAATATTTGAAAAGAAAAATGCATTTCTACATTCATTACAGAATTATTTACAATAGGTAAAATATGGAAACAAGCTGTGTCCATCAATAGATGAATTGATAAAAATAAGTGATATAAACTATATATATATATATATATATATATATAGTATAATATTAATCAGCTTGAAGGAGAGTTAAATATTGCCATTTATGACAACATGGATGGATGGAGTTATTATGTTAAGAGAAATAAGTCAGAGAAAGACAAATACTGTATAATTTTGCTTATTCGTGGAATCTAAAGAAACAAAACAAATAAGCATCAACAAAACAGAAACAAAGTCACAGACACATAGAACAGATAGGTAGTTATCAGAGGGAAATGGGATGAGGGATGAGTGAAATAGGTGAGGGAGTTTATGAGGTACAAACTTCAAGTTACAAAATGAGTCATTGGTATGAAAAGTACAGTTAAAATAATACATCTTTGTATGGTGACAGATGACATCTACACTTACAGTGATGATCTTTTTGACATATGTAGAAATATTGATTCAGTATGTTGCACACCTGAAACTAACATAGGGTTGTAAGGCAATTCTTCAAAATCAAACAAACTCATATAAAAAGAGATTAGATTTGTTGTTACTGGAGGTGAGAGGTAGAGGGAGGGGAATTGGATGAAGACAATCAAAAGTAACAACTTCCAACTACAATATAAATAAGCACAAGGAATGTAATGTACAACATGATAAATATAATTAGCACTACCATATGCCATAAATGAAAGATAAGAGAGTAAATCCTGGGTTCTTATCACAGGGAAAAATATCTTTTTTCCCTTTCTTTAATTTTTTGTCTATACGAGATGATAGAGGCTTACTAAATTTATTCTGGTAACCATTTTGTGATGTTTGTAATTCAAATAATTATTCATACACCTTAAACTTAAACAGTGCTGTGTGTCAATTATGTCTCAATAAAACTGGAAGACAGTTAAACAAATAAATTTTACCTTTCTTGAAATACAATGGAATAGGTACAGTAAAATAACTTTTCATCATAGTATACAGGGTAAACATGGTTAAAAGTTAAAATAGTGTAAAGGATCAATATTTGATCTTTTTTGTGGAAAGGGAGTCATATTAATGGAAATATAAGCCAAGTACATAGTTAGCTAAATACTATTGTGCACTCACAAAAGTAAAGTTATAGTGCAGTGCAATCAAAATTACATATCAAATATTTTACAATGAAACACTATTCTTAAATTGTCATAGATTTTTCTTGATGAATAAAATATAAATGCTATTCATATTATATGTTTTCCTTTTAACCTCTGTTAAAGAGGTTGTCTCTTCTTTTCTGATTTGAAATATCTATTATGTGTACATACATACGTATACATACATTTAGTTCTTATGTGCCCAAGAGACAGTGTAAAACTATCGAATCCATCTTTTATGGAAGTGTTATTGCACTGTACTTTATAGCTTTAAAATATAACACCATAGCTATATATATATATATATATATATATTGATCTAATAGTTTTCTGCATAAACAAAAGAGCATACTATGTATTAGAAAAGCAAGAAATGTAATTGAATAGATGTTTTTGACCACCAAGTATATATTAAGTAGAGTGATAACTTAATGAAGAAGAAGTAAACATGACTAATACTTATGCACAAAAAGCTCATAATTTAGTTTATATTATAATGCAGCTTAAGAATGTTTATGCCAAAGACAAAATGGAAAAGTGGCTGAAACAAAGCAAAAAAAAATAATATGAAGAAAGAAGCTAAAACTCTTTCTCATGTGATATTAGTGTTCAATTAGCTATGCTTATATAGAAAGCATATATATTATATATATATATATGTATTATATATTGATATATATATATATATTCCTTGTTTGTGATAGTTCTGACTTTACTCCATAATCTATATTTTTCTCATATAGTATGTTGATTGACAAGGAAAAAACTGTGATTCAGTAGACCATTTTTCCAATTCAAACAGTGACCATGTTAACTGGCATGCTGGAAGAGAGCAAAAGCTTTGCTTTCAATATACTAACCCACTTCCTTTAAAATATTTTAAATAGTGCTATGACCAGAATCAATCTATTGTTAGAGTATTTATTTTGCTTCACAGCTATAGTTCTCCTCAAGGTTCATGAAATTTTATTTATAAGTATGATCATGCTACTTCCTTTCCTTGGGTTAGCCTTTCCCTTCCTTTACTTTAGCACCTCTTATTAATCATTATGTATGCAGCTTTAGAGTTACTTCTAAAGATTTTCCTGGGTGCTCATCTTTAAGTCACTCTTATCTTTGTATTGGGCCCATGTTTTTGGTGTTGTAACATCACACAGAATGATAACATACCTTCCACTAGAGGAGTCAAGGCCTGGGTCTTTTCATCCTTGGCATTTTTTGTTTTGTTTTGTTTTGTTTTGTTTTTTGTTTTTTAATCAATGTCTGACACATAATTGACATTCAATAACTAGATGTTTGTGGACTAAAAATAATGATTATTATTAGAATCAAGTTACTAATAACAAAGGAAAGGGTACCATGACTAGAGATCTCACCTCCTCCTGCTGGGTACTACTGAGCAAATGACTGCATATGTATTATCAATTATATGAAGTCCAGGTCTGAAGTATATAAGTATTCTTCTCAAAGTGATCTTTCACTTTGAGGCCAAATCTTAGCTCAAAAGTTGAGTGCTTATATGTCCATTTGAGACTATTGCTACTAAAATTAATTATTTGAATTGAGTGAAAAGGAATAAATGACACCTTCTTTAAGTACTTTAAATGTAGACATAGATTAATAGTTAATTATTTTGGGGGGACAACCAGAAAATACCCTCCCATAATTCAAAAGTCAAATAAGGCATTTATATCTCTTTAGTTATTTTCATTTTTTCCCTTTTTCAGGTTTATTAAGTAGAATTATTACAGTTTGACTGCACATATACATTATATTGCATGTAAATTCATACTTACAATATACTGCTCATTTTTTTAGTTTATATACCTTGTTTCTAAGAAGAGGTTACAAATTTAGCTTTTTTAAACTTACATAGTTATCAAAGGAATAAAGCCAACCACAAAATAAGAATCAACAGAATGTGGTAATCCAATCATAAGGGACAGTCAAATGTGCTTACACATATTTAAGAACTCAAACATCTAAGTTATAAATAATAAGTATTTTATTTATGTCATTATTATTTAGATTCCACATATAATTGATGTCATATGGCATTTTTCTTTCTCTTTCCAGCCTACTTCATTTAGAATGATGACCTTCAGGTCCATCCATATTGCTGCAAATGGCAATATTTTATTCTTTTTTATGGCTGAATAGTGTTCCATTGTACATATGTACCACATCTTCTTTATTCAGTCATCTGTTGATGAATATTTTCGTTATTTCCATGTTTTGGCTATTGTAAATAGTGCTGCTATGAACATTGGGGTGTATGTGTCTTTTTGAGTTTTATTTTTCTCTGGATATATGCCCAGGAGTGTGACTGCTGTATCACATGGTAAGTCTATTTTCAGTTTTTTAAGGAACTTCCATACTGTCCTCCATAGTGGTTACATCAATCTGCACTCCCATCAGCAGTTTAGGAGGATTCCCTTTTCTCCACAGCCTTTCCAGCATCTATCACTTGCAGACTTTTCAACGATGGCCATTCTGACTGGTGTGAGGTGATATCTCATTGTAGTTTTGATCTGCATTTCTCTGACAATTAGTGATGCTGAGCATCTTTTTCATGTTCCTATTGGACATTTGTATGTCTTTATTGGAGAATTGTTTGTTTAGGTCTTCTGCCCATTTTTTGTTTGGGTTGCTTGTTTCTTTGATATTAAGGTGTATGAGCTGTTTGTATATTTTGGAAATTAGTCCTTTGTCAGTCACATCATTTGCAAATGTTTTTGCCCATTCTATAGGTTTTATTTTTGTTTTGTTGATGGTATCCTTAGCTGTGCGAAAGTTTTTAAGTTTAATTAGATCCCATTTGTTTATTTTGCTTTTATTTCCTTTATTTTCTCCAGGAACTGGTTCAAAAAATATATTGCTGTGATGTATGTTTGTGAAGATTCTGCCTATGTTTTCCTCTAGGAGTTTTATAGTATCTAGTCTTACATTTAGGTCTTTAATCTATTCTGAGTTTATTTTTGTACATGGTATTAGAGAATGTTCTAATTTAAGTCTTTTAAAGGTAGCTATCCAGTTTTCCCAGCACCACTTATTGAAGAGACTGCCTTTTTTCCATTGTATATTCTTGCCTCCTTTGTCATAGATGAATTGGCCATAAGTGTGTGGGTTTATTTCTGGACTTTCTATCCTGTTACATTGATCTATGTGTCTTTTTTTTTTTTAACAGTACCATACTGTTTTGATTACTGTAGCTTTGTAGTATAGTCTGAAGTCAGGGAGCATGATTCTCCCAGATCTGTTCTTTTTCAAGATTGGTTTGGCTATTCGGGGTCCCCTGTATTTCCATACATATTTTAACATTTTTTGTTTGTTTGTTTCAGCTCTGTGAAGAATGCCATTGGTAATTTGATAGGGACTACACTGAATCTGTAAACCACCATGGACAGTATGGCCACTGTAACAATATTGACTTCTCCAATCCAAAAACATGGTATGTCTTTCCATTTGTTTGTGTCATCTTCAATTTCCTTCATCAGTGTCTTATAGTTTTAGATATAAGAGTCTTTTGCCTCTGTGGGTAGGTTTATTCTAGGTATTTTATTCTTCATGGCATGATGGTAAATGGTATCTTTTTCTTAATTTCCCTTTCTGCTATTTCATCGTTAGTGTATAGAAATGCAACTGATTTCTGTATGTTAATTTTGTATCCTGCAACTTTACCATACTCATTGGTGAGTTCTAGTAGTTTTCTGGTCACTTGTTTAGCGTTTTCTATGTATAGTATCATATCAACTGCAAACTATGCCAGTTTTACTTTTTCATTTCCAATTTGGATTATTTTTATTTCTTTTCTTCTCTGATTGTTATGGCTAAGACTTCCAAAACTATGTTGAATAACAATGGTGAGAAAAAAAAAGATAAAGATATACATCCTTATCTTATTCCTGATTTTACAGGAAATGCTTTCAGTTTTTCCCTGTTAAGTCAGATGTTAGCTGTGGGTTTGTCATATATGGCCTGTGTTATGTTGAGGTATGTTCTGTCTATGTCCACTTTCTGGAGAGTTTTGGTCATAAATGAATGTTGAATTTTATTGAAAGCTTTTTCTGTGTCTATTGAGATTATCATATGGTTTTTATTCCTCAATTCATTAATGTGGTGTATCATGGCGTTTGATCTGTGTATACTGAAAAATTCCTGCATCCCTGGGATAAATCCCAATTGAGCATGGTGTATAATACTTTTAATGCATTGTTGGAATTGATTTGCTAGCATTTTTTGAGGATATTTGCATCTATATTCATAAGTGATATTGGCCTATAATTTTCTTTTTTTGTGATATCCCTGTCTGGCTTTGGTATCAGAGTAATGACAGCCTCATAGAATCATTTTGGAAATGTTCCTTCCTCTGCAATTTTTTGGAATAGTTTCAGAGGTATAGATGTTAAGTCTTTTCTAAATGTTTGATAGAATTCACCTGTGAAGCCTTCTGGTTCTGGACTTTTGTTTGTTGGGAGGTTTCTAATTACTGATTTAATTTCAGTACTGGTAATTGTTCTATTTATATTGTCTATTTCTTTCTGGTTTAGTCTTGAAAAATGTACTTTTCTAAGAATTTGTCCAATTCTTCTGCAATGTTGTTTTTGTTGGCATATGGTTGTTCATAGTACCCTTTTATGTTCCCTAATATTTCTGTGGTGCCAGTTGTAACTTCTCCTTTTTATTTTCTGATTTTATTAATTTGGGCCCTCTCCCTTTTTTTCTTGGTGAGTCTGACTAAAGGTTTATCAATTTTGTTTATCTTTTCAAAAAACCAGCTTCTAGTTTCATTAATGTTTTCTATTGCTTTTTAGTCTCTATTTCATTTATTTCTGTTCTAATCTTTATGATTTCTTTTCTTCTAATAACTTTGGGGTTTGTTTGTTCTTTCTCCAGCTGCTTTAGTGAAAGGTTAGGTTGTTTACTTGTTTCCTGAGTTAAGCTTGTATTGCTATAAACTTCCCTCTGATAACTGCTTTTGCTGCATCCCAGAGGTTTTGGATTGTTGTGTTTTCATTTTCATTGGTCTGAAAGTATTTTTTTATATCCTCTTTAATTTCTTCTGTGATCCACTGGTTGTTTAGTAGCATATTGTTTAGATTCCACATGCTTACAGTTTTTGCAGTTTTTTCTTGCAGTTGATTTCTAACCTTATAGCATTGTTTTTAGAAAAACTGCTTGGCATGATTTCAGTTTTCTTAAATTTGCTGAGCATAGCTTTGTGGGCCAGCATGTGGTTCATTCTGGAGAATGTTCCATGTGAACCTGAGAAGAATGTGAATTCTGTTGCTTTGGGGTGGAATGCTCTATACATATCAATTTGGTCCATCTGGTCTAGTGCGTTATTTAGGGCCTATGTTTCCTTATTGATTGTCTGTCTGGATGATCTGTCAACTGATGTAATTGGAGTATTAAGGTCCCCCACAATTATTGTGTCATTGTCAGTTTCTCCTTTTACATCTCTTAACAATTGCCTTATATATTGAGGTGCTCCTATATTGGGTGCATATATATTTATAATTATTATATCTTGTTCTTGGATTGATCCCTTAAGCATTATGTAGTGCTCTTCTTTGTCTCTTGTAACAGTTTTTATTTTAAAATCTATTTTACCTAATATAAGTATTGCTATTTCAGCTTTCTTTTTTGTTTCTGTTTGTGTGGATTATCTTTTCCCAGCCCCTTACTTTCAGCCTGCATGTGTTTCTAGCTCTGAAGTGGGTCTCTTGCAGATAGTGCATATATATGTATGTGTGTGTGTGTATATATATATATATATATATATATATATATATATATATATATATATATATATAAATCTTGTTTTTGTATCCATTCAGCCAGTCTATGTCTTTTGCTTGGAGTGTTTAAACCATTTACATTTAAGGTAATTATTGATAGGTGTGTTCTTACTGCCATTTTGTTAATTGTTTTCAGTTTGTTTTGTAGGTCTCTTTTTTTTTTCTTTTTATTCTCTTTTCTTATTCTTTGATGACTAGGGAAGTTTCTTTAACATTTGTTGTAAAGCTGGCTTAGATTTGCTGAATTCTTTTAGCTTTTGTTTATCTGTGAAGCTTTTGATTTCTCCATCAAGTCTGAATGAAAGCCTTGCTAGATAGAATATTCTTGGCTGCGTTTTTCCCTTTCAGTGCTTTAAATATATCATGCCACTCCCATTGGCCTGAAGGGTATCTGCTGAAAAATCAGCTGATAACGTGTGGGCATTCCCTTGTATGTTATTTGTTGTTTTTGTCTTGCTGATTTTAATATTTTCTCCTTATCCTTAATTTTTGTGAATTTGATTAGTATGTGCCTTGGTGTATTCCTCTTTGGGTTGATACTGTGTGGGACTCTCTGAGATTACTGGGCTTGGGTGAGTGTTTCCTTTCCCAAGTTAGGGAAGTTTTCAGTTAGTATCTCTTCAAAAATTTCCTCAGGTCTTTCTTCATTTTCTGGGGTGACTATAATGCAAATATTAATGCACTTCATATTGCCCCAGAGTTCTCTTAAATTGTCTTCATTTGTTTTCATTCTTTTTTTCATTTCTTTTTTCTGCAATAGTATTTTCCACTATTCTGTATTCTAGCTCATTAATCGATTCTTCTGCCTTGTTTGGTCTATTCTTGGTTCCATCTAATGTGCTATTCATTTCAATAATGTTATTCTTCAACTCTGTTTGGATATTCTTTATATTTTCCAGCTCTTTGCTAGAAACTTCACTCTGTGCATCTATACTCCTCTTGAGTTCTCTGAACATCTTCACCATTATTATTCTAAAGTCTTTCTCAGATAAATTGCCTATATCCTCATCACTTATTTCTTCTTCTGGGATTTTATATTGTGCCTTGTCCTGGAAGATATTCTTCTGCTGCCTCATCTTGTCTGTCTTTCTTTTTATATTTTTAGGTAGGTTAGTTATACTTCTTGACCTTGGAGAGGTGAGCATGTTAAATTTCCATTTGCTATGCTTGTACTTATCCAGATATATCTATGATGATTTATAGATCATTATTCTAAATAATCAGTTTGAAAATTGTTATTGGATTAATTATCTTACCAGGAATAATTGTCATTATCCAACAATTATCCATGATAGAACACAGGAATGGAGATCATTTCAGAGTTTTTGCCCTTGCCAAATGTATTTTATCAGATAAAAATGGTGAAAATGTTACTGTGGTTAAATGAAATGATAAACCCCAAGAGGATGTTAATATCTTCTAAAATAGTAAAAAGTAAGCAATTCTGTATCATTATAGCTACTGGAAAGTAATAGATGGAACATAGGAAATACCTAAAATAAAATGATTTATTTTTCTTCTAAGAAGTGATTTTTTTTGTAAATGGTATGATTCAAAGATGTTAGATGATTTTTAGCTTCTAATAGATGACAGCTATTGCTAGAATGCCCTATTTTATTAACATTTGTAATGTTCAGATGATAACAGACCGAAATTAAGTGATATGATTAAAATTTTCTTAAATAACCAATATATTGCTTATGTTACAAGAAGTTGCAGGTAAGGATCAGTGGTACAATAATGCCTTCAAGTACAAAGGGCTTTTCTCTTCCTCTCTATCGTTTTAATGCATTTACTTTATTTCAAGGTGATCCTATCTTCCAGAACCATCACTTTCATCACCTTAAGAGTAAAGAAACATCTCCTAGGTCTCTGCCATCACAACTGACTTCACATTTGCATGGCTAAAACAAGTCACTAAACAAGCCATTGGTCATAAAGATGCAACTATATGACTGGCTTAGATGATTGAGGAATAACCCTTGATTTGGCAACGGAGTAATTCATTTTGCTTATGAATACTGAGAAAGCACAAAGGATGAGTGGATACATTGAGTTTATTTTAGCCAAATTGAAAGGTGAAATGGATATTGAATGGAAAGCAGCAAACTTGCTAAGACATTTATCATGTTAGTGGAAACAAAACAGTATCACACAATAAAAACAACCAAAGAAATACTCAAAATACCTCAAAATAAATTCAGAAAGAAAACTTCCCTACTCACCAAGGATATTTCTGAAGGTTATGAAGTCAAATAACAAAATAAAATCATGCTTTAGCCTTTCTAGAAATATTAATTGATGAATTATGAGAGTCTTAAAGCATGAAATAGAAATAAAACACTGATTATTTCTTGATTTTAGAATACCCATTTCCTGATATTAGGGAAAGGCACATGAAATTTTGAAGTAAACAGGACCACCATGTATATTAACATAAACTAAAATTTTTATTCATGGCTGTTAGAGTTATGCATGATTTTGCAGAACTTTGACTGGATTTTATTTCAAAATATATACAGCATGCATAATGGATAATACAAAGCTTTGGGTCTGACCATTTAAAATTGAAAATTGAATACATAAGAAGTATCTTGTGAACTCATCTTTACTTCTTGTATGTCTTATCTTTCAATGATTATAGCAATAGCTACTGCTTTTTCTGAATAGTTTCAAGGATTACTTCTGTACAATCTTTTGTCAGAAGCTAATTTTAGTAAGGTCTTTTCACATAGTAGCATAATGTTATCCCTTTTTATAATATAAACAACCTAGATTGCTGCTATATTAAAATTTAATAACATGCTTCACTGAATGTAATATGTTTGCTTATTTTCTCTTTTATTTAATTTTCAAAAGGTACAGATCACCTGAAATATAATGTAATTATATTAGAGTATCTAACGTACAAAATATTTGTATTATAATAAGGTAAGTATTTATTTTAAAACTTTCACTGTCTAACACAACTTTGAAGAATATTTCATTCTTCAGGTATTTATCTTCACATGGTAACAATGCTTGGATATAATTTTGTTATATCAATTTTACTGTCATTGAGTGTCTATTTTTTCATTTATACATGCACACTTAATTTTAACAGTTTTAGAGGAAGCCTATGAATACTACATATGTAAGTTAGAAGTAAAAAAATTTAGTTGCTGTATATATTATTGAAGACTATTTTAGTAAGAGGTTGTGCATTGAATAATTTTTTCTCTTCAAATTCTCATTTTCATGTTAATGTCTTTGGAAATGTCACTTCAGTACTTTGCAATTATAAACTTTACAACAACCATTCATAAATAATGCATTGATAACAATATTGTTCTAATAACTTATTTAGGACATAATTAATTCACTGCTCTACACATATATAAATAAGGATCTTCTTTTAAGTTTGTAGATTTCAGTGCTACTTGTGTAGGCAATCTGAAACAAAAAAAAACTAAATTCAAAACCAAAATAGTACACCTTCTATGATTATACTTTGGAAGTTGCAATTTGCAACAATCATATTTACTAAATAAATTACCTGAAATGCCTGAATCCATGTAGAATGTTTTTCCTCATTTTCTCTTTAATTTGCTCTGGAATTTTAATTGTCATCTATGGATTCTTATGTCCACCTCCCTAATTCCCACTTTTTATACAAAGGAATTAAGGGGTTATAATCTCATAATTTAAAAAGATTATTTTAATTTCTCTGATGAATCTTACTATGATAACTTTGTTAAGATTATGGTGTTTCATTTGTCACTGCATGTAAGCAGTTAGCTTTGTGGAGGCAACCTTACTACTGAGTCACTGAATAATTAAAAAAGCAGAACACTCTAGCCAGCAAAGTCTTACTGCTAATGTAAGAGCAAATTTAGATTTAATTCTGTAAATCTATTAATTAAATCAGATTAGATGTATCATGTATTTAATATGTCATCAAATAAAATGTAAAGGTCTTATTTCATATTTAATAAAGAATTACCTTTCCTAGATTGGGCTTATTTATTTCTTTATACCATTTGACATAGCAATAAACATAAAAGAAAGCATTAACTAATTTGCTAAACACAGTGATCACTTGGAAAGTTCAAATGATACGTCAAGTCATAAGAAGTAGCACACACATGTAATGCACTGTTTAAGTCAGTCTGCATTTTTGTATCTTTTAAGGTTGTGTTTATAAAAGAATCAGCATCTTTGATTATGCCAATGTCCACATTGGTGTTTAAACCTGGTTAGTGTTACTTTTTGTGGTCAGTCAAAAGCAGCATTGTAATATGGGGTAGCTGATTTATCCTACCACATGTTTCAGCCTGGCTTCCTGAATTATACGTAGTAAGTGAATTTATGCATTCTAAAATATATCTTGTCAGTTTAATATTTTCTATTTGTTTAAATAAATTTAAAAGTAAATATTTAGGTGATTTTTATAAAGCTTGCCATTATGTTTCTGGAGGAGCAAGTTATAGAAAGCCCAAGCATATCAGACCCAGCAACTGTATCTTTTTTATTTAAGAATATCCTGGATGCATCAACATTTTAATATAAAAAAAGGAAATTAAGTCACTTCTCCTACTAATAATATAACACAATGCAATTTAGGTACTATGGTGGGGTTTTTTTAGAATGAAATCAAATAATGTGGGTTTCTTTGGGATCATTTTAGAATTGTATTTGTGTAGTTATGAACCAGAGTTCCCCTGGAAATAAAATTATGTACTCAGAAAATGTCCACATTAGTTCTGTATTACAAACTTTTCTAATGTCTGTTATTCCTTACTGGCTTACTTGAAAACTTTAGTATCAATCTTCAAATATATGTCCTTCAAGAAATGGATGGAGATTAGTGCTGGCAGCCAAGATGGTGAAGTACAAAGAACCCGAGCTCACCTGTTTTCATGAACACATCAAAGTAATAATTAATTGCAGAATAAATGTTGATTTAAAAAAAAAGACTGAAATCTACCAGAAAAGATCTTCCATGACTAAAGATATGAAGAAAAAACCACAATGAGATGGGTAGGAGGGGCAGACATGCAACATAACCAAACCTCGTACACCTCAGGTGGCTGACACATACACCAGAGAATAATTATGTTGCAGAGGTTTTCCCACAGATCAGAGTTCTGAGTCCAAACTTAGGCTTTGTAGCCTGGGAGCCTGGCACTGCTATACCAACCCTCATGGTAACTGCAAATGGAAAATCTATGTTAGATGTACACACAAAGAAAAAATGATCCAAACACAGCACTAAAGGCAGTCACAAAATCACAAAAGAAGAAAATAAATAAAGAAAAAGAAAAAGAGGCTTAGAAAATCAAATCCTAAACAATTAAGTAAATGGCAATAAGGACATACATATTGATAATTACCTTAAATGTAAATGGACCAAATGTTCCCATCAAAAGACATAGACTGGCTGAATGGAGACAAAAACAAGACGTGTATATATGGTGACTACAGGAAGCTGACTTCAGACCTGGAGACATAAAGATTGAAGATGAGGGGATAGAAAAATAAATTCTATGCAAACAGAAATTAAAAGAAACATGAAGTAGCAATACTTATATCAGACAAAATAGACTTTAAAATAAAGATATTACAAGAGACAAAGAAGGACACTAAAAAGATGAATGGATCAATTTAAGAAGATATAACAATTTTAAATATATTCGCACCCAACATAGAAGTACGTCCATACATGATGCAAGTGTTAAAGACGTAAAAAGGAGAAATTGATAGTAACATGATAATAGTGGGGGACTTTAGCACCCCACTTGCATCAATGGAAAAGTCATCCAGACAGAAAATCAATAAGGAAAGACAGAACTTAATTGGCACATTAGACCAACTGGACTTAATTAATAGACATTCTTTGAAAATGCACATGGAACATTCTTCAGGGCAGATCACATGCTAGGGAAAATCACATGCTAGGCCACAAAGCAAGCCTCAGTGAATATAAAAAGATTGAAATTATACCAAACATTTTTTTTTTAACCACAATGCTATGAGGCTAGAAATTAACTACAAAAAAGAAAAAAAACTGCAAAAAACACAAACATGTGGAGATTAAAAAATATACTTCTAAACTACCATTGAATCACTGAAGAAATGGAAAAGGAAACAAAAAAAAATACCTACAAACTAATAAAAACACAATGATCCAAAATCTCTGGGATGCCTCTGAAGCAGTTGTGAAGGAAGTTTACAGTGATACAAACTTACTTCAGGAAACAAGAAAAATCTCAAATAAGCAACCTAATCTTACACTTAAAGACACCGGAGAAAGGACAATTAAACCCAAAGTTAGTAACAGGAAAGACATCATAAAGACAAGAGCAGAAATAAATAAAATAGACTTTAAAAATAGAAAAAAAACAATATAACTAAAAGCTGATTCTTTGCAAAGATAAACAAAATTGATAAATCTTTAGCCAGACTCATCAAGAAAAAAGAGAGGACCCAAATCAATAAAGTCAGAAAAGAAAAAGGAGAAGTAACAAACTACACTACAGAAATACAGATGATTATATGATGCTACTAGGAGCTACCATATGCAAATAAAATGGACAGCCTAGAAGAAATGGACAAATTCTTGGAAAGATTCAATCTCCCAAGACTGAACCAGAAAGAAACAGAAAATATGTACAGAAATAGAGTACAGAAATAGAATCAGTAATTTAAAAATTCTCAACAAACAATAGTCCAAGACTAGAAGTCTTTACAGGTGAATTGTACCAAACATTTAGAGAGTTAACACTTACCTTTCTCAAGCTATTCCAAAAAATTGCAAAGGAAAGAAGAATTCTGAACTCATTCTATGAAGTTGTCATCACCCTGACACCAAAATCAGACAAATATATCACACAAAAAAGAAAATTACAGTCCAATATCACTGATAAACATAGATGAAAACTTTCTTAACAAAATACTAGCAAACCAATTCCAACAATACATAAAAAAGATCATGCACCATGATCCAGTAGGATATTTCAGAGATGATTTTTCCAGATTTGTAATATATCTACAATTCAATCAATATAATATGCCACATTAACAAATTGAAGAATAAAAAACATATGATAATCTCAATAGATGCATAAAAAGCTTTAAATAAATTTCAACATCCATTTATGATTAAAAAAATCTCCCAAGAGTGGGCATACAAGGAACATACCTCATCATAATAAAGGCTTTATATTTCAAATTCACAGCTAACATCATACTCAGTGGTGAAAAATTAAAAACATGGTCTCTAGGATCAAAGACAAGGCAAGGATGCCCACACTTACTACTTTTATTCAATATAGTTTTGGAAGTCCTAGACATAGCAATCAGAGAAGAAAAAAAAAATAAAGGAGTCTCAATTGGAAAAGGCAAAGTAAAAATTGTCACTATTTGCAAATGACATGTTGCTATACATAGAAACTCCTAAAGACACTACCAGAAAACTACTAGAGCTCATCAAAGAATACAGTAAATTTGCAGGATACAAAATTAATATACAGAAATTTGTTGTATTTCTATGCACTAAGAACAAAATATTTGGAAAAAGGAAATTAAGGGAAAATTCCCTTATCTTTGCATCAAAAATAATAAAATACCTAAGAATAAGCATACCTACAGAGACAAAAGACCTGTAATCTAATAACTATGTCACTGATGAAAGTAAACGAAGACAACACAAACAGAAGGAAATATATATGGTGATCTTAGATTTGAAGAATCAATATTGTTAAAATGGGTATACTACCCAAGGCAATGTACAAATTCAATGCAATTCCTATCAAATTACCAGTAACATTTTTCAAGGAACTGGAACAAAAAAACGTAAAGTTTGTATGAAAACACAAAATACCCCAAATAGCCAAAAAGATGTTGAGAAAGAAGAACAGATGTGGAGGTCATGCTCCTTGACTTTAGACTATCCTACAAAGCTACAGTAATCAAGACAATATGTTACTGGCACAAAAACAAAACCATAGATCAATGGAACAAGATAGAAAACCCAGAAATAAATCCATGCACTTATGATTAATTAATCTATGACAAAACAGGTAAGAATAAACAATGGAGTAAAGAAAGACAGTTGCTTCAATAAATGGTGCTTGGAAACCTGGAGAGTCATCTGTAAAAGAAAAAAATTAGAACATTCTCTAACACCATATACAAAATAAAAACAAATTAGATTAAAGATCTAAATGCAAGACTGGATATTATAAAACTAGAGGAAAACATAGGCAGAAGACTCTTAGACATAAATCATAGCAATGTATTGTTTTGAACAATCTCCTAGATTAATGGAAATAAAAGCAAAAATAAAGAAATTGGCCGTAATTAAACTTAAAAGCTTTTGCACAGCTAAGGATACCTACAACAAAATGATAAAGCAAACTAGAAAATGGGAGAAAACATTTGCAAATGATGCAACCAGTAAGGAATTATTTTCCAAAATAAATAAACAGATCACATATCTTAATATATATATTAAAAAAAGAGCAAACAACACACACCCATGAAAATGGGCAGAATACTTAAATAGACATTTCTCCAAGAAGATGTATAGATGAACAGGCAGATGAAAAGATGATCAATATTACTAATTATTAGAGAAATGCAACTCAGAACTACAGTAAAGTGTCACCTCACATCAATCAGAATATCCATCATTAAAATGTCTACAAATAATCAATGCTGGAGAGGGTGTGGAGAAAGATGAACTCTCCTACTCTGTGAGAATGTAAATTTGTGCCACTGCTATGGGGAACAGTATGAACATTCCTTAAAAAAACTAAAAATAGTGTTACCTTATGATCCAGCAAATCTACCTGGGAGCATATATCTGGAAAAAAACTCTAATTCAAAAAGATACATGCATTTCAATGTTATAGCAGCGCTATTTATGGTAGTTTAGACATGGAAGGAACCTAAATATCCATTGCCAGATGAATGGATAAAGAAGATATGGTATATAGGAATATAATAATGGGATATTAATAATATATAATGGAATTTTACTCAACCATAAAGAAGAATGAAATAAGTTCATTTGCAGCAACATGGATGGATCTAGAGATTATCATATTAAGTGAAGTAAGTCAGAGAGAGAAAGACAAATGTCACATGATATCTTGTACGTGGAATAATAAAAAAAAGTGATACAGATAAACTTATTTACCAAACAGAAATATACTCACAGACATAGAAAACAAACTATGATTATCAAGGGGGAAAACGGTGGGGTGTGGGATAAATTAGGGGTTTGGAATTAACATATACACACTACTATATATAACAAAGATAAACAAGGGCCTATTGTATAGCACAAGGAACTATATTCAATATCTTGTAATATCCTGTAACAAAATAATCTGAAAAAGACTATTAAGATTAAGTTATATATATATAAATCTATATACACACATATATATATGCATACATATATATTTACATATATATACATACTTATATAAAACAATCACTTTGATGTACACCTGAAAGTAATACAACATTGTAAATCAACCATATTTCAGAAAAAAATGAATGGAAAATAAATATTATATGTTTACTAAGAAATTTTCAGCAAAATGTTTCTTTCCAGAATATACTGAATTTTGGGTAAATCTGACTCTTTATTTTTAAAATTTTAGTAGAACATTGGAAAAGTTATAAATGAATATTGAAATTGTAGCCAACACAAATATAACTTTAATCTTCACATATATATCAATTTTAACATTTCATTCTAGTGAATAACATGTTGACAAAATTAACTTTTGCAATAATAATGCATCCACATTTTCTAGGCATGTATACCAAAATTTGATATGCTATAAACTACATCTTTATATACAAAAATTTTCATTATTATTATTTATTAAATGTGTGTTATGCATAATATTTTGGAGTTTAAAGAAATTTAACATATGTTCCAGCATTCAAAATGAAGTATTTAAACTCACAAGAGATACTGAATAAATTACTTTACTTAATATACATAGACTGTGCAATGCAATCAAAATCTATTTATGTATTATTTATTTTTAATCATCAATTTATTAATCTAAATAAATCAGAAAAAAACATTGAAGCCTCTATCTTTATTTTCAATAACACTGTATATTTATCAACAAAAATTTCTGTGTAGGAAATAAGGGCTATAAAGCATTATACCCCAAAGACCTTGTCCTAAAGTTTAATAATCTGATTGATACAGTAGTATTCATACATTAAAAATATCTATGGTTTTATTAATTCTTATATCTATATATCACACAGCTTCAGAAGCTCAAAATATTGATTATTTTTAATCAGCATATTTCATAGGTGAAACCCTTCATAGGAAGTGGGCAGAGTTTGGACACGGTGAAAGAATATTCTTTGAAGGATTTCTCCTTAGATATTTGGAGAATAACAATTAGTTATTCTTTATAAATACCCCATTATGTTTCCATACATCAGTTCAAACATTGCAAAAGAATATGGTAGAGGGGTTAAATTGAGAGTTTAAACTAGCCTCTTATATTGGAGTATATTAATGGTCAGGAAAATGACTAATCCATTAAATCTAGAGATGGCAGCAGGCTGACTGAACTGATCTGGGTGTTAGACAAATATATCCAAATCCCAGATTTTCTCAGAGCAAATGATTGGTATAGAGACTTGCAGTCAAGATGAGATTCAGGAAGTCAAAACATATTCAGGAAGTCAAAATTTTAACAACAGGATTTATTTGGGGTTCTGCCCAATTAAAATGTGAAGAGATCTAATAAGAAAGTGGAGGTAAACACTTGATGGCTGATGTTAAAGTTGCAAGATATCTGCTGTAATCGAAATAGTTCCTTTAGGAATTTGGTGGTCAGGAAAACTTCAAGAGAAAGAGGTCATTAAGGAAGTTTCATACTGTCCATAAAAGGACCCCTCCAGAGTAAAAAATTAGCTTGACCATCTACAAAACAAATGAAATAAAAAGACAGTTCACATCAAATAGTTACTGTCTTTTTTTCTCTTCTTCTTCCCCACAAACCAGTCCTGGAGTTCTGAAATCTTAGTAACATAACTCAGGGGAAAAAAAGAAGTAGAGGGAGAAGAATAGCCTAAAATATGCCCTCTTTCTATATGCTCGGTTCCAAGTCAAAACTAGTAAATTTCCCAACCTTTAGCTAGGCTCAACATACAAGGAAAAGGGAGAACTTAAATAAAATCATAAATGAAAGAGGAAGTGTTACAACTGATACCACAGAAATACAAAGGCTTATGAGAATACTATGAATAATTACATGGCAACAAATTGGACAACCTAGAATAAATAAATTCCTAGAAACATATGTCTCATCAAGACTGAACCCTGAAAATTGAAAATCTAAACAGACTGATCACTACTAAGGAAACTGATTCAGTAATCAAAAACCTCCCATCAAACAAAAGTAGAGAACCAAATAGTTTCATTGGTGAATAATTTGAAACATTCAGATAAGAATTAATATCTATGCTCCTCAAACTCTTCATAAATAGACAAGGAGGAACTCTACCAAACTCATTTTTAAATATATCTAAACCAGACAAGGATACCATAGAAAAAAAGAAAGAAAATCAAAGGCCAATATCCCTGATGAAAAAAAAATCCTTAATAAATGTTAACAAACAAAATTCATTTTAAAAAGATCATACACCATGATCAAGTGGGATTAACATCTCTAAATTAGTCAATGTGATACAACACATCAACAAAATAAAAATATAACAATCACGTGATTATCTCAATAGATACCGAAAAAGCTTTTGTCAAAATTCAATGTTCATTAATGACAAAAATACTCTACTAAGGAGGTATAAAAAAGAATATACTCAACATGATAAAGACCATGTATGAAAAGCTCACAGCTAACATCATACTCAATAGTGAAAGCTGAAATTTTTCTAAAATCAAGAACAAACAAGGATTCCCACTCTCACCACTTATATTCAGTATAATATTGAAAATCCTAGACTCAGCAATTAGAAGATGAAAACAAATAAAAGACATCTAGATTGAAAAGCAAGAATTAAAACCACCATTATTTGCAATTGCATAATATTATATATGGAAAACCCTAAAGACTCCATCAAAAAAACTGTGAGAACTAATAAAAAATCAGTAAAGATGCAGGATACAAAATCAATACCAAAAATGTCTTGTGTTTCCATACACTAATAACTATCAGAAAAAGAAATTAAGAAAACAATTCCATCTCAGTTGCAAAAAAAAAAAAAAAAAAAAAGAATAAGATACCAAGGAATCACTCTAATCAAGAAAGGAAAAGATCTGTATATTGAAAACCACAAGACATTAACAAAAGGCATTGAAGAATATACAAAAAAAATAATAAATGGAAAGATATTTTGTGCTCATGCATTGGAAGAATCACTACTGAATTCTGCTGAAACGTCTATACTAAGCAAACTACAGATTCAATGCAATCTCTATCAAAATCCCAATGACATTTTTCACAGAGATGGAACCAACAATCCTAAAATGTGTATGGAATTACAAAATATCTCAAATAATCAAAACAATCTTTAGCAAAGAGAACAAAGATGAAAGTATCACATTCCCCTATTTCAAACTATATTAGAAAGCTATAATAATGAAAACAGCATGGTATTGGCATAAAAGCAGACACATAGATCAACGGCACAAAATAGACAGCCCAGAAATAAACCCACATATATATGTTCAATTAATTTATGAAAAAAAATCAGAGATATACAAAGTTGAAAGGACTTTCTCTTCAATAAATGGTATTAGGAAAACTGGACGGCCACATGAAAAAGAATAAACTGGACCACTACATAAAAGCACACACAAAAATTAACTCAAATGGATTAAAGACTTAAATGTAAAATCTGAAATAGTAAAACTCCTGAGGATATAAACGGTAAGCTCCTTAACGTAGAGCTTGGCAATGATTCTTTGAATTTGACACCTACCTAAAGCAAACGCAGCACAAAGCAAAAATAAACAAGTAAGAATACATCAAACAAAAAGGATTCTGCACAGCAAGAGAAACCATCGACTAAATAAAAATGTAACCTAATGAATGAGAAAATAATTGCAAATTTTATATCAGATGAGGGGTTAATATTCAAAATATATAAAGAAAGTTGGTGAGGATGTACAAAAAAAGAAGCCCTGGGTACTATTGATGGGAATGTAACTTGGTGCAGTCACTGTAGAAAATGGTAAGGAGATTCCTTAAAAATTAAAAAGTAAAACTATAAGATAACCCAGAGACTTCACTTCTGGATATTTAACTGAAGAAAATGACAATGCCAACTTGAAAAGATATATGCACCTTGACGCTCATTGCAGAACTATTTACAATGGCCAAGATACTGAAGAAACCTAAGAAGAAACCTAAGTGTCCACTAAATGTTCATCAATAGATGAATGAATAAATACATTGTGTATATATACATATATATATATGCACACACACACACACATATATATACATTATTCAGACATAAAAATGAAATCTTACTATTTGCAACAACATGAATGGAACTTGGGGGCATTATGTCAAGTGAAATAAGCCAGACAGAGAAAGATAAATACTATATGATCTCTGTTATATGTGGAAAAAATTTAAAAGTATATAGATACAAAGTACAGATTGATGATTGACATAGGTGAAGGGGGGATAGGAGATATCAGTGAGCTGCTTTATTTTTCCACTTTAAATAACTTGAATAAAAAATAATTTTTAAAAGATCAAAGAGGAGAGTATAGTTGTTGTTAAGTAAGGGTTGCAATCATGCTAAGACTTTAAATATTTCATTTAATGAAGTCAAACAGCATTTTTAATAATAAAACCAGAATTATATTTACTACTGAAGACTTCTAAGAGTATTCAGTATAAAACTTGACAATATCTTCATCCAGATACAAGGGATAGCCATAAATGTTAAAGGGACAGTTCAAACTAAGGTTGTGCTTTAATTATATCATGTGTCATGTTACAAGTTATATAATTTTCAAATGGTGGATTTGGTGATTTGTTTTGTATTAGACTACAGAGTTTAGATTACAGTTTAGAAGAAACAAGAGGCTGTTAGTAATCAAAGAATGCAGGTGATCTAGTGTCAATGGAGTACATAAACAAAATACAAAATTAAAGTGTATTGTACCTGTGAGTAGAAATTAATACATGTGATACAGTTGCCAGAGGAACAAGAAATTGTAAATAACTGTTAAATAATGTGAAATTATTTTTAAGCACTGCTGAACATCAAAAGAAGACATCCAATTAGGGAGAAATAATCACAGAAAAAAATCATGAGTTAATTAGAACTTGATGAATATTTGTAATGGGAAAAGCTATTATAACTGAAGTAATGGAATTGGCATATGGTCTTACCCGATATTGAAAATGTGCTCTAAGTCAACAAATATTAAGCAAAAACTCCATGTCAGCATTTATATTGCATACTGGAGAAGCACTGAAGAAATTTAAAAAGAAAAGTCTCTCTTTGGTTAGATAAAAGAGAACAAATAAAAAGTAATATTGAAAATAGTGTCACATGTTCTATAATCAAATGTATAGGTGATGTGAAAATTGAAAAGAGAAAAGACCCAGTACTATCACAAAGAAATTATGAAGAAAATATTAAATGAGCTGAATCCTGATAAAATGAGGTGAGAGACGGGAAATAGTTTCAGGAAAAATAAATATCATGTAAAATATATGTATAAATATGAAAGAAAATATATGGCCAGGGGACTACAACTTATTCTATGACTACAGTATACAACTATATGTGAGTATATATAAACAGGAGTCATGTATTGAAATGTGACACATCATGTCTTCACATGGGGAATGTGCCCTGTAGGTAATGGAGACCTGAGTCCTCAACTCCCTTCAGAGATGGCCATGCACTTGCTGGGTGTCAAGTCTAATATGAAGAGGACAGCTTTCCTCCATGAAACCTGTAAGGTAGAGCCTTCTTCAGTTTATGATTTGGCCTGAAAATCCTACATAGATTTTTGGCCAGAAGACATGATCCCCTTGGGCCCACACTCTGTAGGAGGGTTCAGGGAAGATGACAGAACAGCCCGCCCCTGATCCATGCCAAAACTCAGCTCCTTATTTGTTTGTCTTGGAGGTGTGATTTCTCAGAGGTACCAGGGCAGAAAGATCCAAGAAATAAGAGAAATTGAAAATTTAACAAACGTAACTCTCCACTAAAAGGAATTAGAAATAGAAGAAAAATACACAAAGATTTTTTTCCCTATAAATTAGCAGAGAAAGGAAATAATAAAGATCAGAGCAGAAGTAAATAAAATACAGACAAATGTTAAAAAGAGTAATAAAACTTGTTTTTTGAAAAGATAAAAAAAATTTAAACCTTTAGCCAGATTCATCAAGAAGGAAACATAGAGGGCCCAAATAATTAAAATTAGAAATGAAAGAGGAAAAGTTATAATTGATATCACAGAAATATCAACAATCATAAGAGAATACAACAAATGGTTTATGCAAACAAATTGAACAATCAAGAAGAAATGAATAAATTCCTAAAAACATAGCATGTTCCATAACGAATCAGGAAAAAATAAAATATCTGAGCAGATCAATTACAAGTTAAAAACTCAGTTATCAAAAAGACTCCAAAAACAAAATTCCTGGATGAGATAGCTTCACAAGGGAATTCTAGCAAACCTTTAAAGAAGAATTTACAGCTATTCCCAAACTATTGCAAGAAATTGAAGAGGATGGAACCCTTCCAAACTCATTCAATGAGGCCAGCATTACCTTGATACCACAAACAAGGCAAAGGAAACTACAAACCAATATCCTTGATGAATGTAAAAAAAAAAGATGAAAATTGCCAGCCAGTACCTTGATGAACATAGATGCAAAAATCATCATTAAAATGTTAGCAAACCAATTCAACCTTGAAAGAATAACAGATTATGATCAAGTGGCATTTATTCCAAGGATGCAAGGACAATTTAAAATTTGCAAATTGATTGACATGATACCCCACATTAACAAAACAAATAATAAAAATCACATGATCATCTCAATAAAGACAACAGTATTATGGAATATATGGAATATATATGAATATATGGAATAAGGTGTTCCATGAAAGTCAAAACAAAAAGAATATATATTCCATATTTAATGGAAATTCTCAACAAAGTTATTATAGGGATAAAATGCCTCAAAATAATAAAAGCCATTCATGACAAAACAGCTATCACGCTCAAAGATAAGAAACTGAAAGCTTTTTATCTAAAATTAGGAAAAAGACAAAGATGCCACTCTTCCCACTTCAACTTAACATAATATTGGGAGTCCTAGACACAACAATCAGACAAGAAAAGGAAATAAAAGGCAAACAATTTGGAAAAAAGAACTAAAATTGTCATTTTGTGCAGTAATGTGATACTATACGTAGAAAACCTTAAATTCTCTACCAAAAAGCTACTAAGAATAATACATAAATTCAGTGATTTTGAAGCATAGAAGACTAACAAAGCAAAATCTGTTGTATTTCTATACACTAATAGTGAACTGTCAGAAAGAGAAATCAAGAAAACTATTCCATACATAATCTAATCAAAAATTAAAATAGCTAGGGCTAAATTTAACAGAGGAGGTGTAAGACTTGTATCCTCAAAACTATAAAATATTTAAGAAATACATTGAAGACAATATAAATAAATGGAAATATTTTATGTTCATGGATTAATATTGCTATGAAATAATATTATTAAAACATTTACATACACAAAGCAATCTACAGATTCAATGTAATCCTTACCAAAATATCCATGACATCACAGAACTAGAAGAAATAATTCTAAAATTTGTATGGAACCACAAAAGACCCTGAGTAACCAAAGCAATCTTCAGAAAGAAGAACAAAACTGAAGGTATCATGATCCCTAACTCAAAAGATACTTCAAAGCTATAGTAATAACAGCACTATGATACTGGCACAAAAACAGACAAATGGATCAATGGAACAGAATAGACACATGAACAGATGCTCAACATCACTAATCTCCAGGGAAATGCAGATATAAACCAAGATGAAATGTCATCTCAGATCTGTCAGAATTGGATCATCAAAAAGCAAAGAAATAAACATTGTTGGTGAAGACATGGATAAAACTGAACTCTCGGCACTCTTGGTGGAAATGTTAATTGGTGTAGGTACTGTGGAAATAGTACATGGTTTCTTAAAAAAAGTTAAAAATAGAACTACTATAGGATCCAGCAATTCCAACCCTGACATTTTTCTGAAGAAAACAAAAGCAATAATTTGAAAAGATACATGTATCCCAATATTCATGGCAGAATTATTTACAATAGCCAAGATATGGAAACAACTAAGTGTCTACTGATAGATAAGTGGACGAAGAAGTGCCATATATATATACACACATATAGGTATATGTATGTGTATATATAAGCACACACAATGGAATGTTATTTACAAAATTTTTATTGAGCAACTATATTAAAAGGCCAGAAATATACTGGAGTTTCTTATAAATATCCTTTCCCTAATTTTCAAAAAACATGGCAAAAATATAGTTAGTACGGGAAAATTTCAGATGGTAATAATTTATTATTTGTATGGCACATATAATAAAACATGTATAATTCACACAATAGAATAACTGCTCATCTATAAACCAGTGTGAAATTGCCAACATGGCAATAACATGTGACATATATGACAACATTGTAGATCTGGAAGATGTTATACCTAGTTAAATAAGTCAGACAGAGAAAGACAAGTATGTTTTCCTCATAAATGGAACCTAAGAAACAAAACAAATTCACAAATATAACAAAAGAGAAATAGACTTACAGATACAGAGAACAAACTAGTGTTTACCAGAGGGGAGAGGGATAAGTGAAGGGGAGAAATAGGTGAAAGGGATTAAGAGTTACAAACTACCAGTTATAAAATAAATATGTAACAGGTGTATAATATACAACATTGGGAACACAGTCACTATTTTGTAATAACTTTGTATGATACATATCCTACAGAAATAGTGAATCATGATGTTATATCTGAAACTAATGCAAAATTGTAAGTCTAGTACTCTTCAATAAATAAAAAATCAAATATTTTAAATGGAAATATCTAACATCAATAATCTAGGTATCAAACTTAGAAAATTAGAAAAAAATGTAAGTAATATAAACTTAAGAAAGCAAAAGTAAAATAATAAAAAATAGGACAGAAATCAATAAAATTAAAAAAAATAAACAAATCAATAGGGGGAAATCACCAAAATCTACATCTGTGTTTTGAAAAATCTATAAAATTATAAGCCTTTGCATAACTTAACAGAAATAGAGGGGAGGAAACTTTCTAATATTGAAATGAAGAGGGGACTTTACTACTACTTCACAAACCAGGGAAATAGCTCAATGTGGGAATATTTATACCTCTGTTTTCCCACAGTAAATAGTTGTGAAAATATTCTGGCTAAAATGTGACTATTTTGTGATGTTGAAATATCTTGACACCATATACTATGTTAGAATATAATTTCATAATATTATAGTCAATTAAAAAAGAACCATAAAACAATAACTGTATTTAAAAAATTAGAACTAAAACACAACTCAGAGTCTTTAAAATTACCAATTGCAGATCAATTGCCACATTACTAATATCATTTTGTCCCTTGTCAAAACTTGAATGATGAATTTTCTTGCCTTAAAAATCCTGACAAGTATCTGAATTCATCTATATTTTAAACAAACTGATACTAGAGGCTATCACACTGTTTCATAAGATTTTTTTGTAGAAATTGTTTATAATTTTATCCTGAGAATGTTTGATTGGATTAAGGAAAAATTATACATGAGAAAGAAGAGAACACAACTTAAGATTTCTTTTTGAATAGTCTTGTTTTTAAGGGAAGTAAAGAAATGAGCAGAAACTAAAGCAGGTCTTGTAATTAATAGTTTTATTTATTTGTTTGTTGGATTGTTTTTAACTTAGAAAATTCATTGAGCATATCTATGTTCTCATAGAGTGGAAAATTATTTATCCCTCTTCATCTACCTTCAATTTTAGTCACATAGTCACTTGTTGAGTCACTTAGAAAATATGGTCTTATTACTTGAGACAATTTGAAACTATTTGAAGATCTTAACATAAATTTAAAAAAAGAGGAGAACTACCAAATGATTCGCTAGTCCCACTTCTGGGTATATACACAAAGGAAATGAAAACAGGATATATGCACACACTTGTTTGTTGTAGTATTATGCAACAGCCAAGATATAGAAACAATCTAAACACTCATCAAAAGGTAAATAGATAAAGGATAAATTGTATATATATTGAAATATTATTCATGCATGAGAAAGAAAGCATCCTGCTATTTGTGACAACATGGATGGAACTCAACTGAGGTGAGTCATATAGAGGACAGATTCTGTATGATCTCATTCATATCTGAAATCTAAAAAAATGTTGAACTCATAAAAATAGTAGAATGGTGGCTCTGGGGGTTGGGAAGTGAGGAAATTGGGGAGATACTGGTCAAATGGTAGAAACTTAACTTTTATAAGTTGAGTAAGTCCTGAAGAGCTAATGCACATCATTGTGATTATAGTTAACAATCCTGTATTACATACTCCAAAATTGCTAAGAAATAGATCTTAAATGGTCTTAACAAAAAAGAAATAATAATTATATGAAGTGATGAAGGTGTCAGCTAACATTACAATGGTAATCATACTGCAATACATAAGGTAGCAAATCAATACATCGTGCACCTTAAACCTACACAATGTTGTATGCCAATTACATCTCAATGTTTTAAAATCCCCTGAGGTCTTCAAGTAGAAGTTTAATAAAAACTTTAATGTCATAATAAGTAATATGGAAAAATTAAATAAAGGATATATATCATGAAAAATAAGTAGTAAATTCTTTTATTTTAGTGAATAAAACATCCTAAAATGAATGAAATATACACTTAATATTAGCTATAATTTTTATGTCATGTTATATCAAGCAAATTGAAAGCATATACTACTATACAAAGAGAAGCATCTAAACTAGGGGAAAAAATAGACATCTTTTTTTTTTTTTTCATTACAAAGTCATTCTTGTTTTATTTAGCATTTCTTTAACCACTGATGAGGTTTATTTTTTTTTTCTTTCATATACTTAATTGGTGCTTTTCTGTTTTATAGAGTGAGTATTCTCACCTTTTGCTTATTTTTCTATTGAGTAATTTGGGGGGTTTTATATATATATATATATTTATTGAGGTATGGTCAGTTTACAATATGTGTCAATTTCTTGTGTACAGTATAATGCTTCAGTCATACATGGACATACATATGTTCATTTTCGTATTCTTTTTCACCATAAGGTACTAAAAGATATTGAACTTTTAAATAACATTTGATAATTTACTAATTTCTTTGAGAACAAAACTGCATGAAATATGTCCTCCTTGCATTTTATCATTAGTATTCTTCTATCCATGTAATTTGTTTTATATTAGCAACAAAAACAGCATACCCATGGAATAAACTTTAATAGTATTTGCTGAAGCAGAATTTGCCTTAGTGAGAACCCTGTTTTTTTTTCATAAACAAAATGATAGAAATGATTGAAAGTATGGTGTTATTGACACTTTGTACTATATTTCTGGAGATAAAAACATTTATGTGCTGCACTTAATCAACCATATCCATGAACTTTTGGAAGCAAACTCCTGTTCTAATACGCAGGTCGTTGACCTTAAAGCTGCGGGGATAAAACAACTAAAATAAAATAAAATAAAATAAATAAAATAAATATTTTTAATTTAAAATTTCAATTTAAATAGTTATATGATTATTCTTTTTACTGAGATAAATCAAATATTCGTGTCTTCTGATTTTTATTTGCTTTTCATTTGAAAGCTATGGTCAACTTTGAAAAATATGGATGATACATATCTCCTACTACAATATCCATAAGATAATCATATCACAAAATTTTGAAAATCGATGTGGTATTTTCTTCAACTAAGCTTAATACAA
This sequence comes from Camelus dromedarius, assembly GCF_036321535.1. Lineage (NCBI taxonomy): Eukaryota > Metazoa > Chordata > Mammalia > Artiodactyla > Camelidae > Camelus > Camelus dromedarius. The sequence goes on from NC_087448.1 coordinate 36,572,439, forward strand.
TTTAGTTAAAAGGTAGATTATTGAATGATAAGTATAAATATTAATAAAATTAAACTATTGTGTTTCAAAATTGCTTCCCCCCAAAAGGTCATTTAAAAGTATTCATCATATGTTCATCTCTAACATCCATGAGACAGAGATATTCTTACCTCCGTACTATGCATAGATGTGATTTTTGCCACTTATGTCACTTCAATATTTAACAATTTTTAACTAGAGAGAATAAAGAGGGCATTTGAACCTTAAAATATAATGATTTTGGTCAATTTAAAGAAAAATTCAATAATATGAGGTATTTAGATTCTTGCAGTGAGTGGAATGTATAATCTAAAAATGCATACTCTTTTCCTTCCTGGGGTGAGGGGAAGGAGTGCTAGTGGAAGTACACACTGATAATTACTTTATGCAAATAAATTATTACCATCTGAAATTTTCCTGTACTAACTATATTTTTGCCATGTATTTTGAAAATTAGGGAAAGAATATTTATAAGAAATTCCAGTATATTTCTGGCCTTTTAATATAGTTGCTCAATAAAAATTTTGTAAATAATATTCCATTGTATGTGTATATATATACACATACATATACCTATATGTGTATACACACACACACACATATATATACACACATATATATACACTACAAATTTTTGTTTGACAAAATTGTATTTCTATGGGAAAATTACTAAAATCATTATGGATCTCAAAACAAACAAACAAAACCCATGGCCATTTATATCATCCAACAAATAGAAAGGTTGAAATAAAGATGAAGTTTGTTAACTGTAGGACATAAAAATACTTTAAACCTTTTTACAAGATGAAAAGAAATTAAAATGTAACATATTACAAATAACTGCATGTACATAGTGACCTTAGTAATACACTTTGGGAAAGGCTCTTTGAACATATTCCAAATCCAATATTGCAATTTGGTCCAAATTTTCCACACCTGCTTCACCCAAATTCTTCTCCATATCAATCAGCAGCAACACCATTTTCTCATCTCTTAGCAAAAGCAAGCAAATAAAACAAACAAACAAAACTTTGGTATCACTCTCTTGTCATTTTCTTTCATGCTGCATGCACTATCTCTCTGGAAATTCTGTAGGAACTATTTTCAAAACAAAGCCTGAATCTGATCATTGTTCACCTTCTCCAATGAGAAAACCCTGTCCAGGACTATGATTTTCAGCTTTATTATAGTAGCCTCCTGATTAGTGCAGCAGCCTCTCATTATTGCAGTAGTTTCTTGGTTGTTGGAGTAGTCCATGATAATTGGAGTGGTCTCCTTATTAATACAGCACTTCCTAATCATTGCAGTAGCTCCTCATTATCGTTTTATTAAAGTAGCTTCCTGGTTATTGCAGAAGTTCCTGATTATTTTAGTAGCCTCCTAACTGCTCTCATTTTTTTTTTCTTTTTTTCCCCATCATAGTTCCTCTTCAATCTCTTTTGAATATAGCTGTCAGCATGATTTTGTTAAATCTTAGGTCAGATCATATAACTCCTCTGCTGAAAAATCCTTTCCATTTAACACACAATAAAAGCTAAAAGATGTAGCATTCTCTATAAATTCCTCAATCACCTGGGATTAAATTTGAACACCCTCATACTCTAATCTAGGCAAACTGATTTCCTCTGTTTGCCTCATTACTGATAAGAATTCTGCAGGCATTGTGCTTGCTCATATATTGGCTCCTATCTAAATCATTTTCTCTGTCAATTCTTAACTTCTGTTCTCAATATCACATTCTCTATGAGGTTTAGAAAAGCAGTCAATTTCCAGTGTTCCCTATCCCCCTTCCTTGTTTTATTTTTACTTAATAAATGTCATTTTCTTTCATACTACACATTTGTTTGTTTTCCCTTTTGCTCCAAAAGAATGCAAGCCCCATAAAATTATGGTTCTTGCCAATTTTGTTCATTACTAGATCTAAATTCCTTTGATTCTAAAATATAAAGAACACATGCAAATTTTGACACAACTGGGCACATGATAAACATTTGTTTAATGAGTGAATCTCTATGTGTATGATTAAAGGGTCAACTACCAAAAATTCCTTTGCACTGCTGGGACTGAAGGGGAAATAACAAAATGGCCATGCTTAGCCTAAATAATTCCTGGCCCTATACTTGCTGTTTGCTTTTAAAATGGTCAGTGAATCTGGCTAACTTGACATTGCCCCCAGCTCCAGGCCCCATTGTTAGAGTTAGAATTAGAATTAAAGTTAGAGTTATTAATTTTCTTGTTTGCTTTACCTTGCTCTAGCAATTGAAATTTACAATCATATTTGGATTCTGAGTCATTCCCCTAGGAAGTGATTCACCAGAAGACAACCTCAGGATAATGACCAGACCCTACAAAGTCCCTCCTGGCACCTAATGAGTCTGATCAGATAAAGGAGGTCACTGGCTGATGACGCTCCAGACCAGTGGACCGTCCCATGATGCCAGACTGACTCATCAAGATTTAGGAGGAAGCTTCACCAGAGACTCTTGTTGATTAATATCCCCTTTTTTTTTCACTTTTTTTACTACCCAATTTGTTCACTATATAATCACCAAGCCCCAACATTAAGATGGGTTCACAGTTTTGAAGGCATTATCCTGCTGTGAGTCCCCTTTGCCCAGAAAAGCTATAAAGCTGACTCTTTCCTTCTAAACTCTAACAACTGGTCTCTGAGTCATTTGGCTTATCAGAGATGGGAGCAGATCTTCAGCAACAGGACTGCCAGAGGGAAGAATTTACATGCCCCTTATGTTGCAATTTCTTTGGGTTACTCCAATTCTTCAGTCCAATATGATAATACATAGAGCCCTAGGGAAACAATAGTAAGCTCTAAAGGGATATTCACACCTATCAAAACAACACAGAGGGATTTGTATCCTTCCAAATGAGACCATCCATCAGGAAATTACAGCAGGGTAGAGAGTAGTAATCCTCCACAACTTGAGAATTTTATCTTGGAGCTTGGGGTGGATGGCTCAGTTTTGGACAGGAGAAAAATCTCTTTTTTCCCAAAATATAGGAAATGTGACTAAAGTAGTAGAAAACTGAGAAGTACTAAACATTTCATCATAAGACTTCCTACCCTGTAGGTTGATATTTGAATCAAAGCATATATTTGAATACAGTCCCATTTCAACTAGTGAGGGCATTACTACACATGCATTTGTAAAATGTCACAATTTTTTTTAGATTATCTTGTTCTCACAAAATTATGAAAGTGTAAAAGACATTGGTGAGTAATTGAGATAATAAAGAAGTATGTACTATCTCTTTTTAATTAAAAAAAAAGAATCACTAGAAAAATTTAAGAGCCAGTTAAAGGGTGATGTTGTTATCATAGTTGTTCATCATGGTAAACATTCCTTTTCCTCATATTTGTTTAGGTAATTGAGAATTTGTTAGAGAATTGTTTTTATTATTGAAAATTACTGTGTCACTTCACATCATTGTATCGCCCTAGGCTGAGAAATCTAAATGAACAGATAATGCATATCTTACACATATATATTAATATGTAATACAAATTTTTAACTTCTTGGATAATATTGGCAGATTTCTGCTAATTTATTTATATTTCACTTTAATTTCCATATCAGTTTTGTGGTTAGAACTTCTGTCTTCTATTACTGATTCAGCATCAGATGTGGACCTTGAGTCCTGACATAAAAAAAAAATCAAGTTTCACAACCTGAATATTTTGCAGAAAATTAAAGTCCACAATTGAATAAGGTAAAAAACGTATATACCATATTTGAATCAACCTATCTAAGTTATATGTGACCTTTGACATTTTCATCATTTGACATTTTCAACCTTATATTTTTTGCCACATTTTGATATATCTCAAGAATTTTTAAAATCTCAAGAACAGAATTTTTTAAAATCTCAGTTATATTTAAAGCACAGGTGAAAACTGCAAAATTTCCAACATAACTTTTGAGACTAAACATTGAATTCAATTGTACACTATTTTGACCTTTTTTGGTAAATTGTCATGATGCTACATAGTTATTAATCCCAAAGGCCTTATAGTAATTCCCCAAATCCTTTATTCTAAATGTTTTGCTTCTTCTCAGAATTCTGCTCACTACTAGCATTTCACTGTGTTTGTCATGTGTATATTATTTTTTTTTCATGTATTATGCCATTTTAAGATTTGGGAAATCTGATGTCAAATACCAAATGACTCTTATAATTCTTAAAAGATAGACCTAAAGATTGTTTTTAAGACTTGAACTTTTGCTTTTAATTACTTATTTTTTTTTAAATAATAGTATACTGATTACTCCAGCTCCCCTTTAACAGTAGTAACCAGCTGATAATAAAGTTAAGGGAGAAGTGGTGATTCAATTAAAATGACTGTAAAAGAGTGTGATTATAATAGAGAGCAACATCATTTTCTTTTCATTAATTAAATTACCCTACCACTTGGAAGTAATTACATTTCTTTTGTTTTATGTGCATGAAAGTCAAATCAACAAAGAGCTATTACATAAAATGTGTTACATTATAGGCTTTACTTAACATTATATGAATGCACTGTTTTTATCTCTTTGGGTTATTTTTTAATGGTATAATAAGCAGGAAATTTGTGAAATTTCAATTAATGTTTCATGTTCACAATGTATTTTTATAGTACTTACTGTTCAAATCAATTAGTGTTTATTTCATTCTTTAATCCAGTTTTTTAAGTAATATTTAAAATTTTGGAAAATTAAGATATGTTTACTCTTTCAAAGATGATTGTATATGCTTTTATTTTCAGGTGCTTTCAATATTTATAAAGGGAAATATAGTAGTAACTTTCTGGTGTTTCTCTAAATCTCATATTTTGCCTCCAGATGTATTTTAATAATGTGGAAGAAATTGGAATAATATAATTTTAATGTTTGAAGATAATTTAAGATATTTTAGTCTGACTCTCTTTTCACAAATTAGGAAATTGAGACACAGAGACAGAAAGTGATTTGACAGGTTTACACAGTAAGTTAAAGAAAAATTAAAACTCAAACAGAAATGTGAAAGCTTAATTTGACTTGAGGATTAAAGGATTTAAACAATAAATATTTAAATAAATGCATTCTATATTTGGAATATATTTCATGCATTTCATGTCACTATCATCTTCATTTATGAACCAGGTAACTCGGCTGCAGGGAGATTTAGATTTATTTCCAAATACACATTACAGATCAAGGCTTTGAAATCACTTTTGTTTGATTTCACAGCCTAACCTATAAATATGACTATTAAAAAAATCAAGATTTTTCACCTAGAATTTCTACAGTAAACAGTATCATTCTACAGTTTTGCTTTCTCTCTATAATCTCTACCACACCTCTATTTCAACACTTATTTTCTTCAACCTATGATCTTTATTTCCTTATTATTTTCATTATTTCTAAAATTCCCTTTCTATCCTAGTCTTGGCTATTCCCAGATTATTACATCTTGCAGTTGGATAGGACATTGGGGGTCTACACTCTTTCATGTTACTCATGAGGAAATTGAAACCCAGATACATGAGAGTTAATGAAAATAACTACTATGTGTGGATATTTTTAAACTATAATATTATGCACATTTTAAACATTTTTATTAGATAGCAAAGACAATACTGATGATCCCAAAAGCTATTCTCCTTAGAAATGTATTCATAGAATTTTGGAATTAGTTTTCTATGCCTTCTATTATAAAATATTTCTGGAAAATTCTCTAAATTATAGAACATATTCTTTATGTAGGACTACAGATTATATCAACTTTAAACAGTACATAAAGTTACATTATCCAAATTGCATTTAATTTCAGGTGTCTTTAAAACTTCACATTCGTCATTATTTAAAATAAACTTTAAAGTTAATCTCTGAAAATTTAAGCCTATTGAGTTTAAATGCACAACTTGATAAAGTCAGAGAAGTGGAGCATATAATTAGCAATCATTGTATATTTTATATAGGGTAGCCACAGTTCAACTTACTTTTAATGTATTACATTATTGGAGTAAGCAGCAAACACTAATTTTGATCTCATTTGAAAAGCAATTACATTAAATAGAAATTTTGTATGTTTGATTCCTTACAAATATTTTACCTTCTTGCAAAGTTCTCTTGCAAAAACAAAACAAAAGCCCTAAATTTATGCTATTAATGTAAGCTCTTCCTTCCCACTACTATGGCAACAATAATTATGAGGTGAACTCATTTAACACACATTTACTTAGAGCCTATTTTATGTCAAGTATACTAATCAACGAAGCACAGCTCCTTTGATGGAGGAGTTTATATGATCACAGTCTCTCAAAGTCTTTAAGGATTGCAATATTTATGTGGATTGTATAATAAATACAGTTTATGATAATATTATTGTTATCATTTCCTTATTCATATAGATTCTTCTTCAAGAAATTTACTTTTGTAAATGCATTCCAGCACTTATTTGCCTGTTTGGAAGCAACTAGCAGATGATATTATGTTATCTTTTCTTGATAGAATAGAGCAATATAAGTAAAATATAGGGCTTAGATCTAGATATTAGGTCTCTTTAAACTGAATTCAGATTGTCTGATAGATTACAACAAGTTATTCAAGATAACTTTCAAAATGGTATCAATATTTCCTTCCACATGGTAGAATGAAAGATTGGTGGTGCTGGTAGTAGTTGTGATATTTGTACTTCATAGGAAAACTAACCATTTATTTCTCCCATTTAGCAACCTATTCAGTATATGCTCTCAGATTAACACATCCTACCTCCTCAATTTAAAATTGCAACTAAAAATTCTGTTTCTCTTTGCCCTTATCACTCCAGTCTAATATTCTGATTTCTTCTCAGTTGACAATGCAGTTTTGAATTCTATCATCAAATTTCATTAGCAGTTTATTTTAAAACATTTTGGTTAGTAGAGAGCACTGTAAAATTAACCTTAATTGACCACTCAATACATTTTATGAAGAGTTCTCTCACAAATTTATTTTATTTTATTTTTTTAAGAAAACCTCAATCAGTTAAAAACATCAGTAACAAATTCCAAACATCCCTAAAGGCTTGTGCAAGTATTGGAGAAGTTTAAAGAGTCCTGAAAAAAAAAATACATTAGGGGTTAAATAGAACTGTGCAGAAAATGAAATAGCCTGGAAGAAAGTAAGATGAGGAGGTCGGTTGACTTATCCTTGTGTGTACCGTTTGGGGAAATAGGAAATAAATCCTCCAGTGAAATCCTGTATAAACATTCATAAATATTAAATTTGTAATTTACATCACCTTATCCTATGTTTTATCTCACATTGTAACCTCCAACAGATTAATCTCATTTGAACTGCAATTTTTTTCTTTATATAATATTGTTTGCCTCATATACTGCTGTAGGATTTTATGTTTTCAAATATAAAGAATATTCCAATGGTAAAATAATGCTAAGTAGCTATGGTACTCTGAAAAGTGCTGAATATACATGTTAGGTTGTTTAATAGAGAAATGTACCCCCCAAAAACCTCAAGATTCATAATCATTCCTAGGTAACTTTTCAATATTTAATAATATAGCAGTTGTTTTCAATGTACAGGAAAGCTCCCAAGGAAACAATATTAGGAAAGGTTATTTTAAGATGTTAAAAATGTTAAATGTTAAAATATTAGGTTCCTAGGCCAATAATATTAGTACATTTAAATTCTAACTTAGCCATAATTCATTAATGTTTGATATGTTAGAATAATTTGTAAAACTATCAAACAAAAAACAACAAAGGAAATATAATGTTTTCTTATCAGTGTATTTCCATTGCATAATGAAAGCACTTTAAAAGGAGGAGGGTTGAGACTGTTTAAGAAGTTGTAAAGAATATTTGGCATCCTTTCAAATACTTTGAGACATTGATATCATTAATTATTATGTAGGCTAACTTTTGCTCAAAACTTACTTTCTTTCCCTCTTTGATGTGGGTATAATTTTTAACCATTATTGAAAACTGTCTCACATTCAGAAATAAAGAAGATTGTCCAGATTTAGAGATGTTGAACTAGTGATTGGGTTCAGTTGTTGTCAGCCTAATCTACCATTATCATTAACATGAATTGCATACATTTTAACTTTCATTTCCTCTGCATTTATTAACTGGATTTAAAAATTAAAAAATAATTCTCCCATATCAATTACATTTGATATTTCTAAAATATAGTTCATACAAGAAAAGCAAAAAAAAAAAAAAAAAGGTAGGGATTTTTCTTGTAAAAATCTAAACAAGATTTAAAAGAAAGGAAGATGAAAAATGTGATTTAGAAAAATTTTAAATGAATTATTAATAAAAATACTACTAAGTTATACATGATTTGGTGATCCTGTATTATAAAGTAATTTTTTCATAGATTGGTGTATACAGAGTCTCCTATTTGAAATGCAAAATCTATTTCATAATCTCAAATTTACGTTTTTTTCTATATTTCAAAATATGCTTCCTGTTTGTAATGGAAAAGAGTTTGATAGATCTTCATTAACCTCATATACAATTACTTCAGTAGATTTTAACTTCATTGGCCCTAAACCAGCTTTTCATTGTTTGTTAATTTCTAGAAAATCCCTTTTATCCCTCTGGATTTCTCTCATTTTATTGTTGAAGTTACTAAATAAAAGGAAGAATTATCTACAGACATCTAATTCCTAAAATCTCATCTCTTCTACAACTCATATCTTGGTTAATTTAGTTACAATGCCTATAAAGTGGCTTACTACCTTTTCAATTACTTTTAGGAATCCTTTAGAAATCTTCAAAATCAAAAATCAGTTAAAAATAGAATATATGAGAAATTATTTTCACCACAAATAAACTGTTTGGAATTTGGTTAAAATTATTTTATATGGATTAAGTAGATATTAATACTTACCTTAATCCTCCATTATTTCTATATCTGTTTAGATAGTTTTTAACACATACACAAACATTTATTGGGATGCTCTTTATAATAAGCAGTATAATGGCCTCCCAGAGATATCCACAGCTTAATATCTGAAATCAGTGATTACGTTACTTTATATAGTAAAGGGGTATTAAGGTGGCAGACGGACATAAAGTTCCCAGTCAGCTGACCTTAAAATAAGGTGAGTATCTTGAGCTATCTGAATCAGCTGTAATAGGGAAGAACAAATATGACTCCATATTAGATCTGTTCCTTTAGCTCTAACCCTATGCTTAGTCATGCTGGTTCTCCACTTTTGTAAAAGAAAGTTAACCTATGGCCTGAAATATACAAGATAGCCCATTCTCAAGGCTCTGAACTATCAGGATATAGTACTTTTGCATTCATATAAAGATAAAAAGTTGCAGAACAGAGAATAAAATTTGTCTTGTTGGAGGGTTATGGAAACATCATGACCTGACCTATGAAGACAGCTGGAAGAACAAAGGGTTCCAACACCAAGTAGTTTGCAACAACCAATCACACCTCCTCCCCATTTTAGTATATAAGCAACCTATATTCTGACTTTGGTAAAATGATTCTCTAGGACATTAGTCTCCCATCTTCTCAGTCTGCTGACTTTCTGAATAAAGTCATTTTTCCTTGCCCCAACACTTAGTCTCTCGATTTATTGTCCCCTTGTGCAGTGAGCAGGATGAGTTTGGCTGCAATAACTTCAAACTGAAGAGGAATTTGTATACTGAATGCAGAATACCTCATAAGTGTCCCATTAAATTAAAAAAAAATATTATTACTATCATTATTATCCCATTGTACTGATAAGGAAACTGAACTTCAGATTAATTTTAAGTAATTTACACAAAGCCATTTAAGTAGTAGTCAGAAACAAAGGAGCAATATTCATATTCCTAATTTGTCTCATTTTCTGCCAACATAAGGCCTACGTTTCAGCATATATAACACATATTAGAATAGAAAAATTACTATTTTAAACCTGAATAATAATTAAGGGTAAATATTAGCTTCAGAATAACATATAGATTGCTTCAATTAAATAAATTTTTAAAATTCAAAATATTTTTGCATGTGGTAAACCATTTCTATTTAAGTGGGTGAATTATCACCCAAAGTATTATTAAGATGATCAAACTAGTAAAATCCCTAATTTCAAAAAAAAGTAATTGAAACATTAGGAATCTCAAGTCCTGATGATAGTGAAGAATAGCTTAAACTTGCCAGTGGAAATTAACATTTTGTTTACTTAAAATATACAAGGCTCTATCATCTCTTTGTTTCCACAATATTTCCAAGAGTTGTGTACAAAAGCAAAGGGCTGTTGATCACCTGGGGCATAGTCAAGAGATTGAGTGGGAATTGTGCAATTTCATATATATATATATATAACATATATATACACACACACACACACACATATATACATATATATACTATTGAAGTATAGTCGGTTTACAGTTTCTGGTGTACAGCATGATAGTTCAGTCATAAATACACATACATATATTTGTTTTCATATTCTTTTTTCATTATAGTTCACTATAAGATATTGAATATAGTTCCCAGTGCTATACAGTATAAACTTGTTGTTTATCTACTTTATCTATAATAGTTGGTATCTGCAAATCTCAAACTCTCAATTTATCCCTTCTCACCTCCTGTCTCCCCTGGTAATCATACATTTGTTTTCTATGTCTGTGAGTATATTTCTGTTTTGTAAATAAGTTCATTTGTGTCTTTTTTTGGGGTAGGGGGTTCCACATATAAGTGATATCATATGGCATTTTTTTCTCTTTCTGGCTTAGTTCACATAGAATGACAATCACCAGGTCAATCCATATTGCTGCAAATGACATTACTTTATTATTTTTTATGGCTGAGTCTATTCCATTGTATAAATATACCACAACTTCTTCATCCAGTCATCTCTCAATGCACATTTAGGTTGTTTCCATGTCTTGGCTACTGTAACTAGTGCTGCCATGAACATTGGGGTCCATGTATCTTTTCAAATTAAAATTCTCTCTAGATATATGCCCAGGAGTGGGATTGCTAGATCATCTGGTAGGTATAGTTTTAGTCTTTTGAGGAATCTCTACACTGTTACCCATAAAGGCTGCACCAAACTACATTCCCAGCAACAGTGTAGGAGGATTCCCTTTTCACCACAGCCTCTCCAGCATATATCATTTGTGAACATTTGAATGATGATCCTTCTGACTGGTGTGAGGTGATATCTCATTGCAGTTTTGATTTGCATTTCTCTAATAGTGATATTGAGCATTTTTTATGTGCCTATTGGCAATTTGTATGCCTTCATTAGAGAATTGCTTGTTTAGGTCTTCTGCTCATGTTTGGATTGTTTTTATTATTATTATTATTGAGCTGTATGAGCTGTTCATATATACTGGAAATTAAGCCCTTATCAGTCTCATCTTTTACAAATATTTTCTGCCATTCCCTAGGTTGTCTTTCGGTTTTGCTTATGGTTTCCTTTACTGTGCAAATCTTATGTGTTTAATTATGTCCCATTTGTTTAGTTTGCTTCTATTTCTATTGTCTGAGTAGACTGCCCTAGGAGAACATTGCTAACATTTATGTCAGATAATGTTTTGCCTATATTTTCTTCTAAGAGGTTTATAGCATCTTGTTTTTTGTCTTTAAGCCATTTTGAGTTGTTTTTGTTTATGGTGTGAGGGGTTATTTTAACTTCATTGACTTACATGTAGCTGTCCAATTTTCTCAACAACATTTGCTGAAGACACTATCCTTACTTTATTGCATATTCTTGTCTCCTTTGTCAAAGATTAATTGACCAAAAGTTTGGGGTTTATTTCCAGGCTTTCTATTCTGTTCCATTGATCCATATGTTTATTTTTGAACAAAACATTGTTTTGTTTACTATATAGCTCAGTAGTATTGTCTGAAATCTGGGTATGTTATTCTTCCAGCTTCATGTATATCTTTAGACTAATTTTTTTCTGGTTCCTGCAGATTTCCAAGCATTCACTTATGCCCCTAATGATTGGTGTCACCAAAATTGCTGCTTAGTCCAGTACTGGTGGTACTCAACTCTTTACTCTGTTGATTGAAGCTTCCAGAGATTGTTCTTTCCTCTCCTTGGTGGAGAGTTTGCTTGTTTTATGGCTCCCTTTTTAAGTTGTCATTTGACTTTACTGATTTTAAGATAATAATAGTTAAACATTTATAGTGAAGAAATCAAATTTAGCCAAGGGATCATTTATTGAGTGTTTTTCCTCAAAGTTTGTTCTCCTGGATTTTTTTTCCTCAGAACCTTTTTTTTAAAAGAGTTATTTCTACCAACTCTTCACTCTAAAATTCACTATTTTAATTTCTCCAAGTACTGTTATTTTATTCTATATGTGTATATATATATATATATATATATATATATATATATATGTTTGTGAACATAGTTGTAAATACAAATATATATATATATATATGCGCTTCATACATGTGCTCGTGTATTGTCATTCTATTATTTCCCTTTGCTAAGTTGATTAACATATTCTTTTAGACAGGATTCTTGATTTCTACTCTTTTAACTGTCTCAAGAGTGTTTTGTTTATCACTTTGGCCAATCTGGACTCTATATATAAATTAGAAAATACATATAAATGAAAAAAAATAACAGAAACCATCTAGAAATTTAAAAAATGACTGTTATTAATACACTTTGCCAATTAAGATAGTTTGTGATGTTCTTAACAGTATTTTCTTTACTTACCTTTTGTGACAGTGAACTTCTTTCTTGAAATTTTTTTTAATTGAGTTATAGTCAGTTTACATATATTTTTAATTTGGTTTCATTTCTAACATGTCTAACAGAAATTCCTTAAAGTGCATTTCAATTATAATGTATTTTTTCTATTTTTTGGCTTTTATTAATCAAATTCTCATTTTAATGTATTTCTAAGAAAGACATCTGTATGTTAATTATTGCTTCAGTATTTTTGTTGACTGTCCCTTTTGACTTTTTGTTAGAATGTTTTTATTATGTCCTTGTTAGGAAGATATATTGCTTTGTTATGCAAACTTGGCTGAAAGTATAAAACCTAAAAAGAATGATTATATACACATTCAAGTTGATAATGCATATTCCCCTAAGGATTTAGACTTAATATTAGAGTTGACTTAAATAAGAAACTGGGTAGTTAAATAATAATATATTTTATGAGTTTTATACATGGAAAAATACATTTTTCCAGTGTGTAGTCTGAAATCATTTTCAAAGTTTGCACTTTGCTTAGGAATAATAAACTGTAATTTCAAATATTCCATATTAGATTCCATAACAAAATATGCTTTCTCTAGAGCTTTTCTTATGCCTATTTCAAATTTGATTTATTAAACACGTGTAATATTTAGATTGTAGCCTATATAAAAATTACTAAAGTTGAAATACATTAACATAAAGCACTTTTAATTATCAGTATTTTGGAGATTGTAAAACAAGTACTTCTCTAAAATTGTGTCACATTTTTATGCTGATTTCATTATGTACACTCTTTCCTTGAAGACTGATTGCTTTCTGCTGCAGTACACAATAAAATTCAAATTTGTAATTTAAATACATGTATCTTCCCTTATATTGTATCTACTGAATTAAGGGCCTCCACCCTTGTCCATAAAATCTTCCCCAAAGGTGAAATTGTATTCCTCTGTTTACTGAGGAACATCAGATCATCAAAATGTGGAACATAGAAGTGGAAAACTAATCATAGCAATCTGGTAGGGCTCTTGGGAATATTTGGAAAGTTGGAAATCCTCATTGAAACCAATTACAAAACTAACCTTTGGCTTAATAGCATGCAGTTTCAGTAAAGCAAAATTCTCAGGATGAACTCATTGGATGTACTGTCAGTGAGGTTAATCAGTTAACAAATTAATCAGCCAATTTTCAAAAATTTTTGAAAGATTGCTTTAGTCTAGAAGAGTTACTCAGAAAGTTAAGTGTTACATTATATACACAACAAGATTGTCACCTCCTTGGGGACAGAATATCTTGCTTTGGGAAAATATGAGGTTTGGACATTTCTAAAAGGAGGGGAAGGGAATAATTTATCAAAATGTATATGGAGATATACTTTCATGAAAAGGGACTTGAGGGTTTTTTTGTTTTGTTTTGCTTTTTAGCTTTTTGTTTTGTTTTTTGTTGATATGGCAAATAGAGCCAAGGACCAGATGTGTATAGCTCTGTGAATCTTCAGGGCTCATTATGTTGATGTAATGTTTGTGTGTGTGGCTCCTTTTTATTCCTGCTAAACTTGGAAAAGTTGTTTTTCCTTTTGTATGCCTATATTCTTATTCAAATATTATTGAAAGGTTCTATGAAGGACACAGTTTTATAATCTCTAAAATATCAAATAATCAATAAATGTTTTGATTAACTCCTGATTTATTTTGTTTCAACTAGTAAATTAATTCTTAGAAATAAGATCTAAGAGCCATATCTCCAAGACATGAATTTTACCACTCTGTAGCAATCTCAAGCACATGAATTACTCATTTTGTTTTACAGAATTCAATTGCCAAATTAGAAATTGGGTTTCCAAATTATAAAGTATTATGGAATTTAACACATACATGCATATAATAAGAACTTGGACAATATAATACCATGACAAGTGAAGATAGACTCTTTGTATATTCTGAGACTTGTGTTAAAAAAAAATGCCATATTGACAATATGACAATATTTATCTGCAATTATTATTCCACTGGTCTATATAAGAGAGTATCTTTCCTCCAATAATCTTATGTGATAGCCAATTTTGGTTGCACAAACATATTCTCTTTAATGTTAAAAAGTAAAAAAAAAAAGTGTCATTTATATTTTTAAACTAGAAAATTAACCAGCCCTTGTATACCTGTTTAATTCAAATTATCTTTTATTTATTTATTTATTTATTTATTTATTTATTTATTTATTTATTTATTTATGATAGGAAATTCTACTGTTGATAGTCATATGCATCAATAAAATATAGTAGTATGACATTCAATTTTAAAAGATGATTAAAAAGTATTTTGATCTTACCATTCTTGGAAATCTCAAAATATGGTATAATTTCAGTTTGTTTATTAGATGATTATGTAAAGAAATATTATGATTTTCTGCCAATGGGTAATAACTTTTAACATAAGTAGAAATAGTAATTTCATACCAGGATTAATAGATAAGACTGTGTCTATTATTCATCCTATAAACACTGAATATTGCATTTTTATTTTAGCTTATATTATTTTTCACTTTAGTTATGTAATACAAAAAGATTTTTTTTTTTTTTGGTTAGGTAATACAAAATACTTTTTTATATTATTAGGATTAAGATACACACAATATAATCTAACAATTACCTATTTATTGATGTATCTATTTATCTACATTTAACATGTGTTACCAAACTCAGGCTAGGCTGCTCACAACTCAGAAGTCAATACAAGAAACAAGTGTTTGAAATGGAAAAATTACTTTAATCAGAAAGGTGGCAATCTGGGAAGAAGGCAGACTCATGTCTGAAAACCAACTTTGAGGAATCTATTCAGCCATGAAAATTTTAAAGACAAGGAGAAGTAATCTCAATCATTGGGGGAGGGGCTCAGGTTCATTGCCATCTCCCACTGTGTGCAGGCTTGTTGACTTCTTGTGATCCTTCTTTAGATGTTATCTCATTCATACAGTTTACTTGCAAGATTACTGAAGGGGAAGCTGGGGAATAGATCTGGTCATCTCTTAGTTACTTATTCATCATTTCCATTTCTTTACTCTAAGGAAAGAATCAACCAGTTTGGCAAATAATTATGTAATAAAAAGATTTGAAAGGTGTGCTTGTGCCAGAAGTTAGTTTTAGCTTTGCTAAAGTGACAGGAGAAAAAGGACTTCCTGCAGAAGGTTCTTCCCTGCAAAGAATTCTTTCCTGCACACACACACACACATATAAAAAGCATATAAATTCCCACTGTCAAATATCATTCCATTTCTATGGGACTAAGGGTGAAGGTCCATCTTCTGTAAATTCTTCATGCTGACATAGGGTACAGCACGTATGAGAATACAGCATTCTTACAGTAGAAGATATAAACATGAGTCTGCAGTCTCCCTTTGTTGACAAATTTTGTTGCTCACTTACATATATGGGCAGAGCAAGATATAATTATGTAGATGCTCACAAAAATACAGATTGTTATGAGCAATAGTGTTAATCTCATTTTCTTGAGGCCAGGTCTTGGAATTGTGCTAGCCTTTGATTCAGTACTGCTTAAGGTGGAGCAGCTTTATCATGACTACAGTTTGGTCATCATGTAGTTAAATTTTTCCCTCATTTATAGTGACTATAAAACAACTCAGGAATGTTCATCAGACACCAACACTTTCTGTGATTCTACTGTCCTAAATATTAACTGCTTGAGCCTGCTCTTTTGATTCAGGAGGCTTGGGAGATTCAGCTAGTTTAGAAAACAGAGGCATGAGACAAGGAAGGATCTTTGTACTTGGATAGACCCCATAGTGTCCTGCTTGGTTTCAATCCCTCCCCACCTTTCCTTGATACACCTCAATCCTGAGGAGAAAAAAGTACAAAACATGAAAAAAAATTGAAGTTTTGGGTAGAGAGAATGGTCATAAATTTGACAAAATAACCACATTGTCTTGCTCAGTTTCACATGCACATATTTAGCCTATGCATATTATTTGATGGGCATGAGTATAAGATTTTTACCTACATTATTATATTTCACTGACAACAATGCAGTTAAAAAACCAATACTAATTTATTATTTAAAAAAAGAAAACTCACTTAGGTTAGCTTCAAAATTTGTACAAGTTAACTCAACTAGAAAATGTAGACATCATGCTGTGAACCCATATTTTGTTAATACATTTTTCATACTAAACATGCAGATATGTTTTATCTCCTATGAGTCTCCATTTCACCATGAATAAATCCTCATTTTTTTCTTTTATATACTCACCAGGAGCTAATACTTTGAGATAAAAAATTTAGAAAAAAATCTTGTAATCATTAGAAGAAGAGAGAAATGTGGTCGTGACAGTACTTTACATACATAAGAATGCCAAGGTACTCTAGACATGAGGATCTTAAGTGTGTTTTTGTCTAGAATGAAAAAGTGAACAGAGAAATAATAAAATGGATGAAAAAGAGAATGATTTTATAAAGAACATAATGAGGTAAAATGATAGAAGAAATTATACAGAAGTGTTAGTGAATTAGTCTAGAAAAGGCTAGGAAGTAAGGAGACAAGAAGGTAAGAAGAGTTAAAGTAGAAGAAAAAAATATGAGGTAGATGTAAGGAATCTGAAAAATAATGAGGCAGAGGAAAAGGAAGCTGAGGAAATTCAATTCAGTTGAATTTAAGCCAATGAATAAAGCAGGAATTAAAGTCTTATGGCTAAAGTGAAAGGCTTAGAGTGGGATTTTAAAAGTTTGAATTACAAACTCCTGTGCAAACTATGCAGTTGTGTATAATCCTGATAAGAATAACTAGAATGACTCACAAATAGCACAGGGTCATTTAAAGTCCCTTTAAATTTATAATGTATATTTTACTTTCTGAGGGATTCTTTTAATCAACCTTCCATATTATACTGAAAGACATGCATACAGAATTGTCAAAAAGTTGAAAGACTTTTATTTTTTTAATTAGGTCTTGATGATAATTACATGAATAAAAACCAATTTCTTTTCTTTGAAATATAGTGCATTGTTAAATATTGCATACAATCTTGTCATTTACCTAGACTTGCCAACTCTGTGTTTGCATACATTAAAAGGATTTTTTTCAAGCTGTAGAAAATTTTAAATTGCAGAGCTTTGATATTCTTCAAACAAAACCATATTTTGTGAGACATTACAAATTTTCCCAAATGATATTTTAAATTAAAATAGAAAGAAAAAAAAGAGAGGCCAAGATGGTGGAGTAGAAGGATGCTTGTAGCTCACTCTCTCCCACAAATACACAAAAACTTACATCCACAGACCCACTCAGCCAACCAAATTGCCTGCTGAACTCCAATAGAACACTGCCCTTTTCAAAAGACAAAGATGCCACAAATCTGGTAGAAGAAAAGGAAAGAAGAAAGAAGAAAAAGCAAAACAGTGTGGGACCAGTCCTGTGGTGATGAAGTGGCAAAGGAGGAATAGAGCTCTTTCACAGAATCTACCCCTCTCCAACAGAGAGGTCAGTGGAATGGAAGGGGAAACTCCAAGGCTCAGATCTGTGTGGAGTATGCCTTGACTGACTGGCAGAACTAAATTAATGGGCACAAACAGTCCCAGCAACACCCAGCCTGAGACGGGAGCTGGCAGCTGGGGAACAGGACATGCTGCCCAAGCCGGGCAGAGGACTGAGGAAGCTGAACTGTGGCAGCCCCAGGGGACTGCAGGGTGCTGTGCACTGTGGAGGGGAGGGAGTATAGAGCAGAACAACCTGGGTCTCCCATAAATTACCAAAAAAAAGCAAAGCAACACTGCTGGTGTGCCCTGGGGAGAGGGACACCATAGCCTTTGTCTCTTCAGACCCTCAGTGCCATTACTGGTGCTTCTAGTGAGAAGAGAGGCAGAGCACAGCCACAGCCCCCATATCCTCCTGTGTGCAGTGCCCACGTGGGGGCAGGACCAAGACCTGAATCCATATCTGGGAGATCTTCAGCCTTTTAGGCAGGACTGAGATTTGTTTATAGCCAAAGGTAGATAGGATCTTTCTGCCCTGGTAACTCAGATATCTTGTGCCACCAAGACAAACAAGGAGCTGAATTTTGGCAAGAAGCAGGGGTGGGGCTGTTCCATGGTGTTCCAGTAGCCTGCCTATGGAGCACCGACCCAAGGTGGAGTGGGCAGCTGCAAAGAGCAGGGGAGCAACCTGCACTGGGAGAGGGCTTGTGGCAATTGCCTACCTGGCAGGAACGCAACACCTGACCACGGTGCTGGGAGGGTGTGTGATCCACCTGCCTACCTCACATGAGCACAGCATCTGACAGAGGCATCGGGAGGGGAAGTGACCTGCCTGCCCATGTAAGAGCACAGCATCAGACCCAGTGTTTGGAGGGGCCACAGCCTGCTTGCCAACAGGCACTGGGAGCAGCACAGAAGAGGGCATGAATGGAGAGCCTCTAGAAACAGCAAGCATTGTTTGCAAAACAGAGTGAAGACAGTAATACTTCTCAATAAATTAATTAAGAGTGCACAGTCTCCACAAGGACACCTTTTTTAAAAACTTTTTTTAACTGTTCTATTTTTATTACTTTTTTAATCTTTACTTTTTAAACAACTGTATATGTCTACAGTTTTAATCCCTTTTAAATTGTTTTTTAATTTCTTAATAATTGTTTTTTTAAAAAATAAACTTCATTTCTTTTTTATTCCTCTTGGTTTTGATCTCCTGTTACTGATTATACATGGGTTTCAAATATTGTTTTTTGATCTTTTCTACTTTCCTTAAGGTTTTTAATAAAATCTCAATTTAATTGCTATTCTGCTTCATCTTGCTCTTCCATTATTGATTATACTCTGTTTTCAAACCCTTTTTTCCCTTCTTTTAAAATTCTGTCTAAGTTTTATTCCTGCATAGGCTTTAGATAAATAAATAAATAAACTCCTTAAGGACCACAATGATTAACTGATACTCTATAAGCCACAATGCCAGAGAGATATGAGTAATATGAAGAAGCCTAGGAACCACTCCCAATTAAAAGAAAAAGAGAAATCTCCTGAAAGAATGATCAATGAAATAGACATTGATGGCATACTAGGTCAAGATTTCAAAAAAGGAGTGATCAAAGTACTGAAGGAATTAAAAGAAATAGTGTTTAAAGATATAAAATATGTCAAAAATGAAATAGAAGCTATAATGATGAACCAAGTAGAACTGGTAAACTCATTGGCTGAGATGAGAGCTGATCTAAATGCTGTACAAAGCAGGCTAGATAATGCAGAGGAACGAATAAGTGACCTAGAAAACAGGACAATAGAAAGCACCCAATCAGAACAGGTACAAGATAAAAAAGTAAAAGCAAATGAAAATAGCATAAGGGAGCTATGGGATAATATAAAGCATGCCAATCTTCACATAATAGGGGTCCCAGAAGGGGAAGAAAGATCAAAGGGGATTGAAAAGGTTTTTTGAAAAAAACATGACTGAAAACTTCCCAAACTTAAAGAAGGAATCAGATATCCAAGTACAGGAAGCTCAGAGGGTCCCAAACAGGAAGAACCCAAACAGACCCACACCAAGACATATCATAATCAAGATGGCCAGAGTCAAGAACAAAGCAATGATCCTAAAAGCAGCAAGAGAAAAACAAAGAGTGAGTTGCAAGGGAACTCCCATAAGGCTCTCAGCTGATTTCTCTACACAAACACTACAAGCCAGAAGGGAGTACAATATATATTCAAAGTCCTGAAAGAAAAAGAGATGCAGCCTAGAATACTTTATCCAGCATGGCTATCCTTTAGGGTAGAAGGAGAGATAAAGAAATTCACAGACAAGCAAAAACTACAAGAGTTTAGCAACACTAAACCCATACTAAAAGAAATATTGGCAGGTCTACTCTAAATAGAAAAGCAGCAGGATGCTACAGAAGTGAGAAACTCGTAACTGGAAAGGTGATGAATATCATGAATTACAAATAGAATAAACAGAAAAGTATAAAAGAAGACATCTAAATCATTAAAAGTGGGAGAGGGAAGCAAGAAAATATAGAGTATTTCTTTTTCTTTTTTAAATAGTTTGTTCTCAGTAGGATGGGTTTGAGATCATATTACTATCTGTTAAATACGAATAATTATAGTATTGGGTTAATACACTTACAAATAAGGATAACCACAAGCCAAAAACTTACAAGGGAGTCACAAAAACTAAATAAAATCCATTATAATATAAAGGAAAATTACTAAACCACAAAAGGAAGAAGGAACAAAGAGGAAATACCAAATCAACTACAAAAACAAGTTCAAAATGGCAATAAAAATACATCTATCATTAATTACCATAAATGTTAATAGACTAAATGCTCCAATCAAAAGACAGAGTGGCAGACTGGATAATAAAACAAGAACCTTCAGTATGCTGCCTACAAGAGATCCACTTTAGGCAGAAGGACACATATAGACTGAGAGTGAAAGGATGGAAAAGGATATTCCATGCAAATGGGAAAGCCAAAAAAGCAGGTGTAGCAGTATTGATTTCAGACAAAATAGACTTTAAAGCAAAGGCCTTTAAGAAAGATAAAGAAGGACATTTTATAATGATTAAAGGAGTAATACATGATGAAGATATTACACTCATTAATATATATGCACCCAATATAGGAGCACCTAAATACATCAAACAATTACTAACAGAGATAAAGGGGATACTGAGGGGAATACAGTCATAGTTGGAGATTTTAACACTGCATTAACATCACTAGACAGATATTCCAGACAGAAAATATATAAGGCAAAAGAGCAATTAAATAATACAATAGAAAAATTGGATTCAGTGGATTTTTCAGTGTTACACCCCCCAAAAATATGATGTACATTATTTTCAAGTGCACATGGAACATTTTCTAGAATTGATAATATACTTGGGCACAAAAGAAGCCTCAACAATTTTAAGAAGATAGAAATTATCTCAAGCATCTTTACTGACTACAATGCCATGAAACTAGAAATCAACTACAGAGAAACAAAGGAGAAAAAAAAAAAAAGGAAAACATGGACATTAAATAACATGCTATTAAAAAACCAATGGGTCAATGATGAAATCAAAGCTAAAATTAAAAAAAAAAAACCTTAGATAAATGAAAATGAAAATACAACCACACAAAATATATGGGATGCAGCAAAGGCAATGCTAAGAGGGGAGTTACAGCAATACAGGTCTTCCTCAAAAAAGAAGAACAATCTCAAATAAACAATTTAACCCACCAGCTGAATGAACTAGTAAAAGAAGAACAAAAATCCCCAAAACGCAGCAGAAGGAAGGAAATTATAAAGATTAGGGAGGAAATAAATAAAATACAGGTTAAAAAGACCATAAAAAATCAACCAAACCAAAAGCTGCTGTTTTGAAAAAGTAAATAAAACTGACAAACCTCTGGCCAAATTCACAAAGAAGAAAAAAGAGGGATCACAGATAAGCAAAATAAGAAAGGAAAATGGAGAAGTTACAACAAATAAAATAGAAATACAGAATATTGTACGAGAATATTATGAAAAAATATATGGAAGCAAAATAGATAACCTAGTGGAGCAAGTTTCTGGAAACATACAGTCCACCAAGACTGAATCAAGAATAATCTGACCCCTTGAACAAACCGATCACTAGAAATGAAGTTGAACTATCAATTAAAAAAAACCTCCCTACAAATAAAAGTCCAGAACTGGACGGCTTCACCAGGGAATTCTACAAATTTCTACAAATTTCTACAAATTCTACAAATTTCTTTGAAATATACAAAAACAATTCATACCAGTCCTTCTCAAATTCTTCCAGATGATTGAAAAAGAGGGAATACTCCCAATTCATTCTATGAAGCCACCATCACCCTGATACAAAAAACAGGCAAAGCCACCACCAAAAAAGAGAATTATAGACCAATATCACTGATGAACATAGATGCCAAAATCCTCACCAAAGTATTAGCAAATAGAATCCAACAGCACATGAAAAAGATTCTACATAATGAACAAGTGGGGTTCATCCCAGGGACACAAGGTTGTTTCAAAATATGCAAATAAATCTATGTAATACATCACATCAACTAGAGAAAAGACAAAAACCACATGATCATCTCAATAGATGCAGAAAAAGCATTTGATAAAATACAACACCCATTTATAATAAAAACCCTCACCAAAGTGGGTGTAGAGGGAACATATCTCAACATAATATATATGACAAACCTATAGCCAGCATAGTACTCAACAGTGAAAAACTCAAAACCTGCCCACTAAAATCTGGGACAAGACAAGGATGCCCACTATCACCACTTCTATTCAACACAGTCTTGGAAGTCCTAGCCACAGCAATCAGGCAAGAGAGAGAAATAAAAGGGATCCAAGTTGGAAAAGAAGAGGTAAAAGTGTCACTATATGAAAACGACATGTTACTATATATAGAAAACCCTAAAAGGTCCACACAAAAACTACTAGAGCTTATCAAAGAATTCAGCAAGGTAGCAGGTCCCAAGATTAACGTTCAAAAATCAGTTGCACTTCTCTACACTAACAAGGAATCAACAGAAAAGGAAAGTAAAGAAACAATCCCCTTTAAAATAGCACCCAAAGTAATAAAATACCTATGAATAAATCTAACCAATGAGGTGAAAGAAATATACACAGAAAACTATAAACCATTGATGAAGGAAATTAAAGAAGCCTTTAAAATGGAAAGAAATCCCATGCTCTCAGATTGGAAGGATCAATATTGTTAAAGTGGTCATACTGCCCAAGGCAATCTACAGATTTCATGCAATTCCTATCAAATTACCCAGGACATATTTCACAGAACTAGAACAAATCATAATAAAATTTATATGGAACCAGAAAAAACTTAGAACTGCCCAATATTATTGAAAAAAAAAAGAGGCTGAAGGAATAATTCTCCCAGACTTTAGACAATACTCTAGAGCTACAATAATCCAGACAGCATGGTATTCTTACAAAAATAGACATATGGATCAATGGAACAAAATAGAGAGACCAGAAATGAACCCACAAACTTTTGGTCAACTAATCTTCAACAAAGGAGGCAAGAATATACAATGGAGTAAAGATAGTCTCTTCAGCAAATGGTGTCGGGAATACTAGACAACAGCATGTAAATCAGTGAAGCTAGAACACTCCTTTACACCATACACAAAAATAAACTCAAAATGGATCAAAGACTTAAACATAAGGCAAGATACAATAAACCTCCTAGAAGAAAATATAGGCAAAACAGTATCTCACATATATCTCAAAAATGTTCTCCTAGAGCAGTACACCCAAGCAATAGAAATAACAGCAAGAATAAACAAATGGGGCCTAATTAAACTTCCAAGCTTCTGCACAGCAAAGGAAACCATAAGTAAAACAAAGCAACAACCTACGGAATGGGAGAATATTTTTGCAAATGAAACCGACAAAGGCTTGATCTCCAGAATATACAAGCACCTCATATGACATAATAAGAAAAAAACAAACAACCCAATCCAAAAGTGGGCATAAGACCTAAACACGCAATTCTCCAAGGAAGACATACAAATGATCAATAGGCATATCAAAAAATGCTCAAGATCACTAATTACCAGAGAAATGCAAATCAAAACTATGATAAGGTATCACCTCACACCAGTCCGAATGGCCATCATTCAAAAATCCACAAATGACAAATGCTGGAGAGGCTGTGAAGAAAAGGGAACCCTCCTACACTGCTGGTGGGAATGCAGTTTGGTGCAGCCACTAGGGAAAACATTATGGAGATTCCTCAAAAGACTAGGAATAGACTTACCATATGACCCAGGATTCCTGCTCCTGGGCATGTATCCAGAAGGAAATCTACTTCAGGATGACACCTGCACCCCAATGTTCATAGCAGCACTATTTATAATAGCCAAGACATGGAAACAGCCTATATGTCCATCAACAGATGACTGGATAAAGAAGAGGTGGTATATTTATACAATGGAATACTCTTCAGCCATAACAAATGAGAACATAACACCATTTGCAGCAACATGGATGTTCCTGGAGAATGGCATTCTAAGCAATGTAAGCCAGAAAGAGAAAGAATAATACCATATGACAGCTCATATGTGGAATTTAAAAAAAAAAAAAAAAAACAAAAAAAAAGTCAAAAAACAAGAAACATAAATAGAAACAGAAACAGACTCATAGACATAGAATACAAACTTGTGGTTGACAAGGGGGTGGTGGGTAGGAAGGGACAGTCTGGGATTTCAAAATTTAGAATAGATAAACAAGAGTATACTGTATAGCACAGGGAAATATACACAAGATCTTATGGTAGCTTACAGCAAAAAACAAATGTGACTATGAATATATGCATGTTTTGCATAAGTGAAAAATTGTGCTCTACACTGGAATTTGACACAATATTGTAAAATGACTGTCACTCAATTAAAAAATATTAAAAAAAAGAGGGAACCCTAAATAAACAATGAACTTCAGTTAAAAAAATTAAAATAGAAAAATCTCTATACAGTACAGTATTTTAAAAGGAAATAGAAATGAGGCATTAATTTCTGAAATACATTAAGATTTATTTGTAACCAAAGCATAGGCATACCATCTGTGGGTACATATAGATGAAAAGGATGGTTTTTATTGAAGTATAGTTGATTTGCTTTATTACATTAGTTTCTTGTGTACAGTTAGTGATTCAGTATTTTTACATATTACACTCCATTAAAAGTTATTACAAGATAAGGATATAATTCCTTGGCTATAGAATATACTCTTGTTGCTAATCTATTTTATACATATTAGCTTGTATCTCTTAATCCAAAATTACTAATTTGCCCCTTCTCACATCCTCACCCTCTGTTTTGCTTATACACTCATTTAAATTGTTTCTTAGATTTCACATATTACTGATAACATACAGTATCTGTCTTTCTCTTTCTGACTTATTTCACTAAACATAATGTTCTCTGGGTCCATCCATGTTGCTGCAAATGGCAGAATTTCATTCTTTTTTATGGCTAAATAATATTCCACTGCTTATAAATACCACTTTTTAATCAATTTGTCTGTTGATGGACACTTGGGTTACCTCCATATCTTGGATATTGTATATAATAATGCTGTGAACAATGGGGTGCATACGTCTTTTCAAATTAATGGTTTTGTTTTTACAGATATATACCCAGGAGTGGAATTGCTGGATAATATGATAGTTCTATTTTTAGTTTTTTGGGGAACCTCCATAGTGTTTTTCTTAATGCCTGTACCAATTTACATCCCTGCCAATAGTGTACAAGAGTTTCCTTTTCTCCACCTCCTTGCCAACATTTGCTATTTGTAGACTTTTTGATGATAACCATTCTGACGGGTGTGAGGTGATATCTCATTGTGCTTTTGATTTGTATTTCTTTGATAATTAGCAATGTTAAGCATCTTTTCATGTGTCTGTTAGCCACCTGTCTGCTTTCTTTGGCAAAATGTCTCATCAGGTCTTCTGTGAATTTTTAAATTTTTAATTGAGTTGTATGAACTGTTTATAGTTTGGATATTAACCCCTTATCAGTTATATTATTTGCAAAGATTGTCTCCCATTCCATAGGTTATCTTTTCATTTTGTTGATTGTTTCCTTTGCTGTGCAAAAATTTTCAAATTTAATTAGGTGTCATTTTTTTTTTCATTTTTGCTTTTATATCTTTTGCCTTAGGAGACAGATCCAAAAAAAAATATTGCTATGATTTATGTCAAAGATTGTTCAGCCTATGTTTTCTTCTAGGAGTTGTATGGTTTCAGATCTTACATTTAAGTCTTTAATTTAGTCTATTGGTATTTCAAAGTAACTATTGATAGATATGTACTGATTGCCATTTTATTTATTATTTCTAGTTATTTTTGTGTTCTTTTCTGTTAATTTCTCCCTTCTGTTTCTTCCATGGTGGTTTCATTATTTTCTTCCATAGTATGATTTTGTTTCTTTCTTTTGTGTGTGTGTGTGTCTATTATACGTTTTTGATTTGTGGTTACCATGAGATTTATATATGTTAACCTATACTGTTATCTACTTGTTTTAAACTGGTAGTCATTTAAGTTCAGACATATTCTATAATGTTTATATTTTTACTCCCTTCATATGCATTTTGTGGTTTTGTTATCATATTTTACCTCTTCATGTTTATCCCTTAATTGTTAATTGTAGTTATATTTGTTTTTACAATTTTTTTTTAAAACAGTGTACTAGCTTATTTAGTTGGTTGATCCTCAATCTTTAACTTATATTTGCTTATCCTCATGGTAATAGGACTCTGTTTTTCTCATGCTACCTTTAGTTTCTCTCTTTATCTGCAACATTCACCATTTTAATTAAAATGTCTCAGTGTGAATTTTTTGTGTTTCATTTTGGTTGAGACCTTCTATTCTTCCTGTACCTGGATATTTGTTTTCTTCTTCAAGTTTGGGGAGTTTTCAGCTATGATTTCTTCAAATAAATTTTGATCTCCTTTCTTCTGCTGAAACTTATAATGCAAATGTTGAAATACTTTAAGTTATCCCAGACATCTCTTAAATTGCTTTCATCTTTTAAATTCTTTTTCTGCTTGGGTAAGTTTCATTATTCTATCTTCCAGATAATATATATTCTTCTGTATCACTTAGTCTGTTATTCATTCCTTTCAGTATTTTTGTGTTTTTGTTTTTGATTTTTTTTTTTTTTTTTAGCTATTGAATTATTTATTTCCAATTGGGTCTTTTTTTTTTTTTAATTTTCTAGGTCACTGTTAAAATGTTCAATGTTTGGATCACTTATTTTCCCTAATTCAGTTAACATTTTTATTATCAATGTTTTGAATTTCTTTCTGGTAATTATTTCTGTTTCACTATTTTAAGGGGGGTTCTCTTGTTCTTTCAGTTGAGAGTCGTTCCTCTACTTTTTCATTTTGCTTAACTTTCATCACCTTTATGAATTTCGGTGAAACAGTAATCTATTGAAAAGGTTTCCTTATGTGGGAGTATTCCTACACATGGCACATGTATCCATTAACTTTGGTGGGAGGGCTGGATTTGACATGGACACCAGTCATGTCCTTCTTCAGGGTGTGCTAGCAGCTATCACATTGGTAGTGGGTATGGTTAGAGCTGGAGGGGCTAGAGTTGTTGCAGGTTGTGAGATGGGACTTCATCTCTGCTCAGTGTCTGTTTACCATTCTATCAGGGACAGGATCTGATTCCAAGTTTCTGGAGCAGAATCCCTGAGTGTTAGGCTCAGGCTGGCTCTATTTCCTTTAAGTGTGTATTTTTTTCCTCTCTTCATACTAAGAACTTCGCCCCAAAGAAGGGAAATGCTGAAGCTAGTGGAAACAATGTGCAGAGTTCCAATGCACTGCCTCATTAGGTGTCTGCAGCCCCAATCAGATGCAGCCTTGCATGCAAATCCCCTTTGTCTCTCACAGCTAATAACTGCTTCTGCCTCTGCCTCCCTCTTTGTTGTGGAACCATTCTGCTGGGCTGATAGAGACCCATGTGGACTTGCAGCATGTGTTGGGAGGTTATCTATTGTGAGTGGTCACTGTCAGTTGATATGAGCAGCTTCTGAGGCACTACTTAAGTAAGTGCCAACAATGGCTGTCATCACCATACCTAGGCTCTGCTCTGGGATCAGGTTACCTCTGTGTCATACAGTTGAGTGTTCTACCCGGTTATTGCTGCCGCAGATCCAGTGTCACACTGTAGCATGGAGTGAGCAGGGCTGGATCATTTGTTCAATTTGAGCTAGGGAACATGTTGAGGTGCTCAGGGAAACATCAGCAGCTACTAAAGCAAACCTCTTTTTTCCCTGCCTTCAGGGCTAGCCATCACATGTGCTCTCCTTATGAGTGAAGTCCAGGCTTCTCCCAGCCCTTCTATTTGTCATAGCAGTTCACCAAGCAGCCATGGGGGCTTGCCTCCTCTGCATAGGACCCCAGGACTGGGGACACCTAAGTCTGTGGCTTGATCATCTCACTCCCCATGATGGGGATCTGCCCACATAATTTCCTTTTCCACTGAGTCCCATTTGAGGAGTATGAATCCTGACCTGACTACTTTTCTTCCCTTTCTTCCTGATTCCATGTCAATATTTCCTACAGCCTTTATTTTATAGGAGTCTTTCTGCCAATCTCCAGGTAGTTTTCTGTGAGAATTGTTCTACATGTAGATGTATTTTTGATGTATTTACAGGCAAAAGTGAGTTTCATGTCCTCTTGTTTCACCATCTTTGTTCTCCCCTGAAAAGGATGATTTTTAAGTATACAAAACTTAACATAAGTAATGTTCCAAATATTCTTCAAACTCTATTTTTAACAATATTTTAAAATAGTAAAAAGTATCTGTACAATATAGCGTTTAAAAATAAACCATCCTTTTCTGAAATTTGACAGCACTGTTTCACAAAAATCACTATGTTCAAATACATGAAGTATTATAATTAGTTTTTAGTTACAATCATTGTAGTAGACAATTACCTAAGATGATGACATTGAGAAAAATGCCCATTTCCTGAGTAGTTTTTGGCCAAAAATATAAATTTACAGTCTCAGGGGTTTTAAGAGGACAATTCATTGAATTATTAAAAAATGCCATCACAAACACATTTCTGGAATTTTACCAAAGGGTTATTCCTTAAATAGTTCCATAAATATAAAAATAATTTAAATATTTATGAACAGAATGCTGTTAGTTTCCAAATATATTTCTTTGCATATAGAAAAAATTTTCACAAGTGTAGTGTATTTTCCCCAGTTTGGAATTTAGTGTTTTGTAGATAGTTATCTCATTTTAATAATATGTTTAATGTATGCTAAAGAATATACTTAATACAACAGAATATAAAGGATAATACAAAAAGCAACTGTTGTACTCACCAGAGCTAAATTTTAGATAACTAAAATTGTTGAAAATCTTGACAGAGTTATTCTGAATATTTTGGGTTTTTTTTTTCTTATAGTTTATTATGAGAGGTTTTGAAAGCATAAATATTATTTAGAATTGGAAATAAATTTAATCATATTTCAGATTTTATTATTTTCATCTCAAATTGTATTATTCAATCTTGTGAAGCTACAATTGACTCATAAAAACTTGCAATTAGAATTTCACTGTATAAAACATCAACATTTTTATTATTCAGATGAAAACAATTAG
The DNA here is from genome assembly GCF_036321535.1 of Camelus dromedarius. Taxonomy (NCBI): domain Eukaryota; kingdom Metazoa; phylum Chordata; class Mammalia; order Artiodactyla; family Camelidae; genus Camelus; species Camelus dromedarius. The sequence continues at coordinate 36,602,270 of NC_087448.1, forward strand.
ACAAATATAGTATCTGAGGAATTTGGTTATTAATATCTAAATTTGCCTGCTATCTATTATTTACTCTGTCAGTAAAAATTAAATCACATTTAACATGTCTATTTCATGTAATAAATAAACTTTAATTTGCTAGATTCGCTTAATTTACACATTTACTGTATTTTTAATGAGTGCTACTTTGTGAAAGACACTGTGGTGAATCTAAACAAACAGGGAACTACTTGCTCTTTTTTCAATGGAATCCGTAACACAGTAAAAAGAAGCTTGAATATGAATCAATAGGAGAGGAGGCAGTTAGATGAATGAGAAAGACAAAGGGAAGTAATATAGTTCTCTTGGGTTTGTTCATGAACAGTGATTCAAATTTTTTGAAAAGGCAGCCCAGAATATTAAGGGTGGGGAGGTTGCAGTTAAGGTAGTTACAGGAATATTGTTAATATATTTGTGAACAAGACGAAGTCACTTTAAAGGTTAAGTTTCTCATGAGGTCATTAATTAAAATTTCAGTCTTTTGCTGATGCTGTGGGAAGAAAAGGCATAGAAATGGAAGTGTCTATGAAATGAGTTTTCAATATCATTAAGCATAAAAAATGTGTTATTTGTTCATAAATACAAAATAACTAAAATAACTGAAGAATTCAAAAACTCATAGGAGATCTTGCTATAAATGATCATAGTTCAAAATCATGCATAAAATTTGACTGATCATTATATACTATGCAACACAAAATAATATCCAGGACAGATTGTAGTTAATATAATTGAATGGTCAAAAACATTATCATGGATAGACTTAGAAACTCATTTGAACATGTTCTATACTATATAATTCTAACTATATGGCATTCCGGAAAAGATAAAACTATAGAAAAAGCAAAATGATCAATGTTTTTCACAGAATCTTGGGGGGGAAGTGTATGATTAAGTGAAGCACAGGGAATATTTAGGGCAGTGAAGTTGTTCTATATATATTATAGTGATGGATATATGTTACTATATATTTCTCAAAACCAATAGAATATACAACACAAAGTTATAATAATATATTAATATAAAATATATTAATATAAAACATTAATACCATAATACAATATTTTTATATAATATACAAGTATGCATATATTAACACTAATATATTAACATTATATATAACATATTATTGTATAATAAAACATATAATAATATATTAATAATGAACTATCAATATTTTCTCAATTATCATAAATATACTACTCTAATGGAAAATATTAATAATAAGGGAAACTGGGTGGAAGGAGTACATATGTACTCTCTGTATTGTCCACTTACTACTTTTTGGTAAACCTAAAACTGATTATAAAGAAAGTTTATTCAGCTTTTGCTTAAAAAGTAAATCTTAAAGATGCTATCCAAGATCCTGTACAAAGAATCAGAAAAGGAACTCAAAATATTTGGGGTTTTCTCCCTTTATGTAAGAGAGATGAGTATCTCCTAAAAGAAAAGTGACATATGATTTCACTTATAAATATAAACATAGAAATAAGCAGAATAGAGTTTTGGATTTGGAATAGCCAAAATGGTGAAATGTAGTGACTGCTTTTTGTTTCTGCTGTTCAGTTTCAAATAACCCTTTCCTCTTCTTCAGTGGGGACAGTCCCACATTGTGAGAGGTAATAACTTAGCTCCTGAATCAGAAGCTTATTATGGTGATGTTTATCCAACCAACGTCTTAGATACGGAAATGTAAACCTAGAGATTTTAATGCCAAACAAAAGAAATATTTAAGTTGTGTATGCTGGCAGTGGAATAATATTCAGTGTTGAAATAAAGCTTAGTAATTTTCTGGCCAGATGTTCCTGCTGCAGTGTTCCTAGAGTCTCATTTTTTGCACATTTCGCTAGCCTAGGTTTTCCAACCTGCAATCAATATACTGCACACCCTTCAGATCTGTGGGTTCTGCATCTGGGGATTCAACAAACCTCAAGTTGAAAATAGTTTTTTAACATTTCCAGGAAGTTCCAAAAAAGAAAACTTGAATTTGCCATGCCCTTTCAACTAGTTATATATCATTTACATTGTATTAGGTATTATAAGTAATCTAGAGATGGTTTCAAATACACTGGAGGGTGTACTTAGGTTATATACAAATACTACACCATCTTATATATGCATTTGAGCATCCATGGATTTTGATTATCTGTGAGGTTCCTGGAACCAATCATCTGTGGATACAAGGGACGACTATGGTGATTCCCCCTACACATAATTATTTCATTAACTTTTGCTTAAAAGATCCAGAATCAATTTCAGTTGCTTTTAACCAAAAATTTAAAAATGCCATTGCTATTATTTTCTTACTATAATTATTTTTATTTATTATTTTCAGCTTTTATATAAGGTGAGGCAAGAAGTACAAGGTAATAAGAAAAAAAAGTATCACTTATGTATCTAACAAGCCATAAGTTAGCCACTCAGAAATATAAATACCTTGGAATTGTGGTCCATATTCCCACAGTTTAAAAATTGTTTCAATTAACAAAAGACATAAATGTGTACTTTCTTTTGTGAGGTAATAAGTATCACCAGTCAACATGATTATAAGAATAGAAAATCAAAAGTTTTCTCATCAATAAAATTTCAAAATCAGCTGAACAGTGCTCTGTGGGTAACACTACTCAGTAACCTCATAATATGTACAGACTTAAGAGCCTTACCATTTTACTAATAACATATTTTCATTATAAAGCTGTCAATGACTCTGCACACAGAAATTTGGATCTTTGGTGAAAAAGTGCTATAATAACAAGGAGGAAATGGTGAAATACACAAGCATCTTTATCAGGCTAAGATGTGAATGTCTGCATATAAAAACAATATCCTTTTAAACAAAATTAGTTATAAAAATAAACAACTTATACCAGGTTGACATAAAGAATTCACTGAAAGGACAGAATTGGGAGACTTCAACCCCTTTCTAAATAACAGCGAGTAGACACAACATATTATTCCACTGAGAAAATTATATCATAATGACAAGAATTAAAACTCTCAAAATATAAGATTTCTACTTTTATTAAACAAATGCCTTATGTGATTATATGGAAAAGTGTGCTATAAAACCCTAAAATCCAAATTACCAATATTTAAGGTTACATAGGGAATGATTCTAAATTGCTGTTAATAAAATAGATTTAAATCTTTATCCTTATTTTGTGCTTTCCAGATAATAATATTGTCATATGAAAAATATATATGTAAGAACATTTTAACAAAAATTACTATGTGAATACCAGTAGGAATTCTGCCAATTAAATGTTTATCTGACTGGAGAATTACTATAATATTTGAGGGTTTCTCTTTTTGCTGAAATGATTATCATTAGGTCATTTTAAAAATGTAAAGTTCTCCTTTGATGTTGTAAATCTGTGGATGCCATTTTGTATTTTTTTTTTGTTTTTTTTTCTTCTAGTTTCTCTGAGATACAAGTAACATACTGCATTGTGTAAGTTCAAGATGTACACCATGAAGATTTGACTTGTGTACCTCATGAAATGATCACCATAAAAAGTTTAATGAACACCCATCTTCTAATATAGATTGAATTAAAGACTAGACTAGATCTATTAGGATTTACTCTCTTATAATGGTAACATAAAAAATACAACAATGTTGATTATATTTTTAGTTGTACATTACATCCCTAGTACTTACTTATCATAACTGGAAGTTTGCAATTTTTGACTACCTTTATCCAATTTCCCCTCTTACTACCCTTCACCTCTGGTGACTACAAGTCTGATTTATTTTTTCTATGAGTTTGTTAGTTTTTGAATTATAATTGACCTACAATACTGTGTTAGTTCCTGATACTGATTCGATATTTCTACACATTTTAAAATAATTACATAAGTCTACCATATCTCACCAGACCAAAAAAAAAAAAATAATGACTATATAACCCACACTGTACATTTCATACCTATGATTCTTTTATTTTGTAACTGAAAGTTTATACTTTTTAATCCCCCTCACTGATTTTTCTACTCCCCCTACCCCTCTCCCTCTGGCAACCATCTGTTGGTTCTCTGTTTCTATCACCCTGTTTCTGTTCAGTTATGTTCATTTGTTTGACTTTTTAGATTCCACATATAGATGAAATCATATTTGTCTTTCTCTGTATGAATTATTTTACTTACCATAACGCACTCGAAGTCCATATGCTGTTGCAAATGGCAAGATTTTATCCTTTTGTGGCTGAGTAATATTCCTCTGTGTGTGTGTATGTGTGTGTGTGTGTTTATCACAACTTCCCTATCCATTCATCTATTGATGGGCACTTAAGTTGCTTCCATATCTTGGCCATTGTAAATGGGTGCATATATATTTTCAAATTAGTGTTTCTGCTATCTTCTGATGAATACCCATAAGTGGACTATTGAATAGTATGGCAATTCTGCTTTTAATTTTTGAGGAGTCTTCATACTGTTCCATAGTGCCTGAACCAATTTACATTCCCACCAACAATTAAATCTGCCTGTTGTTGCCTAATTTTTCTAAACACAAATCTAATCAAAGTTTCAACAAAAATCCTTCAGGATAAAGTCCAAACTTTCAAATTTGGCTTAAAATAACCCTTATAATTACATTACTGCTTCATCTCTCATCAAACACTGAGCCCTTTCTCTGGTCTGAAATTTAGAGACCAATTACAATTCCATCTTTCTTTATCAGCCAGGAATTTGCATAGACCATTTCTCAGCCTGCAATTCATTTCCATTTTCTAGCACTTATCCCTGCTAAATTTCTCCTACTCATCTTCCAGTATCACTTTCTCCAAGTTTTCCCAAGCTTCAAGACGATTACCTCTTTCTTCTATAAAAGATGCATCTAGTACCTTGCATTTCCCTTATATCTCTAATTGTGGTTGATATAGAAAAAAAAACCCTAAATGTGATCAGTAAGAGTTGGCTGAATGAATACAGCTGAGGACAAATGTGGTAACAGGTAACTCTGTAGGTAAGATCAAAGTCACTCACTGGAAATGTGAGGTATATGATATCGAGAAGAGTGTTTGACCCAAGCTTTTTGGAACTATGTTGCCAATTTTTCCTGAATAGATAAAAAAGGACTAGATGACTTTAGTGTAAAGATTTAAAATGATGAACTAACTTTGACATGTGTAAACTAATTATCAATTTTACAGTGGAAAAATAAAAGTTCATTAAAGAAATTACATAAATTGTTAAGGATGCTATGGCAATGTAAATTTTATCCCATAGTTCAAAAATCAATGGAATAAAGAAAAGAAAAGAAGAGATTAAATCTTGATTTTGACCATTGTAGTGGGTTGAATGGTGGCCCTCATAGTAAATGTCCACCTAGAATTTGTGAGTGTAATCATTTGAAAAAAGCATCTTTGCAGATGTCATTAAGAATCTCAGGATATCTTTCTGGATTATGTAAATCCAGTGATGTGCGTTTAAATAAAAAGCAAGAAATACTTGAGATAGACATAGAGAAGTTCATATAAAGATGTAAGCAGAAGTAGGTGACAGAAATTGGAAATGTCATTACTTTGGAATGCAAGCAAAATTTTTTGGAGATGGGGGATAATTTTTATCCTAGAATGTCTGTGAGGAGGGAGATGTTCTGTCTACCATTCTTAAATTGTTTCTAAATTTCTTTGCCCAGAAGATCAAAACTTTAAGGGAACATTAGAGATTTAGGGATAATTGTCACCTAGTGTTTGTCCTCCACCAGATACTGATACATCCCTATAGAAGGCACGATCCCACCATATCCTCTGTGTCTCCCTCATATTTGGTATCACTAGGGCTTATTTAACTGAAGATATATGACAAGTTCTGATAATCTAATTTTGATTTTATTTTTGATATATTATAAAATTTAGCATGCAGAAAATACATCTAAGATGTGTGTGTGTGTATGTGTGTAAAATTTTATTCAGAATTAATCCTGTGAATCAGACTATGAAGAATAGATTACAATTGAAATAAGTAATATATAATAAAGAAATGCAAGCAGCACTCGAATCTATACAAAAGATCAAGATAAAGTCACAAGGTTGGTACTTAGCTATGGTGAAATCTCTTTTGAAATTCTGTCCTGCTTCTATAAATGTACAATATATAGGATTTGAAAGTATAATGTTCAAAGCCTTTATCTGACCTGCTATTCTCAAGTATCCATTGTCTGATAAAACTCTTATGATATTTGTTGATTGGTATACTATATGTTTTGTTTTATGGTAAGATAGAATTGTTAGTTCTCTGGGTTTTGTTTGTTTGTTTTTTAGTTTTGCAGGTTAGGTGTTATAGTACTTGACAGTAGACTTATGTACTTCCTCATTTGATTTTCAGGAGTATGAATATACCATATTTAAAAGTTTTACAATAGCGACTTGTCTACCTTCAGCAAATGCTATACATTCAAAGGAATATGGAATCTACTAAGGATAACCTAGAGGGAGATTACTATAAATTTTTGATGATATAGCTGACCAGGTTTCTCTTTGCTCAAGATGTCATTCCATTTTCTACTGTTACCAACTTCTTATTTACTAAGAACATGATGCCTCGTATGTTCTCTTCCCATACACAAATAAGATGTTGAATAATTTTTTATTTCTGAAAATGTCACTGCTTTCATTTATATTTTTCCTCATTTCTACAGCAGGAAGTTCTCCATGGAATCATATTTACACAAGATTCAGTATACTTATGGGAGATAGTGGCATCATGAAGTTAATTAAATGCCAAAATTCTAAAAGAAAATTCATGGCAGCAGAGCTATTTGAAATATCTGCTCCAGGACTGTATGTTTGTTTTTTTATCCATTACAACCACACCATTAAGGGGAGGTGTGTTTTCACTTCCTTCTTGCCTTTTGAAGAATGAGCATTTCTTATTTCAAATTATATCTGTATAATAAGGCATATTGTACAATTATTTTTGTACAATTTTGTACTTTAGTAATTTTTTGCTAAAGTAAGTCCAAATAAATAAAATCAATAGTAGATCCATAAGAATAAAAATATAGATCCATAAAAATGATATGAGGTATTTATTGGATACTAGTACTTGTTTTTTTCACATTGCACTGCATAAAATATCCTAAATAATTAAATATTTGATGTTATTTTAGCATCATTTTTCTACACAAATAGATGAATACAACTATGTGTATGCCTATGCCTATGCCTATATGTCCTCTTAGATGAATAAAATATTATTTTAAGTAATGCCACATTTACTTTTAGTGAGCTCACTATTTTTTCATATTCCAGCATGTCAGTTTTGATATTAAAATAATTAAAACTCTAGGAATACATCATATCAGCATCTCCAAATTCACAGCTTGCCTATATTATTAGTCAATTTCATACACAGTTTACATTTATAATCAGCACTTGGAATTGCAAAATAAAATAAAAATGAATGAGCTCTTTTAAAATTAACTTAAGACAGTGTTCATTAATAAGAAAGAGTAGGGAAGTAAATGATTGAGATCAAGTGAGCTATATGAAATAGACAGTTCAATGTTTTTTATTAAACAAATAGCTAGTTGGATTTGTTTTCATATATTTACATTTTCCAAAGAAAAATAATCTGTAAAGTTTTATAAAGAATTTCATTAATAACTGGTTTCCTCTTAAATGTTAAAGATGACCAAATTAAGCTTCTAAAAATATTACATTTATTAGCATAGTCAATTCATTTTCTAATACATTAATACAGTACAAATTTGCTTGTTTCAAAAAGTTTCTGGAGCTAAACATTTAAATCTCATACAATTCAAGTTTCTATAATTTATCTTTAAGTGTGAATAGATATCATACTTTCAGATAGATATTCAAAAATTTTTAATTGAGTTCTTGTGTACAAGGCACTAATCTAAGGCTTGAGAATACAAACACCAAAACAATCAAGAGTATATGAGAAAAGTAAAATGTTAAAGACTTACTGATCTAGAATATCTAATGAAATATCCACAAATGATATTAGGAGGGTTTTTTAATACACACATTGAAAATGTAAGACAAAACTGTCCTGGGTCAAACTATTTTAAGATAAGTAATATGCAAACTAATTATTGGCTATCAAGTAGATATGACTTGCTATTTTATATCATATAGCATCATCCTAAATTTCAGATTTTTAAATATTTGTATTCAAAAATACATGAAAATAATATTATTCCTTGCTACAAATGTAAACATACTGTTTTATGCAGAAATACATTAGCTTACACAGAACACATTTCATAATTATGTTTTTGAAGAAGGCTTTTAACTTGTTTGGCAAGCTAGAGACTTGGAAAATGCTAGTGTCCATTATAAATTTGCTCTCTTACTTTTTTCAGCCCTTAATGATTTTCATTATTCCATTAGTTGATAGAATCTATTTCCTAAACCAATAATCTCTTGAAGTCCACTGAGCCACAAATTGCTCATTAGAGAAAATTTTCAAAGATCATTACCTTTATCATAGATTTTCACATTTCATCTCTTGCATACTTGCTTGTAATGTTGCCTCATAGATAAGAGGAGGGGAGAGTATGAAGTTACAGAGAATAATGTAATATGTGTATATATTACATTATATTTAATGTAGTAGAAAGACATATCAATACATATTACACTATATATAATGTAATATATATATATATAGTTTTATTAAGTAAATTTTGCATCATGTTTAACCTTAATTTTACATTTGCAGATAAAATACATTATCATTAAAATATCAGTGGACTCATAATTACACTGTTCTAATAGTTTCTAGGGTCTTTTATAATTTTATCATAATTTTGGGATAGGTAAATGTATATGAATATTTAATGAACTTCCTTTTAGAAGTGAACAGTAATTAGTAAGGCAATTCTTTAATATATTTAAGTTAGGGCATTTCTAACGTAAGAATATGGTTTTACAAGCATAAGGTTTTTGTATTTGTAGTAAAATGAATGTTTCACTTCTTAAAAAATCGTATCTATTGATGAGATTCATTAAGAGAAAAACAAATATCCCCTCTCAATACGAGCTTAAACACTTTGAATTAAGTAATGCTGTTCTCAAAATCTCTGTATACAACATATTTGAATGCTCAAAATTACTGTGGAAATGACTGGAAGTACAATAAATATCTGAGTAATTTTGTCAAATAATAAACATTGCTATTAAGAAAAAATATAGGCCACTTAATGATGTCTTTGTTTTTTTAAGAACATACTTAAGGAGAAATTTTACAATCCATGCTTGGGAAAACTTTGAATATTGGTGGTTATTGTTATTTATTAACCTTGTGACCTTGAACAGATATTTAGCTTTCCTTTTTCTCCCTATTCTCACATATAGAGCAGAAACTTGGGCCTTTCTTACAAATATCTGAACACAGTACCTGTCACAAGGACATTTAAAAAACATTTCTATTGAATTATAGTCAGTTTATAATGTTGTGTCAATTTCTGGTGTACAGCACAATACTTCAGTCATATAGAAGCATACATATATTTGTTTCCATGTTCTTTTTAACCATAAGTTACAAGATATTGAATTTAGTTCCCTATGCTGTAGTAGAAAATTACTGCTTATCTATTTTATATATAGTAGTTTGTATCTGTAATGTTTGACTTTTTACTTTTTGACCAGCTAGGCCTACATTTTATGTTTTGGGCCTTCTTCTAAGTTAAAATTGTTAACTGGCAGCAAACATTGCCTCCACCACAGGGGCTGACAGATTTGGCTGCTTTCTGCTCCAGCCTCCATTTCAAGTAGGAAACAGCCATGTGACACAGGCTCTGGCAATCAGAGGTATCAGATGTTGGCAGATAAAGGTAAAAAACAAGCAGAGACATTTTTCAAGAATTGATAGAAAGAGCTGGAACAAAGGAGAAGATTCATTACCATAAATGTTTTAGCCTATTATTATAGGAAAGGTTGGTATTAACCAATACATACCAGTATGTTTTTACTGGTCAGTAAAATAATATTTGGGGTACTTTTCTTACTGCTTAGTATCAGGCAGCCTTCCTAATGATTCTGTGAAACATTCAATATGCTTTTAATAAGCTCCCTTTGTGCTTAACCCAGCAAGTGCTGCTTCAAATGCTCACAAATGAAAAGAAACAAAGATCTGTGGTTGCCAGAAGTAAGATGGAGGGTTGGGGGGAGGACTAAGATGAAGGTAGTCAAAAGGTACAAACTTCCAGTTGTAAGTACTAAGGATGTAAAGTACAACATGATAAAAATAATTAACACTGCTGTATGTTACATATAAAGTCATTAAATTCTAAGAGTTCCCATCACAAGGAAAAACTTTTTATCTCTTTCTTTAATTTTGTGTCTTTAAGGGATGAGGAAAGTTTATTAAATTTATTGTTGTTATTTTATGACATCTGTAAGTCAAATAATTACCTTCTGTTACAGAGTTCACTGTACAACAGGCTGATCAATCCAGAAATAAGGTGTAGGGGCAAGTAGTGACTTTATTATGTAAGCCAGCAGACTGAGAAGATGGTAAACTCTTGTCCCAAAGAATCATCTAGCTTGGATTTGGATGCTAATTTTTCTTACAGAGCAAAGAGAGTGGGGTGCAGAGGTAAATATAAAATGGTGATAAGTTATTGCAAATGTTCCCTGGTTCCAATCAGCCTCTGGAGAGGATGTGTTAATTTCTTCTTTCCTGTAGCCATTTATAGATGATCCTGATCTGAACGTTTCCTGTGAGCTAAACAAATTTGTTTTATGCTTAAGGCTCAGGCATGGGAGGCGGGGTTCCCACAGATGGGCTATTATGCATACTTTAAGCTATAGGCAACATCCCTTTAATGATCAACTTTAGCAAAAGCAAATACAAAGTTTAAGTAAAAGAAACAGATTTAATATGGAGGCAGATTTATTTTCCTTGTTATAGTTCTACTTAAACTTATATAATATTGTATGCCAATTATATCTCAATAAAATTTGACAAAAATGGAACACCCTATGATATAGGAAGTGCACATTGAATGTTGATTACTGTTTTCTTATACAGTGGAGCGAATTGTTCATAGGATTTATTCAATGGATATATAAAATCTTTTATTTTTAAAGGAGTGAGCTGCACTAGATGGCCGTAATCTTACATCTTGCTGAATTCTTTTGATTCTGTTATATATATTAAATGTGCTTGGATGGATTTTAAATATTGGTACTAGCATATAAGAGCAAATATATGTATATATTAGGTTTCTAATTATACCAAGAAGTGGGAGATTTACTATATTAAATCTATATGAAAGATAAAGGAAGAGAATATAACATCTTTATACATCCACAAATAGGAAAGAAACAAGTAAAACAAGAAAGCTTAATTCTGAGCTTTGAGGAATAAATGAGACAAAAGTTCAGTAATGTACATTAATGATATCCTGTACTTTGCAGCTGTAGTTTCACTCAGAAGAGGTAGTATCTAAAATCATTCAAGAAATGACTGCATTTTAATTATTTTATGTTATGCTTACTCATTTTAGATAAAACAGCCTATTTCTGTGTCCTTTTTATGTAGTCCTTGTGCTAATTAATCCAGCCAAACAGAGCCATAGGATGAACACTAAAAAGATATTGAAAATAATTGACTTCCCTAAGGCAACTTTCTCACCTTTTTCTGGTAGGATATGGATTCATTAAAGTACTTGTCATTACTTGTATTCATTAAAAGAAGAAACAATCTATTTTGTCATCAACAAACCAAAACAAACTTTCTAACCTCTTGCTAGTTCCATGATAACATTTTTTAATTGGTCTAACTCTGATTCTCCTTAAAGCTTTTCAAAGAAGATAGTAGGCAGATCCATGTAGAGTAAAAGTAAGTGGGTATGATCAAGTGCCTGAAGTGTGTCTGGTAGCTGTGGATTCAGAATGTACAGAGTTCAAGTGAATATGAATTAAAAGTGGCTGCTAGACTGTTAGATGTCACAACAAATTACAGCAGTTCTGGAGACTGTTAAATATGGTTACAAATTTTTGACTAATAAGAAAACACTTTTACATTAGTGACAATATTTACAAAGTGTCACACTATGGAATATATGTAAAACTATACATGTAATAAGTATGATTTATTCAGGTTTAATATATTACTGCCCTTATTAGGAGTAATGACTAGAAAAAAAGAAAAAGACTATCATAACAAGAGAAAAATTGTCAAAGAATTTAAATGAAAAAATACAAATTGCTAATTAAAAATAAGGCCGAAATGTCCAAGAAATAAAATATTTGCATATTAAAATTGTTTTTGTAGCATTTTTCCTTGTGTGTACAAAATTAGTAAACACTAGTGAAAAAAAAAAAGTGCTGGAAAGCTGCAGTGGGAGAATGAGTCTCATATACTGCTGGGTAGGATAGAAATCTTCCTGTAAAGCAAGCACCAGGAGCTCTTAGAAATACATTCCCTTTGACCAAGAATACTTTAAGATTTTATCCTAAGTAAATAGTCAAAATTTTAGCACCCATATTTGAGCTGTTGTCTTTTTTAAGCAAATAATTATTAAAATAAAATATAGCAATTAACAAAAAAAAAACCAAATAAGGCAGATTATACAAATCTTATGTAGCATGGTAAAAATTTGACACATATATATAAGTAATTGTCATGTACATACACACACCCCTACCTAAATATGTGTTTTTACATAGGTATATATTATGTGTGTTTAAGTGATGCCTTCATTTATGAATCTAGAAAAATATTTGAAGGGAGTATTTACAGTGACTCTGTCGAGGAGACAAAATTTCAGCTAATTTATGTATTTATCTTTATGATTTTCTTGTTTTACAAAATTTCCAAATCGAGCAGATTCTTCAACATATTGTAAAATATTTCAATATGTCAATAAATGAGAAACTCAATTCTAATATTTTTGAAATAACAGAAGTAAAAGAAAAAGAAATTGTTAATCTTCCAAACTTGATACAAAATTCAAATGCTATCTTTTTTTCATGTGGTAGCTGAGATACAGTCCTTTAGTAACACTTGCATACTCTGGTGGAACTGAAAACTCTGTGGTCATAAGCACTTTTTTAAGTTCCCCTTACTCCTTACCCCACAAAGACCTTATATGATTCTCCCTGCCTCTGAGCTGATTAATTACAGAGTCTGTCAATTTTACTTTAAACTTAACACAAACAATTTATCTTCTAGTTCTCTGTTCATAGCAACCAAAGAAATTGGAAACTTAGCAAGCGTGTGTGTATATGTGTGTATGTCTGTGTCTGTTTAAGGTGAAGGGGGTTTTGCAAAGGTGCTGAGTAACAAAGGAGGATACAAAAATAGTTTTATAATAAATGAAGGCCTTAGAAGTAACCTTTCTCTTTTCTCTTCCATATCAAAAATACAAACAATGCAACTCTAAGTTTAGATGATAAATAACATCGTATATCTCAGTGGTCTCTAAATATGTTATAATAATTTAAAAATTTAAGTAATATGTCTGTAACACCAATAAGTGCTTAAGTAGCTTCCTCTCCAACTTGTTTGTTCAGTTAGGGAACTGAATTACTAATTTTATGGGTATTTCTATCCAAATAAACTTATTGTGAGCCTTTAGCAACTGTGATGTGTAATTTACATTCTAAAGCCCCCCACAGGATCAGACTGAGGCTAGGACCTTTGCAGATAGTGCAGCCTGATTGGATTATTTCCCTAACCTGACCTTTTCCCTTACTGTCTTCCCTGCTTTTTCTGTAGGTGTACTAGCTAAGTAAACCACTTGCCACAAACTGTCATCTCAGAGTTCCCTCCTGGAGAACCCAATAAAAAGCACTTCTAGGGTGGAAATAGTGACATTTGATAACAACTTTTGTTTATTTTTTTAAGATATTTATTTATGTTGAAATACAGCTAGTTTGCCATGTGTTAATTTCTGGTGTACAGCATAATGATTCAGTTGTACATATATATTTTCATATTTTTCCATTACCAATTTTTAATAGGGGTACTGGCATCTTGAATGCAATCATTAATTGCACCTGAGGTAATATTTTCCCATAGGAATTTACCAATTAAACAAATTTAAAAAAATGAAAATAAAGGAATACATTAGCACATATTATAAAATCAACTATGTAACAACTAACTGAATAATTAACTTAAGCATGATTCCTTCTGACTATATTTTTCATGCCCTTCAATTTTCCCTCATCATCTGCCTCTTCCTTTCTTTTTAGCCAAGGAAGTTGACCTGTATAATTTTATCAGCAGTGCTCTGTATCTCTGAGTTTCAACTGGGTTCAGACCATGGGAAGCCTTATTAAATGATTGTGAGAGGAAGAAAATGAAGTTAGAGTATTTCTTTGGCTACCTTCCTACAAAGTTGCTTTAGGCTTCTTCAATTCTTGACTGAAATCACTTTGGCCTCAAGACTGCTGACCCTATGCAATGTTCTGTCCTTCAGATTTTTATGATGTATTTTTGATAGGCTATGATATCTGGTTTCTGATATGATGAGCTCCCTACCTCTGGGCCTAGGAATGGTAATAGCTCCCTACTATCAGCCTTGAGGTACCACAGTATCACTGTGGTTTCCCTTAAAACTATAACTTTGCAAAAATTAAAATTATAGTTAAAACTTACTCATATTATTCTATTGGGTTTGTCACCCTTTTACTGTTATAACTTAGATAGAGGCATGCACCTAACTTTACAAATAGCATTTAATATGTTTAACACTTTGAATTATTTTCTTTTTTCTATACAAGTCAAAATTCCATGTAAACGTGTCTTCTATTATCATTTTAAATTACTTATATGTCTTTGCTTTTTCTAATACAATTTTAAGAAATTTCTTAAACATTTAAACAATATATAACTATAATTTCTTATATCAAGACTTTTAAATCTAATTATGATGTCATTTTTATTAATTTACACATTAAGGGAAGAATTTTACTAAATCATATTTTGTAGCTATAATTAGCACAGTCCTTTCCAGATACTGCTTAGATGTGAACAACAATGATCTTCAAGGATATGTACTCCCCCTTTCAGTGTGCTCTGTACAGTTGATATGGTTGCCATTTTCTTCCGGGAATAACTTGTATCTATATTTTGTCTCTGGGGCTACATGAAGTCCTTTTTAAAAACTCATTCATCTCTGCCCCAAAGATAGAGTTTTTAGAGTTTTGTCTCTCATACGAAATGGAAAAAGAGCTCAATTTGGAAAAAAATGTTTCAACAGGAAAAAATAATCTCTGAAATAAGAACTAGAAATAATTGCTTAAATATTTCAAGCTTTCCTCATGTAAGATTAAAGATGTGTGTTCTTTGATCCATGAAGTCTTTTCAAAAGATAACAAATACTGTGTAGATCTTATTTTAGAATTCTATTTGCCTAATAAAACTTACATATTACATTAAGTAATCTTTAATTAGAAACATAGACTGTTACTTAATTTGATTAGTATACTCAATATCTCATTATCTGGGAAAATTTTGACCTAGTAAACCGGCATATAAATAAATTGAACACCTAATATAGGTTAAGCACTAGATTTAACATAGTAAAAGAGAAAAAAAAAACATTTACTCAGAGGAAATTTTACAAAGCCCTAAGATTATTCATTCACTATTCATACATGTATTTTATACAGACACTAGGAGACAAAGAAAGCAATTCTTTACAACTTTCCTATTATTATTTCAATGTAGTATTATTTTTAATGAATGTAATTTATTTATTTTATCTATATTCCCCTTGATAAAACATTTCTTGGTTAAAATTGTATCTTAATTTCCTTTGCATTAGGAACCCTTGTCACAGTTCTTGTCCCATTCTTATTACTTGGTTCATTTTCTTCCTTCTCAGTGCTCTACCAATTCTAATCTATACCAGGGTAATAAATGTGCTGCTACTGTTCTTCCTCAACCCAGAAATGGTTAACCATTTCTTAAAATAACATAGAAAAAAAAAGATAAATGCTAAACAGTGCCTTAATATTTAAACTTTAAAAAAATCTTATGACTAGGAGAAACTTTAAAAAGTAATTAAATGCTTTTAATATTCCTCTTCCTCCTCCTGTTTTTTGGAAAGCATATATATATATATATATATATGTATATGTATATATATAGTATTACTTTTTCGTAAGGTTTGCTTTGCTTTATGAAAACAAGCTCAGAAGTTCAAGTAAATCTTTATCTTCAGTTTATGCCACAATATCAGCAAGCCCCATGCTAAACCTCTCAAATTATTTCTGTAAACACTTATCAATTCATCATTTATTTTCCCTTATTTACACTCCTTAATCTCATTTCCCTTCTTCCTCCACAGAAAAGTTACATATAGCACTTATCAACATAACATTGTGATCTATATTGAAAAAAATTTTTATAGCATCTAATTTTTTAAATTAGATTAAATTAATAAAATAACTCAAGGTAATTCATATTGCACTTTTTGAATAATTATTAAAATATAATTTGAGTATTGGATCTTTAAAAGTATTTATGGAGGAAATTATTACAGAATGAAAAGAATCGGGGAACAATGAAGATTTTAGTAGAAAAAAAAGAAGAGATATAAGATTATGATTGAAAGTAAAACACATTTTAGTAAAAGGTAAAATTTGGGAAGGTAGAATTGGAAAATGTAAAGCAGAAAAAGAGTTGCATAACATATGGAATTACTGAAATATTGAACCTATACAGTCAGGATAAACTGAAACAACTCAATTTAAAACAGACTAAATAAATATCTAACAACTTCTGACATTACCAAAGTAAACAGAATAAAATGCACACATTAAAATGTTTCTCTAGGTGAGATCAAGATGATGGAATAGGAAGACCCTGAGCTTACCCGCCCCACACACACAGAGAAATACATTAAAACTACAACTACATATAGAGCAACTTCTGCTGAGAATGACCTAAGAACTAGCATAAGGGCTCTTCCACAACCAAGGCTGTAAAGAAAGAACCATACAGAATCTGGTAGGAAAAAAGGAAAAGCAATTCAGTCTAGACCCACACCCCTTCCTAGTGACTTAGAAGAGGAGAGGATATCACAGGCTAGGGAGTCCTCCCCATGGAGCAAAGGGTTCAAGCCCCATATTGGCCACCTGATCCAGGAAGATGAGACCCCTTTGCCAACTGTAAACCAGTAATGTTTACTAGAAGGCTGTAGGAATCCAAAACTCTGCTTTCAAAGAACTAAGACTTGCTTGCTTTCAATCCCAGTGCAGAGGCAAAATTTTGAAAACTGCCTGATGCAGACCAGCCAGAACCACTCCAGTATGCTTCCCAGTCCACAACAAGCTCCTGTTCCAGACCCTACTGCTCTTGCACTGCTCCCTGCTGAGGCATATGGAACTGACATTGCACAAGGACCAGCGAAAAAGTGGAGTCAGCTCAGAAGTCCAGCTCCAATCCCTCAGGCCCAACTCTGCCTTTAACCAAGACAGACTGCCATCAACATTAGGCACATGCACGGGAGAAAATCCAAGTCAGTTCCAAATGCTAGGGCCCTAACATCACCCCTAACCACGGTGGAGACCTCCATTAGCTTATTATCAATTGATTTGAGTATTTTGAGGTGAATTGGGCAAAGGCATATGTTTGATGGCTTTTCTGAATATATCCTAACAACTATTTAAATCTTCAAAAATGTATGTGCAAAATTGAGTGGTTTATATGTAAGAAATTATTATTTATGGTACAATTTAGTTTATGACTAGATAACATACACTATATACTTATTTTGGTTTAGTATTTATTGAAGTATAGTTGACTTACAATATAGGTTTCAGATGTACAACATAGTAATCCAATATTTTAATAGAATATACTCCATACAAATTTTAAAATATTGAGTATATTCCTTGTTCTGCACATAACATCCTTGCAACTTTTTAATTTTATACCTAGTAGTTTGTATCACTTAATGCCCTTTGCTTATTTTGACGCTCTCATCACTCCTCTCCCATCTTGTAACCACTAGCTGGTTCTCTCTATCTGTAAGCCTGCTTCTGTTTTTTTTGTCTTGTTATTTTGGATTCCATGTGTAAATGATAGCATATAGCATTTATCTTTCTCTGACTTATGTCACCAAGCACAATACCCTCCAGGTATATCCATGCTGTCACAAATGGCAAAATTTTAGTATTTTATATGTCTGAATAATATTACATTGTGTGTATACATTATATATAATATATATAATATATATATATATATTATATATATATTCTGTATCCATTTATCTGTTGTGGAAACTTAGATTCTTTCCATATCTTGGCAATTGTATATTGTGCCTCTATGAACATTGGGGTGCAAATATTTTTGAATTACTATTTTAATTTTCTTTAGATAAATAAATATCCAGGAATGAAATTGCTGAATTATAAGTTTCTCAATTATTGAATGAACTGCCATACTGTTTTCCATAGTGGCTGTACCAATTTACATTCCTACCAGCATTGCATAATGATTCCTTTTTCATCACATCTTCCCCAGCATTGGTTTTTACTTGTGTTTTTGATATTAGCTATTCTTACAAGTGTGAGGTGCTATCTCACCATTTGTGCTATCTCATTGCATTTACCTGATGATTAATTATTTTGAGCATCTTTTCTTGTTGCTTGCTGCCCATCTGATTATCTTTTCTGGAAAAATTTCTATTCAGTTCCTCTGTTCAATTTTTAAATGTTTTTATGTTGTGTTGTATGAGTTTACTATTATTATTATTTTGAATATTAACCCCTTATGAAATATATTGTTTACAAATACCTTCTCTTCAGGAGGTAGTCTTTTCATTTTGTTGATATTTGTCTTGGCTGTGTGAAAGCTTTTTGGTTTGATGTAGTCACATTTGTTTAGTTTTGCTTTTGTTTCACTTGCCTGAGGAGATGTACACAAAAAATACCGATGTCAAGAACATACTGCCCATGCTTCATTCTAGGAGTTTTATGTTTTCAGGTCTTACATTTAGGTCTATACTCTATTTTGAGCTTATTTTTGTGTACAGTATAAGAAAATGTTCAATTTCATTATTTTACATGTATCTATTCAGTTTTCCAAACACTACTTATTGAAGAGACTATTCCCCATTGTGTATTCTTGCCTCCTTTGTCAGAGATTATTTAGCAATATGTATGTGAGTTAATTTCTGGGCTCTCTATTCTGTTCTACTGATCTATGTATCTGTTCTTATGCCAACATCAAACTGTTTTGATTACTGAAGCTTTGCAGCATAGTCTAAATTTAGAAAATATGATACTTCCATATTTATCTTTCTTTCCTCAAGATTGCTTTGGCTATTTGGGGTCTTTTGTGGTTCTATAAAATTTAGAATTATTTGTTCTAGTTCTATGAAAACTGCTACAGATATTTTAATAGGGGTTGTATTAAATCTGTAGATTGCTTTAGGTAGTTTGGAAACTTTTACAATATTAATTCTTCTAATCAATGAGCATGGGGTATCCTTTCATATATTTGAATCATCCTCAATTTCCTTCAAAAATGTCTTATAGTTTTTAGAGTATAGGTCTTTCACCTTCTAGGTTACATTTATTTCTATGAGTTTTATTCTTTTGATGAGATTATAAATGGGATTGCTTTTTGATTATTTATGCTTCATTGTTAATGTATAGAAATGCAAACAATTTTGTATATTAATATCATGTCCTGTAGCATTACTAAATTCATATAGTAGAATTCATTGCTTTTAGTGTATTCTTTGTCATTTTCTATGTAGAGTATCATGTCATCTACAAGCAGTGACAGTTTCATGTCTTCCTTTCCAACTTGGATCCCTTTTATTTATATTTTTTTCTGCTCTGATTGCTGTGGATAGGACTTCCCAATACTATGTTGAATAACAAGGGTGAAAGTGAGCATCATTGTCCTGTTACTGATCTTCAAGGAAAAGCCTTTAGCTTTTCACCATTGAGTATGATGTTAGCTGTGTGTTTGCCATAAATGGGCTTAATTATGTTGAGGTATATTTCTTTTGTACTAACTTTGTTCAGAGTTTTTATAAAGAATAGATGCTGAATTTTGTCACAGTTTGTCTTTGCATCTATTTAGATGATCACGTGATTTTTATCCTTTGTTTTTTTTAATGTGGAGTACCACATAGATTGATTTGAAGATATTAAACCATCGTGTTTCACTAGAATGAATCCATTTAACTGCCATGTATGATACAGTTTATATATTGCTGAGTTTGGATTGCTAGTATTTTGTTGATTATTTTTCTATGTTCATCAGGGATATTGGACTGTATTTCTATTTTTTTCTTTAGTGTCTATGTCCATTTTTTGAATATTTGGAGAAGAATAAGTATTGACTCTTTAAATAATTTGTGGAATTCCCCTATGAAGCTGTCTAATCCTGGACTTTTGTTTGTTAGATTTTTGTATTGATTGATTCAAATGTGAGATTAATAATTGGTCTGCTCCATGATTCAGTCATGGAAAATATGTTTCCAGGAATTTATCTATTCTTCTTGGTTGTCCAATTTATTGTTGCATAACTGTTCAAAGTGTTCTCTTATGATTTTATTTATATGTAAGTTTTCTTCTTTCATAATTCAATTTTTATTTAAAAAATTTTTTTTAATTGTAGTGAAGTCAGTTACAATGTCTCAATTTCAGGTGTCCAGCATAATGTCCCAATCATGCATATACATATACATATTCATTTTCATATTCTTTTTCATTAAAAATTATTACAAAATATTGAATATAGTTCCCTGTACTATACAGAAGAAATTTGTTTTTATATATTTTTATGTATAATGGGCTAACATTTGCAAATCTCAAATTCCTAAATTTGTTCCTTCCCACTCCCTTTTCCCTGGTAACCACTAGATTGTTTACTATGTCTGCAAGTCTTTTTCTGTTTTGTACATGGGTTCATTAGTGTCTTTCTTGTTTCTTTTTTCTTTGTTTTTTTTAGATTCGACAAATGAGTGCTATCATATGGTATTTTTCTTTCTCTTTCTGGCTTACTTCACTTAGAATGAAGATCTCTATGTCCAGACATGCTGCTGCAAATGGCATTATTTTATTCTTTTTTATGGCTGAGTAGTATTCCACTGTAAAATAAAGCACAATGTCTTTCTCCAGTCATCTGTTGATGGACATTTAGGTTGTCTCCATGTCTTGGCTTTTATATATAGTGCTGCTATGAACATTCGGGTGCATGTATCTTTTCAGTTATAGTTCCCTCTGGATATATACCCAGGAGTGGGATTGCTGAATCATAAGGTTGAGTCTATTTTTAATTTTTTTAGGAATCTCTATACTATTTTCTATAATGGCTGCACCAAACTACATCCTACCAAGAGTATAGGAGGGTTCCCTTTTCTCCAAACTCTTTGCAGCATTTATGGTTTGTGAATTTTTTTAATGATGGCCATTCTAACTGGTGTGAGGTGGTATAGGGATGTTTTTTAATTGCTGATTCTATTTCATTTCTAGTGATCAAACTGTCCAAGTGGTCTATTTCTTTATGATTCAGTCTTGGTAGAGGGCATGTTTCCAGAAACTGACCGTTTCTTCTACATTGTCTGATTTGTTTCCATATAGTTGTTCCTAGTGTTCTCTTTTTTTTTTTTTTTTGTCTTTCTGTGGCATTCATTGTATTTTCCCCATTTTCCTTTCTAATTTTGTATGTTTGTGCTCTCTCTTTTCTTCTTCATGAGCCTGCCCAGAGGTTTGTCGATTTTGTTTACTCTTTGAAAAAAACAGTTTTGTCTGATTGATTTTTTCTATTTTTTTAATTTTTTTCTATTTTTTTCTATTATTTTTACTTATTTCATCCCTGATCTTTATTATTTCTTTCTGTTGACTGACTTTTGGGTTTGTTTCCTCTTCTTTTTCTAGTTCTTTTAAATGATAGGTTGGGTTGTTTACTTGAGAATATTATTCTTTTTGAGGAAAACCTGTATTGCTATGAACTTCTATCTTAGGACTGCTTTTGCTGCATCCCATAGATTTTGTGTGGTTGTGTTTTCATTGTTTTCACTAATTTAAAAGGGATTATTTCTTTACTTTCTTCTGTTGATTCATCATTGGTATAAAGAAACGCAAATGATTTTTGTATGTTAATCTTGTATCTTTCTACTTTGCTGAATTCTTTGATTAGTTCTAGTAGTTTCAGTGTGGAACTTTTAGGATATTCTATATTCACTATCATGTCATCTGCAAATAGTGACACTTTTACATCTTCTTTTCCAATTTGAATCCCTCATATTTCTTTTTCTTGCCTGGTTGCTGTGGCTAGGACTTCTAAGAGTATGTTGAATGGGAGTGGTGTGAGTGGACAACCTTGTATTGTCCTAGATTTTATTGGAAAGATTTTCAATTTTTCACCATTGAGTACTATGCTGGCTGTAGGTTTGTAATGCATAGCTTTTATTATGTTGAGATATGTACCCACTTCAGTAAGTGTTTTTATCATAAATGGTTGCTTAATTTTATCAGATGCTTTCTCTACATTTATTGGGATTATCAAGTGTTTTTGTCCTTTCTCTTGTTGATGTGGTGTATTACACTGATTCATTTGCATCTGTTGAACCATCCTTGTGTTCCTGGAATGAGCCCAACTTGATTATGGTGTATGATCTTTTTTATGTGCTGCTGGATTCTGTTTGCTAAAATTTTGTTGAGGATTTTTGCATCTATGTTCATCAATGATATTGGTCTGTAATTTTCTTTTTTGGTTGTGTCTTTGTCTGTTTTTGATATCAGGGTAATGGTGGCTTCATAGAATGAGTTTGGGAAAACTCCCTCCTTTTCAATATTCTGGGAGAGTTTGAGAAGGACTGGTATGAGTTCTTTGTATATTTGGTAGAATTCCCCATTGAAGCCATCCTTTCCTGGATATTTGTTAGTAGGGAGGTTTTCTATTGAAAATTCAATTTCATTTTTAGTGTATGATTTGTTTAAGTGGTCAATTTCTTCTTGATTCAGTCTTGGTGGACTGTAAGTTTCCAGAAAGTTGTCCATTTCTTCTTGTGATATTTTGTATTTCTGTGGTATTTGTTGTAATTTCTCCATTTCCCTTTCTTACTTTGTTTATTTGTGATTTCCTTTCCTTTTCTTCATAAGCTTGGACAGAGGCTTTTTAAATTTGTTTACTTTTTGAGAAAAGCAGCTCTTGATTTGATTGATTTTTTTTTCTTTTCCTTGTTCTTTTTTTTTATTGAATTATAGTCAGTTTACAACATTGTTTCCATTTCCAGGGTAGAGTACAATTTTTCAGTTATATATGAATATACATATATTCATTGTCACATTCTTTTTTCAATGTGAGCTACCACAAGATTTTGTATATATTTCCCTGTGCCATACAGTATAATCTTTTCTATCCTTCTACATATGCCTGTCATTATCTACAAATCTCAACCACCCAGTCTGTCCCCACCTTTTTCCCTCCCCGCTGACAACCACAAGCCTGCACTCCATGTCTTTGAGTCTGTTTCTGTTTTGTATTTATGCTTGATTGGTTTTTTCTGTTTTTTTAATCTGTATTTTATTTATTTCCTCCCTGATCTTTATTATTTCCTTCTTTCTGTTGACTTTTGCTTTTGGTTGCTCTTCTTTTTCTAATTCTTTTATCTGCTAAGTTAGATTGTTTATTTGAGATTGTTCTTTTTTGAGGAAGGCTTGTATTGCTATGAACTTCCTCTTAGGACTGTTTTTGCTGTATCCCATAGATTCTGCGTGGTTGTGTTTTCATTATCATTTTTCTCAAAATATTTTTTAATTTCTTCTTTGATGTCATCATTGACCCACTGATTTTTAAGTAGCATGTTGTTTAATCTCCATGCTGTCATTTTTCCTCCTTTGTTTCTCTGTAGTTGATTTCTAATTTCATGGCATTGTTGTCAGAAAAGATGCTTGAAGTAATTTCTAACTTCTTAAATTTGCTGAGGCTTCTTTTGTGCCCTAGTACATGATCTTTCCTAGAAAATGTTCCATGTGCATTTGAAGAGAATGTGTGTTCTGTTTTGGAGTTGTGTAATAGTCTGAAAGTATCAATGAAGTCTAATTGTTCTATTATTTCATTTAGTTCATCTTTTGCTTTATTAATTTTCTTTCTGGAAGATCTGGCTGGTGATGTTAATAGGGTGTTAAAATCTCCTGCTATGATTGTGTTCCCATCAATTTCTCCCTTTATATCTGTATATTTGCTTTATGTATTTAGGTGCTCCAATATTGGGTCCCTATATGTTAATGAATGCAATATCTTCATCTTATATTGCTCCTTTAATCATTATATAGTGTCCTTCTTTATCTTTCTTTATGGCCTTTGTTTTAAAGGTTATTTTGTCTGAAGTCATTATTGCTACCACTGCTTTCTTGTCATTTCCATTTGCATGGAATATCTTTTTCTATCCTCTCACTCTCTATTTATGTGTGTCCTTCTCCCTAAAGTGGGTCTCTTTTATGCAGCATATTATAGGTTCTTATTTTATTATCCAGTCCACCACTCTGTAGCTATTGATTGGAGCATTTAGTCCATTGACACTTGAAGTAATTATTGATAGATGTGTGTTTATTCCCATTTTGAACTTGTTTTTGCAGTAGATTTGGTATTTCCTCTTTGTTCCTTTCTTTTTCTGTTTGTGGTTTGATAATTTTCCTTTGTATTTTCTTGGTTTCTTTTTCCATTTGGTTTTGATGGTTAACGTAATATTTTAAATTTGAATATCTTTCTCTTTTTTTAATGTTTATCTGTTACCAAATTTTAATTTTTGGCTACCATGAGGTTTATATATAGCAACCTGTATTTAAACATAATTATTTAAAGTTTATATTCTATTAAGTTTGAAGGAATATTAACAAGTCTGCCTTTTATTCCTCCCCTCAGTGCTTAATTTTTTATGTAATACTTTATGTTTGTGTATGTGTGTCTACCTTATCTACTTATTGTGATGGTTTTACTACTTTTGTCTATTAATCTTGATCTACTATCTTTACTGCATATTTGCTTTTAGCAATGAAATTTCTCCTTTTATAATTTTTATTTTACTGTGTGTGTTTATTTGTTTGTTTTCCTAGGATGGTCCCTTTAACATTTCTTGTATAGGTCATTTAGTGTGCTGAGCTCTTTTAGCTTTTGCTTTTTCTATGAAACTTTCTCTCTCCTTCAAATCTGATTGATAACCTTCTTGAATAGGGTATTTTTTTTCTGTAGATTTTTTCCTTTTATATTAAATACATTGTTCCACTCCTTTCTTTCCAACCAAATTTCTGCTGAAAAGTCAGATGATATTACCCTTATATGAAATACCTTTTTTGTAACTAGTTGCTGTTCTTTTAAGATTATTTTTTATCTTTATTTTTTCATTTTAATTACAATGTTCTTTATTCAGGACCTTTTTGTACTTATCTTGTTTGGGACTCTGTGCTTCTTAGATCTAGATGTCTGTTTCCTTTTCCTGATTAAGGAATTTTGCAGCTATTAGGTCTTTAAATATGTTATCTAACTCTTTCTCTCTTTCTTCTCCATCTGGGCCCTATAATGTGAGTTCATAATGTTGATGTTGTCACAGAAGTTTCAAACTGTCCTCATTTATTTTTTTAAATTTTTTCTCCTCTGCTTATACGTTTCTACTACCCTGTCTTTCAATTCGCTGATCCATTCTTCTGTATCATATAATCTGCTGTTGATTTCTTCTACTGTATTTTAAAAATTTCAGTTATTGTATTCTTCAGGACTGTTTGTTTCTTTTTTATATTTCTGTTTGCTAATCTTAGCACTGTGATTACCCATTCTTCTCCCAAGGTTCTTTTGCATTTTCATAATCATTACATTGAACTCTTCATTGGGTAGACAGCTTTTCTTCACTTCTTTTAGGTCATTTTCTCAGTTTAATCTTGTTGCTTTATTTCAAAAAATATTCCTCTGTTGCCTCATTTTGCCTGATTATGTGTTTCTATTTCTATGTATTAGGTAAATCACTTATGTTTCCCATTTTTGGAGAAGTTGCCTTATAAATGAGACATTCTATGGGTTCCAGAGGTACAGTTGCCTTTGTTTACAGAGCTATTTATTCTAAGAGTATCCCCTATGTGAGCTGTGTTGACCCATCCATTGTGGCAGGGTTGATTACTGTGGGCATGTTGATTGCTGTGGCTTGTCCTTGGGCTAGCTGGCTGCAATACCCTGCCTAGTGCAGAAGCTGCTCACCTCTGGTGAGTAAATCTGGGTCTTTGGCCCTCTGATGGGTAGGTCTGGGATCTCAGGCTTTTGGAGTACTCAGTAAGCCTACACTGCTGTTGGCCTGCTGCTGGGTAGGCTTGTGTCCCCACATAGCTGGCTGCTTCACCTGAGGGTATCAGGAATATTGCTGGCCTGCTGGTGGATGGAGTCTAAACTAATATAGAGGGAAGACTGTCAAATAATGCTTGTCAGCACCAATGTCCTCATGGTAGAATGAGCTTCAAAAAATGGCTGCTGTCAGCTTCTATGTATCCAGGGGTAGCTCCAGTTGTCTCCTGCATCATCTCTGAGAGTCTCTCTATGATCAGCAAGTGTGTTTGACTCAGGTTCCTTTCAAATTACTGCTTCTTTCCTGCGCCTCACAGCACATGAGATCTGTGTTCCCTTTAAAAGAGGAGGCTCTGTTTCCTGCAGCCTTCTGGTTTTTCCAAAAGCAAACCCCACTGGCCTTCAAAGCTATGTCTTCTGGGGTCTTACCTTCCCAGTGCAGGACCACCAGGCTGGGGATCCTGATGTTGGACTCAGACTTCTGACTTCTTAGGGAGAATCTTGTACTTTTAATTATCTTCCCATCTGTGGGTCACTTACCCAAGAGTGTGGGTCTTGACTGTAGTGCATCTCTGCCCCTCCTACTTATTTTGTGGTTCCTTATTTATATCTTTAGTTGTAGAATATGTTATCTGCTGGTCTTCAGATCATTCTCATCAATAGATCTGTAAATAGTTGTAATTTTGGTGTGTCTGTTGGAGGAGTGACCTCAGGGTCTTCCTGCTTCTTTGCCATCTTGGCCTCTCCTTCTGGTATTTTTCTAAATGGCAGAATATATGCCTTTTAAATCACATTATGCCTAACAAAATTTGTGACAACTTTTTGATACTCAATAAATATTTATGTATGGATGATTGGAACTCTCTCTTTTTTCACCCTTTATCCTAAAGGCAATTAAAGTTTGGAACTAATAGAGTAGGGTAGAATTTACATGTGATAGTAAACTTAAGGGGAAGGGGAGCTAATAATTCTCCAACTTTTCTCTACTTCCAAACAGCACAATTGCCCCATGTATGGAATGGTGCCTTTATTAATAAAGACTATACCATATTCACAAAACTTATTTATCTGATATAACATTCTTGGATTGTTGTATTATTCAATCTTGCTTCCTGACACTCTTGTGTCATATATGCCAAGATCCTCTATTGCTCAAGCTCTTTGCTTATATTTATTCTAAATATTTCATATATTGTGTTTGGATTATATTCTGTTACTCTTTCAACAAGCCCAATCTTCCTGTTAAAGAATATCACACTCCACTTAGCAGTAGGTTTAAAATCTTTTATTTCAACTTTTACAATGATATACTACAGACATATTTCATGCCTTGATTTTCTCAGTGTTATATCTTACATTCTGGATGTCTCCATATAGTTTTAAAGTAAATTATTATCTGTGCAGGAATTTTAAGGAAGTAAAGGATTAAAACCTGTGATCCATGTGAAATGTCTACCTACAGATTTATGGATGTATCAAAATGGCTGATTTAATTCCTGCAGGCATTCAATATGGAGGCAACAGAAAAATATCAGGGCATGATGCATCTGAATAAAGTTGATATCAGTTTACATATGTGATATTTTGTACATATCATGATGCATTTGAATAAAGTTGATATCAGTTTACATATGTGATATTTTGTACATAGTTTTTGATCAATATCATATTTTCAACCTTCATACCATTTAGTGGCTACTAATTACTATTCATTGATTAGGTAAATGTGTGAATGAATAGATGTAGTAAAAAAAGTGAAGAAGCTTCCAATAACTATTAAATCTAATAAACCATAATAAACAAGTAAAATATAATCTCAAAGCTACAATATAAGTACAACTATTAAATAAAGCAAGGAGGGTTTAGTACACAGAATAAATGCAGTCAATTTTCATATATTTTGCAAAGGTAGATTAAGCTTCCTAGAAACTGCTTGATGATTGGAAGCCTATTTGGTAAATAAATCCAGGAGGATGTTTCTCTAATCAGTTCTTATAAATTTTTCAATGTTTATTTTAGTTTAAACCATCTTTAACAACTTCCAAAGTAGTAATTTGCAAAGTGCTTCTTATACTATTCTTCAGATAATGGTGCATAAAATGCTACCATTTACTTATTTGAAATGTATACTCCTGAGTTTTCACAGTATAAAAATGTATTTTGTCATTTTGAATTGGTAATTTTCCCTTTGACTTAAAGTAAATGTGTAGAATTGGTGTCTTGGAGGTAGAACCTCAGTGTGACCAACAGTAAAACCCTAGCCTTTGAAACACAAAAGCCTCTTAACAGAAGGATCAATGTCAATTTCCCATGGACCTACGAAAATTATTCTTCTGTATTAATATGAATACATTTCTTATTTGATTCTAGAGTCTCTTATTTTGTATTTCATTTACAAGAACAATACAATTTTTAAAATATCCCTGCAATCTCACAACCATCTAGTCATAAAGAAAGTGCTGGCCCAATACAAAGCTTATAGAATATAGGATGTGGTAGATGAGGAAGAAATATAAGATAAAAAAAAAATCCTTGTAGAATTGATTTTGATCTACATATTCTCTCTAAGATAATTTCAAACTCACTAGTTATTAAAAGCTATTCTAGGATTCCTTAGCAGAATGAGTGGCAAATGAAGGAATACATTTAGAAATATTTAAAATTTTGGTCTTTCTGTGATCTATTTTATCATCTTTACTCAAGACACTGGTGTGCTGTGGTCCTCGGATTCACTATTTCATCATTTCAATGAATACTTTTATGTATGTACTAAAAGAAGTAGAATTAGAATGAACATGAAATATGTGCAGAAAAATCACTCTATTTCAAGAATTTATAATTGAGTATTTCACAGAAGCTTCTTTCATTATTTAAATAATTACTAGTAAAAATAACTCACAGAAAAAATAAAATATTTAATTGTGTGTTATTTTTTTCAAAATATATTTCATTTCAGTAACATATCACATCATCCATAAACTTACATTTTAGAATATGTATCATATATACATATATATGATCTAATGTTCATCACATTCCTTTATCCTTACAAATTGAAAAAAAAAATTATGTACAATTCTTAACTTGGACAATTGGCTCATCATATCCAATTTCACTGATGAAATAGAAATTTTGGGGAAGAACATTAGAACTTCTTTTTCCCTTCCCCCCTTCTTAAAAAATGTGTTTGTTTGACAATTAATTGTATCATCAAATTGGTGGTGTTAACATTACTTACTCAAATTGAAAGTCAAATAAATGGAATTATAGAAGTTTTTTCATATTAAATATCATGTTGAACTAAAATATTATTATAACTATTGACAAGATCCTATTTGAAGCAATATCCACCATTATAATAAAAATGATAACACATACAAAGACAATGTGATCAATGTTTTTAAAAAGTTGAAATTCAAGTGTTATAAGAGAGCAAAGAGAGATATTATTTCTGGCCAAGGTACATCAAGTGTGCCTTTACAAGAGTTAGACTCTGAGCAACATAAATATATGCTTTATCAATTTATATTTTATGGCATATAATATAAATTGATAATTTAAATAGACAGGGATATATGTAAGAATTAGGTGTCTTACAACCTTGAATACGTTTGGAATAGCTGGGAGTTCCTAGACTTAACTTCTAGGAGAAATTCTGAATTACAGAACTCACTACCTGAATAAAAGAAAATATTTATTTTCTAAGAAGGTATTGCTTTGCTCTAAAACTATCAGAGTTTACTTCGTATTTCTCCTTTATTATCTGCTATAGGATACCTAGAGCATACTTCTCTGTAGTATACACTCTGGGCACATTGACGCCAGGCCAAATGAAAAATCTGCCTGCAGTACATTCTATAACAGGTAGAAGTTTTTTTTTTTTTTTCTTGCTCAGGATATCTCTTTATGCTAAAAGCATTAATGATCACTATATAAATGAAGAGGAACAATACTTTCAGATGTGATGCATGCTGTTTACAAAATTCAAAGAGACTCATTTTCTACCAATTTCTTATTAGTTAAGTTTGTGAAGCAGGGCAATTTGGCATTTATCTTGAAGAGGCTGTACTAAAATGCCCTTAACCCTGCAACACAGACATCTCAAGCAGCATGGGGACACCATCAAATTTTTATTAGCAATGTGAATTGGTGTAATGAAGATTTTTGCATATTAATTATGAGGTAGAGCTGGAGTGTTGATATAGCCCCAAGCAAAGTTGTTATAACTTTAGGACACTCTGCTGTCCTTGTGATGGGAATATGAACAGTTTCTACTTTTCTCAAGTTATATTTCTAGAGATAAATCATGTACAAAATCATTAGTTATTCAACAGGTATCAGGGTTGTGTTGATTTGTCCCATCAGAGTCTATATCTATTATACCTGAAACATAAATTGCAATTTGAATCATTGTGTAATTTGGTTTACAATAACCTGTCATTTTCCTTCAAGATGTATCTGTCATCTGCAAAATCAAAAAAAGAATAGTTAAGTAAGAAAGTAAAACAAAAAAAACTTTATTTTCTTTCAAATATGTAAGGTGTTAATAAATTCTGTTATTACTACAGGTCTTTGGTTCACTACTTTTATAGTGAAGTGTAATTCCAAAAATTTCCACTTGGTATTTCTAATCAGAATCAACCTTCCCATCTAAAATTACTTAGTCATTTAGCATTTGAGGCTTCAGAAATCTATAATGTAAAGCATAATGTACAGCAAAGTAATATTAAAGAAAAGAGCTGTAGAAAATCTGTTGACTTTTTACACATCTTCAAAATAAAATGTCCACTGCTATAAAACAGAAAAAATAAGAAAATACATTATTAAACATGATAAAAGCAATGTTTTTCCCTTAATCTGATGAAAGTTATCGGTCTTCAGCTGGAAAGGCGTAAAGAACTGTCAAGCTAATTAAAAGCAAAGTAACCTGGAGATGGCTATGTATTGCTAAAATACCAGAATTCTAAACAAAGAACATTGCAAAATCATCAAAGAGAAAAAGTGATTTTGTTTTAAAAAGAACAAATATTAGTTGTCTACTGGAAACAAATTGTATGATTGTAAAATAGAATATAACTCAATTGTAAAATAGTTAATATGTAAAAATACTGTCAAATAAATTAGTCTTTTAAATTTCCAAAAGAAAATTATTTTGGACCCTAACTTTTATATTTAATTAAAATATAAATCTGATGTGAAGAATTTTTAGACACTCAATTGTTCACACATTCTTCTGATCGGGAAAACAAAATTGGGAGTTTTCTGCAATCACTAAGGCTATGGACATTGCATATTTCAATCAGAGGAAAAAAATTATTTACATTCAGATACAATCTTTAAAAATTTAATTATCATGTTAGCATTTATTTTCTAATTTTTTTTTCTTTTTGGGGGGTTTTTTGCTCTTCGCTTTAGGATTAATTTGAATATCTCTACAAAAATGACATTACAATAAAGATTCTTAACTTCAAGTTTTTATATAAGAGAGTGTCAGTTCACTGACTGTAAGATGTTTACCACCTCAAAATTCCTTTTGCACCTACCTATTCTCTGTGTAATTGGTGTCATGCATTTTACTTATAAAAGTTATAAATTTCATATTACACTATTATTTTCCTTGATCAACTCTTCTAAATAGTTATTAATAGAAAAAAAAAGTACATGTTTACTCATTCACTTGCTTTCCATTCCTTCATATATCTGTTTCTTTAAAAGTTTAAGCTCCCCTGTAAAATTTACAAATAAAAATTTATTTTTCTCTTTGAACTTTTTTCTTAATTCACCTTTCTTGGCTCTGATAGTAAATATAACTAGGCAGGGAATATAATTTATTCTTGCTGACTATTTCTGACTCTGTTTTCTTTCTCAGCCCAATGTGATTTCACTTTATAAATGAGCATTATTTTATTTCTTCCTTAGCAACAACATTTGGAAGCTGGTTTTGATTATATTATCTAACTATATGGTCTTTTTCAAGAGACAGACAACACTGGTCATATCTTTCATTTTATCCTTTGTATTTGCATGTATTGAAAATTCTGTTATCTCATGATTTTTTGAAACCGTTCTGTCTGTCAACTGACATAAGAATATAATTTTAAAAGAAAATGATTGCTAACTAATGCAAGAATAACAAAATGTTCATATTACATATTAAATCATTGATTATGTGTAATCTGATTATCAGATAAAATCCTTAAAGTTTGTGTTATTTGCACAGTCTATGTATTCAAATCATTAAAAAGAGATTAAATAGAAAAAAATCATTCATATGAAAATCAATTTTTGCTTCAAGGAATGTCTCAAGGAGATGTCTGAGATCTACCTGGTCATCTCAACCTGAAAATGGTGCAGCTGATTACTGAATTTTTTGTGAACTACAGCATTTTCTAAATTTACATTTGACCAGTGGCTGAAATTGAAAAACTAAGGCAACTGCTCTCTCTGGAGAGTTTCTCTATAGAGAGAGAGCTGTTGCCTTAGTTTTTCAATTTATATATATATGTATTTGCAATTTTTCTAACTGAAAAAAGATAGTTTTCACAATACTTTTTTTTCCATTTGTAGCCTTTTGTGTCTATGTTTCAAAACTTTTGGAGATTAATCTTTATTTTTGTGGACTATAGAGTTATCTAATTGAAACTATCTATCATAAACAGGGTGAAATGTATGCAGTTTTAAAAATTGAAACAGTTTTTTTCATAGTTTAGAGATCAGAGAACTCTGCAAAAATTTGGCTTTTCTTGACTTGGATAAACAATTGTATGAAAGAATCTGACTTAGTGTCAGAATTAAATGCTCATGAATTTTTTTAAAAGTACTTATGGCTTGTGAAGTGCTCTTGGCCTGCCTTAGATATCAAAGAGGTCCTAATTGCATACCATTTCCTCATTTATCTTGGGAAAAAAAAAGACAGCTCCACAAAAATGTGTGATGTTTAAGGAAGATTTTGGAAATAACTTTCTGTGTCTGTAAAAAAAAAAACGTTAATTTCTGTCTTAACCCATAATCTCTAAATTAGTACTTTACTAAACACAAAGGAAACAGGGAGACATATCTTTTGACCATATACCTCTAATCCTGAATTTCTCTGGCTTTTAAACTCTGTACATAGAGTGAAGTGCTTAGTTTTAGATAAAATGGGCCACAAATTTTAGAGAATCTTCATTATTTTTATAGCTTGCCTAAGTAGTTCATAAGATTTATTTTTGTGTGTGTGAAATATTTTTAGAGATTCAATTTTATTACTCTAATTATTACTATTACTATTACTTAATAGTGATGTGACTTACAATATACTGTGACTAAACAACAGTACAACTCAAAAAATAATGGAGCAAGTTTAGACTTTATTGAATATGGTAGAGTAGGAACCCTCTGAACTCACCTCCTCCATGAGTACACCAAAATGAAACTATTTACAGAGCAACTGTTGATAATAGCAGCCTGAAGACTAGTGAAAAGATTTTCCATAACTAAAGATATAAAGAAGGAACCACAATGATATGGGGAGGATGAATGGTGACATGGCATAGTCAAGACCTACACACAGAATAGGCAACCCATAAAAGGTAGGATAGTTACAAATACAGAGATTCTCCCTAAGGAGCAAGGGATCTGAGCCTCATATCAGGCTCCACAGCCTAGGTATTAGAGCAGGCATATAGTTATATATAAACAAAGAAAGGGGGATGCAGGCCAAATGGCAAGAATTGGCAGAAAGGAGGGACACAGGCCAAATACAGAAAACCATACATCAGGTAAATACAGGGGTCCCTGGACAGAGAAAGAAAAGCAGGAACCTCTGGGCTGATAAGTGGTCACACATTTTGCAGTGACAGCAGCCTGGAAGTTGAGAAAGAAAGGTGGAAAAGGTCAGGAATCTCCAGTTTCCGAATGTAACCTTTTGCTCAGTATGTCCTTATTTCATTAAAATTAGCCTTGCAGATTAGAAGTACCCATCATGAACTGACACTTTCAATCCAGAATAAATAAGGACAAAAATTCCTTCTCTCTTTGGGAAGGTGGCGTTGGAATGAAAATCAAGGATTATGGCCCCAAACTTTTCCCTCCCCAATGAATAATCCTCCCATTCATTTTTATATTTGTTACTATATAGCCAACTTGCCAAAAAACTCAGGGCAGCCATTCACCTGAGCCTGCCCACTCTCCCCTTGAGAATGTACTGTCTATCCTTTAATAAATCCTCATTTTATTTTTTTAACTTCCACATCTTGCCTCTGAATTATTTCTGGGGTGGGGCAAAAATCTGGACACCACTTACATCTAACTGCAACATAGGAGTCCTGCACCAGGAATAGGAGCTCCAAGAACATCTGGTTTTGAAAGCCAGCAGGACTTGCATACTAAGAGCCAGAGGGCAGTTAAAAACAAAAAAGAAAAGAGGTTATGCTCTCATGGGGCATGTGCAAAGTCTCACAATTTCCAAGACCCCGCTCAAAACAGTAATTTGAAAAGATCCTTGGTCAGACCCACTTGCTGATATTTGAGAACCATCTGAAACAGAGGAGGCAACTAGGATTACCCTGGGGACAAAGTCACTTGTGGCAGCCATTTTTGAAAGCTTGTTCTACCATGAAAGCTTGTTCTACCATGAGATCTCTGTTCTTGTAAAGAGACATTTTGGAGTACTACCTCAACCCTATTAGCACTGAGGGCTTATTGAACCACCAATTAGTTGACACCAGACCCAGGACACCACAGGTCAATAAGCCAGCCACATGGGCAGCCAGCCCCACCCATCAGGTGTGCAGCATCAGCTGTGGGTCTCCCAGATTCCGACAGTCAGCTGCCTGAGGATCAAACCCCACCCAGCAGTGAGTCTAGGACCCAACTCTTCCCCCCATCAGGGCAACATTAGCCCCAATAAACCCTAGGATCTTTAGCCAGCAATGCCAAGACCCACACTTGCCCATAAGTTGGTTGACAGCCTCCATTTTAGGCAGGACAAGGCAGCCAACAGGAACCAATAGCCAGCCCCACCTATGAGAGTGCTGAGAGTAGTCAAACCCACCACAGTAGAGGGATTCATGCAGTCCACATAGGGGGTACCCCTAGAGCATATAGATCAGAGAGCCAGAAAGGAGTGTGCTTCTGGGCTCCATACAACTTCTCCTATTTGAGACCATTTCTTCATAACTGGGAAGCATAACCAACCAACATAATATGTAGAAATAAAGACAATGAATTAGGAAAAATAAAGCAACAGAAGAATATGTTCCAAAAAAAGGAACAAGAGAAAATCTCAATAGGAGAAGTAAACAAATTGCAGATAATCAGGTACTTGACAAAGAGTTCAAGATAATGATCATAAAGATGCTCAACATGCTTGGGAGAAGAATGGATGAACACATTGAGACATTTAATAAATAGTTAAAATATTAAAAAAGAACCAAACAGAGCTAAAGAATACAATAACTGAATTGGAAAAAAAAACACTAGAAGAAATCAATAGTAGATTAAATGATACAGGAGAAGAGATCAATGATAGAGTAATGAAAATAATCCACACTGAAAAAAAAAGGAAATTAAAAAATTCAGGCAGATTAAGAGACCTCTGAGACAACATTAAGTGTTTAACACTCACATAATAGGACACCAAAAAGATAAGAGAGAGAGAAAGGGGCAGAGAACATATTGAAGTTATAATAACTAAAAATTTCCCTAACTAAGGAAAAAGAAAAATCAGACATCCATTTTCAGGGAACACAAAGTCTCAAACAATATCAAACTAAAGAGATCTACACTGACTCATTCTAATTAAAATACCAAAAATAAAGAAAAAGAAACAAAAGAAATTAGTTATGTACAAGGACACTTCCATAAATTTATCAGCTGACTTTGCAGGTCAGAAGGGATTGGCACAGTACATCCAATGTGATGAAAGGGAAAAAAATCTACAAAGAATGCACTACTTGGCAAAGTTATCAATTCAGATATGAAGGAGAGATAAAGAATTTTATATACAAGCAAATACTAAAGAGTTCAGTGTTACCAAATTGTCTTTACAAGCAATGTTAAAGGGACTGTCTAAGTGATCA
Source organism: Camelus dromedarius (assembly GCF_036321535.1). Lineage (NCBI taxonomy): Eukaryota > Metazoa > Chordata > Mammalia > Artiodactyla > Camelidae > Camelus > Camelus dromedarius. The sequence continues at coordinate 36,638,592 of NC_087448.1, forward strand.
AAAGATTTGAAAGGTGTGCTAGGACCAAAGCTGAGTAGAGCAAGGGGATGCCTGGTTTAAGGTAGTGACTAGGCAAAGGGATGTTCTGCTGAGGGCGCTTTTTTGCAAAGAACTGCTTACACTCTGATCCCAATATTTCACAAAAATTGGAAGTTAGATCCAGACTCACATTTGATGTATTTGACAAGAGCACTGGTGGTGTTTTGCTTTTTCATCAAGTAGTACATAATGTTTGTCTTTCTTTTTTATGATATTAGCAGTCACTGATGCTCAAATTTATGTTCTTTAAGCCATTACTACATTTCCTATTTTTATTTTTATCTTGAGTATATTATCTCTGTCTCTTTTGTATTCTTTTTCTTATATCTATACATAAATATAGTCATGTTTAAAAACACTGATATGCAGTGACCCAGCAATCTCCCTGTAAATACAGTATCTACTGTGATTTGTTTCCAAATAAATTGGCTGAAACTCAGTGGTAATTTAACAAATAATTTTTAAAACTTTGCATAATTTTAAGATGTGTCTATTTTGCTTTGAGGTAGAAAAATTGCTTCAACCCATCTGTGATCAAATTGACTGTCAACTGGCACATAGAGTTTTTAGAATATGAATAAATCCAAATAACTGTTGTACACTCACTAAGCACAGCTTCCTCTCTAGAAAAAACACTCTATAAGTGGAAGAAATTGTAGAGACAAGCAGGAAACTGTCCTACTACACAAGGAAAACTTTTAGGATATTCAGTTGCACTTTGCTTCTGAAAGGAAACTTGCCTTTTCAAACAAACATGAAGCATGGGTTTTATAGATCATACTGTTAGGAAATTATTTTCCAACTGACATAGTTGCAATGTTTAGCAGATATATTAAACAATCCAAATACTAGGTCTGCATATATTATCTTATTAAACAACAGTTATCTAGAAGCCTTGAATTTCCATATTTTTGCTTTTATTGTTTTGTTTTCTTGAATAATTTTTATTATAAGATCCTCCAAATAAAATCAAAGGATAGAAGCCTTAAAAATATGTTTTTATTCAAAGAAAACTGAATTTGGATTTAATGGTTTGTGTCAAATGCTACATCTCAAAAAGAACAGATAATAATAATAGCCACTACATGCATTTGCCTTGCTGTCAGTCAAGCAGTTTTATTTTTATAAGTTTATTGATATAATTCACAAATTGTAAAATTCACCTATTTAAACTATACAATACAGCATATTCAAAGACATGTGCAAAGACAATTAGGTGCATTTTAGGACATTTTTATCACAAAATTAAAAAGACTCATGATCTTTGGCTATCATTCTTTTATCCCCTTATTTCTGTCTTCCATCCTAAAGAAAAACTAATCTAATTTTTCTCTATCGATTTACCTAGTCTGGATATTTCATGTAAGTAAAATTGTATAATATATGGGTTTTTTTGCGACTAGGTTCTTCTACTTAACATGTTTCCAAGGTTCACTTATGTTGTAATATGTCTCAGTACTTAAATTCTTTTTTGGACTGGATAATATTACATTGTGTGAACATATCACATCTTGTATACTTGTGCTGTTTCTCTGAAGAATTCTAATACACCCAGAGAATAAAGCCCCAGAATTTGTGATGTTAACCATCATACTGTTAATTACTTAGATAAGTGGGGACACCAGGCAGATAGATGGAAGAGAGGGAGGATTGTCTGGAAGATGGTGCTCTGCGCACCTCCAGCATAAAGGGAATTTACTTCTTCTAAATGAGTGCCAGCAAGAATCAGTTAGAATCCAACAGCCTTGACTGTGAGGTAGCAGAAAGGACTTAATGGACATGACTGAATGTTCATTGTATTTTAATTAACATTGTGGTTTAGCTCCCCCACTATGGATTTGTCTGTATACATCATGGATAAGGACATGCACAAAAGGGGCCAAACATGACTAAGCATTCCCAGGACAAGAGCCATCAATCAAAATGACCTCTAAGCAAGGGTATAAGAGAAATGGGAGACAAAAAGCATTGCTTTTTCTTCCCTTGGATCAGTTCACCTCGTATGTACCCCTGGAGATGTACTTTTCTTTTTCTAAATAAATCTTTTAAAATCTTCCACAATGCACTGCCTCCTTACTGTGAGCTTTTCTTTTGGGAATGACAGGAACCAGGGTCTTTACCTTTTAGAGTAACAATACCATGGAACAACATATTTTAAGTTTCACAAAAAATTCCCTTTTCCATCACTATGTTTGAAGATATTAATAGGCATATATAATAGGCATATATAGACAATATAACATAGTACACAAGTCACAGATTTTTGTGAAAATATGTACCTGGAAATAACTCTTAGATTTGTCACAAACTATTATATATAATCAGATAAATAACTACAATTTATGTTATTGCAAAATAGGAAAAAAAATCACTCATAAAAGTCTATTGAGACATGAACTTCTATGTTATATATTATATGGAAATGTGACCCCTAGGTTGTACTGTTTGTTAATATATTTCCATACTAAATACTAAATAGACTTCTTTGGCTAGCTGTGTCAGAATATTTATGATTTAACTATGTAATTGGTGGGAAATATTTTGTCTTATATTGACGTACACAACACTAATTTACTAAACATCAGTTTATAGAAACTAAGCAACAGTGTAGTCACTATTTCTTCTGTGTAAAGGCTTTCAAAAGCTTTCCTCCATTTATATATTTTTGAGGCCAATAGATGTTACAACTGATTTCAATAATAATTAAAAAATATTTTAACAGTCATGTTTCAACCTCTGCAGTGTATAGTAAAACTTCATTCTATATCTCAATTTTGTCATATAGGACCTATCTTTAGAAGATAAAGAGGGAAAATGAACTAAACAGTAGAAAACATAAAGTGCTATAATTTGAAAGAAAAAACTGTTCTGGCTTTGGGGTTGCCATATATCTATTTATCTTTTCTGCACTGATCCCATTCACTGTCTAAAATTTGTTACCTTATAAATTAATAAAAAATTTTGACTGCATATAAATTTGTATATTTATGATAAATATGGAGGAAAAGATAATTATCCTGTATTTATAAAAATGTAGCCAATCTACATTTAAGTATGTTTACAAATACATGATTGTTCTACCAAAACTGAGTGAAAATTTTGTTTTTTAATTTTAAAAAGCTATTAATTTTGTTCATTGTTAAGCACTATGTACTAAATATGATATATTTATTTACTTTCAAAACAATTATCATTTATTATCAAGAGATTTTTTTTCACTAGCACTGAATAGATGGGAAATAAATCAAAACTATTATTTTGTGATTCAATTACATAAAATTAATTTATGTAATGAATTGTGGCTGAAATGTATGTATTTTGAGACAAAAAATTCAAATACTACTTTATTTCTACAATTATACTTTTCTTTCCAAACCTATCAGGTTGAAAATGTCTGTGTGGCCTGTTAATGCAACGACAAAATAGCTTTATGTATTCACTTTTTAAGTGTATGGGTAAACCTGAATCCAAACCAATAAATGCTGTTATCTAGAGAATGAGATTAATACTAGATTAACAATAACTAAAAATTTATGTTTAACTTTAGCCACTTAAACATACTACTTCAATTTCAAATTTTGTAAAAGAGCCTAGTGTCTGAAGCATAGTTCTAGTACTTTGGTGATTAGATTCAGATTGTTTCTCTAACTGATTAGCTTTTCTGAGCTAAATGTAAGTCAAACTTACACTAGCAGAACATGCAGCATTTAACTACAATGAGTCTATAAGGAATTATTTTAGATTCCAAAGCATGAACAACCTCAAATTATTACATGTGGCTATGGTTACCAAATAATTATTAATGATAGACACTAAAATTCCTATAGCAACATGATTCAAACACAGATTTCATATTTTCAGAAGTTCATAATGTCAAAATATTTCAACAGGCATGATCTATTGATTTTGAGGAAGTGTGCTAAGTTTTATATTTATTTTCAGAGACACTCCTATTTCTTGATCAATTGTAGAATTTTCTCTAAATTATAAATGACTTCTCCCTTAAATATTAATTTTTGCACAAGAAATTTTAATAATATATCTAGTAGGGTGTCATTAGAATAATCCCTAGGGTGATATTTAGTATTTTAACATTCACTGAATTTGACAACTGACTTTTTTTGTATCTATTTCAGTACAAAACTGTGAAAGAGAATTTTACATTTGTGGAGAGATAAGAACTGAACCACATTTTTATAAAAGAAGTTTGGGAAAAAATTCTAAAATTTGGTTAGAACAGTATTTTTTCAAAGGAATGCCTACTCTGCATTCAGTATGAATTAGAAAATAGAAAATAGCATGGAGTTGATATAACATGCTACTAAAAAACCAATGGGTCAACAATGAAATCAAAGGGGAAATTAAAAAAAAAAATACTTTGAGACAAACAACAATGAAAACACAACCACGCAAAATCTATAGGATTCAGCAAAAGCAGTCCTAAGAGGGAAGTTCATAGTGATACAGGCCTTCCTCAAAAGACAAGAAGAATGTCAAACAAACAACCTAATATATCACCTAAATGAATTAGAAAGAACAAACAAAACATAAAGTCAGGACAAAGTAACAAAAAATAAAGATCAGTGAGGAAATAAATGAAATAGAGATAAAAATAGAAATAATCAATCAAACCAAGAACTGGTGATTTCAAAAAGTAAATAAAATTGATAAACCTCTGGCCAGGCTGATCAAGAAGAAATGAGAGAGGATATAAATAAATAAAATAAGAAATGAAAATGAAGAAATTACAACTAACACAACAAAAATTAAAAAAAAAATACTATGAACAGCTATAGGGCAATAAATTGGAAAACTTTGAAGAAATGGACAAGTTTATAGAAACATACAGTCCACCAAAACTGAATCAAGAAGAAATAGATCATTTGAGCAAATAAATCTCTAGAAGTAAAAAAGAATCAGCAATTAAAAAAACCTCCCTGCAAACAAAAATCCAGGACCAGATGGCTTCACTGGGGAATTTTATCAAACATACAAAGAAGAGTTCATACAGATCCTTCTCAAACTCTTCTAAAAGATTGATGATGAGGGAATACCCCCAAACTTATTCTATGTAGCCATCATCACCCTGATACCAAAGTCAGACAAAGGCACTACCAAAAAAAAAAATACTGCAGATCAATATCATTGATGAACATAAGTGCAAAAATCCTGAATAAAGTTTTAGCAAACTGAATCTCACAACACATAAAAAAGGTTATACACTATGATCAAGTTGGGTTCACCCAGGAACACAAGGATGGGTCAACATACACAAATCAATCAGTGTCATATAACACATCAATAACAGAAAAGAAAAAAATCACATGATCATCTCAACAAAGACTATAAACTTTTTAGAAGAAAACATAGGAAAAACATTTTCTGACATAAATCTTAGCAATGTTCTCCTAGGGCACTCTACCTAGGCAATAGAAATAAAAGCACAGCTAAGGAAACAATTAGCCCAAAAAACAAACAAACAAAAAAAGCGACTTACTAAGTAGGTAGAACTATTTGCAAAAGATGAAACTGACAAGGGCTTAATTTTCAGAATATATACACAGCACATAAAACTTAATAGTAAAAGAAAAACAAAAACAAAAACAAAAACCCAATTCAAAAATGAGCAGATGCCCTAAACAAGCAATTCTCCAGTGAAGACATATAAATGGCCAATAGACACATGAAAAAATGTCCAGTATCACTAATTATCACAAAAATGTAAATCAAAACTAAAATGAGGTATCACATCACACAAGTCAGAATGGCCATCATTTACAAGTTCATAAATGATAAATGCTGGAGAGGATGAGGAGAAAAGGGAACCCTCCTACACTGCTAGTGGGAATGTAGTTTGGTGCAGCCATTATGGAGAACAGTATGGAGAATCCTCAAAAGACTAAAAATAGACTTATCTTATGATCCAGCAATCCCACTCCTGGGCATATATTCAGGCACCAGCACTCCAATGTTCATAGCAGCACTATTTACAATAGCTAAGACATGGAAGCAGCCTAAATGTCCATTGACAGATGACTGGATAAAGAAGTTGATATATATTTATACAATGGAATACTACTCAGTCATAAAAAATAAAATAATGCCATTTTTAGCAACATGCATGGGCTTGGAGATTGTCATTTCTTAGTGAAGTAAAACACAAAGAGAAAGAAAAATGCCATATGATATCACATATATGTGGAATCTAAAAAGAAAGACAAATGAACTTATTTACAAAACAGAAACAGACTCACAGACATAAAACACACATGGTTATGGGGGCTGGAAAGTGGTGGGAAAGGATATATTGGGAGATTGAGATTTATACATACTAATTAATACATATAAAATAGAATAAATAACAAGTTCATACTGTATAGCACAGGGAAATACATTCAATGTATTTTATTAACTTATGGTGGAAAATAATGTAAAAATGAATACATATATGGCTGAAGCATTATGCTGTATAACAGAAATTGAAACATTGTAAACTGACTATACTTCAATGATATATATATATATATTTCTTTCTAAAAAAGGAAAGTAAATAAATTTTAAAAAGATTCTCAAATTATTTAGTCTAAGGAAGAATGAAGATTAAAAACACAATAATTAATTGATGATATCTACTAAAAAGAGGACAAACAAAATAAAACAATCAATTAACAACAAGAAAACAACTATGACAATATCAAGTGTTGCCAATGATTCTGTTTCCAGAACTCTTATATATAGCTGGAGGCAATTCAAAATGGAATACAACTTGGCAGTTTCTTATCAGCTCAAAAACACACTTACCATATGTTCTAGGAATCCCACTTTAATGTATTCACCCAATTAAATGAAAAATGTTCACAAAAAGCCCAGTACAAGAATGTTTACAGTGGATTAATTTATAATCATTTAAAACTTGAAACAATCCAAATGTCTTTCCAACAGCAAGTCCATAACCAAATCACATACTGTATATATGTTAAAGATAAGAAGATTATTAAACACACAAAATATGGACAAATAACAAATGTATCATGCAATTTGAAAATATCCACACTCTAAAGTCTGTATTTAATATGACTACATTGAAATGACATCTTGGAGAATAAAAATCTATAGGGTGAGACAGCATCAATATTACCAGAGACTGGAGGTACAGGAGAGCTTGATTGCCTTTTGGCATGAGAGAAGGTTTACAGTGACTGTTTTACATTTGATTTTGGTGGTCACACAACTGTGAGTGCTTTTCAAAACTTGAAGAACTATACATAAAAAAAGGATAAAATGTTTAAGAGGAAAAAATTTTGGTGAATAGATGTGTTTTTTTATGGTTTTATATTTATATAATTGATTACAGAACATTCAAAACAAATAGGTTGATCCTAGCAATATAGTATCCAGATAAAGAATTAAATCCTCCAATTATATATAATATAATAGTCACTTCATAAAATCAACTGAAACTAAGCTGATTTTTTTAACTTTTAGGAAATTCTATAGTTGTGACTTGTGTATGTAAGAGTGTGTGTATGTGTGTGTGTTTATGTAAGTATATGCATAAAGTAAGAGAATAGTCTATACAAGACACTATAAACCTCTTAGAAGAAAACATAAGCAAAACATTATCTGACATAAATCTCAGCAATGTTCTCTTGGGACATTCTAACCAAGCAATAGAAATGAAAGCAAAAATAAACAAATGGGACCTAATTAAACTTAAAAGCTTTTGCACAGCAAAGGAAACTATAAGCAAAATAAAAAGACAACCTACAGAATGGGAGGAAATAGTTTCAAAAGATGAGACTGTCAAAGGCTTAGTCTCCAGAATATATAAATAGCTCATACAACTTAATAAGAAAAAAAAAAATCCAAAAATGGGCAGAAGACCTAAAGAAACAATTCTCCAGTGAAGACATACAAATGGCCAATAAGCATATGATAAAAATGCTCAATATCATTAATTATCAGAGAAATGTAAATCAAAACTACAATGAGGTAACACCTCACAGCAGTCAGGATGGCCATCATTCAAAAGACCACAAACAATAAATGCTGGAGAGGATGTGGAGAAAAGGGAACCCTCCCACACTGCTGGTGGGAATGTAGTTTTGTGCAGCCATAATAGAATGTAGTATGGAGATTTTTCAAAAAAACTAAAATTAGACAACATATGATTCAACAATCCCACTCCTGGGCATATATTCAGAGGGAACCTTAATTCAAAAAGACACCTGCACCCCAATGTACATAACAGTACTATTTACAAGAGCCAAGACATGGAAACAACCTAAATATACATAGATAGATGACTGGATAAAGGAATTGTGGTATATTTGTACAATGGAATACTACTCAGACATAAAAAAGAATAACATAAGGCCATTTTCAGCAACATGGATGGACCTGGAGAATGTCATTCTAAGTGAAGTAAGCCAGAAAGAGAAAGAAAAGTACCATATGATATCACTTACACATGGATTCTAAAACAAAACAAAACAAAACAAAATAGAAAACAGCAATAACAAAAAAACAAATTAAGAGACAAACTTATTTACAAAACAAAAACAGACTCACAAAGATAGAAAACAAGCTTATGGTTACCAAGAGGGAAAGGGGTGGTGAGGGATAAATTGGGAGTTAGAGATTTGAAGATACTAACTAATACATATATATAATAGATAAACAACAAGTTTATACTGTATAGCACAGGGACCTATATTCAATATCTTGTAGTAATCTATGGTGATAAAGAATATGAAAATGAATATATATATATATATATATGTTCCTATATGACTGAAGTATTGTGGTATACTCTGGAAATTGACACACATTATAAACCGACTATACTTCAGTTAAAAAAAGAAAATATTTGGGATAGTGTTTCACTGTGATAAACAGTATATATGTTACTTATCTTTTTCTACAAATGAAATATAGCATAACAGAAAATTAAAGTAACAAAACAGTAACTCTTCATTGAGAACACTTTTGTGCTTTAAATATATCTTTTTATTTAATACACAATATGAGGACTGGAAACAGAGAGTAGACCTGTACTTAAAATTAGACTTTGTAATCTTTGGTAAATATTTACCTGACTTCAATAAACCAAACTCATTTTCACTTGGATAATAGATATTAAATAATACTACTTTCTTAAACCTCTTTAGAATAAAACAAAATTACTTAATGTGAGAATAGCTGAGGTTTCTGGTCACTTAATAAATACAAATAATGCATTTTCTGTAAGAATTAAATTTTACTTTGGCAAAAATGGGGATAATAATAGAGACTTCATTCTCTTTAAATTCATATTCTAATACTTCATTATCATCTTCAGTTATTATAATGTATCAAATTAGAAAATCGTATTTAACCAAAATATTTGAACTAGTAGCCTCTGAGACTCAAATTATTTTTTTCATATTAAAGAGCAGGAATAACTTTAGGCACAAAATAATTATGAATATAACAATTCCTAGGGAAATATACACATATTATTCAAATTGTAGTTTAGTATTATGGAAATTATGCATAAGTTGTCTTTTAGAGTTAGTTATATAGTTTTTTCTATCCTAGTTTTTATCTGGTCTAATATATTTTTTCTTCTTCTATATCTCTTGTAAAACTGGTCAAAATTATGAGCCTATCAGGAAGAAGGAAACTACCATAGGACTTGGGAATTGCAGTTTCTGAAAAAAATGAGCTCACAAACTGGATTCTTAAAACCCAGAAATTTTATGAATATTCCTCTATGGTTTTGTCTTCTATTATCTGAGATTAAATATTTTTAATGCAGATTATTTATCATGTTAGGAAAATATTTGGTACACTGGAACATGTTTTTCTTACATGAGAAGATCCTTCTATTAAACCAAATAAAAGTAGATTTTTAGCACAATGAGTTTTTTGTTTCTCTCTGTGATTTGCTATTGTGACAATATTTAAACATATGATGTTCAATTTTATTACTAAATAAAATATTTTATAGTCATACATCTACAAGTGTCTTAATGATGCTTAAGTGAAATACAACAAAGACATTTTTTCAGAAACAAAAATTTTCCTTAAATATTTTTACAAGCCAGATGAAAATTAATTTGAGAATTTATGATGAAAAATCTAGATAATTATCTCTATTCTCTGATGCAAGTTTGTATACTCACAATTATTTTCTAATTATAAACATTTCTTTTTCTGGTGGCCAATTTAACAGCTTCACAGCTCTATGATAAAGGACAGATCCAAACTGTTGAATTATTTTGAGTATTATAGCTATACCCAAGGAGAAGCAGCATATTTATGATTTTCTTAGTTGTCCACAGTAACATACCAAATTAAACCAAGGGTCATAAGTGCCTTATTGTAATTCTTGATATTTATGTAACTCCTATATGTAATAGTCAACAAGAAAATTTAGGCACCTAAGGCTAATCAGGAAATGATTTTGTAAAAGACATACGTAGAAAGGAGTGACTATAAGAAGCTCATACCTAACACATTATCTGAATTTGAGAAAAATGTGGGCTTTTCTATAATACTAATTAAAAGAAGATTTAACATATATATTTAGTGATCTTGGAATTTATTGCTGATCTCAAACTATATAGTCATTTTAGATTTTTCAAGGCTTGTAGATAAAAATTTTACAGTGTGAAGAGTTTGCAGGGTGGGTTCAGATACGAAGAATTTCAGTACAAAAAGACAAAGTTGTCAGCCACAATTTATTTCTTAAGTTTGTCTCTAAATCCTACCCTCTCAAATATATTTGATTGAGATTATAGGGTTTTGTTCTCAGGGAGGTGAGATTATAAGTAGCAACATTGGAAGTAATCATAATTAAATAATTTTAAGGAATGCCTTGAAATCCACAAACTAAGGCTTGATTTAGATTTCTCAACTCATACAGTTAAAGGAATATCAAGAATAAAATACAGTGTTGCCAAATTCTATATTGTTCTAACTGAAAATATCATATAGGATCAATTTGGTTTTAGTATGATTATCTGGATTGTAATATATGAAAACTGCCTAGGAAAATCACCCACATTTTATGGTGTTTGTTCAAGTAAACTAAATATTACCATTATTTCTAGCAAAGTCAATTTCCCAAAGCAAAAAAAATATTCTGTATGCTAAACACAGGGAAAATTTTCTAAGCTCTAGCATAGAAATTGGTAATAGTTCTATTGTAATAAAGAAATCTGGCTTAATTTTGTATCAAGGGAAGAACTTTCCTATACACTGCCAGCCAGATTGTAGAAATCACTACCTGAAATACCACAAAATGCTAAAATAATGACTGAGTTATAAAGATCTCCTACTATGTCCCTGGAAATGAATTTACATAATTACAAACACAAGACCCTTCTGCTATGGACCCAAGAAAAAATCAATTATGGTATTTTATATCCAGCCCTAAGGTCATTTCAAATTTGACCTGAAACAATATGCACTCATATATGGAACTATTTATTTCTGACTTTCAAAGTCAAGAGTTTATAGAAAATGAAATCTCACTTTTACACAATTGTTAGGGACTGTCCTAAGCATTTTACATTATTCTCTCACTTAACCTCTCTCTCAATAACCCTGTGAGTTATTATTTGCCTCATTCTCCAGATGAGGAGTCTGAAACACCAATAGGATAATCGAAATGAGCTTCCATGAGATGTCAGAGATAAGAAGTGGTAAAACTGGATTATGAGTTCAGGTAGCAACTCTCGGATATTTGGGTTTTAATCAATGTACCCTACTAAATTTTATCAGAGACATTTCTGGAACAAGTTCAGAAGATTTTCTGTCTTTTTGAAAAACTGTTTAAGTACCCAGTAATGAATACAAAGGAACAGCCTTTTGCTATATTTTATGGGAAAGTAAAATAACTCTATGATCTGGAACCTGGGTTGTTATGTAGAAGATAAGAAAATTGTAGTGTTTTAATTCATCTGTAAACTACTGTACAACCTAACACAATAAGATGCATTTATTCTCTTATAAATGGGTTGCATTTATTTAAAATATTACTTAATAAATTACTATTGAAGCACAGTGATTAGTTAAATAATGACTTTGATATGCTGAATAGGATTTTTTCCTGTAGAAGTCCAAACACCAATGATCTGAGGAAAAATCAAGCTTATTAATAAGAAGTGTTGTTATCTGTTAATAAGAGGTTATCTATGTGAGGAGTTAAACTAATTAGTAGTTAGAATTCAGACTACTGATATTTCAGCTGCTTTCAAACACTTTCTTTGATTCTTTGCTTTCATTTTTCCTCTTTCTCTGAAGACAAAGTACTACCAATAATTTGAGGTAAATGACAAAGTTATGATAATGTTGCATTCAGTTCAAACTCATTTGGTAATTAAAGATGAAATGCTTTTATTTAAATTCAACTTTGGACTTTTGACATTTCATTACTTTTTTATTTCCTTTCCAAGGCTTAACAATATAGACATTCTAAAATGTATCTGTGTACATTTCCAGAACTTTTTCTACTCTAAATGTGCTGAACCATCATGGTTCTTTTTTTTGAACTACAAATGTTAATATAGTTTGTTTTCAATTTGATTTCCCTAGTAATGTATTAACAGATTTCTGGTCTATTTTATATCTACTGTTATTATCAAAATCAAAGGGTTATTTTTTAACTAGGAAAAATCTTAAAAATTAGCCTTATCTGGATTATATTCAGTGAAAAACTTTTGTGTGTAACATTTTATAGATGTGTAAACATTATTAAGTATACTTTTATTTTTATCATCGCCAAGCAGCTAAATTAATAAAAAATTTAGAATATCTATGCCAAATAAATAAGTCACATCTTTAGTTATATAAAACTAAGCAGATAATTTGAAAAGACATACGTTGTTGGAGATTATATGGAAGTGTTGTCTTAATTGAAAAGAAGGTAACATAAAGTAATATCTTGACTATGAGACAATATTATGTATTTCTGAACAGCACATTTTTAGATTTGTTTTCAATTATATAGTAGGTAATTAAAATCCTTCATTTGTTCCTTTCCCTTTTATCATAGGCTCATTTTATTTCACAGTCTATTTCCTCAAATCCATGGTGTTTTTGATCTAGTGGTTTATAAAATATACCAAAATAAATTTGAATTCATTGTAACATTCAAATTCTTGTCAGAGTGAGTCTGATCTATTGTACTCTCCTTAGTCTGCTCAGCTATTCTATTTGCATTTCCAGTGTCAAACAAATGTATATAAGGGAAAATGTCCCATAAATGGCATATTTAGGATAATGTGGTAGATAAAAATTATACAAAATTTCCAAATATGCAGAAACCTGTTAATGAGTAATATATGAGCTGAAAACCTTTAGAAACTTTACATAAATCTAACTTGTTTTCATACTTGTGGACTTTAAAATGTACAAATATGGCATGTGGATCACTACTTCACATGTACTGATTGGTCCATATTAACACAAATCAATATAAAATTTTACCTGTTATGCTGTTGTGAAAGAAACAATATTGCCAGACATACCAGTAAACAAAGAATGCTGTGGCCATCAAGTGATAAGCTGCTACTGCCACCCCTGAGAGTGAGTGAAGGGAACTCAGGATGTGGAAGAACAGGGTACTGGCCCTAGATAGCTTGGTTCATGTTAAAGGAATGATTTCAGTGAGTTCAGATCTTTGCACTTATCCATACATAGAAAAGTGCTAAGATCCTTAACTTGAGATATCTGGTTTTCTTTAATTAACAGTAATCTTTTGATGTTCCAACTACCTGGTCTTTGTTAAAAAAAAAATAGAACAAAACAAACAAATAAACAAACAAAACTATATATTCTGGCTTCTCCCTTGCATGGGTGGAACAATCTCAGAGGCTGTGACTCAGGCTCAAGTCTTCAGAAAGCCTGTCAAATAAAACATAATTCTCAATGTTTAGGTTGTGCATTTTATTTCAGTTGACACTGTCTCACTAGTATAATTTTGATTATGTATTTTTTGACAGTATTTTGCTATATAATGTTATATATTTTTATTTATTTTTAACCTATTTTTGTTATATCTCATTCAGCATAGAAAATGACTTGTTTAGCAGGACATGAAAATTCAGGAACAAGAACATATAGAATGTATAGCTTTGCTATTAATAACAAACAAAGTGAAAACAGAGTAGATTCTATGAGGAAAATGTAGATAGGTTCAAATTTGGGGGATTTGTGTTAGGGAAAAAAAAAAAAAAAAAAAAAAAAAGACCTGCAGTGAAACTTCATGCTTAAATGTGTATTGGTTTTAATAGCTGTCTGAAATTACTTTTTCACAGGCATGGTGCAATCGACCTAGTTAAACCACGTTTTACTGATATAATTTTGTTCACATCCATGTTTAACTACACTGCTAAGTGAAATAATTATTTTACTAAGGAAAACAGGAATTCACTCTGCTGTGGCTTTCATGTATGGGAATATGATAACAATTGAGGAAGATTACTTGTGAATTACAATGTTTGTTTCTAACTGCAAGCCAGCAGAGGTAGAATCCACCAAAGAAGGAACAGATTAGACCATAAGAACCATAGTCACAAGTCCCAGAGCTTCAGCCTGCTTTCTTTCTCCATCTACTCTTTCACTTATGGGTCTTTTGCAAGAATGAATTGCACTAATTAACTCTTTCCTTTGATTTATGTAAATGAGCATACAGACCTTTTTAGTTTTAAAGAAGATATTACTCATTGCCTTAGGGAAAAAGATGGGCTAAGAAAACATAATGAAGTGAGAACATAATTTTGTGTTCATCAGAACAGACTATATTATGCTGTGACAACACACAACTCTCTAATCTCAGTGACTTAGATAAATGCCCCTGCAAACCTAAATGGTCATTTATGTAACTGTCTTTTATGAGGCAACTCAGTGAGTCACGCTGAATGAGGCTCAATCATCTGTACACATATACCTGGAATACATAACATTCCAGTTCCTTATGACAGAGAAACATCCTAGGCTCAAGTCCTCAGAAGTGTCAACCAAATAAAACATAACTCTCAACTTTTAGGCTGTGTATTTATTTCAGTTGACAGTTTTGGCTACCACGATGAAGGAACCTAGAGCAGACTTACCTCCTTCACCCAAACTCTAAAAGAAACTGGAGCCTTTGTACCAGCAGAGGTGATTTGCACCCATCCAACTCCTTGGGGAGTCCAGACAAATTTGGGTGAGTCTCTACTGGTTTTAAGATTTCCCATATTAATTGACAATCCTGAGTTTTATTTGATAGTATATTCAGGTACCTGGCCCTCCAGTTAAAAGATACTTGGGGAGAAATACCCACCCAGTAGAGACATGGTTGTTGGGGCCTGGTTGGAAGATAGCAGGGTCTGGATTAAGTGGTTAGGTATGAGGCTGGTCCAATACTTTCCTCAGTTTGGCTATCTCCATTGAATTTATTGGGATAAAAGTGAAATCTTATGAGAAGCCATTCAACTCCAAAGATGAGACCCTCCTCCTGGCTGGCAAAGGCTTTCTCAGATGACTGAGAAACTTGCAGGAGTGGTAGAGTCAAAGACCTTATACCATACAGCAGTCCCTGTAGGGAAACCCACTAGTGATTTTAGTCCAACAACCCAACCTTAGAATTGGGAATAGAGCTTTCAAAACAAAACAAAAAGGACAGGTTGCCAGCCTTCAACCAATACCACAGCCAGGTTTATGTACATACAAAATTTACACATAATTGGGAATTGAAGAAAATCTCACCCTTAAAGTAACTAAGCCAGGACTCTTTTACTGCATACACAGTGTTGACTGAAATGAATGCGCAGCCTAAAAGTTAAGAGTTATGTTTTATTTGGCGGGAGGACTCGAGCTGGGATGACAGCCTCTCAGATGTCTCTGAGGGACTGCTCCCCAGAAGTAGGGGAGGAGCTAGGATATATAGGAGCTTTACAACAAAGGCCAGGTAGTTGGAACAATAAAAGATTACTTGTTATCTAAAGAAAACCAGGCATCTCAAGTTAAAGAATTTGGTGCTTTTCTATGTATGGGTGGAAGCAAACATTTGGGCTCACTGAGTTCATTCATTTGACAAGCACCTAGCTATCTAGAGCCAGTGTCCTGTCCTTTCTTATTCTGAGTCTGCTCAGAGTGCACCATTGTGAGTGGATGCAGAGGCCTGGCTGCAGACCCATCCCCACTGGGGGGTGGCAGCAGCCGCTGATGACTTGGTTTCAGCATTCTTTGTTTACTGATATGGTTGCAGTATTTTCACTCACATTGCAGTATTTTAGTTCACAACAGTTAAGGTAAAGAAAAAAAAAGAAAAAGAAAAAAAAGAAAAAGAAGAAGAAAAAAAAAAAAGACCAGCCTGATAAAAACATATTTTCAGCATTCAGACCTTACAAAAACAAAAGCTCTTCTAAGGGAAACTTACATTTCTCTCCCTGTGCCCTTTTAAAATGTAAATGTAAATGTTTTATCATTCTCTGGGCATTTTATGTGTATGTATGTGTATGGAGGAAAAGCCAGGCTAGGCTAATAAGATAATTCACAAGTCTAGAAATGTAAAAGAAAAGCCAGGCTGGGCTAACAAGATAAGTCACAAATCTAAGTATTGGAATACTGATCTGAGTTCTGCTGGACTAACTCGTAAATCTAAGTTAATTAGTATTGGTTTGCTGATTCCATGTTCATGTTTTTTTGCTAGCCAGCTGGATTTTCAAAGAGATATATCTGGCTTTGGAATGTTGGTTTGCTGCCTCCCTGCCTCAACTTTTGTGATAATGATGCTGCTAAAGCTGTTCCATGTCTATTGGCCAAATACCCCAAGCTTGTACTTAACCCTATAAAACCTCATGTGTACGTCTTGGAGGTGCTCAGAGCTTTGGAGCAGGAACCCCTCTGAGCTGGCCAGCGTAATACATCTGAGTACTCCAACCCTCTGAGTGGTGCTTGTTTCTTGGCTCACCTGTTGTTTCCATAACATTTCTTGTGGCCCCATCGAGATACAACCATGCCGGCCCCTTGAGCTGCTGGACTGGTGGCTCCAGCCAACTGGGGGATGGGACTCTGGCAGCAAACGAGGTGGCACTGCCTGATGGTATTCTAGGTTCTCCTTCGTGATGGCAACTCGGCCCCCCAGGTGGCTGGGCTACAACCAGAGCCAGACTCTATGGAGGGACAGACAGACTCACCAGGTGGCCATCTGGACAAGGTAGGATCCCTCAGGAGGAATCAGGTCCTGTCCCATTGGACAGAAAAGGAGGCTGATCCCCTCCTACAGGCTCTCCATCTGATGGTATTTCAGATGGGGAAATCTGGTCAGGAATCAGGTCCTGTCCCAGTGGACAGAAGAAGAGGCTGATCCCCTCCTATAGGAAACAGGATATTGGTTTTGGTGGGAGGATGGTTGTTAACCTCTGTGTGGATGTGTGAGTGAATGAGTGGCCTCTGAAGCATGCGATCAGGCTCAAGTTTGTAGCTCCACGGCATTCTGCTACGGAGTTTGAGTGAGTCCCGATCTGTGGTTCTGTGGTGACCTCACACGGCTCAGGGCGGTATCGATCCCTCAGGGTCCTGATCAGAGTCAGTGACTTATACTGACCCATCAAAGCTAAAAGGCACCTTCATCCCCATGAGGGGAGCGGCCAGGAGGACGCAACGAAAACCCTCCCTTGTCTTGTCTGCAACACTGGCACAGGGTGGCTACACTGGGAGGGAAAAGTACATAGACAGCCAATGAGTCAACGCCCCTGTGCCCTCAGAGGCTAGGATGCTATTTCTTTGAGAAAGTCTCCTACCTGATTCTGTCACAGAACACCAAAGACTTATTGTTCTGCTACTGAACTGACCCAAGTAGTGCCCATTTTGCCTAGCCTCAGACCCCCAGGACTCAAGTTTAGAAGATGAATTACTTCAGGACCAGTCTCACCCAGCCTTGGAGGTCCCTTTTCTAGTCCATTTGTTTTACCATCCGCTGTCAATCCCACGCCCTTGATACATTAGTTCAGGATATAGAGAGGATTTAATGAAGAAAGTCCCTGGAACTGCTTGAGGCCTTGAGCTCCAGAGACATCAGCTGTGACAGGAACCCAGACTCCCTGACCAAATTAGCCTTCAAACAACTCATAGACCTAGCAAGAGAGCAGTCTTTCTGGAAACCCTGGTGTTTTGAAGAGTAAAGAAGGAAAAGATATAAAAGCTACCTTCCCAAACATCTAAAGCAACAGATCTTAAACATCTAAAAAGAATGGGAGGCTCTAAGTCAAAACCCACCACTCTAGCCTGAATGATTAAGAATTTCAAATAGGGGTTCTCAGGAGACTATGAAATTTGAATGACCCCTGGCAGTCTCCGCAATTTGTGTGTGCTTGAATGGCTGGCCTTTGGTCGGGTGGCCCTCAGGAGGAACTCTGGGCTTAACAACAGTGTAAGCAGTCTATCAAATAATCACTGGGACCCCAGGCCACCCAGATCAATTCCCTTACATTGAGTCCTGGCTAAATATCGCCTAGACTGTACCCCCATGGATTCGGTTCTGCTCTAATGGACCTGGACAATGCAAGATATTAGCAGCTCAGCCAGTCCAGGCCAAAAAGACAGATGGAAAAAAGCCTATTTTCCAGGAAGATGCAGAAGACGAGATGTGCCTACCCCCTCCATATGCCCCTAGGGCACAGACACCTCAAGTTCCACTGGAGACACCACCGCCCTCTCTGTCACCACCTCCCCAACCAGAGGACCCAGAGGCAGAGCCCAGCCCCCAGCCTGAGCTGGTAGGAAGGAGACTCCACTCAGCACAAGCCAGGAAGCCAGCACCACTGGCCCTCCAAATGCCACTGCGGGAGACACAAGGGCTGCAGCAAGTTGGGGAAGATGGGACTGTTCAGCCCGGACACCCCGTACTCTACTACAAACACTTTAGCACCACAGACTTTCTTAATTGTCACCATCATACTCCTTTCTACTCTGAAAAGCCGCAGGCTATGATTGACCTTGTAGAGTCTATCTTCCATTCTCACCGGCCCACCTGGTAAGATGTCTGCCAGCTGCTTCTGAGTCTTTTCAATACGGAGGAGAAGAGACACATTATCGCTGAAGCATGAAAATGGCTTCAGGGCCAAGCCCCTGAGGACACAATGGATGTTGAGGGGTGGGCCATGACACATGCCCTTAAAACCAGACCAGATTGGGACTTTAACACCCAAGAAGAAAGAGAAGCACTGCATGAGTACCAGGAAGCCATCCTACAAGAGCTAATAGCGGAAGCCAAAAAGCCAACTAACATGTCTAAAATAACCACGATGACCCAGAGGCCAGACAAAACCCCCACTGAGTTCTATGAGAGACTATGTGAAGCATTCCGATTCTACAATCCTTTTGATCCTGAGGCCCAAGAAAACCAGCAGATGGTCAACACTGCCTTCATAGCCCAATCATACCCAGATATATGCTGGAAACTCCAAAAACTGAATGGATTAGCAGGGATGAACACTACACAGCTGCTGGAAGTAGCAAAGATTTTGTAAACCGAGAACGGGAAGCCCAACGAGAGGCAGACCAGCAAATGAAGCAAAAAACCACACTCCTTGCAGCAGCCCTGGGGAAAACAAGCTTCAGCCAGAATCCTGCACCACCCTGGAAGAGGGGACCCCAACCATGGATGCCCCTGGGCCGAGACCAGTGCGTATATTACCGAGAGACAGGACCCTGGAAGAACAAGTGCCCAAACAGGAAGGGTGGAAAGAGAGCACCCCCAAAAAGGCCTACTTATCAGCTGGAGCCACCAGCCAGTAACCATATTGGACTGGCTGGGGTTGACTCAGAATAGGAGAGACTGGGCTCCCTGCCCCTGGACCCCCGGGAGCCCAAGGTCAAGAAGTTTATAGGGGGCCAACCAATGACTTTTACGGTAGACAGAAGAGCAGAGTATTCTGTGGTGACCCAACCTATAGCCCCCCTGGCCAAACAAAAGGCGACTATTATAGAAGCTACTGGGGATCAACTGTCCGTCATTTCTGCCAACCATGATGCTGTCAAGTAGGGGGACATCTAGTGGCACATAAATTTTTATATTTGCCTGAATGCCCGATACCATTGCTCAAAAGAGACCTATCTAAATTGGGGGCATAAATTACCTTCATCCCCGGGAAACAGGCTCATCTGACCCTACAGGGAAGGTCTATGATTCTAGCCATCTCAGTTCCCCGAGAAGAAGAGTGTCATCTGTATGAGAGCAGAAAACTCCAGGAAAATCCTAGCAAACTCCTGGAAGAGTTTCCGGTAGTCTGGGCTGAAAATGGACTGCCAGGCTTGGCACATAATGAGGCACCACTGGTTATTGACCTCAAACCTGGAGCCAGCCTGGTCAGACAGAAGCAATATCCCATGCCTCGAGAGGCCCACCTAGGAATCCAGAAGCATATACAGTGCCTCCGACAAGAGGGAATCCTAACTGAGTGCAGATCTCCTTGGAACACACAGTTGCTTGCTCCCAGTGAAGAAAGCAGAAGGAACAGACTATAGGCCAGTGCAGAACTTACAAAAAGTGAATGAAGTAGTCACTACAATACATCCAGCAGTGCCAAATCCATACACTCTTCTAGGCCTCATTCCTGCAGATGCCAAATGGTTTACATGCCTAGACCTTAAAGACGCTTTCTTCTGTCTTCAACTCTCACCTGTGAGCCAGCCAATATTCACATTTGAATGGGAGGATCTCCATACAGGAGGAAAAACTCAACTGACATGGACACATCTCCCCCAAGGCTTTAAAAACTCGCCCACCTTGTTCGGAGAGGCACTAGCCACAGACCTTGTAAAATTCCCTGGGGAAACATTGAACTGTACTCTGCTCCAGTATGTGGATGACTTGCTGTTAGCCAGCCCCAGTGAAGAGGACTGTTGGAGAGGAACTCGAGCCCTCCTAGGATTACTCCAAACAACTGGGTAGAAGGTCTCATGGAAAAAGGCCCAGATCTGCAAAAAGACAGTCAAATGCCTGTGATTTATTATCTCAGAAGGACACTGAGCCCTAGGACCAGAACAAAAACAAGTTATTTGCACCATACCCAGACCAGAAACAAAAAGAAAACTGCGAGAGTTCCTGGGCACAGCTGGGTTTTGCCAGATCTGGATCCCCGGGTTTTCAAGAATAGCCAAGCCCCTCTACGAAGCAACTGCTGGATCAGGAAAGGAAACCCTCAAATGGGAAACTAAACAAGAAAATGCCTTTAGGCAATTAAAGGAAATTCTAACCCAAGCCCCAGCACTAGGCTTACCAGATATAACACGAGAGTTTAACCTGTTTGTACATGAAAGAGATCAAACCGCTCTTGGAGTCCTGACTCAGAATGTGGGGCCATGGCAGTGCCCTGTGACCTATTTATCTAAAAGACTGGACCCTGTTGCATCAGCATGGCCACCCTGTTTACGGGCCCTCGCTGCCACAGCCCTCCTGGTCAATGAGGCAGACAACTCACACTGGGACAGACTTTAAATGTAAAAGTGCCCCATTCTGTGGTGGCCCTGATGAATGGCCCAGGTTTCAAATGGATAACTAACACAAGGATGACCCACTACCAGGGGCTTCTATGTGAAAATCCAAGAGTCCGTCTAGAAACTGTGCGAACCTTAAACCCAGCCACATATTTGCCTGAGGGGGAAGGGCAGCTGGACCACAACTGTGAAGAAATCATCAAAGAGGTGTACTTGAGCAGGCCTGATCTAACAGACAAGCCCCTGCAAAACCCAGACCTGAAACTTTTCACAGACGGCAGCAGTTACATGCAGGATGGACAACAGTGAGCAGGTTATGCTGTAACAACAAATTGAGAGGTAATAAAGGCAGAGTCCCTTCTCCCAGGATGGTCTGCTCTGTGAGCAGAGATCTAGGCACTGGTCCAGGCACTAAGGGAAGGGAAAGGAAAACAAGTCAATATACACACTGATTCCAAATATGCATTTGCAAACTTGTACGTACATGGAGCCATCTATAAGGAGAAAGGACTTTTGACTACTGGGGGAAAGGAAATCAAAAACAAGAAATTTTACAGTTACTGGAGGCAGTATAGGATCCAAAGGAAGTGGCCATTATTCACTGTAAGGGACACCAAAAAGGAAATGACCCTGTGAGCCAGGGGAACAGGCTGGTTGATCAAAAGGCAAGAGACGCAGCTGCCTGGGAACACTCAGTAATTAAAGTTACGGCAGCGCCAGAGCTACCCACTGCCCCAGAATATAGCCACAATGAAAACAAGTGGGCACAGGCTAAACAAAGAAAGAAAGGAAAGGACAGGTGGTGGATCATGACGGATGGAAGGGTTTTCATCCCAGAATGACTAGCTTATCATATAGTCCAACAACAGCACGAGGGCACACATATGGGAAAAATGGCTTTGGAGGCCCTGTTAAAGTGATATTTCCTAATTTCTCATCTTCCTACTCTGTGTGCATCAGTTTCCCAACGCTGCTTGCTCTGTGCACAAAACAATCCAAAACAAGGGCTCACTGGGCCAATGGGAATACAACAATGCGAATTGGCTCCCTTCAAAGATTTAGAAGTGGACTTTACTGAACTTGGGCCCAGTAAGGGATATAAGTACCTACTGGGTTTTGTCTGCACCTTCACAGGGTAGGTAGAAGCCTACCCCACCACAGAGAAAGCAAGGGAAGTGACAAAGGCTCTCCTCAGGGATGTTATCCCTAGATTTGAAATGCCTATCTCCATCGGGTCTGTCAGTTGACCCACCTTCGTGGCAAAAATTGAACAGCAAGTGGCAAAGGCACTGAGCATCCACTGGAACCTGCACACAGTATACCGGCCTCAAAGCTCAGGAAAGGTAGAATGAATGAACAGAACTCTAAAACAAATGATAGCTAAAATCAGCCAAGAAAGCCAGCTCCCCTGGGTGGACATTTTACCCCTGGCTCTGTTGCAAATTAGATGCACCCCAAGATTTAATATTGGGTACTCTCCCTTTGAAATCCTCTATGGGCGACCACCACCTTTAGTCAGGATGGGAAATTCCACCCCAAAAATAGGGAATTTAGGTCTCCACCAACAACAGTTGGGACTAGGACAAATAGTACGAGAAGTTTGGGGTTGGGTAATGGAGAGAACCCCCCATTTCATTAGGGGTCCAAGTACATCCCCATAAACCTGGTGACCAAGTATGGGTGAAGGATTGAAAAAAGGAACCTCTCACACCAACATAGAAGGGACCATATTTAGTGGTATTAACTACCCCTACAGCTGTTAAAGTTGCAGGAATCATCCCTTGGATCCACCATACCAGGGTTAAGAGAGCGACTTCACCTCAGACAGAGGGTCCCTGGAAAATTGAGAGTGTTCCGGGAGACCTGCTCAAGATCAAGAGGGACCAGAAAAGGATCGACAAGCCCTGCTCTAGCTACACCTGGGAGCTGGCTAGTCAATGCATGGCTGAAGCTTGAGGAAAGCTCAGTGAAGCTGTTAAATGTATTTCTTTTGTGCTTCCTTGCCTATTTCCTTGTTTGCTATACTAGTCTGCATATTAGCAGTGGGGCTAGCTAGCGCCGGCCCACCTGACTGGAACATAGGCCATAGAATCCTGATAGTTATTTTATATCTTGTTATAATTAGTGCCATCACTGCAGCATCATGTCTAAGATAATCATAAGGCTGATGTTACTGACGCTAATGCCCTCACTCTCATTGGCTGTACAATGCACCTGCACAGAACTGGGTGACAGGTGGTCCATGTACCCACCTGTACTTTCAGCTTACAGGTGAATTCAGCCATGATCTCCAATGAATAGCAGAAACCCCGGGAACTCTGCAAAATCAGATTGACTCTCTGGCTGAGGTGGTCTTACAAAACAGGAGGGGTCTGGACCTACTCACGGCCAAAGAGGGGGGACTATGCCTCTTCCAAAATGAAGAGTACTGTTTTTATGCCAATCAATCAGGAATTGTCAAAGGGATGGTTCAAGAGTTATAAGACTGAGTAGAAAAGAGAAAACATATTTTAGATAAGAGCCCATGGACAGGGTCCTGGAGCTGGACCTCCTGGCTGGCACCGTTCATAGTTCCCTTGTTCCTGATTTTTGCAGTTCTGCTATTTGAGCCCTGTGTCTTAAACTTCCTGACCCACTTTGTCAGTGAGCAGATAGAGGCTATAAAACTTCAGATGTTAGCCTCCAATTATGAGCCCCTGCAACAGATAAGTGATGATGCTTACTCCAACTAGGGTTGTGAAAGCATCAAGAGGAGGGAATGTGAAAGAAAAGCAGGGCTGGGCTAATAAGATAACTCACAAGTCTAGAAATGTAAAAGAAAAGCCAGGCTGGGCTAACAAGATAACTCACAAATCTAAGCCAGGCTGGGCTAAAAATATAACTCACAAATCTAAGTATCGGAATACTGATCTGAGTTCTGCTGAACTAACTGGTAAATCTAAGTTAATTAGTGTTGGTTTGCTGATTCCCTTTTTTTGTTTTGTTTTGTTTTGTTTTGTTTTGTTTTGTTTGTTTTGTTTTGTTTTGTTTTTTTTGCTAGCCAGCTGGATTTTCAGAGATATATCTGGCTTTGGCTTTGGAATGTTGGTTTGCTGCCTCCCTGCCTCCACTTTTGTGATAATGATGCTGCTAAAGCTGTTCCATGCCTATTGGCTGAGTACCTCAAGCTTGTACTTAACCCTATAAAACCTCATGTGCACGTCTTGGAGGTGCTCAGAGCTTCGGAGCAGAAGCCCTTCTGAGCCCACCGGCATAATACATCTGAGTATTCCAACCCTCCGAGTGGTGCTTGTTTCTTGGCTGGCCTGTCGTTTCTGTAACATGTGTATTATTTATTTATTTATTTTCTTTAAGAAAGTTGGTCTGTGCCATCCAAAAGGTACAAGTATAGTATACATATGGTGGCCAAGCAAATAAATTGGGATTCTGAACAAACCTTTGATTGTACCAATTCTCAGGGTTTTTGCCATCTTAACCTTTGTTGCATCAGCCTGGACCACAAAGGCCTTTAGTTTTTTTGGGGAGTAAACTTTTGAATCTTATTTAGGTGGTGTCCCCCCAACTGTCTTGTGGAAAAGTCTCATCATCTTATTAGTTTAAAATCACTATATATATATAAGATATATATATATATATATATGGGATATATATATCATTGACGGCCAAGTGATGGATCCTTTAAATTGGAAAAACTTCTAAATTGGTAAATAAAAGTTTAGAGAACTCTCTTTATAAAGAGCTGTTTTATTGGTACCTTTAAAAATCAATCAAATTTAAAGATATCTATCTATCTATCTATCTATCTATCTATCTATCTATATCTAATGGCTAACCTAAGAATTCCCTTAATTTAAAAATAAGAAAAACTAGTTTGAAAAGCCTTATTTGTGTTTTCCCCTTCCCCTCAATGAGTTTTAGAAATGCTAATTAAAACATTAGGATAATGTTAATTACGTTGAGTAAATAAAAAAAGACTATAGAAAAAGTCTGAAGATTTTTTTCTTAACAAGGAAAAAATAAGGGATTTATTGAAATGGTTAAACATTTTCCTTTTTTTTTTTTTTTTACCATTTTTTAAACACCTTTATTGAGATGCAATTCACATATCATATAATTATCCTTTTAAAGTGTACAATTTAATGTTTTTTACTGTTTACACAGATGGTTATTTAAAATGGGATAAATAAAATGGACACTTATAAATTAAAATACAAGGTTTAGATACTACAATATGTAAGATTAAAAAGGCCAAAGCACCCCCACCCACACAAAGACACTGTTTATTTAAGTTTAAACAACTCCACTCTACCCCAGTTTAAAATACATATTTTATAGTGCTGGAAATAAAATATACACTGAGATACTTGATCAATGACTGGGGCAAAAGTTAGACCAATTAATCAAATTTAAAAATTGACAAGGGCCTAACTTCTTTGGCTCAAACTTCTCTGTGGATCCTTGAGACTTTTATATAAAATTAGATGAAATGGACAACAGATAAAAACAAAGCTTCTAAGACTCTTTCTAAACACAAGACTTATTAATTAAACCTAACAAAAACTAAAATTAAAGGTATAAGAATTGGTAAAATTGAGATAAAAGTTTATAAAATTGGTATATTTAAATGGGCTTTATGTTAACTTCTTTTGCTTAATTATGTTGTGGTATAGATATGTTTCAATGGTATTCAATACCTTTCTTGGTATTTTAAGACTGGGCATATATATCTGCCCCTCAGGAAATATTAATTAAACATAGTAAAGAAAACTAATAATGTCACCTGAGCCATACAGTATTAAATAAAACTAAAAACTAATATTCAGGGGCTAATAAAAATAATAATAGAGATATATGCTTGGTTTAACTTGTAACTCAAGAAAGAGAGCCCTTATTAAATGCCTTATGCAAACCTTTGAAGACATCTTAAACTAAACCCTAAAGTTGTAATCATGGGACTCTTTGGAGGTCTTCACACTGATGCAGGGAGATAAATTGGAGGGTATGCCATTGGACCTAAGTGACTGTCAGTGAAAATTACTGCAAACCACAACAGTAAACAAAGAATGCTGAAGTCATCAAGTCATCAGTGGCTGCTGCCACCCCCCAGTGTAGACAAGCCTGCAGCTCAGCCTCTGCAGCCATTCACAATGTGCACTCTGAGGGCACTCAGAATAAGAAAGGACAGGATACTGGCCCCAGATAGCTAGAAGCTTGTCAAAGGAATGATTTCAAGGAGCCCAAATGTTTGCTCCTTCCCGTACATAGAAAAGCACTAAATCCTTTAACTTGAGATACCTGGTTTCTTTAACAGTAATCTTTAATTTTATGACCACCTGGTCTTTGTTGTAAAATGCTGTATATCCTGGCTCCTCCCCTACCTCTTTAGAACAATCTGAGAGGCAGTCATCCCAGGCTTCAGTCCTTAGAAATGTCCACCAAATAAAAGATAGCAATAAACTTTTATGCTGTGCATTTATTTCAGTCAGCATTTGGAATATATTTAAACACAATAAGAGGAAGTTACAAATATGAGGTCCACACATGATTGTAAAAATCACATGGGGTAAGAATACACAGGGAGAACCACAATGTTGAACTAGGGCTGGGACTTAAAAGGTATTTATTACTTTTAAGAAATGAAACCAATAATGTATTGTACTCCAGTGGTTAATTGGTAAATGTGACAAAGTAAATTCTTACAGTTATCTAGCTCATCATCCAGTGAGTGAAACACATCTCACATGTCAGACTAATGAGAATAGAGATACTTGTTTTTCATGGTAACTACTTTTTTTTTTAATTTTAACTTTGGTAAACTGCCAAACTTTAGATAGATAACAAAGTAGAAGATTAAATTAGCCTTGTGGGATGAACAAAGTGGGTTGAACAGCCAGATGTGAACATATAGACCAACAGTAGAAGTTATTATACTGAAGAAAACATATATATATATATATATCTCCATGTAAAAATATACAAAGCATGAGACATGACAGTTCTCCTTGTTTAAGAAAAGACCTAAAGTTCAAAAAAGAAACCCCTCTATTTTCACGTTGCCTAATAAACTTAAAGCCTCCTTTCATTATCCTCTTTGAGAAAAGATGAATGAATCAGGATGAAGGGTGTTGATATTTTCCTAGATTGCTTGTGAAGACTTTTCTAAACATTATGTGTATTATATAATACTATATAGTATTCATCCTATACATTTTATTGATTTTTTTTTTCAATAACAGACAACTTCTTTTCCTCCCCATCTTGCTGGCCTATGTGTTTGCACAGAAGTGCATACACACACACACACATACACACACACACACACACACACACATACATAAAGCCATGACAAATATTTTATAAATGTACTCCATGGGCTTTAGAGTAGCTGTGACAGGATTACCAGAATAGTCTCATGGCTTAAGTGAGAAAGGGGAAAGACTAAAATAAAGATAAAATGCGTCCTTCCTTTGTTTTGTTTTAAGCCAAAAAGAACAAACAGGAACATTCTAAGAGGCCTCTAGGAGAGGACCTCAAACAGAAAACCAGTCAGGCTGCTACAATCTTTTCTTGAGTACAATTTGCAATTCAAAGAGGATTTAGGAGGGCAACTTTTAATCTCTAACCCAAGTGAGGGTTTCAGGATGGAACTCTGGAGATGGGCAAGGCTCTAGTGATTTCCCCCAGATGAGATTATTCCTTACTCTTGTATCCACTGTTGTGTCAAGGGCCCCCTGTAGCATCTGGTCTCATATAATTCTTAATAGATGCCTTACAACTGGGATGAATTAGGAGACTATGACTCTTAATCTGCATTGTAATTGAGGACACCAGAGTGGGAGACCTGTTGATTAGATGCCTTTGTCTGATTCTTCTGTGCATGCCATTTATCAAGTGCTTTATAATCTTATTATCTACTTAATTAGTCAGGAGCAGAACAATGGATTCCAGAAAGAAGGTTTCAACATGTTAAAATGCAGTAAGACCATACAGTAGTTGCAGGAAAGGAAAAAAGAAGTAGAGTAACTGAATTACTCCTCAGGATGGCACACTTTAGCCCTTTGGCCCAGATAGTTAGCAAACTATGTGCCAAAGCTTATCTGGCTGGCATTGGCTGAATATGAAATTCACAACCACTCACCTATTAAGTCATTCTACATTCTGTAGAACATGCAATTGTGCTGAAGTTAGTGTCAATATGAGGTGGGGATACTGACTTTTGACATGGTGAATTATTAAGGATAATAGAAAAAATTAGTGGAGTAACTGCAAATGGGGCAAAGAGATATTTTGATGCCTCCTAAGTTAGAAAATACATCCAGTAGATCAGGCAAAAAACATTATAGGACTGAATAAATAAGATTCAGAAGGTAGTGTTATTTTATGTATTTGGAAGAAAGTCAAGGTCCAGAAAAATGGGAAAGGTACAACAGAAATCTTTTAATTGGAACAGCCTGTCTCAGTTGTTAATAACTTTAAATACTTCCTTCTAAGTTAGTTGGATCTTCAAAGATGTAAAAGAACACCTATTTATTTAATTTATTTTATTGTACATTATTATTGTTAATCAGCTTCTCCTCTGTAGATTGGTCAAGATGCCTCAGAGTGGAACTAGGATGGATTAAATGAAATTGTGTACTGTTAGCATCAGTACTAACTTTGACCACAATAATTGCTGCCCTGTCAACAGGGGAATGGAATGAAGTAATTGATTTGCTAAGTTTATTTCATTATTCCACTAGTAGAAGTTAACTGGCTTTAAAAATATCTACATGAGAGTACCTACGTTATGGGTCCTCACTGTTGTAACGATGCTATGTAATAGAGGATTGGGAAGACTGGGTAGAAGCTATAAAGTCCTTATCAGTGTGAAGGGTCTATATGGCCAATTCATTGTGGTACTTGTACAGAACAATCAGAGTCAGGTAAGGTAAAATGACGTCTTTCCCATTCCGAAGAGTGCCCAAGGACATCTGCATTCTCTAATCAGCAGCAACTTTAAGAGCACTTAGACAAATGAAAATGGAAAGCTCTCCGATTTAATAATAGCCTCTCCTGGAGTAAAATGTTTGGCAAAAAATTGTAAAAGATATGAATAAATATAGTGTATTTTATTCCCAGGAAACACTGTAATGAAATCCACATAGTTCATTTCACTGATGTATCTGAAAGAATGGTGTACATACAGTACGATATACACATTCCACAAAATTCCAAAATTTCACTTACTCTATGATGGCTCAAGTATATCCTTTCATATTCAAACTTTGCCAATAAGATGTTATAGCAGAAAGTGTGTGCAGTCTGTTTCTATTTATGTGTATGGTAATTAGTTGGCATGGTGCTAATATCAAGGTGCATATTAAAGGGAGTAATGGTTATATTACTAAACACTTGAAAGGCACAATTAAAATAAGAAATTTTAATTTGGCAATTTTTTTTTTTTTGGTTAAGAATTCAGTAAAATGCTAAGGAATAAGAATCCTAAATGCCCTGGCACTATAAGATTGATACTGGCTTTTTTCTTGGAATACAAAGACAATGCAGATCAGGCAGATAACGTAATTACAAAGGGAAATATAACCTAGTAGCACATAGGAGAAATGATTACACAAATAGTATTTTTTTAGACTCATGGCAAACTTGCTGCAAGGATAGAGTATTATTTTGTAAAATCCGAAATTTATGTTCCCAAATGTCCAGTTATTGCCTAATTAAATAGAATTTGCTGGTCATACAGACCCAGAGCTTGAGGTTGTTACTGACATTTTATATATCTATTATCCTGATATAGTAACATCTTCTGCCATTGGCTAAGGATCCCTAAGAAATGTTATAATCAATTCATTATTGATTAACAAGAAAAGGCTTATTGAACTCTTGAATAGGGCTAGACATATAATTGGAATTTTGTAAACAATATGGGGGCTAAAACATGCACAAGCACCAACAGGTTCAAGAGCTCAATCATATGGAGTTTTTATTCATTTTAACTTTTGTGTTAGGATATTTGGTACAATGATATTTACTGAAATTACTATCACCTGTCAATTAAATTGGCCCTATCTCTTTTTAATATGGAATTAAAACATGTCTCACCAGATTTATGAGGAAATATCTCTACAGATCTTAAAAAAAATTAAATACTGATTAAAGATAGATTGATAGGTTGGATATAGCCAGACATACCATAATACAAACAAAAATACACCCAAATATACAATAGAAAAGAGTGTAAAAAGGTAAAACTACTGCATTTGTATTTGTATTACAAACACTCAGGTCCTGGCAGGTTCACTCGGGATTTGGGCAGAGTGAAGAACATGCTCGGATCCATAGGTATCCTTTATTGTGGAGGAGTACACAGGAGACAATGGTGGCGATGGTGGAAAATACCACCCACCTTTTA
The DNA here is from genome assembly GCF_036321535.1 of Camelus dromedarius. Classification (NCBI taxonomy): domain Eukaryota; kingdom Metazoa; phylum Chordata; class Mammalia; order Artiodactyla; family Camelidae; genus Camelus; species Camelus dromedarius. Next base: position 36,669,511 of record NC_087448.1, read on the forward strand.
TATCAAGGCAAACAAAGCTGGCTTCTAGGCAACTATTATCTAAGATCTAACCAGTACACTTGTGTAGTGCATATCATGCTTCTATAACACTACATGGGTACTGCACATGCGGGACAAGATAGCTGAGTCACTGAGCACCAAATGTCCAGTGAAGGAGCCTGAATGACTTCATTTTCCCTGCAGTATTTATGTTCCCTCCCAATCTGTATCTCCTATTACAACTTAAAACAGAAGAAGCACGATTTATATGGATTCTTTTATCGGTGAGTTCTCTCTGTTTTGTTCTTTCTATTTGAAGGGAGCAAAAGTATCTGTGACCATAAATTGGCTTGAATTTGAACTACCCGTTGATAATTGCATAAGATATTAAGGTGATACTAACCTTAATTGAATCAAGATCACTTTCCTAACCATCCTGAAACCTGAATCAGTTTTTGCACTTTGTTCTTATTCATTGCTCTGGATCTTTTCCAAAACCAACCTCCTTTATTCTTCATATTTTGGGTTTGTTTTCTTATTCTTTTTAAAATTTTGACTGAGAATTTATATATTTTCAACACTTATTCATGCCTTTTAAAAGCTATTTATTGATGTACGATATAAATACAAAAGGGTGCACATAAGAATGTAGCTCACATAACTTTAACAAACTGACTGCTTTCTTAAACTAGCATTCTAGATCAAAAATCATAACGTTTTAAAAGCCTTTTATTTCCTTTAAGTTTCTATCCTCTTTCAAAGCAGCATTCTATGTGATAGTCTACAGTATTTTTTCCAATAGTGTATATTCTTTTATGTCTTGCTTCTTTTACTTGTCATAATGCTTACGAGATCTATTCATATTGTAAACAGTCCAAATAATCCATTCTTACTACTGAAAATAATTACATTATATGAATATGCTATAATTTTCTTGCACAATTTAATTTATATTTACAATTTTTTCTTGGGCATCTGGTGGTCTCATGTTCTGGGTCAATTAAAATAGTACTGTCAAGAACACTCTAGTACATATCTTATGGTTAGTATATATTGTAAATACTTCTATTAAGTATGTAAATATTAGGTTAAAAGATCTTCAATTTTTTTAATTTAAGAGATACCTTCAAGGTAGATAATTTTCCAAAGTGATTGTACCCATTTAATTTGCCATCAACAGTATGTGAATATTTATTTGTCCACATTCTCACTGAATCTTGCTATTGTCTTTTCAACTTTTGCCATTTAAATGGCTGTATAGTAGATACATTTTACTTTGAAGCTGTATTTTGAGCTAGTGATTTTCCTACAAGGGCTAGTTTAGTTTTGGTTTATAATTTGGCATGTGAGGATTTAATAAGAATTAAGTTCTAAGTATTTTGCAAATTTTCTTTTTTTCTCTTTAACCCAACATACACTTTGTTAATTACTAGATATGAAGATTTTACATCATCTCATTGATTTCTAATTTTATTGTTTCATGGTTAAAACCATGATCTTGTGATGTTTCTTTTGAATATGAGATGTTATTTTCTCTAGTCTGTGGTTTATTTTTAATATACCTTGTGTGTTCTCTATTTTCAATGCATATAGTTCTATAAATACATCCATTAGTCAAAATTATTTGTGCAAGCCCAGGCAATTCTATTCACAGCGAATAATACCAATTATCAGATGTTGAACCTCAGAGAATTAGTGGATGTTAACAATGAAAGTTAACTTTGATCAAATATAAATTTGATTTTTTTTTCCCTGAAATTCTTCTTTACCTCTTCAAATTTATGGGCAGTGCTGAATCTGGTTTTAGTGTGAATTCCAGTATCTGTGTTTCAGTAGGCTTGATCTACATTCTAGTCCCATTTGGTGTATATCCTATAGTTTTAGTCTCTTGAGTTCGATAGCCAGCTCCATAAATATTCAGTAACTTGGATCTCAAGAAAAAAGCAAATGGTAAATTGAATTGTAACATATCCTGCTTCAGCTTGGAAGATTCTCCATGAGCTTATTGCTCTTGACTTTAATTAATGTAGCTTCATAGTTTAGTTTTAATAGTTTAATATTACACATGTAAAATGCATTCCTCCAAGCCACAATACCCTACTGACATACTGAATTTATTTAATGTTGATAATGCTTATGAAGTAACTATAACTGCATTGTAAACCTTACAGTTACTTTCTCTTACTGTTTATCTTCCCCTTATACTATGGGTAAGACCACAATTCTGTTCTTGAATTTTCTTATCTGTTTCTTTTTGTTTTATTTAGGAAATAAAAATGTGATTCTTATGTGAAAGATTATAGAAAAGCAACAGAAATGTGAAAATATCCCCATTTTTCAGTGAATTATTACCTGAGACTATATTCTTGATCTGATTGCAAGTTAAGGCTGTTCTTCAATGAGATACCTGTGCCATGCCCAACACAAATGTTCTCAAACAGGAGCATCAACACACACAAACTCAACCGTATGTAAGAAGGAAAAACTAGAACTCAGGATAGTAGCTTCTATGGTAAAAATGTTATTATTCAGGGAATATGATTGACATATCACTTGCCTGATCTTGGTCATTTTTCAATGAATTGTGATTCACAGAATATTAGATAAATGAAACCTTGGAAGTTATTGTACTCTGACAAAGTAACTAAAAACATGCAGAAATAGAAACAGTAACATAATAATAAACATATCCCAATACTCCTATAATGTACAATTTGGATTGTGCTTGTATATTTACTATAAAATTCTACAAATTTATTTCTCAGATCTCACAAAATAAATATGAATTGCAACTCATGTGGTGAACTGATAAAGTTTTGGAAACTATGACCATGGAACTGTGCACATACTTCAGAACTAAATACTTAACCTCCATTATGGAATTTATATGCTAATAGACACCAGGAACTGAACAACCATTCATTTTTGAAAAATAAAAATTATATATGGATATTTTCTAACCTGTGTTCTTTTGAACTTTATAAACATATTCCCTATAATATTTTCTCAATTCATAAGCATGAAATGAAACAGAAAACAGACATTGAATACAAAAAAAAATCAGAAATGAAAGTAGCACATGACCAGAATAGCAGACAATGCAAAAGAAATAAAAATTACAGGAGCATTCATTTTCTATATACATCGTTTAAATTATATATTAAAAGATTTATATGCACCATTTATTAAAAACATCAAAAACTTACCAATCATACAAAATGAATGGTATCAGATAGCATTTTCCTTCCTTATATCACCCAGGATATTTAATTTAACTTGTTTTCTAAAAGCAAGATTAACTTAAAAAACATTTTACTGTAAATTTTAGTAGTAGATTTTTTTCATCTTTTCTCTACATCGGAGCATTGAAAATCCAAATAAGAATATACAGAATGGCATTTCTGTCATCTTTTGTTAAAGCTATTTGTTTTTCAATTTACCCCCCAAAATTGAGTTATTGTAGCCTCTGGGAACTATCCTCACATTATAAAACCATCATACAATTTAGAATGATTGGCAGGTACCAATGACAAGGGGTCAAAACTCGACCAGTGGGGGACATGTGTCAACAATGATGCACAGATGTATCCCAATATTTATAGAATTCTTTTATATCTATTTGTGTATTTTGTATCAATCCCCAATTTTCTTAAATCTGGAAAAATGTTTCATAAGCTGAAAAGAGTAAATAATGGAATAAAACTTTAAGGGTAAAATACATTGATAAATCACAGTTGATGATACAAAGTTGTGCAGCACTGAAAATGAATTAAACAACAAACTATTTTTTCAATATTTCTTGAACATAACATGATCAATAATAGAAGACTTTGTACCAATAAAGGATAATGGAAGGAATTAAATAATAGCAAAATTGAATACAGAGATAATAAGCTTTTTTTTTTTTTGAAGTTATCCTGAAGGAAGTTGCAGGTAAAAATGTCAGAATTCAAACAAGACTTCATAGAAGCCACATGAATATTCTCTTTAAAATAAGCACACACAGGTTAAAATAAATACTGATGTACACCATGAGAGCTTGTTGATTGCAAAATAAGTATATGTGTCAAATATACTTCTAAGAAAAGTTATGAACACAGAATGGTTATGTGTTAATAAAATAAAAGTACAGTTTCCTAATATTTCACATCATTACTGTGATAATTACATGTAGAACTAATTAGAGGATGCACAGGATAGTGAAAATTTTGGTGTCACAATTTTTCCTCATTTAGAGCTCATCTCTCAATTTTCTTTAAAAATTATTTGTAAATACTTTTTGATTTTTAATATAAAGGACAAATTTATTGTCTAATGTGAACCTCAAGTAATTTATAACTCACCAATTTTGGTGAGTTATGTTATAAGGCTTGCATGTAAGAATGACTTCAAGATGTGTGGGCTATGTAGGGCTTGTACTTGGAAGGCTCCCACACTTGGTTCAATGCTCTACTGCTGCTGACTTGAAATTCTTAATAATTTTTGAACAGGAGTCCCACTTCTGATTTTTCACTGGGCACTGTTAATTATGTAGCTAGTCTTTCATGTCTCCTTTAAAATTGAAAACCTATTTTGCTCTTTCTTCTACTTCTCCATATAGGCACATCTCTGAGAAATTCCAGTGCTAGTAAAACAATCTTTAGGATGGATTGCTATCACTTTTTTATTTCTTCTATGTGGAAAACTTCTGAGGGATATTCTAAATTGTCTAGAGATGTGACATCATATGATTATTATTGTTGCCTGGGGATTCCTTTGTATTGTTTTTCTCAAGCATTTTATTGCTATAGATTAAAATAGGGAACACTTGGAAACAGATTTGTGAGGAAATGATGGATATAATGCTTTTAGAATCATTATGGGACATTCATTGGGAGATATCTAGGAGGCATTTGGTGAAATGGTCTGGAGTTTAAGAGACTGGTTTAGGATGGGAGTCAATGACATATATGTTTTTCATGAAGCCATGGCTGTGGATGTCAGCTGTAAGGACAAGTTTGCAAAGTAAGAAGTTTAAAGCCAGAGCCCTAGGAAATGCTGGCTTACAAGGTTCCAATGAGAAACATATACTAGACAAACATAGCATATCAGTATGAAAAAAAGAAACTTGAAAGAGAATACAGTAACAAAATTTAGGAAATTGCAACACCTTTATCTTTGTCTTAGGTTATTGTCAATTTGGATTGTTCTCTACTTTTTCAGAGAAGTTTATCCTATGTATTTTCCATAAATTTCTCAATTTTCTTGTCAAAATCTTCTTTATGTTAAAGATCATGCTCAAATATCACTCTTTTTTGCTCTATTCTCTCGTTTTCAGATGGGTTGTCATTCTGTTAATATTCCTACAATTTTCTTTTTCTACATCTCTTTTATCTCTTAGTTTTCCTTGTAATAGGAATCTTTAAATTTTGTTTTCATTTTTTCTCCTGCTTTATAGATGGTTTTATAAATAATTCTTGTCTAAATAACCCTGAATCTCCATCAGGAAGTAATGTAGCCCAGTGTGTATTTGTGTATGTTAATGAATATATGTTAAGTTGAAAAAAAATTGTCAGAATTGATCAGAGACTACCTACCTAAGCAAAACAGCTAGTGGCCCTGGCCTGGAGCCTGTGAATGCCTTTAGGCATTCCAGTCCAAAGCCCACAGAGCCAGCTCCATGCAAGGATTTGACCTCTGGAGCAGGCACATTAGGGTTCTTGACACTTGCAGAGTGCTAGTGGCAGGTGGAGATGCATCCCTTTCTCCTTCACACTTAGTTCCAGATTTTCAGGCCCCAGGCCCAAAGCAATTTTGCTTTCCACCAACTTCTGCACTCTGGAATGCAATTCATAATCTTTTAAGATCTCTAGAGTGAAGCTGTCTGTGAATAGGATTCTAACTTTTCTGGACATTGGAGCAAAATGTAGCAAACATCAATATTTCAACAGAGCAGATTGTTGGATAGATTGAACAGCAGTCCCAGGGACATCTATTAGTGGTACAAGTTTGTTCATCACTGGCTTATTAATCACATAAACAGGTCAGCCTCTCATTACCTAAACTGTCTCTGGTGGACATGAATAAACCATCATGCAAGTACCTGCATCTGGGACACAGAACATTTGTAGCAGGTATAGTTGGATCTATTGAGATAGATCTAGATCTAGGGAGAAAAAGGGAGGACAGTCTTTGTAGGCCAATAGGACCAGACTCACCAGATCATCATTCAGCAGCCACAGACAACTGTCACTGCCAGCCAGACACAAACACAGCAGCAGGTTGCTGTCTAGAGGCAGCAAATAGCACAGACTGTTGAAGGATGGGCTGTCTTCTATCAGCCATTTAATGCAGATGGCATTACTAATGGAAAGGCATGACCACCATCCCAGCAGCCAGTTTGGTAGGGGCACAGACTGTTCAGACAGGAGGCAAAACCAACACAACCAACAATGCCCTAACATAACTCTACTGGTGGCAGGCTATATAATCAATTAAGGAGGGATGATCATAATAGTGCCTGGAGCTGGCTCTGTGCCTGCTGTCTAAGGAATCTCTTTTTCTAGGGCAGAGACCTCTGAGGAAGAGTCTATTTATATGAATGCCAAACAGTATAACTAACTTTGTAAGAGGAGGCAAGTCTGGGATAAAATAGAGATAGAAACAAAATGCCAAAAGAAAGAAGGAAATGTTGGCATAAATCATGCCTTAGCCCAGAAATGTGGTAAAATTAGAGAATATTTCTCTCCAAAGGAAAAGGATAGTCTTCCATATAAAGGAGCCACACCAAAAAATGAAGAAAGCAAGCAAGCAAGCAAACAATGACACAACACAAATCATCTGAGTCTTCTGCCAGGCCGTGTAATGGAGATGATCAAGATCATATTCCTTGCCACTGTTTCTCATTGTTCCTGGAAATTATTCAACTCTTTTGAAGGGATAGTTACAATCAAATTCTGCCCTTTTGTACAAGACAGAGACCACTTAATTTTTAATAAGAAGCTCAGTACTATAAATACAGCAACATCTTGCAAATTGAAATTTCAAAACTTTGTCTCATCCATCCATCCCAGATATTTTGCAGATAGTGGATGTGATTGATATTTTATAGATTAGGATGAATCAAGGGACCCATGCCAGCCCAGCAGTACCACAGAAGCACTTATGTTGATTGGTGAAACAGACCATTCAACTCAGCAAGGAAGTGCAAACTTCTCAATCTAAACTACAATCAGGGAAGCCAGAGCCCAATCCTTCCCACAAGAATTTGATTAGACAACATCCATCCTTCTGGTTGGGTATCTCATTCTGACTAACTGTATGGACACTTTATATTTCTTTGTTTCAGATATCTAATGAAACCCACTTTTCTATGAAATAAACTTTGAGGAATATTAAGTTAAGCTTTAATTTTGTTTTTATGGAATATAACATAAAGCTGACATGCTCATATACACATGAAATAAATGACACATTTATTAATAGTGAATTGTTTTTATAAAAAATTGAGATATTTGATATGATTTATTTACTACTACTGTTTTCAATATGTGAATAATATACATTTGCAATATTGTGGCTACTGGTTATTGCAATTTTACATGTGTATTTCTGAAGTCATAACTTTCCATATTCTGAGAGTAAAAACTTCTTATTTTTCTCTCATTCTAATGGTTTATGTTTTAGAATCTCATTAAGAGTTCTTACGTTTTTATTCAACTTTCTCTCCTAATCCATCAGGTAATCCTTTCTTAGTTCTGTCTGTGCTAACCCAAGAACACAAGAATACACCAAGGACACTCTCACTGTGGATATTTGCAGTGGAACATCATTCCAGTATATTCAAATAAATCCACCCACCATCTGCAAATTTTATTCTGTTTTCTTCCTAATTTATTCCTCAAGGCCTTTCCTAGGCTGCCTTAATCCAAAATAACACCATTCTATCACTTGCTTCTCCCTGTGTCTTAGGATCTACCTGTGGATTAGGCAAGGCTATGAAAGTGTTTCTAGATGTATTTATCTCAGCATATTCATGGAGCTATGGGATCTTTTCATAAAGAATGAATTTTCAAACATGAATTAAAGAAGGATGTTCTAAACAATGATATAAACAAACCAAAACAAAAATCTTGACAGGGTCTACTGGTTCATTTTTGTTTTTGTTCCATATGCTTTTGGTGTCATAAATAAGAAATAATTGCCAAGATCAAGTCAGGAAACTATTCCCTATGTTTTCTTCTAGTAATTTTTACAGTTTCAGGTCTTACATTTAAGTTTTTAATCCATTTTGTATATTTGTATATTTTTGTGCATGGTATAGAATTTGTATATCTTTTGCATGTGGGTATTCAGTTTTCTCAACAACATTTGTTGAAGAGATTATCTTCTTTTCATTGTGTATTCTTGGCACTTTAATCAAAATTGACCATATATATGTACATTTATTTCTGAGCTCTCTATTCTGTTCCATTGGTTTATATGTATGTGTTTATGACAGTACCTTACTGTTTTAATTGCTGTAGCTTTGTAATATATTTTGAAATTAATAAATGTGATGCCTTCAGTTTTATTCTTTTTTTTCTCAAAATGGTTTTGGCTATTCAAGGTCCTTTTTAGCTTTATATAATTAAAACTGCTTTTAAATTCTCTACACAATACCTTGGAATGGTAGAAAACTTTGCAAACTGTATATCTGATAAGAGGTTAATATCCAATATATATAAGAAATTCCTTTTTTAAAACATTTTTTATTGAGTTATAGTCATTTTACAATGTTGTATCAAATTCCAGTGTAGAGCACAATTCTTCAGTTATACATGAACATACATATATTTATTGTCACATTTTTTTCACTGTGACCTACCACAAGATCTTGTATATATTTCCCTGTGCTATACAGTATAATCTTGTTTATCTATTCTACATATGCCTGTCAGTATCTATAAATTTCCTACAACTTATAGAAAAATGTAAACCTATTAAAAATTGACAAATAATTTGAATAGACTTTTCTCCACAGAATACATACAATGGCCAAAAGGTGCATGTGAAAATTCTCAACATTACTAATAATCAGGGAAATGAAAAAAAGAAGATATCACCTTATACCTGTTGGGATGGCTAGTGTTAAAAAGACAAGAGAGAACAAGTATTGGCAAGGGTCTGGAGAAAAAGGAAACATACATTTTTGGTGAAAATGTAAATTGGCTTAGCCACTATGGAAAACAGCATGGGAGTTCCTCAAAAATTAAAAATATAACTACAGTATCATCCATTATTTTCACTTTTGGATATATTTATCCAAAGGAAATGAAATCAGTAACTTGAAGAGTTATCTACACACTTGTATTCATTGCAGCTTTATTTACAATAGCCAAGATATGGAAACAATCTAAATGTCTATAGACAGATGAATGAATGCAATGGAATATTATTTATCTTGAAAAAAAATGAACTCTCACCATATGTAATGAATAAACACTGAAGAAATTAGGCTAAGTGAAGCAAGCCAGTCACAGAAGAACAAATACTGCACGATTCCACTCACTCATGTGGTTTAGATAATATTTATGCACATAGAAGCAGAGAATACAATGGTAGTTACCAAGTTGCTATTCAGGGGAAACAGTTTCAATTATGAAGATGATTAAAATCTAGAGATTTCCTGTGGAAAATAAATAAATAAATAAATAAATAAATAAATAAATAAATAAATAAATAAATAACAATATCCAACTATAATAGTAGTAATAATAAATTCTTGTTATCTCATCTGCTTGCTATCAGCTGAAGAGAGATAAAAATGTGGTCTATTTCCCATTTTTAAGACCAATCTCAAATATTGAAAATTTTGGATGTGGTGCAATGAATCCCAAAATTCACATAAATCTTACTAATGCAGTAAATAAAGTATTCTCTCAGTAAATAACCACAAAAGAGAGGTAGAGAGAAAGATATTTTTATTTAACTTTTCCCTTTCCAGTAGAAAGCCTTTCCCCTACATAAATTTATAAGGCATTCCTTTCAACAATAAGCATTATTAGAACTGCACTCTTCAGGGTAACTCACATCTCTATTCTTGTCATAGTCTTATACTATATATTAATTCTTATATATATATTAATTCTTATGCTAATTGACATCTCTTAAGCATCTTATATGTTCTATTTTCTTTTTAATATTAAATCTTTGCTTCCACAACTGATCTTATCTTCTAATTCCATTCTGATAAATCTATAAAATTTCAGTTTTCCTTAGTTCTCTTACCTTTCATTCTGTTAAGATGTTTGTGTTTACTTATATTTTCCACATTGTGGGACATATAGATAATAAAAGTATTTGTTTTGGGCCATGAGGTTAAAATAAAATTGCTTAACCCTGAAGGTGACAGGTTCAGAGCCTAACAACTTCTTTAACCCAACTCATCCATCATGAGAGCTGAGATGATCAACATCTTGGCACCCTTCTAACACATTTTCAGCACTCTTGTGTTCAGTGACAAATTGGTTGATGTTTACTCACATTCTATTACTGATTAAGCTCACTGAAATCTTTATATATATCTATATTATAAGTTTCCAAATCTGTATCTCCAGACATGAACTCTCTTTTTCTTCTGGTGAATCTATGTCATAGACTTGGAATCCATTTTCCATCCCACATGCAAAGCATTGGTGGTCCTATTTGAAGCCAGCATAGAGCAGCCAGTAGTCCTCTGGGTAACACAGCAGGAAGTTTAGGGTGCCATAGTGGCAGTCCTCTGGACCTCAGTGCTACCTGCAGCCCTGTGCAGCAATCCTTATGGCCACTGCTAAGGCCCTGGGGTTTCATTTTACAAACATTTATTAAGTGCAGCTATGTAGGAACTGTGCTCACAATAATAAATAGGTTCTTCCATAAAGCTCCTCACAAAAAGGCAAAAAAAAATTAGCACTTTTGAGATAATTTTATAAGATGCATGAGTTATAAAGGTGTAAGAAATCTCTATATCACTCTAGCATTTGACATTTGGGAAGTGTTCTACAACCAGAGCTCATCTAACTTAGTTGTGATTATTAAGGGACAATTAAAAATTCAAGGCTAAGTAAAATAATAATCACAGACATCATAGCAAAGGCATGCAAGTACACTGAACAGAAGCATAAAAACACCTGCAGTTAGTAATTCTGGAATGGTAATAATTCTGAGGCATAGTGTAAGGGAACAGGAGACACATGCACAAGTCATCAGAAAAATGATGAAAAACTTGAAATGCCCATTTCATGGAATTTATACTTTTTGCTGAGGTTCTAGAGTATTCTGAAAAACCTTAATAAGTTGTCAAGATTTGTACTATAAAGAGCACATTATAGATATGGTTTAGAATTTGTGACAAAATATATTCAAAAGAAGTACAATTAAGAGTCATCAAAAAATTTCAGGATATAAATTATGAGTACTTGAGATAAAGCAATGTCATTCCATTTTAAGCAGTTACAATGATTCATTTTCCTTTTCCACTGCCCTAACAGAGTTCAACTTTTTGTTTGGGTACCCTTATTCCCCTTATATCCTTTGCATAGTGGAGAACATTGACCACATCCCTAGCTGGGGAAAGAGGGCAGAGTTAATTTAAATGAACCAGTACTTTGTATCTTATTGAGCAATCATTGATTAAGTCCTGGACACGCACAAAATTATTTGATCATTCTTGCTGGAAATGCTGTAACTAATGGGCTTTTTCTCCAGGTATGTGTGAGAATAAGAATTATATTTGCATACTAAAAAATGATCATGCACAATCAGAGAATCACAATTAGAGCAAAAGCCATGATTTGTCCCAACTCTACTTATATTTAAACTACTTTGTGTTGGGTTTTGGTTACCTCCAACAAAGACCATCCTAAATAATATTTGGACTCACCTAGGTGTTTCACAATCACATTTAGACCATTATTTATATCTTCTTTTAGATCTCATCTCTCTTGCCCTCTGTAGGTTTTTAAGAATTATTACATTTTATAAAATTTATGAAATTGAATAAGACAAGTTTAACCAGAAAGGGAAGCATTAACTTTCAATGTCCTTGCTTTAGCTTATTTTATCAGACCCTTAAAGTTATTTTTATATTGTGAAAAACATATTTGTATGTAAAAACATATTTGTCTGTCAGGACCTGGAGAGAATTACAGAGAAGGCTGACAGATGATTCTGTTATCACTCAAAGTGTCATTAGCTTGGCAGTTTTCTCCAGAGTAAATGAAAGTACATATATAAACAGGGACAAATTGGATGGCAATATAACTATGTTCATAGTGATTTAATGATATCTAGTCACTGAACAAATAATGTTCTCTACATGCTGTATATTTAATATAAATTAACATGAATGTTAAGTGGTAGTTTTTATTTTTCCTATATTCCATAATAAATATTAATAACACATGAACAATAAATGATTTGTATAGCACACTAGCATGAAATATGTTTTTACTCAAAAACTATGATGATTGACATATAATTTTAATTAGACATGTTTTTAAAAAGACTACAACTTCCTAGTTAAACACTTCACTGTTTTAAAATTTATAGCAGTTGTACTTAGCACAGCAAAAAAGAACATGGTTCTTAAGACCTTCTCTGACAACAATCTAATGTCCAACCTAAATACATATTTTATTTTTTCTTGTTCATTTATGACACAGCTATGCTATATGTAACAGCAGTTTTTAAAAAAGTGCACGTTCATCTCGTTTTTTATTTGTGCATCTTTTTCTGTCTGAAAAGTTTTTCTTCCCACTTATTCTGTCTGCTTCTCATTTGCCAATCTTAGTTCAGATTTTACTTTAATGAACTCTCAATTGACTTTCACAGGTGGCAAAAGTCTTTCTCTAATGTTTAATGATAATTGTACATACGAAAGTAATCTGACCAATAGCATTCCCATAGCATGTTGAATGTATCACCATTATAATGCTCAGTATCAGCAGCAGATTTACAATAACCAAAAGGAAACTTAAGGCTCAGAGCCCCTCAATTGCTTTGGTCTATTTGAAATTCCTATACATGATTTTTTTTCACTTGTGTACTGGAAAATTTTTCTTGAAAAGCACCCCTAAAGTTAAATAAGCTTCCAATCTGGATATTTTCCTCCCATTGCCTCATAATGATCTGCCATTCTAGTCTGAGAGATTTTAATGGAAACGATCTTGTCTTACGTGTTTATTCTTTCAGTGATACTCTTCTCTGTAGCAGAATCAATAAATATATGTTGAACAAATTATATCATTGATTTCATGTTGGAATGGGTGTAAAACTGATGGGAAAAGGATGAGAGAAAGACAGAGGAACTCCATTTAGGAAAAAAAGAAAAGTTGATACATTTACTTTCCTGATAGAACTAGAACATAGAAACAGAAAATAGTCATGTTAACTGATACAGGTGGGAAGCCAATTTGACAACTAAAATTTTTATTAAAAACTTGGCTTTAAGTTTGTGATAAAAAGGAATTTGGATTGGTGTATTTGGATTTTCAGATGTATGGCTGTGTTTAACAGACAAAATCACTTTCCCCTATTTTCAAAGTATAGAAAAGCCCTCTATAGAACATTGGGTTATTTAAGAGTATACCTTGGGGAAACAGGAAAAATAGTGATTTCCTTGACCCTACTCTATCAATGTCCATAATGTACTTTGGGGAATAAAGTTGTAACTTGGTCTCCACAGTTCACCTGTATCTGTATTTGTACTGGAAGAAAATTTGTTTGTGATTCACTTGTAAATATTTGAGGGTCAAGTTCAACTGAACTAGAAACATACTTGAAGTATATTATAAAATTAATATCTATATTTTTAATGAAATATTAGGTAGTTTTTACTTTATACTCTAGAAATGATTACTCAAATACCTGAGGTGCCAAATATGAATTTCAGGATCAGTATTCGTGTATTATTCTCTTGTCTCCTACTCCTTAGACATTCCCTCTCTATACACTATCTTAGCACATTCTCTATAGGTATTTTTTCCCCTTTTCTCAAACATATTAGTCAAGCTAAAAGGAAACACCAGGATGATTAATGTGAATATCTTTGAATGAATTATTTTGGTGATGTTTTACATTTATGTATCTATTTTAAGCTGATAATGTTACCAAGTCCAAACTCATTCTGCTTGCCACACAACATAACAATAGATTGGGAGATAAGGTGGTGGGGCAAGGAATAGCGACTTTATTTGGAAAGCCAGCAGACTGAGAGGATGGCAGAATAATATCTTGAGAACCATGCTACTCCAGTCAGAATACAGGCTTTTTTTATACAAAAAACATTGGAGGGGTTGTGGCTGGTTATTGGAAACTTTTTGCTGTAGGAATTCTTTATTCTTGCAGCTGTCCATGTGGGTCAGGTCATGGTGTCCCTGTAAACGTCCAACAAAACAAAGGTTATTTTTGATTCTGCAACTTATTATCTTTATATAAGTTCAGAAGTGTTAATATCCTTAAAGGTCAGAGCCTTGAGAATAGGCTCTCCTCTATATTTCAGGCTAAAGGCAACATTGTTTTATAAAAGGTGCAGAACTAGCAATACTAAGCCTAGAAAACAAGGTACATTGGTTAAAACTAAAGGAACAAATCTAACATGGAGTCAGCTTTGTTCTTTTCTATTGCAATAGTTATCATAAATTCATATCTTCATTTTGTGTTAAATTCAGGTTATTAATAAGCCATTTTTCTCATGAAAAGGGATAAGCCCCAAATTTAATTATTTATTAAAATAGATCTTAGGTGTCATCTTAATAATGACCCACTATACAAATATATATATTTATATTAAATACATATTAATTATATATATTATTTAATTAATATGTATACATATTAAACTACTTTCTGAGGTCTTAAACAATTAACTCTCAATGAGAACATAAATTTGAATATAAGGGGACAGGTACATTTTGCATTATTATTCTCTCCAGTATAGTATTCATAATATGCTTCACCAGTCTAATTAACATTAATTTGACAATTTCAGCTTTTTTTCATTTCTAATTTTGCCAGAATATTTGGATAACTAGGCAATGCATGTACCTAAACAAATTAAGCATCTTAATAAAACTTCACTATTCACAATTCATTAGACAAATTTTTAATTAATTTCAATCATAGTGTACAATAAGTTTCAACATTAAACACCACACTTTGTCCTTTTTCATTTAAATTGTTCACAATGTGAAATACAGTCAATTCCAAATTAGTGTGAACACATTTATATTGTATTACAAGGTTTCATTTCAAATTCCCTGAGTTTGAAACAAAACAAAATGTACTTAACAACAAGATAATAGAACTAATAAGAATTTAAATATCCTTTTCAGAGTTGTCTTTTTTATTGGCATACAAATTTGTATGAATTTCAGACTCTAGTTGGGTTATCACTAGTGGTTCATGTCTATTGACCAAGATTACCTTAATATTTTCCTCAGCTTGACTAAACTTTAAACAGTCCTCTTCTGTACTCTAGGCCCCTTTTCTTAGAGCACTTAATTTAGAAACTCTTAAATTCTTTCTCTGTCACTTTGAGGTGTCAATTTTTTAAAAGCCAGTTTTACAACCCAGGAATGTCTCTCTCAGGGACCTGGGATGCAACCCTTTGAAATGTGACCATCAAGGAAGATAACCACCTTATATTCTACTTTCTGGATGAGGATAGATGTATAACTTCTGTTGGGTAAGTAATTTTCTTTACTGGGGCAAACCTCTTAAAAAAGGAATGTAAAGTATTTCCTTTCTACATTAAATTGGAATTATGCCATAGATGTCAAGTTGGGAAAATATAGGAATATATCACTCAAATGAATTATGATTATTTAGTAAATGGTGTTTGATGCTTCCCTTATACAAGTCTATTTGACCCCCAAAAGAGGTTACATGCAAGACTGCATTGGCATAGAAGTCTTTCATGCAGTAAACAACTATTTGAATACTTTCAGTGTGCCAGAAATTGATCTTGCAACAAATAAGATAGACAAGGTCTCTACTGCCTTGAAACCAACAATTTGTGTGAAAGCACATCATAAAGAAGTAAATAATGTTATGAAAAAAATAAAGAAGGTAATAGAATAAAGCCTAGAATGTTTATTCCAGGTAAAGTAGTCAGGGAGGGCAGCACAAGCAGGTGCTATTTGAATAGAGTTCTAAACATTGAGAAGCTGCCAAACTTGTAAAGATTTATGAGGAAGGGTTACAGCAAGCTTAGATGGAGGAAGAGTGTAAAAGAAGTTGGAGGATGGGGTAGAATGTGAGCAG
This sequence comes from Camelus dromedarius, assembly GCF_036321535.1. Classification (NCBI taxonomy): domain Eukaryota; kingdom Metazoa; phylum Chordata; class Mammalia; order Artiodactyla; family Camelidae; genus Camelus; species Camelus dromedarius. The sequence continues at coordinate 36,685,756 of NC_087448.1, forward strand.
ATACTGCGAGAACTTAAGGATCCTGGAAAGCAGTAATACAGAGGTTCTAATAGTTAATGGGCTAGATATAAAAGTGAAATGAAAAGTCTTAATATGAATTTTCTGTAACTAGGGAAATACATGCCTTAATAACTGTGAATGTTGGGACACATGAAAGGCTTAATAGAGATCTACACTTTCTGATATATCCCCCAAATATAATGTAAGTCCCTGACATGTACAGGGATATAATTTAAAACTGTTTTTAACTCATATAATTTCATAATCTTCTAATTTTCATTTTTAAGCACACAATGCTTTTTTGGCAACTTTTGACAGTTATGATTGTGATTTCTTTACCTTTCCTGAAAAAACTAGGTCAGATGCTGAATTTAAAATTTGACCAGTAACTTTGCTTTCACTTTGGGAAACAAACAAATAAAAATGAGCAGCAATAATTTTATCTAAAATTGACTAAATAATAGGCAGGTTAAAACAAAAATAAGGAAAACAGACAAAGTTATGCAAAAGGGCAATATAGGATACAAGTTATTTATAATGCTGTATGTACTTGGATTTTTTTTATTCATCTTAAGATATAGTTTACTATAGTGTACAGGACATTGATTGGACTTCGTGATTTAAAATCTTCCTCTTTTTCTTCTAAAAGAACTTGCAAACCTTGCTTAAACTTTTTGAGTGTTAGTTTCCACATTGATGCCCAAATCAAATTATTAAAATTAGGATTAACTGCAATAGCACATGTGGTTTGTTTAGCCCATAGGGCTTAGCTGAATTTAGCTACTTAGATATAATATATGTATTCAAATAGAATTTTGAAACTTACATCCTCTCAAATAAGTAATGCTGCCTCCTGTATCTGCATCCTAGTATAGGATATCAATTTTCTAATTTGTTATTCTAGTAAGAGTCATTGGTTTGAGTTTCCTTGGACAGACATGGATCAAAAGTAATCACTGTGGCAGGAACATTGGGATACTTTAACTGAGACTTCTGCTTGCACTGGTGCCATGCAGGTAGATTTTTACTTGCACAAATTACATGAACTTAGACGGGGAAGAAATATCTTTCTAAGGAGATACGACAGGGTTCTTACCAGAACAAAGAAATGGATACATAGCTAATGGAGAGAAAACTGAAATAGATATACATTACAAGGGATAACAAGCCATGCTCTCAATTTGCATAATGTTTAAAGAACTTCATAAAGAGGAAATTCTCTTTGAGGAATGACATTTTAAGGGTTTTGAAATGTGCCCATATCAGTGGATATGTTGATCAAAAGTAGATATATTATGTGGCATGACACTGTTGCTGATATTCTTTCTTTCTTTCTTTTTTATTAAAGTTTAGTCAGTTACAATGTGTCAATTTCTCATGTACAGCATAATGTCCCAGATATGCATGCATGTACATATATTCATTTTCATATTCTGTTTCATTAAATGTTATTACAAGATGTTAAATATAGTTTCCTGTGCCATACAGAAGAAATTTATTTTTATATATTTTTATATATAGTGGTTAACATTTGCAAATCTCAAACTCCCAAATTTATCCCTTTCCACCCCCTTTTCCTGGTAACCATAAGATTGTTTACTATGTCTGCTAGTCTGTTTCTTTTGTAGATGAGATCCTTAATGTCTCTTTGTTTCTTTAGAAGATCTTCTTGAAAGACTCCCAAGTTCTCATAAAATGAATATTAAGGCTATAATAAATATATATATAAAATAAAAGCTTTCTCCATCAACTGAAATATCTGTAGAAATGGCAGGTACAATTTTACTGACTTGACAACTATTTACTGTGTTTCTATGGTATTCCAAGCACTCTTATGAGCAATTGAATAGTAACAATAATAAAGTAACATCATAGAAATGGCTCTTGACCACAAGGATTCTGCATTCTAGTGGAAAAGAAAAAGAAAAAAAAAGAAAACAAGCTCTTTTTGGGATACTTAACTTTTCAAAGTGTGGAAGTAACTGTGCACATAGGATTACTGACAAAATGAGGAATGGGCAGAAGTCATATTTAATACAGAATAGCTAAAGACTTTACTACACATTATCTGCATAAATAAGAACCAAAATAAAGGAAAAATGACAAACCCTACATGTAACCAGACCACTGTACATTTCTGAGTTAGTGGCTAGGAACTTGAAAGAGAGGAAAGTTATTGCAATTTACGGGCAGAGGATGAGCCAGTGCCAATGCATGTCGTATAATTGTTATTGTGAATAAGATATGAGATAGGCTATTAAATTCAGAAAAAAATAAAACTTACTTTTGCTTTAAAGAGAATGCTACTTAAAATAATTTATGTAACATCTATTATAATTATAATCAATCCCCCTTTCTCTCTTATTTCTTTCTATATTTTTCAAAATGATTTTTATTAGCATTGGAACCTACCATGTGTTACACTGATTAGCTCTATTATGTTCTGTCAATCTTCATATCTACTGTTAAAAAATAAACTGAGGCACATTAAAAATTTTAAGAGTTTATTTGAGCAAAAATCTATTTGAGTAGGGCAACACCAAACCAGAAGTTGTTAGAAGCACTCCCCAACAGAAACTCAGGGAGAGAATTTTTATAGATAAAAGGCAGAAGCAAAGCAAGGGAAGTGTTTGTAACTGGTTGTTCTTTGGTTTTGATTGGTAACTTTAATTCATTTACAGGCCTAGATTTTGGTTTGCTTATGTAGGCTGCTGCCACATTAGAACCACCTTAGTCTAATGACCTTGTTTAATAAATTTAACTATATTCACATAATATGTAAACAGTTAATGGAATTGTTATCATTCAAATCAATGTTGATAAGGGTGCAGATTAGGAAATCCATCAATATTGAAAGTAATAGTCATATATAGAAAAGAAGAAAATCAAATTAAGAGCACAGAAAAAAGCATGAGTGATTATTTGTAAAGTATGAATTGAGGTAAATTTATATGGAGTGTGTGGAGAATCTGTGACTTAGATTTCAGTAACATGATAAGCATTAGTCATGTAATGGCAATCCATAGGCAATTAAAACCAGAAGTTTAAAAGTAAAACAGAGGAGAAAAATATCCCATTGCATCCCTCTGACACCAATAGAAAAAGAGATTTTGTCCTGAAAAGCAATTCACTCACTAAAAGGAAGAAAAAAAGGAGGGGGGAGGATAATAAGAGTTTAATGAATCACTGTGTGCTCTAATGCTGATAATTAACTGAATTCAATTTAAGAGAACTTAATTTTGATTATAGTAGAATTTTAGAGTTGATAGCATTTAATCATTTAATTACTTTTAAAATTTATTTTTCCTCTGTTATCTCTTTTAACTGTTGTTAACTATCATAGTTATTATTCATTAAAACACACAATTTCTTCCTTGCTTGACAGTCAGAATAGAATACTCAGCTATCTTCAAAGGCTCATTATATCTCTAATTTTTAACTTATTCCAACCACAGAGTAGCCTAAAGGTGATTTTGAGTTTATTCACACAAATCATTCAATTGGTCAAAATCTCTGTGTGAATGTCTTTTGTCTGAGAGAATTTGTAACTGTGAAAAATACTATATATTCTTTGTTAATCTTTCCCTTGACTTTATTTTATTGCTTCTGATAAGGTGAGCATGCAGCGCTTCATTCTTAATTTACCCATGCATTCTATAGCACTGTTTAAAAAAGAAAAATAACTTTGTATGCTTCAACTCTCCCAGACTGTAAAAACTATGTTAATAATACATACTAATGTGTCATACATATTAGAATTTATTTATTAATTATTTAATATTTCTTGAGATGAATAACAAATTACAAATACTGAGCAGCTCTGGGAACAACTTTTTTGAAGTAGAGGAGAAAGGATTTGTTACATGGTTTTGAGAAAGGATGGAAGGGGACAGGGCACAATCATTCATTAAAAGAATGACACAGCAATTGAAGATAGGACAGAAATTGGTTGGAACCAACCAGGCCAAAGATGGCAGAGGATTTGCCTTCCAGAGGACCTTGAAATTCATTGTAATATATTAGCATGCTAAATTTCACACTCACAGGTGCCATGACAGTTCCCAGGCTAACCATAAAAGACCAAAAAGTGGATGGGGTCCCAGTTCCTGGAAATCCCTGCCCCTTCCCCAAAATAGTTGGATGAATCCTCCCACTAGTTTGCATATGAAATTACTGAGCTCATAAAATATAACCATCCCTTCTGAGATGTCCTGTACTCTGCCTACATTGTGTGCATTTCCCTGAATAAGTCTACTTTCACTCTACTTCAGCTAGCTCTTAATTTTTTTTTCCTGTATGAAGCCAAGGACCCTCACTTGGCAAGGTGCATCCCAGAGACTCATTCTAGACCTGAGACATGACCATGCTCTTGTGCCCCATTTTCCTGCAACATACTTAAAGCATAAAGATAGAATATTTTGACCAGAATGAAAATCACTGACTAGAGATTGTAGTTTGCTTTTATAAAGTGAAGCATTTTATGGGACACAACTTTATGGGACACAATGGCATTTGATTGGCATGCCTCAAAATGATTCAAGCTCTTAGAGTCATTTCTTATGGTTTGCTTTAGGTAATTTTTTCAATTAAATAATTCTTTACAGAATATATATGGAAAATCACTTTGACCTAACTTCCCTCATATACTATTGTAGAGAGTAATTTCAGAATATCTTAGAGTGTCATTATTTAACCAGGATAATTGTTAATTTCTCTGGAAATAACCATTGGTAGAGAAATAATCATGTCAGTAAATTGTTTCTTTAATTTTTGTTCCACCTGTCTTTTAAACTCGTATGACTGAAAAAAAAAAAGGCACAAACAAAAAATTGACAGTTATGCATTATTCTGCAGACTTTCTGAGACCTGAGTCCATGAGTTGGCCTCACAGATCACTCTAAGAGACTGCTCTAAAGAGGCAAAGGACATATAGGAGTTTTTCCACAAAGACCAAGTAGTAAGAACATCAAAAGATTACTGTTAATTAAAGAAAATCAAGGATCTCAAGTTAAGGAATTCAGCACTTTTCTATGTAGCGGTAGGTACAAAAGTCTGGATCATTGAAATCATTCCTTTGATATGAACCTCATTATCTAGGTCCAGTTTCCTGTTCTTTCACATCCTGAGTTCCCTCAGGGTGTGCCCTTGGGGGTGGCAGCAGAGGCCAGTCTGCCTGCATGTGTCCATCCTGAACTCCCTCTAGCTCATTATCAGTGGCAGTGGTAGTGGCTAATGACTTGATGGCCTTAGCATCCTTTTTTTACTGATATGGTAGGCAACATTTTTTCATTCATAATCTCTATGAATTTATTTTAATAGGAGAAATTCCTTTTTATCCTGTAATATGGTTTCTATGTACTAAAAAGAAGTGTGGGAAATGTAAGTAAACACCTAAGAGACAATCTGAGGAATGTTCAGATCATTTTTATTTTAAATATTCATTTATGTAGAAATAAAATTTTGTTTGTTTGTTTGTTTAGTAATTTAATGGGATTTATTCTTTTTTTTGAATGAAATTCTAATCAGAGCAGAGGAAAACCTTAACATTTAGGTAATATTCAATATTATATTTCTGGTGTAAGGACAAATACAAATTAAAAATAGGAGACTTCATTCTTCTTGTTGAAAATGAGGGAAGAGATTAGAAAATTTACAATTGCAAGTACTTTCTTCTATCTTTGAAATATATGTAAATCCTTTTGAAAACTAGACAGGACTTTTGTCATCTTTATAATCCAGTGATGCATTTCTCAAGGTCTCAGAAACCATCTCACTGAAATGTAAACATCACGAAAGATGGCATCCCTTCCTCCCAGTTTCTCTAGCTCCTATCCTAAAGTTATAAAAATTTTAGTATTATTCTGAGCAAGACAGTTAGCTAACACAGAAGGCAATTCCTTTACCAAGTGAACCTAGAATTAATCTAGGTGTGAAGAAAGGTACTGTCAAGCCCTCTTACTTAAATACTAGTTATTGTTTATCTTGAGAACATGTGTGTGAAGGATTCAATCTCCTTGTCTCTATGAGAGGGGGATGTTTCTTTCTGTTTTTGCAATCTCTTAGTGAATTGCCTGTGATGTGCATCACATTGTGATTTAATGATTTTTCAATAAAAAATTATTTGTCTACTACTTTTATGGAGAGGATTTCTTGGCTGGCAGAAGACTTTGTTTTCAATTATATTTCTTCAACACAGGTTATTCTTAGACATCTTTGTCTCTTTTTCTGTTGTGATTTTCTTAAAGAGCAAAAGATATAAAGGGGTCAGTGTGGATAAATATATCAAGAACTTTTCTTAACATTTATGGAAACAGTAGCATTAAAAATTTATGAAACAGATATTGCTTTTATGGAACCACTGAAATAAAGTTTGGCCTGTAAGTTATTGTCATTTTTTAAGACTTTGTTTTTCTAGAGCACTTTTAAGTTTACAACAAATTAAGAGGAAGTTACAGAGATTTCCCATGTACCTATCACCACACATGTATAGCCTCCCCCATTAATGCCACTTACTGAAAAGTTACATTTTTTTAAACCAAGGATGGCTCAACATTGATATATCATAATCACCCAAAATCCATAATTAAATTTAGGTCTCACTCTTGGTGTTGAATATTCTGTGAGCTTGGACAAATATATATATATAATTTCAGTCATCTTTTTAAGACTTTTTTTCTTACTGTGGAATAACATACTAGAATTGCTGTAGATTATTAAACAAATTCCTTTGTTACATTCCAATGATATTTTTCTTTCTTTGACAGGTTGTTTGTAATAGCATTATAGTTGTTCATCAATTTTGGACTACCAGATACAGTTTCTAACCAAAGTTTAATTATGATGTGCAGATACTCTATATATCCTGCAAATAATCTGTGCAGGATAATTTCCCAACCACTTTGAGAAAGGAAGAGAAGAGTACAGCCATTTTGGAAAAGGACCAGGGTACAGCCTTGGGCAAAACAGGCCTTGCAAGTTAAAGAGCAAAAGCCCTTGGGACCTGAGTCCCAGAAACAAAAACAAAACAAATAAAGAAAACAGGTTCACAGGAATAAAAGGTTAACTTTGTGTTACACTAAAGAATATACCTATGTCAACTAAAAAAATTACATAACCTAAAAATGCAGTTTAGTTTTATTTAGCAGACTTTCTGAGAACTTGAACCTGGGAGGCAGCCTCTTACTTTGCTCGGAGAGACTGCTCCAAAGGAGCAAGGGATAAGCTAGGATACATAGGAGTTTTGCCACAAAGGCCTGTGTTAGCTAACACAGAGGGCAATTCCTTATACCAACATAGTCAAAACATCAAAATATTACTGACCAATTAAAGAAAACCAGATATCTCAATTTAAGGAATTTAGCACTTTTCCATATATGGGGAGGTGAGAAGCTCTGGGCTCTTTGAAATCATTCTTTTGATATGCACATGGCTATCTAGGGCCAGTATACTATTCTTTCACATCTTGAGTTCTCTTCACTCAATGTTGGGGGTGGTGGTAGAGGTTGATTTCTTGATGGCCTCAGCATCTTTTTTACTGATATAAGATACAATATTTTTTATTCATAATTCTCCTTGTTGGTCCTAAATCTGACCAATATTTTTGGAGATATTTCATTACTAATTTTGCCCCATGGTGCTAGAAAGACTCATTTCTAGATCAAGCAAAGATTGTGTTGATATGCCACACAAAGTGTGAATTTTTGGATTAGGTCCTTTTGCTGATTTAAAATTCTCTGTATCGCTTGATTTACTAGTCTATTATGATTCAGGAAACGTTTTCCTTTGTTGCTTCTTCCCATATCTAGAATCACACTAATATAATTATTTTATGTAGAATTATATATGTGATCTATTTCTTCAAGGTGTTTAGCCATCATCAGTTTTGTTGGAGACCTGTTTACATATTGGATAATGTAAGAGACAACAATTTTATAAAATAGGCAGAACATAAGTAATATGTCTAATAACATTAATAAAGTCATACAAAGCATAACAATTTGGAAGCAAAGAACAAATTAAAACAATGATTAGTATAACTAGTTGTAATCTGGTTGCAATAACCATCAAGTCCTTAGGAGAACCAGCTGGAGAAGTCAAATTCTGGAAGGATCAGGCAGAGAGAAAAAGATAATGGTTTCATCCTTGTTTACAAAGGCCTGCTTTATCAACTTGTTGAAGGTCATAGCATAAAAGGAAAGGTTTTCTGGAAAATAAAAATTAAAGGGAGTATGATTTTCAAAAAATGTTATAAAGTTATAAATTATATTTATAAAGTCATGCAGTCCCATGTAATTAACTCCTGTTGATCTGGATGAAATCATCAGGTTTTCCATTAGTGTTTCATAATTTACCTATTCAGTTGTATGACCCAAAGCTTATCAGAAATTTTTTACTTGTTTAAAAGTCTCTTTTTTATATATCTTTTTGAGGATCTTCATTTTATAAAACCAGCAGGGTAGAACAATGACTATTTATAAATGACAAGACTTAAAATGCCATGGTTAAAGATTTGATTATGATGAAAATTATGACAAGCAACTTTGAAATTTTTGTGACATACAACATGTTAAGATAATAATTAGAATTATGACTGATACTAGGACATATCAGATTTTTAGAAATGCCATACAACTTTTGGAATATTTATATTAATAACACTTATTTCTACAATATCACTCAAGATTCATATCCAATCACTTGACAATGTTTTTCAAGTAATTTAATACATCAAATAAGCCTAATTATTTTAACATTCATCTTTGAGATGTCTCAAGTTTCCTTCAAAGCAAGCATAAACTCAAGCTAGCTGGAGGTTAAAAATTTTAGTTAGAATTTGATATTTGGGAAGTGTTAAAAATATCAAAAAACATTTAAAACACTTAAGGTCACTGTGAAATAGTGCATACTTACTCAATCAAGGTGACAAATATTAAAAAAAAAGAAGATACAAGTCACTTAAAGGCACAGAAATTCACAAAATCTGTTATCAAAAGTAATACTGTGGATCCATGCCTTTTTAAATCTTGCCATTTATAAACATTCATTGATCTACACTGATGGTTTTGTAAAATGAAGATCTTCAAGAAAATTCATAAAATGAGAGAGAACCAAACCCCAGTCTTGTGCCAAATATATTTAGCAACAAAATACATTTATTAGACTAAGTTTTGTCAGTTCTAACCATAAACAACTCTTTTCTCAGGATTCGTTCTTTACAACCTTTCATCACTTTCTGTATCCATATTATTTCATCCCTTAATTCTTCAATCTAGAAACAATCAACTCCAGGTAACAAAATGCAATTCCATTCTTTATACCTTCTTTTGCCAAAATCATGAACCGTATTTTTCTACCATATACTGAAATGTTTACTTCATTACTTGTAGTAGCTTTAATTACATGTTTAGATTAGAGCACTTAACTCTTAGCATCCTTAATTTCCAGTGAAAACTAGGAAATAATCAATTATAAACTTTCTTCTACATTAGCATTCTGTAGATTGGCAAACATAAATACCAATAATAATTTATAAAAGCATGTGCTTTCTTATAGAAAATATGTAAGTGTGGCATCAAATATATTTATTAATTAATAATCCCAAATAATCTTTGCAAAGGGAAGCCAATGTTCAGAAATTAATGTTTGCATATCTTTTTTTATTTGAGAATAACCTAGATATTTAATAAGCTTCCATCATTTAACTCAATTTAGCATAATTCTAAAATTTCAAGTTACCAAATATCTGGAGAGTTCATGTTGAAGTAGACATTTCTAAAACATAATTAATCCTAAAGACTTTACCCAAAAAACTTTCATCTCAATTACATTTAATTTACTTACATAGAATTTTTAACATGCCACATTATTTTTTGTTGTTAATAAATTAGCAACTGATATATATATATATAATAAGATCTTCTTTAACTTCTGTTTAACCTAGGTACAGTAAAATTATTATACTTAATATTGATGACTCTAAAGACAAGTCTATATTAATTAAATAAACAAAACTTAAACTAATCTTAATTCCAGGTATTAATTTAATATTGAAATTCTAGATATTAACTTAATATTGAATATTTCCCAGTTCATTTGAAACTGAAAGTCATTTTAGTAGTCTGTTTTTTGTTTTTTTAATTTTAGAAATATTTAATTTGTAAGTACTTACTTCTAAGTCAATTAAATAAAGCTCTTATAAATTTGACTTTGATAATATTTTCTGGAGTTAGAGACATCTCATGTCTATAATGTGTACACAGACATGTAAACAGACAAAACTACAGATCTCATAAGATCACTAGTCTTATTTATGGAAAAGACTTAACATTTGTGTTTGTCCTTGATAAAGCCTGAGGAAGTCTTTCCAGCATTTTGAGTTTTAAAATGCCAACAATTTTCCTTAGTTTTAGGTTTTACCTGATAGAGCCAATTTGGCTCAGTCTCAGGTCATTGCTGTATTAACATTTCTGATTTGTATAGATTTGTAAGACAAAGACAGTTGCTTTTAGTTCCCCAGAGAATTGATCTGTCAGCTATATCCAACTATATCTTCTTTAATTTACTTTCTAAGTAGAGTCCTGTGTTCATGGAACTTTAGTGTTTGATTTATACTGCCTTCAAAAGCTTGCATAAGACATTCAAAAAGAGCTCTTTTTCTTGAATTTACAAGTTAAACCCAGAGCAAATCTCTATTATTATTTTGATTACTCCCTGGATATTACTTTTCAGTTCTACTTTATATTATATGTCTCAGGTAACCCTATTGATTTCCTTTAATAAGTTTGAGTAATATTTCCTGAAGGGTAGATTTATGCACCTTGACTTATAATATCAAGCATGAGAAGCATTCCCCATTGAAACAGGTCTATCTTACAACATAATTAAGCAAAAGAGATGTAACTATCTTTTATAAAACATTTAAACATACCAATTTTTAAAAACTTTTATCTCAATTCTATAAGCTTTTATAACTTTAATTTTAGTTTTTATCAGACTTAATATGGGAAAAATAAATGAGAGTTGAGAGGAGTGTGGTGTCCCAGGTGTCAGTTGAGTCCCTTGGATGTGCCCCAACTGTTGGTCCTTGGCTTTGCACAGGAAAGAATTCAAGAGCAAGACACAGTTGAGTAAAAGTAGATATATTTAGAGTATACATACTTCATAGAGTGCAAGCTATTTCAGAAAGCAAGAGAAAGGCCATGAGGTGTGAGGGTTGGGTGCTCAGTGGATACACACTCAATAGACAGAGTGTCGTCTTTCTCACTAAGAAAGAAGAATGGACATGAGGTGTGGGGGTTAGTTTTTATGGGCTCAGTAGCTTCATATGCTAATAAATGGGAGGATTATTCCAACTATTTTGGGGGGAAGAGACTGGGATTCCCAGGAACTCGGCCACTGTCCACTCTGACTTTTTATGGTTGGTCTCATGCTGTCATGGCACCTACAGGAGTGCCATACATTACATTACAATGATCATATAATGAAGCTCAAGGTCTACTATAAGTCAAATATCCTACCATCTTGAACCTCAAGGCTTACTAGGAGTTGAATCTTCCACCATTTTGGTGTTAATTTCTGTTTCATTCCTTGAATGGCTGTGTCCTGCCCCCTTCCTTTCTGTCTCAGACTCATATAACAAGTCTTATTTTTTAGAAGGAGTCCTAGAAGCTTTTCTTTCCTTCATCCATTGACCATTTTATATAATTTTATATAAAAGGCTCTGGGATCATCAGAGAGGAATTTGAGACAAGGGACTCAGGCCATTTGTCAATCTTTAATTTTGATTAATTGGTCTAACAGTTGCCCTATTTGTTGGTCAAATAGCTCAATGTAATATTTTTAGCCATATATATATATATATATATAATATAAAATAAAATATAATAATATAAAATATTAAATGAAAATATATATTAATATATTATAATATAATATATTAAATAATTTATATTATTAAAAAATTAAATTAAATACAACAAATTAATATAATAATAATATAATGATCATATAATACATTAAATTAAATTAATATAATAAATTAAATAATTAAAAGATTGCTCAGAATCTCAATCTATTTGCTTAGTTGCAAATTGTACACCGTACTTGTACATTTTGGGTGACAGAGCCCAAGTTTTTTAAAATAAGTACACATACACATAAATACAAAACTTCAAAGAGTATTAGGTAGAACATCTGCATTTCAAAGGCACAGGAAGAGAAATGCAAGTTCCCTCTAGAATGGCTTTTGTTTATGTTAGGTCAGAATTCTGAAAATATGTTTTTATCATGCTGGCTTTTTTAAACTTAACTGTAGGTGGGGAAGGGCCAAGATGGCAGAGTAGAAGGATGCTCATAGCTCACCCTCTCCCACAAATACAAAAAGACTGCCATCCATGGATGCACGTTAGCCAATCAGAACACCTGCTGAACTTTGACAGAATTTCATCTTCTTCAAAAAACAAAATACACTACAAATCTGGTAGGAGAAAAGGACAAAAGAAGGAAGAAAAAGAATAGTATGGGACCAATCCCTCAAGGAGGGAGCAGTAAAGGAAGAATAGCTCTTGTTTACTAGGTCTCAGAGGGATGGAGAAAAACCTCTGAATCTTTGATCTGTATGGAATAGCCCTTGAACATCAGAAATAAGATAAATGGGAACAGAGGGTCCCCATGACCTTAGCCTTAGAGGCAAACTGGCAGGTGTGGTGTGGGACAGGCTGCCCAAGCCAGGCAGAAAACTTGGGCCAGCTGTACAGAGGCAATCTTGGGGGACTGCAGTGTGCTGTTTGCCATGGCTGGGAGGGTATACAGAGCAGAACAACTTGGGTCCCTCATAAAATACAAAAAAAAAAAAAAAAAAAAAGGCAATGAACACTCCTGATGTGCCCTGGGGGGATGGGTGCCAAAACTTTGTAACTAAAGACCCATGGTACCATTACAGGCATGTTCTCTGGAGAAGAGAGCCAGGGCTCAACCACAGCCACCATATCCTCTAGTGCACAGCACCCAGGTAGAAGTGGGGTTGTAACCTGAATCCTACCTAGGGGCTCAGCAACCTCCTAGATGGGACTGAGACTTGTCTACAGCCCCAGGCAAATAGGATCCTTCTGCCCTGGTGCCTCTGTGAACTCACTCCTGTAAGACAAATGAGCAAGGAGCAGAGTTCTGGCACAGAGGAGAAGCAAATGCTGTTTGGCCCTTTTCTCTGAGCCCATGTACAGAGTGTGGACCCAAGGTGGGGTGGGGAGATGCATGGAGCAAGGGAATGACCCACTGGCCTACCTTGCAATAGTACTCTGCCAGACCGAGGCTTCAGGAGGGGATGTGACCCACCCACTGACCTGCATTGGGAGCAGCAAAGACCAGGGGCATGACTGGAGGGCCTCTGGGACCAGCAAACATTTCATTCAGCAGGGTGAGGTAAGGAGCAGTGACAACCACAAAACAAAAAGGAGGCCCATTCAATAGCAAGGCAGGCTCTGACTATTAAATCAATGGCCACAACCCCTACCATAGAGATAACAGGCAAAAGGCTTGGAAGTAAGACTTGGCAACCACCCATACTTAAGAAGGAACCCTCAACAAAATCATTAGCATTCACAATCTCCACAGGAACACATCCACTATTTTGTCTGTTCTATTTTCTTTTACTTTTTAAATTATTACTTTAATTTTTTTATGTTTCCATTTTTAATCCTTTTTAAAATTTTCTTTCAAAATATTTTTATTATTTTTTAATTTGTCTCAATTTCATTTTTATTTCTCTTTGTTTTGTTCTGTTATCATTTATACTGTTTTCAAATCTTTTTTCTTCTTTTTAAATTTCTCTCAATTTGATTTTTATGTCTTTGTTGTGTTCTTCTGTTATTGATTATACTGTTTTCAAATATTTTTCTTCTTAAAGTTTTTTAAAATATGTCTCAATTCAATTTTTATTTTTCTTCTTCAAATTTTTCTTTTGTTATTGATTATATTCTGTTTTCAAACATTATTTTCCTTCTTTTAATTTTTTTCTTATTTTTCTTTCCATATCTATTTTAGATAAATAAATAAACTCCTTAAGGACCATAGTAGATAACAGATATCCCATAAACCATAGTGCCAGAGAGAGATAAGTAAAATAAAGAAGCAGAGGAACAACTCCCAATTAAAAGAACAAGAGAAATTCCCTGAAAGAATGATCAATGAACTCGACATTGATACTTGACTAGATCATGATTTCAAAAAAGAAGCAAAAAAAGTACTGAAGGAACTAAAAGAGGTTGTGTTTAGAGAGAGAGGATATGTCAAAAAGGAAATTGAAACTATAAAGAGGAGCCAATTAAAATTGAAAAGCTCATTTGCTAAGATGAGAGCTAGGCTAAAGGCTGTGAAAAGTAAAATAGATAATGCAGAAGAATGAATAAGTGACTTAGAAGACATTAAAGCAGAAATCACCCAGTCAGAGCAGCTGGGAACTATGGGATAATAAAAAGTGTGCCAACCTATGCATAATAGGGTCCTGGAAGAAGAAGAAAGAGTAAACAGGATTGAAAAGATATTTGAAGAAATTGTGACTGAAGACTTCACAAACCTAAAGAAGGAATCAGATATCCAAGTACAAGAGTCACAGAGTCCCAAACAAGAAGAACCCAAACAGACCCACACTAAGACATATTATAATCAGGATGGCCAGTGTTAAGGATAAAGAAGTGATCCTAAAGGCAGCAAGAAAAAACAAATTAGTTAAAAACGAATCAACATAAGGCTTTCAGATGATTTCTCAAACACTGCAGGCCAGGAGGAAGTGGAAATATCTATACAAAGTCATGAATAAAAAAAATGCAACCTAGGATACTTTATCCAGCAAGGCTATCCTTTACAATAGAAGGGGAGATAATGAACTTCACAGACAAGCAAAAACTAAAAATAATTTAGTAACATTAAACCTATTGTAAAAGAAATATTGGAAGGTCTACTCTAAACAGAACAGAAGCAGGATGCTAAAGAAAGGAGAAAACCACAATTGGAAAGGCAATAACTACCATGAATTACAACAAAACAAGCATGAAATTGTAAAAGAGGACATCTAAATCATTAAGGGTGGGAGAGGAGAACAAGAAAATATAGTTTTTTTTTCTTTTTGTTAATTTTTTGATCTTGATAGGATGGGTTTGAGCTTATATTAATATCTGTTTAATACAGTTATAGTAATGGGTTACTATATGTATAAAAAGGGTAATAATAAGCAAAAAACTTACAATATAGTCACAAAAAATAAAAATAAATTAAAATTAAAAATAAAAAATAATAAAGTCAAGATAATAAAAAGGAAAATTACCAAACCACAAAAGGAAAAAGAAAAGAACAAAGAGGAAACACCAAATCAACTGCAAAACTAACTTCAAAATGGCAGTAAACACACATCTATCATTAAGTACTGTACATGTCATAGGACTAAATGCTCTAATGAAAAGACATTGAGTGGCAGGCTAAATAATAAAACAAGAACCCTCAATATGTTGCATATAAGAAACCCACTTTAGGGAGAAAAACACACATAGAGAGTGAGAGAATAGGAAAAGATATTCCGTGCAAATAACTGGAAATGACAAGAAAGCAGGAGTAGCAACATTGACTTCAGACAAAGTAGCCTTTAAAACAAAGGCCATAAAGAAAGATAAAGAGGGACATTTTATGATGATTAAAGGAGTAATAAAAGATTTGGATATTATACTCATTAATATATGTGCATTCAATATAAGATCACCTAAATGCATAAAGCAAATACTAACAGATATAAAGATAGAAATTGATGGGAATACAATCATAGTGGGAGACTTTAACATCCTACTAACATCACTGGACAGATCTTCCAGATAGAAAACAAATAAGGTGACAGAGAAATTAAATGATACAACAGAAAAACTATACTTCATTGAGATTTTCAGAATATTATTTCCTCCAAAAATTGAATATACATTTCTTTTCAAGTGCACATGGAACATTTTCTAGGATAGATCATGTACTTGGGCACAAAAGAACCTCAACAATTTTAAGAAGATGGAAATTAATTCAAACATATTTTCTGACCACAATGCCATGAAATTAGAAATCAACTACAAAAAAAAGCAAAGGAGAAGAAAATGGCAGCATGGAGATTAAAAAACATGCTACTCATAAAACAATGTGTCAGTAATGAAATCAAAGAAGAAATTTTAAAAATATTTTGAGACTAATGACAATGAAAACACAACCACACAGAATCTATGGGATGCAGTAAAGGCAGTGCTAAGAGGGAAATGTACAGTGATACAGCCTTCCACAAAAAACAAGAAAAATCTCAAATAAACAATCTAACCTACCAGCTAAAAGAATTAGAAAAAGAAGAGCAAGCAAAACCAAAAGTCAGCAGAAGGAAAGAAATAATAAAGATTAGGGAGGAAATAAATAAAATAGAGATTCAAAAAAAAAAAAACAATTGAAAAAATCAATGAAACCAAGAATTCGTTTTTTGAAAGAGTAAACAAATTGACAAACCTCTAGCTCACAATGAAGAGAAAAGAGAGAGCGCAAATAAACAAAATAAAAAAGGAAAATGGAGAAATTACAAACAATACCACAGAAATACAAAATATCATATGAGAATACTGTGAACAACTATAAGGAAACAAAGTTAATAACCTAGAATAAATGGACAGGTTCTGTTAATATACAGTCTACTAAGACTGAATCAAGAAGAAATTGACCACCTGAACAAACTGATCAACAGAAATGAAATTGAATTAGTAATGAAAAACCTCCCTACAAATAAAAATCCAGGAGCAGACAGCTTCACTGGGTAATTCTATGAAACATACAAAGAAGAACCCAAACCAATCCTTTTCAAACTCTTCCAGAAGATTGAATAGGAAGAAGTACTCCCAAACTCATTCTATGGAGCCACCATTATCCTGATAACAAAACCAGACAAAGACACTACCAAAAAAGAAGATTACACACCAATACCCCTGATTAACACAGATGCAAAAAATCCTCAACAAAATATTAGCAAACAGAATACAACAGCACATCAGAAAGATCATACATCATGATCAAGTTGGGTTAATCCCAGGGACACAAAGATGTTTCAAAATATGCAAATCAATCAATGTAATATATCACATCAACAAAAGGAAGGACAAAAACCACATATTCATTTCAATAAATGCAGAAAAAAAATTATGATAAAAACGCTCACCAAAGTGAGTATAGAGGGAACATATCTGAACATAATAAAAATCTATTTATGACAAAGCTACAGTAAACATAGTACTCAATGGTAAAAACTGAAAACCTTCCCACTGAAGTCTGGGATAAGACAAGGTTGTCCACTCTCTCCATTCCTATTCAACATAGTCTTGGAAGTCCTAGCCACAGCAATCAGGCAAGAGAAATAAATAAAAGAGATCCAAATTGGAAAATAAAATATAAAAGTGTCACTATATGTAGATGACATGATACTATATATAGAGAACAGTAAAAGTTTCACACAAAAACTACTAGAACTAATGAAACATTTCAGCAAGGTAGAAGGATATAAATTAATGTACAAAAATCGGTTACATTTCTTTCCGCTATTGATGAATCAAAAGGTAAAGAAATAGACCCTTTTAAAATAACATCCAAAGTAATAAAATAACTAAGAATAAAACTAAACAATAGGTGAAATACTTCTACATGGATATCTACAAAACATTGATTAATAAAATTAAAGAAGACTTTAAAAAGCGGAAAGATATCCCATGCTCTTGGATTGGAAGTATCAACATTGTTAAAATTATTATACTGCCCAAGGCAATCTACTGATTTAATTCAATTCTTATCAAATTACCCTGGACATACTTCTCAGAACTAGAACAAATTGTAATGAAATGTATGTGAAATCACAAAAGACCCAGAGTTGCCAAGCATTACTGAAGAAAAAGAATGAGGCTGAAGGAATAATCCTTCCAAACTTCAGACTATACTTTAGAGCTACAGTAATCAAAACAGCATGACATTGGTACAAAAACAGACATAGGGATCAACAAAACAGAATAGAGAACCCAGAAATGAACCCACAAATTTTTGGTTAATCAGTCTTCGACAAAGTAGGCAAGAACATACAATGGAACAATGACAGTCTATTTAGCAAATGGTGTTGGGAAAACTGGACAGAAGCATGTAAATCAATGAAGCTAGTATACTCTCTTACACCATACATGAAAATAAACTAAAAATGGATCAAAGACTTAAACATAATACAAGACACAATAAACCTCCCAGAAGAAAACATAGGTAAAACATTATCTCACATATATCTCAGCAATGATCTTCTGGAGCAGTCTACTCAAGAAATAGAAATAAAAGCAAAAATAAGCAATTGGGACCAAATTAAACCTACAAGCTTTTGCTCAGCAAAGAAAACCATAAGCAAAACAAAATGACAGCCTATGGAATGGGAGACAATATTTTCAAAAGATGGAACAGATAGAGGCTTGATCTCCAGAACATATAAACATCTCATAAGAATTAATAAGAAAGCAAACAAACAAACAAACAACTTAATCCAAAAGTGGACAGAAGGTCTAAACAAGCAATTCTCCAATGAAGACATATGAGTGACAAACTGGCACATGAAAAAAATGCTCAGTATCACTAATTATCAGATAAATGCAAATCAAAACTGCAATATGGTATCACCTCACATCAGTCAGAATGGCTATCATTCAAAAATCCACAGATGATAAATGCTGGAGAGGGTATGGAGAAAAGGGAACCCTCCCATACTGTTGGTGGGAATGCATTTTGGTGCAGCCACTGTGGAAAACAGTATGGAGATTCCTCAAAAGACTAGGAATAGATTTACATATAACCTATCAATCCCACTCCTGGGCATATACCCAGAAGGAACCCTACTTAAAAAAGACACCCACACTCCCAATGTTCATAGCAGCAATATTTACATTAGCCATGACATGGAAACAACCTAAATGTTCATCAAAAATGACTGGATAAAGAAGTTTTGGTATATTTATACAATGGAATACTATTCCGTCATAAAAACGACAACATCATGCCACTTGCAGCAACATGGATGTCCTTGGAGAATGTCATTCTGAATAAAGTAAGCCAGAAAAAGAAAGAAAGATACCATATGATATCACTTCTATGTGGAATCTTAAAAAAAATGAAGATAAGTGAACTTAAATATAAAACATAAACAGACTCACAGACATAGAATACAAACTTGTGGTTGCCAGGGAGGAGGTGGGTGGGAAGGATAGACTAAGAGGTTGAGATTGTTAGAAACTGACAGGTATACATAGACTAGATAAAAAAGTTTATACTGTATAGCAAAGGGAAATGTATATAAGATCTTACGGTAGCTTATGAGGGAAAATAATATGAAAATAAATATATGTATATTCATGTATCACTGAAAAATTGTGCTGTATGCCAGAAATTGACACTGAATTATAAACTAACTATAACTCAATAACTAACTCAATAACACAAAAAATTAAACAAACAATCAATCTGTATATGCAATGAAAGAGGTTAGTTATTTTCCTTTAATTCTGCTAACTAAAATTTTGCACTTTTCAGCTGCCTCTGCTTGGAGTAAATCATGATCTACTGCAGCTGCTGAACTCCAACACTCTCTGAAGGAATCCAGGGTGGAGATTAGGAATGAGGCACTCTCTGCCCTGGGAAAACTGGTAGAATAGGTCTTCAAGTAGTTAGATATTTTCAGGAAAATATTTTATGAGCCCAAATTCTTGTGTCTCTTCATGTCTAGAAAATCACTAAAATCATTAACAGTGACATCTTCTCATGACTGGCAGTAAGCCTCTGCCTAAATATGTGCTTGACTGCATGTACCCCCTTCACTCAAATAATATATAATGAGCTCTCCTCTGACACTTTGGAGCAGTTACTCAGAGCTATCTGAAATGCTATCTCCAGGGCAATAGTTCTCATTTTTTACTCAAATAAAACTTAACCCACAACTCTCACAATGTGTGACTTTATTTTAGTTGACAATTCCCAATTAAGTAAGTACTTGTAACTGTAACATTTTTATATGCATAAATCTGGCTGGGGTATTAGATAAGGCTGGCAATCTGTCATTCCTTTTGTTTTGAAAATAAAATTTCTAGTGATGACTTTGTGGTGGACCAAAGTGCTGTTTGAGAGTTTGACTCTTAGGTTTTCCCCAGAGTTGCCTTAGTTCCCTCTTATGTGGCTTGGTTTCTCCTTTTGGTAGCATAATATTGTTACCAGGAGGAGGGCAATAAGAGTTACCTCAGTTCTTATTCACCCCCAAAAATGAATTTTTAATGAGAGACAGAAAGTGTGATATAAATAAGATTTTATAGTAAAGTAAGAATGTAATAAAATATAGTACACTCC
Organism: Camelus dromedarius; assembly: GCF_036321535.1. Taxonomy (NCBI): domain Eukaryota; kingdom Metazoa; phylum Chordata; class Mammalia; order Artiodactyla; family Camelidae; genus Camelus; species Camelus dromedarius. The sequence continues at coordinate 36,706,171 of NC_087448.1, forward strand.
TGAGAATTAGGAGTGGGCCAATCCAAGAGAGGAAAAAATTGTGCTGTTCTTTTGTTTTTCCTTTCTTTATATCCTGGTTTAGGAGGCATTTTCATGACTGATTGATTGATTCATGGATCAGGTTCTTTGTGTGCTCAGGCTGACTGAGAGCTCAAGTTCCTAATGCTCAGGTTGATTGACAGCTCATGTTTTTTGTGCTCATGCATGCCTATCTCTTTTATGCATGTTCTTATCCATAATACACACAGAAAAACCTAAAGGAGGGGGCTCAAACTTTAACTTTAATTACACTATAATAACCATTGGGTCAAGTTGATTCAGGTCCTTATCTCTATTATTCAGCTGCAACATTGGATCCTAGCCAGCTTCTTTGCTGGCCCTCATTTAGAGAAAGTAAGTTTTTGGAGCCCCTTATCCTGAGCAGAAGCGTACTGTTATTTTGTTGTTGTTGCTCCTTTCCCATTCCTCTCCCCCTGCCTAATGTTCATTTCTATATAACCACCTAAGTAGACTACCATGGGTGCTCAGATCACAGAATGGCCAGTTCTTATTCTCATTCCTGGCAGAGCAAGCTTTAATTAAAATGACTGGGTTTCCCTACAGGGACAACTGCGAGGCATGAGATCATTGCCTCCACAACTCCTGCAAGTTTCTCAGTTGCCTGAGAAAGTCATTGCTATCCAGGAGGAGAGTCCCATCTTTGGACATGAAAGCTCTCATAAGATTTCACCGTTATTTCAATAAACTTTATTAAGGCAGCCAATTTAAGGAAAAACAGTAGACTGGTCTTCCACTGAACCCTGATTATCATTCTTTTAACTGAGCAAAGTCTTCCCAATCTTTCAACTGAGGATAAAACCCTTCGGTGTCTAACCTGAGCAAAATCTTTCCAGTGGTTTTCACTGAGGATAACCCACTGAGTGTCTAAACTGAGCAAAAAATTTTCCCTGTGTTTTTCAACCAAGTTCCCCTAATATCTTTCAATTAGACAGTCACTCCCCAGTGTCTTTCATTTAAGGGCCAGGTACCTGTAAGTCACTGCCAAATAAAACTCTGGATCATCAACCAATAATTGGTAGATCCAAGAACCAGGAGAAATTCACCAATATTTTTTCTGGATGCTCTGAGAGATGAACAGGCCAGGAGGCCTTCGCCCAAGGATTCAGATTCTCATAGAGTTCAGGCAAAGGAGAGAAGTCTTCTCTGGGTCCCTTCAAAATGGTCCCAAAACTGTTAACTAAAAAAGAACAACAACAAAAAAAGCACAACCTAAAAGTTGAGAGTTATTTTTATTCAGCGGACATTCTGAGAACTTGGATCTGGGAGGTAGCCTCTCATATTGCTCTAAGGGACTGTTCCAAAGAGGCAGGGAAGGAGCCAGGGTATATAGGAGTTTTGCCACAAAGACCAGGTAGGCAGAACGTCAAAAGATTATTGTTACTTGAAGAAAAACAGATATCTCAAGATAAGGAATTAAGTTTTTCTATGTATGGGAAAGTGTAAAGGTCTGCTCTCATTGAAATCTTTCCTTTGATATACACCTAACTTTCTAGGGCTAGTACCCTGTTCTTTCACATCCTGAGTTCCATCAGTGTGCATCTTTGGGGATGGCAGCAGAGGTAGAGATGCCTGTTTGTTTCCATACTGAGTCCTTCTGTTCAATGTTGGGAGCATGGTAGTGGCTAATGACATAATTGATAACTTGATAGCCAGAGCATCCTTTGTTTATTGAAATGGCAGGCAATATTTATCATTCACACCTAGTTGTCACAAGACAAGAAGCTCAAGTATACATTTTAAGCTTATCCGTTCCTGTGCTTTCTTGCAGAAAACTCTTATGCATTTCTTTCACCTCTCAGAAGCACTCCCTATTCCTGATAGCCATTATAGAGCCATCTACTGCTTATCAATGGAGTTTGATTATTTCTGGAAATTATCAGTGATCAGGAGACAAACCCTTCCTTTTTGTTATAAAATCAACTCACCCCTTCTACTTGGGGAGCCAGAACATTTTTTTCTGCCTTCTCCCTTGTGTACAAGCTATCTTTTTTAAATACAAAATTTTGCTTGCCTAAGAGACTTTTGTAAGCAATATTTATTTCTATGGTATTGCTATCCAAGAATCTGCAAGGGCCTGTTAACCACTTCTAGAAGTTGTGATTTCCCCATAAGAGAGCCCTCTTAGATGATTAAAAACACAATGAGACAACTTTATATTATATAAATATCTAATGTAATCTAAGATTACATAGTATAAGTATAAAACTAAAACAAAACAAAACAAAAACTCTCAATATTACTATAAATATTAAGCTGATCAATTTATATTAAAATAGTATATTTAATACTGGGAAACATAATTCAAAACACAGTTCAAAATAAAATTTTAAAACTTTGATTTTTCCAAAGCTGAATCTATTAGAGTGTGGAATGATAAAACTGTTACATGAGAGCAAATATTCAATTCCATCTTGCAAAATTATTATTATATACTCTGTGCAAATGATATAGAAAATACTAAGATGAGTATTTTAAAAACGTCTTCTTTTCAGAGGCTTTTTTAATATAGTAGAATGGATAATACATATTCACAAATATATGTGTATAAGTAGATTTATTATAATTTATTATTTCCTTTTAGATAAATAAATTCAGTTACTTTATTTCATTTAGTTATCAAGTGACAATTTTTGTTGGAAAAACTTGCTAAACACTGAAATGCTTGTGCTTTTTTTTTTTCTTTTCTTTTACTTTCAATCAATCACAAGGTGGGAAGCAGTCATTTGAAGAGATTATTACCATTGTATCAGCTTTAAACTTCAGTTAATTTTCTGGCCATCTCATCTCCCATGGGCTATAACTTCCAGCTTGTTATGAAGATTGTTTCTGTCCTTGATGGTCCTATATTCATTTTTTTGTTTTCCATGACTCAGCTTAGCTTAATTTTGCAAGTAAATTACTGCAAGGAAAAATTTATAACTAAGACCCAAATACATACAATTAGTGCAAAGAATACAATCCATTTATAAATTAATTAATTTTAATATTATGAGATTGCCTTACATAAGAAAATTAAGTCTGAAGCTGCTTGCCTGAATGAAATATTTGAAATTTGAGAGGCCATTAATTAATCAATGGAGTCATTCTTCACACTTCATCACTGTGAGAGTCAGAACAATTGAATCAACACAAAAATATTCATAGGTACTCAGAAATTTGCCTTCAATTCGTTCTACTTTCCAATTCATAGATAAAAATTTCTAAAAACTCCTAGGAATAAGGGGGATGTACTGAGAAAAAATCTTTATTAATAATGGCAAAGGAGAAATGAAGGATAAGTGACCAGATTGTATAAATATATCAAATGGTACTTTGAAAAACATTTGGATTTTTTTGTATCTACTGTTTGAGCCTGAGCTGCTAGGGTGCCAAGTTCATCAAAGATAAGAAAACAATGTTTTTTAAACATTGTTTTATTATCCTGGAGTCAAGTGATTTCATTAATATGTAACAAAGAACAATCCAATAAGCAGTTAAATAATAAAGTATGAGACCATTAGAGAAAATATATTAGCATGACAGCACAGTATGTCAGAAAACACTCAAAGAAAATATTTCAGCATACTTTTTCCTTTCTTTTTTTTGTTCGTATCAAACAGGTATGTATGGGACATCAATATTTTTCCTCATAAAAAGAATTGTTCTGCAATGTTCTCCAAGAACGGTCTATTCAGGCAATAGAAATAAAAGCAAAAATAAACAAATAGGGACTAATTAAACTTATAAGCTTTTGCACAGCAAAAGAAATCTAAGCAAAACAAAATGACAACTTATGGAATGGGAAAAAATACTTGCAAAAATTAGACTGACAATGGCTTAAATTCCAGAATATATAAACAGCTCATACAACTCAATAAGAAGAAAAAAAATTGAAAAATGAGCTGAAGACCTAAACAAGCAATTCTCCAATGAAGACATACAAATGGACAATAGGCACATAAAAAATGCTCAATATCACTAATTATCAGAGAAATGCAAATCTAAACTGTGACGAGATAACACCTCACACCAGTCAGATTGTCCATAATTCAATACATGAAGAAATGCTCAATATCGCTAATTATAGAGAAATGCAAATCAAAACTACAATAAGGTATCACTGCACACCATTCAGAATGGCCATAATTCAAAAGTCTACAAACAATATATGCTGGAGACAATGTGGAGAAAAGGAAACCCACCTACATTGCTGGTTGGAATGTTGTTTGATGCAGCCATTATGGAAAACAGTATGGGATTCCTCAAAACACTAAAAATAGACTAAACCCTATGATCCAGCAAACATAATCATGGGCATATATGCAGAGGAAACCTTAATTCAAAAAGATACCTGCACCCTCAATGTTCCTGGAAGCACTCTTTACAGTAGCAAAGACATGGAAACACCTTAAATGTCCATCAACAAATGACTGGATAAATATGCTGTAATTTATTTATTTATTTATTTATTTATTTATTTATTTATTTATTTATTTATTTATTTATTTTTAATTTTTTAATTGAAGTATAGTCAGTTCAAAATGTTGTGTCAACCTCTGATCTAAAGCACAATGCTTCAGTCATACATGAATATAAATACACTCATTTTCATATTCTTTTCCACCATAAGCTACTTTAAGATATCAAATATAGTTCCCTGTGCTATACAATATAAACTTGTCATCTATTTTATATATACCAGTCAGTATCTGCTATTATCAAATTCCCAATTCAACCCTTCCTATCCCTTTCCCCTCCTGGTATTGATAAGTTTCTTTTCTGTGTCTGAGTATGCATCTTCTGTTTTACAAATAAGTTCATTTGCCTTTTTTTTTAGATTCCAGATATGAGTGATATCATATGGTATTTTTCTTTCTCTTTCTGCCTTACTTCAGTTAGAATGACATTCTCCAGGGACGTCCATTGCTGCAGATGGTATTATTTTAATTATATTTTGTGGCTGAGCAGTATTCCATTGTATAAATATACCACAACTTCTTTATCCAATCATCTGTTGATGGACATTTAGGTTGTTTCCTTGTCTTGGCTATTGTAAATACTGCTGCTATGAACACTGCGGTGCAGGTATCTTTTTGAATTAGGGATCCCTTTGGATATATGCCCATGAATGGAGTTGTTGCATCATACGATAAGTCTCTTCATAGTCTTTTAAGGATTCTCCATACTGTTTTCCACAGTGACTGCACCAAACTACATTCCTACCAATTATGTGGGAGGGTTCCCTTTTCTCCACACTGTCTCCAGCTTTACTGTTTGTAGATTTTTGAATTATGGATATTCTGACTGGTGTGAGGTGTTATCTCATCACAGTTTTGATTTGCATTTCTCTGATAATTGGTGATATTGAGCATTTTTTATGTGTGTATTGTCCATTTGTGTGTCTTCATTGGAGAATTGCTTGTTTAGGTCTTCAGCTCATTTTTCAGTTGGGTTTGTCTTTTTTTGTTGTTGTTGTTTCTTATTAAGTTGAATAAGTTGTTTATATATTCTGGAAAATAAGCCCTTGTCATTTCTTTTACAAATATTTTCTCCCATTCCTTATGCTGTCATAATGTTTTGCTAATCATTTCTTTTGCTATGCAAAATCTTGTAAGTTTAGTTAGAAGCCATTTGTTTACTTTTGCTCTTATTTGTATTGCTTGGATAGACTGCCCTAGGAGAACATATCTGAGATGCATGTCATATAATTTTTTGCCTATATTTTATTCTAGGAGATTTATTGTGTCTTGTCTTATGTTTAAGTCTTTAAGCCATTCTGAGTTTATTTTTGTGTACAGTATGATGGAGCATTCAACCTTATTGATTTATATACAGATCTTCAGTTTTCCCAACACTATTTGCTGAAGAGACTGTCTTTATTTCAGCTTATATTCTTGCCTCCTTTGTCAAAGTTTAATTGACTAAAATTTTGTGGGTTCATTTCTGAGCTCTCTATTCTGTTCCATTGATCCATATGTTTGTTTTTGTACCAATACCATGCTTTTTTTGGTTACTGTAGCTCTGTAGTATTGTCTGAATCCTGGGAGGTTTATTCCTCCAGCTTCTTTCTTTTTCTTCAATAATGCTTTGGCAATTCTGGGCCTTTTGTGATTTCATATACATTTCATTATGATTAGTTCCAGTCCTATGGAATATGCCCTGGGTGATTTGATAGGAATTACATTAAATCTGTAGATTGCTTTGGGTAGTATGGCCAATTTAATAATATTAGTTCTTCCAATTCAAGAACATGGAGTATCTATTCATTTCTTTAAATGATCTTTATTTTTCTTAGTCAGCATTTTGTAGTTCTCTGCGTATAATTCTTTCACTTCCTTGGTCTGAATTATTTCTAAATATTTTATATTTTAGATGCAATTTTCAAGGTATTATACCTTTACTTTCCTTTTCTGATATTTCATTGTTAGTGTAAAGAAATGCCACTGATTTCTGTAGGTTAATATTGTATCCTGCTTCCTTGCTGAATTCTTTATACACTCTAGTAGTTTTTGTGTGGAACTTTTAGGATTTTCTATATATAGTATTATGTCATCTGCATATAGTGACAATTTTACCTCTTCTTTTCCAATTGGGATCCCTTTAATTCCTTTTTATTGTCTAACTGCTATGGCTAGGACTTCCAATACTATATTGAATAGAAGTAGTGAGTTGACATCCTTGTCTTATCCCACATTTTAGTGGAAAGGCTTTCAGCTTTTCAGCATTGAGCATTATGCTGACTGTAGTTTTGTCCTAAATAGCTTTTATTATGTTGAGGTATGTCCCCTCTATACCCATTTTGGTAAGAATTTTTATCATAAAAGGGTGTTAAATTTTATCAAGTGATTTTTCTACATCTATAGATATGATCATGTGATTTTTGTCCTTTCTCTTGTTGATGTGGTATATCACATTGCTTAATTTGCATATGTTGAACCATTCTTGTGTCCTTCGGATGAACCCAATTTGATCATGGTGTATGATCTTCTTATGTGTTGTTGAATTCTTTTTGCTAATGTTTTGTTGAAAATTTTTGCCTCTATGGTCATCAATGATATTGCCTTATTATTTTCTTTTTTGGTAGTGCCTCTGTCTGACTTTGGTATCAGAGTGATTATGGCTTCATAATAGAATGAGTTTGGGAGTATTCCCTCTTCTTCAATCTTTTGGGAGATTTTGAGAAGGATTAGTATGAGTTCTTCTTGTATGTTTGCTAGAATTCCACAGTGAAGCCATCTGGTCCTAGATTTTTGTTTCATGGAGGTTTTTTATTGCTGATTCTATTTCACTTCTTGTGATTGGACTATTCAAGTGATCTATTTCTTTTGCTTCAGTCTTGGTGGACTGTATTTTTCTAGAAACTTGTTCACTTCTTCTAAGTTGTCAAACTTATTGTCCTACAGTTGTTCATAATATTCTCTCATGATTTTTTTTTGTATTTCTGTTGTTTTGATCATATTCTCTCCATTTTCATTTCTTATTTTGTTTATTTGTGTTCTCTCTCTTTTCTTCATGGTGAGCCTGGTTAGAGTTTTGTCAATTTTGTTTATTCTTTCAGAAACCCAGCTCTTGGTTTGATTGAGTTTTTCTATTATTTTTTAAATCTCTGTTTTATTTATTTCCTCCCTGGTATTTATTATTTCATTCCTTCTTCTGACTTTGCATTTTGTTTGTTTTTCTTTTTCTAATTTTTTAGGTTGTAGTTTAGGTTTTTTATTTGAGATTGTTCTTATTTTTTGAGAAAGCCTGTATTGCTATCAACTTCCTTCTTAGGACTGCTTTTGCTGTATCCCATAGGTTTTGTGTGATGGTGTTTTCATTGTCATGTGTCTCAAGGTATTTTTCAATTTCTTCTTTGATTTCATTTTTGACCCATTTTTTTTTTTTTAATAGCATGCGTTTAGTCTCCATGCTGTCTTTTTTTTCTCATTTGTTTTTCTGTGGTTGATTTTTAGTTTCATGTCATTGTGGTCTGCGAAGATGTTTGGAATTATTCCTTTCCTCTCAGATTTTTTGAGGCCTCTTTTGTGCCCATGTATGTCTATCATAGAGAATGCTCCATGAACACTTGAAAAGAATATATACTCTGTTTTTTAGGGGGTGTAGTGTCTTAAAAATATCAACCCAGTCCAACTGTTCTAATGTGTCATTTAATATCTCCTTTACCTTATTGACTTTCTATCTGCAAGAACTGTCCATTTATGTTGTGTTAAATCTCCTACTATTATTGTATTTTCATCATATCTCCCTATTTTAACTCCTTACTATATATGTTTGCTTTAGATTAATAGTCATCTAGCCTCAAACACATTCTAAAAAGAAAGAAGAAACAAAATGAGAGAGAGGAAAAATTCTATATTTTCTTTCTCTCCTCTCCCACCTTTTATGATTTTGTTATTAATTATTTTAAAAATGTTTTTACATCTTCATGTTCATTCTCTTGCAAGTCAATGTAGTTGTCATATTTCCAATTATAGTTTTCTCATTTCTATAGCTTCCTGTTTCTTTTCTATTTAGTGTATACCTTTCAATATTTCTTTTAGTATAGGTTTAGTATTGCTGAATTGTTTTAGTTTTTGCTTGTCTGTGAAATTCTTGATCTCTCCTTCCATTCTAAAGGATAGTCTTGCCAGATAGAGTATCCTAGTTTGCAGATTTTTCTCAGTCAAGACTTCGAATATATCCTGCCACTTCTTTCTGGCCTGAAGTGTTTGTGTAGCAAAATTAGCTGAAAGCCTTATGGGGTGTCCCGTGTAACTAACTCTTTGCTTTTCTCTTGCTGCCTTTAGAGTCCTTTCTTTATCTTTAACATTGGCCATTCAGTTATAATATACCTTGGTTTAGGTCTTTCTGGGTTCTTCTTGTTTGGGACACTGTGCGTCCTGTACTTGGATATCTGCTTCCTTTTTTAGATTTGGAAAGTTTTCAGTCATGATTTCTTCAAATACCTTCTCAGTGACTTCTCTTTCTTCTCCTTCTGGGATCCCTATTATGTGTAGGTTTACATGCTTTATATTACCTCATAGGTCCCTTATATTGCATTCATTAGTTTCTATTTGCTTTTCTTTCTGCACTTTTGATTGGGTGACTTCTCTTTTCCTGTATTTTAAGTTACTTTTCTTTCTTCTGTATTATCTAGTCTGCTTTTGTCACTTGTAGTTTGGCTTTTATGTCAGAAATTTAGTTTTCTATTTTTAATTGGCTCTTCTTTATAGTTTCAATTTTCTTTTTAAAGAAAAATTGTCTTTATTTTTGATGAAGTGTCTCTGTGTCTATTGGTAGTCTCTGTTGATAGCCTATTTTAGTTCATTTTCTACATTGATCATGTCCTTTTTAAAATCATGATCTAGTAGGCTATTGAGATCTATTTCATTGATCATTCTTTCAGGGGATTTCTCTTGTTCTTTTAATTAGGAGTGGTTTCTTTGCTTCTTCATTTTACTTATATTTCTCTGTCTGTATGGATTTCTTATAGACCCACTTCTGTGCTGTGGTTTGTAGTAGGCAGGGTTGGAGCACTTCAGTTGGGAAGAATAGACACTGGGAAGTGCCTTCTGTGGTATTGTCTGTCACTTGTTATGTAGTCTTACAAAGTACTCTTTCTTCATGCTGCCTTTGTCCCCACTTTAGCTGTGGGTATTTTGGCCACCTACTCTGGTGTCCCGCAGGTTCTGAACCCCAGGAGCACCAGTGCAATCCAGCAATGTTAGGTACTTAGGCCCACCATAGCAAATGTACAGTCACCCACTTGAATCTGTGATCTGCCATAGGATCAGTAAAGGCCCCAGCCCCACTTCCACATATGGTACCATATGCTGGCACTTGCCCCCACAGTGAGTCAGAACTCCACTCACTGCATGTAAGTCCCAGAGGCATAAGTCCACAAAGGATCCAGGTACAAATCTGCCCTCTCTGCTTGGGGCTGTAAATAAATCTCAGTCCTTTCTGTGAAGTTGCAGGAACACTGGGTATGGATTCAGCTTTCAGCTTGGCCTCCACAAAGCATTGTTGGCTATGAACAAACCCCACCCCTCTTCTCCAGAGAACACACCAACAATGGAGCCAAGTGGAGAAAGTGGCTATGGTGCAGTTGTGCTGCAACCCTCCCCACTACAAATCAACAGAGGTGCTTTTTAATGGGGATCCAATCTGTTCTGGTCCACACACAACCCCAGCCAGGTCTCACTCCATCTTCCTGTTCCCTGAGGCTGCCTCTGTGCAGTGGGATCCAGCCCTCTGCCTAGGCTCCACACTGATCTCCAGCAGCCAGTCCCATCTCATCCTTACCAGCTTGCATCTAAGGCAAGGGATTGAAAGGACCCTTTATGTCAATTTCCCTCAGTTCTTTCTGCCACAGAGTTGCCACTTTCTCCTCTGAACTTTGGAATTCCAATTCTGTCCCTGCTGACCTTCTGGCTGGAGATAGGGTGTCCCAGTATGAGGGTGCCTTTCTTTCCATGCCACTCCCTCCCTGAAGGACTGGTTCTGCATGAATTTTTTCTTTTTTTCTACCAGAGTCTGTGAGAATACTGTATTTCAAAATGAGAGACACTCTGACAGAATTCAGTGAGTGTTCTGTGTAATTAAATAGGTTTGTAGGTGCAATTTTTGTTGTATTTGTGGGAGAGGGCAAGCTGTGAGTCTCTCTACTACACCATCTTGGCTCCTCTCCTGTGGTATATTTATACAATGGAATACTACTCAGCCATAAAAAGGAATAAAATGATACCATTTGCAGCAATATGGATATATCTGGAAATTGTCATTCTAAGTGAAGTTAGCCAGAAAGAGAAAGAAAAATACCAAATAATATTACTTATAGGTGAAATCTTAAAAAAGAATGACAAACTTATTTACAAAACAGAAAGAGACTCACAGACATAGAAAACAAACTTATGATTATCAGGGGGAAGAGGAGGTGGGAAGGGATAAATTCGGGTTCAAGATTTGCAGATACTAACATATATAAAACAGATAAACAAAGAGTTCATACTGTATAGCACAGGGAAGTATGTTCAAAACCTTGTAATAACTTATGATGTAAAAGAATATTGAAACAAATATATGTATGTTCATGTATGACTGAAGCAGTATGCTGTGCACTAGAAATTGACACAACATTGTAAACTGACTATACTTCAATTAAAAAAATTATATATATATATATAAAAACAGAAACAGACTCACAGATGTATAAAATAAACTTATGGTGACTAGGAGGGAAAGGGGGTGGTAATGGATAAGTTGGGAGTTTAAGATTTTCAGATACTAATATATATAAACATAAAGAACAATTTATGCTGTATAGCACAGGGAAATTTGTTCAATATCTTGCACCTTATGATGAAAAAGAATATGAAACAAATATATATATGATCATGTATGACTGAAGCATTATGCCATACACCAGAATTGGACACAATTTAAACTGTCTATATTTCAATAAAAACATATATTTAAAAAAAAAAGAGTTATTCTAAGAGAAGTTTATAACCAGTGATATAATAAGAATTGTCTTCAAACTGGGAGAGTAAGGTAAATGTAGATAAAGAGAAATTGAAGCAGAAATAAAGTTAGTAATTGATATAAGAGTATGTATCCAAGCTAAAATATTTCAAATTTTAAGACTTAATTTGTTAAATGTCATTCTACTAAAATCATTGGCAAATGCAAATGCAATTCTCAAGCTTCTATCCATATTCCCTGTTGGGTCACATGGTGTAAGAGAAGTATACACTAAACATAAATTAAAGTTTGTTAGTTATAAATCACTTATTCTCTAGAATAATTTAATGAAATAGGCTAAAGGAAGTATTTTTTCCCCCTGAAATACATGAAGGCTACAACTGCAAAGTAAGTCTTAAAGTATATTTATGTTTATCAAAAACTAACCTTGTAATACTTTTTTTCCCTCATTTTGCTCTACACATGAAAAAACAAAAATACCGTTTGGCATTTGGAAACCAGTGACACAGTGATTTCTAAATTTATGTGAGATGCTATTGAAATTTGTGGTCAATGACTGTTACAGAGATATTGAAGACAAGATTTTGCTCTTTAAAATGACACATCTGGAAGAAATAAAATTATATACACAGGACAGGTTTTAAATATATATTGTAGGATGGATTAAATAAGCAAGTGCAATTCTACAGTTACAAATGTACAGTCATCTAATTAGGTGAAAAAGGAATTAAAATAGGATGGAAATTTCTTATTTAAAATACTTTATTGTAAAAAGATTTTCTATAAGAAGTGAAGTAGAAATAAAAATGTAGAATATTATTAGGCTTAGCCTGGGATCAGCCCATCATTTGTGTTTTCTACTTTTTAAAATTAATCATGCACATTCATTTATATATAATCTATGATTGTTTTTACATTAGAATGATAGAGTTGAATAGTTGCAACAGAGACACTATAGTTCACAAAGTTAAACATGTGGTTTTAAACAAAAATATTTGCCAATCCCTAGACTACCAGGAGAAAAAAACATATTGTCTGATTCAAGGGAAGTAATAATGTCTATGTTCTTCATTTTGATTCAAAAATGGTATCAAGCCCTATTAATTCTTTAGATTTCAGATTGAAGTCATTTTGTCAGAGAAGCATTTGTGACCCACACTCATCTATTCCACATAAGGTTCCTCTTTGCATAAATTATCAAAATATCCTGTCCATTTTTGTATCAGTGATTATCACAATAATAACCAATATTTGATATGATTATTTGATTATCCCTTTCTCCCTTGTAAGACAAAAGCTCTGAAGCAAAATATATATATCTATTTTGCTTACTATTCAATAAACATTTATTGAAAGAATCAGTGGACAGTATATAAATTACAAGGAACATATAAAATAAATTAGGTAAATATAATAAAAGAAGTAAGAAACATTGTACAGCATGTTGGAATTATGGAGAAATTACTGACAAAAAAAACAACTGTCTTCCCTCTGTCATTCAGAAGTAAACAGGAAAATAGAGATTTGATAAATGAATTGATTGAAAAGTATTTTTTTTTATATCTGGGACCAAGTATATTTGCTAATATTTCACCTCTGAAGATAAATAGATGTCCGTATAGGATCACTTGTGCAGTTGTAGAACTACAGTTCTACCAGAGAGTAGTAAGTCATTTCTTAAAAAGGAGCAGACCAAAATACAGCTGCTCTGCAGGAGGCATATTTAACAACAACAGCAAGAACAAATCTTTCAATAGTCCTTTTTCAAAATTCACCATTTAAGTAAATAACTCTTACTTCCCTCAGTAATGATAGGGAAGTCATGAGAAGCCAATGGTTTTACTACACTAGAACTCACCTCATATAAAAAATAATATAAAATTACAAGCAAAGAAAGCCCCTTTTGCACACTGGAGAAGGCACCATAGTATATTACCTCGTATCCCTTTTCTCCTTACACTTCGGAGAAATAGTGTTTAGTTGGTTTATTAACAGAAATAACATTTAAAAAAATGTAGACCATGACATTTAAAAGATACACTTGCAATAACATCAACTAACTTTTAATAAATATATTAGATGTATAATATCTCTGCATGAAATATGGAAATATTATTGAGATAATCAAAGTGCATATAATTAAATAAAATGATAAACCAAGGTCACATATTAGAAAGTTAATGTTGCCAATCACTTTTCCCACAATAAACTATCAACTCATAATTACAATATATTTGTGGAATATTAAGAACAACAATTGTTTCTGAAATGTATCTAGAATTGCAAAGGATATTGAAGAGTCTAGACAACATTGAAGAAGACAACATTTAGAGGGATTATAGCATATTTATCAAAATTTACAACCAATTTCAATTGGTTATATCCATTAGCAGTCAATATTTTTTAAAATTTTCTATTATATGTTTTCATGCTGTAAATTTCACTTTAAGCTCTGCTTCCACTTCACCTACAAATTGTATTTTTTATCAGACAGTAGAATTTAATTTTTATATTGAAATATATTTGATGTACATATTACATTGGTTTTAGCTGTACTACATTATGATTTGATGTTTGCATGCATTATAAAATGAACAAGTTTAGTAATCATCTGCCCCATTGAAATATAGTTATTGTAATATTATTGATGATATTCTTAGTGCTGTGTCCCCATGGCTTATTTATTTATTTTATAATTGGAGTTTTCTACTTCTTGATCCCATTCACCTATTTCATACCATCCCTCTGGCAACAACATGTTTGCTTCTTGTATCTACAAGTCTGTCTTAATTTTGTTTTGTTTGTTTGTATTTTAAATTTTACATATAAGTGAGAGCATATGCCATTAGTTTGTATCTGTCTGACATATTTCACTTAGCATGATATTCTCTAGATCAATCCATGCTGCCTCAAGTGACAAGATTTTATTTTTAAGAAATGGCTGAATAATGTTTATTATGTGTATGGATGTATGTACAACCTTTTACTTTTATCTATTCATCTATTGATGGGCACTTAGTTGCTCCTATATCTTGGCTATTGTAAATAATGCTGCAATGAATATTGATGAAATATAACTTTTTGAATTAGTATTTTAGTTTTCTTTAGTTAAACAGAAATTTCTGGAACATATGGTAGTTCAGTTTTTATTTTTTTTTAAGAACCTACATACTGTTTTCCATAGTAGCTGCACCAATTTGTAATCCCATGAACAGTGAACAAATGCTTTCTTTTATCCACATCCTTCCTAACTCTTATTATTTGCTGTCTTTTGAATAATAGAAATTCTGACAAATGTGAGATGTTATCTCACTGTGGTTTTCATTTCCCAGATGATTACTGGTGTTGAGCATCTTTTCTTGTGTTTGCTGGCCATCTGAGTATCTTCTTTGGAAAAATATCTATTCTTGTTCTCTGCCCATTTTTCCACTTGAGTTGTTTGTTTTTGTTGTTTGATTGTATGCATTCTTGTATATTTTGGATGTTAAATTCCTATCAGATATATTGTTTGCAAAAATCTTCTCCCATTCAGTAGGTTGCCTTTTTCTTTGTTATTGATAGTTTCCTTCACTGTGCAAATGATTTTTAGTATGCTGTAGTCCTATTTGTTTGTTTTTGCTTGTTCCCCTTGCCTGAGGACACAGATTCAAAAAAAAAAAAAAAAAAAGTTGTGACCAATGTCAGAAAGCATACTGCCTGTTTCTTCTAAGAATTTTATGGTTTCAGGTTTTGGATTTAAGTCTTTACTAATTTGAATTTATTTTTGTGTATGATGTGAGAACACAGTCCAGTTTGATTATTTTGTATGTAGCTATTCAGTTTTCCCATCATTTACTGAAGATGCTTTCTTTTCCACACTTTATATTCTTGCCTCTTTGTTGTAGATTAATTTACCACATAAGTATGGGTTAATTTCTGGGCTCTCTGTTCTGTTTCATTTATCCATGAACTTGTTTTAGTGCCAGTGCCATATAGTTTTGAATATTTCAGCTTTGTATTAGTCTGAAGTCAGGGAGCATGATATCTCCATCTTTGCTCTCCATTCTCTAGAGTTTTTGTCTATTTGGGGCCTTTTGTGGTTTCATACAAATTTTAGAATTAACTGTTCTAATTCTGTGAAAAATGCTGTAAGTATTTTGATAGGGATTGCACTGAATCTGTAGATTGCCTTGGGGAGTATAATTATTTTAACAGTATATCTCTAATCCATGAGCGCAGTGTGTCTTTTGATTTGTTTGTGTTATTGACAATTGATTTCATCTATATCTTGTAGTTTCAGAGTACAGGTCTTTCATCTCATTGGTCAGATTTATTCCTAGTTATTTTCTTATTTTTGATGCAATTGAAATGAGATTATTTTCTTAATTTCTCTTTCTTAAAGTCCATTGCTAGGGTATAGAAATGCAATATATTTCTGTTTATCAATTTTGTATACTGTAAATTTACTGACTTTATTATTTCTGATAGTTTTTTGGTGACACTTTTAGAATTTCTTATATTTAGATTATTTCATGTTCAAACACTGACAGTTTTACTTCTTTTTTTCCAATTTGGATTTTTTTACATCTTTTTCTCATCTCATTGTTGTTCCTAGGACTTCCAATACTGTGTTGAATAAAAGTGGAAGGGGTTATACTTTTCATCTTAGAAGAAGTGTTTTCAGATTTTCACCATTGGGCATGATATGTGGGCCTGTTATATATGGCCTTTATTATGCTAAGGTATGTCTCCTCAATATACACTTTTTTAAAGAGTTGTTTTTAATCATAAATGATATTGAATTTTATCAATAGATTTTTTCTACATCTATTGAGATTATTACATGATTATTATTCTACAATTTGTTAATGTGACATATCCCATTAATTGACTTGTGGATATTGAAAAATCCTTGCATCCTTGGGATAAATTCTGCTTGATCATGGTTTATGACAATTTTCATGTATTTGCTAAATCAGTTTTGCTAGTATTTGGCTGAGAATTTTGTATCTATAAATAATGGATATTCATCAACCTGTAATTTTGTTTTTTGGTGGTGTCTTTGTCTGATTTTTGTATCAGAACAAGGATGACTATATACAATTAGTTCAGAAGTGTTCCATTTCTCTAAATTTGGGTGAATAATTTAGGAAGAATAGGTGTAAACTCTTTTTTTTTTTAATGTTTTGTATAATTCACTAATAAAGACATCTGGTCCTGGAATTTTGATTGTTGGGAGGCTTTATTTTTATTATTACTGATTCAATTCATTATTAATAATTTGTTCATTTTTTTTCATTTTTTCTAACTCAGTCAGAAGATTATATGAGTCTGAAAATTTATATATTTTCTCTAAGATATCAATTTTTGGCATTTAATTGTGTGCAGTAATCTCTTACAATTCTATGTATTTCTGGGATATTGTCTATAACTTCTCTTGTATTTCTAATTTTATTCATTTGTGCTGTTTTTTTTATCTTAATGAGTCTGGCTAAAGGTCTAAATATTTTATTTATCTTTTCAAAGAACCACCTCTTAGTTTTATTCATTTATTTATCTTTTTTCTTTCTTTTATTTTGCCTCTATTTTATTCATGCCCCCTCTTTATTATTACTTTCTTTCTACTACTTCAGTTTTTTTTGTTTCTTCTTTTTCTACTTTCTTCAGGGGTAAATTAAATTGTTCTGACATTTTTCTTGTTTTCTGAGGTAGATTTGTGTTGCTATAATCTTCCTTCTGATTATTTTCTTCGTGTCTTATAGCTTTTGTATGCTTGTGTTTCCATTTTCGTTTATCTCTAAGTAGTTTTAAATTTCCTTCTTGATTTCTTCAATAACCCATTGGCTGTTCAGTAGCATGTTTTTTAGACTTCACATATTGTGTTATTTGGAGTTTTTTTAGTTTTGGGTTTTTTTTTTTTTAAGAGCTTTATAGTCTCATTTTTGTTGTTGGAAAACATGCTTGACATGATTTCAATCTTAATGTTATTGATATGTGATCTATCCTGGAGAATGTTCTATGTCCACCTTAAAAGGATGTATATTCTGCTGTTTTTGAATGAAATATTCTGTATATATCTATTAAATTCATCTGGCCTAAGGTGTTCCTTATGCTCATTTTTTTCCTTACTGATTTTCTGTCTGGAAGATCTGTCCACTGACGGAAAAATTCCCCTAATGTATTTGTATTAAAGTGCTCATATATTGGGTGTAAATGCATTTACCATTGTTATATCTTATTGGATTGATACCTTGATTATCATGTAATACCCTTATTTGTCTCTTGTTATGACCTTTATTTTAGTTTATTTTGTCTTATATAAGTATTGTTACCTTGGTTTTCTCTTCATTTTAATTTGCAAGGAATATATTTTACCAGCCCCTCACTTTCAGTCTGTATGTTATTTAGACCTGAAGTGATTCTCTTGTAAGTAGCATATACATGGTTCTTGAGTTTTTTGTTTTTTTTTTAAAATCCTTTCAGCCACGTCTTTCTTTTGACTGGGTCATTATTCCATTTATATTTAAAATAATTATTGATAAGTATGAATTTATTGCCATTTTATTAATAATTTTTTTGCCTTCAGTATATGAGTGTGGGGGTATTAGATACACACACACAAAGATTTGTTGTGTTTTCTGTAACATAATCCATTTATGATTATGTAATGCACTTCTTCATCTCTGATATTTCTTTCTTGTTCTGAAATCTACTTTATTTTTAATATAACTACTCCAAATTTTTTGACTTGTATTATCATATCCTTTACTTTATGTTTAAAGTATTTTTTTTATAGAATTGTGTTTTTCTTAGTACACTCTAATAGTTTATATCTTTCTTTTGATCTGTTTAAAACATTGACATTTAATATGACTGTCCTTACAGTTGGTTTAGTGTTTACTATAACTGTTACTCTATTGTATTAATTATCATTTATTTTTCTTTCTTTCTTGTCTTCCACTCTTTGACTTCTCTGATTTAAGTATGCCTTTTATGATTCCATTTTTCTCTTCTCTCTTAGCATATTATACTTCTTTTCTTACTTTTTTGTGTTCACTCTGGAGTTTGCAATATATGTTTACAACTCATCCAATTTTGCTGTCAAATAACAGTATACTACTTGACAAGTAGTGCAAGTATCTTATAACAGTGTTCCTAATTTGTCCCTCCTGTTCTTATAACATTGTTGCTATTTGTTTCACATATCTATAATCTATAGTTAACAAATGCGTAGCTGCTATATTATTTTGAGCAAACTGCTATCTGATAGATCAATAAGGAATAAGAAAAATAGATTTATTTTACTTCCATTTATTTATTCTCTCTCTAATGCTCTTCTTTTTGCTGATATAAGTTTCTGACCTGTATCATTTTCCTTTTCTCTGAAGAACTTCTGGTAACAAACCACATGAGTTTATTGTTTTTCTGAAAAAGTCTTTATATATCCTTCAAATTTGGACCATACTTTTGATGGATACATAATCCTACTTTGATTTTTTCTTTCTTTCAACATTTTAAACATTTTACCCTATTCTCTTTTCTTGTCTAGTTTCTAAAGAGAAGCTCAATGTAATTCTTTTCTTTGACCACCTATAGGTAATGCTGGGTATTTTCCAAGTCTGGCTTATTTTATCACTTGCCTTTATTTTTGATTTTCTGCAGTTTAAGTATGTTGTGTGTAGGGATAGATAATTTGTATTTATACTACTGGGTGTTTCCTGAGATTTCTGGATCTGTGGTTTGATGTTTGCCATTAATGTTGAAAAATCTCAAATGTCATTAGTTAAAATAATTTCTTTTGCTCCAGTCTTATTTTTCATCTGTCCATTATTACAATTAAATGCATGTAGCACTCTTTGTGTTGTATCACAATTCTTGATGTGCTGTTCCATCATTTTCATTTTTTTCTCTTACATTCCTGTCTTGAAAAGTATTTTTTATATATTTTCAAATTTATTGATCCTTTCCTGGGCCCTGTCCACTCTATTACTGAACCCATAAAAGTATTCTTCATTTATGTTACAGTGTATTTTATTTCTAGCATTTCCATTTGATTCCTTTGTAGAGTTTCTATCTCTTTGTTACATGATTTATCTATTCTTTTATGTTGTCTAATTTCTCCTTTAGAGTATTTAGCATATTTATCATAATGGTTTTAAATTCCCAGCCTGGAATTCCAGAGTCTAATTTCAATTATATGCATATGATCCAAACTGAGGCTCCAGCTATTCATCAGTTGCAGTATATATTTTCTTACTCCAGTATTGGATCCTGTTTTAGCTTTCTGTTCTTGATTTTCTGCTCTGGTAAGCTGTGGTTCTCTGTATTGCCTCTTGTTATTTCCAATTTAGGGGGCAGTGCTTTGCTCTGTGACCTCAATTCACTGATTGCTCTAAGAAAAGATGTATATTCTCAGTTTGTCCAGTAGTTTTCTTATTGGAGGATGAGAATGATGAATTACAGCTTTTTACAAGCTGGCTTGGAAATAAAGTCTTCCATATATTTTATATTTTGAATTGCTGCTGTTTGGTGCATTCACATTAAGGATTATTCTGACTTCTTCGAGCATTGACTGCTTATCATTATGTAATGCCTATTTTTATCAATGAAGATTTTCTTTGCTTTCAAGTTTACTTTTTCTGAGATTAATATAGTTACCCTATCTTTTGTTTATTTAATTTTAGCATGATATATCATTTTTCTTTCCTTTTTGGTATATATATATATATATAATATATTTATTATATATATCAATTAGTAATATTTTAATTTTAAATATTATAATAATAAGTTAATATATTCAATGTGATTACATATATTATAGATAATATATAAATAGATGTAAATATAATTTATGTTTACAGTGGTGAGCCTTTTTATGTTGGTGGTCAAAATATAATTGGGTATTTTTTTTAATCCATGCTGGCAATCTCTTTGTGTTGGTGTTTTTGAACATGTTACAACAGAGTATTTCCACTTCCCCCTTTCCATCCTTATTACTTTGCTATCATTCATTGTACTTATTCATATACTATAATAACCAAAAACATTTTACTATTATTACTTTGCCCTTTGATGAATTTAATATGATTACCTTTATTTATTCCTCCTTTGATATTCTTATTTTCTTTTCCAGACAAATATTATTTTCCTTCTTCCTGAGAACTGCTTTTAAGATTTATTGCATGGTAGGTCTATTGACAATTAATTTTCTCAGGTTTTGTTTTTCCAGTAAGTCTTTATTCCCCTGCCATTTTTTAAACATACACATTTCTAGGTTGTTGTTGTTATTGTTGTTTTTCTTCCAATATTTAAATATTTTTACTCCACTCCCTTCTTCCTTGCATGGTTCCTAACAAGAATACCAGTGTAATTCTTATCCCTGTCCTCTATACATTTATGCCAACCAGTCCCCACCCTGGCTGTTTCTTATCAGATTTTATCTTTGTCTTTGGTATCTGTAGTTTAAAAACATATGCCTAGGTTGATTATTGTTATTTATCCTCTTGGTGTTATCTGAGCTTCTTGTACCTGTGTATCTGTCACTCATTTTCTAAAAATCAATTATTATTAATATTTGAAATATTTATATTACTCCTTTTTACCCTCAGTCCCAGTAGACATTACTTAAACTTGATTTTCTTAACTTCATGCTGAATCTGACATCCACTGCCAGACATCTCTGACCATGTTTGTTTTTCTCATTTAACCTTTCCTAAGATTCTACCATAATTAGCAAAATATACCCCCAGATCCTTAACTATCCTTAGAAAACACCTTAACAATTTTTAGGATGTCTTCTCAACCCCTATATTCATAGTCATTGCTCAGTCATGGAACAGATTAATTCTTCTCTATTGATAGTGTGGAAAAATAGATCAGGTTGGATCAATTGTTATCAGATAGTTTCCCCCAACACATACACTAGATTCAGATGTCCAAATTCATCCCCCAGGCTGTGATCTAAAATAAAGCTACCATTTGTTCATTAGGGGAGATTTACAGTGAGATACTCAACTTATTCACGTTGACACTGCATGCAGAGGTCTCTACTATGAGAACAATTCAAATAGAAAGATGATCAATAATATAACCTCTGCCCTAGAAATCATTTATTTGGCCTCATTGAACTATTGCCATTTAGTTATTATGAATGTTCTCTTTGGGGAGTGAGAAAATATGCTGTTGTAAACACATCCTACTATACATGGCTTAAGGTCTCAAGGCAGGCAAAGAGGTCAACACAGAAACTTGAGAAATCCACCTGGATTTTTCAGGTAGACCCTGGTGTTTTGTGTAATTTATGAAGCATGTAGGACATTATTGGTGGACATTATTGAGCCCCTTTCTCATGTTTGGAAATTTATTAATAATAACATCAAGTAATTTCTGAATGAGACAAGTTGAGTGATTTTGGTAACTTCCAATGTCTATAGGAATAATCAGATACCAACAATGTATCATACACAGAAAAAAATCACCAGAAGCCAGGAAAATGAATAAATTTTAGGTGGATATTGTTGAGACAATTTTTCATGAGTCTTTCATGTTTCTGCATGACTATTGAGAAGTCATTGATTATCTTTGTTCCAGGTTATTATCTCAAAAATGATTGTATTATAAACAGTTTTGGAAGAGAAAGATCTTGAACATCTCCTTCCAGAAAAAGAATATTGTTAATTACAGTTTTGGAAAAGAAACAGTGTCTTCCTCCAGAGAAAATAACAGGCATGCTCACTGAACATTATTGAAAATTTGGGATTACTAAACTCAAGTTTTCTCTCCTGTAATGTAACCATCTCCTTTTTTATCCTTCTACATATAGGCCTGTAGAAGTTGTTACTTTTGGAACTGGTACAAATGCTGATTACATGGCTATTGCTTTTGCTGCAGATAATAAACTGTCTTTATCTCTGAGTCAGAGATCTTGAATATTCTACCAGCATCCATGAATGGTAGAATTCTCATTTATGAATTAGCTTGCATTAGCAAGCAAGCTAATTCATAAACTAGAAGTATAAAATACCAAACCCCTCCCAGTCTTGAAGAAAATTCACATATATTAAATTGAAGTACTTAATAGAACTAAATATGAAATATTTAACAAATATAAGGAAATATAGAAGTGTATCTTCAATACTTTGAAAAATGTCATAAACCAAACACAAACACAAAATTATCTACTAAATGACAAAATTGGAACTGCAATTCAACTGAAGCTAGAAACTTAACTTCTTCAGCAAATGCAGAGTAGCCTAAGGAAATTTCAGAATAGTATTGCCAGAGATAGGTGGGAGAAACTGAACATAATTCTTTCAGATTATATTTTGACCATTAACAAGAGACAGAAGCAATATTATCTCCAGTTAGAAGCAAACACAAAATTTCTTTGAAGAAAACCAACATCAATTTAAACTTCAAACTTTTCACAAATCAATCTCAATCAATTACGGGATTTACAATCACAATATTATTTAGTTAACTTTAGCAAAAATTGCAGTCCCTATGTAATAGAAAAGAACAAATTTGACTCTAAGTTAGATCTGTTTCTTTGGCTTAGTCTTGATAGCTCTGTACTTTCTAAACTTAGTCTTGATAGCTCTGTACTCATGTAAAGATAACAAGTTGCAGGATAGAGAATAACATTTGTTTTGTCGGAGATTTTGCAGGATCACCATGAGTTGGCCCATGTGCACAGCTGCAAGAACTAAGAATTCCTACACCAAGAAGTTTGCAACAATCAACCACACACCCTCCCCTGTTTTTTGTATAAAAGCAGCCTGTATTCTGAGTAGGGTATGATGGTTCTCCAAGACATTAGTCTGCCATCCTCTTGATCTGCTGGCTTTCTGAATAAAGTCATTATTCCTTGCCCTAACACATCATCTCCTTATTTATTGGCCTGTCATGCAGTGAGCAGAATGAGTTTGGACTCAGTAACAATTTCTGGTGAAGCCAGCCAGGAGCCTTGTTGCTCATGACCAGCCAGCCCCATTTGGGTAATTTTCAGGTAAGACCCTAGAAGCTGCCAGGACCACTTGTCATGAGGATCTTCCCTTCAAAAATTCCCCAAAGTGACACTGGCTTCCCCAGTACTTGGCATTTGGAGCAAGGAATCAACACCTGGGGGCTGATGGGCTCCATAGAGTAGGGTAAGTCACTCTGGTGTGTAGGGCCAGAAAATTTATTCCTCTCCATGAGGGCTTTTTCTCTGGAATAAGCCAATTTATTTTAGTGGGGTACCCTGTTGGTGAGAGGAAATAGTTGTTGGATTTTTACCCAACTTGTGAACTGGTTCAATTGTTTCTTTGGATGCTAACATTTGTGTGCATTTGAGTTTTTTGTCTTGTATTCCTGCTAAAAAAAAGGGGGGGATGTTTCAACTATCCCTAAAGAAGGTTCTTTGGGGTACATTTTGAATAAGTGGTCTGATTACAGCTGTGAACCCATGCCTAAGAGGAAGATGAACAATGTGTGGCCAGAGTACCTGTTTGGACCCCCACAAGGGGTTTATGCTGGGTTACCCCCACACACTGCTACCCTTGCTATGTTAAATATGTCATTTTTTGTCTCCTGTGTTATTGGTATATGTAAAGCCCCAAGCCCAAACCTGAGCATTTATTTAGGTTTTTCTGTTTGTCATTTGGGATTTTCATTTCATTTTGTTTTGGTACCATTTCTCCACTTATAGTCAAGTCAGTTTTATAATGCTTAAAACTTTTACTGTTGTTAAACAGAGGAAAATTACAGAAAAAAAGAAAAACTGTTCTTGTCTGAGAGTGGGATGTTCCCAGGAAGAATATAAAGATTCCACTTGGTTCTTAAAATCACCAAAAGCCCCAGCCCAGAGTTCAGCCTGGCTGGTTAATGCCAAGGCAAAATGGTTAGAGAGGATCAGTTGCTATTTATAGTTTTACAGAAAACTGCTGAGGAATGGTGTCCTTTTAATGGCTCTATACAATCCTGCAATTTTAGATATTCTGTGAAAAAGTGAGAAAATGGTTAAATGCCCTATGTGCAAGTGTTTATGCTATTACATCAGGGAAAATAAGAAAAGGAAAGGAATGAGAGGATACATTCCTTCAAACCTTAACTCTTCCAGCTGAGCCAGCTGTCCCAGCTGCTCTGGCTACTCTGCCAATGTATCCACTCCTTCCACTGCCTCCCATTTCTACACAGCCAGCCCCATTTCCTGACACTGGGGTTCAGGAAGTGGTTGGACTGGTTCTCCCTCCTTATAGAGATCAATTAGTAAATCCTATGTTAGTTCCTGGGGCACAGGAACTTGGTCTGGCATTGCCATCTAAGACCTGAAAGGGCACTCAGTTTGGACCAGGAGCCATTCTCACCACAGGAAAATTTCTGCTACATCATTATCCCATAGGGAACCTAAATGCAAATAGCCAGTAGTCTGAGTTAAAAAAAACAAACAAACAAAAAACAGCAAAAACCAAATAAAGACCCCTTTGAATTTTTGGAAAGAATCTGTCAGGTCTACAGCATATTCTAAGGCCCCTGAAAATGCTAGAATGCTAAAAATGAGAAAACTGCAAAAATTAGATGATGTATTTGGAATAAATCCTTCTCAGTTGGTAGATGTTGCTTTTCTAGTGTTAAACAACAGGGAAATATTAATTCTAGAAATCATGTTACTCAAAATTGCCTATATCTTTATCATCACCTCACTCAACTTATGTTTTGGCATTCTTGATCCTACACCATCCCTCTGTTTTAGAGAAGTTTAATTTACCATCTGGATATGTGGGAGTGGTATTAATGACAAACTTAGGTTTAGAATAGTGCCAAACCATTCTATGTGATTTATTCACCAGCATTGGGCCTACTCAGTGATAAAATGCTGTATCTTAGGAAATGGTTTTTGATTCTTTGGAAACTTGATCACAGCAGGATGCTACATGCTCTTAGATCCTGTTCCAGTCTTGCACATTAAGGGGTGATGACCTTCCAGAAAGTGAGACACCCAGATGGCTTTCAAGAGAACATATTTTTTTGTATTGATATCAGTAGCTTCCATTAACTTAGATTCTATTTTGTGCTATTCTATCATTGGACCCTTTTTTTCCATGGAGGCTGAAAAAAAGGAACCAGCAATACAGTTATTGGTATGATCTTTGGATGTTATTATTTATTGGACTTGATGGCATCTTTAGTATTTAGAAAAGATTGTGTACATATTAGAGCACAAATTGTAGCAGGAATGTTCATCTCAGGAAAAATTACAGCTCTCTTGGTTGTATTGGAACACAGTCTAAAAGGACCAAAGTTTATTGCTGTGTGTTTTCTAATGAGAATTACTAATTCAGTAAGTTTTGTTGCAGCAATAACTGCATATTCTATCCTAACAAGGTATTTCCAAATGATGTGGCTACAGTATTGGTAAATCTTGACACTTTTTCTGGACTGGGACTAATACTAGGTCTTCCTTTAGGTGGCTTCTTATATCAATCCTTTGCCTTTGAAGTGCCTTTTATTTTTCTGGGATACATAGTTCTATCCATCAACATGTATATTTTACATAATTATGAGTCTGATCCAGGAAAACAATTAAAAAGGATAGGAGTCTCTTATGTGGTAAAAGAAGAGGAACACTCTGATATATGAAAAGGCTTAGGGGCTCCCTTAGACTTGAGGCACTTAATTCCAATTTCCCCACAGAAGCCCTGGGTAACTTTGATAGTAGGGGACAAATTGATTGACTTTCTAATAGATGTGAATGCAACATACTCTGTGGTAAACACTAAGGTGGCACAGAAGACGTCTCAATCCATCTCAGGCAGGATTTCTGCAGAAGTACGAAAGTGTTCATTCTTACAACCTCTGGAATGCCAACTAGGGGACCTCACCTTGAAACAGCTTCTTGTATATGCCAAAGTGTCCAATCCATCTTTTGAGCTGAGATCTCCTTTGTAAATAAAGTGCTCAAGTAGCTTTTTCACCAGGACAGCTTGACATCAGGGTTCCACTGGAGCACACTTTAAGTGTGCAGATGACACTCATGGAAACTCCAGAAAATGACACAGAGCTCTTTTCCCCTGAGGTCTATGAAAAGGTAAAGCCAGAAATGTGGGCTGATGGCACCCCAGGAAAGGCCAAAAATGCATGGCCCATACATATCCCATTAAAAGGTGATGCTGGGACACCTAATCTAAAACAGTATCCTCTGAGGCAAGAAGCCCAAAAGGGAATTCAACCAATCCTTGAGAAGTGTTTGAAATCAGGATGGATTAAACCTTGTAATCTCCCCCATACAACACCCTTATTCTGCTAGTCAAAAAGCCAAACTCAGCAGAGTATTACTTTCTCCAAAACTTAAGGGCTATTAATAAAGTAATCTGAGACTTACACCCTGTAGTGCTTAATCCATATACTCTGCTCACAACTATCCCACAAGAATATGGCTGATTCTGTTTTGGACTTGAAAATTTTTGTTTTTGTTTTTGTTTTTGTTTTTTTCCTGCATTCCCATAGCAGAAGAATCACAGCAACTCTTTGCACTTGAATGGCAGCAACCAGAAACTCTGGCATTCCAACAATATTTTTGGAAAATCCGGCCTCAAGGATTTAAAAATTCCCCTACCTTGTTTGGGGAAATATTAGCTACCAGCTGGTGTATTCAGAAAAGGATAAAGAGAGGGCCTAAGAGTTGGGGTTTACTCTTGATCACATGTCACCTGGCTGGAAATGTAGGGCACAAGGGATTGTCTTGATCCCTGAGGTACTTGGATGCTGTGCTGCAGCATATACATAAAAGTACCCACTATGGGAGAGATGCCACCTTACAATGGATTCAAAAGAATATAATGGGGCCTAACCTACAAAAGACCATTCAGCGAGTCACTCAGAACTGCATGATTTGTGCTAAAAATAACACAAAGACTACCATCAGACCTCTCCAGATGGGGACACAACACAGAGAAACCTGACCCAATGACGACTGGTAAATAGACTTTACTCAAATGACTCAAGCCTTTGGAAATTTCAGATACCTGCTAGTGTTTGTAGACACTTTTTCAGGATGGGTGGAGGCATATCCCACCCAGACAGAAAAAGCCTCCAAAGTGGTTAAAGCCCTCTTTAAAGAAATTATCCCCCAATTTGGACTGCCTAATAATCTTCAAAGTGATAATGGGCCTGCTTTTATCTTTAGCATGACCCAACAAGTGTCTAAAATATTGCCAATTTACTGGAAAACACACTCATCCTGGAGACCACAATCAACAGGAAAAACTGAGAAAATGAATTATACATTAAAAAGGAGTGTTGCTAAAATATGTTAGGAGACTAATTTAACTTCAGATAAGGCTTTGCCTGTTGCCCTGTTAATGATCAGAGTGGCTCCAAGAAGCAGGCTTAAATTAAGCCCCTTTGAAATATTGTATAGTAGGCCATTCCAGGTGTCTCCCTGGGTGGGATAATCTATAAAGGCTCTAAAAGACCTGGAAATTGCAAATTATGTTAAAACTTTGGGCACTCTACTGATCTCTGGTCATAAGTTTGCCTCCAAAGGGTCTGCCTACCCAACTGAAGTAGCCTTAAATCCTTTCCAACTGGGAGGCTGAATCCTGCTTAAAACCTGGAGGGAACAAGGGCCTGAGCATCAGCTGACTTCAAGGTGGACAGGGCCACATACCACACATTCATCTGTCAAGTTAGCTTAGATAAAGCCATGAATTCATCACAAGTGTATTAAAGCAGCATCACCATCATCAGAATCAGAAAACAACCCAACTCTTGAGAGACCTGAGGGGTGATGGTTTTGTGAACCCTTAGAAGACTTAAGGTTACTCTTTAAAAAAGATGAGTATTGAGATTATAATTTCAATTGTAGCTGGGAAAAGGTCAACTTATTTGTTTAATCTTATTTAAATGAATAGCACAGGAATCTCGAGTAATTATGGTACAGTGGGAAAAAAATTAACATCAATAGAAATGTATTGGGAACTGGAACCAAAACTCCAAGTTCAACCAAGTACTAAGGGGCTTTATCAGGTTCAAATAGTTGTAAATAAAGAGAAAGGGAAGAAAAAAACAAAAAAGAAGAGAGAGATTATACTACTGACTAAAGATGTCCAGGAATGTTCCCTGACCAAGTCTGAACAATTCCATTCCATAATCACCCCCTCATCATCCCTTTTCAGCAGGAAGTTGCCAGAGCAGTCATTACTCATTTTCCCACAAGACTGTGGAATGGACACAGACATGGGTAATTATAATAGAAAAGAACAAATCTGACTCCATATTATGTCTGTTCCTTTGGCTTTAATTATGTGCCCTGTTTTCTAAGCTTAGTCTTGCTAGCTCTGCACTCACATAAAGATAAAAAGTTGCAGAATAGAGAATAACATTTGTTTTATTGGAGATTTTGCAGAAGCACATGAGCTGGCCCACATGGACAGCTACAAAACAAAGAATTCCTACATCAAAAAGTTTGCAACACCAAACCCACTCCCCTGTTTTTTGTATAAAAGGAGACTGTATTCTGACTGGGGGAGGATGGTTCTC
The DNA here is from genome assembly GCF_036321535.1 of Camelus dromedarius. Classification (NCBI taxonomy): domain Eukaryota; kingdom Metazoa; phylum Chordata; class Mammalia; order Artiodactyla; family Camelidae; genus Camelus; species Camelus dromedarius. Next base: position 36,735,178 of record NC_087448.1, read on the forward strand.
CAAGACATTAGTCTTCCATCCTCTCAGTCTGTCAGCTTTCCAAATAAAGTCACTATTCCTTGCCCCAACACCTCATTTCCTGATTTACTGACCTGTCATGTGGTGAGCAGAAAGAGTTTGGACTCAGTAACACCTATGCCTCTAAATATTTCCATTTGTATTTATTAAGAGCAAAGATATTTATTTACATAGCCATGTTGAAATTATTAAAATAAAGACATTGACACTCAACTAAAACCATTATCAATTCTACAGATATTTTATTTTAAAATTTTTCCTAATGTCCTCTATAGCAAAGAGAAAAGGAAACTAAAATAAATCCTTAAATCCTGTAAACAAGCAATCTTCTATAACATGTTGCATCCAGTCTTCATGACTCATCTCTTTATTCCCTTCTAATCTGCAGAAGTTCAGTCTTTCATTGTCTTTATGAAATTTGATATTTTAAAAATAGTTTCAGCCCTTGTTTTTTAAGTGTTCCACAATGTGAGTCTATATGGCAGTTCCTCATAATATAAAAAGTATGCATTTTTGGCAAGCATATGACAGAAGTGATGTTTTATTCTTTCCAGTGTATCATGTTTGAAGGCTTTTAATGTTGGTTTTTCTCATTATTAAGTTATTGTTCATATTGTTCATTATTGAATGCTAGCTTTGATTATGTGATAAATATATAGCCAGATTATAAATATGACGTAGATTTTCAGAGTAAGCAATGTGCATTTACTGTTTTTTTTTTTTTCTTTTTTGGGGGGTAGGAGATTAATTAGATTAGTTGCTTGGTTGGTTGGTTGGTTGGTTGGTTTATTTATTTATTTATTTATTTGGCAGTACTGGGGTTTAAACCTAGAAATTCATGCATGCCAGGTATGCACTCTACCACTGAGCTGACATAACTTTAAAAACTAGTTAGCTTGAGTATTTTCTGGAGGATTATTTTAAATTTAAATGTCAGTTGATAAATGTAGGAAAAATGATCAAGTTAAGATATAATTATTTGGAAAAGTTTAGACAGAATCATCAAAAGATGAGTAAACAGTGGTGAGTAAAATTTTGATGAGTGATAACAGACATATTCATCAAGTGTCACCCACATCATAACTTTTAGTTACATAGAGGAAAATTTATAACTTTAAAAATTTGGCATAAATGACATTTATCACATTTTTCTTAAATTGAATGTGGGCAATTAACATTATAGACTTAGGACTGAGGAAGAAAAGTATGAATTCCACATTCCAGCTTACTTATCTGTAAAATGGAAAATTGAGAATGAATTTTAAAAAGATGTTCAATGTCTGTTGTATAAATTTAATAAAATTTATTAAAATTGTATAAAATACTGAAGTATTATGAATATGCCTAAAACCCTTCACATTTAATTAGTCCTGGAAAAATATGTATCTCTCCCAATATAACAAGATATTTGATATAGATGATATGGGAACCATGCTGAAAGAAATTAGAAGACAGAGAACTTTGGATTAAAACTTGGAATAAATTCCAGACCTGCCTCTGCTCCTAAATTAGTTGCCATTTGAGCAAGCTTCATAACATGTTTCTCAAATTCTTCACTCATAAAATATGAGATAGAGAAAAAAGTTAAGGAAATATTATGAAAATATACAGCTTCAAAATGATTAATTCCCTGATCCATCTTCACCTGAAGGGGAAACTAAAGCTCATTAAGTATATTTTGATGTCTAACCTTGAAATAAGACAGAGTTCAAAGTGAAGACTTCCTTGACAGTATTTATCAAAGCAGAATTCTGTCTTGTAAAGAATTGTTCTCAAGATATTCTCTCGGCCAGAAAAAATAACAGACCCATTTGTCTTTTCATTTAACTTCTTCATGGTCACCAGTTTGTAACATTTCACCCTCTGGAGAAATAGCTGCATGCTTTCTGTCAGTCTCATTAATACTCCCTTCAGTGACTCTTGGCTGTTGCCCAGCTACAGTGTTTTTCTTCAGATGGAGTCTGGCAATAATGATAATGATATGTGGTTAGACTAGAGTTAGATTTTTAAACATATGGTTTCACATAAAATTCAAACAGCAAGTCTTTAGGTAGGTGCTGGTACCAAGTCACTGTTTTGAAGAAGTATACAACTGGACAAGTTTATTCTTTATGTTATTAACTCTGGTCTAAATTTTTGGAAAATAATCACTGTTACCCCTATATTATTTATTTTTATAATTTTGTCCATAGTTTAAACTAATTGGACTTGATTTAAATTTGAAAAATAATGACTGTTTTCTTTTTAATGCTATTTACCAAATTGATTTTTTTTAAATTCTGTTAGTTTGCAGTCACAAATCATAGTAAATCTGGAAATAATAAACAAAAAAACACATATTGAAGATGATTCATCACACTCAGATGAATTAATTAATTTCCAATTTTGTCATGAGTCAGCATTAATGAATTGACTTTCTGTACTTTTGGAAGGTATATAATTAATGGAGTAGAGTAAAAATTAAAGTATATAGTAATTACTTTTAGGTAGAAATAGTAGAAACTATTTGTGTGTATACAAGGAGATTTTTAAACTTTATTTTGAAAATTGATACATAAAAATTTATATAAATTTTTTCTTGATGAAAAAATTTGATGGATTTCAAAAATAATACTTTTAAAATTAATTTTCCACAGAAAGATCAAACCATAGCTTGTTATTAAGTTTTTTAATTAGTATAAATTCCTGATGAGATATGAACACTTAATTTAACAAAAGTGCTATCATTTCTGCCTTATTATTAACTGGAATAGAACTTCTATTTGCCAGATGACCTATTATTTAACTGATGCATGGATGTATTTTACAATTTAAGGGTCAATGCTATTCATTAAGCCTATTAATATAAAACAATATGCTTTTAATCAAAACTGCTTCTGCTTTTGTTTCATCACATTCATATCATAGTTGCTAAAGTAAGAGGAATATTTTAACATTTTGAAATCATATTCACCCCTCTAAAACTTAGTGACAGTTATCCAAAACAGGAAGCAGCAAGATACTATTTTATTTCTTAGAGAATAATTGAGAAAAAATTTCTTTACTATGTTAGTGAAACACTGCTGAGTTTGCCATTTTCCTATTTTACAGGAAAATTGTCACATTATATTGATCAGTTCTTCATTGATCAAAAATCTTCCTTTTCTTTTTTGACCATTTGCTACCTTATCTCTAAGGAATGTTGACATGGATCTCAAGATTTTTATGAGAAGTAGGAATCTTATTGAAAGGCAGTTTGGTCTTGGTATTCAGCTATTTTTTTTTCCAGATAGAATATCTCTTTTCTGTCCCCTTCAAGGTCTCCAGTGCCCCTATTCCATTCACCTCAGTCAAAGTTGCCCCTCTGACTTTTTATTTCTAACCCTGTATTATTAATCCTACATAATTTCAGGGAGAGTTAAATAGTAAAACAAACAAAACTGGATTGGTGAGCATGTATTTTGATCTTCCTTAGATTCTGGATGTCTTAAATCAATGTTTAAAAGGAGCAGCGGCAAACATACCCTTGGAACATCTTCTACTTTTTTACACTCACATATGCTTCATTTGGTGATCTGATAATGTATTTGTGCAAAGAAAAAAAAATTACTCTTCCTCCTAACTAAATACAGCCCAGCATTGTTATGTAATATTTTATGAGCAAAGAAAGGAGTGGATTTGCCTGGTGAGTTTGTGCACTGTGTTTTGTGCTTTGTGTTTAAATAATCTTTTTAAATACTAATTATATATGCAGACTCTTTTACTATAAATTAAAATATATAATGTCAAGTCAGAGCTGCTTTTGTCATTTAAGAAAAATATGTTAACATAGTGCTTCCCCACATGTCAAATATATGCATTGATATTTACATTTTCTTACTTTCTCTTAAATGTATGAATATTTAATACAAAATGACAGTTTATGGTGAACTATAGCATTATCTTATTTTCCCTTTATTAGAAGTTTCATATATGTATATTCAGGTATGACTGAAAAATTGTGCTGTACACCAGAAATTGACACAACATTGTAAACTGACTATAACTCAGTTAAAAAGAAAGAAGTTTCATATGCTACAAATTGAAACTAGCAATGATTTCATTTCTTAGTGACACCATAGATTATGTGCTTATTCTTAATATCATTTATGTTTTCACAAAGATTAAGATTAACACAGGCAACAAGTTGTACCAAGCTTTACAATATTAATACTCTGTCAGAGAAAGCCAACCCATTAAAAATATAGTTTAACAAAATTTGCACCAATTTTCATACTCACTAGTTAGGTGAGTGATGTGGTAACACCACTTGAATGAATTTTGTTAGTTACTGTTACTTCTTTTTTTAGATTTGGGGAGTTATTGTGTGGGAAAAAGTATCTAATTTGTCTGATTCCTAAACATTCTGTTTCAGGAGATCAAATTAATTATTGTTTTATCTGTTTAGTTTTAAAATTCTATTTAGATACTTTTGTACCTTTTATTAGACATTTCTATTGAAAAGTATTCATGAACAAGAGTCATATAAGGCAATCTAAAAATAAAGTGTATAGTATAATTTAATTTATGCTTAAATGAACCCTAGGACAATTTTTTAAAAGCAAAGCAAATATGAGATGTAGACAAAGAAGTTTCATTGAAAAGCTCTGAAAAAAAATAGTGGCCTGCATCTGAAAAAGACTTAGGGCTCAGTTTTCTGTATTTTCTCATAGTAATATTCTGTAATTTAAAGAAATGCAGTACTTTAGAAATATCTCAATCTGAATTTTCTTCCTTGAAATTATTAAATAATCAAACCAAAGTAAAATTTGGAATTATAATTATAATACTATTTTTAGAGATCTTGAAATTTCTCTGAGATTTTCTTTAATAAACTGAGCCTATTGTGTTAAAATCATATAAGGTATATATATATAATGTATATGACTCTATAAAATGACATATATTTATTACATATAATGTAAAACATGTCACACATGTAAATGCATTTATTCTTTCTCATGAATTTATATTCTTGAGTATGTTTCCAAATATGCCTGTTATATAAGTTTATACATATATATATATATATATATATATAGTGTAAATATATATATAAGTTTATATAAGTTTATACATATATATATATATATATATATATATATATATATATATATATATATATATAGTGTAAATCTATACTTTCTTTTGCAATCACCTGTTACTTTATTGTAAAATTTACCTACATACAAAAATAGAATCTCAGGAGAATTTTTAATGCAGCTATTTGAAATATATAGGATGTACAACACGTTTGGTTATCAGAGAGCATTAATTTTTTAGTGTAACATTTGCAAAACTAGGTAAGAGAGTATTAATTGCTCTTATCATAAAAGCAAAGATGAATTAAGTTTGAAAAATAATTTCTGGAAAAAGTAGACTTTAATGATTATCACTGCTCTTATTATTATATTTTGCCCAGTGAATTTTGTAATCATTATTATAATCAAAATGTCCCTTATGGATTTTTTTCACAAGCTTCCATCCAATATTTCAGTGTATTTCAGTCAATAGTGTCACAGGAAAAATTGAAATAACAGGGCCATTTTTTATTACTGTAGTGGTGTTAAAAATTAAATATATAACTAAAAAAATAAAAATGTAAATAATAATTTAGATAACTTAAGAAATACAATATGCTACCAACCTATATTGAACAGATAAGTCTTCCAAATGCCTGATGTTAGGAGTCAATGTAACATAGTTGAATAAGTTTATTAACCATAATGGTCATTAATAAAATTGAAAATATATGGATTTTTAAACAATTCTTCATAGAATTTATTGGCCTACTCATTTAAACTGTGGCCAAGATGGCATGGTAGAAAGACTCTGATTTCACCCTTTCTCATGGACATACAAAAGAAAAACAATTTACAAAGCAACAATTTATAATAATGAACTGAAGAAAAGCGGGAATGTTTTCCCACAACTAAAGATATAAAATCAAAACCATAACAAGGTGAGTAGAAGTAGAGATATGACATAGTCAAGACCCATATCACTGGGTAAGCAACCTACAAATGGGAGAAAAATCAAAACTGTAGAAATCTTTGCCCACGAAGTGAGGGGATTGAGACCCACATCAATCTCCTCAGCTGAAGGTTCTACACCAAGAAGACAAGTCCAAGATATCTGCCTTTGAAGGCCAAAAGGACTTTTGTAAGAAATCCTGGAAGTCTATAGGAAACAAAGACTATGAGTTTTTTTTTAATTTTTAGAAAGTTTCTCCAATTTGAGTCACTTTATTTTTTTAACATTTTTTATTGATTTATAATTATTTTACAATGTTATGTCAAATTCCAGTGTAGAGCACAATTTTTCAGTTATACATGAATATATATATATATATATATATATATATATATATATTCATTGTCACATTTTTTTCTCTGTGAGCTATCATAAGATCTTGTGTATATTTCCCTGTGCTATATGGTATAATCTTGTTTATCTATTCTACAATTTTGAAATCCCGTCTAACCCTTCCCACCTCTGCCCCCTTGGCAACCACAAGTTTGTATTCTGTCTAAGACTCTATTTCTGTTTTGTATGTATGCTATGTTTGTTTTTGTTTTTGTTTTTGTTTTTGTTTTTGTTTTTTAGATTCCACATATGAGCGATTTCATATGGTATTTTTCTTTCTCTTTCTGGCTTACTTTACTTAAAATGACATTCTCCAGGAGCATCCATGTTGCTGCAGATGGCATTATGTTGTCGGTTTTTATGGCTGAGTAGTATTCCATTGTATAAATATACCACCTCTTCTTTATCCAGTCATCTGTTGATGGACATTTAGGCTGTTTCCATGTGTTGGCTATTGTAAATATTGTTGCTATGAATAATGGGGTGCAGGTGTCATCCTGAAGTAGGGTTCCTTCTGGATATAAGCCCAGGAGTGGGATTCCTGCATCATATGGTAAGTCTATTCCTAGTCTTTTGAGGAATCTCCACACTGTTTTCCATAGTGGCTGCACAAAACTGTATTTCCATCAGCAGTGTAGGAGGGCTCTCCTTTCTCCATGGCCTGTCCAGCATTTGTCATTTGTGGACTTTTGAATGATGGCCATTCAGACTGGTGTGAGGTGATACCTCATTGTAGTTTTAATTTGCATTTCTCTGATAACTAGTGATATTGAGCATTTTCTCATGTGTCTATTGATCATTTGTTGTCTTCCTTGGAGAATTGCTTGTTTAGGTCTTCTGCCCATTTTTGGATTGGGTTGCTGTTTTTTCCTCATTAAGTCATATGAGCTGCTTATATATTCTGGAGTTCAAGCCTTTGTTGGTTTCATTTGCAAAAATTTTCTCCCATTCCATAGGTTGTCTTTTTATTTTACTTCTGGTTTCCTTTGCTGTGCAGAAGCTTGTACGTTTCATTAGGTCCCATTTGTTTATTATTGCTTTTATTTCTATTGCTTGAGTAGACTGTTCTAGGAGAACATTTTTGAGATGTATGTCAGATACTGTTTTGCCTATATTTTCTTCTAGGAGGTTTATTGTATCTTGTCTTATGATTAAGTCTTTGATCCATTTTGAGTTGATTTCTGTGTATGGTATAAGGGAGTGTTCTAGCTTCATTGATTTACATGCTGCTGCCCAGTTTTCCCAACACCATTTGCTGAAGAGACTGTCTTTATTCCATTGTATATTCTTGCCTCCTTTGTCAAAGATTAGTTGACCAAAAGTTTGTGGGTTCATTTCTGGGCTCTCTATTCTGTTCCATTGATCTCTATGTCTGTTTTTGTACCAATACCATGCTGTCTTGATGACTGTAGCTCTATAGTATTGTCTGAGGTCTGGGAGACTTATTCCTCCAACCTCTTTCTTTTTCCTCAGTAATTCTTTGGCAATTCTAGGTCTTTGATGGTTCCATATAAATATTATTATGATTTGTTCTAGTTCTGTGAACCATGTCTTGGGTAATTTGGTAGGGATTGCATTAAATCTGTAGATTTCCTTGGGCAGTGTGACCATTTTAACAATATTGATTCTTCCAATCCAAGAGCATGGGATATCTTTCCATTTTTTAAAGTCTTCTTTAATTTCCTTCATCAAAGGTTTATAGCTTTCTGTGTATAATTCTTTCATTATATGTTTCATTATATATTTCATATGTGTAAAGAAATGCAACTGATTTTTGAACATTAATCTTGTAACCTGCTACCTTGCTGAATTCATTGATCAGCTCTTCTAGTTTTTGTGTGCACCTTTTAGGGTTTTCTATATATAGTAACATGTCATCAGCATATAGTGACACTTTTACCTCTTAAAGACTATGGTTTTAAAAGCACAAAATCTCAAACATGCTAAGTCACAGTACAGATGAAGTCATTTGAAAGTGTCTTGAGTCAGAAACACGTGGTGACCTTTACAGACCCTCCTGGAGAGGAAGGAGGCAAAGGGAACACTCCCTGAGGACAAAAATGCTTGTCATTAGCTGTTTCTGAAAGCTCATTAAACCATGAGTATATGTGATAGCAAATGACATTTTGAAGTCCTCCCTTTAATGCCACAGGCTTACCTTCCCACCAGGATGCATAAGCCATGGGTTCTTCTGTCCTGACAGACAACTACCACAAAACCCAGCCCCACTAACCTGCAGGTGGGCAACACTCACAGGACCTTATGGACATGACAGCCAGCCATGCTGAGACCTGATACCCACCATCAGGCCAGAATCAGACTTAGGATCTTCTGAGCCCTGCAGCCAGCCATGCCTGGACCCAGAAATATAGAGCACCAGCCCCAAATAAATCTGGGCCCAGTAGCCAACCTTTGGCACCAGGTCTTTTCCATACTGGGCTGTAACTAACCACAGAACCTCTAGGCCACACAACCAGCAATGTCAAGGATAAGACCTGCCCACCATGAACAAGTATCCACCACACTAGAAGACTTGACAGCCAACCAGGCTATGGGCAAGTTCTACCTACAAGCATATCCACAGTAATTAGCCCAGCCATAAAAGAAGGACCTATGAAGCCAGCATATGGCCACCTCTAGAGCATATAGCTCTGGTTAACAGAAAAGTGTGTGATGCAGATTTTCACAGGATGTCTCCAACTTAAATCCACTTCTCCAAGATTAGGAAAAGTGAAACAAAACTAAACAAAGCAAACAAACAAACAAAAAACTACATAATACATAGGAAAAAACAGATAATTAGGTGAAATAAAGAGATAGAGAGAGATGTTTCAAACAAAGGGACAAGACAAAATGCCAGAAAGAGAACTAAGCAAAGTGAACATAAAGAATCTACCTGATAAAAAGCTCAAGGAGCTGATCATGAAGATGCTTAACAAACAGGAGAAGATTGAGCAGAGTGAGAAGTTTAACAAAGAGTTAGCAATGTGAGAAAAAACAAAAAGAGCTGAAGAATACAATAACTGAAATAAAAATACAATGAAAGTAATTAAGAATAAATTTGATGATACAGGGAACAAGTCAGTGAATTAGAAATAGTGGTGGAAACTAAGGCAAACAAAAAAAAAAATAAAATGAGGATAAAAGTTCTGTGGGACAACATCAAGAGTACTAATAGTCTCATCATGAGTGTCATAGAGGAAGAGGAAAAGAAAGTAGTAGAGAACTTGTTTAAAGACATAATAGCTGAAAACTTTCCTAACCTAGAAAAGAAAACAAACATCCAGATCCAAGAGGCACCAAGAGTCTCAAACAGGATGAGTCAAAGAAGTCACAAAAAGACTTATTGTAATTGAAATAGTAATAATTAAATATAGAAATGGAATCTTAAGAGCAGCAAGAGAAAATCAACTAGTTACATAGAATACACTTCCTATAGAAATATTAGCTGAATTTTCAGCAATTTTGCAAGCCAGAAGGGAGTGGCATGATATATTCAAAGTGATGAAAAGATAAAAGCTGCAACAAAAATACTTTACCCAACAAGGCTATTTTTCAGATTTGAAGAGAAGGATTTTTACAGACAAAATTTAAAAGGGTCAGTGGAACTAGCTTCATAAGAAATGTTAAAGAAACTTCTCTGAGAGACAATGGAAAGTCCACAACTACAAATTTAATTTGTAAAAAATTACAAAAAGAAAAATGTCACTTATAAAGGCAAACATACAGTAAGAGTTAAATAGATTACCAGTTAGAACACTAGTGGAAAGATTAAAAGACAAAAGCAGTAAAATTCATCTGTGTTTACTATATGTAGTTAAGGTTTGGATACACAAAACAAAAAAAAATGTAAAACACAAAGTCAAAATCATTAAGTGTAATGGTAGAGTAAAAATGTAGGGTGGTTAGAATGTTTAAACCATGTAATGGCTGAGAACATGCTAAAACAAGATCCATATATATATGCTGCCTCCAAGAGACTCACTTCAAATCTGAAGACACACACACACAAACTGAAAGTGAGGGGATAGTAAAAAGCATTCCATGCAAATGGAAGTGAAAAAAAATTCAGGGTAGTAATATTGTATCAAACAAAATAAACTAAAATAAAATATTTAAAAATAAATAAAAAATACATTACATAATGATCAAGAGCTTAATTGAATAAGAAGATATAACAATTTTAAATATACTTGTACAAAACATAAGAGAACTTTAATGCATAAACAAATATTTACAAATATACAGAAAGAAATTGATAGTAACTCAATAATGTAAGGATATTTGACACCGTATATATCAGTAGACAGGTTATCCAGACAGAATATCAATTTTTAAAAGTGGCCATAAAGGACATCTTAGGACAGATTGATTTAATAGTTATATGCATAACATTTCATCCAAAAACTGCAGAGTTTAAAATCTTTTCAAGTGGATGTGAAACATTCTCCTGGATAAGTCATATGCTAGGCCACATAATAAATGTTAATAAATTTTAAAAGACTGAAACATATCAAGCATCTTTTCCAACCATGAAGGTATGTGATTACAAATCAACTAAAATTAAGTTTAAAAACTCCCCAAATCCACAAACACATGAATTCTAAAAAAATGCTACTAAACAATAAATGAGTATTGAAGAAACAAAAGAAGATATTAAAAAGAAAGCAGAGATAAATTAAAATGGAAAGACAATTATTCAAATTCTTTGAGACACAGCAAATCAGTTCCAAGAGGAAAGTCTATAATAATTCAATCCTACTTCAGAAATAACAAAAATCTCAAAAAACAACCTAACCTTACTCTTAGAAAAAAATCAAGGTAAACTATAATTAAGTAGAAAAATATAAGTAATAAAATCAGAGTGGAAATGAAAGAAATAGAGCCAAAAGAATCTTGGGAGGGATCAACAAAACTAAGTGCTGATTCTTTGAAAACATAAACAAAATTGGTAAACCATTAGCCTGAATCATCAACAAGAAAAGGGAGCCCAAATAAATAAAATTTAAAAGTGAGGACATTTCTTTTTCTCTACATGCTCTCTGGCATGTATTAATTGTAGACTTTTTAATGATACCATCTCACTAGTGTGAGGTGATACTTAATTGCAGTTTTGATTTGCATTTCTCTGATAGTTAACAATGTTGAAAATATACTCATGTGCCTATTGGCTATCTGTATGTCTTCTTTTAAGAAATGTTTATTTAAATCTTCTGCCCATTTTTTGTTTGGGTTGTTTGATTTTCTGATATTAAGCTTTATGAGCTGTTTGTGTATTTTTGAAATTATTCCTTTCTCAGTCTCATTATTTGCAAATATTTTCTCCCTTTCTGTACATTGCCTTTTCATTTGTTTACAGTGTGTTTTCCTGTGCAAAAATATTTAATTGTAATCAGATCCCATTTACTTATTTTTGCCTTTATTTCCAATATTCTAGAAGATGGATCAAAAAAAAAATCTGTGATTTATGTCAGAATGGTTCTGCCTGTTTTCTTCTCAGAGTTTTAGAGTATCCAGTCTTAATGTTTAGATATTTAATCCATTTTGAGTTTATTTTTATATATTGTGTTCTTTTACATGGTAGTTGTCCAGTTTTCCTAGCACTACTTTTTGAACAGATTGTCTTTTCTTCACTGTATATTCTTACTTCCTCTGTCATAGATTAATTGACCATAAATTCTTAGGTTTATTTCTATTACATTGATCTATGTGTCTGTTTTTGTGCCAGTACCTTACTATTTTGATTACTGTAGCTTTGAAGCATAGTCTGAAGTCAGGTATTGTGATTCCTCCTGCTTCATTCTTCTTTTGCAACATTGTTCTGGAGACTTTTGTGTTTCCATGCATATTTCTTAAACATTGTTCCAGTTCTGTAAAAAATCCTTCATAATTTGACAAGGATTGAATTAAATCTGTAGATTGCCTTGGGTAGTATGGCCATTTTAACAATACTGAGTTTTCCAACCCAAGAATATGGTACATTTTCTCATCTGTTTATGTCATCTTCAATTTCTTTCATCAATGTTGTAGTTTTTGGATTATAGGTCTTTTACTGCCTTAGGTAGGTTTATATTACTAGATATTTTATACTTTTGATGCAATGGTAAATGGGCCTGTTCTCTTAATTACTCTTTCTGATATTTCATTGTTAGTGTACAGAAATGTAACAGATTTCTGTATATTAATTTTTCATCCTGCAAATATACTAATTTCATTGATGATCTTTTTTCCATTGGTGTCTTTAGGACTTTTTTTTTTGTGTATGGCATCATGTCATCTGCAAAAATTGACAGTTTTACTACACCTTTTTCCATTTGGATTCCTTTTTATTTCTTGTTCTTCTCTGATTGCTATGTCTAGGTCTTCCAGAACTATATTGAATGAAAATATGGAGAGTAATTTCCTAAAAAACTAAAAATAGAGTTATCATATAATCCACAATCCTACTCTTGGACACACATCTAGATAAAACTATAACTGTAAAAGACAAATGCACCCCAATATTCATAGCAGCACTATGTATAATAGCCAAGACAAGGCATTAACCTAAATATCCATCAACAAATGAATGGATAAAGTTGTGATATATGTATGCAATGGATTATTACTCAGCCTTAAACAAATGTGAAATAATGCCATTTGCAGCTAAGTGAAATGAGTCAGACAAAGATAAAAATCATATATCTCTTATAGGTGGAATCTAAAAACAAAAAATGACACAAAGTTAATTACAAATCAGAAAGACTCACAGACATGGAAAACAAACTATGGTTACCAAAGGAGAAGGGATAAATTAGGAGTTTATGATTAACATATACACATTACTATATATAATATAGATAAACCTCAAGGACCTACTGTATAGCACAGGGAATTATATTAAATATCTGATAATGACTTATAATAGAAAAGAATCTGAAAAAATATACATATATGTATAATCACTTTTTTGTACATCTGAAATTGACACAACATTATAAATCAACTATACCTCAATGAAAAATAAGAAAGAAATGTAAATGGAGAGGTTACAACTGACACCACAAAATACCAACAATCTGGAGATTACAATGAATGATTATATGCCCCCAAAATGGGCAACCTCAGAGAAATGAATAAATTAATGAAACATGACCATATCAGGAAGAAATAGAAAACATGAATAGAGTAATTACTGATAATAAAATTGATCCAGTAATAAAAAAAAACCCTCCAAACAAACACAATTCTAGGATCAGATGTCTTCCACAGGTGATTCTACAAAACACTTACAGAAAAACTAATGCTTCTTCTCAAACTATTCCAAAAATCTTAGAGAAAGGAATGCTTTCAAATTCATTCAGTGAGGCCATAATGGCTCTGATATCAAAACCAGACAAATACCAAAAAAAAAAAAAAAAGTTACAAGTCAACTGATGAACATCAGTTTTGCATAGAAGCAAAAAACTTCAACAAAATGTTAGCAAAGAGAACTGCACAATACCTTAAAAAGATCATACTCCAATGAAGTGGGAGGAAAGGGGGCAGACACAACCACTGAAGTAATGACACTGCAACTGAGGACAGAACAAACTGGTTAGAATGGAGATGGTGGAAGATTCAACTTCCAGTAAACCTTGAGCCTCACTGCACACCCACAGGTGCCATTACAGTTCCTAGACTGCACATAAAAGGTCTAAAAGTGGGGTGGGAGCATTTCCTGAAATCCTCACCCCTTCCCCAAAGTAGTTGGAATAATCTTCCTACTCGTTAGCATATGAAATTACTGAGCCCATAAAACCTAACAACTTCACACATCATGGTCACTTTCTGTCTTGCTTTCTGAGATGGCCCATACTCTGCTTATGGAGTGTATATCTACTCTTACTTTAAACATTCCACACTTGTCTGGGTCTATCTCCCTCTCACCTTTCTGAGATGGCCCACATTCTGCCTATGGAGTATGTATCCCCTAAGCCATTTCCCTTTCTGAGACAGACTGCACTCTGTCTATGGAGTATGTATCTCTCTAAATAAGCTTGCTTTCACTTTACTATGCCTTGCTCTTAAATTATTTCCTGCACAAGGCAAGAACCTATTCTCCCACAATATCATAATTAGGAGGGATTTATCCCAGTGATGCAAAAACGGTTTAATATCCACAAATCAATCAACATGATAAATTACATTAACAAATTGAAGAATAAAAATCATATAATCTTAATGGATGTAGAAAAATATTTTGGCACAATTCAACACCACTTATGATGAAACTCTCAAAAATTGGTATAGAGGAAATATACCTCAACATAGTAAAGGCCGTATATGATAAACTTCCAGACAGCATCATACCCAATGATGAAAAGCTGTTAGCATTTCTTCTAAGAGCAGAAACAAAACAAAGATACCTACTCTCATCACTTCTATTCAACATAGTAGTGAAAGTTCTAGGATCAGCACTCAGACAAATAAAAGACATAAAAAATAATCCAAATTGAAAATGAAGAATTAAAAATGTCACTGTTTGCACATGGCATGCTACTATATATAGAAAATCCTAAAGGTGGTACCAAAAACACAAATAGAATTAACAAATCAATTCAGTAAAGTAGCAGGATTCAAAATTCATATACAGAAAGCTGTTGCATTTCTATACACTAGCTATAAACTTTCAGAAAGAGAAATTAAGAAAACAATCCCATTTACAAATGCATCAAAAAATAAGAAAATACCTAGGAATAAATACAACCAAGTAGGTAAAAACCTGTGCTCTGAAAACTATAAGACATAGATGAAAGAAGTTGTAAACAGCAAAAGCAAGTGGAAAGATATATTGTGCTCATGGATTAGAAGAATTTATATTGTTAAAGAATTTATACTACCCATACAATCTATAGATTTAATGCAATCTCTTTCAAAATACCCATAACATTTTTCACAGAACTAGAAGCATTAATACTAAAATCTGCATGGAAACGCAAAAGACCACAAATAGCCAAACACTCTTGAGAAAGAAGCACAAAGCTGGGGATAATGCTCCTTGATTTCAAACTATACTACAAAACTACACTAATCAAAATGCATAGATCAATGAAACAGAACAGAGAGCCCATTTATAAACTCACACTTACATGAGCTATTAATCTATGACAATGGAGAAAAAATTAAGCAGTGAGGAAATAACAACTTCTTCAATAAATGATGTTGTGAAAACTGGAAAGATACATGTCAAAGAATTAAAGTGGACTACTTTCTCATACCATATGGAAAAATAAATTTGAAATAGATTATAGTCTTAAATGTATGACTTTCAAATCATAAAACTCTTAGGAAAAAAATAGGCAGTGTGCTCATTGACATTGGTTTTTGACTTTTTTTTTTCTTCTGATTTTTCTCCTCATGCAATGAAAACAAAAGTGAATATAAACAAATGAGACTACACCCAATTAAAAGCACTTCTCATTAAGGAAGTTATCAATAAAATAAAAAAGTCACTCTACTGAATGAGAGAAAATATTTATAAATAATGCATCACGTAAGTGTTAATATCCAAAATATATAAAGTACTCATACAATTCAATAGCAATAAAACAATCTCATTTAAAGATGAGTAGAGAACCTGAATGAACATTTTTACAAAGATGATATACAGATGGCCAACATACACATGAAAAGATTTTCAACATCACTAATTATCAAGGAAATGCAAATCAAAACCAAAATGAGATCTTGCCTCACACCAGTCAGAGAAATATCTCCAGGCCTCTGATGACACCTTGTAAGAGCCAAATCCAAAATCATTAAATCATTGCTAAGGTTTATTTACTTGTTCTTTCTGTTGTGTATGATGTTTATGACTATTTTTTCTTTGAGAAACTCATATTGAAATTTAAAGACTAAACTTTTCCTGATTCTTCTCTCATATTCCTAAATTTTTCCTGCTTTGTATCTGTCTGCACATCCTATTACAAATGATGTTTATCAGTATTTTCAACTGACCATTATTTTTCTTTTACATAGGTGTTTTCTGCTATCAAAATTATATACTCAGATTATTGTTAACCACTTACGTTTTGATTCCTTTCAGTTATTGTGAATTTAGACACTGGTGTTAACATATGGACTGATATTGCTTAATTTTCAAACAGATTTTGTCATTGTCAAGACTCAATGTCAAAATATCTAAAACTAACACATAACTTTCAATACAAGAATGTGTATTGTATGTTACTATATTGTTTAATGGTACCTTCAATCATTTGCTTGGCAACCCCGAAAAATTAAAAAAAAACAAAACTTCTTCCACTTTCTTGTCACTCATCAATAAAATATATATTGAACACCTTCTACAAGTGAAGCACTTGGCTGTGCAGTAGAAATGTAAAAGTTATTTCTGTCCTGATCTGTGAGACAATAAAATTACAAAGTAATGTGAGAAAAGGCCATAAGAATAAAGGTAAGAAATATTTAAAGCTTATCTGGATGGATAATGTATGTTGAGACTTTATAGATGAAGTAATAACACTACCTATCATTGAAAGTTAAATTGAGATTGTGAAGATAAAAACAAAACAAAACAAGGTTATCCCAGGTATTGGAAACAGGATATGCAAAATCAGAAAGTTTTGAAACAGATAAAGAAATTAATTAAAATAATTATATGGATAAAAATAAGTTAGAAGAATTAATGTTAAATCTTTGGCAGATCTTTAAGCAGTTTATGTATTTTATTACAGGTGTATCAGATTAGATTATGTATGTATAAACATTAAAAACAAGAGTCATTTTATCAGCAAAATTTGTTTATTTGTGAATAGCAGAAGGTTGCAATTCAGAATAAGCAAATTATGGCTAACAATAGGCAAGTATGAAGAATAGACAGGGGCTTTATTTTATAGAGAAAAAGACAAGCTAGGAAGGGTTGTTTCAAAGAATCAAGAGTGGTGATGGCTTCTCATTGGCTGGATTATAGGTAAGTGAGAAAAAAATTTTCCTTCCTCCTGCTGAGATCTGAGTAGCTGTGTATGAGAGTGCCCCTTTCAGGGCTTCCTGACTGCATTTTAAATGAGGTCTCCCTTATTTATTTTTAAATACATATAGATGATATAGATATAAAGATATATAAAATATATTAGAGAATTCATTTCATGATCTTTAAGAAGGGGGATGGCAAAGTCTTACTTGTGTTTTAGAAGCACTACACATGGTTGTATAAATAACTGCTGATACAGAATTACTGGTGTAGTGAAATAAACTTACGTCCCTTTAAAAAAAATAGAATTGTCTTGTTGACTTTGCCTCCTTCACTTTGTCATCCACTGCACACGAAAGGAAGGATAATAAGCTAATCTAATTGCTTCTATCCAATTCTCATTCTGTTGGTTGATTAATTCAGAATACTGAAATAAATCCACAACTCCTTGGGCATTTAGGTAGCATTTGCAGTGATTAACATGAGAGGAAACAATTAAGAAGACAAAACATATCACCTCTTGTGAGTTTTGGATATTTGGTTTTAAGTTACATTTATGGTGATAAGTATTATAAGATGAGATGTGATGGATTGCATTGATGGCTCTTTGTTATACACAGGGAAGACATTTATTTATATTATAAAAGGTTAATAAAAGGACCCAAACTACAAGCCATTGGTGCCCCATCCAGGGAGCTTTGACATCAGAGAAACCACAATATGTTGTTAGAGGACAACATGTAAAAAGAGAAGGACAGAAAGAAGACAATTTATACAGGTCATGAAAGTATATTGGGGTTTGCATTAGCAAATTAATATTCTATTCCTTTTTCTTGTCACAGCAAACCTCTGTTTCTATTGCCAAAAATAATCATTTCACATTTGTTCTGTGTATATACCCTCTGTTCTTCTCATGAACTTTAGTAATTTTGTTAGTTTCTCCACTACCCCCATACTGTGAAATTGTGATTTATAATAAGAAATATATGTTTGTGTTTCATCCTTGTTTTTTTGGCAGAGAAATTCTAAAACCCTTGGAATTTCCTAAATGAGGGGAGCTGAAAATTTTCTCTTGAGATATTAATGAGGTGACTGAAAGACAAGGGCTGGTAGCCAGGAGAATCAACCAAATGATTAATGGAACTTTCAGTCTCACTCTCCTGACCTCCAGGAAGGGAGAGAGCTGGAGGTTGAGTCAACTGTCAAAGACCAATGATTAAATTAAACATGCCTGTGTAATGAAGCCTCCATAGAAACCCAAAAAGTTTGCAGATTGGTCAATGTAAGAAGGCTGGGAGGAAGTGTATGGAAGAAGCTCTACATCCTTTTCCCATACCTTGCTCTAGATATCTCTTTCATCTGGCTGCTCCTGAATTATATCATATTATTAAAAAAAAAAATCCAGTAAATAAAATAATTCTCCAAATTATGTGAGCTGCTCTAGAAAAGTAATTGAACCTGAACAGGTTGTAATAGAAACCTCCAGTTTATAGCCAGTAGGTCAGAAGTGCAAGTGACAACCTGAATTTGAATTTGGTATCTTAAGTGGTGGTGGGGGGAAGCATAATTGTAGGGCTGAGCCCTTAATCTCTGAGACCTGACACTATCTCTAGGTAGATAGTCTCAGAATAGAGTTGACTTGTATGACACCCAACTGGTGATGGAGAGTTAGATGTATGAGGAAAACCACTACACACTGGAATTGGAGTATTAAAATCTGTACACCCTTTCTTCTGAGTTATTCCCAATTTCATACAAATTTTGCTTAGCATTCTCTGTCAGGCAGCACTCCTTCAGCTTATTTGTTTAGTTGATTTTTGTCTTTTCTACCAACTAAATTATAGATACCCCTAGGTAAGAATTATCACTATTTGTTCAACTCTGTGTATCTAGCACATGGGCAGTGCCAGAAGTTTCAAATGCATCTGGAAATTAATGAGGAGTCATTAAAAGAGATTTAACCAAGGGAAATGACATAATCAAATATGCATTATGTATTCTTCTTGTGCCTATTGGAAATATTGATAGAAGAAAACATGCTGAGTACAATGATTTGTTATTTGACTGCACAATCTCATGCTATTAATTTATTCCTCTATGCTAGATTCTTTCCATGAGAATAAAAACATGTTATCACACTCATAGAAATCTTCAATGACCCCATATGCCTTCCAGCAGTATCTAAGTTTGCACATTGACCTCTAGAACAACAAAAACTCTCCAAATATTAAATATTTCCTTCTTTATTTCTATTCTCATTCTCACCATTTCACATCTATTTCTTTCAAAGTCATTAAGGTAAAATATTTATTAAAGTGTATCAAATACGTGGAAAGAAACACAAATCCTAAGTCTACAGATTGATAAAATTTTACAGAAGGAAAATACTTTGTAACCAACATTATCATGTGTTGACATGAAATAAATATTCTCCAGTGAAGATGGATTTACTTGGGATAAGTAGAAAATTGCAATTTTAGGTCTGCAACCATGATGAGCCAGGAACAAGTTCCCACTTCACAGGGGAAGGAGAACATTGAGGAGAAAAAGAATTGGCAGGGGTATAGTTATAAAAAAGAGTCCGTGGCTTGTTACTTGCTGAGTCCTTACCAAAAAAAAAAAAAAAAAGAAAAATCAAACAGGACTCTTTCTTCTTTCTTTTGGACTCAGCTATTATTGCAGGATGTAGTAGCTTCCCATTCTGGTCCTCTGATTCTATTTAGCTGATGTTTCAGTTTATTAATTTTTACATGTCCCCCTTTTGATCAAGATTTTTTTTTTCCTGAAAACACTGTTAATAAAGAGTCAGGTTATCTAGTTTCAGTGTTGTTGTTCTTGTTTTTGTTATTGTTGTTGTTGTTGTCAGATGACAAAAATGACCTTCCTGGATGCAGTGTCTCATATTGGAGGGAAAGTGTATAAATTGAAAATTTGTTGAGGAGATCACATTCACATTCAAGTAACACTCAGATGTAGGGGTTAAACTCTCTGGCAATTTTTATTTAAAGTTCATGTGTTATCAAGATGATTCAAAATACTACTTCATCACCAAAGGCTTTGTGACAAACTTTGAGCAGTCTTGGATCAGAAAACTTGGAAAATCTGTCTCATCAAATTTTGTCTGCTTCAATTGTGGGAAATCTTTACTTTCAGGTCACCAGATAGTGTGCAGGTCCAGTCAGTGTTCTATGTTTTCTTTAGATGTGTCACATAAATATAAGCATCTACTCATTAGAGTTTGGTGGCACATGAGCTTAAAAGCCATACCTGATAAGGATCTTTCCAGTGAAGTTGAAGAAACATCTTCTAGAAGTGTCTTTTCTAATAGAAAAAATCTCCAGTTTGCAAGATGTGTTGCTTAATGTCTTCATCTCCAAAAAGCTCACTGTGAAAAATTGCCCTACAAAAGCTTATTTATTTTTTAATAGAAGCAATTAGGCATTTGCAATATGGGAGTATTTCTCTTTTATCAGTTGTGAATCAAAATAAGCAAGAGCCAAGAGCATTGGATATATGTGACTTTCTCAAAAATGAGTTCCAAAAGGATGGGTCTAAGATTTAGAAGGACTAATAGCAATGTTTTTGACCAAGGTACTTGGAGGGCCTCTACAAAATATGTCAACTGAGTCTTAATGGTGCCATTAGTGACTTCAACTAAACCAGATAATTGAGGGTGGTAAGTACAATTGAAGTGTCATAAAACTGGCCCCAAATCACAGACTTGTGAAAGTGTCAATCTAGTAAAATTGATTCCTTGATTTCCATGGAATTTGAGAGGAGTTACTCAGGTAGAGATAATCTTTTCCAAAGGAATTAGCCACAGATGAAGCAGTAGCCTCTCTGAAAGGGGAGACTTCAGTCCAGTGTGACAATATAGGCAGACCATTACTAAAATATATCTATATAAGTTAGATGAATAAAGTTGTATAAAATCAATTTTCCAGACCCCAAATTGTCCATTAGACAGTTTAAAGTGTCCAGGAGCAGTAAGAACAGGCTTCTCTGGGTTGCACTTCAGATGAGTGGGACAAGTGAGTTATGCATTTTTTGAGGCCTTTTTAATGTTTCCCCACCAGTGTTAAATCATAAATGCTATCATTTTGTTAGGAGACCAATGGTTTAATGAATGTACAGTGGTGAGGAGTGGTAATTGTAGAGTATCTGCTAGCACTGCACTGTTATTTGGTCCAAACCAGAGCTTTATCTCTCTATTTTTTTTTTTATGTCTCTATATTTTTTTTAATCCAGCCAACAATTGGTGAATTCCCAATCTTTTTTCCTCCTCTTCTGAGGCTAATTGTTGGGTTTCTCTAGCCACTTCTTTTTCTGTATTATCATTTGGGGAAATATGCCTTTGAATCATTGTAAAGGTTTGGCTTCATGTTAATACCTTTAAGGGCAATGCTCCTTGTGGAAATATCAGTAATGTGATTTGCCTTAGCTTCCAGAGAGTTAGGTTGAGAATGTCCAGAATCCTAATAATAGCTAAAGTAATATGTAAAAATATTGCATCGAATAATTTCTGAGCATAAAGGTTATTTTACATTTTATTTTTTGCTGAAAGTAAGGAAACCATGTTGTTTCCACAATATTCCAAAATCATGAGCTACTCTGAAGGCATAACTACTATAAATATGAATATAGGCAGTTTTGTCATTAGATGAAGTAAAATCTCATGTAATATTGTAAAGTTCAGCCTTTTGGGCTGAAGTAGCAAATGGTAAACATGCTGCCTCAACAACATCAAAAAATATTTGTAATAGTATATTCAGTACAAGTTTTCCATTGTCAAATTTAAAATAAGTACCATCAGTGAATCATGATAAATCTGCACTTCCAGAAGTGTTTCTTATGGATAATTACAAGAAGTTAGGAGGACACCCATCAGCATTAAGTAGCCGTATGGGGCTTCATTGATGATAGAGGGGAAAGAGTGTCAGGGTTTAGGTTATTACAAAGTAAAAGAGTTAAATGAGGAGCAGTTAACCAAAGGGCTTCATAGGAGGTGAGGTGGCTGAGAAATGTTCAGTGTAATAATAATTCAGGAGAGCTTCTACTGCAAAGAGGTAAAAAAAATAATTAAAGAGGATTCCAAAACAATTTCCTCAGTGGTCTAACCAGAAGTGTAGTGACCATAATGACTCTACGACTAAGGAGGTATCTTGTGCCACAGGGTTCAGTTGCTGATTATAATGGTGGTCCCCATGTTTTGGGGTTAGTATCCCAAGGGCATTTTCCTTTCTTTTTTCTTTTAATATAGAGAAAGGAAAAGGGGATTCTTTTAACTGGGATGCCCAAGGGCACGTAGGCTTATCAACTATCCTTTAAGGCCTTGAAAGCTATGTTGTCTCATTCTTTTCATAAAACCACATCATGACTGGTTCATCATGGCTATACGTGAAAAATTTGGAATCCAAATTTGGCAATAACCAAGTAGCTGGAGAAAGACTCACAGTTGACACTTAATTTGTGGTTTGGGGAAATTTAGGACAGCATAAATTCTGTCTGGACCTAAGTATAGCCCTTGTTCTGGTATCAGATCCCTTAAATATCAAGCTTGAGTTTGGGCACTGCAATTTTAGTTTGATGACATTATGTCCCTTTAAGGATAAAATATTTAGCAAGTGCTGTCTTTAGATACTATCTTCCTGTGAGAAGGTTTGAGAAAGAGATCAAAAAAGCAAATAATTCATATATTGCAATGAAATAGGACCTCTTGGGAACTTTATATAAGTAGATCAGCCTTTAGTATTTCAGTGATATAAGCACTCTCAGTAAAACGCTGAGACATTAACTTTCAAGTGAATTGTTTTTCTTCCTAAGTGAAAGCAAAGATTATTGATTAATTTTTAAACTGGAATATTAAAGAATTCACTGAATAAATCAATTATAGTAATGAATTTACTTCCAGTGGAAATGGATGTTCATAATATCTGAAAGTTGAAAACAACAGTGTCAAGAATATTAATGTTTATTGTTCAGAGTCCGGGACAAATCTCCACCCTAAGCCCTTAGGTTTTCTCATGGATAAAATGAGACTGTTACAGGGGCTTGTACCAAGGATAGTGAGGCCTTCTGACTTGTGATGTTCTAATATGGGTTTTTTGCTTTGAAGAGCTTCCTTACTTATAGTGTATTGATTAACTCTAGGAAGATCTATTTGAATTTAATAGGAGGCTTACTGTGAATTTTGTCAATATCAGTCATAGATTTTGCCTATAAAGAATGTTGTAACTGATTCAGTAGAAACAAATAACTAGTGATCCCAAAATCAGTTCCAGTGTTATCAGAGGTGGAACAAAGAAAAGATACAAAAGAGTGAGTTAATTCACCTAACCAGTTATTGTGATAACTACTGGCAAATTCTTGAATTATTTCCCCCTTTTGGGAGAAAGAAATTTTGGCATGTTACTTCTGTAGGAGGTCTTGGCCTAATAAATGTTTACGACTAGAGACCCTAAGAATAAAGTTGTATGCATCTATCAGAGGGCTTAAACAAAAGGGAATAGGTTTAGAAAGAAGAAACTCTTGAAGTTCATTAGAGCTCTCCAATATTAAACTGCTTTATTAATCTATGGCAGGGGCTCCTTTATAGCAGTGGGGATGAGCACTGAGAGTATGGCTCTGGTATAAATTAGGACTGGAGAAATGTTCCCCAAAAAGTTAAGAGGGAGGATTACAAGGAGCCTCTGTAGTTCCTTGAAGCACCATCATTGAGAATTGGGGGGGGGGGATATCAGAAAGGCTATTAGAGGAATGATGGTGCCTAGGCACTTAAATTTGTAACAATCACTTTTCCAATGTTCCGACCTTTTGCAATAATAGTAGAAACTAAGAGGGATTTAGATTCACTTAGGAGCCTTCATTTATTGGTGTTGAAGACTAATAAGTTTGGTGATTCATCTAGAGTACAAGAGATCTGGTTTGCCTGATTACCTAAATCTGGAGTGGACATAGTTTCCTATTTCACCTTGTACTAGAAGGGAAAGGTCCCAGTTCAGTCCATTAATAAATGTACAGTTAAGAGTTACCTTGGTGGTTGTTTGTATATGGTGTAAGGGAGTGTTCTAGCTTCATTGTTTTACATGCTGCTGTCCAGTTTGCCCAACACCATTTGCTGAAGAGACTGTCTTTATTCCATTGTATATTCTTGCCTCCTTTGTCAAAGATTAGTTGACCAAAAGTTTGTGGGTTCATTTCTGGGCTCTCTATCCTGTTCCATTGGTCTCTATGTCTGTTTTTGTACCAATACTATGCTGTCTTGATGACTGTAGCTCTAGAGTATTGTCTGAAGTCTGGGAGAATTATTCCTCCAGCCTCTTTCTTTCTCTTCAGTAATACTTTGGCAATTCTAGGTCTTTGATGGTTCCATATAAATTTTATTATGATTTGTTCTAGTTCTGTGAACCATGTCCTGGGTAATTTGATAGGGATTGCATTAAATCTGTAGATTGCCTTGGGCAGTGTGACCATTTTAACAATATTGATTCTTCCAATCCAAGACCATGGAATATCTTTCCATTTTTTAAAGTCTTCTTTAATTTCCTTCATCAATGGTTTATAGTTTTCTGTGTATAATACTTTCACTTCCTTGGTTATATTTATTCCCAGATATTTTATTACTTTGGGTGATATTTTAAAGGGGATTGCTTCTTTGCCTTCTTTTTCTGTTGATTCATCATTAGTGCAAAGAAATGCAACTGATTTTTGAACGTTAATCTTGTAACCTGCTACCTTGCTGAATTCTTCAATCAGCTCTAGTAGCTTTTGTGTGGACCTTTTAGGGTTTTCTGTATATAGTAACATGTCATCAGCATATAATGACACTTTTACCTCTTCTTTTCCAATTTGGATCCATTTTATTTCTTTCTCTTGCCTGACTGCTGTGGCTAGGACTTCCAGGACTATGTTGAATAGGAGTGGTGATAGTGGGCATCCTTGTCTTGTCCCAGATTTTTGTGGGAAGCTTTTGAGTTTTTCACCATTGAGTACTATGCTGGCTGTAGGTTTGTCATATATAGCTTTTATTATGTTGAGATATGTTCCCTCTATACCCACTTTGGCGAGAGTTTTTATCATAAATGGGTGTTGAATTTTATCAAATGCTTTTTCTGCATCAATTGAGGTGATCATGTAGTTTTTGTCCTTTCTCTTGTTGATGTATTACATTGATTGACTTGCATATGTTGAACCAGCCTTGTGTCCCTGGGATGAACCCCACTTGGTCATGATGTATAATCTTTTTTATGTGTTGTTGGATTCTATTTGCTAAAATTTTGGTGAGGATTTTGGCGTCTATGTTCATCAGTGATATTGGCCTATAACTCTCTTTTTTTGTAGTTTCTTTGCCTGGTTTTGGTATCAGGGTGGTGGTGGCTTCATAGAATGAGTTTGGGAGTATTGAACTCAAAATGGATCAAAGACTTAAACATAAGACAAGATACAATAAACCTCCTGGAGGAAAACATAGGCAAAACATTATCTGACATACATTTCAAAAATTTTCTCCTAGAAGAAATAAAAGCAAGAATAAACAAATGGGACCTAACTTACAAGCTTCTGCACAGCAAGGGAAACCAGAAGTAAAAGAAGAAGACAACCTATGGAATGGGAGAAAATTTTTGCCAATGAAACCGACAAAGGCTTGATCTCCAGAATATATAAGCAGCTCATATGACTCAATAAGAAAAAAATAAACAACCCAATCCAAAAATGGGCAGAAGACCTAAACAAGCAATTCTCCAAGGAAGACATACAAATGATAAATAGGCACATGAAAAAATGCTCAATATCACTAATTATCAGAGAAATGCAAATCAAAACTACAATGAGGTATCACCTCACACCAGTCAGAATGGCCGTCATTCAAAAAACCACAAATGACAAATGCTGGAGAGGCTGTGGAGAAAGGGGAACCCTCCTACAGTGCTGGCAGGAATGCAGTTTTGCGCAGCCACTATGGAAAACAATGTGGAGATTCCTCAAAAGACTAGGAATAGACTTACCATATGACCCAGGAATCCCACTCCTGGGCTTTTATCCAGAAGGAACCCTACTTCAGGATGACACCTGCACCCCAATGTTCATAGCAGCACTATTTACAATAGCCAAAACATGGAAACCACCTAAATGTCCATCAACAGGTGACTGGATAAAGAAGAGGTGGTATATTTATACAATGGAATACTACTCAGCCATAAAAACCGACAACATAATGCCATTTGCAGCAAAATGGATGCTCCTGGAGAATGTCATTCTAAGTGAAGAAAGCCAGAAAGAGAAAGAAAAATATCATATGAGATCGCTCATATTTGGAATCTAAAAAACAAAACAAAAAATAACAAACAGAAACAAACAAACAAAAAAACAGAGCATAAATACAGGATATAAATAGACTCATAGACAGAGAGTAGAGACTTGTGGTTGCCATGGGGGTGGAGGGTGGGAAGGGGTAGACTGGGATTTCAAAATTGTAGAATAGATAAACAAGATTACACTGTATAGCACAGGGAAATATACACAAAATGTTATGATAACTCACAGAGAAAAAAATGTGACAATGAGTGTGTATATGTCCATGAATGACTGAAAAATTGTGCTGAACACTGGAATTTGACACAACATTGTAAAATGATTATAAATCAATAAAAAAAGTTAAAAAAAAAAGAGTTACCTGGGTAGAATCAGTATCTGAAAAAAGATCAGAATTTTCTTTAAAAAGAATTTAAAATATGTTGTAATATTCGTGAACAAGTTCATTAGATTTTTTGTGCAAGCCTGAATTTTGCTCCAATCAATAGGTTTTGGAAAAGCCCTAAGAACTCTTTGATAAATTTGACTAGCAACTGTTTAAGCCTAATTATATAAAAACTTAGTTAGCTGTTCTCCTAGTTGTACTTCTAAAGATCTTTCAGGATTTTTCCCTGTTAGTAGTTTTTATCCAATGTTGGGCCTGGCCTTTACTGGCAAG